>NC_068911.1:122818503-127618503 GCF_023091745.1 Budorcas taxicolor
GCTTTTCATCCAATATCGGTCTTACTTTCTTTCCATACTGTGGTTTCTTCATGACAGAGTCTGTGTAGCTTGTCTTACAGAAAAGAAATATTTGTATAATAGACAAATTAATCAATAAGTGGATGATAAGTAAATAATCTTCTGGATGATGTGATTACGTTCTCCCTTTGATCTAGCCAAAATTATTTCCTGGGAATTATAGGAAAATTCAGGTATCAGATGAATCTTTTAAAACCCAATGCTTCTGTTCTCTCTCTTCTCAGACATTTCCAAAGACACAGATTACAGTTGCCCATCATTATATAAAGTAACAATTGTGCTTTGTGAGAAAAGTAGTCTTGGCAATTGCTCTTATAAATTATCAAAAGTCTCCAATGTGGATGATTTGTAGCAATTAGACCTGTATTTTGGGGCTTCTCCTGTGGCTTAGAGGTTAAGGCATCTGCCTGGAATACAGGAGACCTGGGTTCGATCCCTGGGTCGGGAAGATCCCCTGGAGAAGGAAATGGCAACCCACTCCAATACTCTTTCCTGGAGAATCCCATGGAGGGAGGAGCTTGGTAGGCTCTATGAGGTCGCAAAGAGTCGGATACGACTGAGCGACTTCACTTCTTCAGACCTGTATTTTATTCCCTGTTCCATATACCACCTCCTTTTGTGCTTTTTTGGATGGTTCTTGTCTCTCATATTCTCTTCCAATCCTCACTGTTCTCTCTAGTTCCTTCATCTATATTCTTAGCCCTCCCTATATACTCTGCTTCCCTATGAACTTTATTTTTATCAGAACTATAGCATGGCTCCTCTAGCTCTTTTTTTTTTTTTTAATTTTAAAATCTTTAATTCTTATATGTGTTCCCAAACATGAACCCTCCTCCCACCTCCCTCCCCATAACATCTCTGTGGGTCATCCCCATGCACCAGCCCCAAGCATGCTGTATCCTGAGTCAGACATAGACTGGTGATTCAATTTTTACATGATAGTATACATGATAGAATGCCATTCTCCCAAATCATCCCACCCTCTCCCTCTCCCTCTGAGTCCAAAAGTCTGTTATACACAGCTGTGTCTTTTTTCCTGTCTTGCATACAGGGTCGTCATTTGAATGCTTACTGCTTTGTATGTGTACTTCCCTGGTGGCTCAGACGGTAAAGCGTCTGTCTACAATGTGGGAGACCCGGGTTCGATCCCTGGGTTGTGAAGATCCCCTGGAGAAGGAAATGGCACCCCACTCCAGGACTATTGCCTGGAAAATCCCATGGGCAGAGGAGCCTGGTAGGCTACAGTCCATGGGGTCGCAAAGAGTCGGACACGACTGAGCGACTTCACTTCACTTTATATGTAATAGCCAAAATTTGGAAACAACCAAAATATGTAAATGGCTAAAAAATAGTGGTATATCTTACAATGGAACACCACTCAGCATAAGAAGGAAGGAGCTATTGCTATAATTGGAAGGAAAGGATTTCAAGGGCACCTCACTGAGTGAGAAAAGTCAACCTCAAATGTTGCATCCTTTATGATACCACCTGTATAATGTTCTGGAAATGACTAAATTTTAGAAATGGAGAATGAACTAATGATTGCCAGCTTTTAAGGATAGTAGAGAGTACAGAGGTGAATGAGATGATAATATGAGATGATAAAAAGCTAGAACAAGGAAGCTCTTTATGGTGATAGAATACCTCTGTATCTTGTATCTTGACCTGTAGTAAATTGACCAATCTACGGATGTGATAAAATAATATAAAACTACAAATGGAATCTCTCTCAACCATTTTCACAATTTCTTGTGGATCTATAATTATTTCAGAATCAAAATGATTATACTAACCAAGGCAATCTACAAATTCAATGCAACCTCTATCAAAATGTCAATGGTGTTTTTCACAGAACTAGAACAAGTAACTGTAAATTTTCAAGGAAACATGAAAGACCAAGAATAGCCAAAACAATCTTGAGAAAGAATAGAGCTGGAGGAATCATGCTCCCTAACTGCAGACTATAGTGCAAAGTTGGAATCATCAAAGTAACATAGTACTGGCACAGAAACAGACACATAGATCAATAGAACAGAAAAAAGGAGACTCACAGACATAGAAAACAAACTCATGGTTGACCATGGGGAGAGGGAAGGAAAGAGGGCGCAACATAGTGGTAAGCGATTGAGAGATACAAATTAAAGTATAAAATTAAAGTATAAAGTATAAATTAAAGTATAAAATAAACAACAAGAATATATTGTACTGCACAGGGAATATAGCAAATATTTAATAATAACTCTTAGTTATTGTTATGGGCAGTCCCCGGTGGCTCAGATGATAAAGTATCATCTTGCAGTGTGGGAGACCTGGATTTGATCCCTGGGAAGGGAAGATCCCCTGGAGAAGGGAATGGCAACCCACTCCACTATTCTTTCCAGGAGAATCCCACAGACAGAGGATCCTGGCAGGCTACAGTCCATGGGATCACAAACAGTCAGACATGACTGAGCGATTAACACTTTCACTTACTTTCATTAGTTATTATAATTATAGTTTTAAATATGATCTAGTATTTTAGACATGAATCATGACTGGTTTGAGGCTCTTTAGTCAAGCTAACATCTAACAGCCATGGAGTCCTAATATCAACTGGAGTTCATAGTTTTGATGGATGCTAAAGAGACTGGTGTATAAAATAGATCTTCTCTGGTGGCTCAGATGGTAAAACATCTGCCTACAATGCCTACCATGTGGGAGACCTGGGTTCAATCCCTGGGTTGGGAAGATCTCCTGGAGAAGGAAATGGCAACGCAACCCACTCCAGTATTCTTGCCTGGAAAATCTCATGGATGGTGGAACCTGGTAGGCTACAGACCGCCCCCCATGGGGTCGCAAAGAGTCGGACATGACTGAGTGACTTCACTTAACTTAAGGAGACTGGAGCCATGGATATGGGCTGGGGGGACTATAGATATAAGAGACCTGGAAGATGCGTGGTCGGGGTGTGAGGGGGCTGACAGTCCAGGACTTGTTGCACTTCTGCTAACCCTTTCTTTTTCTCTGTTTTCTGGAGCAGAAACCACAGGACACCATAAGCTTAAGGAACATTAACCCAAGAATTTTTACGAATTTCTAGAAGTCAAGTGTGAGCTAGATAGAGAGAGTGAAATTCCTGGGGACCTCAGTCATAGAAAGAGCTCCAATTGTACAAGTTGTTCCCTCCAGGAACCTCACCAAGATATCATAGGAAGGATAGGAGTAAATTCTGAGAAAACTTCTCTACTTCCTGAGTAACCTGATAGAGAAAGGGGAAGAATAGCATATTGATTTTTACATCCCAAGTACTACTAACATAGTACTTGGTGCATAAGAAAATTTCAGTAAATATTTGTATAATTGAAGTATGTGGAACATTCATAATTCATCCTCAATTTCAAGAGAGGAGAATGTTTACCTTTTTTATTTACCAGTACATATTTTGTGGTGGCAGGTTGAAACACCCAATTGTCAGCTGATAGCTCAGCCAGAATACTCTGTATTTCTATAGCTTTATCTCTACCAATAGGTCTTTTTGTCTCTTATCATTGTGTATATATATATATATATATATATATATCCTGCTCACTCAAATTGCACCCTTGCAGTGGAACTTCTTTGCTATCAGGTGTTTATGCCTGTTATAAGCTGCATCCCCTCAGGAGAGATAATATTTGATGATGTAATCAGTCTTTTACATCTCTTCTTTAAAAGAGGTAGCCAGAAAACTGCTGATGACTGAGAAGTGGCTAAGTTAAATGCCAGATCTGAAAATTGTTTAGTACTGGATCATGAAGTAAATAAAAGTAATCACATTTAAGGAGCACTACTGAGTCACAGGTCTTGATGTGAAGTGATTTAAAAACTTGAAATAAATGGCTTCCAGAGAGTCTCTTGCCATCAAATTTCCATGTGTAACTGTTTCAGACTCAGGGAAATTCCTTAGCCCTGCTCTAGGTTTCTATAAAGTCCAAAGCCATGTGTCTGTATCTCATCTGAAGAGTTTACTTCCTCTATGCATCTGGTTACCTTAATCTCACAATGTCCTGTGCATGTAACCTGGACTTAATCTGAGTGGAAACTTGGAGTGACGCTAGTTGGTAAAGTAAATTGCAATTTCACTTTACTTCCTATGTTGTAAGAAACTTGTAAATCTGGATTCAGATGATACATTTAAATCTTGACTTTGACACTGACTCTTTGTCTTAGTCTCTGTGTATCTCAACTTCATCATCTTTAAAATGGGTTATTGGCAACTATACAGGGATTTTATGTCTGTGTGTGCTAAGTTGTGTCTTATTTTTTGTGACCCCATGGACCATGGACCATGGGGTTCATGGAATTTTTCAGGCAAGAATACTGGAGTGGATTGCCATTTCCTAGGCCAAGGGATCTTCCCCACCCAGAAACTGAACCCACATTTCTTGCATCTCCTGCATTGGCAGGCAGATTCTTTACCACTGAAGCACCTGGGAAGCCCAGGGAGCTATGTGGGTCAAGGCAAATCATTTGTTATATATATTTTTTAAATATACATGTTTGAGATTTAAGAAGGCCTTTTCCAAGCTGAATCCTCTCCCTGAAGTTTTCAGTCAAAAATGCTTGGAAAATAGAAACAGTAACAGAGAGAGAAAACAAACAAAAATTACAGACTTATTCATAGTAGAGAGGTTCACATTCACTCTTGGAAGGCTGTGAAGTTGTTCTGAAGACAAACAGAAAACTTAGGGAAGTCAGTTACTTGCAGTTTCCTCCCTGCCCCAACCCGCCCTCCCCCACATGCAGTCTAAATTTTAGAACAAATATGCACCAGAAAAATAGATCTGGCAGGAGCCAAGAGGAATGCTGAACTGATCACAAGTAGATCACAAGAGAGGAAGATGGCTTCCTGCTTGGAGGAGCCAGGTTTGTGCCCATTTCTCCCCTGTAATTAGGACTTGTAGGAACAACTTACACATGAAGACAAGAAGCAGGAAAACAGAAATATCAGCCTGAGTCTCTGTCTGTAAAGTCAAGGAGCAACTCAGACCACATAAGGGAGTGTTGAGGGTTTTAGATCATTAGGGCAGTCCTCTTCCTGAGGACTGGGAGAGGTAGGAAGGAGATAAAGAAGGAATGAAAGTCCTCTAATATTTTTTGACATAGAGAGTAGGGGTAAAACTTGGCCATTCCCACAGGCAGCAGTAAGGAAGTGGACTTAAAAAAAAAAAAAAAAAAAAAAAGCAGAAGTACACATGGCTCTTCCCTTAGCCCACCAAGAAGAAGTTGTTGGCATGATTTTTCTAAAGCAGTTACAGTTTAGACTCGGATTGTGTACTTCCTACATTGCTTTGGCTTCTTCCACTCTTTTCCTGACTTTTTCTGGAAATAACTCTAAATGCACAAGCTTTGAAGAAGGGAGAGAGCCAGTTCAGGAGTATCTACTTTGAGTCTTTATCAATTAAGAGATTTTAGATAACCAACATAGGAAACTTAATTTAAGAAAACAAAATTGACTTGATTCATAGAATTGAAAGTCTAGTTTTTAGGTTTGATGTTGAGTTTAGCTTAGTCTAAGGACTAAATAATGCAACCAAGGTTTCATTTCTCTGTAACTTTTGCTTGCTTGCTCGTTTTTATTTTAAAAATTATTTCCAGTTTTATTGAGATGCAGTTGACAAATAACATTGTGTAATTTTCTGTATCTTTCCACTCTGTCTTCTGTTACTTAGACTCCATGTCTTGACTTTAGGCAATTGCAGGTTCCCATCTTTCTTCCTGCTTTATGTCCTTCAGGAGGGAAAAATGAAAAAAAGAGAGAATGCCTCTTCTCAGTAAGTCTTGTACATATCCTGGGATTTTCTCTCATTGGAATCAACTTGGAACACATGCCTACCCTGAACCAATCATTATTACTAATTCTTTCCACAAAAGACATTTGAAGGGCTATTGCCAGAAGAAATGAAGAATCCATGCTGGAGGTCCTTAAACAGAGAGTTTCTTATGAAGCAATTACAGTATTGCATTTCAAAGAACATATTTCTATGTTCAGAACACTTAAAAAGGAAAATTAGGCAGTGGAAAAAATCTCTGAGGCCAAAGAGGCCAATTTTAATAGTATCTGTTTCCTTCTCCAACCTGCCTCCCTAGTGATAGTCTTTGCTTTGTCCCCTATGTATTTTCTTTTTCTTCATACTTAAAAGGTTTAGTTTTAAAAAAGAAAGGAAAAAAAGAATAATGTGTGCATATATATATGTTTATCAAATATATCTTAATATATTATATAATGCAATATAATATTTTATACCATTTATAAAATGTATTTTAAATATATGTGTGTATATTCAGTGCATAGGACAATTTATGTTGGACAAATCTAATGTAACTTCTCAATTACCATATAACACTGCATCATTAGGTTTTGTTAGAACACAATTAATGCTGCTGCTGCTAAGTGGTTTCAGTCGTGTCCAACTCTGTGTGATCCCATAGACGGCAGCCTACGAGGCTCCCCCATCCCTGGGATTCTCCAGGCAAGAACACTGGAGTGGGTTGCCATTTCCTTTTTCAATGCATGAAAGTGAAAAGTGAAAGTGAAGACATTCAGTCATATCCGACTCTTAGCAACCACATAGACTGCAGCCTACCAGGCTCCTCCATCCATGAGATTTTCCAGGCAAGAGTACTGGAGTGGGTTGCCATTGCCTTCTCCACACATTTAATGAAAGGGAAATTACTATTTTGCAAAACTGCTTGCTTCCTTTCCAGACATCTCAGGTTATTAGAAGTTACACAATGCAATGCTTAAAAACCTGTGCACCAAAGTTTCACCCTCTCCCCCACGATGGCTTTACAGAGATCTGGAAATAGTACCCACTGGAGCAGTTTGGAAAAATGACTTTGTCATTCCTTTCTCCACATCTTTTCAATATTTTTCCTCCCAAAATCAATCGTGGAAGGGGGATAAATGATTACAGTGAGAATTCAGGAACAAAATGTTACTTTTATAATCAAAGAATTGATTGAAATCATGCATAGTGTCCCACTCAGCAGCAGTGTTGGAGAAAGTCAGCTAAGATCGCTACGGGATTCCTGAGTAGACATATGCTTACTTCAGACGGAAAGAGAGAATTCAGAGAATGTGCAAGAAAAGTACTCCTGCTTCTCAGAACCTCTTTGTTTAATCAAGTTTGTTCTTTTCTTCCTCCCTATCTCTCTTCTTTTCTTCCTTTCTCTCTTTCTTCCTTCCTTTATTTATTTCTTCCTTTCTTTCTTTCTCTATCTGTTACCAGTTAGATTTTCCTACAAATGATTTGTTACAATGCAAGTACTTCAAGTCTCTTTTCCCCACTGTTTCAACTGAAGAGAAAATAGCCGATTTCCTACTGTTATCTCATTTAATGTGAGGCATTTATTCTTTCCATAACAGGGAAAGACTGACTGCTAATTCATTTTTAGGTAGTTTGTATATGCATATAAGATACAGATAGAGTTTTTATTTAAGTGGCTGGCAATGCTTGTCATTCTTATACTAGAAATGAAAGCATGTGACTGTGTTCTGAAGTGCCAGGACTGGACCCCAATTCATCAGCATGGCACCTTGCAGATCTTTTAGGCACAGTCCATAGATCATAAGTGTTAAGGAACCCTTCCCTCATCCCTAATAAATGGCTGTAGTATTGCAGTGATATTTTTAAGGATTCTAGACGAACTCACATTTCTCATTCGGTTGTCTTACATCAAAATAAGACTGTATCCGCAGTTTACACATGATCACACTGTACCTCACAAAACCCCATGCAGGTATAATCAGCATTTTTTCATAGGTTAGAAAGTCAGTCTTACCAGAAGGAAGTGATTGCCTAACAGAACAGAGAGCCAGAAAAAATGAAACATAGATTTGGAAAAGTTGAGGAGTCAGGCTAATGAACTGAGTCAGTTAGCACTAGAGGGTGACCACTTAACACCTCATTAATGATAAAAATCAGGTCTGTCTGTGATATCGCCAGGTAGCCTTGGAATGTGTGTGTAGAAAGGGCAAGTGAATGTTTGGAGAGAAAGGGTGAAAACATATGAAAGACCTACTGCGTGCTGGTCCTTTATGCGTATGCTATCTTAAAGAGACCAAGTCCTTGGAAGGAAGCATAATCATATTCACTTATGGAAATGAGAGAACTGGGCCTCTAGAGCATAGATGGTTTATCCAATTTTAATAACTTTTGCAAATATTGAGGGAAAGAACTGGGATTTGGCTTGAGGTATTTCTTCCACCAAATGAAAATGTTAGGAAAGATGCATGAGCCAATATTTCCACCCAGAATCGTCCTCATTCTACATCAACAACATCCATCCATCAAAAATTCAAGCACTTTCTTTTTTTCAGGCTGAAATAATCATCATCTATTCTTCTGGCAAGCTTATTAAAATTGAAATACCCTTTGCTTCAAAAATTTTGCAATCACTTTTGATTGAGTGAGTGATTCATTTATTGCTTTATGCATTCATCAAACACACAGCCTTGTAAACTATGTAATTGACATAGAGATAAATAAAGTAAGAAGTCTTGTTCTGAAGGAAGTCCTCATCTCTTCAGGGAGAGAATATGTAAAAATAGCTAAAGAGGAATGGAATAAAGGAATCTGGGAGTGTGGCAGAAAAGTTATGGCTGCATAGATGACTGAGTAAATGAGCAAAAGCTTCATTAAAAATGTCAGACTAGTGTCCTATGAGATGATTTTTAAACAGAATTAAGGAATCAATTGCTTGATGATATTAAATGCATAATACACATAGGAAACAATGAGCTAGTGAAGATACAAAGACATTTGATAAAATAAATAGCTTCCTCTATTTAGCCCCTATTCTATGCCAAGGTGTTTATGTATATTTATTCTTCATCTAACATAATATTTACTAATCATCCTTAGAAACAAATAGATTGAGTAAAGACTCTGAAGACTCTAAAGACTCTTGGTTTAATAATTTACATGGGTTTCCATGGACGGAGGAGTCTGGCAGGTTACAATCCACGGAGTTGCAAAGAGTTAGACATGACTGAGGATATAGTCATGCACTGATTTTGTTCTATTGTACTTTTTTTATAGTGCTTCACAAATATTGCCCCTTTTTTTTATTTACAGATAGCAGGTTTGCAGCAATCTTTCATCCTGCATGTCTATAAGCACCAGTTTCCAACATTATTTACTCACTTCACGTCTCTATGTCACATTTTGGTAACTCTTGCAATATCTTAAACTCTTTAATCATTGTATTCATTAGGGTGGTCTGTGATCAGTGATCTTTGATGTTACAGTTGCCAAAAAAATTATTATTCACTAAAGTCTCAGATTATGGTTAATATTTCTGAGAAATAAAAAATGTTAAAATTAAGGTTGGTATTTAGTGTTTTTTTGCACATAATGCTATTGCACATTTAATAAACTACAGTAGAATGTAAGCATAGCTTCTATGTGCACTGAGAAGCCAACAAATTTCTGTGATGCTGCTTATTGTGGTATTTGCTTTATTCAAATGGTTTGGAACCAAATATACGATATCTCTGAGATATGCCTATTCTATCTTTTTCTCACATTCATTGCCCCCAATAAACTGTAACTATGAAGAGTAAGCTAGCCAATGCAAAAAATAATAATAATTTACATGGAATCATAAAATAATACATTTAGAATTCAAATTCACTTCTAAAATCATGACCCTTTTACTTTTCAATACTGTCTGTTATGAAACTCCTGAATTGAGGGGATTAACATGCAAGGTGGAAACATAAGATTTACAGATGGGAAAATAAATGGCTAATAATATGAAACAGTAAATAAAAATGAATGATAAATATAATTTATAACTAGGGAAGGCAGTCATTCCAGTGGGCTAAAAATTCTCCACATAAAAGCTAAAATTTGAATTCAGCCTAAAAAGACATTAGAAGAAGTGGCTCAGATGGTAAAGCGTCTGCCTGTAATGCAAGAGACCCAGGTTCAATCCCTGGGTTGGGAAGATCCCCTGGAGAAGGAAATGGCAACCCACTCCAATACTCTTGCCCGGAAAATTCCATGGACTGAGGAGCCTGGTAGGCTACTGTCCATGGGGTCGCAAAGAGTCAGACATGACTGAGTGACTTCACTTTCTTTCTTTCACTTTACTCACACCCTCCTTAAGTCCAATATCTCATGTCTAGAAACTGCAATAGTGCATTTACCTCTGATGATTCCTTTGGGTTGTTGGTTCAGCTCTGTAGGGGCTAAAACATGAAATAATAGTGAGGAGGTTATCTAGGGACTGTAAAGTCTGCCTGTCCTTGCAACATGGAAGTGTTCTCTCCACTGCCTACCTTGCAGAAAGAGCTCATTAATTTATTAGGCAGGCTCTAGATACACTGAAGGAAAGGTGATAATGCAGACAGAGAACAGTGTGAACAAAAGCATGAGATAGACCCACAGAGTACTCTAATAGGAGAGTACCTCCAAAAGTCTCTCTGGGAAGTTCAATGTAAATAGATGATATTGACAATGCAGGCTGAGGTGTGTCTGTGCACAGGCTTAAATGGAGTGAATTGGTATGTGAGTTTTCTATCTTTTAAGTGTTTTTCTTAGTACTTTTATTGAGATATAATTTGCATGCATAAAATTCACCCTTCATAAAATTCACTATTTTAAACTGTATAATTCAGATAGCAAATGTTGGCAAGGATATGGAGAATGCAGCCTGCCCAGTTGATGGGAATGTCATTTATTGCAGTAATAGGAAAGTTATTTGGAGATTCTTCAAAAATTAAAAAATGAAACTATCATATCATCTAGAAATTTCACTCCTGGGTATTTATCTAAAGAAAACACTAAAAACAGTGATTATAACACATACACGCACCCCTATATTCTTTGCAACATTATTTACAATAAACAAGATGTGGAAGCAACCTAAGTGCCTGTGGAAAGATGAGTGAATAAAGAAGATGTGATATATATATAAAAGATTACTCAGTAATAAGAGAAGAATCTTGATATTTGTGACTACAGAAATGAACTTGAAGGGTATTATACTAAGTGAAATAAAGTCAGACAGAAAAGACAAACACTTCATGATTTCACTTATATGTAGAATCTAAAAAACAAAAACAAAGCAAATAATCAAAAATATAACAAAACATAAACAGTGTTAGAGATAAAAAGAATAAACAGGTGTTTGCCAGAGGGAGGACAGTGGAAGAGGAAAGAAACAGTTGATAAATATTGAGAGATAAATTTTCATTTGCAAAATAATGTTATTGGTATGAAGTGTACAGTGCAGCAAATGTAGTCAATAATTAAGTGATATTTGTGTATGGTGACATAACTAGAATTATGCTGTTGTTGTTCAGTTGCTCAGTCATGTCCAGTTCTTTGTGACATCAAGGACTGCAGCACTCCAATCTTCCCTGTCCTTCACTATCTCCCAGGGTTTACTCAAACTCATGTCCATTGAGCTGATGATGCCATCCAATCATCTCATCCTCTGTCAGCCTCTTCTCTTCCTGTCCTCAATCTTTCCCAGCATTAAGGTCTTTTCCAATGAGTCAGCTCTTCACATCAGGTGGCCAAAGTATTGGAGTTTAGGTTCAGGATAAGTTCCTTTCAATAAATGTTCATGGTTGATTTTCTTTAGGATTATATGGTTTGATTCCTTTGCTGTCTAAGAGACTCAAGAGTCTTCTACAGCTCCACAGTTTGAAAGCATTAGTTCTTCAGTGTCCAACCTTCTTCAAGCTCCAACTTTCAGATTCATACATGACAACTGGAGAAACCATAACTTTGACTACACAGACATTTATTGGCAAAGTTTTGTCTCTGCTTTTTAATACGCTATCTAGGTTTGTCATAGCTTTACTTTCAAGGAGCAAGTGTCTAATTTCATGGCTGTAATCACCCTTCACAGTAATTTTGGAGCCCAAGAAAATTGTCAGTCACTGTTTCCATTTATTCAGCATCTATTTGCCACAAAGTGATAGGATCATATTCCATGATCTTCTTTTTTTGAATGATGAGTTTTAAGCCAGTTTCACTCTCTTCTTTCACCTTCATGAAGAGGCTATTTAGTTCCTCTTCACTTTATGCCATTAGGGTGGTATAATCTGCATATCTGAGGCTATCGATATTTCTCCTGGCAATCTTGATTCCAGTTTGAGCTTCATCCAGCCCAGCATTTCATACAATGTACTCTGCATAGACATTAAATAAGCAAAGTGACAATATACAACCTTGATAGACTCCTTTCCAATTTTGAACCAGTCTGTTGTTCTATGTCTGATTCTACCCATTGTTTCTTGACCTGCATACAGGTTTCTCAGAAGGCATGTAAAGTTGTCTGGTATTCCCATCTCTTAAAAATTTTCCACCATTGGTTTTGATTCATAAGTCAAAGGCTTTAGCATAGTCAATAAAGTAGAAGTAGATGATTTTTTTTTTCTGGAATCCCTTTTTCTATGATCCAACAGATTTTGGCAATTTGATCTCTGCTTCTGCTGCCTTTTCTAAATCCAGTTTTTACATCTGGAATTTCTCAGTTCATGTACTATTGAAGCCTACCTTGAAGGCTTATCTTAGTGGTCAATTTGAAATGTGTAGAAATATTGAATCATTATGTTGTATAATAGGTACTAACAGTGATGTAAATAAACTATATTTCAAAAACAAACAAAAAGACTTATAGAAAAAGAGATGAAATTTGTGGTTACTGGAGATGAGGGTGGGGTCGTGGGGGAGGGGATTGGATGAAGGCTGTCAAAAGTTGCAAACTTTTAGTTATAACCTACAACATGATAAATAAATTAGCACTACTGTATCTTATATATGAAATTGATGAGTTGATAAGAGTTCTCACCAAAGGATAAATTTTTTCTGCTTCTTTAATTTTGTATCTACACGAGTTGAATGTTCACTAAATTTATTGTTATAATCTTTTAATGTTGTAGGTGAGTCAAATCATTCTGCTGTAAACCTTAACATACACTAATATATGTCAGTAATATTTCAATAAAACTTCAAGAAAAAATAAACTGTACAATTTAGTAGTTTTTAAGATACAGCATTATGCACCATCACCACTATTTGTAAGTGTGTATTCAGTTGCTCAGTCATGTATGACTCTTTGAGCTTCCCTTTTGGCTCGTAAAGACTCTGCCTACAATGCAGGAGACATTTGTTTGACACCTGGGTTGGGAAGATCCCTTGGAGTAGGAAATGGCAACCCAGTCCAGTATTCTTACCTGGAGACTCCCATGGACAGAGGATCCTAGTGTGCTATAGTGGGATTGCAAAGAGTTGGACAGAATCGAAGCAACTGAGCACGAATGCACATACAGATGTAGGAGTCTTTGTGACCCCTTGTGACCCCACAGCCCACCAGGCTCCTCAGTCCATGGAGTCCTCCAAGCAAGAATACTGGAGTGGGTTACCATTCCCTATTCCAGTGTATCTTCCTGATGCAGGGATTGAACCTACATCTATTCATCTCCTGCACTGGAGGGCAGATTCTTCACCACTGGGCCACTTGGGTAGTCCCTCACCACTGTTTATTACCTATGAATTGTTGTAGGTTGAAGACAGAGAGTCAAGGATTTGGATAAAAAATCTCAGAATACACGCCCCAAATTCAAGAAAAGTGAAAAACATGTAGATATCTTTGAGGAATTTCTCCACAGACCGTGCTAATACAGACAAGGCTAAAGTCCAGGAGGAGAATAGTGATTTATTTCATGTCAAGTTTAATTTCTTATCAGTGTTCATATTGTCTTTTGGACACAATACCTGGTGTATTACCTGGTATTAAATATGTGTTGAATGAATGAATATTTCACATACCTCTAGCTGGAAAATCAAACTTTGGTGTATGCTTATGAGTGTTTTCAAAATGCACTCAAACTGAAGCTGAATAGGATCTGCTATATGCTTCCTCTTACTGTCCATCCTGGACCACTATTACCCACTGCATTTTATTTTGTAGATTCATCACCTACCACTATAGTTAATTTTATAAAAATAATTTATGATTTTAATTATTAATTTAACACCTCCTCCAAAATTGTTTAATAGAGTCCTAATTTCCCCCTCATTTCCTTCTATATTCTTATGTATATCATCCTGACTTCTACTATTTTCAGACTTATGTCTTTGATTATAGACATCACACATCAGGTGGAATTTTGCTGATTCTTTTCTAAGACCTTGAGATCTTATTTCCTTAAAGCTCAGTATCTCTGGACTCGTTGATGTGGGATTCCATGTAATCCTTATTTCATGTCATTATTTGGTTTTCTTTTCAATATATTTAGCCTTAGACTGGATGCTCACTGTTGTGGGAATTAGTTATTGAAGCTAATGCAAATATGGACTAGAGCACATGCTAGTTTGGCCCCGATCCAACATCCATCACTACCTATTTATCTTCAGTTTCAGAGAAACTTTTCAGTTGATTCAAAGGAAGATTTCCTCATCACCTGTTATTTGAGAAAAATAAAGTGTGAAACTTAATTTCCCTGGCATTCACGTTATGACTAAGAAGAAAACCAACCTCTAGATGAAAATGACCCCAAGTAGAGCAGTGGGCTTCCCTGGTGGCTCAGACGGTAAAGAATCTGCCTGCAATTCAGGAGTCCTGGGTTCGATCCCTGGGTTGGGAAGATCCCCTGGAGGAGGGCATGGCAACTGACTCCAGTATTCTTGCCTGGAGAATCCCCATGGATAGAGGAGCCTGGCGGGCTATAGTCCATAGGGTCGCAAAGAGTTGGAGATGACTAAGCAACAAAGTAGAGCAAAAGCAGTGGAAGGAAGCTGGGTCCTTTTAATATCAATGAGTCAGCTCTAACTCTCCACATTGTGTTACATGAAATAATCAAACTTTTATTATTTAACCCCAAATTATGGAAGTTTTAGAAGCACACCAATGCAGATATGCCCAAAGGACATAGATTTCAAATGAAAGAGCTCCAAATGGGAGCTAGATAGATAGCTCTATCTGAGGGACAAAAATAATACAGTACTGGATCATAACCCAAGGAATATAGTAAATATTCAGGATCTCTATTTATATAAATATATGAAAGATTTCACAAATAAGTAAATGGGGGAGAAGAGCCAATTCTCCAAAAATAATGACAGCAAAACTATGACTAATAATTAATGTAAATATTTTCCCCTCAAAGTGGTGAAGCATAACTATATCCTTATGTGGAGGCTGCACCTAGTGACATCATGCTGAAATAGAGGGGTGGGAGAGGTAATTTTACTGTAATTTATCAACACTACCTCAGCCACGTGATCAAGGGGCATGTGAGAAGTACATGCCATGCTGATACTATCTACTCTTCAAATGATGATATAGGAATGCACTTTATCTCTGTGGTCTTCCTCTTCCAAACTATCCCCCAGTCTAACCCAAGGGGAAACATTAAACAAACCCAAATTCACAAAGAGTCTACAAAGTTTATGATCACTCTTGCTCTACACTGTTATGGTCATTGAAAATAAGATAATCCTGGGAAACTCTCCCAAAGAAGAGAAGTCTAAGGAGACATCATATCTCAGTGTCATATCTCAATATAACCTCACTCTATGGGGTCCCAGAAGTGGCTTAGGAAATCTGAGCAGAATATAATCTTTAGTTAATAATCATGTGCCAATATTGTTCCCAAAAAACATCTATTTCTCCTTTATTGACTACGCCAAAGCCTTTGACTGTGTGGACTACAACAAACTCTGGAAAATTCTGAAAGAGATGGGAATACCAGGCCACTTGACCTGCCTCTTGAGAAATCTGTATGTAGGTCAGGAAGCAACAGTTAGAACTGGACATGGAACAACAGACTGTTTCCAAATAGGAAAAGGGGTACCTCAAGGCTGTATATTGTCACCCTGCTTATTTAACTTCTATGCAGAGTACATCATGAGAAACACTGGGCTGAATGAAGCACAAGCTGGAATCAAGATTGCTGGGAGAAATATCAATAACCTCAGATATGCAGATGATACCACCCTTATGGCAGAAACCCAAGAAGAACTAAAGAGAGCCTCTTGATGAAAGTGAAAGAAGAGAGTGAAAATGTTGTCTTAAAACTCAACCTTCAGAAAATTAATATCATGGCATCTGGTCCCATCAGTTCAGTTCAGTTCATTTCAGTTTCTCAGTCAGGTCTGACTTTTTGCGACCCTACTTCATGGCAAATAGATGAGAAAACAGTGAAAACCGGCTGACTTTATTTTGGGGGGCTCCAAAATCACTGCACATGGTGACTGCAGCCATGAAATTAAAAGATGTTTGCACCTTGGAAGTAAAGTTATGACCAACCTAGACAGTATATTAAAAAGCAGAGACATTACTTTGCCAGCAAAGGTCCAGCTAGTCAAAGCTATAGTTTATCCAGTAGTCATATATGGATGTGAGAGCTGGACTATAAGGAAAGCTGAGCGCCGAAGAATTGATGCTTTTGAACTGTGGTGTTGGAGAAGCCTCTTGAGAGCCCCTTGGACTGCAAGGGGATTCAACCAGTCCATCCTAAAGGAAATAAGTCCTAAATATTCATTGGAAGGACTGATGTTGAAGCTGAAACTCCAATACTTTGCCCACCTGATGTGAAGAACTGAGTCATTAGAAAAGACCCTGATGCTAGGAAAGATTGAAGGTGGGAAGAGAAGGGGACGACAGAGGATGAGATGGTTGGATGGCATCACTGACTCAATGTGCATGAGTTTGAGTAAACTCCAGGAGTTGGTGATGGACAGGGAGGCCTGGCATGCTACAGTGCATTGGTTCTCAAAGACACGACTGAGTGACTTAACTGAACTGAATATGGTTTCATTAGTTAGAACAAATATATATTAATGTAAAATGTCAATAATAGGCAAACTGAATGTGGTACATGAACACCCTGTACTACCTTTGCAGCTTTTCTGTAAATCTAAAGTTCTCCTAATTTTTCTTTTAATAATTCAGTGTTTCCATATATTCCTGAAGGTTTCTTTTTGATCAACAAATATTCCTATTTTTAACATAATCAAATTAATTGAACTTTTCCCCTGTTATCAGTAATTTTCTTTCTGCTTTTTAATAAACTTGCCAGTTCCCCCTTCTTGATGTGAAAATATTCTCCTATGTCTTCTCCTAGAAGGCTTTTGTATTCAACTTTCATATTGAGATAGCCTGGAATTAAATTTTATGGCTGATAAGTGATTGCAGATTTTTCTGTTGCCAATATTTATTGGATCTTTGTACTTACCTCACTCTAGGGAAGGTCAACTTTAAGTTTTATCATGTGATATGATTTTACCATTTCTGAAGACTAAGGGAATTAACTAACAAATGACACTCCCCATCATGCTTGTAGCCAACAGGCCATCTAAAAAGGCTAACCATTCACTGCTAACAAGTGAACAGTATAATAAAGTCAATTCTTATTTTTTTTAATTTATTAAAGCTTAGTTAATTTACAATATTGTGTTAATTTCTGCTGAACAGCAAAGTGACTCAGTTACATATATGTGTATATATATATTTCATATTATCTTAATAACATTTCTAATATCAGTTTATACAGGATATTGAAATAGTTCCCTGTGCTGTACAGTAGGACCTTATTGTTTATTCATTCTCTGTATAATAGTTTGCATCTTCAAGTCCTAAATTCCTGGTGGATGCCCCCTCTACCCTTATCCCCCGTATCAACAATGAGTCTGTTGTCCAGGTCTGTCTAGGTCTGTGATTCTGCTTTTTTTTCGTAGGTAAGTTGATTTGCGTCATAGTTTGCTGCTGCTGCTAAGTTGCTTCAGTCGTGTCCGACTCTGTGCGACCCCATAGGCGGCAGCCCAGCAGGCTCCCCCATCCCTGGGATTCTCCAGGCAAGAACACTGGAGTGGGTTGTCATTTCCTTCTCCAATGCATGAAAGTGAAAAGTGAAAGTGAAGTCGTTCAGCTGTGTCCTACTCTTAGCGACGCCATGGACTGCAGCCTACCAGGCTCCTCTGTCCATGGATTTTCCAGGCAAGAGTACTGGAATGGGGTGCCACTGCCCTCTCTGGTGTCATAGTTTGGATTCTACATATAAGTAATATCATATGGTATTTGTATTTTCCTGTCTAAATAAAGTCATTTATTGACTGGACTTTGGCAGTGCCCAGAGCTATTCATTCTGTTGCAAAACCGCTTCCATCCTGGAAAGGGACATGAACCAGTGCAACTGTCCAGGCCCTTATTTGATACATTTTTTTGCTCTGGAGAAAAATTGCCTTCATAAATCTTGAAAGTTTTTCATAGCATGCCCCCAAACTATCTCTCTGGTTTTACATATGATTCTTACCACTAGCTCATATTAATATTCTTTCCATTCTTCAAAGATACTGCTCCAGTGACCTAATATTGCTTCTACCAGACAACAACCTTCCCTGATGTGGATATTGCCTGTTCCGTATTTTCCTGGGCTAATGTTTATTCTCCCTTCATATTTTAAGATTAAATAATATTTGAAGAAAGAATAAGATAAATAATATTTCTTCAGAAAAGTCTCCTATAATTCATCCAAATGAGTGCATTCTCTCATTATAAGTCCCGCAGCATCATTTTATTCTCCTTTGGAGCCCCATAATTATACTTGGTTAATTACTTGCATACTTATCATAGCCTATTTCTCTTAATAAATTGAGGGTTTCATGAAATAGCTGCTTCAGAATCTACCATAGAAATGAGTAAACAGATTATTCTTTAAGAACACTTATGGAATAAATGAGAAGGGAGATATTTAAACAACTGTCACTGAAACTTATTTTAAGTAATTAGTCTCTAAGAAAGTATCTAAGAAAATTATTTGGGTAATTCCCTGGTGGTCCAGTGGTTAAGGCTCTTCAATTCCACCTCAGGGGACATGGGTTTGAATCCTGGTCAGGGAATTAAAATCCCGCATTGTGAAGGTGACAACTGAGGATGAAATGGTTGGATGGCATCACTGAGTCGATGGACATGAGTTTGAGCAAGTTCCAGGAGTTGGAGACTGACAAGGAGGCTTGGTGTGCTGAAGTCCATGAGGTCACAAAGAGTAGGACCTCACTGAGCAACTGAACTGATGCTGAACAGTGTGGCAGATAAAATGAAATAAAATAAAATAAAATATTTTAAAAAGATAATTCTGTAAAAGAATAAGTACCTGAAACAGAAAGTGAATTTCTAAAAGCATAAGTACTTTAAAACTAAGAGGCAGTTGAGGTGTATAAACTGATCTGAATTAGGATAGCATAGTTGAGCACAGAGATAGAACAGAAATGAGGAGAACTTGAGAAGGAGATGTGGAGAATGAGGCTGAGAAGGAGAAGATAGCAAGCTTTTCCAAGGAGTAGCGCTGTCTAAAAAATAATTTCTTTTATTTCTCCTCCTTCTCCCCCTTCCATCCTCCTCCTCCTCATTCTTCCTTTAGTATTCCCTCCACCTCTTCAAACTGATGCTCACATTGGAGTCTCCAACTTATGCCTTGATGCATGATGTGGGTATGGTTGCACACCAGAAATCAAAGAACAAATCCATATCCCACCACTCCCAGTCCAGGCCAATGCACAGCAAAGTGTGATGCTCTAGACACACTGATGACCTGAAACTGACCTGCTTCTATATCAGTGGAAGCAAGGACTTTGGATATTAGGTGATGTAACACCCCTTGAAATTCACAGACATCTTGGAGGGGAGAGGGTATGGCATTTCCAGACAGACAGTGAAATGGGAGCATGAACCAATTGTATCTGAAGTGTTGAGAGACTCTGGCAATACTTCTTTCAAGGCCCAACCTCATTTGGCCCTCTTCTCTGTCTTCCTCAGATTTCAGTAACTTCTCAGCCTTCCTTGTTCCCTCTGCCCTCTTCCAGGCCCCACACATTATTCTCTCTGCATGATGTGCTCTTCTAGGGAACTTCTTGGCCTTGCCTCCACGTCACTCTGGCCACAGGTCAACTTAATCATAACATTTAAAGGTAGTGTCCTTGTATTCCAAATCATGCTTTTCCATCTTACCCAGTTCTGTGATCTTTAATGCATTTATTAGTATCTGACTTACAGGTTGGCCAAAAAGTTAATTTGAGATTTTCTGTAATATGTTCCAGAAAAAACCCAAACAAACTTTTTGGCCAATCCATTATATTGTGTATTTGTTTCCTCCTGTATTATGTACAATATACTCTACAATGACAGATACTTTTCCATCTTGTTCTCCACAGCATTCCCAGAATCTAAATAAGTTCAAGGTTAATAGTAGATCTTATGTTAGTAATTGCTGAATAAATGAAATGATCTAGGTGTAGTTCACTTCAATCAGTCAGTCATGTCTGACTCTTTGTGACCCCATGGACTGGAGCACGCCAGGCCTCCCTGTCCATCATCAACTCCTGGAGTTTGCTCAAAATCATGTCCATTGAGTTGGTAATGCCATACAACCATCTCATCCTCTGTCGTCCCCTTCTCATCCGACCTTCAGTCTTTCCCAGCATCAGGATCTTTTTCAACGAGTCAGTTCTTCGTATCAGATGGCCAAAGTATTGGAGTTTCAGCTTCAACATCAGTCCCTCCAATGAATATTCAGGCCAGATTTCCTTTACAATGGACTGGTTGGATCCCCTTGCAGTCCAAGGGGCTCTCAAGAGGCTTCTCCAACACCACAGTTCAAAAGCATCAATTCTTCGGCGCTCAGCTTTCTTTATAGTCCAACTCTCACATCCATACGTGACTACTGGAAAAACCATAGCCTTGACTAGATGGACCTTTGTTGGCAAAGTAATGTCTCTGCTTTTTAATATGCTGTCTAGATTGGTCATAACTTTATTTCCAAGGAGCAAGTGTCTTTTAATTTCATGGCTGCAGTCACCATCTGCAGTGATCTTGGAGCCACAAAAAATAAAGTCTGACCCTGTTTCCAAAGTTTCCTCATCTATTTGCAATGAAGTGATGGGACTAGATGCCATGATCTTAGTTTTCTGAATGTTGAGTTTTAAGTCAACATTTTCACTCTCCTCTTTCACTTTCATCAAGAGGCTCTTTAGCTCTTCTTCGTTTTCTGCCATAAGGGTGGTGTAATCTGCATATCTGAGGTTATTGATATTTCTCCTGGCAATCTTGATTCCAGCTTGTGCTTCTTCCAGTCCAGTGTTTCTCATGATGTACTCTGCATAGAAGTTAAATAAGCAGGGTGACAATATACAGCCTTGATGTACTCCTTTTACTATTTGGAACCAGTCTGTTGTTCCATGTCCAGATCTAACTGCTACTTCTTGACCTGCATACAGATTTCTCAGGAGGCAGATCAGGTGGTCTGGTATTCCCATCTGTTTCAGGATTTTCCAGAGTTTGTTGTGGTTCACACAGTCAAAGGCTTGGCACAGTCAATAAAGCAGAAGCAGATGTTTAATGAATAGTTGCATATACAAATGAAGAGGTAAGGAACTGACTTGTATGATCCTAGATGATTTGGAATTGCTCAAAGACATTGGCAATGGAAGTTAAGGGAATAATGCATTTACTTTTCATCCTTTCTGATCTTTCTTTCCTTCTTTCTTGGTCTTTTCCTGCTTCCTAGCATACCTACCAGGAATTTCAGCTAAGTGGACTGCCTCCCTGAGCATTGCACAGGAGCCCTACATGGGGGTATGTGTCTGAGTCCTTCAGGGGAAGGTGTGTATGTGAGTTTGTGCACATGTGTGTGTGTTTAAGTCAAAATGTCTTCTAAATGACTCAGCCTTGGAGAGTCATATCAACCTCAGTAAATAAGGGCCTCGTGACTTTTAAGTGGTGGATCATTTGTATGTCTGAACAGGGGTGAGGACCTACGATTTTCAGATGCTGCTGCTACTGCTGCTGCTAAGTCTCTTCAGTCGTGTCAAACTCTGCGATCCCATAGACGGCAGCCAACCAGGCTCCTCCATCCCTGGGATTCTCCAGGCAAGAATACTGGAGTGGGTTGCTATTTCCTTCTCGAATGCATGCATGCTAGTTTGAGACAAAGGTTATAGATGTAAATTGATCAGAGTCCACACTTGGGTGACTGAAAGGACCACACGGAAACAAAGTCATACTAATTTTAGAGGGGGAAAATGTTTAACCAGGAAAGTTTACCATGGGCATCACAAAATTAACGATATTAATGGCATATATGCTAGCCTTCTATGTGTATGACTGAGCTCTTTTGGGCTGCTAAAATGGAAGTAACAGTTGATTTTTTAAATATCAATTATTTAAGGCAGGTATCTCTTTACCAGTGATGTACACAGAGAGTTTTATTTTTACCTTTTGTTATACTGCATTATAAAACCTACTATTAATATTTTCTTAATTAAAGAACACAACAGCATCAAAATGATGGCATATCATTTTGACAGTTTGCTATCTTATGAGTAACAAAATTTGAACCTCAGTACAAATATACAAGCATCTTTTCTTAGTTTATGAATACTAATTGAGAAACATACATGAAAAAATATGAGAAAAATTTTAATATATTAAAGTATTTCATGTTGCTATACTCTACTCGTAATTATTACCCAAGTAACAGCCATGAAATTAAAAAAGGCTTACTCCTTGGAAGAAAAGTTATGAGCAACCTAGATAGTATATTCAAAAGCAGCAACATTACTTTGCCGACTAAGGTTCATCTAGTCAAGGCTATGGTTTTTCCTGTGGTCATGTATGGATGTGAGAGTTGGACTGTGAAGAAAGCTGAGCACAGAAGAATTGATGCTTTTGAACTGTGGTGTTGGAGAAGACTCTTAAGAGTCTCTTGGACTGCAAGGAGATCCAGTCAGTCCATTCTGAAGGAGATCAACCCTGGGATTTCTTTGGAAGGAATGATGCCAAAGCTGAAACTCCTCCTCATGCAAAGAGTTGACTCATTGGAAAAGACTTTGGTCCTGGGAGGGATTGGGGGCAGGAGAAGAAGGGGACGACAGAGGATGAGATGGCTGCATAGCATCACTGACTCGATGGATGAGAGTCTGAGTGAACTCCGGGAGTTGGTGATGAACGGGGAGGCCTGGCGTGCTGCTATTCATGGGGTTGCAAAGAGTCGGATACAACTGAGCGACTGAACTGAACTGAAAGACACTCATGAAATATATTTCATCACCATTTATTAATGTCAATATTTTGTTTCCTTACTATCAAACATCAGGATTAAAGATAATTTCAACAGTTTTGTTAAATTTCACAAATATATGCAATATGTATCCTTTTCCATAATAACACATATAAATATGATCTCAAATGATTGCTCAGTTTTTATAATTATAATTAATGAGAAAACTTGGACAGGGTTTGCAGTTATTTGAACTGCTGAATAGGAGAGAGGTAAAACAGGTGAAGAAATTTAGAAAACTAAATCAGCCCAGAAGATATCATGTTTATGTATGTGAATTTTAGAAAAAGAGAATAAAATATGAAAGGGTGGCAATTATCAAAGAAAAAAATAAAAAAATTTGACTTAATCATGGAGAATATGAAAGTCTGGCCCAGAGATCAGCAAACTTCCTATAAAGGACCAGACAGCAAATATGATAGTTTTTTTTTTTTTTTTCATCTCTCTTTCAACTACTCAACTTTATGTTATTAAATTTAGGCAATCTGTAAACAAATGAGCCTGGCTCTATTCCAGTGAAATTTTATTTGTGGACATATATATTTTAATTCCATGCGTTTTTTCAGTTCAGTTCAGTTCAGTTCAGTCACTCAGTCGTGTCCGACTCTTTGCGACCCCATGAATCATACCACACAAGGCCTCCCTGTCCATCACTATCTCCCAGAGTTCACTCAAACTCATGTCCATCGAGTTGGTGATGCCATCCAGCCATCTCATCCTCTGTGTCCCCTCTTCCTCTTGCACCCAATCCCTCCCAGCATCAGAGGTTTTCCAATGAGTCAACTCTTCGCATAAGGCGGCCAAAATACTACAGTTTCAGCTTTAGCATCATTCCTTCCAAAGAACCCCGAGGACTGATCTCCTTTAGAATGGACTGGTTGGATCTCCTTGCAGTCCAAGGGACTCTCAAGAGCCTTCTTCAACACCATAGTTCAAAAGCATCATTCTTCAGCACTCAGCTTTCTTCACAGTCCAACTCTCACATCCATACATGAACACTGGAGTCATGAAATCATTGTCTTTTTTCTTCCCTTTTAAAATGTAATCACATGTGGGTCCTAGAAAGTCAGGGGGCAATATATGTTTACCCCACATATTGCCAAAGCCTAGCAAATTTGAAAAACTCAGCAGTGGCCACAGGACTGCAAAAGGTCAGTTTTCATTCCAATCCCAAATAAAGGCAATGCCAAAGAATGCTCAAACTACCGCACAATTGCACTCATCTCACATGCTAGTAAAGTAATGCTCAAAATTCTCCAAGTCAGGCTTCAGCAAAATGAGAACCGTGAACTTCTGATGTTCAAGCTGGTTTTAGAAAAGGCAGAGGAACCAGAGATCAAATTGCCAACATCTGCTGGATCATGGAAAAAGCAAGAGAGTTCCAGAAAAACATCTATTTCTGCTTTATTGACTATGCCAAAGCCTTTGACTGTGTGGATCACAAGAAACTGTGGAAAATTCTAAAAGAGATGGGAATACCAAGACCACCTGACATGCCTCTTGAGAAATCTGTATGCAGGTCAGGAAGCAACAGTTAGAACTGGACATGGAACAATAGACTGGTTCCAAATAGGAAAAGGAGTGTATCGAGGCTGTATATTGTCACCCTGCTAATTTAACTTATATGCAGAGTACATTATGAGAAACACTGGGCTGGATGAAGCACAAGCTGGAATCAAGATTGCCAGGAGAAATTCAATAACCTCCGATATGCAGATAACACCACCCTTATGGCAGAAAGTGAAGAAGAACTAAAGAGCCTCTTGTTGAAAGGGAAAGAGGAGAGTGAAAAAGTTGGCTTAAAGCTCAGCATTCAGAAAACTAAGATCATGGCATCTGGTCCCATCACTTCATGGGAAATAGATGGGGAAACAGTGGAAACAGTGTCAGACTTTATATTTGGGGGCTCCAAAATCACTGCAGATGGTGATTGCAGCCATGAAATTAAAAGACACTTACTCCTTGGAAGAAGCATTATTCCCAACCTAGATAGCATATTGAAAAGCAGAGACATACTTTGTCAACAAAGGTCTGTCTAGTTAATGCTATGGTTTTTCCAATAGTCATGTATGGATGTGAAAGTTGGACTGTGAAGAAAGCTGAGTGCCAAAAAATTGATGCTTTTGAACTGTGGTGTTTGAGAAGACTCTTGAGAGTCCCTTGGACTGCAAGGGGATCCAACCAGTCTATCCTAAAGGAAATCACCCCTGGGTGTTCATTGGAAGGACTGATGTTGAAGCAGAAACCCAGTGTTTTGGCCACCTGATGCAAAGAACTTACTCATTTTAAAAGACCCTGGTGTTGGGAAAGATTGAACACAGGAGGAGAAGGAGATGACAGAGGATGAGATGGTTATATGGCATCACTGACTCAATGGACATGAGTTTGAATATACTCCAGGAGTTGGTGATGAACAGGGAGGCCTGGCCTTCTGCAGTTGGTGTGGTTGCAAAGAGTAGGACACTACTGAGCAACTGAACTGAACTGAATATAACACAGCCCTATGGATGAATCTCAGTAGCTCTGCAGCAAAATATCAATAGAAAATAAATGAGACTTAAAGGATCCTGACTACTGAAACCAAAAAATTGCTGATCATGGGAGATTGGGATTTTCAAAAAATGGTCATAAGGCAACTTTTGGAAATGCTTGATCAGAGTGTCCTGCTAATTCCCAGGAAACAAAATATTAGTTGATGCATATTTACTAACTGCAAAGAGTCTTTTGGAATTCCCATAATTCAGAGTTTGTACTTTATTTTCTAAATAGTCCACTCATTTCGGGCTCTAGAATCAATCTCTCTTTTCCATTCATTCCATGTTTCATTCCCCACCCCTGTCTCAGCATCACAACCAACAAAGACTTCTAGATTCTCCATATCCTGTTCCATCATTCCTCCAGAAATGTATTTTTATTCAACAGTGAGGTGAAAGAAAATGATAGAAAGAATAATACATAATGTCTATGGGTATTTATAGATGACTGGTCTGTAGAACACTGTTCAGCCAACAGGGAGAAGGAAACAGAGTAATATAGATAGTAACATTAATAATAGATAACTTTTATTAAGTACTTCATAAATGCAAAGTATTTTCTAAGCAGTTTGCATAAATACCATTGTCTAATTCTCACAACAATTCTATAGTTATGAACATTTCCCCATATTATAAATGATAAAATTTCATTATTAAAAATAAATTGCCCAAATATGTATAGTTAGTAAATGATAGAGCTTGAAGTTATCACTTGGTTTCTAAGTACAAAGCATATGCTCATAACCTACTGTGCTCTAAATATGTGAATCCACTACAAGAGACACTAGCAAAAAGATGAATTAAGCTAAAATTAAGTAAAATTAAAAATCAGTGTTTAGTAATATTTTGAGTGCTCCATAGGCTTATGTGATTAGTGGCTACCATATTGGACAGCACAGATTTAGGACATTACCTAAAATATAGGGTAAGTCTCCTCCCAAACCAGTGCCTGATATTTGCATTGAATCTATGTAATTTCCGTGTGAAAATAAGATCACACAAATGCACTAATACAGAATTGACTGAATATTGTTCTCTGTTAATGCAGAATTTCTCCATTAAGTATTTATCCACGTCATGCTTTTTGGAGGCCCCTCACACATGCTGCTGGTGAATCACTGCCCTAAAATTGCCACTATCTAATGGGAGGCACCATTAATCCCCAGGGTGCTAAAGCTTGAGAGTACCAGTATTAAATAAAATTTAGAGGAATGAGAAAGTGAAAAATGCATGGAAAGTCTATGGCTTGTTCATTTTTGCCTCATATTCTGTTCAGATCATCCCAAAAGAATATTCTAGATAAAATGAATTTCAGAGTTAATATCTCTTTTACATTTTAGAATTGGTCTCCCTGTGATTTTGTATTTCTCTCCCTCTCTTTTGTTTTCCTCTTTTGTCAGACACACACATACACACACACACACACACACACACATACACAAACACATGTGTTAAACCTAGAATGACCTAGAGAAGATGATTGTGTTGTTCTGAGATCCTTTGCTTCTGACTGTTCTTAATTCTGAGACACAGGTTCATGCTGGTCCAACATTCTTTATGTGAATTCTCTCTCTGGGGAGGCTCCTTGGTTCCCATGGACCAAGACTTCTGCTGAATCTTTCTCACTAAAACTCACTGAATGTGCATTGACATAGCAATGGCCAAAGCTGAAATGTCTTCTTAGAATCAGGCTTCAGTTCAGTTCAGTTCAGTTCAGTCACTCAGTCGTGTCTGACTCTTTGCGACCCCATGAATCACAGCACACCAGGCCTCCCTGTCCATCACCAACTCCTGGAGTTCACTCAGACTCATGTCCATTGAGTCAGTGATGCCATCCATCTCATCCTCTGTCGTCCCCTTCTCCTCCCACCCTCAATCCCTCCCAGCATCAGGGTCTTTTCCAATGAGTCAACTATTCGCATAAGGTGGCCAAAGTACTGGAGTTTCAGCTTTAGCATCAGTCCTTCCAATGAACACCCAGGACTGATATCCTTTAGGATGAACTGGTTGGATCTCCTTGCAGTCCAAGGGACTCTCAAGAGTCCTCTCCAACACCACAGTTCAAAAGCATCAATTCTTCAGTGCTCAGCTTTCTTCACAGTCCAGCTCTCACATCCATACAGAATCAGGCTTACAGTGCTTGCTGCTAAGTCGCTTCAGTCGTGTCTGACTCTGTGCGACCCCATAGACGGCAGCCAACCAGGCTCCTCTGTCCCTGGGATTCTCCAGGCAAGAATACTAGAGTGGGTTGCCATTTCCTTCTCCAATGCATGCATGCATGCTAAGTCACTTCAGTCATGTCCGACTTTGTGCGACCCCATGGACAGCAACCCACCAGGCTCCTCTGTCCACAGGATTCTCTAGGCAAGAGTACTGGAGTGGATTGCTATTTCCTTCTCCACTTAAAGTGCTTAAAATGATGCAATTCCATCCAAACCCACTTAAAGAGGCCTAAGTACACTTCATTCTTACCTGGATTGTCTTTAAATGAGATTAATCATTGCATGTCTTATAGATTGCATAGTCAATACAAATGATAATTTATACTCCAGTGTCACCCACACAATCTTGGGTCTTTCTATATTGTACTTAAGTTTATTAACACCCCCTATTGTCAACCAAATGTCTTCTCTTCCTAGAAATTCCTCTACTTTCAGTTTAAGAGATTTCAGCGTTTGATTTTTTTTTAGTTCTCCTAAAGGTACTGTTACTGAACTCAGGTTTGGCTACCTGCTGCTCAAAAATCAATACTAGAATTGGTAGTAAAGTTAAATTTGCTATATTCAGAAGGACTGCAACTTGAGGAGAAGTTGGCCTCATGCTCAAAATCACCTCCTCACTGCTAATAAGTGAGCAATAAATTTTAAAGGGGAATTTCAAGGATATATAGGTTGGAGGAGAGTGCTATATGCATAGTAGCAGAGTAAGATCCGACAGTCATCTTGAAATTGGTCATGTGGTGGCCTTATCAGTATCATCTTGATTGTTGTAAGTACAACTAACTTTTTGTTCCAGGGTTGGTTTTTCTGCATTTCATTGAGGGCAGTTCTCAGATTGTATGAGATTGAAGAGTTTATGTTAAACCTACAGTGTGGTCATCGTGTGGTTAATTTCTTTCCCTGGTGAGAGTTTCAGTTTCTGCAAAGCAGTTCAAAATATACAGCTCAGAATGTGATCTAGGGATGTATCTGGTGATGGGTTCAAGGGTTCCCTTGATCCCTGATCAGGGAACTAAGATCCCATCTATCTCGCAGCCTAAAAATCAAAACACAAAGAATTAATAATATTGTAACTAATTCAATAAAGACTTTTAAAATGGTCAACATCAAAACCATCTTTAAAAAAAAGAAGAGTCCAAAAGACTGTTCGATACATCTGTGTCTCTTTTGCTGTCTCCCATACAGAGTTATTGTTACCTTCTTTCTAAATTCCATATATATGCGTTGGTATACTGTATTGGCGCTTTTCTTTCTGGCTTACTTCACTCTGTATAATAGACTCCAGTTTCATCCACCTCATTAGAACTGATTCAAATGTATTCTTTTTAATGGCTGAGTAATATTCCATTGTGTATATGTACCACAGTTTTCTTATCCATTCATCTGCTGATGGACATCTAGGCTGCTTCCATGTCCTGGCTACTATAAACAGTGCTGTGATGAACATTGGGGTACACGTGTCTCTTTCGATTCTGGTTTCCTCAGTGTGTATGCCCAGCAGTGGGATTGCTGGGTCATATGGCAGTTCCAGTCTTTTGGACTCTGTGGGAGAGGGCGAGGGTGGGATGATATGGGAGAATGGCATTGAAACATGTAAAATATCATATGCAAAACAAATTGCCAGCCCAGGTTTGATGCATGATACAGGGTACTCAGGAGTGGTACACTGGGATTACCCAGAGGGATGGGTTGGGGAGGGGAGTGGTGGGGGTTCAGGATGGGAAACACATGTACACTCAAGGTGGTTTCAAGTCAATGTATGTCAAAACCAATACAATATTGTAAAGTAAAATAAATAAATTAATTAAAAAAATTTTTTAATGAAAAGGGAACCTATGGGAGAATGGAAGAAAACATTTGCAAATCATACATCTGGTAGAAGTTGAATATCCAAAATGTACAGAGAACTTACACATTTTAATAGCAAAAATACAAACAATACAATTTTTAAATGAGCAAACATACAGATGGTCAAGAGTTACATTAAAAGATGCTTGTCACCATCATAAGAGAAATGGAAGTTAAAACCACAATGAGATATCACCTCATACATGTTAGAAAGGCTATCATCAAAAAGACAATAAATAAATGTTAGTGAGGATGTGGAGAAAAGGGAACCCCGGTGCACTGCTTGTATGAATGTAAATTAGTACAGCCTTTATGGAAAACAGTATGGATGTTCCTCAAAAAGTGGAAAATAGAACTACCACGTGATCCAGCCATTCCGCTTCTGGGTATTTATCTGAAGAAAATAACACTAACTCCAAAACATATATACACCTCCATGTTCCTTGCAGCATTATTTACAAAAACCAAGATGTGGAAACAACCTAAGTGTCCATCAGTGGATGAAAGGACAAAGAAAACGTCACACACACACACGTGAGCACTGGAATATTATTTAACCATAAAAAATAATTGAAATCTTGCCATTCAGGATGACATGGATGGACCTTGACAGCATCATGCTAAGTGAAATGTTAGATGGAGAAACACTAATATCATATGATCCTACTTATCTATGTGATTAAAAAAAAAAAAAAACCAAGCTCATAGATTCAGAGAATGGATTGGTGGTTGCCATAGGGGAGGCATGGGAAGTGGGTGAGATGGGTTAAAGGTACACACTTATAAAACAAAAATTTTGTTACTGTACAAAAAATAAATAAATAAATGAAAATTTAAAAAGAAAACTATCTATATTCCTTGAGACAGAACTAAAAGCCCCTGACTTTGTTTAATGGCTAGATTATATTATTTTGTCTTGTTAGAATATTTTCCTTTGCTTCTGCATTTTATTTCTCTGATTACACTTATTTTTGGTTAAAGTTTTTCTACAGATAAAAGGCAGGCAGAGGACATAGTAGATTCTTTCCTGGGAAGGCCCTATAAGATTCCTCTAGTAACCTTGTATTTCCAAAATTCAGTACCCAGTATCCCACTACAGAAAAATACCCACTGCAGCATTGCCCAGTCCATTCAACTTGGAGGTAGATAGCACTCAGATTTTGTTGCCCATGATACTTCTTTAAGGAATGTGCAAGAAAGGAGACCACCTAACCTGCCTCTTGAGAAATCTGTATGCAGATCAGGAAGCAACAGTTAGAACTGGACATGGAACAACAGACTGGTTCCAAATAGGAAAAGGAGTACGTCAAGGCTGTATATTGTCACCCTGCTTATTTAACTTCTATGCAGAGTACATCATGAGAAACGCTGGACTGGAAGAAACACAAGCTGGAATCAAGATTGCCAGGAGAAATATCAATAACCTCAGATATGCATAGACACCACCCTTATGGCAGAAAGTGAAGTGGAGCTAAAAAGCCTCTTGATGAAAGTGAAAGAGGAGAGTGAAAAAGTTGACTTAAAGCTCAACATTCAGAAAACGAAGATCATGGCATCCGGTCCCATCACTTCATGGGAAATAGATGGGGAAACAGTGGAAACAGTGTCAGACTTTATATTTGGGGGCTCCAAAATCACTGCAGATGGTGATTGCAGCCATGAAATTAAAAGACGCTTACTCCTTGGAAGGAAAGTTGTGACCAAACTAGATAGCATATTCAAAAGCAGAGACATTACTTTGCCGACTAAGGTCCGTCTAGTCAAGGCTGTTTTTCCTGTGGTCATGTATGGATGTGGGAGTTGGACTGTGAAGAAGGCTGAGCATCGAAGAATTAATGCTTTTTGAACTGTGGTGTTAGAGAAGACTCTTGAGAGTCCCTTGGACTGCAAGGAGATCCAACCAGTCCATTCTGAAGGAGATCAACTCTGGGATTTCTTTGGAAGGAATGATGCTAAAGCTGAAACTCCAGTTCTTTGGCCACCTCATGAGAAGGGTTGACTCATTGGAAAGGACTCTGATGCTGGGAGGGATTGGGGGCAGGAGGAAAAAGGGACAACAGATGATGAGATGGCTGGATGGCATCATGGACTTGATGGATGTGAGTCTGAGTGAACTCTGGGAGATGGTGATGAACAGGGAGGCGTGGTGTGCTGCGATTCATAGGGTCGCAAAGAGTCGGACACGACTGAGAGACTGAACTGAACTGAAGAAAGCAGAAGAGGCATCCGAAGAGTAAAAATAATAATGATAATGAGATAGTGAGTCCTTCATATGTGTACTGGCATGGCCTGGACTAGTGTGAAAGAGTCCATAGAAACTAAATGCTTGGTAAAGGAATAATTTTCCCCTGGACAGACTGAGTGAACAGGTGACACATCTTGCAGTTGTATCACCCATAGCTGACAAGGGTTGACTGGAATCCACAGGAGTCATTAAAAGAAGCCAGGGTTCTAGTAGCTGTTTGACAGCAAGCAACTGGGACAAAAAGAATAATGCATCTCATAATGAAGACAAGGAAATGCAGTTTGCAAAAGTATCATCAGTGAGAAAATACAGGAAATGGGGATGACTTACATCGGAGAGAAAAAAAAAAAGTAATTCACGAGATAACGTACGAGTGGAAGTGATTTGTGTCAGACAGTCAAGGAATATTTTTTCTTTTCTTTGCCTCATAGTGAAACCATTTCTGGAATATATAGTTTCTCTTCTCATTTTACAAAAAGAAGAAACTGAGATTCAGAAAGACCAAATAATTTTTCCTAAGATTCTGCAACCAATGAGCACTGAAACCAAAATAGGCATCACATTTTCTAAACCTCAGTATTCATTCCTTCTTTACTGTCCACTGTCAGAACTATTACAAATATATTTGTAGACCAACAGTGGAGTGAATATATCAGTTTCATCTCATACCTGATAATAATAACTCATTTTGTGCATATTTTACAATGGCTTTTAATCTTCTATAGACATAAATATTCTTGAGAATCCAGAGATCAATTTCTCTCCAGACAAATGTACCTATGTGCTTGCATATACACCAATACATCGCATACAGTTTTCACATGCCCTGAAGCCCATCCCTGAACCATGAGGAAGGTCATGATAACTATCTCTCTCTCTCTCTCTCTTTTTAAAATCTACTTTTACTTTTTCTTCAGCTGTTATATTAGGTGTATCATCATCCTAAGCTGTGAATACTGAGACTCTGAAATGCTAAATGATGTTCAGAAATGCACAATTCTGACCCAACTGGTAATAGAATTCACTCCTATCTCTTTACAAGAAAACACTCTGTACTTTCTACTGCTTTCTATTGCAGTTACTAAGAGCAGTGGTATTTAAATATTTCTAGCTTGGGGAAAATGCACATGTGAAACATGTAGCATTTTATAGAAGAGCACAAAATATTGACTAAATGAGATGATATCTTATCCTGGATTTACAGATGGATAAATTTCATATCTTAAGAGAAGATATGAAACATTAAAGTCAGAATATTTTATGGGTTTTTTTCTATCTGAAAATGTCATTCAATATTAGAAAAAAAAACTATCAATGGCTTAAAAATATTAACCTAGATAACTAATACATGCACATGGCTTTATCTTGGTTATCCACATTTCCTATGTTCATATTCATTTCTGTAGATATTTTTGCTAGGATGTTGAAGAAGAAACCAATACAAAATAATCTAAAAGCATTAAAACATTATTTTAGATATATAAGGCATTAATCAAGTTGAATGGTTAACATATATTAGGTACCTGCTATACAATAAACTGGATCATGGAAAAAGAAATAGAGTTCCAGAAAAACATCTATTTCTGCCTTATTAACTATTCCAAAGCCTTTGACTGTGTGGATCACATCAGACTGTGAAAAATTCTGAAAGAGATGGGAATACCAGACCACCTGACCTGCCTCTTGAGAAACCTATATGTTGTCAGGAAGCAACAGTTAGAACTGGACATGGAACAACTGACCAGTTCCAAATAGGAAAAGGAGTACATTAAGTCTGTATAATGTCACTCTGCTTATTTAACTTATATGCAGAGTACATCATGAGAAACACTGGGCTGGAGGAAGCACAAGCTGGAATCAAGATTGCCAGGAGAAATATCAATAACCTCAGATTTGCATAGACACCACCCTTATGGCAGAAAGTGAAGAGGAACTAAAAAGCCACTTGATGAAAGTGAAAGAGGAGAGAGAAGTTGGCTAAAGCTCAACTGTCAGAGAACGAAGATCATGGCACCCGGTCCCATTACTTCATGGGAAACAGATGGGGAAACAGTGGAAACAGTGTCAGACTTTATTTTTCTGGGCTCCAAAATCACTGCAGATGGTGACTGCAGCCATGAAATTAAAAAACACTCCTTGGAAGGAATGTTATGGCCAACCTAGATAGCATATTCAAAAGCAGAGACTACTTTGCAAATAAAGGTCTGTCTAGTCAAGGCTATGGTTTTCCAGTAGTCATGTATGGATGTGAAAGTTGGACTGTGAAGAAAGCTGAGCACTGAAGAATTGATGCTTTTGAACTGTGGTGTTGGAGAAGACTCTTGAGAGTCCCTTGGACTGCAAGGAGATCCAACTAGTCTATTCTGAAGGAGATCAGCCCTGGGATTTCTTTGGAAGGAATGATGCTAAAGCTGAAACTCCAGTACTTTGGCCACCTCATGAGAAGAGTTGACTCATTGGAAAAGACTCTGATGCTAGGAAGGATTGGGGGCAGGAGGAGAAGGGGACAACAGATGATGAGATGGCTGGATGGCCTCACTGACTCGATGGACGTAAGTCTGAGTGAACTCTGGGAGTTGGTGATGGACAGGGAGGCCTGGCGTGCTGCAATTCATGGGGTCGCAAAAGTCAGACACAACTAAGCGACTGAAGTGAACTGAACTGATATGCTAGCCTCATTAGATTCTGGGAATAGAAGAGGTAAAAGTACCTTCATTGGTCTCAAGTATTTTCTGGTCTTGTAGAAATCTGCAAGAAAGAGATATGGGCATATAGATAAGAAAAAGATATGTTTAGTCTACTTGTTGCTGAGGTGATGATCACTGCTTATAGTAAAAGTGACATTCCCTGCAGGCTAATGTAGGGAGACAAGATGACCAGCTGAAGAAATATTATCCTTGTGGTGAGAGACATAGCACTACGTTGGCATAGAGGAATTCCTGTGGAGAGAATCAGCAAAAACAAACAAACAAACAAACAAAGGACTACATTTAACACTTCTCATCAATTTATCCTACCCATACACTAGTTTCTCTTTACATATGTTACCATATATGATACCATATATGAGATTATTTCAGTGGAAAATAGTACTCATCAATACATGTGGCCACAGAAAAACATATGGAGAAAGATCCTGAAGAGTGTCCTGTGTGACTGAGTAATGAGATTCTTCATTCTCCATTCTCTTCATCCCCCTGTACTCCTCTTTTACTCTGCCTTCCCTACCCCTTCCCTCTTGCTCCTCCTCTTTTCTTCCTTAGTTTCTGCTTCTACTCCTTCTCCCATTTCCTTTATAAAGGTGATGCACTCTTTTTAAATTTTATTATCTGATTTTCTTTCAGCCTATTAATTTATTTATTTGGCTGAATCAGGTCTTAGATGCAACATGCAGGATCTTCATTCTCTCATGCAGGATCTTTTGTTGTGGTGGGTGCATGCCCAGTTGCTCAGTCTTATCTGATTCTGCAACCATGGACTCTAGCCCGCCAGGTTCCTTTGTCCATGGGGAGTCTCCAGTCAAAATACTGGAATGGGTTGCCATGCCTTCTGCCAGGGAATCTTCCCAACGCAGGTATTGAACTCAGGTCTCCTGCATTGGAGGCAGATTCTTTACCATCTGAGCCATCAGGGGAGCCTGGAAAATACAATGAACACCAAAATTCTTGCTACTTTTCCTGTTTTTATTTTATTTTTTATTTTTTAATATAAATTTATTTATTTTAATTGAAAGTTAATTACTTTACAATATTGTATTGGTTTTCCCATACACCAACATGAATCCACCACAGGTATACACATGTTCCCCATCCTGAACCCCCCTCCCTCCTCCCTCCCCATGCCATCCCTCTGGGTAGTCTCAGTGCACCAGCCCCAAGCTTATATCTTCTCTTTCCCTTTTTTGCCCTTGCTCTTTCCTCCTATAGTTATGGGTACAACTTTCAAAATTACATTATAGACATCTTCACACTTCACATTTCACACAAAAATACGTCAACATGTAACTGCTGAGGACAAAGCCATTTTCCTGAATGATGACAATGTCAGTTAACAAATGAGGTTAACTTTGGTAAATAATATTACCTGATAGACAGTCTGGTACCATTTCACCAGTTATTGCAATGGCTTGCTTTACAGCAGTCTTTACTGGGGAAGAGTTGTTCAAACTTGGAGAACCTCATCTACTTTTGCTCACCATAGTCCATTAGTCTGGTTTAATGTGCAACTGTCCTAACACATTTATGAGTTGGCCAATTTTCTTGTGGAGTGTTTTACATTCTGGATTTACCTCATAATTAAATTCTACTTATATCTTTTTTTGCCATAGTATGTGCTTCATAAACCAGTGTACATCAGAAAGCACACAACTTCAGTTTGACTCATTATTGATAATGTTAAGATAGTGCCCTTGGATATGATAGAGTAGTATCCATTAGATATCTCCATTGAAGATGTACCTGTTTTTTTCCCAATCATAAACAAAATTTGAGGTGATGCTTTGAGCCTCTCTAAAATTATTTGGTCCCCAAATCTTTCACCCAATCTTTTAATATCAAATGATAATGCTTGCTTAAATGAATGATTACAGCAGAGGTGTAAAATGGTGATTATATAATTCCATAATTTCATTTATACTAAGTAGCTAGCATTGTTTGGTAAGGAATTATATTCTGACCATTTGTTCTTTTCTTTACTATCTCTATGGACTCATATTTTAATTTTTTATATTTTGTTAATTTCCTTATCCTTTGAAATTCTTATGTTGTCTGAATTTTGGTGACTTGGAACCATTTTGTGACTCTCTTTTTTTTCCATGCAACTACCACATTCTGAACAACTCTAATGGTTAGGTACAACAATACATTCCAAGGCCACTGTATTATCCCCAACACATACCTGGAATCACCACTTTCTCCAAAGAAACCTGATAATTTTGGGTGTGTGATTTAAACCAAGATTTGAGCACTAAGTGTACTCATGAACACTGGAATTCCTTCTAGTCTCTTTTCAGTGACTTCCTACTGACCCTTCCAATTCCAGTCTTCCTCTAAGTTTGAATCTCTTCCTTCCTCTAGGAGAACACTGTTGTTGTTGTTTAGTCCCTAAGTTGTATCTGACTCTTTGTGACCCCATGGACTGCAGCACACCATGCTTCCTTGTTCTTCACCATCTCCAGGAAGTTGTCCAAACTCATGTTCACTGAGTCAATGATGCCATCCAACTATTCCATCCACTGTTGCCCTTTCTCTTGCTGCCCTCAGTCTTTCCAAGTATCAGGGATTTTTTCCAATGAGTTTTCCCTTCATATCAGATGGTCAAAATATTGGAGCTTCAGCTTCAGCATCAGTTCTTCCAATAATTCAGGGTCAATTTCTTTTAGCTTGACTGGTTTGATTTCCTTACTGTCCAAGAGACTCTCAAGAGTCTTTTTCAGCAACCACAATTCAAAAGCATCAATTCTTCAGTGTTCAGTCTTCTTTAAATCCAACTCTCACATCTGTACATGACATGTCTTTTAATTTCATGGCTGCAGTCACTGCCCACAGTGATTTTGGAGACCAAGAAAAACAAATCTGTTGCTGTTTCCACTTTTCCCCATCTATTTGCCATGAAACAATGGACCAGATGCCATGATCTTAGTTTTTTGAATGTTGAGTTTTAAGCCAGCTTTTTAACTCTCCTCTTTTACCTGCATCAAGAGGCTGTTTAGTTCCTCTTCACTTTCTGCCATTAGACTGATATCACCTGCATATCTAAGGTTGTTGCTAATTCTCCCTGAGAATTATCTTGATTCCAGTTTTCACTTCATCTAGCCTGGTATTTCACAAAATGTACTCTGAATATAAATTAAATAAGCAGGTGACAATATTGATGTACTCTTTTCCCAATTTGGAACCAGTTCATTGCTCCATGTCCAGTTCTAACTGTTGTTTCTTGATCATCATACAGGTTTCTCAGGAGACAGGTAAAGTGGTCTGGTATCTCCATCACTTTAAGAAATTGATCCACACAGTCTAATGCATTAGCATAGTCACTGAAGCCGAAGTAGATGGCTTTCCATAATTTCCTTGCTTTTTCTATGCTTCAATAGATGTTGGCAATTTGACCTCTGGTTCCTCTGGCTTTTTTTTTTTTTTTTTTTTTATTTATTTATTTTTTTTTTAATTTTAAAGTCTTTAATTCTTACATGTGTTCCCAAACATGAACCCCCCTCCCACCTCCCTCCCCATAACATCTCTGTGGGTCATCCCCATGCACCAGCCCCAAGCATGCTAAATCCAGCTTTTACATTTGAAGTTCTCAATTCATGTACTGATAAAGCCTAGCTTGAAGAATTTTGAGCATTATGTTGCTAGCATGTGAAAAAAGTGCAATTGTACAGTAGTTTGAACATCCTTTGGCATTGCTTTTCTTTAGGATTAGAATTAAAACTGAACTTTTCCAGTCCTGTAGTCACTACTTAGTTTTCCAAATTTGCTGGCATGTTGACTGCAGCACTTTAACAGCATAATTTTTTTTAGGATTTGAAATAACTCAACTGGAATTCCATCACTTCTACTAGCTTTGTTCATAGTAATGCTTCCTAAGGCCCACTTGACTTCACACTTCAAGATGTCTGCCTCTAGGTGAGTGACACCACCATTGTCATTATCCTAGTCATTAAGGCCTTTTTTTAATAGTTTGATGTAATCTTGACACTTCTTTCTAATCTCTTCTGTTTCTGTTAGGTCTTTACCATTTCTGCCCTTTATTGTCCCCATCTTCGCATAAAATGCTCCTTTAGTATCTTCAATTTTCTTGAAGAGATTTCTAGTCTTTCCCATTCTATTGTTTTCCTCTACTTCTTTGCTTTGTTCACTTAAGAAGCCTTTTTTATCTCTCCTTGCTACTCTCACAAACTCTACATTCAGTTGGGTATATCTTTCCCTTACTGTTTTGCCTTTCACCCCTCTTCTTTTTTCAGCTATTTGTAAGGCCTCCTCAGACAACCATTTGCCTTCTTACATTTCTTTTTCTTGGGGATGATTTTGATCACCATCTCCTGTACAATATTATGAACCTGTGTCCACATTTGTTCAGACACTCTATGCCTTGAATCTCTTCATCAGTTCCACTCTATACTCGTAAGGGATTTGATTTAGGGTAAAACCTAAATGGCCTAATGGTTTTCCCTACTTTTTTCAATTTAAACCTGATTTTGCAATAAGGAAAGGATGATCTGTGCCACAGTCAGCTCTAGGTATTGTTCTTTTTTTAAATTTTTTTTTTTATTTTTACTTTATTTTACTTTACAATACTGTATTGGTTTTGGCATACATTGACATGAATCCACCATGGGTGTACATGAGCTCCCAAACATGAACCCCCCTCCCACCTCCCACCCCACATCATCCCTTCGGATCATCTACATGCACCAGCCCCAAGTATCCTGCATCCTGCATCAAACATAGGCTGGCGATTCGTTTCTTACATGATAGTATACATGTTTCAATGCCATTCTCCCAAATCATCCCACCCTCTCCCTTTCCCTCAGAGTCCAAAAGTCCACTCTACACATCTGTGTCTCTTTTGCTGTCTTGCATACAGGGTCATCATTACCATCTTTCTAAATTCCATATATATTGTTCTTGCTGTCTGTATATAGCTTCTCCATCTTCAGCTCCAAATAATGTAATTAATCTTAGTATTGACCATCTGGTGATGTCGATGTGTAGAGTTGTCTCTTGTGTTATTGGAAGAGGGTGTTTGCTATGACTAATGTGTTCTCTTGGCAAAACTCTGTTAGCTTTTGCCCTGCTTCATTTTGTACTCCAAGGTCAAACTTGCCTGTTACTCCAAGTATCTCTTGACTTTGTACTTCCAGAATATCAGTGGACTTCAACATGGATCTGTCTATCAGTATCTATCTATGTATCTCCTATAATATACAAAAATGAATATTTTAAGATTTATGATAACCTGACCTCTAATAACATGAAATCTACTAAAGTTTTCTATGTTTCAGCAGTTATATTGGGTCCTTTGACTATATTCCACTAATGGTGAACAATAGGAAGAATCTGTTCAAAAGTTAACACTGAATGACTCTTTTTATTTGTTCTCGTGCTATCATTCAGACACACAATTGCAATTCTTTTTCAATATTAGGAATTTCCTTACTGATCACTTTTCATTTAACTTTTTAACAAAATAATTCAACACCAATATGGTTCAAAAGTCAAGGGTGTAAAAGTGTATGGTGGGAGAAGTTCACTCTTATTGCCTCTGCTCTACCCTCACTCACCTAGTTGGTGGAACCATTTCAATATTTCATGTCTTGTCCTTTTGTGTTTATCTTTGAGAAAAAAAAGTCTCCCTTTTTCTTACATAAAAATCTGCATATGTATATGTCTGCATGCATGTGTGTTTGTTATCTTTATCCCTGGTGGCTCAGATGGTAAAGCATCTGCCTACAAGGTGGGAGACCTAGGTTCAATCCCTGTGTCAAGATGATCCCCTGGAGAAGGAAATGTCAACCCACTCCAGTATTCTTGCCTGGAAAATCCCATGGACGGAGGAGCCTGGTAGGCTACAGTCCATGGGGTTACAAAGAGTCGGACACGACTGAGCCACTTCACTTTCACTTTCACTTTCACACCTAAATTACTATCAGCTAATATAGATATTATTTCTCATTCCTCATTCTTTTATTTTTTTTTCCCTTTTTTTCCCCCTTATTCTTTTGACAGTGCAAATGTATCATAGTTTGTTTAGCCAATTTCCTACTGATGGGATTTGTTGGGTTTTGTAATATTTTGCTATTTGTGATATGCCACAATGAATAGCCTTCTGCATCTGATGCTTCATATTTCTGAAGGTATATTTTCAAGGTAAATTCCTGGAAAGAGCAGTGCTTGGCAAAAGGATTGTTGAATTTGTGGCATTATAAAATACTCCCAAATCTTCTTCCTTAGCCTGTCTTTACTTTACACCTGCATCAGCACTGTAGGAGAATCCCCAACAGAGTGTTGTCAAGTCTTTGAGCATTTGCCGTCTGATAAGTAAGAGATGGTCTCATGTAGCCATCACTCACAAGTGCTTAAATGAATGAAATTGAACACATTTTTATCTTTAAAGTATTTGTATGTCTTTTCTTCTAAGTTATCTGTTCACATTTTCCCCACACTTTTTCCTACAACATTTTGATCTTTTTTTTTTTTTTCATTTTTGTTGTCCTTTTAACAGTCCTTAATGTATTTGGGAGCTGGCTTTTCATATTTAGTGTAAGTTGAAAAAAAAAGTTTCCCCCATATGCCATTTTTCTTTTTGACTTTGCTTGTGTTTATACATACACACAGAAACTTTTCTACATAGCCAAATGTATCAAATTGTTAAAACTATTTCATAGAAATTCCAGACCATTTATAACATACAAGTAATCTAAATGGATCTCTAAATTTGAGGCATTCAGCTTGTACTTTAAGACAGCAGAAACATACATTCAGGTAAGTGGATGGGCGCTTAGAGCAAATGTCTTTCCTGTGCTTAAGAATGGGAAGGATGAACAGGCTTGTGCAAATGAGATCTTTAGTATGTTAGACCAGTGTTAACCAAAGGTAGCAGCACTCTGTGCATAGTAAGAGTTTGTAAATGATAGTAATGTAAATTAGATCATTAAGATGGAAGACAGATCTTGTGCGCATCTTAAAATCAAGGACCCAGGCATTCATCTTTTTAGTGCCTACAAGTCTAGCAGCTGGAAAATGCTCCACAAATATTTTCAGAAGCCAATGAATTTGATCTAAAATGGAGCAATAAGGAACGATCACAACAATGGAGTAAAAATATTAACAGTACTAATTTAGATATATCCTTGTGCATGCCGTTTTAAGTAATTCTGTTTTCTTGAATGTTCAATACAAATTTCACTGGAAAAAAAAAAAAAAATCAATCACTGTGTTAATTCAGACTTGCCATGCAGGCAACAGGGCTTTGTTCTGTTAACAGTAAAATATCTCTCAAATGGATGAGGGCATAGGAATCAGAGAATGTTACTGTTTTGCTTTATTCACACAGCACTGAGCATCTTAGATACCTACAAGAGACTGTCTCTATATTCTTATGGATTACTAACAAATCGTCTGATCTCTAGAGAAATGACTAGTCACATCCATTTTGCTCTTGCTTATATCCTCCTTGCCATTCTCTGAAAGATCAGGCTGACTTTCTGAAGACAAATAATAGATAGGCCCACTCCTGGGGAACATAGCATCTTGTTCTCAAGTGCTCACAGGGGAAACTTTCACAGGAATCTTTTTTTTTTCCCCCTTCTAAAACCCAGTGTTTGGTTTTTGAAATAATGAGAGGCTGAACTTTTGTTCAGTTGTTGAGTTTCCTTTTGGTAAAATGCATGCATTCTTGAATAGCTGGACCTAAGATATTTCAAGATATAGTCAGCACAAATACAAATATATGCCAGCCCAGATCATAAGCTGGAAAGAACAGGCAACATCTCCCTGACAGACCATTGCTTTTGCTCCTTCTCTGGATAGTTTCTTCCTAATAGACTGCTGGGCCCAGCTACTTCTTATGTCCTCTCAACATGTATCACAGAGAATAAACATATGATTACCCAGTTCTGACAGCCTCAACAAAGCACATCAGATGATTCTTTGTTCCTTTGAGAGTGTTGAAGAGGAAGCCCTATGTGGATGACTCAAAATGTCGCTCTCAAGTAAAAGGAGAAAGGGATAAAAAAGAAAGCTGTTAGCAATCCTTGTCAATACAATGTCCACATCTATAAACCCTAACCTTAGCAGATCAGATTCCATTTCACCAGACCATACTATTCAGGCATTAAAATGGAAGGAAAGAGAACAGACAGAGGACACTGATCTTTTTGGAAACACACTTCTTCTATTAGCATGGACTACAATGGCACTCCACTCCAGTACTCTTGCCTGGAAAATCCCATGGATGGAGGAGCCTGGTAGGCTGCAATCCATGGGGTCACTAAGAGTTGGACACGACTGAAGTGACTTAACAGCAGCAGCAGCATGTTGTTAGAGAAACAACTCTCATTATGTTTTTTTCCCCCCCACAAAGAAGTAGAGATTCAAGCACAGTTGCACTAAAAAGAAACTTATTGATTTGATATCTGTTATTTTCATGATTGTTACACTGTTTTATTCTGTGCTATATCCCTGACTTGCTTCCAAGTTGATGCCCATAAATATTTACTAAGAGGATTTCTTGCTATAAGTCTTAGATCTGCAGCATCAGCAACAGTAGAAATGCAGATTCCTGGGCCCCCATCAGATATGCTGAATCAAATATCCTAAGTAGATTTTTTGATGATGGCCATTTTGACTGGTGTGAGGTGATATCTCAGATTACAAGTTTGGGATTGATATGTACACACTGCTGTATAGCTGCAGCAACTGATGGGATAAATCTCCAAAATATAGAAAACAAACAAACAACCCAGTAAAAAAAAAAAAAAAAAAAGGGTGGATTATAGAGATGGCCAAAAAGGACTAATTAATAGAGAAATGCAAGCCAAAGCTATCTCACATTGTTCAGAACAGCCATAATCAAAAATATCTACAAACAAAAAATTCTGGAGAGGGTGTGGAGAAAAGGGAACACTCTTACACTGTTGGCGGGAATGTAAACTGATAAAACCACCATAGAGAACAAGATGGAAGTTCCTTAAAAAATTAAAGACAGAATTACCATATGACTTAGCAATCCCACTCCTGGGCATATATCTCAAGAAAATCATGACTCAAAAAGATACATGCACCCCAGTGTTCACTGTAGCACTATTTACAATAGCCAGGACATGGAAGCAAGCTAAATGTCCATAAACAAAGGAATGGATAAAGAAGATGTGGTGCATATATACTATAGAACATTACTTAGCCATAAAAACAACAACAAAATAATGCCATTTTGCAACATGGACCTAGAGATCATCATACTGAGTAAAGTAAGTCAGACACAGAAAGACAACTATCATATGATATTACTTATATGTGGAATCTAAGACAAATAAATTTATTTACAAAATAGAAGAAACATCACAGATGTAGAAACAAACTTATGGTTACCAGGGGATAATCATGGGGAGGGATGAATTGGGAGATTGGGATTGACATATATGTACTGATGCTGTTGATGCTGCTTAGCCACTCAGTCATATCTGACTCTGTGACTCCATGGACTGTAACCCACCAGGCTCTTCTGTCCATGGAATTCCCTAGGCAAAAGTACTAAAGTGGATTACCATGCGTTCTTCTGGGGAATTTTCCCAATCCAGGGATTGAACCCAGGTCTTCTGTATTGCAGGCAGATTCTTTATCACTGAGCCACCAGGGAAGCTCCATATACACACTATTATATGTTAATATTAATATTAAATAGGTGACTAATAAGGACCTACTGATTAGCGCAGGGAACTCTACTCAATACTCCATAATGGCCTATATGGGAAAATAATTTAAAAAAAAGAGTAGATGCATAACTGAATAATTTTGTTGTACACTTGAAACAAACAGAACATTGTAAATCAACTCTACTCCAACAAAAATTTTAAAAAAATAGATAACCAACACAGAGTTACTCTATAGCACAGGGAATTCTGCTCAATATCCTGTACTAACCTAAATGGGAAAAGAATTTGAAAAATTGTATATACATAGCATAATCACTTTTCTATGTACCTGAAACAAACACAAGATTGTTAATAAACTACATCCCAATATAAAATTTAAAAAAGAGAAATTCTAAGTGAAGCCCAGAAATCTGTGTTTTAACTGGTCTTCCAGATGATGTTAGGGGCTTCCCAGGTGGCACTAGTAGTAAAGAACACACCTCTCAATGCAGGAGATGTAGGAGACAAGGATTCTATCCCTGGATCCAGAAGATCCTCTGGAGAAGGGCATGGCAACCTACTCCAGTATTCTTTCCTGCAGAATCTCATGGACAGAGGAGCCTGGTAGGCTGCAGGCCACAGGGTCACATAGAGTCAAACACAACTGAAGTGACTTAGCATGCACATACCAGGTGATGTTGATGCATGCTCAGGTGTGAGAGCACGTGTTTACTAAAAGAAAAATATATAAGGAGGAAATAGAGTGGGTAGACGCTGGTCAAATTAGGTTTTTAAAGTGACAAGTTTGTACTCCTTTCAGGCACCAGCTCTTTAGGAAGCAATCCCTCTGTCTGCTACCAGCTTGCTAGCTAGGTTAGTTGTTCCTTCCTGATTATCCAGCTGCAGCACTGCCTTAACCCAGGCACTATTGATTCTTTCCTTACGTATTCTGACTTCCATTAACAGGTCATCTTGACAATTCTATTAATTTCTGTAGTCTCAATGATAGCACAGTTCACAGAGCACAGCGGGAACAGGTGTTTGTTGTACAAATAAGTCTATACAGTGTTCCTTTGCAAATATGAATGTCTACAGTCATATCCCCTATTTTTGATGAAGGAGTACACCAGTGAATGAGAAAGGCAGAAAAAGGAGTGTCCTTTAGAATTATTACATAAAAATAAGAATATTCCAATAGATATTTTTCTAAATATTACAATTGAATTTTATTTTTATTTTGAATATTTATTTATTGAATTTTATTTTTTCAATTCTTTAATTTTTTTTAATTGAAGTATAGTTGATTTATAATATCATGTTAGCTTCAGGAGTACAGCACAGTGATTCAGTTATACATATATCTTTGAAATGTGCTCTCTTTTCTAATGGTCATGTATGAAATACATAGAATCTTGGAGACAGATTCTTCCTTTACATATGTGGAATAGCACAAAAACTTTGTTGACAAATAATGCACACTGTATTGTTTTTATGGGACTACCATAACAACATACCACAAAGAAGGAAACTTAAAAATTTCATGTATTGTCTCACAGTTTTGGAAGCTACAAGCCTGACATCAAGATGCTGTCAGAGTTGGTTCCATCTGAGCCCATGAAGAAGGGATCTGACACAGGTCTCTCCTTGTCATGTAGGCATTTGTTTTCATATCCACATGGCATTCTCCCTGAATGCCTGCCTTCAAATTTCCCATTTTTAACACACCACTAGTTATATTATTGAACTCAAATTCTGTTGCTCACCACTCAAAAACCAGTAAGTTGAGAGGAAAATATATATAAAGGAAATATGCTTTAATCAGCAAAGCCAGCAGCCTAGGGAGAAGGTGGACTCATGTCCAGAGACTAACTCTGAAGATGCTGCTTGACTAGGACAGTTTTTAAATGGAAAAAAAGGGAAGAATCTCAGTGAATCATAGAGGTAGGAGGTTTGATTCTGTATCCTTCTCCATTGTGTGCAGACTGGCTGATTCTTCAGATGTTATCTTGTTAATTGACCTGCCTGTAGGATTCATTGTGTGTTTTTGTGGGGGGATGTGTATGTGGCAGGGGCAGGGAGGACTGGGGGTAGAAAGCTAGGCATTTGTTTGGACTGCTTCATTCTTACTTCTTTTTAATCTAGGAAAAGAATCAACAGGTTGGACAAGGCACAGTGTGCATTCAGGAGTACATGAGTCAAGAGTTAGGTTAAATTGTCTTGTGATCTCATTCCTATAATCAAGGTCTTTTAAGCTTATAGGGGAACAGAAATGAACAGAGAAAGGGCAAAAGAGCTGTTTTCAGTTGTCTTTTATTAATAGCTTTGTTTCAACTTGATTAACCTCTGCAAAGATCCTATCTCCAAATAAGATCACATTCTGAGATACTGAGGATTAAGACCTTAACATATGAATTTTAGAGGGACACAGTTCAACTGATAACGTATCCCAGCTGTTCTTATGCTCTTGAAGTATACATGGCCTGAGAAGAAGCAAGTAACAAGACTCTGGTTACAAGAGTCTGGTGGGGTTCCTATGACAATTTAATGTTTAATGACAATGCCGGGCTCCAGGATAGCCTTAGCTGCTGTTACTTTGCTTGTTCTGTCTGTCCCTACTGGACCTGATGCTATGCCACTTCCAGCTTAAAATGCACTTCTTGTTCACAGTTTATAATTTCTAAAATGCATCTTACATTACAATGAGATGTTCATTATGATGAAGTATTTATTTTTCCTTTGGAAAACTTACTACAGTTTCAAGAGTGCATCTCAAAATCATCATTTTAGAATCAATTGCCATAAATCCTGCTATTCAATGAGAACCTATTAAGCATTAGCTTGTAGACATGACTTCATAAATCTTAAATCAGTTCTATAAGGTTTATGTATCTCCAATTTGTAAATAGGAGAAAGGATCTGCAGGCATTTATAAACTCTCTGAAGGTTACACACAATCAGATGGCAAAGCTGAGATCTGAAACCAGGTTTGTTGAATGCCTTGGGCCCTTCCACTATATACAGTTCTAATGAGGTAGAAGTGATTGTTTTGGTTTGTTTTTTTGTTTGTTGCATTGTGCTGATTGTGTTCTGTGAAAGTCTGTGACAGAGCCCAGCTTCGTTCACTATATGGGCAAGCCTATTTGCCTCCAATGTCCTTTTGGTCAGAGAAGCATCCGGTGTCCTGCAGAATTTACATTTGTTCCTCAGATCACATAATTATCAATTTACTTTCTTCATTGTCTTTATTATATAGTACATAATGCTGTCATAATGAATGATTTTCCTCATTAAATATTCTTCCATTTATACATTTTCTCCCTAGTGAAACTAGAAATCTCTTACAATCAGGAATTGTGCCCTGCATTTGCTGCACCCATGGTGTCTTATGGGCTTCTTGGGTGATGCTAGTGGTAAAGAATCCACCTGCTGATACAGCAGACACAAGAGACCTGGGTTGGGTAGATCCCTTGGAGAATAAAAGGGCAACCCACTCCAACATTCTTACCTGGAGAAATCCCATAGACAGAGGAGCATGGCAGGCTGTAGTTCATGGAATTGCAGAGTCAGACATTACTGAGCACTTAGAAGGAGCAACATGGTGTCTTATGAAACACAGAGAAAACAAAAATTAAAAATAAAAGCAACATATAGGTACTTAATAAACGTTGATTTTCTATGCCAAGATTTAAAAAGCCTCCTGAGATAGTGGTTTGTCATGTAGGTAAACCTGATAACATCCTAATATGCTGGTGTAATATACTCTGTGTAACATGCATATAGATGAATAAGGATCATCTGAAAAATGTTCTCCACTTTTATTAGGTTACTCAGAGGTGGCAAAACCTGTCCAAGTGCTGCCACTCCTTATCCATGTCACCTAAGACAGACATTAATAGTTGATCTTGGAGTTTTTTTTACTGCTGGGCTCAGATGCAGACTCTTGACAGTTTTGCAATACAACACTGTAGGAAATCACCACCAATCTATTAGAGATGACATATAAAATGAAGTCAATTTGACATCTTGTCTCACTTACCTGTTTTTTTTTTTTAATTTATTTTTATTGCAGGATAATTGCTTTACAATGTTGTGTTAGTTTCTGCCATACAATGAAGTGGATCAGTTCCATTTACATAGATCATCTCCTCTTGAGCCTGCCTCCCAACCCCCTCTAGGTCACCACAGAGCATGGAGCTGAGCCCCCTGTGCTATACCTCAGTTTCCTACTAGCTATCTATTTTAACACAAAGTAGTGTGGAGAAGGCAATGGCACCCCACTCCAGTACTCTTGCCTGAAGAATCCCATGGCCGGAGGAGCCTGGTGGGCTGCAGTCCATGGGGTCGCTAAGAGTCGGACACGACTGAGCGACTTCACATTTACTTTTCACTTTCATGCATTGGAGAAGGAAATGGCAACCCACTCCAGTGTTCTTGCCTGGAGAATCCTGTGGACAGTGGAGCCTGGTGGGCTACCATCTATGGGGTCACACAGAGTCAGACACGACTGAAGCAACTTAGCAGCAGCAGCAGCAGCAGCAGTGTGTATATGACAATCCTACACTTTTATTTCAAATCAGAAAGAGGAAAACAAATATCATATATTATTGCATATGTGTGGAATATAGACTGATGGTACACATAAGCCTGTTTGCAGGGCAGAAATAGAGAGGCAGATGTACCTGTTGTTTGGATAGTGGAAAATGCAGAGCATTTAGGAAGAAGAATCATTGAATTAGAACGTGGTCAGCAGATATTTGTGACCTGGAAATCTCCCAAGTGACCACAATTTAAACATTCTATTGATTCAGCTCCAGTAAGCTTAACCCTGATTTTAAAATTATACCTGTGTGACACCATGGATGGACCTGGAAGGTAAAAGGTCAGACAGAGAATGACAACTATTGTGATTTCACTCACATGTGGGATATTTTTAAAATAAATGAGTAAGTAAAACAAGATAAAGGTAAACAGATACAGAGAGCAGATTGGTGGTTATCAAAAGAAAGGGAAGTAGGGAAAGGGTAAAATGAGTAAAGGGGGTTCATTATGCAGTGATGGATAGAAACTAGGCTTTTGGTGATGAGCCTGCTGTAGTGCAGGTAGAAGCCAATAGTGATGTGGTACAGATAAAAACTTACACAATTTTATAAGTCAACATTACCTCAATTAAAAAACAAACTTGGATATGCCATATGTTCAGTTTGAGTTAGTCCAATGAGCAAATATTACTGTTAAAATATTAAAGTTCTATATACCCATTAGGACTGAACATGGAACAACAGACTGGTTCCAAATCAGGAAAGGAGTACATTAAAGCTGTATATTGTCACCCTGATTATTTTACTGACATGCAGAATACATAATGAGAAATGATGGACTGGATGAAGCACAAGCTGGAATCAACACTGCCAGGAGAAATATTAGTAACCTCAGATATATAGATGACACCAGCCTTATGGCAGAAAGCCAAGAAGAACTAAAGAGCCTCTTGAAGAAAGCAAAAGAGGAGAGTGAAACAGTTGCTTTAAGTTCAACATTCAGAAAACAAAGATCGTAACATCTGGTCCCATCACTTCAAGGCAAATAGATGGGGAAACAGTGGAAACAGTGATAGACTTTATTTTTGGGAGGGCTCCAAAATCACTGCAGATGGTGACTGAAGCCATGAAATTAAAAGACACTTGCTGCTTGGAAGAAAAGTTATAACCAACCTAGACAGCATACTAAAAAGTAGAGACATTACTTTGCCAACAAAGGTCCGTCTAGTCAAAGCTATGGTTTCTTCAGTAGTCATGTATGGATGTGAGAGTTGGACTATAAAGAAAGCTGAGTGCTGAAGGATTGATGCTTTTGAACTGTGGTGTTGGAGAAAACTCTTGAGAGTCCTGTGGACAGCAAGGAGTTCCAACCAGTCCATCCTAGAGGAAATCAGTCCTGAATATTCTCTCAACGGACTGATGCCAAAGCTGAAACTCCAATACATTGGCCACCTGATGCGAAGAACTGACTCACTTGAAAAGACCCTGACGATGGGAAAGATTGAAGGCAGGGGGAGAAGGGGACAACAGAGAATGAGATGGTTGGATGGCATCACCGACTCAATGGACATGAGTTTGAGTAAACTCCAGGAGTTGGTGATGGACAGGGAGGCCTGGAATGCTGCAGTCCATGGGTTCACAAAGAGTCAGACACGACTGAGTGACTGAACTGAACTGAACTGAATATACCTACTAAGGATGCATGATTATCTCTACTTGTTCTTTCTACATAGTTATTAAATGAAATACAATTATATTGCAAATTTATAATAAAAATAAATTAACAAATAAATATTACAGTAGTACTGAAGGAAGGAAAAATTGGTTCAGAAGTTACCCAAGACAAACTTGGTCTGTGACACTCTGCTCTTCAGGAGTCCATCCTTCAGGCTTTTATAAACTATTCATGCTCAGACTCTTCCCCAAGTCTCTTAAGTTTCCCAGTTTAATCATAAATCCCAAGAAAGGGGTCCAGATAATGGTCTTTTTAAAATAGCTCCCCAGGTGATTTCAAATGTTTAAAGTCAAAATATTATATATTTTGTACTAACTATGTTGTTGTTTAGTCGCTAAGTCATGTCCAACTCTTTGTGGCCCCGTGGACTATATATAGCCTGCCAGGCTTCTCTGTCAGTATGGGATTTCCCAAGTAAGAATACTAGAGTGGGTTGCCATTTCCTTCTCCAGAAGATCTCCCTGACCCAGGGATACAAACCCATGTCTCTTGCATTGGCAGGTGGATTCTTTATCTCTGAGCCATGAGAGAAGCCCTTATAATAACTCTAAATTGAGTGTGACTTTTAAAAATTGTGAATCACTATATTGTACACCTGTAACATATATAATATTGTATATCAACTATAATTCAATAAAAAAACTCAAGAAAAAAAAGAATAGCAAGTTCAAAAAAACAAACAAACAAACTCACAGAATTCTAGGACAAAAAATTTCATCTGCTTTTACAAAGTAAGTTTATAAACATTTTCACATAACAACTCTTTTAGCTCCCTCTGTGAAAGGATAATAATGTAAATTAAAGGGACAAAAAATGTTTATTTTGCTATGCTATTGTTGTTCAATTGCTAAGACATGTCCAACTCTTTGCGACCTCATGGAATGCAGCATACAAGATCCCTTACAAGAAATGCAGTAGCCCATCATAGTCAACAAAAGAGTCCAAAATGTAGTACATTGTTCAGTTCACTCAGTCGTGTCTGACTCTTTGCAACCACATGAACCACAGCATGCCAGGCTTCCCTGTCCATCACCAACTTCTGGAGTTCACCCAAACCCATGTCCATCGAGTTGGTGATGCCATCCAATCATCTCATCCTCTCTTGTCCCCTTCTCCTTCTGCCCTCAATCTTTCCAAGCATCAGGGTCTTCTCAAATGAGTCAGCTCTTCACATCAGGTGGCCAAAGTATTGGAGTTTGAGCTTCAGCATCAGTCCTTCCAATGAACAACAGGACTGACCTCTTTCAGGATGGACTGCTTGGACCTCCTTTCAGTGCAAGGACTCTCAAGAGTCTTCTCCAACACCACAGTTCAAAAGCATCAATTCTTCAGTGCTCAGCCTTCTTCACAGTCCAACTTTCACATCCACACATGACCACAGGAAAAACCAGAGCCATAGACAGGCCTTAGTCGGCAAAGTAACGTCTCTGCTTTTGAATATGCTCTCTAGGTGGGTCATAACTTTTCTTTCAAGGAGTAATTGTCTTTTACTTTCATGGCTGCAGTCACCATCTGCAGTGATTTTAGAGCCCCCAAAAATAAAGTCTGACACTGTTTCCACTGTTTCCCCATCTATTTCCCATGAAGTGTTGGGACCAGATGCCATGATCTTCGTTTTCTGAATGTTGAGCTTTAAGCCAACTTTTTTCGCTCTCCACTTTCACTTTCATCAAGAGGCTTTTTAGCTCCTCTTCACTTTCTGCCATAAGGGTGGTGTCATCTGCATATCTGAGGTTATTGATATTTCTCCCGGCAATCTTTATTCCAGCTTGTGTTTCTTCCAGTCCAGCATTTCTCATGATGTACTCTTCATAGAAGTTAAATAAGCAGGGTGACAATATACAGCCTTGACGTACTCCTTTTCCTATTTGGAACCAGTCTGTTGTTCCATGTTCAGTTCTAACTGTTGCTTCCTAACCTGCATACAGATTTCTCAAGAGGCAGGTTAGGTGGTCTGGTATTCCCATCTCTTTCAGAATTTTCCACAGTTTCTTGTGATCCACACAGTCAAAGGCTTTGGCATAGTCAATAAAGCAGAAATAAATGTTTTTCTGGAACTCTCTTGCTTTTTCTGTGAACCAGCGGACGTTGTCAATTTGATCTCTGGTTCCTCTGCCTTTTCTAAAACCAGCTTGAACACCAGGGAGTTCACGGTTCATGTATTGCTGAAGCCTGGCTTGGAGAATTTTGAGCATTACTTCAATAGCATGTGAGATGAGTGTAATTGTGTGGTAGTCTGAGCATTCTTTTGCATTGCCTTTCTTGGGTTTGGAATGAAAACTGACCTTTTCCAGTCCTGTGGCCACTGCTGAGTTCTCCAAATTTGCTGGCATATTGAGTGCAGCACTTTCACAGCATCATCTTTCAGGATTTGAAACAGCTCAACTGGAATTCCATCACCTCCACTTGCTTTGTTCATAGTGATGCTTTCTAAGGCCCACTTGACTTCACATTCCAGGATGTCTGGCTCTAGATTAGTGATCACATCATCATGATTATCTGGTTGTGAAGATCTTTTTTGTACAGTTCTTGTACATGACCATTAGAAAAACCATAACCTTGACTGGATAGACCTTTGTTTGCAAAGTAATATCTCTGCTTTTTAATACGCTGTCTTGGTTGTACTTTGCTGCCACTTCTAAAACAGCAGAATGATCTTGGTTCATTCCCAAGGCAAACCATTCAACATTACAGTAATCCAAGTCTATGCACCAGCCACTGATTTTGAAGAAGCTGAAGTTGACTGGTTTTATGCAGAAACATTTATTTAATGTTTATTGGATTTGACTGAATTACCATTTTCCATCCAATATGGTAGCCTCCAGTCTCATGTAGCTACGAGCACTTAAAATACATAAACATATTATGAGCTGAAAGTGTACAATACATACCGTATCTTAAAGACCTTAGACAAAAAAGTAAAATACCTCAGTAATAATTTCTACATATTGGTTACATGTTGAGGTGGTAATATGTATAAATGTAGATAGATAGATTTTAAATTATATTTAAAATATAAAAAGTGGAGATCCAGTATAGGAGGGTGTTTGCTGATAATAATACCACTAAAGAAGATGCTTCTAAGAGTATTTAAAGGAAGGCTATTGGCAAAGAGAAGTCCACAGCAAACTTTCACAAATGTATATATAATAGTGAGAAAGGCCATAGTATCTCGTGACAATCCTTGGGTTGCCCACATGGATGGACTCCCGGATTTCACTTCCTCACACCTGACTACCCTGAATCTGTTGGATAGGAACACATCATCACACATGGTAATGACTTTTAGAATCACAAGATTTGTGAAATCTCTGGTTATTCATAGGTATTTCCACACAGCATTTGGCTATTTTTTTCTGTCCTATTAGAAAGTATTTGCCTAGAGAAAAAAATAATTGTTTCACATTCACAAATTACCTAAAGGAACTTCCTTCAAAATCACTGCTTCTTTTTGTTTGCTGATATTTAGTTTCAATGAAGCTTTAATGCTTCTTTTTTTGTCCCCCTTGAGAAAAGAATATTCTGAAGCCTTCATGGAGAATAACTTTCAGAGAATTGTAGGGGGTATTTTTCTCTCTGGTGCAATGAAATCTGCTATTGTTGTGCTGTGTTTTATTAAATAAAAGAAACTATTTCTAAAATTTGTTCATCTCATCACCTCTGAAACTCTTTATTACACTGATAGATTTTCTCAACAGCAGCTTCATCACATGTGAAGTAAAGTGGTCAGAAAACCACTAACAGAAAGCAACAGAAACTTGTATCATAGGAATAGAAGTGCAATGTCCAGTTATGGGCCCCTCTTGACTTATTCTGGCCATAGCACTACTACTCTACTACAAAAGCCTTCTTAAAATAGACTAAACCCATATCCTATTCCAAACCATCATCAGTTCAGTTCAGTTCAGTAGCTCAGTCATATCCAACTCTTTGTGACCCCATGGACTGCAGCATGCCAAGCTTCCCTGTACATCACCAACTCCCAGAGTTTACTCAAACTCATGTCCATTGAGTCAGTGATGCCATCCAACCATCTCATCCTCTGCCGTTCCCTTCTCCTCCCACCTTCAATTGTTCCCAGCATCACGGTATTTTCAAATGAGTCAGCTCTTCGCATCAGGTGGCCAAAGTATTAGAGTTTCAGCTTTAACATCAGTACTTCCAGAGAATATTCAGGACTGATTTCCTTTAGGATTGACTGGTTAGATCTCCTTACAGTCCAAGGGACTCTCAAGAGTCTTCTCTAACACCACAGTTCAAAAGCATCAATTCTTCAGCACCCAGCTTTCATTATAGTCCAAATCTCACATTCATACATGACTACTGGAAAAACCATAGCTTTGACTAGATGGTCCTTTGTTGGCAAAATAATGTCTGTACTTCTTAATATGCTGTCTAGGTTAGTCATAACTTTTCTTCCAAGGAGCAAGTGTCTTTTAATTTCATGGCTGCAGTCACCATCTGCAGTGATTTGGGAACCCCAAAAAACAAATAAATCAAATCTGTCAGTGTTTCCACTGTTTCCCCATCTATTTGCCATGAAATGATGGGACCAGATGCCATGATCTTCCTTTTCTGAATGTTGAGCTTTGACCAACTTTTTCACTGTCCTCTTTCACTTTCATCAAGAGGCTCTTTAGTTTTTCACTTTCTGCCATAAGTGTGATGTCATCAGGATATCTGAGGTTATTGATATTTCTCCAGGCAATCTTGTTTCGAGCTTGTGCTTCATCCAGCCTGGCATTTCTCATGATGTACTCTGTGTATAAGTGAAATAAGCAGGGTGACAATATACAGCCTGACATACTCCCTTCCCAGTTTGGAGCCAGTCTGTTGTTTCATGTCCAGTTCTAATTGTTGCTTCTTGACCTGCATACAGATTTCTCAGGAGGCAGGAAAGGTGTTCAGGTATTCCCATCTCTTTAAGAATTTTCCACAATCTGTTGTGATCACATAGTGAAAGGTTTTGGTACAGTCAATAGCAGAAGTAGATGTTTTTCTGGAATTCTTGCTTTTTTGATGATCCAACGGATGTTGGCAATTTGGTCTCTGGCTCCTCTGCCTTTTCTAAATCTAGCTTGAACACCTAGAAGTTCATGGCTCACATACTGTTGAAGCCTGGCTTGGAGAATTTTGGGTATTTCTCTGGTAGTGTGTGAGATGAGTGCAATTGTGCAGTACTTTGAGCATTCTGACATTGAGTTTCTTTTGGATTGGGATGAAAACTGATCTTTTCCAGTCCTGTAGCCCCTGCTTAGATTTCCAAATTTGCTGACATATTCAGTGCAGGACTTTCACAGCATCTTTTTTGGAATTTGAAACAGCTCAATTGTAATTCCATTGCCTCCACTAGCTTTGTTCGTTGTGATGCTTCCTAAGGCCCACTTGACTTTGCATTTCAGGATGTCTGGCTCTACGTGTGTGATCACAATATCATGATTATTTGGGTCATAAAGATCTGTTTTGCACAGTTCTTCTATGTATTGTTGCCACCTCTTCTTAATATCTTCTGCTTCTGTTAGGTCCATACCGTTTCTGTCCTTTATTGTGCCGATCTCTGCATGAAAAGCTCCCTTGGTATCTCTAATTTTCTTGAAGAGGTCTTTATTCCATTCTATTGTTTTCCTCTATTTCTTTGCATTGATCACTAGGGAGGGCTTTCTTATTTCTCCTTGCTATTCTTTGGAACTCTGCATTCAAACGAGTGTATCTTTCCTTTTTCCTTTGCCTTTTGCTTCTCTTCTTTTCACAGCTATTTGTAAGGCCTCTTGAAACAACCATTTTGACTTTTTGTATTTCTTTTTCTTGTGCATGGTCTTGATTACTGCCTCCTGTATAATGTCACAAACCTCCATCTGTAGTTCTTCAGGTACTCTGTCTATCAGATCTAATTGCTTCAATGTGTTTCTTGCTTCCACTGTATAATTGTAAGGGATTTGAGTTAGGTCATACCTAAATGGTCTAGTGGTTTTCCCTACTTTCTTCAGTTTAAGTCTGAATTTAGCAATAAGGAGTTCATGATCTGAGCCACAGTCAGCTCCCAGTCTTGTTTTTGCTGACTGTATAGAGCTTCTCCATCTTTGGCTGCAAAGAATATAATCAGTCTGATTTTGGTATTGACCATCTGGTGATGTCCATGTATAGAGTCTTCCAAGCCATCATAGCTGAAGTAATTTACAACTAGTGCATTCCTGATGTTTGCCTCTTTATAAATTGATAATTTTGATCCACTTTCCACTATCTTTCCCTTCTCCTTGAAATGCTTTGATGAATATTTTAGCTTGAAATTAGAAAAGGCTACCAATTAAGGGGTTCTCCCTTCCCCATGCTGGTTGATAAAATTTTACCAGAATGTAATACTGCCAGAGGAGGAATTGCAAATTTTGTAATGCAACCCAGAAACATAGCTAGGGCAATGAGTGGTGATAGTAGATGCCAGAGAAAGAAAATAGGGTAAATAATGTTAACATTATTCTGCCTATTAATATAAAATAGGATTTATTTTAGGTCTAGTGACTCCTTAGCCTGGGGTTACCATTTTCCTGTTTGTATCCAGAAGGATCCCAACAATTTCTTGAAGTTGAATTTATACAGCCTCTAAGAGATGTGACCTCTTACAGCCAGATCATCTATATGGAGGCTACTGGTCCAACTTCAGAGATTCATGAAGTTCATGTCTCCATCACTTTGAAGATGCACTATATAGTCCTGGAATTTGGAATCAGTCTAAAGGCAAATCTCAGGTCTGAGTCTAACTACTTGATATGACAGTTGATAAAATATCTTCTCACAATTCTCCAGGAAATTCTTCAGGTGAAATACCCAACAGCTGTGCAATTTTTGAGTTATAGCACCTGGTCAAGGAGCTCTAAGCCTAATGCAGGGATCTGACAGATAAACAGACAAGCACTCATGGTAAAGTGCCTGATATAGAAAAGTGCAAGATCATTCATGGATGCAAACAAAGGAAGTTTTTTCAGAGAACATTAACACTCCCCTAGTTTTAGCAGAGAAAAAGTCAGTGGCTGGACATTCTGAGCAGTCTGCACTTCAAATGCCGATACCCTCATATCTGCATCCTTGGGACAATATATATTAACAACTTTGCTCAGGACTGAGAGACTCAGTAGGCATGAGTTGCTGAGTTAGCCTCTCCATGGGACCATGAAGCTTTATTCTTTGCATTGCTGAAGTACAAACTGGTGAAGGCATGAAATCTTTATTTCTTTGCAGAAAATGACCCTGAAAAGAAAGCCAAATGCTAATGTTTGCAGTAGCAATGAAGAGAAAGGGATGATTCTTAGCCAGAAAATAGCTTTATAAATAACTTTGGTTTTATATTTATAGAACTATTCAGAGTTGATAGGGTTCAACTACATTTTTACTTATATTTACGGCATCTAGGGTTGGAATTGCGGGCTACAGTGTATGCAAATTGGGGGAATTCAGGATATTGTAGAACATTACTTGTGAATGACCAGGATCTGCTCATTTCTGATCATTATGGCTAAAGTATAAAGAAAATCATACACTGAAGCTCAACTCCCAGCAGTGCAGCTTGTTCTGATGTATTATTCCCCTCACTAATATCACAGCTTCTGTGATGGCTGGAGGCACACAGTGGAAAACAGAGAAACACGGCTGGGCTCACAAGCACATACCATGATGACTTTTTACTGTTCTTCATGCTTATACCTCTTGAATGAAACTAAAACTAATTTTCTGAAAATAAATAGCCATTTACTCAAATGAGTTATTTAACAAAAAAACATTTTAAATTTTAATGTGTCATCATGCAAATTCTCATTGTTGTTTCATGTTGGTTATTCAATGAGACTCATGACTTGTTTGATAGATGATACAGGATGAAGCCTTTGAGCAGAAATCTTTATGTTACTGGTAGAACAGCAACTCCTCAGTTCTTGTCCCCTTGAAGGAAAAAATTAAATCAAGAGACATAGTAGAGTTTCAAGCAGTAGGAGTTTCTTAAGCAAAGCAAAAGCACACTGTCAAGAAAGGAGAATAGGCTCTCTGGAGACCAGAAGCAGCCCCACAGTGAGGGTAAGATTCATTTTCTCAGAGTAGTGAAAACTCCTCTGTGTCCTGTGCCTTTTCACTGACAAGTTGATTGATGGCTTAAGATTATATAATTTTTCTCCTTGTGGAAAGGCACTTACCATTAACACTGAAGCAAGACCCAGGGGGCAGGGGGTGGGGGTGGAGATGAGTTTGGGGGTGGGACCCCGAGATAATTCATGTAAATAGGACATAATGAACCCCAGGGGCATTCAGTATCACCTTTTAGTCTTGATATACCAATGCTGGTGCTGGTGGTTTGGAAAACCCCTGTTGGGTTTTGATATCTTGTTTGGGCTTGATAAGAGTGGCAACTTAGCAGTCTTGATCACAAAATGGTGGCTCTCTGGGCATGCTCTGGTCAAAACTTCAAGATGGGGCAGGGAAAGATGACCCATCCAGGATGGAGTGGGACCTGCTCATGTCTGATTAACAGCCTAACATTTATAACTGCCCTCATTTTCCCTACTGAGCACTGAGGAGATTAAAACTGGTTTCCAGTCCCAAGGTTTGAGCCAATTTGTGAGGTTATTATATTGTGCTAGCTGGGGTCCCTGAGGCTGAGATAGATTGTGGGTGACAACTACATAAAACAGAAATGAACCATTGGACAAGGGTGAGAAGAAAAGAAGTCGAACACTGACAGAAAGGAGGATGAGGGAGATACGAGTGTGTGTGTGGATTTAGAATACAGAATGAAGTACTCATCTCTCTGAATTTTGCTTTTGCATATTCAGGGGCTGAAACCCAGTGTAGGGTTTTCTCTTGCTACATTGGAGTGAGAGTAGGGGTTTAGTGAGTTTAACTTAACATCATCTCACTCTTAGAGTTCTTAGACTAAGATGCTGGAAAATGATCTTTTTGAGAAATTATAATACTGGATTTTATAGAATTTGCTCCCAAATACTAGCTGCTTATAGAACTCTATTTTCCCTTTTTGGAAGCACAAAGTACTCCCTATTGTGTTGTGTCACTTGTAGTTTGGTGTGGAAATGGAACCAAATAGTCTCCAGAGAAACATGAGTGTGAACGATACTTGCCAATTCCAGATATGGTTCAGAAGAAACCTTTCAGAGGTACACCTTGGTAGTGTTTCCTTCTGAGGATAGGATGCCAACACTGAGACATGTGAGGGGAAGTTAGAGTCATCAACAGGAGAGACCCTGAATTGCTTAGTTAAGTGCAGGCACCTGTAAAGCAGGAAATCCACTTTGGACTACTATGTGAGGGGAAAAAACAGACTGCTGCTGTATCTGAGCAAGAACACACTAGGGTTGATTTCTAGCAGCCATTTCACTATGCTGGTGATGCTTCGATTGACTCTGAGATCCACAACGGGACCTTCCGTGCCCTGCTGTGCACCCAGGGAGCCTATGTCCATAGACTGCACCCCCTGGACAACTTTGCCCTTCAGCTTTTGGTGGACTTTAACCAACAGGGTATAATAGCAGCAAATTAGAAGATGGGAGAATCCAGCAGGAGATACGCCAAGAGGAGAAGGGAGGAGGAATGTGTTTATCTTCATTCTCCTTTTTTTTTCTCTGGTAGCTACTCTAAAGCAGCTACATCTCTCACTGTATGAAGGTGACACCAAGCCTTCCCTTGTCCTTCAAACCAAGAGTGCCCCCAGATTTAACTGTCACTAATACCTGGGTAGGTTGCCATTTTTATTTGTTCCCTCAGTCCTGCCCACACCTTTGTAAATAGGTCTTTCCTTTAAAATCTATTCATTTAAACTGTGTTGATCAGGATATCTATTCCTTCTGCCACTCTGGCAGATAACAGACTCTGTTACTATCTCATTCTATAACCATACCCTTGCTGGATAATGTCCCTCAACCCTTTATTGCTGATTTCCAGAGAAATATATAAAAGGAATTATTTCTTGTCTCTTGTTAGGTTCACCATGAAGATTGTGCAAATAAAGGCCCAGAGAAGGAAACGGACTTTCCCAAAACATTCATCGTCTTAAGCACAGAACCAGGCCTCTGGCTGAAAAAGAGTGAGCATGAAGAGGAGAACGTTCTAAAGAAAAAAAGAGCAGAATTGGAACTAGAAACATCATAGTACTTTTCCCACTAACATTTCTTTGTCTGAATGGCTGGGAAGGGTCACCTTGGGAACATTCCTTGCCATCTGTTCTCAACCAGTTAGGAATTAGATAGGAATGTTGGCAAGAAGTGTGTTGGGAACTCATCTTAGACCTTGAAAACCTGAGCTTCCCATTGTGAGCCCTCAGGTTTTACTCAGAGTCCCCAGATTCTGCATTGATCTTTAGCGAAGATGTGCCTGAAGTCAACATGTGGGGTTGGTCTAGATCCCCCCAGGAGAGAATCTCCTCTTAACATTATGGCAATAGAGACATAGCCACCATCTTCATCAATAAGATTCACAGATGGAACCTGCTTTAGGGAAGTCTGAGAGCTGACCCAAGGCTGTCCTGGTTAGCTGGAGGTTGAGGGGGAGGGGATGTAGTGTCCCCAGCCATTGTAGAAAGCTGCAAGCAGATAGAATAGCTTGAAACAGAAGTGGAAACCCCATGCTGTAGCTCTCAGAGAAATGTGATTGCTTTCTGTCTCTTGACCTTCCTCATCATCAGCTTTATATTTCAGGGACACCAGAGCATGGAGAGGTCAACGTGACCCCTTAGGGGGACTTGGCTGAGAATTTTTACTGCCTTCTCTCCTAAATACCTGATTTTTCTAGTCTTATTTCCCTGACAACTTCAAAATAGCATTCAAAGTAATATCTGGGAGAAGGCATTGTGGGTTCTTTGAGGGGCAGGTTCTGTAATTTATGAGGCTTTGTGTCTCTGGCACCTCCACCAGGTTCTGGTGGGTAGCAGGTATTTGAATATTCACACTCCTAATGACAACCAATGAATATTGTTGAGAAGTCCCAAGATATCAGGAGGCAGGAACTAATTTTAGTGTACGATTTCCACAAACTGTGAGTTTTAAAGCTTGGAAGACCACCTTTAGGAAACTTAAGAAAAACAATGATCAAATACCCTTTTTCAGGAGATTTTAATGCTATGATAAAAATACATTCCATTGCATTTATAAGGCTCAAACTACAAATTTCTGTGGTGAGTCAAATTGTGAGAAATTATATTACAGCTAGTATGTCAATTACTTAGCCATTGAATTAATCATCAGATATTTCTTTATTCTTATTTTATATCTTTGAAATTCCAAATACTGTGAATTCCGTGCACCTTTACAATGTTTAACAGATAATTCTGTTTTAAGTGCCCTCCTATCCCATTACAGATCACCTACCTTCTACACTGTTCATCAGAATTTTTGTTTTTAAATATTCACCAGATTGCATCATCTAAGCATTAATAAACTTCAGAAGCTTTTAAAAAAATTACAACTCATCTTCCCTGACCTCTTAGATCCTTCTAAACTTCAATCTAAGAACATAATCAAACAAGTGGCCCACTCTATTAGCCCTGTCTTCTGTTGTGGTTCACTTGTTTATCTTCCTTTCTCTCTGGAATTGACCTTGGAAAAAATTCCAGCGCAATCTCATCTGAAAGCTCAAAGAATATTTTTCTGGCTGAATTTATAATAGTCACTCTACTTTTCTAAACAGGAGTTGAGGAGAGGGGAAAGACAGAAACATGGAGAGAGCAAAGGTTGGTTTTCTGTTTGAAAAGAAAATTGAGACATAATTTTGAACTGAAATATCAAATATCAATCCAGGATCCTAATAGATAAAGAATCTATGATTCAGAGATATTAAATAATTTACCTAAACTCACTGAGCATGTTATTACAAACTCCCAGTTGAATCCTCTTTCCAACTTTCAAGAGTGCATTTATCTAACATTTGTTTATTAACCACAATGAGGTAGAATTGGAGTCTAACTAAACATCTAAGCCAGCTAAACAGAATCCCATTCCTTGAATTACATGCAGTCAGCTAACAACTAATATGGCCAAAAAGTACACTGCCTTAATTTACAAATAATTTATACTAATATCAAAATTCCCAACCCAATAGGTATACAGAGTTTTATACATTTCAAAGTTCCTACAGACCTATTAAGCTCCATGGTTTCATTTCACCTAGCGGGAAAATTGCTCCTTATGTTGAATCCCTCTTTTGGTCTTATCATTTTGCAACTCATTCTCACTAGAACCTAAAGCTGTACTACCAACAATCCTGACAATCTCCAGAAACTTGTTAATGCAGCCACATAAGTCATCACCCAGATGTAATTATGGATGTGTTTCTTTCCTCCCATAATGGGTTTTAGAGTAAATCATACTTTCCCACCCTCTATGCTTTCATACACTACACATTCTGATGAAAGCAATAATCCTCAAACTTCGTATTCTCTGAACCCTAGGCTCTACCCAGAGAGTTTCTGATGCAGTAGTTTCTAATAAGGTCTGAGAATTTGCTTTTCTTGCATCCCTGGTGGTCCTGATGCTATCGATCTATGGCTACATTTTGAAAACCACTGGGAAAGCACTGCTTCCATTTATAAGCCAACTACTACTAATCTGAAACTTGCTGTTGTTCAGTCACTAAGTTGTGTCTGACTCTTTGTAATTCCAAGGACTTCAGCATGCCAGGAACCTTTGTCCTCCACTATCTCCTAGAAGTAAAGTGAAGTGAAGTGTTAGTTGCTGTCATGTCCAACTCTTTGTGACCCTATGGACCGTAGCCTGCCAAACTCCTTTGTCCATGGAATTCTCCAGGCAAGAATATTGGGGTGGATAATCTTTCTTTTCTCCAGGAAATCTTCCTGACCCAGGGATCAAACCTGGGTCCCCTGCATTGCAGGTGGATTCTTTACTATCTGAGCCACCAGAAGATGTTGCTCAAACTCGTGTCCATTGAGTTGGTGATGCTATCCAACCATTTCATCCTCTGTTTCTCCCATCTCCTCCTGCCCTGAATCTTTACCAGAATCAGGGTCTTTTCCAATAAGTCAACTCTTCCCATCAAGTCACCAAAGTATTAGTGCTTCAGCTTCAGTATCAGTTCTTTCAATGAATATTTAGGGTTGATTTCCTTTATAATTGACTGCTTTGATCTCCTTGCAGTCCAAGGGACTCTCAAGAGTCTTCTCCGGCACCACAATTTGAAAGCATTAATTCTTCAACGCTCAGCCTTCTTTATGGTCCAGGTTTCACAGAATCTGTCTGCAATGCAGGAGACCTCAGTTCGAATCCTGGCTCAAGATCACTGGAGAAAGGAAAGACTACACACTCCAGTATTCTGGCCTGGAGAATTCCAAGGACTGTACAGTCCATGGGGTCTCAAAGAGTTGGACATGACTGAGCAACTCTAACTTCACACTCACATCTGTATATGACTACTGGAAAAACCATAGATTTGGTTATATGGACCTTTGTTACAAATGGATGTCTCTGCTTTTTAATACATTGTCTATGTTTGTCAGAGCTTTCCTTCCAAGGAGGAAGCATCTTTGAATTTCTCAGTTGCAGTAACCATCTGCAGTGATTTTGGAGCCCAAGAAAACAAGGTCTAATCTGAACCTACCCTTTTAAATTTAGCACAAATTGCTCTTTAGAGAAACCCTCTTGACTCCTCCTGCACTTCCGATCCCTTGTGTTCCACTAATGTATGGATATTCCCTGCCATGGCATTCAGCACTGCATTATTGAATCTGTGTTCTTGAGTGGCAACAGGGCATATTTCCTAGACATTCTGCCCAGGCTGGCACAATTCTTGGCACAGACAGGCTTTATTCATGCTGAGATGTATGCCTAAGGAAAGGGACATTAATCCAACAAACATATGTTGAAGATTTAAGTTATGGGAAGATCCGGTCCCAAGATCCATTTGTAAATAAATGACAGGAATTGTCTAGTTGGAGAATGAGGTTTATTTAGTGACTGAAGATGAGGTGTGTGCTGGTGTTCAAGAAGTTCAAGTGCTGGTGTCCATCTCCTTCTCTTTCAATGAGTATTGGCCTTGTGACTTGCCTTGGTCAGGGACATGTGACAGAAGTGATACTAAGCTAGTTCAAGGCTAGTCTTCAGGAAACTCTGCAGTTTCTGCTTTTATTCTGTGAAAACAGATGCCATGCAAGAAACTCAACTACCCTAAGACTCCCATGTTGTGAGGAAACCCGAGATACCACTGTGGTGAAAGCAAGGGAAGAAACATTCCATATCATCATCTATTTTAACTTAGCATTTTTCTTTTTCTTTCCCTCTTGCCCATTTGGACATAACTTTCTGTTGAAATGTTCTTAGTTTTTTTGGTCTTAGTTTTGTAAATTCAGTTCAGTTTAGTGACTTAGACATGTCCAAAACTTTGTGACCCCATGAACTGCAGCACGCCAGGTCTCCCTGTCCATCACCAACTTGCAGAGTCTACCCAAACCCATGTCCATTGAGTCAGTGATGCCATCCAACCATCTCAACCTCTCTTGTCCCCTTCTTCTGCCCTCAGTCTTTCCCAGCATCAGGGTCTTTTCAAATGAATCAGCTCTTCCAATCAGGTGACGAAAGTATTGGAGTTTCAGCTTCAACATCAGTCCTTCCAATGAACACTCAGGACTGATCTTTAGGATGGACTGGTTGAATCTCCCTGTAGTCGAAGGGACTCTCAAGAGCCTTCTCCAACACCTCAGTTTAAAAGCATCAATTCTTCAGCGCTCAGCTTTCTTTAGAGCCCAACTCTCATATCCACACATGACTACTGGAAAAACTATAGCCTTAACTAGATGAACCTTTGTTGACAAAGTAATGTCTCTGCTTTTTAATATGCTATCTAGGTTGGGCATAACTTTCCTTCCAAGGAGTAAGTGACTTTTAATTTCATGGATGCAATCACCATCTGCAGTGATTTTGGAGCCCCAAAAAATAAAGTCAGCCACTGTTTCCACTGTTTCCCATCTATTTGCCATGAAGTGATGGGACCAGATGCCATGATCTTAGTTTTCTGAATGTTGAGCTTTAAGCCAACTTTTTCACTCTCCTCTTTCCCTTTCAACAAGAGGCTCTTTAGTTCATCTTCACTTTCTGCCATAAGGGTGGTTTCATCTGCGTATCTGAAGTTATTGATACTGCTCCCAGCAATCTTGATTCCAGCTGTTTCTTCCAGCCCAGCATTTCTCATGATGTATTCTGCATAGAAGTTAAACAGGCAGGGTGACAATACACAGCCTTGATATACTCCTTTTCCTATTTGGAACCAGTCTGTTGTTCCATGTCCAGTTCTAACTGTTGCTTCCTGACCTGTATACAGGTTTCTCAAGAAGCAGGTCAGATGGTCTGGTATTCCCATCTCTTTCAGAATTTTCCACAGTTTATTGTGATCCACACAGTCAAAGACTTTGGCATAGTCAATAAAGCAGAAATAGATGTTTTTCTGAAATTCTCTTGCTATCTTGATGATCAAGCAGATGTTGGAAATTTGATCTCTGGTTCCTCTGCCTATTCTAAAACCAGCTTGAACATCTGGAAGTTCATGGTTCATGTATTGCTAAAGCCTGGCTTGGATAATTTTGAGCATTACTTTACAAGTTTTTTAAATTGCTTCTGCTCAAACATGGAAATTTAGCAAAATTATGTAAAGGTGACTGTGAAGTTATAGAATGGCAAATACATTTATAATTATAAAACAGAGAAGGCTAAGCAGAAAATAAATTTCAATATGTCACTATAAAGACTCTGCCTTATGTAGACTTAATGTAAGATAAAGTTAAAGCCACTCAACCATGTCTGACTCTTTGCGACCCCACGGGTTAATGCACATGAGGCTCCTCTGTGTGTGGAATTCTCCAGGCAAGAATATTGGAGTGAGTTGCCATTTCCTTCTCCAGTAATATAAGATATGTACCTTCATATTCAGAAATTTGGATGTTAATATGAGGGTGAAGCCTTCTTTGAATTTTTGGACCAGACCACACACCAGCTTTATGTAGACAAATTAATATGCTCTGAAGGATGCCAGATGAATGTAGCTGAATCCAGTGGATCAACAGAATTAGGAGGAATAATGAAAGTTAATTTCTCAGCCACTAGTTTTGGGAGTGGTTTGTTATACAGCAAAAGGCAGCTGAAAGATATGGGATGTGAGATGTGGATTGGGTGTCTCACAAGTTGTAATGTTAGTATCATTCCTTGTAGACTAATTTTATGCCATACAACATCAATAATATTTTTGGAATAGAATCAAATTCATACACAATAAATGCAATCACAAAAGATATATTTCTCCCCAACAATTAACCATTCAAAAATATTCCCTAAGGTTACAATAAAAGGCAAAATGGCATCATGCTTAAGAGAATGGATTCAGGAATAAATAATACTATTACTACAGTACTCTTGCCTGGAAAATCCCATGGACAGAAGAACCTGGTAGGCTGCAGTGCATGAGGTCGCTAAGAGTCAGACACGACTGAGTGACTTCACTTTTACTTTTCAGTTTCATGCACTGGAGAAGGAAATGGCAACCCACTTCAGTGTTCTTGCCTGGAGAATCCCAAAGACAGAGAAGCCTGGTGGGCTGCCATCTATGGGGTCGCACAGAGTCAGACACAACTGAAGTGACTTAGCAGGAGCAGCAGCAGTGAGAGTAATGATCGTTATTGACTGTTACTGTTTATCCACCTAATGTTTTATATTGTCACCCTGCTTATTTAACTTACACAGAGTACATCATGAGAAACGCTGGACTGGAAGAAACACAAGCTGGAATCAAGATTGCCGGGAGAAATATCAATAACCTCAGATATGCAGATGATACCACCCTTATGGCAGAAAGTGAAGAAGAGCTGAAAAGCCACTTGATGAAAGTGAAAGTGGAGAGTGAAAAAGTTGGCTTAAAGCTCAACATTCAGAAAATGAAGATCATGGCATCCAGTCCTATCACTTCATGGGAAATAGATGGGGAAACAGTGAAAACAGTGTCAGACTTTATTTTTGGGGGCTCCAAAATCACTGCAGATGGTGACTACAGCCATGAAATTAAAAGACGCTTACTCCTTGGAAGAAAAGTTATGACCAACCTAGAGAGCATATTCAAAAGCAGAGACATTACTTTGCCGACTAAGTTCCATCTAGTCAAGGCTATGGTTTTTCCAGTAGTCATGTATGGATGTGAGAGTTGGACTGTGAAGAAGACTGAGAACCAAAGAATTGATGCTTTTGAACTGTGGTGTTGGAGAAGACTCTTGAGAGTCCCTTGGACTGCAAGGAGATCCAACCAATCCATTCTGAAGGAGATCAGTCTTGGGTGTTCTTTGGAAAGAATGATGCTCAAGCTGAAACTCCAGTACTTTGGCCACCTCATGCAGAGAGTTGACTCATTGGAAAAGACTCTGATGCTGGGAGGGATTGGGGGCAGGAGGAGAAGGGGACGACAGAAGATGAGATGGCTGGATGGCATCACGGACTCGATGGATGTGAGTCTGAGTGAACTCCGGGAGTTGGTGATGGACAGGGAGGACTGGCGTGCTGTGATTAATGGGTTTGCAATGAGTGGGACACGATTGAGCGACTGAACTGAGCTGAATGTGTTGAAAAATTTTTCTTACTTAATCCTCACAAAATGCCATGGAAATCATTTGTCACAGTTTAAGGTAGAAAAATTTAACTCCACCTGTTTTGTAAACTACATTACTGATTCCAAGTATTCAAATGTATTTTTTTTTCTTCTCCATAAATGTAGATCTAGATCTTGTCCATATAACCAGACAGGCAAATAATCCATGTTATTAATCTACTATATTGTATTATTAGATATCAGCAATCCCTGCACCATTGCCAGCAACAACAAAAATATTGATATGTTTCTAGTGGCAAGAGTGGGTAGACAACTTCCTGACTCAAATATGGTAAAAACAGGCTTAGAAAATGTTAAACATATGTCTTGACTCTGAGATATCTCAGAGATTTTTGTTAATGCTAATGTGCTCTGTGTATATAATGTAACCTTACTGCTGGAAATCATTTGACCTTGAAATCCTTTCAGGCCATCAATTAACAACATGTATAGATAGTGGTATTCCTCACAACACAGGTTGGAAAATGCTATTATAAACAAAGGAATGAGGTAGTCAATTGATTGATTTTTAACTGAAACAACAAGCTTGGGGGAAAAAAGTGAAGTCAATATATAGACACAGTCCTATTTGACATTATTTAATTTTGCATTAAATAGAATACAAATATTATATGTTATCAGCACATGCTATGTTATTTTGTATTAACAATTAAACCTATGCAGATGTAAGCATTTTAAATATCATTTCTGGTGTGGAGGCCCAGGAGAGAGGCCACGTTCCAGACACATGTTACTGCTCTCAGGAGGATTCACAAATAGAGATTTTATTTTCCTTGTAGCCTAAACTATGTTGACCTATGACTTGCAGAGGAAATGCTCAGTGATGTTAAATAGGGCATGGCATGAATACTTTTTTTCTGCCCATTGATGGAATGAATTTCTTTGTAGCTCAGATTCCATTCCAGAAGTAGATTTTCCCGTCAGAGAATGGAGTGAAATGTCTGCATTGCAGTGTAATAATAACACACATAGGACTGAGCGACCAGAGAGAAGAGAGAAACTATCCCTGTATGATGTCTAAAGCAAATGGCCACTTCACAGAACATACTGAAAGAATCTTTCAGAATCAGCTGAAAAAATATTTCTGAAATTAAATTTTAAACAGATGTTTTAGTGGGGAGTATAAATAAATTTGAGTCTGTGGCAAAGATATGCCCCAAAATAAGGGTGCAATAATCTCAGTGTAATAATGTCAAACAAAGAAAAAGACTGAATATTAAAAATCAGAATTGCTATAATAGTTCCCCTATACTTTTTAAAAGACGAAATGAGTTAGTATACAAACCCAATCTGTATTACTTTGAGTTTATGCTTATGTGTGGTTTAGAAATAGTAAGTTATACATTTCTAATTCAGTATTGTGAATTTATATAATTTCTTCCCAGGTGGCACTAGTGATAAAGATCACGCTGGCCAGTGCAGAAGATGCAAGGGACTTGGGCTCAATCCCTGGGTCAGGAAGATCCCCTGGAAAAGGGCATGGCAATCCACTCCAGGATTCTTACCTGGAGAATCCTCATGGACAGAAGAGCCTGGCTAGGCTACAGTTCATGGGGTCACAAAGAGTCAGACATAATTGAAGTGACTTACAATGCACACATTGTGAAATGAAATAATACCATTTGCAGCAACATGTATTGACCTAGAAATTCTCATACTAAGTGAAGTAAGTCAGAAGGAGAAAGACAAATGTCATATGATGTCACTTATATGTGAAATCTAAAGAACTGATGAAAATGAAATTATTTATAAAACAGAAACAGACTCACAGATTTCAAAACAAAATTACAGTTTGTGGAAAGGTGTGATCTAGAGGGATAAATTAGGAATTTGGGATGGACATACACACAATACTATATCATGGAAAAAGCAAGAGAGTTCCAGAAAAACATCTATATCTGCTTTATTGACTATGCCAAAGCCTTTGACTGTGTGGATCACAATAAACTGTGGAAAATTCTGAAAGAGATGGGAATACTAGACCACCTAATCTGCCTCTTGAGAAACCTGTATGCAGGCCAGGAATCAACAGTTAGAACTGGACATGGAACAACAGACTGGTTCCAAACAGGAAAAGGAGTACATCAAGGCTGTATATTGTCACCCTGCTTATTTAACTTCTATGCAGAGTACATCATGAGAAACACTGGACTGGAAGAGACACAAACTGAAATCAAGATTGCAGGGAGAAATATCAATAACCTCATATATGCAGATGACAACCACCCTTATGGCAGAAAGTGAAGAGGAGCTGAAAAGCCTCTTGATAAAAGTGAAAGAGGAGAGTGAAAAAGTTGGCTTAAAGCTCAACATTCAGAAAATGAATTTCATGGCATCCGGTCCCATCACTTCATGGGAAATAGAGGGGGAAACAGTGGAAACAGGGTCAGATTTTATTTTTTCAGGCTCCAAAATCACTGCAGATGGTGATTGCAGCCATGAAATTAAAAGACACTTACTCCTTGGAAGAAAAGTTATGACCAACCTAGATAGTATATTCAAAAGCAGAGACATTACTTTGCTGACTAAGGTCTGTCTAGTCAAGGCTATGGTTTTTCCTGTGGTCATGTATGGATGTGAGAGTTGGACTGTGAAGAAGGCTGAGCACCGAAGAATTGATGCTTTTGAACTGTGGTGTTGGAGAAGACTCTTTAGAGTCCCTTGGACTGCAAGGAGATCCAACCAATCCAGCCTGAAGAAGATCAGTCCTGGGATTTCTTTGGAAGGAATGATGCTAAAGCTGAAGCTCCAGTACTTTGGCCACCTCATGCAAAGAGTTAAGTCACTGGAAAAGACTCTGATGCTGGGAGGGATTGAGGGCAGGAGGAGAAGGGGACGACCAAGGATGAGATGGCTGGATGGCATCACGGACTGGATGGACGTGAGTCTGAGTGACCTCTGGGAGATGGTGATGGACAGGGAGGCCTGGTGTGCTGCGATTCATGAGTTCGCAAAGAGTCGGATACGACTGACTGACTGAACTGAACTGAACTGAACTGATATGCATAATTAATTTAAATGTAAATGGATTAAATGCTCCAACCAAAAGACATGGCCTGGCTGAATGGATGCAAAAGCAATATCCATATATTTGCTGTCTACCAGAAACCCACTTCGGGCCTAAAGACACACATAGACTGAAAGTGAGAGGATGGAAAAATATATTGCATGCAAATAGAAAGCAAATGAAATCTAGAGTAGCAATCCTCATATCAGACAAAATAGATCTTAACATAAAGATTACAAGAGATAAGGAAGGATGCTACATAACGATCAAGGGATCAGTCCAAGAGTAAGACATAACAACTGTAAATATCTACACACCCAACATAGGAGCACCTCAATACATAAGACAAACACTAACAGACATAAAAGGAGAATTTAACGGTAACACAATAATAGTAGGAGGTTTTAACACCCCACTCATACCAATGGACAGATCATCAAAACAGAAAGTTAATAAGGAAACACAAGTCTTAAATGATACATTAGATGAAATGGATCTCATTAATATCTTCAGGACATTCCATCCAAATGCAGAAGGATACACCTTCTTCTCAAGTGCACATGGAACATACTCTAGGATAGACCACATCTTGGGTCACATCACACCTCAGTAAATTTAAGAAAATTGAAATTATATCAAGCATCTTCTCCAACCACAACATTATGAGACTAGTTATCAATTACAAGGAAAACAAAAAACCTATAAGAAACACAAACACATGGAGATTAAGCAACATGTTCAGTTCAGTTCCGTTCATTTCAGTCGCTCAGTCATGTCCGACTCTTTGCGACCCCATGAATTGCAGCACGCCAGCCCTCCCTGTCCATCACCAATTCCCGGAGTTCACTCAGACTTGCGTCCATTGAGTCAGTGATGCCATCCAGCCATCTCATCCTCTGTCGTCCCCTTCTCCTCTTGCCCCCAATCCCTCTCAGCATCAAAGTCCTTTCCAATGAGTCAACTCTTCGCATGAGGTGGCCAAAGTACTGGAGTTTCAGCTTTAGCATCATTCCTTCTAAAGAAATCCCAGGGCAACATGTTACTATATAACAAATAGGTTACTGAAGAAATCAAAAGGGAAATCAAAAAATTTCTGGAAACAAATGACAATGAAAACATGACAACTCAAAATCTATGGGATCTAACAAAAGCAGTTGTAATAGGGAAGTTTAAGAAAAGCTATGACCAACCTAGATAGCATATTCAAAAAGAGAGACATTACTTTGCTAACAAAGGTCCATCTAGTCAAGGCTATGGTTTTTCCAGTAGTCATGTATGGATGTGAGAGTTGGACTGTGAAGAAGGCTGAGCGCCAAAGAATTGATGCTTTTGAACTGTGGTGTCGGAGAAGACTCTTGAGAGTCCCTTGGACTGCAAGGAGATCCAACCAGTCCATTCTGAAGGAGATCAGCCCTGGGATTTCTTTGGAAGAAATGATGCTAAAGCTGAAACTCCAGTACTTTGGCTACCTCATGTGAAGAGTTTACTCATTTCAAAAGACTCTGATGCTGGGAGGGATTGTGGGCAGGAGGAGAAGGGGATGACCGAGGATGAGATGGCTGGATGGCATCACTGACTCAATGGATGTGAGTCTGAGTGAACTCCAGGAGTTGGTGATGCACAGGGAGGCCTGGCATGCTGCAATTCATGGGGTCACAAAGAGTTGGACACGACTGAGCGACTGAACTGAACTGAACTGAACTGATAGCAATACAATCCAACCATAAGAAACAAGAAAAACATCGAATAGACAGCCTAACTTTACACCTAACACAACTGGAAAAAGAAGAACAAAAACTCTCCAAAACTGATAGAAGGAAAGAAACCATAAGGATCAGAGCAGAAATAAGTGAAGAAGAAATGAAAGAAACACTAGTAAAGATTATTAAAACTAAAAGCTGGTTCTTTGAGAAGATTAACAAAATTGACAAACCTTTAGTGAGACTCATCAAGAAAAAAAGAGTCAAATCAACAAAATGAGAAATGTATAAGGAGAGGTTACAACAGACAATCCTTTTCAGAAATACAAAGGATTATAAAAGATTATTATGAACAACTTTATGGCAATAAAATGGATAACCTGGAAGAAATGGACAGATTTTTAGAAAAGTTCAATCTTCCAAGACTGAACCAGGAAGAAATAGAAATTATGAACAACACCATTACAAGCACTGAAATTGAAGCTGTGATCAAAAATCTCCCAAAAAACAAAAGCCCAGGATCAGATGGCTTCACAGGAGAATTCTATCAAACATTTGGAGAAGAGCTAATACCTATCCTTATAAAACTCTTTCCAAAAAATTGCAGAGGAAGGAACACTTCCAACCTCATTCTACAAGGCCACCATCACCCTGATATCAAAACCAGATAAAGAGAACACAAAGAAAGAAAACTACAGGCCAATATCACTGATGAGCATAGATGCAAAAATCCTCAACAAAATTTTAGCAAACAGATTTCAGCAGCACATCAAAAAGCTCATGATCAAGTTGGGTTTATTCCAGGAATGCAAGGATTCTTCAGTATACACAAGTCAATCAATGTGATGCACCATATTAACAAATTGAAAGATAAAAGCCATATGATAATCTCAATAGATGCAGAAAAAACCTTTGACAAAATTCAGCACCCATTTATGACTACAGCTCATCAAAAAATGGGCATAGAAGGAACCTACCTCAACATAGTAAAGACCATATATAATAAGCCTACAGCAAACATTGTTCTCAATGGTGAAAAATTAAAAGCATTCCCTCTAAAATCAGGAACAAGACAAGGGTGTCACTTTCATCACTATTATTCAACATAGTTTTGAAAGTCCTAGCTAAAGCAATCAGAAAAGAAAAAGAAATAAAAGGAATCCAGATCAGAAAAGAAAAAGTAAAGCTCTCACTGTTTGCAGATGACATGATACTGTACAGATTTATCCCTAAAGATAGTATCAGAAAATTACTAGAGCTAATCAGTGAATTTAGCAAAATTGCAGGACACAAGTCAATACACAGAAATCACTTGCATTTCTATACTAACAATGAAAAATCAGAAAGAGAAATTAAGAAATCAATCCCATTCACCATTGCAACAAAAAGAATTAAATATCTAGGAATAAACTTATCTAAAGAGATAAAAGAACTGTACAAAGAAAATTATAAGACACTGATGAAAGAAATCAAAGATGACATAAACAGATGGAGGGATATTTCATGTTCATGGGTAGGAAGAATCAATATTATGAAAATGACTATACTACCAAATGCAACCTACAGATTCAATGTGATCCCTATCAAAATTACCAATGTCATTTTTCACAGAACTAAAACAAAAAATTTCACAATTCATATGGAAACACAAAAGACCCCTATTAGTCAAAGCAGTCTTGAGAAAGAAGAATGGAGCTGGAGGAATCTCCTTCCTGACTTCAGATTATACTACAAAGATACAGTCATCAAGAAAATATGGTAATGACACAAAAACAGAAATATATACCAATGGAACAAGATAGAAAGTCAAGAAATAAACCACGCACCTATGGGTATCTGAGACTTCCTTGGTGGCTCAGACGGCAAAGCATCTGCTTGCAATGCAGGTGACCCGGGTTCGATCCCTGGGTTGGGAAGATCCTCTGGAGAAGGGAATGGCAACCCACTCCAGTACTTTTGCCCGGAAAATTCCATGGACGGAGAAGCCTGGTAGGCTACAGTCCTTGGGGTCACAAAGAGTTGGACACGACTGAGCAACTTCACTTTCACTTTCTATGGGTACCTTATTTTTGACAAAGGAGGCAAGAATATACAATGGGGCAAAGACAGCCTCTTCAATAAAAGGTGCTGGGAAAACAACAGCTACATGTAAAAGAATGAAATTAGAACACTTCCTAACACCACACACAAAGATAAACTCAAAATGGATTAAAGAACTAAATATAAGACCAGAAACTGTAAAACTCTTAGAGGAAAACATAGAACACTCAATGACATAAACCAAAGCAAGATCCTCTATGACCATAGAGTAATGAAAATAAAAAGAAAAGTAAACAAGTGGGACCTGATTAAACTTAAAAGTTTTTGCACAGCAAAGGAAACTTAAGCAAGGTGAAAAGACAACCCTCAGGATGGCAGAAAGTAATAGCAAATGAAACAACAGACAAAGGATTAATTCCCAAAATATACAAGCAGCTTATACAACTTAATACCAGAAAAATAAACAACCCAATCAAAAAGACCTGAACAGACATTCTCCAAAGAAGACATACAGATGGCTAACAAACACAAGAAAACATGCTCAACATTGCTCATTAGTAGAGAAATGAAAATCAAAACTTCAATGAGATATCACATCACATGGCTCAGAATGGCCATCATCAAAAAAATCTACAAATAATAAATGCTGGAGAGGGTGTGGAGAAAAGGGAAAAGGGAATGCTCTTGCACTGTTGGTGGGAATATAAACTGATACAGCCACTATGGAAGATGGTGCAGAGATTCCTTTAAAAACTTGAAGAAAACCACCATATGACGCAGCAATCTCACTGCTAGGTATATACCCTGAGGAAACCAAAATTGAAAAAGACACATGTATCCCGTTGTTCATTGCAGCACTATTTACAATAGCCAGAACACGGAAGCAACCTAGATGTCCACTGACAGATGAGTGGATAAAGAAGTTGTGGTATATATACACAATGGAATATTAGCCATGAAAAGGAATACATTTGAGTCAGTTGGATATGAGGTAGATCAATGTAGAGCCTATTACACAGAGTGAAGTAAGTCAGAAAGAGAAAGATAAATATCATATTCTAACACATATATGGAACAACAGACTGATTCCAAAAAGGAAAAGGAGTACATCAAGGCTGTATATTGTCACCCTGCTTATTTAACTTCTACGCAGAGTACATCATTAGAAACGCTGGACTGGAAGAAACACAGCTGGAATCAAAATTGCCGGGAGAAATATCAATAACCTCAGGTATGCAGATGACACCACCTTTATGGCAGAAAGTGAAGAGGAGCTAAAAAGCCTCTTGATGAAAGTAAAAGAGGAGAGTGAAAAAGTTGGCTTAAAGCTCAACATTCAGAAAATGAAGATCATGGCATCCGGTCCCATCATTTCATGGGAAATAGATGGGGAAACAGTGGAAACAGTATCAGACTTTATTTTGGGGGCTCCGAAATCACTGCAGATGGTGACTGCAGCCATGAAATTAAAAGACGCTTACTCCTTGGAAGAAAAGTTATGATCAACCTAGATAGTATATTCAAAAGCAGAGACATTACTTTGCCCACTAAGGTCCGTCTAGTCAAGGCTATGGTTTTTCCAGTAGTCATGTATGGATGTGAGAGTTGGACTGTGAAAAAGGCTGAGCGCCGAAGAATTGATGCTTTTGAACTGTGGTGTTGGAGAAGACTCTTGAGAGTCCCTTGGACTGCAAGGATATCCAACCAGTCCATTCTCAAGGAGATCAGCCCTGGGATTTCTTTGGAAGGAATGATGCTAAAGCTGAAGCTCCAGTACTTTGGCCACCTCATGCGAAGAGTTGACTCATTGGAAAAGACTTTGATGCTGAGAGGGATTGGGGGCAGGAGGAGAAGGGGACGACAGAGGATGAGATGGCTGGATGGCCTCACTGACTTGATGGACGCGAGTCTGAATGAACTCCAGGAGATGGTGATGGACAGGGAGGCCTGGCGTGCTGTGATTCATGGGGTTGCAAAGAGTCGGACACGATTGAGCAACCAAACTAAACTGAACTGAACTGAACACATATATATGGAATCTATAAAAATGGTACTGAAGAATTTATTTACAGGGCAGCAGTGGAGAGACAGAGATAAAGAATAGACTTATGGACGTGGGGAGAGGGAAGGAAAGGGTGAGGTATATGAAGAGAGTAAATGGAAACTTATATTACTATATGTAAAATAGATAGCCAATGGGAATTTCCTGTGTGGCTCAAGGAAACTCAAACAGGGGCTCTGTATCAATCTATAGGTTTGGGATGGGAAGGAGATGAAAGGGAGATTCAAAAGGGAGGGGATATATGTATACCTATGGCTGATTCAATGGCACCCCACTTCAGTACTCTTGCCTGGAAAATCCCACAGACAGAGGAGCCTGGTAGGCTGCAGTCCATGGGGTCGCTAAGGGTTGGACAGGACTGATCGACTTCACTTTCACTTTTCACTTTCATGGATTGGAGAAGGAAATGGCAACCCACTCCAGTATTCTTGCCTGAAGAATCCCAGAGACGGCGGAGCCTAGTGGGCAACCGTCCGTGGGGTCGCACAGAGCCGGACACGACTGAAGCGACTTAGCAGCAGCAGCAGCATGGCTGATTCATGGAGAAGGCAATGGCAACCCACTCCAGTACTCTTGCCTGGCAAATCCCATGGCTGGAGGAGCCTGGTAGGCTGCAGTCCATGGGGTCACTAGGAGTCGGACATGACTGGGCAACTTCACTTTCACTTTTTACTTTCATGCATTTGAAAAGGCAATGGCAACCCACTCCACCGTTCTTGCCTGGAGAATCCCAGGGCCGGGGGATCCTGGTGGACTGCCCTCTCTGGGGTCGCACAGAGTTGGACACGACTGAAGCGACTTAGCAGCAGCAGCAGCAGCAGCAGCAGCAGCAGCAGCAGCAGCAGCATGGCTGATTAATGTTGAGGCTTTACAGAAAACAACAAAATTCTGTAAAGCCATTATCCTTCAATTAAAAAGTAAATAAATTCTAAAAATCTGAAAAAAAATTTGCATGTATTTTATGCTAAGAAGACAAGAAAAATTTAAACATAATTGTTTTCTCTGACATCTGGCCTCTCGTCTCCCCTGTTGTGCTTTGTGAATCTGTGTTTTGCAGCTAGCAAAACATCCCCATCAGCAGAAATAACATGCTCAGCTATAAAGAGAAACATTCTCCTGTCTTCAACAAGACAACTCTTTAAAAGTAATATCCTTTTTTTGATAGGGAATCACATGGTGTTCAGATCTGGATTGTTTAAACTGTCAACAACACGTCGCTTAATGTAGAGGTCTGCCTCAAAACATATAACTGCCTCAAATTCTAAAGAAAAGAACTTTCTCAGAGTTTTCTGAGATGCTCTTCATGGATTATAATCCTCACATTTGGCTCAAATAGAATTTTCCATTCTTTTCTTAGATGGATCGATTAGCTTTTCATCAAAAATATTAATAGCTGATTGTCTTCAAAAAAGTCTTTTTAATAACATTACACATTTAATGTGCCTTTCCAAGTAATTTTATGGCCAGTGAAGATCTTTTTTGGAAAATTGCAGTGAAGATTCTAAAGTCTAGTATGTTTCTGTTTCTGTAATGTTCTTCAAACAGCTTATTTTTGACTGAGTGTACTTATTACAATGGCTTTTTTAGGGGAACTTGGGTTGGTGGAATGTCCAAAATGCAAAGTTGCTAAATACTATTAAAAGGCAACAACTAAAACTATTGTTAGGGTGTACTGTGAACTCAAATAGAGTAAGATCCAGATTATTTAGGCTGCATAGTTTGTCTCAAAACAATATGCAGTTTCTCATATATAATATGCACATGCATATTATATAATAAATACACACATATTATGTACATACACATACACATTGGAGAAGGAAATGGCAACCCATTCTAATTTTCTTGCCTGGAAAATTCCATAGACAGAGGACCCTTGGTGGACACCAGTCCATGGGGTCACAGAGTTGAACACAACTGAGTGACACATAGTATAGGTATATCTATACACATGGAGACACACTTATTAGTGTGTATATACTGTCACAAGACAGCTTACAAAGAGCAAAAAGGTAGAAACAAAGAACATTTGACTCACACACAAAATACATAATCTTGGAATAAATGAAAAACCTTTCATTAAATGCATTTATTTAAAGCACCACGTTTATTTATCAAAAGCTTTAAATTGTGATTTCCATATTCCATAGTGTCCACATGGAAACTTTGCCAGAGATTAGGGTTCAGGCACAGTTTAGTCTGTGTACAGAGCATATGCATTATTGTCTAATGGACTTGTGGTTATAACGCGGTTCTGACAATTTGCAAAGAAATAATTGAGGACAAAGTCAGTTGCTCCCTGTCCTTAGCATTTCAAGTACAACTGAACTCAGTTTCCACTGGCCATGGTGGTGTCAGTGTACCACATCTAGCAATTCAAACAACTTTGCTTACATAGTGTTTCAGTATGCAAAGATTTATGAAACATAATATTAAGAAATATTTCCACCATTGAAAATTATATTGATTTCTGTTATTTGGACTGTTTTGTTTATGTATTTTAACTAGCATTCCCTAACAGTACCAGAAAAAGGACTTTCAGTACTTTATACATCATGAAAAATAGTAAGCATTTACATGTAAGTTGGAGCTAAAATTTTAAATTCTTTTTAATTCAGGTGTAATATGCATATGATAAAATTTATCTTTTTAAAGTATACAATTGAATGAGTTCTGTCAAGTTGAATACAGTAGGGTTACCACCATTATGATCTAGCTGTGAAGCATTTCCATCATTCCATAAAGTCACTCAAACTCTTTTTACTCCCACCCCTGGCAACTGCTGATCTTTTTTCTGTCCTTCAGTTTAGTCTTTTCTAGAGTATCATATGATTGATATCTTCCGCATGTAGTTCTTGCACTTGGTTTCTTTCACTTAATGTAATACTTTGAAACTCATTTATATTGTTGAAAGTGTAAGCAATTGATTCTTTCTTATTGTTGAGGAATATTCCACTGTATGGATGTATCACAACTTATTTATTCATTCACTAGTTAATGAGGACTTGAGTTTTTATCCAGGTCTTTGTGTGGACATATGTTTTCATTGTTCATGGATGTAAGTCTAGGAATTGGATTGCTGAATAATATAGTAAGTGTGCATTAACTTTAGGATAACCTGCATAAATGTTTTCCAGAATAAGAGTTTCAGTTTATCTAAATTATTTCATGAAGTGTCTGCTCAACTCTTTTTACTTCTTTTTTTAAATATAAATTTATTTAATTTAATTGGAGGTTAATTACTTCACAATACTGTATTAGTTCTGCCATACATCAACATGAATCCATCACAGGTATACATGTGTTCCCCATTCTGAACCCCCCTTCCCTCCCCCTTCCCTGTACTACCCCTCCAGGTCATCCCAGTGCACCAGCCCCAAGCATCCAGTATCATGCATCGAACCTGGACTGGCTATTCGTTTCATATATGATATTATACATGCTACAATGCCATTCTCCCAAATCATCCCACCCTCTCCCTCTCCCACAGAGTCCAAAGGACTGTTCTATACATCTGTGTCTCTTTTGCTGTCTCGCATACAGGGTTATCATTACCATCTTTCTAAATTCCATATATATGCGTTAGTATACTGGTACATATACACAATGGAGTATTACGCAGCCATTAAAAAGAATACATCTGAATCAGTTTTTTTTACTTCTTTAAAAATTGAAATGTTTGTTTTATTAAGGATTGCCAAAATTCCTTGTCTATTTCTTGCTACAATCCCTTTGTTAAACTATTGATATATGTTTGGTAAATATTTTCTCTTATGTGTAGCTTGAATTTCTAATATTTTAATTGTGTTTCTTGGAGAGCAGAAAATTGTAATTTTGACAATGTACAATTTACCATTATTTTTCTTTTATGGTACATATTTTTATGGCTTTTAAGAAATCTTCACATAATCCACAATCAGAAAGAATTTCTCCTTTTTTTCAACCAAAAGTTACAAAATTTTATAGGTTATTGGTTTTACATTTATACCTATGACCTATTTTATGTTAGTTCCTCTATATGGCAGAAAGTAAAGAGGAACTAAAAAGCCTCTTGATGAAAGTGAAAGAGGAGAGTGAAAAAGTTGGCTTAAAGCTCAACATTCAGAAAACGAAGATCATGGCATCTGGTCCTATCACTTCATGGGAAATAGATGGGTAAACAGTGGAAATAGTGTCAGACTTCATTTTTTTGGGTTCCAAAATCACTGCAGATGGTGACTGCAGCCATGAAATTAAAAGACGCTTACTCCTTGGAAGAAAAGTTATGACCAACCTAGAGAGCATATTCAAAAGCAGAGACATTACTTTGCCGACTAAGGTCCATCTAGTCAAGGCTATGGTTTTTCCAGTAGTCATGTATGGATGTGAAAGTTGGACTGTGAAGAAAGCTGAGCGCTGAAGAATTGATGCTTTTGAACTGTGGTGTTGGAGAAGACTCTTGAGAGTCCCTTGGACTGCAAGGAGACCCAACCAGTCCATTCTGAAGGAGATCAACCTTGGGGTTTTTTGGAAGGAGTGATGCTAAAGCTGAAACTCCAGTATTTTGACAACTTCATGCAAAGAGTTGACTCATTGGAAAAGACTCTGATGCTGGGAGGGATTGGGGGCAGGAGGAGAAGAGGACGACCGAGGATGAGATGGCTGGATGGCATCACGGACTCGATCGACGTGAGTCTGAATGAACTCCGGGAGATGGTGATGGACAGAGAGGCCTGGCATGCTGCGATTCATGGGTTCGCAAAGAATTGAACACGACTGAGCAACTGAACTGAACTGAACTGATGGTATGAAATAAAAGTTGAAGATTGTTTCGTATTTTGAATATAGCATTCAACTATTTTAATCATTTGTGAAAAATACTGTTGTCAAAGATATTGACATATTGAAGTGTCGTGGTATCTATGCTGGCAAACAATTGACCATATTTATGTGAGTCTATTTCTGAATTCTGCTTTCTTTGCTGTTACTCCACATGTCTGTCCTTAAAATAGTACCAGAAGGTCCTGATTACTAGAATTTTCAGAGTGAATCTTTAAACCAGGCAATATAAATTCACTAACTTTGCTCCTCTGGTTCTTTATTTTGATATTAAAGTCCTTTACATTTATACATAAATGTTATAAATAGCTCATCAATTTATGCAAACATCTCCTAGGATTTGATTAGGATATGTTGAGTCTATTGGTCAGTTATGTTTAATAATATTGAGTCTTGTGATTCCTCAGCATAGAATATATGTTCATTGGTTTAGATCACCCAATACTTTTCTTAGCAATGTTTTACTTTTTTCAGTTCTTGCACATATTATATTTTATTACATTCATCTGTGTCTCAATTTTATTGCTTTTATATATTATTAATATATTACTCTTATAAATTCTACTTTCAGCTGTTCACTGTACCTGTGTATAATTTCAATTTATTTTGTATTCTTGTTTTTTATCTTGCAACTTTGCTTAGGTCACTTACTATTTCTGTAACTTTTTGCAGATAATAGGATTTCCATATAGAATGCAAATTAAGAAAATTTTGCCACCTGTCTTCCAAACTCTGTGCCTTTCATTGCTGTTATTATTATTGTTAGCCTTATTATATCATTTCGTGACTCCAAGCAAGTGACTTTTAAACACATAACCTATTAGATTTTTTACATATGTAATTATGTTTTAAATTTATAACACTACAAGTATAGATATTATTGTTGCCATTGTAAAAATGAAGAAGCTGAGGCTCAGAGACTTTAGTTTACTGACTTAGTACTAAACCACATTTTTCAAATTAAAAATTATATTACCATTAAAGTTCTATTCTAATGACCCTACCACAACCTAAATTTAGTCATTTCTTGTGGGCTCTGTGGTATCCTTTTTCCCCTGTAAAAGTGTCCCTTTATCTCTAAAACATTTGCCTTCCCGCCCAGAATTCTTCCTTCCCTAACTTGTTCCTTCTCACCTTCCTCTGCTTTCCCCAGACAGGAGTACAGAGCACCTGCTGTGGCCACACAGTGAATCAAGAATTGGGAGTTAGTGAAAGGCATGCTAGCTGACCTCAAGCTCACAATAGGTAGTTCAAAGACAGTGAATTATTGAAGTGACTTCAAGAGTCAGAAGTGAGATGTGGTGGGTATAGGGAAGAAGGAATATATTTGACTGTATAACCTATTCAGAAAGAATTTACCCCACAAAAGAAAAAGTGCAAAAAGAAAATTTCATTTTGGTGTCTTCCAAGAGAGTGCAAGATGTCAGATAGAGAGTAATGAAAAAAATAATTTGGAATGTATGTTAGTTACATTTAAGACAGCAAAATGCACGTGACTATAGGTGTTTCAAACAAGGAATTTAATACAGAGAATTACCTACTGAGGCATGGTAGAATTGTAAAGATAAATAGAAAACACTGAGGCAAACTTGGATTTAGAAATACAAGGTTTCCATTTCCTTCTCCAGGGATCTTCCCAACCCAGGGATTGAACCCAGGTCTCCCGCATTCCAGGCAGAGGCTTTAACCTCTGAGCCACCAGGGAAGGTTGAAATATGAGGTACCTTCTACCTAACATTCTAGGGCTGGAGGGATTTGGGAAAAAAGATAGCATTAGCAGGATTAAAAAGCCAAGGTTGCTCACAGGAGTTAACATCATGATAGGGGATTATAAGTGGAGTTGGAACCTTCCTGTAAACACAGTTCTCGGGCTGCTAGTGAAAGGAAAGAAAAATTTACAAAGTAATGCCCTCTCTGGGTCTGTCTCATGGTGAATTGGGTGAGAAAACATATGGTCCAATATGAACTTGATTATCTCTTAAAGTCAGTTCTGTTTTAGCTACTGGGAAATCTTGCCTTAGTTTATTATTCCAGTACCAGTGTTTTCTGCTAATGCTTTGCTTTGTTGGCATCTTAGTATCCTTACTTGTATGTCATATGCAGTTTATGTCTTCCTTAAACACGTCTTCCTTAAATTCCAATTGTGATACTTGACTCCCAGCTAGGGGGGTCCATCTCTTCTCACCTCTTTCCTAGTCAGTATATACAGTAAACATTTAATGAGCCCTTCAGTTCAGTTCAATCACTCAGTCATGTCCGACTCTTTGCGACCCCATGAATCGTAGCACGCCAGGCCTCCCTGTCCATCACCAACTCCCGGAGTTCACTCAGATTCATGTCCATCGAGTCCGTGATGCCATCCAGCCATCTCATCCTCTGTCGTGCTCTTCTCCTCCTTCCCCCAATCCCTCCCAGCATCAGAGTCTTTTCCAGTGAGTCAACTCTTCGCATGAGGTCGCCAAAGTACTGGAGTTTCAGCTTTAGCATCATTCCTTCCAAAGAAACCCCAGGGTTGATCTCCTTCAGAATGGACTGGTTGGATCTCCTTGCAGTCCAAGGGACCCTCAAGAGTCTTCTCCAACACCACAGTTCAAAAGCATCAATTCTTCGGCGCTCAGCCTTCTTCACAGTCCAACTCTCACATCCATACATGACCACTGGAAAAACTATAGCCTTGACTAGACAGATATGCCCAAAAATGTGTACTGGGTAATTGGAGAGAAAAATAAATAAAACTCACTTATTCAATAAATGTCTACTGACCACAATCAAGTGAATCATTACACTGTGGCTTCATTGTCTTGTTTGAGGTTTATTATAACAATATTTTACACCATTTATATCCTATGTAATTATAAAATCCAATATACTATCAAAGATAAGCAATTTTGTGGTTATTTGCCACTTTAAAATATCCAGCATTTACTTGTATCCCATTAATACAAATAATGAAAAAATGATTTGTTTTAATCTGTTATAAACTGATTTATTGTGCAGTGACTGTAATATAGTAGAGTTATATTTAATTGTTAACTTTGCCTACTCAAACACATATTAGGCAACAATCCCCAAAATAAGTATTTAACTTTGCATCAGATGTAAAGGAGACTCTTTATAATTAAATTTAATTATAATTAAAATTATTTTGAGGCAGACAGAACAGATTTAGAATGTTCTGTAATTGAGAAAATTTACTTTTTGGTGATTTACATTTTATAGGGGACATGTTCTGTGTATAGTGGATAAATAACTTCTGTAGTATCAAAAAAAAAAAAGAAAGAAAGAAAGAAAGAAACGCCTTCTCTTCACTTCCTCTGTCTTCAAATCTTCCATTAGGGTCTCCTATTGAATGAATGTAGCAGAAAGTAGGAGGGCAAGCAATTCTAGAAACTGAAATTTACAGTAATAGAAGGATGAGGAAATAACATGAAGAAAACAGGCAAATGATGGTATCAGCAAGCAAGGGCTGTGAAAAGAAGGCCCAGAGGAGAGTCTTAGATATGGAAGATGATAATGATAACCCTGTATGTGAGACAACAAAAGAGACACAGATATATAGAACAGTCTTTTGGAAATCTGTGGGAGAGGGTAACGGTGGGATGGTTTGTGAGAATGGCATTGAAACATGTATATTATCATGTGTGAAACAAATCTCCAGTCCAGGTTCAATGCATGAGACAGGGTGCTCGGGGCTGGTGCACTGGGATGACCCAGAGGGATGGTATGGGGAGGGAGGAGAGAGGAGGGTTCAGGATGGGGAACACATGTACCCCCGTGGTGGATTCATGTCAATGCATGGCAAAACCACTACAATATTGTAAAGTAATTAGCTTCCAATTAAAATAAATAAATTTATTAAAAAAAAATAAGACTGTGATCTTGCCTCACTTGTGTTCTCTGCTGCCTACTATTCTCTGTTTGCATTTCACAGCTGCTAAGGCCACAAATGGCCAAAGACAAGCTATAATATGATTTTTTAGACATGGATTAGAAGATCCATATTATTATATAGCTAGATATTAATATATACTATAAAATAAACTTCAATTACAATGTCAATGCTATGTAGAGACTGAGATTGAATAAAAGTACTTAAAAGATTATTTGAAAGTATCAAGTCTTGAGAATAAATAGGTCATCTTGGATTTTTTTTTAATTTTGAATTGCTGGAACAGCAAATCTGGACTACATAGCCTGGAATTATAGAGCTGAGGATTAGCCTCAGAGTATACAAATAGATCAAAATGTAGGAAAGAATAAGGTAGCAGACCACCTTGTATGTAAGAACATGATAAATGGCCATGATGGCATTTTAACTCAGCGGTAAAAGGATGGATTGTTTAGTAAATGGTACAGACACAGCTGGCTATCCATCTGGAAGAATATAAAACTGGACTCTTTTTTTACCTCATATTAAAAATAAATTCCAAAAGGATTAAAAACTTAAATGTGAAAAATGCAAGAAAATCTGGGAAAGTCTATGGACACCCCCAGGGCAAAGTGGGTATGAACCTACTTGATTTATAAAAAAGTTAAAATCATCTATAATGAGATAAAACACAAAAGAAAACAAATTCTTGGACAGGTATTTGCAATGAGGAAAAAATATGGATGACCATTATGAATAAAATACAAAGATCTTTTACAAATTTATTAGAAGAAAGCAAATAATGTCAGTGGGGAAAAAACTGGGCAAAGGATTAGAAGAGGCAATTCACACAGAAACAAATCCGAATGGCCTGCAGATATGCGAAAAGATGCTCAACACAGTAACTATGAGTGAAATGCAAATTAAAGTGACAATGAATATTTCTTTACCTTTATCAATCTAGCATTTTTTTTTCTTTTTACAAGGAATGATTATACCTTCTGAAGTTAGACATGGGAAAAATAGGGAACCCTCACATTGCTAGACTGATGTTAACCTCTTTTAATAAATGGTTCATAATACTAAAAATTGAAAGCACATATTCAAAGGAAGCCCCTGGTGGTCTAGTGGTTAGAACTCAGAACTTTCATTGCCATGGCCCAGGTGCAGTCTCTGGTTAAGGAAGTAACATCCCCCAAGCCAGGTGGCCTGGGAAAAAAAAATAAAAATTTAAAACGTGTATTTCTTCTGACCCAGAAAATGTGGCTCTGGGAATTTTTCCTATAAAAATCAAAGCTAAAGTTCATAAAAGGAGTACCTGTAAGTAGAGAATGTTGGAATAAAATACTGTCCATCTATAGCAAGGAGTATTAAGGAACCATCTTGGAATAATACCAATTGACTTGGAAGGGTTTTTATAAGATTAAGAACAATAGTATACATGAGATGTCACTTGTAGAGAAATGATATTGAGCAGCAAATAATCATATATACAGCTATAGAAGCTTATACAAGTACATGGAAAACATGAAAGAACTATAAATTTGATTATATATAAGCTATGAATTTGGTTTTCTAGTAAAAATGGGCTTTTGGTAGAGACAGCAAGGAGGTAAGCATAAAGTATGAGGCAAACAAACCTATGCAAATCCCCATCTCTATGTATGATTATGCTAATATAGTTACATGAAATTCTGTGTGTATATATACATGTGAATGCACATATATGTATGTATATGTACATATATGATTGTTCATAAAAACAAAAAAATGATGAATAACCAGTTCAGTTCAAGAGTTTTCTTAACTGCTGAGTTTCTGAAGGTCTGAACGTAACCCTTGCCTTGTGGCTGGTGCCAACAGTGGCTTTTTTGCTGTGCATGTGGCAAGAGTTTTGCTGGAGAGCCTAGTTCTGCAGTTCACACGGCTTTTTCTAAACAAGCTATGGGATTAATTAGGATCTATGACACTGTTTATCTTTATCATTTATTTTAGTATGTGGTTTTCTTAAGTGATTACTCTAAAGCTTAGTCAATTACTTTTTTCTTTCCCTTGGGTTTTCCTGGTGTTAGAATTTTTATTTGCATCCATTTCAGAAGCATCAAGAAAGTAGAAATCATTTTGGCTGCCTCAGCCTTAGTTTTTTCACCTGTGAAATGAGGATAATGATAGCCTCTTTGTCCCTGTCTCAAAGGGTTCTGATGAAAATTAAGAAGATAATTAACTGTGTATTAGCTCCTAGTAAAGATGTACCATGTAAATACAGCTTCTTAGGGTTCACAGTTTTTCACCTCTGCTATTTCATATAATTTTCACTTCTGTATGAACTGCTTGGAAGGGAAACATAGTCCACCAGGTCTGCTATAACTAAGCAGAAGGTAAAACACTGGAAAATTAGGCAAAATCAAAGTAAAATCACTTATTTGCAGACAATCAGCCGTTTTGCAACAAGGTATTTAGAACTTGGAAAAAGTGACCCAAACCACAAGACTGATTTTAGTAGTCTCCCAAAAACAAAAACAAAATCCCTTCTCAAAACCAACTCTTCCCCATCCTTACAGCTCTAAGTTGTAATTCCAGGACCTTACTTTCTGTCTCATTAACTGCTGACCTAAGTCTCTACCCTCTACCTCTTCCGGATACAGCCTGATCTCTGAGCTGTCATTAAAGCAAGGTTTATTATTTATTTTTATTTATTTTATTAAAGTATAACTTATTTACAATATTTTATTTGTTTATGGCATACAGCAAAGTGATTTTATACATACTTTCACATACATATATATATATTATTTTTCATATTCCTTTCCTTTATGATTTATTATAGCATATTGAATATAGCTCCCTGTGTCATACAGTAGGACCTTGTGGTGAGAAACATCACTCAGAATTTTTAAAAGGTTTGCTTTGTTGCTTTTACAGTCTATATATAAGAGTTGTTTACACATGATCTTTCTAAAACACACATCTAGTCCTTTATAGTCTAGGCTGAACATTGTTAATTGGTACTTCTTTACCTTCCAGACACAATCCATTTGCTTTCTACACAGTATCAGGTTGCCCTGAGGGACTGGACTCTTCCCCATACCTCGAACCTCATTTTCATGTCCTATTGACCACTCCCTTTGTTTAAGGCCAACTCCAGAGAGGCTGTGGAAATGTAGCCTGTTACCAGCAGTGCCCAGCTAGTACCAGCCTGGTCCTGTAGGAGGTACCCCTCCCCCAACATTACTTAATCACTCATCAGTGATAATGGCTCAGGGCCCTGGTCAACCTCAGGAGCTAGGATTCGGACTTTAGGGCTGTGGCTGTACTGCCACAAGCCCATTGAACAAGGCAGGAAGGTGTACCCACATGGATGGAAGTTATAAACCGTGACTAAACTGATGAAGTCAGAGCCTAAACCAGTGGTGTGCTGGCAAAGGTAAACAATGCGCTCTCAGAGAGGGGGAACTCTGATGTTGTAGCATCAGAAGACTTCTGTAGTGTAAATATTCCTATTATGCAAATTTCAAGATATAATTTTTTTTCATGGCTCTCAGAATTCCTGATAATTTAAAACTCAGCTCTCTCAAGTACGAACCAGCAACAAAATAACCATACTGCAAAACAAGCTGCTCCTGGGACACATACAACAGTCTTCTGATAATCTTAGCTGGGAACTGTGGCAAATAAATAAGCAAAGAAATAAGCACAGACAAACCAAGACTGGAGCCAAAACCAACCCAATATGTGAGAAGCATGGGGGGAGTATACCTGGGAGGAGGGGAGAGAGGTGATCTTTTATGAGAAAAGTCCAGGCATATGAAGCAATTCCCTGCAGATGCCTTACATGTAGCCAGGAGGTGCCATGGGCTCTCCCGTTGGTACTTTCAGGCCACAGGCTATAGGTGGTGCCTCTCTGATTGGTTTCTAATATGGATGTATTGAATATTTCATCTTTGAAAATTCCCATGACAACACTGGTATGTAGGAATTATTTTTCCCCCTTCGTAGGTAATGGAACCGAGGCTCAGGGAATTTGAGTAACTTTCTGTAGCCCCCATACTTACCAACTCCTTATGTCAGGGTGTCTGGATCCCTGTGCATCTTTCATGGGACTGTTTTTATATACATGTTATATGCAATTTGATTAACACTCAGATCTTGAAATCAGAGACTGTTGTTGATTGTATGCTAAGCTATATTCAACCTATATTTTCCAAATGGATTGTTTGATAATAGTTTCAATAGCATAATAAAAAAATAGCCATCTGACAACAAAAATCAACCCCCGCTTTCCTGCTGAGTAGTCAACTGAGTGAGGAAAGGTGACCATCACTCTTCCTTTTTTAAATCTTTTTGTTGAAATATGGTTTATTGAAAATGTGTTCTTTTCAGGAGTAAAGCAAAGTGATATATATATATATATATGCATATTCTTTTTAAAGTCTTTTCCATTATAGATTATTACACAATGCTGAATACAGTTCCTTGGGTTATATAGTAGGACCTTGTTTTTTATCTGTTTTATATATAGTAGTGTGTATATGTTAATCTCAAACTTCTAATTTATGCCTCTATATCCCTTACCTTTCCACTTTGGTAACCAGAAGTTTATTTTCTATATCTGAGAGTCTATTACTGTTTTATAAATAGTAAGTATACTTGTGTCATTTTTTTTATCCCACATGTAAGTGATACCATATGATATTTGTCTTTCTTTGTCTGACTTCACTTAGTATGATGATCTCTAAGCTCATCCATGTTGCTGCAAAAGGCATTATTTAATTATTTTTTATGACTGAGTAATATTCCATTGTATATATGTATCACATCCTCTTTCTGGGGGTTCCCAATTGGCACAGTGGTAAAGAATCCACTTGCTGATGCAAGTGGAGATGCAGGAGATGGAGGTTTGTTCCTGAGTCTCCCATAGGAGATGAGGGAAGATTCCCTGGAAAAGAAAATGACAACCCACTCAGTATTCTTGCCTGGAAAATCCCATGGACAGAGGAGCATGATGGACTATAGTTCATGGGGTCACAAAGAGCTGGACATGACAGCATGCATGCATACACACCACATTTTCTTTATCCATTCATCCATCGATGAAGGTTGCTTCCATGTCTTAGCTAATCACTGTCCCTTTTAATGCTGAAAGTGTAAATTCTTATGTCTGTGGGTTATTAAGCCCCTTCCATGTACAAGTTATTTTGCATATGTCGTCTCATTTCATCTTCAGGAGAATATAAAAGAAACCTATTCTCATGCGCACCATATGGCTGAGAAAGAGAAGCTCAAACATGTGAAATGACTTGCCCAAATCTATACAACTCTTAGGTGATAGAGTCAATATCACACCTGGGTCTACCCGATGTCCGACTCTATGCTCACACTTTTTGATGACATAACATCTTCTGTCACCGCTTCCCAGGAGATAAACAGTACTGTGGGCAAAGCCGTTTCTTCCACATGAACTCTGCTGCTTTCAACACCTTTAAATCCAAAGCCGCAAATCTAAATATGTGCTACTCAGCACACGGTCACCTCTGTTCAATAAAGGCTGATTAGAAACTTCAGGGAGTTATGATATGTCAAGACCCACTGGACCTCTTGCTGCAGCTTTAATCATAATTGGAGCTTGTCTAAGATCCCTCTGTTCATCTGTACTAACATATAGGATTTTAATCACATTTGCAGCTCTATGTCATTATGAAGGAGAAAAAGTCCCTTGCAATGTTGCTAATTGACCTTAATCCAATGTGATGTGTAATACACTCAGCTGGATCCTCAGGCACTCTAGAAACAGAACAGTAAAACACCTCTTAAATCCAAATTATATTTGAAATAGCAGATCAAATTATTTCGAGCATCCTCAAACAAACCGTGGCCTGCTGAAATTTATCTTGTGCTTTCCAAACAAGGCAGAGACTTCAGCCTAACATGCTGGATGCTTTATGAGTTCATCTACCTTGAAAGTCACACAAGCATCTTCTTAATGGGCTGCATGGCTGATGCCTTTGAGGAGATGAGTGGTCTGGCATAAGGGCAATGATTTCACATCTGTGCTGGCTCTGAGGTCAGGCTGAGCTGGGAGGATCAGATGATATGTCTCAGAGTCAGACATACTAGTGCTCATTATCAAACTGTGATTTTGGGTAAGTAACTCAGTGCTGCTGAGGCATGGACCCTTCATTTATACAGAGCTAACAATTATATGTGCCTTGTAGACTTGTGATATTTAGTGACAATGTGAGGAAATAGCCTTGTAAAAGTGAACTGAGCATTTTAGTAAAGTTGCTCACAGCCATGTGAAATGACAACATGGCCATATGAAGTGAACTCTATTCCTATTCTGGTTTTAATTAACATTTTATTTTTAGATAGTATAGATAAACAGGTGTGAGAAATGATACAGAGACATCGCATTTGTTTCTTATCCAGATTTCCTCCAATAGTAATGTCTTGCAAAACCATATTCCAATACCACAACCACATTCCCTGCATTGTGACAGTCACAGTGAAGAATAATTAGGTTACTACAAGGTCTCTGTACTATTCTCATTATTTGTTCAAACTTTTTTCACTTCAGTTCAGTTCAGTTCAGTCACTCAGTCATGTCCAACTCTTTGCAACTGAATGAACTGCAGCATGCCAGGCCTCCCTGTCCATCACCAACTCCCAGAGTTTACGCAAACTCATGTCCAAAAGTCGGTGATGCCATCCAGCCATCTCATCCTCTGTCATCCCCTTTTCCTCCTGCCCCCTGTGCTGGATCTCTGTTGCTTTGTACAGGCTTTCCCTAGTTGAAGAGAGTGGAAGTCTCTCTTCATTCCAGTGCTTGGGCTTCTCATTGGGGTGGTTTCTCTCATTGCCAAACACAGGTACTAAGCGCATGGGCTTCAGTAGTTTAGGTATGCTTACTAGTAGTGGCAGCTTGCAGGCTGGAACCAAGGATTGAACTCGTGTTCCTCATATTGGCAGGCAAATTCCTATCCACTGAGTCACCAGGGAAGTCCTGTACTATTCTTCTTTAGACACCCCTACCTACATACTGAACTTTTCATGGTGTCCTTAACCTCTAGGAACCACTAATCTGTTCTCCATTTCTATAATTTCATCATCAAAACATTTTATATAAATGGAACCACACAGTATGGAAGCTTTCAGTATTGGGTTTTCTCACTCATCATAATTCCTCAGAGATTCATCTATGTAACTATATGCATCATCAGTCCAGTTTAGTTCAGTCGCTCAGTCGTGTCCGACTCTTTGCGACCCCATTAACTGCAGCACGCCAGGCCTCCCTGTCCATCACCATCTCCCGGAGTTCACTCACACTCACGTCCATCGAGTCCATGATGCCATCCAGCCATCTCATCCTCGGTCGTCCCATTCTTCTCCTGCCCCCAATCCCTCCCAGCATTAGAGTCTTTTTCAATGAGTCAACTCTTCCCGTGAGGTGACCAAAGAACTGGAGTTTCAGCTTTAGCATCATTCCTTTCAAAGAAATCCCAGGACTGACCTCCTTCAGAATGGACTGCTTGGATCTCCTTGCAGTCCAAGGGACTCTCAAGAATCTTCTCCAACACCACAGTTCAAAAGCATCAATTCCTTTGGCACTCAGCCTTCTTCACAGTCCAACTCTCACATCCATACATGACCACAGGAAAAACCATAGCCTTGACTAGACAGACCTTGGTTGGCAAAGTAATGTCTCTGCTTTTGAATATGCTATCTAGGTTGGTCATAACTTTTCTTCCAAGGAGTAAGTGTCTTTTAATTTCATGGCTGCAGTCACCATCTACATCATAGTTCATTCTAAATCACTGTTGAGTGGTATTCAATGGTAAGGATGGACTACAATTTGTTTAACAATTTTCTTGTTAACAGATAGCTGGTGGGAACTGCCTACCAGTCCACTGGTTAGGATTCCATGTTTCCACTGCAGCAGCACAGATTTGATCCCTGGTCAGGAGATTAAGACCCCACATGACACACAAAGTGGCCAAATGATAATAATAGTGATAATGATAAAATAAAGGCCAGCTGGGTTGTTTCCAGTTTTTTACCATTTTAAGTGAAGCTACTATTAAGTAAAGTAATGCTCAAAATTCTCCAAGCCAGGCTTCAGCAATATGTTAACCGTGAACTTCCAGACGTTCAAGCTGGTTTTAGAAAAGGCAGAGGAACCAGAGTTTAAATCGCCAGCATCCGCTGGATCATCGAAAAACCAAGAGACTTTCAGAAAAACATCTATTTCTGCTTTATTGACTATGCCAAAGCTTTTGACTGTGTGAATCACAATAAACTGGAAAATTCTGAGGGAGATGGGAATACCAGACCACCTGATCTGCCTTTTGAGAAACCTGTATGCAGGTCAGGAAGCAACAGTTAGAGCTGGACATGGAACAACAGACTGGTTCCAAATAGGAAAAGGAGTACATCAAGGCTGTATATTGTCACCCTGCTTATTTAACTTCTATGCAGAGTACATTATGTGAAAAGCTGGGCTGAAAGAAGCACAAGCTGGACTCAAGATTGCCAGGAGAAATATCAATAACCTCAGATATGCAGTAGATGCCACCCTTATGGCAGAAAGTGAAGAGGAACTAAAAAACCTCCTGATAAATTCGAAAGTGAAAGAGGAGAATGAAAAAGTTGGCTTAAAGCTCAACATTCAGAAAACTAAGATCATGGCATCTTGTCCCATCACTTCATAGCAAATAGATAGGGAAACAGTGGTAACAGTGACTGACTTTATTTTTGGAGGCTCCAAATTTACTGCAGATGTTGATTGCAACCATGAAATTAAAAGAAGCTTACTCCTTGGAAGGAAAATTATGACCAATTTAGACAGCATATTAAAAAGCAGAGACATTACTTTGTCAACAAAGGTCCGTCTAGTCAGTTCAGTTCAATTCAGTCACTTAGTCGTGTCCGACTCTTTGGGACCCCATGAATCGCAGCAAGCCAGGCCTCCCTGTCCATCACCAACTCCCAGAGTTCACTCAGACTCATGTCCAACGAGTCAGTGATGCCATGCAGCCATCTTATCCTCTTTCGTCCCCTTCTCCTCCTGCCCTCAATCCCTCCCAGCATCAGAGTCTTTTCCAATGAGTCAACTCTTCGCAAGAGGTGGCCAAAGTACTGGAGTTTCAGCTTGAGCATCACTCCTTCCAAAGAAATCCCAGGGTTGATCTCCTTCAGAAGGGACTGGTTGGATCTCCTTGCAGTCCAAGGGACTCTCAAGAGTCTTCTCCAACATCCCAGTTCAAAAGCATCAATTCTTTGGCACTCAGCCTTCTTCACAGTCCAACTCTCACATCCATACGTGACTACTGGAAAAACCATAGCCTTGACTAGATGGACCTTAGTCGGCAAAGTAATGTCTCTGGTTTTGAATATGCTCTCTAGGTTGGTCATAACTTTTCTTCCAAAGAGTAAGTATCTTTTAATTTCATGGCTGCAATCACCATCTGCAGTGATTTTGGAGCCCAAAAAAATAAAGCCTGACACTGTTTCCAATGTTTCCCCATCTGGTTTTTCCAGTAGTCATGTATGGATGTGAGAGTTGGACTATAAAGAAAGCTGAGTGCCATAGAATTGATGCTTTTGAACTGTGGTTTTGGAGAAGACTCTTGAGAGTCTCTTGGAGTGCAAGGAGATCCAGCCAGTCCATCCTAAAGGAGATCATTCCTGAGTGTTCATTGGAAGGACTGATGTTGAAGCTGAAACTCCAGTACTTTGGCCACCTGGTGCGAAGAGCTGACTCATTTGAAAAGGCCCTGATTCTGGGAAAGACTGAGAGCAGGAGGAGAAGGGGACGACAGAGGATGAGATGACTGGACCACATCACCGACTCAATGGACATGGGTTTGGGAAGACTCTGGCAGTTGGTGATGGACAGGGAATCCTGTCGTGCTGCGGTTCATGAAGTCACAAAGAATCAGACATGAATGAGCAACTGAACTGAACTGAACTATGAACCTTTATGTATATTTCTTAATGGAAATAGTTGAATTTCTCCTGGGTAAGTCCTCTAGAGTGCAGTTGTTGGGCCGCATGGCAGTTGGGGGCTCAGTTGTAGGAGAAACTATCAACTTTTCCAGAGAGGCTGTGCCATTTTCATTTCCATCTGTATGAGTAATCTAGATTCTCTGCATCCTCTAGGGCATCTGGTGCTGTCACTATTCTTTACTCTGTCCATTCTGATAAGGGCATGACATCTCATTTTGGCTTTATTATTCTTTATTTTTCCTCATGACTAAAATGATTGAAAACATTTTTATTTACTTATTTTCCATATTTATTATCTCTTTGGTGAAATCTCTGTTTACATCTTTCATCTATTTTCTAAGTGTATTTTTACTGTTTAGTTTGAGATTTATATTCTAAAATTTGTATCAGCCCTTAGTTAGTTGTGTGACTGATAAAAATATCCCTCTAGTCTGTAACTTGCCCTTCCATCCTCATATCAGAGTTTTTCACAGAACAAATGTTTTTAGCTTCATGTTTACTAGTTTATTAATTTTCTTTTTATGTATTATTGTATTCTTGGTGTCAAGTCTAAGAACTCTTTGCTTTAGCCTAGATACTGAATATTTTCCCTTATGTTTTGTGTAAAACTTTTGTGTAAAAGTTACCTCCTATTTCATATTATGTTTAAGTCCATATGTTTAATTTTTGAATAATGTATGACATTTAATTTAAGGTTTACTTTTATGTTAAGTTTACATTTAAGTTACAGTGTACCTACAGATATCCAGTTGTTTCAGTAACCACTGAGTTACTGTGGCACCTTTTTCAAAAATTAGCTATATTTGTGTGGGCCTATTTCTGCTTCTTTACTCTCTTCCATTGACCTTTGTCTCTCTCCATCAATACCACATTATTGATCATTGGCAGGTGAGCCTGATTATAAGATGGAGTGTTTTCTCCCACTTTATTATTGTTCTACAAACTTTTTTAGCTGTCTAGTGTTCTTGTATTTAATCATATATTTATATTTATATAATTTATATATTTATAATTTATATATTTTTATTTAATATACAATCATATATTTTAGGATATGCTTCTCTGTGTCTACTAAATTCTTCCTTGAATTTTGATAGGAATTGGAACATACATGCATGTTAATTTAGAAAGATTTAGCATCTTTACTATGTTGTCTCCCAACCCATAAACATGTATGCCTCTCCATTTAGTTAAGTCTTCCTTGATTTTTTAAATTCATTTTGTTTTCAGTATATTGATTATGCTTATGTTTTGTTAAGTTTATGCCCAAGTGGTTCATCTTCACTGGAGCAATTGAAATGCTTCAGTATATTTTTAATTTCAGCTTCCCCATGTTCAGTGTTAATCTCATTTAGGAGTAAAATTTTTTAATTTCCCTTTGTATTGTATCCTGTGACTTGATGAATTTTCTTACTAGTTATAGGAGCTTTTCGTAGATTCTTTAGGATTTTCTACATAGAAAATCATATCAGCTACAAATGGGGTGATACTGCAAATAAGGTGATTACTGAGGAAAATATGTTTTCTGTCTCTTTCTCACAAACAGGTCTATTTTTCATATTCTAGAGTTTACTCTGTGCTATTTTCTCTAGGCTAACACATGGGCAGCAGGTAGGAACTAGCAGAAACTTTCAAAAATCAATCTCATTAATTCCTGTACATGGAGGGGAGTAGCTCATATTTATTTTCCCAGTGACATGCATTACACCACATAGAACATTTCTATCTCACTTAGGCAGAGTTATCTACAGTCAATTTGACAGCTGTTAGAGATTGTGGCCAGCCATGAATATGCAAATTCCCAAGCCCTTATGTTCTCCACCACAGGACACAGGAAAGTGGGGGCCTTTCTTACATGACTGGAGACAAAGGATCTTTCTCATTATCTATGGTAATCAAAGAGCATTTCTTAATATATAAGAATCTCCAAGAAGGTTTCATCATCTTCCAATTTACTTGCATATGTAGTAGTGTTTGAGGAGAGGATAAATCAACATATCAACAACAAAAACAAAGCCTGCATTGAATCAAATAAGCCTAATCTATCCCACTTTTTATGGGCCTTTTAAGTAGATATTAAACTGGACTGAGATACTATAATGCTTATAAAAGAAGACTTGGCGAAGGTAAGTTTATTTATTGACCTTTTAAAATTTAATCGACCCACCAAAACCTTGAAATCCAGAGGCAGATTCTTTTATAATCAATGGGATGTTTTCAAAAAGCAATTTCTGAAACCCCATTTGGCACTTCTTCCCTGCTTCTGTGAGATTCTGATTTGTTAGATACTGAATGTTTTCATGAGATCTTATTTAAAACTAATCCTCAGGCAACTCTGCTTCACAGGCACATCTTGGAATGACTGACCAAGCAACTTTAGGTTTCTGAGAATCTTAAAAAACAATTCAAGTGTGCTTGGGGGTGGGTATCACCCTCAGGAATTTGAAGATTTGGGAATGAGTAGAAAGAGGACACTGTGGTCTTGTCAGACCTTCTCAGACAGAATATGGAAGGGACTAAGAACATCTTCTCCTGCCATGTAGAACTGGGGCAGGAGGTATGTGGTCCCCATACCCAGGGTGAGCAATTAGAGTTTGTTCTCTGTGGACAGAAACACCAAAATATCAATAGCAGGACTGAAGAGAGAAGGCTGGGCCCTGTCCAGATAAGAGATAAGAGACCACATGTTTCTCATTCTGAGAGTCAAGGAGACATTCTTGACTAAAAAACTCCTTGGAGATCAAAAGGGGAGTCATGCCAAGCTAGTGATGTTCATCACTAAAGGAAGAGTTACAGGCCTCTTCACTGGAATCCACTTTGACTGGAATCCACTTTGACTGGGAGATGAGTGCACACACAAGGGAAGATCATGAGATATATCAAATATAGACTCAGAACCAGGCAAATCAATATGATTGGCCAGAGAAAACCCTGAAGAAATATCCCATAAAAATGAATCAACCTACTATGAGGGCAGAACTGTCTCTCTGAGTCAAACTATGTCTATCCACACAAACTGTACTCTTTTTCCTTTTAATAAAGACTTTACTTTTTTCACTACTTTCCATTTTTATGGGAATTCTTTTCCGCAAAGCCAAATGGCCAGGGCCTTGTCACTGACCACTGGTCTATGGCTAAAATTCAGTCCTTTCATTGCAGCTACCTGACCTCAGCCTCTGACTGGGACCCAAAACCCTGTTTCAAGCCATTCCAGGCTGAGACCATCCACCCAAGATCAGAATGTAACGCTCAACATCTCCTGGTCTGTCCATCACTAAAGGAAGAGCCTGTCTGTGTAGTAATTTTGGCTTTTCCATTTCCAAAACAACCTCTAAGGATGAAGCTGTAAAATGAGGGGTTTGAGGTTTGCCCCTCTGCTGAAATTAATTTTATTGTGCAAATATTCCCTATAATAAATCACAAATAATTTATTAAGCTCAGAAGAAAATAGCTTGAGATGAAGACAAAAGTTGAATTTATTATTTTATCTACCAAAAACCTCATCTATTGTTGTGAATACCATATTTTCTGTGTAAGGAAAAGGCATATCACATATGCATGAAAATCAATGGATCTTTATTGTATCCAAACCATACTGATGGAACTAACAAATGCATAATCAGTCTAGCCCATTCCTTTGAAAATAAATTGATTTTTCAGCACTTTTCTCCAAACTCAGTTGATTTAAAAATAAAATCATTTTCTTTCTTTCTGACACCAGTACATTTTAAATGTGAGCATTTTCTCTTCTCATGATTGTTTTCTGTGATTTTTTTCACACCGATTGGACATATCTAATTATCCAAATAGCTATTTAAATAGAATGCATTTTCAGTAATGTCTTTAAAGTGCCGCTTATGGAGATAAAGCTTTCCATGACCTTTAAACCACAGCCACCTTTCTTGGTTCAGTGCTGAATGAAATATGGCATCACAGATAATCTTGACACCACTACTTACATATTGGTATCAGAATCTGCATGTTTTTATTTTTTAATTGCCAAACACGGCGGCTCCATGGCCATAAAAGGTGATTGAAAGTCTTTGTACAATATGTGAAACTGGCTGTTTTCCACTTACAATAGAATATGAACAGAGTTTTATCACCAATGCTTATTATCTGTTGACATTTTAATGAAAATAAATGTAGATTGGGTTGCACCACTCTGTTCAGGCTTGAAGACTATACTATAGTATGTGAATCAATATTCTCTCCACTTTGAAGATCAACCTAAATGCAAGTACAATAGCTTTTCTAGAGTCATCTAGTACAACTTTGGTGTGAAGGTCTGAATCAGTTGGCTACTAAGGTGCATTATATTAATTACTTTTATTTGTATATGTGTGTTTGCATGGTGCTTTCTTGAGCACTTAAACTGCAATTATTCTTCTCATCTCTCATGTCTAATTGATATAGCTAGGCTCTTATAAGGGCTTCCCTGGTGGTGCAGAGGTTAAAGAGTCTGCCTGCAATGTGGGAGACCTGGGTTCAATCCCTGGGTCAGGAAGATCCCCTGGAGAAGGAAATGGCAACCCACTCCAGTATTCTTGCCTGAAGAATCCCATGGACGGAGGAGCTTGGTGGGCTACAGTCCACGAGCTGTAAAGAGTTGGACATGACTGAGCAACTTACTTTCACTTTCACTTTCATGCTCTTATAAGGATTGCCTTTAACATATTATCCACATAAATGTCAGAGTATGGAAATACATTACGTATATGTATATGTATAACTGGAGAAGGAAATGCAAACCACTACAGTATTCTTGGCTGGTGGCTACAGGCATTGGGGTTGCAAGAGTTGGAAACAGCTTAGCAACTAAACCATGACCACCATATATGTATAACAATTAAGATATTATTGCACTGTTCTCAGTTTGAATCAGAAGAACTAGATTGAATTCCAATGTTTGTGATCAGTTCAGTTAGTTCAGTTGCTCACTTGTGTCTGATTCTTTGCAAACCCATGGGATGCAGCACGCCATGCTTCCCTGTCCATCACCAACCCCCAAAGGTTACTCAAACTAATGTCCATTAAGTCAGTGGCACCAGCCAACCATCTCATCCTCTGTTGTCCCCTTCTCTTCCCACCTTCAGTCTTTCCCAGCATCAAGGTCTTTTACAATGAGTCAATTCTTCACATCACCTGGCCAAAGTATTGGAGTTTTAGCTTCAGCATCAGTCCTTCAAAGAATATTCAGGACTGATTTCCTTTAGGATTGACTGGTTGGAGCTTCTTGCAGTCCAAAGGACTCTTAAGAGTCTTCTCTGACACTACAGTTGAAAAGCATCAATTCTTGGGTGCACAGCTTTCTTTACAGTCCAACTCTCACATCCATACATGACTACTGGAAAAACTATAGCTTTGACTAGATGAACTTTGTTGGCAAAGTAATGCTTCTGCTTTTTAAAATGTTATCTAGGTTGGTCATAGCTTTTCTTCCAAGGAGCAAGTGTCTTTTAATTTCATGGCTGCAGTCACCATCTGCAGTGATTTTGAAGCCCCCAAAATAAAAAGACTGTCCCTATTCCCATTGTTTCCCCATCTATTTGACATGAAGTGATGAGAACAGATGCCATGATCTTAGTTTTCTGAATGTTGAGTTTTAAGCCAGCTTTTTCACTCTCCTCTCTCACTTTCATCAAGAGGTTCTTTAGTGCTTCTTTGCTTTCTGCCATATGGGAGGTGTCATCTCCGTATCTGAGGTTATTGATGTTTCTCCCAGCATTCTTGATTCCAGCTTGTGCTTCATCCAGCCCAGCATTTCTCATGATGTACTCTGCATATAAGTTAAATAAGCAGAGTGACAATATTCAGCCTTGAGATACTCTTTTCCAAATTTGGAACCAGTCGGTTGTTCCATGTTCAGTTCTAACCTGTTGCTTCTTGGCTTGCATACAGATTTCTCAGGAGGCAGGTAAGGTGGTCTGGTATTCCCATCTATTTATGAATTTTACGCAGTTTGTCGTGATCCTCACAGACAAAGGTTTGGCATAGTTAATAAGGCAGAAGTAGATGTTTTTCTGGTATTCTCTCACTTTTTTGATGATCCAGCAGATGTTGGCAATTTGATCTCTGATTCCTCTGCCTTTTCTAAATCCAGCTTGAACATCTGGAATTTCATGGTTCACATACTGATGAAACCTGGCTTGGAGATTTTTGAGCATTACTTTGCTATCATGTAAGATGAGGCCAATTGTGCAGTAGTTTGAGCCTTCTTTTGTATTGCCTTTTTTCAGGATTGGAATGAAAACTGACATTTTCCAGTCCTGTGGAGTGCTGAGTTTTCCAAATTTGCTGGTATATTCAGTTCAGGATTTTCACAACATTGCCTTTTAGGATTTGAAACAGCTCAACTGGGATTCCATCATCTCTACTAGCTTTGTTTGTAGTGATGCTTCCGAAGGCCCACTTGAGTTTGCCTTCCAGGATGTCTGGCTTTAGGTGAGTGATCACACCATCATGATCATCGGGGTCATGAAGATCTTGTTTGCAAACTTCTGTGTATTGTTACCACCTCTTCTTAACATCTTTTGTTTCTGTTAGGTCCATACTATTTCTGTCCTTTATTGTGCCCATCTCTGCATGAAATGTTCCCTTGGTATCTCTAATTTTCTTAAGAGATCTTGTCTTTCCCATTCTATTGTTTCCCTCTACTTCTTTGCATTGATCACTGAAGAAGACTTTCTTATTTCTCCTTGCTATTCTTTGGAACTCTGCATTCAAATGGGTTTATCTTTCCTTCTATTGTTTACTTTTAGCTTCTCTTTTCTTAGCTATTTGTAAGACCTCCTCAGAAAACTATTTTGCTTTTTTGAATTTCTTTTTCTTGGGGATGGTCTTGATCACTGCCTCCTGAACAATGTTGCAAAACTCTATCCATAGTTCTTCAGGTGCTCTGTCTATCAGATCTAATTCCTTGAATCTATTTGTCACTTTTTGAATTTGGTTGGGGCAAAGACTTGGATTACTGTGATATTGAATGGTTTGCCTTGGAAACAAACAAAGATCATTCTGTCGTTTTTGAGATTGCATCCAAGTACTGCATTTTGGACTCTTTTGTTGACTATGATGGCTACTCCATTTATTCTAAGGGATTCTGTCCCACAGTAGTCAATATAATGATCTTCTGAGTTAAATTCACCTATTCTAGTCGACTTCAGTTCACTGATTCCTAAAATGTCGGTGTTCACTCTTGTCATCTCCTGTTTGACCACTTCCAATTTGCCTTGATTCATGGACCTAATATTCCAGGTTCCTATGCAATATTGCTCTTTACAGCATCAGATTTTACTTCCATCCACCCAGTAACATCCACAACTGGGTGTTTCTTTTGCTTTGGCTCCATCTCTTCATTCTTTCTGGAGTTATTTCTCCACTGATCTCAGTAGCATATTGGGCACTTACCGACCTGGGGAGTTCATCTTTCAGTGTCTTATCTTCTTGCCTTTTCATACTGTTCATGGAGTTCTCAAGGCAAGAATACTGAAGTGATTTGCCATTCCCTTCTCCAGTTGACCATGTTTTGTCAGAACTCTCCACCATGACCTATCCATTTTGGGTGGTCTTACATGACATGGCTCATCGTTTCATTGAGTTAGACAAGGCTGTGGTCCATGTGATCAGATTGGTTAGTTTTCTGTGATTGTGGTTTTCATTCTGTCTGCCCTCTGATGGAGAAAGATAAGACGCTTATGGAGACCTTCTGATGGGAGAGACTGACTGAAGGGGAAACTGGGTCTTGTTCTGATGAGTGGGGTTATGCTCAGTAAATTTTTAATCCAATTTTCTGTTGATGGGTGGTGCTGTGCTCTCTCCTTATTGTTTGATCTGAGGCCAAACTATGGTGGAGGTAATGAAGATAATGGCAACCTCCTTCAAAAGGTCCCAAGCATGTACTGTTGTACTTAGTGCTCCCAGTCTGCAGCAGGCCACTGCCAACCCACGCATCCTCTGGAGACTCCTGGACACTCATGGGCAAGTCTGGGTCAGTCTCTTCTGCAGCCATTGCTCCTTTCTCTTGGGTCCTGGTACACACAGGCTTCGTTTGTGCCCCCAAGGTCTGTTTCCTCAGTCCTGTGTAAGTTCTGGCGGCTCTCTGGTGGGGTAATGGTGACCTCCTCCAAGAGGGCTTGTGCCATACCCAGGTCTACTGCACCCAGAGCCCCTGCCCCTGTAGCAGTCCACTGCTGATCTGTACTGCCACAGGAGACACTCAAACACAGTTCTGGCTTAGTCTCTGTGGGGTCTCTGGGTCGTGGTGTACACAAGGTTTTTTTGAGCCCTCCTAGAGCCTCTGGTGGGTATGGGGTTTGATTCTAAAAATGATTTTATCTCTTCTACCATCTTGCTGTGGCTTCTCCTTTGCCCTTGGATGTGGGTTACCTTTCCTTGATGGGATCCAACATTCCCCTGTCAATGGTTGTTCAGCAGCGAGCTATAATTTTTGAGTTCTCCCAGGAAAAGATGAGCACACATCCTTCTACTCCACTGTGACTGGTACATTGTGGTGATTTCTTTTTTCATGAATTGAAATGTACAGCAACAATAACAGGTTTTTGAGTTTTTAAGCAGCTTTCTCCAATGCCTTTTATTTTGTATTTTATTCTAGTTACACCAGTCTTCCCATGGTTCTTTGGAAAAGCCAAACTCCCTTCTGCATGGGATCTTTGCATATGTTGCTGTTTATTCAGAATGCCATCCCACTTTTCATGCCATTTTCTATACTTTCCTTAATAACTTCTACTCACCCCACAGATATAAACTCAGACTTGATATTTGTTTCAGCAAATCCTTCTTTACTGTCCATCACTGTACAGTCCACAGCATTAAAAATCTCATCATAAACAGTGTTTATCTCAGCCACACTGAGTTATTCATCAGATCATGAGGAAAGGGTGGAAACAGAATAAGTAGGAGGGCCTTGAACACATAGAATTTTATCTCTTGTTATTGATTTTCACCAGGGAGTGAGGAAGTACATAACATGATCAGATTTGTGTTTTAAATAAATAACACTGTTAGCAAAATAATTGATAAAATAACATGGATTTTAAGAACATTCATGAGTAAAACTGGTGATTAGGATTGGATGACTGGCTTGATATGGATGACAGAGGAAAGAGTCTGAGGCACCCTATGAGTTTCTGGTGGGTGACTGACTGACACTGGCTGGGTAAGTTGTGAGATGTTGAGACAAGAAGAGACATAGATGAAGATGGATGGAAGCAAGAGGAAGGACAGTTCTGTCCAAAACATACTGAGGCTGAATTAATGCAAAGCAGTCAATTGGAGTGTGACAATTGCGTAGAGACAAGTGTAATGTAGCTGATAGTTTACATCACAGTGACTTCAGGACTCGATCAGAAAATGAAAACATGAGCATTAAGATGGGACAAGAAAATAGATAACTGACCAGTAACAGAGATAAAGACAGGGAAAAGGCTCAAAAACCTTCAAAGTAAACATTGCCAAAGCTATTAAAGGATGTTTAAGAGACATCAAGATCAGGAGCAAAATGTTGCTCAAGGAGAAGAATGATTTAGTGAATCAATGCAATGTAATCTTCAGATCAGGAATATATTGCTGAGTATAGTTTTTATGGAATGATGAGAGACAGAAGGGTAACTGTGTAGAAAATAAAATTATTTTGTTGTGAGTGTCTCATGCACCAGTACAGCATATAGTAGAGGTTGTGACAAAAATTCCTTGCTTGCCCAAACTTTAGCCAGGCTCTTCAACTTCTCCTATGTCCATATATGCATTCCCTTATAAAATTCATTTTTAGCAAGAACCTTGATAAATCAGTGTAACCTGACCCACTCCCTTCAATTTCTAATAAGGTTCTTCATCACCCAAGGTGATGCCTGATCATCTTAACTTGTTCACCCCAACTCTGCTTCTTGGCTATGAACTCCCACTTGCCCTACCTCTCTTTTCCAGTGTAATATTTTATTGCACTGGTCTCTATAACTAACACAATGATCGTGAATAAAGCTACTTTACCATCTTTAACAAGTGTTATTGAATAATTTTTTTAACAGTTGTCCTATGGTTATCATAAGTCCTAATTGCCATTGTATTGATATATACCTGTGTAATATAACAAGAATATCATGATAGAAACAGCAATATATCACCTTATATTAGTCAGAATGCCCGTCATCAAAAAGTCTACAAATAATGATAGAGAGGGTGTGGAGAAAAGGGAACCCTCCTATACTGTTAGTGGGAATATAAATTGGTGCAGCCACTATGGAATACAGTATGGAGGTTCTCTGAAAAATGAAAATAGAATTACCATATGATCCAGCAATCCTACTGGACTTTTTCTGGGCATATATCCAGAAAACATAAAACTCTAATTCAAAAAGATACATGCACACCAATGTTAACAGCAGTGCTATTTACAATAGCCAAGACATGGAAACAACCCAAATGCCCATCAACAGACAATTAACTTAAGAAGACCTGGTGCATATATATAACAGATTACTCAGCCACAAAAATGAAAGACATAATGTCACCTGTAGCAACATGAATGGAAGTAGAGAATATTATATTTAGAGAATTCAGAAAGAGAAAGACAAACATATGATATCACTTACATGCAGAATCTTGAAAAAAAAAAAAAACAAATGAATTTACATATGAAATAGAAACACATTCAGTCATAGAGAAAAAACTTATGGTTACCAAAGCAGAGAGGTAATGGAGGAGGAATAAATTAGAAGTATAGTGTTGACAGATAAAAAATACTATACATAAAATAGATAAACCACAAGGATTCACTATATAGCACAGGGAACTATATTCATTATCTTATATAACTGAAAATAATCTGAAATATATATATATATATATACATAAAGCTGAGCCACTTTATTGTACACCTGAAACTAACACAGTATTATGTTAGCAGTAGTTCAATTTAAATATATATATATATATATAATAAAAAAATTTTTTTTTGAGACTTGGTCACGCAGTCTTTAAGCAAATAAGGAATCTGAGGTCCAGGGACATGCAAGCACAAGCTTCAGGATCATGTGGTTGTCTCTGTCATGCAGTTTCAATGACCATCAGGTTCCCTGGCCCCATTCATGACACAGTCCTTAATAACCCCATGGAACTCTGAGGGCAACACTTTGTCTTTCAGATCTCAGCAGCTTTTCCTGATCTCTTAACAACCTTGATATCTGAAAGGTGGCCGGATACAAAAATCGTCATAAAAAAATAGAAAATTATTCAGTAAGATTTTTTTAATATCATTACAATGCTCCCCCAAATATTCTCCACATTAAATGTACATCAACATTGCAAATCCTATGCTATGGTGAATACCTTGTGTTATTATCAGAAAGAGATAAAGAGCATTTTTATGACTGCATATGAAACGTTCAGTTCAAACTGAACAATTTCATTAAAATACATGACTTTTTGAGACAATGTTCAAAGTCCTCTGGTGATTTGATCTCCTAGTATTAGGGCCATGTATGCTATTTCACTCACATACAGCATTTTACATAAAATATTTGATCTCACATAAAGTAAAAGAATAATGTAGACAATATTATGTTAAAAATCACATTGGGGGAGAAACAATTCCAAAATGGTGGAGTAAGGACCTCCAACATCCTGATCATTCATAAGAGGAAAGAGAAGAGTGGCAAAAAATGTCAAAGTTAAGATTCTTTTAGAACTTTAGTAATTAAAAAAGGTTTTAAACAATATGCTGCTGCTGCTGCTACTGCTAAGTCACTTCAGTCGTGTCTGACTCTGTGCGACCCCATGTACAGCAGCCCACCAGTCTCCTCAATCCACAGGATTCTCTAGGCAAGAGTACTGAGGAATTTTTATTCAAGAAATATCAGAACAGCAAGCTTTATGATGATGATTCCTTTCTATTCCCAGCTCCATGACCACCTGGAAAACCAACAGACTCCCAATCACAGTAGTTCTGAAAATTAGCAGCCTAGACTTTATTTTGGGGGGCTCAAAATCACTGCAGATGGTGATTGCAGCCATGAAACTAAAAGACGCTTACTCCTTGGAAGAAAAGTTATGACCAACCTAGATAGTATATTCAAAAGCAGAGACATTATTTGGCCGACTAAGGTCCGTCTAGTCAAGGCTATGGTTTTTCCTGTGGTCATGTATGGATGTGAGAGTTGGACTGTGAAGAAGGCAGAGCGCTGAAGAATTGATGCTTTTGAACTGTGGTGTTGGAGAAGATTCTTGAGAGTCCCTTGGACTGCAAGGAGATCCAACCAGTCCATTCTGAAGATCAGCCCTGGGATTTCTTTGGAAGGAATGATGCTAAAGCTGAAGCTCCAGTACTTTGGCCACCTCATGCGAAGAGTTGACTCATTGGAAAAGACTCTGATGCTGGGAGGGATTGGGGGCAGGAGGAGAAGGGGATGACAGAGGATGAGATGGCTGGATGGCATCATTGACTCGTTGGACATGAGTCTGAGTGAACTCTGGGAGTTGGTGATGGACAGGGAGGCCTGGCGTGCTGTGATTCATGGGGTCGCAGAGTCAGACACGACTGAGTGACTGAACTGAACTGAACTGAGGAGCAACTGGAATAGGCAGAGGAGATTCAGAGTTCCAAAGGGTTTAATTCCCAGAAAACTCTTATTTAACCTTTCTGGATATTCCCCATTCACAAAGTTGGTTTTCATCTGACTTGATTCAGAACTTGCTCAGTTAGAACAGCTATTTCCCAGATGACATTTTCTGAAAAATGCATGCTGAAGTTGTTTAACGTTAGAATTGCCTGGATGGGGACTTCCCTGGTGGTTCAAAGACTAGCATTCTGCATTCCAATTCAGGGGCCCTGGGTTCAGTCCCTGGTCCAAGGACTAAATCCCACATTCCACAGTTAAGAATGTTCATGCCACAACTAAATATCCCACATGTCACAAGGAAGATTGAAGATACCATGTGCCACAACTAAGAGTTGACACAGCCAAATAAATACAAAAATAAATAAATATATAAAATAATTGCATGGGTGATGGTAAAAGTTGGACAAACAAAAAGATGACAAAAAAAAAACATTAAAAGAAAGCTATGGAATGAGATGCCCATGGTAGACTTTGAAAAGCTCTGAAAAATTCCTGAAAATCTAGAAGGCCAGGCACTTTCATAGGACTGGATGCATACCCAGGGCTGTGTCATGCATGGGAGAAGCCCCAGCTCTCACCATTGAGTGATGGTGTGGTTCTATATGAACAAGAATCGAACATCAAGGAAGAGTTGTAAACCACTAGAGTGTTGAAGGGTCTTCCCAAGTGACACTAGTGGTAAACAATCTGCTTGCCAATGCAGGATACATAACAGACGCAGTTTCAATCTCTGGGTTGAGAAGACTCCCCTAGAGGAGGGCAGGGCAATCCACTCCAGTATTCCTGCCTAGAGAATCCGATGGACAGAGGAGCCTGGCGGACTGCAGTCCATAGGGTCATAAAGAGTTGGACACGATTGAAGTGACTTGGCACACACACACAGAGCACGGAAGATGTGCCTTAATATATGCAAAAAGGCCCTCAGCAAAGACTAGGGAGCATTTAATGAAATCTCTGTGCAACAATTTACTGACCCTAAGTTAAATGAATAAAGACTAATGTGGCTACACATGAAAAATAATACAAAACTTACTGGATTAATTTAAAGTCACTAAAAAAAACCAGAAGCAGCAACACCAAACTCTGGAGGAAAGAAAAAAATATAATCTCTAGACTTGCCAAACTGTATTATTTAAATGACCATATTTCAACAAAATTATGAGACATGAAAACAAATAAGAAATACTGGCCTGTATGCTAAAACAAACACCAGGCAAAACCAGGCAGGCTGTCAACTCCTACCACTTCTATTCAGCATTATACTGAAAATTATTGGCAGAATAATTAGATTAAATTTAAAAAAAAAAACAAAAGGTATGCAACTTGAAAAGGAATATTAAAACTATCCTTACCTGTAGATATGCCTATGTACAGACATGACTTTGTATGCAGAAAATGTGCATGTGTCCTCAAAACAAACTATTAGAACTAATATACAAGTGGGGCAAGGTTGTAGAATACAAGATAAAATCACAAAAAAGCAATTGTGTTTCTCTGCCCAAGCAAGGAATGATCCAAAAAAAGGAAAAAAAAAAAAAAAAAAAAACTAAGGAGAAAATTAGATTTATAAGCTATCCAAAAGGAAAAAAAAAAATATTAAGGGATACATTGAACAAGAGAAGTATAAGACTTGCAAAATGAAAACAATAAGGTATTGTTGAAATAAATTTAAAAGAATGTAAATAAATGTATAGATATCTATGCTTTCTGGAAGAGAAGAATTAACATTGTGATATAAGTTCGCCAAAACAGATTCAACATATTCCTTATTGAAGGCTTGTTTGATGATCTTGCAGAGATCATAACACATATATACATACATAACACATTCACGTGGAAATGTAATAGACACAAAATAGTAAGAACTATTTTGTAAAAGCTATGGTTTTTCCAGTAGTCATGAATGGATGTGAGAGTTGGACTGTAATGAAAGCTGAGCACTGAAGAATTGATGCTTTTGAATTATGGTGCTGGAGAAGACTCTTGAGAGTCCCTTGGACAGTAAATACATCAAACCAGTCAATCCTAAAGGAAATCAACCCTGAATATTCTTTGGAAGGACTGATGCTGAAGCTGAAGCTCCAAAATTTGGCTGCCTGATATGAAGAACTGATCCATTGAAAAAGACCTTGATGTTGGGAAAGATTGAAGGTGAAAGGAGAAGGGGACAAAAGAGGATGAGATGGTTAGATAGCATCACTGACTCAATGGACATCAATTTAAGCAAATTCTGGAAGATACTGAAGGACAGAGAAGCCTAGTGTGCTTCAGTCCATGGCGTCACAGAGAGTTGGACACAATTTAAGGACTGAACAATAAAACAACTATCTTGAAAAAGAAAGACAAAATCTGGATGACCCATACTTCCCAATCTAAAAAATTACAAAGCTACAGTAACAAAAGCAGTGTGGTTTGGCATAGGGCTAAATATATAGGCTAATAAAATATAGTCGAGAGGCTAACAAAAAATAATCTCGCTTGTGACAAATGAGTTCAAAAAGTTTACCAAGGCAAATGTTTTTATTAGAAATGGTATTGAGACAGCTGGATATCTTTGTGTAACAAATAAAGCTGTACTTCTACATTATTTCATAGGCAAAAATGAATCAACATGATTCCTAGACATAAAAGTAAGTGCAAAAGTAAAAACATTAAAAAAAATATGACATTGGATTAAGCTATGGGCAAGCTATGGGCTCTTAAGCCCATAGATTTTTTAATATTTTAACATTTCATTAATGTGTGGAAGAAACAGAATAGAGTTTTAAAAATATTCCTTGGAGGTTTTAATCAACATCCATATCATGCTTACCAAGGAAAATACAGATAAATTGTATTTTATTGAAACAAAAAACTTTGTAATATTCCATCTAAGAAGTCAAATCAAAAAGTCAATCTACAGAAAGGGAGAAAACACTTGCAAATTATACAACTAGTAAGGGTTAGCAACAGTTCAGTTCAGTTGCTCAGTCATATCTGACTCTTTGCGACCCCATGAATTGCAGCATGCCAGGACTCCCTGTCCATCACCAACTCCCGGAGTTCACTCACATTCATGTCCATCGAGTCAGTGATGCCATCCAACCATCTCATCCTCTGTTTTCCCCTCCTGCCCCTAATCCCTCCCAGCATCAGAGTCTTTTCTCATCTAGACTAAAGAAATTTCACAAATATTTGAATTATTATATGGGTAAAAGACTTGAGATGTTTTTCCAAAGAAGATATACAAATGATCAATGAGACCAAGAAAATGCTTAATATCATTAGTCATTAGGAAAATGCAAATCTTAAGTCACAATATTGTATTTCTTCACACTCACCAAATACAAGATGAACAATGCCATGTCACATTGAAGATGTGGAAAAAATGAATCCTTATACATTCCTGTTGGAATTGTAAAATTGTAAACCACTTTGGAAAAGTTCTGCAATTTCTGCCAAGGTAGGTAGGTAGATTTAGTCACTAAGCCATGTCAAACTCTTGGGATCCCATGGACTGAAGCCCACCAGGTTCTTCTGTCCATGGGATTTCCCAGGCAAGATTATTGGGATGGGTTGTCATTTCCTTCTCCAGGGGACCTTTGCTACCCAGGGATCTAACTGGGTCTCCTGCATTGCAGGCAGACTCTTTACCAACTGAGCCACCAGGAAAGCTCAATAGAATTATCAAATGACCCAGCGACTTTACTCCTAGATGTGCACCTGTGAGAACTGAAAATATATGTCTACACAAAGCATTATGTACAAATATTCATAGTAGCATTATCCACAATAGTCAAAAGTGGAAATGACCCAAATATCCATCAACTAATGAGTGGACAAATAAAATGTGTTTTATTCATACAATATAATAGCATTTTTCTTTAAAAAGAAATTAAAATGACACATGTGACAACATAGATGAACTTTGAAAACATTTTGTGAAAAGAAATAAGTCACATACAAAACAAAAGGTATTGTATTATTCCATTTATATTAAATGGCCAGCTTTGGTAAGTGCATAAAGACAAAGTAGGCTAGTGGTTTTGAAGGGATGGGTTGGAAGTGGCAAATTGGAACTGATTTCTGATGTGCAAAGAGTATTTTTTGGTGTGATGAGGACATTCTTAGATAATAGTGATCGTTGCACAATTCTATAAATATATTGAAAATACTGAGTTGTGCACTTTACAGGGGGAATTTCACAGCATATGAATTACATTTTAATAAAGCTGTTATTGGGGTAAAATGAAGGAGAAAGAGGAATTCTCTGCATCAGGAAAGAAGATGCAGGCATTGGGCCTTGCAATGTCCTGATCTGACACAGTGTGCTGAGACTGATGTAGTGGTGGGTGTATCCTTCAGGAGTATCACCTCAAATCTGTTCCACATTAGGAATTACCATAGTCATCACTAGGCTTAAAAATAGATACTGATCAATGAAATATCTATATCCCCACTCTTCAGGTTTTTCTAGATTATAAATTTTTACAGTGATCTACATGGGCCTCTTTTTTTAATATAAATTTATTTATTTTCATTGGAGGTTAATTACTTTACAATATTGTATTGGTTTTGCTGTACATCAACATGAATCTGCCACAGGTATACACATGTTCCCTATCCTGAACCCCCCCGCCTCCTCCCTCCCCATACTATCCCTCTGGGTTGTCCCAGTGCACCAGCCCCAAGCACCTGGTATCATGCATCAAACCTGGACTGGTGACTCGTTTCATATATGATATTATACATGTTACAATGCCATTCTCCTAAATCATCCCACCCTTTCCCTCTCCCACAGAGTCAAAAGACTGTTCTATACATCTGTGTCTCTTTTGCTGTCTCTCATTCAGGGTTATCATTACCATCTTTATAAATTCCATATGTTTGTGTTAGTATACTCTATTGGTGTTTTTCTTTCTGGCTTACTTCACTCTGTATAATAGGTTCCAGTTTTATCCATCTCATTAGAACTGATTCAAATGAATTCTTTTTAATGGCTGAGTAATACTCCATTGTGTATATGTACCACAGCTTTCTTAACCATTCATCTGCTGATGGACATCTAGGTTGCTTCTATGTCCTGGCAATTATAAACAGTGCTGTGATGAACATTGGGGTACACATGTCTCTTTCAATTCTGGTTTCCTTAGGAATATATCTACCTAAAGAAACTAAAGACCTATATATAGACAACTATAAAACACTGGTGAAGAAATCAAAGAGAACACTAATAGATGGAGAAATATACCATGTTCATGGATCAGAAGAATCAATATAGTGAAAACGAGTACAATACCCAAAGCAATTTATAGATTCAGTGCAATCCCTATCAAGCTACCAATGGTATTTTTCACAGAGCTAGAACAAATAATTTTACAATTTGTATGGAAATTCAAAAAACCTCAAATAGCCAAAGCAATCTTGAGAAAGAAGAATGGAACTGGAGGAATCAACCTGTCTGACTTCAGGCCCTACTACAAAGCCACAGTCATCAAGACAGTATGGTACTGGCACAAAGACAGAAATATAGATCAATGGAACAAAATAGAAAGCACAGAGATAAATCCACGCACCTATGGATACCTTATCTTTGACAAAGGAGGCAAGAATATACAATAGATTAAAGACAATCTTTTTAACAAATGGTGCTGGGAAAACTGGTCAACCACTTGTAAAAGAATGAAACTAGAACACTTTCTAACACCATTCACAAAAATAAACTCAAAATGGATTAAAGATCTAAATGTAAGACCAGAAACTATAAAACTCCTAGAACAGAACATAGGCAAAACACTCTCAGACATAAATCACAGCAGGATCCTCTATGACCCACCTCCCAGAATATTGGAAATAAAAGCATGGCCCTCTTTTTATTTTATTCTCGCACATTACTGCCAAAGTCATATTTGGGATCTGTAAAACACAACTACTGAACGTAAAGGTTGTTCTCAAGCATATTCTTGAGATTACAATTTTGCATTAATTGAAAATTCAGCATAAACCTCTACTTTATCACACTTCAAGATTATTATAATTTCCTTTTAAACCCAATTGTTTTTTCAATTAGAAATTCAAATGATTTTTAAAGTTTCTATCTTCACCTTTAAGTGACAGAGACACTCTACATAGATTATTTTAATTACTTTTAAAAATATTCTGCAATGAGTACATTTTTAAATGTCAATTAAAATATTGTGATAAGAAAACCAACTATGTTAATGAAATATAAAATGATAAATATCTAATTATTTTTGAAGAAAATCTCCATTAGAAGCTTTTAATATTTCATTAATGTGTGGAAGAAACAGAATAGAGTTTAAAAAATATTCCTCAGAGGTTTTAACCAATCGTTTTTATTCTCTTAGAGCTCTATGTCATTTTTAATTTGCTTGTACCTGATCTTTAGCAGGTGAAGCAGCGAAAGGACTTTGAGACAGTAGGCATTAGTTAGAGGGTTGAGGACAAGTAAGGAGAGCATGTTATCTTCAGATAACTTGATTGGTTTAAGATCACTGAAACCCAATGCACATAAGGAAAAAAGCTCAAGAACCTTTTCATTTATCTCATGAAATCCTCTGAAACAGATCTGTAAAGTTAATACCATACACAAGAGGAAATCACTCAGCTTCTGTAGGTGTCTTGCATCAACTCGCCAAGCCCTGAAAAAGCAGAACTGAGCCTCAAACACATTTATGTAATTCTATAAATGTTTGCCTTTATAATAACTGCCTTCCTTAAAGTTTCTGCACTGGAGAAAATGTTGCGGGGTTGAGTGAGGTGGAAAATGAATAAGGACTTGAAAAAAAAAAAGGAACATTGAAGGGATTTGCATCTCATTTATCCCCAGTAATTATGCCCAAGCCCACTGAGCTTGGCTCACAAAACCCATTCCTGTGAAACCTTACTGAGCTAAGAGTGAAATTCCAGGTTATGTTTCTGTAAAGATAGACAATCCCAGCAAATGAACTCCTTAGTCAAAAGATGATTCCTGGCAAAAATTGATGACTATGCTATGCTAACTAGCTATTTGATGGATAATCAAACTCTATTGCCAAACAGATTTGAGATGGATATTTCATGCACATGTAGCCCCAGAATTTCAAATTGAGCCATCACTTCAGTAATAGTGTTTCTATCAAGAGTATGGCAGTGGGAGAGAAGTATATCAAAGTGTGAACATGACACAATTTCCTTCACTGACCAGCCTTTCAAAATAGAAATTGAAATGAACATTTCCTCAACATATGTTGTGCGTTCAGCTATGAAGTGGATTATTTTTAAAACATATACATTAAAGGTCCAGCTCACCCCTATGATCTATTTATAATATAACCAGTTAGCATAATTCAGCATATATATACAATAACAAATCAATTCCAAGTAAGTAAATAAAGAAGTCTTGAAGTTTTAAGGAAAGTGGAAAAGGGATTTATCATTTGATCATAAGATTTCAAACACATTAATTAGCATCTGTCTCAGTTTTCTTGTCTATAAAATGGTTATATATTCTATTAGCTATATTGTTGTTATGATAAATGACATACATGGAAATGCCTTACACAGCTCTTGACAAATATTCAATGTTCAATAAAAGCCAATTATTATGTAGTAATTAACAAACTGCAATTACAGCTAAATCATTTATGATCTGAAACATGTCACTCATCTTTGGTTAGAGTCTAGTCAACATAAATGTGGGAATAAATCTAAACAAGGAATCCTAAAGATTCCTTCCAGGAAGAAATCTTCTGGCCCCAGTTAGAATGATCCTAAAGATCATGTAATATCCAATTTGTCAAACATCTGCCCTTGTGTATTGATAAATGTGACTTAAGCTAGGACACAAATTACCTTGACACTCTAGCATAGAAATTGGAAATGCTGTTTTCATGTATTTACTAATAGCTGTCCCACTCAATAGTGCCCATGTGACCTTTAAATATCACAGAAACTGAGTGGCAAAGGAGAATAATAGTGGCATTTTAATTGATTGGTAAATTATTGAGCAGCATTAGCTAATACAACATAACACCTTTTCTCTCTCTCTGCCCAAAGTCCATCTCACTGGAACAAATCATTCTGTTCTCTGGAGAGTTCCTGTTTTTCTTACATGTGGATCTATGATCCATTTGACCCTTTCTTCTGTGGTATAACAGATACATCATTTTAAAAATGTATGTAAATATATATGAGGAAAAATAACTATATGAAAATTGTATGCTAAAAAGCAAATGTCATTGTGGACTACATTTCACTGAAGTTCTGACCATTCAGAGCAAAATATAAACAGAATGTACCTTGAATTTATTCTTGCTACTTTTTAATATAATTTTTAAAATGAATTTAGTGATGAATTTAAAGTTCTTTTGGGCATGATTCTCTGAGGTTTCTAAATTTCTGACCTTGATAGGAATTAAAAACTTTGATACTAACATCAAAGGAGTGACTAAATGATTTTTATCCCATAATATGCCATTACCACTTCTGGAATCATTTCATTTATGAAAATCCAAATATAATCTTCCCAACCCGTGCTGAGGTCACTGCTTCTTGGGAAGAGAATGTTCAACACTCCAGATATCAAGACTAAAGACTCTTTAGCACTGTTGTGTATTTTTTAATCTTTTCCTTCCAATTAGATCTCAATTTTCAGAAAAGCCTTACAGGTCTCCAACACTTACTAGGGGACACAGATGCATCAGGAGCAGCCTGTGTGACCATGAGATGCATTATTTGAATCACAATCTCTTAATTTATAAAGTTCCGTGAGTTGTTGTAAGGAAGAAATAAGAAGACTTGATTCCCTATTCGGCGTATTCTGAGTGGCACAGAACTGTGCAGACCAGAGCCCTTCAGAGAAAGCCTTGTTGCCCCAGCTACTGAGAGTGTGGTCAGCAGACAGTTCCCTGCCTCTATGAGATTTGCCTCAGCTGCAAAGAATTGCCTGGTGAAGGACACCTCTGTCCCAGAGTAGCCCGTATTTAATGACAAACAGCCAATCAATTTTAATCCAAAGCAATAAAGCTCTGATTATCCTTTCAGGATTTCCTTGTGCCCAATCTTAGCTGCTCACCCTCTCTTCCACTAATGTTAATCCCTGAATTGTACCCTGCCTGTGGTGCCAGAGAATAAAACCTGCAATAGAGCTTGATACATGCCTGTATAGTGTCTTCTGTCATGTCCCAGTATTTGGGAACCCATGGACTGCAGCCCATCAGGCTCCTCTGTCCATGGGATTCTCCAGGCAAGAATACTGGATTGGGTTACCATTTCTTCCTCCAGGGGAGAATTATAATATGCTGTCTAGGTTTGTCATAACTTATTCCCCCCCGCCCCAAGGAGCTGCTGCTGCTGCCAAGTCGCTTCAGTCGTGTCCGACTCTGTGACCCCATAGATGGCAGCCCACCAGGCTCCCCCATCCCTGGGATTCTCCAGGCAAGAACACTGGAGTGGGTTGCCATTTCCTTCTCCAATGCAGAAAAGTGAAAAGTGAAAGTGAAGTCGCTCAGTCCTGTCCGACTCTTAGCGACCCCAGGGACTGTGGTCTACCAGGCTCCTCAACCCATGGGATTTTCCAGGCAGGAGTATTGGAATGGGTTGCCATTGCCTTCTCCCCACAAGGAGCAACCCTCTTTTAATTTCATGGATGCAGTCACCATCTGCAGTGATTTTGGAGCCCAAGAAAATAAAGTCTGTCACTGTTTCCATTGTTTCCCAATCTATTTACCATGAAGTGATGAAACTGGATGCCATGAGCTTTGTCTTTTGAATGCTGAGTTTTAAAACAGCTTTTTCACTCTCCTTTTCATTCACTTTCATCAAGAGGCTCTTTAGTTCCTCTTCACTTTCTGCCATAGGCTACAGTCCATGGGGTTGCAAAAAGTCAGAAATGACTGAAGATACTGAGCACTGGGGAAGTCCCTGGAGCTTGATGCATACTGATCTTATTGCCGTATCTTTATCTCTTCCTCCAAGGATAAAAAGCCCAACCATCTTGGTTCTCTGAGTTAAATTCACCCATTCCAGTCCATTTTAGTTCGCTGATTCCTAGAATGTTGACGTTCACCCTTGCCATCTCTTGTTTGACCACTTCCAATTTGCCTTGATTCATGGACCTGACATTCCAGGTTCCTATGCTCTTTACAGCATCGGATCTTGCTTCTATCACCAGTCACATCCACAACTGGGTATTGTTTTTGCTTTGGCTCCATCCCTTCATTCTTTCTGGAGTTATTTCTCCACTGATCTCCAGTAGCATATTGGGCATCTAATGACCTGGGGAGTTCCTCTTTTGGTATCCTATCATTTTGCCTTATCATACTGTTCATGGGGTTCTCAAGGCAAGAATACTGAAGTGGCTTGCCATTTCCTTCTCCAGTGGACCACATTCTGTCAGACCTCTCCACCATGACCCGCCCGTCTTGGGTTGCCCCACAGGCATGGCTTGGTTTCATTGAGTTAGACAAGGCTGTGGAGAGCAAAAAAGTTGGCTTAAAGCTCAACATTCAGAAAACGAAGATCATGGCATCCGGTCCCATCACTTCATGAGAAATAGATGGGGGGAAACAGTGGAAACAGTGTCAGACTTTATTTTGGGGGGCTCCAAAATCACTGCAGATGGTGACTGCAGCCAAGAAATTAAAAGATGCTTACTCCTTGGAAGAAAAGTTATGACCAACCTAGATAGTATATTCAAAAGCAGAGACATTACTTTGCCGGCTAAGGTCCATCTAGTCAAGGATATGGTTTTTCCTGTGGTCATGTATGGATGTGAGAGTTGGACTGTGAAGAAGGCTGAGTGCTGAAGAATTGATACTTTTGAACCGTGGTGTTGGAGAAGACTCTTGAGAGTCCCTTGGACTGCAAGGAGATCCAACCAGTCCATTCTGAAGGAGATCAGCCCTGGGATTTCTTTGGAAGGAATGATGCTAAAGCTGAAGCTCCAGTACTTTGGCCACCTCATGCGAAGAGTTGACTCATTGGAAAAGACTCTGATGCTGGGAGGGATTGGGGGCAGGAGGAGAAGGGGACAACCGAGGATGAGATGGCTGAATGGCATCACGGACTCGATGGACGTGAGTCTGAGTGAACTCCGGGAGATGGTGATGGACACGGAGGCCTGGTGTGCTGCGATTCATGGGGTCGCAAAGGGTTGGACACGACTGAGCGGCTGAAATGAACTGAACTTGGTTCTCTGATCATCTTTCTGTCTGTATTATCCAGTGTTGTTCATCTGATAAGATCCTTTATGCTAATATCACTTCAAAACTCCCTGGCCTTATTGTTCTGCATTCCCCAAACACTCACTCCAACACATATACCAAACACATAAGCATGGAATAACTTAAGTCACCTCCAACAGTATCTCACATTTCTTTGCTCTATGAAACATTTTTTCCTCTCTCAAAATGCCAGAATATGGCTGAGAATTAGAGATACCAAGGGAACATTTCACATAAAGATGGGCTCAATAAAGGTAAGAAATGGTATGGACCTAACAGAAGCAGAATATATTAAGAAGAGGTGGCAAGAATACACAGAAAAACTGTACAAAAAATTTTTTTTTCATTACCTAGATTATCACGATGGTGTGATCACTCACCTAGAGCCAGCCATCCTGGAATGTGAAGTAAAGTGGGCCTTTGGAAGCATCACTATGAACAAAGCTAGTGGAGGTTATGGAATTCCAGCTGAGCTATTTCAAATCCTAAAAGATGATGCTGTGAAAGTGCTCCAGTCTCTGATAATGAGTGATGTTGAGCATTTTTTCATGTGTTTGTTAGCCATCTGTATGTCTTCTTTGGAGAAATGTCTATTTAGTTCTTCGGCCCATTTTTTGATTGGGTTGTTTGTTTTTCTGGAATTGAGCTGTAGGAGTTGCTTGTATAGTTTTGAGATTAGTTGTTTGTCAGTTGCTTCATTTGCTATTATTTTCTCCCATTCTGAAGGCTGTCTTTTCACCTTGCTTATAGTTTCCTTTGATGTGCAGAAGCTTTTAATTTTAATTAGATCCCATTTGTTTATTTTTGCTTTTATTTCCAGAATTCTGGGAGGTGGGTCATAGAGGATCCTGCTGTGATGTATGTCAGGGAGTGTTTTGCCTATGTTCTGTTCTAGGAGTTTTATAGTTTCTGGTCTTACATTTAGATCTTTAATCCATTTTGAGTTTATTTTTGTGAATGGTGTTAGAAAGTGTTCTAGTTTCATTCTTTTACAAGTGGTTGACCAGTTTTCCCAGCACCATTTGATAAAGAGATTGTCTTTAATCCATTGTGTATTCTTGCCTCCTTTGTCAAAGATAAGGTGTCCATAGGTGCATGGATTTATCTTTGGGCTCTCTACTTTGTTCCATTGATCTATATTTCTGTCTTTGTGCCAGTACCATACTGTCTTGATGACTGTGGCTTTGTAGTAGAGCCTGAAGTCAGACAGATTGATTCCTCCAGTTCCATTCTTCTTTCTCAAGATTGCTTTGGCTATTTGAGGTTTTTTGTATTTCCATACAAATTGTGAAATGCGATCCAAAAGTCTACAAGCAATAAATGCTGGAAAGGGTGTGGAGGAAAGGGAACCCTCTTACACTGTTGTTGGAAATGCAAACTAGTACAGCCACTATGGAGAACAGTGTGGAGATTCCTTAAAAAACTGGAAATAGAACTGCCTTATGACCCAGTAATCCCACTGCTGGGCATACACACCGAGGAAACCAGAATTGAAACATGTGTACTACAATGTTCATTGCAGCACTGTTTATAATAGCCAGGACATGGAAGCAACCTAGATGTCCATCAGCAAAAAATGGATAAGAAAGCTGTGGTACATATACACAATGGAGTATTATTCAGCCATTAAAAAGAATACATTTGAATCAGTTCTGATGAGGTACATGAAACTGGAACCTTTTATACAGGGTGAAGTAAGCCAGAAAGAAAAACACCAATACAGTATACTAACACATATATACGGAATTTAGAAAGATGGTAACGATAACCCTGTTTGTGAGACAGCAAAAGAGACACAGATGTATAGAACAGTCTTTTGGACTCTGTGGGAGAGGGAGAGGGTGGGATGATTTGGGAGAATGGCATTGTAACATGTATATCATATATGAAACGAGTCACCATTCCAGGTTCAATGCATGATACTGGATGCTTGGGGCTGGTGCACTGGGACGACCCAGAGGTATGATAAGGGGAGGGAGGAGGGAAGGGGTTCAGGGTGGGGAACATGTGTATACCTGCAGCGGATGCATGTTGATGTATGGCAAAACCAATACAATATTGTAAAGTAATTAATCTCCTATTAAAATAAATAAATTTACATTTAAAAAATAAAGAAACAAATGACTTAGAGAAAATATCATATAATATCACTTACATGTGGAATCTTAAAATATGATATAAATGAACTTATTTACAAAACAGAAATAGACTCACAGACATAGACAACAAACTTATAGTTACCAAAAGGGAAAGATGGGAAGAGGGATAAATCAGAAATTTAAGATTAACAGATACAGACAACTATCCATAAAATAGATAAACAAGGACCTACTCTATAGAACAGGGAACTATATTCAATAGTTTGTAATAAACTATAATGGAAAAGCATCTGAAAAAAAAAAAAAGAAAAGAAAGTACTACACTCAATATGCCAGCAATGTTGGAAAACTCAGAAGTGGCCACAGGACTGTAAAAGGTCAGTTTTCATTCCAATCCCTAAGAAAGGCAATACCAAAGGATGCTCAAACTACTGCACAATTGCACTCATCTCACACACTAGTAAAGCAATGCTTAAAATTCTCTAAGGTAGGCTTCAGCAATAGGTGAACCATGAACTTCCAGATGTTCATGCTGGATTTAGAAAAGGCAGAGGAACCAGAGATCAAATTGCCAACATCCACAGGATCATGGAAAAAGCAAGAAACTTCCAGAAAAACTATTTCTGCTTTATTGACTCTGACAAAGCCTTTGACTGGGTGCATCACAATAACCTGTGAGAAATTCTGAAAGAGATTGAAATATCAGACCACCTGACTTGCCTCTTGAGAAGCCTGTATGCTGGTCAGGAATCAACAGTTAGAACTGGACATGGAACAACAGACTGGTTCCAAATAGGAAAAGGAGTACATCAAGGCTGTATACTGTCACCCTGCTTATTTAACTTCTATGCAGAGTACATCATGAGAAACGCAGGGCTGGAAGAAGCACAAGCTGGAATCAAGATTGCCAGGAGAAATACAATAACCTCAGATATGCAGATGACACCACATTTAAGGCATAAAGTGAAGAAGAACTAAAGAGCCTTTTGATGAAAGTGAAAGAGGAGAGTGAAGAAGTTGACATAAAGCTCAACATTCAGAAAACTAAGATCATGGCATCCAGTCCCATCACTTCATGGGAAATAGATGGGGAAACAGTGGAAACAGCGGCTGACTTTAGATGGTGATTGCAACCATGACATTAAAAGACACGTACTCCTTGCAAGGAAAGTTATGACCAACCTAGACAACTTATTCAAAAGCAGAGACATTACTTTGCCAACAAAGATCCGTCTAGTCAAGGCTATGGTTTTTCCAATAGATATATATGTATGTGAGAGTTGGACTATAAAGAAAGCTGAGTGCCGAAGAATTGATGCTTTGAACTGTGGTGTTGGAGAAGACTCTTGAGAGTCCCTTGGAGTGCAAGGAGATCCAACCAGTCCATCCTAAAGAAGATCAGTCCTGGGTATTCATTGGGAGGACTGATGTTTAAGCTGAAGACCCTGGTGCTGGGAAAGATTGAGGGCAGGAAGAGAAGTGGATGACAGAAGATGAGATGGTTGGATGCCATCACCAACTCAATGGACATAAGTTTGAGTGAACTCCAGGAGTTGGTGACGGACAGGGAGGCCTGGCATTCTGCGGTACATGGGGTCACAAAAAAATCAGACACAACTGAGTGACTGAACTGAACAGAATATTTAATTGATTATATGTACCATATTTTCTTTATCCATTCCTCTGTTGGTAGACATTTATGTTGCTTCCATAAAAAAACAATAATAATGCCATCTTCAGCAACATGTGTACCTAGAGATTGTTATATTGAGTGAAGTAAGTCAGACAGAGAAAGACAAATATTGTATAATGTCAGGAAGATCCCCTGGAGAAGGAAATGACAATCCATGCCAGTACTATTGCCTGGAAAATCCCATGGACAGAGGAGCTTGGTAGGCTACAGTCCATGGGGTCGCAAAGATTCGGACACGACTGAGCAACTTCACTCACTCACATGTGGAATCTTAAAAAAAAAAAAAAAAGAAAAAGACTACAAACAAACATATCTATAAAACAGATATACAGTTACCAATGTAGAAAATAAATTACCAGGGGATACAGAGAAGGCAATGGCACCCCACTCCAGTACTCTTACCTGGAAAATCCCATGGATGGAGGAGCCTGGTAGGCTGCAGTCCATGGGGTCGCAAAGAGTCAACACGACTTCACTTTCACTTTCATTCATTGGAGAAGGAAATGACAACCCACTCCAGTGTTCTTGCTTGGAGAATCCCAGGGATGGCCGAGCCTGGTAGGCTGCTGTCTATGGGGTCACACAGAATCAGACACGACTGAAGCAACTTAGCAGCAGCAGCAGCAGCAGGGAGTGAGGAATAAATCAGGAGATAGGGATTGACACATACAGGCTACTGTACATAAAATAGGTAACAAATAAGGATACACTGTATAGCACAGGGAATTCTGCTCAATACTCTTTAATGGCCCATATGTGAAAACAATCTAAAATATAGTGGATATATGCATAACAGTTTCACTTTGTTGTATACCTGATATAAAACTAACACAATGTCATAAATCAACTATAAAAGAAAAAAGTGAAAATGTTACTGGCTCAGTCATATATGACTTTGTAACCCCAAGGACTGTAGCCTGTCAGGCTCCTCTGTCCACAGAATTCCCCAGGCAAGTATACTGCAGTGGGTTGCTATTCCCTTCTCCAAGGAATCTTCCTGACCCAGGGATTGAACCCAGTTCTCCCACATTGCAGGCAAATTCTTTACCATCTGAGCCACCAGAGAAGCCCTACACCAATAATTTTTTTTTAATTCTACAATAATTCTTATCTCCTTGAATATTTAGCTTTCTCAGTATCTCTGAGACACCTTCTTGGGTCCCTTAATTTGTGTTTAATGTGGCACTCTGGCTTCCTCATGAATGCAACCATTGGGCTATGATGTACATTTTTAGGTTTATTTGCCACTAGTCTGAAAACTTATAATGATGATGGGGGACAGTGAAAAGCACACTCATCTCCATAGCTGTAATTCATAGCAGAAGGTTCTGTGTTTGTTAAGCAATCAGAATCATTTGTTTAAAGACTTTATGAATGAGCAAGTGAATTAATGAGCAGATGAAATGATGTTTTTTTCAGTGTGTCAGGTTAGTCGCATTTCTAGATTTTCCCTAGTGATTCAGAAGTGAAAAGGCTTTGACATGATACCAAACCAAGATGAGTTGGACTAGTTTTCTGTATATCTGTCTAATAATCTTGCAATCCATGTCCCAAGAAAGGAGGAAGACAGGGACCTTGGCAAGGTGTTCAAAAATATGTCCCCAGATATACTTATGGTGGCAGTATATGTATAACTTTCTCCCTGGATGGATACTAAAATTAGCTCATTTAAAGAATCATTCAAATTTCACTTCCTATACAACTTCAATATGAAGATGCAGTTGGGATTGAGACAGTATTGGGGCATGACACACAAGAGATGACTTGTATGGGTACATACAGAGGATGAGCATATGATCATAAGTGGGTCATAAAGCAAAGGAGGGGAGAACATCAATACAATGGGTTAGAGATGACAATTCAGGAACAGAAGTGGAATAAGGAAAAAGTAGTTTCTCCAGAGTCAGGTGATGGAGTTTTTAGGCTCATTATGTGCATCTTAAAATGGGGATGATGATATTTAATTCATAGTAATATAATGAAGATTTGTATCCTCTGAGGTGAAGGTTGGAAATATGTTGGGAATGTGGACACAGGCAATAGGACCATCACTAAATGCCTTCTATCTGTCTAATGACAGATGGTAGAAGACTACTTTCTTCCCAGTCCTGCTTAGGAACAGTTCTGCTCTACAATCACTCATGTTTGCATAATTGTTCCTGGCCTTGATTAAGCTTAAACTCTTGCAGTCCAGGCATCATCAACAAAATATCCATTCTAAGATGGGTGCGGGGGTGGGGGGGTGGAATGACCTTCCCCAATCACAATCAGTCACATTTAAGAAATGGTATTTTCCCCTTGAAAACAGACCAATGTATGTGTCTTGAATCTTCGTGGTTTCCCTCGATTATTGATCTCTGGATAAAAAGAGACTGATAGCAACAACCCAGAGGAAAAAACCTCTAGAAAGATAAGGTTTCTCTCTTACTTCACTCCTGACCCTTCAAGTTGTAAGAGGTCTGGCTTCCCTTAATTTCCGTGGGCTACACATGGAGGATAGGAAATAGTTCCAATGCATCTTAACAAACATACATGGAAGAAATGTAAGTGCTATCCTGCTATGTCACAGGTACCAGGGTCAGCCAGAGGACAAAATAAGTAAAAGAATAATAACAAAAATCTCATTTAGCACTTGCTTCTTTTCAGCCACATCAACAAATTAGAACGATGATGGATGATGAACAAACTCAGGTAATCCATAGGTTGTAGATGAGCCTGTCTATTCTGCCTTAGCAATTGACTCACAGGCCAGCAATCAAGATGGCAGTGGATTTTGTTCCCATTCCAGACTTACAGCACAGAGATTTGGAGAGGGAAAGATAATTTATAGAAAGGAATTGAAATGAGCCTTAAGTAATTAGTAAAATTTCCAGGTTCACAGCAACTAAATTCTGGCCCACTGTGATGTCAGAGGAAATTGATCCTAAACATTTATGTAGTTCAAGACACTGGTTCTGACAATGGGATATAGAGAAGAAATGCAATGGTTTCATTAAGACTGGGACTTTAGAGCCAGTCTGCCTGGGGATGAGCACATTGTAAGGCTTTGGCCATCACATCCTGCTCTTGGTTTGCTTCATGTGACACTAGTTTCATGAAGATAGGAATACTTGCCCACAGGATTGTTGTACAGATACAACAATATGTCAGTAGAAATTAGATTGATAAATTAATACAAATTAGAGGTTTAGAACAATGTTTCAATTATTCCCCAATAAGTGGTAGCAATTAGAAACATTAATGAGAAGAAAGACAGAGTCATTCTACTCCTTCTAACCTTCAACAGAACTCCAGATACTGCCTCCTGCTGCCCTGATGTCAATCCTTGCAATCATCAATGACCTTGCATTATTTGCTGCTGTACCTGGCTCCATTTCCTGCATCATCATGCTCCTTGGCACTTCATCTTGGAACTGTCCTCCCAAACTCACAGGTGAGTTTCTATACCTCAATCTGCTCAGATGCAGCATCTTCAGGTTTTAATTCTGAAAATGCCTCACTTCCTATCTATGAAATCAGTCACATCTTTTAATATAATTTGGCCTCAGTCATCTACCTATTATAAAAAAAATTAAGAATACATTATCTCTGAGGTCATTTTCTACTTTAATCTCCTGTGATTTTAAGACTACATCCTGAGATTTACTTAAAAAAATAATAATAATCCACTTACACCTTATGAATCTAACACAGATACAATAGATGGTCCCCAAGATGGATGTGGAGTTCAGTATTATCAAGTTAAAGATCTCCGGACCCAGGTCATAATTTAAGAGGTGTTTATCCCTGGTAAACTGAAGTATTGCTAGTAAGAGATAAACTTTACTCATTGTCAAAGGAAAGCCAAGGATATACTGAGGAAAGTGGCCAAAGAGGGCATGACCTGATCCTCCTTTTGGAGGGTAAAAGTTAATGATGAACTGGAGGCCAAGATAGTCAGCAACAGAAGAAATAACTTAGAAGCAAGTGCTCTAAGAAAAAGCCTGAGACCTTGCAAAGAAGGGGAAAAAAAAGAAAAACTAAAAACCTCTGGGAACTCTCTGTGTTACTAGTTTTTCTTTGGCAGAGATTATATTTTCAGAGGACTGAAGGAGATGGACAATGACACTTCCTTTTAGAAGCCAAGCAAAAGCACAATTCACTGTGACATGAAAAAAGGAAATAATTCAATATCTCCTTCTGGATTTGAGCAGCACCAAAGTGTGTGTGTGTGTGTGTGCACAAACTCCTAAACTGGAGTCAAATGAGATGTAAAAAATACCCAAGACAAAAACCAAGTGGAAAACATTAAAGAATTAAGCCCAAATCAGGAATCCTGAGGTATTGCTATCTCTCTTTCCTCTTAGCCTCCATATGGTCATTCTGAAGATCTCCACAGTGTTCGATCCTTTAATTTTCTTCCCTATGTATAAGATAATTTGTTTCCAGTTGAAGTAACATCTGTTTCTGTAGATAATTAAGTTTTTAGATGCTGATCAATTTAATAAAGCTACAAAGCTTTCCTGACCTTTTTATGCATAATCAATGAATTTAGATGCAAAATGTGAAAGTTTTACATTTAAAAAAATGATCTAAATATTTCATTAAAAGACATTTTGTAATTATGTGACATACTTATATTTTATACCTCCTATAGTTAATGCTTCTATTCAACCAGTTATAATAGATATCATTTCCAGAGTATTTTAGACATTTTGTGTACATTTTGCACACAATCTTTCCAGTAGTTCTGGGAATAATATAATAATATAAATAATTATTAATATTAGCTATTTTACAGATGGCTGAGAAAGCTGGAAAACCCATGGGGTCTCCACAGGTAGAATTAGAATTCAAACTTCAGCCTCCTGACTTTGGAGTCCAGCCTTTATCTTAAACCTCCCCTTTTTCCTCTTCATTGCACCCCTAATTGGATACATGTTTCCAGGGCTATTAACTCTGTACCCTGCTTCTTGTTTGTTCTTTGACCTGTGATAGTTTAGGGTGAAATCAAGCAACTTTGATTACCATAGATTTCAAAAGACATCGTACAAAGCCCAGAATTCTTTGTTTCTAGAATTTTGGCAATTAGTAGATAGACCACCTTCACTATGAATAGTGGGGGTAAATTTCCAATTTGTTAAGAGGTCAGTGAAAGAATGAATCAGGAATGAGGCTAAACAGTGCAGATAAAACTTGCATCTTGATGTCCTTCTAGTCGTAGAGAATATGTTGTTATTGTTTAGTCGCTAAGTCTTGTTCAACTCTCTTGTGACCCCATGGACTGTACCTCGCCAGGCTCCTCTGTCCATGGGATTTCCCAGGCAAGAATACTAGAGTGAGTTGCCATTTTCTTCTCTAGGGAATCTTCCTGACCCAGGGGTCAAACTCACGTCTTTTGCATTGCAAGTGGATTATTTACTGCTGAGCCACTGGGGAAGCCCATCATAGAGAATATACATATTCTTTTTTTAAAGCCAAAATGCAGTTTGTGCCTTTCAACTTAACCTTGTGTGCTATACAAACATGAGAATATAAATTAGCAAAAGAGCTTATTTACACTTTGCTGTCAAATCTCATCATTTTTGTTTCATTTAAGACATTCTTTTTGTTATTCATAAAGGTAACAACAACAAAGTCAGCCTTGTAGTATAATTGACAAGGTAGTAGCCACCTGGATGTGAACCTTGTTACAGTCCTTCCAGGCTCAGTCTTTGTTCTTTGCCTCAGGTTTTCCTGAGATGAGAGTTCTCTCTTGTCTCTCACATAGCTATTTTGAGGATCGGTGAAAGAGTGTAAAATGCAGACACTCTGAAAAGTTTGAAGAGCTAGATCAATCTAAAGTACTCTTTGGTAATAAATGATTGTGTTTGTTTCCATATAGCATTAGATTTCCATCTCATGGGTGTCATTATTTTCATGTGCTCATTCCAAAATCATTGATAATGATTTTATCAATGTTCAATGCAGACAGCATAATACTTTTATTCATAAATTATTTTATTTCAAAATGGAAATGAAACACTCATTCTTAAGTTTTCTAGTTGCTCTTCCCTACTTTTGTCACATGCCACATCTTGGGGAGGCAAGAGGACTGAGAATGACCACAGTGCAGTCTTAAATTCCTTTAATTATTTTCCAACAGCTGGGACATTAGAGTATACAAGTCTTTGGAATTAGTAAATGGTACTTCAAATTTGACATGTAAATATATCTGATTTTAGGTATTAAATATATATTGGAATATATACTGGGATTGTTGAGATTAACATACACACACTACTATACAAAAGATAGATAATGAACACGACCTACTACATAGCACAGGGAACTATACTTACTATTTTGTAATAACCTGTAAGGGAAAAAAATCTGAAAAAGAAGAGATGTATTTATGTGTATAACTGAAATCACTTTGCTGTACACATGAAACTAACACAACATTGAAAATCAACTATATATATATAACCAAATATTAAATGCAGTTTTAAAAATCAAGGATCTTGGCTGTGGATTCCTATGCTTATGTTGTGCTACTGGTACATCCCTCATTGTTCCTAAAATTCTTTTTTAGTAAATTTGTTACTTTATTTTTGCATTTTGGCCAGTCCCAAGGTTTCTAAGTTTTTCTACACATAAAGTTTTACTGCCATGTGTTTGGTTATAATTATGTTATTTTTTTACATGTGAAATGACAGAAATCTCTATTTTGGGAGAGAGTTCTGAGGAATTGAAAAATATCTTTAAGAAAATACAATTTTTATAGCTCTCTGACTCTTGGCTTGTAGAGAAAATCAGACTAAATCCTGGCTTAGTCTTTATTTGAAACAATCTGGATTTGTGTCTGTTGTCCTGGGGTTCCATCTGGCTTAGCACTTCTCAACTGACTTTCCATATTTAGTCCAGTATTACTTTTTCATTGTATTATATTTTTTGATTAAGATGTAACTTGCATACAGTAAAGTTGAAAAGCCTTTAAGGTTCAGCATAACACCTTTTGCATACATGTACACCTGTGTAACAGCTGTCCAAATCAAGACACAGAAAACACTTCCAGCAACCTAGACTCTCCTGGCACATTTTGGTTGATGCCTCCTCGGAGGAAATCTATGTTCTGACCTCTAACATTGTAGATTAATTTTGCCTGATTTTGAACTTGATGGAAATGGAGTCATTACCAAATGTTATTGTAAAAATCAGAAGTGGTTTGTTACATTTATGCTTTGTACTTTAAGCTTCTTCCATTCTCTCTTCTAATCATGTATGAGGAGCATGCAGAAAATAGTTCTGACTTTGAACTGAAGTTGCTCAGTCATGTCCGACTCTTTGTGGTCCCGTGAACTGTAGCCTACCAGGCTCCTACATCCTTGGGATTTTCCAGGCAAGAATACTGGAGTGGGTTGCCATTTCCTTCTCCAGGGGATCTTCCCAACCCTGGGATCGAACCCCGGTGTCCTGCCTTGTAGGCAGACGCTTCACCATCTGAGCCGCCAGGGAAGTCTCTGGTAAATTTCTGATTTTATGTGTGGTTTAACATGAAAATGATCAGACACAATGTGTCTTTCGTTTCTATATCCTCACCAGGCACAAGGAGCACATTCAGAGTATATACATTCAAATAAAGTGCCCTTAGGCCAGAGCAACTGGCCATATCCCAACCTTTTGGTTCTAGGTTGTAGGTGAGGAATATTCTTTTCTGTTGTCCCTGGTGACCACTTGGTAGGTTGCCATGGCCCCTGTCAAAATCAGCAATACAAAAAGCCACCAGGCCTGCAGCAGGTGGTGTCAGTGGGAAATGATGAGATGTTATTAGATATGCATAGAGTGTGATGGAAAATAAAGGGCTGAGCATTCTGCTGCAGAGATAGATGTGCAGAAAATAATCCAAGCAGTCTTGCTGCAGAGGTTTGGTCATTTACAATATGGTGCAGAACTACAACTATTTGTTTATTGTTTGTTAATAGCTTTTTCCTTTATGTTGTAGTGAATGTTTTCAATAGCAATATGGTCAAAAGAATGAAAGGTGTTGGATGAAAAACTAAATACAGTTAACCTTTGAACAATGGAGCATTAGGGGAGTTAACCATTCAAGAAACAAAAAATCTATGTAGAACTTATATTCAATCTTCTGTATTCACAATTTCTATGTCTGTGATTCTACGTCCTTGGATTTAACCAATTTCTAGATCTTGTACTACAGTGGTATTTACTATTGAAGAAAATCTCTGTATAAGTGGACCAAGGCAGTTCCAATCCATGTTGTTTAAGGATCTGCTATCCTGGATTATCTGTTCTCAAGAATGCTGATATAGCACATGTATTCAGTATGTCAACATTCATTGTTAACATTCAGAAATCATCGTGTTTTCAGCAAAACATGAAAATCAAAACATAAAAATGAAAAAAGCGTCATGATCTACTTCAAAGTTAGCAATTATCTTAAGATGATGCTTAAAGATGATGAAAATCATTTAATATTTGTACCTAGAGAAGGCATGTTTAAATATTATTCTAATGCATGTTTGCTTGTTTCTGGATGAAATGACCATTTGTTGTAGCCAACCTCCAAAACCACTCCCAATGATTCCTCCTTCCTGAGATCCATACCCTTCTGTGGTTCCTTCTCATATATTTTGTACAAGTACTTTCAAGATTAAGTTATAAAAGACTGTTTTCCATCATGGATCCTCTCTGCCTTGTCCACTCTTATATTTTCAGATCTGGAGGTAAGCCAGACATTATGTCTTAAGAACACACAGGCACTTTATTGTGTTATAGAGAAACTCACATGGTGAAAAACTGAACTCTCTGGCTAATAGCCAGGAAAGAATGAAAGAATTCTAAAAGCAACCTTAACTGTTCTGTAGGAGTCTCCTGGAATGAGCACCAAGATGACACTCACAAATATTCCAACTCCTTTCTCATGAAACTCAGAAAAAGCAGAGAAGAAAAATGTGTCCTGACCCTAACAGACTATCTAAACCACTTCATCTGCAGTCTTAATTTAATAATATCCCCTACTCTAAATTAATTTTTCTAAGCACTGTTGAGAATGTTAATTTTGTATTTGCCAGTCATAAAACAGTGATATCAAACCATCACTGATTGTATTTAGGTGGAGAATAGGGGTAAGGAAGGAGGAGAGAAAGAATGATTATTTCAAACCGAAATGTTTTATTAGTAAATAATCAAGAGATGAAGACTGGAGGTCTTTGCACCTACTATTGACCTTCTTATTCAGCAAAGACTTTGCGACCCTTGAGGGCTGTCATTTAACATGCTTTGTTCTTCTCTCTCATTCTGTACTGTTTTTGCCTCCACCAATGAACAATCAGTCTCCCCTAAAGATGTATTTTCTCTGGTTTTGATTTCTGCTTAATCATGCCTTTATTTATTAATGTATTGTAACCACCCCCCACCCCCAAACTTGGTGACATAAAACAACCACCATTTATTATTTATCATGATTCTTTGGGCTGACTGGATCCTGATGTGTGCAATTCTTCTGTTCCACATGGCCTTGCTGAGGCTGCCCTCAGCTGGGTTATGTTGTGAGATCTAAGAAGTTTTAACTCACATATTTGTATCAAGGCAGATGATAAAGAATCTGCCTGCAGTGCAGCAGACTTGGGTTTGATCACTGAGTCTGAAAGATCCCCTGAATAAAAACTGACTAGCCACTCCAGTATTCTTGCTTGGAGAATTCCATGGACAGAAGAGCCTCATGGGCTATAGGTGCAAATAATTAGATATAACTGAGCTACTAACTCTCACTTTCACTTTTTTTCACACTTCTGTATGGTCTTTTCTACCAATGTAGTGTGGGATTCCTCACATCATGGCATCTCTGAGTACTCAGACTAGGCAAATTACTTGAAGAGCAAAAGCAGAGGCTTCCAGGCTTCCTCCCATTCTAGTAATCAAAGAGTCATGAGGCAAATCTAGAAACAAGAAGAAAGAAGAAAGTAGATTACATTTCCTAATGGGTAATAGATGTGTATATTTAAAGGAAGGAAGGGTTGATGATGCCCCACCTTTGGAGATTCCAACACATTCACAGCTCCTACCTACTGACTCTATTTCAATCATTTTTCACGCTTGCTAACTTCTATATATGTTTAGGTTTTAATTTCCCCCAATTAATTAATAAGCCTAATATCTCTAATCCAAATTTCTCACTGAAATAGCTATTCAGGTGATTACCATTGCTCTTTCATGCAATAAACTTTCAATGAAAAGCTCTTCATAGATCACTGATCAGTTTGTATAACTAGTGATTCATGAATTTGATGTTGTTTTTCCAACCAACTGACTGCAGGCACCAAGGACAAGAACAGGTGTTATAGTGAAAGGCAGACATGGCCTGCTTCATCAGAGCAGGGTAGGTGGGAGTTGTCACAACCTACAGGAAGATGTTGTGACTCAGAAGGATGCACCTTGATTCACTTGCTCTATGCAAGATGTCTCTTAACTAATGAATCAATATGAGGCACTGACTATATAGTTAACTGGACTTCTAATTTTCTCTCTTTAACAATGTTTCTTGCTTATCTGAAGCCCTCTACTTTTGGAGTGTGATAAAAGCAATCCATCACACAAATATCAAGACTGAATTAGATGATTAGTCAATCTCTAAAGAATTCTGGGCTGTTTGTTCCTAATTTCTCACATTGCAGACTACCTGATCACATGGACTTCTTAGAACACGCAGGTCTCTTTCAAATATCTTTGAGTTACGTAATTCATATAACGAAGACATCTCTCCACTGTAGACCTCTCCACAAACTTCATTCTCCCAGAAACTTCTTTTGATTGCTTTACATTGTAGTTGCAAAATTTTGAATTTTCTTCTATTTTTGTCTTATTATGGAAAACTTAATAATAAATACATCCAAACATAACTGTGATGTAATTTCTTACTATATGATGCCCAGAAAGAATAACATGTGATAAATGAGAAACAATAAACTGGCAGAAGCTTCATACCCCAAAAGATTGAGATTTTGTACCAAACGACTGGAATCACTTGCAGAGTTAGCCAATTTCTATTGAAAGAATGAATTCATCCATTTTTCTTCTGCTTTTCTTTTACTTTTTTTTAAATTGGAGGATAATTATTTTACAATATTGAGGTCTGTCTCTTCTTTGAAAAAGATGAAAATACCGTATATAGGTTTCTGTATACTCACCCTGTGCACTGTCAAACCAATGCTTCTAATTTGATAGTTCAATTCAGTCATTCAGTCATGTCCAACTCTCTGTGACTCCAGGAACTGCAACATGCCAGGCCTCCCTGTCCATCACCAACTCCCTGAGTCTACCCAAACTCATATCCATTTAGGCAGTGATGCCATTAAACCATCTCAGCCTCTGTTGTCCACTTCTCCTGCCCTCAATCTTTCCCAGCATCAAGGTCTTCTCAAATGAGTCAGCTCTTTGCATCAGGTGGCCAAAGTATTGAAGTTTCAGCTTAAACATCAGTCCTACCAATTAACACCCAGGACTGATCTCCTTTAGGAAGAAATGGTTGGCTCTCCTTGCCATCCAAGGGACTCTCAAGAGTCTTCTCCAACACCACAGTTCAAAAGCATCTATTCTTCGGTGCTCAGCTTTCTTTATAGTCGAATTTTCACATCCATACACAGCCACTGGAGAAACCATAGCCTTGACTAGATGGACCTTTGTTGACAAAGTAATGTCTCTGCTTTTTAATATGCTATCTAAGTTGGTCATAACTTTCCTTCCGAGGAGAAAGCGTCTTTTAATTTCATGGATGCAATCACCATCTGCAGTGATTTTGGAGCCCTAAAAAATAAAGTCAGACACTGTTTCCACTTTTTCCCCATTTATTCCCCATGAAGTGATGGGACCAGATGCCATGATCTTCATTTTCTGAATGTTGAGCTTTAAGTTAACTTTTTCACTCTCCTCTTTCACTTTCATGAAGAGGTTTTTAGTTCCTCTTCACTTTCTGCCATAAGGGTGGTGTCATCTGCATAGCTGAGGTTATTGATATTTCTCCCAGCAATCTTGATTCCAGCTTGTGCTTCTTCCAGCCCAGCGTTTCTCATGATGTACTCTGCATATAAGTTAAATAAGCAGGGTGATAATATACAGCCTTGATGTACTCCTTTTCCTATTTGGAACCAGTCTGTTGTTCCATGTCCAGTTCTAACTGTTACTTCCTGACCTGCATATAGGCTTCTCAAGAGGCAGGTCAGGGGGTCAGATATTCCCATCTCTTTCTGAATTTTCCACAGTTTATTGTGATCCACACAGTCAAAGGCTTTGGCATGGTCAATAAAGCAGAAATAGATGTTTTTCTGGAACTTTCTTGCTTTTTCCATGATCCAGTGGATGTTAGTGATTTGATCTCTGGTTCCTCTGCCTTTCCTAAAACCAGCTTGAACATCTGGAAGTTCATGGTTCACGTATTGCTGAAGCCTGGCTTGGAGAATTTTGAGCATTACTTTACTAACGTGTGAGATGAGTGCAATTGTGCAGTAGTTTGAGCATTCTTCAGCATTGCCTTTGGAATGGATTGGAATGAAAACCAACCTTTTCCAGTCCTCTGGCCACTGCTGAGTTTTCCAAATTTGCTGGCATATTGAGTGTGGCACTTTAACAGCATCATCTTTTAGAATTTGAAATAGCTCAACTGGAATTCCTTCACCTCCACTAGCTTTGTTCGTAGTGATGCTTCCTAAGGCCCACTCGACCGCATTCCAGGATGTCTGTCTCTAGGAGAGTAATCACACCATTGTGATTATCTTGGTCATGAAGATCTTTTTTGTACAGTTCTTCTGTGTATTTTGCCACCTCTTCTTAATATCTTCTGCTTCTGTTAGGTCCCTACCATTTCTGTCCTTTATTGAGCCCATTTAAAGACATTTACTCCTTGGAAGGAAAGTTATTACCAATCTAGATAGCATATTAAAAGCAGAGATATTATGTTGTCAACAAAGGTCCATCTAGTCAAGGTTATGGTGTTTCCAGTGGTCATGTATGGATGTGAGAATTCAACTATAAAGAGAGCTGAGCACAGAAGAATTGATGCTTTTGAACTGTGGTGTGGAGAAGACTCTTGAGAGTCCCTTGGACTGCAAGGAGAGCCAACCAGTCCATTTTAAATGAGTTCAGTCATGAGTGTTCATTGGGAGGACTGATGTTGAAACTGAAACTCCAATGGCCACCTGATGCGAACAGCTGACTCGTTTGAGAAGACCCTGATGCTGGGAAAGATTGAGGGCAGGAGGAGAAGGGGACGACAGAGGATGAGAAGGTTGGATGGCATCACTGACTCAATGCACATGGGTTTGTGTGAACTCCAGGAGCTGGTGATGGACAGGGAGGCCTGGTGCTGCGGTTCATGGGTTAGCAAAGAGTCGGACACGAGTGAGCGACTGAACTGAACTGAACTTGCATGAAGTGTTCCTTTATCTCTAATTTTCTTGAAGAGATCTCTGCTCTTTCCCATTCTATTGTTTTCCTCTATTTCTTTACATTGATCAGCATTGATCGCTAAGGAAGGCTTTCTTATCTCTCCTTCAAATGGTACTCTGCATTCAAATGGTATATCTTTCCTTTTCTCCTTTGCTTTTCGATTCTCTTCTTTACACAGTTATTTGTAAGGTCTCCTCACACAGCCATTTTTATTTTTTCATTTCTTTTTCTTGGCGATGGTCTTGATCCCTGTCTTCTGTACAATGTCATGTACTCTGTCTATCAGATCTAGGACCTTAAATCTATTTCTCACTTCCACTGTATAATCATAAGTGATTTGATGTAGGTCATATTTGAATGATCTAGTGCTTTTCTCCACTTTCTTCAATTTCACTCTGAATTTGGCAATAAGGAGTTCATGATCTCGACTGAACTGAACTGAACTGAACTGATTTGAGCCACAGTCTGCTCCCTGTTTTGTTTTCGCTGACTGTATAGAGCTTCTCCATCTATGCCTGCAAAGAATATAATCAATCTGATTTCAGTGTCAATCATCTGGTGATGTGTATGTGTAGAGTCTTCTCTTGTGTTGTTGGAGAGGGTGTTTGCTATGAGAAGTGCCTTCTCTTGGCAGAATTCTATTAGCCTTTGCCCTGCTTCACTCTGTACTCCAAGGCCAAATTTGCCTGTTACTCCAGGTGTTTCTTGACTTCCTACTTTTTAATTCCAGCCCCTTATAATGAAAAGGACATCTGTTTTGGGGTGTTAGTTCTAGAAGGTCTTGTAGGTCTTCATAGAACTGTCCAACTTCAGCTTCTTCAGCATTACTGGTTGGGGCATAGACTTGGATTACCATGAGATTGAATGTTTGCCTTGGAAATGAACAGAGATCATTCTATTGTTTTTGAGATTGCACCCAAGTACTGTATGTCGGACACTTTTTTGTTGACTATGATAGCTGCTCCATTTCTTCTGAGGGATTCCTGCCCACAGTAGTAGCTATAATGGTCATCTGAACTAAATTCACCCATTCCAGTCCATCTTAGTTCGCTGATTCCTAGAGTGTCAATGTTTACTCTTGTCATCTCCTGTTTGACCACTTCCAATTTGCCTTGATTCATAGACCTAAAATTCCAGGTGCCTATGTAATATTGCTCTTTACAGCAGCAAACCTTGCTTCTATCACCAGTCCCATCCACAACTGGGTGTTGTTTTTGCTTTGCCTCCATCCCTTCATTCTCTCTGGAGTTATTTCTTCACTGACCTCCAGTGAGCACCTACTACCCAGGAAGTTCATCTTTCAGTGTCCTGTCTTTTTCCCTTTTCATACTGTTCATGGGGTTCTCAAGGCAAGAATACTGAAGTGGTTTGCCATTCCCTTCCTTAGTGGGCCACATACTGTCAAACCTCTCTACCATGACCCGTCCATCTTGGGTGGCCCCATATGGCATAGCTTAGTTTCACTGACTTAGACAAGGCTGTGGTCTATGTGATCAGATTGGCTAGTTGTCTGTGAGTATGGTTTCAGTCTGTCTGCCCCCTGATGCCCTCTCTCAGTGCCTACCGTCTTACATGGGTTGATAATAAATGGGTTAAAAGAGTTTTCATTTACCTCATTAATTATTTTTTCCATTTCCATTACTTATTTGTGGCTTTCTGAATATTTGAGATATCCTCCCCCATGAAGCTCAGAAAAGTAGAAAAAACACGCATATAAATTAAAACTTCTTGTGAGATACAATTAGACCACAAAGGAGAAAATACTCTTTTTACTGAGAAAGGGAAAAGCAGAAAAGTCTTCATGGGAAAAATTGAATTGAAATCTGAAGTTGTATTTTTTATGAAAGTCTTGATTGCTGTTAGCAATTCATATTGGGTTTCTTTTCAATTGAATCCGCTCACCTGGGTGTTTTATAAGATATGATCCATTGAGATATTTTCTCTGACTCATGAAGTTTTTTAAAGTGTATTTTTTTATATAGATTTCAAGCCTGATTTCACTCTGGTTAGAGAACGTACTCCATATGACTTCAGTCATTTGTTACTGACCAGCATATAGTCACCTTTTTAAAATGATCATGGTAGTTTTCAAAGACCATAATATTCTGTAATTGGGTGCAATGTTTCATACATATGCAGTGAATTAAGGCCATTAAAATTGTCTATATATTCATTAATTTTTTTCTTATTATATTAGTTACTGAGAAAATTATATTGAAATATCTCCACTTGTATTTAAGTGCCACCCTACTATTTCTTCTCATAATTACTTCTACATTTCATATATGTAAGTGCATATATTTGGCTGCACTTTACTTGTGGGATCTTTAGTGATGGCATTAGGGATCCAGTTACACCACCAGGAATCAAACCCAAGCCCCCTGCACTGGGAGAATGGAGTCCTAACCACTGGACTACCAAGGAAGTTCCCTCTACATTTTCTTTATTTGCATTATTGGAGAAGTTTATACCAGTATATCCACTTTGGAAAGCAGCTTGACATTATTCATAACAGATGATTGTTCACATGCCCTATGACTTAGTCATTCCAGACTTTGATATATTTAAAAAAGAAATGTTAAAAAATTTAAAAAAGATAATTTAGAACAGCAGTATTCATAACACCCAAACTTGAGATAATACATGTGTCAGTCCATAATAGAATGAGTAAATAAATTGTGGTATATTCTTCTATCAACAGAATATCCTAAACCAATGAAAATAACAATTAATAAATAAATTTAATAGCATACATAAATATCAGAGCCAAGGTTGAGGCAAAGAACACAAATACAAAATAATGCATACTATATGACTCTATAAAACACTAAAGAATCATAACTTTACAGTGATGGATGGAAATTGAGAGGGAAAGGATGTGAGGTGGCTATCTGAGAGATTTAAATGATCATTTAATTTATTAAATTGATGATTATAAAAAGGAGGTTGCCTTCTGCTAACTCTCGAATGGAACATTTATGTGTTGTTCACTTTTCTGTATATTTCATATATCAATTTAAAATATATATAAAAACCAGGGGATTGGCCAAGCTGGCAGAGTATGAAGACCTTGAGCTCACTTTCTCCCACAGGCATCCCAAAATTACATCCATGTATAGAGATATTATTTTATGAGAAAAATCAGAAGACTAGTAGAAAATATCTTCAACAACTAAAGATAAAAAGAAGGAACCACAATAAGATGGGTAGAAATAGCAAAGATGTTATACAGTTAAGACCAGGTGGGTGACTCACCAATAGGAGGAGAATTACAATTGCAGAGCTTCTTGCCTAAGAGTGATTGGCCCAAGCCCAATATCAAGTTCCCTAGTCCAGAGATCCTGCACAAGGAAAATGAACCCCTAGAACTTGTAGCTTTGAAGACCAACAAGGATTACTCTCACAGGAGCTAAAGAGCTATGGAACATAGACTCCACCCTCAAAGAGCACACACAAAATCTTCAGGACCCAGGGCAGAGTGGTAGTTTCAAAGGAGCCTGGGTTAGATACATCTGCTGATCTGAAAGAACCTCTTAGAGGAGCAGAAGGCAGCTGGGGTTCACCCCGGGAACATAGACACTAGCTATAGCCATTGGGAAAGTTGGATGTACCACATGGACTCTGATGCTGGTAAGTGCCACTGTAGACTCTTCCTTCAGGCTTTTTATCTCTGGGATCTGGACCCACCCACCTGCTTGTCGGCACCAGTACCGAGACACCTAAGCCCAAGAAACTTGCCTGGCAGAGACACAGCCCCATCCACTAGCAAGACTACTGCCTTAAAGGCCTCTGAGCCCACAGTCACCCCAGGACCTCTGTATTCTTTAATAATAGGGATATTAAAATTTATGAAACTCAAAAAATATATGGTAACACCAAATAATATATATTAATGTTCTCCAAAGTTTTCGTCACATAAATATTCTGTACATGTGTCCTTCATATATTGATGTTGTGGGGTCCATAAATCCTATACACAGTAGTGCTGGTTCACAATATAAAGTGTATATTGTATACAAAAATAGAAAGTTATAAAGTTTTATATGAACAGAAATTTTATCATTTTCTTTCAACACCTCAGTAGATCAGCTTGAGATGCTCTTTTGAGAGTAGACTGTGAATTTTACCTGAAATAGACCACTTCTCTGTTACTGAGGAGTCTACAGAAGAGTTGATGGTAATGTGCTATCACTCAGAATATTGAGATAGCCTGTGTCTTTCATCCTCAAGAAAAAGATTTTCATGATTTTTAGAAATTAAGAGCAAGACCTTCATATAAGAACTGACATTGACATAACTCAGAGAAAGACAGCTTGAGTCTTCGACATCCAGTCGTTTACATTCTGGGAAGCTTTTCCTCCTTTGGGCTTACTTTTTGGTGGAGAGTTCATTGAGGAATTGAATTGAATCTTGAGGCAATCATTAAATTGTTAAAGGAACAACCTCCGTAATTGACATCTCTCGGGTAATAGGAATTTGATTTGATAAGGGGAATTTTGAGTGATTATTTAACTTTATTTCTTTACCTGGATCATAATCATAATTAAAAAGGGATTAGCTTCATGTTAATTCATTTAGTGGGATATTTGTGTTTTGTACATTTGCCTATATATTTGAATATCAAAAGAGGAATTAAGAATGAAAAAGTCCTATTGAATGGCACTACATTCATTCAGGGAACTATATTAAATATTCTGTAACAAACCAAAAGGAAAAGAATATATACATATATACTCAGATGTATACATATACATCTGAATCACTTTGTTGTATACCAGAAACTAGCACAACATTTTAAATCAACTATAATTCAATAAAAATAAATATTTTTTTTTAAAAAAAGAATGGAAATGTTTACAACAATTCAAGTCATAGCTTCTAGGGAGTGTCTCTATTAAGAATTTAGAACAAAGCAAACTAAAATAAAACAACAAAAACAAATTTCCAGGTGTATTTTCCTAAAAAGAAAATTATTTCTTGAAGAGTTGGTTATAGAGCAAATAAGCAAATTTACAACTTAGGATTTCTGTTTAACTAACACAGGCAGAAGGCTCACCTCATGGTACTACTATATAAATATTCTTCTCAGAGAATGTGTAAGAGGCTAAATGAATCTCTTGAATTGGTTGCCATCTTTGTATCATTGGAGGCTGAATTATGCATGAATTGATGATAACTGAAATTAAGACTTCAACAGCTTGTTCAGTGAGAAGAAGAAGGAAAATACAGATTACAGATCTATTTTTACTTAAAAGACACATTTACATTTGAGTAAAGAGTATATGAATCAGAAAGTTGAAAAAAGCACCCCATTTTTTGTTTCATTTATGATATACAAAGTATAGATGTCACTCTTACAAGTCACTCACATGCTTACAGCCAGAAAAAAGCTGAACAAACTGAAAATCAATGCCTACTTTTGGATCCACTGAAGAAAAAAGATTTGAGTACCAACTGCCTTCCTGTAATCAGGAGAGACAGGTGAATCCAGAGAATCATAGCTGAGATATTCCTACCTGGAGTAGAAGATGTTGGAGCTATAAATTGGGAGGAACTCTTAAATGGTAACTTTGACACAATGCCAGAGTTGGTGTGTAAACTAACATGAGAAACTCTTGGAGGCCTCAGTCCTTGGGTGCTTCTAACAATCATGTGGCTTTTACCTACAGTAATCCTACCAGGTTTTGATAGCATTGATCAAGAAACATTCACTCATGTCTCTCACTAAGGATGGAAAAGGGTAACAACTGTGAAATTTTCCCAGAGTGGTCCATATAATAACAGCCTATACTCTGAGGGGAAAGACTTTTACCAGTTTTATTCCAGCTGATAGAAAGTCATTCTGCCCACTCTAGTCCTTTCTAGCTTTTTGTCTCATAACTGGACATGGAATAACAGACTGGTTCCAAATAGGAAAAGGAGTACATCAAGGCTGTATGTTGTCACCCTGCTTATTTAACTTATATGCAGAGAACTTCATGAGAAACACTGGACTGGAAGAAACACAAGCTGGAATCAAGATTGCCAGGAGAAATATCAATAACTTCAGATATGCAGTAGATGCCACCCTTATGGCAGAAAGTGAAGAGGAACTCAAAAGCCTCTTGATGAAAGTGAAAGAGGAGAGTGAAAAAGTTGGCTTAAAGCTCAACATTCAGAAAATGAAGACCATGGCATCTGGTCCCATCACTTCATGGGGAATAGATGGGGAAAAAGTGGAAACAGTGTCTGACTTTATTTTTTAGGGCTCCAAAATCACTGCAGATGGTGATTGCAGCCATGAAATTAAAAAACACTTACTGCTTGGAAGAAAAGTTATGGCCAATCTAGATAGCATATTCAAAAGCAGAGTCATTACTTTGCGGACTAAGATCCGTCTAGTCAAGGCTATGGTTTTTCCTGTTATCATGTATGGATGTGAGAGTTGGACTGTGAAGAAGGCTGAGCGCCAAAGAATTGATGCTTTTGAACTGTGGTGTTGGAGAAGACTCTTGAGAGTCCCTTGGACTGCAAGGAGATCAAACCAGTCCATTTTGAAGGAGATCAGCCCTGGGATTTCTTTGGAAGGAATGATGCTAAAGCTGAAACTCTGATACTTTGGCCACCTCATGTGAAGAGTTGACTCATTGGAGAAGACTCTGATGCTGGGAGGGATTGGGGGCAGGAGGAGAAGGGGACGACAGAGGATGAGATGGCTGTATGGCATCACTGACTCGATGGACATGAGTCTGAGTGAACTCCAGCAGATGGTGATGGACAGGGAGGCCTGGCATGCTGCGATTCACAGGGTCGCAAAGAGTCGGACACGGCTGAGCGACTGAACTGAACTGAACTGAAGGTACAATAACAGTGCAAGAAAAACATTGTGTCAAGTCCACAGCACATAGACACAGGAGGAACGGAAAGGGAGGGAAGGGAAGGAAGACATAAATATTACGTGATAAAAGACTTACATCTTAGACTATGAAATTTAAGTCTAACATGATTTTAATGTTTTTGGCAGATCACAGTAAAACTTACTAGTGAGTGATTTATGAAACAAACCTCATCCCTCTTTTTAAATATTGACAGAATTTTCCGTATTCAGTCTTTTAGAAACTCTTTGGTCCATTCATGAATGCTAAAGATCAATGATTCAGTTCAATTCAGTCTCTCAGTATTGTCCAACTCTTTGTGATCCCACATACCACAGAACGCCAGGCCTCCCTGTCCATCACCAACTCCCGGAGTTCATCCAAACTTATGTCCATTGAGTGGGTGATGCCATCCAACCATCTCATCCTCTGTCATCCCCTTCTCCTCCTGCCCCCAATCCTTCCCAGCATCAGGGTCTTCTCAAATGTGTTGGATCTTTGCATCAGGTGGCCAAAGTATTGGAATTTCAGCTTCAACATCAGTCCTTCCAATGAACACCCAGGACTGATCTCCTTTAGTATGGACTGATTGGATCTCCTTGCAGTCCAAGGGACTCTCAAGAGTCTTCTCCAACACCACACTTCAAAAGCATCAATTCTTTGGCGCTCAACTTTCTTTACAGTCCAACTCTCACATCCATACGTGACCACTGGAGAAACCATAGCCTTGACTAGATGGACTTTTGTGGACAAAGTAATATCTCTGCTTTTTAATATGCTGTCTAGGTCGGTCATAACTTTCATTCCAAGGAGTAAGTGTCTTTTAATTTCATGGTTGCAGTCATCATATGCAGTGATTCTTGAGCCCCCAAAAATAAAGTCAGCCACTGTTTCCCCATCTATTTCCCACCAAGTGATGGGACCAGAGGCCATGATCTTTGTTTTCTGAATGTTGAGCTTTAAGCCAAATTTTTCACTCTCCTCTTTCACTTTCAACAAGGGGCTCTTTAGTTCTTCACTTTCTGCCATAAGGGTGGCATCATCTGCATATCTGAGGTTGTTGATATTTCTCCTATCAACCTTTATGTCATTTAGAAATTCTCTTGAGATACTGGTGTGTTATTAAATGGGTCAGAAAGTTTGAATGCATGTAAAGAAATTTGGTGTACTCTTACAAGCATTTTACCTTTCATGAGTTTATTAACTTCTTTTTCATAAATGTTCAGTCTATGATATTCTGTCCAAAGAGTCTTCTTTTTTGACAGAGAAGTAAAGCAGCAAAGAAGGAGTTTGAGAGCTTTGTTACACCAACATAGCCTCTTTTAATGTTTTTTGTTTATTTATTTCTATAAATATACTTAGAAGGTAAGAGTATGCATGTATGTGTATGCCCATCTTCATATATGAATATTTTATTCTGAAGCATTTACGTTACCTTGGACATATATGACTTGGAATTTTTTAATGTATTAAATGAATACATGTCATGCACCTGTATTAGCATTGCCTATTCTATAATCAGAGAAGCAAATGGCAACCTACTCCAGTATTCTTGCCTAGAGACTCCTGTGGACGGAGAATGGCAGGTTGCAGTCTGTGAAGCCACAAAGAGTTGGACACAACCGAGTGATTGAGGACACATTCTACAGCAGTGTCATTTTACCTCTTACCTAGTAAGTTATTTTGAAGTCAGATCATAGTGTCAAAATTAGATATATTTCACCAATAATGCAGAAGGCATATAATTTTGTATTCACAATCTTTTAATGAGTCTGAAAAAGCCAGGCTTTTCCTCCAGCATTGCAAAGGATTGAAGTTACACATAAAGTTCTTGGCTTATGGAGAAGAACCAAGTTTTAAGAAAACTCTTGAATGATTCCTGTAGAGTACAAGGTAGAAGGGTTTAAATAAAATATAATGCTAATTTCTAGTCCCAATTGGCAGATGATAAAATTGAGACTTTAAGAGTTTATAGAAGCTCAAAGAGCTAAATAAGATCATATAACCATGTGTGTGTGTGTGTGTGTGTGTGTGTGTGTTTACACAGCTTTATATAACCTTATTACCTTCATTTAGCCCCTGAGAGGTTCTGTAACTTCTTCTTAAAGTACTCTGCACACACACACACACACACACACACACACACACACACACACCCCTATATAATGTATATAGATATGAATTTGGGTTATCACCCTACCACTGTGAATAGCAAGAAACATATTGAAAATGATCTAGTGAGTATAAGAATGAAGGAGAAAGTATGGTAGAATCAGTAGTGGCTCTTAATGCAGGATCAGGGAGAGAGAAAATCTCCATTCTGATCACTCTGCCTTCAGGGATTCAGATCTGATAGCTCGGCTGGATCCCAGGGACCTGTGCTCTCTGATCCTCCATCATTATTCTGAGGTATGGTTGTGCTTATAAATGCAGTGGAAAGGGGGAGAGAGAGGAGAGATACCCCACTTCCTGATGTTTGATGTCAGTATTCCTATTCAACTCACTGTGAAGATCTGTGAGTCCTTAGGCAAATTAATTTCTTAAACCTTGCTTTCTTTGTCTGTAGAAAGGATTGGAGGGAATTCCTTAGAGGAATATTGTAAGGAATAGTGCCTTGTATATACAGACTGTTTTGCATGGTATCTGGCTCATGTGAAGTATTAACTGAGAAAAATACAGAATCTCAGCTTTACTGATTCTGAAGGAAGATTATGTTGGAAGTACAGGTGAGCAGGAAGGCTTCCCAGAGGAGGAAATATAGGAAACAAAATCTAAGGTATAATTTAACAGAAAGAGGTAGCACAAGGCTGTGCTCAGAGAAAGCTGGGATCACAACAACCAAGTTATGACAGATTTCCTGCTCACAGGTGTGTCTGCAAACATCTCATTAATCCCACATGATGGGTGCTGGGAAAGAAATACAGGGAGGAATGCTAATCCAGCTCTCGCTCTCTCTCTCTCTTTCTCTCTCTCTCTCTCTCTCTCTCTCTCTCTCTCTCTCTCTCTCTCTCTCACACACACACACACACACACACACACACATAAATACACACACATCCACACAAGGAGAGGGAAAGTGTACTATGCAGTCTCCTTCCAGGCTAGGTCCTGAATGGGGCCATGGCATCATGGTGCATGGGCTTCAGGGTCATGGCAACAATAATCAGAGAGTAGAGTTTCAAGAGTCACACATCATTAAGTGTAAAGGAAAAGGCAAAAGGGCAAAGGACAGCTACAAAGATATTGATGTGAGATGGCAGCTACTGATGCTAGCAAAGCTGCTAGGGGCAAGCAAGGAAAGAGAGGTCCTGAAGAAATTCCACAGCCAGAAAGTAAATATGAATTTTCTCCAGTGGTAGAATCTGTAGCCTTTGATGCAAGGATACCTCTCAAAAGGGGATTTCTGAATCTGATCATTAGTAGCCAATAACCTCAGTACTGGGCTTCCCTCGTGGCTCAGAGGTAGAGACTCCACCTGCAATGATGGAGATGCAGGTTCAATCCCTGGGTTGGGAAGATCCCTTGGAGAAGGAAATGGCAACCCACTCCTGTATTCTTGCCTGGGAAATCCCATGGACAGAGTCTTTGCAACAGCCCACGAGGTTGCAAAAAAGCAGACATGACTTAGCGACTAAACAACAACAATAACAAACCTCAGTGCCAGAGTATGGAATGACGGATACAGACAGCAGAACACAGACCCACTGTCTCTCCCAGAGGCCAGCTGGCATAATCACACATGCTAGGTGTCCCCCAGTGACCTCACTCACCTGGAAGCTGAGAGACTTAAACCACATGACTCAGCAGTTCAGGAGTGTCCTCCAGGGAGCAGCAGGATTTTTAGTATTCCACTGTCAGTCTGGAGAAATACTATAAATATGGGGTTGTCAACACTTCTCTCTGGTTAGTTTAATATGTCACTGTCCTACAGCTTTAGGGCACAAACTTTATGTCCACAGTGGTGAACACACTGAGAGCAATGCAGAAGAATTAGGGCATTCAAAAAAGGAAAGCCAGATTAGAACCGTAAACAAAACATGTTTCATGCAAGATAACTCTCTGAATCATTCTCATAGAGGATAGAGACAAAAACATTTAAGAATTTATACCTTTTTTCTTGTCCCCAGATCTGAATTTTCCATCATAGTCCCATTGCCATTTTATGATAAAGTTCTGACACCAAGATATGGGATCATTTATGAGGCTGCAGGAACATAGGACAAAATGGCTAAAAAAAGTAAAATAATCGCTCATTTTGATTTAGTCTTCTCCTCTGCCCAGTAATGACTTTGGATGCCATCCTATTGACCTTCCCTGCTTTTGTTCCCATCCAAATCGATACAGTATGCAATGTCATAAATTTGCCTGGCTCTCTTTCAGCTCATTGCTGGACCAAACACTCCCCCTGCAAACTGGATGATAATGAAGCTGTGGGCGAGGTGGCCTCCTGTAATCAACGATCATTACAGTGGGGCCTGACTTTAAAGTAAGTGATGAATAGGCAGTCAGATCCAATAGAGCTGGGGAGATATTGATCAAGAAGCAGCCTTGTAAAGTTAAAAACTTGACGTGTAGTTCTACAGGCAATGAGCATTAGCTGCAAATAGCAGGTTCAAAAAGATTTCTCAATAAGGTTTGTTACCAGCTGGACCAGAGAGAATGCCAATAATTTACATGCATGGAATATGTTTCCTCATGGAAGTGGCCACCATCCAGTTGCAAAATATATACTATAAGATCATATAATGCACACATATAAATTTTAGAGAATAGATCTAAACATCTATTTACCTTCCACCAGCTTAAGAAACAGAATATTTCCTGTATCTCAAAGCACCCACCCTCTCTCTCCATGCCTGGTTTCCACTGAAGCCCCTTCACTCATTCTCAAATGTAACTCCAAGACATTTTTCTGATAATAATTTCCTTTATTTTCATTATATTATGTCACTTGTTGATGGGTACATTAAGAATGTATTGAGGGATAAATTAGAAGCCTGTGATTAACATAGTGCTGCATATAAAATGACAATCAATAGGACCTACTATATAGCATAGGCAACTTTACTAAATGCTCTGTAATAACTATGTGGGAAAAGAATCTGGAAAGGAATGGATATATGTATATGTGTAACTGAATTATTTTGCTGTATACCTGAAACTATCACAACATTGTAAATCAACTATAATAAATGCTTTAAAACAATATGCTGCATTGTTTTGTGTTTTCTAATGCTTTATAAACAAGCGTAATGTTATTTGTCTTCTGTGAGTTTCTCCTTTGTTTCAAAATCTTATCTTTGAGGTTCACTCACATTGTGCTTGTGACCTTGGCTCACTCAAGTTTAGTGTTTCACAGCAGTCCACTGTTGGAAAAACCATAATTCATGTGTTTTTTTCCTACTGTTGAAAGATATTTATGGGCATTTTGTCTATTTATTTTATTATTATTTAAAAGCTGAGACAAACTTGCTCCCATATCTTGTTTTGCTCATTATAACACATTTTAGAATCAGTTTATCAAGTTCTAAGAAAAAGTACTTTGGAAATTTGATTGTAATTCCACTCAATCTGAGTCAATTTAGAAGTGGAATTGTTATGATAGTATGAATTCCCATTTATTTATGCCTCCTTTAATGTATTTCAATATCATATTTTCTACATAGATATTAAGCATAACATTTGCTATATTATCTCAAGTAATTTTTTATGATCACTATAAATGGTATCTATATTCATTTTCTAAGGCTGCCATAACAAAGTGCAAAAAATTGGGTGATTTTTAAAAAAACTGAAATTTATTCACTCACTGTTTTGGAGGCTAGAGGTCCAAATTCAAGCTGTCCGCACTGCCATACCTCCTCTGAGATTCTGGGCAGAAACTTTATTGTGTCTCTCTTCCTTCTGTGGTGGCTGTGAACCGTTTGTAGTCCTTGACTTAGAGCTCCATGTCTCCATTCTCTGTGTTTATCATCATGTGGGGTTCTCCCTGTGCCTGTTCCTGTGTTTCTTCTCTGCTTCTTATAAAGACACCAGTCATATTGGATTAGAGTACATCCTAATAACCTCATCTTATTTGATTATATCGGTAAGGACCCTATGTCCAAACAATGTCATATACACAGTTACCAGGGATTGGGATTTCAACACTTCTTCTAAAGGAAGATATAACTCACAAGAGTGTCTTCATTCTTTTCTTGCATCTTTCTAATTGATTTCTCACTGATATAAACAATGCAAGTGACTTCTACATATCAATTTTAAACTCAGGTTAATATAATCCAAGAACACCCTCACCGACAGACTATGATAAGAAAATTTTTTAATCTAGCCATTCTGAGTTGCTGCCTAAGCATTGAACTGTGCAACAATCCTGTACACCCAGAATCTGGACATTAAAATAAGGCCCAAGTTTAGGATTCCAGGAATTAGGATTCCCAGTGTTGCAGTGAAAAGGAAAAAAGAGGACTGAGTTTTTCTTTTTCCTTTTCTTGAGATCAACAACAAAAAAAAAAACACATAAAGAGAGCAGTGAGCAGGCCTGAATATTCTTATTTATTTATTTATTTATTTTTTCACTTTAATTGCTCCTAACTCTGCATGTTTGTAACTAAGTTTGCTTTTCTGCCCTCTAATTCAGCAGGAGCTACATCTCACAGTTTCTCCTTTGACTCTATGCTAAATACAACCCTTATCTGGTATTTACTGTTACAACACCCTCTGAGCCATCGGGAAGCCCAAGAATACTGGAGTGGGCTGCCCTTCCCTTCTCCAGGAGACCTTCCTGACCCAGGAATAAAACCAAGGTCTCCTGTATTGCAGGCAGATTCTTTACCAGCTGAGCCAGCAAAGCCCAGATACATATCAGAGCCACCGAACTGCCAGACTCAATTTTTGGGTTACTGATGCCAGTTTATGACTGTGTTTGAAACAATCCAAGAGGAAGAAACCAAGATCCTATCACCCTTGTTCTTTATCACCAACTCCTGACTGCAAGTCCTTGCCTTATATAAGCCTCTAGACTTCTCATGGGGTGGTGAGGGACACAGTTTTTGAGGCATGAGTCTACTGTGTTCCCCTATCCACCGGCTGAGAATAAAAACCAGTTTTCTATTCCCTCCAAACTGTATTTTTCATTCTGCTTCGGTGGGCTGAGAAGGCCAAGACTTGGGCGGGCAACAGCAGCACAAGCCTCTACCTTGTTTTTCCTGGGGCACTTTTAAAAATAACCACTTAGAGTTGAGCCTTAACAAAGGTGGAACCCCCCCACCCCCACCACCACCACCTTATATAAGTTAATAGATGCTTGCAGCCCTGTTCCTGGGGATCTGGGACAGAGGACTGCTCTCCCATGGCTCACTTTTTTTTTTTAATCTGGAATATAAGTGGTTTATTGCATTTATGAGGTCAACAGAGGCAGAAACCACCCTCATAAGGGATATTCCCAGTGTTATACTGACCAATAATTTTTCCCTGCACAACATTTTTTCCTAAATTTTGTGGTATTCAATGAAATAAGACTGAAAACTGTGAACTCTCCAGTATGTAATGAGACTAAAAAAAAAAAAGAAAAAAGTGTTTCCTACATTCATCACATCCATAAGGCCATTATCCAGTGTGAACATTATGGTGTTCTACAAGATTTTGGCTTTATTGACTATGCCAAACCTTTGACTGTGTGGATCACAAGAAACTGTGGAAAATTCTGAAAGAGACGGAAATACCAGACCACCTGACCTGCCTCTTGAGAAACCTGTATGCAGGTCAGGAAGCAACAGTTAGAACTGGACATGGAACAACAGACTGGTTCCTAATAGGAAAAGGAGTACATCAAGACTGTATATTGTCACTCTGCTTATTTAACTTATTTGCAGAGTACATCATGAGAAACACTGGGCTGGAGGAAGCACAAGCTGGAATCAATATTGCCAGGAGAAATATCAATAACCTCAGATATGCAGATGACACCACCCTTGTGGCAGAACGTGAAGTAGAACTAAAGAGCCTCTTGATGAAAGTGAAAGAGGAGAGTGAAAGAGTTGGCTTAAAGCTCGACATTCAGAAAACGAAGATCATGGTATCTATCCCATCACTTCATGGCAAATAGATGGGTAAATAATGAAAACAGTGGTTGCTTTTGTTTTGGGGGGGGCTCCAAAATTACTGCAGATGGTGACTGCAACCATGAAATTAAAAGACGCTTACTCCTTGGAAGGAAAGTTATGACCACCCTAGATAGCATATTAAAAAGCAGAGACATTACTTTGTCAACAAAGGTCCATCTAGTCAAGGCTATGGTTTTTCCAGTAGTCATGTATGGATGTGAGAGTTGGACTATAAAGAAAGCTGAGCACCAAAGAATTGATGCTTTTGAAGTGTGGTGTTGGAGAAGATCTTGAGAGTCCCTTGGACTGCAAGGAGATCCAAGCAGTCCATTCTAAAGGAGATGAGTCCTGGGTGTTCACTGGGGGGACTGATGTTGAAGCTGAAACTCCAATACTTTGGCCACCTGATGCAAAGATTCGACACATTTGAGAAGACCCTGATGCTGGGAAGGATTGAGGGCAGGAGGAGAAGGGGACAACAGAGGATAAGATGGTTGGATGGCATCTCCAATTCAAAGGACATGGGTTTGGGTAGACTCTGGGAGTTGATGATGAATAGGAAGGCCTGGCATGCTGTGGTACACGGGGTCGCAAAGAGTCGGACACAACTGAGCAACTGAACTGAACTGAATGAGACTAGAGTTGTAGGTAAAATAATTCAAATATTTTCTACAATATGTACCCCACCCTTTCTGGGATCCATTCGTAGTAAACTTTGGGAATTCCTTTATGTGGGTGTACTAAAAATGTGCCTCTGTACTTTCAATCACAATGGTCCCTGGACTTTTTACTTCCCCAAAGCTGGATCTTGGATGCTGAAAGAGCACCCTGCCTACCCACTGTGGTAGGCTTGTGTCTCTTCATTTAGCAGGTCTTCATCTGCTGTCCTTAACATCTTCTATTCTTAACCACCTCTGTGTTCTCCAACACACACATCCAGAATGTTACCAAAATTTTGCGCACACTATCACCCAGTCAAGTTGGCACATGAAAGTAAGCATCACAACTCCTTTACATTTTTTTTTAAAACTTTGATTGTTTTTCTTTGATTTACTGTATGTCTGGGAACTCTATTACAAAGAAGAAAGAAAAGTGATAAATAATAATCTGTGTCTTTTTCTTGTCCATTGATTATGAAAATATTTCCAACATTTCACTATTAAGTACATCATTTGCTGTAAGTTTTTGTTTCTTTCACACTGTTGATCAGTAACTATGTAAAGAAGCTTTATTTTTTTATCCCTAGTTTGTTAGATGATTATTTTTTGAAAATCATGAATAACAATTATGTTTCATAAAACATCTTTTCTATATTTGTTGAAATTATCATATAATTTTCTCCTTTAACTAGTTACTATATTAAATTATAACTGTCAACTGGAGAAAATGCACAACCTGAAAGTTGAGAGTTGTGTTTTATGCAGCAGACAAAGCTGAGGATTTAAGCCTGGGACACAACCTCTTAGATGCTCTAAGGGATTGCTCCAAAGAGACAGGGGAGGAGCCAGGATATATAGGAGTTTTGCAACAAAGGCCAGGTGCTGCTGCTGCTAATTCACTTCAGTCGTGTTCGACTCTGTGCAACCCCATAAATGGCAGCCCACCAGGCTCCGCTGTCCCTGGGATTCTCCAGGCAAGAACACTGGAGTGGGTTGCCATTTCCTTCTCCAATGCAGTGAAAAGTGAAAAGTAAAAGTGTAAAGTGAAAGTGAAGTCGCTCAGTAGTGTCCGACTCTTAGCGACCCCGTGGACTGCAGCCTACCAGGCTCCTCCGTACATGGGGTTTTCCAGGCAAGAGCACTGGAGTGAGGTGCCATTGCCTTCTCCAAAAGCCAGGTAGTAAGAACATTAAAAGAGTACAGTTATAATTAAAGAAAATCAGTTACCTTAAAGACTTAAGCGCTTTTCTATGTACGGGAAGATGCAAGAACCTGGGCTCACTGAAATCATTCCTTTGGTATGCACCTCAGTTCTCTTGGCCCGTATTCTATGTTTGCTTATCCTGAGTTCCCTCAGGGCTCACCCATGGGGCATCTATTGTGTGATGGCTTGATGGCTGCAGCATCCTTTATTTACTGATATGGCAGGTGGCATTTTAATTCACATAACAATCATTTTTCTAATAGTAATTTGAGATTTTCTGGATACATCCAGTTCAGTTTAGTTGTCTGCTAATATTCCTTGTGACTTGTTCTTGCATATGTACTTTTAAGTGTATTGGCTTTAATTTTCTTCGTGGATTTGAGATCAACATAGTGTACACTCTATATGAATTAGAAATATTTTCTCTTTTCTTATTCTTTAGAGGGATTTATATAAGATTGACATCATTCTGTTACCAAATTCAAGTTTACTCTGTTCACTGCACAATAGAGCAAGAAATCTGATAGAAGAAGGGTTGAGAAAAGGAAGGGACGTTTTTTCTGGGAGCCAACTGACCAAGAAGACAGCAGGCTAGCATCTCAAGATAACCATCTTATCAGGGCCTGGATGGCAGTTTCTTTTATGGATCAGAGAGGGAGGTGAGGAGACAAACTAAAAAGACTTTAATCCTTGCAAATATCTCCTAGAATGGAAGCCCCAGGTAGGGGGATGTGTTATTTTTACTTCCTTATAATCCTTCATGTGAGGGCTTATCTTAAATTATCTTCCAGAGGCAGGCCATTATGTATGCCTACAATGATAAAAGTGGCAAGGTGAGGTGAGGTGAGGTGAAGTCGCTCAGTCGTGTCTGACTCTTCGCGTCCCCATGTACTGTAGCCTACCAGGCTCTTCCATCCATGGGATTTTCCAGGCAAGAGTACTGGAGTGGGTTGCCATTTCCATCTCCAAAGTGAGGGTTAAAGTCACAGAAGCAGATCCAGTATGATTTCAAAATTAACACTTCCTGGTTACAATTATTTTCTAAAAGTTCTATAGAACTTATCAGTAAATTATAAAATGAGTTCCTAGGATGAATTCCTTTGTGGGAAGGTTTAACTTGTGAATTCAGATTTTAAGGTGTTTCAAAAATGTATTTACTATTTAGTGTTACTTCTGATAGACTGCATTTCTAGGAGTTTGTTGCATTAAGTTTTCAGGTTTATTGCCGTACCCTCTGACACTCTTTTTAACAATTGATCTTTAGTACTCTCCCTATTTTCATTCCTGATACTTGAAGTTTGTGCCTTCAGTCTTTTCTTCCTTATTAAATCTTGCCCCAGATTTAAACCTCTTATTAGTCTTTTCAAAAGGCCAATTTTTGCCTTTGTTAATTCTCTTCTTGTAATTTTTTCCATATTAATTTCACTCTTCTTTTACTTTGTCAGAATTGATTTATCTTAGCTTTTAATTTTCAACATTTTCCATTTTATAATGAAAACTATTAATTCCCTCTAAGTAGGGCTTCCCAATTTTGTCACAAGTTTTGCTTATAGTGTTTTAATTTTCACTTTGTTCAGAACAGTTTTTAATTTCGCATTGATCCATAAGTTTTTTAGAAGTTGACATTTAAATTTCTAAACATATGGCTTATTCTTTTTCCAGTCATTTATTTATAACTTATCATGTTATAGTAAGAGAATATAGCTCATATGAAACCAATCTTTGAAATGTATTGAAAGTCAGTAAAGTCTATGTAGCATATGAAAAATTTACAAAATGTTTATCATATATTTATTCAAAATTGCATTTCCCTGTTTCTGTGTGCAATTTTTATATACATTTCATCAAGGTTATTATTCAATTTAAAAAAAAAAAAAACACCTCAAATTATTTTTGTCCATTTTTTCCTTTTACTTTTTTGGGATGTCTTTCAAGAGCAACTTACTGTTAGATGTACTTTAAAATCTGCTGAGTTTGTAAATTTTAGAATTATTTCTTGTAGTTCAATCAGTTATTTCTCTTTATATCCCAATCCTATTTCTTAGGATATAAAGGTTAGAATGGTATATTTTCCTGATAAATGCAATATGGATAATTATAGAAATATTTTTAATTTTTTTTTCCAATTTAGCTGCACCAGTTTTCTTCTGATTAGTATTTCCTAAGATAGGTTTTTCCTGTTCTTTACCCTTTTTTGTTTTTGTTTCATCTCTTGGAAACAACAAAATGCTTGTTTTGCTTTTCAACTCGATATCTTTGTCTTAAACTTTTTTTTTTCACTTTTACTGATGTATTTGTATTTTCCTCCAACATCTTAAGTGCTTTGTATGCACCTGGTTTTCATTGCAAGCTTCTTTCTCTTCAACCTTAATCTCATTATTATTCTTCAACCTTATTCACATTATTTTTTATTTTCTCTACTTGTTTGGATGTTACATCTTATTCATTATTCTTTAAGCATATAGCCTGAATTTTTAAGACTACATATATGATAAATAAAATGTTAATTTAATCAAAACCTTATAGTTTTCCTAAGATAGTCATAAAATATTTTAACTTTCATTATCCCTTTCACTTGAAGTTATATTGTGTCCCAGTTTGCTTTTTTTTTAACTTTTACAGTGCCTCACCCTTAACACATACACACAAACTAGGTATTACTATTTTTATATATCAATGAATATTTAGATTATGTATTAACTATATATTAATGTATATCAAGAAAATATTAACCAATATGAATGATTATAATTTATTTCAAATTCCATTTCAAAATGTTTACATGTAATTCTTTTATTTCTGCTTTAAAAAGTCCTTTAGAATTTTCTTATAAAAGTATTTTGAAAGTCCCTCTGCCCCAAATTATTCTGATTCATCCTCATTCTTGAAAACTATGCATGAAATAGAATTCTTGGGAAAGATGTATTGAATTTCAGCACATTAGAGACAATATTTCAATATTTTTCAGTTTTAATAGTTTTGTTTAATAAGAACACTTTTACTAATATTTCACTGATACTAATGTTCTTTTGAGGCTGATCTATCTTTACTCTATAGGTCCCTTTACATTTTCAGCTAATTTGGTATTCTGTAATTTTACCATGATATGTCTAGGAGTAATATTTTTAATGTTACTTTAAGGTTAGTTACTCATTGATGTTTCTGAATCAGAGGTTCATGGAGTGAATAAAGTGGAATATAGACCAAAATGAAATATCATGAAAAGAAAGAGATTAAGTCTACACAAAGAAACATCAAGGAAACTTGAAACCACATAGCTGAAAGTATATATATATATATATATATATATATATATATATAAAATGTATAATATTAGAATGAGCTTCCTTGGTAGCTCAGCTGGTAAAGAATCTGCCTGCAATTCAGGAGACCAAAGTTTGATTCCTGGGTCAGGAAGATCCCCTGAAGAAGGGATGGGCTACCCACTCCAATATTCTTGGGATTCCCTGGTGGCTCAGATGGTGAACAATCTCCAGCCTGCAATTCAGGAGACCTGGGTTTGATCCCTGGGTTGGGACAACCCTTGGAGGAGATTCTTTCGAACCAACATTCCTAAGGGAACAATGCAAAGAAACAGAGGAAAACAATAGAATGGGAAAAACTAGAGATCTCTTCAAGAAAATTAGAGATATCAAGGGAACATTTCACGCAAAGATGGGAACAATAAAGGACAGAAACTGTATGGACCTAAGAGAAGCAGAAAATATTAAGATGAGGTGGCAAGACTACACAGAAGAACTATATTAAAAAGATCTTAATGACCCAGATAACCATGATGGTGTTATCATTCACATCAATTTGGAATGCAAAATCAAGTGGATCGAGAGAGCATAAAGATGGTGGAGGAATAGGACGGGAAGACCACTTTCTCCCTCACAAATTCCTCAAAAGAACATTTCAAAGCTGAGCAAACTCCACAAAACAACTTCTGTAGGCTTGCAGAGGACATCAGGCAACCAGAAAAGCAGACCATTGTCTTCAAAAACAGGTAGGAAAAAATATAAAAGACGAAAAAGGAGACAACGGAGGTGGGGAGGGAGCTCCGTCCCGGGAAGGGAAACCCGTCCCGGGAAGGGAATTTTAAGAAGAGAGGTTTCCAAACACCAGGAAACACTCTCCCTGCCGAGTCTGTGGCGAGTCTTGGAAACACAGAGGGCAACATAACAGGAAGGAAAAATAAAGAAATAATTAAAACCAAGAGATTACAAGCCCAACAGTAACTCCCCCAGTGGAAAAGCAGCACAGACGCCTGCATCCGCCACAAGCAAGTGGGGGCAGGGCAGGGACGCACGGGAGGCGCGGGCTGCAGTGCTTTGTAAGAATCGGGCAGGAACGCCCCACGCACAACCAGAACGATCTAACTTGGGCTAGCAAACCAGACTGTGGGATAGCTACCGCACGAAAAGCTCAAACATAAGACAGCGCCAGGACCGAGCACAGAACAAAGGACGGAACAGAAAAAGCCAGCTGCAGACCATCCCCCGCCGGGGACAGGCAGCCAGAGCCATAAGGACTGGAAAGGGGCAATTGCAGACCCGGAGAGACTTTACTTACATAACTGCAAGCAGGCTTCTTTGCTAAGACTTCTGGGGGTGCTGGACAGTCACAATCTGCCTCACGGGGGGCGCCTGCGGTCCACCCAGAAAGCTGAGCAGCAGCGGCAGAAAAGGTGACAAGCCGCGGCGATCGCGCTCGCCAAACTCCTGAGCTACTGGGACCTGGGAAGGGCACAAAGCGCAGTCCCAGCCGAATCTGTGCCTCTGAGGGCTGCCTGAGAGCCGAACCTGAGCGGCTTGGACCGGGGAAGTGCACGCAGCCTAGGGCCGGCCCCAGATGGTTCCCGGGGGCCGGTTTGTGCGCCGCGAGAAGGGACAGGTCAAGCGGGGCTGAGACACTGTGTGCACACAACAGTACTATTTGTTTGCAGCATCCCCCCTCCCCACAGCGTGACTGAACTAGTGAGCCTAAAAAACCAGCAAACGGAAGAAGTTAAACAGAGGGAACCACCTTGGAAGTGATCCCACACGGCCCAAAACATCAGAGAAGGGCCAGGTATATTTTTCCTATTTTTAAAATCATTCCTTTTTGTTTTTTTCTAACTTTTTTTTTAATTGTTAAGTCTTCTATTTCTCCTCTAATTTTTATTACTATAACCTATTATTACTATTTTTAAAAAAAGACTTTTTTTTTTTTAAGGCAAACACCATATATAGCCTTTGGATGGTTGTTTTTTGTTTTTGTTTGTTTTGTTTTGTTTTGTTTTGTTTGTTTGTTTTAATAATTCTTGTTTTTTCTTTCTTTCTTTCTTTCCTCCTTTTTCCTTCTGCTTCTTTTCTTTAATATTGTATTTTTGAAAATCCAACCTCTACTCTAGATTTTTAATCTTTGCTCTTAGGTTTTTGTTGTCAATTTTGTACGTTTAAAAACCCAAACTTCACTATCCATGTTTACCTGAGAGCGAGATTACTGGCTTGACCACTCTCTTCTCCTTTGGACTCTCCTTTTTCTCCACCAGGTGGCCTCTGTCTCTTTTCTCCCCCATCTCTTCTCTATCCAACTTTGTGAATCTCTGTGTGTTCCAGACGGTGGAGAACACCTAAGGAACTGGTTACTGGCAGGATTTGTCTCTCTCCTTCTCATTCCTCTCTCTTATCCTCCTGGTCACCTCTGTCTACTTCCTCCCTCTCCTCTTCCCCGTATAACTCCGTAAATACCTCTGAGCAGTCCAGACTATAGAGCACACATTAGGAAGTGACTACTGGCTAGCTTGCTCTCTCCTCTTTTGATCTCACCGCATCTCATTCCAGTTACCTCTAACTACCCCCTCCATCTTCTCTTCTCCTTGTAACTCAGTGAACCTCTCTGAGTGTCCCTCAATGTGGAGAAACTTTTCATCTTTAACCTAGATGTTTTATCATCGGTGCTGTATAGATGGAGAAGTCTAGAGGCTACTGTAAAAATAAAACTGAAGACCAGAAGCAGGAGGCTTAAATCCAAAGCCTGAAAACATTAGAGAACTCTTGAATTCAGGGAACATTAAGCAATAGGAGCTCATCAAATGCCTTCATACCTACACTGAAACCAAGCTCCACCCAAGGGCCAACAATTCCAAAACAAGACATACCACTCAAATTCTCCAGCAACACAGGAACACTCCCCTGAGCTTCAATATACAGGCAGCTCAAAATTATTCCAAAACTTTTGATGTCTCATAACCCATTACTGGTCACTCCACTGCACTCCAGAGAGAAGAAACCCAGCTCCACCCACCAGAACTCCAACACAAGCCTCCCTAACCAGGAAACCTTGACAAGCCACTGATAGAACCCCACCCACAGTGAGGAAGCTCCATAATAAAGAGAACTCCACAAATTACCAGAATATAAAAAGACCACCCCAAACACAGCAATATAACCAAGATGAAGAGACAGAGGAATACTCAGCAGGTAAAGGAACAGGAGAGTTGCCCACCAAACCAAACAAAAGAGGAAGAGATAGGGAATCTACCTGAGAAGGAATTCCAAATATTGATAGTGAAAATGATCCAAAATCTTGAAATCAAAATGGAATCACAGATTAATAGCCTAGAGACAAGGATTGAGAAGATGCAAGAAAGGTTTAACAAGGACCTAGAAGAAATAAAAAAAGAGTCAAAATATAATGAATAATGCAATAAATGAGATCAGAAACACTCTGGAGGCAACAAATAGCAGAATAATGGAGGCAGAAGATAGGATTAGTGAAATAGAAGATAGAATGGTAGAAAAAATGAATCAGAGAGGAAACAAGAAAAACGAATTAAAAGAAATGAGGACAATCTCAGAGATCTCCAGGACAATATGAAATGCTCCAACATTCGAATTATAAGAGTCCCTGAAGAAGAAGACAGAAAGAAAGATCATGAGAAAATCCTTGAGGAGATAATAGTTGAAAACTTCCCTAAAATGGGGAAGGAAATAATCACCCAAGGCCAAGAAACCAAGAGAGTTCCTAATAGGATAAACCCAAGGCGAAACACCCCAAGACACATATTAATTAAATTAACAAAGATCAAACACAAAGAACAAATATTAAAAGCAGCAAGGGAAAAACAACAAATAACACACAAGGGGATTCCCATAAGGATAACAGCTGATCTTTCAATAGAAACTCTTCAGGCCAGGAGGGAATGGCAAGACATACTTAAAGTGATGAAAGAAAATAACCTACAGCCCAGATTACTGTACCCAGCAAGGATCTCATTCAAATACGAAGGAGAAATCAAAAGCTTTACAGACAAGCAAAAGCTGAGAGAATTCAGCACCACCAAACCAGCTCTCCAACAAATTCTAAAGGATATTCTCTAGACAGGAAACACAAAAAGGGTGTATAAACCCGAACCCAAAACAATAAAGTAAATGGTAACTGGATCATACTTATCAATAATTACCTTAAACGTAAATGGGTTGAACGCCCCAACCAAAAGGCAAAGACTGGCCGAATGGATACAAAAACAAGACCCCTCTATATGCTGCTTACAAGAGACCCACCTCAAAACAAGAGACACATACAGACTGAAAGTGAAGGGCTGGAAAAAGATATACCACGCAAATAGGGACCAAAAGAAAGCAGGAGTGGCAATACTCATATCTGATAAAATAGACTTTAAAACAAAGGCTGTGAAAAGAGACAAAGAAGGCCACTACATAATGATCAAAGGATCAATCCAAGAAGAAGATATAACAATTATAAATATATATGCACCCAATATAGGAGCACCGCAATATGTAAGACAAATGCTAACAAGTATGAAAGGGGAAATCAACAATAACACAATAATAGTGGGAGACTTTAATACCCCACTCACACCTATGGACAGATCAACTAAACAGAAAATTAACAAAGAAACGCAAACTTTAAATGATACATTAGATCAATTAGACCTAATTGATATCTATAGGACATTTCACCCCAAAACAATGAATTTCACCTTTTTTTCAAGTGCTCATGGAACCTTCTCCAGGATAGATCACATCCTGGGCCATAAATCGAAACTTGATAAATTCAAAAAAATCGAAATCATTCCAAGCATCGTTTCTGACCATAATGCATTAAGATTAGATCTCAATTACAGGAGAAAAACTACTAAAAATTCCAACATATGGAGGTTGAACAACACACTTCTGAATAACCAACAAATCACAGAAGAAATCAAAAAAGAAATCAAAATATGCATAGAAACTAATGAAAATGAAAACACAACAACCCAAAACCTGTGGGACACTATAAAAGCAGTGCTAAGAGGAAAGTTCATAGCAATACAGGCATACCTCAAGAAACAAGAAAAAAGTCAAATAAATAACCTAACTCTACAACTAAAGCAACTAGAAAAGGAAGAATTGGAGAACCCCAGAGTTAGTAGAAGGAAAGAAATCTTAAGAATTAGGCCAGAAATAAATGCTAAAGAAACAAAAGAGACCATAGCAAAAATCAACAAGGCCAAAAGCTGGTTCTTTGAAAGGATAAATAAAATTGACAAACCACTAGCCAGACTCATCAAGAAGCAAAGAGAGAAAAATCAAATCAATAAAATTAGAAATGAAAATGGACAGATCACATCAGACAACACAGAAATACAAAGGATCATAAGAGACTACTATCAGCAGTTGTATGCCAATAAATGGACAACGTGGAAGAAATGGACAAATTCTTAGAAAAGTACAATTTTCCAAAACTGAACCAGGAAGAAATAGAAAATCTTAACAAACCCATCACAAGCACAGAAATTGAAACTGTAATCAGAAATCTTCCAGCAAACAAAAGCCCAGGTCCAGACGGCTTCACAGCTGAATTCTACCAAAAATTTCGAGAAGAGCTAACACCTATCCTACTGAAACTCTTCCAGAAAATTGCAGAGGAAGGTAAACTTCCAAACTCATTCTATGAGGCCACCATCACCCGAATACCAAAACCTGACAAAGATGTCACAAAAAAAGAAAACTACAGGCCAATATCACTGATGAACATAGATGCAAAAATCCTCAACAAAATTCTAGCAATCAGAATCCAACAACACATTAAAAAGATCATACACCATGACCAAGTGGGCTTTATCCCAGGGATGCAAGGATTCTTCAATATCCGCAAATCAATCAATGTAATTCACCACATTAACAAATTGAAAAATCAAAACCATATGATTATCTCAATAGATGCAGAGAAGGCCTTTGACAAAATTCAACATCCATTTATGATAAAAACTCTCCAGAAAGCAGGAATAGAAGGAACATACCTCAACATAATAAAAGCTATATATGGCAAACCCACAGCAAACATTATCCTCAATGGTGAAAAATTGAAAGCATTTCCCCTAAAGTCAGGAACAAGACAAGGGTGTCCACTTTCACCGCTACTATTCAACATAGTTCTGGAAGTTTTGGCCACAGCAATCAGAGCAGAAAAAGAAATAAAAGGAATCCAAATTGGAAAAGAAGAAGTAAAACTATCACTGTTTGCAGATGACATGATCCTCTACATGGAAAACCCTAAAGACCCCACCAGAAAATTACTAGAGCTAATCAATGAATATAGTAAAGTTGCAGGATATAAAATCAACACACAGAAATCCCTTGCATTCCTATACACTAATAATGAGAAAGTAGAAAAAGAAATTAAGGAAACAATTCCATTCACCATTGCAACGAAAAGAATAAAATACTTAGGAATATATCTACCCAAAGAAACTAAAGACCTATATATAGAAAACTATAAAACTATAAAACACTTTGAAAGAAATCAAAGAGGACACTAATAGATGGAGAAATATACCATGTTCATGGATTGGAAGAATCAATATAGTGAAAATGAGAATACTACCCAAAGCAACTTACAAATTCAATGCAATCCCTATCAAGCTACCAGCCATATTTTTCACAGAACTAGAACAAATAATTTCAAGATTTGTATGGAAATACAAAAAACCTCGAATTGCCAAAGCAATCTTGAGAAAGAAGAATGGAACTGGAGGAATCAACTTGCCTGACTTCAGGCTCTACTACAAAGACACAGTCATCAAAACAGTATGGTACTGGCACAAAGACAGACATATAGATCAATGGAACAAAATAGAAAGCCCAGAGATAAATCCACACACCTATGGACACCTTATCTTTGACAAAGGAGGCAAGAATATACAATGGAGTAAAGACAATCTCTTTAACAAGTGGTGCTGGGAAAACTGGTCAACCTCTTGTAAAAGAATGAAACTAGATCACTTTCTAACACCGCACACAAAAATAAACTCAAAATGGATTAAAGATCTAAATGTAAGACCAGAAACTATAAAACTCCTAGAGGAGAACATAGGCAAAACACTCTCAGACATAAATCACAGCAGGATCCTCTATGATCCACCTCCCAGAATTCTGGAAATAAAAGCAAAAATAAACAAATGGGATCTAATTAAAATTAAAAGCTTCTGCACAACAAAGGAAAATATAAGCAACGTGAAAAGACAGCCTTCTGAATGGGAGAAAATAATAGCAAATGAAGCAACTGACAAAAAACTAATCTCAAAAATATACTAGCAACTTATGCAGCTCAATTCCAGAAAAATAAACAACCCAATCAAAAAATGGGCCAAAGAACTAAATAGACATTTATCCAAAGAAGACATATGGATGGCTAACAAACACATGAAAAGATGCTCAACATCACTCATTATTAGAGAAATGCAAATCAAAACCACATTGAGGTACCACTTCACACCAGTCAGAATGGCTGCAATCCAAAAATCTGCAAGCAATAAATGCTGGAGAGGGTGTGGAGAAAAGGGAACCCCCTTACACTGTTGGTGGGAATGCAAACTAGTACAGCCACTATGGAGAACAGTGTGGAGATTCCTTAAAAAATTGCAAATAGAACTACCTTATGACCCAGCAATCCCACTGCTGGGCATACACACCGAGGAAACCAGAATTGAAAGAGACACATGTACCCCAATGTTCATCGCAGCACTGTTTATAATAGCCAGGACATGGAAACAACCTAGATGTCCATCAGCAGATGAATGGATAAGAAAGCTGTGGTACATATACACAATGCAGTATTACTCAGCCGTTAAAAAGAATTCATTTGATTCAGTTCTGATGAGATGGATGAAACTGGAGCCGATTATACAGAGTGAAGTAAGCCAGAAAGAAAAACACCAATACTGTATACTAACACATATATATGGAATTTAGAAAGATGGCAATGACGACCCTGTATGCAAGACAGGAAAAAAGACACAGCTGTGTATAACGGACTTTTGGACTCAGAGGGAGAGGGAGAGGGTGGGATGATTTGGGAGAATGGCATTCTATCATGTATACTATCATGTAAGAATTGAATCGTGTCTATGTCTGACGCAGGATACAGCATGCTTGGGGCTGGTGCATGGGGATGACCCACAGAGATGTTATGGGGAGGGAGGTGGGAGGGGGGTTCATGTTTGGGAACACATGTAAGAATTAAAGATTTTAAAATTAAAAAAAATAAAATTAAAAAAAAAAAAAAAGAAAGCATCACTACAAACAAAGCTAGTGGAGGTGATGGAATTCCAGTTGAGCTATTTCAAATCCTGAAAGATGATAAAAGAAAAAAAAAAAAAATCAAGTGGATGTTAGGAAGCATCACTACAAGGTGATGGAATTCCAGCTGAGTTTTTTCAAATCCTGAAAGATGATGCTATTAAAGTGCTACACTCAATATGCCAGCAGATTTGGAACACTCAGCAATGGCCACAGGACTGGAAAAGATCAGTTTTCATTCCAATCCAAAAGACAGGCAATAACTACTGCACAGTTTCCCTCATTTCACATGCTAAGAAAGTAATGATCAAAACTCTACAAGCTATGCTTCAACAGTTCATGAATTGAGAATTTCCACATGTTCAAGCTGGATTTAGAAAAGGCAGAAGAACCAGAGATGAAATTGCCAACATTTGTTAGATCATAGAAAAAGCAAGAGAATTCCATATACGCATCTACTTCTGCTTCAATGACCACACTAAAGCCTTTGACTGTATGTATCACAACAAACTGTGGAAAATTCTTAAAGAGATGGGAATACCAGACCACCTCACCTACCTCCTGCAAAACCTGTATGCAGATCAAGGAGCAACTGTTAGAATGGAATATGGAACAATGAACTGGTTCAAAAGTGGGAAAGGAGTACATCAAGGCTGTATACTGTCACCCTGCTTCTTTAACTTATAGGCAGAGTATACCATGCAAAATGCCAGGCTGGATGAAGCACAAAATGGACTCAAGATTTCCAGGAGAAATATCAATAACAGATGACACCACCCTTTTGGCAGAAAGTGAAAGGAATTAAAGAGCTTCTTGATGAAGTTGAAAAAGGACAGTGAAAAGGCTGGCTTAAAACTCAACATTCAAAAGCTAAGATCATGGCATCTGATCCCATCATTTCACTGCAAATAGATGAGGAAACAATGAAACAGTGACAGACTATTTTCTTGGGTCCCAAAATCACTGCAGATGGTGACTGCAGCCATAAAATTAAAAGATGCTTGAAGTGAAGTGAAGTGAAGTGAAGTGAAGTGAAGTTGCTCAGTCATGTCCGACTCTTTGTGACCCCATGGATTGTAGCCTACCAGGATCCTCCCTCCATGGGATTCTCCAGGCAAGAGTACTGGAGTGGGTTGCCATTTCCTTCTCTAGGGGATCTTCCCAACCCAGGGATCAAACCCAGGTCTCCAGCATTCCAGCCAGATGCTTTAACCTCTGAGTCACCAGGGAAAAGATGCTTACCCCTTTTGAAAAAAAAAAAAAGCAATGATAAACCTAGACAGTGTATTAAAAAGCAGAGACATTACTTTGCCAACAAACTTCTGTATAGTCAAAGATACAGTTTTTCTAGTAGTCGTACAGATGTGAGAGTTGGACCATAAGGAAGGCTGAGCACTGAAGAACTGATGCTTTTGAATTGTGGTGTTTGAGAAGACTTTTGAGAGTTCCTTGAACTGCAAGGAGATCAAACCACTCAATCCTAAAGGAAATCAACCCTGAATATTTATTGGACGGACTGATGCTGAAGCTGAAGCCCCAAAACTGCGGCCACTGGATTGTAGAGCTGACTCATTGCAAAAGACCCTGATGCTGGGAAAGATTGAAGACAGGAGGAGAAGGGGATTACAGAGGACGAGATGGTGGGATGGTTTGACCGACTCGATGAGCATGAGTTTGAACAAGCTCTGGGAGTTGGTGAAGGACAGGGAATCCTGGCATGCTGCAGTCCATGGGGTCTCAAAGTGTTGAACATGACTGAGGGACTGAACAACAACATTATAACATTTAAATATAATTTTAAGAATTTTTAGAAAACTGTATCAAGTTCTGTACAGTTATTCACAAAGCATACACACCAACACTTTAGAATGGTTGTTTATTTTTAGTTAATATCTATTAGAGTATAGTTGCTTTACAATGTTGTGTTAGTTTCTGCTATACAACAGGGTGAATCAGCCATACATATACATATATCCCCTCTTTTTTTAGATTTCCTTCCCATTTAAGTCAGCACAGAGCACTGAGTAAGTTTCATTGACCTATCCCTAATAGTTTATCATTAGTTATCTATTCTATATATAGTATCAATAATGTATATTCGGTTCAGTTCAATCACTCAGTCGTGTCCGACTCTTTGCGACCCCATGAATCACAGCACACCAGGCCTCCCTGTCCATCACCATCTCCCAGAATTCACTCAGACTCACATCCATCAAGTCCGTGGTGCCATCCAGCCATCTCATCCTCGGTCGTCCCCTTTTCCTCCTGCCCCCAATCCCTCCCAGCATCAGAGTCTTTTCCAATGAGTCAGCTCTTCACATGAGGTGGCCAAAGTATTGGAGTTTCAGCTTCAGCATCATTCCCTTCAAAGAAATCCCAGGGCTGATCTCCTTCAGAATGGACTGGTTGAATCTCCTTGCAGTCCAAGGGACTCTCAAGAGTCTTCTCCAACACCACAGTTCAAAAGCATCAATTCTTTGGTGCTCAGCTTTCTTCACAGTCCAACTCTCACATCCATACATGACCACTGGAAAAACCATAGCCTTATGTTGATCTAATATCCCAATTCATCTCATCCCCTTATTCCCCACGTTGTTGTCCATACATTTGTTCTCTATGTCTATGTCTCTTTTTCTGATTTTTAAATAAAATCATCTATACCATTTTTCTAGATTCCACACATATGAATTAGTATACATTATTTGTTTTTCCCTTTCTGACTTAACTGTATGATAGGTCAATCGCCATATCTACATATGACCCCATTCTGTTGTTTTATATGGCTGAGTAATATTTCATTTTATAAATGTACCACATCTTCTTCATTCATTTCTCTGTTGATAGACATTTAGGTTGCTTTCATGTCCTGTCTACTGGAAATAGTGCTACAATGAACAGTGGCATCCATGTGTCTTTTTGATTTATATTTTTTTCTGGATATATGTACAGAATTTGGATTGCTGGATCATTTGCCTTGCCTTGCATGTGTGCACAGTCATCTCCAACTTCTTAGCAACCCTGAGGACTGTAGCCTGTCCAAGCTCTGTTGTTCATGAAATTTTCCAAACAAGAATACTGGAGTGGGTTGCCATTTGCTGCTCCAGAGGATCTTGCTGACTCAAGAATCAAACTTTCATCTCCTAGATCTGCTACATTAGCAGGCAGACTTTACCACTGTACCACCTGGGAAGCCCCAGGGATTGCTGGGTCATATAATAGCTCTATTTTTAGTTTTTAAGCAACCTCTTTACTGTTCTCCACACAGGCTGTACCAATTTACATTTCTTAACAACAGTGTTAAGAGCATTCCCTTTTCTCTACACCTTCTCTAGAATGTATTCTTTGTAGATTACTTGATAGCCATTCTGAACAGTGTGAGATGATATCGTATTGCAATTTTGATTTGCGTTTCTCAAATAATAAGTAATCTTGAGCATCTTTTCATGTGTTTATTGGCCATAAGTATATCTTCCTTGGAAAAACCTATTTAGGTCTTCCACTCAAGTTCATAAAGTTGGAGGGAAGATAAGAACAAAATGAGGATGTTGCTGTTCAGTTGCTAAGTCATGTCTGACTCTTTGGAGCTGCATAAACTGTAGAACCCCAAGTTCTTCTATCCTCCACTATCTCCTGGACTTTGCTCACATTCATGTCCATTGAGTTGGTGATGCTATCTAACCATCTCATCCTCTGCTGCCCTCTTCTCCTTTTGCCTTCACTCTTTCCCAGCATCAGGGTCTTTTCCAATGAATCAGCTCTAAACATCAGGTGGCCAAATTATTGAAGCTTCAACTTCAGCATCAGTCCTTCCAATGAATATTCAGGGCTGGTTTCCTTTAGGATTGACTGGTTTGATCTCCATGCTGTCCAAGGGCCTCTCAAGAGTCTTCTACAGCACCACAGTTGGAAAGCATCAATTCTTAGGCATTCAGCCTTTTTTATGTTCCAACTCTCAAATCTACTGGGAAAAAAACATAGTTTTCACTAAATGTATCTTTGTCTGCAAAGTGATGTTTCTGCTTTTTAGTACACTGTCTAGGTTTTTCACAGCTTTCTTTCTGAGGAGCAAGGGTCTTTTACCACGCAGCCACCATCTACAGTGCCGCCACCGTCTATAGTGATTTTGCAGCACAAGAAAATATAATCTGTCACTGCTTCCACTTTTTTCCCTTCCATTTGCCATGAAGTGATGGCACTGGATGCCATGAATATAGTTTTTTGAATGTTGAGTTTCAAGTCAGCTTTTCACTCTTCTCTTTCACCTTCATCAAGAGGTTCTTTAGTTTTGCTTCACTTTCTGCCATTAGAGTGATATCATATGCATATCTGAGGTGATTGATATGTCTCCTGGCAGTCTTGATTCCAGCTTGTGATTCATCCAGCCTGGCATTTCACATGAAATAAAGGATAAAGTGTAGAAAACTCCTACACTGTTGGTGGGAATGTAAACTGGTACAGTAACTATAAAAACTATAGAGAACAATTCTCTATAGCTGCTGCACCAATTTACATTTCCACCAACAGTGTAAGAACATTTAAATGAGAAAATGAAAATCTAGACTTTATCAGAGGCCATATTCACCTGGCATGGAAAATACCTCTCTGTAGAACACAGCCACACAGAACCAAACAGAAGTAGGAAAAGCATTGAGAAGTTTGCAGAAGACTTTAGGAATATGATTTCAAACCCTGAGGTTCTGCTTTGGGCAATTCATCCTTGACCCTAATAGATCCTGAAAAGGCTGAAAGACTGAAAGTGTAGACGCTCAGTCATGTCTGATTCTTTGTGACACCATAGACTGCAGCCTACCATACTCCTCCGTCCATGGGATTTTCCAGGCAAGAGTACTGGAGTAGTTTGCCATTTCCTTCTCTAGGGGATCTTCCCAAACCAGGATCCAAACCCTGGTCTCCTGCATTGTAGACAGACACTTTACTGTCTGAGCCACCAGGGAAGTCAAATGAAAGTGTGAAAGTGAAAGTCGCTCAGTCGTGTCTGACTCTTTGCAGCCCCATGGACTATACAAGTCCATGGGATTCTCCAGGCCAGAACACTGGAGTGGGTAGCCTTTCCCTTCTCCAGGGGATCTTTCTAAACCAGGGATCAAACCCAATAGATTCTAGAACTAGCAGTTTCCTTTTTTGCTTATGTTAATTAGCAGATCTTTATTTCCACTATATACAACAATGCATTTCTTCTCACTTGAAACTATTACATTTCTCTTCCTATCTCCAGACTCAAAATTTCCCATTTCTAGTAGTTATTTAATTTAGTGTAGAGATGATAGATGCATAAATACAGATGGGGCCTTCATGAAGTCCAAGTTGCCAAGGCTTAAGTAACAGAGACATGAGTATATTGGCAGGCAAATAATGTCACTTTTTTTTTTAAAATTATGACTGGCAGTTTTGGTGAAGTTTAGAGTGCTTTGATAACAGACTATTTCAATTCTGTCATAGGAAGATTTGTTATCAATTGACTCCTTTTCTTTATTCCAAGCAGCTTTTAATATGTCCAAAAGCAGGACCCACTAGTATGGTCTATTAAGCAAAATATTATTCTTTTTTTTCTTCATATCTATCTAAACATAAAATTGGATACTAATTCCTAATTCAACATTTATTGAGTTCCTACTAATACCATACATGTTACATACATACCTACTACACTACATACATACCAGGTGTAATACAAGGTACTGCCATCATAAAGATAAATGAAGACCATGCACCTTTAAGGGACTCACAGTAAAATAGGGAAGACATATAAGTAAGTTAAAATTTGTATGAAAATGTGATAGAACAAGATAATATAGACACATTCCTCTTTGCTTCTTCCAAGTAAGAACAATGAGAAAGCAACATGAAAATAACAAAAGAAACAATCAAAAAGAGATAGGAAGGCATGAAAGATGAAGGCAAACTGGTTTGAGACCCCAGAACTAGAAGAACAGTACAGGAGCAGGTTATCTTGGTTCCTTTACCCAAAAAAAGAAGACACCCTGTTTTCTGACCTCCAGCCAAGCAACAGAAGGCAGCCCAGGTACAGTCACTCTTCATAGGGATTCAAGGAAAGTTCATCTGACAAACTCAGAAGAATCCTACATCACAAGCAAAGGGGATCAGTAGGGAGACACATCAGTAGTCACTGGTCATAGAAAGTCCCTCTCCCTCCTATACAGCTTGAGAGGCCTGTCTCTTAGAGATACAAAGGTGGCCAGGTAGAATCAGTGACAGGGACCCAGTCATGATAGCAGCTTGTTCAAAGAGGCTCTGTCTGTCTGCATGCCTGGACCCCTTTCCCTTCTAAAAGACTCCAGACCAGGTGGGTAGAACCAGCAAGAGTAATTAACATTAATTTTATATAACATCTTCCAAAACTACAAGGGAACAGACATGTCTCACTTTATTTATGATACTAGTATTGTCCTTGATGGTGGTGGCTTAGTTGCTAAGTCGTGTCTGACTCTTGCTACCCCAAGGATTGTAGACCCCCAGGCTCCTTTCTGTTCATGGGAATTATCAAGCAAGAATATTGGAATGGGTTGCCATTTGCTTCTCCAGGGGATCTTCCAGACCCAGTAATCAAATCCAGGTCTCCTGCATTATCGGAAGACTCCTGCATTGCAGGTGGATTCTTTACCAACTGAGCTACAAGGAAAGCCCTATTGTCCTTGATACAAAAACCTAAATAAATAAATAAATAAATGAAAGATAGTACAAAAATTAAACTGCAAATCATTATCTCTTATGAATATAGACAGAAATATCCTCAGCAAAATATTAGCAAATAAATCTATCAGTGTATAAAAAGAATTATGCTCCATGATCAAGAGGCATTTATTCCAGACATTCAAAGCAGGTTTAACATTCTAAAATCAATGAATATAATCCAACATATCAAATATAATGTTTAAGATATTGATTAAATTAAAATAAAAAGATGAAAGTTATACAAAAATAAGATCTGAAGAGACTATAACACTGTTAAACAAAGTGAAATTCATGATAAGAGATATACAATATAAAGGATAATCAGGCATGCTACACAATCATAAGAGGTAAAATCTTTAAGAAGATATATCAACTGAAAATTTACTTGCCCCTTAAACAGAGTATCCAAAGTACTTGAAGCAGAAACTGATCCAACTGAACAAGACAAAACAAAAAAAGATTCACAATTAGAGTTAGGGACATCAATAATCCTTTCAAAGCAATTGATAAAACAAATACACTAAAAGTTATTAAGGATATTTACTACCTGAACATCACTGCCAATCAACATGTCCTAACTGACATGACCTAACACTTCATCTAGCAGACTGAAAAAATTCTTTCAAGTATGCATGGAACATTCACTATGATAGAACATATTTTTAGTTATAAAACAAACTTGAATTTAAAAGGATTGATACCATACAAAGTATGTTCTTGGACCAAAATGGAATTAGACTGGAAATCAATAACAAGATAATTTTCAAAAAGTTTCAAATCTTTAAATATTAAACAGCATACTTCTAAATAACCAAATGATTGAAGAAGAAATCACATTGGACACTATATAATAAAATTTTATGTTAAATGAAAATGAAAATACTGCATATCAAAAATTCCAGAGTAAAACTAAAGCATGCTTAAATGGAAATTTATAGCACAAATGCTTATATTGGAAAAGAAGAGATGTCTTGAATCAGTTAGTCTTCAGACTTGAAGAACTAGCAAAAAAAGAATAAAGTAAACATAAAGCAAGCAAAGGAAAGAACATAATAAGGTTTAAGGAAGAAACCAATAAAATAAGAAAAAGAAAAACCAGTAAAGAAAGTAAATGAGACCAAAAAAAGTTGTTCTTTAAATTCAATAAAACTGATACACAAGTGGGTAAAGAACAAGCAAAATAGATTTGGCAGTATCATACACATTCTACAAGCTATACAATGATAACAAAGAAATGTTAAGAACACTACTGTGCCAATAAATTTGATAACCTACCATTCAATACCACAGTAATCTAACTCCAAGCCCCAAATGGTAATACAGAAGAAGCTGAACAGTTCTATGAAGATATACAAGACCTACTGGAACTAACACCCCAAAAAGATGTCCTCTTCATTACAGGAGACGGGAATGCAAAAAAAGGAAGTCAAGAGACACCTGGAGTAACAGGAAAATTTGGCCTTGGAGTACAAATAAAGCAGGTTAAAGGCAAACAGACTTTTGCCAAAGCAGGTTAAAGGCTAACAGAGTTTTGCCAAGAGAATGCACTGGTCATAGCAAACATTGTCTTCCAACAACACAAGAGAAGACTCTACACATGGACATCACCAGATGGTCAATACTGAAATAAGATTGATTGTATTCTTTGCAGCCAAAGATAGAGAAGCTCTATACAATCAGCAAAAACAAGACCTGAAACTGACTGTGACTCAGATAATGAACTCTTTATTGCCAAATTCATACTTAAATTGAAGAAAGTAGGGAAAACCACTAGACCATTCAGGCATGACCTAAACCAAATCTCTTAAAATTGTATGGTGGAAGTGAGAAATAGATTTAAGGGACTAGATCTGATAGACAGAGTGCCTTAAAAACTATAGACAGAGGTTTGTGACATTGTTTAAGAGGCAATGATCAAGACCATTCCAAGAAAAAGAAATTCAAAAAGGCAAAATGGTTGTCTGAGGAGGCCTTACAAGTAGCTGAGAAAAGAAGAGAAGTTAAAAGCAAAGGAGAGGGGGCGGTCCTAAGATGGCGGAGGAATAGGACAGGGAGACCACTTTCTCCGTCACAAATTCATCAAAAGAACATTTCAATGCTGAGCAAACTCCACAAAACAACTTCTGAATGCTGGCAGAGGACATGAGGGACCCAGAAAAGCAGATCATTGTCTTCAAAAACAGGTAGGAAAAAATATAAAAGATGAAAAAAGAGACAAAGGAGGTGGGGAGGGAACTCCATCCTGGGAAGGGAATCCCGTCCCGTGAAGGGAATCTTAGGAAGAGAAGTTTCCAAACACCAGGAAACACTCTCCCTGCCAAGTCTGTGGTGAGCCTTGGAAGCACAGAGGGCAACATAACAGGAAGGAAAAACAAATAAACAATTAAAACCAACAGATTGCAAGCCCAACAGTAACTCCCCCAGTGGAAAAGCAGGGCAGACGCCTGCATCCGCTACTAGCAAGTGGGGGCAGGGCAGGGAAGCGAGGGAGGCGCGGGCTGCAGTGCTTTTTAAGAATCGGGCAGGAACACCCCGGGCATAACCAGAATGAACTAACTTGGGCTAGCAAACCAGACTGTGGGATAGCTATCACGTGAAAAGCTCGAACATAAGACACCGCCAGGACCTCACACAGAACAAAGGATGGGGCGGAAATAGCCGGCTGCAGACCACCCCCTGCTGGGGACAGGCAGCCAGAGCCATAAGGTCTGGAAGGGGGCAATTGCAGCCCTGGAGAGACTTTACCTACCAAACTGCAAGCAGGCTTCTTTGCTAAGACTTCTGGGGGTTCTGGACAGTCACCATCTGCCTCACAAGGGGTGCCAGCGGTACACCCAGAAACCTGAGCGGCAGAGACGGGAAAGGCAATAAGTTGCAGCAACCGCGCTCACCAAACACTTGAGCTACTCGGACCTGGGAAGGGCACAAAACTCAGTCCCAACCGAATCTGCGCTTCTGAGGGCTACCTGAGCACCGAACCTGAGCGGCTTAGACCAGGGAGGTGCATGCAGCCTAGAGCCAGCCTCAGACGGTTCCCGGTGGAGCAATGTAGAGCCTGAGTGGTTTGTGTGCCGTGAGCAGGGGCAGGCCCAGCGGGGCTGAGACACTGCATGCACAAGACAGTGTTATTTGTTTGCAGCATCCCTCCCTCCCCACAGCACGACTGAACAAGTGAGCCTTAAAAAAAAAAAAAGTGTCCACCACTGCCCCCCCTGTGTCAGGACAGAAATCAGACACTGAAGAGACCAGCAAACAGAAGAAGTTAAACAGAGGGAACTGCCTTGGAAGTGACCCCACACTGCCCACAATACCAGAGAAAGGGCCAGATATATCTTTACTATTTTTGCGATCATACTTTTTTTTTCCTTTTTTTCTTTTTTGTTGTTGTTTTTTTTTTGTTGTTGATGCAGTTGTGTGGTTGTTTTTTCTTCTTTTTTTTTCTAACTTTTTACAGTTGTTAAGTCCTCTATTCCTCCTTTAATTTTTATTTCTATAACCTACTATTAATTTTCAAAAAAAAAAGACCCTATTTTTTTAAAGCAAACGCCATATATAGTCTATGTGTGGTTGTTGTTTTTTTAATAATTCTTGTGGTTTTTTTTTTTCTTCTTCTTCTTCTTTTTCTTTTCTTTAATATTGTATTTTTGAAAATCCAACCTCTACTCTAGATTTTTAATCTTTGCTTTTTGGTATTTGTTGTCAATTTTGTACATTTAAAACCCAAACTTCACTACCCATGTTTACCTGAGAGCGAGATTACTGGCTTGACCACTCTCTCCTCCTTTGGACTCTCCTTTTTCTCCACCAGGTGGCCTCTGTCTCTTCCCTCCCCCTTCTCTTCTCTACCCAACTCTGTGAATCTCTGTGTGTTACAGACGGTGGAGAACACCTAAGGAAATGGTTACTGGCTGAATCTGTCTCTCTCCTTTTCATTTCCCTCTTTCATCCTCCTGGCCACCTCTGTCTACTTCCTCCCTCTCCTCTTCCCTGTATAACTCCACAAATACCTCTGGGCGGTCCAGACTGTGGAGCACACATAAGGAAGTGATTACTGATTAGCTTGCTCTCTCCTCTTTTGATCCCACCTCATCTCATGCCAGTCACCTCTAACTACCCCCTCCCCCTTCTCTTCTCCATGTAACTCAGTGAACCTCGCTGGGTGTCCCTCAATGTGGAGAAACTTTTCATCTTTAACCTAGATGTTTTATCATCAGTGCCATAAGATGGAGAAGTCTTGAGGCTACTGTAAAAATAAAACTAAAAACCAGAAGCAGGAGGCTTAAGTCCAAATCCTGAGAACATCAGAGAACTCCTGAATTCAGGGAACATTAAGCAATAGGAGCTCATCAAATGCCTCCATACCTACACTGAAACCAAGCACCACCCAAGGGCCAACAAGTTCCAGAGCAAGACATACCACGCAAGTTCTCCAGCAACACAGGAACACACCCCTGAACTTCAATATACAGGCAGCTCAAAGTTACTCCAAAACCATTGACATCTCATAACACATTTCTGGTCACTCCATTGCACTCCAGAGAGAAGAAATCCAGCTCCATCCACCAGAACTCCAACACAAGCCTCCCTAACCAAGAAACCTTGACAAGCCACTGATACAAACCCACCAACAGTGAGGAAGCTCCATAATAAGGAGAACTCCACAAATTCCCAGAATATAGAAAGGCCACCCCAAACGCAGCAAATAAACCAAGATGAAGAGACAGAGGAATACTCAGCAGGTTAAGGAACAGGAGAAATGCCCCCCAAACCAAACAAAACAGGAAGAGATAGGGAATCTATCTGAGAAAGAATTCCAAATATTGATAATGAAAATGATCCAAAATCTTGAAATCAAAATGGAATCACAGATAAATAGCCTGGAGACAAGGATTGAGAAGATGCAAGAAAGGTTTAACAAGGACTTAGAAGAAATAAAAAAGAGTCACTATATAATGAATAATGCAATAAATGAGATCAGAAACACTCTGGAGGCAACAAATAGCAGAATAATGGAGGCAGAAGATAGGATTAGTGAAATAGAAGATAGAATGGTAGAAATAAATGAATCAGAGAGGAAAAAAAATGAATTAAAAGAAATGAGGACAATCTCAGAGACCTCCAGGACAATATGAAATGCTCCAACATTCGAATTATAGGAGTCCCAGAAGAAGAAGACAGAAAGAAAGACCATGAGAAAATCCTTGAGGAGATAATAGTTGAAAACTTCCCTAAAATGGGGAAGGAAATAATCACCCAAGGCCAAGAAACCAAGAGAGTTCCAAATAGGATAAACTCAAGGCGAAACAGCCCAGGACACATATTAATCAAATTAACAAAGATCAAACACAAAGAACAAATATTAAAACCAGCAAGGGAAAAACAACAAATAACACACAAGGGGATTCCCATAAGGATAACAGCTGATCTTTCAATAGAAACTCTTCAGGCCAGGAGGGAATGACAAGACATACTTAAAGAGATGAAAGAAAATAACCTACAGCCCAGATTACTGTAACCAGCAAGGATCTCATTCAAATACGAAGGAGAAATCAAAAGCTTTACAGACAAGCAAAAGCTGAGAGAATTCAGCACCACCAAACCAGCTCTCCAACAAATGCTAAAGGATATTCTCTAGACAGGAAACACAAAAAGGGTGTATAAACCCGAACCCAAAACAATAAAGCAAATGGCAACGGGATCATACTTATCAATAATTACCTTAAAGGTAAATGGGTTGAATGCCCCAACCAAAAGACAAAGACTGGCTGAATGGATACAAAAACAAGATCCCTCAATATGTTGTCTACAAGAGACCCACCTCAAAACAAGGGACACATACAGACTGAAAGTGAAGGGCTGGAAAAAGATATTCCATGCAAATAGAGACCAAAAGAAAGTAGGAGTAACAATACTCATATCAGGTAAAATAGACTTTAAAACAAAGGTTGTGAAAAGAGACAAAGAAGGCCACTACATAATGATCAAAGGATCAATCCAAGAAGAAGATATAACAATTATAAATATATATGCACCCAACATAGGAGCACCGCAATATGTAAGACAAATGCTAACAAGTATGAAAGGGGAAATTAACAATAACACAATAATAGTGGGGACTTTAATACCCCACTCACACCTATGGACAGATCAACTAAACAGAAAATTAACAAAGAAATGCAAACTTTAAATGATACAATAGACCAGTTAGACTGAATTGATATCTATATGACATTTCATCCCAAAATAATGAATTTCACCTTTTTCTCAAGCTCACACGGAACCTTCTCCAGGATAGATCACATCCTGGGCCATAAATCTAACATTGATAAATTAAAAAAAAAAAAAATCGAAATCATTCCAAGCATCTTTTCTGACCATAATGCATTAAGATTAGATCTCAATTACAGGAGAAAAACTATTAAAAATTCCAACATATGGAGGCTGAAAACACGCTTCTGAATAACCAACAAATCACAGAAGAAATCAAAAAAGAAATCAAAATATGCATAGAAACAAATGAAAATGAAAACACAACAACCCAAAACCTGTGGGACACTGTTAAAAGCAGTGCTAAGAAGAAAGTTCATAGCAATACAGGCATACCTCAAGAAACAAGAAAAAAGTCAAATAAATAACCTAACTACACCTAAAGCAACTAGAAGAGGAAGAAATGGAGAACCTCAGAGTTAGTAGAAGGAATGAAATCTTAAAAATTAGAGCAGAGATAAATGCAAAAGTAACAAAAGAGAACATAGCAAACATCAACAAAACCAAAAGCTGGTTCTTTGAAAGGATAAATAAAATTGACAAACCATTAGCCAGACCTATCAAGAAACAAAGGGAGAAAAATCAAATCAATAAAATTAGAAATGAAAATGGACAGATCACAACAGACAACACAGAAATACAAAGGATCTTAAGAGACTACTATCAGCAATTATATGCCAATAAAATGGACAACATGGAAGAAATGGACAAATTCTTAGAAAAGTACAATATTCCAAAACTGAACCAGGAAGAAATAGAAAATCTTAACAAACCCATCACAAGCACAGAAATTGAAACTGTAATCAGAAATCTTCCAGCAAACAAAAGCCCAGGTCCAGACGGCTTCACAGCTGAATTCTACCAAAAATTTCGAGAAGAGCTAACACCTATCCTACTGAAACTCTTCCAGAAAATTGCAGAGGAAGGTAAACTTCCAAACTCATTCTATGAGGCCACCATCACCCGAATACCAAAACCTGACAAAGATGTCACAAAAAAAGAAAACTACAGGCCAATATCACTGATGAACATAGATGCAAAAATCCTCAACAAAATTCTAGCAATCAGAATCCAACAACACATTAAAAAGATCATACACCATGACCAAGTGGGCTTTATCCCAGGGATGCAAGGATTCTTCAATATCCGCAAATCAATCAATGTAATTCACCACATTAACAAATTGAAAAATCAAAACCATATGATTATCTCAATAGATGCAGAGAAGGCCTTTGACAAAATTCAACATCCATTTATGATAAAAACTCTCCAGAAAGCAGGAATAGAAGGAACATACCTCAACATAATAAAAGCTATATATGACAAACCCACAGCAAACATTATCCTCAATGGTGAAAAATTGAAAGCGTTTCCCCTAAAATCAGGAACAAGACAAGGGTGCCCACTTTCACTGCTACTATTCAACATAGTTCTGGAAGTTTTGGCCACAGCAATCAGAGCAGAAAAAGAAATAAAAGGAATCCAAATTGGAAAAGAAGAAGTAAAACTCTCACTGTTTGCAGATGACATGATCCTCTACATAGAAAACCCTAAAGACCCCACCAGAAAATTACTAGAGCTAATCAATGAATATAGTAAAGTTGCAGGATATAAAATCAACAAACAGAAATCCCTTGCATTCCTATACACTAATAATGAGAAGGTAGAAAAAGAAATTAAGGAAACAATTCCATTCACCATTGCAACGAAAAGAATAAAATACTTAGGAATATATCTACCCAAAGAAACTAAAGACCTATATATAGAAAACTATAAAACACTTTGAAAGAAATCAAAGAGGACACTAATAGATGGAGAAATATACCATGTTCATGGATCGGAAGAATCAATATAGTGAAAATGAGTATACTACCCAAAGCAATTTACAAATTCAATGCAATCCCTGTCAAGCTACCAGCCATATTTTTCACAGTACTAGAACAAATAATTTCAAGTTTGTATGGAAATACAAAAAACCTCGAAGAGCCAAAGCAAACTTGAGAAAGAAGAATGGAACTGAAGGAATCAACTTGCCTGACTTCAGGCTCTACTACAAAGCCACAGTTATCAAGACAGTATGGTTAAGCACAAAGACAGTAATATAGATGAATGGAACAAAATAGAAAGCCCAGAGATAAATCCACACACCTATGGACACCTTATCTTTGACAAAGGAGGCAAGAATATACAATGGAGTAAAGACAATCTCTTTAACAAGTGGTGCTGGGAAAACTGGTCAACCACTTGTAAAAGAATGAAACTAGATCACTTTCTAACACCACACACACAAATAAACTCAAAATGGATTAAAGATCTAAATGTAAGACCAGAAACTATAAAACTCCTAGAGGAGAACATAGGCAAAACACTCTCAGACATAAATCACAGCTGGATCCTCTATGATCCACCTCCCAGAATTCTGGAAATAAAAGCAAAGATAAACAAATGGGACCTAATTAAAATTAAAAGCTTCTGCACAACAAAGGAAAATATAAGCAAGGTGAAAAGACAGCCTTCTGAATGGGAGAAAATAATAGCAAATGAAGCAACTGACAAACAACTAATCTCAAAAATATACAAGCAACTTATGCAGCTCAATTCCAGAAAAATAAACGGCCCAATCAAAAAATGGGCCAAAGAACTAAATAGACATTTCTCCAAAGAAGACATACGGATGGCTAACAAACACATGAAAAGATGCTCAACATCACTCATTATAAGAGAAATGCAAATCAAGACCATAATGAGGTACCACTTCACACCAGTCAGAATGGCTGTGATCCAAAAGACTGCAAGCAATAAATGCTGGAGAGGGTGTGGAGAAAAGGGAACCCTCTTACACTGTTGGTGGGAATGCAAACTAGTACAGCCACTATGGAAAACAGTGTGGAGATTTCTTTAAAAAATTGCAAATAGAACTGCCTTATGACCCAGCAATCCTACTGCTGGGCATACACACCGAGGAAACCAGAATAGAAATTGATACATGTACCCCAATGTTCATCGCACCACTGTTTATAATAGCCAGGACATGGAAACAACCCTGATGTCCATCAGCAGAAGAATGGATAAGAAAGCTGTTGTACATATACACAATGGAGTATTACTCACCCATTAAAAAGAACGCATTTGAATCAGTTCTAATGAGATGGATGAAACTGGAGCCAATTATACAGAGTGAAGTAAGCCAGAAAGAAAAACTCCAATATAGTATACTAACACATATATACGGAATTTAGAAAGATGATAATGATAACCCTGTATGCAAGACAGCAAAAGAGACACAGATGTGTAGAGCGGACTTTTGGACTCTGAGGGAGAGGGGGAGGGTGGGATGATTTGGGAGAATGGCACTGAAACATGTATACTATCATGTAAGAAACGAATCGCCAGTCTTGTTTGATGCAGGATACAGCATGCTTGGGACTGGTGCATGGGGATGATCCAGAGAGATGATATGGGGTGGGAGGTGGGGGGCGGGGTGGTTCATGTTTGGGAACTCATGTACACCCGTGGTGGAGTCATGTCAATGTATGGCAAAATCAATACAGTATTTTAAGGTAAAATAAAGTAAAAATAAAAATTAAAAAAATAAAATAAAATAAAATTTAAGAAGAAAAAAAAAGAAAGTTAAATAAAAAGCAAAGGAGAAAAGGAAAAATATATTCATTTGAATGCAGAGTTCCAAAGAATAGCAAGGGGAGATAAGAAAGCCCTCTTCAGTGATCAAAGCAAAGAAATAGAGGAAAACAATAGAATGGGAAAGACTAGAGATCTCTTCAAGAAAATTAGAGATATCAAGGGAATATTGTATGCAAAGATGGGCACAATAGAGGACAGATATGGTATGAACCTAACAGGAGCAGAAGATATCAAGAAGAGGTGGTAACAATACACAGAAGAACTATACAAAAAAGGTCTTCATGACCCAGATAACCACGATAGTGTGATCACTCACCTAGAGCCAGACATCCTGGAATACCAAGTCAAGTGAGCCTTAGAAAGTATCACTACAAACAAAGCTAGTGGAGGTGATGGAATTCCAGTTGAGCTATGTCAAATCCTAAAAGATGATGCTATGAAAGTGCTGCACTCAGTATGCCAGCAAATCTGGAAAAATTAGCAGTGGCCACGGGGCTGGAAAAAGTCAGTTTTCATCCCAATCCCAAAGAAAGGCAATGCCAAAGAATGTTGAAACTACAACAAAAATTGCACTCATCTAACACATTAGCAACATAATGGTCAAAATTCTCCAAGACAGGCTTCAACAGTACATGAACTGTGAACTTCCAGATGTTCAAGCTGGACTTAGAAAAGCCAGAGGAACCAGAGATCAAATTGCCAGCATCTGTTGCATCATTGAAAAAGCAAGGGAGTCTCAGAAAAACATCTCTTTTTGCTTTATTGATTATGCCAAAGCCTTAGACTGTGTGGATCACCACAGATGTGGAAAATTTTGAAAGAGATGGAAATACCAGACCAGCTGACCTGCCTCCTGAGAAATCCGTATTCAGGTCAAGAAGCAACAATTAGAACCCGAAATGGGACAATAGACTAATTCCAAATTGGGAAAGGCATACGTTAAGGCTGTTGTCTATTGTCAACCTGCTTATTTAGCTTATATGCAGAGTACATTATGCGAAATGCCAGGCTGGATGAAGCACAAGCTGGAAGCAAGATTGCTGAGAGAAATATCAATAAACTTTGATACACAGTTGACAGCATTCTTATGGCAGAAAGCAAAGAAAAACTAAAGAGCACCATGATGAAAGTGAAAGAGGAGAGTGAAAATGTTGGCTAAAGTCCAACATTCAGAAAACTAAGATCATGGCCTCTGTTCCCATCACCTCATGACAAATAGATGGGAAATAATGGAAACAAAGAGAGACTTTATTTTAGGGGACTCCAAAATCACTGCACTGGGAGAAATATCAATAACCTCAGATATGCAGATGACACCACCCTTATGGCAGAAAGTGAAGAGAAACTCAAAAGCCTCTTGATGAAAGTGAAAGTGGAGAGTGAAAAAGTTGCCTTAAAGCTCAACATTCAGAAAACGAAGATCATGACATCTGGTCCCATCACTTCATGGCAAACAGATGGCGAAACAGTGGAAACAGTGGCTGACTTTATTTCAGGGGGCTTCAAAATCACTGCAGATGGTGATTGCAGCCATGAAATTAAAAGATGCTTATTCCTTGAGATGAAAGTTATGACGAACCTAGATAGCATATTCAAAAGCAGAGACATTACTTTACCAACAAAGGTCCGTCTAGTCAAGGCTATGGTTTTTCCTGTGGTCATGTATGGATGTGACAGTTGGACTGTGAAGAAAGCTGAGCACCGAAGAATTGATGCTTTAGAACTGTGGTGTTGGAGAAGACTCTTGAGAGTCCCTTGGACTGCAAGGAGATCCAACCAGTCCATCCTAAAGGAAATCAGTCCTGAACATTCATTGGAAGAAATGATGCTGAAGCTGAAACTCCAATACTTTGGCCACCTGATGCAAAGAACCAATTCACTGGAAAAGACCTTAATGCTGGGAAAGATTGAAGGTGGGAGGAGAAGGGGATGACAGAGTACGAGATGGTTTGATGGCATCACCAATGCAATGGACATGAGTTTGAGTAAGCTCCAGGATGGTTGATGGGAAGCCTGGCATGCTGCTGTCCATGGGTCACAAAGGGTTGGATACAACTGAGAGACTGAACTGAATTTAACTGAAAAGAAATGGACAGATTCTTGAAAGCCACAAGCCATCAAAATTCAATCAAGAATTACATTCTTATTCAACATCTTTTCCAGAAGAAAAAAATCCAGGTTACATAGTTCCCTGGTGAAATTTACCTGTTACTTAATAAGAAAGTTATATAAAATTATAAAAAATATTCCAGAAAAAAGTAGAATAAGTAGGAAGACATTCCAATTTATTTTATGATGCCAACGTCATACTGATACTATTATGAGACAAAGAAAGTACAGGAAATGAAAAGTAGAGATCAATACCTTTATGAATATAAACATCCTTAGCAAATGGCTAGCAAATGGACTCCAGGAATAAAAAAAAAAGTATGGATGATAAGTGAGGTTGTTCATAGGAATGCAAGGTTGGTTCAATATGGAAAAGCCAATCAATGTGGCCAATAAAAGTCCTTACCCAAAAGAAAACTAAGGAAAGAAGAGTAAAACCCAGATTAAATGGACAGCAAAGGCATTTCTTAAAAGATATCTTCTTATTTGAAGTAAGACAACTTTTTATTTGAAGAATAGAAATTAATAAAATTGATACTTAAAAAACAATGGAGAAAGTCCATGAAATCAGAAGTGATTTGTGACTTCCCTGGTGGTCCAATGGTAAAGATTCAAACCATGACATGAATTCAATCCCTGACCAGGGAAGATTCCACATGCCTCAGAGCAACTATGCTGGAGCAACTAAGCCCAAGCACCAGAACTACCAAAGTGACTCTAGAGCCTGCGAGCCACAGCTAATGAAGCCTGGGCATGTGCTGAGAGCCTGGCAAGAGAAGCCACTGCAATGAAAAGCCTGTATACCACAACAAAGTGTAGCCCCCATTCACTGCAACTAGAGAAAGCCCATGTGCAGCAAGGAAGACCCAGCACAGACAAAAATAAATAAATAAACATTTTTTCCAAAGCATTGACTTGTTCTAAAGAATTAATAATATTGATAAACTACTAGCAAGACTGACAAAAACAAAAGGAGAATTGAATGACCAACATTAGAAATGAAACAGGGAATAACACTAGAGATTCCACAGCAATACGGATACTAAGAAACATTGTTCGCAACTTAATGCTCATAAATTTGACAATTTAGGATAAATGAATGAATTCCTTGAAAGACTTAATCAAGATGACAGTCTGAATGGTCCTATAGCCATTAAGAAAAAGAATCAATAAGTTAAAAGCTCCGGAAAAAGAAATGTCAAACCATAAAGGGTTTCACTTGAAAATTCTACCAAACATTTAAAAAATTTGCACATAACCTCTTCTAGAAAAATAGTTGAACAAAATCTTTCCAATCCATGTCATGAAGCCAGCATTATGCTGATACCAAAAACCTAAAAAAGTGATACACAAAGGGAAATTATAGACCAACATCTCTAATGAACTTAAACCTCCAAAATATTTACAAAATATTAATAATTGAACCTGTCAATTTATAAAAAAAAATAATTACACCATAGAATTAAGTAGGCTTTTTTTCCCCGTGTATACAAGGCTTTAACATTTGATAGTCAATCAATGTAATCTTCCTATATCAACAAGTTAAGGAAAAAAAGTCATGTCATCTTACAAGAGACACATAAAACTATTTGACAGACTCCAACTGCCATGCACGTTAAAAACTCCCAACAACTTAAGCATAGAAGAGAATTATCTCCACTTGATAATGAGCTTTCCAACTTGGTCCAGTTAGGCTTATCTATACAATATTGTTTCCATTACTGCTACAATGTCTCCTTTTCTTCTTGGACATTGTTTAAAGGCCTTACTCTTCCTCTTCCAGGAAGCCTTCCATGACTAAAACAATTCTCATTTATTAGCCAGTTCAACATAAACAGTAATGTATTATATACGTTACAAAATATAATAGAATAATATTGTTCATTGTTACTATATGTCGCATTAGCTTTCATCTATCAATGACACCAGAAGATACTCTTATTCTTTTAGATTCTTTTTCATATTCTTTTCCATTAGGGTTTTGTTTTTTTTTTTTTTTTTTTTTTTTTTACAGAATACTGAATATAGTTGTCTGTGCTATATAGTAGGAGCTTGTTGTTTATTCATTCCTTCTATAATGGTTTGCATCTGTTAGTCTCAAATGGCCAATCCAACCCTCCACCACCTTCTTTGGCAACCATAAATCTGTTCTCCATATCTGTGAGTCTGGACACCAGGAGATTCTTAAGGAGAGGAATTGAGAATATAGTCTCTGTATTAGCCACAGGGCTTTCTAATTTAATAACTAGTTGTAAGTTCTGAGTAAACATAATTAAAGAAACAGGAAGAGAAAGTAAAGTAAGTTAAAAATAAGAGGGGGATTGAGAGGAAAAAAGCACTAGTGTGTAAGAAAATGCATGTTCTATTTTACATAGCATTATTTTAGTAAATCAAATCATTTTCACAGCTTCATTTATGTCATACTTAAAATGGAGAGAAAAGTACTGGCCCTAATTATATTAAAGCTATTGGGCTAAACTAGAAATGGGGACGGCTCTCAGAGAAGGGTACCTGGGAGGACACGAGAAGTCTCTCCTAGGCTGATGAGAAGCAATCACCACTATGGTGTCTAGGTGTAGAAAGAGGGCACAGAAGGTGGGGGGTGAATAGGTGGAGGGAGTTGGGATAGAGTGCTTCCTCAAGAAGGGTGACTTTGGAGGTATAAACCACTTGGAGGAGCAGCAAGTCTTCAGGTAGGAAGCTCCAGAAAAGAACTTCAGTGTGAGTGAATCACTTTATAAACAGTGGAAAAGGAGGTAGTGCTTGGAACATGTCCATAAAAGATAAGAAAAAACAGTCAGAGCACCCAGGTCTGACTTGAGGGTCAAAGAAGGTTTTCCTGAGAAAGCATAGGATACTGTGAATCTTCAAAAGTGACAAAGACTCTACTAAAACTAGCATAGGTGAAAAGAGAAAATGATTGACTCATGTAACTAAAAGGCTAAGGGCACAGCTGTTCTCAACATTTATGGAGTTGGTCTGGAAGATATCTCTGCTTCTTCCATTCTTGCTGGTCGCATGTTCTCCTACTATAAGCACATTTTCCCCTTGTGGTGGTGAGTGTTGAAGGGAGCTTAGGGTGGTAGGGTTGGCTGGGAAATCATAAAACCCAAGCTTGCCTCATTTCATATTGAAAGTATCTGTAGGAATTATCAGTCCTCTATCCCAGGGTCCCTATACAAACTTCAGAAAATAATTCTGATTAACTCAGCTTGGTGGATATGTTCATTCCTGATATAAACTCTGTAGCTAAAGAAATAAGAGTGTTATATAGGAGAAAGGTCAAACATAGGTCCTCTGCCCAACACTGGAGGAGGAATGAGACTGCAATATCAGTAGATCCATCAGAATGACATAAAGTAAAGGAGTTCCTCAAAACATTTTATTTTTATTGAAATCACAGGGAAGCGAGGCAGGACAGAATAATAGTCTATTCCATAGGCACAGACTTCTAAATACAGTTTACTAAATAATTTGTAAATTATTGCTTTGAACTATATACACTCTAAGAATTCATGACAAACCTCTCTACAAACTCTACGGCTGGTGATGCTTCCTTACCACTAAAACACATTTCCTTTGGGTTCTGAGAAATGTACATGTGGCTTATGGTCCTCCTACCCGTTCTCAGTTGTCCCTGAAGGTCTACTTTCCTTCTCTTCATCCTTTGTTTATGGATTGGTTTCCCCCAGGCTTCCAGTCTGTACTCTTTTCTAGACAGTCTCCATCACTGTTGCAGTTTCAATTTTCACTTCCCACAACATGAATCCCAGAACTACACATTACCTAATGCTCAACTGCTACTGAATATCTCTTGCAACTTATTTTACAGATATCTCAAATCTAGAATGTCTAATATCAAATTCACTAGCTTCCCTTTTCAGCTTATCCTTCTTCATATATTCTATACCTCAGTTAATGGTACCCATTGTTCAAGCATAAGTTGCAAAATGGTTTTTCTCCTTTTGATCCCAAACAATGCTGCCAGGACAAATTCAGTTTACCTCCTAAATTTTTCTTGAATCTTCCTTATCTCCAATTTCACATCATGTTCAGGTACTCTGTATCACTCCCTATTGCTTAAAAACACTATTTATTGAGAATCCACTTTGCTTTATATCAACCCTAGAAATTATACTTTTGGGAGGAAGAAAATGACAAATTGCTTTCTTCTCTGTTCATTCTTTTTCTGCTCATCTGCTAGGCAAAAGTCGCCGCTAATATGATTTAGTTGTCAAAATACAATAGCATTACTCTTAACAAGCATATGTAAGTATTTGGAGACATTTAGAAATAATTAGGAGAAGAGTATTACTGGAAATTTGGGGCAAGGCCAAGAATGTTAAAACTCCAAGAATACACAAAATAGCACCACTCAATAAAGGATTGCCTCAAAAACATCTTTTTGTCTCTGTTGGAAAATCAATTTAGAATATAAATTGTTCTGTGTTTGGAAGCCAGAACTCGCTCACAAGATGTTTAAAAGAAACATATTAATGTGTGGTTCTCCCTTCCACTTTCATAGCTGTGAGGACCTCTGGAGTCTGGCGATTTTGGGGGGTTCATTCATCCATTCACTCATTCAGTGTTCTTTGCTAATTGTTGAGCAATTACTGTGCCAGGTACTTGGCTAATTGCCGGATAATAAGCAATGCTGACCATTTTTCCTACAAGGAGCTTAGAATAAAGTTAGAGGGAGAAGAGGCAACTAACAGTCACATAAATAAATGCAATTAAAACTTACGTTCAGTCGCTCAGTCGTGTCCGACTCTTTGCGACCCCATGAATCGCAGCACGCCAAGCTTCCCTGTCCATCACCAACTCCCGGAGTTCACTCAGACTCACGTCCATCTAATCAGTGATGCCATCCAGCCATCTCATCCTCTGTCGTCCCCTTCTCCTCCTGCCCCCAATCCCTCCCAGCATCAGAGTCTTTTCCAATGAGTCAACTCTTCGCATGAGGTAGCCAAAGTACCGGAGTTTCAGCTTTAGAATCATTCCTTCCAAAGAAATCCCAGGGTTGATCTCCTTCAGAATGGACTGGTTGGATCTCCTTGCAGTCCAAGGGACTCTCAAGAGTCTTCTTCAACACCACAGTTCAAAAGCATCAATTCTTTGGCGCTCAGCCTTCTTCACAGTCCAACTCTCATCCGTATGGATGTGACCACAGGAAAAACCATAGCCTTGACTAGATGGACCTTAGTCGGCAAAGTAATGTCTCTGCTTTTGAATATACTATCTAGGTTGGTCATAACTTTTCTTCCAAGGAGTAAGCGTCTTTTAATTTCACGGCTGCTTACATAAAAGCAATGAAGGGAAGATACATGGACCTAAGACGTAGAAATTAAAGAAGCAGGAACTCTGAACCTGTGCTTGGCAGAGGAGATTCTCTTGCAAAACTGAGACATCAATACAAAGAAAAGGTAGGAATTAACTAAGCAAAGATGAGCAGAGAGTGCAGAGAGAGAAAAGAAATTTCCCAAAGGAGTAAGCAACAACTTCAAGTATCATGGTAGAAAGAATACATTGGATTTAGAGACCCAAAGGGGGACCAGAGCGGTTGGCACAGCCAATCAAACTGGGTGTGTGGACAAGATGAACTGGAGAGACAGGAAGGACCCAAACAATATATGAATTCACAGCCCATACTGAGAACAGAAAGCCACAATCCAAGTGATACAGGAAATCAATTAAATATTTCCAAAGGGGTTGATGTTCTCATACTTGCATTTTGTGACATATCACTCTGGCCCCATCATAAAAAAACAGATTCGGGTGATGCAAGAAAGGATGCAGGCCTGCTCAGTCATGTCTGACTCTTTGCGACCCCATGAACTGCATCCCGCCAGGCTCCTCAGTCCATGGGATTTTCCAGGCAAGAATACTGGAGTGTGTTGCCATTTCTTCTTCCAGAAAGAAACTATACAATACACCAAATGGGCTGCAATGGCATCAACCCTGTGAGCAGGGTGATTCTGATAAAGTGGTGGCAGAACATATGGGAAAAACAAATAGAACAGTCAGAATAACTTAAAAAGGAGAAGAGAAATACTTATTTTAGAATTAATTTGAAATGCTGTACTTCAACTCTGATTTCCAGAATTCTTACCTAGGTTATCAGGCTCACCCCAGACATTAAGATTGATAACTATTTTCCTACTTAACATATGCCATCTATCACTCAACGGTATTTTGTTTGTTTCTAAGAAGCTTCATTTAAGGGGCTTGTATAAAACCAAATCTTAGTTTTTTAAAAAATGGAGCTAACTTTAAATTTAAGTTCAGTTACGTTCAGTTGTTCAGTCGTGTCTGACTCTGCGACGCCATGGACTACAGTACACCAGGCCTTCCTGTCCATTGCCACCTCCTGGAGCTTACTCATACTCATGTCCATTGAGTCGGTGATGCCATGCAACCATCTCATCCTCTGTCATCCCCTTCTCCTCCTGCCTTCAATCTTTCCCAGCATCAGTGTCTTTTCAAATGAGTCAGTTCTTCGCATCAGGTGAAAGTATTGGAGTTTCAGCTTCAGCATCAGTCCTTCCAATGAATATTCAGGACTGATTTCCTTTAGGACTGACTGATTCTGTCTCTGTGCAGTCCAAGAAACTCTCAAGAGTCTTCTCCAAACTACAGTTCAAAAGCATCAATTCTTTTGTGCTCAGCTTCCTTTATAGTCCAAATCTCCCATCCATACATTACTATTGGAAAAATCATAGCCTTGACTAGACCAACCTTTGTTGGTAAAGTAACGCCTCTGCTTTTTAATATGCTGTCTAGGTTGGTCATAACTTTTCTTCAAAGGAGCAAGCATCTTTTAATTTCATGGCTGCAGTCACCATCTGCAGTGACTTTGGAGTACGTCAAGGCTGTATACTGTTACCCTGCTTATTTAACTTATATGCAGAGTACATCATGAGAAACACTGGGCTGGAGGAAGCACAAGCTGGAATCAAGATTGCCAGGAGAAATATCAATAACTTCAGATATGCAGATGACACCACCCTTATGTCAGAAAGCAAAGAAGTACTAAAGAGCCTCTTGATGAACGGGAAAGAAAAGAGTGAAAATGTTGGCTTAAAACTCAAAATTCAGAAAATTAAGATCATGGCATCTGGTCCCCTCACTTCATAGCAAATAGATGGGGAAACAGTGGAAACTTCAAATCTAGTTCTGTCTTAATTAAAAGTCTTGACTCTTCTGAAATAATGTCATAATTTTTGTCTTTATGCAATGGCCTCCTAACTGTGATTCTGGCCTCAAATTCTACCATACAACTCAGTGATTCTCAAACAGTGGACGTCAGATGAGTAGCATCAGCATCACTTGTGAATTTGTTAGGTATGCAGCTTTCTCCAGCCCCATCTCAGTCCTACTGAGTCAGACATGTTTCAGGTTAAGACTGCGGGATATCTGATGCATGAATACATTTGAAATCTGGTGACTTAATTCATTTATACACTGTTTCTATAAGAAATGCCTTGAACATTCCTCAACCAAGAGTCATAAATAGTGAATGAATTCTGAAAAACAGATCCCTTCCCTACAACTTATTCAAACCTCTCAAGGATAATCATAGTCATGAAGGTTAGTGACTTCATGATTCTTTTTTTTAACTATTACTCCAATCTCCTAGGATAGTGTTCGGAACATAAAAGGCACACAGCACTTGCTGACTGAATAAATATGATGACTGTCTCTTCTGACTGTCACTTTTCTACTTTGCCCTTCACTTCTTATAATCAGTCTTACAATTTAACTTCAGTTGAGCCTATTTTCTTACAATTATTATAAGAGTAAATTACTGATACCTAAAGGAGTATAAACATCATTGTTTCTATTGCTCAATACCCACACATCTTCCCAAACTCTTTGCTTAGGAGAAGGAGTCATTGTGGTTAAAGTGAGCTATTCCCAGTGCATTTTTAAAAGCCTCATCCTCTCTCCCAGCAAAATGTCAGGAGCTATTTGACTATGAACACATAATCTGGTAGGTAATAAAATAAGCACAGGTTTGATAATCATATCTTTAAAACTAAAGGCCTCAAAGGAATTTTAAATAAATGATTTCTCTAAATGGGTAATTATATTAATTGCTATAACCAGAATTTAGCTTATCAGTTAATACGCCCTGGTGAATTCAGTGACATGGATCCTTCCCAAGGGGCTTGTGGCCATCAGGAGGCCATTCAGACAGGATGGCATGCCCACAGAAAAGCTAAGTGAGAAATATTATCTCAGCAAAGCTGTAGTCTGAACTGGAAACACATGGGCAGAGGAAGTTAATGGACACTGCAGAGGCAATAGACATACGACACTAATCACTAAGAACATTCATTAGATATTTAAATTACATACTCTAGTGTCGACCTATTTAAATGGACCTATTGATCTTTCAGTCTCAATAAAATTGCCTTCATCTTGATTACATGCTAAACCTTGTAGATCTTGAGAAAACATCTCTTTTCCAGAAATCTGTTTCTCTCTATATATTATATTTTAATCATTTCTTCCTTTCCTTCTTTCTTTTTCTCTTTCTCCCTTCTCCACAATCCTAAAATTTACAGAAATATATAATGTGTATTGAAGATCCACTATATTATATACAAAGGGAAAAAGTATAAAGGGGGAAAAAAATGAAAACAAGCAAAATATCCATTCTTTCCTCCAGGAACTTCCTACCTTGCCTTTGAGATTAGATTGTCTCCAGTGATTGCATCTGCTGTTAAGTCATGGGATAATACAATGGTTAAAGGCACAACAATTGCAGGCACACTGTCTGGATTCAAATTTAACAATATCTAGCTGTGTAATCTCAGCAAGTTGACCAATTTTCCAACTTATGGGATGGGGAAAATAATAATACTTTATTTTACATATATACATGATTATTATGAAGAATAAATGAGCATATTCTAAGAAGAATTTAGGGCATAGAACACAATGTAAATGTTATTTGTTATTTAAGTGCAGTAATAAAAATATGAAGCAGATATCACCTCCCAGGATGGAGAAAAGATGCACTAAAAAGACTATACCTAAAACAACAGTATTTGAGATAAAAATTTAAGAATTGAAGTACCATTGTATTCATTTGTTAAATATATATTGACTTTTTAAATATTATATACTGGGTATGTATATATTTCATGCAATAGGTACATTAAATAAACTGATTGTGTGTGTGCATGTGTATGTGTGTGTGCTCTAACCCATGAGTGTAAAGACAGACTCTTTCAACTCAACATAGGGCTATAGAAATGATCATTTTAACCAGAGTGTTCACTTGGAGTTGTCCAGGACTGTCATCAGGCATAGCACCTTGACTTTGGCCTCTTCCAAGTCTTGCACTTTTTTCCCTCACTGACAGTCTTTCCTAATAAATATTCTGCAAACTCCATCTCAGAATTGGCCTCTAAGAAAGCCCAATCTAGAATAACTGGTCACCTGGGTTTATACAACCAGATTTTTCAAAGAAGGGGGAAAGTATGTCTTTTACAGTATTCCCACTTTCACATAAGAAAAAATTTGGGTTTAGCTATGAGAAGAGGCTTTCCCCTATGATGAAATAAAAAGTAGTAAATCCATGGCTCAAATTTTAATTGCCTCATTTAAGCCCCACACTCACTTCAATATTCATGGAGAATAATCTGAATCTTCCAAGACAGTTTTGGTTTAGTATAGTTCAAACTTCTGCAATAACTGTATGATATTTTATGTTTTCATACCTGTAATAATTTAGGTTAGAATACATTTTCAATTAAGATAAACCTTTTTTAATTAACAGTGTCTGAAAGTTTCCTTCAGAAAATATAATAACCATCATTTTCTGTAGAATCCAAAATTTATGTTTTCAACAAATTCTATACTTACTTTTATTTTTCTGTTTGTGATTTCCTGTAGAAATTTAAAAAAAAATTAATACTTGTGTTAATCATCCATTACTGTCTAGTATTGCTTACATGGGGAACAGTTTAGGTCAATACTGTTGAAACATGGAAACACTTTTAAGTCTCTTTGGAAGCTTTTCAAAAATACAAATTCTAGACATCTCTCCTATCAAGCCAAGTAAATTAGAATCTCTGAGGAAGGACTCTAGACATTTTATATTTTGTAGTTCACCAAAAGATTTTAAAGTGAAGGTAGTATTACAAACCACTGGTTTAGTGTGACTGGCTTCATTTAGATAGACTGGCTTCTTTTAAAGCTATGACTGATAAGATTGTAACATTCATTAATGCATTCATTCTTCATTTCTTTAAAAGTTTATTTCTGAAACAAGCATTTTCAAAGCACTTATCCTGTGTCAATAATTGAACTAAACCATAGGTATCCATAATTGAAAAACATGCAGTGTTCCACTTCAAATAATTCCTAGTGGGAAGTGGAAAAGGATAGAAACATTTAAAAAATTCAACTGCAAGGCTTGATAGTTTGTGCAATGAATTTAGAGAGTCAGAAGAATGGCAACCATTTTTAAATTAAATTTTTCAATTAATTTAAAGTAATTTTAAAATATAATTTTCATTTTATATTACAGTTGATTTACAGTGTTGTTAGTTTCAGGTATACAGCAAAGTGATTCCATTATACATATACATATAGTCATTCTTTTCCAGATTCTTTTCCCATATATGTTATTACAGAATATTGAATAGAGTTCCCTGTGCTATATAGTATATTCTTATTGATTTTCTGTTTTATATATAGTAGTGTGTATGCATCAGTCACAATTAACACATAATTTGTCTGTCACCCCTGTCTTCCCCTTTGGTAGCTGTTTGTTTGTTTTCTAAGTCTGTGAGTCTATTTCTATTTTGAAATCATTGTTTAGATTCCACATCTATGTGATATCACATGATATTTGTCTTTGACTTACTTCCCTCGGTGTGATAATCTCTACATCCATCCATGTTGCTGCGAATGGCATTATTTCATTTTTTTATAACTGGAAAGAGATGTGAATACCAGACCATCTTACCTGTCCCTGAGAAATCTGTATGCAGGTCAAAAAGCAACTGTTAGAATTAGACATAGAAAAATCAACTGGTTCCAAATTGGGAAAGGAGTATGTCAAGGCTGTATATTGTTGCATTGGTTATTTAACTTATATGCAGAGTACTTCATGTGAAATGACAGGCTGGATGAAGCATAAGCTGGAATCAAGGTTGTCAGGAGAAATACCAACAACCTCAGATATGCAGATGACACTACCATTATATGGCAGAGAGTGAAGAGAAGCTAAACTGCCTCTTGATGAAGGTAGAAGAGGAGAGGGGAAAAGCTGGCTTAAAACTCAACATTCAAAAAATTAAGATCATGGCATCTGGCCCCATCACTTCATGGCAAATAGATGAGGAAACAGTGGAAACAGTGAGAGACTTTATTTTGGGAAGCTCCAAAAGCATTCCAGATGGTGACTGTAGCCACGAAATTAAAAGATGCTTGCTCCTTGGAAGAAAAGCTATGACCAACCTAGACAGCATACTAAAAACCAGAGACATTATTTTGTCAATAGAAATCCACAGTCAAAGCTATGGTTTTTCCAGCAGTCGTCTATTGATGTGAGAGTTGGTCCTTTAAGAAGGCTGAGCACTGAAGAAAGATGCTTTCCAACTGTGGTGTTGGAGAAGATTCCTGAGAGTTACATGGGCAGGAAGGGGGTCAAACCAGTCAACCTTAAAGGAAATCAGTCCTGAATATTCATTGGAAGGACTGATGCTGAAGCTGAAGCTCCAATTCTTTGGCCACCTTATGCAAAGAGTCAACTCATTAGAAAAGACCTTAATTCTGGGAAAGACTGGAGGCAGGAGGATAAGGGGATGGCAGAGGATGAGATGGTTGAATAGCAACACCGACTACTGGATATGAGTTAGAGCAAGCTCCAGGAGATGGTGAAGAACAGGGAAGTCTGGTGTGCTGCACTCTATGGAGTCTCAGAGAGTCCGACATGACTGCACTTCTGAACAGCAACAATACTCCACGTACCATACTTCTTTATCCATTCCTCTGTTGATGGACATTTAGGTCCATGTCACTGGTATTATAAATAGTGCTGCAATTAACACATTGTTTTCAAATTACAGTTTTCTTGGTAAGTTTTTAAACTCATATTCGTGGGTTATGGAGAGCTTTCTTGAGCAGGTTATTGTAAAATTGTCCCAAAGGACTCATAATTTTTATTACAAAAGATCAAAAGGATAAAATATTTTCAGCAGACAAAATAGATTCAGAGAACAAAATATGATATTTTATTGAAGTACTACAAGGAGAATAAATTCATATTCAAAAATCACATCACACAAATTTAAAAGTATTCTTATTAACATGTCAAAAAGTTCTACAGAATTCTAAAAATAAAATATTGCTTTTTGTGTGCTCAGTTGCTCAGTATGTTCAACTCATTGTGACCTAATGGACTGTAGCCGACCAGTCTTCTCATTCCATGGAATTTTCCAGGCAAGAATACTGGAGTGGGTCATCATTTCCTACTCCAGAGATCTTCCCAAATTAGGGATCAAACCCACATCTCCTGTGTCTCCTGCATTGGTAGACAGGTTCTTTACAGCTGTGCAACCTGGGAAAACTTAAAATACTTGTAATTCTATGTGAATTCAAATGTTTATATAGAATCAAACACTAGACATAGGCTACAATTCTGAATCACATCTATACCTCAAGCATGATGTTAGGCGGCAACGGCTAAATCGCTTCAGTCGTGTCCGAGTCTGTGCGACTCCTTAGACGGCAGCCTACCAGGCTCCTCCATCCCTGGGATTCTCCAGGCAAGAATACTGGAGTGGGTTGCCATTTCCTTCTCCAATGCACGAAAGTGAAAAATGAAAGTCAAGTCGCTCAGTCGTGTCAGACTCAGCAATCCCATGGTCTGCAGCCTACCAATCTCCTCCGTCCATGGGATTTTCCAGGCAAGAGTACTGGAGTAGGTTGCCATTGCCTTCTCCAATGATGTTAGGAATATTTGCATATGTAATTTTATTCAGTAATCTTGTAATGAACGCAGTATCATCTTTATTCTTCAGGTTAGATAAATTAGGCTCAGAGAGATAAAGTACTTATACAAGGTCATATCTCTCAAGAATTCAAAGTAAATATAAGAATTTTAAAAGTGGAAGCATCTGTATTTTTTTTCTACTCTCAGCCTTATTTTTTAAATAATGAGCTAAGAATTACAAACTATGTGCGGTCAAATATATTTAAAATAAAAAGGTTACATTCAATGGTTTCATAATAAAAATATAAATATACATATTTCTTGAATAGTCAAAAATAATGCAAATAAAAACATACTACTTGACATATAATTTAATTTATATGCAATAGTTTGTAGCCATTATTGTTTTAATAGTAATTTATTATTATTGTTATTGCAAGCAATATTATACATAACTTGCAATTATGCTTTATAGAAACTTTTAACTTTCTCAGTATTTTCAAAAAAATTATCTTACATGATATTTACATCAGTTCTACAAAGTAGGCTATCTCTATTTTAAAGATAAGGAAAAAGTATCTTCAGGTTTAGTAACTTTGAAGAAATTATAGACTTAGTGGGTAAGAAAGATAAAATTCAAAATAGTATCATAGTCCTCTACTTGCAGTTGTGATGCAATAGTTTTTATCAAGCCAATCCTCCAGCCAGGAACAAGTAGGAAAACTGTAACACACATACAACCATATTCATTACATCAGTGAAGAATATAGAAGTGAGCTCAATACATTACTCCCTGAAGGTTATTTGCCACTGATTTTCAAGCATAAAATAATGAGATAAAGAAAAATAAAGCAGTTTCTAAGAAGAAAACACAGTTTTTGAGAGCCTCACACTACTGTGTACATTAAGAAATATCATTTAACAGAGGTGATGCTATGTGGTAATTATGGCAACATACTATATCAGAGCAAGAAAAATATTGGGAAATTTCCTTCTCATATGCCAAAATTTTACAAATGGGGAAACTCATGCCCAGACTGGGGACTTATCTGTCCAAAACGTCACAGCCTCTTAGTGGCAGACACAAGTCCAAAATCTAGCCGCCTAATCGCAACCCATATGTTCTCTTTCCACCAAATCAAACTTCTGATGTTGACTTACAGTGTGAAGTTTGTAGTAGAGTCTTTATAAATACATATATGCATTACCAACTGCAGGGCAGATCCTCTTCTCTGAGGAAATGCCTCTGGGACTTATTCCTGTACCCTCCCTTGCTTTCACAGCTACACTCTGAAAACCAGGGGTTTGTTTACAGACTGAGTGCAGAGAACCTCATACAAATTAAGGCGTTTAAACACAGCAAAGAAGAGTATCTACTGGTGAACATTTTCTGAGTTTATTTTATTGCTGTTTTAGTAGTTAAAACTATTCAGTTCAGTTCAGTTGCTCAGTCATGTCTGACTCTTTGCGACCCCGTGAATCGCAGCACGCCAAGTCTCCCTGTCCATCACCAACTCCCAGAGTTAACTCACACACATCCATCAAGTCAGTGATGCCATCCAGCCATCTCATCCTCGGTTGTCCCCTTCTCCTCCTGCCCCCAATCCCTCCCAGCATTAGGGTCTTTTCCAATGGGTCAATTCTTCGCATGAGGTGGCCAAAGTACTGGAGCTTCAGCTTTAGCATCACTCCTTCCAAACAAATCCCAGGGTTGATCTCCTTAAGAATGGACTGGTTGGATCTCCTTGCAGTCCAAAGGACTCTCAAGAGTCTTCTCCAACACCACAGTTCAAAAGTATCAATTCTTCAGTGCTCAGCTTTCTTCACAGTCCAACTCTCACATCCATACATGACCACAGGAAAAACCATAGCCTTGACTGGACGGACCTTAGTCAGAAAAATAATGTCTCTGCTTTTGAAGGTACTATCTAGGTTGGTCATAACTTTTCTTCCAAGGAGTAAGCGTCTTTTAATTTCATGGCTGAAATCACCATCTGCAGGGATTTTGGAGCCCAAAAAAAAAAAGTCTGACACTGTTTCCACTGTTTCCCCATCTATTTCTCATGAAGTGATGGGACCGGATGCCATGATCTTCGTTTTCTGAATGTTGAGCTTCAAGTAAACTTTTTCACTCTCCACTTTCACTTTCATCAACAGGCTTCTTAGTTCCTCTTCACTTTCTGCCATAAGGGTGGTGTCATCTGCATATCTGAGGTTATTGATATTTCTCCCGGCAATCTTCATTCCAGCTTGCGTTTCTTCCAGTCCAGCGTTTCTCATGATGTACTCTGCATAGAAGTTAAATAAGCAGGGTGACAATATACAGCCTTGATGTACTCCTTTTCCTATTTGGAACCAGTCTGTTGTTCCATGTCCAGTTCTAACTGTTGCTTCCTGACCTGTATATAGATTTCTCAAGAGGCAGGTCAGGTGGTCTGGTATTCCCATCTCCCTCAGAATTTTCCACAGTTTATTGTGATCCACACAGTCAAAGACTTTGAAATAATCAATAAAACAAAAACAGAAATTTTTCTGGAACTCTCTTGCTTTTTCCACGATCCAGCTGATGCTGGCAATTTGATCTCTGTTTCCTCTGCCTTTTCTAAAACCAGCTTGAACATCAGGAAGTTCACAGTTCATGTATTGCTAAAGCCTGGCTTGGAGAATTTTGAGCGTTACTTTACTAGTGTGTGAGACGAGTACAATTGTGTGGTAGTTTGAGCATTCTTTGGCATTGCCTTTCTTTGGGATTGGAATGAAAACAGACCTTTTCCAGTCCTGTGGCCACTGCTGAGTTTTCCAAATTTACTAGCATATTGAGTGCAGCACTTTCACAGCATCATCTTTCAGGATTTGAAATAGCTCAACTGGAATTCCATCACCTCCACTAGCTTTGTTCATAGTGATGCTTTCTAAGGCCCTCTTGACTTCACATTCCAGGATGTTTGGCTCTAGATGAGTGATTATCTGGGTCATGAAGCTCGTTTTTGTACAGTTCTTCTCTGTATTCTTGCCACCTCGTCTTAATATCTTCTTCTTCTGTTAGGTCTATACCATTTCTGTCCTTTATTGAGCCCATCGTTCCATGAAATATTCCCTTGGTATCTCTAATTTTCTTGAAGAGATCTCTAATCTTTCCCATCCAGTTGTTTTCCTCTATTTCTTTGCATTGATCGCTGAAGAAGGCTTTCTTATCTCTTCTTGCTATTCTTTGGAACTCTGCACTCAGATACTTATTATCTTTCCTTTCCTCTTTGCTTTTCACCTCTCTTCTTTTCACAGCTATTTTTAAGGCCTCTCCAGGAAGCCATTTTGCTTTTTTGCATTTCTTTTCCATGGGGATGGTCTTGATCCCTGTCTCCTGTACAATGTCACAAACCTCATTCCATAGTTCATCAGAAAGAATGAAGGGATGGGGCCAAAGCAAAACCAATACCGAGCTGTGGATGAGACTGGTGATAGAAACAAGGTCCAATGCTGTAAAGAGCAATATTGCATAGGAACCTGGAATGTAAGGTCCATGAATCAAGAAAAATTGGAACTGGTCAAACAAGAGATGGCATGAGTGAACATCAACATTCTAGGAATCAGTGAACTAAAATGGACTGGAATGGGTGAATTTCACTAAGATGACCATTATATCTACTACTGTGGGCAGGAATCCCTCAGAAGAAATGGAGTAGCCATCATGGTCAACAAAAGAGTCTGAAATGCAGTACTTGGATGCAATTTCAAAAACGACAGAATGATCTCTGTTCATTTCCAAGGCAAACCATTCAATATCACAGTAATGCAAGTCTCTGCCCCAACCAATAATGCTGAAGAAACTGAAGTTGCATGGTTCTATGAAGACTTACAAGACCTTTTAGAACTAACACCCAAAAAAGATGTCCTTTTCATTATAGGGGACTGGAATGCAAAAGTAGGAAGTCAAGAAACACCTGGAGTAACAGGCAAATTTAGCCTTGGAATGCCAAGAAAATTCACTGGTCATAGCAAACACCCTCTTCCAAAAACACAAGAGAAGACTCTACACATGGACATCACCAGATGGTCAACACCGAAATCAGATTGATTCTATTCTTTGCAGCCAAAGATGGAGAAGCTCTATAGAGTCAACAAAAACAAGACCAGGATCTGACTGTGGCTCAGATCATGAACTCCTTATTACCAAATTCAGACTTAAATTGAAGAAAGTAGGGAAAACCGCTAGACCATTCAGGTATGACCTAAATCAAATCCCTTATGATTATACAGTGGAAGTGAGAAATAGATTTAAGGGCCTAGATCTGATAGATAGAGTTAAAGCTGTTAAGAATTGTAAATAAATGTATCCACTCACCCAAGTAAACTGTAATGATGTAGAATAATTAATGCTACCTTTCTTTGGTATTGGTTTTAATTATTCATCCGCCTGCTAATTTCTTCATCTTGCTTAAGGATTTTTTTTTTTTATCATTCTGTTTCTGATTTTGTTCAATAAGATTTTAACCAAAATATAATCAAATGATAAAACCAGTAGGAATCACATTTAGTAAGTATAGTGAAAAGGCATCATCACTTTTCATGTCTGTCAGTGAAGTAAACATATATAAGGTATATGTGAGTGAAACAAGATATGCTTCTTTTTTAAAGTTATCTTCTCTATACTAACCCTAGGACACCATAACTGTCTCAGACTTGCCTTAAAGCTGATAAATTTAGTTCTCACTTGACACTTTTTGTAAATATATCTTCACTGAAGCATGAAGTTCTGCTCTTCCTCAAGACTATTCCTCACTTCAACATGCATATTGTCTGGGAGATGGGCAAGAAAATCTTCTGGAGTCATCTAGCTTAGCCATCATTTCTCCTTTGCTTATGAAACCTTTCTCCAATCTGTTCATCCCTGGATATGAGGACCAACTCCCTACTGAGTAAACATGGCCCTTTTCAGGGCTGTGTGAATAGAGACCAGGGTTGCCAAACATGTACTCAGATGACCTGGATGTCATTTTAAAATGCAGTTTCTAATACAGTAGATCTAGAGTGAAGCCTGCATTTCTAACAAACCCCTGGGTAATGACAATGATAAAGATTCTTAAGACCACAATTTGAGGAGCAACATAGATATTAATCTAGATGACAGACATTTGTGATATTTTTGAGGTTATAATATCTACCAAATCAGATATCTACATCTCAATTTAAAAGCATGTATTTTTTATCAAGACTTTCAAAAGTTTCAAAAAGGTCTTCTATCACAAAGTTTCTTAATAATCCTCCTCTCATTGGTCTTCTTTCTGTCTACAGAGTATCACATGACTAAAAAAGTAGTGGATGTATTATCAAGAAAGAAATCTAACTTCTGTCTTAGTTTAACCAAGGTTTCACCGTATATATTTTTATCTAAGTTCTCAGTAGCTATAGGCCACTATCTATGGTATGATATACCAATGGTATGATCATACCATAAATATATATTTTACATTATATATAAGGGCCAGTTTTCTTTCTGTATCCTATACCAGGATAATCATTGAAGTTCACCCTAAATCCACTCTCAGTGAATCAGAGGAATAACAAAAGTCCATAGTATTGCAAAGTACCTGGATGAAAAGAAAAATTGAAAGTTTCAAAGCAAAGTGTTATCTTCAGATGGCTCTTTTTTAATGCTAAGCAAATGCACAATCACATAGGGTTATATTTGTACCTAATTCTAGAGAACAGAGAGAAAAATACTGACCAGTAAACTTTAACCCCAAAGTCTCATCATTTCAATGGTGAATCCCTAATGGTTACCTTTATTCTAATTGAAGTTAGGTCAACAAAATCCCTGCATGGCCCTTTTTCCTTCCATTATCTCTTATCACTATTTTTTCTCCCCAGTTTGAATTCTAAAAAGACAAAGTGATGGTGAGATCCATGTGCACCAGCACGGGTTCAAACTGTGATTCTCCCCTTGTGACAGGACCCAGTGGGCACTATCACACTTCTTAGTTATTGTGTTTGCTTTTTAATCTGCTTTCTCCATTCCCTTTCCCCTGTGATCCAATCTCTTGCTTTTATTTCATGAAACAGCAACCTATATGCTGTACAGAGTCTGTTAGATGAGCAGCAATCACTATATTATTGTCAGAATCGTAATTATGATCCTAACTTCCCTCTCATTCCCCAGGGAAACTGCCTTGATTTCTCAGCTCAAGTACTTGCCTATTGTTTTGTAGTCTCTTTATTTGTCAAACTGAAATAACTAGAAGAAATTGTAATTCTCGTTCAAAGAATGCTGAAGAATAGAGATGATGGTCAAAAGTTATTTGAAATGTTGAAAATCTTGAATTAAACTAGAATAGTTATTTTAAATCATAGTTTATTATGTAATTGAACAACAATGTAGTAGGTTTCCAGCATATTGAAAATAGTTTTGTTTCACAAAAAAAAAATTTCTACACAGTTTTTTCTTCAAGAAAAATGTAGTTTTTATTATTCTTCAAAATCTGCTAGTCTCAGACTTTTTAAAAGAAACTTCACTCAAGAATATTTCCATTTACAAGTAGATATAATAATCATGGTTTCTTTTATTTTTTCAGAAGATGGTTTGGGCAGGGTTCTACATTACTGCTACATCCCTTGACAGTCTAGTTTCTAGAAAAACAGAGGTTCATCTTCCACTGTCCAATTCTAACCTAATAAGGTAGTTATTTCACTGTTGACAGCCTTGTACTTTCTTAATAAATCCAGAGATTTCTCCTATAAGAAATGCTCATTTTCTTACAGACATGAAATGACCATTAAGAACCGCTAGTAAAGCATCCATGGCTTTTAGTGCCTGGCTCTATTTCTTCTAGTTTAAAGATTTTAAGAAAGAACTATTACAATAAAAGAGTATATATTTTTTTATTATCAACAAGGCAGATGTATTTCTCATTTCCTAATAAATGGGAGTGGTAAAAACTGTTCAAATAGCCAGGATTTGTGTTTTGTTAAGTTGAAAATTTAAATAAAATATACATGTTTAAGAATAAAAGATAAATTACAATTTACTTGTAGAAAATATCTCTCTAAATGGAAACAGATTGCAGACTATAATCAAGACTGGTTGAGAGCAATGGGATCTACAAGCAGAGAGTGGTGCCATAAAAGGGGGAGTGGTTCAGGACAAAAGAGAAGCAGGGTCATCAAAGGAAATGGTTTGTCTTATTCTGTGGTTCTTTTAGAATCATAATGGCTGAAAATAGGAGGAGATCCACAGTGAGGTCTAATCTTACCCTCTTTAAGTAAAGAAATTGATCAGTTAGGAAAGGTGACCCTCTATTTATCTCTGAGGATTGTTGGCTTTGAATGATATTTTCTCTTAACAATGCTTGCTTTCATGGAGAGAGGTTAACATTCCATGCTATCAGGAATTAAAAAAAAAAAAAAAAAAAAGCCTTTACAAGTATTCCAAGAGAAAATAAGGTTGGTAAGGGTGTGCATACATGGAGAGCAATGAGGCACAATTTTTTGTGTATATACCATGTGCTGAAATCCAGGCTAAGATGCTTTCATATGTATTTTCTTGACTAAACAATCATATTCTCTACTGTTTAAATATTATTAGCACTGAAAAATTAGCTTACTTGTTTATAGGTGGGATAGTTGGTAAGTATTAAACCAATTTCAATCCCTTATTTTGATGTTCCAATCACAGCACATCATACTTCACATACATTTTACTATGATGCAAATAATATATCTGCACTGTTTAAAATCGTAGCAGCTAACATTAGACAAGGAGTATCTCCTTACCGCCGCCGTTCCTGACCTTCAACGTGGGATAGCTTCTCTAGGCCCTCCTGTGCCTGCGCAGCCACCGATACTCGGGTTGCTCCTCCCGGCCGCTGCCCCTGGCCTCAGGCGTGGGTGGCTCCTCAGGGTCGCCGCCTCTGGCCTCGGGCGCGAGGTGGCTTCTCCCAGCCGCCCCTGACATCGGACGCGGGGTGCCTCCTCCCGGCCGCCACTGACCTCGGACGCCGGGTAGCTCCTCTCAGCCGCCGCCCCTGACCTTGGATGCAGGGTAGTTCCTCTCAGCCGTTCCTGCACCATCGCAGCCTGGCACTTTAGGCCGCTGCCCCAGACCTCGGACGTGGCGTAGCTCCTACTGGCTGCGCAGCAGTGGCCACAGGACTGGAAAAGGTCCATTTTCATTTCAATTCCAAAGAAAGGCAATGCCAAAGAATGCTAAAACTGCTGCACAATTGCACTCATCTCACACGCTAGTAAAGTAATGCTCAAAATTCTCCAAGCCAGGCTTCAGCAGTATGTGAACCGTGAACTCCCTGATGTTCAAGCTGGTTTTAGAAAAGGCAGAGGAATCAGAGATCAAATTGCCAACATCCGCTGGATCATGGAAAAAGCAAGAGAGTTGGAGAAAAACATCTATTTCTGCTTTATTGACTATGCAAAAGCCTTTGACTGTGTGGATCACAATAAACTGTGGAAAATTCTGAAAGAGATGGGAATACCAGACCACCTAACCTGTCTCTTGAGAAATCTGTATGCAGGCCAGGAATCAACAGTTAGAACTGGACATGGAACAACAGACTGGTTCCAAATAGGAAAAGGAGTACATCAAGGCTTTATATTGTCACCCTGCTTATTTAACTTCTATGCAGAGTACATCATGAGAAATGCGGGACTGGAAGAAACACAAGCTGGAATCAAGATTGCCAGGAGAAATATCAATAACCTCAGATATGCAGATGACACCACCCTTATGGCAGAAAGTGAAGAGGAGCTAAAAAGCCTCTTGATGAAAGTGAAAGAGGAGAGTGAAAAAGTTGGCTTAAAGCTCAACATTCAGAAAACGAAGATCATAGCATCTGGTCCCATCACTTCATGGGAAATAGATGGGGAAACAGTGGAAACAATGTCAGACTTTATTTTCGGGGGCTCCAAAATCCCTGCAGATGGTGACTGCAGCCATGAAATTAAAAGACGCTTACTCCTTGGAAGAAAAGTTATGACCAACCTAGATAGTATCTTCAAAAGCAGAGGCATTATTTTGCCGACTAAGGTCCGTCTATTCAAGGCTGTGGTTTTTCCTGTGGTCATGTATGGATGTGAGAGTTGGACTGTGAAGAAGGCTGAGCGCCGAAGAATTGATGCGTTTGAACTGTGGTGTTGGAGAAGACTCTTGAGAGTCCCTTGGACTGCAAGGAGATCCAATCAGTCCATTCTGAAGGAGATCAGCCCTGGGATTTGTTTGGAAGGAATGATGCTAAAGCTGAAGCTCCATTACTTTGGCCACCTCATGCAAAGAGTTGACTCATTGGAAAAGACTCTGATGCTGGGAGGGATTGGGGGCAGGAGAAAGGGACAGCCGAGGATCAGATGGCTGGATGGCCACTCGGACTCGATGGACGCGAGTCTGAGTGAACTCCGGGAGATGGTGATGGACAAGCCTGGCATGCTGCGATTCATGCGGTCGCAGAGTCAGACACGACTGAGTGACTGAACTGAAGTGAGCTAACATTGTGTGACTACTAAACCCTGATATTTGTTATTGTGAATGAGAACATGAATATTGCATTTTATTTAATTTTGATTACTTTAAATTTAAATAGACACAGTTGGCTAGTGGCTCTCCAATGGGCTGCAAAATTCTACGCTTCTATGAACTGCTACTCAATAGGAGTGCAGCACAGTTTCTTTACTGAAAAGTGTAAAGGATTTTCATTAAACTACCATTTTCTTCCTCTGTCTCGTATCATTATTTCTCCCCCAATCTTGTTTATTTTTCTAAAATGCAGACATCAGTATAAACAGTAAAATAAAGACCTCTGAAAGTTATCTTTTTCATAAAATCAATAAGATAACAAACAAAAATTGTGAGAATCAACTTGCTCAAAATTCTGGAAATTAATCAGATGGTTGTAGCAATGTGATTTATTCCAGAAAATAGCTAAATTCAGTAAAACTTCAGTAAGAACAGTGAGTTTTGAGGTATTTTCACTTGTCCTATCTCCACTCATACCTCTCCAGCTTCACAGTATCCTTGAAAATCTATTGCCTGAAATCACAGTGAAAATAAGCAGCTTGGCAGGCACCCTAGGAGGAAGAATGGTGTTGAAATTCCTTTGAAGCCTAATTCCTAGAGAACTGTCATTAATTTTCCTATCTACTAGGTCACTAGAAGATCCCTCTTTCAAGGCTGTCTTTATTTGACCTGACTCAGAGCTTGCCCAGTGTGCAAAACCTTTCCCAAGGGCATTTATCAAAAACAATCAGAGGAAATTTAACTTTGCAGCTTGCTGAGGCAGTGGATAATAGTTGGGGCATATAATAGGCTAATTGAAAAAAGCTCAAAAGGAAAATCTAGGGAATGGGATGTCCATAAGTGCTTTGAAAACCTCTGGCATATTTCTGGGAATACAGAAATTTCATGATACTGAGAGGTTAACTTATTTATTCAAGATGAAACATCTGGTAAAAATTAAAACCAGTATTAATCTTATGTATTCAGTTCACATCACATTATGATGCTTCAAAAATACACAAGACGAGCACCAATCATAGGGTTGTGTGCATGATCAAGACTGTGTACATATTAAGAAAAGACTTGGAATGTTCTAAGCTCCAAACTTGGCCTAACATTAAGGATCTTCTGCCCAAGCTTGAAGATAAATCGGTGTACTCAGATGCCAGACTGAGTATTGAAGCTGTGCTTCAAAATATACATATAGTTCTTTGGGAAATACTTTAAAAACTATTGATTCCATGTATTTATGAATTATTAGCCAACCACAAGGCTAACAGAGACCTCAGTGAACACACACACAGATAATAGCACAGACTTAAACAAGGAACAATAATAAAAACAAACAATAAAGACAAGTCCTGAGGAAAAGGGGTGAATGTGATTTCCAGAATGCTAAATTGTATTATTTAACATATCCAGTTTTTAACAAAAGGAAATAGAAGACATACAAAAAACAAAATGTTGGTTTATGTTGGTATAAACCAAATGTTGGCAGCAAAAACTAATAGCCAGTATAAACTATCCCTGAGGAAGCCCTTACACTGGACTTAATAAACAAATATTAATATTAGAAGTATGTGCAAGCGACTAAAAAAAATCCATAGCTAAGGAACTAAAAGAAAGTATGAGAAAGATGTTTCACAGACTAGAGAATTTCAATGAAGAGAGCAAAAGTGTAAAAAGAATCAGAAGAAATTTATATCAAAAGTTTATACTGAAATGGAAATCTCACAAGCAGGATTTGGCAGCATAGGTGAGCAGGAAGGAGAAAAAAAAATCCATGAACTTGAATAGATGAAATGAGATTATCTATTCTGAGGAACAGAACAAAAAAGAGAAATGAACAGAACCTCAGAGGCCAGTAGAATATCATTAAGTATAGGAATATATGCATAATAGGAATCACAAAAAAAAAAAAAAAGGAGGAGGGAGAAGAAAATATGTGAAGAAATAGTAACTGAAAACTTCCCAAATGTTATGAAAAATATTAATCTATAGAGTAGAGAAATTCAACAAAGTGCACATAGGATCAATTCAAAGAGTTCCACAGCTAGTTTTGGAAGTAAACAAAGCTTATGTCCATGAGACACACAAATTACAGCAAACAAAGAAACAATCTTTAATAGGCTGTGAGAACTCACTGTGTTTTTCCCCTTAAGTCTCAACACAAAGAGAGCAGACAGAAATACCCGTATCCCAGACTGTCTCTGAAAGAGGTCTATCTGCATGCTTTAGAAACTGCTACCAGAGAGCCAGCCTTATAATTTATCATACATCTAAAGGCTGACTGTAATTCCTTATGAATTCTAGGCAAGTCAGTTTATACTGCTGAAGACAACTTGTTCAAACATGGTACAAAATGCCAACATCTCCCTGGAAGAAATTTGTACATACATCTGCTGTTACCAAATTTTTGGCTTCTGCCCAAGGGTCAGGCCCCCAGATAACTAAGCTCTAATAGCCAGTGCAGTTTTCATCTACAAATACTGTAGGACAGTAACAAATAAAAGCAGCTATTAACAGGTGCAAGAACAATGCCTTCCCCAGCCATATCTATACAAATGGGCCAAGTGCAGAGGGAGAGGGCAAAAATGTCAATCTTCCAGCCGCTGACTGAGATCCTCCCATTTGGGATACTGACAGATCTTGGCACACCCTGAATGACTGGTAGTCACTAAAAAATTTTAAAAGGCAACTTGGAAATCACAAATGTTTCAGAGATAACCAAGAACTCAGGACAGGCTGAAAAATAATAGTTTACTCCTACATGAGATAGCTCCATCAATACTCACAGAAGTGATTGTTTTAACTCAGAGAGGTGATTGTTAATGTGCAAAAACCAACACAGAGAGTCAAGAAAAATGAAGAAATAAGGGGATGTGTTTTAAACAAATAATAAAATAAAATTCCAGAATCAGACCATAGTTAAATGGAGATAAGTGATTTACACAATAAAAAGTTAAAAACACTTCTCATAAAAATGCTCACAGAGGTCAGGGAAACAACATGAGAAAAGTGAGATTTTCAACAGAGATTGAAAGTATAAGAAGGTACCAAACAGAGATCACAAGTCATGAACCCAATAACTGAACTAAAAACTTCAATAGAGGGATTCAACATCAGACTAGAGCAAGCAGAAGAAAGTATCAGCAAACCTGAAGATATGGAAGCAGGATTATCCCATCCAAAGAGCAAAATTGAAAACGAGAATATAGCCTCAGGGACTTTTGGGACATCATTAAGCAGATGATAATATGCATTTCAGAGGTCCTAGAAACAGAAGACAGATAGAAAGGAACAAAATCTCATTTGAAGAAATGATGACTGAAAACTTCCCTGGACAATGAAACAGATATTTAGATCAAGGAGGCCACATCAAATTACATGAGCTAAAGAGATCTACACTAAGACACATTATAACTAACTGTCCAAAGCTAAAGAAAGAAACTGAAAAGTAGCAAGAGAAAAACAACTTGCTACATGCAAAAGAACTCCTATGAGCAGACTTTTTAACTGAAACTTTACAGACCAGAAGGGAAAAAAATGCTATGTTAAAGTGCTGAAAGAAAACTGCCAACCAAGAGTACTCTACCCAGCAAAGTTGTTCTTCAGAATGAAAGTACATATAAAGAATTCTCCAAATAAACAAAAGCTGAAGGATTTCATAAACATCAGAACATCTTATAAGAAATCTTAAAGAGATTTCCTCTAGTTAAATGTAAATGATAGATAATAATTTATGAAACAAAACAAATATTAACAAATTTAAGAAGATTGAAATCACATTAAGCATTTTTCAGATCATAATTATTTCAAAGAAAAAATCAATTACAAGAAGAAAAGTGAAAAATTTTTATATATGTGGAGATTGGCTACCTGCTCCTGAAAACCAGTGAATCAAAGAAGAAATCAAAAGAGAAAGCAAAAAAAAATGTTTTGAGAAAAGTAAAAATTGAAATACAATACATCAAAACATACGAAATAGAGAAAAGAGGGCTTTGAAATGAAAGTTCATAAAATTAAGCACCTACATTAAGAAAATAAAAAGCTCACACAATCTAAACTGTAGCCCAAAGAACTACAAAAAGAAGAACAAACTAAGCTCAAAATTAGGAGACAAAAGAAATAACAAAGCTCATAGCATAAATACATACAGACTAAAAGACAATAGCAAATATTAATACAACTAAGAGCTATTTTAAAAGATAAAAAGAGACAAATTGTTAGCGAGACTTAACAGAGGAAGAGAGATTCAAATAAGTAAATTAGAAATAATGAGGAAATATAATATCTGATACTGCTGCTGCTAAGTCGCTTCAGTTGTGTCCGACTCTATGTGACCCCATAGATGGCAGCCCACCAGGCTCCCTCGTCCCTGGGATTCTCCAGGCAAGAATACTGGAGTGGGTTGCCATTTCCTTCTCCAATGTATGAAAGTGAAAAGTGAAAGTGAAGTCGCTCAGTCGTGTCCGAACCTTAGCGACCCCATGGACTGCAGCCCACCAGGCTCCTCCATCCATGGGATTTTCCAGGCAAGAGCACTGGAGTGGGGTGCCATTGCCTTCTCCATAACTGATACTACACAAATATAAAGGTGGCTATGAGAGTACTCTGAAAAATTATATACGAACAAATTGGACAACAAGAAAAAAGAATAAGTTCCTAAAAGCATACAATCTACTAAAATTGAATAATGAAGAAATGGAAAATCTGACAAAGTAATAGCTAAAAAGGAGACAGTCAGTAATCAAAAACTTTCCAACAAAGAAAATCTGCTAGACTCCTTCACTCATGAATCCTACCAAATTTTAAAAATAATAATAATTATTATTATTATCAAACTCTTCCAAAATGCTAAAAAGAGGAGAGAGCACTTCCAAACTCATTATAAGAGGCCAACATTACCCTGACACTAAAACTAGATAAGGAGAAAAGTACAGGCTGTTTCCAGTGACCACAGGTACAAAAATTACAACCCAATATTAGCAAACCAAATTCAACAATATTCTAAAAGGATCATACACAGTAATTAAATAGAATCTATTCCAGAGATGCAAGGATCATTAAACATGCAAAAATCAATAAATATGATGAACCATATTAACAAAATAAAGTTTGCAAACCATATGGTCATCTAAATCTATGCAGAAAAGATATATAACAGAAGTCAACATTCAGAATAAAAACTTTCAACAAATGAGGTATAGAGGGAGATATCTTAAGAGAACACAGGTCATATATGACAAGTCCACTGCTAACATAAAACACATCAGTAAAAGATGGAAGTTTTTCTTGTAATACTGAGAACAAGTCAAGGATGCACACTCTCTCCACTTTTTTAAACGTAGTACTGGAAGTCACCTCCAGGGCAACAAAGCAAGAAAAAGTAACAAGAGTCATCCAAACCAGAAAGAAAGAAGTAGAGGTGTCTCTATTTGCAGATAGCTTAATAATAATTATAGAAAACCGTAAAAAACTATGCAAAAAATTATTCAGTTTAGTTCTTTTCAATCATGTCAGAATCTTTGTGATCCTATGAATCACAGCACACCAGGCCGCCCTGTCCAACACGAACTCCCAGAGTTCACTCAAATTCATGTCCGTATAGTCAGTGATGCCATCCAGCCATCTCATCCTCTGTTGTCCCCTTCTCCTCCTGTCCCCAATCCCTCCCAGCATCAGGGTGCTTTCCAACGAGTTAACTCTTCACATGAGGTGGCCAAAGTACTGGAGTTTCAGCTTCAGCACCCGTCCTTCCAATGAACACCCAGGACTGATCTCCTTTAGGATGGACTGGTTGGATCTCCTTGCAGTCCAAGGGACTCTCAAGAGTCTTCTCCAACACCACAGTTCAAAGCATCAATTTTTCAGCGCTCAGCTTTATTCACAGTCCAACTCTTACATCCATACATGACTACTGGAAAAACCATAGCCTTGACTAGATGGACATTTGTCGGAAAAGTAATGTCTCTGCTTTTCAATATGCTGTCTAGGTTGGTCATAACTTTTCTTCCAACGAGTAAACGTCTTTTAATTTCATGGCTGCAATCACCATCTGCAGTGATTTTGGAGCCCAGGAAAATAAAATCTGACACTGTTTCCACTGTTTCCCCATCTATTTCCCATGAAGTGATGGGACCAGATGCCATGATCTTAGTTTTCTGAATGTTGAGCTTCAAGCGAACATTTTTACTCTCTTCTTTCACTTTCATCAAGGGGCTTTTTAGTTCCTCATCACTTTCTGCCATAAGGGTGGTGTCATCTGCATATTTGAGGTTATTGATATTTCTCCCAGCAATCTTGATTCCAGCTTGTGCTTCTTCCAGCCCAGCATTTCTCATGATGTACTCTGCATAGAAGTAAGAAATAAGAAATAAGCAGGGTGACAATATACAGCCTTGACGTACTCCTTTTCCTATTTGGAACCAGCCTATTGTTCCATGTCCAGTTCTAACTGTTGTTTCCTGACCTGCATACAGATTTCTCAAGAGGCAGGTTAGCTGGTCTGGTATTCCCATTTCCCTCAGAATTTTCCACAGTTTATTGTGATCCACTAGCTCAAAGGCTTTGGCATAGTCAATAAAGCAGAAATAGATGTTTTTCTGGAACTCTCCTGCTTTTTCCATGATCCAGCAGATGTTGGTAATTTGATCTCTGGTTCCTCTGCCTTTTCTAAAACAAGCTTGAACATCTGAAAGTTCATGGTTCACGTATTGCTGAAGCCTGGCTTGGAGAATTTTGAGCATTACTTTACTAGCGTGTGAGATGAGTGCAATTGTGCAGTAGTCTGAGCATTCTTTGGCATTGCCTTTCTTTGGGATTGGAATGAAAACTGACCTTTTCCAGTCCTGTGGCCACTGCTGAGTTTTCCAAATTTGCTGGCATATTGAGTGCAGCACTTTCACAGCATCATCTTTCAGGATTTGGAATAGCTCAACCACAATTCCATCACCTCCACTAGCTTTGTTCGTACTGATGCTTTCTAAGGCCCACTAGACTTCACATTCCAGGATATCTGGCTCTAGCTGAGTGATCACACCATCATGATTATCTGGGTCCTGAAGCTCTTTTTTGTACAGTTCTCTATATTCTTGTCATCTCGTCTTAATATCTTCTGCTTCTGTTAAGTCCATACCATTTCTGTCCTTTATTGAGCACATCTTTGCATAAAATGTTCCCTTGGTGTCTCTAATTTTCTTGAAGAGATCTCTCATCTTTCCCATTCTGTTTTCCTCAATTTCTTTGCATTGATCGCTGAGGAAGGCTTTCTTATCTCTCCTTGCTATTCTTTGGAATTCTGCATTCAGGTGCTTATATCTTTCCTTTTCTCCTTTGCTTTTTGCCTCTCTTCTTTTCACAGCTATTTGTAAGGCCTCCCCAGGCAGCCATTTTGCTTTTTTGCATTTCTTTTCCATGGGGATGGTCTTGATCCCTGTCTCTTTTACAATGTTAAGAACCTCTGTCCATAGTTCATCAGGCACTCTATCTATCAGATCTTGTCCCTTAAATCTATTTCTCACTTCCACTGTATAATCATAAGGGATTTGATTTAGGTCATACCTGAATGGTCTAGTAGTTTCCCCCACTTTCTTCAATTTAAGTCTGAGTTTGGCAATAAGGAGTTCATGATCTGAGCCACAGTCAGCTCCCAGTCTTGTTTTTGCTGACTGTATAGAGCTTCTCCATCTTTGGCTGCAAAGAATAGAATCAATCTGATTTTGGTGTTGACCATCTGGTGATATCCATGTGTAGAGTCTTCTTTTGTGTTGTTGGAGGAGAGTGTTTGTTATGACCAATGCGTTCTCTTGGCAGAACTCTATTAGCCTTTGCCCTGCTTCATTCCGTACTCCAAGGCCAAATTTGCCTGTTACCCCAGGTGTTTCTTGACTCCCTACTTTTGCATTCCAGTCCCCTATAATGAAAAGGACATCTTTTTTGGGTGTCAGTTCTAAAAGGTCTTGTAGGTCTTCATAGAATCGTTCAGCTTCTTCAGCATTACTGGTTGGGGCATAGACTTGGATTACTGTGATATTGAATGGTTTGCCTTGGAAACAAACAGAGATCATTCTGTCGTTTTTGAGATTGCATCCAAGTACTGCTTTTAGGACTCTTGTTGCCTATGATGGCTACTCCATTTCTTCTGAGGGATTCCTGCCCACAGTAGTAGATATAATGGTCATCTGAGTTAAATTCACCCGTTCCAGTCCATTTTAGTTTGCTGATTCCTAGAGTGTTGACATTCACTCTTGCCATCTCCTTTTTGATGTCTTCCAATTTGCCTTGATTCATGGACCTGACATTCCAGATTCCTCTGCAATATTGCTCTTTACAGCACGGACCTTGCTTCTATCACCAGTCACATCCACAAGTAGGTATTGTTTTTGCTTTGGCTCCATCCCTTCATTCTTTCTGGAGTTATTTCTCCACTGATCTCCAGTAGCATATTGGACACCTACCAACCCAGGGAGTTCCCCTTTCAGTACCCTATCATTTTGCTATTTCATACTTTAGAACTAATATATACAGTAAATAATATAGTACAAAATCAGCATACAAATATAAATTATATTTCTATATACTAACACTGATCTATCAGATGAGAAATTTAGAAAGCGATCCTATTTACAACTGCATCAAAAAAATGATTAAAAATAAATTTAAACCAAGAAGTGAAAGAAAACTACAAAACACTAATGAAGAAAATTGAAGAAATTGTCTTCAATTCTTGAGAAATATTCTGTTTTCATAGATCAGAACAGTTAATACTGTTAAAATGTCAATATATCATAATATCCAAATATTAATAAATCTACAGATTAATTGTAATTCTTATCAAAATTCACATGACATTTTTACAGAAATAGAAAAGAATCCAAAATTTTTTATGGACCATTAAATAGCAAAAGCATATCTGTGAAAGAAAAATGATTCTGGAGGTATCACATTTGCTATTTTCAGAGTATATTAAAAAGGCACAATAGTAAATATAGTATTGTTGTTTTTGTTCAGTTGCTAAGTTGTGTTGACTCTTTGCAGTCCCAAGCACTGCAGCATGGCAGTCTCCTCTGTCCTCCAAGAGCAAATCTGCTAGATTTGCTCCAGCTCATTTCCAAGCTCAGTAGGTGATGCTCTCTTATCCTCTGTCACCCTTTTCTCATTTTGCCCTCAATTTTTCCCAGCATTAGGGTATTTTCCAATGAGATGGATCTTCCAGTCAGGGGGCCAAAGCATTAGAGCTTCATCATCAGTCTTTCCAATGAATACCGAGGGTTGATTTCTTTAGGGTTGACTGGTTTAATCCCCTTTTATTTCAAGGAACTCTCAAGGGTCTTCTCCAGCACCACATTTCGAAAGTAACAATTCTTCAGTGCTCAGTATTCTTTATGTTTCAACTCTCACATCCATACCTGACTACTGAAAAAACCATAGTTTTGACTATATGGACCGTTGTTGTGAAAGTGATGTCTCTGATTTTTAATATGCTATCTAGGATTGCCATTAATTTTCCTTCAAGAAGGAAGTGCATTTTAATTTTGTGACTAAAGTCACAGTCAGCAGTGATTTTGAAGCCCAAGAAAATAAAATCTATCACTGTTTCCATGTTTTCCCTTTCTATTTGCCATGAAGTGATGGGACTATATGCCATGATTTTTTTTTTTTTAAATATTGAGTATTAAGCCAGCTTTTTCACTCTGCTATTGCACCCACATCAAGAGGCTCTTCAGTTCCTCTTCACTTTCTGCATTAAAGTATTATCATTTGCATATCTGAGGTTATTGATATTTCTCCCAGCAATCTTGATTCCAGTTTGTGATTCAAGCCTGGCATTTCACATGGTGTACTCTGCATATAAGCATGGTGACAATATAGCTTTTTTTTTTTTTTTACTCCTTTCCCAATTTTGAACCAGTCCATTGTTCCATGTCTGTATTCTAACTGTTGCTTCTTGGCATGTATACAGGTTTCTCAGGAGATAGGTAGGTTTGTCTGGGATTCCCATCTCTTGAAGTCAAAGGCTTTAGTGCCATCAATGAAGCATAAGTAGATGTTTTTCTGGAATCTCCTTGCTTTCTCCATGATCCAAAAAATGTTAGCAATTTCATCTCTGGTTTCTCTGCCTTTTCTAATCCCAGCTTTTACATCTGGAATTTCTCAGTTTACTTTCAGCTGAAGCCTAGCTTGAAGCATTTTGAGCATAACTTTGCTAGCATGTGAAATAAAGGCAATTTTATGGTTCAAAAAAAATAGAAAGCCCAGAGATAAATCCATGCACCTATGGACACCTTATCTTTGACAAAGGAGGCAAGAATATACAATGGAGTAAAGACAATCTCTTTAACAAGTGGTGCTGGGAAAACTGGTCAACCACTTGTAAAAGAATGAAACTAGATCACTTTCTAACACCATTCACAAAAATAAACTCAAAATGGATTAAAGATCTAAATGTAAGACCAGAAACTATAAAACTCCTAGAGGAGAACATAGGCAAAACACTCTCTGATATACATCACAGCAGGATCCTCTATGACCCTCCTCCCAGAATTCTGGAAATAAAAGCAAAGATAAACAAATGGGATCTAATTAAAATTAAAAGCTTCTGCACAACAAAGGAAAATATAAGCAAGGTGAAAAGACAGCCTTCTGAATGGGAGAAAATAATACCAAATGAAGCAACTGACAAACATCTAATCTGAAAAATACACAAGCAACTTCTGCAGCTCAATTCCAGAAAAATCAATGACCCAATCAAAAAATGGGCTAAAGAACTAAATAGACATTTTTCCAGAGAAGACATATGGATGGCTAACAAACACATGAAAAGATGCTCAACATCACTCATTATCAAAGAAATGCAAATCAAGACCACAATGAGGTACCATTTCACACCAGTCAGAATGGCTGTGATCCAAAAGTCTACAAGCAATAAATGCTGGAGAGGGTGTGGAGAAAAGGGAACCCCCTTACACTGTTGGTGGGAATGCAAACTAGTACAGCCACTATGGAGAACAGTGTGGAGATTTCTTAAAAAATTGCAAATAGAACTCCCTTATGACCCAGCAATCCCACTACTGGGCATACACACCAAGGAAACGAGAATTGAAAGAGACACATGTGCCCCAATGTTCATCGCAGCACTGTTTATAATAGCCAGGACATGGAAACAACCTAGATGCCCATCAGCAGAAGAATGGATAAGAAAGCTGTGGTACATATACACAATGGAGTATTACTCACCCATTAAAAAGAATACATTTGAATCAGTTCTAATGAGGTGAATGAAATTGGAGCCGATAATACAGAGTGAAGTAAGCCAGAAAGAAAAACACCAATACAGTATACTAACACATGTATATGGAATTTAGAAAGATGGTAATGATGACCCTGTATGCGAGACAGCAAAAGAGACACAGATGTGTAGAACAGACTTTTGGACTCTGAGGGAGAGGGAGAGGGTGGGATGATTTGGGAGAATGGCACTGAAACATGTATACTATCATGTAAGAAACGAATCGCCAGTCTATGTTCAATACAGGATACAGGAAGCTTGGGGCTGGTGCATGGGAATGATCCAGAGAGGTGATACGGGGTGGGAGGTGGGAGGGGGGTTCAGGATTGGGAACTCATGCATACCCGTGGCAGATTCATGTCAATGTATGGCAAAACCAATAGAGTATTGTAAAGTAAAATTAAATAAAAGTAAAAATTAAAATATATATATATTGAAAACTTTTTGGCATTGTCCTTCTTTGGGAATGGAATGAAACCTGAACTTTTTAAGTCCTGTGGCCAACTCTGAGTTTTCCAATTTCCTGACATATTGAGTGCAGCACTTTAACAGCATCATCTATTAGGAATTTAAAAACCTCAGGTGGAATTTTATCACCTCCACTAGCTTTTTTCTTAGTGATACTTCCTAAGGCCCACTTAAAACAGTCCAGGAAGTCTGGCTCTAATTGAGTGACCACACCATTACAGTTATCAGGGTCCTTAGAATCATTTTCGTATAGTTCTTCTATGTCTTCTTGCCACTTCTTAATATCTTCTGCCTCTGTTAGGTCCTTGCCATTTCGGCCCTTTATCATGCCTAGTTTTGCATGAAATTTTCCCTTGATATCTCTGATTTTCTTGAAGAGATCTCTCAGTTCAGTTTAGTTCAGTTCAGTCTCTCAATTGTGTCCTGCTCTTTGCAACCCCATGAATTGCAGCACGCCAGGCCTCCCTGTCCATCACCAACTCCCGGAATTCACTCAGACTCACGTCCATCAAGTCAGTGATGCCATCCAGCCATCTCATCCTCTGTCGTTCCCTTCTCCTCCTGCCCCAAATCCCTCTCAGCATCAGAGTATTTTCCAATGAGTCAACGCTTTGCATGAGGTGGCCAAAGTACTGGAGTTTCAGTTTTAGCATCATTCCTTCCAAAGAAATCCCAGGGCTGATCTCCTTGAGAACGGATTGATTGGATCTCATTGCAGTCCAAAACACTTTCAAGAGTCTTCTCCAACACAACAGTTCAAAAGCATCAATTCTTCAGCACTCAGCTTTCTTCACAGTCCAACTCTCACATCCATATATGATGACTGGAAAAACCATAGCCTTGACTAGACGGACATTTGTTGGCAAAGTAATGTCTCTGCTTTTTAATATGCTATCTAGATTGATCATAACTTTTCTTCCAAGGAGTAAGCGTCTTTAAATTTCATGACTGCAGTCACCATCTGCAGTGATATTGGAGCCAATAAATAAATAAATAAATAAAGTCTGACACTGTTTCCACTGTTTCCCCATCTATTTGCCATGAAGTGATGGGACCAGATGCCATGATCTTTGTTTTCTGAATGTTGAGCTTTAAGCCAATATTTTCCCTCTCCTCTTTCACTTTCATCAAGAGGCTCTTTAGTTCCTCTTCACTTTCTGCCATAAGGGTGATGTAATCTGCATATCTGAGGTTATTGATGTTTCTCCTGGCAATCTTGATTCTAGCTTGTGCTTCCTCCAGCCCAGTGTTTCTCATGATGTACTCTGCATGTAAGTTAAATAAGCAGGGTGACAATATACAGCCTTGATGTACTTCTTTTCCTATTTCGAAACTGTCTGTTGTTCTATGTCCAGTTCTAACTGCTGCTTCCTGACCTGCATACAAATTTCTCAAGAGGCATGTCAGGTAGTCTGGTATTCCCATCTATCTCAGAATTTTCCACAGTTTATTGTGATCCACTAACTCAAACGCTTTGGCATACTCAAGAAAGTAGAAATACATGTTTTTCTGGAACTATCTTGCTTTTTCCATGATCCAGCAGATGTTGGCAATTTGATCTCTGGTTCCTCTGCCTTTTCTAATACCAGCTTGAACATCTGGAAGTTCATGGTTCACGTATTGCTGAAGCCTGGCTTGGAGAATTTTGAGCATTACTTTACTAGCATGTGAGATGAGTGCAATTGTGCAGTAGTTTGAGCATTCTTTGGCATTGCCTTTCTTTGGGATTGGAATGAAAACTGACCTTTTCCAGTCCTGTGGCCACTGCTGAGTTTTCCAAATTTGCTGGCTTATTGAGTGCAGCACTTTCACAGTATCATCTTTCAAGATTTGGAATAGCTCAACCACAATTCCATCACCTCCACTAGCTTTGTTTGTACTGATGCTTTCTAAGGCCCACTAGACTTCACAATCCAGGATGTGTGGCTCTAGGTGAGTGATCACACCATCGTGATAATCTGGGTCGTGGAGATCTTTTTTATACAGTTCTTCTGTGTATTCTTTCCACCTCATCTTAATATCTTCTGCTTCAGTTAGGTCCATACCATTTTTGTCCTTTATTGAGCCCATCTTTGCATGAAATGTTCCCTTGGTACCTCTAATTTTCTTGAAGAGATCTCCAGTCTTTCCCATTCTGTTGTTTTCCTCTATTTCTTTGCATTGATCACTGAAGAAGGCTTTCTTATCTTTTCTTGCTCTTCTTTGGAACTCTGCATTCAGATGCTTATATCTTTCCTTTTCTCCTTTGCTTTTCACCTCTCTTCTTTTCACAGCTATTTGTAAGGCCTCCCCAGACAGCCATTTTGCTTTTTTGCATTTCTTTTCCATGGGGATGGTCTTCATCCCTGTCTCCTGTACAATGTCATTGTACAGAAGAGATCTCTAATCTTTCCCATTTCATTATTTCCCTATATTTCTTTGTGTTGGTCAAATAAGTTGGCCTTCTTTTGTCTACTTGCTATTCTCTGGAACTCTGTATTCAGTTGGATATATCTTTCCTTTTTTCCCTTGATTTTCATTTCTCTTCTTTTATCAGCTATTTATAAGGCATCTCTTTGCCTTTTTGCATTTCTTTTTCCACTACCTTCAGTACAAAGCTATGAACTTCTGTCCATTGTTCTTTAAGCACTCTGTCTAGCAGATCTAATCCCTTGAATCTATTTATCACCTCTACTGCATCATCATAAGGGATTTGATTCAGGTCATACCTGAATGGTGTAATGATTTTCCTTACTGTCTTCAATTTAAGCCTGCCTTTTGCAGAAATTTTGAGTATGGGGCTCCTGATCTGTGCCGAATTAGCTCCAAGTCTTGTTTTTGCTGACTATATAGAACTTCTCCATCCTCAGCTGCAAAAAATATAATCAATCTGATTTTGGTATTCACCATCTGGTGATGTTCATTTGTAGACTCATTTCTTGTGTCATTGGAAGAGGGCATTTGCTATAGCCAGTGTGTTCCTTTGACAAAACTCTGTTAGTCTGTGCCCAGATTTATTGTGTATTCCATGGCCGAACTTTCCTGTTACTCCAGGTCTTCTGACTTTCTACTCTTATATTCAATCCTCTATAATGAAAGGACAACTTCTTTGCTGTTAGTTCTAGAAGGTCTTGTATGTTTTCACAGAACCAGTCAGTTTCAGCTTTTTCGGTATCAGAGGTTGGGGCATAAACTTGGATTACTGTGATATCGAATGGTTTGTCTTGGAAAGGAGCTGAGATCATTCTGTTTTTTATGAGTTTGCATCCAAGTACTGCATTTCAGATCTTGCTGACTGTAAGAGCTACTCCATTTCTTCTGAGAAATTTCTTCCTACAGTAGTAGATATAATGGTCATCTGAATTAAATTCACCCATTCAGGTCCATTTTTATTTCACTAAAATGTTCCTAGATGTTCATATCCACTCTTGCCATCTCCTGCTTGATCAGTCTGATTTACCTTGCTTGATTCATGGACTGAATATTCTAGGTTCCTATGCAGTATTGTTTTTTACAGTATTAGAATTTACTTTCACAACCAGACACATACACAAATGAGTGTCTTTTCTTCTGTGGCCCAGCCACTTCATTCTTTCTAGATCTGTTAGTAATTGCCCTCTGCTCTTCCCCAGTAGCATATTGGGCACCTTCTGACATAGGGAGTTCATCTTACAGTGTCGTATCTTTTTGCCTTTTCCTACTGTTCATTGGATTCTCACAGCAAGAATACTGAGTGGGATGCCATTTTCTCCTCCAATTGACCATGTTTTGTCAGAATTCTCCACCATGATCCATCTGTTTTGGGTGGTCCTAAACACATGGGTCATAGCTTCATTGAGTTACACAAGCCCTTTTGTCAAAACATGTGATCCATGAAGGGTAGTCAAACATTTAGAGAAAATTAATACCAGTTCAACACTTTCTATTGAAAAACTGAATGCTTTTTAATTAATTTTACAAAGTCAGTATTACTATCGTATCAAAACGAGACAACGAAAGCACAGGAAAATAAAACTACAGACTAACATAATTTATCATTGCACATGCAAAAATTCTTAAAAATAATACCCCAAATACTGCAACATATGATTATACAGTATGAGCAAGTGAGATTCATTCCAGAAATACATTATTTCAACAGGTAAAATTCAAACAAAGTAATACATCTTATTTATAGGATAAGAGACAAAAACTACTTGATCACCTCCACAGGCATAGAAAACAGTTGAAAAACCCAACACTCTTTCATGATTAAACAAGCACTCTACATTAGGAAATAAAGAAAACTACTCATTCTAGTAAGTTCAGTTCAGTAACGCAGGCACATCCTACTCTTTGTGACTCCATGGACTGCAGCACACCAGGCTTCCCTGTGCATCACCGACACTCAGAGCTTGCTCAAATTCATGTCCATAGAGTTGGTGATGCCATCCAAACATCTCATCCTCTGTCATCCACTTCTCCTCCCACCGTCAATCTTTCCCATCATTAGGGTCTTTTCGAATAAGTCAGTTCTTCCCATCAGGTGGCCAAAGTATTGGAGTTTCAGCTTCAACATCAGTCCTTCCAATGAATATATTCAGGACTGATTTCCTTTAGGATTGACTGGTTGGATCTCTTTGCAGTCCGAGGGACTCTCAAGAGTCTTCTCCAACACCACAGTGCAAAAGCATCAATTCTTCAGTGCTCAGCTTTCTTTGTAGTCCAGCTCTCACATCCATACATGACAACTGGAAAAACCATAGCTTTGACTAGATGAACCTTTGTTAGTAAAATAATGACTCTGCTTTTTAATATGCTTTCTAGGTTTGTCGTAGCTTTTCTTTCAAGGAACAAGCAGCTTTTAATTTCATGGCTGCATTCACCATCTGCAGTAATTTTGGAGCCCCCCAAAATAAAGTCTGTTACTGTTTCCATTGTTTCCCCATCTATTTGCCATGAAATGATGGAATCAAATGCCATGATCTTAGTTTTCTGAATGTTGAGTTTTAAGCCAGCTTTTTCACTCTCCTCTTTCACTTTCATCAAGAGTCTCTTTAGCTCTTCTCCGCTCTTTGCCATTAGAGTGATGTCATGTGCATAACTGAGGTTATTAGTATTTCTCCTGGCAATCTTGATTCCAGCTTGTGCTTCATCCAGTCCAACATTTTGCATGATGTACTCTGCATATAAGTTCAATAAGCAGGGTGACAATATACAGCCTTGATGTACTCCTTTCCCAATTGGAGCCTACCTGTTGTTCCATGTCCAGTTCTAACTGTTGCTTCCTGACCTGCATATAGATTTCTCAAGAGGCAGGTCAGGTGGTCTGGTATTCCCATCTCTTTCAGAATTTTCCACAGTTTGTTGTGATCCTCACAGACAAAGGCTTTGGTGTAGTCAAAAAAGCAGAAGGAGATTTTTTTTCTGGAATTCTCTTCCTTTTTTGATGATCCAACAGATGTTGGCAATTTGATCTCCGATTCTTCTGAGAATCAGAGGAACAAGTAGTTTTTGTTCTTTTTCTAAATCCAGCTTGATATCTGGAAGTTCACAGTTCACGTACCGTTGAAGCCTGGCTTAGAGAATTTTGAGCATTGCTTTGCTAATGCGTGAGATGAGTGCAATTGTGTGGTAGTTTGAGTAGTCTTTGGCCTTGCCTTTCTTTGGGATTGGAATGAAAACTGACTCTTTACAGTCCTGTGACCACAGCTGAGCTTTCCAGATTTGTTGGCATATTGAGTGCAGCACTTTCACAGCATTATATTTTAGGATTTGAAATAGTTCAACTGGAATTCCATCACCCCCACTAGCTGTGTTCATAGTGATGCTTCCTAAGGCCCACTTGACTTTGCGTTCCAGGATGCCTGAGGTGAATGGTCACACCAACATGGGTATCTGGGTCATAAAGATTTTTTTGTATAGTTATTTTGTGTATTCTTGCCACCTCTTCTTAATATCTTCTGCTAGTAAAGGGCCTGGGGAAAACACATAGCTAACCTCATACATAATGGTGAAAGACTGACTGTTTTAATCACAACATGAGGAAAAAGACAAGATTTCCATTGTCTCTACTTCAAAATTGCACTTAGGGGTTTTGCCATGGGATTTGGAAAATAAATTAAAGGTGTCCATATTATAAAGAATTAAAACTATTTATAGATGATATGATATGCTATGCTAGTTTTCTATGGCTGCCATAACAAAGTACTACAGATGTGATGGCATTAAAAACAGAAATGTATCATCTCTTAGTTTCAGAAACTGAAAGTTAAAACTGAAGATGTCAGCATGGTTGACTCTTGCTGAGGGCTGTGAGGGAAAAATCCATCCCAGACCTCTCTTCTGGCTGTCTTTTCCTGTATCCCTTTACATATCTTCCTTTTATGTGTGTTTCTGTACCTAAATTTCCCTCTTTATGTAAGAACACTGATTATATCTGGTCAGATTAGGTGCCACACTAATGAGTTGATTTAACTAGATTACTTCTGTAAAGAACTTTTCTCCAAATAAAGTCAGATACTGAGGCATAAGATTCTGGAATATCCTGGAATATTCTTAGTCATATTCTAGAATTTAAGACTGCAATATATAACTATGGAGGGGGGCACAATTCAACTCATAACACTTGTATATAGAAAATCCTAAGAAATCCACTGAAAAATTGTATAAGAAATGAATGAATTTATAATCATTATAAGATATGATTAGTATGCAAAAATTCACTGTGAAACTAGTGTAAAAGACAATAAGAAACCAAAATGAAATTAATAAAAGAATCAATTTAAATAATATGAAATTATGAATAAATTTAACAAAATAAATACAAGATTTGTACAATGAACAGCACAAAACTTCATTGAAAGATGTTAAAGAACACTTCAACTAATGGAAAGACTTCACATATACAAGAAACATCCATCTTGTTCTACAGATTCAATGCAATACTTATAAAAACCAAAGCTAGGTTCTTTGCAGAAACTGATAAGCTCATCCTAAAATTTACATGGAAATTCAAAGGACTTAAAACAGCCAAAATGTAAGCATAAAATTGGAGGACTCACACTTACAGATTTTAAAGCTTATTGCAAAACTACAGTAGTTGGAGATAAGAATATACAACTGAGAAAAAGTGGTGCAGGGAAAACTGGAAAACTACATGTAAAAGAATGAAATTAGAACATTGTCTAATATCATATATAAAAAATAAGCCAGCATGGATTACACACTATAAAATTCCTAGAAGAGAACATAAGCAGAACACTTCTATATAAATAGCAGCAACATTTATTGGATCTCTTACAGCAAAGGAAACAAAAGCAAAAGTAAATAAATGGAACATAATTAAAAACATTTGCACAGTAAAGGAAACAGTTGACAAAATGAAAAGACAACCTACTGAATGGGAGAAGATATTTGAAAACAATGTGACCAATAAGGGGCTAATATGCAACATACTCCTACAATTCAACATCAAAAAGAAATATCTGATTAGAATGGGCAGAAGAATTGAATGGACATTTTTCCAAAAGAGAAATTCAGATGGTCAACAGGCACATGTAAAGATACTCAACATTGCTAGTCATCAGGGAAATAAAAATCAAAACCACAATGAAATATCACCTCACACCTGTCAAAATGGTTACCATCAAAAAGAATACAAATAACAAATGCTAGTGAGGATGTGGATAAAAGAGAACCCTCACACAGTTGATAGGAAAATAAATTGCGATGCCACTTTGGAAAACAATATGGAGCTTTTGTACAAAATTTAATAGAACTACCAAATAACCTAGCAACTCCACCCCTGAGCACATATCTAAAAAACAAAAACAGTAGTTTGAAAAAATATGTGCACCCCAATTTTCATAGCAGCATTATTTACAGTTGCCAAGATATGGAAGCAAACTGTGTCCATCAACAGATGAATGAATAAAGGTATGTCATATATATACGTATATGCACACACACCATGAAATACTACTCAGCCACACAGAAGAATTAAATTTTGTCATTTGCAGCAACACATTTTTACTTGGAGGGCATTATACTATGTGAAATAAGTCAGACAGCAAAATACAATTATTTAATTATATCACTTATAATGTGAAATCTAAGAAATACAACAAACTATTAAATAGAACAGAAAAGAGTCAGACTCACAGATATAGAGAAAAAACTAGTGATTACCAATGGGGAGAGATAAGGAGGAGGAGCAATATAAAGGTAAGGGGAACACAGAGGGGTTATTATGGTATCGTATGAAAACTGAAAGTCTATTTTAAAAAATTCCTCACATATACGGTCACTTAATTTTTGGCAAATATCTCAAGACAATTCAGTGAAAACATGAATAGTTCTTTTCAACAAACAGTGCTAAGATAGCTGGATATTTTCATTCAAAAGAAACATTGCACTTCCTCCTCACACCATACACAAAAATAAACTCAAAATGAATTTAAGAGGTAAAAATAAGATCCTAAATATAACAGCTGAAACTATGAGACTCTTAGAAGAAGTCATAGCTGTAAATCTTCAAATCTTACATTAGGCAATAATTTCTAAGCTATGGCACCAAGAGCACAACAGCAAAAAAGGAAAAAGTAGATAAATTGTACTTAATCAAAATTTAAAACATTTGTTTTTCCAAAGATACCATTAAGAAAATGAAAGACAACCTACAAGTTGGAAGAAAATATTTGCAAATCAATATCTGACAAGAGACTTCTATCCAGAATATATAAATAATTTTCACAAGTCAATAACAAAATGACAAACAGTGAAAAATGGACAAAAGGCTTACAAAGACATTTCCTCAATGAGGATATACAAATGTCCAATAAGTGCATGCACTATCTAGACACTAGAAAATTGCAAATAAAAACCCCTGAGATATCACTTCATACCTCCTAGGATGACTATTGTCAAAAAAAATAACAAGTGTTGACAAAGATAAAGATAAATTGGAATCTTCATACACTGTGGAAATGGATAACAGTCCAACCACCTCGGAAAACAACCTGGACATGTCTCAAAAGTATAAACATAGGTTTGTCATATGATTAAGGAATTTCACTCCTAGGTATGTACACAATACAAAAGTAACCATATATATACCCATATTAAAACTAGCACATAATTTTTTTTTATATTCCCACAACTCTATAATTATTTTTATTTATTTATTTTTTAATTTTTATTTTTACTTTATTTTACTTTACAATACTGTATTGGTTTTGCCATACATTGACATGAATCCACCATGGGTCATATCATTATTTATAATGGATGAAAATTGGATAAAAAACATATTTCTGTCAATTGAATGGGTGAATAATGTATCTATCCAATGAAATATTACTCAGCAATTAAAAGAAATACACATGCAATAATTTAGATAAACTTGGAAATAAATATGTTAAGTGAAAAATGCCAGATACAAAAGGTCACATGTTATATGATTCTATTTATATATAATGCCCTAAATCAACAAATCTATAAAGAGAAAGTAAATTAGACCCTGCCAGGGGCTGGGGAGAAGAAGAAATGGGGAATAAATACTAATGACTACTGGTTTAAATTTTGGGGTAATAAAAATGTTCTAAAATTGATTGTAGTGATGGCTCCATAACTCTGTGAATGTACTAAATACCACTAAGTATAATATAATCATACATATATAGTATATAGTATAATTTAAATTGCATTAATTTGTAGTATGTGAAATATATATGTAAATTAAGCTGTTATTAAGGAAAGAAAGGAAGAAAGAAGCTCTAGGGAAAATATATCACATGAGTGTCTGTGATATTAACGACAGTTATAAAATTTGCCTTCCATCCAATCAGTATCAACCTGTTGAAGACTAGAAGAAAAAGATCTGGAAATGTGGTTGGGGTATGTTATCATTCAAGAAGATGATGTGATCTCATGAGTGGGAAGGACCACTAGAAATAAGGGCTGAGTAGAAAGTGATATGAGGGCAAATAAGTGAGGTACTGCTTGATTTTAGGAAACTGCAGGCAAAAGATTTGAGAAATATCTGAAGAACCTCTGAAGCACCACACAAGAACAGTAGACAGCTGTAGATGCCCACCAGAGCCAGAGAGCACCAGTGGAAATTCATGGCCAATTCACCCCATGCCTCAGGCTTCCTTCTCCCTCCTACCCACAAATTCTTCTTTCTACATCCTGGAGGAGTTGAGAAACAAACGGACTGGTACTCTTCTTTATTGCAGAGTCCCAGTTTCCAAAAGACCTGAACTGAGGAAAGAATAGGGTTCAAATTTAGATGAAGTTCACAATTCTGATTATTATATTGGACTGAATATTTTACTTAGCTATGAAACCACGTTGCCCTGTTTTTTTTAAATGTGATTAAATTTTTATAAGAACTGTCAAAAAATATCATTCAAGGGATGAGTAAAAGAGAATATATTTAATACCTTTAAATATGTAGCAGACAAAAAAATACTATTTTTCCTGCTTCATCCTGCATCAGTGTCTCAATCGTTCAATGTAATAGACCTATACTTAGACTAGATACATAGGTAGATAGATTAGCATTAAGCACAAAGCATGGCATGCAGTAGAGGTCAGTAACAGCTAGTTCTCTCCCCTTCAACTTTTCCTCCTCTATGTGCTTCAGAGTGGAGACTGAAGGTAGCTAGTCTTAACGTGAGTCCTGGAGCTATAATGAGGATAGTTGTTTTCCTGAGAATTTTCGCATTTAGGGAAGACTGAAAACATGAAACTTGAGCATCTACAATGGCCAGTAGAGAGAGGGGAAGTTGAGCTGCTAAAACACTAGTCTCATAAATCACTGAGATTTATTTGGCTACACTGCTTGACTGAGCAGAAATTGGAGAAAATTGAGTCTGTAAGTTCCCCCTGATCAGTTGATGCTGTCACTTAAGTGTTCCCATGTGTGAAAACAGAGTCAAAATGGAGTTGGTATTGCTAAGAGAGTCTCTAAAATGCAGCACTAGGGTCATTCTGGAAAAGTGTGGCTTATGCATATCTCAGCCTGGATCTAATCTGACCTTTCCACCACTCATTGTCATAATGAAGGCATTCACAACATCTGACAGAAATCAAAATATGTATTGGATCCTTACTCTAAAATACTCCTGACAGCCTATCTACTTATCAAGCCTCGACCCCAAATAACTCATGATTCCTTAAGGACAAATATTTCCTGGTTTACATCAGTCAACCACAACTCTTATCAGTCAGCTTCTAACGACCTTGTGACTTTTTTGTCTTTAGAAGGCCCTGACTCTTCTTTTTTCTCAGAACACTCTTTTGGTTTTACCTGAATCTGTGTTTCCTGAATTGCAAGACCTCAAGTAAACTCTTCTTAATTTCAGCTTTCTGCTTTGTTTTTGGCCAACACATGTCATCTGACACAGGAAGCAAAATGGGGTTAGAATTAGGGTTAGGGTTAGTACCTTAGTACTCACCCTGGGTTAGTACTCACCTTAGGGTTAGTGAGTACTATTTCTCACCCTAAGTACTAATACTGAGTACCTAGGTGAGTACTAAGTCACAGTATACTAGAGAGCCGTGGGCAGAGAGCAAGGAGGATGTGGTTTTATGGAGTATGTCAGACCACACCTGGGGAATTAACACTAATGGGAACCCAAGGGACATTCTGCCAAGTATATAGAAAAATGCTCATGAAAACAACCATCCCACTAATTTCTGATCTGGCAGCTCACCTGGATTAACAAATCCTGGGTGAGTGATCCTTTCCTGGAAGGGACTGAATACCTGAGAAAATGTGTGCCTAGACTCCAGAGTGAGGTGACTCAAGTCAGATGACTCTTTTTTCCCCCATCCTTTACACCATCCTGTGCTCAGATAGGCAGATTTCTGCTGTCACCTGATGGCACTGACTTAGTCAGTGCAGACAAAAGGAATCTATTACTTTATTCCTGAAGATGTTCTGAATTCAGGTTAGAAAACCCCAGTCAGGTTTGCTTCCTGCTAAGCATGATGATCTCAATATCTGGCCTCAACTTTCGGAAATTTCCCATTCTAGGCCAATTTTTTTCCTGTTTGTTTTTCCCTCTCTTTTATTTCTTAGTCTTAAAGCTGGAGGGGCCATTTAAAGTTCCCTGATTCCTACCTCTCCCTTGTCTGGGTCTCTAAATATATCCACCAGACCTCAAGCAAATCACAGGTCTTCTCTCTCAGCGTCAGTGATGAGAACACTGGTCTTAGCATTAGAAGCATGTGTGGTTTGGGGGTGAGTAATCCATATATATAATTAGTCACGCATGCTGCTGCTGCTGCTAAGTCACTTCAGTCGTGTCCGACTCTGTGCGACCCCATAGACAGCAGCCCACCAGGTTCTGCCAATCCCTGGGATTCTCCAGGCAAGAACACTGAAGTGGATTGAATTTCCTTCTCCAATGCATGAAAGTGAAAAGTGAAAGTGAAGTCACTCAGTTGTGTCCAACTCTTAGCGACCCCACAGACAGCAGCCCACCAAGCTCCTCTGTACATGGGATTTTCCAGGCAAGAGTACTGGAGTGGGGTGCCATTGCCTTCTCTGAGTCACACTTGAGTTGATTTAAATTTCCTCATCTCCCAAATGAAGAGATGATTTATGTCAATTCCATTTAGTGTTGAAGTAAACACAATGAGCCTTAAATCACTTCAGGACCCATAAAAGAGCTTCATCATTGCCTTTGCAACTTGTTCTATTGTCTTACCATCTTGGGACTAGAACCACAGTCCAAAATGTTGATTTTACTCAAATTAGCCATGTGTTCCATACTTTTCTCTTTAATATGAGCTTCATCCTTTCTCCATCCTATCCTCCCAGTTTGTCTAATTCTGGCACATATTTTCTGTTGTGATCCAGTGCTTTTCAACCATTTAGTCTTCATATATTTTGTGGTTGTTTGTTTCTTTGCTATGATTTAGTGCTTTGTTTTAACTATACCCAAGTATTAGGTTTTACACTCAGTACTAGAATAATTATACTACAGAGCTTACCTATTGGGCCCTGCACTATCCTTTATTCCACATCCCTTTTCAGATATTGATAAGCAATCCATATAACATGATTACAACCAGGTGGCAAATCTCTAATAAAGAGGTAGAAGCAGTTTAGCATGTTAAAATCTACCTTAGCAAGTCCACCAGATCTCAGTGACTCTTGGCAAAAGAATGAAAGAGTCAGACATCATAAATGCCAAATGGAGACAAAAACATGCTTAACAAAACCTAAACGGGCTGTTTTATACTTAACTATTTTCTATGCAAACCTACCAGAAGCATTTAGGTGTCAGGTCTCAATTTCAGTTTTAAGCAAGGAGGTGTACAAATAGTCTGACAATAGTTGATGAAACATAGGGAGAAACTCAGAGCAGATATTCATCACAGAAACAATAGCGAGTGGCCATGAATTCTAGCAACTCTCTCTTTAGGCTATAGTGGTAATTGAGTAAACAGAGATGAATGGATATTCTAGCCAGCAAACTTTGAATCCCACCATGCTGCTTGACCATAGAATTTTCTGTAAATATATGATTGTTTACCTTAGATTTTGGGTGCTTCTTGTGACCAGAGCCTATGATTAATTCTGTAGCACACCAAAGCTCTTTTCATTCTACCCAACACAGACCAGAACCCTGCAATTGCTTATTGGGTTTACTATGTGAATTCCTGTAGGGTTGATGATGAGAATAAATCATTTTCAAATTGCAATTGCTATAACAATTATAACTGAACTCACAATAGTTTTAGTTGTTTTACCTTTATAAAAAAGAGTAATATAAAAAATATAATATCCAGAGTTATTTTGGTTTTCTACCCCCCCCTTTTTTTTTTTTTTTTGTAAATTGGGGCAAAAGTCAATTTTATAAAGCATACTATTTTAACCACATTTAACTGTACATTTCTGTGTGGCGCTTAGTACATTCACATTGTTGTACAAATCTCAAAATCATCCATCTGAATTTTTCACTTTCCTAAACTGAAATTCTGTCCTCATTAAACACTAATGCCCATTGCCCCTCCTCACCCTCCTGCCAAGATCCTGGCATCTACCAATGTACTTTCTGACTCTATTAATGTGACTACTCTAGGTGAATTACATAAGCGGAATCAAACAATATTTGTCTGCACTGACTGTACATTGGAATGCAATATTAAGGTTAATTTAATACATATACATAAAAAACCCCAAGATTGTTTCATGCGTACAAAATGCTTAGCACACATACTTGGACAAGCACAGCAGCACAGAATTTGCTATTGGCAGATGAACCTGGATATCTTTATTGTGTGGTGCCCAGTAAGATCACCAGTCTTTCATGTTAGCAGTAGCTGTTGGCTGACAGAAAAATGGTTGTGTGACTAGGGACCAATTTGAATGAGACTTGGCAAAAATTATAAATCTGACTCAAGAAGTGACATTTTGCAGTAGCAGAGATCAACAAAAACAAATGTGAGTGTCATCTTATCTCAAAAAAATCAGACTTAGAATCCCTTTAAGACATAGCATTCTGAAAGTTTAAGGCAGGCACCACAGTGATCACGCATTTAGTGGCAAAGAAAAGAAGAGATGAGCAAGCTGAATTCACTACAAATAGGGACCAGTCCCGCCAAGATATGTGTTCTTGCTTTTGATTATGAACACATTTTTTCCCTACAAACTAGTAAAAAGAAACCGAAAATCAATCAAGACCTAGAGAGGAGATCAAGTAAGACATAGATTTGAACTTATTATTCATTAATACTAGTATGTTGGAATTGTTCCTTGAAAGAATTTTGGCTAAGGAGAGAGAATGATCATTTTTAGTCGATAATACTGTTCTTGCACTATTCACAAAAGCCAAGACATAGAAATAACCTAAATGTCCATCAACAGATGAATGAATAAAAAAGATATGGCATATAAACACAATGAAATGTCCCTTGACCATAAAAAGAATGAAATAATGTAATGAGTGAACCTAGAGTTTATCCCACTAAGTGAAGTAAGTCAGCAAAAGAAAGACAAATAACATATGACATTACTTATATGTCAAAACTAAAATATGACACAAATAAATATATCTATGAAACAGAAACAGACTCACAGACATAGAGAATAGACTTGTAGTTGTCCAGGGGGATGGGAGTGCAAAAGATGTAAATTGGAAGTTTGGGGATAGTAGATACAAACTATTTTATATATATAATGGATAAACATGCTACTGTATAGCAGAGGGAACTATATTCAATATTCTATGATAAACTGGAAAAAGAATATTTAAAAAGAATGTATATATATATATATGTATAACTGAATCACTTCATATATATATTATTTATATATAATCAGTTTACTGTACAGCAGAAATTAACTATATTGTAATAAAAATATATATTGATAATAAAATATTACTCAATACAAATAAGTAGAACATTCTGAAGAAAAAGAGATCTGTGCATTAAGTATTATTGAAATCGAATTACAAAATAAATTAAATACAGAATAGAATTTCAGGCAACATCTTTTCACTATTAAAGCCTATACTGGCAATTTTGTTTTAGTAAAACATAATCCATAAGACATTACAGTGCATATGTGCCCAGTTGCTCAGTCGTGTCTGACTCTTTGCAATCCCATTGACTGTAGCCCACCAGGCTCCTCTACCCATGTATTTCCCAGGCAAGAATACTGGAGTGGGTTGCCATTTCCTTCTCCAGGGGATCTTCCCAATACAGGCACTGAACCCACATCTCCTGTGTTTCCTGCATTGGCAGGCAGTTTCTTTACCATCTGGGAAGCCCCAGTTCTTATATTTGTATGAGCTATATAATTCGACAAAGACTGCAAGTATGCAAAGATTGAATCTCTATTTTGTGCATACTTAAGCAATATAAAAAAGTGATTTCTGTCAACAGATAATGTCAGAGTTTCATTACTCTCTAGAATTGTCATTTTGCAACCATGCTGGCATATTACAATTATTGGGGAGGATGCATTTCTGGTGATTATTTAACTGGTGTAAGTTGAGGCACTGAACTCCAAATCACTTTCAGTACCCATCTCCCTGTTCATTCAGTTCAGTTCAGTCACTCAGTCGTGTCCGATTCTTTGTGACAGCAGGAATCACAGCACGCCAGCCCTCCCTGTCCATCACCATCTCCCGGAGTTCACCCAGACTCGCGTCCATCAAGTCAGTGATGCCATCCAGCCATCTCATCCTCTGTCGTCCCCTTCTCCTCCTGCCCCAAATCCCTCCCAGCATCAGAGTCTTTTCCAATGAGTCAACTCTTCACATGAGGTGGCCAAAATACTGGAGTTTCAGCTTCAGCATCATTCCCTCCAAAGAAATCCCAGGGCTGATCTCCTTCAGAAGGGACTGGTTGGATCTCCTTGCAGTCCAAGGGACTCTCAAGAGTCTTCTCCAACACCACAGTTCAAAAGCATCAATTCTTTGGTGCTCAGCTTTCTTCACAGTCCAACTCTCACATCTCCCTGTAAACAGTATTAAAAAATGGAAAAATAATAAGAATGTAGAAAACTTGAACATCATTAACCAAATTAGCATAATTTGCCTTTATAGATCATTATTCCTAACAAATGTAAATTTATTTCAATTGCAGTTGGAATCCTCATGAAGACAGACTAGTTGTTAGCCCATTGAAAGAAATTTCAGCAAATCAGGAAACAATGGGAATATTTTATAATATAATTTCTGATTACAACATAATTAGAATTCCATGTCAGTGGGTTTCCCTGGCCACTCAGTGGTAAAGAACCAATGCAGAAGATGTGGGTTCTATCCCTGGGATGAGAAGATTCCCTGGAGAAGGAAATGGTCACCCACTCCAGTATTCTTGCCTAGGAAATACTATAAAGAGAGGACCCTGACAGGATACAGTCCATAGGGTTGTAGAAGAGTTAGACACAACTTAGTGAATAAATGACAAAAAAAGTCAATAGCATATTTTTAAAAATACAAAAAATTTTGGAAATTAAGATACTTCAAAATAATAGTTGGACAAAAATGAATTGCAAGATATATTAGAAAATATTTTGAATTGAATAATAATGAAATTACATCTTATCAGAACTTGACAAATATAGGCAAATAGCATTTTGAGGAAGTGTAATAACTTTAGTTATTTTAGAAAATAAAAAAAGTTTAAAATCAATTGTCTTCATTCCTACCCTCAAAAGTTAAAAATTAAAAGCAAATTAAACCCAAAGTAAGTAGAAAAAAGACGATAATAGAGCATTATTTAGTGTATTAGAAAAAAAATCAGAAAAGTTAATAGACTAAAATTGGTTATTTCAAAATATTAATGATTGAAAATTCTTAGATAAGAATGACTAGAATACTTATTTTTTTTAAGTGCTGCAATTAGAAAGAAAACCAAAAATATCTCTATATATCCAAAACTTATGACCAATTATCTATAAATTTGACAATTCATATGATGGAGAAATTATATGAGAAATTCAGACTACCAAACTGACTCCAAATTAAACAGAAAATATAAAACAGTCTTATATTTAGTAAAGAATATGAATCCACATTTGAAAAATCTTATTTTAAAAAAACACAAAATAATGGCGCTGGTTCATGCTATTAAACATTTATAAGTGGAACTAGTACTTTGCCTTAAGAAACTCTATGCATTCTTTTTTTTTTTCTCTTAAAAAGATATTGAGTCACCACAATCCTGATACCAAAGCTTTAGAAAGTCATTATAAGAGAAGAAAATTACAGGTAATCACTTGTGGTCCAATGTTAGGACTTTGTGCTTTCACTGCTGAGAGTGCAGGCTCAATCCCTGGTCAGGAAACTAAGATTCCACAAGATGAGTGATGCAGCCAAAACAACAACAACAGCAAATAAAACAGAAAAGAAAAATAACAGACTAACACACCTCTTGAATAAACAACAAAGTTTTTTTTTTTACTAAATATTACCAAACAAATTCAGCAATGTATAAAAAATAATAATGCATTGTATGTCCTTGTAGGGTTTATCCTGGGCTCCTCTGGTGACTCAGCATAAAGTATCCACCTGCAAATGCAAGAGACACAGGTTGGATCCCTGGTTCAGGAAGATCCCCCAGAGAAGAAAATGGTAACCCCCTCCAGTATTCTTGCCTGGGAAATCCCATGGTCAGGGGAGTCTGAGGGCTACAGTCTATACGGTTGCAGAAAGAGTGGCACAGGTCTTAGCAACTAAAAAACAACAACAAGAGGGTTTATCATAGGTAATCCTTTGATTTAACCTTCAGAAAAATGTATCCGTGTTATTTATAACATTAACTGAATTAAAGGAGAAAATTATAGTTGCAGAAAAAGCCTTTGTTGAAAGTCAACATCAATTCATGATTAAATACAGAAAACTAGGGAAAAAAAGGGAACATCGTCAATACAATGTAGGACATCTACAGAAACCCTACAGCAAACATTACATTTATTACTAAAATGTTGAACCCTTTTCCAAAAGATCAAGGAAAACAAGGATAACTTTTCTTACCATTTCAAATCAGCATTGGACATCCAAACAAGTCCAATAAAGTAATAAATATTGTAAAAGGTAGTACTGTAATTATCCACAGATGGCATGACTGTGAAGCTAGAAAAGCTTGTGGAACATAAAACACAAAACAAAAAAATTTGAAACTAATAACCAAACTTCTTTAAATTGCAAAATACAGCGTTTGATAGCTGTTAATTTTTGGAAATGTCAATACAAAATTATTTCATTTGAAATAATATCAGAAAAAGGTAACATACTTTTACCTCCTATTTACTAGAATGGGTAATTTTTTGGTTGACAGAAATGTTTTATAATGTATTATTGTATGGTAATTATATGGGTGTAGATTTTACCAACTTAAGACTTGTGCATTTCTCTGTATGTCAATTATATTTCAATTTTACTCTGTGGGAGAAGATGAGGGTGGGATGATCTGAGAGAATAGCACTGAAACATGTATATTATCATATATGAAACAGATTGCCAGTTCAGGTTCGATGCATGAGACAGGGTGCTCAGGGCTGGTGCACTGGGATGACCCAGAGGGATGGGATGGGGAGGGAGGTGAGAGGTGGGTTCAGGATGGGGAACACATGTAAACCCATGGCTGATTCATATCAATGTATGACAAAAACCACTACAATATTGTAAAGTAATAAGCCTCCAACTAAAATAAATTTTTTAAAAAATTAAATAAATATGGTTCAGTGCAGTTCAGTTCAGTCACTCAGTCGTGTCTGACTCTTTGCGACCCCATGAAATGCACCACGCCAGGCCTCCCTGTCCATCACCAACTCCCAGAGTTCACTCAAACTCACATCCATCAAGTCGGTGATGCCATCCAGCCATCTCATCCTCTGTCATCCCCTTCTCCTCCTGCCCCCAATCCCTCCCAGCATCAGAGTCTTTTCCAATGAGTCAACTCTTTGCATGAGGTGGCCAAATATGGTTATGTTATTTAAAAAAAAAAAAAAAACTATTTAAATCTTTTGTGTCTTTCTCTTTTGTTTATTGATCTTCAGGAATCACTACTCTACTGGGTTCCATGGGGAAGAGATTTTACTATTTTTTTGTTTATGTGACATTTCAATGGAGAAATGAATAAATGTTTATAATGAAGATATAGGAAGAGGAGAACAAACTAAAGCAGATGACATATTATAACTAAGACAGACCACATAAACTAAATCTTGCATTAAATATCTTTTCATTATTCCAAGGGCAGAAACTTCTATAAGCCAACCAAGTGTTTTGTCTGGAATTTGATCAAAAATCCAGTTTTATCAATTTCTGCTGTATTTTTAAATTTGAATAAAAACAGCTATATGAGTGGCAAATATAAAAATATACTTTTTCTATTAATAGCAATAAGTTTGTTCTTGTTGTTCAGTCTCTAAGTTGTGTTTGATTCTTTGTAATCTTATGGACTAGGGCACACCAGGAGCCTTGGTCCTCTACCATCTCCTGGAGTTTGTTAAAATTCATGTCCAATGAATTGCTGATGCTATCTAATCATCTCATCCTCCACCACCCCCTTCTCCTCTGCCTTCAATCTTTCCTAGCACCAAGGTATTTTCCAATGAGTTGACTCTTTGAATCAGGGGGCCAGATGTTGGAGATTCAGCCTTAGCATCATTCTTTCCAATGAATATTCAGGATTGATTTCCTTTAGGATTAATTGATTTTATCTCTATGCAGTCCAAGCAACTCTCAAGAGTCTTTTCCAGCATCACAGTTTGAAAGCATCAGTTTTTTGATGCTCAGTATTCTTTATGGTCCAACTCTCACATCCTTACATGACTACTGGAAAAACCATTATTTTGACTATTTGAACTTTGTCAGCAAAGTGATGTCTCTGCTTTCTAATATGCTGTCTATATTTGTCATAAACTTCTTTTCAGGAAGCAAACCTCTTTTAATTTCATGGCTGCAGTCACAGTCCAGAGTGACTTTGGAGCCCAAGTAAGTAAAATCTGTCACTGTTTCCACATTTTCCCCATCTATTTCTCATGAAATGATGTAATCAGAAGCCATGATCTTAGTTTTTTGAATGCTGAGTTTCAAGCCAACTCTTCTTTCACTTTCATCAAGAGGCTCTTTAGGTCCTCTTCACTTTCTGCCATTAGGCTACTATCATCCACATATATGAGGTTGGTGATATTTCTCTCTCCAATCTGAATTCAGTTGGTGATTCATTTAGCTCAGCATTTCACATGATGTACTCTGCATAGAAGTTAAATAAGCAGGGTGACAATATACAGACTTGACCCAGTCCTTTCCCAGTTGTAAACCAGTCCATTGTTCTATGTCTGATTCTAACTGTTGCATCTTGACTGCATACAGGTTTCTCAGAATGTAGGTAAGGTGTTTTGGTATCCCTCAACTCTTTAAGAATTTTTCACAATTTGTTGTCATCCACACAGTGAAAGGATTTAGTCAAGTCCATGAAGCAGAAATAGATTTTTTTTTTTTCTGGAATTCCCTTACTTTCTCCATGATCTAATGAATATTGGCAATTTGATTTCTTGTTCTTCTGACTCTTTAAAACCCAGCTTGCACAGCTGGAAGTTCTCAGCTCTCGTTGTGCTGAGGCCTACCTTGAAGAATTTTGAGCATTACCTCTCTAACATGTGAAATGAGTGCAATTATATAGTAGTTTGAACATTCTTTCATATTGCCCTTCTTTGGGATTGGAATGAAAACTGACTTTTACAGTCCCATGGCCACCTCTGAGTTTTCCAAATTTGCTGACATATTGAGTATAGCATTTTAACAGCATCATATTTTAGAATTTTAAATAGTTCAGCTCGAATTCTGTCGCCTCCAATATCTTTGTTCTTACTACTGCTTTGTAAGAAAACTCAGCTTCATACTCCCGGACGTCTGATTCTAAGTGAGTGACCACACAATCACAGTTATCTGGATGGTTAAGACCTTTTTGTAGAGTTCTTCTGTGTATTTTTGCACCTCTTTTGCTATCTTCTGCTTCTGTTAGATCCATACCATTTCTCTCCTTTTTCATGCCCATCCTTGCATGAAATGCTCCTATGATATCTCCAAGTCTCTTGAAGAGATCTCTAGTCTTTTCCATTCTATTGTTTTCCTATATCTCTTTGCATTGCTCTTTTAAGAAGGGCTTCTTTTCCATCTTTGCTATTCTGTGGAACTCTGCATTCAGTTGGGTATATCTTTTCATTTTTCCCTTGTCTTTTGCTTTTCTACTTTCCTCAGCTATTTGTAAAGCCTCCTCAAACACCCACTTTGTCTTCTTGCATTTCTTTTTCTTTAGGAGAGTTCTGGTCACTGCCTCCTTACAATATTATATGAACTGCTATCCATCAGGCACTCTGGATCCAATGCCTTGAATCTATTCATCACCCCCACTGTATAATCATAAAGGATCTGATTTAGGTCATATCTAAAGGTTTTTCCTACTTTCTTAAATTTAAGCCTGAATTTTGTAATAGGAGCTCATGATCTCAAACACGGTCGGTTCCATGTCTTGTTTTTGCTGACTATAAAGAACTTGGCCACCCGATGTAAAGAACAGACTCATTTGAAAAGACCCTGACGCTGGGAACCATTGAAGGCCAAAGGAGAAGGGGATGACAGAGGATGAGGTGGTTGCATGACATCACCAACTCAATGGAGATGAGTTTGAATAAACTCCAGGAGTTGGTGATGGACAAGGAGGCCTGGCATGCTGCAGTCCATGGGGTCATGAAGAGTTGGACATGACTGAGCAACTGAAGTGAATTGAACTGATACACAGCTTCTCCATCTTCAGCTCCAAAGAACACAATCAATCTGATTTTGATATTGACCCTCTGATGTCCCTGTGTAGAGTCATCTCCTGAGTTGTTGAAAAATTGTATTTGCTATAACCAGTGTATTCTCTTGACAAAACTCTGTTAGCCTTTGCCCTGCTTCATTTTGTACTCCAAAACCAAACTTGCCTGTTATTCCAGATATCCCTTGACTTCCTACTTTTGTATTCCAATCCCCTAAGATGAATGACATATTTTTTGTTATTAGTTCTAGAAAGTATTATAGGTCTTCACAGAGCTGGTTAGCTTTAGCTTCTCTGGCATCAGTGGTTGGGGCATAGACTTGGATTACTCTTTGGTTTGCCTTGGAAAAGAACCAAGATCATTCTGTCATATTTGAGGTTGTACCCAGTACTTAATTTTGGACTCTTTTGTTGCCTATGAGGGCTAAGCCCTTTCTTCTAAGGGATTCTTGACCACAGTAATAAATACAATGGTCATATGAATTAAATTTGCCCTTCCCTTTCATTTTAATTCACTGATTCCTAAGTGTCAACTTTCATTCTTGCACCTTAATTCACAGACCTGACATTCTAGGTTCTTATGCAATATTGTTCTTTACAGAATCAGACTTTCCTTTCATCACCAGACACATCCACACCTGAGCATTCTTTCCTCTTTGGCCCAGTCACTTCACTCTTTCTTGAGCTACTAGTAATTGCCCTCCACTCTTCTTTAGTAGCATATTGGACACCTTCCATCCTTGGGGGCTCACCTCCCAGTGTCACATTTTTATGTCTTTTCATACCACCTGTGTGGTTCTCAGAGCAAGAATGCTGGGGTGGGTTGCCATTTTCCTCCCCACCCCCATGGATCATATTTTGTTAAAACTCTTCATTGTGACCCATCTGTCTTGCATGGCTCTGCAAGGCATGGCTAATAGCTCCTTGAGTTATGCAAGCCCCTTTGCCATGACAAGGCTGCAATTCATTATGTGGGTAGTAATAAGAGGAGCACACAAATAACAAAACTCAGCATTGACATGAAACTGATATATTTTCTTAAGCAACTGTTTTCACTCAAAAAGTATATGAATAGGAAAAGCAAATCACTTGCATCTTATATGTAATCGCTAGGTCATTCATTAATAAATACACTTAGCATTTAGTTACTCTGCTAGATACTAAATCAGCAGTGAGAATATACATTTATAAGAAACTGTTCTTTCCAAGCAACTTCACTTTCGCTTTCCACTTTCATGCATTGGAGAAGGAAATGGCAACCCACTCCAGTGTTCTTGCCTGGAGAATCCCAGGGATGGGGGAGTCTGGTTGGCTGCAGTCTATGTGGTCGCACAGAGTCGGACACGACTGAAATGACTTAGCAGCAGCAGCAGTTCTTTCCAAAAACAAATTGGCATTCTAGTTGGAGAAAAGATAGACAAATATAAGAATGACTGCAATTTGAATGAGACAGGTGCAGAGTAACATAGGTTTCTGCTGTTTCTTTGGAAAAAATTCACAACAAACTGTGGGAAATTCTTCAAAGAGATGGAAATACCAAACCACTTTACATGCCTCCTGAGAAACCTGTATACAGGTCAAGAAGCAACAGTTAGAACTAGACATGGAACAATGAATGGGTTCAAAATTGGGAAAGGAGTATGTCAAAGCTGTATATTGTCACCCTGCTTATTTAACTTACATGCAGAGTGCATCATGAGAAATGTCAAGCTGGATGAAGCACAAGCTGGAATTAAGATTGCAGGGAGAAATACTGATAACCTCAGATATGCACATGACACCACTCTAATGGCAGAAAGCAAAGAGGAACTAAAGAGCCTCTTGATGAAAGTGAAAGAGGAGTGTGAAAAGCTGGTTTAAAATTCAACATTCAAAAACCAAAGATTGTGGCATCTGGTCTCATCACTTTATGGCAAATAGATGGGGAACAATGGAAACAGTGAGAGACTTTATTTACTTGGACTTGAAAATTACTGCAGAAGTTGACTGCAGCCATGATATGAAAAGATGCTTGCTCCTTGGAAGAAAAGCTATGACAAACCTAGATAATGTATTAAATAACAGAGACATCACTTTGCCAATAAATGTCTATATAGTTAAAGCTATGGGTTTTCCAGTAGTCATGTACAGATATGAAAGTTGGACCTTAAAGAAGGCTGAGCACTGAAGTATTGATGCTTTCAAACTGTGGTGCTAGAGAAGACTCTTGAGAGTATCTTGGACAGCAGGGAGATCAAATCATTCAATCCTAAAAGAAATCAACCATGAATATTTGTTGGAATGATTAATCCTGAACCTGAAGCTCCAATACTTTGGCTACCTGATGCGAAGAGCTGACTCATTAGAAAAGATCCTGATGCTGGGAAATATTGAAGGCAAGAGGAGAAGGGGAGGACAGAGGAAAAGATGGTTGGATGACATCATTGACTCAATGGACAAGAGTTTGAACAAGCTCTGGGAAATGGGAGGTGGTGAAGGACAGGAAAGCTTGTGGTGCTGCAGTCCATGGGGTTGCAAAGAGTTGGATACTACTGAATGACTGAACATCATGGGTTTCTGCTGTTTCTTTGGAAAAAGTAAATATATGCCATGCCTTTTCAACTCCACCATACATCTCTGTGAGAAGCAAGTCACCCCATTGCCCATCTCTTTCCCTTATTCTCCAATCAGATTTTTGCTTAGGTTTTGCTATATCTAGATGGTTTTCCCCCATTTCTCCCTACCTGCTATATCTTCATACCCATTTTTTAAAAGACCCCGTCCAAACTCCTCCAAACAACTTTCACTTGTGTCTTTCTTTTCTGTACCCCTCTGGTTCTCATATGCGGCCATGTCCTTTCTCTTCCTGTTTCATAAAAGCTTTTCTTTGCTATGTTGCATATTGTATGTTTCCATCAAAGCAATATCTTCTCATACTCAGCACTTACTCACAGCATTGGACCATAGTTGTCACATGGAAGAGATTCAAAAGTATGAGTTGGTGTTATTAACACACAATACTGAGGGCATATGGTGCATGAAACACATGGTTGTTTTTCTTTTTTTCCTGTTAAAGTGCTTGAGGATAGGTGGGATCCAGACACCTTTTATCCACTCTCCCTGTTATCCAACGCAGCTGCTGAAAAAGTGCAAGAAAAACAAACAGAGGCTGTAGCATGCAATTTCTCCATTCAGCAAGTGAGCTGACTATATAAGTGGAAAATCAGTAAAATACAGTTCAGAAACAATGACTGCCATTCCTGAATTTCTCTGGAGCAGGAATTTGCTAGAGTGGCAATGTCATTGGCTTGAGGTACAAAGATAAACATTCTGTTCTATCTGTGCCAAAAGAGAATAGGCCCGGATACCCTTGGGAAAAGCTCTTTGTGTTGTGCTTTAGCCACTCATTCATATCTAACTCTGGAGGTAGCCAAAAGATATATTAGGACTACCTTTATGTATGCTTTAAAGATCTGGTATAACTTGATCCCTGGAAACTTCTCAGTATGGAGTGCACAAGGGTATGCCATCTGAGAAAGGCTGAAAGACCACAGTCTCTGGCAGCTGAAAATGAAGGGTCACCAGCCACATTTCAGAACAAGGGCTCCAACCTGTCCAATCCATGGCTGGAATGAAAACTGGAATGAAAGCTGACCTTTTCCAGTCCTGTGGCACTGCTGAGTTTTCCAAATTTGCTGTCATATTGAATGCAGCACTTTAACAGCATCATCATTTATGATTTAAAATAGCTCAGCTGAATTCCATCACCTTCACTAGGTTTGTTCATAGTAATGCTTCCTAAGGCCCACTTGACTTCACATTCCAGGATGTCTGGCTCTAGGTGAATGATCACACCATTGTGCTTATCTGGGTCATTAAGACCTTTTTTTTTTTTTTGTACAGTTCTTCTGTGTATTCTAGCCATGTTTTCTTAAAATCTTTTGCTTTTGTTAGGTCCATGCTATTTCTGTTCTTTATTGTGCCCATTTTGCATGAAATGTTCCTTTGGTATCTCTAATTTCCTTGAAGAAATATTTAGTCTTTCCCATTCTATTGTTTTCCTCTATTTCTTTGTATCTTTCCTTTTCTCCTTTGCCTTTCACTTCTCTTCTTTCCTCAGCTATATTTATAAAGACTCCTCAGACAACCATTTTGCCTTTTTGTATTTTTTTCCCCTTAGGAATGATTTTGATCACAGACTCCTGTACAGTGTTAGGAATCTCCATCCATACTTCTTCAGGCATTCTCTCTATCAGATCTAATACCTTGAATCTGTTTGTCACTTCCACTATATAATCATAAGATTGTTGATATATCTCCCAGCAGTCTTCAATCCAGCTTGTGATTTATCCAGCCCAGCATTTCCCATGATGTACTCTGCATAGAAATTAAATAAGCAGGGTGACAATGTACAACTTTGTCACACTCTTTTTCTAATTTTTAAGCAGTCAGTTATTTCGTGTCCAGTTCTAACAGCTGCTGCTTATCCTGCATACAGGTATCTTAGGAGACAGATAAGGTGGTCCGGTATTCCCATCTCTTTAAGAATTTTCCATTTTTTGTGATCCACACACTCAAAGGCTTTAGTGTAGTCTATGAAACAGAAACAAGGATGTTTTTCTGGAACTACCTTGCTTTCTCCATGATCCAACAAATGTTGGCAGTTTCATCTCTGGTTTCCTTGCCTTTTCTAAATCCAGCTTGTACAACTGGACTTTCTTGGCTCATGTACTGCTGAAGCCTAGCTTGAAGGATTTTGAGCATGAGCTTGCTATCATGTGAAATGAACACAATTGACATTGCTCTTCTTTGGACTGGAATGGTAATTGACCTTTTTCTGTCCTGTGGCCTTTGCTGATTTTTCCAAATTTGCTGACCTATTGAGTGAAGCACTTCAACAGCATCATCTTTTAGGATTTTAAAAAGCTCAGTTGGAATTCCATCACCTCCACTAGCTTTGTTTGTAGTAGTAATGTTTCCTAAGGCCCACTTGACCTCACACTCCAGGATGTCTGGTTTTAGGTGAGCATACCAGTGTGGTTATCCAGGTTATTAAATCCTTTTTTTGTATAGTTTTTCTGTGTATCCTTGCCACCTCCTCTTGATATCTGCTGCTTCTGTTAAGTCCTTACAATGGGAAGGGAGGTGGGAGGGGGGTTCATGTTTGGGAACACATGTAAGAATTAAAGATTTTAAAATTTAAAAAAAAAAAAAAATTTCCAACCTTTATCACTCCCATCCTTGCATGAAGTATTCCCTTGGTAGTTCCAGTTTTCTTGAAGAGGTCTTTAGTCTTTCTGATAGTAATACATACCTATTTTGGCTGGTCTTTCCAGTCAAGATAAAAGCATTGACCAGTATAGATAGATATCAGTCCAACAAACAGAAACTGCTAAACACATTTTGTTGTTGTTGTTGTTGTTCAGTCACTCAGTCATGTCAGACTCTTTGTGACCCCATATACTGCAGCACACCAGGCTTCCCTGTCCGTCACCAACTCCTAGAGCTTGCTCAAACTCGTATCCATGGAGTCAGTGATGCCATCCAACCATCTCATCCCCTGTTGTCCCCTTCTCCTGCCTTCAATCTTTCCCATCATCAGGGTCTTTTATAATGAGTTGGCTCTTCACATCTGCTGGCCAAATTATTGGAGCTTCAGCTTCAGCACTTTTGCCTATTCTAAATTTCTTCCATTTAATTACATTTCTTCAGACACTAATGTCTGATTCTTTTTGGATATCATGTCAGCTTGTTTCAGAGAAATAGGAGGTGACAGCAAGTGATTGCTAAGTGACACTTGAATGGGATTTGACCAAAAAATTGAATATACTTGGTCTGGGTTTGAAACCTAGGTTTCTCACTCATGCTGTTGTACTATAATCTGAAGTTTTAAATTCCTTAGGCAATACATTTGACCTTAAAACACTGCTATGCTTCAGGGATCTCCATGAGTTGTAGGATCTCTTTTATCCAGCCCAGCTTCGTTACCTCTAAAGCATTTGCAAATGAGCTTCTGTATAGGAGGGTACTAGTATGTTTATAGCCATAAGTTAATGGGTATTTGAGAGAGACTTTCTATGACAACTATTTTAGGTTATTTGAAGATCATTTTTGTTTTAAAAGATTGCTTTACTTGAATTTGAAACCTTGAAAATAGCAAGTAATTCAAACAGTCTAAGCAGCAAGTATGATACAGCTATAATTATCTGAATATGTTAACATTTAGGGAACAGTCAGGAGCATTACTGGCCTTTAGAAAAATAGAATGCTTCATGTAGACACTAATTAATCAATAAATCCTAACTGGATTTTATTAAGTATTGAAAATGACATTTCAACTTAAATATTCCATGTACAACTCTGACCCCTTCCCAAGCAGCAATAAAAGCCAATTAGGGTGGTATTCATATTATAATTATGAATGTTATGACCACCCTCATCGACATTAATATTTTAACAAATAAAGAGAACACAGTAAGGGAAGAATCAGGTAAGTACTCCTATACAGATGCCTCAATTTTTGGCTATTGTTGAGGGATTCAATATTACACAAAAGTGGCTTTTAAAGAATAGAAGGTTTGGAATTAGAAAGCTTGAGAAAGTATCCATGTTTTACTAACTAACTATCTGAGATCAGTGTCTCCCTCTGTAAAATGGGAATAAGAGTGGTTGTTTTCAGGACTATGCTGAAGATTAGAATTGATGTATATCAGTGATCCAGCCAAGGACTGGATGAGATGAAGTCATGCAGATAGTGGAAGATCTAGTGTAGAATACTGAAGTCTGTGCTCCAGGAATTTTAGGAAGAAACCCAGGATTCATCAAATCCTACCTGCCATTTTCACTGCAGAAGCCCTTTTGACTGAAGTCCCCAAAGATTATATTGCAACCTCTGCTTGAACACTTGAATATATTCCCTCATTGGGTGCCACAGTTTCATTGCCAATATTGTTAGAGCATGCATAAGTTAACCACCTTACTGATTCTCATCAGACCTACTTTTACCATCAACAATAACATAAACCATACTGAAATTATTTTCTAGATGAATTGTTCAGGAAATACAGTCATATGTTTAACCAACTTTGAACATAAGCTGCCTTGGGTCAAATTCTAGCCCTGTCATTGACTTGCTCTGTTCCCTTGGACTGGTTAACCTCCCCATGCTTTGCTTTTCTCATCATTAAATGTGAATAGTAATTCCTGTCTCTTCTATGCCCTGTGAATATTAGCTATTACTCCATTCCTTACCCTTACCTTTTTCATATTCTCGAACATTCTTTGTAGAATATGATGTACAAGCCTTTGTCCAGCACAATAAGACCTCCCTGGATGTCAGTTTAAACATCAAAACCCATGTTACATCGGCCATTTTGATTCTCATCTTTGTGAGATGAGCTATGTATTTCCAGATCTGCTTGACAACAAAATATTTTCCTTTTTACAGTGCAAGGTAAGGAGACAGAAGCTTAGAGAAGTGAGGTCAGGAAACTTGTCCGCACTTTCCAAGTTTGTATGTGAAGGTCGAGATCAGAGCAGTTGCAGGTGCCACAGATTTGACACTTAAGGGCTTTGGGGTCTCTCTAGCATCATCATTTCCTTCTCCATAGCATCAGCCACCAGTAGGCAAAGAAAGGAAACCAGAAAAGATGATACCACAGTTGTAAGAAACTGAGATCGTGGCTTTGTAACTGGCCACCATGAAGAGGAGCAATGCAAACCCAGGGTTAATAGACATCACAAAACTACTTGATCGGTAGCAGCCAGAAAATTTACCAGTGATACTCAGCAGTCAGGTAGAAGAATCAGGCTGATTCCTCCTGGGAAAGGCAGACTGTGGTGCTGTGATACAAGCACTCAGCTAAAAAATGGTCTATTCCTAGCATACAAAGTGTAAGAGCATCTTAGCAATGAGAAGAGATGTGTGCAGTTCATCAGTGACCTTCTGAAAACAACATTTTGTTCACAAGATGAGTTCAATAGTCAGATGGGTAATCTAACTAAGACTATACTTGGGGTGGTGCCAAGAGTGATGATAACTTTAAAATCATATTATGTAATTAGTCATCTCTTTATTTTTATATTGAATATTCTTTATAGAAATAGCCTGATACTTAGGACAACAAAGACAGTGCTATCCAAATGCTGCTGAGTTAAGACTTGTTCCTAAAATGCAGCCTGAAAGGGAGGAACATTCTTAGACTGTATCTCAAGGTGGTGTAGACTGACTGCTCTATAGACTCAGAATGTTATCTTGAATTAATTTCCGAGCATCACAAAGTCAGAAAATCATTGAGATAGGTCCTAGATCAAACCTCTTTACAATAAACCCTGGACTTCTTTTTTGGCAATAGTTCCTATGATATAAATTAAGCAAAGATATCAAAATCAAAATGATTTTTTTAAGATCAAAAGTTATTATGTGAATTATTTTATTAATTAATCTATAAATTTTCCCATTATAAGCTGAAGTTTTGAAAATTGGTTTTATATACTTTCTATATTTTAAATTAATTCTAATTTAAAGGGCCATTAAATAATTATGTGATTCCATTTATATGAAATAACCAGTATAGGACCATTCATAGTAACAGAAGGAAGATTAGTGGTTATCAGTGGCGGCGGGGAGGGGAAATGGGGAGAGGCTGCTCAATGAGTATCTGGTTTCCTTTTGAGGTGATGAAAATATTCTTAAACTAGATGTGGTTATGGTTTACAACAGAGTAAATGTCACTAATGGTAAGATTTTTGTGTGTGTCATGTGTATTTTACCACACACACAAAAAAAATCACACAAAAAAATAACTTTAGAAATATTTTGTCCTTTGGAAGTTATTGGAGTTTCATGCCGGGGTGGGGGGGTGGGGTGGGGGGACTGGGAACAAAGATAGACTCTTGTTCTAATCCTGGCTCTACCACTATGAGCTATGTGACCTTGGATGACTGGCTTGATTCCCCTGAACCTCATGAACCACATAAGCTTTTTGGAGGAATGGCTAATGCAGATCAAACACCTTGCAAAGTATTTGATGTATAGCATGTGCTTAGTAATAATAATAGCCACATAGTCATGGATTCTCTAAGGTGATATAATAGGTAAAAATACAATGATTTAGAGGTTGGTTTTATTGTAAAGAAATTTGTTGAAAATGTGCAGCAGTGATTCCAATGAGAATGACGATGGTGTATTCATATTAGTCCACTAAGTTATCATTTTTTATTTCTCCCTGAGCTGGAATTCAGTGCAGAGGATATTTTTGACATTTAAATAAGACAAAAAAGAAAAACATTGTCTACCCAAATTGTTGAGTTTCTGGGGTTGATAGAAATACTATTTCTTGAAAAACTTAAACTATGAGGCAAAAGATCAAGTTAGTAAGTATAAAATATAAAGGATTAGATTGATAAAGAGGTATGTATTTCTGGAATGTAAGAACTTTACTGACATTTCTTGAAGGGTCTAATCTTGGTTGATGAATTGGATAAAAGATATGTGGGCCTCTCAGATGGTGCTAGTAGTAAAGAATCCACCTGTCAATTAAGAAAACATAAAAGATGCAGGTCTGATTCCTGGATAGGGAAGAGCCACTGGAGGAGGGCATGGAAACCCACTCCAGTATTCTTGCTGGAGAATCCCATGGACAGAAGAGCCTAGCAGGCTACAGTCCATAGGGTTGCAAAGAGTTGGACATGACTGAAGTAACCTACCATGTATATACGTATATATGACAACAACTAGTACAGGTACTATTGTTATCCTCCCATTTGAAATGAGAAATTTGAGGCAATTTGATTTGTTCCTTCCCCCTTATTATACATATAGTATGATACTAAACCAGTATTATAAATTGAGGTACTATACTTTCAGGAACCTCGGTTTTAACCACCATACAATAGCTATGTCTCTATTCCATACATCTAATTTTACTTTTGACTTGAGGCATTTTTAACTTGCATCTTTATGAAGACAAGGAATTTATTTATTTGTTGTCCATAATGTGCAGTATTTAGGATCTTAGTTCCCTGACCAGGCATTGAACCTGCACCCCTGCAGTGAAAGCATGGAGCCTTAACAACTGGACCACCATGGAAGTCCTAAGGAAAGTATTTATTGATACTTATTAAACATGAAGTATAATGAGAACTTTATATAGTATGATTGTTGTTGTTTAAACACCAAGTTGTATCTGACCCTTTTGTGACCCCATGGACTGTAGCCCACCAGACTCTTCTTTCCATGTGATTTTCCAGACAAAAATACTGGAGTGGGTTGCCATTTCCTTCAGGGATCTTCCTGACCCAGGGATTAAACCCATGTTTCCTGCCTTGGCAGATGGATTCTTTACTACTGAGTCACCTAGGAAGTCCATATGGTATGATACAGCTAGCTATATAGTCATCTACAATAAGCCATAAATGTTTTTCTTTGTATTCTCTTAAAATTTCTAATTCTTTCTAAGCAAGAAACTTCTGGGAAGTTTTGTTGTGGACAACTAAATATTTGTATTAGGTGTTCAGTGTCCTTTTTGTAGCTTTTCCCTTCTAGATATTTTGAGGTTCTATTTCATGGAAAAAAGCCCAGAAAGATTAAAAGCTGAGTAAGAAATAAATACTATTTTAATAATCTTGAGGAGACCTCTGTAATCATCCAGAAAGCAGATGTTACCATTTAGGATGTCACTGGGTACAAGTTGTAGAACACACTATGAAACTGACTTAAATGGTAGAGAATTTACTGTTTCACATAAAAGTCTTCTAGAGCCAGACTATATTTGGTACAAATGTGTAAAAGCTCAATATGACTTCTGGGACACACACACTTTCTGCTTCCTGTCTCCAGCACTATCTTCAAGGTGTTGGCTTTTATTTGGAGATGTGTTGCTTCCTCGTTGCAGGAGGAGAACTTCACCTCCCAGCATCACATCCTAACACAATTGTGCATAACACAGAAAACTGTGTTCAGTATCTTGTAATAACATATAGTGGAAAAGAATATACACATCTGAATATACACATCACTTAGCTGTACACCTGAAGGTAACACAAAATTGTAAATCGAGTATACTTCAATTAAAAGATCATATGATCTTCTTGATCGATAGAGGAAATTCATTTAACAAAATTCAGCACTCTTATATAACAAAAGTTCTGAATTACATGGATATAGAAGGGGAAAAATCTCAGCAAAATAAAGGCCATATATAACAAACCCACAATTAATATCATACTAAGCAATGAAAAGCTGAACAATGAAAATTTACCTAAGATCAAGAACAAGACACAGATTTTCACTTTCATGACTCCTATTCAACATATTACTAGAAGTCTTCAGTTCAGTTCAGTTCAGTTGCTCAGTCCTGTCTAACTCTGCAACCCCATGAAGCGCAGCACACCAGGCTTCCCTGTACATCACCAACTCCTGGAGTTTACCCAAACTCATCTCCATTGAGTCCGTGATACCATCCAGCCATCTCATCCTCTGTCATTCCCTTCTCCTCCTGCTCCCAATCCCTCCCAGCATCAGGGTCTTTTCCAATGAGTCAACTCTTCACATGAGGTGGCCAAAGTACTGGAGTTTCAGCTTCAGCATCAGTCCTCCCAATGAACACCCAGGACTCATCTCCTTTAGGATGGATTGGTTGGATCTCCTTGCAGTCCAAGGGACTCTCAAGAGTCTTCTCCAACACCACAGTTCAAAAGCATCAATTCTTCAGCTTTCAGCTTTCTTCAGAGTCCAACTCTCACATCCATACATGACCACTGAAAAAATCATAGCCTTGACTAGACAGACCTTTGTTGGCAAAGTAATGTCTCTGCTTTTTAATATGCTATCTAGGTTAGTCATAACTTTCCTTCCAGGGAGTAAGCATCTTTTAATTTCATGGCTGCAATCACCATCTGCAGCGATTTTGGAGCCCCCAAAAATAAAGTCTGATACTGTTTCCACTGTTTCCCCTTCTATTTCCCATGAAGTGATGGGACCAGATGCCATGATCTTCATTTTCTTAATGTTGAGTTTTAAGCCAACTTTTTCACTCTCCTCTTTCACTTTCATCAAGAGGCTTCTTAATTCCTCTTCACTTTTTCCCATAAGGGTGGTGTCATCTGCATATCTGAGGTTATTGATGCTTCTCCCAGCAATCTTGATTCTACCTTGTGCTTCTTAGCCAGAGCATTAGGCAATAACAAGAAACAAAAGGCAACCAAATTAGAAAGGAAAAAGTAAACCTATCTCTGCACATGACATGACCCAATATATAGAAAACACTAAAGACTTCACCAAAAATGTTAGAGCTAATTAATGAATTCAGTAAAGTTTCAGGATATAAAACCAACATGTAAATACCAACATGTGTTTCAACACAAAAACAATTAAAACTCTGAAAGACACATAACAATATGCTGCTAACAATAGCATCAAAAAGAATAAAACATTTAGGAATAAATTTAACAAGGAAGTGAAAGATCTGTATACTGAAAACTACAACACTTTGATGAAATAAATTTAAGCAGACACAAGTAAATGGAAAGATACTATGTGTTCATGGCTCAGAAGATGGTTAAAATGTCCATTCTATCCAAAAATATCTATATATTCAGTGCAGTCCTTACTAAAACTTCAAGGGTATTTTTCCTCAGGGTACAAAAAAAAAATCCTAAAATTAGTATGGAACCACATAAGAATAGCTAAAGCAATTTTGAGAATAAAATAAAATTGGAGGCCTCACACTTTCTGATTTCAATCTATATTATAAAGCTATAGTAATCAAAACACAGGTATATAAACAGACGCACAGGCCAATGGAATAGAATAGAGAGGCCAGAAATAAATCCATGCCTATACAGTCACCTGGGCTTCTCTAGTGTCTCAGTGGTAAAGAATCCACCTGGCAATGTAAGAGTTTAGTTCAGTTCAGCCACTCAGTCATTTCCAACTCTTTGCAATCCCATGGACGGTAGCATGCCTGGCTTCCCTGTCCATCACCAACTCCTGGAGCTTGTTCAAACTAATGTCCTTTGAGTCGGTGATGCCATCCAACCACCTCATTCTCTGTCCTGCCATCCCCTTCTCTGCCTGCCTTTAATCCTTGAAGCATCACGAACTTTTCCAATGAGTCAGTTCTTCAAATCAGACGGCCAAAGTACTGGAGCTTCAGCTTCAGCATCAGTCCTTCCAATGAATATTCAGCACTGACTTCCTTTCGGATTGATTGGTTTGATCTCCTTACTCTCCAAGGGACTCTCAAGAACCTTCTACAACACCACAGTTCAAAAGCATTAATTCTTTGGTGGTCAGCTTTCTTTATGGTCCAGGTCTCACATCCATACATGATTCCCACAAAAAACCATAGATTTGACTAGATGAAACTTCATAGGCAAAGTAATGTCTCTGCTTTTAATACACTGTCTAGGTTGGTCATAGCTGGTCTTCTAAAGATCAAGCATCCTTTAATTTCATGGCTGCATTCACCATCTGCAGTAATTTTGGAGTCCCCCAAAATAAAGTTTGTCACTTTTTCCATTGTTTCCCCATCTATTTGCCAAGAAGTGATGGGATCAGATACCATGATCTTAGTTTTCTGAATGTTGAGTTTTAAGCCAGCTTTTTCACTCTTCTCTTTCACATTCATCAAGAGGTTCTTTAGTTCCTCTTCACTTTCTGCCATTAAGGAGGTGTCATCTGCATATTTGAGGTTATTGGTATTTCTCCCACAATCTTGGTTCCAGTATGTGTGTCTTCCAGTCAGGCATTTCACAAGACGTACACTGCAAATAAGTTAAATATGCAATGTGATATTATGCAACCTTGACATACTCCTTTCCCAATTTGGAACCAGTCCATTGTCCCATGTCAAGATCTAACTGTTGCTTCTTGACCTGCCTACAGATTTCTCAGGAAGCAGGTTAGGTGGTCTGGTATTCCCATTTCTTGAAGAATTTTCTATAGTTTGTTGTCATCCACACAGTCAAATGCTTTAGCATACTCAATGAGTAGAAGTAGATATTTTTTTGGAATTCCTTTGCTTTTTCTATGATCCAACAGATATTATTTGATCTCTATTTCCTCTGCATGAAACTAGATCCCATTTTATACCACTCTCAAAAATTAAATAAAAATGGATTAAAGACTTAAATATAAGCCCCAAAATTATAATGTTCCTAGAGGAAAATACAATGGAAAGTCTCCTTGATATTGATCTTGGCAAGAAACAAAAATGTAAAAATAAATAACTACAATCACATTACATCAAAAAATATCTGGATAGCAAAAAAAGCGTCAATTTATAGAATGGGAAAATGGGAGTTAATATTAGAAATATATAAGGAACTCATGCAGGTCAATAGCAAAATAATAACAATGGGAGTACAACCTGAACAGACATTGTTCTAAAGAAGATATAGATGGCAACAAGTACATGAAAGTGTTCACCATCACGAATAATCAGAGAGATGAAAATCAAAGCCACAATGGGATATCACCTCATACCTGTTAGAATGGTTATTATGAAAAAGAGAAGAGATTAAAAAGTACGTGGAGAAAAGGGAACTATTTTGTTCCATTGGTGGAAATGTAAATTGGTCAAACATTATGGAGAACAGTATAGCATCCTCAAAAAATGAAAAATAGAGCTACCGTATAATCCAACAACTCCACTTCTGAGTATATATCTAAAAGAAATCAAACCACTATTTTGAAAAGATATACACATCCCATGTTCATTGAAGCATTATTCACATGCTGTTGCTGCTGCTAAGTCACTTCAGTTGTGTCCAACTCTGTGCGACCCCACAGACAACAGCCAACCAGGCTCCTCCATCCCTGGGATTCTCCAGACAAAATTCCCTTGTAGCCCAGTGGTTAGGATTCTGGGCTTTCACTGCCATGACCTGGGGTCAGTCCCTGGTCAGGAAACAGATCCAGCAAGCCACATGGCATGGTGAAAAAAAAAGAAAAAAGTGTATATATACACATATATATGTGTATATATATAATGGAATATGACTCAACTTTATAAAAAGGAAATCCTGCCATTTGCAACATGGATATTAGATCTGGGTAATATAATAGTTAGCATAGTGACCTCAGTTGGCAATATTTATTATATAATTGAAATTTGCTATGAGTAGATCTTTGACCCCATAGACTGTAGCTTACCTAGTTCCTCTGTCCATGGGATTTTCCAGGCAATAGTACTGGAGTGGGTTGCCATTTCCTCCTCCAATGAGCAGATCTTAAATGTTCTCACAACACACATATACACACACACTGTAAAAATGTGAGGTGATGAATGTTATCAAAGTAGCACTTTTGTAACACATACATATTTCAAATCACCACATTGTATACCTTGAACTTCTGGGGTGGCTCAGATGGTAAAGAATAAGCTTTAATCAATATCTGTATGCCTGAATCCATATACGTTAAACTTACACAATGCTGTATGTCAATTTTATCTCAATAAAGCTGGGGAAAATATAGAAAATATCTTCAATATAGAGGAAAATGGCTTTTGGTAATCTAGGAAACTGTGTCAAATATTGTAGGTCTTAGGTTCATGTAGCCCTTTCTACTTGCTCCTCAAATCTAAATCTAGAAGCCAGAATTCCCATGAATACAGAGGCAGACTGTGAAAACAATAACAAATTAACAGGTTACTGCCTAAAGAGAGGGACTCACCAGCTTGGTTTTACCTATAAATTGCAGACAGATTAAAGATGTAGCAGGAGGGTCTCTGCTTGTCAGTTTGAAGACCTTTCCTTTGTACTTTTCAAGAAGCAACAGCGCAAGAGTGCCCTTTACACATAAGCAATGTATGTGAAAATAGAAAGTTTAGGACTTGTCAGAAGGACACAGAGCCTCAGTGGGGTTCAATTAATTGTCTGGATTCTGATCAATCAGAATATTTAATGTCTTTTTCCATGAGAGATTTTGATCAAGGGATAAAGAGTCTAGCAAGTTGGCAGGAAAAAGAATAGCAAGCATTCCCCTGCCCCCATATTAGTATTCTTGGCTGGAATTATTTTTGATTGATTGGTGTCAAGTGTCTGTGAGTTCTCCTGATCCTCCTCTGTGTGCACCTACCTATTTTGCCTCATCTCATTTAATTTAGAAAAAAAAGGGCATTCATGAATTAGAACAGTTACTTCTCTCTGAAGAAAGTGCCTGTTCTTTGCACACGCAAATGCTCAAAATTCATATTCAAATCAAGTCTCTATACATTGATATTTCTGAGGCCTTGAATCTTTCATCATGCTCTAAAAATTGTTGACTTCATTTTTTTTATGGTGCTGGAGCTGTCTTAGGACTACCTGCCTGGCTCTTTAATGTCTCTCTCACATCTGAGTATAATCGAGAGTTGGACCATAAGGAAGGCTGAACATTGAAGAATTGATGCTTTTGAACTGTGGTGTTGGAGAAGGTTCTTGAGAGTCCCTTGGACTGCAAAGAGATTAAACCAGTCAATCCTAAACAAAATCAATCTTGAATACTCATTCGAATGACTGATGTTGAAACTGAAGCTCCAATACTTTCGCCACCTGATGGGGAGAACTGACTCATTAGAAAAGACCCTGATGCTGGGAAAGACTGAAGACAGGAGGAGAAGGGGACAACAGAGGATGAGATGATTGGACGTCATCATTAACTCACTGGACATGAGTTGGAGCAAGCTCTGGGAGATGGTGAAGGACAGGAAACCTGGCATGCTTCAGTCCATGGAGTCGCAGTGTCAGACATGACTGAGCGACTGAACAGTAAGTCTGAGTTTTGGGTCTGTGTGTTGAATCACTGCATCAGTGAAGAATATTTGACTTTAGGGATGCAAATTACAAAGAACGTCTTTGTTTTGAAAAAATACTTCTGATTGAGATCTGAGCAGAAATTTAACTGTAGACTCCTTGAGTAGAGTCATAACATCCTGTGTGACACTATTTAGCATCATCTCCCAGACCCCCAAAAGCAAAGGGGGCATTAACAATTAATCACTGCAGGTCACTCTGGTCTCTAGGAACTGACAGTACAAAGCTAGAAATGAATTTCAGTTGCTTTTCCAAGGTCTTAGTCTAAAGAGAGTCACACACAGGTAAGGGTGATACAATACGAATTTAGAGATTTGAACAAAATAGCACAGAGGCTACAGAAGAGATAGATCCTAAGTGTTTAGAGCAGCCATCAGATTTCTGTAATTACTGTACCTTGCATAGATGTTAGTGATTGGTCATCTACCTAGCCCTATTTGTGTGTATAAAAAACAGAAAATTACTTGAAACCCAGTTATAAGTCTCCAATCTAAATTTCAACAAAGCTATTGTCTTGGAAAATATGTGATAGGCCACTGAGTGGACAAGTGAGACTGTCTGTCTTAATGCCCATAGAAATAAAAGTAACACACACAAAGATCCCTCTTTTAAGAAGGCTCAAATTTTCCTTCTTCAATAAAACTGCTCATTTTCTCTTTGCTCCTGTAATTTGTCTTTGCCACACAAATGTGAAACATTTTAATGAAGTCCTACTGTTCAGAATAAAGAGCATTTTGGAGCCTTATGAAAGCCTCAGAAAGCTCACTGAGAGTTTCTGAAAGCTGTCTGAACTCACTGGGCCATCCTGGATTGGTTCTTCCATTGCTACAAGATATTATTACTGAACTGGAAAATTTTTAATGTATCAATATTAGACAAAAGACTAATAAAAAAGACAAAGTCATTTGGAGGAACAGTTCATGAAGTAAAAAACAAAACAAACAACAACAACAAAAAAAAAAAAAAAAGAAAGAAAAATTTAACTGTACCTCAGTTCAGTTCAGTTCAGTCACTCAGTTGTGTCTGACTCTTTGTGACTCCATGAATCGCAGCACACCAGGCCTCCCTGTCCATCACCAACTCCCGGAGTTCACTCAGTTTCACATCCATCGAGTCAGTGATGCCCTCCAGCCATCTCATCCTCTGTCGTCCCTTTCCCCTCCTGCCCCCAATCCCTCCCAGCATTAGAGTCTTTCCCAATGAATCATCTCTTCGTATGAGGTGGCCAAAGTACTGGAGTTTCAGCTTTAGCATCATTCCTTCCAAAGAAATCCCAGGGCTGATCTCCTTCAGAATGGACTGGTTGGATCTCTTTGCAGTCCAAGGGACCCTCAAGAGTCTTCTCCAATACCACAGTTCCAAAAGCATCAATTCTTCGGAGCTCAGCCTTCTTCACAGTCCAACTCTCACATCCATACATGACTACTAGAAAAACCATAGCCTTGACTAGATGGACCTTAGTCAGCAAAGTAATAATGTCTCTGCTTTTGAATATGCTATCTAGGTTGGGCATAATTTTTCTTCCAAGGAGTAAGTGTCTTTTAATTTCATGGCTGCAGTCACCTTCTGCAGTGATTTTGGAACCCATAAAAATAAAGCCTGACACTGTTTCCACTGTTTCCCCATCTATTTCCCATGAAGTGATGGGACCAGATGCCATGATCTTCATTTTCTGAATGTTGAGCTTTAAGCCAACTTTTTCACTCTCCTCTTTCACTTTCATCAAGAGGTTTTTTAGTTCCTCTTCCCTTTTTGCCATAAGGGTGGTGTCATCTGCATATCTGAGGTTATTGATATTTCTCCCTGCAATCTTGATTCCAGCTTGTGTTTCTTCCAGTCCAGCGTCTCTCATGATGTACTCTGCATATAAGTTAAATAAGCAGGGTGACAATATACAGCCTTGACGTACTCCTTTTCCTGTTTGGAACCAGTCTGTTGTTCCATGTCCAGTTCTAACTGTTGCTTCCTGACCTGCATGCAGATTTCTCAAGAGGCAGGTCAGGTGGTCTGGTATTCCCATCTCCCTCAGAATTTTCCACAGTTTCTTGTGATCCACACAGTCAAAGGCTTTGGCATAGTCAATAAAACAGATATAGATGTTTTTCTGGAACTCTCTTTCTTTTTCTAGTGTTATACAATTAACATGTAATTAATTTTAGGAAACACTAAAAGTGGCTATAGTTGTTCCCTTCTGCATGTTCTCAAACAAGATAGAAAATAAGAATGAGGTTGTTTAAAAAGTTAACATTGTCAGACTAAAAACTGCCCATCTAGAGGAAAAAAAGATTTACCCAGTTAAATGTGTTGATGTTAAGAGCAGAACTAATAATAATTTTGAGCTCTATAATTTCCTTTTTTGGGGAGAATACATAAAATAGCTTTTCAAAAAATATATTATTTCACCATGTATGTATCAAGTTAATGCTACAAAGAAATTGCTAAATGAAAAAAATGCCTGGATTCTTTTAGCTCACAAAAGTAACCTGGTGTTTTATAAAACTGTGTAATGTTTCTTAAATGTAATTTACAAACCAACAGCATCACAATAACCAAGGTGCTTAATGAAAACTAAGATTTCTGAATAACTTATTCAGAATCTCTGGAAGTGCTATTTTGCAGTTTCTATTTTACCAGGCTCTGCATGTGTATTAGTTTCCTATTGCTACTGTAACAAGTTGCTGCAAATTTAGAGCTTGTGCGTGCATGCGTGCTAAGTTGCTTCACTTGTATCCGACTCTTTGCAACCCCATGGATTATAACCTCCAGACCCCTCTGTCAATGCTCAAATGTCATCTCTTACTGTTCTGGAAATGAGTTTCAATGGGCTGAAGTCACAGTATCAGAGGCTTTCATGAGCTCAATCAGAAAACAAGATTTCTTCTAGCTTCTGGAGATCACCTCCATTTCCTCATTCACTGTTCCTTCCTTCCATCACTTCAACTCCTTCCTTTCCTTGTCCCATTTTCTACTCCTTCTCTGATCTCTAGTTCCCCTCTTATAAAAACTCTATGATGATAAGGAAAGCACCTGGTGAATGCAAAATAATCTCCCCATCTCAAGATTTTGACTTTAATTACATTTGCAAAGTCCCTTTTATCATATAGGTCTTCCCTGGCAGCTCAGACGGTAATGAATCTGCTGCAATGTAGGAAACCAGGGTTTAATCCCTGGGTTGGGAAGATCCCCTGGAGAAGAGAATGGCTACCCACTCCAGTATGCTTGCCTAGAGAATTTCATGAACCGAGAAGCCTGCTGGGCTACTCCTGGTGAGTCTACGGAGTCACAGAGTTAGACACAACTGAGCAACTAACACTTTTCACTTTTACCATATAAGGTGACATTTCCAGATTCCAGGGATAAGGACATGGACATCTATGGAGAGGGGCTATTATTCGGTCTACCAATGGGTGCTCTCTAGCAAATGAACATTTAAGAATCATTGTCACAGAGTAGACAAGGTATCTTTGAGTAAGAGGATGTTTAAATTTGTAAAACTTTAGTAACGATCTAATCATTGGCCAGATACACATGATATTCTAAGAAATTTAAATAAAACTAAACTATTATTAGACCAATATCCTACTCAAGTGTATAAAATAGTTTAATGGAAAAGTTAAGAATGGGATAAGTTTTTAGAGATTGCTTTGTTGTCCCTTATGGAGACAGAGAGGGTGGAAAGGGCACATGACTTCTTTTAATTCATATTCTCTGCTATATTTATGAGCTTTTAACATATTGGGACATCTCTAGTGGGCTCAAGTGGTAAAGACTCTGCCTGCAATGTGAGAGACCTGAATTGAGAAAATCCCCTGAGTTGAGAAAATCTCCTGGAGAAGGGAATGGCTACCCACTCAAGTATTCTTATATGGAGAATTCCATGGACAGAGGAGTCTGGTGGGCTACAGTCCATGGGGTCACAAAGAGCTGGACTTGACTGAGTGGCCAACACTTTCACTTTAACATATTAATCATAGCCATCTAAAATTCCTTCTCTGGGCACTTCTGAGTCTGGCGGATTGAATGCTTTGTTTCTTGAGAGCAAATTATTTTCCTTTGATCTTTCTTGGTCTTATGGCTTCTCTCTCTTTGCTGAGCATCATGTGTAGAACAGAGGGGCTTGGGACAAATACGACAGAGGTCTAGAAATGAGCATGCCTCTTCTACTAGGTTGTTAACGTGGAGAATGCCAAGCTGGTTAGCCATTGATCTAAGATTGGGATTTGGTTTTGCTCTCGTTACCTTCAGTTTATCACCAACTCCAGACTCCTCTAGAGTCACCTGTGCTTCAAGGTGAAATTGGGTTGCCAGATATTTTTCTTTTACCATCCTCAAGTCAGCTCCCCCATACACCTGCTACAGTGACTTTAAAAAAAATTGGTAATATGCTTTCTGCTGTATTAATTTAAGTATGATAATTTTCTGTGACTAAAAATTACATAAATCTGTCAGATTGGGAAACATTTTCTGTTCCTTCAGATCACCCTTGAATCCTTACTCCATAGCCCACACTTGGTCAGCAACATCCTTGATCAGAGCCTCTCTTATTGGGAAGAAATTTGTCCTTTTAAAGTGTTCATGTGATTAGATTGAGCTGACTCAGATAATGTTCTTATTTTAATTTTAACTGATTAGTAACCTTAATTACATATGCAAACTCCCTTTGCCATGTGATATAATCTTGAGAGAAACATCAAGGGACAGGAATTATGGCAGCACCATGGAATTCTTCCTACCACATTCTGCCTTGTGGTCTCCATAAAGCCAGCTTATATAATATGAAAAATATATCTACAAATCCCAGTGTTCCCAAGGATCTCATGTCATTAAAGCTTTAAAATTCAAAATCTCATCCATACCTCATCAGCTCAAAAGTTCAAAAATGCATCACCTTAATTAGGTATGGATGAGGCTTCTAAATGTAACCTAGTAAGTGTCATTCCTCACTATCTATGGGCCTGTGAAACTACAAAGACAAGTTACCATTTCTAAATACTCCTAACATACAATGGTTAACATAATAAATATGTACATTCCTGTCTAAATGTAGGAGTAATTGAAGGAATTGAAAATAAAACCAGTTTTGAAATCTAGCCTGGAAAAATCAGACAGAACCTTGATTACATTCCAGCCTGGAATAATCCTCCATGGTCCTCGTCACTGTCTGCATGCTCTTGGTTTTGTCCTCTGAGCTTTCTTTTTATGAGTTATTACACATTGTCTGCAGCTGACTAGTTCTGCCAGTCTGTCTCCTAGTTTTATTAGCCTGTGGTCATTTCTTTAGGAACCTTCAAAAGCACTAAACTGACCAGAAAGGGGAAAAAGCAAGGTATGGAGAATGGAGTCAAGATAGCATCACTTTTGGAATCAAATATTAGTAGACCCATTAGTCATGGTGGTTGTTGTTTACTGAGCTCTGCCTCTTGACAGTTGTATGACCCTGCCTAACTTATGTGACTACTTTGATCCTCACTTTCTTCATTTCCAAAACGAGGCTTTATTACCAATTTCATAACATTCTTACAAATGCTAAATAAAGTAAGGTGTTATTACCTTATAAAGTACTTAGCCCAGAGGCCAAAATTTGGTCAATGCATGGAAATTACATTGCTGATATTTTTTTTTCTCTTCCTCTTTCTTTTCTGCTATTGTGAATTCCAAACAATAGTTTTCATTTATAGTTGACATTGGGCTTCCCAGGCGGCTCAGTGGGTAAAGAATCTGGCTGCAATGCAGGAGATGCTGGAGATACCGGTTCGATTCCTAGGTCAGGAGATCCCCTGGAGGAGGACATGGCAGCCCACTCCAGTATTCTTGCTTAGAGAATCCCATGAACAGAGGAGCCTGGCGGACAATGGTCCCATAGGTCACAGAACTGGACATGACTAAACCAACTGAGCACAGCACAGCACAGTTGCTACTGCAGTCTCCTCAGTTCAGTTCAGTTCAGTCTCTCAGTCGTGTCTGACTCTTTGCAACCCCATGAATCACAGCACGCCAGGCCTCCCTGTCCATCACCAGCTCCCAGAGTCCACCCAAACTCATGTCCATTGAGTCAGTGATGCCATCCAACCATCTCATCCTCTGTCATCCCCTTCTCCTCTTGCCCTCAATCTTTCTTAGCATCAGGGTCTTTTCCAATGAGTCAGCTCTTCGCATCAGGTGGCCAAAGTATTGGAGTTTCAGCTTCAACATCAGTCTTTCCAATGAACACCCAGGGCTGGTCTCCTTTAGGATGGACTGGTTGGATCTCCTTGCAGTCCAAGAACTCTCAAGAGGCTTCTCCAACACCACAGCTCAAAAGCATCAATTCTTTGGTGCTCAGCTTTCTCTGTAGACCAACTATCACATCCATACATGACCACTGGAAAAACCATAGCCTTGACTAGACAGACTTCTGTTGACAAAGTAATGTCTTTGTTTTTTAATATGCTGTCTAGGTTGGTCATAACTTTCCTTCCAAAGGGTAAACGTAGCTTTAAAGGTACTGACACTTGAGTTTTACTTTCAGAGTTTCTTACTTAATCGGCCAGGGATCTGGTGTGGGATTTGGTATTGGTTAAATCCTCCAGCTAATTCTAATGTAAAGCTAAAGTTGAGAATCAATTTACAAAGTTAAGACTTTGTAAATTGTGACCACCACCTGAGCCTTCTCTATGACTTTCCCCTTTCAACTCATTCATAGGTGGTCCATGCACAGGCAGAGTAGGGTTGGCCCAGACAGTGGGCTCTGAAGAGTTCCTTAAGGCCTTTCTCCGGAACATCCCCTCCCAAAGCCCCTTGCTGCTGCTGTTGCTAAGTCGCTTCAGTCGTGTCTGACTCTGTGCGACCCCATAGACGGCAGCCACCCAAGCTCCCCCATCCCTGGGATTCTCCAGGCAAGAACACTGGAGTGGGTTGCCATTTCCTTCTCCAATGCATGAAAGTGAAAAGTGAAAGTGAAGTCTCTCAGTCATGTCTGACTCTTAGAGACCCCATGGACTGCAGCCTGCCAGGCTCCTCCGTCCATGGGATTTTCCAGGCAAGAGTATTGGAGTGGGGTGCCATTGCCAAACCCCCTTAGATACCTACATATTAATACCTCTAATAAAGCACATTTTTTAGGGAGGCTTACAAGATCATGTTAAGATTTGTGTTGCTTTGTTGTATTTTGTTGTGTTGGGGTACTCACATAATGTCAAGGGTACCATCCAGACATACTTATTTACAGTTTGTCAATGGAAGTGAAAAACTGGGCAGAAATGAGACTAACTGAGCTGGGACAGCCTGGGGTGTGTATGGTCAGAAGTGTGTAGTCAGAGAGAGTAAAAGTAGATGAATATGACTTTGTGCAAGCTGGTACAGGAGGTGTTCTGAAGGCACTGATTTTGAAAGGAAGACAGAAGCATTAAGGAAGGAAAGATATATACAGAAGAACTATACAAAACAGGTCTTAATGACTCAGATAACCACAATGGTGTGATCACTCACCTAGAGCCAGACATACTGGAGTATGAAGTCAAGTGGACCTTAGAAAGCATTACTGTGAACAAAGCTAGGAGGTGATGGAATTCCAGCTGAGTTATTTAAAAATTCTAAAAAGAAAGATGAGAAAGAGGGAGCTGAGAAAAAAGAGTTCAGAATGGATAAAAGATCCAAGAAAAAAAAACAGTGACTTTACACTGTAGTTACATATACAGTGCATGTGTACTCTATGTAGTACATTTATACAATAGCTATAGCTATTAAAACATGATCTTATGCCTTCTAGAATGTACAGGTCAGCATCCTTCCTATTATTAGGGGACATTGGAGTCTCAAGCTGGAATCAAGATTGCCGGGAGAAATATCATTAACCTCAGATATGCAGATGACACCACCCTTATGGCAGAGAGTGAGAAAGAACTAAAGAGCTTCTGGATGAAAGTGAAAGAGGAGAGAGAAAAAGTTGGCTTAAAGCTCAACATTCAGAAAACGAAGATCATGGCATCTGGTCCCATTACTTCATGGGAAATAGATGGGGAAATAGTAGAGACAGTGTCAGACTTTATTTTGGGGGGCTCCAAAATCACTGCAGAAGGTGACTGCAGCCATGAAATTAAAAGACGCTTACTCCTTGGAAGAAAAGTTATGCCCAACCTAGATAGCATATTCAAAAGCAGAGACATTACTTTGCTGACTAAGGTCCGTCTAGTCAAGGCTATGGTTTTTCCTGTGGTCATGTATGGATGTGAGACTTGGACTGTGAAGAAGGCTGAGCGCCGTGATGCGTTTGAACTGTGATGTTGGAGAAGACTCTTGAGGGTCCCTTGGACTGCAAGGAGATCCAACCAATCCATTCTGAAGGAGATCAACCCTGGGATTTTTTTGGAAGGAATGATGCTAAAGCTGAAGCTCCAGTACTTTGGACACCTCCTGCGAAGAGATGACTCATTGGAAAAGACTCTGATGCTGGGAGGGATTGAGGGCAGGAGGAGAAGGGGACGACCCAGGATGAGATGGCTGGATGGCATCATTGACTCGATGGACATGAGTCTGAGTGAACTCCGGGAGATGGTGATGGACAGGGAGGCCTGGCGTGCTGCGATTCATGGGGTGGCAAAGAGTTGGACACGACTGAGCGACTGAACTGAACTGAAGTGAACTTGGAGCCTCAAGAGAAAGGTAGAATTTCAATAACAGCAACATATTTAATTATGTTACTTAAATTGTTTAATTAAGTGCCTCGGTTACTCTGTTAATCTGTAGGCAATTTCTAAGCATGCATTAAATGCAAAGCATCCTGAGGACTTTTAAACACATCCAATCTTCAGAATCTGTATGTGAAGGAAGCAGTTGCTGCTGTAATTTCCTGCTGCTGACACCTATGAATTAAATTTATTAGGGATGGTGGCAGGAAGTGGAGGGAGAAACAGCTGGTTGGTCAGGGAGCCTGCGTTTAGTGCTAGTTCAGGTACCCACAGGGTAGGTGACTTAGAGGAAGTTGGGTCGCCTCTCTCTGATCGCTGGTCTTCTGATCTCAACATTATATACATATATCAAATTAGATCCAGCCAGTGCTGACATTTCCAGACTCAATGATAATACACTCAGACATTTAGAAAGTCAAGAATATAGAAAATTTACATTGATTGACATTGTTTGGAAGATTCTCAGGAAAAATCACAAAAAAATTCCTGAAAATTCTGACAGCTATATAATAATTCCCCCCACCCACACCCCACCTTAGGGAATCAGGTTGTATTTGTCGATACAAACATTGGAAAGGAAGCTATTCAATAGAGGATTCTGAACTTTTTCCCATAACAAAAGCATACAGAGGAACATAGGACAGAGCCTCTTATAAGCTTATAATTTGTCCTTTTATTCCAAATGCAGTCAAAGAAAGCTGTGATGAGACTGTAGACCTGATCAAGATTTATAATTAAATTTTGCATAGAAATCTTGCCTTCAGGAAAGTTGATATGAAAGATCCCTTCACCTTAGCTTCTTGAGGAAGTTTCCTGGGCTTTGAGTTACAGGCTGGTCTTGATCTCTGTCCCTCTCACCAGGCAAGCCATGCCACTCTAGTGATGAAGACTATTTGGGTGATTGACACCTCCCCTCTTCAGGGCAGCATTAGCAATTTCTACCTTTTATTTTGTGCAATGCCTTTGATGTCTCTGACACATTATGTTATACAATGCATAAACCAACACACATGCTGTCCCAGAAAACACAGGTCTCCTAACTGATGGTCAGATCAATGGCTGATAACAAAAGGTCTTATTCATTTAATGGTACCAGAGCCAAGAAGTAGCCTGCACAGCTCAAGTTTGGTTTCCACTTTATGTCTATAGACTGATTGCTTCATTTAGTGAACTCACTCATTTCCTCTAGCTGAACCTCTAGTCCCAGGGTTTAGAATAGTGGAATTTATGTAGCTGACCAAGAATGATTTGTCCAAATTGGTTATTCCAGAGATAAGATCACAAATATGCCTCTTTTAAGAAATAAAAGCCTTTAAGGAGTACAAAGCAATGGTAACCAAAACAATGTGGTACTGGCATAAAGACAGACACATAGACCAATGGAATAAAGAACCCAGATGTAAACACTTGCACATGTGGTCAAATGGTTTTTTATAAGGGTGCCAAGACCATTCAAGGGGAGAACAGTCTTTTCCACAAATGATGTTGGGAAAACTGGATATTCACATGAAAAATATCAAAGTTGGATCCTTATCTTACAGTATAAAAAGAATTAACTCAAAATGGGTCAAAGAGCTAAAACTACAAAAAGCTGAGAAGAAAGTATAAGGGGAAGTCTTCAATACAATGAACGATAGATAAGTTGGACTTCATCAAAATTTAAAACTTTTATATATCAAAGAACACAGAGTGAAATGGCAGGCTTGAAATGGGAGAAAACAATTTGAAAATCACATAAGGGATTGATACCAAAGTATATAAAAACTTCTACACCTTAAAAAAAAAAACACAAAATTTAAAATATTCAGTTTTACTATGTGAAAAACGTAAAGAAAGCATAAAAAGTATATAGTATGTAACTCCATTATTTAAGAATTTTAAAAATTTCTCACTCTATACTGAATGAATCTTCAAAACAACCTTTCCTTTTTTAGTCTCTGGCCATACCTCTCTCAAGATATAATCATCTACAAGAAGTTAGTATTTTCAGGATTCATGCTTCAGATTTTATATTTACAGTTTTTAAATGAAAACACTTCTATTTTCATTCACTTAGACAGAATTTGTTGGGTTTGCCTTAAAAAAATTCTCCTAACTACTCCCTAGGAAAGCATCCCTTGTAAGTATCTTTCCAGACTAGGATTCACGTGTATTGAGGCAATACCTGTTTTCATTTTTGTTTTTTCTTAGAAAGGAGGCATGGCCTGTTTTAAGAGCCTCTGATTGGGTTACATGAGGTGAAAGAGTTAAAGACTGTTGGTACTGAGCTCCCAAGTTCAGGAATCCAATTTAAGAGGAGAGAGAAAAACAAAGGAAGGCTATACAAAGCAAAATAGAACAGCATGTGTGTGCATTCATGGATGCTAAGTTGAGTCTGACTCTTTGCAACTCTATGGACTGTAGACCGCCAGGTTCCTCTGTCCATGTGATTCTCCAGGCAAGAATACTGGAGTGGGTTGCCATTCCCTCCTCCAAGTGATCTTCCTGACCCAGGGATCAAATCTGCTTCTATTATGTATGTCTCCTGCATTTGCAGGCAGGCTCTTTACCAGCATGTGCAAATCCATCTAAACCTAAGACAATTTGCTATAGTTGAAATGTAAACTGAGCTGGAGGTGGTGTGAGAGGAAAGAAAATGGAGCAGCGGGATAAAACTGAGGAGGCACCTTGGCAGAAATCAGATGACAAAATGCCTTGTGAACCGTACCAGGAATTTAACTTTGTACTTAAAGATGACAAGTAAGTGGTCAAAGGTTCATGTGACATCACTCTGGCATTAGTTGGGAGGATGGGTTGAAGAGTTAGTGAGACTCAAGAAGTGCTTTGCTGAAAAGCAAGTCCTTGAGAGGGAAGTGGAATCTGGTTGACTCAAAGGTAACAAGTAGGAATAAAATGTAGGTGATAGAATGAACAGTCTTTAGTTACCGAACACCTGTGGAGATTAACCTGGAGACTGCTGGTATGTTTTCCAGATTCTCTGTTTAATCATCTATGCTGAGATGGGGAAGAAGGGTAGGTGTTGGAGTGGGGTTTTGTAGAGGAAGGGGTTGCCCAGGCCTGCATATTTAGAGGCAGAGATGATCCATCTCTTGGCTTAGTCTACAGAACTCACCCGGATAAAACTTTTACTTTGAAGTAATGATACCCTGTCCCATCCACCTTTAAGTACCTCTATTACAGTCCTATAGAAAAAGAGATGAAAATGCCTATCTAATATCTGGATTGCTCATGTGAATTGGATTTGTTTTCTAGGAAAACTCGAGTCTCCTAAAATTTTATTAATATTACTTAAGGCAATCGCCAATGCAACTGTCCACTGACAAAAATGAACAACCTAAAAGTTGAGAATTATGTTTTCTCTGTAGTCTTGCCGAGGACTTAAGTCCAGAAGCCAGCCTCTCAGATGGCTCTGAGGGACTACTCTGAGGAGATAAGGGAGGAACCGGATATATAGGAGCTCTGACAATAAAAACCAGGTAGTTGGAACATCAAAAGATTTCTGTTAAAGAAAAGCAGATATCTCTAGTGAATGAATTCCATACACTTTTCTGTGTATGGAAAGATGCAAGACTCTAGCTCATTGAAGTCATTCCTTTGATAGGCACCTTAACTGTCTGGGGCCAGTATCCTATGCTTTCTCGTCCTGGATCTCCTCAGCACATGCAGTCAGGGTGGCTGCAGTGGCTGATGGATTGATGACTGAAACATCCTTAGTTTACTCATATAGCAGGTGATATTCGTTATCCACACAAATAAACCTGCTTCTAGTCTTCAAGGAACCACTAGGCACTCTTTGAAAACATGTAGGACCAGTCCTGTTCACATGTTTCTCTGAAGCTAGTCACTGATATACAATGACCCTACAATTAGTATCTCAGCTCTTTCCAGGCTGTCAGCTGTCTGCCTTAACTTTTTGTCTCTAATATCACCTTTTCTGTCCCCTTGCAGCTCATTTCTTTTCCTTGGGTCAGAAGTTTCATTATTACTGCACAACTAAGCTGACTCCCTGGTCAAGATTTGCAATAAAAATACGTTATTGTTTCCCTGGAGCAGTCCCTTTCTCCTCAGGGCTGCCTGACCCTTTTCCTTTAACCCTTACCCTGAGACTGACATTCTTGCTGGCTGCTGAGTAAAGGAACACTCTTCCCCATACACAGCTGTTTTGCAGGATTTGCTAATAGAGGATTAATTCTTTCCTTTCAGATGCAGTTTGTCAGAGACAATGAGTGAACAAAGAGGAACATTAGGAATTGGAGATAGATTCTTTGGCTTTGCCTGACATTGACTCCTATTCAGTAAACCGAGTTTCCTGATGCTGCTGTGACGAAGTATTACTGCGGGTGGAGAGCTTGGAGCTATAATGTATGCTACTGCCATGCACAGCCACAGCTCTCTGCTTGGAGCTGGAGTAGAATGGACCCCTGTTAATTTGAGTCTGAGCACATGTTCCTTTCTCATTTGCATCCTGGGTAGCTGGGCTGTTCAACCCATATAGGAGCCTAGTGGGCTTGGCCCTTTGGGGTTCCAGAGCTGAGAGCCTCATTAAGACATGCAGTTTGCTTTCTGATACAGTGGAATAAACACTGTGGACTTCAGTCTCAGACTCTCATTCTCTACCTATTTAAAATAGTAAGAAGTATTTGCTGAGCCTTTAACACAACTGGATACATGTGAAATGCACCCATTTCCTGGCAACATGGCTGAGGAGTCATTGCCTAGCAATGCATTTGTTCTCCACTTCTATGATTTCCCAGACCATTTGCCATTTACCTGTCCAGACATGATGACTGTTGCTCTGATTTCTCTGGCTCTCTGACCCCACTTTAGATTCATACCTTAGTGAATTGGCCCTCAGGAACCACTACTCTAATTGCTCTTTCCCTCCACTTTGTCCCCCTACAGTCTATCTGATATAGTCCTGGACAATTGTCAGTATGGTTGTAAGAATCCATCCACCAGCAAGGTCACCTCCAGCTTATAATTATAATAGAATTTAAGTTTTATTGAATGTGTCTATGTGTATTAGTTGCTCCGTCGTGCCTGACTCTTTGTGATGCCATAGGCTGTAGCCTACCAGGCTCCTCCATCCATGAGATTTTCCAGGCAAGAGTACTGGAGTGGGTTGCCATTTCCTTCTCCAGAGGATCCTCCCAACCAAGGGATCAAACCTGGGTCTCCTGCATTGTAGGCAGATGCTTTACCGTCTGAGCCACCAGGAAAATCCATCATTAATGAATTTACTTGGAATTAAATTTATATTTATTAATATATATTATAAATACTGAAAAACTAAACATTTCATAACATCAAGGTTCTGAATAGTACTGGGAACTGTATCAAATATCCTGTGATAAACTATAATGGAAAATAATATGAAAAATATATGTGTGTGTGTATGTAACTGAGTCACTTTGCTATACAACATAAATTAAACACAACTTTGGAAATAAAGTATACTTCAATAAGATTTTTATAAGTTCACCATTTCATAGTGATTTTAGTGCCCCTGACCCTTGTATATGCTCTTAACATTATTTATATGTATGATATTAATAGAAGTATGTGTTATGGTGTCCAATAGTACATCTCTTCCCAATTCTGGATTCACATCAGCCATGAAGCTATTTAGACCAGAGAAATAGACAAATGCTACAAACCAGACCTTGATTGACTGTTATATTGATTGTCTACATAAAGGATCACCAAAGTGAAATCAAATAAAAATTGAAATCACCAAATAAAAATCAAAGAAAACCCTGCTACACAGACTTTATGTGGCATGCAAAGCTTTAAATATTTAGTACCTTACTCTTTACAGAAAATTTCCTCACCCCAGTACAGAAAAAGTTTTGATAGATGATGGCTATTGACCAAATTCAGCTTGCTACTTGTTTGTATAAATAAGTTTAATTGGAATACAACCAGGCTCATCCATTTATGTTTGACTATCGCTGCTTTCCTACTACAATGGCAGGGCTGAGTATTTGTGACAGAGACTGCATGCCCTGCAAAGCCTAAACTATTTATGCTATGACACTTAATAGTAAAAATTTCTGACCCTTGGCTACACTAGAGAAAGTCATGAAAAAAAGTTAGTAATGCAGATTAAATTTCAAAATATGTTGTGTCTCTAGTTGTTCCATTGCAAATAGCACAAAAATTTAGGGAACTTTCTTTCTTTGTGTTTAATATTTGTTGATTTGATTAGCATGTGTCTCAGCATATTTCTCCTGCTTCTGATTCATGTTGATGTACGACAGAAACCAACACAATATTGTAAAGCAATTATCCTTCAATTAAAAATAAATAAATGAAAAAAAAAGAATCTGACTCAAGAGAGGGCCTACAGGATTTATTCTGTCTACCAACATTCTACTCTGATTGTCAAGTTCATAGAACTATCCTTAAAAACTATAGATTTTACTGTATGTGAACTATACCTCAATAAATCACTATAGCTTTGCACAGTAGTTTGAAATCACAGAGTATAATATCTCCTGCCTTGTTCTTTTAGGCCATTGGGGGTCTTATGTGTTTCTATACAAATTTTAGAATTATTTTTTCCTAGTTCTGTGGAAAAAAAGAAAAAATACCACCTTTGATATTTTGATAGGAATTGCATTGAACCTGTAGACTGCCTTGAATAGTATGATCATTTTAACAATATCAATTCTTCCAGTTAAGAACACAGTATTTTTTTTTGATCTGTTTATCTTGTCTTCGGTTTCTATCACCAGTGTCTTATACACACACCTAGAGTGTATGTGTGTCTTTTAAATAAGAAGTGAACCTCTTGTAGGCAGCATACACATGGATCTTTTTTTTTTCTTCATTCAGACGTTCTGTGTCTTGTGATTGATGCATTTAGTCCATTAACATTTAAACTAAATAATGATAGCTATGTATTTATTTCCATTTTATCAATTGTTTGGGGCTTTTCTATAATTCTTTTCCATTTCTTTCTTCTACTTTTGCTCACTTCCCTTGTGAATTGATGACTATCTTTAGGTTTGGGTTTGGTTATCTCCCTCATATTTTGTGTGTGGGTATCTATCAGGTTTTTGGTTTATGGTAAACATTATATATGTAAGCTGATGATCTCAAATTTAAATACATTCTAAGACCCTACAATTTTTATAATTCCATTTCACATTTAATGTTTTTGATGTGATATTTTACAATTTTTGTGTGTATTTCTTACCTGCTTATTGTGGATATGGATGATTTTACTACTTTTGTCTCTTAAGCTTTTTACTAGCTTTTAGGTCCTTTACTATATATTTGCCTTCACCAATGAGATTATTTTCTTTTATAGTTTTAATGTTTCTAGCTGTGATATTTTCTGCTTAGAGAAGTCCCTTTAACATTTCTTATAAAACCAGTTTTGTGATGTTGAACTCTTTTAGCTGTTTGGTTGTAGGTTTTTTCCCGTTTATCACACTGACAGTCAACTCTCTTATGGACTGCAAAGTTTCTGCAGAAAAATCAGCTTATAGTCTTATGGGAGTTCTCTTCTATATAGTTGATTTTCTCTAGCTTCTTTTAAGATTCACTCTTTATCATTAATGTTTGCCATTATAATTACAATGTGTTTGGATGTGGATCTCTTTGGGCTCATTTTGTTTAGGATAGTCTGTATTTCCTGTTTCTGACCTGCTTTTACACAGGTTAGGTAATTTTTCAGTTATTATTTCTTCCAATAATTCTCTGGACTTTTTCTCTCTCTTCTCCTTCTGGAACCCCCTATAATGCTAATGTTAGTAGGCTTGATGTTGTCTCAGAGCTCTTTTGAATCATTCTCAATTTTCTTAATTCTTGTTTCTTTCTATTCAGATTGTATGGTTTTCATTTCTCCATGTTCCAATTCACTGATCCATCATTTTGTATCATCTAATCTATTGTTGGTACTTTCTATCATATTTTCATTTATTGTATTCTTTGAAAACCTCACTGTGTTCATCCATTTTTTCCCCTGTGTTCAGTGAGCTTTTTTATTATCATTATCTTGAACTCTGTGTCAGTTTTATTGTTTATATCCACTTCATTTAGTTCTTTTTCTGAGGTTTTGTTTATACCTTCATTTGAAACATATTCTTCTATCTCTTCATTTTGCCTAGTCCTTTTTTATTTCTATAATTAAATCAGTTATGCTTCCTGTTCTTGGGGAAGTAGTTTTGTGTAGGAGACAGCATATGCATTCCAGCCCCTCTCTCTTCTCTAGTAAGGATTCCTGCTACGTGGGCTGCATGTGCCTCTCTACTGTGGTACCAGCTCTTGTGGGAGTACTGGTAACTGAAGTTGGCTCCAAGCCAGGTTGGCTTGAGATCCTGCTTTGTGCAGTCACTGTAATCACACTCAAAACCCAGGTAGGCTTTCATGGAGTCGACTGTACAGCTTGGTGATGTTTGGCAACTCTGGACCTGCCAGTAGGCAAGCCCATGTCCCTTCATGACTGGTAGCATGGCCCAGGAAGCATGGGGCTGCTGCCAGCCCACTGGAAGACAGTAAGTCTCCAGGATTAATAGGCTAGAAAGATAGTTCCAAAATGGTGCTTGCCAGTGCTGATATCATTGTAGTAAAATGAGCTCCCCAAAATGACTGTGACCAGCATCATTGTCCTTAGGGCCTGCCTCATCCCTCTCCAAAAGGCTCATCAAGATCAGCAAGTGGGTCTGACTCAGACACCTTTCAATCTACTGCCTTTGTGCCAGCACTCAGAGTTTGTGAGATTTTGAACATGCCGTTTCAGGCCAGAGTCTCCATTTTCTATAGTTCTCTGGCTCTCCCTTAGGTTAGACTTGCTGGTTTTCAAAATCAGATCTTCTGGGGGCTCATATTCCAAGTTCAGAAAGAAAGACCTCCAGACTGAGGAGCCCTTGGTGGAGCTTGTTCCCCTTTGTTGTTGGGGAGAACCTGTATGACTGTGATATCCCTTCCATTTGTAGGTCACTAAGCCAGGGGTGTGGATCCTGATCATACAAAGGCTCCCTCCTTCCTACTCAACTCACTGTAGCTTTTTCATTATATCTTAAATTGTGGAGCATCATTTTTGTTACTCTTCAACTCATTTACATAGACAGTTGCTCTGTATTTAGCTTTAGTTTTGGTGTACTTGTGGGAGGAGATGAACGCAATGTCTTTCTACTCCACCATCTTGGATACAACCCATTAAATAGTGTTTTGAAAAATCAGAGCTGGCAGTGGAGAAAGAATTTTATATTGCAAAAACTTCTCAAGTGTCAGAAAAGGAACTGGGTTCAACATGAGACGTTTCAGTTTCTAATTTGATTCTTTCAGGATTTAAGTTTCTCTGCTCTATAAAATTAAGTCACTACAGGAAATGGTCTTCCAGGCACTCCCCATGCCTTACATTCTGTGCAAGAGGAGAATCTCAATAATAGCTGCTGCGTTTAGGCCCAAGTTGGCATGTCTGGCACACAACTGACTTGGTCACTTAGGAGCCAACTCATAGAAAGTGGAAGAAACTGCCACTGCTGGAGAGAAGACACGTATGTCGCATTGTGAGCTGGGCACTTCACAAGGTGACATGCAAAAGAGTTACAAGGTGTCAGGAACAATGCATGTAAGTCAAGGAGGATGCTAATATCCCAAGTAGATCTAGTCACTAAACCTCAATGATTAAGAAGGGAGAAGTGTTTACTCTAATTAAACTTTGTATATTGAGATAATTATACTGGACATTTAACTATAGGAAATCATACAGAAAAATTCAATATGTCCATTTTCCTACCCTCCCTTAGTGGCAATGTCTTGCAAAATTACAAAACAAAATCAAGCAAGATATTAGCATTGATATAGTCAAGATATAGAACATTTTCATCAGCAGAAAAATCTCTCGTGTTCCCACTACATCCACTTACCCTTGATTCTCACTCCCTCCTTTAATACCTAGCAAACACTAGTACAGTATATGGGCTTCCCTGATAGCTCAGGTGGTTAAGAATCTGTCTGCAATGCAGGAGACCCCAGTTAAATTTCTGGATAGGAAAGATTCAGTGGAGAAGGGATAGGCTACTCCAGTATTCGTGGACTTCCCTTGTAGCACAGCTGGTAAAGAATCCACCTAAAATGCTGGAGACCAGGGTTTGATCCCTGGGTTGGGAAGATCCCCTGAAGAAGGGAACAGCTACCCACTCCAGTATTCTGGCCTGGAGAATTCCGTGGACTATATAGACCATAAAGTCACAAAGAGTTGGACATGACTGAGTGACTTTAAAAAAGAAAGAAGAAGAACACTAGTAGATTCTACTTTTCTCCATCTTTTTAATTTCATGTTATATAAACAGAATCAAACAATATGTAGCTTTTGGGAGTTGACTTTTTGTGACTCAGTGAAATTCTCTGGAGTTTTATCAAAATTGTTGCCTGTGTCAATAATTTATGCTTTTTGTTATTGAGTAGCATTTCACAGTTTGTTTAACCATCCACCTGTTAAGAACCTCTGAGTTGTTTTTTATCTCTTAGAAATAAGGTCACTCTAAGGGGACAACAGAGGATAAGATGGCTGGATGGCATCACTGACTCGATGGACATGAGTCTGAGTGAACTCCGGGAGTTGGTGATGGACAGGGAGGCCTGGCGTGCTGCGATTCATGGGGTCGCAAAGAGTTGGACACGACTGAGCGACTGAACTGAACTGAACTGAACTGAAATATTCATGGACCTAGTGGTAAAGAACCCGCTTGCCAATGCAGGAGACACAGGAAATTCAGGTTCAATTCCTGGGTTGGGAAGATCCCCTGGAAAAGGAAATGGCAACCCACTCTGGCATTCTTACCTGGAGAATCCCATGGACAGACTAGCCTGTCAGGCTACAGTCCATAGGCTCACAAAGAATGGGACATGACCGAAGCGACTTGGCACTCATGCAAACATTCAGTTGTGTAAACATGCTTTCTTTTCCTCTTAAGATTTATTTATTTATTTACTTTTGGGTTTGTTGAGTCTTCATTGCAGTGCTTGGGCTTTCCCTAGCTGTGGTGAGCAGGGGCTACTAGTCGTTGTGGTATGTGAGCTTCTCATTTGCAGTGTCTTCTCTTGTTGCAGAGAACAGACTTGAATGCTGGCTCAGTAGTTGTGGAACATGGGCTTTGTTGCTCTGTGGCCTGTGGGATCTTCCCAGAACAGGGATCGAACCTGTGTCCTCTGCATTGGCAGGCAGATTCTTAAGCACTAGACCACCAGGAAAGCCCTTGAACATAAGTTTTTATTTCTCTGGAATGGGTGAACATAAGTATTTAGTCATGTGGTGGTTGCATGGTTAGTATTATAAGAAGTTGGCAAGCTGTCTTCCAGAGTGGCTGTTTCATTCAATATTCTCAACAATAATGTTTAAACAACCCAGTTTCATCACATTCTCACTAATATTTGGTGTGGTCATTTTTTTTTTCATTTAAGTCATTCTGACAGGTGTACAATCATATTTCATTGTGGCTTTAATATGTATTTTTGTTGCTGATCTTATATAGTATCTATATAACCTTTTTGGTAAAATATCTCTTCATGTCATTTGTCCAGTCCAAAGTTAATAGCTTGTTTTTGCTGTTTGCTTTGTTTCCACGAGTTATTACATATTCAAAATATTACAGATTTCCCCTACTGAAAGTAGAATATTCCTATGAAACCTTTCTTAGCCAAAATGGAATAAAGAGAAGCATTTAACCTAGGACACATCTTGCTAAGGGATGCATGAAATAAATCAAGATAAGGCACAGATGCCCACAGTCACAGGTCAAGGTTTCATTGGCTTGATCCTGAGATGTTGAGTATAATCCTCGGAAGGAGCTGAGGAGAGACACTCCTGCTGCTCCTCAAGATGCAAACTTTCTCTTTAACAGTCCCCTGCAAAACAAATGCTGAACGCTATTCTCCCTGTTAGCCTTTCTTTGCAAATCCAAAAATTTTCTTGAAATTTCTTTCAGTTGGCTAAAACAAATGCTCATACAGATCTTTCCTAAGAGTACATTACAAATACTTTCTCCCAGTCAATGGCTTCTCTTTTCATCATCTTCATGAGGTTTTTTCCTCAGCACAAATGTTTATATTTTGATGACATCAATTTTTTCAAATTTTCCTTGCTTTTGGTATCATCTTGAGAATTCTTTGCTTAACCTGATCCTGAAGACCATGCAGATGTCCTTCTATGGGTTTTTGGTAAAATACTTGGAACTTTATGTTTTCTGTTTAAGTTTTGATCCACTTTGAGTTAATTTTTGTGTAAGGTAAGATTTGATAATATTTTATCAAAGATTTTTATGTTTAATTTCATGAGAGATATTGGTCTGTAGTTTTCTTTTTTTAACATCTTTCTCTGGTTTTGTTAACAGCTTAATATTTTATAAAATTAGTTGGAAATTTTTTTCTTCTGGAATTTTTTTTTTTCTTCTGAAATTGTTTTTTTCTGGAAGAGATAGTAGAAAACACAGGTTATAGATAGATAGATCGACACAGGTTTGATCCCTGGTCTGGGAAGATACCATTAATTAATTAATCAGTTCCACATATTTAAATCCTTAATATTTGTCAGAATTGTAGAGCTCTACATTGTATAATCAGTTTTATAATAAAACCAGATTGGCTTAGAAATTCTTTTGGGGGAGCCTTAAAATTACAAATTCAATTCCTTTAATGACTAAAATACTACTCAAGTAGTACTCAAGTATTTCATCTTGTTAATTTGTGATTTGCTTTTTTCTAAATTGTCACATATATGAATGTAAAGTTGCTTACAAGTATCTCCTAATTATCTCCTTCCTGATTGCAGGGTTTACTGAGATATCCCCTATATCTTCTATTTAATTCCTAATATTGGGGAAATGTGTGACTATTTTTCCCTTTACTTCTGCAGTTGTATCAGAATTTTATCAATTTTACAGATTTGTTCTGAATAATCAACTTGATGCAGTTATAGTGTTTTTAGTGGTTGTGTGTTTTTTTTTTTTTCTTATCACTTCGTTTAGTTTTCTAGTGGCTGTAAATGAAAGTTGCTGAGTGGTTTCTATCTCTTTGTGACCCCATGGACTGTAGCAAGGTTTTCCCGGTGGGTGGCACTAATGGCAAAGAAACTGCCTGCCAATGCAGGTGACACAGCAGACACGGGTTTGATCCCTGGGTTGGGACAATCCCCTGGAGGAAGGCATGGCAACCCACTCCAGTGTTCTTGCCTGGGGAATCCCATGGACAAAGTGCCTGGAGGGCTACAGTACATAGGATCACCGAGTCAGACACTACTGAAGTGACTTAACATGCACACATGCACCATAGGTAATGGTTTTATAATTTTTGTTTCAACCATCAAATATGATGTAATAAAATCATGATTAAGATAGGCTAGCATATTTCTCCCTGCATTCATTTGTTTCAAACTTTTTCTTTCCGAAGTTTCAAGCCTTCTTCTGTTACATTTTCTTTTATTTAGAGATCCTTCTTTAGCAAAGCTTTAGAGTTAGGTGTACTAACAACTTAGTCTTCTAATTTTCCTTCATTTGAGAGTATATTTATTTCCCTTTCATTCCTGCAAGATATTTTTGCTGAATCGAGAATTCATGGTTTGCGATTCTTTTTCCTTCAGTACAATTGACCTTTAATAGACTGCATGGGAATTGGTGTGTCAACCCTTCCACCATCAGAAACATATATAACTTTACAGCTGGCCCTTTGTGTCTGCAGTTCTGCAACTGTGAATTCAGCTAACTGTGGATCATATGTACTGTAGTCCACATTTAATGAAAAGAAAAAGAAAAAAAAAAACTATGTGTAAGTAGCCCCATTCAGTCCAGATGTGTGTTGTTCAAGGATCAACTATACTTAAAAAAAAAAAAAGTTTTATTTCCTTCTGGCTTCCATTGTTACAAATGAGAAATCCACTATTATTCAAATTGGTGTTTCCCCATAAGTAATGTATCTTTTCACTCTTGACACTTTCAAGAATTTCTCTTTGTCTTACATTCAGTTCAGTTCAGTTCAGTTCAGTTGCTCAGTCGTGTCTGACTCTTTGCGACCCCATGAATCGCAGCACGCCAGGCCTCCTTGTCCATCACCAACTCCCGGAGTTCACTCAGACTCACGTCCATCAAGTCCGTGATGCCATCCAGCCATCTCATCCTCTGTCGTCCCCTTCTCCTCCTGTCCCCGATCCCTCCCAGCATCAAAGTCTTTTCCAATGAGTCAACTCTTCGCATGAGGTGGCCAAAGTACTGGAGTTTCAGCTTCAGCATCATTACTTCCAAAGAAATCCCAGGGTTGATCTCCTTCAGAATGGACTGGTTGGATCTCCTTGCAGTCCAAGGGACTCTCAAGAGTCTTCTCCAACATCACAGCTCAAAAGCATCAATTCTTCGGCACTCAGCCTTCTTCACAGTCCAACTCTCACATCCATACATGACCACAGGAAAAACCATAGCCTTGACTAGACAGACCTTAGTCGGCAAAGTAATGTCTCTGCTTTTGAATATACTATCTAGGTTGGTCATAACTTTTCTTCCAAGGAGTAAATGTCTTTTAATTTCATGGCTGTGATCACCATCTGCAGTGATTTTGGAGCCCCCAAAAATAAAGCCTGACACTGTTTCCACTGTTTCCCCATCTGTTTCCCATGAAGTGATGGGACCAGATGCCATGATCTTCGTTTTCTGAATGTTGAGCTTTAAGCCAACTTTTTCACTCTCCTCTTTCACTTTCATCAAGAGGCTTTTTAGTTCCTCTTCACTTTACCCAAGTTTAATTATGATATGTTTTAGCCTTGACTTCTTTGAGTTCATCTTTTGCAATTTGTTCACATTTTTGAATTGGTAGAGTTTTGTCTTTTGCTAAATTTGATGTTTCTGTAATTATTTTTTGAGAACTTTTTCAGCTTCAATTTCTGTCCCATCTCCTTGAAAGTTGATGATACAAATGTCAGGTTTTTCATCTTTCAGGTTCCTGAAGCTCTGTTTATTTTTTCAGTCTATTTTTTCTATGTTGCCCAAATTAGAAAAATTATATTAATCTGTCTTCAAGTGTTCTGATTTTATCATTTGTCAACTCCAGTCTACAGTTGAACTCATTCAGCAAGTTCATGTTTGTTTGTTTGTTTTGGACTGGGGGTTACTTCTTGTTGATTGATTTATTTTTATAATTTTTACTTCTAATATCTTTGTTTCCAAAAAATGTATAATTTTATGTTGAAACAGTTTTACAATGGCTGCTTTACAACCTTTGTCAGGTAATTCCAGCCTTATAATTCATCCTGGTATTTGTGACCATAGATTTTCCAGGTTCTTGGTTTGAGTTGTTTATAAACAACTGGGCTTTCTAGATAGTTTAATATGAAACTCTGGATTCTGTTTGTTATTCTTTGCTTAGTAGACCTTCTTTTTGATGTGGCATGAGATCAGGGTGGCTGTGTTTTCTTAGCTTCTCACTGGGCCCTCCTGTCCTGGTGAGGCAGAAGCAGGGAGGATAAACCCTGTTGATAATCAGCTTCATCTCACTCCACCTCATTAAGACTCTTTGCTGCTGGCTGGCAGTCAGAATACTGCCTGCTTCAGCTGTGGTGGGAACAGGAGGATCCTGTACTCAGCCTTACTGACACTTTGCTGTGTGCCCCTTGCTTTTGGCAGAAGAGCGATGGAAGATCAGCTCCCTGCTCAGCCTGTCTGACAATACCCAGAGTATAGACGGGAGCATACTGCTTGTTTCCAAGGGTAGCAAGAAGGTGGTATGGAGGACCAACTTTTTTTTCACCCGTGCTTGACTCATTGGAAAAGACTGATGCTGGGAGGGATTGGGGGCAGGAGGAGAAGGGGACGACCGAGGATGAGATGGCTGGATAGCATCACTGACTCGATGGACGCGAGTCTGAGTGAACTCCGGGAGTTGGTGATGGACAAGGAGGCCTGGCATGCTGCGATTCATGGGGTTGCAAAGAGTTGGACACGACTGAGCGACTGAACTGAACTGAAACTTTCAGGGCTGAAGACTATGTTGTTTCCACTAGTATTTGACTGGAGTAATCTATTGCTAGGCCACACTTGCTTTCCCTTTTCCTAGGGAAACAGACTTCATGTAGCTTCATTTTTTTTGGTGACTATTGGTTATTCTGGATCTGAGGCTTCCTCAGCACCTTGTGTTGTTCTTAGTCACTCAGTTGTGTCCAATTCTTTGTGACCCTATGGACTATACCCCACCAGACTCCTCTGTCCATGTGGATTCTCCAGGCAAGAATACGGGAGTGGGTTGCCATGCCCTCCTCCAGGGGATCATCCCAACCCAGCGATCAAACCCAGGTCTCCCACATTGTAGGCAGATTCTTTGTGGCCTGTCTAAGCCACCGGGCAAACCCAAGAGTACTGGAGTAAGTAGCCTATCCCTTCTCCAGGGGTACTTCTTAGCCCAGGAATTGAACTGGGATCTTCTGCATTGCAGGCAGATTTTACCAGCTGAGCCACCAGAGAAGCCTCATTAGCACTCTACCTGGAGGCAATAAAAAGACCCAGAGAAACCACCACCATGCTGTTCCTCAAGTCCCAAGGGACATATCAAGCAAGCAGTCCTTCTTTCTACATTTCAGAGACATTCCTGGCTGCATTATTCTGTGACGTTTAGGGCTTTTCAGCTATAAGATAGAGGACCTTCAAGGAGTGGGGTGGCTCCATCTTGGCAGAAAGAGAAGGCCATGAGGAGACATTTTTATGTGAAATATTTTTACTGTCAGGTGACTATATGTGCCACATAGCTCCATAGATGAATGCCTAGGGAGTGGCTGTTTCACTAAACACCTTGTTAAAATGTGAGACCAATGAAACCCAACAAAAAAATCGGAGGGATGCGTTTTCCCCCCAGCTTCTCCAGCAGGCTAAATGGAGGTCTGCTCATCATTGGTGATTCTGACCAAAAGAGTTCATTTCCAAGGTAGCCCTTGATATCCAGCATGGCACTTCTGATCCTCAAACAAAGCTGGCTGGTAGAAAATAAAATCCAGCACTCCACAGGTGCTGGATTTTCCCAGTAATATCTGCATTTTGAATAGTAACCTATGAAACATGAAGACATTCCTAAGAGAAAAGTTCTTAAAAGCTGGAAGTCCTGGGTTAACCATGCCTATTTATTGTTAAATGTTGCTGAAACTTGGAGTTTATATTATGCAATATTTCTAAAGTTATTTTATGTTAATATTCAATACACAGATACACACACACACAGAAGTCGCTCAGTTGTGTCCGACTCTTTGCGACCCCATGGATTGTAGCCCTCCAGACTTCTCGGTCCATGGGATTTTCCAGGCATGAATACTGGAGTGGGTTGCCATTTCCTTCTGCAGGGGATCTTCCTGACCCAGGGATAGAACTCGGGTCTCCTGCATTGTAGGCAGATGCTTTACCATCTGAGCTACCAAGGAAGTCCATTAAAAACACAGAAGAGTAGTAGTAAGTTTCAAAAGGATGTCAGTTGAGATTTTTTATAGACCCTATTAAATATAATACATGTGTTATCAACCTCTTCATGCTGTTGAACTGGGATTTTCACTTTTCTGATTTTATAGCTTCCAAATGTTGGGCTATTTCATTATGGCATGCAATCTGTGGGCATAATGCATTCTATGATGACTTATATGGACCAATGAGAATTTTGTGTTTTCTGATTTCATTTCTGAACATTTCCCCTTCTACTTTCCTTCTCAAAGTCTTACTCTTATTAGGTCCATATCCTTACAGTTCTCTGCACACAATTAGTATAGCAGACTGCATTATTAAAAAAAAAAAAAAGATCACAGCAATATTTCCAGTCCCACACGCTCTTCTAAAACACCACTATTGTTCATCAATTGGATTTCCCCTTTAACCACAGCAGATTTTGTGGTCACTTTGATGACCAGAATGTGACAGAAGTGGTACCACCTGATTTTCAAGACTAGAACATAAAAGTGGTATGGCTTATAACTAGCTCTCTCAGGATGCCCTTGTTACTGAACCAAATTTGAGTCTACTTTCTGGCACGTGAAACATGTCTGTTTCCCCAAAATTTAAGACTATGAAAAATTTTCCTACACATTTTATTTTAGTACTTCCATAAAAAATGCTTTGGGGAAATTCTTTAACATAACCTCCCTCTCTCTCTCCCCAAGGTAATGAAACTCTGTGCAAGAACGAAATGGAGTTCATCTCAGAGACAACTAGAGGTGAGTCTTTATGTGAGAGAATTCGATAGATTATAAATTGACCTTGACAGGGGCATACTAGCCTTTCCCCCTGTTTTTGACTCCTGTCTGCTACCTGTTTCCATTTTCATGTTTGCAGCATGCTACTTCCTGAAATGTGTCCCTAAACTCTGATCTCTAGTGGAAGCTTCAGAAAGGAGGGTAGAGAAGAAAAGGGCTTAGAGGAAATATGAAAAGGATAAGTTTGCTTGCGGGGACATGACTGAAATTTCACACCTAGTCAGCCCAGGTAACCTTTAGAGAGAGCAGACAAGAAATTACTAGTAAATATCTACATAGTAAGGGAGAGAATGCACTTACCAGGAGTACTGTTGAGCCATACATTTCTCCTCACAGATATTTGTGTGTGTGCATGTCAGGGAGACAGTGCTGATGTAAGTGAGAAGGAGATGAAACATATGGGAAAGGAGGAAGACAGCAGGTTTGGTCTGGCAGTGGTAGAATCGGGAATCGTCACTAGGGTACCTGCTCTCTATAGTGAGAACCAACAAATGTGGCTTATCTCACTTATTTTCCACTCATCAGCATCCATCATAAAATATTAATAACTCCCTGATTCCTGATAGGTTCTGAGGATGAGTGAAACTTAGTTTCTATCCATGAGAAAGATACCAAGGAAATATGATACATCTTTCACCAAAAAATGACCTTAATTATCACCTCTTTGCAAGATGATGTGCAGCAGCTCCCACCTTTTGTGTCTGATGGAGCCTGGGTTCTTCTCGACCAATGTCAGATGGTAGAAATGGCACTGGGGCATTTTCAGGTCTCAGCACACCTTAAGGACTTCTGCTCTTGCTTTTGAAGCTCCATCAGCTGCCATACAAATAAGCCCAGGCTAGCAAGCTGAATTTTGGGAAGACATCTGGCCCAGTTCTTCCATCCCCAAACCAACAGCCATGTAAGGAAAACTATCCTTAAGTCAGCCAGACCCCAGGTTGCACACAAACTCACTACAGACAAATGACTGTTCCCTAATAGGTCAACCAAAACTAGCTCAGCTCAGTAGACTACTCCTCTGAATCATAGATTCATGACCAATAATAAATGATTATGGTTTTAAGCCACTAAGTTATGTGATGATTTCTTAAGCTGTGACTGTTAACTGATCCAAGGAGAAAGAAGCATAAACAAATCAAATAAGTGTAGTTTTAGAGGTAAACCTAGGATGCTTGCATAGCCAGAAACAGGGTGACTAATAAGCCTTATAGAGATTATGCATGGTTTAAGAGATAACTCTCAAGGAAGATTTAGGCGTTAACCACATGGTGAGTGTATTATTAGCAGAGCATACGTAGGGGTGAAAGCACACAAGTGAGCAGGAAGCACCAAATGTGTGTAAGGAAATAAAGGCGCTGTAGGGCTTTCAACATGCTGGTATGCATGCATGCTAAGTTGCTTCAATCGTGTTTGACTCTTTGCGACCCTGTGGATCATAGCCTGCCAAGCTCCTCTTTCCATGGGATTCTCCAGGCAAGAATACTGGAGTGGGTTATGAGGCCCTCCTTCAGAGGCTCTTCCCCATCCAAGGATGGAACTCTCCTTCTCTTCTGTCACCTGCCATTGGCAGGCAGGCCCTTTACCACTAGCACCACGTAAGGGGACCTTCAATATGTTTAAAAGTGAAAGTGAAGACGTTTAGTCATGTCCGACTCTTTGTGACCCCACAGGCTGTAGCCTACCAGGCTCCTCTGTCCATGGGATTTTCCAGGCAATAGTACTGGAGTGGATTGCCATTTCCTTCTGCAGGGGATCTTTCCAACCCAGGGCTTGAACCCAGGTCTCCATCATTGTAGACAGACACTTTATCGTCTGAGCCACTAGGGAAATGAGGAAATCAAACAGAAAGGGGAGCAGAGTGTTGCCTTGTTAAGAAGCCTACATACCTAGTTCAGTGACTTTTCAAGGCTCAAGTCAGTCCCCACTTTCTGAGGCTGACCTGTCTGCTCTCTGCTCCAAACTAGGGTTCACTATTCTGGTTTTTCTTGCTTTCTGTAATATTCCTTATCTTTGCCTTTCACTGGGCATTTACACAGCCCATGGGAAATTATTTAGGTCTCATACTTGTAATTGTGTCAGCTGTGAGAGAGCTTTCTCATCTAAAGATTCCAGATTTAGTTTTGTTTCTATAACATCTCTGTTTCAGAACTGTAACAACAGCAGTTAATGAAAAGAATGATAATTCACCTCAACTAACATTTGTTGGCCATCAATTATTTGTGAGACAGTGTGTTCTCTGCTTTCCATTCACATAGAGTGGGATTAATTAGATAGAAAGACAAATCCCTGGGGCTCTCTTGGGCCTAGAGCTTCAACTGCTCATCTGAATATGGCTGAGTATCAAAAACAAACCGAAGCAGCCAAACATCTCAGGGATGGGGAAGCCATGTACCTACAGAGAGAGGCATAAAGCCAGCTCAGCATCAGCAGCCCTATGTTTGGACCTGGTCCTTTCATTTGCTAACACTCTAAATTGGGGGAAATTCCTTGCTTCTCATAGCCTTAGCTTTAATGCTTATGAAAAATGTGTAATAATATTTTTATTTCATTTTGATTAATTTAATTGAAGTAGCCACATATGACTAGCAGCTACTTTATTGAACAACACAACTCTAGAGTCTGAGCACCCTGGATTCAAATCCTGTCTATCTCATTGGTAGTTGTGTGACTTTGGGAAATATACTCAACCTTGCTGTGCCTTGGTTTCCTATCTGTGAAATAATTATAAAAATATTTTAAAAGTTATTGGGAGGCTAAAATGAAATATGTGGGCTTAATAACTGACACACAAAGAGCATTCAATAAATATACTTTGTTACTTTATTATTTCAAACATTTATAATTTCACAAATATATGGATTATCATTGTCTTCCTACAAAAGCTAGTGAGACATGTGACACAGGTTTTATCTACCAATTCTGTGTTACAGATGAAATACAGGAAGCTTAGGGCCTGACTTGAAGGGCAAAGGTATATGCGATGTTTGCTGGGTGTTCAGGATCTTCGTGACACTGTGTGGAGCATGACCAGGGTTACAGAAGACATGACACAGACCCTTTTCTCAAGCTGCAAGATGAATCTGATACATGGGGGCAGAGGGAGTAATAATCAATGCTCTGATAGCTGCATGGTTCTGATCATGCCTATCAATGGTCCAGCAACATCATTGGAGACAGTCCAATCATTCTACAGTGGCTCAGGAACTGCGCCAGGCCCATAGAACTTAATATCTTATTAAATGCTCACACCCATCTTTCAACAGTATTAAAATTATCTGTGGTCCACAAATGAGCAAACCAAGAATTTGGGAAGTAAAACAATTTGACCTAGGACGCTATCTGGTCTACGATTTGATTTTGTCCAACTTATGAGCTAGTTAGCTAGCTTACTGTATTGAGGGTGCTGACAGAGGACAAAAGAGTCTTAGATCAGACACAAAAAAGTTTATGACTCACAGCACAGTAAGCAGCATAGTTTAAATGGTTTCTCCTGAACCCTGAGTCCCATCACATTCCCAGATGGGTGCTATGCATGTAGTAGGTTTGTATCACAGCTGAAAAACAGGGCTTGGGAAATCTATCATCTTATAATGAGAAGCAAGCAAAACTGCTTTGTTTCCAACGGAGACTTGACTTCATCCCCCAAGGTTGTTAGCAGAAAATATTACCCTGGAAAAGGGCTCAGTAGGGAGTGGCTGATGCTTTGCATGTGGGACCTACTCAGCTAGGAGGGTTCAGGGAGACTTAGGGCCTCTGGCTGATTGCCTCTCCCAAAGATCCCAAGCACAGGTGGTGCTAGTGGCAAAGAACCTGCCTGCCAATACAGGAGACTTAAGAGACACAAGTTTGACCCCTGGGTCAGGAAGATTCCCTGGAGGAAGACACAACAACCCACTCTAATACTCTTGCCTGGAGAATTGCATGGACAGAGGAGTCTGGCAGGCTACAGTCCACAGGGTCACAAAGAGTCAGACATGACTGAAGCAACTTAGCACAACAACAGCAAGAAGTGATTAATGGTCTTTGGTTTTAAATCCAATATAATATGGCAACTGCAAGTCACACAGGCAAATTCAACAGCCCTGCCCTCCTAGAGTGCTTTTGACATCACGCTGTGCCAGTACTATTTCAAATCCTGAAAGATGATGCTGTGAAAGTGCTGCACTCAATATGCCAGCAAATTTTGAAAGCTCAACAGTGGCCACAGGACTGGAAAAGGTCAGTTTTCATTTCAATCCCAAAGAAAGGCAGTGCCAAACAATGCTCAAACTACTGCACAATTGCACTTATCTCACAGTCTAGTAAAGTAATGCTCAAAATTCTCCAAGACAGGCTTCAGCAGTACGTGAACTGTGAACTTCCAGATGTTCAAGCTGGTTTTAGAAAAGGCAGAGGAGCCAGAGATCAAATGGCCAACATCCACTGGATCAAGGAAAAAGCAAGAGAGTTCCAGAAGAACATCTATTTCTGCTTTATTGACTATGCCAAAGCCTTTGACTGTGTGGATCACAGTAAACTGTGGAAAATTCTGAAAGAGATGGAAATACCAGACCATTTGACCTGTCTCTTGAGAAACCTGTATGCAAGTCAGGAAGCAACATTTAGAACTGGACATGGAACAACAGACGGGTTCCAAATAGGAAAAGGAGGACGTCAAGGCTGTATATACTGTCACCCTGCTTATTTAACTTATATGCAGAGTACATCATGAGAAATGTTGGGCTGGAAGAAGCACAAGCTGGAATCAAGATTGAAGGGAGAAATATCAATAACCTCAATTATGCAGACAACACCTCCCTTATGGCAGAAAGTGAAGAGGAACTGAAAAGCCTCTTGATGAAATTAAAGGAGGAAAGTGAAAAAGTTGGCTTAAAGCACAACATTCAGAAAACTAAGTTCATGGCATCTGGTCCCTTCACTTCATGGGAAAGAGATGGGGAAACAGTGTCAGACTTTATTTTGGGGAGCTCCAAAATCACTGCAGATGGTGATTGCAGCCATGTAATTAAAAGATGCTTACTTCTTGGAAGGAAAGTTATGACCAACCTAGATAGCATATTCAAAAGCAGAGACATTACTTTGCCAACATAGGTCCATCTAGTCAAGGCTATGGTTTTTCCAGTAGTCATGTATGGATGTGAGGGTTGGACTACAAAGAAAGCTGAGTGCTGAAGAATTGATGCTTGTGAACCGTGATGTTGGCGAACACTCTTGAGAGTCCTTTGGACTGCAAGAAGATCCAACCAGTCCTTCTTAAACGAGATTTGTCCTAGGTGTTCATTGGAAGGACTGGTGCTGAAGCTGAAACTCCAATACTTTGGCCACCTCATGTGAAGAGTTGACTCATTGGAAAAGACCCTAATGCTGTGAAGGTGAAGGATTGGGGGCAGGAGGAGATGGGGATGACAGAGGATGAAATGGCTGGATGGCATCACCGACTTGATGGACATGGGTTTGGGTAGACTCTGGGAGTTGGTGATGGACAGAGAGGCCTGGCGTGCTGTGATTCATGGGGTCGCAGAGAGTCGGACACGACTGAGCGACTGAACTGAACTGAACTGAACTGTGCCAGTGAAACTTACCTTGTTATGAAAACTTTAAAAGACCTAGATTTTTTACCTACAATCTGCATACAGTATTTCTAATACTTATAAAATATTTCAAATACAATGTCATCCTAATTTTATAGGAAATGCAGAGAAAATTTGCATGCCCTGCCCAAGGCAAACCAGAAACTTGGCCTCAGGAAAATGTATCACAATTTATTTTTCTCTCCTTACCCTCTGTCTTTCTCATTTCCTTATTATATTCATGTTCAACATTCTTTCACAGAAAAAGCTGGCCTTTCACTGCTGTCAGCAATCACAACGCAACCTTCCTGACACAGATCCGTTTCCCTGTAGTGTCCAGCACTGAGCCCCATGACACCCAGAAATAATCAATACCTCTCAGCTTCCCATGTTTATCTTTCATGGGTGCCCAAGGAGATTCATAGGAGGCTGACACTTTAATACAGAAATACCTGCTAAAAGAGCAAGGAAAATAAATTAATCTAGGGGAGATTTAGCTAAAATTGAGCAATTTTTATAGCATATAGAGGATTATTCTCTTTCATTAAGCAGAATATAAATGATCAAACAAGTGATTTGATTTCATAAAGAGAAAAGTCATTATATGGTTCTCAAAACATAAAAAATAGTATGATGTACCATCAAATACAAAAGGGTTTCTTTCTCATTCATTAGCCCCTGCAAATAGGATCTTTTGATGCCTTCTCTTGGGACTTCCCAAGATATTTTACCACATTTGTGAAAAACCCTTCTTTCCCTACTTTCCACATGAGTCACGAATGAGCACCCAGGTAATTGCTATAGTACGTGGGGGCTCAGTTGGCCCTTATCAAGGCCAGACATATGAGCAGAACCATTGCTCCTGGCACTGTTTGCTTCTGAACATTTTGCAACAAATGATACGGAGGGATGACAGCTCTAAAACAGCTTTTTGCTACTATGGGAGGCCTGAACATTAATTGTAACTCTTTAGAAAATTGTTCTAATGACTTTGTGGATAAGGAGAGATGTCAAGAACTCCCTAAGTCCTCTTCTGATTCAAATTTCACTAATAAGTTGATGTGTTAGAACTCTCCCTCCCTAACTGAGGGATTACTTTCTCCTGCCTTCTAATTAAGTGGAGTCTTTAAAGCAGATAAATTATTTTTTAACTCTATATATTTTAATTGGTAAAAGTATTGCATTGTTTTTCTTTCACTGGATTATACATTCCTTCAAAATGAATGGAAAGGAAGTCATAACATTAGTTGAGTATCTATTATGTGCTAGACACTGTAGTTTCATATTTGTCCTCACAATGCCAGATGCTGAGTATTATTATCTTCATTTTATTTTATTGTTTCCAGTTTATTTGTTTTTATTGAAGCATAGTTGATTTACAATATTATATTAGTTTCAGGTGTATAGCATAGTGATTCATTTTTATATACTTCATTAAAAGTTTTTTCCAAGATAATGGCTATAGTTTCCTGTGCAATAAGTATGTCATTGTTACTTACCTGTTTTATACACAGTATTTAGTATCTCTTTCCCTTATCCTTATCTTGTGCCTCCTCCTTTCCTCATCACACCACTAACCACTAGTGGTTTTCTATACCTGTGAGTCTTTCTGTTTTGCTATATACATCCATTTCTTTTATTCTTTTAGATTCCACAAATAAGTGATATCATTTAGTATTTTTCTTATTTCACTAAGCATAATATTCTCTAGGTCCATTCAAGTTGCTGCAAATGAAGAATTTTACTCTTTTTTATGGCTGAGTGATATGCCATATTTATATGTATTTATATACCACAGTTTCTCTGTCCCTCTGTCTATTAATGAGCACTTGGTTTGCTTCCATATCTTGGCTATGGAAATAACACTGCTAGGAATATTGGAGCACATGCACCTTTTCAAATTAGTGTTTTCATTTTTTTCTGGATATATCCCGAGGAGTGGGATTGCAGAATAATATGGTAGTTCTATTTTTAGTTTTTCTTAAGAACCTCCATACTGTTTTCCATAGTGGCTACACACATTTATATTCTTATCAATAGTATAGGAGGGTCCCCTTTCTACAACCATCCTCATCAGCATTTGCTTTTTGTAGACTTTTGGATGATGGCCATTCTGACAAGTGTGAAATGGTACCTTGTTGTTGTTTTGATTTGCATTTCTCAAATAGTTAGTGATTTGAAACTCTTTTTACATACCTGTTGGCCTTTTGTATGTCTTCTTAGGAAAACTGTCTATTTAGGTCTTCTGCCCATTTTTGATTGGGTTTATTTGGTTTATCAATATTGATTTCATGAACTGTTTATATATGCTGGATATTAACCCCTTGTCAGTTATGTCAGTTGCAAATATTTTCTCCTAGTCCATCAGTTCAGTTCAATCACTCAGTCGTGTCTGATCCCATGAACTTCAGCACGCCAGGCCTCCCTGTCCATCACCAAATCCCAGAGTTCACTCAAATTCATGTCCATCCAGTCAGTGATGCCATCCAGCCATCTCATCCTCTGTTGTCCCCTTTTCCTCTTGCCCCCAATCCCTCCCAGCATCAGAGTCTTTTCCAGTGAGTCAACTCTTCGCATCAAGTGGCCAAAGTATTGGAGTTTCAGCTTTAGCATCATTCCTTCCAATGAACACCCAGGACTGATCTCCTTTAGAATAGACTGGTGGATGTTGCAGTCCAAAGGACTCTCAACAGTCTTCTCTAACACCACAGTTCAAAAGCATCAATTCTTCGACTCTTCTTTCTTCATAGTCCAGCTCTCACATCCATACATGACTACTGGAAAAACCATTGCCTTGACTAGATGGTCATTTGTTGGCAAAGTAATGTCTCTGTTTGAATATGCTATCTATGTTGGTCATAAATTTCCTAGTCCATAGGTTAGCTTTTAATACTTTTTGATGGTTTCCTTTGCTAAGCAAAAGTTTTAAGCTTAATTACATCCCGTTTGTTTATTTTTGCTTTTATTTTCATTTAGGAAATTGATTTAAAATATTGCTACAATTTATATCAGGTTTCTGCCTATGTTTTCCTCTATGAACTTTATGGCTTTGGGTCTTACATTTATGTCTTTAATCCATTTGAGCTGGGTTTTATTTTGTTTTTATGGTATAAGGAAATGTTCTAATCCCTTTCTTTTACATGTAGCTGTCCAGTTTTGAAGAAGAGATTGTCTTTTTCTCCATTATATGTTCTTGTTTCCTTTGTCATAGATTAATTGACCATTGGTGCATGGGTTTATTTCTGGGCTCTCTGTTTTGTTCCACTGATCTGTGTGTCTGTTTTGTGCCAGTTCCAGGTTGTTTTACAACATAATTTAAAATCTTGGAGGGTGATACCTCCAGCTTTCTTCTTTTCTCTCAAGATTGCTTTGGAAATTCAGGATTTTTGTGGTTCCATATGAATTATAAAGTTGTTCTATTTCCTTGAAAAATGTCGTATTTAGATAAGAGTTAAGAAGTTGAAAGTGTTACAATATTTGCCCATGTTCACAGAGCTGAAAAGAGGTCAGGCTGGTACCTGACTCTGGGGCTGTTCCCAACCCTGTGTCCTTCTGTTTGGACACTGCTGTCTTGCTCTCTCTGCAGATAATGGTGACCTGCCTGCCTCAATGTCATACAATAGAGCAGTAACCTGTGGTTTAATGCTAACCCCATATGTGGACCATGTTGTATTTTAACCTCTTTACTTCATTCCTGATGGATTACTGCTGCAGAAATGTAGACATTTTGTCCCAGATTTAGAGAATCTGAGATTCAAAGTATGGCCCTTTCCAAAAATTGGCCACCTCTGGTCTTCAAACATCATTTTGTGAGACAGAAAGAGGCCTCAAGGTAGAAGTGACTTGACTTCATGAGCACCTGAGAGAGATGGGGCTGGGAAGGGGACCCCATGGCTCCCATCCCACCAGCTCAGCTCCACTCACAAGGCCTGAGTTCTGAGATGGAGAGCTGTCAGTGAAAACTTTAGAAGTCTTTTTCATGAGGAAATCTGCAGGACACAAAAAAACACAGTGTTGTTCCAGGGCCCAGGGACCAAGTGTGACACACAAGGCAGAAACAAGCAGTTTTCCGGTTCTGTGGGGAGACAGCAGAGAGTAAGCATGAGGAAGTTTTCAGGGACCACAGAGCCAAATGCTACCTGGAGCAGGAAGACATGCCTGGACAAGGAAGCATCTGTTCATGCCAGGATCCTGGCCACCAAACTCTGGGAGGATGGACACATTGGACTCCTGTAAGCCATACTGCAGCCTCTTCAGTTCAGTTCAGTTCAGTTGCTCAGTCTCAGTCATGTCCAACTCCTTGCAACCCCATGGACTGCAGCACACCAGTCTTCCCAGGCCTCTTAAGATAAAGGGGCCAAAGATGGAATGGGGGTCTTTATTATACAGCTACAGGACATAAGCCAGAGAGCTCCAAAAATCAATGTGATTTCAGAAACATTTAATCCTAAAGCAAGAGAAGTTCAGTTTATATAAGTGATGATGTTACATGGAAGCATAATTCTTTTTTTTTTTTCTTTTACTTAGGAAAAGGCTAAATTTAGGTCACATGATAGTAATTCCCCTTCCAGAAACCATATATATTGTAGGCTAGGGGTGAATGCTTTGGAAGCTAGGATGGCGAACAGTGTTCTAACAGGGTCTCCTGAATCCATCCTTGATATTCTCCACAGAGCCAGCGGGAGTGAAGGACTGTGAGCTGACAAACATTGAACAATTCACTAAGAACATAGATGTTCACCCTCACAGGGCCAAAAACACCCAGGTGTGGATAGGAAAGGAATGAACATAGTAACCTGGGGTTTGAGTAACAGGCAAAGGCTGCCATTTATTCAAGTGTCAGGAAAACTTTCAGGGAAAAGTGACTTCTGAGATTTTTCTTCAGGACAAGTCAGAACGAGTTGGACAGAACAGAGTTTAGACAGCATATAGCTTGTACACTCCTTGAGAACAAAGCCTGTGTACCTTGTAATAGTTTTAGTAAAACTGTTAATATCTAGTTTTTATGAAAATCAAGGTGCATGGCGATTCATTCTTTCATTCCTCCTACATTCACTGACTCTCCACAAGCCCCTGGCACAGCTTGGAGGTACTTGGTGTGGAGGTACACAGAGGTACAAGGTACATGGCGATTCATTCTTTCATTCTTCCGACATTCACTGACTATCCACAGCCTCCTGGCATATTTTCAACATGCTCACTCTGAGATATGGGAGCAACTCAGCCACATCAGTAAATGTGAGAGAGAAGTTGTGCCAGGTGTGGTGAGCACTGACAAGGAAACAATAAAATCACTTACTCTGTTTCTAGCATAGACCACATTTTAGGAGAAACACTAAAGAAATGTAAGACATGGCAGCTCTGTTAGTCCTTTTCTTTTCCACAAAAGAGCTACCAGTGGGGGATATTCCAGCAATTATTTTAAAGATATTTAATTTTCCAAATTTCAAAAAGAAATCTTTTTGAAAGAATGAAAAATTTTCATTTAATTAAATGTTGTACTAGACATACTGCAGGGCACCTGGCAACTGTTTAGGATTATTTTTCAGTCTTAGCTCTATATCCCACAGATAATTAGGGAAAGAGCAAGTTAGAAGGGTTAGAAATCCCTAGTCAGAGGCAAAAAAGTTGAGGTGAAGAGAATGCAAAAATGACCTCAGGAAGAAGTACATTCTTAAGTGAGAACTTTCCCCAAATGTTGCTGAAGTAAATGACCTATAATTTTGACCACACAAACCAGATAAACACAACTCACCACACTGCTTTGCTGTTCACACTGCACAGCCATAGAAGTTTCAACTGAAAGGATGTTTCCCATCAGAAAAGGTGTCAAATTTTACATTGAAACCTACTAGAAAAAGAAGGCAAGATTCACTCTACAGATACATTTTCTGGATAAATTTATTCTTTAAAGCAAGTACACATGGCCAAGTACAAATAATTGGCTCATTTATCTGGGATAAGCCTCATTTCATGGACCAGCATAAAATAATCCTGACCTCTTACATATTCTATCGAAAGCATATCATCACTGATAATAAATTCATGAATTCCTACTTTTTTGGCTTACTTTCTTGAGGAAAATGAGATAATAGAATTTTTAGTGTTGTCCCTAGAATCTAGGTTAATGCCTGACACATATTTGTTGAAGGAATAAATGAATGAATAGCAGGAATTAGGGAAAACTTCTGATCAGAAGTCAGTATTGAAAGCAAAGACACAGGCACGTGAATCTGCCTTCTACCATCTTGCAGGGTCCTTAGGTTCTCCTGTCATCTCAGATCATAAGCTTTCCACACAAGTCTAAAATTAGAAGCCTGTGAAGATCCCCAGCAGGACAACTGTTGTATAGAACAGTCTTTCTATACTCTGAGAAGCTTAGCCACTATTCACTAAGTTCATGCCATGACAACTGCTTTCATAAAGGTGAAGATAGACAGGGTACATTCCTTGATACAAGATCTCTTTCAATTTAACTGGAGAAATGGGACAGCAAAGGCATAAAAAAGTAATGAGTAAGTTTGCTATAAATAGCAAAAAGCTATTACAAAGTGGTGTGTGAGATACAAAGGAACACACTAACATTGTTTTGGCCTTGAGAAGACTTTGGGGAGGCAATCCCTACTCACCTGCGCCATGACAGTTGACATCGACACCAATATCTGGTGCACAGAAAGGACCCAGAATTGGTGGAATTGAGCTCAATCCCTTCCCACCTCATTGTTTGGGGCAAATTCGATAACTCAGGGTTAGATCCAGATTTTATGTACTTAAGGTATATACTATTTTGATGTGTCATCATTAAGTTAAAAGAATGCAATTATAAACTGAATTATAAAATTGATTACTAAAAATTAAAAAGTATAAATCATAAGATATTTCTAGAGACATGGATAGTCTGATCCCTTTTTCTCTTGAATGCTAGAAATGCTCAAATAGAAATGCTTCCTGGGGGTAGTTTAGTTTCATATCCATAACTGGAACAACTCCCAGAAGCACTGGCAGGACCTTGCACAAGGGAAGACCCTGAAAGCTTAAACTTCCCAGGGAATTTGCCTTTTTAAACCTCTTAAGTTCTTGCTATCTCTCTCTCTCTCTCTCTCTCTCTCTCTCTTTCTCTCTTTTTTCTAGCCATGCTGTGTGGCTTGTGGGATCTTAGTTCCCTAACTGGAGATGAGTGCAGGGCCACAACAGTGAAAGCACTGAGCCCTAAACACTACACCGCCAGGGAACTCCAATTCTCAATATTCTTTGCCGGGGTCCAGGCCCGGTGGATCCAGGGAATTCGAAGGTGGGGATGGAGTTGGCATCCTTGGAAAAAATACATATTTAATTACAGATATATAGAGAGATTAGAAACAGATAGCGTAGTAGGAAGATTAGTGGAGAAAAAGAGACTGAATAACTTGGTCTACGTGGAATAGCATCCATGCTCCAGATGGGAATTCAGCCAGAAAAACAGGGAGCAAGAAAGAACGACATGGCGGTATCAGTCTTTCCGGAAACTCATCCAATTTCTTTATTTTGGGGTTTGCTTATATACCTTTTGTTACATATAGGGATGAATACAGAGTCACACGGGGGTCAGTAGTCCTGACCTTTATCAAAATCAGGTGCTTCACATAAAAAGGTCTTAGGGATTTTATGATCCTTTCTTTCTGATAACCGAAAACTTATTTTTTCCAAGGGTGTTTTTTCTTAAACCAGGCACCACCCTCCAAATAAAGTTACATTCCTATAGGGTGAGGGTGTAGTGAGTTACAATCAAGAAAGGAATTTATTTAACCCAAGGTTAACATGATTAATCTTAAAGGTTAATACTTATTTCTCCTATATATTTAAAGGTTAATGCTTATTTCTCCTATATGCTAGTTATATTCATTATAAGGGCAGGGAATATGGAGATTTAGCAGCAAACATCAGCCCAACAAATGAAAATCCTTTTACCAATGTTCCCCTTAAGATCTACTTAGTCTTAAGATAGTGATAAAGTTACATTTTTACATAGCAAGGACACAATGATTTATAACAAAGCACAGTGATCTATTACAAAAGAGAAAATCCATTAACTCAAAAAGTCTAGTATTGCTAACATCAAAAACTACTATATTTCCTTTTCTATATTCCAAATACATTAATTAATATATTCCCAGGTGCTTAAGGATATGGAGGCCTGGCGGCAATCATTGACTCAACAAGAAGAAAAAGCCCTATGCTAATTAAGACTCTCAAAATACTCCAAAACTCTCTGTGCTGTTTATGGTTGAGAGGTAGTAAACAATCATGTGCCTAGTGGCAGGAGTATGGATAATCCTGTCACACAAGCTAGTCTGTCAGCAGAGAGGTTTGACCTAAAGACACACTTGTCCCACCCAGGGCAGGGAATTAGCAGCAATTATTGACACAACAAATGAAAACCCCTTCACCAATATAATTCCTAACCAACCCACTATACTAATAATTTGTAACTCCCCGAAAGAATTTGCCTTTAGTAAGTCTCAAACATCTCGTGCCTCTCAGATTGGGAGACTGTAAACAATCACATGTGGCCGGACAAACCTATACAGGTGGGCTAGATAACCTTCAGAGGAGTCCATAAGCTGAAACACTCTTGTCACGCCCAGGAATTTTTACTGCCTTGGAGCTGCACGTTTACTCCTTCTCCAAGAGAAACGGTTATGGCGGAGAGCCCCCCGTAAAGTCAGAGGTGTAGGTGAGAGCATAAAACAGACTCTGGTTTTGGGGTTAGATGCTCAGGAACAGGGGGTTTCCTGAGGCTTGATCACGCCTTTGCGTATGCCAAGCCTCCTTCCTCATGACCTTTGCCATGGGCGGAGTTCCTCATGCTGGACCCTGGCAATTCTTACTTATAAAATGCATAACAGTAAACCACAGCACACCGGTTTTATAAGAATGAAATAAATATACATGAAATTACTTTGGATAGCTAAACTTTTGAAGATTGAGAGTATGTGGGCAGTGTTCCATGTTGGCTATAGCCTGCGTGCAAGACATCAAAACTAGAATTGACATGGAGAAAAGAGTGGTATGAAGAAGGCTAAGGACTATGTGCTGGCTGGACAACAATGATGTGAGAACAAGGCAGAAATTTGAATTGAATCCTAAAAGCCAATGAAGTAGGAGACAGTAGAGCTATCGAATCACTCTTGAGAGTCTTCTCCAACACCACAGTTCAAAAGCATCAATTCTTCGGTGCTCAGACTTCTTCACAGTCCAACTCTCACATCCATACATGACTACTGGAAAAACCATAGCCTTGACTAGATGGACCTTAGTCAGCAAAGTAATGTCTCTGCTTTTGAATATACTATCCAGGTTGGGCATAACTTCTCTTCAAAGGAGTAAGCATCTTTTAATTTCATGGCTGCAATCAGCATCTGCAGTGATTTTGGAGTCCAGAAAAATAAAGTCTGACACTGTTTCCCCATCTCTTTCCCATGAAGTGATGGGACCAGATGCCATGATCTTCATTTTCTGAATGTTGAGCTTTAAGCCAACTTTTTCACTCTCCTCTTTCACTGTCATCAAGAGGCTTTTTACTTCCCCTTCACTTTCTGCCATAAGGGTGGTGTCATCTGCATATCTGAGGTTATTGATATTTCTCCCAGCAATCTTGATTCCAGCTTGTGTTTCTTCCTGTCCGGCATTTCTCATGATGTACTCTGCATATAAGTTAAATAAGCAGGGTGACTGTATACAGCCTTGACATACTCCTTTTCCTATTTGACACCAGTCTGTTGTTCCATGTCCAGTTCTAACTGTTGTTTCCTGACTTGCATATAGATTTCTCAAGAGGCAGGTCAGGTAGTCTGGTATTCCCATCTCTTTCAGAATCTTACACAGTTTATTGTGATCCACACAGTCAAACGCTTTGGCATAGTCAATAAAGCAGAAGTAGATGTTTTTCTGGAACTCTCTTGCTTTTTCCATGATCCAGTGGATGTTGGCAATTTGATCTCTGGTTCCTCTGCCTTTTCTAAAAGCAGCTTGAACATCTGGAAGTTCACAGTTCACATATTGCTGAAGCCTGGCTTGGAGAATGAGATGAGTGCAATTGTGCGGTAGTTTGAGCATTCTTTGGCATTGCCTTTCTTTGGAATTGGAATGAAAACTGACCTTTTCCAGTCCTGTGGCCACTGCTGTTTTCCAAATTTGTTGGCATATTGAGTGCAGCACTTTGACAGCATCATCTTTCAGGATTTGAAATAGCTCCACTGGAATTCCATCACCTCCACTAGCTTTGTTTGTAGTGATGCTTTCTAAGGCCCACTTGACTTCACATTCCAGGATGTCTGGCTCTAGCTGAGTGATCACACCATCGTGATTATCTGGGTCGTGAAGATCTTTTTTGTACAGTTCTTCTGTGTATTCTTGCCACCTCTTCTTAATATCTTCTGCTTCTGTTAGGTCCATACAATTTCTGTCCTTTATCGAGCCCATCTTTCCATGAACTGTTCCCTTGGTATCTCTCTTTTTCTTGAAGAGATCTCTCATCTTTCCCATTCTGTTGTTTTCCTCTGTTTCTTTGCATTGATCACTGAAGAAGGCTTTTTATCTCTTCTTGCTATTCTTTGGAACTCTGCATTCAGATGCTTATATCTTTCCTTTTCTCCTTTGTTTTTCACTTCTCTTCTTTTCACAGCTCTTTGGAAGGCCTTCCCAGGCAGCCATTTTGCTTTTTTGCATTTCTCTTCCATGGGGATGGTCCCTGTCTCCTGTACAATGTCATGAACCTCACTCCATAGTTCATCAGGCACTCTATCTATCAGATGGTGTTGGAGAAAACTCTTGAGAGTCCCTTGGACTGCAAGGAGATCCAATCAGTCCATTCTGAAGATCAGCCCTGGGATTTCTTTGGAAGGAATGATGCTAAAGCTGAAACTCCAGTACTTTGGCCACCTCATGCGAAGAGTTGACTCATTGGAAAAGACTTTGATCCTGAGAGGGATCGGGGGAAGGAGGAGAAGGGGACGACCGAGGATGAGATGGCTGGATGGCATCACTGACTCGATTGACGTGAATCTGGGTGAACTTCGGGAGTTGGTGATGGACAGGGAGGCCTGGCGCGCTGCGATTCATGGGGTCACTAAGAGTCGGACACGACTGAGAGACTGAACTGAACTGAACTGAACTGAACTAAAAGCATTCTGATATAATTAGAGTAGTATTTTGAAAAATGAATTTAGGGTATATCGTTATCAGGCATTTGGTACTTTAGCTCAAATATGCAAATATAAAAATTACTTCTGATATTGAAAACGAAAACACAGTCTTGTGAAATGAAGGATTGGGCATATAGGTTATACAAGGAGGTGAAAAGTGATTAGAAAACATCCTGAAAACTGAAAGGATAGGTTTGTGATAATTCTATGTAGAACAGTTTGAGACAGGCTGAGATATGGGACCATTTGCTGCAGTGCTTGCACCTGGACAAAATTCTCCTCCAGCAACAAAATGCGAAGAAAGTATAGGAGACTAAAAATCACTGCATGCATGTGCAGTTGGAGCAAATTCTGGACAATAAGATAAAAAGAGACCAAAAATCCAAGTTGTCGCTTCTGAAGAGCAGGTATCAAAAGCAGAGTATTGTGCATGCCCCCTGCATACAACACCACTAACGGGGTGGGCAAACCACATACACCACCTTCCTCCAGCCTGACCCACCAGACACACCCCTGCCTTCACTCCTTATAAGGAACCAGCTCATCCCCCTCCACCCTCAGGGAGCAAGCAAGCAAAGGAATATGTTTCTTGTTCTCACTTCCCCCTGCTATAGCAGGAATCCCAGTAAAGCCTTCCCTGAATCTTTGCTGGCCTCTTATCAATTTCTATTGCTTGGGGAAAGCCAAGAACCCTGATGGGTAACACCTTGATTCCTGGAGGGTATTTGATGAGAAAATAGCTGTATATCTATTAGAAGGAGACACCAAGGGTAGAAGGGCTACATGGCCATAGACCAATAGAATGGGCCATAGAGTAAAAAAATCAGGGATGACCTGGATAACCATGATGGTGTGATCACTCACCTAGAGCCAGACATCCTGGAGTGTGAAGTCAAGTGGGCCTTAGGAAGCATTACTACAAACAAAGCTAGTGAGGTGATGGAATTCCAGATGAGCTATTTCAAATTCTGAAAGGTGATGCTGTTAATCTGCTGCACTAAATATGCCAGTAAATTTGGAAAATTCAGCAATGGCCACATGACTGGAAAATACCAGTTTCCATTCCAATCTCAAAGTAGGCCAATGCCAAAGAATGTTCAAACTACTGCACAATTGTACTCATTTCACATGTGAGCAAGGTAATGCTCAAAATTGTTCAAGCTAGGCTTCAGCAGTACATGAACCAAGAACTTCCAGGTGTACAAGTTGGATTTAGAAAAGGCAGAGGAATCAGAGATGAAATTGACAACATCCACTGGATCATAGAAAAAGTAAGAGAATCCCAGAAAAAAAACATATATCTCTACTTCATTGACTATGCTAAAGCCTTTGACTGCATGGATCACAACCAACTGTGGAAAATTCTTAAAGAGATGGGAATACCAGGTCACATTACCTGCCTCTTGAGATACCTGTATGCAAGTCAAGAATCAACAGTTAGAACCAGACATGGAACAATGGATTGGTTTGAAATTGGGAAAGGAGCATGGCAAAGGGCTGTATATTATCACTTGTTTAGTGAACTTATATGCAGATGACATCATGCAAAATGCTGAGCAGGATGTATTATAAGCTGGAATAAAGATTGCTGGGAGAAATATCAACAACCTCAGGTATGTAGATGACACCACCTTAATGGCAGAAAGTGAAGAGGAACTAAAGAGCCTCTTGATAAAGGTGAAAGAGGAGAGTAAAAAATCTGGCTTAAAACTTAATATTCAAAAAACAAAGATCATGGCATCCTGTCCCATCACTTCATGGCAAATAGATGGGGAAAAAATGGAAACAGTGATAGATTTTATTTTCTTGAGCTCCAAAATCACTGTGGATGGTAACTGCAGCCATGAAATTAAAAGATGCTTGCTCCTTGGAAAGAAAGCTGACACACCTAGACAGCATATTTTAAAAAACAGAGACATCACTTTACTGACAAAGATCCATATAGTCAGAAGGGTGGTTTTTCCAGTAGTCATACATGGATGTGAGACTTGGACCGTAAAGAAGGCTGAGCACTAAAGGATTGATACTTTCAAACTGTGGTGCTGGAGAAGACTCCTGGGATTCTCTTGGACAATGAGGAGATCAAACCAGTCAATCCTAAAGGAAATCAACCCTGAATACTCATTAGAACAACTGATGGTGAAGTCAAAACTCCAATACTTTGGCCAACTGATATGAAGCACAGACTCATTGGCAAAGACCGTGTTACTGGGAAGAATTGAAGACAAAAGGAGAAGAGGGCAACAGAGGATGAGATGGTTAGATAATATCATCGACTCAATGGACATAAGTTTGAGCAAACTCAAGGAGATAGTGAAGGAAGAGAAGCCCAGCAGTCCATGGGATCACATGGACTGCAGTCCATGGGGTCACAAAGAGTGGGACACAATTCAGTGACTGAAAAACAACAACAACAAGCATCAAAGCATCAGCTTTCACATTTGTAAAATGGATAATATAATAATTCCTGCCCTCAACTTTTTATTTATTCATATATTTTTATAGGGGTACACTGAGAAAAGACTTGAGAGATATATCCTCCAATAAGTCTTTATTTTGTTTCTTGGAGTCTATATTTTGTTTTGTGGGGTAAGAAGAGGCAAGAATGACCAAGGTTACTTTTTGTTCATTGTCTGTGTGTGTGTCTGTCTGTCTGTCTGTCTGTCTGTCTGACTGTCTGACTGATCACCCAAATGTGGCTAAGTATATATACAGCCTCTGCTCTCTTTCACTGACCAAACAGCACTCTTTCCAATAAATTGTCTGCTAATAAATAGAATTCATGACCTTGCTCTTCACTTCCCAAACAATAAGATTTGTTTTCTCTGATTCTCTGTTTAATCTCGGTAAACACTTTATTTTTAATAGGCAAACAGAGCCTGTTTCTGAAGGATGTCTCTGAAAGCACATCTACATTTTTCATCATATTTTCTGCATGTTTTTTTTAAACCGACATTGAAATAGAACACCCAAAGAGGTTCAGTGGACCAATAAAGCAAATGTCTTTTTAAAAAATGCTTCTGTGACACGATCCAAATGTCCCCATCATTCCCATTCAGACTCTCAGCTCCCATTACATGTACATCAGAATTCTCAACATTCACTTATTCATATGAAACCAGCCTCAAAATTTCATTTTCCTTTAGCAAATCAATTTTAGCCAATTTTCCCCAAGGAATATGCAGTGAGATTTCTAGTCTCAGACGTAAAATGCACCCTGGGGACCATAGCACCTCTGGAATGTGGCCCACAAGTCTTCAAAGAACTCACGTCCTCTGCCAACCGCTGCATGACCATAGTAAACACTAGTTTGCCTTCTCTCAAAATCTTGAAGCTGGTATGAAATGCATACTCATTCAAGTATTTGACAGGTGTATTTAGGAGTTTCTATTTGGGGATTTTTTTTTTTTCTTAAAAGACTTAAAATCCAAACAAACTGCATGTGCTTAATGACAAAGGGGAGTTGAGCCTACTAGGATACTTTAGTGTGCTGTGCTCATTCCTAGCCCCTAGAGAGATAATGCAAAACAAGACAGCAAACTTTGCGAAGGAGAGAGAGGATTGTTTGTATTTTTTTTTTCAGTTGGTTTAGCTTGGATTTTATTTTATTTTTTTTGCATTTTCGGTTTCTATTTTTTATTTTTTGCTGTGAAGGTAAATTACTTTGTGAAGTATTAGAAGTGTCCCTTTGACAGCCAGATAGGACTGAAGTAAAATTTCCATTTTAGTCAAACTGGCTTCACACACTGCAATTTTCTTTATCCCCCAGTTTCAATTCAAGGCTCCTCTAGTGATATCACACTCAATCAAAGCTGACAGGTTATTTCTATTAAAGTTTGGGATTGAATGGAGACTAACTAGAAGAGTGCTTCTATTGCTAATATTTCATTCCAGGGGCAGAAGGCAATACCTTGGGTAGAGCTAAGAAGATAAAATTTCTAGTGCTTGTTGAAATTGAAAAACAGCTTGTTAGGGTAATTCGGTTTATTTAAATAAAATCAGTTTATTTTGATGTCCCCTCTGAACTACGGAGCTCCTAACTCCTTTGTTGCTCCTGCCTGCCTGCACTTTCCTAAGGCTCTTAATCATTACTCTCTCAGGAGACCTAGATCTTTACACTGGGAAAAGAGGACAGCAGTGACAGAGTCTACCGACCTGCCAATTCCTGGTGCAGGAGGAGAATCCATCTTATTGGATGATCTCTGGAGGGGAGAGGGGGAAAATACTCATTTCTGCTTTACACAGACTTTAATTACCCTGTTACATTGGGTCCAAGTGTTAAAAAAAAAAAAAAAAAAAAAAAGGTTAATTCCCAATGATTACATTGGCCTCTGTGAAAGCCAAAACTGCCACTAGGTGTATGTAAAGAATTCAGAGGAAGATAAAATAACAGTTAATTAGGCACACATATAAGTGTGCAATAATTGCTTTTCCTTTTGGAAGAGAGAAAGTGAAACTCAACTAAAAGTTAAGTTCTTTTATTTTTTATTAATGTGTTTCTCAGATGGCTCAGAGGTAAAAAATCCACCTGCTAATACAGGAGATGCTGGAGATGTAAGTTTGATCCCTGGGTAGGGAAGTGGCAACCCACTCCAGTACTCTTGCATAAGAAATCCCATGGACAGAGGAACCTGGTAGACTACAGTCACAAAGAGTTGGACACAACTGAGTGAATGAGCACACATTTTTTAAAAATTATTTATTTATTTATGTGGCTGTGTCAGGTCTCAGGGTTTCCCAGGTTGCTCAGTGGTAAAGAATCTGCCTGCCAATGCAGGAGCTGCATCAATCCCTGGGTTCAGAAGGAAATGTCAATCCACTCCAGCATTCTTGCCCAGAACAGCCCATGGACAGAGTAGCCTGGCAGGCTATAGTCCATAGGGTCGCAAAGAGACAGACACTGCTGAGCATGAGCACACACGAAGTCTTAGTTGTGGCACTCAGGATCTTCAGTCCTCACTATGGTATGTGGGATCTTGTGTTGCTGCATACAGACTTTTTAGTTGTGGCATGTGGGATCTAACTCCTTGACCAGGGATCAAACCTGGACCCCCTATATTGGAAGCATGAAGTCTTAGCTATGGACCACCAGGAAAGTCCTAGTTAAGTCCTTTTAAAACAAGCATTTGTTTGTCAGAGGTACAGAAGATGATTTTGCAGAGGTCTAAACTTCAAAAGCAAATCAAAAAGCCCCTAAAAGTATATTTGCCAATATAAACAAAACGAGGCCATCATGCTTTTATGCATCCTTCAATACTGAAGGAGCATCTATAGATGTATAACATCTGTGTAAATAGCACTTTGCTCAGCACTGTGGCCAACTTAAAGTTTGGGAGATAAAAATATTGAATTTGGATGTATTCCATAGCTCAGATATTAAAATGGGAGGAAGTGGAGTTTCAGAGCTGAAAAGAATACTTCCTGGGTCAGTTGAAAGTTCATTGTATATCATAAGCTGTTTATAGCATAAGTTCATCAGTTTAGGTTCCTGCTCTGACTTTGTCCCTATTTAGCTGTATGATGAGAGGCAATGGTATATACTTTCCCAGTTTTCCTACCTGTAAAAATGAGGGTTACATAGAGTGATCCAATTCTATAAGAACTTCCATTTGTAACATGTGTAAGATTTTAGCAGAGATAAACACTATGGATAATTAAGAAAGGCTCTGTCGTTCATAAAGGGACCATGAGTCTCTACCATGGACCAGGGCAGAGCTGGTGCTAGGGTGCAGACATGAGCAAAGTAAGCATGGGTTCTGCCTGGTAACTCACATCACCTCGAGAGACTGTGAAATAGCAAACTATCATGCAAATAAATGCAGAGTAGCAAACTGAGTTAAGTATTAAAAAGAATAGCAATATGGTACTAGGAGAGAATCAGAAGATTGACTCTTAAAATATTATTCTCAATGTTATGATACTGATAAAAGTGTTTAGGATTTATTGAATACTTTCTCTTTTAAAATATTTAGATTTATTTATTTGGTTGTGCCAGATCTTAATTGCAGGATCTTTGATCTTCACTGTGGCATGTGGGATCTTTAGCTGTAGCAGGGGAACCCTCAATTGCAGTATGTAGTTCCCTGATCAGGGATCAAACTAGGGCCCCTTGAATTGGGAGTGTAAAGCCTTAGCCATTGGACCACCAAGGAACTCCCTGAATACTTTCTTTATATCCCACACACCTATTGTTAAGCATTTTATGTTTATAATTTTATTTAATTTTTAAATCAACACTTTGAAAGAAACAGTGAAAGTGTTAGTCACTCAGTCGTGTCCGACTCTTTGCAATCCTACGGACTGTAGTAGATCATCAGGCTCCTCTGTCCACAGGACTCTCCAGGCAAGAATACTGGTGTGAGTAGCCGTTCCCTTCTTCAGAGGATCCTCCTGAACCAGGGATCGAACCCAAGTCTCCTGCACTGCAGGCAGATTCTTTACCACATGAGCCACCAGGGAAGCCCTCATCCCCTTGAGGTAAGTGTAATTATTAAACTCATGAAAGCAGAGGAGGAATCTGAGTTGATGGATTAAGTAACTTACTTATCTGAGTTAGGAAGTGGCAAATGCAGAATCCGAGCAAGTCTCTTTAAATTCAAACTTCATTTTAATAACTTTTTTTTCCTGTCCTCTACTGAAAAGATTTGCTTTGATTTATTTTTCCTTTCTCCCTACAGTAATACAGAAAATTGAACATTTTATTCCTATTCTTCAAATGATCACCCTTAGTTTCTAATAAATATTATTGAAACATAATTTATGTACAATAAGATGAATTCATTTTAATAAGGCAGTTTGGTGAATTCTGACACACATATGTGTAACCACCACAATAAACAAGATATAGAACATTTTCATTACCCCAAAATTAACATTATTATGCCATTTTTCAGTCTATCCCACTCTTCCCAGCCCCAAGCAACCATTGACCTGCATTCTGTCATTAAAATTCAGATTTAGATTTCCTAGGTAATCATATAAATGTATTTTACTGTATGTACCCCCTTTTATCTGCCTCATTCACTGTTTGTGTATAAGATTCATCCATGTTGTTATGTGTGCTGCTGCTGCTGCTGCTAAGTCGCTTCAGTAGTGTCCGACTCTGTGCGACCCCATAGACGGCAGCCCACCAGGCTCCCCTGTCCCTGGGATTCTCTAGGCAAGAACACTGGAGTGGGTTGCCATTTCCTTCTCCAATGCATGAAAGTGAAAAGTGAAAGGGAAGTCGCTCAGTCATGTCCGACCCTCAGCGACCCCATGGACTGCAGCCTTCCAGCCTCCTCCGTCCATGGGATTTTCCAGGCAAGAGTACTGGAGTGGGATGCCATTGCCTTCTCCTGTTGTTATGTGTATTGGAGAGTTAATTCTGCATTATCACTGAGGTATATTCATTGCTAAGGAATTACCACAATTTGTTTATTCATCAGTTGATAGGCAGTTAGATTGCTTCCAGATGTTCAAGCTGGATTTAGAAAAGGCTAAACCAGGAGATCAAATTGCCGATATCAGTTGCATCATTGAAAAAGCAAGAGAATTCCAGCAAAACATCAACTTCTGCTTCATTGACTATACTAAAGCCTTTGACTGTGTGGATCATACCAAACTGTGGAAAATCCTTAAAGATGTGGGAATGCCAGACCACCTTACCTGCCTCCTAAGATACCTGTATGAAGGTCAAGAATCAACAGTTATAACCAGACTTGGAACAGTGGACTGGTTCCAAATTGGGAAAGGAGTAAGTCAAGGCTGTATATTGTCACCTTGCTTATTCAACTTATATGCAGAGTACATCATGCAAAATGCGGGTCTGGTTCATCCAGCACAAGCTGGAATCAAGACTGTTGGGAGAAATATCAGTAATCTCAGATACGCAGATGATATAACCCTAAAAGCAGAAAGTGAAGAGGAGCTAAACAGCCTCTTAATGCAGGTGAAAGAGGAGAGTGAAAAAGCTGGCTTAAAACTCAACATTCCAAAAACAAAGATCATGACATCTGGTCCCATCACTTCATGGCAAATAAATGAGGAAACAATAGAAATGGTGAAAGACTATTGTCTTGGGCTCCAAAACCAGTGCAGATGGTGACTGCAGCCATGAAGTTAAAATATGCTTGTTCCTTGGAAGAAAAGCTATCACAAACCTATACAGTATATTAAACAGCAGAGACATTACTTTGCCAACAAAGGTTCATATAGTCAAAGCTATGATTTTTCTAGTAGTTATGTATGAATGTGAGAATTGAACCACAAGAATACTGAGCGCTGAAGAACTGATGCCTTTGAACTGTGGTGTTGGAGAAGACTCTTGAGAGTCCCTTGGACTGCAAGGAGATCCAACCAGTCCATCCTAAAGGAGATCAGTCCTGAATATTCATTGGAAGGACTGGTGCTGAAGCTGAAGCTCCAATACTTTGGCCACCTGATATGAAGAGATGACTCATTAGAAAAGACCCTGATGCTGGGAAAGATTGAAGGCAGGAGGAGAAGGGGACAGCAGAGGACGAGATTGTTGGATGGCATCACCGACTCAATGGATATGAGTCTGAGCAAGCTTTGGGAGATGATGAAAGACAGGGAAGCCTGACATGCTGCAGTCCATGGGGTCCTACAGAGTCGTACACAACTGAGCTACTGAACAACAACAGCAATATAGAAACACAACTCTTTTGTCCATTGACTTTTTTTTCTGAAGTCTTGACAAATTCACTCATAGTTTTAGTAGCTTTTTTGCAGATTTAATAGGGTTTTTTAAATTCATGTTACCTTCAAGAGAAAACCTTTTTTTTTTTTTTTTTTAATTTTTATGGCTTTGTTTCTTTTTCATGCCTAATTTCTCTTTCAGAGACCTCTGGAAAATGTGGAATGAAAGTGATTAGAGTGATTATTCTTTCTTTGCTCTTGATCTCAGGGAGGAAAATTTTAGTCTTTTACAGTTAGGCATAAATAATAATGTAGTTGTACTTTGAGAGGGAGATACATTTTCTTTATTAAGTCGAAGAAGTTTCTTTTCAGAGAGGTTAAAAAGCATAAGAAATGATGATGATTACTATATAACTAAAAAGATAATATTGATTTCTCCATTATTTTGCTAATAAAGTAAATCATAGTGACTAATACCTTAAATATTAAATCAAACTTGAATCCTTAAACACCACACATGATAGTAATGCATTGTTCTTTTAATTTTTTCGAATTCCATGTGCTAATAATACGTGCTATTGGTTGAATTGTGTCTGTGAAAAAGATGTGATGAGTCCTAGCCTCCAGATTCTATAAATTTAAACTTATTTGGAAATGGGGTCTTACCAAATCTGAGGTCATTTGGGTGCATCTTAAGCCAATATGATTGACATCTTATAAAACAGAAACTTAGACACAAACACAAATGCACAGAGGGAGGATGATGTGAAAATGGAAGACTGTGATAATGGAGGCAGAGATGGGACTGATGCAGCTGCCAGCCAAGGAACACTAAGGATTGTCGGCCTCTCTGTGATGCTAGAAAGAAGCAAGGGAGGATTCAGATTATCAGAGAAAGCATGAACCTCCCAACAACTTGATCTCAGATTTCCAGCCTCCAGAACTGCAGAAGCATTAACATGTGTTGTTTTAAGGAACCCATTATGTGGTCCTTTGCCATGAAAACCCTAAAGAACTAATAAAATATGTAAGAATTTTTGTGCCTATTTAGAAATCAGTTGTCAATTTTCAAAAAAAGAAAAATGAGCCCACTTGAATTTTGATTTTCATTCTGTTGAATACATAGTTCAATTTGACAAGAACTGATATCTTAATATTTACTTTCCCAGTCTAAGAATATGACATATTTTTTTTTATATAATAACTCTTCCATAAGCGATAAGTGAAAGTCACTCATTCATGTCCAACTGTTTGCAACCCCATGGACTTCAGCCTGCCAGGTTCCTCTGTCCATGGAATTCTCCAGGCAAGAACACTGAAGTGGGTAGCTGTTCCCTTCTCTAGGGGATCTTCCCAACACAGGAATCAAACCGAGGTCTCCTGAATTACAGGTGGATTCTTTACTGTCTGATCCACGAGGGAAGCCCAAGAATGCGGGCGTGGGTAGCCTCTTCAGGGGATCTTCCTGACCCAGGAATCTAACTGGGGTCTTCTGTATTACAGGCAGATTTTCCAAGTGAGCTAGCAAGGAAGTCCTTCTATAATTATCTTCTAATGTCATTGTATGGTTTCAGCATCAAAGTAATATTAGCCTATGTAATGCCCTAATAAATTCTTCGCTTCTCTGTCTTCTAAAACATCTCTGTAGTATTGGTGTCATTTCTTTCTGACCTATCCCACAAACTTGACCAGGAAAATTAGCAGAGCATAAATATTGTTTATGTAAAGATTTTTATTTAATAATTCAATTTCTTTAGCAGATATTGTGCTGCTTCTATTTCTTCTTGGCATAGTTTTGGTAATCTTGTTTTTCAAGAAATGTTACCATTAAATTAAGTCATAGAATTCATTTCTATTAAGTTGCTCATAAATTTCTTTATTGTTCTTTAAACATTTGCATCACTAAAAGTGATTCCTATTTTATTCCTGATATTAATAAAAACTTGTCTCTTTTTTCCTCATTAGTCTAGCTAAAAGTTTTTCATTTTTATTAACTTTTTTTTAAAAAAAAAAACTTTTGGTGTTAAATCCTTTATTCTTTGCCCATTTTCTATTCAACTGATTTCCTCTTTTATCTTTAGTATGTCATTATTTCCATTCACTTTTGGTTTGACTTTCTTTTTTAGTTATTTTAAAGTTTTAATAATTTCTTTCAGATTTACTACTTTTAAATATGATAATTTAAAGCTATAAATTGTAAGTACTAATTTATCAGCATCCTACAAATTTGTACATGCTTTGCTTTTATTTTCTTTCAGTTTACATTTTTTAAATTCCCTATGCTATTTCTTTTTTTAAACTTTAATTAAGACTGTATTGCTTCATGTAAACTTATTTGGGGATTTTCTAGATGTATTTCCATTATTTGTTTCTGACTTTTTCTGGAATCATAAAATATTTTGTATAATATCAGCTATAAAATTTTCTTAGACCTCTTTTATATAACAGCATGTTATCTATCTTAGTGAATTTCCCTTAATCATTTGAAAAATATTTTCTGTAGTTTTGTGTTGTAGTGTTTTATAAATGTTAATTAGATCAAGTTGATCAATAGCATTATTGAAGTCTTCTATTTTCTATAATTTTAGTTTTGGTTATTTGTTCCATCAATTTCTGGAAAAGATATGATAAAGTATCCAAGTACAGTTGTGGTACTGCCTCTTTTTAACTTTGAAAGTTTTTTTCTTGATATATTTTGAAGTTTTGTAATTAGCAGCATAGTATATAGAATTTTTATTTCTTCTTGTGAACTGATCTTTTTGTGATGATAAACTGTTTCTTTTAGTTCTGATTCTTCTTTATTTTCCTGAAGTCTTATACTAGTACAACTCTTCCAGTTTTCTTATGCTTATAGTTTTTATATTACATCTTCTAAATCATATATTCTGACTTATCTCCGTCTTTATATTTAAAATGCCTATTGTGTAGAAAGCATAGAGTAGGTATTAAGCAACTTGGAAGTTGCCACATCATCATAGCAAGCGAAAAGTTGAGCTAGCTGAAAAATCCACAACTCTTATTGAATCTGCAGGAGAGGATCCAGACCAAAATGCTGCTCCCAAGGTTAGAGACTCACACAGCTGAATATAAGGAGCTCGTGGCTTACTGGGGCAGAGACTCAAAAGTGGAATCCACCATGGGAACTAGTGCTGGGGTAGGAAAATTTGAAGTACAATTAACAAATTGTTCAAGGCTTGGTGTGACAAATGAGAGTTAAAACTCCAGGGGGACCCACACAAAATTGTGAGATTTACCTTCAGGAGCTCTAGCAGGTACCCGCATAAAATATTGAAGGAAAATCACTTTATGCTTCTAAGCCAGGGAAAACCCGGAAAACTCTGTTCTTTTTAATGTCTGGCACTCAGAGGAAACTAATCAGAGCCTGACATGATGAGTTATTATGAGAGCCTAGCTGACCAGGGAAAAGAAAAATAACCAAGTCCAGCAAAAAATGATCCAAGTCTAGCCATACTGTCCCATCTAAAGAAGGGAAAAAAAAAAAAGAAAGTCTGTGAAGCTCACAGTCCAGGAGCATAAGCTCACTAAAAGACTGAGGCCTAATCAAAGAACACTTGCCTTCCCTGGCAGCTCACCACCACATTACTTAAGGCCTACTTTTAGCAGTTTCTTTTACCTAGTACCTCATGCCTGGCTATCAAGAAAAAAACAAAAAATGCAAGCCATACCAAAATGCAAAGCACATAATTTGAAGAGACAAAACAAATATCAAAGAAGGACATGACAGAGATGTTGAAAATATCAGATCAGGCATTTAAACAAATTATGATTAATATGCTGAAGGTTCTAATGGATAAAGTAGAGAGCATGTCAGAATACATGGGCAGTGTAAGCAGAGGTGTGGACAGCCTAAAAACCAAAGAGAAATGCTAGAGATTAAAAACACTATAACAGAAGTGAAGAATGTCTTCAATGGGTTTAGTAGATTGAGTACAGCTGAGTACAGAATATTTGTGCTTAAATTTGAAGCCAGATTTATAGGAATACAAATTTAAAAGCAAAAGAAACAGGAAAAATCTAAATAGAATATCCAAGGACAGTAAGACAACTACAGAAATGTAGCATATGCGTAATGGGGAATACCAGAAGGGGAATAGAGAAAGCAACAGAAAAAAATGTTTAAAATAATAATGATTAATAATTTACCCAAATTTACATCAAATACAAAACCAGAAGCTAAGGAAATTCAAAGAAAACCAAGTAGGATAAATGTTCCAAAGCTATATGTAGGCATGCCACTTTTACTCCAGAGAATCATTTTTTTTTTTAATCCCAATATAAGCCAGGTGGCAAAAAAAAAATCCTTGCATATGGAGGAATGAAGACAAGAATTACATCAGATTTCTTCCTAAAACCATACAGGAAAAGAATGTGATGAAATATTTAAAGTATCGGGAAAAGCTCCACCAACCTAGAACTTTATATCATGCAAAATTATCCTTCAAAAGTGAGGGAGAAAGTAAAGTCACTAAGATGACAGAGTAGGAAACCCCAGCCTCTATGAGCCACTGAGAAAGGTAATTAGACAGATATCAGTGAATAAAACAGCTCAGGGAATCCTCAGTAGTCCGTTTAAGAAGACTTAGCAACACTATGGGAAAAAACACAATATGATAACAGCAGATCAAGGGTAAGAAGCTCCATTTTGCCTGTATTATCCCATCTCCCAGGATGACTCTGTTTAGAGCCAAGAGGGAACTTTCTGGCCTGAGAGAGTTCCTCTCACTGGGAAAAGGAAAGTAGAATGAGTGACAAGCTTCTCGAGTTTGGGGGCACTACAGGAAGGACCTGCTTTGGTTTCACCCTACCTTCCTTGTATCTGAGAGGTCTAGGGACCAATAAGAGCAAAGAAGAAGAGCAGGGATTGTCAGGACCAACCTTGTCATGGGAACAACTGTGGTTCTCAGTACCCTGCTCTATAAAAGATCCCCAGAAGCCTTCACCACTGAGGATCTCAATAAATTTTCCAGATGTTGCAGAGCCCTGCACCACTGAAGACCCCACTGCAGACCCCAGTAGACCCCTTTGTAGAGAACCTCAGCAGTTGCCAGTGAGGGAACCAAAAACTAGCATTGCTAACACAGACCCTCTGCAGATTTCACCACTGAGGGCCCCACAAATTGTGTTAATCTCAGACTCTAGCTGTCTGAATACCTCTTGGACCATGGCCCCCATCCAGAAGTCACCCAAGACACTAGTACTTCTGAAGATTCCTTTAGCCCCAGGATCCACACTGATAACCAGTCCTCACTTCTATAACTGTGCATGTGTACAATAACAATACAGGATCACATGGCTGGACCCTCCCCCTGCAACCATTACCATGGCCTTGCAGCCCAGGCACCCACATCTGCTCAGGCCTTAGAGTAATCCCAACTCCAATCACTAGCCATTACTCTGCAAATGCACACAGTAAACCCCATGCTACAACCAAACTAGATAGCATATTCAAAAGCAGAGACATTACTTTGCCGACTAAGGTCCGTCTAGTCAAGGCTATGGTTTTCCAGTAGTCATGTATGGATGTGAGAGTCGGACTGTGAAGAAGGCTGAGCGCCGAAGAATTGATGCTTTTGAACTGTGGTGTTGGAGAAGACTCTTGAGAGACCCTTGGACTGCAAGGAGATCCAACCAGTCCATTCTGAAGGAGATCAACCCTGGGATTTCTTTGAAAGGACTGATGCTAAAGCTGAAACTCCAGTACTTTGGCCACCTCATGAGAAGAGTTGACTCATTGGAAAAGACTTTGATGCTGGGAGGGATTGGGGGCAGGAAGAGAAGGGGACAACAGAGGATGAGATGGCTGGATGGCATCACTGACTCAATGGACGTGAATCTGAGTGAACTCCAGGAGTTGGTGATGGACAGGGAGGCCTGGCGTGCTGCGATTCATGGGGTCGCAAAGAGTCGGACACAACTGAGCAACTGAACTGAACTGAACTGATAATATACCTATATACCAGCAGCCCTGACTCCTTTCACTGTCCTGTAGTACTGTGTACATGCCTACAGCTAAACCCTGCAGCCATACAAGTGTATATCAACAAGCAAAGTCAAACAGCTACCTTTAGGCCCAGGTCTAGGCCAGCTTTTGCCACTAACACTCATGTATGCACACATAGCTAGCCACTGAAGCTGTGCACCCACATGTTGTTTGCCTTGACTTCTGTCTCTGGCTTCCACCGGCTCACCTGCACAACTAGCTGAACATGTACATTGATAGCCACAGTCATAACGGCTCATATACTGGGAGCATGTCCTGACATTTGCCACAGTCCTGTACCACTGTGCACACTCACAGCTAATACCTAAAGCTACACACTGTTAGCCCCATTTCCTATAACAGGTCTGCAATGCCATGTTTGTACCTTCAGGTAGATCACATAGCTTCACAAGTGCATACTGATAACCCGGGCCCCCAGTTCTGCTTGAGCACAAATCTGGCCCCAACTCCCATCACCATACATGCTGCCATGGATGTGGCCATTTCCTACAGTCACATAAAGGAATACTGACCACTTAGGTTCACATAGATGTTCATGTACCCACATTCCTAGGCCCTACCACTGGCCCAGGCCCTTGCCACTATTGGTGTGCCTATAGTCAGCTGCTGCCAAGATACAGTCACCTGTAACCATCCCCAAAAGTAAGTATAGGTACACTACAGTCTCCAGACACCACTACTGCCTACCCTGGTCCCATGCTGTTAGACGTAAAAGTGCAAATGAAGTCCCCACCAGCCCTTGAAATTACTATAGACCCCCCTCAGCTACTGACACCAAAGATTATGCATTTGTTTAAGTCATGGACCCTAACTGCCCAAGTCAACAAGGCACCACACCCCCACTGGACCAGAAGATACCACACATCCTACACTTGGTACCAAGTACCATCAGACCCTGGCCTCTCCACCATGTCTCCACTGCAGGTAAAGATCTATCCTAACCAAAGAAAGTTAATAAAATCTGGAAGAGGTGAATACATCTTCAAATGTGTGGTCACCTAAACAAGGCAACAGAGATCATGAAGAATAAGAAAAACATAACACTCCCAAAGAAATACAATAAATTTCTAAAAACTGACTCTAAGTTAGTGACGATCCATAAATTTCCTGGTAAAAAATTCAAAATGAATATTCTAAAGTTGAACAGAGAGCAGGAAAACAGTTATCAGTCTAATAGATCAGAAAAGCAATACAAGACAAAATGAGCTGTAATATGAAGAGTTGGAAAGCATGAAAAAGAACCCAACAGAAACTGTGAAGCTGAAGAATATAGGGATACAACTAAATAATGCAATAGAGACCTTCAATAGCAGACTCAATCAAGCAGAAGAAATAGTGAACTCAAAAACAAGTCACATGAAAGTATCCAACCAAAATAGAAAAAAAAATTAAATTAAAAGGAATGAAGAAAACTTACAAGACTTTGGGACACCATCAAACAAAAATATACACTTTATAGGAATCCCAGAAGAGCAGGAAATGGCAGAAAGTTTATTATAAGAAATAATGGATGAAAACTTCCTAAATATTAGGAAAAACATGGACATACAGGCCTGTGAAGCTCCAGGTCCCCAATCAATACCAACTCAAAGAAGACTTCAACAAGACACATTTTAATAAAACCATCAAAAGTCAAAAACAAAGAGAAAATCTTTAAACCAGCAAAAGAAAATGTCATACATAAGACTGTAAGCAGCTATCTCAACAGAAATTTTGTAGGCGAGGAGAAAGTGAAATAATACACTCAAAATGCTGGAAGAAAAACCTGCCAACAGTATTTTACTTGGCAAAACTCGTCTTCAGAATTGAAAGAGAAAAAAGTCACTCCCAGACCACCCCCTCTCCCTGTAAAAAAGAAAACTCAAGGAGTTCAAAACAAATACAACTACCTTAAATGAAATGCTAAAGGGAATACATTAAGCCAAAAAGAAAGTATGTTAATAAGTAACAAAAAAAATCACATAAAAGTATAAAACTCATTGGTAAAGCTGAAATATATAGTCAAAATAAAAACATTCTAATATTGTAAGGGTGGTTTGAAAATCACTTACAACTCTAGTATGAAGATTAAAAGACAAAAGGTTAAAAATAACTATAGATACATTAATTTGTTAATGAATATACAATTAAAATATGCAAATGGTTACATCAAAAACATAAAAGGTATGGGGGGAAGGTAAAAGAGCTGAGAATTTGTGTGTGAACAAATGTAAGGTGTTATCAGATTAACATAGACTGTAATGGACATAAGAATAAATATAAGAAATTTAATATGTGTCATGGTAATTATGAAGCAAAAGTTCACACCAGATACAGAAAAAATAAATAAAAACTGAAAGCATACCAAATTAAAATCATGAAATCACAAAGGAAGACAGGAAAAGAGAAAAGCAAACTGAGAATCTATGAAATATTAAAAAATAACCAAAATGACAACGGTCAGTTGTTATCTATCAGTAAGACTTTAAACATAAAAAGACTAAATTCTCCAATCAAAAGACACAGAGTTGCTCAATGAAAAAAAAAAAATTTCAACTATATGCTCCCTACAAAACATTCACGTCAGCTTTCAGACAGACATAGACTGAAGGTTAGCAGATGGAAAAATACATCCCATAAAAATAGAAACAAAAGAGTAGTTACACTTGTTTAAGACAAAATAGAAAGTCAATTGAAATAAGAGGCAATTAAGTTTACTACAGAATAACAAACATCAATCCATCAAGAGAAAATGACAGTAGTAAATACATACGTACCCAATCTTGCAACACTTACATATATTGAGCCAATATAGACAGATCTGAAGAGGGAAAAAAATAGCAGCACCAAAGTAGTAGAAGATTTCAAGACCCCACTTTCAACAATGAACAGATCATCCAAACAGAAAGTCAGCAAGAAAACATTAGGCCTGAACTACATTTTAGAACAAATGGGCCTAACATATATAGAGAATATCCATTCAATGACAACAGAATATGCATTTTCTCAATCATACATAGAAGGCTCTTTGAGAAAGATTATATATTAGGCCACAATAAAAGTCTTGAATTTTTTCTTCATGTTTTTCTTTCTTGTTTTTAATTGAAATATAGCTGATTTTCAGTTTTGTACTACTCTCTGCTGTACAGAAAAGTGAATCCATTATGCATATACACATATCCACTCTTTTAAAATTATTTTCCCATACAGATCATTAGAGTATTGAGTAGAGTTCCCTGTGCTATATAGTAGGTCTTTATTTGTTATCTACTTTATATATAGTAGTATGTATAATTTCTGTCCCAATCTCTTAATTTATACCTCCTCCCTTCCCTCCCCATAATTGTAAGTTTATTTACCACATTTATGACTCTATTCCAGTTTTGTAAATAGGTTCATTAGTATCATTTTTAGATATAAAGTGATGCAATGTATATGTCTTTCTATTTCTGACTTACCTCCCTCAGTTTGACAATCTCTAGGTCCATCCATGTTGCTATAAATGGCATAATTTTATTACTTTTATGGCTGAGTAATTGTCCATTGTATATATGTACCATATTTTCTTTATCCATGCCTCTGTCAATGGACATTTAGGTTGCTTTCATATCCTGGATGTTGTAAAAAAAAAAAAAAGAAAGAACTGGTACAATAAAAATTGAACATTGAAGGATTGTAGCAACTCTGCATTGTCAAATGATGATGATCATTTCTTAGCAGTAAAGTCTTTTTAAGTTAAATAAAAACTGAGATGTATGTATCTTTTTGAAACATGGTTTTCTCCAGATATTTGCCCAGGAGTGAGATTGCTAGATCATATGGTACTTCTATATTTAGTGTTTTTTAGGACCCTCCATACTGTTCTGCATAGTGATTGTACCAATTTACATTCCCACCAACATTGTAGAAGGGTTCCCTCCTCTCCACACCCTTTCCAGTATTTATTGTTTATAAATTTTTTGATAATGCACATTCTGACCAGTGTGAGGAGATACCTCATTGTAGTTTTAATTTGCGTTTCTCTAATAATTAGCAGTGTTGAGCATCTTTTCATGTGCTTTTTGGCCAGCTTTATGTATTCTTTGGAGAAATACCTATTTAGACACTCCACCCATTTTTTATTTATTTATTAACCTGCATGAGCTGTTTGTATATTTTAGAGATTAATCCTTTGTCAGTCATTTCATTTGTAAATATTTTCTCTCATTCTATGGATTGTCTTTCTGTTTTGTTTACATTTTCTTTTGCTGTGTAAAAGATTTAAGCTTAATTAGATCTCATTTCTTTATTTCTGTTTTTATTTTCTTTACTCTAGAAAATGGATCAAAAAAGATATTGCTGCAATTTATATCAGAGAATGTTCTGCCTATGCTTTTTGCAAGCTTTATCCAGCCTTATATTTAGGGCTTTAATCCATCTTGAGTTAATTTTTATTTATTGTGTTAGAGAAAATTACAGGTCAATATCATTGATGAACACAGATATAAAAGTCCTCCACAAAATACTAGCAATCCCAATCTAAGAACACATTAAAAGGATCTAGTATGATCAAGTGAGAGTTATCCCAGGGATGCAAGGAGTCTTCAATATAAACAAATCAATCTATGTGATATACCATATTTATAAATTAAAGAATAAAGCCATATGACCATCTCAATAGTTGCAGAAAAAGCTTTCAACAAAATGCAACATCCATTTATGATCAAAGTTCTCCAGAATGTGGACTTAGAGGGAACCTACCTCAACATAACAAAGGCCATATATGACATACTCACAGTTAACATTGTTCTCAATGGTGAAAACCTGAAAGCATTTTCTGTAAGATCAGGAACAAGGATGTCCACTCTTGCAACTTTGATTCAACATAGTTTTGAAAGTCCTAGCCACAAAAATCAGACATGAAAAAGAAATAAAAGAAATCCAAATTGGAAAAGAAGTAAAACAATCTCTGCTTGTGGATGACATGATACTAAACATAGAAATTTCTAAAGATGCTACCATAAAGCTAGTAGAAATAAATTTGGTAAAGTTGCAGGACACAAAATTAATACACAGAAATCTCTTGCATTCATATAAACTAACAAAGAAAGGTTGATCAGAAAAAGGAGGAAATAATCCCATTTACTATTGCCTTAAAAAGAATAAAATACATGGTAATAAGCCTACTTAAGGAGGCAAAATATCTGTACAAAGATACTGATGAAAGAAATCAAGGTGACAGAAACAGATGGAGAAATACACAATGTTCTTGGATTGAAAGATTCAGTATCATGAAAAAGCATACTGTACCCAAAGCAATCTACAGATTCAATGCAAACGCTATCAAATTACTAATGGCATTTTTCATGGAATTCACTGAAGTTGCTCAGTCATGTCCAACTCTTTGCAATCCCATGGACTGTAGCCTACCAGGCTCCTCCATCCATGGAATTTTCCAGGCCAGAATACTGGAGTGGGTTGCCATTTTAGAACAAAAAAAAATTTAATTTGTATGGAGACACAAAAATCCTGACTAGCCAAAGCAATCTTGAGAGAGAAAAATAGAACTGGAGGAATCAAACTTCTTGACTTCAGAGTATACTACAAAGCTAGTCATCAAAATGTATGATTCTGGCACAAAAACAGAAATTCAGATCAATGGATGAGGATAGAAAGCCCAGAGATAAACCCACATACCTTTAGTCAATGACATACCTTTAATCTATGACAAAGGAGGCAAGAATATACAATGGAGACAAGACAGACTCTTCATTAAGTGGTGCTGGTAAAATTGAACAGCTTCATGTAAAAGAATGAAATCATAACACTCTCTTAACACTACTAACAAATTTTAAGATATTGCAATTATATAAAATCTCTTCCAAATACAATGATATTGAACTAGAAATTAATAACTAGAGAAAACATGGACTATTCACAGATACGTGAAGACTGAACAACACACTTCTGAATAACCAATGGGTGCAAAGGGAATAAAAAAGGAAATAAAAGAAATACCTTGAAAGAAATGAAAATAGAAATACATGTACCAAATAAAAAATCTTTAAGGTATGTGGCAAAAGAGGTCTAAGAGCAAAGTTTATAGTAATAAGTGCCTATGTTAAGAATAAAAGAAAATTCTCAAATAAACAACATAATTTTACAACTCAAGGGACTAGAAAATGAAGAATAAAGAGCCTAAAGTTAGAAGAAGGCAGGAGATGAGAATGATCAGAGAAAGAATAAATGAACAGAGACTAGAAATATAATAGAAAAGATCAATAAAACTAAAAGATTTTAAAAGAATAAACATAGTTGAGAAAACTTTAGATAGACTGACAAAGAAAAAAACATGAGAAGACTCAAAATCATAAGTGTAAGGGAAGATATTACAGCTGATACCACAGAAATAAAAAGGACCAGAAGAGAGAACTTTGAATAAATAAATGCCAACAAATTCAATAATTTAAAAGAAATGGATAAATTCCTATAAACATACAACATTCTCTTACCATTTGATCCAGCAGTCATGCTCTTTGGTATTTACCCAAAGGAATTGAAAACTTATGTCCACACCACATAAAAGCATGGTTTAGACCAACCATGGTTTAGACTATGAATGTTTCAGTTCAGTTCAGTTCAGTCGCTCAGTCGTGTCCAACTCTTTGCGACCCCATGAATCGCAGCACACCAGGCCTCCCTGTCCATCACCATCTCCCGGAGTTCACTCAGACTCACGTCCATTGACTCCGTGATGCCATCGAGCCATCTCATCCTGGGTCATCCCATTCTTCTCCTGCCCCCAATCCCTCCCAGCATCAGAGTCTTTTCCAATAAGTCAACTCTTCGCATGAGGTGTCCGAAGTACTGGAGCTTCAACTTTAGCATCATTCCTTCCAAAGAAATCCCAGGGTTGATCTCCTTCAGAATGGACTGGTTGGATCTCCTTGCAGTCCAAGGGACCCTTAAGAGTCTTCTCCAACACCGCAGTTCAAACGCATCAATTCTTCGATGCTCAGACTTCTTCACAGTCCAACTCTCACATCCATACATGACCACAGGAAAAACCATAGCCTTGACTAGATGGACCTTAGTCAGCAAAGTAATGTCTCTGCTTTTGAATATACTATCCAACCTTTTTCATAATTGCTAAATTTTAAAAGTAAGAAGACCTTCAATAGGTAACTAGATAAACAAATTGTGGTACATTCAGACAATGGACTATTATTTAGTTATTAGGAAAAGAGCTAACAAACTTAAGAAGTGAAGGAATCTTAAATACTTCTTAAATATTGAATATTTAAAAATCTTAAATATTACTAAGCAAGAGCAGCCAATGTGAGAAGGTTAAATACTGTATGACCTCAACTGTAAAATATTCTGCAAAAGGTAAAACTATAGAGCAAGTAAAAAGATCAGTGGTTTGATGGGAAGGGAGGCATGAATAATTGGAGCACATAGGATTTTCAGGGCATGAAATATATTATATTGTATCATAATGATAGATACATTATATATTTGTGCAGACACTATAATGTACAACAGCAGAATTTGACCATCACTTAAACCACAAACTTGAGTGATTATGATGGGTCAATGTAGGTTTGTTTATCAGTTGTAAAAAATGAACCACTCTTTGGGGGATATTGATAATGGTGGCGGCTATACGTGTGTGGGAGCAGGAAGTATATGAGGAATCTCTGAGACTTCCTTTTACTGTTCTAGGACCTTTAAACTTTCCCCAAAACTATGTCTTACAAAATCTATAAATATATTGAAATGCTTATAATAAAATGTTTTCAGTTCTTCATGTGCTAGTTTCATCCCTCTCCCATTTATAGATCTGTTTCTTGTGACTGAATTTGACCTTGTGGTGAGTCATCACTTGCTGTCTCTTTGAATATCTAATTATTTGTACTGGGTGCTGGAAAATGTGTTGAGTTATATTATTGGGTATTTGCAATTAATCATATCATTTTAAAGAGTGTGGAAGTTTCCTTAGCAGGAAGTTAAATTATTTGTGGATTAGGTTGTTTTTAATTCTTGTTAAGTTGAATGTAGTGTACCCTTGACTCTAGTACTATTTTAGCCATATTGTTAATAGGTGACATTTTTTATTATTATTGATTCAGTGTCTTTAGTGTAGTTTATCTCATCCTTATACAGGATGAGATTCTTATACAGGAAGAATTTCAACATCTCCCAACTCTACGTGAATTCCAGGCAGCATTTACTTTGTGACTCTTCATAAAGTGTTCTTTTCTTGACTTCCTGGAAGTTCTACTTATTCATGTGCATTTTAGCATTAAGCCAAATATTCAAGACTACCACCTATGAAAATTTTTGAAGACTTTCTTGACTATATCTCTTTTCTTTGATATTCTTCTCCATGAGTGTCATCCAACTCAACTTTACTAGACTTTTCTCTCTGTCTGATCAATTCAGCAAGAGTCTTCTCTTCTGCTTAAGTTGCCCTCCCTAAGTTGTGGTCCAGAAAAATGTCTTCATTATAAAGCTGGGGCATTCTGGAGGGGTGGCTGGCCATATTGGTCTTCTTTCTTTCTGGGATCACAGTTATGAATTACTTGCCAATTTTCTCTTTTTTATGGCGGGAGGGTAAGATTGATCTTGGGAAGTGCTTCATGCCCAAAGCAGAAAATTACAAGGGAATTTTCTAGAAATAATTAATAATACATTAATGACAATTTTGTGATTAGTTTATTAAATATAAAAGTTTGTGGGATATTCACTTGAAAATAATCATCAAGCAATTAAATATTTGGCAACTCATGTAGTGATGAGGACAGGATGTATACTGAAGAGCTCTTTTTATGGAGAGAATTTATGACAGGAGTGGAAGTAGGGACAGTCATAGTCAAGTGATGGTACATTTAAAAAGTTGCTGGGTGTTAGAGTTGTTAGACGTGAGGAAGGATAGTAACTACGTTTTATGAATTACATTTTATAATTTTTTTCAGGAGAATATGCATTTGATATTGCAGGAAATAGCAGTTTGGATTTTTCCCATTATAAATCATTTAAATTACAGATCATCCTTGATTTATGATGAGAGTATGTCCCAATAACCACATGGTATATTGAAAATACCTTAAGTTAAAAAACATTCAAATACACCTTCCCTATGAAACTTTGTAGCTTAGCCTATTCTACCTTGCAAGTGTGCTCACTCAGTCACTCAGTCTTGACTGACTCTTTGGACATCCTATGGACTGTAGCCAACCAGGCTCCTCTGCCCATGGACTTTTCCAGGCAGAATACTGGAGTAGGTTGCCATAGTGAAGTCACCAGTCGTGTCCGACTCTTTGCAACCCCATGGACTGTAGCCCAGGCTCCTCCATCCATGGGATTTTCCAGGCAAGAGTACTGGAGTTGGTTGCCATTTCCTTCTCCAGGAGAGCTTCCCAACCCAGGGATTGAACCCAGGTCTCCTGCATTGTAGGCAGACGCTTTACCATCTGAGCCACCAGGGAAGCCAAGTTGCCATAAGGAAAGAGCAAATTAGCCAGGATGGTACAGTCAGGCTTTCTTGCCCCATGGCCTCTTGCTCTTGCCACATTTTGTAAATGATTATGTAACAGCTGAGATCACTTATAGCACTGCGCATGCCCATCACGAGGTACCACCTTGGTTACAGCTACCTTGTGCTGTATGCTTGTATGAGCTCCACTTAGAAAATGGCAGTATTACTGCTGCCTCATGGCTGTGTTTGTTGGGTCAGCGATGAGAGGAGAGAATACAGTCTGTCTGCTGCTATGGCTGCTGTGCCAGCCAGGAGAGAATAAATATGTCTGCAGTTCCTATGGCTCCTTGAGTGTTCCTCCAGCTTCCCTGCTTGCACCTTGCTTAGCATGGGTTCAATGAACAGTGTGCACAGTGAGATACACTGAGACAACTGGCACTGTGAGAAGGATCAGCAATACTGTCACCATTTCTGATTCTACCTTGCTGTGGTTATTGTTGTTCAGTCACTAAGTTGTGTCTGATATTTGGTAACTCAGTGGATTGTAGCCAGCCAGGCTCTTCTATCCTCCACTCTCTCCTGGAATTTGCTTAAATTTATGTCCATTGAGTTAGTTATGCTATATCACCATCTCTTTCTCTGCTACTTCTTTTTCCTTTTGCCTTCAGTCTTTCCTGGCATCAGGATCTTTTCCAGTGAATCAGTTCTTCTCCTGAGGTGGCCAAAGTATTGGAGCTCCAGCTTCAGCATCAGTCTTTCCAATGACTATTCAGGGTGATTTTCCTTTAAAATTGACTAGTTTGATCACCTTGATTCTATCTTAAACATGCTCAAAATACTTACATTAGCCTACAGTTGGGCAAAATCATCTAACACAAAGTCTATTTATGTTGATTACCTCAAGTAATTTATTAAATACTGTTCAGTTCAGTTTCTCACTCATGTCTGACTTTGCGACCCTAGCTTTGACTAGACAGACCTGAGAGAGTCAATTGCTAGGCAGGTTGATAAGGGGGTCTCTCCTGGGGGTCCCCAAGTAAAGAGGGGTCTGGGGTTCTCAAGGAGGATGAAAGGACAAACTTTTTTTTCTTTTTTCCTCTATATTCCTTAGTCTTAGCAACATAAAACATTTTTATCTTTAAGCCTGGAACTGATGATTGCAAAACAAATTCAGTTTAAACTCCATACTAAGGATTATATAACAACAATATATTCTGCTTGAGGACGGCTTCTCCTTCCTGAAAACTTCTGGCTAATCCAGTTATCTGAAAAAAGTAAATTATGGGAGTGGGTCTCAATTCAATTCAGTTCAGTTGCCCAACTCTTTGCGACCCCATAAATCCCAGCACCCCTGGGCTCCCTGTCCATCACCAACTCCCAAAGTTCACTCAAACTCAAGTCCATTGAGTCGGTGATGCCATCCAGCCATCTCATCCTCTGTCGTCCCCTTCTCCTCCTGCCCCCAATCCCTCCCAGCATCAGAGTCTTTTCCAATGAGTCAACTCTTCGCATGAGGTGGCCAAAGTATTGGAGTTTCAGCTTTAGCATCATTCCTTCCAAAGAAATCCCAGGACTGATCTCCTTCAGAATGGACTGTCTGGATCTCCTCGCAGTCCAGGGGACCCTCAAGAGTCTTCTCCAACACCACAGTTCAAAAGCATCAAATCTTCGGCACTCAGCTTTCTTCACAGTCCAACTCTCACATCCATACGTGACCACTGGAAAAACCAGAGCCTTGGCTAGACAGACTTTTGTTAGCAAAGTAATGTTTCTGTTTTTGAACATGCTTTCCTTCCAAGGAGTAAGCTAGTAAGATCTTTACAACCTTCAGACATTCTTTTGATTCATTGTAATAACTAATTTAAAAGTATGTAACTCCACGGCTACCACTAGGGAGTCTTCTCTTGTGTTGTTGGAAGAGGGTGTTTGCTATGACTAGTGCGTTCTCTTGGCAAAATTCTATTAGCCTTTGCGCTGCTTCATTCCATACTCCAAGGCCAAATTTGCCTGTTACTCCAGGTGTTTCTTGGCTTCCTACTTTTGCATTCCAGTCCCCTATAATGAAAAGGAAAACTCTTTTGGGTGTTAGTTCTAAAAGGTCTTGTAAGTCTTCATAGAACCATTCAACTTCAGCTTCTTCAGTGCTACTGGTTGGGGCATAGCTTGGATTACCATGATATTGAACGGTTTGCCTTGGAAACAAACAGAGATCATTCTGTCATTTTTGAGATTGCATCCAAATGCTGTATTCTGGATTCTATTGTTGACCATGATGGCTACTCCATTTCTTCTGAGGGATTCCTGCCCACAGTAGTAGATATAATGGTCATCTGAATTAAATTCACCCATTCCAGTCCATTTTAGTTCACTGATTCCTAGAATGTCGACGTTCACTCTTAACATCTCTTGTTTGACCACTTCCAATTTGCCTTGATTCATGGACCTCACATTCCAGGTTCCTATGCAATATTGCTCTTTACAGCATTGGACCTTGCTTCTATCACCAGTCACATCCACAACTGGGTATTGTTTTTGCTTTGGTCCCATCCCTTCATTCTTTCTGGAGTTATTTCTCCACTGATCTCCAGTAGCATATTGGGCACCTACTGACCCAGGGAGTTCCTCTTTCAGTATCCTATCATTTTGCCTTTTCATACTGTTCATGGGGTTCTCAAGGAAAGAATACTCAAGTGGTTTACCATTCCCTTCTCCAGTGACCACATTCTGTCAGACCTCTTCACCATGATCCATCCGTCTTGGCTGGCCCCACGTGGCATGGCTTAGTTTCATTGAGTTAGACAAGGCTGTGGTCTGTGTGCTCAGAATAGCTAGTTTTCTGTGACTATGGTTTCAGTGTGTCTGCCCTCTTCTCTGATGCCCTCTCACAACACCTACTCTCTTACTTGGGTTTCTCTTACTTTGGACTTGGGGTATCTCTTCACTGCTGCTCCAGCTAAGCGAAGCCGCTCCTCCTTACTTTGGACTAGGGTCTCTCCTTAGGGTTGCCCCTCCTGACCTTGGACATGGGGTTGCTCCTCTCAGCCGCCACCCCGACCTCGGGCTTGGGATAGCTCCTCTCGGCCACTGCCCCTGACCTCGGATGTGAGGTAGCTCCTCTCGGCTGCTCCTGCACTGTTGCAGTGCTCCTGCACTGTCCTGGCACTCTTGGTGGCTGCCCCTGACTTTGGGCGAGGGATAGCTCCTCTCGGCCATGCTTCTGCGCGGTCCATCACAGCTAGTGCGCTTCTGCAAGGTCCACATCATCAGCATTGAAGTCAGATTGATTATATTCTTGGCAGCCAACGATGGAAAAGCTCTATACAGTCAGCAAAAAAAAAAGACCGGGAGCTGACTGTGGCTCAGATCATTTACTCCTTAATGCCAAATTCAGAATTAAATTGAAGAATGTAGGGAAAACCACTAGACCATTCAGGTATGACCTAAATCAAATGCCTTATGATTATACAGTGGAAGTGAGAAATAGATTTAAGGGACTAGATCTGATAGACAGAGTGCCTGATGAACTGCGGACGGAGTTTCGTGACACTGTACTGGAGTCAGTGATCAAGACCATCCCCAAGAAAAAGAAATACAAAAAAGTAAAATGGCTATCTGGGGAGGCCTTACAAATAGCTGTGAAAAGAAGCAACTGAATGGGAAAGACTGGAGATCTCTTCAAGAAAATTAGAGATATCAAAGGAACATTTCTTGCAAAGATGGGCTCGATAAAGGACAGAAATGGTATAGACCTAAAAGAAGCAGAAGATATTAAGAAGAAGTGGCAAGAATATACAGAAGAACTGTATAAAAAAGATCTTCACGACCCAGATAATCACGATGGTGTGATCACTCAGCTAGAGCCAGACATCCTGGAATCTGAAGTCAAGTGGGCCTTAGAAAGCATCACTATGAACAAAGTTAGCGGAGGTGATGGAATTCCAGTGGAGCTATTTCAAATCCTGAAAGATGATGCTGTGAAAGTGCTGCACTCAATATGCCAGCAAATCTGGAAGCAGTGGCCAGAGGACTGGAAAATGTTGGTTTTCATTCCAATCCCAAAGAAACGCAATGCCAAAAAATGCTCAAACTACTGCACAATTGCACTCATCTCACAAGCTAGTAAAGTAATAGTCAAAATTCTCCAAGCCAGACTTCACCAATATGTGAACCGTGAACTTCCAGATGTTCAAGCTGGTTTTAGAAAAGGCAGAGGAACCAGAGATCAAATTGCCAACATACACTGGATCATCAAAAAAGCAAGAGAGTTCCAGGAAAACATCTATTTCTGCTTTATTGACTATGCGAAAGCCTTTGACTGTGTGGATCACAATAAACTGTGGAAAAGTCTGAAAAAGATGGGAATACCAGACCTCTTGACCTCCATCTTGAGAAACTTATATGCAGGTAGGAAGCAACAGTTAGAACTGGACATGAAACAACAGACTGGGCCAAATTGGAGGAGTACATCAAGGCTGTATATTGTCACCCTGCTTATTTAACTTATATGCAGAGTACATCATGAGAAACGTTGGGCTGGAAGATGCACAAGCTGGAATCCAGATGGCCCGGAGAAATATCAATAACCTCAATTATGCAGATGACATCACCTTTACGGCAGAAAGTGAAGAGGAACTAAAGAGTCTTTTGATGAAAGTGAAAGAGGAGAGTGAAAGAGGAGAATGTTGGCTTAAAGCTCAACATTCAGAAAACTAAGTTCATGGTGTCTGGTCCCATCACTTCATGGGAAATAGATGGGGAGACAGTGGAAAGAGTGTCAGACTTTATTTTTCTGGACTCCAAAATCACTGCAGATGGTGACTGCAGCCATGAAATTAAAAGACACTTACTCCTTGGAAGGAAAGTTATGACCAACCTAGATAGCATATTGAAAAGCAGAAACATTACTTTTCCAACAAAGGTCCATCTAGTCAAGGCTATGGTTTTTCCAGTGGTCATGTATGGATGTGAGATTTGGACTGTGAAGAAAGCTGAGCACCAAAGAATTGATGCTTTCGAACTGTGTTGTTGGAGAAGACTCTTGAGAGTCCCTTGAACTGCAAGGAGATCCAACCAGTCCATTCTAAAGGAGATCAGTCCTGGGTGTTCTTTGAAAGGACTGATGCTAAAGGTGAAACTCCAATACTTTGGCCACCTCATGCAAAGAGTTGACTTGTTGGAAAAGACTGATGCTGGGAGGGATTAGGGGCAGGTGGATAAGGGGACGACAGAGGATGAGATAGCTGGATGGCATCACCAACTCGATGGACATGAGTCTGAGTGAAATCTGGGAGTTGGTGATGGAGAGGGAGCCCTGGAGTGCTGTGATTCATGGCGTCGCAGAGAGTCGGACATGACTGAGTGTCTGAACTGGAACTGGAACACTAGCGAGAGGGCAATCTTTCTGCCCCTTCTGATGTCTATGTCAGGAGATTTCTCTATATCTTTTATATTTTAATAAATCTTTATTACACAAAAGCTCTGAGGGATCAAGCCTCTCCTCTGGCTCTGGATTGAATTCTTCCCCTCCAGAGGCCAAGACCCCTGATGTCTTTTGTGGTTCAGCAACAACCTTTCAGACCCATGTTGCCAAAGTAATGTCTCTGCTTTTTAATATGCTTTCTAGGTTGGTCATAAGTTTCCTTCCAAGGAGAAAGCGTCTTTTAATTTCATGGCTGCAGTCACCATCTGCAGTGATTTTGGAGCCCCCCAAAATAAAGTCTCTCACTGTCTCCACTGTCCCCCTCTATTTGCCATTAAGCAATGGGACCAGATGCCATGATCTTAGTTTTCTGAATGTTGAGTCTTAAGCCAACATTTTCACTCTCCTATTTCACTTTCATCAGTAGGCTCTTTAGTTCTTCACTTTCTGCCATAAGGGTGGTATCAGCTGCAAATCTGAGGTTATTGATATTTCTCCCAGCAATCTTGATTCCAGCTTGTGCTTCTTCCAGCCCAGCATTTCAAATGATGTAATCTGCATATAAGTTCAATAAGCAGGGTTACAATGTACACTCTTGATGTACTCCTTCCCTAATTTGGAACCAGTCTGTTGTTCCATGTTCAGTTCTAACTGTTGCTTCCTGGCCTTCATATAGGTCTCTCAAGAGTCAGGTCAGGTGGTCTGGTATTCCCATCTCTTTCAGAATTTTCCAGAGTTTGTTGTGGTCCACACAATGGATTTGGCATAATCAATAAAGCAGAAGTAGATTTTTTCTGGTACGCTCTTGCTCTTTTGATGATCCAGCAGATGTTGACAATTTGATCTCTGGTTCCTCTGCCTTTTCTAAAACCAGCTTGAACATCTGGAATTTCACAATTCACATATTGCTGAAGCCTGGCTTGGGGAATTTTGAGCATTACTTTAATAACATGTGAGATGAGTGCAATTCTGTTGTAGTTTGAGCATTCTTTGGCATTGCCTTTCTTTGGTGTTGGAATGAAAACTGATCTTTTCCAGTTCTGTGGCCACTGCTGAGTTTTCCATATTTGCTGGCATATTGAGTGCAGCACTTTCACAGCATCATCTTTTAGGATTTGAAATAGCTGAGCTGGAATTCCATTACCCCCACTAGCTTTGTTCAAGTGATGCTTCCTAAGGCCTTCTTGACTTCACATTCCAGGATGTCTGGCTATAGATGGTGATTATACTATCGTGATTATCTGGGTCATGAAGATCTTTTTTGTATAGTTCTTCTGTATATTCCTGCCACCTCTTCTTAATATCTTCTGCTTCTGTTAGGTCGATACCATTTCTATCCTTTATTGTTCCTTTCTCTGCATGAAATATTCCCATGGTATCTCTAATTTTCTTAAAGGAATCTCTAGACCTTCCCATTCAATTGTTTCCCTCTATCTCTTTGCATTGATCACCGAGAAGGCTTTCTTATCTCTCCTTGCTATTCTTTGAAACTCTGCATTCAAATGAATATATCTTTCCTTTTCTCCTTTGCCTTTTGCTTCTCTTCTACTCACAGTTATTTGTAAGGCCTCCTTAGAAAACCATTTTGCCTTTTTTGCATTTCTTTTTCTTGGGGATGGTCTTGATCCCTGCCTCCTGTACAATGTCTCGAACCCCAGTCCCTAGTTCTTCAGGCACTCTGTATATCAGATCTAATCCCTTGAATCTATTTGCCACTTCCACTGTGTAATCTTAAGGGATTTGATTTAGGTCATATTTGAATCCTCTATTGGTTTTCCCTACTTTCTTCAGTTTAAACAACAGAATGATCTCTGTTCGCTTCCAAGGCAAACCATTCAATATCACAGTAATCCAAGTCTATGCCCAGATCAGTAATGCTGAAGAAGCGGAAGCTGAACAGTTCAATGAAGATCTACAACATCTTCTAGAACTAACACCCAAAAAAGATGTCCTTTTCATTATAGGGGACTGGAATGCAAAAGTAGGGAGTCAAGAAATACCTGGAGTAACAGGTAAATTTGGCCTTGGAGTACAGAATGAAGCAGAGCAATGGCTAACAGAATTTTGTCATGAGAACACACTGGTCATAGCAAGCACCCTCTTCCAACAACACAAGAGAAGACTCTACACATGGACATCACCAGATGGTCAATACCAAAATCAGATTGATTATATTCTTTGCAGCCAAAGATGGAGAAGCTCTATACAGTCAGCAAAAACAAGACCAGGAGCTGACTGTGGCGCAGATTATGAACTCATTAAATACTGTACTGAAAGTGAAAAACAGTGCTCATTTGGGTACAGAACAATTGTAACTATGTATATTGATTGTTTACCCTTGTATTCACAAGGCTTACTTGGAGCTGCAGCTCATACTGCTACCTAGCAACATGGAAATGTTTCATGCTATCCCTATCCTGGGAAAAAAGTTAAAATCCAAAATTTTAACTACAGTTTCTACTGCATATTACTTGTGCACTATCACACACACACACACACACACAAAATCACAAAACATAAGTCAGGGACCATCTGTAGTAGTTACTTGTGCTCCCCATCTCAGATTACAGAATTCTCACATTCTGGAGATCATTTTCACTTTTTATAGATGTCATTCAGGAACTTAACCAAGATGCAAAAGTAATAGATGAGCAGATTGAGATAAACTAAAATTGTGTTTAGACACTATAGAACTCAAAGTTATCAGTTCAGTTCAGTCCCTCAGTCGTGTCCAACTCTTTGTGACCCCATTAATCACAGCACGCCAGGCCTCCCTGTCCATCACCAACTCCTGAAGTTCACTCAAACTCACGTCCATCGAGTCGGTGATGCCATCCAGCCATCTCATCCTCTGTCGTCCCTTTCTCCTCCTGCCCCCAATCCCTCCCAGCATCAGAGTCTTTTCCAATGAATCAACTCTTCGCATGAGGTGGCCAAAGTACTGGAGTTTCATCTTTAGCATCATTCCTTCCAAAGAACACCCAGGGCTGATCTCCTTTAGAAGTTATAGGCATGACTAATACATACATGGAGTTTTTAAATGCTTTAGTAGGTATAAAGCAGCAATTAGGATCAATTTTAAGATATAGGATAAAGATAGAGTAACCAACAACAACTAAAAATAAATGGTCTATTTCTATTCATAATTCTTCCTTTCTTTTCATCATTAATACAAATTTATAATACATTAAAACTAGCAGCTTTCTTAGTGATCATATATTATACTTTATTGTTGATATGAAATTCAATATCTGAGGAGGGTAACTAAATGAGGAGATGATGGATTAAATTAGTGGCAAAACTAGAACTAGGTGGGACTCAATCCTTCTGCATTTCAATCCAGACCACTTTTATGTGAGCAGGCATATGCCAACAGCTGGCTAACTGTTCTCTAAATGATTTCTTATTCTTTCTGAGCACAGAATTCAACTAAATCTCTAGCTTCACTTGAAGTTAGGTAACTTCATCTGTCCTTCAGTCTTGTTAAATCCTCCTACAGCAGGCTCTATTCTTTCTCCTCTCCTGTCTGTTGGCACCTATGAAAGACAAGATAATCCTAGAAACCACACTTTGAAGTGGAAGATCTTCTGTTAGTCTGGATCCTGCATCATTGTAAGGATATTCCTCTTCCTCTACCACCTCTATTTAGACTTTGCGTGAGTGAGAAATATGCAATTGTGTTGTCACTGAGATTTAAGAATCCAGCAGTGAGTGTTGCCTTAATTAATAAAGGTCTATACCTTTTGTAAAATAATAATCTGAGACATATTTTAATAGGCTAAGAATAGAGACCAGTGGGCAAATGTGTGCAGACAAAGCTATAATCAATAGGTGCTCTCTTCTACATGTTCCATTTGTGCCTTGTCTAAACCTGTCTCTGTCATAAAAAGGGTAACTGGCTCTGGCAGGGATGCTTTCTTTACTACATGAGATAGAATGTGTCATCTGTATTCAATCCACAGAAGATACTAAAGCTGAAACAGAGAGCTGTCAAAAGCAATACAATGGGAAGAAGCTCTAGGAAAAACAGACAAGAGCAAGCAAGAGTAAATGCAGTAATGGGGTGAACAGTTTACTTGGAAAAAAAAAAGAATTAAATTTTTCCCATGAGCCATCTGGAGCATGGTACATAGGTGGGTTTGTATTCATCACCTCATTTTAGATAGAAGATGTCCATAACATATTTTTTTTTTTTTTATGTTCATGGCAATAGCACTATCTCCTTTCTTCTGAAAATAACCTCTGAGATCCAATATTCATCATCCTTTCCTATAAGAAAATTGGTCATCCATTATCATCAGCAACCAGTCCTAGTCACTCAATATCATCCAAGGAAGCCATTTAGGACAAACCACAGAACTGGTTGCTATGGACTGGACCTCCACATCAATTTTTCCTTGTATTGGAATTTGCTCACCTTATTTAATTGTCTCCCTTAACACAGTCATCTATCTGGGTTCATTGACTGGTCTGGATTTACACAGGTTGTTTGAAAGATAAAGGTCAGATACACACCAGACTGCTAGAACCACATTTATTAACCACCGTCCTCCAACCCCCTTCCCCCACCTGCCTCTCTTACTTTCAACATCGTCAGTGTCATCTGGAGCAAGAGAACAATAAATTAAATGTGGCAGAACATGAAATGGGAGCCAAAAACAAAGCCACAGATTAGTGATAAACGATGCCAAGTTCAACCTTATTAGCCTTTGAAAAACCATACAGTTCTGCCAAGCCAGTATCTAAACCTTATTTATATATAAAACCCCTATATGGTCCAGTTGCTGCTGGCTTTAATCAGAGGATGACAAAGAGGCAATTAGATATGGCTTGAAGATGAAGTCCTTCCTCAAGGGGATTTGCTACTTGCTGAGATGTCAGCCTACAAAGTTTTGAAAATTCTTTCTTCACTCTCTTCCTTCGAGCCTTGCTAATTTTACACCATCAGCCTTCAGATTTTATTTTTTTTTAATATTCACATGTCTGCATTCATAAAGCATCCTCAGGAAAGAAAATATCAAAGTAGTCCCAGTGCAAATAAGAGAGCTACTCATGCTGTGCTAGTTTCATCAAACCATAACTTCGATGCTGCCCTTTGGGGACAGGATCTTTCTTGGAGGCCAACACTTAGAACTGCAACATATCACAGGATCCAGATTCTGAGCAGTATAGCTGGTACTGAGTAATTACTACAAGGATGACGGCTATATTTAACTACCTTTTTCTCAACTGATATTGTGAGAAGTGGCAAGTTATTCAAGGGACCAAGGTGAGGGTGTGGATAGGTCCAGAGAACTGACTCAATATCACAGAGCCCTGAAAACTGGGGCAGAATAAAGATGGTTAACCCAGATATCAAACAAAGACTTAATTAAGGTAAATCAAGAGAATAATTCTTCAGAAGACCAGAGCATGCCTTGTTGCATGCCTTAGCAGGTTAGGCAATAGTGTGCATCAAATCCATAAAGTGAGGAGCACATCAAAATCCAATTTTTTATAAATAAGTCAGAATTAATTGTATTGAACATCTCCTATACAGTGTATGCTTTTAGTACTAGGGTAAAACAGTACTGCGAAACAAGAAAGCTTTGTTCATTCAGCATATTGGAAATTGATAGGAACAGTTAATGAGAGAAAGGAAAAGTCATTGGGTTGACAAGAATAGAAGAAACCCAAACTGAATGCACACAGAGAGGGAAACCTACATGCTTAGTTATTAGAAACAGATCTGGAGGAGTTAGAAGCCTAAAATTAATAAATTCAAACATGAAGATGCACTGGTACAGTGGTCTAAGCACTGAGTTAAAGCTAAAGCTTTGTTACTGAAAGTGGGGTCCACTTTCATCTGCAACACAGGGAGCTTGATGAAAATGCAGAAACTTGGGCCCTACCCTACCTCCTAAATCAGATTCTACATTTTAACAAGATGATTTGAAAGTGTGTAAAGTTCGGAAATATCACTTTGAAGATTTGCATCAGGAAGAGCAAAACCAGTCTGACTTCATAGCATCCCCAGTAAATACTTGAGGAAGGGGATTCACAGGTGGCTCAGTGATAAAGAATCTGCCTGCCAATCTAGGAGAGGAGACACACAAGACATGGGTTTGATCCCTTGGTCAGGAAGATAACCTGGAGTAGGAAATAGCAATCCACTCCCCAAGAAAAAGAAATGCAAATGGGCAAAATGGTAGTCTGTGGAGGCCTTACAAATAGCTGAGAAAATAAGAGAAGTGAACGGCAAGGGATAAAAGGAAAGATATGCCCTTCTGAATACAGAGTTTCAAAGAATAGCAAGAAGAAATTTTTTTTAAAAAAGCCTCCTTAAGTAAACAATGCAAAGAAATAGAGGAAAACAATAGCCTGGGAAAGACTAGAGATCTCTTCAAGAAAGTTAGAGATACCAAGGGAATATTTCATGCAAGATGGGCACAATAAAGGACAGAGACAGTATGGACCTAACAGGAGCAGAAGAAGCAAAGAAGAGGTGGAAAGACTACACACAAAAAAACTGTGTAGAAACATCTTAATGAGCCAGATAACCATGATAGTGTGATCACTCACCTAGAACCAGACATTGTGGAATGCAAAGTTATCTACTAATATTCATATCCAGTTAAAAGTAAAATCTTCCAGGTGGACAAGCTGGATTTAGACAAGGCAGAGGAACGAGAGATCAAAACTGGCAATATTTGTTAGATCTTAGAAAATACAAGAGAATTCCAGAAAAACATCTACTTCTGCTTCATTGACTATGCTAAAGTCTTTGACTGTGTGGACCACAAAAAAACTGTGGGAAATTCTTCCAGAGATGGCAATGCCAGGCCACCTTACTTGCCTCCTGCAAAACCTGTATGCAGGTCAAGAAGCGACAGTTAGAGCCAGACATAGAACAATGGACTGGTTCAAAAATAGGGAAAGGAGTATGTCAAGATTGTATACTGTTGCCCTGCTTAACTTAACTTACATGCAGAATATCTCATGTGAAATGCTGGGCTGGATGAAGCACAAGCTGGAAATAAGATTGCCAGGAGATATATCAATAACCTCAGATATGCAAATGACACCACCGTAATGGTAGAAAGCAAAGAGGAATTAAAGAGCCTCTTGATGAATGTGAAAGATATGAGTGAAAAAGCTGGCTTAAAGCTCCACATTCAAAAAACAAAGATCATGGCATCTGGCCCCATCACTTCTTGACAAATAGATGGGGAAACAATGAAACAGTGACAGAGTTTATTTTCTTGGGCTCCAAAATCACTGTAGATGTTGACTGCAATCATGAAATTAAAAAATGATTACTCCTTGGAAGAAAATCTATGACAAAACTGGACAGCATATTAAAAAGGAGATCCATTACTTTGCCGACAAAGGTCTATATACTCCAAGCCATGATTTTTCCAGTAGTCATGTATGGTTGTGAGAGTTGAATCATAAAGAAGACTGAGTGCTAAAGAATTGATGCTTTTGAACTGTGGTATTGGAGAAGACTTTTGAAAGTCCCTTGGACTCCAATGAGATCAAAGCAGTCAATCCTAAAGGAAATCAACCCTGAATATTCTCTCAAAGGACTGAAGCTCCAATACTTCAGCCACCTGATGCAAAGAGCCAACTCATGAGAAAAGACCCTGATGCTGGGAAAGATGGAAGGCAGGAGGAGAAGGGGATGACAGAGGATGAAATGGTTAGATGGCATCACCCACTCAATGGACATGAGTTTGAGCAAGCTCCAGGAGATGGTGAGGGACAGGGAAGCCTCGTGTGCTGCAGTCTAGGGGGTCAAACAGAGTTGGACATGACTGAGTGACTGAACAACAACAACAACCAGTCTTAGTGCTTGGAAAATTCCATGGACAGAGAAGCCTGGCAGGCTACACTCCATGGGGTTGCCAAGAGTCAGACATGACTGAGCGCACATAAAAGCAAGAAAGCAAGGTAGCGATCTTTGCTTCTGTGCTGAAAGTCTACACTTTCTATTAGGGAACTGAAGTGCCTGGCTGCATAGGGTTTGAACCTTAGAGGGAAACAGCACATTGTTATGAGGCCTTCCATGACAGACAGAGAGGGGAACCCAAGAAATAGTGTCCTTCCCAGGAGGAAATAAACTGAAGACCACATGGCTTTCTCACCAAGTCCCACTCTGCCATCTCTTGGTCCACAACCTGAGGTGAATCCTGACTGTCCATCTGCCCCAATACCTGATAAACAGCCCACAGTTATCTTTTGAGGAAAACAGACCTACACGTTCCAAAGATGTCTACTGTCAGTTGCCTTTGCCAGTTCACCCAGCTCTTTATTTAAAATTATGAAAAGACAACCAAAGTCACCAAACATTTTAGAGAAGTAAACATTGTAAAAAAGTTGAAGATGAAAAAATATTTAACTGCTAATATGGCTTTGACTCTAATAACCAAAACATGCAGAAACATGAAGATTTGCTACAATAATGTCAAATAGCAAAATGTCACAGAACATGAAAAATCAGCCACTGACCAGAATCACTCGGAGGGCTTGTGAAAACATAGCTTTGTGGGCCCAACTCCAGAGTTTCTGTTCCACTTGGTGTAGGCAGGGCTAGAAAATATATTTTTGACAAGACCACAGGCGATGTCGATATTACTGGCTCAACAACCGTACACTGGGAACCGCTGATCAACATGATCCAGCAGAGCAGGCAACCTGGGAATAAAAACAGATGTTACTCAGGAAATAACAAGCAATTCCAGGTGTGACTATCAAAATTGTCCACACATTACCAGATGTCCCCCGGGAGTCAGGGGAGACTATCATACCAGGTTGAAAACCACCAACTTGATCCAATTACTTGTGAGAATATTGGGGCCAACATCATACATTTAGACTGAAAGTGAAAGTGAAGTCGCTCAGTCATGTCTGACTCTTTGCAACCCCGTGGACTGTAGCCCACCAGGTTCCTCCATCCATGGGATTCTCCAGGCAAGAATACTAGAGTGGGTTGCCATTTCCTTCTCCAGGGGAATCTTCCTGATCCAGGGATCAAACCCAGGTCTCCCGCATTGCAGGCAGACGCTTTAACCTCTGAGCCACCAGGGAAGCCCTACATTTAGACTAGTAGTTCTTAAACCATGCATGTATCAGGATCTTCTAAAGAAACTATTAAAACATGAAGTGCTAAGTCTCCAGATTTTCTGGTTCCCAGGTTATAATAAGGCAGTTTGTCTATGCACCACAATTTGAGAAAGACTGGTTTAGTACATCCAGGGCTTAAAAAACATTTTTTACTCCATTCCATGGAGACAGGCTTTCCTCCTTGGTGGCCCTGTGGATTTAAGGTGGAGGACACATCTCTGCCTATAGTCTGTGTCCTCGTTGAAAATGAAAATAGGGATTGAATGTTATTAAGGAAGCAATAAGGAAGTTCTGCTACTGTTCATATTCATAGAACTGGCCTGGCCAGTGGACCTGAATGACCAGTGTTATGTTGGAATATGATAGGAAGACATTAGAGGCCAGAGCAAGAATTTTAGTTATGTGAGTTGGGGCCAGAGGGATCTGTGAGCCTACTAAGGGTGACCACAAGTCCACTATCCCATGAAGTTGTATGGAGCATAAAAAGTAGAAGGGAATGGGGTGAAGCATGAAGAACTGTAATACAGCTACCTTTGAAGACAGTGTTAGCTTTGCCAGTTATAAAAAGTTGTCAAGTGCAGTCTGGAATTTGAATCAATCAGATTAGTGCCTCCTTTTGTGTGCCAGAGGAGAGCAGGTAAATCATAATGTTAGTTTGAAAGGAAATATACAGAATAGATTTAGCATAAGAAGAAAAAAGCATTTCCTGCCCCTGAGAGAGAAGTTTTCCTTCTTGTTATAAAGGTCTCTGTCTCCAGGATTACCTCCTTATACTTCTAAACTGGATCTCACTTTCCATTATGGCCCAGTTTAAGTTCCGCTTGCTTTGTGTCCAGCGCAACTCACCAACTCCATTCAAATCTCACTTGATTCTTTTCTAACTTTTTTGAATATTTAATTCTGTGCTGTTTCATCATGTTTTTAAGGTGGAAAATCTGACTAGCAGAAAAAACTATATGCAAATACCTCTAGGAGTACAATGGAACTATTTTTCTATTGATTTCCTTCATTCCAGGCCAATGTACTGCCTTTGAGCAGCCACATCCATTTCTGCAGTGAAAAAAGGCACCACATAAAACTTATAGAAATCAAGGACAAAGTTAAAAGCAACTGTGCCTTGAATCCTTCATTTCTTCAATTACTGGTGTGAACTCAGGCAATTTAATCTAACTTCTCTGCCATTTAGTATCCTCTTCTGTTTGAAAGAGGATAACAGTTGCTTTCAGAATCAGACATAATGTACAGAAAAGGCCTGATACCAAGGTTTCTAAATAGTAGGACAAAATAAATGGAACAATTTTTATCCTTATTAAAAGACAAACATATGGATGCATGCTTTGTTTACAGGCTGGCTGCTCACTGGCACAGTCCAGTGTATATTTCACATTTTATCCTAACTTTCCTGTCCTACCTCACAATTTATCATGTTCATTATGCATCTACCTGATCTATCATATATACTTCTGTCTTTTTCTTGGCTATTTCTCATGTGGATTTCTTCCTTATTCTGTAAATAGATTTTTAGGTGGACCATCTCTGATGTCTTGCCTCCCAGTTGGGTTCAGTCTACTAGGAAAAACTTTCTAGCTGAACATTACTGAGGAGAGTGCTCACAGTGAAATCAGTCTTATTACAATAGGGGCTTTGAGCCCCTATTAAGTTACATCTGACATCACAATAAAAGTTTTCCAAATCTTACCTTAGATAAGGAAATTGAAGCTCAAACAGCAGGTAGAAATATGTGAACTGAAGCATTCAGTTTGCTTTACAGAAGGTCAACTCCCTGTCAAATACATGCCTCTTTTAACTTCTCCATCTCCTGTTTCTCTCCTTTTCTCTACCGGAAACCGATGCTAGAATGTCTTTGGACTCAGCAGGCAGGCTATTATTTTTGGCTAATTTTTATCATTATACTTGGGCTTCTGTTGGTAAGTTCTTAATGAGGTCCTGCACCACATGTGGTGGATCAATCCACATGGTTTTTGCAAGAAGTGAAAAATCTGCAACATGGCTAGAACAGGAAGTTAGCAAGCCTGCTCCTGTTCTGGGCATCTCAGTCCATGCCCACTTAGAAATATCAAATTAGAGAAGATAGTAATCTTCCTAGAGGCATGCCCTTCAACAACAAGAAAAGGCAGCTGACAGCAAAGAAGACTGAATAACTGTAAAAGCAATGTACAAGAAAGCAAAAATTTATAGTAGCAACAGTGATGCTGTTCAGAAGCTCTTCCAATCCTACTTCTCTCCCAGTGCCCCTATTATTCTCTTTGATGATTACAACATTTTCTTAATTGTGTCTTGCCTGAGTCTTCCTTCACTCGAGCTGATGCTCAACTGTGACTAGTTATCTTCCACTGAAAGAAATCATAAGCTATATTTACTTTAATGCCTCTGTCACACTACTTTTGCCTTCAGGACACTGTTTTTATTTATTTATTTATTTATTTTTAAATTTTAAAATCTTTAATTCTTACATGTGTTCCCAAACATGAACCCCCCTCCCACCTCCCTCCCCATAACATCTCTGTGGGTCATCCCCATGCACCAGCCCCAAGCATGCTGTATCCTGCGTCAGACATAGACTGGCGATTCAATTCTTACATGATAGTTTTTATTTCAGATATGTTGAATGTGACAGATCAGGAAATGACTGCCATTAAAACAATAACTTGTTAATTATATTAATAATTCCAAAGAAAATGTCACATCACACCAATGTAGGACCACATGGAGAAGCATCAGGATTGGTCAGGAGACAAAAAAAAATGAGAGAAAAACATGAGCAAGAGTCTTTAGTGTGGTTTTTACAGGAAAAACAAGTGAGACACAGTCAGCAGCTGAGCAGGCTTGGAATTGGATAGTTTGAATAATTGCAATGAACTCTTGGTTATATGGGAGAAGGCAATGGCACCCCACTCCAGTACTCTTGGCCTGGAAAATCGCATGGACAGAGGAGCCTGGTAGGCTGCAGTCCATGGGGTCATTAAGAGTCGGACAGGACTGAGAGACTTCACTTTCACTTTTCACTTCCATGCCTTGGAGAAGGAAACAGCAACCCACTCCACTGTTTTTGCCTGGAGAATCCCAGGGATGGCGGAGCCTGGTGGGCTGCCATCTATGGAGTCACACAGAGTTGGACACAACTGAAGCGACTTGGCAGCAGCAGCTTAGTTATGTGGGCAGTTTCTACTTGTCTGATTTAATAGCTGACCCTGGAATGATAGAGGGAAGGGGAAGCGGCACTCTGTGTTGCAGGAGCCTGACAATATGAGGCAAGTGGGAGTTTGAACTTGAAATGGGTTGATTACATATCAAAGACATATTTGCAAGCAAGAATTATCCTTATGAAACTAAAACAAAGCTACTCAAAAGCTCATAATGATTGTATACTGCCCCCCTCATACACACAAACCAAAACATATTCCATCCTACCCCAGATTACAGATATAAAATTAAATACTGTCACCATTAGTTATTAGAATAAATGCTTTTCTTTCTGTTTACCATTAAGTATGTTTAGGGTATGCATCTGAGTTATAATTAATTTCATTTGTTTCTATTTTCTTTGTTTGTCTTCCTTCCATTTGTATCGATTTGATTTTTTTTAATATATAAACCATTGAAAGGCTTTAGAATATCAAAACATGACAAAGCTATACTCAGAAAATTGTACTTTCTCATGTATCCTTCAACCCAGCCCTCTCACTGTTGTCTTCTTATAGGTAACAAACTTGGTTGTTTTTTAATTTATTTCCCCTATATTTCATCTAAATAAATCTTTTTAAGTAAGTCTCCCTTCATCTTGAGTGACAGAAGTTAAAAACAAGCTCCTACATTCATCAGATGCCCACACCATTTAACTTCCACAGTATCACTAGGAAGAAGGTATCATCTCAGTTTGAGATAATGGGATTTTTACTTGGGAATATGCCATTTATATTGGAATGGTAAAGAAGAATACATGTCACATCTCTTCAACATTTGGTGCTAGGAGGTCAGGAGTTAGAAATGGTTCAGGGTCCTAAATGTTTCTGTGACTAGAAACCCTCTAAACCCAGCCATCCCTAGACTATAGCCATGCCTTAGGAAGATGATTGCATAGGAGCACAAAAGTCAGGGGAAATGTGCCACTAAAGAGCTATAACTTTGAAGCTAAGATCCATGTAAGAATACCACTGGGTAAATAACATAACACTGCAGAAGAAAGATGCTTCCTTCAGATCCAAGCTCCCAAAGCAGCTGTAGATACCCCAAGTCTCATCTGTAGGAGATGGGGATAGTGCCCAACTTCTTGGCCATCGGATTTCAGTGGTGATCCAACAGGGACAGGCAAGATGTTGTGGGCAACCAGACTTAGTGGGTTAGACACCATGTGGTCATTACAATAGGTGAAAAGACTGTACATGGCCTACCATCTACACTCCCTCCCTTGGAAGTGATGATAACCAGAAGTGACTTCTTGGACTGAGTAAACTCACCCTGATGCCCTGAAGTTATCATAGCAGGAAAGATGATGAGGACAGAGAACAACATTCTTCTAATCATTTGGGAGTATTGCAAAGAGCATAATCATATTTTGTACCCACATCAGAGAAGGTTATGTGGATTTTATAGATGGGAAAACAGGCTAAGGAATACACACAGCTTGGTGACCACCATATAGTAAACAGCAGAACTAGATTTTGAACCTTGGCCTTTCTGAATACAAAGTCCATGCTCTGAGGACAATACACAGGAAGTCTGGGACCTGAGTTTGCTACCTGCAAATCCTTCAACAGCTCACATCCCCTCCCTATGTCTCATTTCCCCCATCTGTCTAAGGGAGTGGATAGAATCATCTCTAAACTATCTTCCAGTTCCTAAATGAACATTTGACCTTTATGTGTGTGTGTGTGTGTTTGGAAACACGGGGTCATTTTCCAGTGACAAGGGTCTTCAGCAAAAATGAATCAATATAGGTCATGAAAGCTCAGGGAAAATATGAGGAGTACATGGATTGGCTGGGTGGCATGGATATTGGGGTTTCCTGATCACTAATGTCATTCTAGATGTAGGGAACAGAAGAGATCTGGGAGAGCCCGGGGAGAGGAACTTTGGGATCAGCATGGAGATCCAAGTTGAATCAAGCATGGCAGGATAGCAACAGGAAATGACTGTTGAAAATCTCTTGGAATTTCCCTCTGGCAAAGAATTTTTTACTTTATGCTTCCATGTTTAAGTACTACCCCTCTATGCTACACATAAGCAGATTGAATCTCAAAGAGGTGAGGACCTTGATGGTGACATGTGGCTAATTAAGGAGAAAGTCAGAATCTCTCACCAGCCTTCCTGGTGAAAGATCATCTTCCCCTGCCCCTGGCTTCAGCACCAAGGAGAGATAGCAGTGAGAGTCAGCAAGGGGAAGAAGCCACCTACTTTTCCCATGCTCTCTGAACTCTAAGGTGTCACTTGTAAACAGGGCTCCTGGCTCTTAGATTAGTTTGCTTCTGTTTCCCTACCTAGTTTTGTAAAAGAAGACATTTGGTCATTCATTTTTCAGATCTACAAAGCCGATGTAGGAAAGTCTGTAAATTAATTCTTAGTTCCATAGCATTGCCTTCCAGAGAGCATAGCTTTACGATGCATCCCTGGAACAATGATGCCTAACTTTTACTAACCAGAGGTGCCAGGTGCAAAAGCCCTGCTTTGTGATGAAGTTAGGCATGTGAAACAGAAAAATAATCGGATTTGTTTGTCTCCTGATTTTTTTAAAAATCTGAGTCTGCTGAACAGGGCTATTAGGCACTGCTTCCTAAGACAGGTCTACTGTATGAAAAATGATGAAAGAAAAAAAGGATAATTTAATATGTAATTTGTATCTCATGTCATAAAGATTAGAAGTGGATACCACAATACATGAAGTAGAACTTATGAAAATAGAGGAAGAGGGGGTTTTAGTGAGTGGACAAGGAAATAATCCTATAAAAGGTGTATCCTGGGGGCATAGACACATCAATCAGCCATAGACTGGGGTCTCATGTAGGTTGTGAGGTCAGGCATTTGACTCTTGACAAAAGTCAAAGCAAGACAGGATATCAGTTCCTTAGCCATTTCTCATCAGGGCCAGCCATGCAAGCAGAGACCAGAAAAAAGAAAATCCTCATTAGGAGGATCTGAAGTCAGGCAAGGAGATGAGAGAAAGGGTCCTCAACTGTACCTCGACAAGCCCTAGAATAGGCACTGGAAGGGCAAGGAGCAAAGCCATTTCTAATCTTAAAAAGAAACCTGTATATGTCAGTCCCAATTTCCTAAATTATTCCACCCTCACCATCCCCTTAGTGTCCATAAGCTTGTTCTATGTGTCTGTCTCTATTTCTGCTCTACAAATAAAACCATCTATACCATTTTTTCTAGATTCCACATATATGCATTAATAAACAATATTTGTTTTTCTCTTTCTGACTTATTACAACTGTATGACAGTCTCTAGGTCCATCCATGTCTATCCTATTCTATAAAAAATAAATAACTAGTGAAACCTACCATAGAGCACAATGAGCTGTACTCAGTGCTCTGTGATGAACTAAATGGGAAGGAGATCCAAAAAAGAGGGGCTATATGTATATGTATTGCTGTACAGCAGAAACTAATACAACATTGCAAAGCAACTACTCCTATTAAAAAGAAAAAAAAAAAAGGCCTAAATCTGAAAAAGCCAAACTCATAGAAATAGCAGAACAGTGGTTACCAGTGGCTGGGAGTGGGGTACCTGGGGAGATATTGATGAAAGAGTACAAACTCCCAACTGTAAATAAATAAGACCTGGATATCTAATGTATAATATGATACTCTAATTAACAATACAATATTATATATCTGGAAGCTTTTAAGATAGTAGATTTTAAAAGCTATAACATGAAAAAATCATAATTATCTGAAAAAATTAAGACTTTAACTAACCTCATGTAGCAATAATTTTGTAACATATAGATGTATATAATCAGTACATTGTTCACTTTGAACTTACATGTTTTTTGGTCTTTATTTATTTTAATTGGAGGCTGATTTTTTTAAATATTGTGGTGGTTTTTGCCAAATATCGACATAAATCACCCATGGGTGTACATGTCGCACCATCCTGAACCGCCCCTCCCACCTCCCTGAACTTATAATATGCTATATATCAATAATATCTCAATAAAATGGGAGGAGTCATTCTGTGTTCCTCATTAATGGCACGTGTGTAGTGAGTGGGGCTTCCTAGGCTTCTAATACATTGCAAGCAGATTCTTTACCAACTGGGCCATCACTGAAGCCCAACAATTCGGGAGTGAGTGGGTAGTGTATCCCTTCTCCACAGGATCTTCATGACCCAGGAATGGAACCAGGTCTCCTGCATTGCAGAAGGATTTTTACCAACTGAACTACCAGGGAATCCCATATTTCTCATCAGTCAGTTCAGTTCAGTCGATCAGTTCTGTCCGACTCTTTGCAACCCCATGAATCGTAGCATGCCAGGCCTCCCTGTCCATCACCAACTTCCGAGTTCACTCAGACTCATTTCCATTGAGTCAGTGATGCCAACCAACCATCTCATCCTCTGTCGTCCTCTTCTTCTCTGGCCCCCAATCCCTCCCAGGATCAGGGCCTTTCCCAACGAGTCAGGTCTTTGCATGAGGTGGCCAAAGTACTGGAGTTTCAGCTTTAGCATCAGTCCTTCCAAAGAAATCCCAGGGTTGATCTCGTTCAGAATGGACTGGTTGGATCTCCTTGCAGTCCAAGGGTCTCTCAAGAGTCTTCTCCAACACCACAGTTCAAAAGCATCAATTCTTCAGTGCTTAGCCTTCTTCACAGTCCAACTCTCACATCCATACATGACCATGGGAAAAACCATAGCCTTGACTAGATGGACCTTTGTTGGCAAAGTAATGTCTCTGCTTTTCAATATGCTACCTAGGTTGGTCATAACTTTCCTTCCAAGGAGTAAGGGTCTTTTAATTTCATGGCTGAAGTCACCATCTGCAGTGATTTGGGAGCCCCCAAAAATAAAGTATGACACTATTTCCACTGTTTCCCCATCTATTTCCCATGACGTAATGGGACCAGATGCCATGATCTTTGTTTTCTGAAAGTTGAGTTTTAAACCAACTTTTTCACTCTCCTCTTCCACTTTCATCAAGAGGCTTTTTAGCTCCTCTTCACTTTCTGCCATAAGGGTGGTGTCATATGCATATCTGAGGTTATTGATATTTCTCCTGGCAATCTTGATTCCAGCTTGTACTTCTTCCAGTTCAGCATTTCTCATGATGTACTCTGCATAGAACTTAAATAAGCAGGGTGACAATATACAGCCTTGATGTACTCCTTTTCCTATTTGGATCCAGTCTGTTGTTCCATGTCCAGTTCTAACTGCTGCTTCCTGACCTGCATACAGATTTCTCAAGAGGCTGGTCAAGTGGTCTGGTATTCCCATCTATTTGAGAATTTTCCACAGTTTATTGTGATCCACACAGTCAAAGGCTTTCGCATAGTCAATAAAGCAGAAATAGAATTTTTCTGGAACTCTCTTGCTTTTTCCATGATCCAGCAGATGTTGGCAATTTGATATTTGGTTCCTCTGCCTTTTTGAAAACCAGCTTGAACATCTGGAAGTTCACGGTTCACATATTGCTGAAGTCTGTCTTGGAGAATTTTGAGCATTACTTTACTAACGTCTGAGATGAGTGCAATTGTGTGTTAGTTTGAGCATTCTTTGGCATTGCCTTTCTTTGAGATTGGAATGAAAACTGACATTTTCCAGTCCTCTGGCCACTGCTGAGTTTCCACATTTGCTGGCATATTGAGTGCAGCACTTTCACAGCATCATCTTTCAGGATTTGAAATAGCTCCACTGGAATTCCATCACCTCCACTAGCTCTGTTCGTAGTGATGCTTCCTAAGGCCCACTTGACTTCATATTCCAGGATGTCTGGCTCCAGGTGAGTGATCACACCATTGTGATTATCTTGGTTGTGAAGATCTTTTTTGTACAGTTCTTCTGTGTATTCTTGCCACCTCTTCTGCTTTTGTTAGGTCCATACCATTTCTGTCCTTTATCAAGCCCATCTTTGCATGAAATGTTCCCTTGGTATCTCTAATTTTCTTGAAAAGATCTCTAGTCTTTCCCATTCTGTTGTTTTCCTCTATTTCTTTCCATTGATCGCTGAGAAAGGCTTTCTTATCTCTCCTTGCTCTTCTTTGGAACTCTGCATTCAGGTGCTTATATCTTTCCTTTTCTCCTTTGCTTTTTGCTTCTCTTCTTTTCATAACTATTTGGAAGGCCTCCCCAGACAGCCATTATGCTTTTTTGCATTTCTTTTCCATGGGGATGGTCTTCATCCCTGTCTCCTGTACAATGTCGCGAACCTCAGTCCATAGTTCATCAGGCACTCTATCTATCAGATCTAGGCCCTTAAATCTATTTCTCACTTCCACTGTACAACCATAAGGGATTTGATTTAGGTCATATCTGAATGGTCAAGTGGTTTTCCCTACTTTCTTCATTTTAAGTCTGAATTTGGTAGTAAGGAGTTCATGATCTGAGCTACAGTCAGCTCCCGGTTTAGTTTTTGCTGACTGTATAGAGCTTCTCCATCTTTGGCTGCAAAGAATATAATCAATCTGATTTCGGTGTTGACCATCTTGTGATGTCCATGTGTAGAGTCTTCTCTTGTGTTGTTAGAAGAGGGTGTTTGCTATGACCAGTGCATTTTCTTGGCAAAACTCTGTTAGTCTTTAACCTGCTTCATTCCGCATTCCAAGGCTAAATTTGCCTGTTACTTCAGGTGTTTCTTGACTTCCTACTTTTGCATTCCAGTCCCCTATAATGAAAAGGACATCTTTTTGGGGTGATAGTTCTAAAGAGTCTTGTATGTCTTCATAGAACCGTTCAACTTCAGCTTCTTCAGTGTTTCTGCTTGGGGCATAGACTTGGATTACTGTGATATTGAATGGTGTGCCTTGGAAACAAACAAAGATCATTTTGTCATTTTTCAGATTGCATCCAAGTACTGCATTTCGGACTCTTTTGTTGACCATGATAGCTACTCCGTTTCTTCTGAGGGATTCCTGCCCACAGTAGTAGATATAATGGTCATCCTAGTTAAATTCATCCATTCCAGTCCATTTTAGTTCGATGATTCCCAGAATGTCTTTGTTCACTCTTGCCATCTCTTTTTTGACCACTTCCAATTTGCCTTGATTCATGGACCTCACATTCCAGGTTCCTATGCAATATTGCTCTTTACAGCATCAGACTTTGCTTCTATCACCAGTCACATCCACAACTGGGTATTGTTTTTGCTTTGGCTCCATTCCTTCATTCTTTCTCGAGTTATTTCTCCACTGATCTCCAGTAGCTTATTGGGCACCTACTAACCTGGGGAGTTCCTCTTTCAGTATCCTATCATTTTGCCTTTTCATACTGTTCATGAGGTTCTCAAGGCAAGACTACTCAAGTGGTTTGCCATTCCCTTCTCCAGTGGACCACATTCTGTCAGACCTCTCCACCATGACCAGCCCATCTTGGGCGCCCCCATGGGCATGGCTTAGTTTCATTGAGTTAGACAAGGCTGTGGTCCTAGTGTGATTCTCGTTTCAATGTGTCTGCCCTCTGATGCCCTCTTGCAACACCTACCATCTTACTTGGGTTTCTCTTACCTTGGACATGAGGTATCTCTTCACAGCTGCTCCAGCCAAGCACAGCCGCTGCTCCTTACCTTGGACGAGGGGTATCTCCTCACCACTGCCCCTCCTGACCTTGAATGTAGAAAAGCTCCTCTAGGCCCTCCTGTGCCCGCGCAGCCACTGCTCGTGGGGTTGCTCCTCTGGGCCGCCACCCCTGGCCTCGGGCATGGGGTAGCTCCTCTCGGCTGCTCCTGCACTGTCGCAGCCTGGCACTCTCGGCCTCCACAGAGAAATTAACCTACTAAGTCGTAAAATAACTTTACAATCATCCTTGAGATTATACATGTGCCAGGCCTTGTTCCTGAGCTGAGCATCTATTAGGGATCTGACAGCCAGGCCCCTTCTTGCACCTCTGGGCTTGCAAACTAGTCAGGCAGGGGCCAGGAAAGAGCATTTCTCATAGTTATTTATAATTATTTTAAAAATGTAGAGGACTTTCATTATCAATACCTGTGAAGAAATATGGGGTTAAACATACTGAAGATTTCTCAGAACTTTTAATATATTAAAATGTGTATTCTGACTTTCAAAGAGGGTACATGAAGCATTTCTTGAGTTTATTGGAAAATGGAATAGTTCATTTTTTTCCAACTCAAATATAAATGAGATACTCTAGGAAACTGGGCTTAATCATTCTGGATAATCAAAGAATTTAAGGCCCATGCCTCCATTTATCTCATCTTGCAAAATTTTCTCCTAAAAGTATTCATGTTGTTGTTCAGTCACTAAGTCATGTCCAACTCTTTACAACCCCATGAACTGCAGTAACATAAGCTTCCCTGTCTTCCACTATCTCCCCGAGTTTGCTCAAACTCATGTCCATTGAATCAATGATGCCATCCAACCATCTCATCCTCTGTCACCCCCTTCTCCTCTTGCTCTCAATCTTTCCCAGCATGAGAGTCTTTTGCAATGAGTCAACTCTTTGAAGCAGTTGGCCAAAGTATTAGAGTTTCAGTATCACTCCTTCCAAAGAATATTCAGGGTTGTTTGCCTTTAGGATTGACTGGCTTGATCTCCTTGCTGCCCAAGGGACTCTCAAGAGTCTTCTCCAGGACCATAGTTCAAAAGCATCAATTCTTCAGCACTCAGCATTCTTTATGGCCTAACTCTCACCTCCATACATAACTACTAGAAAAACCATAGCTTTGACTGGAAGGACCTTTGTCAATAAAGTGTTGTCTCTGCTTTTTAATATGCTGTCTAGGTTGTTATAACTTTACTTACAAGGAGCAGGGTTCTTTTAATTTCATGGCTGTAGCCACCATCAGCAGTGATTTTGGAGACCAAGAAAATAAAATCTGTCACTGTTTCCACTTTTTCCCCACCTATTTGTGATGAAGTGATGGGACTGGATGCCATGATCTTCCTTTTTCAAATGCTGAGCTTTAAACCAGCTTTTTCACTCTCCTCTTTCACCTTCATCAAGAGACTCTTTAGTCCCTCTTTGCTTTCAGCCATTAAAGAGTAGTCATAGTGTATGGTAATTGTTTGCATCCAAGTCTCTCCATAGACCTTTGCTGTCAAGCTGGTGACCGCTAGCTACATGTGGCTCTTAAGCATGTGAAATGTGACTGGTTTGAATTGAGATGTGCTGTGAGTGACTGGGAAATTACTAGAAGTATATATGTGTCTTGCATATATTTCCATTGGACAGCATTACCTAGGCTGTTTGAGTGTGGGAATCTTATCCATCTACATATTCTTATTGATTAACACCTTCTTGTCATATAATAAGAATTTAATAAATAATTGTTGAATGGACAAAATAGGTAAATAAGTTAAGCCCTATCCATAAATACTTGCTGCACTTAAAGCCTGATACCAAATGCATGTGCCCATTTTCTCACTTGAAACTTAAAAGGCTCTTTCTACTTGTAAACAATCTCTTCACTGTTATAAATAACTTATTTGCATGTATGAAATATATCCTTTAAATTGTTTTTACATATCCTGGAAGCTAAGTCTTTAAGAAATAATATTTTAGAAGAATTCAGAATTCTTGATATAAAACCATTTGCCACAGTTGGGAAACGTGCTTATGAGCCAGTTCATGTAATTATATGGCTTCCTTCACCCTGCATTCTCACTTCTGGCCTCATCTCCTTGTTTCCTCTTGTCCCCAGAGAAATTTCTTTATGAAAAAAAAAAAAAAGAAGAAGAAGCAATCTATAACTCCATGAAAGCCTTGTCTTGTACTCACAGTAATAGACTTTAGAAAGTGTTCTCTCAAGCATGGTTCCAATTGCTGTAATAGCCCACCCTCCAGACAATGCTCGGATCTCCTTCTGCTACACCTCCTTCCAGGGCCTTCCTTCCTTCTCCCTCTTCTCCCTGCTCTAACCCTGACTGGGGTCTTGGGCAAGTCTCAGCAATCTTTGAGATCTAGATAATAGCATGTGCCATTACTACCAGGTACTTTGAAGTAGTGACTTAACAAAAGGAAGGAAGAAGCTGTGTAAACAACCGAATGTGTATAAGATGTGAAGTACTATATGTAAGGGACACAGGTTCAATCCCTGTGTCAGAAGATCCCATGGAGGAGGGCATGGCAACCCACTCCAGTATTTTTGCCTGGAGAATCCCATGGATAGAGGAGCCTGGCAGGTTGCTCTCCATAGGGTTGCACAGAGTCAGACACAGCTGAAGGGACTTAGCACACACTCAGTCAGTTCAGTTCAGTCACTCAGTTGTGTGCTACTCTTTGTGACCACATGGACTGCAGCACACCAGGCTTCCCTGTCCATCACCATCTTCTGGAGCTTACTCAAACTCATGTCCATCGAGTCGGTGATGCCATCCAACCATCTCATCCTCTGTTGTCCCCCTCTCCTTCCGCCTTCAATCTTTCCCAGCATCAGAGTGTTTCCCAATGAGTCAGTTCTTTGCATCAGGGGGCCAAAGTATTGGAGTTTCAGCTTCAGCATCAGTCATTCCAATGACTATTTAGGACTGATTTCCTTTAGGATAGACTGGTTGGATCTCCTTGCAGTCCAAGGGACTCTCAAGAGTCTTCTCCAACACCACAGTTCAAAAACATCAATTCTTTGGTGCTCAGCTTTCTTTATAGTCCAACTCTCACATCCATACATGACTACTGGAAAAACCGTAGCTTTGACTAGACAGATCTTTTCTGGCAAAGCAATGTCTCTGCTTTTTAATATGCTGTTTAGGTTGGTCATAACTTTTCTTCCAAGAAGCAAGCATTTTTTAATTTCATGGCTGCAGTCACTATCTGCAGTGATTTTGGAGTCCCCCCCCCCCACCCCGGCAAAAAAAAAAAGTCTCTCACTGTTTCCATTGTTTCCCAATCTATTTGCCATGAAGTGACGGAACTGGATGCCATGACCTTAGTTTTCTGAATGTTGAGTTTTAAGCCAATGTTTTTACTTTCTACTTTCACTTTCATCCCTTGGACTGCAAGGAGATAAAACTAGTCAATCCTAAAGGAAATCAGTCCTGAATATTCATTGGAGGGACTGATGCTGAAACTGAAACTGCAATACTTTGGCCACCTGATGCGAAAAAGTAACTCATTGGAAAAGAACCTGATGCTGGGAAAGATTGAAGACAGGAAGAGAAGGGGACAACAGAGGATGAGATAGCTGGATGGCATCACTGACTCAATGGACGTGAACTGTAGGCTCTGGGAACTGGTGATGGACAGAGAAGTCTAGTGTGCTGCAGTCCATGGGGTTGCAAAGAGTCAGACATGTCTGAGTGACTGAACTAACTGATTAGTAGATGACATTTAATATATTTCTTTTCTCAGGAGATGCATCGGCTATGTGGATTTTAGTAAGATGTTTAATTTGAGGCCCTATAGAGCAGTGATTAAATGCAAGACTGTTGATTAAGATCAACTAAGGTTTTGTTGTATATTGAAAATCTGACCAAGTTTTTCCCATTTCATCAAGAGGTAGTCTGTTTCTCTGTCATTTGCATATGGGTTATGTGACTGGCTTTAGCCATTGCATCACTAGCTGTAATATGAGATATGAACAATAAACTGCTAGTGAGGTTTATCCTTTTGCTATTTGGGGATTGCTTCAAACACTCTGACGAAGAAGCCTAGGGAAGCCTACAATGGACATGGTGCCCTGTCACTCTCATTGTTGCAGCCTAATATCAGACATATGAGACCATCCTAGACCATCCAACCACTGACCAGCCTGTGATATCATCACAGACACATGAAAGAACTGGAAAGCTTCCCAGGAAACAACAGAACACATAAGCTAAGTAAATGGTTATTGTTTTATTGTATTCTGGGTGGGTTTGTAATGCAAGAAAAGAGAACTGATACAGAAGCATTTAAAAGTAGGGTGCTACTGGGCTTCTCTGGTAGCTCAGCTGGTAAAGAATACACCTGTAATGCAGGAGGCCTGGTTCAATTCCTGGGTTGGGAAGATCTCCTGGAGAAGGGATAGGCTACCCACTCCAGTATTCTTGGGCTTCCCTGATGACTCAGATTGGTAAAGAACCTGCCTGCGATGTGGAATATCTGGGTTCATTCCCTGGGTTGGGAAGATCACCGGGAGGAGGGCATAGAAACCACTCCAGTATTCTTACCTGGAGAATCCCCATAGACAGAGGAGCCTGGCAGATTGAAGTCCATGGAGTCACAAAGAGTCAGATATGACTGAGTGACTAAGCACACATTCATGGAGTGCAACCATTCAAAACAAGTCTTCAAACACAGGGCGTTGACTTTGCAACTGGACAGTGGATGGAGACAGGGAAGCAGTGGAGAAATCGTTAGCAAAGGCAGCAGACTTACAGTGGAGGCTAGTCAACAGAGGAGGAAACTACTAGAGAAGCTGAAAAAATACCGACACTTTTTGCATAATCAGTTCAGTTCAGATCCGTTGCTCAGTCATGTCTGACTCTTTGCGACCCCATGAACTGCAGCATGCCAGCAATTTTTAAATTAATTAATTAATTATAATTGGAGACTAATTACTTTACAATGTTATTGTAGTTTTTGCCATACATCAACATGAATCAGCCACAGGTAGAAGCCATTCGAAAAGTTGTTGCCTGGAGAAAACTGAAAATGGAGTATAGTCTTGACAGAGCAGCTAAACAAAGAGCACACACAAGTTTGAGAACATTTAGAGGAACTCATACTTGTTGGGCTGGAATATAAGATCAAAACAAAATTTGACTGTAGGTTTCTTAGTTAAGGCTTCTGAAAGATTTACCAAGGTGCCCCTTTCACCAAAACAAAAAAATTTCCATGTATCTTAAGGTTGGGCTCCCCAGGTAGCACTAATGGTAAAGAATCCACCTGCCAATGCAAGATACATAAGAGATGTGAGTTTAACCCCTGGCTCAGGAAGAGACCCAAAACATGGCAACCCACTCCAGTATTCTTGACTGGAGAGTTCTGTGGACAGAGGAACCTGGCAGCCTACAGTCCATAGGATCACAAAGAGTCAGACACTACTGAAGTGACTTAGCACAGCACATCTTAAGCTTATTTTCCTACAGAAAGCTAATGCCCAGATAACTAGTTGCAAGCCTACAAGATGGAAGTCTGCACTTAATTGTGGGTATAACTTTCACTGCATGGATTGGAATATGATCTGATGAATAAAGAGTCCACAGTATTTTTAAAGAGTTGAATTAATAATAGCAAGGCGCAATTAACTTGAACAACAAGGAGCAGAGATTGTTCAAAATTCCAGAACACCCCTAATTTTCTATGAAAAGAAGGACTTAGGCCGAGAAAGTTACTCACAGTAAAGGAAAACCTCCTGAGAAGGCAAGCTAAGAATCTAGAGTATGAATCTACTCAAGGAAGAAAACTCAACCTCTAACTTGGACCAAAATTTCTTCAGCTCATACACATAACCATAAGCTAAATTATTGTTTTAAGCCACTATGAGATGTTTTGTCAGACCAGAATCTAACTGATAGATCTTTGAATTTTGGAGTCTCAGTTTCCTGAAATAACTGCCACCACTGGATCACTTTAGACAAAAATGAATTTGTTCTTTTTAATTTTTAGTTTTCAGAAACATAAAATAAGACTAGTATACAAACCCCATAAATTTCTTGTGTGCCAATGATACAGTGCATGACCTGGGTTCTGTTCAAAAGTTTGATTTCTCTAAAAATTGCAATGATTGTATTATTATTTTATGATCTTCCATTTTCTCATATATGCAGGATGATAATAATCATCTTCTCTTGATTTCAAAAAAATAAGAATACCTTGAAAAAGTAGAACCAATGTGTCTGGTTAGAGATTAATAAATCAGATTGCAATCAAGCATGTGGTTGTGACCTTAATTGCTGTTATCTTTTCTGACATGGAAAGAAGTACATTTTTCAGAGTAAAAAAAAAATGAAAAAGAAAAAGGCTATACATATGTCTTTTCTAAATTTCGAGTGTAGACTAGTAATCTGAATAAATAACTGCATGCTATATTAGGAATGCCCTATGTCTTTATAAGGAGCTTTCCTGGTGATTCAGTGGCAAAGAAGTTGACACAACAGGTTGATCCCTGAGTGAGGAAGATTCCCTGGAGAAGAAATAAAATCCACTCCAGTATTCTGGCCAGGAGAATCACATTAACAGACAAGCCTGGTGGGCTATAGTCCATGGGGCTGCAAAGAGCTGGACACAACTGCAGTTCAATTGAGTTCAGTTCAGTCGCTCACTCGTGTCCAACTCTTTGCGACCCCATGAATTGCAGCACGCCAGCCCTCCCTGTCCATCACCAACACCCAGAGTCTCCTCAAACTCATGTCCATGGAGTCGGTGATGCCATCCAGTCATCTCATCCTCTATCATCCCCTTCTCCTCCTGCCCCGCAATCCCTCCCAGCATCAGAGTCTTTTCCAATGAGTCAACTCTTCGCATGAGGTGGCCAAAGTATTGGAGTTTCAGCTTCAGCATCAGTCCTTCCAAAGAACACCCAGGACTGATCTCCTTTAGAATGGACTGCTTGGATCTCCTTGCAGTCCAAGGGACTCTCAAGGGTCTTCTCCAACACCACAGTTAGCAACTAAATAAAACAATGTCTTTATAAACATAATTCCCATGGTTCCAGACATTGCTGTTTCCAGGATTCAGTTCTGCCTGTGTGAATTTACTCCTTTCTCCAACATCCTACTCTTCCCCAGAATTATCTCAATTTTCCTTCTCCAGAGACCTTCAGCTATTTGTAAGGCCTCCACAGACAGCCATTTTGCTTTTTTGCATTTCTTTTCCATGGGGATGGTCTTCATCCCTGTCTCCTGTACAATGTCACGAACCTCATTCCATAGTTTATCAGGCACTCTATCTATCAGATCTAGGCCCTTAAATCTATTTCTCACTTCCACTGTTTAATCATAAGGGATTTAATTTAGGTCATACCTGAATGGTCTAGCGGTTTTCCCTACTTTCTTCAATTTCAGTCTGAATTTGGTAATAAGGAGTTCATGATCTGAGCCACAGTCAGATCCTGGTCTTGTTTTTGTTGACTCTATAGAGCTTCTCCATCTTTGGCTGCAAAGAATATAATCAATCTGATTTTGGTGTTGACCATCTTGTGATGTCCATGTGTAGAGTCTTCTCTTGTGTTGTTGGAAGAGGGTGTTTGCTATGACCAGTGCATTTTCTTGGCAAAACGCTATTAGTCTTTGCTCTGCTTCATTCCACATTCCAAGGCCAAATTTGCCTGTTACTCCAGGTGTTTCTTGACTTCCTACTTTTGCATTCCAGTCCCCTATAATGAAAAGGATATCTATTTTGGGTGTTAGTTCTAAAAGGTCTTGTAGGTCTTCATAAAACCGTCCAACTTCAGCTTCTTCCACGTTACTGGTTGGGGCATAGACTTGGATAACTGTGATATTGAATGGTTTGCCTTGGAGATGAACAGAGACCATTCTGTCGTTTTTGAGATTGCATCCAAGTACTGCATTTCGGACTCTTTTGTTGAGCATGATGGCTACTCCATTTCTTCGGAGGGATTCCTGCCCGCAGTATATAGCTGTGAAAAGAAGAGAGGTGAAAAGCAAAGAAGAAAATGAAAGACATAAGCACCTGAATGCAGAGTTCCAAAGAATAGCAAGAAGAGATAAGAAAGCCTTCCTCAGCGATCAATGCAAAGAAATAGAGGAAAACAACAGAATGGGAACGACTAGAGATCTCTTCAAGAAAATTAAAGATACCAAGGGAACATTTCATGTAAGGATGGGCTCGATAAAGGACAGAAATGGTATGGACCTAACAAAAGCAGAAGACATTAAGAAGAGGTGGCAAGAATACACAGAAGAACTGTACAAAAAAAGATCTTCACGACCCAGATAATCATGATGATGTGATCACTAATCTAGAGCCAGACATCTTGGAAAGTGAAGTCAAGTGGGCCTTAGAAAACATCACTACGAACAAAGCTAGTGGAGGTGATCGAATTCCAGTGGAGCTATTTCAAATCCTGAAAGATGATGCTGTGAAAGTGCTGCACTCAATATGCCAGCAAAAGTGGGAAACTCAGCAATGGCCAGAGGACTGGAAAAGGTCAGTTTTCATTCCAATTCCAAAGAAAGGCAATGCCAAAGAATGCTCAAACTACCACACCATTGCACTCATCTCACATGCTAGTAAAGTAATGCTCAAAATTCTCCAAGCCAGGCTTCAGCAATATGTGCACCATAAACTACTTGATGTTCAAGCTGGTTTTAGAAAAGGCAGAGGAACCAGAGATCAAATTGCCAACATCCGCTGGATCATGGAAAAAGCAAGAGAGTTCCAGAAAAACATCTATTTCTGCTTTATTGACTATGCGAAAGCCTTTGACTGTGTGGATCACAATAAACTGTGGAAAATTATCAAATAGATGGGAATACCAGACCACCTAACCTGCTTCTTGAGAAATCTGTATGTAGGTCAGGAAGCAACAGTTAGAACTGGACATGGAACAACAGACTGGTTCCAAATAGGAAAAGGAGTACGTCAAGGCTGTATATTGTCACCCTGCTTATTTAACTTCTATAGAGTACATCATGAGAAATGCTGGGCTGAAAGAAACACAAGCTGGAATCAAGATTGCCGGGAGAAATATCAATAACCTCAGATATGCAGATGACACCACCCTTATGGCAGAAAGTGAAGAGAAGCTAAAAAGCCTCTTGATGAAAGTGAAAGAGGAGAGTGAAAAAGTCGGCTTAATGCTCAACATTCAGAAAACGAAAGTCATGGCATCTGGTCCCATTACTTCATGGGAAATAGATGGGGAAACAGTGGAAACAGTTTCAGTGGAAACAGTTTCAGACTTTTGGGCTCCAAAATCACTGCAGATGCCGATTGCAGCCATGAAATTAAAAGATGCTTACTCCTTGGAAGAAAAGTTATGATCAACCTAGACAGTATATTCAAAAGCAGAGACATTACTTTGCCGACTAAGGTCCATCTAGTCGAGGCTATGGTTTTTCCTGTGGTCATGTATGGATGTGAGAGATGGACTATGAAGAAGGCTGAGTGCTGAAGAATTGATGCTTTTGAACTCTGGTGTTGGAAAAGCCTCTTGAGAGTCCCTTGGACAGCAAGGAGATCCAACCAGTCCATTCTGAAGGAGATCAACCCTGGGATTTCTTTGGAAGGAATGATGCTAAAGCTGAAACTCCAGTACTTTGGCCACCTCATGAGAAGAGTTGACTCATTGGAAAAGACTCTGATGCTGGGAGGGATTGGGGGCAGAAGGAGAAGGGGGCGACAGAGGATGAGATAGCTGGATGGCATTACAGACTCGATGGACGTGAGTCTGAGTGAACTCCGGGAGTTGGTGATGAACATGGAGGCCTGGCGTGCTGCGACCCCCATGGGGTCGCAGAGTTGGACACGACTGAGTGACTGAACTGAACTGAACTGAGATCTTCAGCAGTTTCTGTTCACTCCTCTTGCAAACTAGCACTCCACCCTCTATCATCTGCAATGTCAGCCACCACAGGAAGAAGCACCCTTCAACACACACACAGATTTACAGAAAGAACTTAAGGTTACCAGGGGAGAAGAGGCAGGGAGGGATAGATTGTGAGTTTGGGACTGACATGTACAAACTGCTATATTTAAAACATAACCTAAATGGACCCACTATATAGCACAGGAAACTCTGTTCAATATTCTGTAATAACCTACATGGGAAAAGACTTTGAAAAGAATGATACATGTATATGTATAACTGTATCATTTTGCTTTACAGATGAAACTAATACAACATTGTAAACCAACTATACTGAAATATTTTTTTAATAAATAAAATAAATAAGCATTCTTCAAGTGCATGGACATTCAAACCGAAACCACAGGGGAGAAAATGCCTCAGGGGGAGAATGACAATCAGGAGACCACAAACAAAGGAGATAAGGAAACACAGTTAGAACTGGACATGGAACAGCAGACGGGTTCCAAATAAGAAAAGGGGTACATCAAGGCTGTATATTGTCACCCTGCTTATTTAACTTACATGCACAGTACATCATGAGAAATGCTGGACTGGAAGAAACACAAGCTGGAATCAAGATTGCCAGAAGAAATATCAATAACCTCAGATATGCAGATGACATCACCCTTATGGCAGAAAGTGAAGAGGAACTCAAAAGCCTCTTGATGAAAGTGAAAGAGGAAAGTGAAAAAGTTGGCTTAAAGCTCAACATTCAGGAAACAAAGATCATGGCATCCGGTCCCATCACTTCATGGGAAATAGATAGGAAAACAGTGGAAACAGTGTCAGACTTTATTTTTTTGGGCTCCAAAATCACTGCAGATGGTGACTGCAGCCATGAAATTAAAAGACGCTTACTCCTTGGAAGAAAAGTTATGATCAACCTAGATAGTATATTCAAAAGCAGAGACATTACTTTGCCAACTAAGGTCCATCTAGTCAAGGCTATGGTTTTTCCCATGGTCATGTATGGATGTGAGAGTTGGACTGTGAAGAAGGCTGAGTGCTAAAGAATTGATGCTTTTGAACTGTGGTGTTGGAGAAGCCTCTTGAGAGTCCCTTGGACAGCAAGGAGATCCAACCAGTCCATTCTGAAGGAGATCAACCCTGGGATTTCTTTGGAAGGAATGATGCTAAAGCTGAAACTCCAGTACTTTGGCCACCTCATGTGAAGAGTTGACTCATTGGAAAAGACTCTGATGCTGGGAGGGGTTGGGGGCAGGAGAAGAAGGGGACGACCGAGGATGAGATGGCTGGATGGCATTACAGACTCGATGGACGTGAGTCTGAGTGAACTCCGGGAGTTGGTGATGGACAGGGAGGCCTGGCATGCTGCGATCATGGGGTCACAGAGTCAGACACGATTGAGTGACTGAACTGAACTGAACTGAAGGAAACACAGAGGGAGACTTCTGAGGGCCCCCTGGAAAAGAAACATGAGAGAACATGCAGTGATGCTAACTAAACAGTGCCTGCAGATACTATGTAGGAAGCACCAAGGAAAGGTTGTATGTCTATGGAATGCACAGTGATCTGTGAGGGCTCTCTGAAGGAGAGAAATGGAAGAGACTTGAAAACAGGTATTATTAAAATGGATATTCATACTCATCTGATAATTATTTAATGTTTCTGCTGTTAGCAAGGACTTAATGAGTGGATAATAAGCAATGTTAATAATAATGAGTTCCCTTCATGTTGCATTTTCTAATTCATAATCCAATCAGCAATCATAGTGTGAACATCAGAGAAGGAAAGGAAGGGGCTGGATGAGAACTGGAGTGGACTGAACACCCACCTCTGTGTTCCCAGTCCTGTGCTAGCATTTGACATCAATGATTTCACGGAAACCACTCTTGGATACCCGTTCAATCATTATCCTAATTGGAGGTTGAAGAAAAGTAAATCGAGAAAGATATTAGGTGACCTTTATTAATGAGCTCATGCTGGTAGAACTGGAAACTGAAGTGAGACTTGAGCTTCTCCAAATCAAAACTTGTGGTGAAGGATCAGGAGTTTTACTCAGGGTCTGTTTGAACAGAGCTCTGGGAGGGAGGCGGGTAGAGGGAGGAGTGGAGATGGTGAGCAGAGAACAGGGGTAAAGAGAGAGGAAAGGGGAAGAGAGAAAGAGAGATCAGGAAGAAGAAAGGGTCCAGATCCTTCAGAAGCCAAGTGCATTCACCCAAAGTCCATCTGCCTGCCAGGGGAAGGTTGTCATTACAACTAGTTAGCACCTGGAGCACCTTTTCCAGTCCAAAGCTATTCTTTCCTATAATCACCAATTAGCATCTGTCACAGTCGTTTCCTTGGGCGGTTGATGAAGATTGAAATGCTGGCAGGTTGGAGAGTTCACGAAAGCCCTACAGTTAATAGCAGGGATATTCAGAGCAGAACTAATAGTTCATGCTTGGAATGAGTTCCCTCTTTTACATGAACAGATTCTCCCAGGACCTGTACAGCTTGATTTTCCTGGGCCCAAGCACGTTAACAAGGTATTGGTAGCCAGTAATAACTTGTGGAGCCCCCCTGGCCAGAGAGCAGAGCACTTTATCACTGGATAACCCAGCTGATTTATTTTATTATTGAGGGAGCTTGTAAAAAGACAATTCATTTCGCCCCTGCTCGGAGGTGATTCCCTGAGCCATCCTTCTCAATATTGCACACTGACTCCCATTGCTGAAGAAACGGTGATGTACAAAGTTCCCACAAGAACTCAGACTGGAGAGGCAGTGGCCAGAGTGTGAGCCCTGCAGTAAAAGCAGTGCACTTAGCTTTCCACTCATAAATTAGAACATCTCATTACAGAGGGACACACCTGACCCAGATCACACAGAGCCCTCCCTCCTCTTGCATACATACCACAGCGTCTGCAGGACTCGATGACACTGCTTTTTTTCCCTGCGAGGCTTCACCATGCTGCTGTGCATCCTTCTGCGTCGAATCTTTCCCCGTGATTTAACTCCTGGACCACATCCGAACCCAGAACCCAATCCTAAGTAAGAGCGACTGGAGCTAGCATGTGTTCATTTGCTTTCCCAACATCTGTTGTCCTGATAATGTCTCTTCAATATTATTTGAGAGAGTCAGTCTTTCCCTTTCTCAATTCCTATTATTGGGTGAGGTTAATCTTTTGCCAGGCAACAGGGTGGGCACAGAACACAAAAGTGGTCCCTCCAGTCTGCAGTGATTGGTCAAGCCTGACCACATTACCCAATTTGTGCCAAGGAGAATAAAGGCCAGGGATTTTCTGTAGATATTGAGAAGGAAAATTTCTCTTTGCTTAGGATGCCCAAACTTGGCAAGATGTAAACCTGAACAATATGTGGAAACCTCTGTCATTATATAAAAAGAATCTGACTAATGATGAAAAGAGATGAGGATGAAAATCTTGGAGACAAACATAACCCTAATGACATAATCCAAGCCTCTACATCTACACCTTTCTGAAGCCATTGCCCACTGTCTCCTAGACACACTAGTCATCTCTTCCCATATAGTATGGGTCCACTTTACATTGCTGCAGAGCAAGCTCTCCCAAAACACAGTGACATTAACAGTCACCCTGCTTGATACTCAGAATAGCCCAGTGAGCTAAGTACTGTAGAAATAGAGGAAAAGAAACTTTGAAAGGTTAAGGAACTCGCCCTAGTCAGTACATGGCATAGTAGGTGCTCAGTTAGTGTATTAATAAGTTACTGATTTATTTACTGAACATAGAGAACTTATCCATTCTCATCTCAGCCTACAGAAGAAAAGGGCTTTGTGGTTTGCTTTCTGGTCCCTTCTAACTTGATCCTCTTGTGCATTACAATGCCAAGTGTTTTTAAAGCCAATCTACTCCACAATGAAATCTGTGTACTGGAAAGCATCTAAAATCTATGGACCACCAACCAGTCTTGCTCAGCACCAGACTTCGCTGAAATTCACATTTATTCCCTACCCTGAATCCCGTAAGTCTTAGGCCCCTTCTCCCAGGCTGGATCCCTTTTGTAGATCCATCTCTGGGATCTATTCACACATACTCTCACAATCTTTGTATGCCATCCCCTGAATCAGGAGTCTGGGAAATCCTGACAGGGACCATCAAGGTAGAGGGGCAGGGACAGTTTCAATGGGGCTGGAGCTGGAGCAAAGCTCATCCTATTCAGAGAAACATGGTGCCCAAAGGGGCTGAAGAGCCAGGCTCCACAGGGAAAGTTGATCTCTAGTGACCAGAGAGCTGTCTCTATTAGAGAGGACTGATGTCCATGGAGAAGCACCCCTGATGAAGTGAGATTAGGGATGTGGAAAGGATTAGGGCAGTGTGAGTCAGGGTGGTAAGCAGAGGCACTCCAGGCTGCCTGGATTTGAAAACAGTCTCCATCATCTTGAGCTAATTAATCGAATTCTCTCTGCCTGATTTTCCTCATCTGTTTCCCTCATCACTGCTACTGATGATGCCTGTCAATTGTCCCTTTTGAGGTTTCTGGGAGACTTAAAAAGAGTCACTACAGGCAAAGGGGTATCCATGGCAGTGCTTAGGGAGGGATGGCCTTGAGTGTCATTACTGGGTCTCTGGACATGTCTGAGTGGTGTAAGCAGAATCCAGTAAGTTCAGTGTCTCTTTAATATTTCCTGATTCTGCAACTTCTCTGTTTCACTTTTTCTTATCCTGCTTAAAACTCCTCTATTTTAAGCCATGAGCTTCCCTCACAACTTAGTTGGTAAAGAATCTGCCTGAAATTCAGGAGACCCTGGTTCGAATCCTGAGTTGGGAAGATCCACTGGAGAAGGAATAGACTACCCACTCTAGAATTCCTGGGCTTCCCTTGTGGCTCAACTGGTAAAGAATCCGCCTGCAATGCAGGTAACCTGGGTTCTATCCCTGGGTTGGGAAGATCCCCTGGAAAATGGAAAGGCTACCAACTCCGGTATTCTGGCCTGGAGAATATTATGGACTGTATAGTCCATGGTGTTGCAAAGAGTCGGACATGACTGAGTGACTTTCACTCACTCATTTTAAGCGACATACTACTTCTCAAGGACAACCTCAACTTTCCACCATCAGGTAAAACAAATCACTTCTAGGACCCTGCCCAGCTTGTGAAGCCCAACCCAGCACTGTCCCATCCAGGTGGCTTTCTTGCAGAAAGAAAATCCAATCAGAAATACAGACTGCAATCCCATCCACATGTGTGCTCTCCTGAAGGAACGTGCACCTGAGAAACACCAAAGATTTGACATAAAGCTGTTTCTGCTGTGAATTTCAGAGTTGTCATTCACTCAGTGGTGTCTGACGCTATGACCCTATGGGCTACAGCAAGCCAGTCTTCCCTGTCCTTCACTATCTTTTGGAATTCACCCAAGCTTCTGTCCATTGAATTGCTATCCAATCATTTTATGCTCCGTTGCCCTCTCTTCCTCCTGCCTTCAATTTTTCCTAGCATCAAGGTCTTTTCCAATGAATCAACTGTTCGCATCAACTGGCCAAAGAATTGGAGCTCCAGCATCAGTCCTTCCAATGAATATTCAGAGTTGATTGCCTTTAAGATTGACAGGTTTGATCTCCTTGCTATCCAAGGGACTCTCAAGAGTCTTCTCCAACACCACAGTTCAAAAGTATCAATTCTTCAGCACTCAGCCTTCTTTATGGTTCAACTCTCACATCTGTACATGACTACCGGAAAAAACATAGCTTTGACTAGAAGGACCTTTGCCAGCAAAGTGATATCTCTGCTTTTTATTATTCTGTCTAGGTTTTTCATAGCTTTTCTGCCAAGGAGAAGAAAATTCTTTTAATTTAGTGACTGCAGTCACCATCGGCAGTGATTTTGGAGCCCAAGAAAATAGTTTCTCACTGTTTCCATTGTTTCCCTACCTATTTGCTATGAAGTGAATGGATTGGATGCCATGATCTTCATTTCTTGAATGTGGAGCTGTAAGCTAGCTTTTTCACTCTCTTCTTTCACCTTCATTAAGAGGCTCTTTAGTTCCTCTTTGCTTTTTGCCATTAGAGAGGTGTTATCTGCATATCTGAGGCTATTGATATTTCTCCTGGTAATCTTGATTCCAGCTTGAGCTTCATCCAGCCTGGCATTTCAGATGATGTACTCTGCATATAAGTTAAATAAGCAGAGTGACAATATACAGTCTTTTCTTACTCCTTTCCCAATTTTGAGCCAGTCAGTTTTTCCATGTCCAATTCTAACTGTTGCTTCTTGACCTGCATACAGGTTTCTCAGGAGGCAGGTAAGTTGGTCTGGTGTTCACATCTCCTTAAGAATTTTCCACAATTGGTTGTGGTCCACACAGTCAAAGACTATGGGAATATTTTGGTTTTCAACATCCAGATGCTTCTTGCTTTCAGATTTTCATTCTATTTTTTTTTTGTTGTTGTTGTTGGAGTATAAAAGTTGCTTTACAAGGTTGTGTTAGTCTCTGCTGTATAGCAAAGTGAATGAGCCATACATGTACATATATCCTCTTACTTTGGGATTTCCTTCACATGTAGGTCACCATAAAGCATCAAGTAGAGCTCCTTATGCTATAGAGTAGGTTCTCATTACTTATCCATTTTATACATAAAATCAACAGTGTATATATGTTAATACCAATCTCTTAATTCACCACATCCCCCTTTTTCCCACTTGGTAATGATGTTTATCCTCTACATCTGTGTCTTTATTTCTGCTTTGCAAATAGGTTCATCTGTACCATTTTTCTAGATTCCACATCTTTGCATTAATATACAATATTTGTTTTTCCCTTTCTGACTTACTTCACTCTGTATGAAAGCCTCTAAGTCCATCCACATCTCTGTGAAGGGAATAGTTTCATTATTTTTTTTATGGCTGGTTAATATTCTAATCTATGCACACCAGTTCTCTATTCTCCTGAGTGTGTGAGTGATTTTTTGAACTGAAGGATGAATCTAGAACTGGAAGAAAAGCAAGCTTCTGGGTCAGGATTTAATAAGTGCTCATCTGTGAATCTGTTTCCATAACTATAGATTCTGTCAAGGGACCATTTTGTAAATAGATATTATATATGCTGCATAAAGCATTTGCTTTAGATCTTACCTGAATGACACAGTGGTTTTCTCTACTTTCTTCAGTTTAAGCCTGAATTTTGCAAAAAGGAGCTCATGATCTGAGCCACAGTCGGCTCCAGGTCTTGTTTTTGCAGAATGTATAGAGTGTCTCCATTTTGGATGCAAAGAATCTAATCAATCTGATTTTGGTATTGACCATCTGTTGATATCCCTATATAGAGTAACCTCCTATGTTGTTTGAAAAAGATGCTTGCTATCACCAACATGTTCTCTTGATAAATCTCTGTTAGCCTTTGCCCTGCTTTCACTTTGTACTCCAAGGCCAAACTTGCTGATTATTCTGGGTATCTCATGATGTCCTACTTTTGAATTCCAATCCCCTATGATGAAAAAGAAGTCTTTTGTTTAGTGTTAGTTCTAGAAGGTGCTTTAGGTCTTCATAGAATCAGTCACCTTCAGCTTCTTTGAATCAATGATGGGGCATAGACTTGGATTACTGTGACATTGAATGGTTTCCCTTGGAAATGAACCGAGGTCATTCTCTCCTTTTTGAGGTTTGACCCAAGTACTGCATATCAGACTCTTTTGTTGATTTTGAGGGCTACTCCATTTCTTCTAAGGTATTCTTGCCCACAGCAGTAAATATAATGATCATCTGAATTAAAATTCACCCATTCCTGTCCATTTTAGTTCATTGATTCCTGCAATATTGATATTCAATCTTACCATTTCTTGCTTGACCATGTACAATTTACCTTGATTCAGGGACCTAACATTCCAGGTTCCTACACAATATTGTTCTTTACAGCATCGGACTTGATTTTCATCAGTAGATACATCCACAAGTTAGCATCTTTCCCACTTCAGCCCAGCCACCACATTCTTTGCAGAGCTATTATTAATTGTCCTCCACTCTTCCCCAGTAGCATATTGGACGTTTTAGGCCTGAGGGGCTCATGGTCTTGTGTCATATCTTTTTGGCTTTTCATACTGTTGATGGGGTTCTCGAGGCAAGAATACTGGAATGGGTTCCCATCTCCTCCTCCAGTGGTCCACATTTCGTATGAACCCTTTACTATTACCCATCCATCTTGGGTGGCCCTGCACGGCATGTCTCATAGCTGCGTTGAGTTATGCAAGCCCCTTTGCCATGACAAGGCTGTGATCCATGAAGGGGAGCCATTCAGGTACAACCTAAATCAAATCTCTTATGATTATAAAGTACAGGTGTTGAATAGTCTCAAGGGATTAGATCTAGTAGACAGAGTTCTTGAAGAACTATGGATGGAAGTTCATAACATTGTACAGGAGGCAGTGACCAAAAACATCCCAAAGAAAAAGAAATGCAAGAGTGCAAAGTAATTATCTGATGAGGTTTTATAAATAGCTGAAGAAAGAAGTGAAGTAAATGGCAAAGGAGAATGGAAATGTTATATGCAATTGAATTCAGAGTTCCAGAGAATAGCAAGAAGAGTTAAGAAGGCCTTCTTAGATGAATAATATAAAGACATAGAGGAAAACAATAGAATGGGAAAGACTAGAGATCTCCTCAAGAAAATTGGAGGTAATAAAGGAACATTTCATGCAAGGATGGGCACAATAAAGGACAGAAGTGACAGAAGAAATTAAGAAGTGGCAAGAATACACAGAACTATAAAAAAAAGCCTTAATGACCTGGATAACCACAATGGTGTGGCCACTCACCTAGACCCAGAAATCCTGGAGTGTGAAGTCAAGTGGGTCTTAGGAAGCATCACTACAAACAAAACTAGTGGAGGTGATGGAATGTCAGCTATTTCAAATCTTAAAAGATGATGTCATTCAAGTGCTACACTCAATATGCCAGCAAATTTGGAAAACTCAGCAGTGGCCACAGGACTGGAAAAGGTCAATTTTCATTCCAATCCCAAAGAAGGGCAATGCCAAAAAATGTTCAAATTATCACACAAATATGCTCATTTCACATGCCAGCAAGGTGATGCTAAAAATACTTCAAGCTAGACTACAGCAGTATGTGATTTGAGAACTTCCAGATGTACAAGCTGAGTTTTGAAGAGGCAGAGATACCAGAGATCAAGTTGCCAACCTTCATTTGATAATGGAGAAAGCAAGAGAATTCCAGAAAAATATCTGCTTCTGCTACATTGTCTATGCCTAGGCTTTTGACTATGTGGAGCACAACGAACTGTGGAAAATTCTCCAAAAGAAGAGAAAACCAGATCACCTTACTGTCTCCCAAGAAATCTGTATGCAGATCAAGAAGCAAGAGTTAGAACTGGAAATGGAAAAACAGACTGGTTCAAAATTGGGGAAAGTGTACATCAAGGCTGCATATTGTCACCCGGATTATTTAACTTATATACAGAGTACATCATCTGAAATGTCAGGCTTGATGAATCATAAGTTGAAATCAAGGTTGCTAGGAGAAATATCAACAACCTCAGATATGCAAATGAGTGCACGCTAATGGCAGAAACTGAAGAGGAATTAAAGAGCCTCTTGATGAAGGTGAAAGAAGACAGTGAAAAAGATGACTTGAAACTCAACATTCAAAAAATGAATCGCCAGTCCAGGTTCGATGCATGATTCTGGATGCTTGGGGCTGGTGCACTGAGATGACCCAGAGGGATGGTACGAGGAGGCAGGAGGGAGGGGGGTTCAGGATGGGAAACACGTGTATGCCTGCGGCAGATTCATGTTGATGTATGGCAAAACCAATACAATATTGTAAAGTAATTAGCCTCCAATTAAAATAAATAAATTTATATTTTTTTAAAAAAGTAATCTCATGGCATCTGGTCCCATCAATTCATGGCAAATAGAAGGGGAAAAAAAAACTAGAAGCAGAAAATTGCCTATTTTCTTTTGTTGGGCTCCAAATCACTGTGGATGGTGACTTTAGCCATGAAATTAAATGACAATTGCTCCCTGGAAGGAAAGCTATGACAAACCTAGACAGCATATTATAAAGCAGAGATATTACTTTGCATATAAGATGCATATAGTCAAAACTATGATTTTCTAGCAGTCATGTATGGATGTGAGAGTTGGACCATAAAGAAGGCTGAGCACTGAAGAATTGATGCCTTTGAATTGTGGTGTTGGAGAAGACTGTTGAGAGTCTCTTGGACAGCAAGGAACTCAAACCAGTGAATCCTAAAGGAAATCAAATCTGAATGTTCATCAGAAGGACTGATGCTGAAGCTCCAATACTAGGCAAGGAGCTGACTCATTGGGAAACACCCTAATGCTGGGAAAGATTGAAGGCAAAAGATATGGGGTGACAAAGGATGAGATGATTAAACATCATAATTGACTCAGTGAACATGAATTTGAGTCAGTTCTGGGAGACAGTGGAGGACAGAGGAGCCTGGCATGCTCCAGTCCGTGGGGTCACAGAGAGCTGGAAATGACTTAGGGACTGAACAACACAACAAATATATGCTACATAATAAAATCGTATTGTCAGTGCTATATAATAATATATATGGACAGGTAGATAGGAGTATATCAATATAAACATGGACCTGTTTAGCACTATGCTACTAAAATGGGATCATCTTAGTAGCTATGCACACATGATTTCATGGCTGGGACCACAAGACCAACTAATTGGTTGTCAGAATAAACATAAATGAAGGAAATGAAGAAGAAAAGAATGAAGGAAGGAAAGGAAAGCAGAAAGGAGGGAGGAAAGGAAGAGGGAAGGAGCCGCAGGCAAGTATGATGCCAGTTCTTCATTGTCATTAGCACCAGCTTCTCCATCTCCCAGCTGGCAATTGCTGGGCCGCACCACAGAAGATGATACTGGGGAAGTTCCTTTGAAAAATTGCCTATATGGGACATGGATCCACCTCTGAACACCCTGAGTGAGCATTCAGGTCCAAATCTCTGTGAATCTCTTCATTAGTGACCCATTCATGAGGCAGTTTGAGTTTGACAAATATGTAATCTTGGTCTGACCCACTGAGAACTACATTAGTTCTATTCATGTTTCTCAGGCTTTAAAAGATTTCCTAATCCATTGAAAGATTTCCTAATTCTGGAACAGGAACTAAAATACCCTGGCATCAGATTCCTATTGCTGTTGCAAGAAATCACCATAAACTTTGTTTAGTGGCTTAATGGAACCCACACTTATTCCATTAGGTTTCTGGAAGTCAGAAGCCTGGCAGGGTCTTACTTTGCCAAAATCTAGGAGTTGGCTGAGCTGCATCCTTTCTGGAGGCAGGAAGAGAGAATCTAATACCTTGCCTTTTCCTGCCTCTAGGGTCCACCTGCATTCCTTGGCTCATGGCCCTTTCCTTCGCCTTCAAAGTCAGCCAGTTAGCATCTTCAAATCCCTCTGATTCTGACCTGTTTCTCTCATCACTTCTTTATCTTTTAATCTTAACCTCCTACCTCTTTCTCATAAGGACCCTTTTGGACACATTAGACCCACTCAGCTAATGCAGCATAGTCAAGATGCTTAGTCTAATCAAATCTTCGAAGTCTGCTTTACTATGTAAGGTAACATCATCAAAGATTTATGAGATAAGGACACAAACAGGTTTGGTGGGGTGCAGGGTTGGGGGGCGCTATTTTTCTTACCATAGCTCCCCATCGATAAAGTGACCAGTTTATGTATTTCTAGACAAGCGAAACAAAAGGGTATAGCTGACTAACCCAGAGCATCCCCTATGCCAGAAATTGTGATCATCATAGAATGTTTTTCACATAATGGATCTAAGTTTCAGGTCTTACAAGAACTATGTAAGGTTGACACTATCATTCTCCATGAAGTATGAGAACTGAGGCTCTAGGAAGTTATCATTTATCTATAGGCATTGGACCAAGGGCACAGAGAATCCCTAGATCTGAACCAAATTTGCTGTGACTCCAAATCCCACCTTTTTTATGTCACCCACACTGCTCAACACAACTCCAAAGTAGGACTCCAAAATCAACAGTAGAAAACGGAGTGTTTCCAAACTTACCATAGGCCCCCACTGTCCTCGTGCCTCTGTGCCCACCAAGAGGGTAGGTTTGGGAAGCAGAAGTCCAGCATGGCCATTGTTGCCTTTGCTTCTTACTGCTGGCACACTGCGTGTTCACCATTGGTGCTTTAGAAATATATGCTTTCTAAATAAACACTTAAAGAAACCCCTTCAAAGACCCAAGTCAGAGGGATGGACAAAACTGAACCTCCCTGAATCACTCATCCCTGAATTATCACTCTAGTAATCACGACTGAACGACTGAACTGAGCTGAACTGAATCATCCACAGACCTCACTGCTGCCTATAACCACTCTGCTCCTGGCTGGCAGGAGACGTCAAGATACATAAACACTTAGAAGCTCACAATCAATCTGAAGCATCACCAAGCACCCAGGGATGCTGTTCAGGGCTTTCTGGTTCTGGTGAGGTGAGTAAGGGGAACAGCCTGAATCTGACAGTGCTCCAAGCACTGGATCATCGCCTCTACCCAGAACACTGATACAGCTAGATCAGTGGTTGGAAATGCTGAGGTGCCTACAAATCTCTAGGGAAGATTGTCAGAACATGCACTACTGGACTCCAGCCACAGAGATTCTAATCAAGTAGGTCTTCAGGCATCTGCAAAGTTAACAAGCTCCCCTGGTGAAGGTAGTTGGACAACCACGTCTTGAGAAACACTATTCTGAATGCTTTAATATGTCTTCCTGGATTAGGAAGTGGCGCTGTGACTTTTCTTGAAATATCCCTCATTCACTATGGACCAGAAGTTCATCTCAGAGCCAGGAAAAGCAGGAAACAAGAAAAGGCTGCATTAATTAGCAGAAATATACTGAAGACTCATCAGCCACTAAAGCCTCCCTCTATAGACCTCATGAAAGGAACTCTGACTTACCTTGGGACCTGCAGTATGTGGCAGTGGGCATCCTCAGCTCAGTCACTAAGCAAGTGCATGTTAAATGGAAGGAAAAAAAGAAAAAGGAATAGTTGAGTGGATAATCTAGCTAGCTCACTTCCAGGGCTAATGTGCAGTGTCTTCTTACACAACAAAGAAACACTCTATCCCAGAAAATCTTTCCTCCCCTCCTCTCAAACACACACACACACACACACACACACACACACACACACACACACACACACACACACTCTTTTAAATCCTTAGACCCTTTTCCTCAGTTTCTTCCCAGGCAATTAACTTTATGAAAAGCTTCACTCAAAAGGTCAGTTCCCAACCACCACAATATGTGTGGGTTATCCTTGAAGTCGTCACAAAATGTCCATAACCTTCTGTAACACACCACCAGGACATTCAGAAAAGAAGAATTTCACATGATGCTGTAAGACAGGAGAGAAAGAAACTTACATTCTTCAAATAACAGGTTATGCTTCTTGCTGAGCTATGCATCTTCTTAACACTAAATCCAATGCTAAAAGCCTAGAAATGTCAGATGACCTTAGAAATACAAATACTTTGTTTCATTTTGTATATTTTATATTTTAAAACTAACGGCTCTTCATTCTCCTGCAGAAGCTTTTTTTAGTATAGTGTCTTTTTTTCATTTTGTAGAAACTCTCTAACTCTTTCTTCACTGATCTTGGTTTATTGTTGAAAATAAATGACTTCCTTTAAAGTAACCTCCCACCTTTTGTGCTGTGCTTAGAGAAAAAAAGAAAAAAAAAAAAAAAAAAACAGAGGAAAGTTAGCTATAAAGAAAACAATGACTTTGGCTGCCACGAGGTAGGAATGATTTAAAATGCTTCCATCCAATTGAGCAGAAAACCTGTGGCCCTTTCAAGCTGAACTCCTGGAAGCTGCACTGCACATAATTGGAATCAGTGTGAATATCCCATGCAGCAAAATGAGGAAATGTCACTAACTCGCCCTTCTTCAGTGAAGAAATGCTTACCTTTCTGTTCTAAGAGCTTGAAAGAACCAACTCAGATGAGAGCAATTTTTCCCTATTTTCTTATGTGTGAATTCTTCTGCCCCTCTAGAAAGGGAGCCACAAATCAGAAAAAGCTATGGGGTATTGCTTGCTTTCGTTATAAATGTTCATTCATGACATACCAAAGGATACCTCCTGTATTAATGAGCGCACTGCATACACTGAACCACAAAGGAGGTAATGAGCAAATGAGAACAAGGTATGGTGCAGCAGCACCAGAAGTGAAATTGGTTTGGGCCAGGACAAAGCACTTCAACAGTTCCATGAATGGGAATTTTTGTAAATGCCACAAGCACCCCACAGTTCAGATGGGGTTATGAGAGGGGTGGCTTGGCTGCCAGACTACCTGAGTTCATTCCTGCTTTGCTAAGGATTTCTAGGTAGAATGCAATATGCCAAATAAACGTAAATATCAGATTAAGAATGAATATACTTTCAGTTCAGTTCAGTCGCTCAGTCATTTCCTACTCTTTGTAACTCCACGAATCACAGCATGTCAGGCCTCCCTGTCCATCACCAACTCCCAGAGTTCACTCAAACTCATGTCCATCTAGTCGGTGATGCCATCTAGCCACCTCATCCTCTGTCATCCCCTTCTCCTCCTGCCCCCAATCCCTTTCAGCATCATGGTCTTTTCGAATGAGTCAACTCTTCGCATGAGGTGGCCAAACTATTGGAGTTTCAGCTTTAGCATCAGTCCTTCCAATGAACATCCAGGATTGATCTCCTTTAGGATGGACTGGTTGGATCTCCTTGCAGCCCAAGGACTCTCAAGAGGCTTCTCCAACACCACAGTTCAAAAGCATCAATTCTTTGGCGCTCAGTTTTCTTCACAGTCTAACTCTCACATCCATACATGACCACAGGAAAAACAACAGCCTTGGTTAGACGGACCTTAGTCGGCAAAGTAGTATCTCTGCTTTTCAATATGCTATTTAAGTTGGTTATAACTTTCCTTTCAAGGAGCAAGCGTCTTTTAATTTCATGGCTGCAGTCACCATCTGCAGTGATTTTGGAGCCCCCCAAAATAAAGTCTGAAACTGTTTCCACTGTTTCCCCATCTATTTCCCATGAAGTGATGGGACCGGATGCCATGAGCTTCGTTTTCTGAATGTTGAGCATTAAGCCAACTTTTTCACTCTCCTCTTCCACTTTCACCAAGAGGCTTTTTAGTTCCTCTTCAGTTTCTGCCATAAGGGTGCTGTCATCTGCATATCTGAGGTTATTGATATTTCTCCTGGCAATCTTGATTCCAGCATGTGCTTCTTCCAGTCCAGCATTTCTCATGATGTACTCTGCATATAAGTTAAATAATCAGGGTGACAATATACAGCCTTGATGTACTCCTTTTCCTATTTGGAACCAGTCTGTTGTTCCATGTTCAGTTCTAACTGTTGCTTCCTGACTTGCATACAGGTTTCTCAAGAGGCAGGTCAGGTGGTCTGGTGTTCCCATCTCTCTCAGAATTTTCCACAGTTGATTGTGATCCACACAGTCAAAGGCTTTGACATAGTCAATAAAGCAGAAATAGATGTTTTTCTGGAACTCTCTTGCTTTTTCCATGATCCAGCAGATGTTGGCAATTTGATCTTTGGTTCCTCTGCCTTTTCTAAATCCAGCTTGAACATCAGGAAGTTCACAGTTCACATATTGCTGAAGCCTGGCTTGGAGAATTTTGAGCATTACTTTACTAGCATGTGAGATGAGTGCAATTGTGCGGTAGTTTGAGCATTCTTTGGCATTGCCTTTCTTTGGGATTGGAATGAAAACTGACCTTTTCCAGTCCTGTGGCCAAGAATGTATATACTTTACTCACTGTTTATAAACATGGACTATACTAAAAGTTGTATGTTGTTATAAAACTAATGTGGGGGATTAAGAATTACAAACTTCAGTCTTCAAAGTAAATGCGTCATGGGTATGAAATGTACAACATGGGGAATATAGTCAACAATAATATATTTGTATGGTGACAGATGGTAACTAGACATCTTGGTGATCATTTTGTAATATATGGAAATATTGAATCACTATCTCAGGCACTGGAACTAACATAGCATTGTTGGTCATTTATACTCCAAGACAAACAAACTCATAGAGAAAGAAGCCAGATTTGTGGTTATCAGGGAGAGGGTGAATTGAGTGAAGACGGTAAAAACGTACAAACTTTGAGTTATAGGATAAATAGTAGGAATGTAATGTATAGCATGATAAATATAATTAACACTGCTATATGTTATATATGAAAGTTGTCAAGAGAGCAAATTCTCACAATTACATCTCAGTTAAACTGGAAGGGAAAAATTGTATGACAAAATCTGACAGCTCTTAATTTTACCATTTATTTGCTTTATGCCTCTAATCTTGCCATGCTTTGATTATCTCACAGGAATAACAATATTTCCAAATAATGATAATAATAACAATGTCCTCTTTGTAAGAGTGGTATAGGAATTAAATGAGTTAATATTTACTAAATTGTAGAATTGTCCCTGACACATCGTAAGTACTATGTGTCGGTTTAAGAAAAATTAAAAGTGTATTTGTGTCTCTTTTGCTGTAAAATTTGGAGCCAGAAGAGTCAAAATGCAAATTTCACAAGTAAACACACCCATTACCTTTATCTTAGTGTTCTGAACACCAGCGATGGATGAGCTGAATGGGGCAGTCAGGAAAGAATCCAGCTTAGAACTCATAAACACTCGAAGAGATGAACCTGTCTAGCTGGAGTCATAAAGGCTATGAAACTAGTTGGTGAGCCAATTAGATCCACAGTTTGAACATTCTTTGGCATTGCCTTTCTTTGGGATTGGAATGAAAACTGATATTTTCCAGTCCTGTGGCCACTGCTGAGTTTTCCAAATTTGCTGGCATATTGAGTGCAGCACTTTCACAGCATCATCTTTCAGGATTTGAAATAGCTCCACTGGAATTCCGTCACCTCCACTAGCTTTATTCATAGTAATGCTTCCTAAGGCCCACTTGACTTCACGTTCCAGCATGTCTGGCTCTAGAAGAGTGATCACACCATCGTGATTATCTGGGTCGTGAAGATCTTTTTTGCACAGTTCTTCTGTGTATTCTTGCCACCTCTTCTTAATATCTTCTGCTTCGAATTGAAAGAGACACATGTACCCCAGTGTTCATCGCAGCACTGTTTATAATAGCCAGGACATGGAAACACCCTAGATTTCCATCAGCAGATGAATGGACAGGAAAGCTGTGGTACGTATACACAATGGAGTATTACTCAGCCATTAAAAAGAATACATTTGAATCAGTTCTAATGAGATAGATGAAACTGGAGCCGATTATGCAGAGTGAAGTAAGTCAGAAAGAAAAACACTAATACATATATGTGGAATTTAGAAAGATGGTAATGATGACCCTGTATGCAAGACAGCAAAAGAGACACAGATGTTTAGAGGGGACTTTTGGACTCTGAGGGAGAGGGAGAGGGTGGGATGATTTGGGAGAATGGCGTTGAAACATGTACTATCATGTAAGAAATGAATCGCCAGTCTATGTTTGATGCAGGATACAGGATGCTTGGGGCTGGTGCATGGGGATGATCCAGACAGATGATATGGGGTGGGAGGTGGGAGGGAGGTTCATGTTTGAGAACTCATGTACACCGTGGTGGATTCATGTCAATGTATGGCAAAACCAATACAGTATTGTAAAATAAAGTAAAAATAAGAATTAAAAATATATATATATATCTTCTGCTTCTGTTAGGTCCATACCGCACAATTGCACTCATCTCACATGCTAGTAAAGTAATGCTCAAAATTCTCCAAGCAAGGCTTCAGCAATACGTGAACCATGAACTTCCTGATGTTCAAGCTGGTTTTAGAAAAGTCTGAAGAATCAAAGATCAAATTGCCAACATCTGCTGGATCATGGAAAAAGCAAGAGAGTTCCAGAAAAACATCTATTTCTGCTTTACTGACTATTTCAAAGCCGTTGACTGTATGGATCACAATAAATTTTGGAAAATTCTGAGAGAGATGGGAACACCAGACCACCTGACCTGCCTCTTGAGAAATCTGTATGCAGGTCAGGAAACAACAGTTAGAACTGGACATGGAACAACAGACTGGTTCCAAATAGGAAAAGGAGTACATCAAGGCTGTATATTGTCACCCTGATTATTTAACTTACGTGCAGAGTACATCATGAGAAATGCTGGGCTGGAAGAAGCACAAGCTGGGATCAAGATTGCCGGGAGAAATATCAATAACCTCAGATATGCAGATGACAGCACCCTTATGGCAGAAACTGAAGAGGAACTAAAAAGCCTCTTGATGAAAGTGAAAGAGGAGAGTGAAAAAGTTGGCTTAAAGCTAACATTCAGAAAACGAAGCTCATGGCATCCGGTCCCATCACTTCATGGGAAATAGATGGGGAAACAGTGGAAATGGTGTCAGACTTTATTTTGGGGGGCTCCAAAATCACTGCAGATGGTGACTGCAGCCATGAAATTAAAAGACGCTTACTCCTTGGAAGGAGAGTTATGACTAACCTAGATAGCATATTCAAAAGCAGAGATATTACTTTGCCGACTAAGGTCCGTCTAACCAAGGCTGTTGTTTTTCCTGTGGTCATGTATGGCTGTGAGAGTTGGACTGTGAAGAAGGCTGACCACCGAAGAATTGATGCTTTTGACCTGTGGTATTAGAGAATACTCTTGAGAGTCCCTTGGACTGCAAGGAGATCCAACCAGTCCATTCTGAAGGAGATCAACCCTGGGATTTCTTTGGAAGGAATGATGCTAAAGCTGAAACTCCAGTACTTTGGCTATCTCATGTGAAGAGTTGACTCGTTGGAAAAGACTCTGATGCTGGGAGGGATTGGGGGCAGGAGAAGAAGGGGACAACAGAGGATGAGATGGCTGGATGGCATCACTGACTCGATGGACGTGAGTCTGAGTGAACTCCAGGAGTTGGTGATGGACAGGGAGGCCTGGCGTGCTGTGATTCATGGGTTGCAAAGAGTCAGACATGACTGAGCAACTGAACTGAACTGAACTGAACTGTGAGTAGGAAGAGAAAACTATCATCGCTGACCTGATAACTTACCCAGCCACTCTTGTATAACTGATACATGAACTGTGCTTTTAAATTATTAACATGGCTTGGTCCTCTCCTCAGGAAAGAGCAAGGGACAAGCATGCAACCGAGTGCAGGTGCAGAGCCATTGCTGAGGGATGATGTAGGATCGCAGCCAAGAAGTATGTGCCACTTTTCACAAGACAGAAGGGGCAATAGGACAGAATTGGAAGAATGGACGGTTGGCTTGCTCACTGGGAGGTCACAGGCAAGACTAGCTGAAAGAAGACACTGATGAGGTAAGCAAGTGTTAGCCCCTGCAGTCCCGCTGGTGACCGAAGAGCAGCACCCCAGCTCCTGCAAGAAGCCTGGCAGTCTCAGTATCTCACTGGTCTTCTCTGAACAAACACATTGCTCATGTATTTGAATTCATTATTTTGCATTAGTTTACCCATCATTTTCTTCTGTAGACTGTGCCTTTCTTGGCCCTTTCCCTATTTTTCTCTTGTCAGCCTTTCTCAGTTCTGGGAGGAAGAGATGTCTACAGATCCAACCTCACTTTGGTGTCACACCATACTCACATTCAGTCCAGGAAACTCCTTGTGCTCTGTTGCTGGGTGTGAAATGAGTCAAAGGACAGTCCCCAGTTATCAAATCGGATCTCCTAGGCCCTACCAAGGAATTGAGAGTCTTGCATTTAGCAAGACTCAGTAAGTCCAAGAGAGAGTTGCTAAACAGAGGTGGTTCTCTCTCTGTTCTGTGCAGTTTTGTAGAGTTCATCAACATTTACTGACCATCAGCCACAGTCTGGCCCCATACCCAACACTACAACCTTGGTCATGTGTCATCTGATGCTTATGGAAGGCTGGCCATATGCCAAACCCACAAAGTTATATATATATATATAGCTTCATCTTTTTATAACAAATTTCTGGGGCAGACATAATTATTAATCCTGTCTTACAGAGTCTTGCCATATAAAAGGTCATAAATGAGGAGGAGACATCAGACTACAATACAGTGTGAATATTATATTCAGTCAAAAGTGTGTCTTTGTTCCATGTAGTTGACAGTCACTCTACTGAATTCTGGAGAACAACAGCAGACAAGATGGGCAAGGTCTCTGTCCCTGCGGCACATGCAGGTGACAGGACAACACATAAGCAGGGACACAGAAGACAGCAGGGGGTGGGCCCCCTCAGGACTTACGGGAGGACATCACAGGGCAGGGGTATCCCACAGATTCCGGGGGAGAGACTTCAAGATAGGCTGAGTGTTGCGGCTTCTCTTACAGTCCCCAAAACTTAGCAGCTTACCTCACGTTCTATTGGTTATAAATGAATCTCAGGTCAGCTCAAATTTAAAAGGAGCAGCCCTGACTCCTAAAGACTAACATATGAGATCCTCAAAAATTGTAATAAAAGTTGTTGACTGAGGATCAACTTGTTAGACAACAGACAAGTCACGTGTGTGGATTGCTGTTTCCTTCTCCAATGCATGAAAGTGAAAAGTGAAAGTGAAGTCGCTCAGTGGTGTCTGATTCTGCGACCCCATGGACAGTAGCCTGGTCCTCCATCCATGGGATTTTCTAGGCAAGAGTACTGGAGTGGGTTGCCATTTCCTTCTCCAGGGAATCTTCCCGACCCAGGAATCGAACCCAGGTCTCCCACATTGTAGACAGATGCTTTACCATCTGAGCCACCAGGGAAGTCCATATATTAATATACTGTATATATAATTAAAATATATTACATTTCTAATTACAACCATCTTACAAAGTGGGTATCATCACTTTAGTTTTTAAAAGTGGTGGCTCACAGGGCCAGATGGCTTCCAGGTGAATTCTACCAAAAGTTTAGAGAAGAGCTAACACCTACTCAGACTCTTCCAGAAAATTGTAGAGGAAGGAAAACTCTCAAACACATTCTATGAGGCCACTATCACCCTGATACCCAAACCAGACAAGTATACCACAAAAAAAGAAAATTACAAGCCATAGATACATAAAATCCTCAGCCAAATTTTAGCAAACAGGATCCAATTGTGCATTAAAAGGATCAAACAACATGAACAAGCGGTATTTATCCCAGGAATGCAAGGTTTCTTCAATATACCCAAATCAATCAACGTGATACACCATATCAACAAACTGAAAGATGAAAACCGTATGATCATGTCGATAGATACAGAGGAAGCTTTTGACAATGCAGCAACAATGGTGAATCAGTCATAGAGAACAGACTTGTGGGCACAGTGGGGGAAGGAGAGAGTGGGATGAATTGAGAAAGTAGCATGGAAACATATACATTACCATATGTAAAACAGACAGCCAGTGGGAATTTGCTGTATGATGCAGGGAGCTCAAATCAAGTTCTCTGTGACAACCTAGAGGGTTGAGAGGGGGTGGGAGGTAGGAGAGAAGTCAAGATGGAGGGGACATATGTACACCTATAGCTGATTCATTTCATGTATGGCAGAGACCAATATAATATTGTGAAGTGATTATCCTCCAATTGAAAATAAATCACTTTTAAAAAGTAGACACTTAGATTCAGAAAACTTAAGTAACTGCTCAAAATCAGATGTCTTTGAAGTGTTCACATTGGGATTTGAAACAAGGTAAGGTTGAATGTTGAGCCATACTCAGAGGTCACCTCTGCATAGATGGTCATCAGAGATTTCATAAGGGAGGTGATGCACTCACACTGTTTTAAAAAATAAGTAGGAGCTTCTCAAGTACATGAAAAGAAGAGGAGGTGCTAATAGGAAAAATGTATGCAAAGGATTCCTGGGTTGAAAGCCTGGGCCCTGTTCATTATTGCTAAAGTGTGAAGTACAGGGCAGTGCTCAGGGGTAGAAGGCACGGGAATGTCCTGGGAGCCAAGTCACTTGGCTCATAGCAATGGGGAGCTGCAAAATTTTTTTCAGTAGGTGAGTGGTATATGTCCTCTGGGCCTTCTACGAGAGGTGTGAGGATCTAAGTATCAGAGGGGCCTGTGTCTTTTTCTCAGGTGACAAGGGGATAGACCTCGGCAGCTGGTTACACAGACTGGGCTCCTAGATGATGGGGAAAGTGTTGCATCACAGCTACTACTCTGATTCTCAGCACTGAGTTTGCCACCTCTTGGGTGACCAGTGAATGATGGAAGTATAGGTGGATGGATGGATAGACACTTTAAACAAGCAAAATGTGTCACAACTGATAGCTCTTAAAAAGGAAACATGTAGACAAAAACTGACCAGAGCAATTAACTTCCTCAGTTCAAAGCGCTGTTTAGCTTTGAATGCACAACTTTATGAATTTCTAGAAAACTTTCCATTTGCAGTGACCCATCTGGCCTGGCTGTAACTGCTGCCATGGGCTTTTTCTCCCCTTCTCTCTCTTGTCAGGAGGAGTAGTCCCAGTTGGACAATTATGTTCACCCCCTTATTTAACTAGCTCTGTGAGAGTTCCTTGGACTGCAAGGAGATCCAACCAGTCCATTCTGAAGGAGATCAACCCTGGGATTTCTTTGGAAGGAATGATGCTAAAGCTGAAACTCCAGTACTTTGGCCACCTCATGAGAAGAGTTGACTCATTGGAAAAGACTCTGATGCTGGGAGGGATTGGGGGCAGGAGAAGAAGGGGACGACAGAAGATGAGATAGCTGGATGGCATCACTGACTCAATGGACGTGAGTCTGAGTGAACTCTGGGAGTTGGTGATGGACAGGGAGGCCTGGCGTGCTGCAATTCATGGGGTCGCAAAGAGTCGGACATGACTGAGCGACTGAACTGAACTGAACTGAACTGTGGTCTTCAGGAGAACTACTCTCAAGTTGATGTTCCCAGACCTGAACATTGTCTTCACCACTATCTCATAGAGATCTCAAATCTGAACACGTTGTCTCTTTCAAATCCCCACCTTCTGCCCCCAGTGAGCTCTTTAGAGCTGAGTTAATGGTACTGCTATCTAAGAATTCAGAACCTGAAAACTACCTGGGGCTCTTCCTTTTTCATTCACCATACATAGCATAGGTCAGTGAGTCATGGCAACCTTACCTCCTAAGTTACTCGTAAGTACGCCCACATGTGCATGTGCATACTCAGTCATGTCCAATTCTTTGTGACCCCATGGACTGTAGCCCACCAAGTATCTCTGTTCATGGGATTTCCCAGGTAAGATTACTGGAGTGGGTTGCCATTTCCACTCCAGACGATCTTCCTTACCCAGGGATCAAACCTGCATCTCCTTTCTCTCCTGCATTGCAGGCAGATTCTTTACCACTTGAGCTGTCAGGGAAGCCCTTTTACGTCACAAGTCAAAAATCTAATTCCACCTATTCACTTCCTCTCTTCGCCAATTATGCTGCCGAGCCCCACAACGGGATCTCAGCATCTTGCAGGAGCCTCTCAACTGGTTTCTCTGCCTCCAGTCTCAACTCCTCTAGTTGAACTCCAAAGTACACACCCCCCAAATTTTCCTAAAAGGCAAATGCTATCATTTCACTCTGAGATTCAATATTTTATTATTGTGGAGAAGTGCAAACCCGATAGCATGATTTTGTGATATGATTTCTGCTTCTTTCTTGTGTTCCATCCCCCACTGTCCTTCTTATGCATGTACTTGCTCATCTGAGCCACCTGCATCTTCTCAGACACACCCCCACCTCAGCACCAATCTACATTGCTTTTGAGCATCTGTACACACTGTTCTCTTATTCTTTCTACTTGAAATAGCCCTGCCTCTCTCAACTTCTGGGTAAACTTCTGCTCCTTCAAGAGTCAGCCTGCACTGTGGAAATCACTATTGTCACAACTCCACTGCCCTGCTCTATTATATCACAGTACCTTCCAATCCATTGAAGGCAACTTCTTCTATTCATTTGAATTCAGAGCTCTCCCGAGGAATAAAGAAAAAACATATTTAAAAGGAATTATTTCCCCTACCTGTTTCTGAATTCCTAAAATACCTTTCCTACTTGCCTTTATAGAAAGATGTCTGTGACTTACACTTATGTTCATGGGGTGTAAAATGACATCTCTTATAAGCAATTTTAGTGGTCACAGGCACGGGGACAATGCAAATGCTGGTAATATCACAGGTTGGCTCACAGCCACACCTGGTATTATCTTGCTTTCTAAATCCCTCATGCCATAGTTCCAATCTGAGCCCTCTTTGAATACCTAGCAGTTCTATATAAAATAAAAACTGCTAAACTTTCTCTGCCCAAGGTATAATCTTCTAATTATTAGAAGTTTGTCTGTAAAGAGACCCCTTCTTGACCTTTTATCAGGGCCCAGGTTGCCTCATTTCTTGCCCATATAACCATGTCAGTTATATGGGTATTTTCAGTATACAGTATTTTCAGTTCTAAATATTCCAACAATCAAGAGGGATCCTAGGGAATTGAAATTTGGAAAAAGCTTTCCCTGGCAGTCTATACATGCATGCTAAATCTCCTCAGTCAGGTCCAACTCTTTGTGACCCTATGGACTATAGCCCTCGAGGCTCCTCTGTCCTTGGGGATTCTCTAGGCAAGAATTTAGAGTGGGTTGCCGTGCCCTTCTCTAGGGGATCTTCTCAACCCAGGGACTGAATTCGTATCTCTTATGTCTCCTACATCGGCAGGTGGGTTCTTTACCACTAGGACCACCTGCGGAGAAGGCAATGGCACCCACTCTAGTGCTCTTGCCTGGAAAATCCCATGGGGGAGGAGCCTGGTGGGCTGCAGTCCATGGGGTCGCTAAGAGTCAGACACGGCTGAGGGACTTCACTTTCACTTTTCACTTTCATGCATTGGAGAAGGAAATGGCAACCCACTCCAGTGTTCTTGCCTGGAGAGTCCCTGGGACGGAGGAGCCTATTGGGCCGCCATCTATGGGGTCGCAAAGAGTCGGATACGACTGAAGTGACTTAGCAGCAGCAGCACCACTGGGAAGCCCTCCCTGTCAGTCTATTTGGCTCTATTTTGAATACCATCTTATGTAAACCTCTCTCAATTTGAAATATTTTTTTCTTCCGTCACACAGGTGATCCCAAGGCTCAGAGAAATTGTGACTTGTTTGTGATCGCATGACTGATGACTGCAGCAGACACCCCAGCCCAGGTGCCTCAGACTCGGATGTCCAGTTCATCCTGCTACCCCAGCTTGCCACCTGAATTCACAGAATTATCCCTATCATCTCCTCCTTGCCTTTTATACATTTACTTTCTTTTAGCTTCAGTAGTGATGCTATTACCAGTTTCTATTATTTGCAGATAGTACTCACTGTGAGCAATTTCTTTAGGAAAACACCCTGTCTGTGCTATGATAAGATATGTGTACTCAAAGCTTGCTATTTGCATTTTCACCTTTCTTTGTCTTTTGACAGTGGATATTTTTCTAAGCCACACTTTACTGCTGGTATTAACACCATCCTATTTTTAGGAAATTACTTCTTAGGGTTCCTCTGATGCACCAGAAACTGCTCCTCTCACCAACCTCTTTCCATTATACAATCTTCCCAGCAGATGTGAGAGGGCAGGAGATAAGCAGTAGTTTGAAGTGTCAGTGAGACACTTTTAATTGAGCAACGAGAGAGGCAGTGAGAATGCACTCCTCAAACACAAGATCCAGAAAATAAGAAGCAGTAGCATTTGCAAAGAATAAAAATGCCCAATTGGTCATTTGCAGGAGGCCACTGAGGAGAAAGTCTCAGTTTCACAGAGATATGAGGAGTTTAAAGGTATTTTCCAAAAAGTTCTGGGGACTCAGATAAGCTAGTTGTTTCAGTCCTCCCAGAAAGTAAATAAAGCCATGAATTCACAGAATCATTTTAACTAGGAGGTGAGGCAATGGAGAGAAATATCAGTAAATATTTTATTTAGCTGTTTTAGCTAATTTTCTTCTGTATATCTCACTGTCAAAATTTGGAGATGGTTTATAAGGACACAGAGCTTCCCAGGTAGCACACTGGTAAAGAATCTGCCTGCCAATGCAGGAGATGCAAGAGACGTGGGTTTGATCTCTGGGTCGGGAAGATCCCATGGAGTAGGAAATAGCAACCCACTCTAGTATTCTTGCCTGGAAAATTCCACAGACAGAGGACCCTGGCGGGCTACAGTTCACAAAGAGTTGGACATAACTAAGAAACTAAGCATATACTGTATAAGAATATAAACTATAAAATCATAAATGGGGAACACGTGTACACCCGTGGTGGATTCATATTGATGTATGGCAAAACCAATACAATATTGTAAAGTAATTAGCCTCCAATTAAATAAATTTAAATAAATAAATAAACTTTAAAGGACTGAGGCTGATGTGTGTCACACATGGATGGTTGATAAAGATTCGTTTGAATGAGACAATGAATAAATAAATGCAGGCTGACTGGAGTGAGGGATTAGGTGGTGTGGATTCTAGAGGAACAAACCACAGAGGAGTCGGGCATCAGATACTACACGTCAGTGCTGTTCAGTGACCAATCGCCTACAACTCTTTGGAAAACCAATGAGAAACAAGAAACAGGACCCTGGATGCGAGCCCCAGCTTTTCCACTGACCAAGTTGGAGCCTTGACCAAGTGCTTTCCGAGTCTGCTTTTCCTTATAGGCACCGGCTTCTGAGCTATGAACAGACAGGAACCTGCCTTCTATCCTCACCCTCACCCCTAATTAGCAATGACCCAGATAAGCTTAGTAAGTATTTGTGGAGTGATCTTCACCTGTTTTATTACCAAACCTTCTGACTGACCCATCCCCCACACTTTACTTTTGCTTCTTCCTTCACGGTACTGTACACAGAAAGTCCTTCCTGATCTCCACTGGAGGCAGGGCAGGAAAACCACCCTCTCAACTCTAATCAAGGTTTGCACTTAAGAGACAGTCCCTGATGTCATGTGTGTTGCAGGTCTTCTATGTGAGCTGACATTTCCAAAGGGATGTGGTAAAAGGGCACTGGGACACAGACAATGAAGTCACAAAGCGCTTTTCTAGGATGCTGGAAAGAAAACTCCTGGGAACAACTAACCTTTCATTGAGGGCACCTTAATTCCAGATTCCTTTAAGAGTTATTCTCTGTGACCACCAGTCAAATAACTTGCCAAGATACAGGCTGGATGGAATTACAGGGCCATCTAATGCCCACTAGTATTAATACCATCCTTGTTTTGAGAACTACACCCCTCATTCAGTGGGATTTCATGCTATATTGTGGATAAGAGCAAATTCTGATACCTCAGTATATACAGGAGATGAATATATATGAAAATCATCTAAATATGAAACTGCTTCCTCCCTGAATTCTCTGACTGCAAATTCTAAACTCAAACTCAGAGATACATTCTTCTGGGAATATTTTTGTTCTGGAGACCACATTTATGCATAAAACAACTTCTAGATATATACACATCTGAGGAAAAAATTTTCTAATAAATAATTAACAATGTTTGAAAGCTAGCTATTCAATGTGAATACAAAAAGAGTTAGTCTTCTTTTTCAATAGGTGCCAGAAATGCTTAGCAATCCAAGAAAACAGTAAAAACAAAGCTGTTAATGCAACTAAGCAAACTATTATTTTTCTTCTTAACTTCCTTTCTTAGTCTCTTAAGCAAAAACATGGTTCTCACGTTGGTGGCAGACTAGCATTCCATCAGAAACGAACTAAGATGGGATGCTCCTAAAAATGAGTCCTTAGTCATAGCTGAGGCAACACCACACACTCAAACAGACTCTCTTACATGCATACACATATTCTCAACTTGAGATATTATGAGGAGAATCCAAACATCGTGTTCACTAAGATATGTAACAGAGGGCTTGAGGGAATACAAAACAGATTACTTATAAAATTCATAGGAAACTTTCATTCAGACATTCTCTTTGGCTGACACTAAATGTGTGAAGAAGGTAAGTGAGTGGTGGCAAAGCTGTTAAACTATAGTAAAGCCAACAGGAAGTGTGTAGAAGGGGGCAGAGTAGAAGGGAAAAGAGACTGTGTATTTAGATAAGAACAAATGGAAAAATATTGCCCTGCCCATAGCCATCGCCCACCTGATGCCTGGCATATGGGAATCCAAGAAAGTGGAGAGCTGTGACTTACATTTCAATGAATGTGCGCTGAAAATAGGTTGAAACTTTAAGAACAACATTTGACATTCCAGAGGTTAAGTGTGCTTCAAGTTATTTAGTAGGTCCTATGAGGCAAATATGAGTTTTTTGTACTCACTACTACTTCTACACACACACATTCACACAGATGTATAAACACACACACACACACACACACACACACACACACACATATATATATGTGCTGCTTATAGAAAGCTTTTAAATACCAAACAATAAAATAATGAAAACTTAAAATTCCCTGTCATGCCACTGATCCAGGCTATCTCTTAGCAGCATTTTGGCATATTTTAGGAAGGCTTTGGTCTCTATAAAGTTAGGTGATATGAAAACAGATAATTCATAGCTATTTATCATACAACCATTTGCTGTTGTTTAGTCGCTCAGTCGTGTCTGACTCTTTTGCGATCCCTTGGACTATAGCCCAACAGGTTCCTCTGTCTGTGAGATTTCCTAGGCAAGCATACTGGACTGGGTTGCCATTTCCTTCTCCGGGAGATCTTTCCAACCCAAAGACTGAACCGCAGCTCCTGCATTGGCAGGTGGATTCTTTAACACTGAGCCACAAAGGAAGCCCTCATTGTGTAATAACAGAGCTTGATAAATATATAGCTCGATAGAAAAATATAATGTAAAGTGTTGAAAATATAGATATATTATATATGTATATATGTACATATTAGTTTATAATTTAGAAATCAGTTTGTATCTATAATTTTATATTTTGCTTTTTCCACTTATGTGTCTTTTTATGCCACTCAATATTCTTAGAAATAGAACTCTTAAGGATTGACTCTATTTCTTCTACACATGAATGAAACTTCTGTAACTGCTAGCTTATTGTGGATAATTGTTCTTATTTCTATTTGTTTGCTACAATAAATGGTGTTTAATGAACATCCTGGTACAAAATACTTATTGGGTATTCATCTTACAACAGATATTTACTTGAACAGTACCGTATCAATCATGTCCTTTAAAGCATTATGAAATATTATTTAACACATCTTTGTGGGTATATCTAATAATTTCCATAGGATATATTCCTAAAACCTGCATAACTGGATAAAATGATGTAAATATCTTAAGTCTTTTGAAGAATAAAGCAAAATTTCTCTCCAGAAAGACTATACCAATATGAATAGCCTCCAGTGAATGAAATATCCACTAAACCCGTTAATATGGTGTACAATTTTTCAGTGTTTCAAGTCTGATTGAACAGTATGGCTTCTATAAGCTGGGTGACCATTTGTATTTCCTATTTTTAGATTGAACTTCTCCATTTGAAGAACAAAAGCTCCAGTATCATACCACTTAGGTTGCATTTTGGCATCTCTGTTACTAGCTCTGTGATTGTCAACAATTAAATTAAATGATCTGTGCTTCAGTTTTTTCTTTTATAAACTGGTTTAGTAACACCATGTACTTCATAGAACCACTGTGAGGACTAACACTTTAACACTCATAAAATATATAGAACACTGCATGGCGCATGGTAAGGTTTTAATAAAGGCTGGAGCGATTTGTTGTTCTTTGGAGGAGCAGATGCCTATGTACTAAATGTGATTGCATTTTTGAACATCTTTCCATACGGCTCAGATGGTAAAGCGTCTGCCTACAATGTGGGAGACCCAGGTTCAATCCCTGGCTTGGGAAGATCCCCTGGAGAAGGAAATGGCAACCCACTCCAGTACTCTTGCCTGGAAAATTCCATGGACTGAGGAGCCTGATAGGCTACATTCCATGGCGTCGCAAAGAGTCAGACACGACTGAGCAACTTCACTTCACTTTCCATACTTATTACATTAAATGATCTTCTCAATACCCCATGAGGTGAACATGGCAGGTAATGGTTCCCATTGAAAAAAAAAAAATGAGGAAAATAAAACTCAAAAGTTCAAATATCTCATAATTCAGTGATAGTCTTGAGATGGAAGCATAGGCCTCCTGGGGTGTGCTGTCACAATGACAAACTAGATTTGGAGGAACCAACCTGTTCAAAGAAAACAGAGACAAGTAAGAAATAATATGAAAGTGAAGTCGTTCAGTCGTGTCTGACTCTTTGCGACCCCATGAACTGTAACCCACCAGGCTCCTCAGCCCATGGAATTTTCCAAGCAAGAATACTGGAGTGGGTTGCCATTTCCTTCTCCAGCAGATCTTCCCAACCCAAGGATCGAACCTGGGTCTCCTGCACTGCAGGCAGACGCTTTACCGTCTGAGCCACCAGGGAGCTGTGAGTCGCTCAGTTACATCTGATTCTTTGTGACCCCATTATAGCCCGTCAGACTCCTCTGTCCATGGAATTCTCCAAGCAAGAATACTGGACTGAGTAGCCATTCCCTTCTCCAGTGAAACTCCCCAACCCAAGGATCAAAACCAGATCTTCTGCATTACAGGCAGATTCTTTACCATCTGAGCTGCTAGGGAAGCCGTGTGTGTGTGTGTGTGTGTGTGTGTGTGTGTGTGTGTGTGTGTGTGTGTGTGAAATTAAGATATCTCCTGACATATTAATGAATAAGAAATGTCACAGCCATCAGTGATTCCTGGCCTCTGAATGTGAATGAGGGCTCCCAAACTTCAATCCAGTATTCCTTAACTTGATACTTAATCTTTGATGTTCAGACTGCTCCTCTGTTGCAAACTTGGTTTCACCTCCTGCCTCCTTGTAGCAGTTTTCTCAGAGCTGAGATGCTGTCTCCCAGGCTCAGAGTCCTAAACATTCCCACCAAATAAAATGACTCCCTACTTTCAGGTTGTGACTATATTTTTTACTCACACATACACACATAATTGAATACATTGTGTGCCTTCTCAGTCATGACCAACTCTTTGCAACCCCATGGACTGTAGCCCACCAGGCTCCTCTATCCATGGGATTTCCAACTGGAGCAGGTTGCCATATCCTTCTCCAGGAGATTTTTCAGAACCAGAGATCAAACTCACATCTCCTGTGTCTCCTGCACTGGCAGGCAGATTCTTTACCACTGCACCACCTGGGAAACCCAGGGAGCTACAGAGTTAGAGGATGTTTGCCCCCAAAGATTTGGAAGAGAGACATCAGGAGATGCAAGCTCTGTATTTGCACTATTTTCTCTTTTTGTGATTCCCAATTTCAAAATATTTGCATAGAGACTGAAGCGTTATAAGGGTTTTATCAGTATCATGAGGCTGCTGCTGCTGCTGCTGCTGCTGCTAAGTCACTTCAGTCATGTCCGATTCTGTGCGACCCCATAGACAGCAGCCCACCAGGCTCCCCCATCCCTGGGATTCTCCAGGGAAGAACACTGGAGTAGGTTGCCATTTCCTTCTCTAATGCATGAAAATGAAAAGCGAAAATGAAGTCGTGTTCTATCCTTAGTGACCCCATGGACTACAGCTTACCAGGCTCCTCCTTAGGTCATCTAAACTGCCAAGGCTGAGTATCTGGTAAACAGAACAAGCTTCTGGAAATAGACAGGACTTCACAAAAAATGAATCCCAAATTTTAATAATCTAAGCTCTTAGTTATAAAGCATTTTGTCTTTAGTCTAGGTACTAACCAAGGCATATATAAATCTTCAATGAACAAAGATAACATTATGAAGAAACTCAATGATTTTTAAACATTTTCAAATACATGGCCTAGCCTTAAAAAATTAGTATATGTATAAAATACAGACTTGATTTAAAAACAAATAGACAGTAGAAGCAAGGACACAAGAAATCTACCACTTGGGAGGGTTATTTGAAAAGATAGTTGAAAGAGAATAAGAGGAAACTTGCAAAATACATCAAACTTCAGGCTGATCAATATGTATTATGGACTGAATATTTGCATTGCTCCCCCTCACATGTTGAAACCCCAACCAGTAGAGTGATGGTATTTGAAGACAGAGCCTTTAGAGGTAATTAAGGTTTGTTTGGAATATGAATATATGCCCCCATGATGTGACGAGAACCCTTACAAGAGGAATAAAGCCATCAGAGCTTTCTCTCGATACCATGTGTGAACAGAACGAGAAGAGAACCATCTGCAAGCCAGGAAGTGACTCTCACCAAGAACAGAATTTGCCAGCATCTTGAACTTGGACTTCCCAGATTCCAGAACTGTGAGAAAAAAATATCTGTTATTTAAACTACCCAGTCTGTGATATTCTGTCATGGCAACACAAACAGACAACGACAATAAAAACAGCCCAAATCTAATATCATAAAAATACTGCTGAAAACCAAAGGATACAATCAAAAGATATACAACCTTCAAAGAATGACAATAAAACTTAGAACTGATTTCTTTATAGAAAATATAAAAGTCAAAAGACAGTAGAACATAGAAATATATGTTTAAATTTACAATGACAGAAAAAGAACTGCCAAATGGGAATTCTACATTAAGCAAAACATTCTTGAGAAAAAAGATAAAATAAAGACATATTTACCAAGTATTTAATAAAATAATCTATTACGAATAGATGTGGAAAAGGAAATACAAAAAGAAATTCTTGAGGGCAAATAAAAATTAGGTCTATTTGAAATTTAGATACACACAAAAGGAAAATAAGTGATAAATAGGTAGATAAATTCAATAAATAAGACCAGTAAAACAGTACTAATGATGAAAATAGAATATTAAAATATGCTAAAACAGTGGCACAAAAGGTGAAAAAGTTTGGACTTCAAGTGTTCTATGATTGCTGCATTATCAAGACAGTGGTTTAAAAAAGATAATAAACTATTAAACTCCTAGAGGAGAACATAAGCAAAACACTCTCCAACATAAATCACAGCAGGATACTCTATGACCCACCTCCCAGAATATTGGAAATTAAAGTAAAAATAAACAAATGGGACCTAATTAAACTTAAAGGCTTCTGCACAACAAAGGAAACTATAAGCAAGGTGAAAAGCAGCCTTCAGAATGGGAGAAAATAATAGCAAATGAAGCAACTGACAAACAACTAATCTCAAAACTATACAAGCAACTCCTGCAGCTCAATTCCAGAAAAATAAAAGACAAAATCAAAAAACGGGCCAAAGAACTAAATAGACATTTCTCCAAAGACACACAGATGGCTAATAAACACATGAAAAGATGCTCAACATCACTCATTATGAGAGAAATGCAAGTCAAAACCACAATGAGGTACCATTTCATGCCAGTCAGAATGGCTGCAATCCAAAAGTCTACAAGCAATAAATGCTGGAGAGGGTGTGGAGAAAAGGGAACTTTCTTATACTATTGGTGGGAATGCAAGCTAGTACAGCCACTATGTAGAACAGTGTGGAGAGTCCTTAAAAACTGGAAATAGAACTGCCTTATGACCCAGCAATCCCACTGCTAGGCATACACACTGAGGAAACCAGAATTGAAAGAGCCAAGTGTACCCCAATGTTCATCACAGCACTTTTTATAATAGCCAGGACATGGAAGCAACCTAGATGTCCATCAGCAGATGAATGGATAAGAAAGCTGTGGTACATATACACAATGGAGTATTATTCAGCTATTAAAAAGAATACATTTGAATCCGTTCTAATGAGGTGGATGAAACTGGAGCCGATTATACAGAGTGAAGTAAGCCAGAAAGAAAAACACCAATACAGTATACTAACACATATATACGGAATTTAGAAAGATGGTAACGATAACCCTGTATGTGAGATAGCAAAAGAGACACAGATGTATAGAACAGTCATTTGGACTCTGAGGGAGAGGGAGAGGGTGGGATGATTTGGGAGAATGGCATTGAAACATGTATAATATCATATATGAAGTGAATTGCCAGTCCAGGTTTGATGCATGCTACTAGATGCTTGGGGCTAGTGCACTGGGGTGACCCAGAGGGATGGTATGGGGATGGTATGGTTCAGGATGGGGAACACGTGTATGCCTGTGGTGGATTCATGTTGATGTATGGCAAAACCAATAAAATATTATAAAGTAATTAACTTCCAATTAAAATAAATAAATTTATATTTAAAAATAATAAAAAAGTTAATATTATAGCTTAATGAGTGTACAGTGTATATCATAATATCAAGAGCAGCAACTCCAAAGACCAGGTATCAGTGATGAGGGTTTCATAGCCAGGTAAGATCTATGAATTCCAGAGCTTGGGTCAGAGATGGGGCAGAGTTCTCAGAAGTCAGAGGCAACCAGGGGAACTTGAGTTTCTGAGAGATTAAAGACAATTTATCTCTCAATAATATATCTTGAATCTCATTTACTTTTACTATCAAGCCTGTGTATGAATCCCAGAAACATATCCTATCATTTGCCCCTTTGCAAACTATGCAGATACAGGAGATTGTCAATGGGTACAGAAACCAGAAATGAGCCCCAAAAGCAGGAATCATCTACTTTTTGCAGAAAGTCAGAAGTTTGGATAAACAAAAACAAATCCACAAACAAAATAATTTAATTCAAGTCAACAACTAAATAAAGTTGAATATGATGTATCCCCAGAACAATAGGAAAAATAAGCATGTCTACTATAAATAATGAAAATCTAATTTTTGTTTACTAAAAAAAAAATAATAACCAAGCTGAGGAATAGACTAAACAGAGCTGAAAGCAAAAACTGGATGCCTGAGGAATACTACTTAAACATAGCATAAATGGTGGAAATATGAAAGTATGCATAGAAGCATAACACAGATGAAAATAAACCAGAGGTTTCAATGTTCCCCTAAAAGAAGATTGAAAAGAAATAAATTTTAAATAACTAATGAAAGAAATAACAAGAGAAAACTCCATATAAGATAATAAGCAGAAAACTAGAAAAGTTTTCCTATTATATAAAATATGCAAAGGTCTTGGGTAATTAGGCTTCACTGGTGACTCAGAAGGTAAAGAATCTGCCTGCAGTGAAGGAGACAGTTTCAATCCCTGGGTTGGGAAAATCTCTTGGAGAAGGGAATGGCTATCCACTCCAGTATTCTTGCCTGGAGAATTTCATAGACCAAGGAACCTGGTGAGCTACAATCCATGGGGTTGCAAAGAGTAGGACACAATTGAGTGACTAACAAGTTCATTTCCTGAATACCTGCATAAGGTTGCAAAAATGAAAGGAAACACTTTTGCCAAACCAAGAGCAAGCCATAAAGCCTCTGAAGCTGTGGCTGCCCTCAGCTCATGCATTCTCTATGGATGTTGAGTTTGAAAGGCCACAGAAGAGGAAGAACTTGGGAGTATAAGACGGAGTTTGGGGACCAAGGCTTGTGTTGCCTTTAAATAAAATGGCCTTAAGTGTAGTGAATGGTGGACTACAGAAATTCCTTGCCTTGAAACTGGAAACAAACTCAAACAAATTTTAATGACTGCTGCTGCCTGCTGCCAAGTCGCATCAGTCATGTCTGACTCTGTGCAACCCCATAGACGCAGCCCACCAGGCTCCCCCCATCCCCGGGATTCTCCAGGCAAGAACACTGGAGTAGGTTGCCATTTCCTTCTCCAATGCATGAAAGTAAAAAGTGAAAAGTGAAGTCACTCGGTCGTGTCCGACTCTCAGCAACCCCATGGACTGCAGCCCACCAGGCTCCTCCATCCATGGACTTTCCAGGCAAGAGTACTGGAGTGGGGTGCCACTTTTTATGTTAAATTGTACTGTAGATGAGAGGGAAATGTCTCCTCTGCTGCTGATGCAGCTAAGTCGCTTCAGTCGTGTCCAACTCTGTGCGACCCCATAGACGGCAGCCCACCAGGCTCCTCCATCCATGGGATTTTCCAGGCAAGAGTACTGGAATGGGTTGCCATTGCCTTCTCCAAATTTCACATTCCTATGTTACTGATTCAATGTCGTCATAAACGAAGAGAACTTCAAGTATTCCTTGATTAGCAGCAATCTGGGGCAACTGGCAGAAGCAAAACAATTAACCCCTGGGGAGCAGCCAGCCTTCACTGAATTTACAACAAACATGCTTGTACTCTGAAATCTGTGTATGTGTGTGTATGACATGTACATGCTAATTATTGCAGTTATACATCAGCACAGACAACTGACCACAGTTTCAAATAACATAATGTCAAATATAGAACACAAAACTAGCATGTTTAAAATAACCAAAAAATATTTTTTTATAAAACCAAAAGTGAGAAAGAAAAAAGAGGCCCCCAAATGTCAGGCAAACATGACTACCCACCAACTAGAATGGTTATATTATAAAAGGATGCCAAAATCAAGTTTTGTGAAAATGTGGTGTAACTAAAACTCTTGTACAGTTCTGGGGAAACATCAATCAAGGCAATCACTTTGGAATATTTACTAAAGCTAAATAGATACCAATTCTATGACCAAGTTCAATGTCTGGTTCAATTCCTGACTCAGGAAGATCAGCTGGAGAAGGGATAGGCTACCCACTCCAGTATTCTTGGACTTTCTTTGTGGCTCAGCTGGTAAAGAATCTGCTTGCAATGTGGGAGACCTGGGTTTGATCCCTAGTTGGTAATATCCCCTGGAGAAGGGAAATGCTACCCACTCCAGCATTCTAGCCTGGAGAATTCCCTGGACTATATAGTCCATGGGGTTGCAAAGAGCTGGGCACGACTGAGAGACTTTCATTTCACTTCACTTCACTATGACCAAGTATGATTTTATCTTGCTCCTAGGTAAATAGCCTATAGATGTGTACACAATATTCCCCAGATATCAAGGACTAGAATTTTAGCAGCATCATTAATCAAAATAGCCCAAATATGAAACAAAGAAGCAGGCAACTGCTGACCCATACTTCGGCAGGAGACACGCAAACACTCAAAGTCAGGTCTGGCTCAGTCTCTGTGGGTTCTCCTACTGTGCACAAGGTTTTGTTTGAGCCCTCTGAGTGTTTCTGGTGGGTATGGGGTTTGATTCTAAATGTGATTTTGCCCCTCCTACCATCTTGTTGGGGCTTCTCCTTTGCCCTTGGACGTGGGAGATCTTTTTTTGGTGGGATCCAACATTCTGCTGTCAACAGTTGTTCAGCAGTGAGCTGTAATTTTGGAGTTCTCCCAGGAGAAGATGAGCATATGTCTTTATACTCTGCCATCCTGTCCCTTTGGAAAATGAAGCAGGTCAAAGGCTAACACAGTTTTGCCAAGAGAACACACTGGCCATAACAAACACCCTCTTCCAACAACACAAGAGAAGACTCTACACGTGGACATCACCAGACGGTCAATACTGAAATGATACTGATTATATTCTTTGCAGCCAAGGATGGAGAAGCTCTATACAGTCAGCAAAAACAAGACCAGGAGCTGACTGTGGCTCAATTCATGAACTCCTTATTGCCAAATTAGATGGAAATTGAAGAAAGTAGGGAAAACCACTAAACTATTCAGGTATGACCTAAATTAAATCCCTTATGATTTTACAGCAGAAGTGACAAACAGATTCAAGGGACTAGGTCTGATAGACAGAGCGCCTGAAGAACTATGGACCAAGGTTCATGATATTGTACAAGAGGCAGTGATCAAGACCATCCCCAAGGAAAAAAAAAAGCAAAATGGTTGTCTGCAGGAGACTTACAAATAGCTGTGAAAATAAGAGAAGCTAAAAGCAAAGGAGAAAAGGAAAAATATACCCATTTGAATGCAGAATTCCAAAGAATAGCAAGGAGAGATAAGAAAGCTGTCCTCAGGGATCAAAGCAAAGAAACAGAGGAAAACAATAGAATGGGAAAGACTAGAGATTTCTTCAAGAAAATTAGAGATACCAAGGGAACATTTCATGCAAAGATGCACACAATAAAGGACAGAAATGGTATGAAATTAACAGAAGCAGAAAATATTAAGAAGAGGTGGCACCAATATACAGAAGAACTATAGAAGATCTTCATGACCCACATAACCACGATGATGTGATCACTCACCTAGAATCAGACATCCTGGAATGCAAAGTCAAGTTGGCCTTAGGAAGTATATCTACAAACAAAGCTAGAGGAGGCGATGGAATTCTGGTTGAACTATTTCAAATTCTAAAAGATGATGCTGTGAAAGTGCTGCAATTAATATGCCAGCAAATTTGGAAAACTCAGCAGTAGCTGCAGGACTGAAAAGGCTCAATTTTCATTCCAATCCCAAAGAAAGACAATGCCAAAGAATGCTTGACCTATCACACAATTGCACTCATCTCACATGCTAGCAACATAATGCTCAAAATTCTCCAAGCCAGGCTTCAACAGTACTTGAACCATGAAATTCCAGATGTTCAAGCTGGATTTAGAAAAGACAGAGGAATTGGAGATCAAGTTGCCGACATCCATTGGATCATTGAAAAAGCAAGAGAGTTCCAGAAAAATATCTAGTTCTGCTTTATCGACTATACCACACCATTGACTTTGTAGATCACAGGAACTGTGGAAAGTTCTTAAAAAGATGGGAATACCATACCACCTGACCTACCTCCTGAGAAATCTGTATGCAAGGCAAGAAGCAATACTTAGAACCAGACATGGAGAGTACATCATGTGAAATGCTGGGCTGGATGAAGCACGAGCTGGAATTAAGATTGCCAGGAGAAATATCAATAACCTCAGATATGCAAATGACACCACCCTTATGGCAGAAAGCAAGGAAGAACTAAAGAGCTTCTTGATGAAAGTGAAAGAGGAGAATGAAAAAGTTGGCTTAAAACTCAACATTCAGAAAACTAAGATCATGGCATCCGGTCCCATCACTTCATGGTAAATAGATGGGGAAACAATGGAAACAGTGAGAGACTTTGTTTTGGGGGGCTCCGAAATCACTGTAGATGGTGACTGCAGCCATGAAAATTAAAAGACACTTCCTCCTGGGAAGAAAAGCTATGACAAATCTAGACAGCATATTAAAAAGCATAGACATTACTTTGTCAACAAAGGTCCATCTGGTCAAAGTTATGGTTTTTCCAGTCATCAGGTATGGATGTGAGAGTGAGACTATAAAGAAAGCTGAGTGCTAAAGAATTGATGCTTTTGAACTGTGGTGTTGGAAAAGACTCTTGAGAGTCCCTTGGATTGCAAGGAGATCCAACCAGGCAATCCTAAAGGAAATCAGTCCTGAGTATTCATTGGAAGGACTGATGCTGAAGCTGAAACTCCAATTCTTTGACCACATGATGTAAAGAACTGACTCATTGGAAAAGACCCTGATGCTGGAAAAGATTGAAGGCAGGCAGAGAATGGGGATGACAGAGGATGAGATGGTTGGATAGCATCACTGACTCGATGGACGTGAGTTTGAGTAAGCTCCAGGAGTTGGTGATGGACAGGGAAGCATAGCGTGCTACAGTCCATGGGGCTGCAAAGAGTTGGAAACGATTGAGCAACTGAACTGAACTGAACTGAACTGATGGAACAAACTTTACCAGCAGAAGGGATAAATACATTGCGGAGTAATTATATCTGAGAATTCTTGACAACAGTGAAAAATAATGAATTAACATGGTAAATCTCATAAAGGTAATAATGAGTGACTGAATACAGACTCAAAGGAATGAACACTGCATTAACTCCATTCATCTGAATTTGAGAAACAAAAGTACTAAATTATGTTAGAACTTTCTTCTTTTCATGAAAAGAGGGCAGGTAATGCCTAAAAGGGACTGCAGAATTTACCTGGGATACTCTTAGTTACTACTTTTAAATTTGGTGCTGTTTTAAATTTGGGATGGGTCCAATTGTGAAATTTTATGTTGTATTTCAATTAAGAGGCTACCAGGAAGATTTAAAACACAACTAGAACTACTTCAAAACAGTAGATGAGATACAATAAGGAATAAATTAGAAAACATAAAAACAGATCTGAAGATTTTCTCGAGTGTAGCACAAAGAGGCAAGGAGATAAAAAATATGAGTGTCAGAGATAGATAACATAGAAAAAGAACATGTAACGTAAATCTAGATAGAGCTCCAGAAGAAGACAATATAGAGAGTAGGGGATGTGCAATGTTCAGAAAGACAATTAGCTAACAGAAAAATCAGACTCAGGAAAAACACCAAATATTGAACAATATCTATAAGAGGAAACCTACATCAGTGCATAGCATAGATAATAGCAGAAGAGAAAGGGGAAAAGATGATCTTTAAAATAACCAGACCTGAAAAACAGATTTTTGATCCAGTAATCCCACTACCTGGTGTATGTCCTGAGAAAACCATAATTCAAAAAGATACATGCACCCCAGTGTTCATTGAAGCACTATTTACAACAGCCAGGACATGCAAGTAACCGAAATGTCCACTGATAGACATTTCAATGGATAAAGAAGATGTGCCACATATATACGATGGTTGTTGTTCTAATGGAGTATTACTCAGCCATAAAAGGAAATGAAACTGGTAATTTGTCGTGATGTGAATGAACCTAGAGTCTGGCATACAAGGTGATGTTAAGGAAGAGAAAAGCAAATGTGTGTAATTAATGCATTTAAATGGAGTCTAGAAAAATGATACTGATGAAACTATGGTAAAGTTTCTGCCTGAAATGCAAGAGACCTGGGTTCAGTCCCTGGGTCCGGAGATCCCCTGGAGAAGGAATGGCAAGCCACTCCAGTACTCTTGCCTAGAAAATCCCATGGATGGAGGAGCCTGGTAGGCTACACTCCATGGGGCCGCAAAGAGTCAGACACAACTGAGCGATTTCACTAATACAGATGCAGACACAGAGTGGACTTGTGGGCAGAGCAGGGGGAGAAGGTGGGACAAACTGACATATATATACTATCACGTGTAAAATAGATAGTGGGAAGCTGCTATATAACACAAACAGCCGACCTTAGTGTCCAGCGATAACCTAGAAAAGTAGGACAGGGTGTGGAAGGGTGGAGGGACGCTCAAGAGGGAGGGGGTGTATGCAGACTTTTAGCTGATTCACTTTGTTGTACAAAAGAAACTAACACAATATTGTAAAGCAACTATACTCCAATTAAAAATAGATTTTTTAAAAAGATGACAAAATTATAGACAAAATCTTCTCATAAACAACCAAAAATCCCCAAAGATAATTAAATGATATCATTAAAGTACCTAGAGAAAATGTTAGTAAGTACAGAATGTTGAACCCAAAGACAGAACTAATAAGGATAAAGGAGTAAACAAACGTAATACTATCTCTCATTTTATAAATAGAAGCAGGAAATATTTCACATATAAATATACTGCATAGATAAATTATTTTGCTCTTCTTCAGTGACTATGATATTTCATTTACTATAGCATAATATGAGTCCATTGTAGACATCTTAGACATCATCAATATCTTAAAAGAATTTTAACTGCCTCCACACAAATTTGGCATTGTTATTTTATATATTTTAATTATGCCTTGACATTAAACTACTATGTAAGACATTGTTTTCCATAATAACTATGTTTAGATGTAAACATATTCCCCTTATGTAATATTCTCAGTACTATTTGTTCATTTGTGTATTTACTTAGTTTCCTCTAGGATTATTTTTCTTCCACCTAAATAGCTCTTTCTAGAATTTCTTTTCATGAAGATGTTCTTATGAATTTTTTGTTTTATTTATCTGAAAATTGATTTATTTTACCTGTTTGTAGGATATTTTTGTTGGATATAAAATATGTTGAATTTATTTTACATTAGCACTTTTATCTGGTGATTCATGTTTCTAGCTTCAGTAATTTCTATTGAGAAAACATTTGTTTGCTTTTTGAATTAAATATGTTGTATTTTCTCTATGTAATTAAAATTTCTTCATTGACGTTGATTTTTACCTCTGGAAAAGGTGACTTTTTATTCCAATGCCAAAGAAGCACAGTGCCAAAGAATGTACAAACTACCATACACTTGCGCTCATTTCAAATGCTACCAAGTTCAGTTCAGTCACATCCGACTCTTCGTGACACCATGAACCTCAGCACGCCAGGCCTCCCTGTCCATCACCAACTCTTGAACTTCACCCAAACTCATGTCCATCTAGTCAGTGATGTCATCCAGCCATATCATTCTCTGTCGACCCCTTCTCCTCCTGCCCCCAATCCCTCCCAGCATCAGAGTCTATTCCAATGAATCAACTCTTCCCATGAGGTGGCCAAAGTATTGGAGTTCCAGCTTTAGCATCATTCCTTCCAAAGAAATCCCAGGGCTGATCTCTTTCAGAATGGACTGGTTGGATATCCTTGCAGTCCAAGGGACTCTCAAGAGTCTTCTCCAAAACCACAGTTCAGGAGCATCAATTCTTCGGCACTCAGCCTTCTTCACAGTGCAACTCTCACATTCATACACGATCAATGGAAAAAACATAGCCTTGACTAGACGGTCCTTAGTCAGCAAAGTAATGTCACTGCTTTTGAATATGCTATCTAGGTTGGTCATAACTTTCCTTCCAAGGAGTAAGCGTCTTTTAATTTCATGGCAGAAATCCCATCTGCAGTGATTTTGGAGCCCAAAAAAATAAAGTCTGACACTGTTTCCACTGTTTCCCCATCTATTTGCCATGAAGTGATGGGACCAGATGCCATGATCTTAGTTTCTGATTATTGAGCTTTAAGCCAACTTTTTCCCTCTCCACTTTCACTTTCATCAAGAGGCTTTTTAGTTCCTCTTCAGTTTCTGCCATAAGGGTGATGTCATCTGCATATCTCAGGTTATTGATATTTCTCCTGGCAATCTTGATTCCAGCTTGTGTTTCTTCCAGTCCAGCGTTTCTCATGATGTTCTATGCATATAAGTTAAATAAGCAGGGTGAATTGTCACCCTGGAATACATTCCAGCCTTGACGTACAATATAAAACCTGGACGTGATCCTTTTCCTATTTGGACCACTCTGTTGTTCCATGTCCAGTTCTAACTGTTGCTTCCTGACCTGCACACAGGTTTCTCAAGAGGCAGGTCAGGTGGTCTGGTATTCCCATCTCTTTCAGGTTATTGTGATCCACACAGTCAAAGGCTTTGGCATAGTCAATAAAGCAGAAATAGATGTTTTTCTGGATCTCTCTTGCATTTCCCATGATCCAGCAGATGTTTCCAATTTGATCTCTGCTTCCTCTGCCTTTTCTAAAACCAGCTTCAACATCAGGAAGTTCACAGTTCACATATTGCTGAAGCCTGGCTTGGAGAATTTTGAGCATTACTTTACTAGCGTGTGAGATGAGTGCAATTGTGCAGTAGTTTGAGCATACTTTGGCATTGCTTTTCATTGGGATTAGAATGAAAACTGACCTTTTCCAGTCCTTTGGCCACTGCTGAGTTTTCCACATTTGCTGGTATATTGAGTGCAGCACTTTCACAGCATCATCTTTCAGGATTTGAGATAGCTCTACTGGAATGCCATCACCTTCACTAGCTTTGTTCGTAGTGATGCTTTCTAAGGCCCACTTGACTTCACATTCCAGGATGTCTGGCTCTAGATTAGTGATCACACCATCATGATTATCTTGGTAATGAAGAATGCTTTTGTACAGTTCTTCTGTGTATTCTTGCCACTTCTTCTTAATTTCTTCTGCTTCTGTTAGGTTCGTATGATTTCTATACTTTATTTAAGCCATCTTTGCATGAAATATTCCCTTGGTATTTCTAATTTTCTTGAAGAGATCTCTAGTCTTTCCCATTCTGTTGTTTTCCTCTATTTCTTTGCATTGATTGCTGAGGAAGCTTTTCTTATCTCTTCTTGCCTTTCTTTGGAACTCTGCATTCAGATGCTTATATCTTTCCTTTTCTCCTTTGCTTTTCACTTCTCTTCTTTTCACAGCTATTTGTAAGGCCTCCCCAGACAGTGGTTTTGCTTTTTTGCATTTCTTTTCCATGGGGATGGTCTTGATCCCTGTCTCCTGTACAATGTCACGGACCTCATTCCATAGTTCACCAGGCACTCTATCTATCAGCTCTAGGCCCTAAAATCTATTTCTCATTCCACTGTACTATCATAAGGGATTTGATTTAGGTCATACCTGGATGATCTAGTAGTTTTCCCTACTTTCTTCAATTTTAGTCTGAATTTGGCAATAAGGAGCTCATGATCCAAGCCACAGTTAGCTCCCGGTCTTGTTTTTGCTGACTGTATAGAGCTTCTCCATCTTTGGCTGCAAAGAATGTAATCAGTCTGATTTTGGTGTTGACCATTGGTGATGTTCATGTGTAGAATCTTCTCTTGTGTTGTTGGAAGAGGATGTTTGCTATGACCAGTGCGTTCTCCTGGCATAACTCTATTAGCCTTTGCCCTGCTTCATTCCGTACTCCAAGGCCAAATATGCCTGTTAATCCAGGTGTTTCTTGACTTCCTACTTTTGCATTCCAGTCCCCTATAATGAAAAGGAAATCTTTTGGGGGTGTTAGTTCCAAAAGGCCTTGTAGGTCTTCATAGAACCATTGAACTTCAGCTTCTTCAGTGTTATTGGTTGGGGCATACACTTGGATTACTGTGATATTGAATGATTTGCCTTGGAAATGAACAGAAATCATTCTGTCATTTTTGAGATTGCATCCAAGTACTGCATTTCAGACTCTTTTGTTGACCATGATGGCTACTACATTTCTTCTAAGGGATTCCTGCCTGCAGTAGTAGATATAATGGTCATGAGTTAAATTCACCCATTCCAGTCCATTTTAGTTTGCTGATTCCTAGAATGTCGACTTTCACCCTGGCCATCTCTTGTTTGACCACTTCCAATTTGCCTTGATTCATGGACCTAACATTCCAGGAGAGGTCTGTCAGAAAATGGCCCACTGGAGAAGGGAATGGCAAACCACTTCAGTATTCTTGCCTTGAGAACCTCATGAACAGTATGAAAAGGCAAAATGATAGGATACAGGATGTTGAAAGAGGAACTCCCCAGGTCAGTAGGTGCCCAATATGCTACTGGAGATCAGTGGAGAAATAACTCCAGAAAGAATGAAAGAATGGAGCCAAAGCAAAATCAATACTCAGCTGTGGATGTGACTGGTAATAGAAGCAAGGTCCAATGCTGTAAAGAGCAATATTGCATAGGAACCTGGAAGTCAGGTGCGTGAATTAAGGTAAATTGGAAGTGGTCAAAGAAGAGATGGCAAGAGTGAATGTCGACATTCTAGGAATCAGCAAACTAAAATGGACTGGAATGGGTAAATTTAACTCAGATGACCATTATATCTACTACTGCGGGCAGGAATACCTTAGAAGAAAAGGAGTACAATCATGGTCAACAAAAGAGTCTGAAATGCAGTTCTTGGATGCAATCTCAAAAACGACAGAATGATCTCTGTTCATTTCCAAGGCAAATCATTCAATATCACTGTAATCCAAGTCTATTGCCCCAACCAGTAACGCTGAAGAAGCTGAGGTTGAACAACTCTATGAAGACCTACAAGACCTTTTAGAACTGTCACCCAAAAAAAGATGTCCTTTTCATTATAGGGGACTGGAATGCAAAAGTAGGAAGTCAAGAAACACCTGGAGTAATGGGCATATTTGGCCTTGGAATTCAGAATGAAGCAGGGCAAAGACTATTAGAGTTTTGCCAAGAGAACGCACTGGTCATACCAAACACCCTCTTCCAACAACACAAGAGAAGACTCTACACATGGACATCACCAATGGTCAACACCAAAATCAGATTGATTACATTCTTTGCAGCCAAAGATGGAGAAGCTCTATAGAGTCAACAAAAACAAGACTGAGAGCTGATTGTGGCTCAGATCATGAACTCCTTATTGCCAAATTCAGACTTAAATTGAAGAAAGTAGGGGAAACCACTTGACCGTTCAGGTATGACCTCAATCAAATCCCTTATGATTATACAGTGAAAGTGAGAAATAGATTTAAGGGTCTAGATCTGATAGATAGAGTGCCTGGTGAACTATGGAATGAGGTTCGTGACATTGTACAGGAGACAGGGATCAAGACCATCCCCATGGAAAAGAAATGCAAAAAAGCAAAACCACTGTCTGGGGAGGCCTTACAAATAGCTGTGAAAAGAAGAGAAGTGAAAAGCAAAGGAGAAAAGGAAAGATATAAGCATCTGAATGCAGAGTTCCAAAGAAAGGCAAGAAGAGATATGAAAACCTTCCTCAGCAATCAATGCAAAGAAATAGAGGAAAACAACAGAATGGGAAAGACTAGAGATCTCTTCAAGAAAATTAGAAATATCAAGGGAACATTTCATGCAAAGATGGGCTCAATAAAGGACAGAAATGGTATTGGCCTAACAGAAGCAGAAGATACTAAGAAGAAGTGGCAAGAATACACAGAAGAATTGTACAAAAAAGATCTTCATGACTCGGATAATCACGATGGTGTGATCACTAATCTAGAGCCAGACATCTTGGAAAGTGAAGGCAAGTGGGCCTTAGAAAGTATCACTACGAACAAAGCTCGTGGAAGTGATGGCATTCCAGTAGAGCTATTTCAAATCCTGAAAGATGATGCTGTGAAAGTGCTGCACTCAATATGCCAACAAATTTGGAAAACTCAGCAGTGGCCAAAGGACTGGAAAAGGTCAGTTTTCATTCCAATCCCAAAGAAAGACAATGCGACAGAATGCTCAAAGTACCGCACAATTGCACTCATCTCACATGCTAGTAAAGTAATGCTCAAAATTCTCCAAGCCAGGCTTCAGCAATATGTGAACTGTGAACTTCCAGATGTTCAAGCTGGTTTTAGAAAAGGCAGAGGAATCAGAGATCAAATTGCCAACATCCGCTGGATCACGGAAGAAGCAAGAGAGATCCAGAAAAACATCTATTTCTGCTTTATTGACTATGCCAAAGCCTTTGACTGTGTGGATCACAATAAATTGTGGAAAGAGATGGGAATACCAGACCACCTGACCTGCCTCTAGAGAAATCTGTATGAAGGTCAGGAAGCAGCAGTTAGAACTGGACATGGAACAACAGACTGGTTCCAAATAGAAAAGGTGTACATCAAGGCTGTATATTATCACCCTGCTTATTTAACTTATATGCAGAGTACATTATGAGAAACGCTGGACTGGAAGAAACACAAGCTGGAATCAAGATTGCTGGGAGAAATATCAATAACCTCAGATATGCAGATGACACCACCCTTATGGCAGAAAGTGAAGAGGAACTAAAAAGCCTCTTGATGAAGTGAAAGAGGAGAGTGAAAAAGTTGGCTTAAAGCTCAACATTCAGAAAACGAAGCTCATGGCATCCGGTCCCATCACTTCATGGCAAATTGATGGGGTAACAGTGAAAACAGTGTCAAACTTTATTTTCTTGGGCTCCAAAATCACTGCAGATGGTGATTGCGGCCATGAATTTAAAAGACCCTTACTCCTTAGAAGAAAAGTTATGACCAACCTAGATAGCATATTCAAAAGCAGAGACATTACTTTCCCGACTAAGGTCCGTCTAGTCAAGGCTATGGTTTTTCTAGTAGTCATGTATGGATGGGAGAGTTGTACTGTGAAGAAGGCTGAGTGCCGAAGAATTGATGCGTTTGAAATATGGTGTTGGAGAAGACTCTTGAGAGTCCCTTGGACTGCAAGGAGATCCAACCAGTCCATTCTGAAGGAGATCAATCCTGGGATTTCTTTGGAAGGAATGATGCTAAAGCTGAAACTCCAGTACTTTGGCCACCTCATGAGAAGAGTTGACTCATTAGAAAAGACTCGGATGCTGGGAGGGACTGGGGGCAGAAGGAGAAGGGGACGACAGAGGATGAGATGGCTGGATGGCATCATTGACTCGATGGGCACGAGTCTTGTGAACTCTGGGAAATGGTGATGGACAGGGAGGCCTGGCGTGCTGCAGTTCATGGGGTCGCAAAGAGTTGGACACGACTGAGCAACTGAACTGAACTGATGCAATATTGTTCTTTACAGCATTGGACCTTACTTCTATCACCTGTCACACCCACATCTGGGTAGTGTTTTTGCTTTGACCCCATCCCTTCACTCTTTCTGGAGTTATTTCTCCACTGATCTCCTGTAACATATTGGGCTCTTACTGACCTGGAGAGTTCCTCATTCAGTATCCTATCATTTTGCCTTTTCATACTGTTCATGGCATTCTCAAAGTTTGCCATTCCCTTCTCCAGTGGATCACATTCTATCAGACCTCTCCAACATGATCCGCCAGTATTGGTTGGCCTCACATGGCATTGCTTAGTTTCATTGAGTTAGACAGGGCTGTGGTCTGTGTGTTAGATTGACTAGTTTTCTGTAGTTATGGTTTCAGTGTGTCTGCCCTCTGATGCCCTCTCACAACACCTACCATCTTATGCTACTAAGGTTATGCTACTAAGGATATGCTCAATAGTCTTCAAACTAGGCTTCAGTTGTAATTGAACTGAGCACTTCCAGGTGTACAGGCTGGGTTTAGAAAAAGCAGAGGAACCAGAGATTAAGTTGTCAACATTCGCTGGATCACAGAAAAGCAAAAGAATTTCCAAAAATCATCTATTCCTTTATCAAATATCATAAAGCCTTTGACTGTGTGGATCACAGGAAACTATGGAAAATTCTTAAGAAAATGGGGATATCAGACCACCTTACCTGTGGCAGGAGCCATGTTAAGCATTACTGACAAAATGGAGGCACGGCCCCAACCCCCTCTCCTCATCTCACAGGCACAGTCCGGGGATGAAGGAGTTAGGTCTTGTGATTCTGACTTGTTCTTTCCTTTCTTTGGTGAGTTGGCTGGAAAGAATGTTAAGGTGATTATTGTTCTTGAGAGAAGCATGAGAAAGCACAAAGCCTTCTGCAGTTGTGCCCAGAAAATAATTGATAAAGTAACCATTGACATTTGTTCAAGGATCTTTACAAAGAATGTTCCAGGATGAGCACATAGGCCACAGCTTGAGGCCATGGGAAGGACTGCTATCTGAGGCCTGTTTGTGATGGGAATGTTTATGGCAAAAGAAGTTTGCTGAGCTTAGGGTTTAGGAATAATTAAGAATAACTAGAAGCCTTTTTAGGAGTTAGTGATCTTAACATGCTAGGGGCAAACAGGATTTAGAAAGATAAGAAATAAACTGAGGAATGTAGCATGAGTTACAATGTAATCACAAGTTAATTATAGGACACATAAGAGGAAGTAGATAATAGATAGTAAAGCCGATTCTGAGATAATTGCTGAAGCAGGAACTCTGTTTGTAGGGCAACAGTGATTTCTGGAGACAATAAATCTGGGAAGGAGAAACTAAAAATTTCAAACCTCTGACCTAATACTTTTGTCAAAGTATAAGAGAAAACCTGAAGCTTGAAGTAAACATGTAGTCCCGTACCTCAAGTCAGAGGCTACATCATTGTCTGCCGACACCACTCACCCCTTCTGGCTGATTCCCTGGCTGCTGGAGCTGGTCTCCAGCATACCTGTCTCTCAAGAAACCTGTATGAAGATCAAGAAGAAACAATTAGAACCAGATATGAACAATGGACTGGTTCAAAATTGGGAAAGGAGTACAAGATGGATATATTTTGTCACCCTATTTATTTAAACGTCTATGCAGAGTGCATCATGCCAAATGCTGGGCTGGATGACTGTCAGATATGCAGATGATACACTCATGGCAGAACGTGAAAAGGAGCTAAATAACCTCTTGAAGATGGTGAAAGAGGAGAGAGAAAAAGCTGGCATAAAACTCAACATTCATGAAACAATGATCATGGCATCCAATCCCATCACTTCATGCAAACAGATGGGGGAAAAGTGAAAGCAGTGACAGATTGGAGTTGGTGATGGACAGGGAGGCCTGGCGTGCTGTGATTCATGGAGTCGCAAAGAGTCGGACATGACTGAGCGACTGAAGTGAACTGAACTGAACTGAAAATCACTGCAGATGTTGACTGCCACCGTGAAACTAGGACACTTGCTTCTTAGAAAGAAAGCTATGACAAACATAGACAGTGTATGAAAAAGCAAAGACATTACTTTGCTGACAATGGTCTGTATAGTCAAAGCTATGGCTTTTCCTGTAGTAAATTGTGGATGTTAGAATTGGACCATAAATAAGGCTGAAAACTGAAGAATTGATGCCTTTGAGCTATGGTGCTGAATAAGACACTTGAGAGTCTCTTGGACTGCAAGAAGATCAAACCAGTCAATGTTAAAGGAAATCAACCCTGAATATTCATTGGAAAGACTGATGCTAAAGCTGAATCTCCAATACTTCAGACATTTCATTGGAAGAGCCAACTCCTTGGAAAAGACACTGATGCTAGGAAAGATTGAAGGCAAAAGGAGAAGAGAGTAGCAGAGGATGTAATGATTAGATAGCATCACCGACTCAGTGGACAGGAATCTGAACCAACTCCAGGAGACAGTGAAGGACAGGGAAGCCGGGTGTGCTGCAGTCCCTGGGGTTGCAAAGAATCAGACCCGAATTAGGGACTGAACAACAACTTCTGCCATTCCTAGTTATATGTTCCTTTGAATTTATTCTTCTTGGTGTTTATAAATATTCGTATATATGTGGTTTAATGTCATTAAACGGTTTTGGCAAATTGTTTGCTCAGTTCAGTTCAGTCGCTCAGTCGTGTCCGACTCCATGAATTGCAGCACACCAGGCCTCCCTGTCCATCACCATTCCCAGAGTTCACCCAAACTCATGTCCATTGAGTCAGTGATGCCATTCAGCCATGTCATCCTCTGTGTTCCCCTTTTCCTCCTGCCCCCAATCCCTCCCAGCATCAAAGTCTTTTCCAATGAGTCAACTCTTCGTATGAGGTGGCCAAAGTACTGGAGTTTCAGCTTTAGCATCAGTGCCAAAGAACACCCAGGACTGATCTCCTTTAGAATGGACTGGTTGGGTCTCCTTGTAGTCCAAGAGACTCTCAAGAGTCTTCTCCAACACCACAGTTCAAAAGCATCAATTCTTTGGCACTCAGCTTTCTTCACAGTCCAAATTTCACATCCATACATGACCACAGGAAAAACCATAGCCTTGACTAGACGGACCTTAGTCGGCAAAGTAATGTCTCTGCTTTTGAATATGCTATCCAGGTTGGTCATAACTTTCCTTCCAAGGAGTAAGGATCTTTTCTAGTACCTCCTCAAATATTGCTTCTGCTCTGTTTTCACTCTCTTCTCTGGGACTTCAGTCACACATATATTAATCAGTTTTGCTCTTTCCCATGTTTCATCTATGTTCTTTTCTGTATTTTTATTATTTTTTTCTCTCTATGATTTAATTCAAATACTTTCTGCTGGCTATTCTGTAGTTTTCTCAATCTTCTTATTTTTTTTTCTTTTTTTAACCTGCCAGTGATTCATACAATAAGGTATTAATTTTATATATATATTTGTCTCTCTAATTTCTATTTGTTTCATATATTGTGAATTCTAATTCTCTGTAGAAATTCTCATAATTGTCAATTATTTTGTTGAATGTATTAGTTACAATTATTTTTTTAAAACCTATTTCTGATCATTTTGATAACTGAGGTATCATGTAGGTCTGTTTATGGAACCTTTCCCCACCCCACTTCTTAGACAATTTAGTCCAGACTCAAGGTATTCCTAGTAGCTTTAATTAAATGCCACACAGTGTGTATTAAAATTTACACAGGTAACTTAAAGATCTGTTTGATACTCTCTTCCCCCTACAAAGGGTCAATATCGGGAAATAACTTTGGTCCCATCTGGTTTGGGCTTGTTTAATGGTGGATTTCAGAGTTTGCTGAGAGTTATCTTATATCTTTACACCCACGACTGGAATCCCTCCTTACTCCTACTCCTGGAAGTGGAATGTTTACCAGGATTTCATTTCTTTAGTGGGTTCAGAATTTCTGTTTATCTCCTACCTTAAGAGACTAATCTCCCTGTTTATTTATTTGTTGCTTCCTCTTAAAAAGCAGAGACATTATTTTGCCAACAGAGGTCCATCTAGTCAAAGCTATGGTTTTTCCAGTGGTCAGGTATGGATGAGAGAGTTGGACTATAAAGAAAGCTGAACGCAGAAGAATTGATGCTTTTGAACTGTGGTGTTGCAGAAGACTCTTAAGAGTCCCTTGGACTACAAGGAGATCCAACCAGTCCCTCCTAAAGGAGATCAGTCCTGGGTGTTCATTGGAAGGACTGATGTTGAAGCTGAAACTCCAATACTTTGGCCACCTGATGAGAAGAGCTGACTCATTGGAAAAGACCCTAATGCTGGGAAAGATTGAGGGCAGAAGGAGAAGGGGACGACAGAGGATAAGATGGTTGGATGGCACCACCGACTCAATGGACAAGGGTTTGGGTGAACTCCGGGAGTTGGTGATGGACAGGGAGGCCTGGCTGCTGTGGTTCATGGGGTTGCAAAGAGTCGGACACGACTGAGCCAACTGAACTGAACTGAACTTGCTTTCTTAACCCTTCAGCCTGAAGATGAATACATATCTTAAGAGGAAAAGTGGGTAGATGACTTTGTACATCTCAATGTAGTTCACTTTTCTCTGGTATCTCGAACTATCCTCAAATGGCTGACTTTGAGTCCAGAGTCCGTGTTTAATCTCACAGCCTTACAAGACTATCTAAGAATCAAATCGGTTTCATAACCATACATCACAGCTTTCTCCTTGTCTTCTGAGCCTCTGGACCCCATATCACTTAAACTCTGCCAAATTCCTCAATGGGAAAATCCCTCTGGACTGTTGGACCCATCTCAATGTGCTTTCCTTCTCTCTCAGATTCTGGTCTCTTAAGTTCTGGCTGGCTTATCTTTCCTCTAGTACCTAATTACCTCTTTCCTCTAGAGCACTAATTATAAGATATTTGGTTTGTGTTTTGTCTACATTTTATAGTGTCCTTAGTAGAAGCATTGCCATATAACCAGAACTCTGCTCTTACTGGAAAAGAAAAATCCAAAGATAACTCATAGACCCAACTTTTATGATCAATATTCTGATAGTAGTTGAATTCCCTGACCACTTACCCAAGTGATTGTTGTTCTGACTTCCACTGTCTTCAGTTTGCAATGATACAAACGATGATAATTCATACTTTCTTATGGGAAGATCCATTGCCCATTTGGGTTCTGGACTGAAAAGCACTCATTCTGAAGAAACATGGATGTCATTATATCATTAAATCTTTCCTCATGGTCATAAGAGCTTACCAGGACTACTGTTCAATCATTTCACTTCTAGTGTCATAAAAAACACAACTGGACATTCCTGAACCCTAAGCCTGCTTAATTTACTGACTGTGATGGATTCTCTGAAGCTCTAACCAGATCCTTTCTATAATCCAAATACACAAAAATGAGTTGCAGGGACTACTGGATGCTGAAAGTTCACAACTGTATCTACTTCTGGTCATTACTCTTAACTATAAGAAAACTGCATGCCCAAGGTTATGCCATCACTGAGGAAGCTGATAAAGGAAACCAAAGGCCTGGTCCAGGGGAAGATCTTTCCTAGCTCAAGAACTTCCTTGGCTTGGCTGGAGCCATAGTTGAGAACACATTGCAGGTCAACATTTCCCTCTTCCTAATTCTGACTTCTCAGTTCCCTGAGGTCTATCATCTGTGATTACACCACATAAAAGCCCTTTTCATATCACTCCCATCTCAGATTCCATTTTCAGGGAACCCACTCTAAGGCAGTGACCTAATATTTGTTGCCATCTGTGACCACTGTACTGCCTGGTCCCCACACGAGCTTGATATCTCTTCCTGTAATGTTATCTTCAACTCTAAGCAGATGACATTCAACTGCCTAAATGTGGCCAGCCTGCTTAAGGGCAATTGGATCAAAGTAGGAAAAAAAATGTTAGTAAGGAAATTAGTAAATGTTAGTAAGGAAATTATGACATACTTACCTAAGCAAATTTTTAATCAGCTCAGCTCTTTAGTTTACTAGATAAACACAGTTGAGTGAACAACAGGGATTAATTCAAGCTAAATGTCTATTTACTAGATTTGATAATGAGCCTATTATAAAAACAGGCATGCAGGAATTTTCAGATAGGAGTTCAGAATAGACTGGTGAAAGTTTCCATTTTGCTATCTCTAATGATTTCTGGGCTCAAAAGAGCACTAATTATAATTGGCTTGATTTACTCTTACCTTCTGGAAATCACTAAGGTAGAGGATCTCACTGGAGAAAAACACAGAGCAAGATTTCACTCCAGAGAAATTTAAAATTAAAAAGTAACAAACTCTAATAATTAACTGGTTCACTGAAGATACCTGTACCTTTCAGCTATTTCATTATCTATACTTCTGACAAGTAGCAATTGGTTTCCACTGATTCTGTGCTAGCAATTTGAACAGAAGGAAAGTTAAATTCATTGCAAACTCTGCTGGAAACCTCTGGACATAGTGATGAATTGTTGATATGAGAAGCAGTCAGTATTTCTGTAGGTACAGAATTTATGTTTAACCAGATTGTAAATATAGGCCACTATATTACACAACTTCAGTTTGTTTCATTGTTTCTCTTTTTAAAAGTCTTATATTTAGTACACACACTTGTATGTGTATTCTGATACAACATTAAATTATATCACCTTGGAATTCTGACAAGTTCAATCTGTTTCTGAAAGCTACATTATAAAATGCTTAACAGTGTTTATAATTAATTATGAAAAGTAGTATCTTAGTAAATAAAACCCTGCTAAGAAAATAATAGAATTTGAAAATAGTTAAAGTGAGCAGTTTAAGAAACATTTATCTTGGAGACTTGTGGAAGTCATGCAGGCTGATTTGTTTAGTATTCATCCTTCACTAAAATGAAAGTCCCTGAAAATAAGGGCTTTCTTATCCACTATTTAGAGTAGTGTTTTGTGCATATTGATACAATAAGCATTGAAGTGAAGTGAAGTGAAGTGATTTCACTCAGTCGTGTCTGACTCTTTGTGACCCTGTGGACTGTAGCCTACCAGGCTCCTCCGTCCATGGAATTTTCCAGGCAAGAGTACTGGAGTAAGTTGCCATTTCCTTCTCCAGGGGATCTTCCCATCCCAAGGATCGAACCCAAGTCTCCCACATTGCAGGCAGACGCCTTACCATCTGAGCCACCAAGGAAACCCCAACAATAAGCATTAATTATTAATAAAATAAAGGATGAACGAAGGCTATACAACTAATTCACCCCGACATTAAAAATGAAAGGATGTGGAATTCCCTGGCTCCAGTGATTAGGGCTCTGCACTCCTACTGCAAGGGCCATGGGTTCAATCCCTGGTCTGGGAAATAAAATGTTGCATGCCATGCTGTGCAGCGAAAAAAAAAAAAAAGTATCAAATTTATTTAAAAGAATAGAAAAGAAAATTTTCATAGGAAGGTCATAAAGTTCTCCTATGTTCAATATTCTAACCTTAGTGTTAATTGTACAAGAATATATTCTGTGGCATATATTCTGATAACCCTGGTTAAAGATAGCAGAATAAAATATTTTATGAATAACCTTGGAATAAAGAAAAACAATAATTACAATAATAACAAACTAGGAAATGCCTAAAATCACAAAATACAACTTATGAAGAAAGCAATGCCAATATGGTAAATATTGGTTCAGGATGATACTAGATGTCTAGTGAAAATACTGGTCTCTTCAGGTCTATGAAAGAAGTAAAAGTCCACAAATGTGTTTTATATCTCAAGGGGAAAAAAACAATCATTCCTCTTTTAATTGAAGCAAGAAAATTAAGTTGTCTGACAATCTACAAAGTTTCTTGAGCCTTGACACTTATGGAGTGGCAATTAATGTGGTGCTAGACAAAAAGTTACCAGATATCTGGCGGGGGGGGGGGGGGGGGGGGGGGGCGGGGGGGTGGAATCCCTGTTGACGTGGAATGATGGAGGAAAAATTGTGGATGATAAAAAGCTATGCAGTTATTTTTATCTTTGTCAAACCCAGAGAAATTCAGGTAATATACATACATACAATCACTTTACTCAGTACTCTATAATTATAATTATTTCCTAGGAAAGCCATACTCAAGGAAATTCTTTTGAGCAGAGAATACCTCAAATAGCTGAATTTATGCAGTGAATACACCTAGCATCTTCTTAATACTGTTTTTTTTTTTTTTTTTCAAAAAAGCCTATTAAGAGCTAATTTCCACCAACTCTTTCCTCTATCTTCTTTAAGATATAGGTGAAAATTGGAAAGGAAATATTCACATATCAAATATAAATATTGAAATTTTAAGAGGAGGAAAGGGAAAAAACCACCTAAGCAATTGATTAATATACATCAGACATACTACACAATCTACATGATGAAATTGTAATTAATATTTCTCTGAAATTAAAAAAATAATATGTGATATTTATAAAGCAAGAACTCAAAGAAAAGATACAAGATCTTTGATAAAAATTTATAGAACAAAATGAAATGCACTACGTAGTGAAAATATGACAATATACTTTTTTTTAGTTTCCTTGATTCCTGTAAAATGTACATACATATACACACACACAGAGCAATCAGAATAAGGTAAAGAAAAACATGCAGACAATATGTATGCCAAAATTTAGTGCTCAGGTATCTTACAGATCCCAAAACAGGAAAAAAAGAAAGACTAGAAACACCTACAAAATACACATCAAGATAAAGACAGGGGTTATCATGACTCTGAGAACAGACAACCTCGAAGATTGACAACAAATATTCACTTCAAAGTGTGAGAAATCAACTCAGAAGAGCAATCAAAACTTGAAGGGAACCTTGACATGCCCAATTCAGATTACTAACAGAAAACCTAAATGCTGGAATAATATGTTTTACGAAATCACCAGATTTACAAAGCAAATCTCCATTCTAGGATAATTCCCTCCCATAAGGAGAATGCTGGGGATAGAAGTCAAATTAAACAATAGAACCAAATGAAAAAGAAATCCAAATAGAAGCAGAAGGCATATCTTGGAAAGCATGAGGCCATGTTTTTATCTATTTGTGAAACAAGAGAAATGGAATTTCCAGATAAAGCTGTGAAAGTTTTCCTGCTTCACTTCTCTCTTCAAAGATATAAAAAATAATTCATCCAATGAAAATATCCCATAAATATGTGCCCACAGAAAGAATCATGAAAAATTAAGAGGGGACTTCCCTAGAAGTCCAGTAGTTATGACTGCAGGCTCCCAATGCAGGGTGTATTGGTCCTACCTCTGGTAAAAGAACTAAGATCTCACATGATACAGAACATGGCCAATAATAATAATAAAACTAAGATAGACACCAAGTAAAGAAAGGCAACATAAATTACAATTAGACCTTAAAAAATTGAAAATAGAACTACATAAGATCCAGCAAATCCACGCCTGTGTTTACCCAAAGACAAAAAAAAACAGTAATTAGAAAAGATATATGCACTCTAATTGGAGAAGGAAATGGCAACTCACTCCAGTATTCTGGAGTGAGCCTGGAGCCTAGAGAACCCTTTGGACAGAGGGGCCTGGCAGGTTTACAGTCCATGGGGTCACAGGAAGTTGGACACGACTAAACAGCTGAAAAACAACAACAATGCTCTCCAATGTTCATAGCAGCACTATTTAAAATAGCACATATATGGAAACAACCTAAGTGCCCACCAACAGATGAATGGATAAAAAATATGTGGCATATAGATAAGGAATACTATTCAATCATCAAAAGAATGAAATGCTGCCATTTGCAATAACCTACATAGATGGACGTAGAGAGTATTATGCTAAGTAAAGTGCTAAAGATAAAGGCAAATGCTGTATAGTCTCATTTACATGTCAAATCTAAAAAAGTAAGCAATAAGCCTGCATAGCAACACAGAAACAGAGTCATAGATAGAGAGACAAATTAGATGGTTGCCAGAATGGAAAGAGGTGGGAGTGGGGGAGGAGAGAAACAGGTGAGGGAGATTAATAAACCAACTTTTAGTTGCAGAATAAATGAGTCACAGGTATGAAATGCACTGTGTGGGGAATATAGTCAATAATGATGCAATATCTTTGTGTTATAGCAGATGGTAACTAGACTTACTGTGATGATCATTTTGAAATGTAAGAAATATCAAATCATTATATTGCAAAATAAAAACTAGTATAGTGTTATAGTTCATTTATACTTCAAAACCAAACAAGAAAACAAACAAACTCAGAAAAAAGAGATCAGATTTGTGGTTACAAAGTATTGGGGGGGAGGAGGAATTGAATGAAAGCCGTCAAAAAGGTACAAATTTCCATTTATTGAGATAAATAAATACTAGATATATAATGTACAATGTGATAAGTATGTTATAGATGAAAGTTTACAAAGCAAGTTCTGAGTTCTCATCACAAGGAAAAATTTTGTTTCTATTTCCTTAGTTTTGTATGTCTATGAGATGATGTTCACTAAATTTCTAGTGACAATTATTTCATGATATATTTAAGTTAGATCATTATTCTGTACACCTTAAACTTATACAATGTTATAATATAATGTCAATTATATCTCACTAAAATTGGAAGAAAAATTACTATTAGAAAATACTCAAAAGTTTGGTGATTAAAGGATGACTTGAAAAAAAGAGATGATAGAATGCAGGAAAGTTTTTTTAAAGGAAAAAATTCTCTCAGAAATAAATAATTAACAAAAAGAATATAAGATAAACAAACATAACAAATCACAATCTGTAACTGAAAGAGGAAATTATTTAAAATCTTTAAAAAAATTAAGTGGAGCCAAAAAGGATTCAGGAGAATGTAAAAGTTATAGAAAAGAGCAAATGAAATCTAATATACTTAGATTTGCAATTTTTAAAGAAAAAAATAAAAGCAATGAGTGAAACAAAAACAATTCAAAAGAACTCCTTAAAAAAATAGAATGCCACATACCTGTGAAAACTTAGCCAGAACAACTTAGAGGAGCCTGATGGGCTACAGTCCATAGGGTCTCAAAGAGTCAGACACTGCTGAGGAGACTGAGTACTCACACATGTAGGACACTTATCCCCCCAATATCTGGAGGTTCCTGATTTTCTTTGTCTGTCCAAAGACTCCTAACATTTACAGGATGTGTGGTTTCCTGCCACCTGACCCGTGTTCTCCTTTTGCTTCTCATATCTAGCTATCTGCCTATGCTAATAAAGTGAAAATGTTAATCAGTCATGTTCGACTCTTCGTGACCCCAATGGACTATAGTCAGCCAGGCTCCTCTATCCATGGAATTCTTCAGGCAAGAATACTGGAGCGGGTAGGCATTCCCTTCTCCAGGTGATCTTCCTGACCCAAGGATTGAATCAGGATCTCCTGCCTTACAAGTGGATTCTTTACCATCTGAACCATGAGGGAAGCCATGTTGGAAGTTCAGATAACAGGTAACTTATTTACTGTGCTCTACAGATGGTGCTTTTAATGGAATTTCAGAATTCAGTCATCCTGTTTGGCTAAGGGTACTGGCTTTCCATGGTGACCACAGTACAAAGCAGAAGATGACAGGATATGAAATAGCCCCAAGTTAAAAGGAGGTTGTGTTATGAAAGTTCAGTAGCTTCTCTTCTCTAAGACAAATGTTTTTCAGTTTGCTGTCACTTTGCTTAATTTCCACAGTTATGAAATAGTTAATAGTTTTGTTTTTAACAAAACTAAGAGAAGCTGCTGAAGAGAAGCTTCATGAAACAATCTCCTTTTCACCTGTGGCTATTCCATATCCTGTCATCATAGTGTAGTTGCTATGGAAAGTCAGCCAAACAAAATAACTGAATTCTTCTGAAATTGCATTAAAAGCACCATCTTCAGAGCACGGTAAATACATTATCTGAGCTTCCAACTACCAGAAAAATATCTAAGCTCAGGTACAGTGGCTATTCAACTCAATGCTCAGCTCCTTAAGGAAAAAGCCATACTGATAGGGGATTGCCAAGGCAATGTCAATCTCTTGACAACATTGTAGCTGCCTAAGGCTATGATTTGATTTGTTTGTAGCAAACAACAGTCTGTGCTCAGTGCTCAGTTATGTCCCACTCTTTGAGATCCCGTGGACTGTAGCTCGCCAGACTTCTCTCTCCATGGAATTTTCCAGGCAAGAATACTGGAGCAGGTTGCTATTTCCTACTTCAGGGGATCTCCCCTACTCAGGGATTGAACCCATATCTCTTGAGTCTCCTGCCTTGGCAGGCAGATATTTTACCATTGTGCCACCTGGGAAGCCCAAACAACAGTCTAGTCAGGAATATAAAAGGGAACTATGGAGAACAATATGACCATAAGGAACTTGAAAAGCTCTGAGATTCCTGCAGATCTCAAAGTTTGTCATGCATGACTGTACCTATGCCCCAGAAAAAATAAATTAATTAATTAAAGACAAGAGAAATTTCCTCTGGATAAACTTGAAGACCTGCACATGTTGAATGTGAGAGCTAGGTCTATCTTGTAGACTATCTGAAGTTTGAAGGTTCACCCTCTTACATAGCTCCCCTTGACAAATAGAGGAAGACAAATATGCAAGGCATTTAAGTAAATCTGCTAACTTCAAAATGCCTAACTACTACATTATACTGCTTTAGGGATAAATCCTAGGAAGCTAAGCATAAAAATAAAAATAAAAGCTTTAAAAAAAATAGCAGACAACTCAGTGTTTTCAACTGCAGAGAATACAGAATCTACAGAATTGGCCCTGGTAGTGCCTTAAATAGAAAAGCAACAATAGGAAAATAAATAACAGGGGGAAAAACATCAGTAAGAGCACCAAAAACTGGATGGGGAAGGGACCTAACCAAAGTTACTACAAGATATTATCTGAAATATTTAGTTTTCAATAATAACAAAAAAAATGAGAAATGCAAAGAAATAGGAAAGCACATCACATACATAGGGAAAGAAAGTATCCAACAGAAAATGTTCCTGGGAGGAGCCTAGTTTAGACTTAGCAGAAAGAGACCTCAAAACAGTTATTATAAATATATTCACAAACTAAAAGCAATGATAAAAGAAGAATTAATGGAAAGTATGAGAACTACGCCTTGTCAAATAGAGAATATCAATAATGATATTGAAAAGAACATACCAATATTGACAATAATATGAAAATTGTAAAAGAGCATGAAACAGAAATTCTGGAGTTGGAAAGTACAAAAAGTAGGAGATCAATAATGAGTTTGAATAAAGAAAAAAACAAGTGAACATGAATGTATGTCAAGAGAGATTACCTGTTTTGAGGAGAAAGAAGAAGAAGCAAAAATAAACAGAGCCTCAGAGACTTGTTCAGCATACAAACACACACACAGTAGTAGTGCCAGATAAGAAGACAAGAAAAAGGAGTAGAGAAAAAATATTTGAAGAAACGGTGAATGAAAACATCCCAAATTTGAATTAAAGACATTGAAGAATCTCAACAAACTCTAAGCAGAATAAAATGAAAAAGAAATCCACATCTACAAAAAGAATAGTCAAACCAACAGAGGGAAAAGTTGAAAGCAAAAAGAAAAATGGCATTATATACAAATAATCCTTATTTGAATATATGCTTACTAACAGCTTACTTCTTGTTGGAAACTTTGGGGATTAAAAGACACTGAAATGTCTATCCTTATCATGTTGAAAGTAAGACTGCTCACTAAGATTCTCTGTCCAGCAAAACTAACCTTCAAAAATAAAGATAAAATTAAGATATCCCCAGATAAACAAAAACTGAGAGAATGTGTCACTAGAAAAATCTGTCCTACATTAATATGAAAAGCTTATTAGGCTGAAATGAAAAGACAGTAGATGGTAAATTAAATACACAAAGAAAATAAAGAAAGAAAGAGCACTGATGAAAATAGCTAGATAAATATTTTGAAAGATAGTATAAATGTGTTTTTGTCTGTAACTTTTCTTCTTATAGATGATTCAAAAGACAGCACAAAATGCAATAAGCATAGAAGTGTTCCTTAAATGTTGCTTAAAATGTTAAAAGTCATTTGTATGACAATAACTAAGTATAGGAGAGAGGTTAAAAAAGAAAACATAGTATAGAAAAGTTTGTGTATACTATTGCTTCAGTATTGTTTTAATATGCTAATTTTAATTTCTAGGAATATCAGTAAGAAAATAATCCAAAAATTAGCAAAAGAAAGAGCAAGGGAATTAAAATGTTATACTACAAAAGAAAAAAACTCTAATGTAAAAGACAGAAATTGAGGACTAGAAAAAAACAAAACAAATTGACATATATAAAATAAAATGTCAAATTTGAAAGATCCTACTTAATCAGTAATTACAACAAATATGAATAGATTAAACATTCCTACCATAAAACAGCAACAGTCAGAATGGATTTTTTTTTAAGATTCACCTCTATTCTGTCTAAAAGACACACACTTCAGATTCAAATACACAAATAACTTTGAAAGTAAAAAGATGGAAAAATATGTACATTCAAGTAGTAAACAAAGGAGGGCTCTAAAATGGCAACCCACTCCAGTGTTCTTGCCAGGAGAATCCCAGGGATGGGGGAGCCTTGTGGGCTGCCAACTATGGAGTCGCACAGAGTCAGACATGACTGAAGCAACTTAGCAGCATCAGCAGCAGTCAATATATTTATATAAACTAAACATATTTTATGGGAAAAATTGTTACCAGAGCCAAAGAAAGACATTTTTCATTAGAGAGATATAATAAACATTTACGAGTCTAATAACAGAGTCTTAAAATAGATGAAGCAAAACCTGACAGAACTGAAGGGAGAATTAAACAACTCAAATAGTAGTTGGATAATCCTGTTTCAACAGTGTATCAGACACCTAAGCATGAGACCAACAAATAAATAGAAGATTTGTGAAACACTATAAACCAACTAGAGGTGACAGGTTTACATGATATTCCTCCCAATGACAGCAGATCACATACTTCTCAAACACACAAGGAACATTCTCCGAGAGGGACCAAATGCTAAAGTATAACACAAGCCTCAATGAATGCAAACATTTATAGTCAAAGAATAGATGTTATCTGTCCAAATTCAAGTCAGACTGGAAATCCACAACAGTATAAAATTTCAGAGATTCACAAATATGTGGAAATTAAACAACATATGAACAATTTGAGGTTCAAAGTAAAAATTAAATAGAATATTAGAAAATACTTTCAAATGAACAAAATAAACAATCTACTAAAACTTATGAATTGCAAATAATGCAATACTCAGAGGAAAACATAGTTATAATATACAGAATATATTTTTAAAATATTTTAAAAACTCACAAACTAATGATTAATAAGCAGAAAGAATAAAACAGTAAGGATTAGAGTGAAAATAAAGGAAACACAGAATAGAAAAGCACAAGAATGTCCATAAAACCAAAAGATGCTTCTTTGGGAAGGTGAACAAACTGACAAATTTTAGGCTTATATAGACAAAAAAAAAAAAAAGTGAAGACACAAAATAACCAATGAAAGAGTGGACATCACTACCAACTCTACAGAAATAAAAAGAATTCTAAGAAAATGCTATGAACAAGTATATGCCAACAAATTAGTTAAATAACATAGACACATTCCTAGAAGAAACAAGCTAATGAAATGGACACAAAAAGAAATTACAAACCTGAATATACCTATTACAAGAAAAGAGACTGAATCAGTAACTTAAAAAAACCCTACAGGAAAAGCATAGGTCTAGATAGCTGAACTAATGAATTCCACCCAATATTTAAAAAATCATCTTAATGCTTCACTAGCTCTTCCATAAAATAAAAGAAGGGGAACACTTTCAAAATTAACCTAAGAGGAAGCGATTATTCTAATACAAAACCCAGACGAATACATCATAAGAAGAGAAAAGTACTAGCTAATACCCTTTGTGAATATATGTTTAAAAATAAACAAAAAACACTTGTGAACTGAATCCAGGTGCATTCACCAGAAACTACCAGAATATTGTTAATCAGCTATATCCCAATACAAAACAAAAAGTTTAAAGTTTGGGGGAAAGAAGAGAATTTCAAATAATGGCCACGTGGGATTTATCTCAAGAATTCACAGTTGAATTAACATCCAAAAATGAATCAATGAGGAGAACAGGATGGTGGAGGAGTAGGTGAATGTGAGGTGCATCTCTCTCCATGGATACACGAGGAATACACCTTCAGACACAAGTGCAAGCAGAACACCAGTTCAGAGCTGACAGGAGTGCCTGACCAAAGGAAAAGAATATATAGAACCATGTAAAGCTTGGCAGGATGTAGGAACAAGGGGGAAAATCAGGAGTGTTAGTAGCACTGGACCTGCCCTGGGCTGGTGGGGGAACTGAAGCAGGGGTCTGATCCCCACATCGGGGCAATTGTCTGAGTCAGAGGAGAAACATTTAAGGCTGAGAGTGAACCTCTGATCCGTGGCAGCTTAAATGGAATGAGAATCAGACAGTCCTTGCCACAGCCATACATACCCTGGACAGAAAGGCAGGTCCCCTGGAAGGCACAGCTGCTGGGAGCTGGAGTTTAGGGATTGTGGAGCAATCCCAGGGCAAGGGCTGCTGTTGACTGCAGAGAGATGGATCAAGGCGATGTGAGGGAGGAGATTGTGATGGGAAGTGCCTGTGGAGGAAAGCCAGGCAGCCATGGAAGCAAGGGAATACTGCTGACTCACATGTAGCGGGTGGATCCATCACCATAGCCTCTTTCACCCCACATGCCAGCATAGGCAGCTGAACAAGAGAGAGGCTGGCCCATCAAAAGCCTGATGGACTGAACTACAGAGTAGGACCCCACCCAGGGTGCCGCTTTACGAGCATAACACACCGATCTACAGAGTAGGACACCAGCCAGGGCAGCCCTCTGTGGGCATCAACAGGCAGAGCTATGGAGAAAGACTGGCCGAAGAGGCCTTCTGATCTCCAGCTACAAGAGGCTCGAAAAAAGACTCTGATAGCGATGTAACTCCTGCAGTGAGGCAGTCCATGTCTCTGCACAACTTGGCTCCACCAGGGCCCCGGCAAACCAAGCAGCTGTGCCATCTTCATGTTCAACTCTTACTGGGCCAGAGCTACCACAGGCAAAAAAAGTCTTTCATCCATGCGTACAGGGTTGATTTGGTCATGTAAAACTCTTTGTGGCCCTGGAGACTGTGGCCTGCCAGGCTTCTCTGTCAGGGAGGGTTCTCCAGGCAAGAATACTGAAGCATATTGGCCAATACTGGTTGCCATACCCTTCTAGAGCACTATATTTCCTGCTGCCCTAGCCACCAACTCTGCTCAGTACCTGGTGCTGCCAGAACCCCTGTAACCCAAGCAGCTGCACCACCTCCACACCTGGCCCTCACAAGGGGCAAACTCAAGTCCTCCAAGGTACTCTCAGGAGCAAACCCCAGTGGATGACCCATGCACAGAGGTGGAAATAAAACTACGACTGAAACCTAGGGGCAGTGTGGCTAAGGAACAGGACCCAAAACCTTCCCACCAGCTGTACAGGCTACAGATTAAATCCACATGATCAACTAGGCAGACTCAGTCTATGGAATATATAAAAGGACATTGAGAGCTCCAACAAATGAAAACGCACTAGTTCTGATAGTTGTGGACATTGGAGGCAAGAACACACAGAAGTAGGGCCAGATTAGAATCTGAGCTGCCCCCACAGCCGGTCCAGAGATCAGCACAGTGTTGGAGGGCATCCTAGGGAGGTGAGGTGGACTGTGACTCCCAGCGAGGGAAAGAATTCTGACAGCTGTGATTCAAGAAAAACATTTATCATTCTCATGTTTTGACTTGTTCTGTAGATTTTGGGGGGTTCCTTTATCCCTTTTTTCCATTTTTCCCCCACTCCGTTGTAGTTGAAGCTCTTATTGGCACTGTGAAATCTAATTAAGCTTTTGAGCTTTTTTTTTCCCCTCAGTCACATTTTTTATTGTTGTTATAAACCTGTGCCTCTACATTGGGCTTTTGCTGTTCTGTGGTGTTTTCCTTTTTTTTTTTTTCCCTCTGTCTTTTTTTCTCTTTTTTCAATTTTAACTTTTAATTTTTTAAACCTATGATTTTTTTCTACATTTATTTCTTTGTTTGCTTTTTCTACTGTTCTTTTCCCCTTGCAGCTAATCTTTAATGTATACAAATCTTCATCTACCTCTAATTAACTTTGCATATCTAGTCTTTCCTTCTTTTCTTTCTTTCTTTTTCTCTCAACATATTTGTTAGTTTTGTTTTCATTGCCCACTTGGCACCTTCCTTTAGTTTTGTTTTCCAGTTTGTGCTCTAGTTAGTTTTGTTCTTAACAAAATTAGATATAATTTTTTGTTTCCTTTGTTCACCAGGTCAATCTATTATACTTCATTTTTGCTGGACTGTTTTGATTTTGTTTATGGGTGTATGTGTATATGTGTATATTCACTCACACTTTTTATTGTTGTTATGAACATCTGCCTCTACATTGGACTTTTGCAGTTCTGTGGAGTTTTCCCTTTTTTTTTTTTTTCTTTCTTCTTTTTTTTCTTTTCTTTCTTATAATTTTAATTTTTAATTTTTTAAACCTATTATATTTTTCTACATTTGTTCCTTTGTTCTCCTTTCCTACTGGTCTTTTCCCCTTGCCGTTAATCAGCAGTATACAGATATCTTCTTCATTTACATCTATTTAACTCTGCATATCTATTCTTTCTTTATTTTCTTTCCTTTCCTCTCAACATATTTGTTAATTTTGCTTTCATTGCTTTATTCCCCACTTGCACCTTGATTTAGTTTTGTTTTCCAGTTTGTGCTTTAGTTAATTTTGTTCTTAACTGGTAAATACAGCTTTTTATTTCCTTTTATCACTGACTCAGTCTACTATACTTTATTTTTGTTGGACTGTTTTGACTTTGTTCATGGGTGTATAGGTATATGTGTATATTCCATTATTTCAATTATTATTTGCCTTATATTGTAACTGCCATTTGTCTGGGATTCATCTTTGGTTTCTTGTTTTTGGGTATTTGTTTTAATCTCACTCAATGCCATAACAAAGCACCTGTGGAATCTTCATTCCTGATCAGAGATCAAGCTCTGGGCCTTTGGAGTGGGAGCATTGATTCCAAGGCCCTAGACTACCAAAGAATTAACCCTAGGGAGTACCAAATAGTGAGAACTCATACAAAGGAAACTACTTGAATACAACCACTGGAAGCACCCTGTGCAGGACACCTCATCTAAACAACAAACAATACAAAGATACAAACCCAATCACCAACAGACAGGATTACCACCTCACTCAGCCTTGCCTATCAGATGAAAAATGAACAAACAAATAAACAAAGAACTCAGCATAAAATCTCACCCTATACTAAGGTTACAAAAACCACTTGACCAAACTTAGGAGGGCAGAAACCAAAAGGAAAACAAAATTCAACCTTGAAGCCTGGGAAGAGGAGACCTCAAACACAGTAAGTTAAAAAAAAATAATTAAAAGACAGAGAAATACTACACAAAAGAAGGAATAAATTAGAAACACAGAAGACAAATTAGAAACTCCAAATAAATGAAGAGGAAATAGGCAAACTACCTGAAAAATAATTCAGAAAAATAGTAGTAAAAATGACCAAAAACCTTGAAAAAATTTGGAGAAAATGCAAGACTCAATTAACAAAGACCTAGCAGAATTAAAGAATAAACCTAAAGAGACAAACAACACAATTATTGAAATTAAAAAATACTCTAGAAAGAATCAATAGCAGAATACCTGAAGCAGAAGAATGAATCAGTGAGCTGGAAGATAAAATGGTGGAAATAACTTCTGAAGAGCAGAATAGTAAAAAGAATGAAAAGAACTGAGGATAGTCTCAGAGACCTCTGGGACAATATCAAACACACCAACATTTGAATTATAGGGGTCCCAGAAGAAGAAGAGAAAAAGAAAGGTTATGAGAAAATTTTTGAAGAGATTATAGTTGAAAATTTCCCCAACATGGAAAGGGAAACAGTTAATCAAGTCCAAGAGGTCAAAAAGTTCCATAAAGGATAAACCCAAGGAGAAACATGCCAAGACACATACTAATCAAACTATCAAAGACTAAACACAAAGAAAGACTATTAAAAGCAGCAAGGGAAAAGCGACAAGTAACATACAAGGGAACCCACACATTTAACAGCTGATCTCTCAGCAGAAACTCTGCAGGCTAGAAGGGAATGGCAGGATGTATTTAAAGTACTGAAAGGGAAAATTTTACAACCAAGATTACTGTACCCAGCAAAGATCTCATTAAAAATTGATGGAGAAATAAAAAGATTTTCAAACAAGCAAAAGTTGAGAGAATTCAGTACTACCACACCAGCTTTACAATAAATGTTAAACGAACTTATATAATCAAGAAATACAAGAGAAGAAAAAAGATCTACAAAATCAACCTTAAACAATTAAGATAATTGCAATAGGAATTATCAATAATTACTTAAAATGTAAATGGATTAAATGCTCCAACCAAAAGACACAGACTGGCTAAGTGGATACAAAAACAAGACCCAATATGTGCTGTCTACAAGAAACCCACTTCAGACCTAAAGATACATATAAACTGAAAGAGAGAGGGTGGAAAAATATATTCCATGCAAATGGGAAGCAAAAGAAAGTTGGAGTAGCAATCCTCATATCAGATAAAACAGACCTTAAAATAAAGAATATGACCAGAGATAAGGAAGGACACTGCATAAGGACCAAGGGATCAATCCAAGAGGAAGACACAACAATTATAAATGTCTATGTACCCAACATAGGAGCACCTCAGTACATAAGACAAACACTAACAGACATAAAAGGAGAAATTGACAGTAACATAATAATAGCAGGAGACTTTAACAATCCACTCACACCAATGGGCAGATTATCAAAACAGAAAACTAATAAGGAAACACAAGTCTTAAATGATACTTTAGATGAGATGGATCTCATTGATATCTTCAGGACATTCCATCCAAAGGCAGAAGAATACACCTTCTTCTCAAGTGCATATGGAACATTCTCCAGGATAGACCACATCTTGGGTCACAAATCACACCTCAGTACATTTAAGAAAATTGAAATCATATTAAGCATCTTCTTCAACCACAACACTATGGGCCTAGATATCAATTAAAAGGAAAAAAACTAAGAAACACAAACACTTGGAGATTAAACAATACACTTCTAAATAACCAATCGGTTACTGAAGAAATCAAAAGGGAAAATTTAAAAACTCTAGAAACAACTGACAATTAAAACACGACAACTCAAAACCTACGGGACACAGCAAAAACAATTGTAATAGGGAAGTTGATAGCAATACAATCCTACCTGAAAAACATCTAAAAGACATCCTAACTTTACACCTAAAACAACTGGAAAAAGAAGAACAACAACAACAAAAAAAAAAAAATTAGTAGAAGGAAAGAAATCATAAAGGTCTAAGCAGAAACAAATGAAAAAGAAATGAAAGAAATAATAGTAAAGATTAATAAAACTGAAAGCTGGTTTTTCGAGAAGATAAACAAAATTGACAAACCTTTAGCCAGATTCATCAAGAAAAAAAAAGAAGAATCAAATCAATAAAATTAGAAATGAAAAAGGAGAGGTTACAACAGACAATGAAGAAATGCAAAGGATTATTAGAGATTATTATGAACAACTATATGGCAATAAAATGGACAACCTGGAAGAAATGGACAGATTCTTAGAAAAGTTCAATCTTCCAAGACTGAACCAGGAAGGAACAGAAATTATGAACCTAATTACAACCACTGAAATTGAAGCTGTGATCAAAAATCTCCCTAAAAACAAAAGCCCAAGACCAGATGCCTTCACAGGAGAATTCTATCAAACATTTAGAGAAGAGCTAATGCCTATCCTTCTAAAACTCTCTCAAAAAATTGTGGAGGAAGGAACACTTCCAAGCTCATTTTACGAGGCCACCATAACCCTGATACCAGACAAAGAGAACACAAAAAGAGAAAACTACAGGCCAATATCACTGATGAGCATAGATGCAAAAATCCTTAACAAAATTTTAGCAAACAGATTTCAGCACCTGGAACAGGTGTGGAGAAAAGGGAAAAGGGAATGCTCTTGCACTGTCGGTGGGAATGTAAATTGATAGAGCCACTATGGAAGACAGTATGGATATTCCTTTAAAAACTAGGAATAAAACAACCATATGACCCAGTAATCCCACTCCTAGACATATACCCTAAGAAAACAAAAATTGAAAAAGACACATGTATCCCATTGTTCACTGCAGCACTATTTACAATACCTAGAAATGGAAGCAACCTAGATGTCCATTGACAGATGAATGGATAAAAAATTGTGGTACATATACACAATGGAATATAACTTGGCCATAAAAAGGAAGGCTTTGAGTCAGTTCTGATGAGGTGGATGAACCTAGAACTTATAATACAGAGTGAAGTTAGCCAGAAAGAGAAAGACAAATATCGTATTCTAATGCATATATATAGAATCTAGAAAAACGGTACTGAAGAATTTCTTTACAGGGCAGCAATGAGAAATGGACATAGAGAATAGACGTATGAACATGGGGAGAGGGGAGGAGAGGGTGAGACATATGGAAGGAGTAAAATGGAAACTTACATTACCATATGTAAAATAGATAGCCAATGGGAATTTGTTGTATGGCTCAGGAAACAAACAGGGGCTCTGTATCAACCTAGAGGGGTGGGATGGGGAGGGTGATGGGAGGGAAGTCCAAAAGGGAGGGAATATATGTATACCTATGGCTGATTCATGTTGAGGTTTGACAGAAAACAACAAAATTCTGTAAAGCAATTATCCTTCAATAAAAAATTAATTTTAAAAATGAATCAATATTATAGATATAATGATAGAATAAAGGACAAAAACATGATGATCATCTCAATAGATAGAAAAAGAACATTTGACCAAATCCAGCATTTTTAGTGACTGAAAATATGCAAGGAGCCAAGAGTAGAAGGAATCTTTCTCAATCTGATAAAGAGGATTTAGTAAAGTGCACAACATCATACTCAAAGGAAAAAAACTGAATACTTTCCCATTAAGATCAGGAACAAGAAAGATATTCACTTTTGCCCTTCTATTAGGCAAGAAAAAGAAATTTTTAAAGAATCAAAGCTGGAAAAGAACAAGTAAAACTATCTATCTTTACTGAAGCCATGCTCCCATATATACAAAGCCTTTACAAAGCCACAAGAACACTACCAAAATGAATAAATAAATTTAGCAAGGTTGAAGGGTTAAGACCAATATATAAAAGTAAGCTGTACTTCTCTATATCTGTTGTTGATGTTGCTGCTATTTGGCCCCTAAGCTGTGTCCCACACTCTGCAACCTCATAGACTGTACAACACCAGGTTTCTCTGTCCTCCGCTATCTCCTGGAGCTTGCTCAAATTTGTGTCCATTGAGTGAGTGATACTATCTAACCATCTCATGCTCTGTGACCCCCTTCTTTTGCCTTCAATCTTCCCCAGGATCAGGATCTTTTCCAGTGAGCTGGTTTTTCACCTCAAGTTTCCAAAGTATTGGAGCTACACCTTCACCAGCGATTCTTCCAAAGAATATTCTTCTTTAGGATTGACTGGTTTGATCTTCTTGCACACAAAGGAGGTCAAAATAATCTTCCCGAGCACTACAATTTATAGGCATCAATTCTTCAACACTCAGCCTTCTTTATGGTCCAACTCTCACATCTGTACATGATTACTGGAAAAACCATAGCTTTGACTATATAGATTTTTTTCGGTAAAGTGATGATGTCTCTGCTTTTTAATACACTAGGTTTGTCATAACTTTCCATCCAAGGAGCAAGCATCTTTTAATTTCATGTCTGCAGTCACTGCCCTCAGTGATTCTGGAGCCCAAGAAAATAGTCTGTCACTGCTTTCAATGTTTCCTCTTTTATTTGCCATTAAGTTACAGGACCAGATGCCATGATCTTAGTTTTTTAAATATTGAGTTTCAAGTCAGCTTTCTCATTCTTTTTTTTTACTCTTATCAAGAATCTTAGTTCCTCTTCACTTTCTGCCATTACAGTGACATCATCTACGTATCTGAGGTTGTTGATATTTCTCCTAGCAATCTTGATTCCAGCTTGTGACATACAACTGGGCATTTGACCTAATATATTCTGCACAGAAGTTAAATAAGCAAGGTGACAATATACAGCCTTGACGTACTCCTTTCCCAATTTTGAACCAGTCAGTTTTTCCATATCTGGTTCTAACTGTTGCTTCTTGACTGGCATACAGATTTCTTAGGAGACAGGTAAGGTGTTCTGATATTCCCAGCTCTTTAAGAATTTTCTACAGTTTTTTGTGATCCACACAGTCAAAGGTTTTAGCATAGTCAATAAAGCAGAAGCAGATTTTTTTTTTCTGGAATTCTTTTGCTTTCTCCACGATTCAGTGAAGTTTGGCAACTTGATCTCTGGTTCCTCTGCCTTTTTAAAACCTAAATTGTACATCTGGAAGTTCTGGTTTCACATACTTCTGAAGTCTAGCTTGAAAGATTTTGAGCATCACCTTGCTAGCTGTGAAATAAACGTGATTGTGGGGTAGTTTTAACATTCTTTGGCATTGTCCTTCTTTGAGATTGGAATGAAAACTGACCTTTTCCAGTCCTGTGGCCCCTACTGAGTTTTCCAAACTTGCTGGTGCATTGATTGCAGCAATTTAACAGCATCATCTTTTAGAATTTGATGTAACTCATCTGGAATGCCATCACCTCCACTAGCTTCGCTCTTAGTAAGGCTTCCTAAGGCCCTGTTGACTTCACACTCCAGCATGTCCAGCTCTAGGTTATTGACCACACTGTTGTGGTTGTCCAGATCATTAAGACCTTTTTTGTATAGGTCTGTGTGTTCTTTCCACCTCTTCTTAATTTCTTCTGCTTCTTTTACATCCTTACTGTTTCTGTCCTTTATCATACCCATCCTTGCATGAAATATTCCCTAAATATTTCCAATTTTCTTGAAGAGATCTCTAGTTTTTCTCATTCTATTGTTTTCCTCTATTTCTTCTAGTTGATAATTAAGGACTTATTAACTCTCCTTGCTCTTCTCTGGACTTCTGCATTCATTTAGGTTTATCTTTCCCTTTTTCCAGTGCCTTCACTTCTCTTTTTTCCTCAGCTGTTTGTAAAGCCTCCTCAGACAACCACTTGGCCTTCTTGCATTTCTTATTCTTTCAGATGGTTTTGGTCATTGTCTCCTGTACAATGTTGTGAACCACTGTCCATAGTTCTTCAGGCACTCCATCTACCAGCTCTGATCCCCCGAATGTATTCATCATCTCCACTGCATAATCATAAGGGATTAGATTAAGTCATCTTGCATGACCCAGTGGTTCTCCCTATTTTCATTCATTTAAGCTTGAATTTTGCGCAAAGGAGCTCATGATCTGAATCACAGTCAGCTCCAGGTCTTTTTTTGTTTTTGCTGACTGTATAGAGGGTCTCCATGTTTGGCTACAAAGAACATAATCAATCTGATTTTCGTGTTGTTCATCTGATGATGTTCCTGTGTAGTCTCTCTCTTTCTCACACTAGCACTTGCAATAGCAATCAATCAAATAAAATACTTAGGAATAAATTTTTTAAATAAATGCAAGACATATCAGAAAACATTGTTTAAAGAAATTTAAAGGATTTAAATAAAAATAAATACATCTCATGTTTGTGGATCAGAAGGTAATAATACTTTTAGGATGGCTATATTCCCCATATTTATCTACAAATTCAAGGCAATTCCTATCAAAATCCCAGTTAGCTGTTTTGCAGAAACTGACAAAATAATTCTAAAGTTTGTATGGTTATTTAAGGTAACTGGAATGTCTAAAACAGTATCAAAATAGTAACAAATTTGAATTACTTCATTATCTGGTTTCAAAGCTATAATAGCCACAGGTGTGTGTTCCTTGCTTTAAAAAATACATATAGATCAATGTAGTGGAATGGAGAGTCCATATTTTTTTTACACACAAGACAATGCAATTCTGAAATTGTAATCTTTTCAACAGTTCATATGTAGGAGGACACCTGGACAACCACATGTAAAAAAAGAAAGAAAGAATTTATTTACAATAGATCATAGACTTAAATGTAAGAGCTAAGACTTTTTAATCCCCTTGAAGTAAAGAATCAGATGCTTATGATGTTGGATTAGGCAATGACTTCTTAGATATGACACCAAGAGTATAAGCATCAAAAGAAAAATATAGATAAATTTTATCTCATCAAAACTAAAAAATTTTTATAATTCAAAGGACAGCCACCAAGAAATTATTGGATTAGCTAGAAAGTTTGTTCAGTATATGAGGGAAAAACTTTTTGGCCAAGCCAATAAATAAATGCTACACAAAATAAAAGAGATATTTATAAATCATATGCATATATGTATACAAAGAGAGTTATATCTTTTAAAAAATCCTTACAACTTAATATCAAATTACAGATAATCAATTTAATATTGGCAAATCATTTCAACTGATACATCTCCAAAAATGATAATTCGTGTGGGCTCAGTCTCTCAGTCATGTCCACCTATTTATGACCCTATGGACTATAGCCTGCTAAGTCCACCAGGCTCCTCTGTCCATAGGATTTCCTAGTCAAGAATACTGAAGTAGATTGCCATTTCCTTCCCCAGGGAATCTTCTTGACTCAGGGATTGAACCTGCATCTCCTACATTGGCAAGTGGATTCTTTACCACTGAGCCACCCAGGAAGCCCCAAGATGATGATACAAACAGCCTACAAGCATGTGAAAATAAGCTTGAAAGTTAGTCATTGGGGTAATTCAAATGAAAACCACAATTAGATACTACTTCACACCTACTAGAGTGGCTGGGAAAAAAAAAGTATTGATGTGAATGTGGAGAAATTGGAGTTCTCTTACATTGCTGGTTAGATGGTAAAATTGTAAAGCTACATTGAAGAAAGTTTGGCAATTCTTCAAAATGTTCAGTATAGAGATACTATATTACTCAGCAATCCCCCCACACCAATATGTGGAAAGAAGAATGAAAACACATGTTGACACAAACATGTACATGAGAGAAATGAAAACATGTCAACACAAAAAATGTGTACACAAATGTTCACAGGGGCATTATTCATAACAGCTGAAAAGTAGAAAAACAATGTACTAATTTCTTGTGGCTGTTGCATCCAATTGCCATAATCTTGGTGACTTAAAAAACAAATTTATTTTCTCACATTTCTGGAGGCTCCAAATTGCCACACACAGGTAAGCATCTTTCCTAGTGGTGCTAATTGTCAATATGAAATTGTTGTGTGCATGGTTTGGAATAAGTAAAACTGATAATTATGATAGATAATAATTAAAGCTACAAGTATAAGTATGAAACTACAAAATAACATGTTAAAAACTTTTGTTACTCTACACATTGAAAAATGCTAAAGACTACTAAAAAATTACTCTAGATTCCAGTTCTAAAGCAAAATAGAATGTGCAAAATGAAGCTATGTAACAGTTTTTCTTGTCAAAGACCAAGAAAAATACCAAATACTAGAAAGTATCTGTGAAAAGGATTCACAGACCAAATTTAACAAACTTTTATTGTTCAGGGGTGAGAAATGTATTAGTTAGGTTAATAGCTGCAATGGATTAAAGCAATCAAGCAAGTCTAAATCCAGGAGTTCATAAAGATACAAAAGCAACAACAACAAAACAAATAGAACCCTTGCCATTGCTAAGGAAACAATCCAATGTTTTTAAACCTGGCTAAAACAAATAAGCAAAAGGAATTTTGCTGCCTTCACTGTATGAACTGTAACTCACAATAATCAAGTATTGATAATAGAAGCTTTCTTTTCATGAAAATATTCCATGAACTAAACATGGAATGATAAAATAAGTATGTCAATAAGTCCCCAGTTAATTAATGGATATAGACAATGATTATCAATGACTATTAATATCATAAAAAGGGAGAAAAATCTGACCATCCTAATGGAAGTACTCTGCAACTCATGAAGTAGTCTTGTAAAGACAAAATTCAGTATAAACTTAATGAAGTGTCCATATCTAAGCATAAATGTACAGAAATACAGACTTCCCAAGGGGCACTAATGGTAAGAAACCACCTGCCAAGGCAGGAGATGTAAGAGACACAGGAGACATAGAGACACGGGTCTGATCCCTTGCCAGGAAGATCTACTGGCACAGGGCGTGCAACCCACGTCAGTATTCCTGCCTGGAGAATCCCGTGGACAGAGGAGCCTGGCAGGCTATAGCCCATAGGGTCGTGAGGAGTTGGATACGACTATAATGACGGTATGCTCACAGGCACATACAGCAGTTTAGGATGCAAAGGAATCTGGTAAATGATACCAGACATCACAGATTCTAGATATGTTCTATGCTTCAGCTAATAGAACACCCAAATGCTTTCCAAATTTTTGCAGAATAAAAAGAATATAAAGATCAAAATATCTTAAATTATATTAACAAAACCGTCATACTCTGGATATGAAAACATGACCAAAAAATAGCACAATGACATAAAATGATGTAAGACATAGATGAATTCACTAATTGCACTATTATAAATAAATCATATAAAACATGTCCTAAACAATGTGTTAACTAGCAATCCTACAAAATATTAATACAGGAATATACAGCTACCAAATGCCTTGGTAGCTGAAAAGGCGTAGATATTTCTGTACCTGCTGGACAAACAATAACCAACAAAATTCAAAACTTATTACTGATTTTGAAGTAAAAATAAAGCTCCTAATAAAGTGCCAGTAGATTAAACCAACTGCAGCATCATGCTTAATGGTGAAACAATGAAAGCATCCTTCCTAAAATCAGGACTAAAACAATATTAGCCATTCTCCTCACTATTTTTATAATTATTTTAGAGGTCCTAGCAAGTACAAGAAGGGAAGAGAAAGAAATATGAGGCATAAAATTGGAAAAGATTTGTAATTATTGTCATTTGTCAAATATAACACAGCATATCTAGAAATCCCAAGAGTTAGCTCAACAAAGAACCCAGTAATGTGGCTGATTACAAAGAATTAGCTCAACAAAGAACCCAGTAATGTGGCTGATTACAAAGTTAACATATAAAATTCAATAGTGACACAATGTAAAAATATCAACCACTTAGAAGACATATGAGAAAAAGACTATAGTTATAATAGCAACAAAGAATAAAAATGTAGCATTAACTAGAAATATGCAAGTGCTCTGTGAAGAAAGATTGTAAATGCTAGTGAAAATTTAAAATTTTTTTCAAAAATCTCTTTTATTGAATGGAAAGACATAATATTTTTTGAGAAGAAAAAGTCAGTATTATAAAGCTATCAAGACTCTCTATAAATTCATAAATAAATCTACATAAATCTTTAAAGCTGTAACACCTTATCTGTACATGTACATGGATATAATTTTGACATTTTAAAAGGGAAGGAGAGTTAGTAAAACCACACAAGCTAATTCAACAGCTTAAATGAAAAAGTAAACATAAAAGTATATCCCAGATAATCTAAAGAACACAATAAGTATTAAGTATAGTAATTAAAAGCTTAAGATTAACATATAAATAGAAGACTGATATTAATGAAATGGAAAAGAATTTAAAAATAAGATAAAATTTAATATGAGATAATAATAGGTCAAACAAGTTGAGAAGAGAAGCAAAAGCCAAAGGAAACCAGGAAACATATACCATTTTATTTTACTTTATTTTATTTTTTTAACATATACCATTTTAATGCAGAGTTCCAAAGAAAAGCAAGGAGAGGTAAGAAAGCCTTCTTAAGTGAACGAAGCAAAGAAATCAAGGAAACAATGAAATGGGGAAGACTAGAGATCTCTTCAAGAAAATTAAAGATAACTAAGGAATATTTCATGCAAAGATGGGCTCAATAAAGGACAGGAACAGTGTGGACCTAACAGAAGAATAGGTTGCAAGAATACACAGAAGAACTATATAAGAAAGGTCTTAATGACCCAGATAACCATGAGAGTGTAGTCACTAACCTAGAGCCAGACATCCTGGAGTGTGAAGTCAAGTGAGCCTTAGGAAGTATTACTACAAAGTTAGTGGAGGTGATGGAATTCCAGCTGACATGTTTAAAATCCTAAGAGATAATACTGTTAAAGTGCTGCACTCAAAAAAAATAATAATAATAAAGTGCTGCACTCAATATGCCAACAAATTTGAAGAACTCAGCAGGAGCCACAGGACTGGAAAAGGTCAGTTTTCACTGCAATCCTAAAGGAGGGCAATGCCAAAGAATGATCAAACTACCTCACAATCATATTCATTTCATATGCTAACAAGGTGATCCTAAAAACCTTTCAAGCTGGACCTCAACAGTACATGAAGCAAGAACTTCCAGCTGTACAAGCTGGATTTAGAAAACGCAGAGGAACCAGAGATCGAATTGCCAACATCTTTTGGATCATTAAAAAAACAAGGGAATTCCAGAAAAAAATATCAACTTTGCTTCATTGACTATGCTAAAGCCTTTGACTGTGTGGAGCACAAGGAACTGTGGAAGAGCGTTAAAGAGATGGAAATACCAGACCACCTTACATGCATCCCAAGAAACTTGTATGCAAATCAAGGAACAATAGTTAGAATCATGGAACAACAAACTAGTTCAAAATTAGGAAAGGAGTACATCAAGGCTGTATATTGTCACCCTGCTTATTTGACTTATATGCAGAATACATCATGAGAAATATCCAGCTGGATGAATCACAGGCTGGAATCAAGATTGCCAGAAGAAATAGCAATAATCTCAGATATGTAGATGACATCACCCTAATGGCAGAAAGCAAAGAGGAACAAAGGAGCATCTTGATGAATGTGAAAGAGGAGAGTGAAAAAGTTGCCTTAAAACTCAACATTCAAAAACAGAAGATCATGGCATCCGGTCCTATCAATTCATGGCAGATAAACAGGGAAACAATGGAAACAGTGACAGACTGTTTTCTTGGGCTCCAAAAACACTGCAGATGGTGACTGCAGCCATGAAATTAAGAGATGCTTGCTACTTGGAAGAAAAGCTATGACAAACCTAGACAGTATATTAAAAAGCAGAGACATCACTTTGCTAACAAAGGCATCTAGTCAAAGCTATGGTTTTTCCAGTATTCATGTACAAATGTGACAGTTGGACCATAAAGAAGGCTGAGTGCCCAAAAATTGATGCTTTCAAAGTGTGGTGTTGGAGAAGACTCTTGAGAGTCCCTTGGACTGCAAGGAGACCAAACCAGTCAATCTTAAAGGAAATCAACTCTGAACATTCATGGAAGGACTGAACCTGAAGCTCCAATACTTTGGCCACCTGATGCAAAGAGCTGACTCATTTGAAAAGACCCTGATCCTGGGAAAGACTAAGGGCAGAAAGAGAAGGGGATGACAAAGGATGAGATAGCTGGATGGCATCATGGACTCAGTGGGCATGAGTTTGAGCAAACTCTTGGAGATAGTTAAGGACATGGAAGCCTGGTGTGCTGCAGTCTATGGTGTCACAAAGAGTCACACCCTACTGAGAAAAGAAAAAGAAAAGAAACCATAACAGCAAACCAGTTAGGAAAAGATGGATTGTTTAATAACTGGTATTTGGACAAATGGATAACCTTCTGGAAAGTAATGGTAAATGGATCCCTTACTTTACGTTTTGTATCAAAATCTTTTTATATGAATATGAATCAAATTGTAAAAAATTGTAAAATACTAAATAAATATGAGACAATTTTTTAAAAATAATATCATACAAATTGATCTATAAGTTAAGACTAATTCAAAACTCAACAAGATTGTTCACAGAAGTTGACATCTAACATCCTCACAAAATAAAATACGCTTAAGGCATGAAACCCTTAAATGAAAAAAGATAGACCAAGTTCCTCTCAGTTCAGTTCAGTCGCTCAGTCATGTCCAACTCTTTGCGACCCCATGGACTGCAGCACACCAAGCCTCCTTGTCCATCACCAGCTCCTAGAGTTTACTCAATCTCATGTCCATTGAGTAAGTGATGCCATCCAACCATCTCATCCTCTGTTGTTCCCTTCTCCTCCTGCCTTCAATCTTTCCCAGCATTAGGGTCTTTTCAAAGGAGTCAGCTCTTCTCAAAAAGTACAGTCCATGTCCTGTACCCAAGTTTCCTCTTCTTTACAAATAAATGCTCATCCCATGAGTACATTCTAGATCCTCTCTGATCTTCATTGAACTTTTTGAATAAAGTCAGCAACAAATTTCCTAGCATAATTTTCAGGTGTTTTTTTTTTAATGTGAGACAAAAATATATAACCCCTTTGCAAGTCCACTTTTTCTGTGCTTGCTCTGGTGTTTTAAGATTAATTGAAGTGTAACTGTTTTTTATCACTAGAATGCATACACTAATTAAGTGTTAGCTTCATGGTATTTCAGGCAAGGTCTGAACATGTGTCCTATGGAATTTCATTGATACAAAGTGATAAACTCACTCATGCTAAACTTAGTCTTCCTTCTGCAAACGCATACTCTCCTGATTAAAAAGAGAGCTTGTTCCAGTGCCTGCCTAGTGGTAGTATTTATTCCCCACAGTGCTTTGTTGACAAATGAGATAATGTTTGACACTAACTAGCCATGAAATATGATTCCCAGGATTGAGGCGATGTGTTTGACCCTCTCTGTTTTGGTAATGCATATTACTGAAGGCGCCTTTAGGACATTTTACCTCAAAGTGAATTTTTGTTGCTATTAAAGAGAGTGAGAAGGCATGGAGCAGATTTATGAGCCTTGCCTGTCTGCCTAGGAATGTAGCTGTTTTGACATAATCTCCAGGAGATGCCTCAGGTATTGAATTAACTCAGCAGTCACATTGGACAGCCAGGCTTCATTCATTTCACCAGCCCCTGACCACGCTGAATCCAAGTTGCCTTCACATCCAAAAGAATCCCTCTTACTGGCTGAAAGCTGGAATACATTCATTCATTCAACATTCATTGAGAACATAAGTCAGAAACCTTTGTAAGGGATGAAAGTGAAAGTGAAAGTCGCTCAGTCAAGTCTAACTCTTTGAGACCCCATGAACTACACAGTTCATGGAATTCTCCAGGCCAGAATACTGGAGTGGGTAGACTTTCCCTTCTCCAGGGGACAGAAAAATAAGGCAATGAGGCAAAAATTACTACCTTCAGGAGCTTACATCCTAGTACAATATACGGTGTTACAATAATCATATATATTTGATTAATACTAGTAGGATTCCAAACTAGGCTAGATCTCTGCAGATAAATTGTATGGAAATGGAATCAGAACAAGAAGATGGAACCAGAGCCAGCAATTATCTAGCAATCTCTTCTTTTACAGGAACCTTCTTTAGTTACCTTATTGGATACATCATATTGTAGGAGGTTAGTATAGAAACTGTGATTTTGATTATTCTACCAAGTAAAAAGTGAAAGATTCAAAACAGGTCACCAGTTTGAATGTCTGCTGGGCTACACCACTATTTCATCTCATTCCTAGTGGTACTTAATGATCTACTACTTGGAAATTATGGTGTTCGGTTTAACATAGACTAAGCCTAAGACTTTGATCAAATTTTAATCTCCAAATATTAACTTAGCTATTGCTTATCATTTATGCCATTTCATCCTATCAACAATGCCCTGTAGTAGCTGAATTTGGTATCCTCACTTTTTGGATAAGGAAATTGAATTTCAAAAGGGTTAGATCAGGAACTTCCCTAGTGGTCCAGTGGCTAGGAATCTCCCAACCGACACAGGTGACACAGGTTCAATTTTTGGTCCAAGAAATAAGATCCCAAATTCCGCAGGGCAGCTAAGCCTCATGCCACAACTGCCAGAGCTCATGTGCTCTAGCGCCCGTGCTTCAGAACCAAGAGAACACCTCAGTGAGGAGCACTGCAGCGAGAAAGTAGCCCCTGTGCACTGCCATCTGAGAAAGCCCTCAGGCAGCAACAAAGACCCACCACAGCCAAAAATAAATAAATAAATAAAGGTTATGTAAGGTACAGAAGGTCGCACTGCAAAAAGATGATGGAATCAGAGCAGACACAGGTCTTCTGCTTCAGAGCTTGTATTCTGACCCATACCATCAGGTGCAATGATCTACAGAATGCTTTCAGATGCTATGGGGGAAGCGAGGATGCGTAGCCATGGCCCTTGCCCTCTAGTACTTTATAAACTAAGATACAAACAAAGCATCAGCACAAATAATTGCAAGGCAGGATTATGTATCTTTTTAATACAGAAAACACATAAGTCTAGATAACAATAATAATTAAAAAAAAAAAAAGAAAGAAACAGAAAGAAAAAGAAAAGAACCCAAATCTGTGAAGTTCACATTACTCCACATTCATAAAAGATGGCAGGTGAGAGCATAGTCTGTGTACCATAGACAGTGTTACAGGGCTAGAGCAGAGCCCTGTGACCACCAAGGCTGAAGATGGTAGCCCATGGGCTACTGAAGCCACCAAAATGTCTTGTTGGTAGACAGAATGTGTCTAGTTCTTTTATCAGAGGTGGAGTTGTCACAAATGTAACCAGATCTCAAAGCAGAAGCTCTACCTCCCCCCTTTCCTGTGTTCTTCCTAAAAGCCCTATAACCTCTTTTCTGCCCCCGTAGAGCCATCTTATTCAAAACAACTGTATAGAGACTCTTCCCCCAAGCACCTGGGCTGCCTCGCCCTGCTGCACTGGGGAAGGTTTCTCTCCCCACTGAGATTCACAGCTGTCAAGATCAGAGCACCAGTGCCAGACACAACCCGTTGTGCAGGAGGGCACAGATAAATATGTGCAGAGGTAACAGCCCCCACCCAAATTGCCAGAGAGGTCAAGCAGCTTCTGGGCTCAGTGAGAAAATTTTCCATTGTGCTTTCTCAATCTCATCCAGAGAATAGGAATTAATTTTATTTTGACCACCTCAAGAGAAGTTGTTTTGTTTTGTTTTGTTTTTTAATCACTTTCCATCTCATAAGGCATTATAAAAAAGCTTGGAGGGGAAGAGTGTCTTCTGAGGAGGAAATAATTCATAGGATTCCTTTCATTCATATTCTTATGAAATCCTCAGGGCCTCAGGGGCAAAGCTAACAATTGAGTTTTGTTCTGCAAGATCTGTTTTGGTCATGGAGTTATAAAAAGGCAGGTCCAAATATTCTCACCAGCTTTTCATCTCTAAGGCATCTGGGCTTCAGACCAAAAGCTAATGAATTGTGGAAAAGGAACTATATACCCTGAGATTGATAGGAATCAGAAATGATTTGGAACCCAGTAGAAGTTTGCCTCACTGAGACACTCAGGCCCAATCCTCACATCAACTAACTTTCTTCCCTTTATCGTCTCTCACACACAGACCTATGCTGCCTTGTTGAGTCATAATCATCCCCACCACCATGCACCATCCCAGCCCATAGCACTTCATCAACGGATTATACCAATATTTCTTCACTGGGCTTCTGTGTCATCAGTCATTGCTGGGTCTGACTGCTGCATGATTCCCCTTCTAATGCTTAAAACAGTCTTGAGGATGGAAAAGGGAAAAGTCCTGGGAGAAACTGACCTGTATTGCTTCCGTATCTTAACCCTCATTACCCTTCATCTCCACCGGGTGTGGTGCAGAACAGAGCTGCAAAGCTGGCACCATCCTCAAGTCTGGTCCTGATGAGAAGAACGCCTCTCAGCTTGCAGGTTTAATACAACTTCTCTCCATGCCCTCAACCCACCAGATTAACTGCTGGAGACAAGCTAGGGCAGGCCCCACCTCACTCCTGTCCTTCTCTTTACTCACCACTCTCTTCCCAGGTCAGAACTTCCTTGGTCTCAGTGGAGGTGAACACAGGCATAAGTTGTCTTTCAAATCCTGTCTCATGCCTTATTATCTTGACCTTTGTTTTTTAAACCTGAGAACTGTTGTTTCTTTATGGGATGGTTTGCTTTGGATAATTCCCTCCTGGGTAAAATGGCTTCAAAGAGGGTAGTCATGGAAGACAGATTGATAAAAGTCCTCAGTTCAGTTCAGTTCAGTTCAGTTCAGTTGCTCAGTGGTGTCCGACTCTTTGCAACCCCATGAATCGCAGCACGCCAGGCCTCCCTGTCCATCAGCAACTCCCAGAGTTCACTCAGACTCACGTCCATCGAGTTAGTGATGCCATCCAGCCATCTCATCCTTGGTTGTCCCCTTCTCCTCCTGCCCCCAATCCCTCCCAGCATCAGAGTCTTTTCCAATGAGTCAACTCTTTGCATGAGGTGTCCAAAGTACTGGAGTTTCAGCTTTAGCATCATTCCTTCCAAAGAAATCCCAGGACTGACCTCCTTCAGAATGGACTGGTTGGATCTCCTTGCAGTCCAAGGGACTCTCAAGAGTCTTCTCCAACACCACAGTTCAAAAGCATCAATTCTTCAGTGCTCAGCCTTCTTCACAGTCCAACTCTCACATCCATACATGACCACAGGAAAAACCATAGTCCTAATTTCCCCCAAAAGATGGTTCTGCCTTATCCCAGTGTCTGGTCATTACATTCACCAACAATCCCAGAGGTGCGTGATGGGAATTTTCCATGCAATCTTTCAGGAAAGTAGCACTAGACAGGGAACTGAATAGTTTCAAAAACCAGCTCAGCCCTGGACTTGGCTGTCCATGGCACCCCAGTAAACAGTGAGGTTGAGCTGTGGGGCCATTTCAGTCCTGTCCTCTCACACACCCCAACATCTAACAGAAGCAATCAGGCTAGGAAATTCTATTGATTCAATTAATGGAAAACCTTCCTCTCTGGGACACTACTTCCCGCAGTAAGGTTCCCATTAACTATATGAAATGAGCTCTTTGGTACCCATGGAAACAATAAAGAGACCTGAGAAAATGATTTCCTCTTAATGTGAAGAAATGGGTATTCTTAATATAAGACACTTTGGACCAGAATATGTCACTGGCAAAAAAAGAATCTGATTTTACAAATAGGCATGAATATGTCAAGTCATTAATGTCAGCTTCCATGCAGCAAATTGCTTGTCATGCATCATTTATACTCAGTTATAACTAAACAAGAGTATTCGCGGAGACACACAGTAAATATATTTTATACACCTCTCTTGAAGCTTTCATCTCCTGGCTCTCAAAGTATCTGACAGAGTTGCAAAACCCTGGCAGATTCAATGGCACAGCAGAAGAGGAGGAGATGAGAGGGTTAGAGGAAGCAAAGAAAGGGAGACAAAGATTGTTAACCAAGCAGAAGTTATAAAAATTCATGAGCTTGAGGCAGGCTTGTATTTATGCATTTAGACAATCCCTTTAAAATAAATGAAAGATAATCTGTTGTAAATCTTCCTCCATATCAGTGATTCTGCAGAAATTCATTTACAGTAATTGAGAGTAAGAGGAAGCTGATCTGTGTGGATCCACGGTCACTGCAGAGATGGGAAGGCTGGCCTGCATTTGGAAGGACATGCACCTGTGGAGGTACCTGTCACTATCTGTTCAGACCACGAGGTGGACAGAGCAAGTGGACCTGCCCCTGCCACCCCCTTGGTGCCAGCTTCACCAGCTCTCTGTGGCTTTTCCATGTCTTCTTAAATTATCGCCCAAGCCTTCAAAACCCCCAGGTAAATGAGGCCAGCTACCCCGCCTCTGGCCGGAGCTGTGAACTCAGCTACCTAGGGGCCTTCTCACCATGATCGCCCTGTGGGAGAGATGTGTCCTACGCCTCTCATGGTTGTTTCTGGCTCTTCTCACTCCCAGACCGTCTTTGTCTGAGTCTGGAACTCAGGGCAAGACACTCACATAAGTCCTTCAAATTGACATGAACCTTGTTCAACCCTGTGTAACCAGTGTATTAGGTGACATGTAGCCAGTGAAGCCCAACATGTAAATATTTTATTTATTTTTTCTAATCCCTGCTTTCAACCAGGCCCTGTCAAACCCTCTTCTTGTCCTTTGATGAAATTGTGTACAAATCTTGGAGGTCTCAGTTACTTTTGGTTATTGTAAGTTAACACAACTTAAACTTTTCTTCTTATATCAAATGATAAATTTTCGCTTCTGTTGAACTAAGCATTGTGATCCAGATACATAGAATGGGGTGAGAGGATGGTTGGCTTTTTTGCTTGTTCTTCCTGTCCTTCTGCTGGAGGCTGAGAGAGAGGTCAAAAGTCTTCCTGTGTCTCTGCTGGGAGTGAGGACAAGTCAGGTGTGTCTCTGGCTCATCCTGCTCCATCACTGGAGGTCTGTGCTCTGCAGATGATGCTTAGGATGCCAAGCATGGTCTTCTTGGATCTATACACATCTACATCCCAGTTCTTTTCTTTGCTGACAACTTCCTTTGGCCCCTGCCAGGGGTCATCAATACACATGGATTTAGGACCTCCAGCTACTTGGTAATTCCTGAAGCAGCCCCAGGGATCCCACCCTCCCATTCTCCATGCTCCTTCATGTGTAGCTGACACTGTCATCCCTCTTGCACATCCATCCCAAGCACATCATCCTGTTTCTGTGCCTTTGTACCCATATCTATTGTTTTTCAAAGCTGTTCTCCCCCAGTTTAGAGGACTCTGACTTTTGATTACCTCAGGCTTAGCCTAATTGTCCTCCACACCAAGTACAAAATGCCTCTCTGAAAAGGATGACAGTCTTCTTTCACCCTCTCATCAACCCTCATGGGATCAGTTGTCCCCAGTATCCACAAAGGACCCTGTGGATCCCTCCATGTAATTAGCTAATGTACTGTGCTGTTTTTGTTAGCTTGTCCATCTTCACAAATAACTGTGTCTTTCTTCCCTCATAGCAGGTTTCGGGGCATGAAGTCATGTTTAAATAATCATGTTAGAGTTTTTTTTAATTTATTTATTTTAATTGGAGGTTAATTACTTTATAATATTGTATTGGTTTTGCCATACATCAACATGAATCCAAAAAAAAAAAAAAAAACTAACACCTAAAAAAAAAAAATGTTAAAATATATCCGTGCATCTAGAATAGTTCTGCACATCCAGGCACTCATTGTTTATTTGTTGAATAGATAAATGAATTGCTGTGAAAAATATTGATGAAACTGCCTGGATTCCACTTGCATTCAACACTCTGGTCAGGTAATGTGGGGAATAACATTGATATAGGGAAAGGATAAAGCCGAGCAGTTAGTGTGAATAAATAAATACAGTCGAGGTGAGGCAGTGAGAGGTGGTGGGGACTGTGAATGCAGGAGTAAGTGTGAACTGTGTACAGAGGCACTTTCTGATCTGGTCCATTGTTGGACTGAGGAAATGTGTGCCCAGAGTTGCCAGATGATCTGATGTTCCAAGAGCAGACATAGATCCAGGTTATAAGGAAATTGTTCTGGGTTTTAAAAGCAAAGTGCCCAAAGTAGGCCTTTCTGATGAGCACCCAGCATCCTGAAGTCATCTATAAATCCATCTTGATTCACTCCATTAGCATAAAAAACACTCCAGTAAGTTAAGAAATTCCAGGGATCGTGTTTGAAGCTCTGTTCCAAGAACTGGGCACAAAGGTCAGAAATATACTGATCAGAAATATACTTTATTATACTACTCTGTGAGGTGGAGAAATAACTTCACTAAATGGGGGACAGAGCTCAGGGGAATTGGGGACTTTCAAATCTGGACATACAAGTGAAAAAAGATATGGCTCTGGAGAATCAGTATTTAGTCAGTGGTTAAAGGGCTTTGCTGATGGCTCAGATGGTAAAGAATCTGCCTACAATGCCAGAGACCAGGGTTCAACTCCTGGGTTGGGAAGATGCCCTAGAGAAAGGAATGGCTACCCGCTATTCCTGTACCACAGCTCCAAAGACAGATTCCAGCTCTCTGCCTCTCACTAGCTGTATGGTTTCACATAAGATGACTTCTAGTCTCTATGGGCTCATTTTCTTGTTCGTTTAATATTCTTAACAACAGGCCTTGTCTTAAAGTCTTATTACAAAGATTTAACAAAGATTATCCATGACATGATCTTAGAACAGCATTTGGTATAGGGTAAGACAGTAGGAGCAGCAGTAGTATATCAACCATTAACAATATTGGTTCTGTCGTATTAAGTAACAGTAATAGTAGTATCATAGCCATTATCATTATCATACTGGAAAAGGCCAACATAGTGGAATATCTGGGAAATAATAATTATGTATTCCCTATGTACTCAAGGAAAATAAGTTGTATTACAGGTGTGTTTTCTAAATTGTGTCATAACTCATTAATGAGTTAATCAATTGAGTGAGTTGCCAGGAGCACTTTTGAGAAGTGTCAAAGAATGAATAGACGACAGCAGGGGACATTGCTTCCTAAAATAACTGTTTCCATCACATGTATGTACGTGTATTTATATATATTATACTGAGTGACCATGGAAAACACGTTTCTTCTCCTGCACTGTTCTTTCAATTTACTGAACTATGAGCTCTTTGAAGGCAGGATGACATTTCAATCGTCTTTCAATTCTTAAAAAATCAAGCACAGGGCTAACTGCAAGACAGACATCAGTAAACCTATTTCCAATTAAAAAAGACTGATGGGTAGATAAATACAAGTGAATGCTAGATGACTTCATTGCGTGCTGGATATAAACCACTACTTTTGAGGTGTACTGAGGGTAGGCAGAAAAAGAGTTAAGTCCTAGACACCATCTTCCAGGCCTATATGTGTAAACAAAACATTAAAACCATGTGAATGTGATGCAAGAGAATATCCTTTAGTTTATTTAACAAATATTAGATGAGTACCTCCTGCATAACTAGCACCATTCTAGCGAACAGAGGGTGGAGTACTGAGCAAAGAACTTGTTCAGATGTAACTTAAGTTCTGATGAAGGTATAAAAATAAGCAATCAGATGAATAATATAACATTAGTTGTGATATGTGATGTGGAGGGAAATAAGCAGAGGAAAGAGGAAGAGAGATGAGGCTAGGAAAGGCCTCTCAGGAGCTGGTGTTTGAGCACAGACTCAACTGAAATAAAACGTTGATCCACACAGCTCTCCTGGGAAAGTGTTGCAAGGAAAGGAAATAGAAGAGCAGATGTCTAGACATGGGCTTGTTTCAGACACCTGGAGAAGAATAAAGAGGCCCCTGTTGTTGGAGATGAGAGAATGCAGTGTGTGTGTGTGTGTGTGTGTGTGTGTGTGTGTGTGTGTGTGTGTGTATTCAGCTTCCAAAGTGCTGTGCATGAAAATCTAGGCATGTTACAGAACCAAATTTGGGTCTGCTCACCTGTGAATAGTAAAGCCAATCGAGTTAAAGGAAGCACAGCATTTGCTGCAGGAACCAAGCGGAGAGAGCAGGCAGTTCCTGCTCTAAAGATCCAAACTCCCCCACGCTGATGGCTTTCAGGGAAGGGGTTTTAAATGCAGTGTAAGGGAGGGGCATTCAGGGTGTGTGATTAGCTCATGCACAGTTCTCAGATTGGTTGGCATCAAGGTGACGTTCCAAGCATCATCAACCTGGTTTCAATCAGTCTAGGGTCTCTGTGCTTGCGTCAGCTCTTCATCTGTCGGGGGACTGGGTCTACTTCCTATTAAAATGACTTAGGAATGTGTGTCAGGCCTTCATCTATCTTTCAGGGAACTGAGTTCTGTGAGGCTGGTTTAACATATAAATTGTTACCAGTTCCCCAGACTATTCTTTGTTTCTACATCTACATTTTCTAACCATTAGGCCATGAGTCAGACTTTTAAGACTCAAAGGTCTGGGAGACTAAAGACTTTTACTTCAAAGGACAGGGACACAATGTTGTACACACTTTCTGGCTAGAGGACAATGAATACTTGGTAAGAAAGGAAGTGTGTGCAAAGAATTACTGTTATGTACCAATGATGTGTATTCCCTTGTGGAACCCTCATGGCAGCCACCAGGACAACAATAGTGAAGTGAAGTCGCTCAGTCATGTCTGACTCTTTGCGACCCCAAGGATACCAGGCTCCTCCATCGATGGGATTTTCTAGGCAAGAGTACTGGAGTGGGTTGCCATTTCCTTCTCCAGGGAACTTCCCAACCCAGGGATCAAACCCAGGTCTCCCACATTATAGACAGATGCTTTACCATCTGAGCCACCAGGGAAGTCCAAGGACAGCAACAGTAGCTTAATAATGTGTTGATCACTACTTTCAGCACTTGTGTGTACAAACTCTTTCATAAGAAACTTGTGACACTTGATAGAGAAGGAAGTAGGCTCAGAGATTTGAAGTAATTTGCTGGGTGACTTAAGATAACACAGGCAGACTTGGATTTTTTAATGGATCACTGTGTGATCTTACATTGCCATTAGCCCAACATACTACCTCTCTGTTGAGAAAATCTTAGAAATAGTTAAGATTGAGTCTGATGTGGGTAGATCTGGTAAGAAAGACCAGGGCTGAAAAGGAAGGGCCACTTAAGTTGTTGATGTTCAGTCATCAAGTCATGTCTGACTCTTTGCAACCCGTGGACTATACCAGGCTTCCCTGTCCTTCACTATATCCAGGAGTTACTCAAACTCATGTCCATTGAGTCAGGGATACCATCCAACCATCTCATCATGCAACCTATATTCAGATCAAGAAGCAACAGTTAGAACTGGACATGGAACAGGCGACTGGTTCCAAATCGGGAAAGGAGTACATCAAGGCTGTATATTGTCACCCTGCTTATTTAACTTATATATGCCGAGTACATCATGAGAAATGCTGGGCTGGGTAAAGCACAAGCAAGAATCAAGATTGCCAGGAGAAATATCAATAACCTCAGATATGCAGATGACACCACCCTTATGGCAGAAAGCAAAGAAGGACTAAAGAGACTCTTGATGAAAATGAAAAAGAGTGAAAAATTGGCTAAAAACTCAATATTCAGAAAACTAAGATCATGGCACCAGTCATATTACTTCATGGCAAAGAGATGGGGAAACAATGGAAACAGTGAGATACTTTATTTTGGGGGATCCAAAATCACTGAAGATGATGACTGCAGCCATGAAATTAAAAGACGCTTGCTCCTTGGAAGAAAAGCTATGACCAACCTAGACAGCATATTAAAAAGCAGAGACATTACATTGCCAACAAAGGTCTGCCTTATCAAAGCTATAGTTTTTCCAGTAGTTATGTATAGATGTGAGAGTTGGACTATAAAGAAAGCTGAGTGCTGAAGAACTGATGCTTTTGAACTGTGGTGTTGGAGAAGACTCTTGAGAATCCCTTGGACTGCAAGGAGATCCAACCAGTCCCTCCTAAAGGATATCTGTCCTGAATATTCATTGGAAGGACTGATGCTGAAGCTAAAACTTTGGATGGCATCACCAACTCAATGTATATGAGTTTGAGTAAGCTCCAGGAGTTGATGAGTGACAGGGAAGCCTGGCGTGCTGCAGCCCAAGGGGTTGCAAAGAGTTGGACGTGACTGAGTGACGGAACTGAACTGATCTCATCCTCTGCCATCCCCTTTCTCCTCCTGCCCTCAATCTTTCCCAGCATTTGGGTCTTTTTCCAATGAGTCAGCTCTCTGCATCAGGTGCCAAAGTATTGGAGTTTCACCTTCAGCATCCATCCTTCTAATGAATATTCAGGGTTGATTTCCTTTAGGATTCACTGTTTGATCTCCTTGCTGTCCAAGGGACCCTCGAGAGTCTTCTCCAGGACCACAGTTCAAAGGCATCAATTCTTCTGCACTCAGCCTTCTTTATGATTCAGACCTCACATCCATACATGAGTACTGGAAAAAACATAGCTTTGACTATATGGATCTTTGTCAGAAAAATGATGTCTCTGCTTCTTAATATGCTGTCTGGGTTTGCTATAGCTTTTCTTCCAAGGAGCAAGTATCTATTAATTTCATGGCTGCCGTCACCATCCTCAGTGATTCTTAGACTAAGGTGTGATGGGTGAATAGAGGCCCTAATATAGGAAGTGCAGAGCTATGATAGGATGCAAGACCCACTTCAGATGGGCCCACAGGTAAGTCTGTTTCTGCCTACCCTCTCCTCATTGTCAGATGTCAGTTTCCAGCACATTTATAAAGGCAGCGGCTAGAGCTGTCATGGCCAGAGGGGATTCACAATCAGTGTGCATGCCCTAAAACAAAACAGGCAGCTTTTTGGTCAGGAGGAGGGATAAAGTTTAGAAATGAATCAGAAGGACCCAGAGAATTGGATTGCGTTGGTTGCCATGGAGACAGTAGGAAAGAGCCAATTTGTTGCCTTCCTTTCCACATTGCCCTTTCTAAGCAGCGTGCTGTGTGAGGGCAAACTGTCAAAGGTGCTTTCCATCATGCTCCCAGGCTACCTCCCAGGTTGGCTCACACCAATGTCTTCTCTGGAGCTTGAGCCTAGTAGGTAAGAAAATGTCCTGGCTGAAGTGAGTGGAAGCTGTTCCTGCCCTGTGCATCTGCCAATGCAGGGGAACACTGCTGCCACAACCCATGCCATATCCCAAAGGACACAGAGGACCAGGACAAGAGTAATGTGTATACCAGAAGCCTGACGATCACGAAGACAGTGTCCTATGGAAGATGTATATTCAGTGGGCAATCAAAAATTTAATCTTCCCTGAAAGATTTGTGGCCTTTGCCCTCAACTACTGGCAAGTGATCTCCAGCCCCTTGGAATATGCCTGACAGTGGTGTCTTTATTTGCCTGGGGCCCTTGGGTCATACTAAATAGCCTAACAATGTGATTTAGGTAGAAACGGTGTCAGACTTTATTTTCTTGGGCTCCAAAATCACTGCAGAGGGTGACTGCAGCCATGAAATTAAAAGACGCTTACTCCTTGGAAGAAAAGTTACGACCAACCTAGATAGTATATTCAAAAGCAGAGACATTACTTTGCCGACTAAGGTCCGTCTAGTCAAGGCTATGGTTTTTCCTGTGGTCATGTATGGATGTGAGAGTTGGACTGTGAAGAAGGCTGAGCATTGAAGAATTGATGCGTTTGAACTGTGGTGTTGGAGAAGACTCTTGAGAGTCCCTTGGACTGCAAGGAGATCCAACCAGTCCATTCTGAAGGAGACCAACCCTGGGATTTCTTTGGAAGGAATGATGCTAAAGCTGAAACTCCAGTACTTTGGCCACCTCATGCGAAGAGTTGACTCATTGGAAAAGACTCTGATGCTGGGAGGGATTGGGGGCAGGAGAAGAAGGGGACGACCGAGGATGAGATGGCTGAATGGCGTCACGGACTCAATGGAGGTGAGTCTGAGTGAACTCCGGGAGCTGGTGATGGACAGGGAGGCCTAGCGTGCTGCGATTCATGGGGTTGCAAAGAGTCGGACACGACTGAGCGACTGAACGGAACTGAACTGAACTGGCCACATCAAATAGTAACAATTAGATTTGAGGTAAAGGCTTTGGGTCATATAATACCAGTCAGCCTCTGGAAGAACTGGAGACTGAAATCAATCATGCAGGTAATAACTAAACATGCCCACATGATGGAGCCTTAATAGAGATTCTGGACACTGAGGCTCAGGTGAGCTTCTCTGACCGGCAGTGTTCCATGTGTATTGCCACACATCCGGCCAGGAGCGAAATACCATCCTAACTCCTTGGGGAAGATGACTGAAAATGCCACATTCCACATCCTTCTAGACTCTGCCCTACATGTTTATTTCCTTGGTTTCTTCTCATCTGCATCCTTTCCTTGTAATAAACCATAACCGTGAGTGTAACAGCCTTCAGTGAGTTCTGGGAGTTCTTCTAGTATGGAACCTAAGGTTGTTTTGGAGAAACCTCCAAACTGCAATTGGTATCAGAAGTAAGGATGATCTTTCATAGACTGTTCTCTCTCACACTGACCTAGTGTTGGGTATGGCATAGGATCCATCTTTCCTCTGCTCATGGCTGGCTATGCCATTTCAAGCGACCCACTGGTTCTGTATGTCAGCTTGAACAACTCTAAAATGAACACTGTGTAAAAATATGCTGCTTTAAAGGTTAAATTATGCATTGGGGTCAGAGGTAACCCACAGAATAAAGGAACAGAATCCAGAAAACATCCACTACTCTTCCCATGTTTGCTCTGGTCTTTTCAAACAAGCTAAGCTCACTCCTGACTTCCAAACTCTGATTTTGCTGTTTCCTTCCTGGAAAACATGACCCCAATCCCCCCTGTGGCTGGGTTCTTCCCATCATGTAAATCTCTGTCCAAATGTTCTTTTCTTCCAGAGGGTCTTCCCTGGCCGCATCTAACTTAGCCTTCCACCCAGGCACTTCCTACTCTATCTCCCTGTGTTGCTTTCTTCACTGCAGTCATCACCAGCTGAAATTCTATGATCACATCTTGATTCATGAGTTTAGTGTTTATTTTTCCACCTGGAATTAAACTACAAGAAGAGTAGGGGCAGATAGATCTTGTCCATGGTTATTCTTCCTAGAGCTAATATTAGTACCTGCCATGTAGTACAATGAGTCTTTGCTGACTTAATGTATTTCTTCCTTCAATAGGAGAATAAATCAAAGATCAGAACAAGCAGGAGAGCACCAGCCAAAAAACATCTTCACTGAGGCAGAGACTAAAACAAGTACATTTCAACAAAAATCTTTCCCTGGGGTGTCCAAATTTCCTCCCCTTTTAGAGAGATTAGAATTTTGTTTGAATTCAGTAAGATGAATGTAAACATGTTCAAGACAAAGTCAAAACTTTGTATGCATGCTGAATGCTCTTACTGTGAAGCCAGTAGCAGTTGATGGAAAATGACTTTGAAGGCTAATGGGATTTGAATGCAAGACTTCCACAGGACTGGAGAAAACACTGAGGCACAAGCAAAATCTGACATCCATGAGGACCCAGGGGAAAGAAGCAGAGACTCCACTGGAGACTGAACCAGATTTACCTGCTAGTGTTGGAGCATCTCCTGTGGAGCAGTGGCTTCTCTGGACAGGAGATCCCTTTCTGCTATACCCCGCTCTGACAGAGATTCAAGATGACTTTCACCTCTACCTCAGCAGATGCATCATGAACAGAAAGTAAGTCAAACTTTGGAGATGTATGCTTGTGATACACACACACACACACACACACACACACACACACACGCAAACACACACATATGTTATTGGGAGTTTTTTCTTTGGTTTGTTTTTAATAAACTGACACTTTATAAAGCCAAGGACAGTGAACAAGAACCGTAATCCCAACTCAAATAAATAAAAATACAAGGTCAACACAGACCATAGGAATGGCTTTGGGGCATGTATTTTCCACCCCCATTTTAGTCACTGTGTTCACCTCCCTCGAATCCTGCCTTCTTCTCTTTAAAATAATCTTATTGATTGGGCATCCATATCTCAACCATTCCCCTCCCCCTCCTCAAAAACAATCTCTCCCAGCTTTAAACCAGAGCATGTGACTTCTCAGCAAAACTTACCTCCCAGGCAGTTACTGGTTTAGGAGTGGCTGCCCAGTTCAAACTGAGTAATAGAACTGTGGAAATGTTACCTAGTGGTTTCTGGGGGAAATGTGTCCTTTCAGAGAGCTTTCCAAGGAGACATGGCATCTCTCTTGATGCATACCTGGAGTGTAACAGGTCTCAGGAGCTGTTGGCGGCCAAGTTTCAGCCACAAGGGGGAGCCAGGAGATGGTAGAGCAGAAGGAGAGAAAGAAGCCAGGTTCAGCTAACATCACTGAGCAGAGACTCATCCAACCAAGGCCTGAAAGCCCTACAGAAACTTTGCCAGAATCAATTTCTGTTTATACTTATAGAGTTGGCTTGTCTATTTCTTGCAGTCAAGTGCATCTGCATTCTACCTAATGCACCCACCTGGCTCTGGGACTCAAACTATTAGCCTGGTACCTTTCATTTATTCACTCACTAATTTATTCATTCACTTCACAAGCAGATCACCTACTGTGCACCAGTGACTTAATAGGGAAAGAGTACCCAGTAATATACAGAGCCTAGTTGTTTGTTTAGCTCAGTCTAGAGATAAATACAAAAAAAAAAAAAAAAAAACTCTTATTAAAACAAAAAAGGATTCAGGATAGTGAAATAAGTGTTGTAAGGAAGGTGATATAAGATACAGAGTGGAACACAAAGTTAAGTACTCCTCTTTACCTTAGTTGGGGGAAGAAATAGTCATAAGGGTCTTGAATACCAAGGAGACATTCTCTCCAGCCAGAAGAAGTACAGTGGTGCATCAGGTAGAAAAATGAGGATATTTAAGGACTCCAAACTGTGAAATAGCAATAAAAAGCTCAGAGAACTGTGAGCAGTTTGGTATGATTGGGGTATTTGTCATTCTTCAGTCTCTCAGCCATGCCCGACTCTTTGTGACCCCATGGACTGCAGCATGGCAGGCTTCCCTGTCCTTCACTATCTCCTGGAATTTGCTCAAACTCATGTCCATTGAGTCAATGATGCCCTCCAACCATCTCAGATTGCAGTATAGGGATGTGAAAGAGAAATATTGGCAAGAAATATTGGGAGACAAAACTGGATGACTGAGGAGGGATGTCTCCATTAGGGAGACAATGAAGGGATTTAAGTAGCAGTTTTCCATTGTTAGGATTCTATCAAAGTCATTCTTCCTCGAGAAAGCCCTCCATGATTTTAGATATTTTCCAGTAAGCTTTGAAATGCATTCTATTCAGTTTAGTGGTGCACAATGCTGAGGTGTGATACTAGGGTCCAAGTCTCAGAAAAGTCAGGGACTAGTAGACACTGGTCTACTTTCCCCTCTGGAATAAATGGATGCTCTGTCAAAGGTAGTCAAACTACATACAGGACCCTTATAACCTCAAAGTTATTCAATGGCATTTGCTTTGAAATAAGTGAAGGAAATTTCTTCAATTCAATATTATCGTTAAGATTCAAGGGTTCTTTGTGATATAATTCCAAGGAGACTTTCTTTGACAAGAAGGAATCATTCATTTTATTTGATGTGTTCAATTTTGTCTTCAAATTACATGACACTAATGTCATCTTAGAGATTAAAGTTGGCGTGCATGCTCAGTATCTCAGTTGTGTCCAATTCTTTGCAACCCCATGGACTGAAGCCCCACCAAGCTCCCCTGTCCATGGGATTCTGTAGGTAAGAATACTGGAGTAGGTTGCCATTTCCTATTCCAGGGGATTTCCCAACCCAGGGATCAAATCAGGGTCTCCTGCATCTCACCACTGGCAGACAGGTTCTTTTGCCACTGAGGCACCTGGTAAGTCCCAGAGTTTAATACTGGACAGATTGCCAAATAATTAAATAATTGTTAAAGATTTGTATTATTATCTTTGACAATTTCTTGATTCTTTTTCTCAGGACTACAAGAGACTAGCAGACCCCCCAAAAATGTGTGTGCCCTCTACTGCAGTCATACTGGTCTGTAAAAGGACCCTTGAATACTCAATCCCCATTTCTGCCACAGTGCCTTTGCACAAGATGTTCTGTTTCTAAAAATGTCCTGTTTTCTGTTTGCTCCTATGTTTTTGTTCATCAAAGCCATAGTCAAGACCTACCTCTTTTCTAAGGTCAAATTGTAAAAAGCACTAGGCTGGCAGTGAGAAGAGCTAGTTGTGTGAAATTTGCAGAGTACGTGAGATATGTGAGCCTGTTTCTCCAATTGTAAAATGAAAGCTTTCAATAGATAATTTATGATATAGGTATTAAGAAACTATAAATAGCTTATAGATAAGACTTTAATAGATGCTGACATATAGAGATACTACCTCTTTTGGGGGAAATTCACAAACAAGATTTGGAAAGACTTATAGAGATGTAGTATTCCCTGGTAGCTCAGAGGGGAAAGCGTCTGCCTGCAATGCAGGAGACCTGGGTTCAATCCCTGGGACAGGAAGATCCCCTGGGGAAGGAAATGGCAACCCACTCCAGTACTCTTGCCTGGAAAATCCCATGGACAGAGAAGCCTGGTAGACCATAGTCCATGGGATCACAAAGAGTGGGACACGACTGAGAGACTTCACCTTCACTTTCATAGAAATGTATACAGAATAATTACAATAGGAAAATACTGTTATCCAATATGGGAGATCATGTCAATGATTTCCAAAAACCCACCAAGTTGATACTCCATATTTCTGTAGTCTGATAGTTTTTTTAACATTTTATACATAGTTCATCATACTGTTCAGATGGGTTAAATTTCTTCCATCAATTCAACTAATCTATAAGTAGATATTTATAGATTAGATCTTTCAAAGATTTTAGATATTTCAATAGATCTTTCAAAGAAACATATTTGCAATATGCTTTAGAGTTGATGAAAAGTTTCATTTGTGATAGCTAACTAAATCATCACATTAAATCAGTGACCTAAGTTCTTCTATTTTCTATCCAATATCATAAAAATAAGTGGAAGACTCATAGTCCAAGTTTCATTGGTTTTATTTCTGTGCCATGATGCTTAGTCCTTACACCCTTAAATCTCTCTCTCTCTCTCTCTCTCTCAAACACACACACACATTTCTTTTTAAAACTTTATTAAGAAACAACAATATGGAGAAGCAGAAGCTTATCCAAATTGCCACTCTCTTCTTAGTTCAGTTAAGTCACTCATTTGTGTCCGACTCTTTGCAGCCCCATGGACTGCAGTATGCCAGGCTTCCCTGTCCATCACCAACTCCTGGAGCTTACTCAAACTCATGTTGATCGAGTCGGTGAAGCCATCCAACCATCTCATCCTCTATCTTCCCCTTCTCCTCCCGCCTTTAATCTTTCCCAGCATCAGGGTCTTTTCCAATGAGTCAGTTCTTCACATCAGGTGGCCCAAGTATTGGAGTTTCAGGTTCAGCATCAGTCCTTCCAATGAATATTCAGGACTGATTTCATTTAGGATGGACTGGTTGGATCTCCTTGCTGTCCAAGGGACTCTCAAGAGTCTTCTCCAACACCACAGTTCAAAAGCATCAAATCTTTGGTGCTCAGCTTTCTGTATACTCCAGCTCTCATATCCATACATGACTACTGGAAAAACCATAGCTTTGACTAGACAGAACTCTGTTGGAAAAGTCATGTCACTGCCTTTTAATATGCTGTCTAGGTTGGTCACAGCTTTTCTTCCAGGAGCAAGTGTCTTTTAATTTCATGGCTGCAGTCACCATCTGCAGTGATTTTGGAGCTCCCCAAAATAAAGTCTGACACTGTTTCCACTGTTTCCCCATCTATTTCCCATGAATTGATGGGACCAGATGCCATGATCTTAGTTTTCTCAATATTTAGTTTTGAGGCTCTGTAGTTATTCTTTGCTTTCTGCCATAAGAGTGGTATCATCTGCATATCTGAGGTTATTGATATTTCTCCCAGCAATCTTGATTCCAGCTTGTGCTTCATTCAGCCCAGCATTTCTCATGATGTACTCTGCATATAAGTTAAATAAGCAGGGTGACAACATGCAGCCTTAATATATGCCTTTTCCAACTTGGAGCCAGTCTTTTGTTCCATGTCTAGTTCTAACTGTTGCTTCTTGATCCACATGCAGATTTCTCAGAAGGCAGATCAGCTGGTTTGGTATTCCCATCTCTTGAAGAATTTTCCAGTTTGTTGTGATCTACCCAGTCAAAGGCTTTGGCATAGTCAATAAAGCAGAAGTAGATTTTTTCTTGGAACTCTCTTACTTTTTCAATGATCCAACAGATGTTGACAATTTGATCTCTGGTTCCTCTACCTTTTCTAAATCCAGCTTCAACATTGAAAAGTTCATGGTTCATGTACTGTTGAAGCCTGTCTTGGAGAATTTTGAGCATTACTTTACTAGCATGTGAGATGAGTGCAATTATGCAGTAGTTAGAGCATTCTTTGGCATTGCCTTTCTTTGGGATCGGAATGAAAACTGATCTTATCCATTCCTGTGACCACTGATGAGTTTTCCAGATTTGCTGGTATATTGAATGCAGCACTTTAACAGCATTATCTTTTAGGACTTGAAATAGTTCAACTGGAATTCCATCACCTCCACTAGCTTTGTTTGTAGTGATGCTTCCTAAGGCCCACTTAGGGAACTGGGCCTTAGTCCACATTCTAGGATGTCTGGCTCTAGGTGAGTGATCACACCATAGTGGTTATCTGGGTCATGAACATCTTTATTGTATAGTTCTTATGTGTATTCTTGCCACCTCTTCTTAATGCCTTCTGCTTCTGTTAGGTCCATACCATTTCTGTCCTTTATTGTGCCCATTTTTTTTAAGAAATATTCCACTGCTGTCTCTAATTTTCTTGGAGAGGTCTCTAGTCTTTCCCATTCTATTGTTTTCCTCTATTTCTTTGCATTGATCACTGAGGAAGGCTTTCTTATCTCTCCTTGTTATTCTTTGGAACTCTGCATTCAAATGGGTATATCTTTCGTTTTCTCCTTTGCCTTTTGTGTCTTTTATTTTCTCAGTTATTTGTAAAGCCTTGTCGAACAACCATTTTGCCTTTTTGCATTTCTTTTTCTTGGGGATGGTCTTGATCCCTGCCTCCTGTACAATGTCATGAACCTCGGTCTATAGTTCTTCAGGCACTCTATCAGACCTAATCCCTTGAATCTATTTGTCACCGCTACTGTATAATCAGAGAAGGCAATGGCAACCCACTCCAGTACTCTTGCCTGCAAAATCATAAGGGATTTGGTTTACGTCATACCTGAATGAATGGTCTAGTGGTTTTCCCTACTTTTGTCAATTTAAATTTGAATTTGAACCCATATCTACACTGCTCTTATCCATCCCAAATACCCCTACTTCTCCCACATTGCCTGCCTCATCAGAACAGGCATCCCCCTCCTCTCCTTGTCTATGCCTTGCTAGACATCTGAGCAATGCACCCCATCCCCTCCCATCCCCATCAAGACTTTTCTTTCTTGGCTTTTCCTTCTCAGTGGCTCTTCCCTCCTCTCACCAGTTTGACTGTGCGGCTGTTTATTTGATCAGGATTGTCACCATCTTCAGTTTGCTACACTACAATCTTCTCTTGATTTATACTCAAAATTTAGTAAGAAAAAAAAGCTTCTTTGAATGAAAAATGTACATAGGCTCATTTATCCAAACTCAACCCAACATTAAGTGGCTACTCTTAACAAGCCTTGAACTGAACATTGAGGCAATGAAAATGAAAGCCATGGGCTTTGCCCTCGGGAATTTATCATCAAGTCTTGGGAGTCAGAAAAGCCCATGGAATTAATTCATCCAAGGAAGTTTTTTTTCTTACTAAATTTTTGAGTGTAATCAAGAGAGGATTGTAGTGTAACAAACTGAAGATGGTGACAACCCTGACCAAATACCCAACCACACATTCAAACTGGTCAACTGGCCAATTCCTAGGTAATAGTTTATCCCCAAACATGACTACATGGTGTTTTCTATCCCTTAAATTGCCTGAAGAAGGGGCTATTTTCTTCAAAGATATTAGGCTTATCCCATGCTAAGAGTACCTGACCTTCCTTATAAGTGTATAAGCATGTTTTCTCTTTATTCCACCTACATCTTGCAAGTGAAGCAAGTTCCAGGATTTGGCCCACATTCCGCTGTTTAGTTTCATGTACTTTTGAAGATGAAGGGCTCCCTGCCCATGAACAAGGAAGAGAACAGTGCTCCCTTTCTAATTTATTGTCCTGCTTTCCTGCTATCCACCCTCATCAATGAAAACTGTGTGATGGACTTGTCCTTTTTACATTGTAATTTGTGACATAACAGCTCCAAGGTATAAGCAATAATTACTCAGTATTTACTAAGTACTTAGAGATTCCAGAGTATAACCCCATGTGAGGAAAGGCTATTCCTGTTTTAGTAATGCTGGCCTTGTTATGGGTAATAGACCCACCACCAATGTGGTTTGGTGCATGGAGAGCTTTTCCTGCTCAACCCAAGTCCTTGTGGCATACACCTAGTTATACCAGCAATGAAATGGAGCAGGACCCTATGGTCCTTTCCCTCTGCCCCATGTCTTCAATGTGCCTTTTGTCTGTGGAAAAACTTTAGCCAAAGGATAAGTTTAATTAGAGAATTGAAAAAAATGCAGAAGCAAAGGTAAACAATCAAACAGGACAAAACAGTAATAGTTTAGTCATTAAGCAAAGGCAAGGATATTTGGTTCCTCCTCAAGGGCTGTAGATAATATTCTGAACCATTTTCTTCGCTCTGTTTTGTAGATACTGAAACCTCCACCGTGTAGAAGAATTTAACTACATGTTGACCAAACTGTAGTCATGACATAAGCTGCTATAATTCTAAGAACTGGCCTCAAGGAAATGGGAACAAACTGACCCGAGACGGAAGATTAATTACACTTGACACAATCAAGATGATGCTGGTAAGACTACTACATGATCAATTTCAAGATGACTGTCAGAGCTGACTGTGCTGTTTCTACATGTAGACCCCCACCCTCTATCTATAAAAGACCTTGTCTGCTGTTTGTCAGTGGATGGAGTCGGCCCATCCCACTGGTTGATAGCATCCAGAATAAAGCAAAATTCCCTTTTCTCCAAGTTTGTCTCTTTATTGACTTTTGAGCAGTGAGCAGCCAGACCCCCACTTTCTGACACAGCAACAACCATTTTAATTGCAGATTACCTTCTAACCAAAGACTGGTAGGTGGCCAACCATTTCATCTCACATATAACAACAGTACCTATGACAGTGGCTGGAAGAATAAAGATGGGGTATGACAGAAGTATAAAATAGGAGGCATGAACTATTCAAGGGAAAAGAAAGGAAGTGAGGGAAAGAAAAAAAAAGTTTTAAGCCAAAAACTGTCAAACAATGGGAATGAGCCTAAGATGGAAGAAGGCTTTTGCACAGAGGGGAAAGCTTAATCAAAGCCTTGAGGGAGGAAAAATATCATTCTAGGATCTCCCAGACAGCCAATGGGACCAAAATGAAATGAACCAGGAGGCAGTGGTGAGCTCAGAGGCTAAAGCTAGGCTAGGGTTAGGGTTAGGGTAGGGGTCACGCTCAGGCTCAGTAGGGGTCATGCTCAGACTCAGTGTTAGAGTCAGGGTTAGGATCAGGGTTAGGACTTCCCTGGTGCTTCAAATGGTAACAAATCTGCCTGCAATGTAGAAATTGTGTATTTCCTGGATCTGGAAGATCCCCTAGAGAAGGAAATGGCAACCCACTCCAGTATCCTTGCCTGGAGAATTCCATGGGCAGAGGAGCCTGGTGGGCTACAGTCCATAGGTAGGCAAAGATTTGGACATGACCAAGTGACTAAATAACACTTTCACTTTCAGGGTCAGGGTTAGGGTTACAGTTAGGGTAAGGTTTAGACAGGAGCCAGGTCAATGCCTAAGAAGCCAAGCTATAGATTTTGAACTTGATCCTAAAGAATTAGAAAGCCATTCAAGGCCTTTGGCCAAGAGACATTATGATCAGATTTCTTTTCAGGAAAGAACTCAAGTCTGTAGCACAGGAAGGTAGATAAGGGGAGTGGTTAGAGGGTATTCAGTTAGAAAACATTACATGTGTTTAGAAGAGGAGGAGAGCAGCTGGAGAAGGGTAGGCATTAAGGACAGCCCAATGTCACTGCAGATGGTGACTGTAGCCATGAAATTAAAAGAAGCTTACTCCTTGGAAGGAAAGTTATGACCAACATAGACAGCATATTAAAAAGCAGAGACATTACTTTGCCAACAAAGGTCCATCTAGTCAAGGCTATGGTTTTTTCAGTAGTCATATATGGATGTGAGAGTTGGACGATAAAGAAAGCTGAGCACTGAAGAATTAATGCTTTTGAACTGTGGTGTTGGAGAAGACTCTTGAGAGTCCCTTGGACTGCAAGGAGATCCAACCAGTCCATCCTAAAGGAGATCAGTCCTGAGTGTTCATTGGAAAGACTGATGTTGAAGCTGAAACTCCAATACTTTGGCCACCTGATGTGAAGAGCTGACTCATTGGAAAAGACCCTGATGCTGGGAAATATTGAAGGCAGGAGGAGAAGAGGATGACAAAGGATGAGATGGTTGGATGGCATCACTGACTCAATGGACATGAGTTTGGGTAAACTCTGGGAACTGTTGATGGACAGGGAGGCCTGACAGGCTGCAGTCTATGGGGTCACAAAGAGTCGGACACGACTGAGTGACTGAACTGAACTGAACTGAACTGAATGCCACTTACAGAATGCCACATACAGGCAGTGACATTCTATCTTAAGTCCAGCATGCACTATTTCCCATTGATCACTATCAAGTGTTTACAGGGAATCCCTGAGCTGTTCTAAAAACACACATATTTGCAGAGGAGCTGGACAAAACCAGAAGGACAGCTGGGGTATAAGAATGAATAAAACCTATGGGCACCCTGAGGCACAAATTAGATGAGTAGAAGCATGTTAACTCTTTGGTGCCGGGCTTGAAATATAGAAGTACAGGTTTAGCAAATACTGGTTGACATTGCTTACTTCTACTCCCTGTCTTCCACGATCTGCACCGCAGCTCTGAACTCCATGTAAAGAAAGCTGAAGCCCCTGCGTCTCTATATCTCCAGCCCTGGGGATGGTCTTTGGTACATATTAGCTTATCAGTAAATCCTTGTTGAATAGATGAATAAGCTAGATTAAAACCCTTGTCAAGTTAAGAATCTTGGCTTAAGAAACCTTGCTTCCTTTTTGCATTCTATGGGCTCCAGGGCAAACAAAATCAAATCCAAAAATAAAAATAAAAAATGTCTATTAAAGGCTATCTAGTAACTTCTGAAGGGCAAGGCTTGTCCCTGCTCAGGGCCTGGGAAAACTGAAGAGGTGCTTCCCACAGGAGAACATAGCAAAAGACTGGGTTCTGGACCAGGTCAGGTGAGGACAGGCTGGCCTTAGGCAACAGGTCTGGTATGGAAGGAACAAGGAACAAGGAAGGCCATGCAGAGCCCTGAGTCTGTAGGACAGTCAGGCGAAAGGGTAATGAGGCGGAAGCTTAACAAGCTGAGAGCAGAGTAGGATATGTGATGGGGGATGGGATCAACAGGGTGCAGAACTGAGAACATGACAGCTACCAGGGGTGGACCTTCCCCAACACATGGTGATTGTGGTGCCAGGCAGAGCAGGCTTACAGCCTGAAGAATCACACAGGACAGGTCTGGGTGCAGGGCTCAGGTGTCCTTTTCAGAAGAAGGATGCAGCTCCCATCACTGGGATGCAGGCCTCTGGGACTGGGATCCAAAGTGCAGTGAGATATTTAGAGAAACTTCTCAACCTCCTAGGAGCTCACTTTTTCTGTTTGCACACTCTGATCCAGAAAACTGTAACTCTGCCAAGAGAGACAGCAAATATGAATGATTTACAAAGCTTTGACATCTTATTCCTTTGTGAATTTAGTGGAAATTCTTAAGTGAAATTTGTTTTCACACATCACTAAACTATGGATAGAAGCTGAAGAAGTACCCAAAGAAAGGTGCCATCAATCATATCAGGATGCTCTGAGAGAAGCAGCCAGTCCAGAGGACCAGGGATGTGAGAGGTTTCAGAGCAGGGAGGTGTAGTCAGAAAGAGGGCCTAAGAAACTCTTCTCTATCCTAGAAAATGTTCAAGTCCTTCCCATCACAGGCTAAGGACTGGGGAAATGAAGCAGGGAGGAAGACTCAGGGTTACCGCTTTTGGAAGGCAGCAACCTCTGGCAGACATGACGCAGGCTCTGAGGTCAGACTAGCAGAGGTCAAGCCACTGTGGAATCAGCCCAGGCATTCCTAACATCACGACCCTCTGGTCACCTTTTCTGTAAAGTGTTGGAAACCATTAGCACTTTGTTTGGCAAGATGATTTGAAAATGAAATGAAATAAAGTATGTAAATCAACTGACATGGTACCTGGTCCACTTGAGATGTTCCTGAGGTTTATACCCGTAAAACATTTAATGATCACCTACTATTTACCAGGCAGTGTTCTGAGTACGAGGAAGGTCACAGCAAAACAAAATCCCCTGTCCTCATGAAACTTCTCCGATGATTCAGTGGGTAAAGAATCCGCCTGCAATGCAAGAGACACAGGAGATGCAGGTTTGATCCCTGGGTTGGGAAGATCCCCTGGAGGAGGAAATGACAACCCACTCCAGTATCCTTGCCTGAGAATCCCATGGACAGAGGAGCCTGGTGCGCTACAGTCCAAAGGGATGCAGAGAGTCGGACATGACTGAGCACACACACACCAACACATGAAGCTTGTATCTGAGAGAGGATGACAACAATAACAACAACAAGTCAGTTAGAGGGAGGGAGCAATAAATTCCATAAAAGTGTAAAGTGATGTAAGCATGTTTATATAGGATGGTCGGGAAGCAATCAAGTTTGAGCAAATATCTGAACAAAGATGAGGGAGGGAAACATTCACAGAGCTAAAGGAAGAACATTTGAGGCAAAGAGCACTGCACCACACGTGCTGAAACAGGATGCTCTTGGAGTGTTCAAGCAGCTCTGCTGAATGCTTTTTTCCTTCTTATTCCTTCAGGGCAATTCAGCACATGACCCCCGTGGACAAGTGTCCTGAAGCCAGGTCCATCAACCCTCCTGGAAAGATGCCCTCTCTATCTGCAATCAGAGCATTTACCTCCTTCAGAGAGGCAGCCTGCTGTCAGAGAACTATTGTGTTTCCAAGACTAAAGACTGGCAGTGGGCAGGCACCCTCAACCCAGGCTCGACCCAGGCTTCTGGTTATCACAGCTGCTCAGGATGCCTTCTGGGGCACACGCCTTGGGAGGGAAGGTGATTATCCATAAGAAGCAAATGCGAGATGGAAGATGGAGAAAGAGTGGGGAAGGCAGCAAAGAAGTCGATCCCTTCGAGGCTCCTCTCCCCACTGTTTAATGGAAAAAGTAGACCGGAGCTGGGGAATATTTTTCTTTTGCTTTGTTGGCTTCAGAAAGCTAAAAAAGGATCTGCCACCTGTGATTCTAGCCCAGCTTGCAAAACATTTTGTTATTTTAGCTCTGAGTCTGTAGTTAGCAGATTGTCAGTTTGGCCTCACAGCGATGCAGCAGCCAAAAAAGATTAGACATTTTAATTTCCTGAGCAGGTGCGAGTATCAGGATTGGTTTTAGAATCCCAGTGAAAAATGAAATGGAAATGGAGAAGGAAACCGAGACTGGTGCTGTGTGCTTGTGTGTGGTGGAGTGGGATGGAGTGGGTGGATGACAGGGAGATGAAGCAAAACCAAGGATAATCTAAGCATGTGAGAGCAGAAACACAAGAAATGGCAGAGGGAGGCAGCAGAAGGGGTCAGAGGTTACTGCAGAGAAGTTACTAGGAATTTCAGGTTCAAAAGGAAAAGGCTGTTTTCCTGATTTGCCCCCCTGCTCAGCACAGTCTCATGCAGGATCAAGGCCATCTTCAACCCACAGAGTGCCTTTGCGAAAGTGGGAAGGGATGCTTCTTCCCAGCAGATGTGGCCACTGCTCTGACTGCCTGTCTTGGTAAACTGGGTGTGGGCTGCATTTCATCCCCATGCATGCTTTGCTGTGTGGATCACAAGTGTACACCTTTACCGGAAGATCCAGTTCGTACTATGAAATGGATTTTAAGTAAAGCAGCAGGACTCTGGAATGTTGAGAAAGACATGTTCTGTCATGAAAAACAAGGGATCTGTGAATGGTGGGGAAGATGGGAGGAAGCAACAGTTAAAATGACGCAGCGCTACAGACTTGACTCTGAGAATCTCAGATGGTTCAAGCACCAAGGCCAAAGAAAGGAGTCAATCAGTTTCCCAGAATGGAGGTAATAAGATGGTAGGAAGAGTCAGGAGAGGCTGTCCAAGCCACCCCCCTCCCCTCCATGCTCCTGATCGCCTTGCCACCACCCTTTCAGCTTCACAGGGTCAATATATGAATAAATATATTTCTGAGTGCACAGATCTCACCCTATCCCGGGCTTCCACTAATGCGGGAAAGGAAGGAATGTGGAGATCCTGTAATGACTATTGTATATATGCCTGAAGTCTCCACTTGCACTAATTTATTCAAAAGGGATTTTTTCTGCATTCACCATGCTCTTAAGTATTCTGCTAAGGGCTGATCGTGTAACAACACCAAGAACATCGTGGTCCCTTTAGTCAGATGACTGGTGTTGTGATTACCCAAGATAAAGGCAGTATGTGAAATGATTAAGAGTACAAACTGACATGGTAATAATAATAATAATAATAATGGTTCCTGCTCATGTAATTATTTAATGTCTAAATTTGATAATATGGGCAATTTAGCACAACACAGGGCTCAGAGTAGTTTTGTATAACACTCAGTACCTCTCCAAACTTCTCCATCCTGCTCAACTCTAGAGATGAGCAGAAACATCTAGTTTCAGATGTATGGAACTGGAAAAGTGTTAACTCTCACTATTCTAATAAGAAACAGGGTTAAAAAAAAAAAAAAAAAAACCCCTTTCATTTATTTTCTTGAACTCATTAGATAACTGAGATTATAGGGCAAAACACTGAGACTTTTGAGAGAGAGCCACCTACAAAAAAAAAGAAAAAGGGCCCAACAAAGTATGACTAAATGCCAGTAAGAATATTCAGCAAGAAAATGTCGAGAATTACTAAGATCTAAATGTGGACTAGTGTGAGAGGGTGAAGTCCCCGCAGCACAGACATGAGGAGGTCCAGACTTCTAGAAGACTTCTCTTTCAGGACCCCACAGGGTACTCACATGTTAGATTAGAGAGAATCCTGAGAATGCCTCGTTATAAAGCTGTTTGGAGGTGCTGGACGGCAGGCACTTCTCAGGTCTGTTCACATCCATTTTCTAATCCTCCCTGCAGAACAGGAACATTTATCCGCAAGTGTTAATTGCTCAATTGTGTCCAACTCTTTGCAACACTATGCAGTAGCTCACCAGGCTCCTCTGTCCATGGAATTCTGCAGGCAAGAATACTGAAGTGGGTTGCCAGTTTCTTCTTCAGGAGATGTTCCCAACCCAGGCACCAAACCTGGGTCTCCTGCACTACAGGTAGATTCTTTACCGCTGAGCCCTCAGGGAAGCCCAACTAGTCTACAAGAGAAAAGGTGACAAGAAGCAGTATCCTAAGGACACTGGGGAAAACCTACTACAGCGGAGGAAGGGAGCAGTAAAAATCAATCTATCATGGAGGAGGGGCACAGATCCATGCGATACCCACCGTCAGGTCTGAAAAAGGACATCTACACATAAACAAAAATCAACCCTACACTTAACTTTATATGTAATGGTGAAGGATTGAATTATTTTCTCCTAAAATAGGAAATAAACAAAGGATGTATGTTCTCACTATTTTTATTCAACATTGTACTAAAGGCCTTGGTAAGAGAAACAAAGCAAGAAAAAGAAACAAAAGGCATAAGATAAACAAAAGAAGACAAAAAGTTTCTTGGCACAGATTACAAAGGTTTTTATGTAGAAATTTCCCAAGAATTTACAGACAACTAATAAATGAGCTTGCCAAGTTCCCAGAAAATAGAATCAGTGTGCCAATATTCTAAAATGATTCTATGTATAACTGAAACATGAATCTATAATTTGTATGGCCAAAGAACCTAGAATAACCAGAAGCTATTCTTTAAAAAAGAAAAGACAATACCCATGCTCAGTTCAGTCCAGTTCAGTCACTCAGTCGTGTTTGACTCTTTGCGATCCCATGAATCACAGCACACCAGGCCTCCCTGTCCGTCACCAACTCCTGGAGTTCACTCAAACTCATGTCCGTCGAGTCGGTGATGACATCCAGCCATCTCATCCTCTGTCGTCCCCTTCTCCTCCTGCCCCCAATCCCTCCCAGCATCAGGGTCTTTTCCAATGAGTCAGCTCTTCACATGAGGTGGCCAAAGTATTGGAGTTTCAGCTTTAGCATCAGTCCTTCCAATGAACACCCAGGACTGATCTCCTTTAGGATGGACTGGTTGGATCACCTTGCAGTCCAAGGGATTCTCAAGAGTCTTCTGCAATACCACAGTTCAAAAGCATCAATTCTTCGGTGCTCAGCTTTCTTCACAGTCCAACTCTCACATCCATACATGACCACTGGAAAAACCATAGCCTTGACTAGACGGGCCTTTGTTGGCAAAGTAATGTCTCTGCTTTTGAATATGCTGTCTATGTTGATCATAACTTTCCTTCCAAGGAGTAAGCGTCTTTTCATTTCATGGCTGCAGTCACCATCTGCAGTGATTTTGGAGCCCCAAAAAGTAAAGTCTGACACTGTTTCCACTGTTTCCCCATCTATTTCGCGTGAAGTGATGTGACCAGATGCCATGATCTTAGTTTTCTGAATGTTGAGCTTTAAGCCAACTTTTTCGCTATCCTCTTTCACTTTCATCAAGAGGCTTTTTAGTTCCTCTTCACTTTCTGCCATAAGGGTAGTGTCATCTGCATATCTGAGGTTATAGATATTTCTCCCAGCAATCTTGATTCCAGCTTATGCTTCTTCCAACCCAGCATTTCTCATGATGTACTCTGCATATAAGTTAAATAAGCAGGGTGAAAATATACAGTCTTAACATACTACTTTTCTTATTTGGAACCAGTCTGTTTTTCCATGTCCAGTTCTAACTGTTGCTTCCTGACCTGCATATAGGTTTCTCAAGAGGCAGGTCAGGTGTGGTATTCCCATCTCTTGAAGAATTTTCCACATTCAAAGGCTTTGGCATAGTCAATAAAGCAGAAGTAGATGTTTTTCTGGAACTCTCTTGCTTTTTTCAAGATCCAGGAGATGTTGGCAATTTGATCTCTGGTTCCTCTGCCTTTTCTAAAACCAATTTGAACATTGAGAAGTTGACAGTTCCCGTATTGCTGAAGCCTGGCTTGCCGAATTTTGAGTGTTACTTCACTAACGTGTGAGATGAGTGCAACTGTACGATAGTTTGAGCATTCTTTGGCATTGCCTTTCTTTGGCATTGGAATGAAAACTGACCTTTTCCTGTCCTGAGGCCACTGCTGAGTTTTCTAAATTTGCTGGCATATTGAGTACAGCACTTTCACAGCATCATCTTTCAAGATTTGAAATAGCTCAACTGGAATTCCATCACCTCCACTAGCTTTGTTCATAGTGGTTTTTTTCTAAGGCCCACTTGACTTCGTATTCCAGGATGTCTGGCTCTAGGTGAATGATCACACCGTCATGATTATCTGGGTCATGAAGATCTTTTTTGTACAGTTCTTTTGTGCATTCTTGCCACCTCTTAATAGCTTCTGCTTCTTTTCGGTCCATACCATTTCTGTCCTTTATCAAGCCCATCTTTGCATGAAATGTTCCCTTGGTATCTCTAATTTTCTTGAAGAGATCTCTAGTCTTTCTCATTCTGTTGTTTTCCTCTATTTTTTTGCATTGATTGCTGAGGAAGGCTTTCTTATCTCTCCTTGCTATTCTTCGGAACTCACCTATACTATAAAGCAACAATGATAAAGACTCTGTTTCCTAGAAAAAGAACAGAACAGAGTGCTCAGAAACTGACTCATACTTCTATTGCTAAAGATTTTTAAATATATTTGTATTTATTTACTTTTTGGCTGTGCCTCACAGCATGTGGGATCTTAGTTCCCTGACCAGGGATGGAACCCATTCTCCCTACAATGGATGTGTGGATTTTTAATTTCTGGACTACCAGAGAAATTCTTGTTAATTGATTTTTTACAAAGATGCAAAGAAAATTTAGTGAAGAAGGGATAATATTTTCAACAAATGGTGCTAAAACAAGTGGATATCCAAATCAAAAAAGTAAAAGAGAATGAAACCGTTATTCATATCTTATGTCCTATACAAAAATTATCTCAGAATGTATCAGACCTAATTGTAAAATATAAAACTAAAAAATTCTAAAACAAAATGTAGGAGACAATCTTCATGGCCTTAAGACAGGAAAGTTTTATCAGATACCATGCCAAAAGCATTACTGAGTAAGAAATAATAAATAGAATTTCATCAAAATGAAGAACTGTGTTGTTTGAAAAACACATTTCAGTTCAGTTCAGTTGCTAAGTCATGTCTGACTCTTTGAGACCCCATGAACTGCTGCAGGCCAGACTTCCTTGTCCTTCACTATCTCCCAGAGTTTGCTCAAACTTGTGTCCATTGAGTTGGTGATGCTATCCAACCATCTCATCCTCTTTGGCACCCTTCTCCTGCCTTCAATATTTCCCAGCATCAGGGTCTTTTCCAATTAGTCAACTCTTTGCATCAGCTGGAAGTATTAGACTTTCAGCATCAGTCTTTCCAAGGAATATACAGGATTGATTTCATTTAGGCTTGACTGGTTTGATCTCTGCTGTCTGAGGGACTATCAAGAGTCTTCTCCAAAACCACAGTTCAAAAGAATCAATTCTTCGACACTCAGCCTTCTTTATGGTCCATCTCTCACACCTGAACATGACTACTGGAAATACCATAGCTTTGACTATACTGACCTTTGACTGGCAAGGTGATGTCTTTGCTTCTTATTGATGTTGTCTAGGTTCATCATAGCTTTTTTCCCAAGGAGCAAGCATCTTTCAATTTCATGGTTGTAGTCACCATCCATAGTGATTTTGGAGCCCATGAAAATTAACTCTGTCATTGTTTCCATTTTTTCCCCATCTATTTGCCACAAAGTGATGGAACTGGATGCCATGATCTTCATTTTTTGAATGCTGAGTTTTAAATCAGCTTTTTCACTCTCCTCTTTCACTTTCATCAAGAAGCTTCCTTTCTGCCACAGGGTGGTATCATCTGCATACCTGAGGTTAGTGATATTTCTCCTGGCTACCTTGATTCATGATGAAAAATGCTGGGCTGGATGAAGCAAAAGCTGGAATCGAGATTGCTGGGAGAAATATCAATAACCTCAGATATGCAGATGACACCACCTTTATGGCAGAAAGAGAAGAAAAACTAAAGAGCCTCTTGATGAAGGTAAAAGAGGAGAGTAAGAAAGTTGGTTTAAAACTCAACATTCAGAAAACTAAGATCATGGCATCTGGTCCCATCACTTCATGGCAAATAGATGGGGAAACAATGCAAACAGTGACAGACTTTATTTTCGTGGGCTCCAAAATCACTGCAGATGACAACTGTAGCCATGAAATTAAAAGACACTTGCTCTTTGGAAGTAAAGCTATGAGAAACCTAGATAACATATTAAAAAGCAGAAACATCACTTTGCTGATAAATATCTGTATAGTCAAAGCTATAGTTTTTTCAGTAGTGTTGTGTGGATGTGAGAGATAGACCATAAAGAAGGCTGAGTGGAGAAGAACTGATGCCTTTGAACTGTGGTCCTGGAGAAGATTCTTGAGAGTCCCTTGGACAGCAAGGAGACCAAACCAGTTAATCCTATAGGAAATCAGTCCTGAATATTCATTGGACAGACTTGATGCTGAAGCTGAAGCTCCAGTACCTTGGCCACCTGATGCAAAGAGCTAACTCACTGGAAAAGACCCTCATGCTGGGAAAGATTGAGGGCAGGAGGAGAAAGGATGGCAGAGGATGAGCTGGTTGGATGGCATCACTGAATCAGTGGGCATGAGTTGAGCAAAGCTCCAGGAGATGGTGAAGGACAGGGTAGCTTGGCATGCTGGAGTCCGTGCGGTCACAAAGAGTTGGACATGATTGAGCAACTAAGCACAGCACAGCCGCAAGATCCTATTATGGTTTTTCTTAATTCTTTTGGTGATGTCATCCAACCATCTTATCCTCTGTCATCCGCTACTTCTGCTGCCTTCAGTTTTTCCCGGCATTGGGGTTTTTTCCAATGGTCAGCTCTTTGCAACAGGTGGCCAAAATATTGGAGCTTCAGCATCAGTCCTTCCAATGAGTATTCCAGGTTGATTTCTTTGGGGATTGATTGGTTTGATCTCCTAGCAGTCCAAGGGACTCTCAAGAGTCTTCTCCAGCACCGCAATTTGAAAGCATCAACTCTTTGGTGTTCAGCCTTCCTTATGGTCCCACTCATACATCTGTATGTCTGTGTATCTGTGGACTCTGGTTTAATCCCTGGTCTAAGAACTAAGATCCCACAAGCAATGTGGCACAGCCAACAAAAGAATGTAAACTAAAACCACAGTGAAATACCACTAAACAGCTATTAGAATGTCCAAAAAACATATACTATGGCAGAATAATGCCCCCAAAGGGATGGTCCACATCCTAATCCTTCAAAGCTGGGAATATGTTATGCTACTTGGCATGTGGCTTTGCAGTTTTTCTTCTATGGAGGCAGAGCATGATTCCTTGTCCCTTTCAACCATGTAAATTGGTTTATTTAATAGAATGTTAGCTCACATGATGTTGTCCAAAGCTTGAGAAGCATATTTGTGACTTTCTTGACTCTCTTTCGTCTTTGACATCAACATGATAAAAATGTGCTCATCTCTAGAAAGGATAATAGACTCAGAGCAACCTAAATTAGCCAATTTACAAATTTATGAGGACAAATGTTTGCTTTAAATCACTTAGTGTTTGGGTAGTTTGTTGCACAGCATATTTGTAGCTTTCCATAAAGATGGGCAGGTAAGGCTTTCTGAAGATGTATGATGTGCTGTGGAACATAATACATTACGCTTGAACCAGAAATAATACATATACTGGAATTCTGGTTCTTTGACAATAAACAAGCTTCTAAAACTCTCTTCACCTTTGTTTCTTTGCCTATTAAAATGAATATTATCATTGAACTATGAGTATTATTTGTGATGCACTATATTTAAAGCAGACTGTGATCTTATAGCTAGAAAGTGTAATTTTATATTGGCAGGATGAAAAGAAAAAGAAAGGCCTTTGGATTCTATTAATACTATTAATAGATAAAGGAAAGAATGGGAAACTTGGCATTTATTGACTTAACTTCAAACTGGATTTCTGACTGACTCCCAATGGAATGTCAGAACAAATCTTTACTAATACAGGGTAATGTGAAATCATTTTGTGCATCAATCATGTTGAAAAGCAAGATATCAAAGCAAGTGCAGGTCAAAAGTGGCAGGCCCTCCCATGGAGCTGAAGGTATTGACTTGGAGCCACTGCCTGATAGTACCCCACCTTGTTTTTGATTCTTAAACTCCTTGAAGCATATTGAAAACACTGGCTTTGCTTAGTGATGCATTCTCCAAAATGTTATCCATGGAACAAACCTTCTTTAGAACATTATATATTTCACGGGGAAAAAATTAGTTCCATATTCAAAGTGGTTTTTAATGCTACATTTGTAATAACTTTATTTATTTATTTTTGACTGTGCTGGGTCTTCAGTGCTGCATGGGCTTCTTTGCTAGTTGTGGCAAGCTGGGGCTACTCTCTAGTTCCAGCGCACAGGCTTCTCATTGCAGTGGCTTCTCATGTTGTGGAGCAAGGGTTCTAGGGTGCACGGGCTTCAGTAGTTGTGACAAGTGGGCTCAGTAGTTGCAGCTATTGGGCTCTAGAGCACAGGCTCAATAGTTGAGGCTCACAGGCTTAGTTGCCACGTGGCCTGTGAAATCTTCCCAGACCAGGGATCAAACCCATGCCTCCTACATTAATAGGTGGATTCTTTACCACTGAGCCACCGGGAAGCCCTTAAAGTGACTTTAAAATGTGTGAGCTAAATAAACTGTTAACTTTAATATATTTATAAATTTGGTATAGCTCCAGAAGAACAAGATAAAGATGAAAGTTGTATATAGCATGCAACATTTCCCATACTTACTTACTAGGAGAGTATTTTTTCTAAGCTGATTTTTCTCAATAACCATAAAGCAGAAAGACATTCTTACAAGATAAATTTAATAGTCTATGTTATTAGTACCCAAAGAGAAATCAGAAGAAATCTGATGATGATTAAGTAGGATCATTAATAACTTTGAGTACAATAATATCTATAATTTATTGGTCATCTCTGAGGTTCCAGACAGACTAAGAAACTTTATATATAGATACATTATTCCATGTATTCCTCCCATGACAACTCCAAGTAGTGAGAAATTATTATCCCTACTTTACACATAAGGAAATTCAGATAGAGTGTTTATGAAATTTTCCTAAGGTTATACTTAGTAAATGGAAAAGAGCAGGCTATAGCAATTTCACAAACAGTTTCTCCACTCATTGAGTCTCAAGGTTCGATCTCTAAACTCACTACAGTTAAGTTCAGTTCAGTTCAGTCACTCAGTTGTGTCCAATCCTTTGTGACCCCTTGGACCTTAGCACACCAGGCCTCCCTGTCCATCGCCAACTCCCAGAGTTTACTCAAGCCCATGTCCATTGAGTCGGTGATGCCATAAAACCGTCTCATCCTCTATTGTCCCTTTCTCCTCCTGCCTTCAATATTTCCCAGCATCAGGGTCTTTTCCAATGAGTCAGTACTTCACATCAGGTAGCCAAGATATTGGAGGTTCAGCATCAGTCCTTCCAATGAATATTCAGGACTGACTTCCTTTAGGATGGACTGGTTGGATCTCCTTGCAGTCCAAGGGACTCTCCAGAGTCTTCTCCAACACCACAGTTCAAAAGCATCAATTCTTCGGTGCTCAGCTTTCTTTATGGTCCAACTCTCATATCCATACATGACTACTGGAAAAAACCATACCTTTGACTAGATGGACCTTTGTTGGCAAAGTAATGTCTCTGCTTTTTAATATGCTGTCTAGGTTGGTCATAACTTTTCTTCCAAGGAGCAAGTGTCTTTTAATTTTATGGCTGCAGTCCCCATTGGCAGTGATTTTGGAGCCCAAGAAAACAAAGTCTGTCACTCTTTCCATTGTTTCCCCATTTATTTGCCATGAAGTGATGGGACCAGATGCCATGATCTTAGTTTTCTGAATGTTGAGTTTTAAGCCAACTTTTTCACTCTCCTCTTTCACTTTCATCAAGAGGCTCTTTAGTTCTTCTTTGCTTTCTGCCATAAGGGTGGTGTCATCTGCATATCTGAAGTTATTTATATTTATCCCAGCAATTTTGATTCCAGCTTGTGCTTCATCCAGTGCAGCATTTTCATGATGTATCTGCATGTAAGTTAAATAAGCAGGGTGAAAATATACAGCCTTGACGTCCTCCTTTTCCTATTCGGAACCAGTCTATTGTTCCATGTCCAGCTCTAACTGTTGCTTCCTGATCTGCATACAGACTTCTTAAGAGGCAGGTCAGATGGTCTGATATTCCCATCGCCTGAAGAATTTTCCACAGTTTGTTGTGATCCACACAGTCAAAGACTTTGGCATAGTCAATAAAGCAGAAGTAAATATTTTTCTGGAACTTTCTTGCTTTTTTGATGATCCAATGGATGTTGGCAATTTGATCTCTGGTTCCTCTGGTTCTAAAATCAGCTTGAACATCAGGAAGTTCATGGTTCATGTACTATTGAAGCATGGCTTGGAGAATTTTGAGCATTACTTCACTAGCGTGTGAGATGAATGCAATTGTGCGGTAGTTTGAGCATTCTTTGGCATTACCTTTCTTTGGCATTGGAATGAAAACTGACCATTTCCACTCCTGTGGCCACTGCTGAGTTTTCCAAGTTTGCTGGCATATTGAGTGCAACACTTTCACAGCATTATCTTTTAGGATTTGAAGTAGCTCAACTGGAATTCCATCACCTCCACTAGCTTTGTTTATAGTGATGCTTCTTAAGGCCCACTTGACTTCATATTCCAGGATGTCTGGCTCTAGGTTGGTGATCACACCATCATGATTATCTGGGTCATGAAGATCTTTTTTGTACAATTCTGTGTATTTTTCCACCTCTTCTTAATATCTTCTGCTTCTGTTAGGTCCAAACCACTTCTGTCCTTTATTGTGCTCATCTTTGCATGAAATATTCCCTTGGTATCTCTAATTTTCTTGAAGCGATCTCTAGACTTTGACATTCTATTGGTTTCCTCTATTTCTTTGCATTGATTGCTGAGGAAGGCTTTCTTATCTCTCCTTACTATTCTTTGGAACTCTGCATTGAAATTTATATATCTTTCCTTTTCCCCTTTGCCTTTTGCTTCTCTTCATTTCACAGCTATTTGTAAGGCCTCCTCCGACAATCATTTTGCCTTTTTTCGTTTCTTTTCCTTGGCGATGGTCTTGATTCCTGCCTCCTGTACAATGTCATGAACCTCTGTCCATCGATCTTCAGGCACTCTGTCTATCAGATCTAATCCCTTGAATCTATTTATCACTTCCACTGTATAATAGTAAGGGATTTGATTTAGGTGATACCTGAATGGTCTAGTGGTTTTCCCTACTTTCTTCAATTTAAATCTTAATTTGGCAATAAGGAGTTCATGGTCTGTGCCACAGTCAGTGCTGTTGTTTAAATGTTGTCCCCAAATTGCCTTAGTTGATTGTGATGCTCCAAAACACACACACACACACACACACACGCACGCACTTCTTGGATCTGGCAGCAAATTGAGTGAAGTCGCTTAGTCGTGTCTGACTCTTTGAGACCCCATGGACACCAGGCTCCTCCGTCCATGGGATTTTCTAGGCAAAAGTACTGTAGTGGGTTGCCTTTTCCTTCTCCAGGGAACTTCCCGATCCAGGGACTGAACCCAGGTCTCCAGCATTGTAGACAGATGCTTTACCATCTGAGCCACCAGGGAAGTCTCTGGCAGCAAAGGGAGTTACCATTTATCCCAGGTAGTCATAGATAAGGTGATGGGTGTGGATGAACTTAAGTCATTCCCTTGTGCTGAAGGAAGAAATAATGATGAAAGTCCCTGAGCACAATGATGGGAAGACCTCACTCCAGATAGCTGGTAGACTGTGGACAATAACTCAGCTACCACAAAGCTTCTTAGAATAGTGCCATTAACAGTGATCCTTCCAAACACCAGGCTCTTCCTAGGTAAAGGACCTTCTCCCATCTTCATTAATTCTCATAGAAAAATGTTTCAAGTTCCCTGCTGGTAATACTGGCTTTTCCTCTCTTAGCTCCATTCCTTAGCTATCATTTTTTAGTCTCAAATTTTTTTCTCTCTCTCTCCACATCTATAGTGCTTGCCTCTTTTTCAAATTTGATTTCTAATTACCAAATTAGTTCTCCCTTTCTCAGAGTTAGGGAAGTTTAGTAATCAAACTTTATCAGAAGGTATTGGGAAATAATTTCAGTTCAAAATGTCCATATTAGAAAAACATAATTAAAATGTTCAATTCTTTGACTTCCGTACTGTGTGTATTGAAATTCTTCCCCAGGTCAATCAATATCTCCTTAGATTTACAAAAGGAATTCATTAACCTTTAAATTATGGAGGGAGTTCACCCAAGAGGTAATAAGGGTATGTTGACTTGGACAGTTTACTGTTGGCCTGTAAATGAGACAATTTGAATAGTATTTGGGAGATGAGATAGGCAGAACTAGATAACTGATTGATTTTATATTTCTAGCATGGATATCTGGTTAGATGCTGGCCCCATCAACTGAACAGGGATGAAATCCCATTTAAAACATGTCCTATGTAAATCCTTAAAATATCTTGAACTTTGGGGTAGGCTTTCCTGGAATAACAACTTTCACAAATCATCAATAAAATTTCAAGCAGATAGAACAATTAGCAAGGTCATGACTACTCCTCAGAAATTCAACTCCACCCCAAAACTCCACTCTCCTGGGAGAACCCATTATTCCAGGGTTCACTAACAGAAAAACCTGTCTACTCTATCCATAATTTAATTGGATCATTTAATGTGGTTGATTTAAGTGTGGTTTGTGGTTGATTGCCACTGTAAATATGTTCATAATCTTTCCATTGGGTGAAATGACATCTTTTCACTGTGCTTAACATCTGGCTATTCTAACAAAGCATATAATCATATTTAATGGATGAGAGTGTCTGATGGATCACAGCCAAGTGTCTGGATAATACAGTAAAGGCAATTGACAAGGATTTGCCTTATAAGATTCTACAGCAAGGGAAAGGGGTGCTTTTTCATCCAGGTGTCTTATTTAATGTACATGCCATCTCCAGTGAAACCACATACTTGTCCTCCACACTGGAATATACAGCATGTTAAGTCCCAGGACACACTGCTCTCTACTTTCTAAGAGCTCTAAATCCAGAGGTTCAGACAGGCAAGTCAACAGTACCAAGAGCATCACAAAAAACAGGAACACAAACCACAGAATGTAAGAGCAACCAATAGGGCCCGTCAGATGAGTCTGAGAAAGTAGGATATCAGATGGAGTTTAAATGAAGAGCAAAATTTCAAAGAATAATCAGAGTATAATGAAGCAAAGAAGTAGAAGAGAAATTTGGGCAGAGGCAGATGCATACGTAAACTCTTGGAGATCTGAAGGAGGGCTACATGATACTTTGGGCGTCTCTCCACAGTCCCGCAAGGCAGGAATAACTGTGCTTCTAGGGCTAGAGAAGAACCCTGAAGGTTACTCAGATCTGGGTCACTGTAGGCCATAATACCTGAGGGAAAGCTTCTGTATGCTGATGGTTTTAAGCTTCAGTATAAAGGAAATCTGCTTCCTTGGTGGCTCTGCTGGCAAGGAATCTGCCTGCAGTGCAGGAGATGCAAGAGACATGGGTTCGATCCCTGGGTCTAGAAGATCCCCTGGAGAAAGAAATGGCAACCCACTCTAGTATTCTTGCCTGGAGAGTCCCATGAACTGAGGAGCCTGGTGGGCTACAGTCCATGGGTCACAAAGAGCGACGAAGTGCAAATGCATGCGTAAAGGGAACTCACATGGACAGTAAATGTGCTGAAAGAGGAGTTCTGTGCACTGAGCCCGAAGGCGGACTAACCTTCATAAATCACGGATGTGTGGAGGAAATACCAAAGAGGAATGGGAGGAGAAAAACATCTCAGACCAGAGGAACATAGGCCCCTTAGGAGCCAGATGAGAACCAGTACTCCAAGATGTTTTGCTGGTCCATGAGTCTGGGGGGAGGGGGTAGAGAGGTAGGCAAGGACCACAGTAGGGACATCCTTGTGGACTAGGAGGAAAGCCAAAGAACAGGACCTTCCTCCCACAGTTTCCTCATACTTCCTGTAATTCATTAAATATTCTAATCTTCACATCTGTTATTTTAGTCATACAACAATGCAGTCATTTGGAGGATTATTCAAGGATTGTTACTCTACTCACAAGCAGATCATCTTTCCCAACAATTTTTTTGTACTCATGGATCTGTGGGTGAAGAACTCAGACATGCTATTTTGTACAACAGTATTTAAGGTTTTACCTTGGATCACTCAGTAGATGGGGACTTGAATTATCTGATAGCATATTTTCTTTAATTTCACTTTATTTTGCTTTACAATACTGTATTGGTTTTGCCATACATCAACATGAATCCTCCACGAGTGTACATGAGTTCCCAATCCTGAACCCCCCTCCCATCTCCTTCCCCATACCATCTCTCTGGGTCATCCCAGTGCACCAGCCCCAAGCATCCTGTATCCTGTGGGAACGCAAACTAGTACAGCCACTATGGAGAACAGTGTGGCGATTCCTTAAAAAACTGGAAATAGAACTGCCTTATGACCCAGCAATCCCACTGCTGGGCATACACACTGAGGAAACCAGAATTGATAGCATCTTTAGTTACACATCTGGCAGTTGATATTTCATGTTGTCTGGGGCCTCAGCTGGGATTGTGATCTAAAACACCTACAATAGATTTTTTCAAGGACTCTGTTTTCTTGCTTTGAAGTAGCCTTGGAGAAGAAAGAGAATTATTTAGTGCTCAATACTCTAAGCATTAGTTTGGGTTTTAGCTAAGAATATCAGTGGCTCAAATATCACATAGCATCAATTCTCCCAGATTCTGTGGGTTAGAAGTGAGCAACAAGCACCCTCAATCTCAAGATGAAGAGAAATAAAATCTGCCCTATAATGGGTGAATGGCAAGTTCTATAAAAGCAAATGGAGAAAAAAAATATCATAAAATTATTTGGAAAATGCAATGTGTCACATGGAGGACTGTTGGAATTCTTCCAGCCAACAATTTGGCAACCACTTATTCTTGCTCATTTTGTTATTTCAATAAGGAAACCAAGTTGAACCTTTTCCTCATACCAAACCCAAAAACTGACCCCAAATGGGTCATTGACCTACACATAAGAGCTAAAATTTTCAAACAGAATCTTCATGACCTCAAGTTAGGAAAATCCTTCTTAGATTTGACACTATAACCTTAAATGACAAAAGATAAAACAGATAAATTAGACAATATAAACTAAAATTCTTGTGCTTTAGAGGACACCATTAAGAAATTGAAAACATAACACATAAATTGGGAAAAAATTTTTGCAAATACTATATATAATAAGGAACTTTGAATCTAGCATATACAAAGAATTCTTACAACTAATATTAAAAAGACAAGTATCCAATTTTAAAAATGGACAAAGGATTTGACTAACAATTTCTCTTAGGAAGACACATAAATACCCAAATAGTACATAAAAAGGTGTTCAACATAATTAACCATCAGAGAAATGGTAATCAAAACCACAATGAGATACACACCCTTTAGAACAGTTATAAAGAAAAAGACAAATAATAATATATGATGGCAAAGAGGTAATGAGACTGGAACCCTGAGATCTTGCTTGTGGGAATTAAAAATGCTGCAGCTGCTTTGCAAAAAAAAAAAGTTTCACAGTTCCTTGAAAAGTGAAACTAAATAACTAAAAGTTATTTGATCCAGCATATCTACTTCTAGGCATTAGTCAAGAGAAATGAAAACATGTGAAAGTGAAAGTCGCTCAGTTGTGTCCAACTCTTTGTGATCCCAAGGACTATACAGCCCATGGAATTCTCCAGACCAGAAGGCTGGAGTAGGTAGCCTTTCCCTTCTCCAGGGATTCCCAACGCAGGTCTCCCGCATTGCAGGAGGATTCTTTACCAGCTGAGCAACAAGGGAAGCCCAAGAATAGCCTATCCCTTCTCTAGTGGATCTGCCCGACTCAGGAATCGAATCAGGGTCTCCTGCATTGCAGGCAGAATCTTTACCAACTGAGCTATGAGGGAAGCCCAGTGAAAACATACATCCACACAAAAACTTGTACAATTGATGTACATAGATAGCAGCATTAGTCATAATAGCCAAGAAGTGGCAAAAATTGATGAATGGATAAATGTGGTATGTCCAAACAGTGGAATATTGCTTAATATGTACAAGAATGCAGATATTAATACATACTACAATACCACTGAACCTTGAAAATATTTTACTAAGTTAAAGAAACCAGGTAAAAAATATAACATAGGGTATGAATCAATTTGTATGAAATGTTCAAAATATGCAAATCCATAGGGACAGAAATTATTTTAGGAATTGCCTAGGACTTTGGGAGGGAAGAAATTTGAAAGGAAATAGGAATGACTGATAATGGATACAGAGTATCATTTTGGGGTGATAAAATGTTCTAAATTTGACTGTGGTCAAATTTCAACTCTGTGAATATACTGAAAGCTATCAGGTTATACATTTTAAATGAGTCACTTGCTAAAGTATATGAGTTATGGCTCAATAATGCTCTTGTATTAAAACCAACAACAAAAAATCCAAAGTTGTTTCCTATTTAAAATAATGTTTAATAAAATTTAATTTTTGAATATTTTTCTTAGTCTGATTTTAACGGAAAAAGCCCCTCCCCTGCCAGAAGCAAACGTTTGCATCCGAAGATTGCAAATTTTGGCAATTGTGAAGAAATCTAGAGAAAATAAAGTTTGTTTTTATTTTATTTATTTTATTGAAATATAATTGATTTACAACATTGTGTTGGCATCTGGTATACTGAAAAGTGATACAATTATACATATGTATAAATATACTTTTTCATATTCTTTTCTGTTGTGACTTACTTCAGTATATTGAATATAGTGCCCTGTACTATACAGTATGATCTTGCTGTTTATCTATTTTATATACAGCAATTTCTATCTGCTATTCCCAAAACTCTCAATCTATTGTTCCTCCACTCCTTCTCCCTTTTGGTAAATATAAGTTTGTTTTCTATGTCTGTGAGTCAGTTTCTGTTTCATAAATAAATTCATATGTGTCATAGATAAGATTTCACGTATATGTGATATAATAGGACATTTGTCTTTGTCTGACTTACTTCACTTGGTGTGATAATTGCTAGGTCCATCCATGTTGCTGGAAATGGCGTTATTTCATTTTTATGGCTGAGCAATATTCCACTGTATATATGTACCACATTTTCTCTATCCATTCATCTATTGATGGACACTTAAGTTGCTTCCATGTCTTGGCTATTGTAAATAGTGCTGTTGTGAACTTTGGGGTACATGGATCTTTTTGAATTAGAGATTTCTCTGGATAAATGCCCAGGAGTCAGATTCCTGGATCATATAAGCCCAATTTTTAAATTAAAATTTAATTTATTAAAGTTCTTATTTGCTGCCTTTCCCTCCTAGGCCTACCTTAATCTCTTTTGGCCCTAAGGAGGGTCTGCACCAAAGAGTAGGTAGAACCAGTTCAGGAAGCTGAGTACAAGCCTGCTTGCATACGGGATCTCCTTCTGGAATTTCATCTGGGGACTCCAGAGCTCTGGGTGGCAGCAGTGGGTGTGCTTTCCTGGAAGCCAGGAGACCCTGCTGCAGTCATGCAATGCTGAGCCTGCCCCTGCACTTCTCTGGACATCCCATTCTCTTTTTTATTATTATAAATGCTACATCATGGTCCAGTTACTACACAGGATCACTGCAAAGAATAAAATCAAAATAAGTGAAAGTGATTAGAACACTTTTAAATCACTTTCTAAATGTATCCCAAGCTATGGGTAACTGTATCAAAGCTCTCATCTTGCAGACAGAGCAGCCAGGGAACAGTGTTGAGTTTCTGGACCATAGAGTGACAGAGTCAGGCCTAAAATCCAGGTCTGTATTTGTATTTCTCTCCCTTCAGACAAGACTCCTGGTAATCCACAGACCATTCTCAGACCATACTTGTATCCCAACAAATTACAGAAATTAATTTCCTTGACAATCCATGCCTGTGGTTTTAAAAATCAATTAGGTTTGGAAATATACTGTAAATTTTCACATCTGTTACTTTAGAATATCAATCGTATTTGTTAAAGATTTATTTCTAGTCAGAAATTCTTGTTTGATGCGATTGACTGAAAAAGATTAAGGGAGTATCTTATACAGCCACTGAATTGACTGTCCAATTATCAACTGGCAGAATTGATGAAAGAGAAAAGTTTTTTTTTTTTTTTTGCACTGCCATCAAGAGAAAAGAAAAAGAGCTCAGGATCAAAGAAGATAATGCATATGCAAGTACTTCGTGATCGTCAAACTTGTGAGGATATATACGTTAATCTAAAAGAAGGTTAAATTCGCTATCTTTCCATCTGTGGGGAGAATATAAGTAATATATAAATAAATATTAATAAGAAAAAACTTCAGTAATATGAATTGATAGACTTCCTTGATGGTGAGCATTTGTGGAATTTTAATATGGGCAGTTATATCTCATCAAAGTTGCTGGATTATCATCTATTTGATCAGTCCAAAATGAAGCAGGTTAACATTTTTATCCTTCCTCTTCATAAAGAAGAATGTAGATAAACAAATGAGCTAAATGTTTCACATAGCATCCAACACACATGTGCACGCGCACACACACACACTCCCTGATTGCACCATGCCATGCTCTCTTCTGGATGGGCCTTCTGTCAGAAACACACTTACTTCATTCTTTTATTCATAGGCTTATTTTTCTGATAGATGGCGAAACCTAATTGTACTCCCACAACTCAGCATATACTTCTTTCTTTGAGAAGCCATCCCTGATTACCTCTCCACATTGACCCTTCACCGACCTCCAACCACGCAAGAAAATTAATAATCCACATTCGGAACTGCTTTCAACATTGCATATCTTATACTGCTGGTAGTTATATCTTTGTCTCACCTCTAGACTGTGAGCCTCATGAGACTGGGGATCATGCTTGGAATGATTATTTTTCCTCTCTGTGTGCTTTTTACTCTGTAAAAGAATCTGCCATGGAAAGAGGCTCCATGGATATTTGGTGAGTGGATAAAATTGCAGAACTGAATGAGAACACATGTCAAGTATAATGGCCTACAGACTCTCCGTGCTGGGTCTCTGTTCTTGTAGGCACAACAGAGCACAAACTTCCCAGTGGCCCTGCAGGCCATGGTCCTCCCAAGTTGCCTCCCTCCCTAGGCTGCTAGCTCCTCCTGGCCAGAGGTCATGTCTTAACCTTCATGTGCTGGATCCGTGCTGGGCACTTGGGCAGGCTTAGAATGTGAACTACCACATGGAAATTCCAACCCCAAGGAGGGTCACTTAGCATTTTTCAAGAGAGAGAATATATTTGAATTGAGGTCATAGCCTGAGTCAGTTTTGGAGCCTGAGAGCTTAAAGATTTTTACTTTATACCCATTAATCTTGATTCTCAAATCACACACTCCCTTCCATGACGTATGGAAATGGGAGACCCTCTCTATTCTAGCCCCCTGAGAAGCCACAGACCAGATAAGCCTTTAAACCATGTCAGGCATAAACCTGAGTGAATCCAGAGCTCTGCTGAGCAAATGAAGAGCCATCTCTAGGTCTTTGGTTCCTCTGTGGACACTACCTTCTTCTTCCTTCTTCTCTTCTATGGTTTTCTTTGCTCATTGGAACCTCACTTTGATCTCTCCTGCCCACTCCAACCTGAGTCCATCTTCAACAGCATCTCTCTCCATGTAGCCTCCCTGTTCCTCATCCTCACCTGGGGTGGGCACCTCTCTATGGAGGACTGTCTCCAGGACCAGTAAAGATGTGAGCAGCCCAGGAACAGAGTCTCCTCCACAGCCCAGCTGGCCTTCCCTTTTCTGTGCCTCTTACAGTCTTTAGGTTGAACTGTGGGAATGACCCCGGCTGAGGCTATATTTTCAAAACATGCCTGGTGCTGCTTTTAATATGGCTTCAGGTCTCTGGTATAATATATTCATTAAATATGGAAAAAGCGACCTAAAATAAACCTATTCTGTACTACTTACACCTCTTACAATCCACCCTAAGGAAAGCCTGCTAAATAAAAGTGTCTTTTACTTAAAGATGTATATTTCAATTTGATTTGTTGGGAAGAAAAACAATATAAGCAATGTAAATCCATGACATTAGCTCACTTTTATGAAGTGTTTGTAATAACATAATCATTATGTGTTTTGTGTTAAAAATCAAAATCCAAAAATGTCTGTTAACTACATTCAAAACTATTTATAAGGGCATTATTTGTTCTTTTTATGGCTGAGTAATATTCCATCGTATATACATATGACATCTTTTTTATCCATTCCTCTGTTGACAGACATTTAGGTTACCTCCATGTCCAGGCTATTGTAAATAGTGCTGCAGTAAACTTCGGGGTGCACGTGTCTTTTTAAATTATGGTTTTATCCCAGTATATGCCCAGGAGTGGGACTGTTGGATCATATAGCAATTCTATTTTTAGCTTTTTAAGGCACCTCCATATTATTTTACATAGTGGCTATACTAACTTACATTCCCACCAACAGTGTGGGAGGCCTCCCTTTTCTCCATACCCTCTCCAGTATTGATCATTTGTAGATTTTTTGAAGATGGCCATTCTTGCAATAATAAGGTGATACCTCACTGTAGTTTTGATTTACATTTCTCAAGTAATTAGTGACTGCAACCATGAAATTAAAAGAAGCTTGTTCCTTGGAAGAAAAGATATGACAAACCTAGACAGAAGATCCCGATTTGATTCCTGGGTTGGGAAGATCCGCTGGAGAAGGAATAATCTAGCCACTTCAGTATGCTTGGGCTTACCTTATAGCTCAGCTAATAAAGAATCTGCCTGCAATGCAGGAGACTTGAGTTCAATCCCTGGGTTGGGAAGATCCCCTAGAGAAGGGAAATGCTACCCACTCTAGTATTCTAGCCTGGAGAATTCCATGGACTATAGCCCATGGGGTCACAAAGAGTAGGACACAACTGAGCCACTTTCACTTTCAGACAGCGTTTTAAAAAGCAGACAATGTTGTACCTACAAAATCCACATAGTCAAAGCTATGGTTTTTCCAGTAATCACATATGGATGTGAGAGTTGGACCATGAAGAAGACTGGGTGCCGAAGGATTGATGCTTTTGAACTGTGATGTTAGAGAAGACTCTAGAGAGTCCCTTAGACTGCAAGGAGATCAAACCAGTCCATCCTAAAGGAAATCAATCCTGAATATTCATTGGAAAGACTGATGATGCTGAAGCTGAAACTCCAATACTTTGGCCACCTGATGTGAAGAACTGACCCATTTGAAAAGACGCTGATACTGGGGAAGATTGAAGGCAGGAGGAGAAGGGGATGACAGAGGATGAGATGGTTGGATGACATCACCAGCTCAATGGACAGGAGTTTAAGCAAACTCCAGGAGATGGTGAAGAACAGGGAGGCCTGGTGTGCTGCAGTCCATGGGGTTGCAAAGAGTCAGATGCAACTGAGCAACTGAACAACAACATGAGAGTGGTGCTTCATGACTGCTCACCCCTGCACAGGACTCCAGGACTTGGTGCATCTTTACTCTATCAGTCTTCAATCAGTGGGTATGTTGGTTCTTCCTAGTCTTTGACATTACAAACAAGGCTCTAATGTCTGTTCATGTATGCAATAAGCATATTTTTTCATTTCAATGCACCATAATAGATTGTTTCCTCAAAATATTTAACTAATTTCCACGAGGAAGATCAAGGGTACCCACTTCCCCAGCATCTCAAGAACAGACAACAAGAAAGGGGGTTTTTTTTGTTTTTGTATTTTCCTAGCTGTTAGTGAGGTTGAGCATCTATTTACATGATTTTTAGGCCTTGCTGTTTTCTCTGTGGGCTCTGTAAATTGTCTATTCATCATAGTTTCCACTTATTCTATTGGAATGTCAGTTGTTCAATTTATAGGAAGCTTGTGTCTATTAAGCAAAGTTTGCCAAATGATACACTATATTATTTGCTACACATGGATTAGAGGCATGCTGAAATGTGTGTCACTTTGTTCCTCAGGCAGCCTGGTGGAGACTGAGGCATCATCCCCCAGACCTCAGTGCTCAGGTTGCACCTAGCCCTATTCATCTATTCCAGGATGCTGAACACATATTATTCACTTCCATGTGGGCTGTGATGTGAAATTAGTTGTAAAGTGTATATAACACATAAATCTTTGGTATATAGATTAAAATTTGTATTCAGTCATTTAGTATTTACCGGCATTGGTAGGAAAACTTAACGTAAACTTTTTCTGGCAGTTAATATAATCATTTATATTTACCTTGCCTTGGGTATTCCCGTCTAATTGTTTAGTTGAATATAGTATCAGGGATTTTTGTTTGTTTGGTTCACTGTTATATCCTTAGTGCCTGGAACAGTGTCTGGCTCATAGTATTAATATATGCTCAATAAACATTAGTTAAACTAATAAATTAACTATAATGCAGGGTGGTATGTGTGATGAAATGGAGACATCAATACTGTGTGCATGTATGTGTATGTGTGTTTAAAAAGTCAGGCTTAAGTTAATTGGGGGTGGTGAAATGATGTGGGTCTTTCTCAGTCTTTTCAATCTTTCAAGCTTCTGTTTCTCTGTTCAATCTTCTGCATCTTCTGTTTCTCTTCATGTGTCCTGTATCAGCCTGTTTCATGTCTCTCTTTTCGGTATCAATGATCAGGGATAAGGCCACAGGCCACAGTGGAGTTTTGAGACTCCAAGCAACAGTTCCCAGCAGGTACATGTTCAAGTTCCTCCACAGTACTGAAGGGGAGGGACCCTTCTGGCATCTGTGAGGTTTTTCCAGACCAAACTGCCCCAGCACCAGATCCATCAGCTGAGCCAACATTCCCTCTGTTTCTTCCAGTATCAGGACCCTGAAGGCTACAGAGAGACTACAGGTGTGCAAGACACAGAAGTACTGGTCTAGGGGTGGTACTGAGCATCAAGAGCAGTAATGAAAAGCAATCAGGCAGGAATGAGTCGGGATGGACTCTGTCCATTATTGGTGCATGATACTGTGCTTTCACTTTAATTTCTTTGGACTCTAATATCTGGGATGTAAAAAGATAATAACAATACCCACCACAGTGTCATGATAATTTAATGCCACAAAGTGTCTTAAGGTTGTAGGTTATGGATAATAGTTGTTATAGATACAGTAGTATCTCCAGAGAAGCTACTTTGTTACTTTTGTACAAGGCATCCTCTGATAAGAGTTTACATATTTGTAAAGAGCCTCTTGCTCTATTTCCATTCCAGGTGAAGAGCAACTGATCACACCAGATGTGTTACTGCAAATTACTGTTGCATTTCCTCATCATGTTTAGAACACCCTGCATCATTTCTGCTGCCAGGGTATCTGCAGGATGAGGGAGCTGAAGAAAGGGGCAATTGAGGCAGCAGATTGCACTGGGACTCAGACACCCAGGACCCTGCCCCAGACTTGGGGCTGTGCCTGTCCCCAGGGAGAAACCAAGTCAGAATCACGGAGGGCTCAAGAGAAGGAATGCTCTGCAGGGGGCAGGAGCATTGCTGCGTGTGCTCCTCTTCTCCATCAGCCTGCGTTGTGTTTCCATCAGAATCCACAGAGCCCCAAGGAGTCCCCAGCCCACCCCACTCAACCTTCTCCCCACCTCTATTTACTTGTTGTTGCTGAGTTGCTAAGTCGTGTCTGAATTTTGTGACTCCATGGACTGTAGCCTGCCAGGCTCCTATGTCTTTGGAATTTCCCAGGCAAGAATACTGGAATGAGTTGCCATTTTTCTTCAAGATATCTTCCCAATCCAAGTATTGAATCCACGTTTCCTGCAGGCAGATTCTTTACCACTAAGCCACCAGGGAAGCCCCATATATACCTGTATAAGTACCCAAAAGGTTCACTGACAAAACAATCCCCTCAAAGCTCCCCTTTCCCTCTTTGTTGTCAATGCCTACCCACCGGCAATCACCAATCTGTGTTCTGTCTCTGTTTCTGCCTTTCTCAGAACGTCATATCACCTGAGTAATATAGTGAGTAGCCTTGAATCTGGTTTCTTTCACTCAGCAAAACTGCATTTGAGATATAGAATTTAATTTCATGTCTTTGTAGTTTCTTTTTATTGCTTAATTGCTGTCATTGCTTAATTAATTGATTAATGTTGCATTGTATAGATAAACCATAATTTGTCTATTCACCAGTTGAAGGGCATTTGTGTTTTCTCCATTTGGGAGCTATATAAATTAAAGTCACTATATATAAATGTTTTTTTACACAATGCTAGTCACCCTTCAAGTCCCAGCCCTCACTCCACTTTTTCATCCTCTTCTTTGCCCTCCCCATCACCAATATTTCTTGTTGCTGTACAGTCACTAAGTTGTGTCCAACTCTTTGTGTCCCCATGGACTGAAGCATACCAGGCAACTCTGTCCTAACCATCTCATCAACAGATGCAAAGTAAAACAGCAGCCTACCAAATGACAGAAAGCATTTGTAAACAATATATCTGACAAGGGGTTCATATACAAAATAGACCAAGAACTCACAGAACTCAATCACCAAAAATAACCAAAAATGGTCAGAACACCCAAACAGGTATTTTTCCAAAGAACATGCAAATGGCCAATGGACACAGGAAAAGATGTCAGCATCATTTATCTGCAGGACTTCTCTGATGGTCCAGTGGTTAAGACTCCATGCTACCAATGCAGGGAACACAGTTTCTAGCCCTGGTGGGGGAATTAAGATCCCACTTGCCATGTGGAGTGGCCAAAAGGTAAAATTTTTTAAAAATCCTTTATAATCAGGGAAATGCACACCAGAACCATAATAAATATCAAGTCACACCAGACAGAATGGCTATCATCCAAATGATGACAAATAAGCATTTTCAGGGATATGTAAAAAAGGGGAACTCTTGTGCACTTTTGTTGGAGATATTAATTGGTACAGACACTATGGAAAACAGTATGAACAGTACAGATTTTTCTCAAAAAGTTAAAAATAGAGTTACCATATGATACAGGAATCCCACTTGGGGGTATCTTTCTGAAGGGAAAAAGAACTAATTTAAAAAGATATATACATCCCTATGCTTATGGGACTTTATTGACAATAGCCAAGATATGGAAGCTATCCAGATGTGCACCAATAGGCAAATGGATAAAGAAAATTTCATATATATATATTTCATATACACATATACAATGGAATATGACTCAGCCACAAAAGACAATGAAACCTTAAAACAGCATGGATGGACTGAGAGAACATTATGCTAAGTGACATATGTCAAACCGAGAAAGAGAAATACCTTATGATGTCATATATAGAAACCACAAGACAAAATAAATGAACACAACAAAATAGAAATTGACTCAAGGATTCCAAGAATAAGCTGGTGGTTGCCAAAGGGGGAGGGGAGTAGGGGATGAGTTCAATAAGTGAAAAAGATTGCTTCCTCCAGTTTCAAATTTATAGTTATAAAACATGGGAACGTAATGAAAGCATTAGGGAATAGAGTTCCTAACACTGTAATAACTTTCAATGGTGGTGAATGGTAACTAGACTTATATTGGTGATCATTCTATAATGTATAAAAATATCAAATCACTATGTGATATACCAGAAAAATAATATAATATTGCCAATTATATTTCAAATTGAAAGAGTAGGAAGAGTATCTTAAAAAAGAAAGAGTGTAATGAGACTGAACTAAATTGAACTGAATGAGATAGAAAGAGGTTGGCAGATGAAACTTTGAAAGGATGTGTGTTGAAAGGACAGTGTCCACTGAAGTTTGACTCTCAAGGGGCCCAGACAAGATGAGGACTCAAAGAGGAGTAGCCATGTGATGTTACTGAAAGCTCTGCTTTTCCCTTTGTTTAAATAGGCTTCATGATATATTTTAAAGCAGTTTTGAGGTGACAGTAGAATGGAGCAGAGTAGAGAGAGGTCCCACATGAACCCTGCTCTGTTGTTGCTATCTTCCTACATCCTACGCTCAAACACAGGTACTCAGTTCAGTTCAGTTCAGCTAGGTCACTCGGTTGCGTCCAATTTTTTACAACCCCAAGGATTGCAATATGCCAGGCTTCCCTGTCCATCACCAACTCCTAGACCTTACTCAAACTCATGTTCATTGAGTCGGTGATGCCATCCAACCATCTCATCCTCTGTCGTCCCCTTTTCCTCCTGCCTTTAATCTTTCCCAGCATCAGGGTCTTTTTCAATGAGTCAGTTCTTCACATCAGGTGGCCAAAGTATTGGAGTTTCAGCTTCAACATCAGTCCTTCCAATGAATATTCAGGACTGATTTCCTTTAGGGGGGACTGGTTGGATCTCCTTGCTGTCCAAGGAACTCTCAAGGGTCTTCTCCAACACCACAGTTTAAAAGCATCAATTCTTCAGCGCTCAGCTTTCTTTATACTCCAACTCTCATATCCATACATTACTACTGGAAAAAATCATAGCTTCGACTAAACGGACCTTTGTTGGCAAAGTAATGTCTCTGCTTTTGAATATGCTATGTAGGTTGGTCATAGCTTTTATTCCAAGAAGCAAGCATCTTTTAATTTCATGGCTGCAGTCACCATCTGCAGTGATTTTGGAACCCAAAAAAATAGTCTGTCACTGTTTCCATTGCTTCCCAACTATGTGCCATGAAGTGATGGGACCAGATGCCATGATCTTAGTTTTCTGAATACTGAGCTTTAAGGCAACTTTTTCACTCTCCTCTTTCACTTTCATCAAGAGACTCTTTAGTTTTTCTTCACTTTCTGCCATAAGGGAGATGTCATCTGCATATCTGAGGTTATTGGCATTTCTCCTGGCAACCTTGATTCCGGCTTGTGCTTCATCCAGCCCAGTGTTTCTCTTGATGTACTCTGCATATAAGTTAAATAAGCAAGCTGACAATATACATCCTTGGCATACTCCTTTCCCAATTTGGAACCAGTCTGTTCTTCCATGTCCAGTTCTAGCTGTTACTTCTTGACCAGCATACAGATTTCTCAGGAGGCAGGTCAGGTGGTCTGGTATTCCCATCTCTTTCAGAATTTTCCACAGTTTGTAATGATCCACACAGTCAAATGCTTTGGCGTAGTCAAAGCAAAAGTAGATGTTTTTCTAGAACTCTCTTGCTTTTTAGAGATGTTGACAATTTGATCTCTGGTTCCTCTGTCTCTTCTAAATCCAGCTTGAACATCTGGAAGTTCATGGTTCATGTACTGTTGAAGCCTAGCTTGGAGAATTTTGAGTATTACTTTGCTAGTGTGTGAGATGAGTGCAATTGTATGGTAGTTTGAGCATTTTTTGGCATTGCCTTTCTTTGGGATTGGAATGAAAACTGACTTTTTACAGTCCTGGGGCCACTGCTGAGTTTTCCAAGTTTGCTGGCATATTGAATGAAGCACTTTCACAGCATCATCTTTTAGGATTTGAAATAGCTCAACTGGAATTCCATCACCTCCAGTAGCTTTGTTCATAGTGATGCTTCTTAAGGCCCACTTGACTTCACATTCCAGGATGTCTGGCTCTAGGTGAGTGATCACACCATCATGGTTATCTGGGTCATGAAGATCTTATTTGTATAGTTCTTCTGTGTATTGTTCCACCTCTTCTTAATATCTCCTGCTTCTGTTAGGTACATACCATTTTTGTCCTTTATTGTGCTCATCTTTTCATGAAATGTTCCCTTGGTATCTCCAATTTTCTTGAAGAGATCTCTAGTCTTTCCCATTCTATTGCTTTCCTCTATTTCTTTGCATTGATTACTGAGGAAGGCTTTCTTATGCCTCCTTGCTATTCTTTGGAACTCTGCATTCAAATGGGTATATCTTTCCTTTACTCCTTTCACTTCTTTTCTTTTCACAGATATTTGTAAGGCCTTTTCAGACAACAGTTTGCCTTTTTGCATTTCTTTTTCTTGGGGGTGGTCTTGATCACCTCCTGTACAATGTTACGAACCTTGGTCCCTAGTTCTTCAGGCACTCTATCAGATCTAATCCCTTGAATCTATCCATCACTCCCACTGTACAATCATAAGAGATTTGATTTAGGTGATACCTGAATGGTCTAGTGGTTTTCCCTGCTTTCTTCAATTTAAGTCTGAATTTGTCAATAAGGAGTTCATGATCTGAGCCACAGTCAGCTCCTGGTCTTGTTTTTGTTGACTGTCTAGAGCTTCTCCATTTTTGGCTGCAAAAAATATAATCACTCTGATTTTGGTGTTGACCATCTGGTGATGTCCATGTGTAGAGTCTTCTCTTGTGTTGTTGGAAGAGGGTGTTTGCTATAACCAGTGTGGTGTGTTCTCTTGGCCAAAGTCCATTAGCCTTTGCCCTGCTTCATTTTGTACCCCAAGGCCAAATTTGCCTGTTACTCCAGGTATTTCTTGACTTCCTACTTTTTCATTCCTGTCCCCTATATTGAAAAGGACATCTTTTGGGTGGTATTAGTTCTAGAAGGTCTATCAGATCTGTATATCAGACCTAATCCCTTGAACATATTTGCTACTTCCACTGTATCATTGTAAGGGATTTGATATAGGTAATACCTGAATTGTCTATTGTTTTCCCCTACTTTCTTTAAGTCTGAAATTGGTTCTCAGAGCCTCCCAAGTCCCCAACTGTCTTATCATCATTCTGTGTGTTGGTTAACACTGATGAATCTGCATGGCCACATTGCTATCACCGGAGTCCAAAGTTTGCATTAGAATTCACTCCTGGTAGCGTATATTCTATGGGTTTTGACAAATGAATCTCATGTGTGTATCACACTAAACACTGTCATGGAAATTCATTGACACCAAGGAGTCCATCGACACCAAGGAATCCATCTATACCAAGGAGTTCTAGGACTGATGTGTTTCATTTTGAAAGACACAGCCTGTGTTCACAGAGTTTCTGAAGAGTAACTGAGAGCATGTAAACATACTGAAGAACCAAGCCAAGGAAGGAGGTAAAATTGAAGATGCCTTCAAGAAAGACATTGCCAAGACAAAATGTTAACTCCACCCTTTTAGGTTGTTGGCTAGTCTTGAGAATTAAATGGACATGAGACAGATTCACAGGGGAGAAGCATGCACATTTATTTTCCCTGTTTTACATGACATGGAGAACCATCCTAAGAAATGAAGAAAGACCCAGAGAAATGGCAAAATCTAAATGTTTTTCTATTGGGTTGAAGAAAGAGAGGCAGTTGTGGAAAAGTAACTGCAGTATGTGGGGAGGTGGAGAAGGATGAGAATTCTGTTGAATAAGATCTGTTCCTCCTCTCATTCTCCACTCTCTGCCCTTGACAATAACAATATCATTCTCCTTCCAGGAGAGGGAAGACATCTTTCACTGGGGGACAGAGAGGGGGCAGTTGGGGGGAGAGGGGACTGGAAGGAGGGGCAGGGGCTGGGAACAGTGATAGGGGGGTGGATATGCCATCACCTGCTTCCAGGAAGAAAAAAGGGAAGTCAGCATGCTCTTCCTGCACCTACTGCTTTGCTGTTTGGTGGTGGGGGGCGGGGGGTTGTTTGTTTTTGCTGCTAGGGTTTTTTTGTTTTGTTTTGTTTTTTAATGTCTGTAGCTCAAACAATATTCTGGTTTACTTTACATCTAAATCTTACCTGGTGTTTGATTTCTGATGGGAGGAAAGTCACATTTTTCTGATATGATGGGGCTGGTCAGGTGGACAAGGATAAGATGGGTGTGGGCCCATGCCTGTTCTTTCCTTGTGTGTAGGGAAGATGATTCTGCTCTTGCTGGATGGGATCTGCACTCAGGCCTCCCCATTGGTTTCATTGCACATAGACATGGGGTGGCAGCATGAGCAGTCAGCAGACCAGAGGGGTCCTTGGGGAGCTTTGTGAGAGGAGGAAGCCAGATAAAGGGACCCCAGGAAGCAACCTCATTTTCCTGGCAGTAGAGGCCAACAAAACTTGGAACCCAGGGAACCACGCACCACATTCTAGAGAAGATCCCTACCCAGCTCACTTGGTAGGGGAAACTCAAATGGACATGGTCTTCTCTGTCCTGATGTCCTGAGACCCTGGCCTCAGAAACCGTCTCACAGTGAACACCTTTTCTGACACTGCAGATATTTGGCCGGGTCTCATTCCTGATGCCTTTGGACATTTGCCTAGAGGGACCCAACGGAAACACAGGGAGACCCAGGACAGGCAGTCCAGGCTGAGCCGCCACTCTGATCCCACCCGAGTAGCCCCGTATCCTCTCCCTATGTGTGTGGAAGGAGAAGGGGCCATGCGGAGTGGGTCTGCTTCCAGCAGGAGTAGGCTGATGAGGGGTCAGAGCCTGGCAGGCTGGTCTTAGCCATGAATCAGTGCTCTGCAGGCCCCGTTTCTTCCCCTTCCTCTGTGTAAAAGGAGCCCAAAGTCAGACCAGGACAAGATGGGTGTTTTGAGATACTAGTCTACCATTTTCTCAGTCTGCTAACCTTTCGATTGAAGTCATTATTTCTTGCCCCCATAACTTCCTTCCTAATTTATTGGCCTATCTTGCAGGCGACAGAGGCAGCCTGGGCTCAGTAACAGTCAAAGTTGGTTGGGTGGGATGTGGAGAGCCATCCCACATCCCAAGGTTTATCCCGAGCCCTCTAGGTGTGTCTCCTTCCCCTAAGGTGGATATCTGAGCAGACGCAGGTCTGTGTCATCTGAGAGCAGAAGGTAGGGTAGGAAGAAAAGGCAGCAATAATGGCCAAGCAGCACTTCAATATCTCTGGGCCAGGCTGGCTGCTGGTCACTGTCATCGAAAAGCTTCACATTGCAGATCGTCAAGGAGCTCATTGATGAGAATACAAAACCCATCTTCCTGAGTGAGGGATGGAGACACCACACTGCCAATGAGGGCCAGCACAGGTTGGTGAGTGTGGCCAAGGAAAGCGACTTCAGAATCAAGATTCAGAGATGAACAGGAAAAATCCTCCTGCCAGACACCTCCCAGGGAACTCCCCAGGGTTCCATGCAGGGTTTATGTGCAGCTCAGCACGCCTGGTTCTGACTTAGAGCCCCTGTGTCAACTTTCTCCTGAATTAGTTGGAGAACCTTGACCTACTGGAAAGAATTTACCACTTTCAATTGGTTATATTTTTAAATTTAAGATTTTCAAATATTATGAAGCTGAGAAATAAATTAGATGCTGAAGTTGATATAAATCTTTAAAAAAAAAGTTTACATTTTTAATTTTTTTAAATGTTTGTGATTGTCAAGATACCTTGATTGTTCTCACTGATTAACTTTACTAGTAAAGGTTATAATACAGATTTATAAAATGAGTACATACTATGGTTACTTTTATCCCTTTTTTACATATTGATGGTCTGGAACAGATTTAGCAAATTTAAACAAATTGTGCTTTACTTTGCAGAATTGAATGAAATCTAAGCCTTGTCACTTTCTGAGTTGGGGGATACCAGAAAAAGAAATACACTCGGACACATTGGACAGCTTTTTCACTTCTGCAAGCATCACTGTAAAAGCGAAACAGTAAATCAGCTTCAACATTAGTCCTTCCAATGAACAGCAGGAGTGATCTCATTTAGATGGACTGGTTAGATCTCCTTGCAGTCCAAGGGTCTCTCAAGAGTCTCTCCAACACCATAGTTCAAAAGTATCAGTTCTTCGACACTCAGCTTCTTTTATAGTCGAACTCTCACATCCACACATGACTACTGGAAAAACCATAACCTTGACGAGAGGGACTTTTGTCAGCCAAGTAATGTCTCTGCTTTTTAATATGCTGTCTAGGTTGATCATAACTTTCCTTTCAAGAAGTAAGCATCTTTTAATTTCATGGCTGCAATCACCATCTGCAGTGATCCTGGAGCCCAAAAAATTGAAGTCTGCCACTATTTCCACTGTTTCCCCATCTACTTGCCATGAAGTGATGGGACTAGATGCCATGATCCTAGTTTTCTGAATGTTGAGCTTTAAGCCAACTTTTTCACTCTCCTCTTTCACTTTCATCAAGAAGCTCTTTAGTTCTTCTTCACTTTCTGCCATAAGGGAGGTGTCATCTGCATATCTGAGGTTATTGATATTTCTCCCAGCAATCTTGATTCCAGCTTGTGCTTCTTCCAGCCCAGCGTTTCTCATGATGTTCTCTGCATAGAAGTTTAACAAGCAGGGTGACAATATACAGCCTTGACATACTCTTTTCCCTAACTGGAACCAGTCTGTTGTTCCATGTCCATTTCTAACTGTTGCTTTCTGATCCACATACGTTAAAGTTGAAACTCCAGTACCTTGGCCACCTCATTCAAAGAGCTGACTCATTTGAAAAGACCCTGATGCTGGGAAAGATTGAAGATGGGAGGAGAAAGGGATGACAGCGGATGAGATGGTTGGATGGCATCACTGATTCAATAGACATGAGTTTGGGTAAACTCCAGGAGTTGGTGATGGACAGGGAAGCCTGGCGTGCTTCAGTCCATGGGGTCGCAAAGAGTTGGACATGACTGAGTGCCTGAACTGAACTGAAGTCTTTCCTGTGTGGTACTGAGAGCCTTGCCTGAAAAGACTGAGAGAGACCTGGGCTGCCAGGGCAGCTCGGCCACATACTCTCGGCCTGATCCTGGACCCCTGAGCTCACCCATGGATTCTCACTCCTACTGGATTCACAACTGCACCACAGCCTCTCAGCATCGCGTGGTGATAAAAGGACACAGGACCCAGAACGTGTGGTCCATGGCCTTATTCTTAGTGAAAGTGAAAGTGTTAGTTGCTCAGTTGTGTCTGACTCTTTGCAACCCCATGTTCTGTAGCCCATCAGGCTCCACTGTCCATGGGATTCTCCAGGCAAGAATACTGCAGTGGGTTGCCATGCCCTTCACCAGGGGATCTTCCACACCCAGGGATGGAACCCAGGTCTTCTGCATTGCAGGCAGATTCTTTACCATCTGAGCTACCAGGGAAGTTCTGATATTCTTAGTAAGTACACGATAAATGATGCTCTGTGTTACCCTGTATGAGGAAATCTGCTTTTCTTTATTTCCTGCTCAATGTGTCCCCATGAAAAGACAATCCAGATCTCAATTATCCCTGTAGTGTGAACACACCTTGCCTCCGTGAGTGTCTGAAATCACATTGTGCAGGTTCCATCTCCTCCACCCAGGCGCAAAATGGAGCCAGAAATGTCAGGTTTCAGTTTGTCCATCTACCTCTTCGCACATCTTATGCAACAAGATCAGAGTGACCGAATATTGTTATCGCTATGATGATTATTATTCATCCTCAAGCAATAATGATTAATGAAACACACGTAAACCTCACTGATCAAATAGCAATACACAGAGCACCAAAAGCTTACCTTCAACTTTGTTCAGCAGAAAACTTTTTCTGATCCTTACTGAGAAATTACAGCCTTTCCAAGACATATTTGACAACCACAAAAAAATAGAACTCCATATTTTAAAAACCAGATGAACAATATGTAATTTAAGGCACACTTATGTCAAGAAAGTCTTCCAACTCTCTCATTATAATCCACTTTTGGGTCCCAGCCCCTTGATATATATGAGTGATATATATGAGTGACAGATTAAAAGGAGTTGAGAATTCACACACTTGCTTTATTTCCAAATAGAATAAAAAATTTACATGACCCCACTGAATAAAAAGGCCTTTATTATTTTTGGAATCTCTTTAGTCCAAGGGAGTTTTGCTGGCTTCTCTAAACTTTTTAAAAATATATAAGGTCCTCAAGCTCTTTAACCAATCTTACTCTGATACAAAGGTGCTCATGAAAGTTTCTGCTTTCTATTTTCTGTTCCCTGGTCGCACCAGAATTACCACTTTGTGTTGTAAGCAACCACAATTTGTCACATCTTGTGATGGCATGTGGAAGGCAGGTCACTGGGGTTGCTGGTTGGCCTGGGTGAAGGGTTATCAGGGGGAGACAGGCGAGACACGGCTAGGTCTCTGGCATACAGGTGCACCTGGGAGGTCAACCTGAATTCACCAAGCAAGCAACAGCAAATACCCACCAGAGGGTCAGTAACCAAAGCAAGAAGGAACAGTTAACACAAAGAGAAGAGTACAAGAGCTCCAAGAAACTGCAGGCTCCCTCCCACCACCAGGAGCTCATAGTAAGCTCTTCCTACACAAAGAATCCCCTCTGAAGGTAGAAAAAGGGCAGAGTGAATATTGGAGGTCTTAGCATTGACCTAAAGGGATATACTTAAACCAAAGGACACTCACCAAAAGAAATTTGGGTAACTTTTAAAGCGGTAAATTTATTGCTTGTAGTCTTTTGGATAGCAGCCATTCTGACTGGCGTGAAATGGTACCTCATTGTGGCTTTCATTTGCATTTCTCTGATAATGAGTGATGTTGAGCATCTTTTCATGTGTTTGTTAGCCATCTGTATGTCTTCTTTGGAGAAATGTCTATTTAGTTCTTTGGCCCATTTTTTGATTGGGTCGTTTATTTTACTGGAATTGAGCTGCAGGAGTTGCTTGTATATTTTTGAGATCAGTTGTTTGTCAGTTGTCTCATTTTCGTAGGTTTGCACACCAAGCTTCTTCCCTCTGCAATCACCACATTGTTCCCTTTAACTTGAAACTCTTCCCTTCCAGCCCCAGTTGGTCTTGATGCATCCTGGTCAAATCAGAACCAGGGGCATCCAAGGCTCAAAAGCAAGCTGATGGGTGCATGGTGATTACCAGGGACTTCATAGACCATTTCTACTTTCACTTTTTAGCTCCTAGAAACCAAAATCAATCAAATAACATTTGCAAATCAGAATTCATTTCTTTAAAATAAGTATGGCAAGGGCATGTAAGTATTAGATTAGAATAATAACTCAGCTTTTCTAATAGTGTTTCTTTCTTACAAAGGTTTTCAAAAGCCAAATGCTACAATCAATAGAGCTCTCAAAGTGGGTTTTCCTGGGACCATATTGTTTGTACATAAATCCTCCACTATTGTTAGAATGTGGACACTGGTAGTTCCAAAGTGACCATGATTTTAACTCCTTTCTGAGAATTGCCACCCATTACTACTCTTACTTTGAGGTTCTATGGTGTCTCTTCTGGGTTTGATTTTTTTAGCTAGCAGGTATCTGAGGAGTACCCCACAGTAAGAATACTCAGTTTCTCCTATGACCACTCCCATCATCAATTCTGGCCGAGGTTTCAGCTTTCCTGACCATTTTCTTCTGACTTTTCTTCTGACTTCTTCAAACTCCTTCTAGTTCTCCTGCCCCTGAGAGGGCTAAGACTTCAAAACATACTTTTTAATGAGAAGCTCTGGTGCAGCTCTCTTGATAACAGGAGCAAAATGTGAAGTCAAACCTTCCACTGAAGCCAATGGGCATGAATCTGATGGCACTGTATAGACCGCACCACAACATCCATGTTGCTCCCAATAGTCTCTTTGGGCCCAGAAAGGGAGATTCTTCTCCTAGCCAGTGGAGAAAAATTAATTCTCCCATGGCTGCATAATGGAAAAAGAATGATAGACAATAGACAGAAAACACACTGCACTCAGAGTAAAGAGAACTATTTGACTATAGTACCCACACTTAAAAAAAAAAAAAACCCTCTTCTAAGAGATGCAATTTGTGTTAAACACTTTCCAATTGTACTGGCTGGTATAAAACATGTATATATATATATATATACATATATATATATACATATATATATATATATACATATATATATATATGCACATACACACACACACACACACATATATATATATTATGAGATGAACGTTGAGCAATCATAGACAGAATCTAAGAAAATTTGCTACTGATTATTCCACGAAGACGGATCAGGGAACAAAACAGAGCAGGAACATCAGAAGACACCAGACCCACATAGAATAGAGGGTGGGCTCTCAGTTTTGAAAGAGTGGGATTCAATTCTTAATCCTTAGACTACTTGGTTATTGCAGTAAAGATTCCAGTCCAGAATGGTCCATGATGATATGTGTTTTTGACTGTTTTGCTGTGTTTCCAAAGTAATCCTTAAATACCCAGAAACCAAGATACTCTGCCACCGGTCCTGGCTCTAAATACAAGATCTTCCTTCTCAATATATATATTACATTGTTTCCTTCCACTGACATCTGACAGGTGCCAGAAATTCCTATTCTCAGCTTGGGACGCTGAATAATGTTCACCACTTGCATCTGGTAACTTTGGAATCAAAAGGTCTCTTAGCTTTGTCTTTCTTCTTTCTGTAGAAGTGTTAGTGTGGAGGGTGTTGGAAAAGAAGGAGTGTAGTCTGGATGGAATAGTTTGCTATTCTCACTGCCTTCCATGTCTGCTCTGTAATCCACACTCCTTGTGAAGAGACTAGAATAGTTGGGGCTAGAATATTTGACTTTAGAAGCTCCCCTCAAACACATACGCTGGGAGTCTTTGGTTTTGATTTTAACTTGACTCCTTCTGAAGAGAATGTGCAGAGGAATGCAGGAGGCGTCATTCAACCCAAACTCTCCTCTAGCTTTAGCAATGGGTGGTTCTTTGGCCATCAGACCCTCTCACATCTGTTTAGCACTGGTAAGCACTGGGTGTCACTACTGTTGCCTCACCCCACTGCTTCCAAGAAAGTTATTTCCCTTACCTGGACTACAGAAAATCTACTGCATTAGCTTTTTTTTTGCCTCTAGTCTTCTTTCTATTCATTCTCCATTCAGCAGCCAGAATGATGAACAGACAACTTGGATAGGATCCTCTCGATCACTTGCTTAAAACTTTCCAAATTTCCACATTGAGATTCTCAGGTGGCTCAGGAGATGCGAGTTGGATCCCTGGGTCAAGAAGATCTGCTGGAGGAGGAAATGGCAACCCACTCCAGTATTCTTGCCTGGGAAAGCCTATGGACAGAAGAGCCTGATGTGCTATAGTTCACAAGGTCACATAGAGTCAGACATGACTGAGTGACTAAGCGTGCACGTGCTTGTGTCTAAGGAAGACCACTTTTGACACTTTTGTTCATTATAGTATTAAAAGTTTTAGAGCAAATATGCAACAGAAAGAAATTTAAAGGCGTCAAAATTGGAAAGGAAAGAGTCAAACTATCACTTTTAACAGACCACATGATCTTATATGTAGAAAATTCTACAGATTACACACACTCACACACACACTGTTAGAACTGATTAAAGAATACAACAAATTTCCTGAATACAAAATGAACAGACAAAAATCATTTATTTTCTATATACTAACAATAAATAATCCAAAATGGATATTAAGAAAAATTTCCACTTAAAAAAGCATCAAAAAGAATAAAATACGTAGCAATAAAGTTAAGGAGGCAAGATATTTGTACAGTGAAAACTATAAATCACTGCTGGAAAAAAAATTGAATAAGGCACTAGCAAATGAAAAGATATCCTATGTTTATGGATTAGAAGACTTAATATTGTTAAAATTTCAGTACTACCTGAAACTATCTACAAACTCAATGCAATCCTACAATTTTGATTGAATACAAAATCCCATTTTTTGCCATAATAGAAAATTTCATCTTAAAATTCATATAAAATTTCAAGATCTGAAATAGTCAAAACAATCTCAAAAAAAAAAATTTGTAAGATCTCAGATTTGCTGACTTCAAAACTTATTACAAACCTACAGTAATCAATGTAATAGAACAGAAAGCCTAGAAATAAACCCTCACATATATAATCAAATATATTTTGAAGAGGGTGCTGAGATCAGCACCCATCCTATGGGAAAAGGACAATTCAATGAGGAAAGAGACCAGTCAATGGGGAAAGGACAGTCTTTCAACAAATGATGTTGGAAAAACTGGTTATCCACATGAAAAAGAATGAAATTGAATGCTTATCTTAGCACAATATACAAAACTTAACTCAAAATGGATCAAATGCCTACATGTAACACCTAAAATGATAAAACTCTTAGAAGAAAATGGGAAAAGCCTCATGACATTGACTTTGTCAATGATCCATTGGATATGACACCAAAAGCACAGGCAACCAAACAAAAAATAGACATTTTATTCAAATGTTAAGCTGTCATACAGCAAAGAATACAACCAGCAGAATGAAAAGACAACCCATAGAATGAGAGAAAATATTTGAAAATCATATATATGATTAAAGATTAATATCCAGAATAAATAAAGGACTCCTACAACTTAACATCACAAAAGCAACCAATCTATTCAAAATGATCAAAGAACTTGAATAGACATTTCTTGAGAGGAGATATACAAATGGTTAATAAACACATGAAAATATGTTTAACATCACTAATCATTAGAGAAATGCAAATCAAAATCAAAGTGGGATATACCACTTTATACATATTAGGATGGCTGCTATATACAAATTTAAATTAAGATTTTTATTTGTTTTTTGTATACATTCATTTAACTCTCTCAACAACCCTTCACCTGTTTCAGTTTGGAAAGTAAAGCACACAGAGGATCACCAACATGCCCCAAGTTAGACAGTGAGCGGAAGAACCAGCACTTCCACCCCTGTGATTTGGCTCCAGTTTGTGCTGTTAACCACTGCACCCCCAAAATCCTCAAAATAAAAATGTTACCACAGAAGTGTTTAAATTCCAGAGCTCCAAGTATAATTCCAAAATGACTCCCTTTCTCTTCTTTTACAGAATAAGATTCTTTTTTTTTTAATTTTTATTTTTGCTTTATTTTACTTTACAATACTGTATTGGTTTTGCCATACATAGACATGATTCCACCACGGGTGTACATGAGTTCCCAAACATGAACCCCCCCCTCCCACCTCCCACCCCATATCATCTCTCTGGATCATCCCCGTGCACCAGCCCCAAGCATCCTGTATCCTGCATCGAACATAGACTGGCGATTCGTTTCTTGCATGATAGTATACGTGTTTCAATGTTCATTTTTGGCTGTGCTGGGTCTTCACTGCCGAGCAGAATTTTCTCCAGGTGTGTAAGGGGGGCTGCTCTCTAGCTGCAGTTCGTGGGCTTCTATAGCAGTGGCTTCTCTTGTGGAGCACAGGCTCGAGAGTGGCCAGGCTTCAGTAGTTGTGGCTCATGGGCGTAGCTGGCCCACAGCATGTGAAATCTTCCCGGACCAGAGATTGAACCTGTGTCCCCTTCATCGGTTGGTGGATTCTTAACCACTGGACTACCAGGGAAGTCCACAAAATAGGATTCTTCACTATGGTAGCAAAGCTGGGGACACCTGGTCCATGAGTGAGCCTCGGAGAGGTTCGAGAAATTTCCCAGTCATACAGCTAGCATGTGACAGGGTTAAGATGTGAATTCATGACTCTAAGTTCAACCTTATATTTGGAGGTAGTTTAAAAAACACACATGCGTGCTAAGTCGCTTCAGTTGTGTCCAACTCTGCAACCCCAGACTGTAATCCTGCGAGGCCCCCCTGTCCATGGGATTCTCCAGGCAAGAATACTGGAGTGGGTTGCCATGCTCTTCTCCAGGGGAGCCAGAGATAGAACACACAGTGGTGTATTTATTTGGCAGTGGGAAAAAAATAATATAAATCCACTATTTTCTACTGACTTGTTCTGATATTAGATTTCTACTGTCAAAATATTTTTACTAAATAACATTAGTTTTTGAACTTTTAGAGTACGTGTCAAAGAAAATGAGACAGCCATTGTCTATCATTTATTTTTGAGTCCCACCTTACAAACATTGCCCAAGTGTGAAGTGTTTTTTATACATAAAATGCAAGAAGTAAAAGTTATTGTACTAACTTCACAGGGCTATCACCTGGGATCACAAGCATAGAACATAAATGTGCTTTGTTATATATTAAAGGATATTGTATAATGACAATGAATAGTTTCTGAAGTCCCCAATCTGCCTCTACTAGCCAAGGGGTTTTAGGTGTCAATAATTTCCTTATTTGTAAAGTGTAGGGGAACTGTACTACATACAGAATTGTTGAAAGGACAAATGGGTAACATACTAAAAGCATCTGGAAAAAATGTTTTGTACAGAGGAGACCTGGATATGTGTTTATGACAAAATAAATATGTTGGCCCTCTTATTTGTTCATTTCACAGGTAACAAAACACAGAGTGTGTTGTATGGGAAATATTAATAACTGTTCAATTACTACAGTCACTAAGATCTGAGTAAGTTTATTCTGGAAGGAGCTTTCAGAGAGTATCTTTTCCAATTTCCTGATTTTTTAAATGAAGAAACTCAATTCTCAGTCTGAGTCTGGAATTTCCCAAAGCTTCTGAAGCTCAGACTTCAGAAAGGGGCAGAATTCTAGCCTCCAAGGGGTACTTCCCCAACTTCCAGGAGAGTACAAACTATTTTCCCACCCTTTCTTCTTGAACATTCTTTGCCAAAGCCCACGTGGTAATAGCAAGGTGGAAAGAGAACTGACAAGAGTGGTTGAAGGCACATGTAACCACTTAGCCAAGGCATCAGTGAGCAAAAGTCATCACATCACTACTGTTGCTTTCCTAAAGTTGCTGCCGTCATGTTACACACCACTGTACCATGACAATGGCTGGCTGACTAGTAGCAGACCGAGATGGTGTGATTTGGACCTTTTAGGCTAAACGACTGTTCCAGTCGTTCCAGGTATCTTCTCTTCCTCAGCTCAGTAGTTTAAAATATATTACTAGATCACAGACATTTAAAATTGGAAAGAAACTGAGGAATCACTAATGCACACCTTTCATACATAGATGAGGAAATAGGCTTACGGCCAAGCAGGAGAGCAAAGGCTAGGAATCGAAGCTTGTGACATGCAGTTCTAACGTTCTTATAGAACGTGCTCAAGCAGCTGATCTGCGGTCTCTGCTAAAAGTGACGGCGCTCTAAGAGACTTAGTCCACTGACCACTGAGCAGTAACGTGTATTGCGTGTCATCTAGACTAGTGAACATTAAACAAGTAAAACTGAATAAGGCTGCAGATCTTTCGTCGCTGTTGTTTAGTTGCTAAGTCGTGTCCGACTGTTTTGTGATCTCATGGACTGTAGCCCGCCAGACTCCTCTGGAATTTCCCAGGCAAGAATATTGGAGTGGGTTGCCATTTCCTTCTCCATAAATTAAGATTTTTGAAAAAGAGAGAAAGTAACAAATTTTGGCAAGGATGTGAAAAGCCTAGAACATGGCTGATGGGAATGTAAGTTGATGTGGCTACTGTCAAAAATGGTATTCCTTAAAAAATTAGAATTACCATAGGATCCAGCAATTCCACTTCCAGTTATATACTCAAAACAATTGAAAGCATGAACTCTAACACATCATTTATGCACCCACATTCATAACAACATTAGTCACAGTTGTCAAAAGGTGAAAGCAACTCAATATCTATCAACCTATGAATGGATAAACAACATGTGATATACATTTAATGGAATAAATGTGATTTAAAAGGAGGGAAATTCTGACACCTGCTACAACGTGTCATGAAGACATTATGCTAAGTGAAATAAATCAATCACAAAAAGACAAGTAGTGTGTGAATCCAATTATATGAGATACCTAGAATTCATAAAACCAGAAGCTAGCATTAAGGTTGCTGGCGGCTGAGGGGAGGGAGGAATGGGGAGTCAACGTTTACAGTGTTGACAATGGTTACAGAGTTTCTGTTAGAAAGGTTAAAGTTTTCTGAAGATAAATGTTGGTGATGGTTGCACAGCAATGTAAATGTACTCAATGCTTCTGAACTGTAAACTAGAAAGTGGTTAAGCTATTGCACTTTATGATTAATATATTTTATCACAATTTTTAAAGATTTCCAAAGCGTTGCTATGCAAATAAATCTCAAGTTCTTCAGCCAAGCACAGGTCCCACCACATGCTGGCTCCACCTACTAGTCTACTGTTTCCTGTCTCCACTCTGCCCATAATTCAGCCACAGGGAACTCCCTGAGATTCCTTTCATGTATCCATTTCTCATTTCTGTGCTTTGGCATATGTGCTTTGTCCACAGGAACTTCCTTTGCCTCCTTTCCCCCGCTTTGCCAATACTTACTCTTAGTCAGTAACTGAGTTGAGGTGTTTCTGCTAATCTGGAAAATCTTGAGCTTCCTAATGGGCAATCTGCATTCCCCTTGTGTTTCCACTGCTCTCTGATTAATAGATCACTGATAACACTGCAATTTATTCTTCCTGCAGAAGTGCAGTGGGAGACAGCAAATAAAGAGATTTCATGTTCATAGACTACTGAGGGGGGTGAAACTCCCAGAATAGACCCAGAAGTGGCACAAATTATATAATTACTAGACAAGAATATTAAATTGTTGATTATAACTTTACTTCATATGATTTTTAGAAGGAAGAGAGAAAGGGTGAACATTAAGCAGAGAAATGGAACATGTATAATGACCCAAATCAAACTAGATATGAAAAAATAAAAATGTTGGTGAAGAAAAAATATGATGAATGGGATTAAAACAGAGTACACACTACAGAAGAAAGATTAATGAGCTTTACAAAATATAAATATAAAAACTATAAAAAATTTTTAAAACAGAGGAAAAGGGCTGAAAATGAAATCAAATGTGCAACAGTGAGCTGTGAAACAATTTAAAGCAGCCTAATATATGCTTTTTTCTCGATGATTTAGCAGATGTTGGCAATTTGATCTCTGGTTCCTCTGGCTTTTCTAAAACCAGCTTGAACATCTGGAAGTTCACGGTTCACATATTGCTGAAGCCTGGCTTGGAGAATTTTGAGCATTACTTTACTAGCGTGTGAGATGGGTGCAATTGTTCAGTAGTTTGAGCATTCTTTGTCATTGCCTTTCTTTGGGATTGGAATGAACACTGACCTTTTCCAGTCCTGTGGCCACTGCTGAGTTTTCCAAAATTGCTGGCATATTGAGTTCAGCACTTTCACAGCATCATCTTTCACGATTTGAAATAGCTCCACTGGAATTCCATCACCTCCACTAGTTTTGTTCGTAGTGATGCTTTCTAAGACCAACTTGACTTCACATTCCAGAATGTCTGGTTCTAGGTGAGTGATCACACCATCGTGATTATCTTGGTTGTAAAGATCTTTTTTGTATAGTTCTTCTGTGTATTCTTGCAGAAAAACATCTATTTCTGCTTTATTGACTGTGCCAAAGCCTTTGACTGTGTGGATCACAATAAACTGTGGAAAATTCTTCAAGAGATGGGAATACCATACCACCTGACATGCCTCTTGAGAAACCTATATGCAGGTCAGGAAGCAACAGTTAGAACTGGACGTGGAACAACAGACTGGTTCCAAATAGGAATATACAGCCTTGAGGCTGTATATTGTCACCCTGCTTATTTAACTTCTATGCAGAGTATATCATGAAAAATGCTGGACTGGAAGAAGCACAAGCTGGAATCAAGATTGCCAAGAGAAATATCAATAACCTCAGATATGCAGATGACACTACCCTTATGGCAGAAAGTGAAGAGGAACTAAAAAGCCTCTTGATGAAAGTGAAAGTGAAGAGTGAAAAAGTTGACTTAAAGCTCAACATTCAGAAAACGAAGATCATGGCATCTGGTACCATCATTTCATGGGAAATAGATGGGGAAACAGTGGAAACAGTGTCAGACTTTATTTGGGGGAGCTCCAAAATCACTGCAGTTGGTGACTGCAGCCATGAAATTAAAAGACACTTGCTCCTTGGAAGAAAAGTTATGACCAACCTAGATAGCATATTTAAAAGCAGAGACATTACTTTGCCAACAAAGATCCATTTAGTCAAGGCTATGGTTTTTCTAGTGGTCATGTATGGATGTGAAGAAAGCTGAGTGCTGAAGAATTGATGCTTTTGAACTGTGGTGTTGGAGAAGACTCTTGAGAGTCCCTTGGACTGCAAGGAGATCAGCCCTGGGATTTCTTTGGAAGGAATGATGTTAAAGGTGAAACTCCAGTACTTTGGCCACCTCATGCAAAGAGTTGACTCATTGGAAAAGACTCTGATGCTGGGAGGGATTGTGGGCAGGAGGAGAAGGGGATGACCGAGGATGAGATGGCTGGATGGCATCACGGACTTGATGGACGTGAGTCTGAGTGAACTCCAGGAGTTGGTGATGGACAGGGAGGCCTGGCATGCTGCAATTCATGGTGTCGCAAAGAGTCGAGTGACTGAACTGAACTGAATATATGCTTAATTCTATCTTTGAAGAAATGGGGAGAGAACAGAGATAAAATATTTATTTGAAGAAATAATTGCTCTCAAATATCCAAATTCCCACAGATCTTAGAAGCTCAAGGGGCCACAGCATAAGAAATATGAAATGAAAACTGCACTAGAGTAACCATAATTGAATTTTTTAAAGCCAGTGATAGAAGGGAAATCTTACCATCCAAAGGAAAAAAGTTTCTTTAAATACAGAAGAACAAAGACAAAAATGACAGAATCCTCATTGTAAAGAGGAACACCAGTAGACAGTGGAGCAACATCTTTAAAGTATAGAAAAAAAAAAAAATCAACCACTATACTAAACTGAGCAGAAATATCTTTAAAAAACAAAAGTCATATAAAGACTTTTTAAAGCATACAAAAACTAAAAGAATTCATCATTAGCTAACCTGTATTACAAAAAATATTCAAGGAAATCCCTTAGGCAGAAGGAAATTAATACCAGATGGAATAGTTACAGAAAGGAATAAAAAGCTTCAGAGATGATAAACATGTAAGTTTTAAAAGAGAGAGATCACTTTTTTCATTAAAAAAAAATATATTTAAAGCATAATTAATTGCTTAAAGAAAAGTGTTATTTGATCAACTGTGTCTGACTCTTTGATATCCCATGAACTTTAGCCCATCAGGCTCCTCTGTCCATGGGTTGCCCAGGCAAGAATATTGGAGTGGGTAGCCATTCCCTTCTCCAGGGGATCTTCCTAACCCAAGGATCTAGCCAGGGTCTCCTGAATTGCAGGCAGATTCTTTAGTGTCTGAACCAGTGTAAAGAACTGCAAAGTACTGAGTGATTTAAAAAATATGTAAAAATAAAATTTATGACAGCAATGGCACAAAGGCTGAAGAGGAACACAGAAGTATACTGTTATGTTTCTTATACTATATTTGAAATAATAGATTACTTGTAGGTAGATAGTTATAAGTAAAAAATGCTAACTATAATCCCCAAAGCAACTGCTGCTACAGCAGATATGCTCATAAAATAAACCCCTGTTCCTATCTCCTATTGTTCATATCTTTGTGGGATACAGTAGTTTTCTCTTGAGTGTGGACAGAATCTATGACTTTCTTATCACCAATAAAATATTTCAACAATAATAGGATGTATATGATTATACTACATTATATTATAGCACTCATCTTACTGGAATCTCGATCTTCCTTGCTGGCATTGAAGAAACAAAAAATAGTGAAATGAATGCTTTTCAGGTAATATCATGAACAAGGTAACAATATCTGCCTGTAACTTCTAATCAGCACAGTAACTGATAGCTTATGAAGTAACTTAAGAAAATAAACAGCTTAAGTTGTAAACAAATAAATAAAACATTTACAAATTATTGTCACATAAAAAATGGCAAAGAATTTTCAAAATAATACTAGAAGTAATAAGTGAATTTAGCTAAGTTTCTGTATACAAGATCAATATGCAAAAATTGTATTTCTAAGTACTATCAATGAAAAATTGGAAAGATAATTTTAAAAATTTAAATTATTTAATCCTGATAAGATTAAGATATATATACAGTACTTCCAAGAATAACCAATTATTTATAACACTGCCAAAAGTAGTGAATACTTGAAATAGAACATGCTTATAAATATGAAAAAGTACAATATCTTTGTAGTAAAAACTGCAAAATTCTAATAAAACAAATCAAAGTTACCTTAATTAAATGGTGATATATATCTTGCTCATGGATTAGAAGACTGAATATTGTTACAAAGACAAATATCTTCAAACTGAACTACATATACAATTCAATTCCAATCAAATTCCACCATTTCATTTTAGAAATTTTTAGAAAGTGATTCTATAATGTATATGAAAAAGTAAAGGAACTACAGTGGTCAAAACAATCTGTAAAAAGAAGAACCAATTTGGAGGACTCTCAGTATTTGATTCAAGACTGTATATGAAGCTTCATTAAGGCAGTGGGATGGAAACTCCCTGGTGAGCCAGTGTTAGGGCTCTGCACTTCCACTGCAGAGTGTACCAGTTCAGTCCCTGGGGAACTAAGATCCCGTATGCCAGGAAAGTTAAAAACAAAAAGCACTGAGATATTGGAAACAAGACAGACTTATAGTTCAATTGAACCGAATAAAGAGTCTGTTATTAGACCCACACATATGACATCAATTGATTTTTTACAAAGATACAAAACTATTTCTTTGAAAAAAAATATATATTCTAATTTTTGTAAATAGTGCTGGATCAAAGAAGTATCTATAGGCAGAAAAAAATAACAATATTAATCCTTTCCTCAAACTACATACAAAATTGATAAATTGGACTTTATCTGCACTTTGAAAAATAAAATAAGCCAAAGAGTGCTAGACAATATTTGCAAATCCCATATCTAATAAAGTACTTATAGGCAGAATACATAACAGCTCTCAAAACTCAAAAAACTGAAAACAAATAATCTAGTTTTTCAAGCTGGCATTAGATATAAGTAGAAACTACACCCCACCCCACCCCCCAAAAAATATGACTGTCAAAATAGTTGTGTGAAAAGATGTTCAATATTATGTTATCAGAGAAAAACAAATTAAAACTGTAATAATATACAACTAAATATCAGTAAAATAGACAAAATAATTGAAACTTTTTTTCAAAATAATTATAACTAAAAATCTGACAATTTCATGTTCTGGTAATGCTGTAGTATCACTGTAACGCTTATACTTTGTTGGTAGGAATACAAAATGGCAGAGACATTTTGAAAAATAACTTGGCAGTATTTTACAAAGTTAAACATAAGTTTGCCATATGGCCTAGCAATTCTGCTCTTTTGCATCTATCTTATTAAAATGGAAATGTATGTTTGTATGAAAACTTGTACAATCATGTTTATAGACTTTATTTGCAACCTCCTCAAACAGGCAAAACCCAAATTTCCTCTAACTAGAGAATTAACAAATAAACTCTGATACCATGTAATTGAGAGAGTCATTTCCTAGGCAGGTTGATAAGAAGTCTAGGGATCCCCAAGGAGAGAGGGGTCTGGAATTCTCAAAGAGGAAGAAAGGACAAACTTTTTTCTTCTCTACATTCCTTAGGATTATACAACAACAATGTATTCTGCCTGAGGACAGTCTCTGGATTAAACCTTCTGGCTAATTCTGTTATCTTAAAATGTAAATTATGGGAGTAGGTCTGGTGAGGTCTTTACAACCTCCAGACAGTCTTTGGATTTACTAGAGAGTATATAACTTCATTGCTAACACTAACAAGTGGGTACTCTTTCTACCCCCTTCTGATGCCTATGTCAGAAGCTTTCTCATAAAACTTTATTACACAAAAGTTCTGAGCGATCAAGCCTCGTCTCTGGCCCCGGATTGAATTATTCTCCTCCGGGGGCCAAGAATCCCGGCGTCGTGATTCAACAACAGCCTTTCATAATGAGATACTACTCATCAATTAAATGCTAAACACAAAACATAGATGAATTACATATATATCATATAAAGTGAAAGAAGCCAGATTGAAAAGCAAAACATCATATGATTTCATTTATATGAACTTCTAGTAAAAGCAAATAAGAGAAAAATAGATCAATGGCTGCCAGAAGTAGGTATTGAGAATAAGAATGTTTACAAAAAGGCTTAGGAAAATTCGGAAACAGTTGAGCTATTTTACATTATTATTGTCATGATGTCTATGTAGCTGCATGCTTTTGACAATCTTAGAATTATGCACATTTAAACAAGGATAATTTTACTTTGTATAAAATACACATTAAGAAAAAAATACTGGGGAAAAGAAATATAATCTAGACTATACAGTGCATAATGTACAGTTTTCATCATGCAATAAAGAAATACTACACATTTAATAATAGGAAAATAATGTAATAAAGTGTAATTAATAGAAACTGAAATGAAGATAAAGGTGTTAGAATTAGCAGAAAATTTATTTAAATCAGCCAATATAAATTTGTTTAAAGATTTAAGGAAAGAACAATAATCAGTAACTAACCAGATATAGAACTTCAGTGGAGAAATGTAAACTACAAAACAAAACCAAATGAAAATTCTATAACCAAAATGAACAATATGTGAAGGAAAAAACTCACTGGTTGTGTTTAACATCATCTCACATGATAGCAAAGTAATGTTCAAAATTCTCCAAGCCAGGCTTCAACAGTACATGAACCGTGAACTTCCAGATGTTCAAACTGGATTTAGAAAAGCCAGAGGAACCAGAGATCAAATTGACAACATCTGCTGGATCATCAAAAAATTCAAGAAAGTTCCAGAAAAACATCTACTTCTGCTTTATTGACTATGCCAAAGCCTTTGACTGTGTAGATCACAACAAACTGTGGAAAATTCTTCAAGAAATGGGAATACCAGACCATCTGACCTGCCTCCTGAGAAATCTGCATGCCAGTCAACAAGCAACAGTTAGAACGGGACATGGAACAACAGACTGGTTCCAAATAGAAAAGGAGTACGTCAAGGCTGTATATTGTCACCCTGCTTATTTAACTTATATGCAGAGTACATTATGCAAAATGCTGGGCTGGATGAAGCACAAACTGGAATCAAGATTGCTGGGAGAAATATCAATAACCTCAGATATGCAGATGACACCACCCTTATGGCAGAAAGTGAAGAACAAAAGAGCCTCTCGGTGAAAGTGAAAGAGGAGAGTTGAAAAAGTTGGCTTAAAACTCAATATTCAGAAAACTAAGACCATGAATCCAGTCCCATCAGTTCAGTTCAGTTGAGTCGCTCAGTCGTGTCCAACTCTTTGGGACCTCATGAATCATAGCACGCCAGGCCTCCCTGTCCATCACCAACTCCCAGAGTTCACCCAAATTCATGTGCATCGAGTCGGTGATGCCATTCAGCCATCTCATCCTCTGTTGTCCCTTTCTCCTTATGCCCCCAATCCCTCCCAGCATCAGGGTCTTTTCCAATGGATCAACTCTTCGTATGAGGTGACCAAAGTATTGGAGTTTCATCCTCAGCATCAGTCCTTCCAGTGAACACCCAGGACTGGTCTCCTTTAGGATGGATTGGTTGGATCTCCTTGCATTCCAAGAGACTCTCAAGAGTCTTCTCCAACACCACAGTTCAAAAGCATCATTCTCCGGCACTCAGCTTTCTCTATACTCCAACTCTCACATCCATACATGACCACTGGAAAAACCATAGCCTTGACTAGACAGACTTTTGTTGGCAAAGTAATGTCTCTGCTTTTGAATATACTATCTAGGTTGGTCATAACTTTCCTTCCAAGGAGTAAGCATCTTTTAATTCCACAGCTGCAATCACCATCTGCAGTGATTTTGGAGCCCCCAAAAATAAAGTCTGACACTGTTTCCACTGTTTCCCCATCTATTTCCCATGAGGTGATGGGACCAGATGCTATGATCTTAGTTTTCTGAATGTTGAGCTTTAAGCCAACTTTTTCGCTCTCCTCTTTCACTTTCATCAAGAGGCTCTTTTGTTCTTCTTCACTTTCTGCCATAAGGGTAGTGTCATCTGCATATCTGAGGTTATTGATATTTCTCCCAGCAATCTTGATTCCAGCTTGTGCTTCATCCAGCCCAGGGTTTCTCATTATGTACTCTGCATATAAGTTCCATTATTTCATGTCATAAAATGGGAAACAATGGAAATAGTGAGACAGTTTAATTTTAGGGGCTCCAAAATCACTGCTAATGGTGACTGCAGCCATGAAATTAAAAGATGCTTGCTCCTTGGAAAGCTATGACCAACCTAGACAGCATATTAAAAAACAAAAACATTACTTTGCCAACAAAGGCCCGTCTAGTCAGAGCTATGGTTTTTCCTGTAGTCATGTATGGATGTGAGAATTGGACTATAAAGAAAGCTAAGCACCAAAGAATTGATGCTTTTGAACTGTGGTGTTGGAGAAGACCCTTGAGAATCCCTTGGACTGCAAGGAGATCCAACCAGTCCCTCCTAAAGGAAATCAGTCCTGAATATTCATTGGAAGGACTGAAGCTGAAGCTGAAACTCCAATACTTTGGCCACCTGATGCAAAGAACTGACTCATTTGAAAAGACCCTGATTCTGGGAAAGATTTAAGGCTGGAGGAGATGGGGATGACAAAGGATGAGATGGTTGAATGGCATCACCAACACGATGGACATGAGTTTGAGTAAGCTCCAGGAGTTGGCGATGGACAGGGAAGCCTGGTGCGCTGCAGTCCATGGGGTTGCAAAGTGTCGGACACAACTGAGTGACTGAACTGAACTGAACTGAATGTCGTATTTAAGAAAAAGAACCATAAACTCAAGAACAAATTGATGAAAATTACTTATTAATAGTATTTTTAACAAAGCAAGCAACAGTTGAACAAAAATAAAGTCTCATAGACTATAGCACAGCACCAACCAGTCTAATATAATAATAAATAAGAGAGCAAAGAAGGAAGGTATTGAAAAAGAAAATTAAATGATGAAATATTTTTTTAAGTCCCAAATTTGGTTAAATACATCAGTTTATAGATCTAACACATGCAGGAAATGCCAGGCATGATGACTGCAAATAAACCCATATGCATGTAGATCAGAGTCAAAATCATTTTAAAGTTGAACTTATAGTGACAGACTATAGAATACTGGTTGGGGGCTGGAGAAAAAAGAGAAATAGTGATCAAAGGGTACACACTTTCAGTTATCATGTAAATAAATCCTAGTGACCTAATGTACAGCCTAGTAACCATAGGTAATAATAACATATACTTTGCCATAAAGTTGATCTCAAGGTTTTTCACCACACACACAAAACAATAACTTATGGAGTTGATGGTTATATTAATCAGGATAATTGTAATCATTTCACAATGCACACATATATTGTACATCTTAAATATATGTAATTTTTATTTGTCAAAAATAAGTATCAAAGAAAATTACACAAAATAAATCAGTTAAATAGAAAAGGAAAACAATAGAAAACCTAGTGAAACCTTTTTAAATGTTCTTTAAATAATTAATAAAAATATTTATAAAATTATCCATAAAAAGAAAATACAGATTATAAATTTCAGGAATAGGAGAAAGGATTTTACTACATTTGACAAATACATTAAAATCATAACAAAGAAATCTTATGGTTAACTCTATTCTAGCATATTTAACATTTTTTGAGAAGCACACCTTACCTGACAAAAGAAATAATAAGTTGACATATTTAAGACATATAAAACATATATGCATACCTATAGATATATAGAGATATGACATGTATGACATTTATATAAGTAGACCCTTTAAAAACATGTATTTGAATTGCATGGGTTCATTTATATGGAACTTTTCTTCAATAAATCTTTTGGAAAAACTTTTGGTGATTTGCAACAGTTTGAAGAAACTTGCAGACAAATATAATAGCCTAGAAATATATTTTAAAAAAAAGAAAAGTTAGTTATGACATAAATGCATGAAATAGACATGTTAATAGATATTAGTTGATCCTTACATAGGCATAAGGTGAGTGATATTTAATATAAAATTAATACTTGTTTTCTTACTGTTTTATAATTTTCACTCAAAGAATTACATTACCATACTGTATGCCTCTCTCCCTCCTAATTGCAGAAACTGTTTATCAGCTCACTGTCATGGGTTCCTTTAAAAGAAGTAACATTATTTCTAATACTACATGATAAATATGACTACAATACAGCATGCCAGGGTTTTCCCGGTGGCTCAGCAGTAAAGAATCCGCCTGTAATGCAGAAGATATGGGTTCAATCCCTGAGTTGGGAAGATCCCCTGGAGGAAGTCATGACAACCCACTCCAGTATTCTTGCCTGGAGAATCCCATGGCCAGAGGAGCCTTGCGGGCTATAGTCCATGGAGTCACAAAGAATCAGACAAGACTGAAGTGCCTTAGCACACACGCAAGTCAACTTACAGAAGTCCTAAGTTAGAGGGTCAGTATGAAAAGCTAAGTTGTATTTCTGCCTACTAGCAGCAAACAACGTGTATTGACTTTACGCTATATCAAACTAGCTAAGTTGGTTAGAGTGGCCACAAGAGAATTCTGATACTTTGAAGATAGAAGTGAAAGAGTATCCCTTTTACAGACTGAATTATAACATAGGGCAAGGATTCTTACAGCTCACACATTGCTATTTATTTGCTGGCTTTTCTCACTGGAAGAAGCAGCAGCTGGGCATGCAGCTCCTCCTGCTCTTGCCCAGTATCTTTGTTAAGCTTCTACACATCTTAGGCCAGTTGGGTGAGCAGCTGCATGGTGAAGGACAACAGTTTATCCGGCAGGTCACTTGCATCATGAAGATTGGAAGTTGTCCTAGAATGCTGGCAATGCCATAACAAAATACCATAGACTGGGTGGCTTCACCAACAGAAATTTATTTCTCACAGTTCCAAAGCCTAAGAAGTTTAGTATCAGGGTGCCAGAATGATCAGTTCCTGGTAAGGACTCTCTGGTTGTTGTAAACAGCTGCCTTCTCATTGTGTTCTTACATGAGAGAGCGAAAGACATCTCTCTTCCTGTTTTTATAAGGCCACGAATCATATCAAATTAGGACCCCCACACTTTCGACCTCACTTAGCCTTGTTTGTCCTGTAAAAGCCCTGTATTCAAATACAGTCACATTGGGAGTGAGGGCTTTAATGTATGAATTTGAGGCGAAGATCCAATTCAGTTCATAGCAGAAGGGACGAGACAGACCCTGCTCCATTTTGTTATTACAGGTTCTAGTTTGTCCCGTTTCTCTCATTTATATTCATCTTCCTTTCACAACCACCTTGCCCATACCTAAAGCCCTGAATCAGACACAGAAGTAACAGCTCAACAGACTTCTTGACAACTATCACAACTGCATAAAATCTAATAACTTTATCTAATATCTCTTTCTACACTGCTGCTGCTGCTGCTGCTAAGTCGCTTCAGTCGTGTCCGACTCTGTGCGACCCCATAGACAGCAGCCCACCAGACTCCCCTGTTCCTGGGATCTTCCACTACTTTCTTTTTAAAGATTTTTTTTATGTGGACCATTTTAAAGTCTTTATTGAATTTGTTACAATATTATTTCTGCTATTTATGTTTTATTTTTTCATCAGTGAGGCATAGGGGATCTTACCTCCCTGACCAGGGATTGAACCCACACCCCCTTCATTGGAAGGTCAAGTCTCAAACACGGGACTGCCAGGGAAATTTGTACACTATTTCTTAGACTAAACTGGCTGCTCTCTATTTTTACATGATGGAAAATAAAACTTTAAGATATGCCATTTACACTTGCATCAAAAACACAAAATATTTATGAATAAATTTAGTAAAAGAAGTATAAGAGCTCTACACTGCCAAAAAAAAAAAAAAAAAAAAAAAAAACAGCATTGATGAGAAATGTTAAAGACCTAAATAAATGAAAGGCATGGAATGGTCATGGGTTAGAAGACTGAATATTGTGAAGATGTTGACTCTCCATGAGATTTGGTGCAATCCTAACTGAAATCTTTATATGCTAAAAGGCCTATAAGATAAACAATTTTGAAAAAACAATATAGTAGGAGAAAACACCCTTCTTGAATTCAAAACTCTCTTTAAAAAGCTTTCCTGGTGGCTCAGATGGTAAAGAATCCACCTGCAAAGTGGGAGACCTGGGTTTGATCCCTGGGTTGGGAAGAATCCCTAAAGAAGGGAACGTCTACCCACTTCAGTATTCTTGCCTGAAGAATTCCATAGAAAGAGGAGCCAGGCAGTCTACATACTGTCCATGGGATTGCAAAAAGTGGGACACAACTGAGCAACTTTCACTTTCATTGATACAAGGATAGCCAAAAATATCAATGGAATAAAAAAGAGCATGAAACACACATATATATGATTAACCGATGTTCAACAAAGGTGCCAAAATACTGGAACAACTATATATGCATATACAGAAAACTAATCTTAACCCCAACCTCATACTATCCACAAACATTTATTCAAGAAGTATCATAGGCCAAAATGCAAATGTTAAAACTCAAAAGTATCTAAAAAACACAGGAAAATACCTTCTTGGAGCAAACAAGATGACACTAAGACAAAAGCACAAAAGAAAAAAATTGATATATTGAACTCCACCAAAACTAAAAAAAAAAAAAAAAATGTTATTCAGAAGATATAGTTAAGGAAAGGAAAAGGCAGGTCACAAATTGTCAGGGAGTATTTGTAAAACATATAATTGACAATGGGCTTGAATATAGACTATATGAAAATGTTTAACAATAATAGAAAGAGAAACAACCCAATAAAAATGAGCAAAAGACTTGAAGAGATGCTTAAGAAAATAAGATACTCTAATATCCAATAAGCACATATCATTAGTCATCAGGGAAATGTAAATTAAAACCATGGGAAGATTCTTTCAAAAGCTTAAGACTTTGAACAAAATTGTTGTAGAAATTAAAAGAAATGAACTTTGTATAGAGCTCTAGGCAGTGATCTGCACTCAGTAGGTGATCAACAGTGTAAATTTCCTTCCTTCTCATGTTCCTTGCCTGCTAAGGTTGAGAGTGTTTCCTTGGCTCTGGTAAAGGTGAAGCCAGCCAGTCCCAGTGGTCACAGGAAGTGCTGGTTTTTCCAGTTCTGCTTGAGAATGTGGAATAAAGAGTGTGATGTTAGAAACTGAAAAAACAGGAGACATTTTAGTTGCACTTGTCTTATGAGCCTCTGGAACAATTCATCTTCCTTTGGGATTCACCTCTCATTCCATAAAATAAATAAACTAACACCGAGGTGGAGATCTCATTTCTTTGGATTTCCTAAGCTGTCACTAGGAAAGAGCATGGTTATTGCAAACAGCTAATTATTAACTTCTTTGACATTCATACACACAGTTAAAGACTGTTCTTTGTGAAATGCGTCCCAGAAGCTTGCAGTAACTCAGTCATAAGGTTTTTCCTGGTCTCCTGAATAACACAGTTACAAATCAGAAGAGTTTCCAAATAAAAAAGGCCAGTGACAGTGGTGAGTTCTCCATCAAAAATAGATTGTTTTCAGTCATGCCTTTAACTCCCTCTCTCCTTGCCTCCACTATTCTAAAATGTAGACATCTATACTTCAAAGGGTGCCCACACAGCTCCAAGAAAAACTGCATTTGGGAAATGAACCAAAAGAGCAATTCTTTAGTTTGAGCAGTTCTTCCACATTTAAAAATATTCACTCAATTGTGCCTCAGTGCAGCAAGCCAAAATGTCTAACGATTTTTCAAACTCTGAGCTTGGTCCACAGATCCTTTGGCTTGTAGGGTGGGGAAGGGGAAAGAGGAAGGGTTAGTGGTCAGTGAGGTCCTGTCTAGATGGCCTGTGCATGCTGAGTCCTGTTGGGTTCTCAGATCCCTTGTCTGTCCGATGGGTGTCTGTCCAATTGGATGACAGCAGTAGCCACCCCAAGGGCTAGGCACAGATTAAATGCAAGATGTGGGGTTCGAGGAACAACAGGCGCCGGCTTCCTCTCCTCTCCTTTTGAAGCACCTTTCTCTTTCAGAGGGCAGTCATTGCTGCCATTCCTGCTGGGATTAAGGGAAGCCTCTCTGTGAATGCTATCTCACAACAAGTTTGCAAAGTGGAGAGAAAACTTCACCCCAACTCCAAGTTCCTAATAAGAATCCTCTGTCTAGCCTTGAGGCATCTTCCAGAGATGTACAGTTGCAACTGTGGATTCTTTTACCTTTTAGGGGAATCATTCACACAACAGTTCCCAGAATTCCCCCAGGCTCCCCTCCCCCAAAAGTGGACAGCCTTTCTTCTAATCAGCTATACTGAGAAGTCCAGTGCTGTAAGGAAGAAGGAGGCTTGAGACTGGATGGCAGGGCTCTGGGGAGCCCCCAATCCCTCTGGTCTGCTGGCTTACCTGGAGGTGAGGACCCTCTGAGATGGGAATCCCCACAGGACAGTTTCACCCCATCTGCTGGGGTATAATTATATAATTTCACCAGTCACTTCTGTCTGGTCCTCAAGGGTAGACATCACTCTTCCATGGATTGGCAGGCCACTGCTGAGGGACCAACAGCCCTTCAGCCCATCTTTCCAGGCCCTCACCTTCTCACTCAGGAGGAGCCAGTGCTCCAGGAAAAGTACATGTAACAAGTCAAACAGATCCCTCCCCAGAATCATATTGAAAATGAAGTCTTTAAACCTAGACACTTGTGTGTGTATTAAATGAATAGGAATTGTCTTCACTTGGGCAAGAAAACATTATCTCTCCCATTTTTTCCAAAACACTTGAGCCTCTCAGTCTGCTGTTCATCTTTACCTCATAGGGATAGGCATATAAGAAATACTTACAATTCCAAATTTATGTTAAGAACAAGAGTCATGGAAAGCTAACACTTGCCCAATAATCAGGAGGGTGGGGATCAGAGAGACTGCAGGAACACCTGCCCCATTCAAAGAGGTAGGTGCTATTCGACCCAGCCATGTGATGCCCACAAAACTGCAAGCCTTGAGTCCAGCTATTCTAGAAAATATGGTAGCTGGGTTTTTAAAGCAAAGCCTACTGATTGGACAAACAGTCCAATGCTTCAAGCAGCATATGGTTTAACATTTGCAGGATACTTGCTGACTAAATTTGACCCATGGGCAAGCAGAGTGTGCTCTCAACACTGATCCATCCATCTTGTGACTTTGCTACCAATGGCCTGCAAAACAACCCCAAGACTCTTCTGCCTGGACTTCAGCTGTATCTACAGTCCCACTCTAGTCTTATAGTCAGGCTTACATCTAACAGCAACTTAGATCCAGCACCTACCGCTGAGCAATGACTACCAAAGCCAGGTTGTATCATGAATTTTCCATCCTAATGACTCCCATAGTGCTTTTGCTCATACAAAGAATTCTGTCTATAGAGATCTTCCACTTTTTTCAAGCTCATCTCCTCCAGCTTAATCTCTGGAAGAGATTCCTGACTCTCCTCCAAACCCTCATAGTGATTACATTCACTCATAGAGGCTCAGAAAGTAATTTCATCCCATATTATAACATTCCCTAACTGCTTCAGGTATGTTTCCCATTACTATCAGCTAGAATATAAGCTCCCAGAGATCCAGGTAGTAGATGTTCTTTTGATTCACTCATAATTTTCATGGTGTCTTGCACATTAGATACTGTGACAGAACAGAAGCACTGGCAATCCCTCCAAATGGGGAGAAAAAGACACTAAAAGTGCTGGATGAAACATTCAAAGTTTATTTTTAAACATGTTGACTACCTGGCACAAACGTAAGAGTATTTTAAATTAAAGCCAAATTAAATCTGGACTGTAGAGAGTTAGGTCAAACATTGAAACCGCCCCTCTCCTTGAGGATGTTGGATGTTCATTTCTGACAATACAAGACTTGAGGATCAAGATGCAAAGCTCTGGGTCTGCCCAGGTGAGAGATCTAATTCCCTGAAGCTGGAACCAGAGATGCATTGAGTGTGCATTAGCAAACCTAACCAAACACACAAAGCTAGCACATTAGCACTGTCAGTAGAGAAAACAGACCTTTCTTGAACATAAATGTAACTTATGAAACGCAATCATTCTTCAGTGTAAGAGTGAATAAGGAATCAACCTACATTCTACACTCATTCCCACTCACACACTTCTATACCCACTGAGGGAAAAACAGCAAAAGCTGCCTGTCATGCATTATAACACTTAGTAACAGAGGAAATATCTATCCCAGGAATTATTAAGAAAATCCTATTTTCTCTCAAATTGCAGCATAAATTCACACTAGCTGGAAGGTCTGAGAAATACTCAAGCTGAAAGTTCAGTTTCAAATATCAACTCCAAATAACCAACAGAAGCAAATGTTCCAGACAATCTTCACAGAATCCCCACAGATGAATTTCCAAGGATTCTAATATCACAGTCAAATTAAAAAAAAAAAAAAAAAAAAACAAATAAGGAAAATTGACATCCTAAATGAGAATTAAGAATAATAACAGGAGGCAATCCACTCTCATTAATTTCATATTCACAAGTATCAGAAAGAATATAAAATATGTATGTTTAATGTATTTAAGTAAAAAAGAAAAAAGAAGGGTTTTGATAAAATGAACAAATAATAAAAGACTAAAATGTTGAAACCATTTAGACAGAAATAGGGTGCCAAAAATATATAACAGTCTCAATGGATGATTTTAACAGAAAATTTTCCAAATCTGAAGAGATATTTCATAAAACAAAAGCTAGATCTAAAGATGTCCTATAATACAATATAGAAACACAAAGAGTCAAGAAATAACACAGGAGGCTTAGAAGACATGAAGAATATAATGAAGTATAATATGTGTAACTGCAAGCCCAGAAAGAGTAAAGTGAGACATGGGGACAGATGATATTTGAAGAAATAATAAGTGAAGAACTTTGAAACTAATAAAGTACATTATTACTTATAAAAATAAGTGCATCTTAAGCAGGATAAAAATAGAATTAAAGTCAACACTTAGAAACATCATTGTAAAACTGCACAATACCAAAGGGAAAGAGACTATTTTAGAAAACTTCACAAAGATAAATAATAATTAATAAAGGAATGATAAGCAGCAAATGAAGTCAGGAGACAGTGGAATAATATCTTAAATGTACCAGACAAAATGACAGTTGAACTAATGAAAGTATCTTTCTGAAGGAAATGAATTTAAGGTAGAAAAAAGAAAAACATACAGACAAAACTGAGCACTGTATCCAAAAGACCTTCACTTGTAGTACTGTGAGTTTATCCTAAAGGCAAAATAAAAGCAGTCAGTTAGAAGCTCTGAGATGTAAGAATAAATAAAGAGCAAATAAAATGGTAAATACAGAGGAGCACCTGTCCAAATCTTGACTATTTAAGACAACAATAATATTGTTTATCAACACTTGTGGGAAAATAGATCTAAAACATACACAATAATATATTAGAAAGAAGGAGTAAGATTGAAGTCAGCTTATTATGCAGACCTTGTATCATTCAGGAGAAGTGTAAACATTTAAATTTTTCTAAGATAACCATTAGCAAAACAAAAGTAGAATAAATAAGTTCCAAATAGTGATGATGAACAGGTGCCATGAGAAAATATTCTCAAACAGTCAAAATGAAGAGGAAAAAGAAAAGGAAAAAAAGAAGCATAAGAAATGTATAATGTACAAAATGTATAAATACATAAAATGATGATAGAAATAAACACAATTAGAATAAATGTAAAAGATCTAACTTCAAGAATTGAAAGACAAAGATTGTCAAATAAGATTAATAAACAAAAGCTAGCCTTTATGCTATTTGTAAGAAACATTTCTAAGTCATAAATATCAGAATAACACATCCAGGAAATTACCAGGTAAGTACTAACTAACACAAGTATGTAGCTATATTAATAACAGACAAAATATATTTTAAAGCATAAAGCTTTAACAGAGAATCACTATTAAACAATTAAAGGTATAATTCTCAAGAAAGGTATAATAATGTTAAAGTTGTTGCACACAACGACATAGCCTAACACATAATGGGCAGAAATTAAAAGGACTAGAAGGAAGAAATCATCATCATTATCAACAACAATAATATCATAGTGGGAGATTTTTAACTCAAAATTTTCATAGCTAATGATTAAGAAAACTCATCAGGATTCATATATAAAATTTCAGCAATGCTACTAGCAAATTTAATTTAACACACATAGCTGGAACATTAACACAACCAACAGAATACAAATATTTCTTAGGCACATATGTGGCACTTTGAAAAACTGATCAACAGGACCATATTTCAAACATTAAAAAATTAATGCAATTGGTTAGATAGCATAAACAAAAGATAAATTTAAAAGTTACTCTTCTTAGAAATGAGAATGTCTCATATTCATATAAATTACAAATGAACAACAGAAATATAGACAAAAATTATTTTTTAAACAGCTTATATTTTAAAACAAAATTTCCATTTTAATAACCTTTGAGCTTATCACCAGATATACACTTCAGAAATTAATCAAGGAAACAAAAAAGGGTCTTATAAGCTAAAGAAAAATATTCAAAGAATGAATTCCTTTTTTTCTCCACACCCTCCCCAGATTTACTGTTTGTAGGGTTTTTGATGATAGCCATATTGACTGATGTAAGGTGGTATCATACTGTTCATGGTGTTCTCAAGGCAAGAATACTGAAGTGGCTTGCCATTCCCTTCTCCACTGGAGAACAGTATGAAAAGGCAAAATGATAGGATACCAAAAGAGGAACTCCCCAGGTCATTAGGTGCCCAATATGCTACTGGAGACCAGCGGAGAAATAACTCCAGAAAGAATGAAGGGATGGAGCCAAAACAAAAACAATATCCAGTTGTGGGTGTGACTGGTGATAGAAGCAAGATCCGATGCTGTAACGAGCAATATTGCATAGGAACCTGGCATGTCAGGTCCATGAATCAAGGCAAATTGGAAGTGGTCAAACAAGGGATGGCAAGGGTGAACGTCGACATTCTAGGAATCAGTGAACTAAAATGGACTGGAATAGGTGAATTTAACTCAGATGACCATTATATCTACTACTGCGGGCAGGAACCCTCAGAAGAAATGGAGTTGCCATCATGGTCAACAGAAGAGTCCGAAATGCAGTACTTGCATGCAATCTCGAAAACGACAGAATGATCTCTGTTCATCTCCAAGGCAAACCATTCAATATCACAGTAATCCAAGTCTATGCTCCAACCAGTAACACTGAAGAAGCTGAAGTTGAATGGCTTTATGAAGACCTACAAGACCTTTTAGAACTATCACCCAAAAAAGATGTCCTTTTCATTATAGGGGACTGGAATGCAAAAGTAGGAAGTCAAGAAACACCTGGAGTAACAGGTAAATTTGGCCTTGGAATGCGGAATGAAGCAGGGCAAGACTAATAGAGTTTTGCCAAGAAAATACACTAGTCAGAGCAAACACTCTCTTCCAACAACACAAGAGAAGACTCTACACATGGACATCCAGATAGTCAACACCGAAATCAGATTGATTATATTCTTTGCAGCCATAGATGGAGAAGCTCTATACAGTCAACAGAAACAAGACCAGGAGCTGACTGTAGCTCAGATCATGAATTCCTTATTACCAAATTCAGATTTAAAATGAAGAAAGTAGGGAAAACCACTAGATCATTCAGGTTTGACCTCAAACAAATCCCTTATGATTATACAGTGGAAGTGAGAAATAGATTTAAGGGCCTAGATCTGATAGATAGAGTGCCTGATGAACTATGGACTGAGGTTAGTGACATTGTACAGGAGACAGGGATCAAGACCATCCCCATGGAAAAGAAATGCAAAAAAGCAAAACGGCTGTCTGGGGAGGCCTTACAAATAGCTGTGAAAAGAAGAGAGGTGAAGAGCAAAGGAGAAAAGGAAAGATATAAGCATCTGAATGCAGAGTTCCAAAGAATAGCAAGAAGAGATAAGAAAGCCTTCTTCAGATATCAATGCAAAGATATAGAGGAAAACAACAGAATGGGAAAGACTAGAGATCTCTTCAAGAAAATTAGAGATACCAAGGGAACATTTCACACAAAGATGGGCTCAATAAAGGACAGAAATTGTATGGACTTAACGGAAGCAGAAGATATCAAGAAGAGATGGCAAAAATATACAGAAGAACTGTACAAAAAAGATCTTCACGACCCGTATAATCACGATGGTGTGATCACTAATCTAGAGCCAGACATCTTGGAATGGGAAGTCAAGTGGGCCTTAGAAAGCATCACTACGAACAAAGCTAGTGGAGGTGATGGCATTCCAGTGGAGCTATTTCAAATCCTGAAAGATGATGCTGCGAAAGTGCTCCACTCAGTATGCCAGTAAATTTGGAAAACTCAACAGTGGCCAGAGGACTGGAAAAGGTCTGTTTTCATTCCAATCCCAAAGAAAGGCAATGCCAAAGAATGCTCAAACTACCGCACAATTGCACTCATCTCACACGCTAGTAAAGTAATGCTCAAAATTCTCCAAGCCAGGCTTCAGCCATACGTGAACTGTGAACTTCCTGATGTTCAAGCTGGTTTTAGAAAAGGCAGAGGAACCAGAGATCCAATTGCCAACATCCGCTGGATCAGCAAAAAAGCAAGAGAGTTCCAGAAAAACATCTATTTCTGCTTTATTGACTATGCCAAAACCTTTGACTGTGTGGATCACAATAAACTGTGGAAAATTCTGAAAGAGATGGGAATACCAGACCACCTGACCTGCCTCTAGAGAAGTCTGTATGCAGGCCAGGAAGCAACAGTTAGAACTGGACATGGAACAACAGACTGGTTCCAAATAGGTAAAGGAGTGTGTCAAGGCTGTATATTGTCACCCTGCTTATTTAACTTCTATGCAGAGTACATCATGAGAAACGCTGGACTGGAAGAAACACAAGCTGGAATCAAGATTTCTGGGAGAAATATCCATAACCTCAGATATGCAGATGACACCACCCTTATGGCAGAAAGTGAAGGGGAACTAACGAGCCTCTTGATGAAAGTGAAAGAGGAGAGTGAAAAAGTTGGCTTAAAGCTCAACATTCAGAAAACGAAGATCATGGCATCCGGTCCCATCACTTCACGGGAAATAGATGGGGAAACAGTGGAAACAGTGTCAGACTTTATTTTGGGGGCTCCAAAATCACCGCAGATGGTGATTGCAGCCATGAAATTAAAAGACGCTTACTCCTTGGAAGAAAACTTATGAGCAACCTAGATAGTACAGTCAAAAACAGAGACATTACTTTGCCAACAAAGGTCCGTCTAGTCAAGGCTATGGTTTTTCCAGTAGTCATGTATGGATGTGAGAGTTGGACTGTGAAGAAGGCTGAGTGCCGAAGAATTGATGCTTTTGAACTGTGGTGTTGGAGAAGACTCTTGCGAGTCCCTTGGACTGCAAGAAGATCCAACCAGTCCATTCTGAAGGAGATCAACCCTGGGATTTCTTTGGAAGAAATGATGCTAAAGCTGAAACTTCAGTACTTGGGCTACCTCATGCGAAGAGTTGACTCATTGGAAAAGACTCTGATGCTGGGAGGGATTGGGGGCAGGAGAAGAATGGAACGACAGAGGATGAGATGGCTGGATGGCATCACTGATTCAATAGACGTGAGTCTGAGTGAACTCTGGGAGATGGTGATGGACAGGGAGGCCTGGCGTGCTGCGATTCATGGGGTCGCAAAGAGTCGGACACAACGGAACGACTGAACTGAACTGAAGGTGGTATCATAGTTTAAGTAATTTAAGAATCAATAAATCATAATCATGTTAGAAATACATAAAGTTGAGTAATAAACTACAGTTTAACAAAATTATATAATTCAGCAATTTTTAGAGAAAAGTTTTACCTAGAGCCTAATAATTTACATTAGAAAACTAAAAGGACTAAATGCAATGAGTGAAAAGTATAATTTGAGAGGTCACAACAAGAATTAAAGGAAGGAAATAAAGTGCAGAGGAGAGTCTAATAAAAACTGAAAAATCATTTGGAAGATTAATGAGAATAAATTATCAGTATTAGCTGGTAAAGAATCCTCTTGCAATGCAGGAGATCTGGGTTTGATCTCTGGGTTGGGAAGATCCCCTGGAGAAGGGAACGGCTACCCACTCCAGTATTCTGGTCTGGACAATTCCATAAACTATATAGTTCATGGGGTCACAAAGAGTCAGATGCGGCAGCGAATTTCACTTCACTTCAACCATATGTAACTTCAGTTGCTAGACAAAGTAAAAATATTTCACAAATAATGTTAACCAATAAATTTGAAAGCTTATATTATTTAGACAAATTTTAAATTTAATGTAAATATAAATAACAGAAGAAATAGAAAATGTAATTAATCTAACTACAATTAAAGGAATTAAATCAACAGAAATCTTTCTACAAAAAAATTATACATCTCAAGTGGTTTTCCCTAAAAGTTCTAACTCCCAGTCAGTCAGTCAATTCAGTCACTCAGTCATGTTCGACTCTTTGCAACCCCATGGACTGCAGCACACCAGGTTTCCCTGTCCATCACCGACTCCTGGAGCTTGCACAAACCCAAGTCCATTGAGTCGATGATGCCATCCAACCATCTCATCCCTTGTCATCCCCTTCTCCTCTCACCTTCAGTCTTTTCCAAAATCAGGGTCTTTTCAAATGAGTCAGTTCTTCACATTATGTGGCCAAAGAATTGGAGTTTCAGCTTCAGCATCAGTCCTTCTGATGAATATTCAGGACTGATTTCCTTTAGGATTGACTGGTTGGATCTCCTTGCAGTCCAAGGGATTCTCAAGAGTCTTCTCCAACACCACAGTTCAAAAGCATCAATTCTTCAATGCTCAGCTTTCTTTATACTCCAACTCTCATATCCATACATGACTACTGGAAAAACTATAGCCTTGACTAGATGGACCTTTGTTGACAAAGTAATGTCTCTGCTTTTTAATATGTTGTCTAGGTTGGTCATAGCTTTTCTTCCAAGGAGCAAGCATCTTTTAATTTCAAGGCTACAGTCACCATCAGTACTGATTTTGGAGTTCAAAAAAATAAAGTCTCTCACTGTTTCCTTTGTTTCCTCATCTATTTGCCTTGAAGTGATGGGAACAGATGCCATGATCTTAGTTTTCTGAATGTTGAAGTTTAAGCAAGTTTTTTCACTCTCCTCTTTCACCTTCATCAAGAGGCTCTTTAGTTCTTCTTCACTTTCTGCCTTGAGGGTGGTGTCATCTGCATAACTGAGGCTATTGATATTTCTCCCAGCGATCTTGATTCCAGCTTGTGCTTCATCCAGCCAAGCATTTAGCATGATGTACCCTGCATTTAAGTTAAATAAACAGCCAAGAAACAAATAATTCCAATCTTAAACAAGTATTACAGGGGATAGAACAATGGAAATACTCTACAATTCATTTAATGAGGAAGCGAAACTATAGGGACATCTCCTGAACTTAAATGCAAAAAAGATTCAAATAAATGCTAGCAAACTGAATTTAGAATAAATGAAAAGATAATACACTATGTCAATAGGGATGTAGGGTAATTTACTATTAAAAATCATTTTAAATAATCTTTATATCAGCAATTTAAGGGAGAATAATTGATGGATTTTTGCTTGATGCAAAGAAAATTTCATTAATGTTTTCAAAATTCTTAGCAAATTAAAAGTAGAGGTGACAATCTTAAGCTGGTAAAAATAATCTACCAACAATTTAAAACAGGTATCATAATATATAGGAAAAGCATTTCTTTTATGAATAAGAAAAGGAAGGATGCTGGTTATGACGATTTATATTTAACATTTACTAATGAGTTACCAGGCAATAATAAAAAATATAGAATAAAAAGAATAAGGACAAGAAAAAAAAGAATGAGGGAAGGAATGAAGGCAGGAAAGAAAAGAGAGTGGGATAGAGGGAGGAAGGGAACAAATAAATAATGTGGTGGTTAAAATAGACATATAGTTCAGTTCAGTTCATTTCAGTCGCTCAGTCTTGTCTGACTCTTCGCAACCCCATGAATCGCAGCACTCCAGGCCTCCCTGTCCATCACCAACTCCCGGAGTTCACCCAGACTCGCGTCCATCAAGTGAGTGATGCCATCCAGCCATCTCATCCTCAGTCGTCCTCTTCTTCTCCTGCCCCCAATCCCTCCCAATGTCAGAGTCTTTTCCAATGCGTCAACTCTTCGCATGAGGTGGCCAAAGTACTGGAGTTTCAGCTTTAGCATCATTTCTTCCAAAGAAATCCCAGGACTGATCTCCTTCAGAATGGACTGGTTGGATCTCCTTGCAGTCCAAGGGACTCTCAAGAGTCTTCTCCAACACCACAGCTCAAAAGCATCAATTCTTCGGCACTCAGCCTTCTTCACAGTCCAACTCTCACATCCATACATGACCACAGGAAAAACCATAGCCTTGACTAGATGGACCTTAGTCGGCAAAGTAATGTCTCTGCTTTTCAATATGCTAGCTAGGTTGGTCATAACTTTTCTTCCAAGGAGTAAGCGTCTTTTAATTTCATGGCTGCAGTCACCATCTGCAGTGATTTTGGAGCCCCCAAAATAAAGTCTGACACTGTTTCCACTGTTTCCCCATCTATATCCCATGAAGTGATGGGACCGGATGCCTTGATCTTCGTTTTCTGAATGTTGAGCTTTAAGCCAACTTTTTTGCTCTCCTCTTTTACTTTCATCAAGAGGCTTTTTAGCTCCTCTTCACTTTCTGCCGTAAGGGTGGTGTCATCTGCATATCTGAGGTTATTGATATTTCTCCCAGAAATCTTGATTCCAGCTTGTGTTCCTTCCAGTCCAGCATTTCTCATGATGTACTCTGCATATAAGTTAAATAAGCAGGGTGACAATATACAGCCTTGACGTACTCCTTTTCCTATTTGGAACCAGTCTGTTGTTCCATGTCCAGTTCTAACTGTTGCTTCCTGGCCTGCATACAGACTTCTCAAGAGGCAGGTCAGGTGGTCTGGTATGCCCATCTCTTTCAGAATTTTCCACAGTTTATTGTGATCCACACAGTCAAAGGTTTTGGCATAGTCAATAAAGCAGAAATAGATGTTTTTCTGGAACTCTCTTGCTTTTTTGCTGATCCAGCGGATGTTGGCAATTGGATCTCTGGTTCCTCTGCCTTTTCTAAAACCAGCTTGAACATCAGGAAATTCACAGTTCACGTATTGCTGAAGCCTGGCTGGGAGGCTGTATAAGGGATGGGTGCCTGGGAGTCGTCCCTTCTCCACTTCACCACCCCCTCCCAGCAATGCCCCCAACAGTCTTCACCATTACTTGGTCACAGCTTCCCACTGACAGATACACCAGAATTTTGAGCATTACTTTACTAGCGTGTGAGATGAGTGCAATTGTGCGGTAGTTTGAGCATTCTTTGGCATTGCCTTTCTTTGGGATTGGAATGAAAACAGACCTTTTCCAGTCCTCTGGCCACTGTTGAATTTTCCAAATTTGCTGGCATACTGAGTGGAGCACTTTCGCAGCATCATCTTTCAGGATTTGAAATAGCTCCACTGGAATGCCATCACCTCCACTAGCTTTGTTCGTAGTGATGCTTTCTAAGGCCCACTTGACTTCCCATTCCAAGATGTCTGGCTCTAGATTAGTGATCACACCATCGTGATTATACGGGTCGTGAAGATCTTTTTTGTACAGTTCTTCTGTATATTTTTGCCATCTCTTCTTGATATCTTCTGCTTCCGTTAAGTCCATACAATTTCTGTCCTTTATTGAGCCCATCTTTGTGTGAAATGTTCCCTTGGTATCTCTAATTTTCTTGAAGAGATCTCTAGTCTTTCCCATTCTGTTGTTTTCCTGTATTTCTTTGCATTGATCACTGAAGAAGGCTTTCTTATCTCTTCTTGCTATTCTTTGGAACTCTGCATTCAGATGCTTATATCTTTCCTTTTCTCCTTTGCTTTTCTCTTCTCTTCTTTTCACAGCTATTTGTAAGGCTTCCCCAGACAGCCATTTTGCTTTTTTGCATTTCTTTTCCATGGGGATGGTCTTGATCCTTATCTCCTGTACAATAGTTATTGGTATTAAAAATATATTGTGCAAAGTAGTCTGATTTCAAACTTATCTATATACAACAATAACAGACATTTTAAAATTATAGTTAAATAAAGATACTATTTAAATGCTCTGAGATTGTAAAATACCTAGTGATAATGTAGCATAAGATTTTCAACTTTTTGTATAGAAAACTATAAAACTATACTTAAAAATACAAAGAAAGATGCAAATAAATGAAGGAATATATCATTTTATGGATCAGAAGACTAGACAGTTTAAAGAGGTCAGTTATTTTAAAAATTATAAATACTTCAGTGCCAATTCAACCCAAATCAAAGTTATTTTGTGATACATGACAAGCAGTTCCTGAAATGAATATGGAAGTGTTAAGGAACAAAGGGAGCCAAGATACTCCTGAAGAAGAAACTAGGTAGGGAATCCTTCTCAGCAAAGAAAGACAGATACTGTATGTTACTATTTATATGTGGAATCTGGAAAATGAAACAAACAAATGTAACAAAATAGAAACAGACTGATAGATGCAAAGAGCAAACTCCTGGTTACCAGTGGGGAAAGGGAAGGTGGAGGGGGGGGCGGGGAGGGGGGCATCTAGGGAGGGGTAGGGGATTAATAAGTATAAATACTGGATATAAAACACAAAAATAAAATGTATTGGGCAGCACAGGGAATAGAGCCAATATTTTATAATAATTCTGCTGCTGCTGCTAAGTTGCTCCAGTCGTGTCCAACTCTGTGCGACCCCATAGACGGCAGCCCACCAGGCTCCCCTGTCCCTGGGATTCTCCAGGCAACAACACTGGAGTGGGTTGCCATTTCCTTCTCCAATGCATGAAAGGGAAAAGTGAAAGTGAAGTCGCTCAGTCGTGTCCGACTCTTAGCGACCCCATGGACTGTAGCCCACCAGGCTCCTCCATCCATGGGATTTTCCAGGCAAGAGTACTGGAGTGGGTTGCCATTGCCTTCTCCTATAATAACTCTAAAAGGAGTGTAATCTATAAAAATATTGAATCACTACATTATATACCTGAAATAATGTAACATTGCAAATCAACTATATTTCAATAAATACGTCAATAAAAATAGAATTTTTTTAAGTCATAGCAACTAAAAGAGTGTGTCATTGATACAAGGATGCATTGGTGAACTGATAAGACAGAACAGAGAGCCCACACACAGGCTTCTGCATATGAGAAATGGGCTGTATAATAAGGGAGAAAGTGTGAGATTTGCAATAATCTGTCCTGAAGACAGTTACATAGGAGGAGAAAAAAAGAAAGAAATTGGAGTATTAACTTCAAATGCTTTAAAGATTTAACTGTGTAATGTGAAACTATAAAAAATTTTAGAATATCATGTGGAAGAATATCTTTCTGACTGAAAGATAGGGATGAATTTCTTAAGATTAAAAAAGGCAAATCATAGGGAAAACAATAAAGACATATTAAAACTAGGAACTTCTCTTTGTCATAAGAAATCACTGCAAAAATGAACATAAACCACAAATTGGGAAAGCATATTTGCACCATATATATAACTGATAAAGAATTACAATATAAACTACTTAAAGTACTATAAATTAATAGGAAAAAATAAGATGATCCAAAGAGATATGTGCAAAGGACTTGTGGGAATACTTCACACACACACACACACACACACACACACACACACACACACACAATGGCTAATAAAAAAATGAAAAGATGCTGAACCCATTATTAATGAGGAAATTCAAATTAAAGCCATAATGAGATATCATTTTAGACTCAACAGAATGGCCAAATTTTTTAAGTCTAACACAATCAAGTTTTGTCATAGATGTTCAGGAAAATCCATCTACTGCTGTGAGGTAACAAATTGCCTAATAATTTATCTAATTATTATCTAATAAAATTGAAGTTGCACATTCCCAAGATAAAGGCATTCCTTTCACAGTATTGCTTGGAAACACTTGTGCATGTGCTCCAGAGAATATCTACAAAATGTTCCTAGCAACACTCTATCTTAGCAAAATTTCAGAAACAAGCCAAATGCCTCAAGGTAGGTGATGGCATAGAGACTGGTGCATTGGTCCCACACAATCCTGTTCAGCACTGAAAATGAATGAACTATAGCCAGGAGCATATGGTGACTCACTCTCAAAAGAGTGTGTCGAGCAGTGTAAAGCAAGTTGCAGATGAGTGCATATGGTATGATTCCATTTAAATGAAGTTTAAAATTTGCAACGCTAAGCACTATATTCTTCTTCATCATCAGAGCGATGCTGGCCTGCACTGCCCCATTTCAGTAGATACACTGTGGAAGGATATATGGATACTCTCTGAAGCATTATATAGTGGCCCTGTGGCAGATCCAGCCACAGTTGTTAAAACTGAGAAGAAATGCAAGAAAATAATAACCATAAATTCTGTATAGAGGTTACCTCTGTGGAAGAAAGGATAAGGCAAAGGTACTTACTGGGCTTCGAAGATGGTGGTGATGTTCTGTTTCTTACAGTGTGTTGGATTTACTGGCATTTGTTGTATTATTATTTATTGTACATATTTTGTAAATCGTATTTTGTATCTAATATTTAATACAATAAAAAAGACTTGTTTGGTGTGGCCATCTATCTTGCTGATCCTGTTCAGGATGCCAATTGTCTGGCTGCATCTCACTGTTTGCTGAACATAGGGTAGGCAAGGCATGAGTTCAGAGGCTGGAAGGAGACTGGAGGAGCCATAGGAACTGCAGACACGTTTACTCTCTCCTGGCTGGTGCAACAGCCACAGCAGCAGACACTCTGTTTTATCTTCTTTCATGACTGACCCAGTGGACACAGCCATGAGGCAGCAGTAATGCCGCGGCTTTTTTAGGTGAAACTTGTATACACCTACATCACAAAGTAGCGGGTGACCAAGCGAGTACCTGAGGTAAAATGGAACCTCATCTGTTACATAAACCTTGCAAAGTCATTGTTTACAGAACAGGGGGCTGAGAGAGCCTGACTGGCGCCACCTTATTAATTTCCCCACACCATCCCCGTACCCTGTGATGTTGCTCTTCCAACCCTGATGTGTTTTTTGCAGGATCTCTGCTGCCTCCCTTTACTCCATCATGAATGAACCCTTCCTTCCATGGGTCATGAAAGCTGATGGACCCAAAGAGAAGCCAGGAGGGTGTGGACAGTGAAACAAACACAAGCTGATCTCTGTCAAATCTCTGTTAGGTTATTTAACAATAATTCACTGGGAAACTGACTTACCCTCTCTGACTTCAGCTTCTCATCTTTAAAACGGACATGATAATATATAACTTGCAACACTATGGGAGAATTAAGTAAGTGGAGAAGTATAAATTAGAAACAGCATATTGGGTGAGCAATTTGTAGAAACTATTAAAATGCTAAATGTTCCTACCACTTGACTGGAAATTCAATGATTTCAAATCTATTCCAGAAAAATCCTCTCTAAACTTCACCTAAATTTATAGACAGGGCTAGTTTATCACAGAATTGTTTTGGACAGGAAAAAATGGGAAACAATTATCAATATGAGAATTGTTAAATACATTACAGTACATCAATAATTGAAAATACAGTACATAGTCATTAAAATGAATAAGATAATGTATTGATACAGGAAAATCTCTGTGATGCGTGGCTGAGTGGAAAATATTCTCATTCATATATGTGGAGTATGAAGCCCAGAAAAATTCTAAAATGTCTATTTTTCTCAGAACAGTAGGAAGCAGAACAGAGACTGTCATTCACATAACTCCCAAATAAGAATTAGCCCTGCTCCAAAACACAATGTCCTTAAGAGAAAGGCTATGATTCTCTTTCTCCCCTAAAAGTTTTTTTTTTTTAAGTTATTCATAGTCATATGTGCAGCAATGAAAAACTTGTGGTTTTAGGGGCTTTCTGAAATCTAAAAAGGACCCTTGTAAAGATGAGTTCTGTGAGACTAGGGCACCTGTGTTATGTGAGCCTTTGAGTCTAAGCAGCTGCTATATTGGGGGCATGTAGTTTATCCTCACTCACATGCTCACCACCTGTCTGTGGAACTATTTTTTGCCTGAAAAACTGGGTCAGAATGTCACAGAAAGGCATCTTCAAGGTGCCCAAATGAATAATTTAGTAATTCTGTAGTTGTTGCAATGGTGTTGAGTTTGTCTCTAAAATATAGACACAGAAGGAAAGGGAGGAGGTGACCCTGCCATGCCCTCCTCTGTCTCAGTTCATATCACACTTGTCTGTCTCCCTCTTGACACCATAAAACCCTGGACGGCAGTCTCAAAGAGTGATTTGAAGGCAGCAAAGGAGGAAGCAGCCAGATGAACATGAAAGCAACTTCTTGAAGGCAGAGGCTAGGTAGATGAGGGAACGAGAAAATTTTTCTCAGTTCAACAACAAAGGTGCCCTCAAAATTAGGATGATTAGGTTTTCTGCTTGGAGTTTTGGTTTTCTTTTTAACTTCCTGCCATGGAAGAGCCTAACCATTTTCCAAACCAACTGTGCCATGCCTGAAAATTTCCGCCTTGTTAACCAGTGCCTCTTCACTGAGAAAGACGAGAGGTGTTGGCTGGTGTCCGTGTGTCTGGACAGCCGGGAGCACCTGTCGAGTCAGATGCCTCCGTCCAGCATGGAGGAGATACCCTATCCAGTGCTGTCACTCAGAGCTTGGGATCGGAGCCCACTGAGACCTCCGAGAGAAGCCCTAGCATGAAGCTGGGCTTCCGGAGGATCCCCACCTAACCAGCAGCAGATGGATGGATCGATGGTTAAACGGGCAAGGACATTAAACAAGCCAGGTCAGAATGTACTCAGCCAGCACCAGCTTGCCGTAGACATTACATGAGGACACAGGAAATATCATTAATGTGGCCACTAGTATTAGGAGCCACGTACATAGTGATTTTATATAATCCTCACAATGATTGTTTAACAGTCCATGTTTATATCCTAAATTTGTAGAGGAGGGGTCTGAGATTCAAAGATTAAGGAATCACTGAAATCCCTCTATCTCTGTGTGATGAGGTTAAAATTAGCATCCAATCCCCCTACAGTTACACAACTCATTCCCACTCCCGTACCTTGTCCTTCCATAGACATGGCTGTGATCAGAGCTATTCAGGGCCCCATAAATTCCATCTCAAGGACAGCATTTTTTGCAAACTCCAGCTAAGTTTGAGAGCTCTTAGGTTTGAAGGCTCACCTGGCAGCCCCCAAAGGCAGAAAGCTCAATGGGGTTCATGGCACCTGGTCCCACAGCAAGATTTCATTGTCCCAAAGGAGGGCAGAGGTTGCCTTCCCACCTTCTCTACAGTGAACAGGAAAACCCCAAAAGTATAGCTCCCACTATGCTGCTCCTACTATTCAAGGCAGCCTGTAAGGATGGCACCAGATGTGCTGTCTCTTGAAAGAAAAATAAAAACATTGTTTCAACAACTCTGTTAGGAACTCTGAGGCTGAGTTCACTCAGTAAGAGAATACCTGCTGTCATTCGATGAAGTTAGCTTGTAGCAGTGCCTGGGGCAAAACGAGGACCAAAAACACTAGCTTCTCTGTGCCAAGAACTTGCCTGGCAGCTTCATATAACTTAAGTCCCAGTGACCCTCAAGGTGGATGTGGTCATCCCTGTTTAACACATGATGAGACTGAAGCTCAGATCCATGTTCCAACAACAATGTACAATTGATTTATCCATTTTGTGCACCTTAAGTGTGTATGGACCTGCGTTGTACACTGATGGAGACCCAAAACTGTACAAGGAAAAGTCTTGTCCTACTCCTCGAGATGCTGGCGATCGCACCAAGGATAGAAGCAACATACCATGAAAGAAAAGCCGCAGTTCAAGGTCATGAGTTGTCCATGTCACGCCACACTGGAACACTCTCCTTCTCAGGCCACACCTCTTCTAGGAAGCCTCCCTGTCTTGCTGCTCCTGTTCATGAGGTCAACTGTCTCGCTGTTCACACTGTTCGCTGAACCCAAGGTAGGCAAAGTGCACACTGAGAGGCTGGAATGAGACGTGGTGAGCTGTAGGATCTGCAGACACGTTTATGCTCTCCTGGCAGCAGCCATACCATAGCATAACCTAACCAAAGCCTCGACGTAGCATACGCTCAATGCTGCCACAATGGCTTGTAGGTGGAGCTCTCTTGACTTTTCACTTTCATGCACTGGAGAAGGAAATGGAAACCCACTCCAGTATTCTTGCCTGGAGAGTCCCAGAGATGGGGGAGCCCAATGGGCTGCCGTCTGTGGGGTCACACAGAGTCGGACATGACTGAAGCGACTTAGCAGCAGCAGCAGCAGCACATAAGCATACAGTACAAAGTACCCCATGACCAGGCGAGTACCTCCTGAGGCACATGAGCAGTGCTATATGTGAGCTCAGCTATTACATAAACATTGTTTACAAAACCTGGGGCAAGAAGCAGAGGCTGTGGGGCAGTAGAGCCTGACCATACCATCTTGGCTAATTTGGTCTTTTTCTATACTCCCCATAGCCACTCTTGTGAGCATTTCTGTTCCCTCTCCCCGCTCTGCCCCGCTGCTCCTATGCACATTTCTGTCTGCATACAGCATTCGTTTGGGAGGTCATTTGCTTACTTGTCGGTTTCCAGATAAACTCTGGACTCACTGAGGGCAAGAACTATGACTCAGCACTTTCCATGTTCTCCCAAGATCTAACAAAATGTTGGCACCCATAAAACAGCATTTCTTGATATGGGATTTGAATCATGAGAACAGCTTGACCACATCTGGCTCAGGCTGGGAGCTCCCTGCAGAGGGAAAGAGTGTGACACAATAAAAAACAAAAAAACAAAGCTCATTTCACTTGAGTTCTGTTCTTTCCTGGTCTCTTCTGCCTGTCACCTAACTTTGTGTTTAAATACTAATTTACAGTGGTGTGTGGATACAATTTTTTACTATCAAAAATTGCTCCAAGATGATAGGAAAGGGGGCACCAGGCTATGAGCCAAGGGATCTGAGTCTGAATATTGATTCCATCACGAACACATTGTGAGGCCCTGACACCTCTCTGAACCTCAACTTCCTCACCCATAAAATGAGAAAGTTTACCGAGCTGAACCTGAGACCTTTCCGATGTTCCAATTCTGTTAATCTGAGAATAGCGTGGAGGCCAGCGAGCCCTTCCAAGCTGCCAAGGATGATGTGAAGCCTGGACATCAGGGCAAACAAGAGCCTTTTGAATAATGACTTTGCAGGTAGGCATGGGGGTGTCATAAACCTCCCCTTGCCATCTTCCCAGTTATAATTCTACAAACACTGTAGTTTCTGTGGTAATTTCATTTCATTTTATGGCCTGGCTCCTCCAGCCTTCTGAGTCTGATAAGCAAATTTGGAAATGATTTGCAAGGTGGGAAGCAATGTATAAACCAGCCAGTTCAACAGCATAGGTGCGTGGAGGCAATCAATCTTAAGACAAGGCACCAGACCACCTTCCAAGTAAAGCAAGCAGGCCAGCGTGGTTGAGGTTGGCTGGACGAGGGCAGATGCCACGCTCGTACACACATGGATGGCCTCCAGGTTATCACCGGGCACAGAGAAGAATAAGTAGGATCTGTCCAGGGACTAGTTCCTCCCTGGGAGGGCACCATGATTCCCAAACATAAGAGCCAGAAAAGGTAGGGCAGTGAGGTCACTGACTAATGTCACATGTGGAAGAGACAGGCTCTCCTGGATCCCTCTTCCTTGGGCAAGTAAGTGACTAGACCTCCCTGAGCCTCAGTTTCCCAGCGGGAAAACTCAGAACAGTAGTAACCAGCAGCAGGTTGCTGTAACTGATATTTTTGTGGAATGGCGGTGCTCTGCCCCGTACAGTAGCAGTGCCTCTGAGATGGCATCCCCCTTCCCAGCCAGACCTTTGCCCCCCCGAATTTCAGGCCCAGATTCTAGACATTTGACCAACTGAGGAGGCCTCCTGTTTGAGCTATGTGTTCATCTTGTCTGAGAGTTTCCTGTGGGCAAACATCAGGTGTCTTATTTTGCCTTGTATCTCCAGGGTACATTGCTGAAATTTGGCTATGTTCACTGATATTGTATTAAAACTCAGAGACAGAATTTTGGGTGAAGTAAAAAGAAATAGGGGGCTTCCTTGGTGGTCAGTGGTAAAGAATATGCCTGCCAATGCAGGAGATACAGGTTTGATCCCTGGGTTGGGAAGATCCTCTGGAGAAGGAAAGATGGCAACCCACTCCAGTATTCTTGCCTGGAAAATTCCATGGACAGAGTAGCCTGGCAGGTTGCAGTCTATAGGGTTACAAAAGAGTCAACACAACTTAGTGACTAAACAACAACAACAATAAAAAGAAATAGCTTTATTGCTTTGCCAGACAAAGAAGGCCTCAGCAGGCTAATGCCCTCAAGACTGTGTGTCTCCACCTGGAGCAGGTAGTGAGGAGTCTCATAGCAATGGTTCAAAGAGGAGGGTGTGATCAACTCATGGACAATCTTCTGATTGGTTGGTGATGAGGTAATCAGGAGTCAGCATCATCAGCCTTCTGGTTCCAACTGCTTTGGGGTCTACCTGCTTGTGGGCAGTGTACAGTTAACTTTTCCCCACCTGGTAGGATTTTTAATAGCTGCAGAACAGCTCAAAGGACATGGCTCAGAATATTATCTATAATCTTTGAGGAAGAATTAAAATCTTTGACTTTGTTTAATGGCTAAAGTATTATTATTTTGTCTTCCTTGACTGTTTTTCTTTCTGCATTTTCTCACTTCTCTGATTAAATTTATTCTTTGACTAAAGTTTTACTACAGACAAAAGGCAGGCAGAGGACCAGGGTGGGGTTTATTCTGGGAAGGCCTTGTAGAGTTCTGTCTGGTTACAGGTATGGAAAAGGGGCCAAGCAGGGAGTCTTCGGGACATAATTGAAAGGCCTCAGGGGCACCCAAAGCACCCAGAGGGTCACAGAAACACTGCCTTCAAGCAGGCCTGGTTGGGGAAGAAGCACCCAGATCACCTAAATAATCCACCGAAGCTCTGAAGTGATAGAGCACCAGCCTGCCTCACTCCCATGGCGCAGGTTTTATAGAGGGGACTTAACCAGGGGCTCAAGGTTAAACCTTCAGAAGGCCAACTCCATCCGGCCTGGTGGATCTGAAATGTAATTTGTGGGGCCAAGGAAAGAGAACCCTTGGTGGGTGGTGCAGAGCCAGGCAGCAAGACTGGAGTCCAGCAGACTGGATGCTGAGTGGTGTGTGGTCAGAGGAACTTGAAGGCCCTAAACTCCACCTGAGGCCAGCACTGTGGGTCTAGCAAACTGTCACTGATCCCCTGCCTTCCCGGCATTGTTCTAAGTACTTTGCACATATTAACTCATGTCCTTCCTACTGCATATGAGGTCAGTGCTCTCTAAGAAGCCATGTCACCCAAGAAGTCAGACACAGAGAAGGTAAGAAACATGCTTGGGGTGCACAGCTAGTGAACAGAGAAAAGAGAGCTGACCACAGAGCTTTTCCACCGAAGCATCATTGGCATTTGGGTCCAGATCATTCTCTGTTGAGGGGCTGTCATGAGTGTTATAGGAAGCACAGCAGCACCCCTGGCCTCCATTGACTGGATGCCACCTTTCCTGGTTGTGACAACCAATTGTCTCCAAACACTGTCAAATATCTCATGAAGGGTAGAATCACCGCAGTAAAGAACCAGTGTCCTAGAAAGTAGCAGAGATCAACATGGTAACAGATGATTTCAATGTCCAGTTCATCACCTGCTGGGGTGGAAACTGGGATTTGAGGTGGGGGCCACTGAGGGATTACAAGGCAGGGACATTGAGCTCAATCTTGTGAGTCAGGTGGAGGAATGAGCTGACCTGAGGTTGAGGAGCAGTCAGTTGGGGTAAGGGAGTGATGGAGGAGTCCTGTAGCAAGTGGGAGCTGGTGGTATACCTGAGCTATCAGAGAGCATCTCCTAGATGAAGTGGTCTAGAGGTACCCTGCTTTCATGCCCAGGGTAGGATCCCAGACATTTCAACAAGCGGCCCAGGCAGTCTGCATGCAGCTTGACAGTGCTGAGGTTTGAAGTCGCTGGGATTTGTTATGCCTTATAGTTATTGTGAGCAGGAGCTTTGGGGATTCTCAGAGGACCCTCTGAGGGGACTCTCAGCAGGATCAGAATGAAGAGGCTCAGGCACTGGGGGAGTTGGTGTGTCTGTGTCCTTTTTCTGTTACCCCTGAGAAACAGATAACTTCCTACCTGAAATCTAGTTACACCTGTGTTTACTCACCAGATTGGACAGCCTGATCATAGCCTTTGCATGGGTGCAGAAAAAAGAAACATAGGTTTTGGAGTCAAACAGCGCTGAGCTTGAATCCACTTATGGACCACTGTGGTCCATAGCTTATGGCCATTGGCCTTTTTGAGACTCAGTTTCCTTATCTGTAAAATGAGTACATAAACATCTACCTCTTAAGCATTTTAAGGCTGGAATTGCAAAACAGAAATAGACCCACAAACATAGAAAACTAACATGTTACCAAAGGGGAAAAAAGTGGGGGGGGGGGGGGTAAATTAAGAGGTTGGGATTAACATGTACACACTACTATATATGAAATAGATAACCGACAAGGACCTACTGTATAGCACAGGGAATATACTCGATATCTTGTTATAATCTATAAGGCGAAAGAATCTGAAAAAGAATATATGTGTATACATGTGTGCGTATAAGTGAATCACTGTGTTGTACACCTGAAACTAATATAATATGACACTGTAAATCAATTATGTTTCAATAAAATAAAAAACAATACATGTTCATCTTTTAAAAAAGAGGCTGGGATTACATATTTGAAGCATGATGATGTTGTTGCCTTCAAAGTTTTCTGCTGGATGAATCTTGCGCCCAGAAGTTGTTCAGTACACAGACTCCAAGTCAGTGATGCTCCTGAGAGTCACATGCAGCTAAAGAGACCATCCATAAGGGTATCTAGGAAAGCTTAAGAAAAACACAGCTCTCCACATTGAAACCGTGCACCCGCTTTTCCTCCCAAATGGCTTCCAGTTTTAACCATATGGCCATGGTTTTCTAAGTTACACCTTGAATCTGCCTTTGCCTAGGTGGAATGCGCTAGACAAGCCCAGAGACATCCCTCTGCTTTGATGACCAGAACCAGATGCCTACCCAGGCCCAGGACCCATTTTTCCAGGCAGGCTGGCCCAGCGTTCCCAAGTGCGAAGAGCTTCCCACGAAACCACGTTATCTCTGACCACATGCATCACTCACTTCTCCCAGCACTCCAACCTTCAGTCACTCCTGAAGATGAGTCTTTCTCCTACCACCACTATTAAGCCAAAACCAGTGCCTCTACATGGACATTTATCTTTCATTATCCTCGTTTTTGGGGAACTGAACTGTTATCAGGGGCTCCAAAATCCTTCCATACTGGGCCCTATGTCCCATACTCAACAATCAGTGGCTATATACTGGTCTGGTTTGCTCTGCAGTATATCCCAAATCTGCTGGTTGCACCCAAAGCCACATTTTAACATATATTTGCTTCTGGGTTAAAAAAGAGGAACGGTCAGTGCCTTCCCCACAAACAAGATCACAGCTAAAAAGCATCATACATGTCATTTTTACCTGAGCCTGCAATTTGAGAATAAGTTCATTGAAAATGTGAAGGAAAAGGCAGAAAATGTGTGTGAGACAGCTACAAAAATGATACCACCAGGTTTACTTTCCAATTTAAGCCAATTTGGGTGACTAAGAAGCATAATCGGCAAGCTGAGCCATTGTCTGATCCAAACCCAGCAAATGTCTCCTTCCACAAACGTGAGTACAGAGGCTCTCCTCAAAATGAAGAGTGATGAAGGTGAAAGTCACTGTGGTATCTGACTCTTTGCGACCCTATGGACTGTTTAGTCCATGGAAATCTGGCCAGAATTGCCTTTCCCTCCTCCAGGGAATCTTCCCAACCCAGGGATCAAACTGAGGTCTCCCGCATTGCAGGTGCATTCTTTACTAGCTGAGCCACAATGGAAGCCTGGGAAGAGTGATGGTAGATGGAAATGGTCCTGAAGCTGGCAGGTGTGGCAGTCAGGAAGGTAGCAATGTTAACACTGTTGAACAGTTGTCCCGAGCCAGGCACTGTGTGAAGACTTGAAACATGTGTTAGTTGATGCTTGCTGCAGTCTTTCTCAACTGAGACGACTTTATACTGCAGCTGGCAATGTTTGGCAATATTTTGGTTGTCACAATTTCGGGTGAGGGGGAATGCTACCAGCATTTAATGGGTAGAGATCAGGGAGGCTGCCAAATATTCTACACCAGACAGCCCCTGCCCTTCACCCCCAACAATCTTCCATTCCAAAAGGTCAGTAATGTCAAGATTCGGGCAACATGGCTGAATACAAAGTATCCCTTTTTTCCAGATAGGAAAACAAGCTCAGATAAATGAAATCATTTCCAAAGATCAGTAAGTGAAGGAAGCAGAATTAAACTTGAGGATATCTATCTGACCTCATAGCTTCAGAAGCAAACTAAGAAGTCACTGCTTCAGTCACAGGGAATTCCCTGCATCCAACAAAAAGATGTTTACATGGTCTGTTTTCAGCACTTTCTCAAGCTGTGAAATTAACCACACACCTAAAGGAAAACACAAATGAAAGAAAACGCACATGCATGTACAGTGTTTAAAGTTAAAAGCACTGATTGCACAGCTCGGTTATCAAATTGCCAAGTGGCATTAGTCAAATCACTTAACTTCTCTAAACTGCACTTTCCTCATTTAAAGAAAATGAATCACACTGAGGTACTAATAACTAAGACTTACTTAATATTACCGTGCTTGCCTGCAGTTTCTCTAGCTAATTAATCAACACGAAATTGTGTTAGTCTGATGTAAACTTTGCTTTGCATGTTAAGAAGCCACTCCTTAATCCAAAGGAATGAAAGCTGAAGCTAGCACTTCAGGAAACATAGTACAATAGCAAAAGAGATATTGTTGAATGGAAGGTATTTATGTATTTGTCGTGGAACTTCTACATCCATCAGAGGATCCAGTGGAAACCAGTCAGAGGACAAAACCGATCTGGCAGAAGAAGGCAGAACTTCCCAAGACAGCTGTAAACTTCAGGAATTAGACCCTGAGATTTAGTAGGTCAGTAGTTAAGTTCACTGCTGCCCCTGCTCTTGGGATGACACAATGTCACAGTGTGTGTTGCTCTGTAGATTTGTCTCTTTCTGGTATGGTGACCACTGACACAAGGCCAAAGAGTTTAGACTAACTTCCACAAGCAGTAGAAGGCTCCTTGAGGTCTTATGAGTGGAGGACTGATATTATCCATTGTTTTCTTTTACTTTAGTTTTAATTGGAGGATAACTGCTTTACAATATTGTGTTAGTTTCTGCCATACATCAACAAGAATCAGCCATAGACATGTATATGTCCCCTCCCTCTTGAAGGAGCCCCCACCTCCCACCCCACTAGGTTGTCACAGAGCACTGGGTTTGAGCTCCCTGCATCATACAGCAAATTCCCGCCCCGGAAAGCTCAGAGACAAATCAACATACCAATGGGCACCTTATCTTTGACAAAGGAGGCAGGAATACACAATGGAGAAAAGACAGCCTCTTCAATAAGTGATGCTGGGAAAATGGCACAGTAACATGTGAAAGAAGGAAACTAAAACACCTCCTAACATAAAAATAAATTCAAAATGGATTATAGACTTAGAGATAAGGCCAGAAACTATAAAGCTCCTAGAGGATAACATAGGCAGCACACTCCTTGACATAAATCACAGCAAGATATTCTATGACACACCTCCTAGAATAATGGAAATAAAAACAAAAATAAACAAGTGTAACCTAATTAAACTTAAAAGCTTTTGCACAGTGAAGGAAACTATAAATAAAGTGAAAAGACAACCCTTTGAATGAGAGAAAATAATAGCAAATGGATCAACTGACAAAAGGATTAATCTCCAAAATATACAAGCAGCTCATACAGCCCAATACCAGAAAAACAAACAGCCAGATCAAAAAGTGGGCAGAAGACCTAAACAAACATATCTCCAAAGAAACATACAGAAGGCTAATAAACATATGAAAAGATACTCAACATCACTCATTATTAGAGAAATGCAAATCAAAACCACAATGATGTATCAGGTCACATGAGTCAAAATGGTCATCATTAAAAAATCTACAAACAATAAATGCTGGAGAGGGTGTGGAGAAGAGGGAACTCTCTTGCACTGTTGGTGGGACTGTGATCCTAACCGTATGATGTTTCTGGAAAAGGTGAAACTACTGAGACAAAAAGCATGAGTAGCTGTCGGGAGTTCATGGATGATGAATAGGCGGACAACAAGAAATTTTTAGGTTAGAGAAACTCTTTAGTATGATAACATAATGGTGGATAAGCAACATTATTCAAAATCCATAAAACTGTACAACACGCAGAGTAAAACTTTATATAAATTATGAACTTATTTATCAAAAATTTATTGATACTGGTTTATCAGTTATAACAAATGTACAACACCAATGCAAGAGGTGAATAATAAGGGAACCTGTTTGTAGAGAGAAGTGCTTATAGAAGAGCTTGTAGACTCTCTGTACTATTTTTCCATAAATATATAACTGCTCTAAAAATAGTCTATTAACATTTTAGTAAATTTTCTCATCTACTATTATTATATATATACCCAAATAAATGATTTCTTTTTCCTTCAAAGTAGTATTTCCTTTGAAACTCACTCTTATTTAACTTGTGTCCTCATGAGCTGCTGTCAGACTTATCTTTCACTCCTCCCGAAAGAGGATGAGCCACCATTTCTTCTTAATCAAAACTAGAATGGCTGATTAGATATATTTGCTTTCTGAAAAAGAAAAAGAGATCTGATTGTTTTTGTTTCTTTCTTCTTCTTCTTTTTTTTTTTTTTTCTGCAGTTTTGAATGTTCCTATTCAATTTAACCTCTTGGAACGCATTTGGGATTTTTAAAATTTCAGTTCAGTTCAGTTCAGTTCAGACGCTTAGTCGTGTCCGACTCTCTACAACCCCATGAATCGCAGCACGCCAGGCCTCTCTGTCCATCACCAACTCCCAGAGTTCACTCAAACTCACGTCCATCGAGTCAGTGATGCCATCCAGCCATCTCATCCTCAGTCGTCCCCTTCTCCTCCTGCCCCCAATCCCTCCCAGCATCAGAGTCTTTTCCAATGAGTCAACTCTTCACATGAGGTGGCCAAAGTACTGGAGTTTCAGCTTTAGTATCATTCCTTCCAAAGAAATCCCAGGGCTGATCTCCTTCAGAATGGACTGGTTGGATCTCCTTGCAGTCCAAGGGACTCTCAAGAGTCTTCTCCAACACCACAGTTCAAAAGCATCAATTCTTCAGTGCTCAGCTTTCTTCACAGTCCAACTCTCACATCCATACATGACCACTGGAAAAACCATACCCTTGACTAGATGGGCCTTTGTTGCCAAAGTAATGTCTCTGCTTTTGAATATGCTATCTAGGTTGGTCATAACTTTCCTTCCAAGGAGTAAGCGTCTTTTAATTTAATGGCTGCAATCATCATCTGCAGTGATTTTGGAGCCCAAACAAATAAAGTCTGATACTGTTTCCACTGCTTCCCCATCTATTTCCCATGAAGTGATGGGACCAGATGCCATGATCTTCGTTTTCTGAATGTTGAGCTTTAAGCCAACTTTTTCACTCTCCTCTTTCACTTTCATCAAGAGGCTTTTTAGTTCCTCTTCACTTTCTGTCATAAGGGTGGTGTCATCTGTATATCTGGTGGCTCAGAGGTTAAAGCATCTGCCTCCAATGTGGGAGACCCAGGTTCATTTCCTGGGTCGGGAAGATCCCCAGGAGAAGGAAATGGTAACCCACTGGTATTCTTGCCTGGAGAATCCCATGGATGGAGAAGCCTGGTAGGCTACAGTCCACGGGGTCACAAAGAGTCGGACATGACTGAGCTACTTCACCTTCACCTTTCACTTTCATCAAGAGGCTTTTGAGTTCCTCTTCACTTTCTGCCATAAGGGTGGTGTCATCTGCGTATATGAGGTTATTGATATTTCTCCCGGCAATCTTTATTAAAGTATAGTTGATTTATAATGTGTTGATTTCTGTTGCACAGCAAAGTGATCTAGTTATACTTATATATAAATATTTTTTCATATTATTTTCCATTCTGGTTTATTCAAGAATATTGAATATAGTTCTCTGTGTTACACAGTAGGATCTTGTAATTTATCGCTGATATAAAAAATAGTTTGTATCTGCTAACCCCAAACTACCAATTCATCTTTCCACCACCCTACCCCCATTGCCAATCACAAGTCTGTTCTCTGTCTGTGAGTCTGCTTCTGTTTTGTAGATATGTTCATTTGTGTTATGTTTTAGATTCCATATATAAGTGACTTCGTATGGTATTTAACTTTCTCTTTCTTATCTGCTTCACTTAGTGTAATAATTTCTAGGTCCACCCATGGTGCAGCAAATTGCATCATTTCATTCTTTTCTATACCTAAATAGTATTGTGTATGTGTACCATATATTTTTTTATCCATTCATCTGTCAATGGACATTTAAGTTGTTTCAACATCTAGGCCATTGTGAATAGTGCTGCTATGAATGAAGGGATGCATGTATCTTTTTGAATTCTAGTTTTGTCCTGACGTATGCCCAGGATTGGGATTGCTGGATCATATGGTTGTACTATTTTTAGTTTTTTGAGGAAACTCCATACTGTTTTCAATACTGGCTGCACAAATTTACATTCCCACCAACAGTATATAAGAGTTCCCTTTTCTCTATACCCCTTCCAGCATTTGTTGTTTTTAGACTTTATATAAATTGAATCTACAGACAATCTACAAAGTTGGGATAATGTGGAAAATTATTTCAAAGAAAAGCCACAACACTGGAATATAGTTCTAGCCACTATACCTGGATTTTCCCCTAAATAGTAGCTTTATATTAGTTTCTGCTGATCATGTAAAGTGTACACAGACAAAAAGAAAATCTGCTTTAACCCCACGAAGAAAGTCAGTTTTCAATCTCATCATTGCTCCTTGGAAGGAGACATGTCCTTTTTCTTTAACTACTTTTACAATTCTCTGTCTTTTGTTCTTACCGGGTTTCCTCTGATGGCCTTAGATATAGGTTTATTTCTAGCACTTATTTTGCTTAAGGTTTATAACATTTTTTTGAAACTGTAACTTAATGTCTTTTTCATTTGGAGAAAATTATCAACCATGATTTTTCAACTATATCTTCTATACCATTTAATTCTCCTCTCCCACTGGGACTCCAATTACAGTTCTTGGTTATATATTTTCATCAGGCTCCATATGGCTCACACACTTTTTCTGTATTTTGCATCTTTTTTTTCCTCCATGCTCTTCATTTTCTACTGACCTGATTTCCAACCTATTAATGCTGCTGTAAGCTTGTCCAATTTGCTGTGAAACTCATCTGTTGAGTTCTTTAATATAGGTTATTTTATTTCTGTAATGTTCATATGTTCATATAATCTACCTTTAGTTTCTTGATAAAAAAAGTCTCCACTTTCACTAATTTCTTGAGTCTATAATTGTAGAGTTCATGTCTGATAAACCCAACACTTGAATTTTCTGTGAGTCTGTCTCTATTGCCTGATTTTCTATAATTAAAATGTTTGACTGGATTATAACTAATGTAAAGTACACAGATCTTAAGGTTATTTTCTCTATGGATGTTTGCATATGTATACCCTCATGCAACCCCCATCATATCAAAATATAATGCATGTTCAGTCACTCAGTCATGTCCAGCCATATGCACAATAGCCTGCTAGGCTCCTCTGTCCATGGGACTTTCCCGACAAGAATACCGAGTGGATTGCCATGCCCTCCTCCAGGGGACTTTCCCAATCCAGGGATGGAACCCTCATCTTCTGCATTGCCAGGCAGATTCTTTACCATTGAAACACCTGGGAAGCCCAAGATATGGTAGTTATTAACAATAGATAGAGTTTAACAAATCAATAAGAATAAAGAGAATCACCACAAAGGAAAAAATGGACAAAAGACCTAAAAGGAAATTCACAAAGATCATACAAATACAAGAATAGATCTGAAAGATGTGTAGGCTTACTTTTAGTCAAGGAAATACAAAAATTAAAATAGTAATAAGATACTATTTTTCACACATTGCATTGTTACAAATTAATGCATCATTGATCTATGATGGTAAAAAAAGACTTTCATATGTGACAGACTTGACGTGAAAATTGTTAATTGGAAGGTCTCTCTCTGTGTTTAAATTTATTTATTCTTTGGTTCAGCAATTCCATGGTTAAGACTCTGTCATTCAGAAATTTTCATAAAAGCATACAAAGGTATATTAGCTAAGATTCTGTTCTTAATGATTTACATATATTAACTGATATAATTCTCAAAATAATTTAGAGGTAATAAATATATTCCAGTCTGAATGATAGTTGAAATAGAAAATTAAAACTTAAAAAAGGAATATAGTACTTGTTGTGCCTCAAACACTATATAGAAGAGAAAATTTTTTTTTTTAAAGAATGACTGAATGGAGCAGACGAGGCATAGACCAGAAAGTGTTGCCCAGGTAAGTCAAGGGTCATAACATGGAACCAGTCGGGTAAAGACACAAGGCTGTGCTAGTCACCTAAAATTTGATACTGATGGGAGAAGATTCCACTAAGTTCACACTAAGTATTTTCAATCACCTGTTATCTCTGTGTGGCTCCACAGTGCCAACTGCTGTGGGGCTTGGGAAGGACTACAAGACTTAGTCTCAAAGGGTCTGAATATCATGTGAAAACACTGTCCACTCTGCTCTAGCTTCCCAAAGAAGAAGCCTTGCTCAGATATCTAGGTAGAATTTGGAGCCTCATGTGGGAATTTCTGGTCAAGTGTTTCCATGGTTTGTCTCTGTTTTTTCTCATGGCTGTTCTGTATCTGATTCATCTGTCTCCTCCATACTTTGTGTCTGGCACACAATGGACAATCAGTGAATGGCTGTCGAATACATGGATAGACACATAGGTGAGTAGATGGGAGGATAGCAGGTTCTAATATTAACCCTTTCCTTATATATAGATGACAAAGTGGCACTAGATGATAGTCAAAGTTTGCTTTTCTGCAAATATTTCTACATTCTTTTCTAGCTTATTTCTTTCTCTAAGATTCCACGTCTGTGGAGTTTATTTCTACTCTTTTAAGTTTTATCAGTACAGAGAAAACTATAACTAAAAGGATGCCATTTGCTTTAGCTGTTTTTCCTCTTTTCAAAGCAGACTGATCTTTTGTATCTATTGTTTTGTGTTTCTGAGAAAACAAGTACTAACAGCCTCCAAGATAAATATCAGAGTATATGTCCACTGTCATATTAATTTCTCTCTGTAAGGAAAATCTATTATGTTTATTATTTTTATTATTTCCATGGACACTGAAATCCTGATACATCTCACACTGCCACCATTGCCAGCAATTCTCAGCAATCATGCACAGCTGAAGCAAGGCATCAAGATGGCATAGGAAGAGCCAGTGAGGCTTCCAGAAGCACAGCTCAGGCTAAGGAAACAGCAGCTGCCTGAAGCATGCTCATCCCATGATGGAGAACTGAAGGCCCAGAGACCAAGTCAAACTATGCAGACACATTCCAAGCCTCTGCCGGGATGCGGCTGAGGTCATGTTCACTCACATTCCATTGGCCAAAACAAACCTCATGGCCCACAGGGCAGGGCATCACACTGGGTTCATGCTGGGGAAGAGAAGAAGAAATATTTGTTAGATAATATTACAAGCTATCACAGGGGAGGGTGGGAGTGTTCATTCCAAATTTAACTCTCAAGGTCCCTGCTGCCTCCTCAGAGTTCCCTGGAGCTCTGCCTGCTTTGTATGTTTTGGTGACTTCTACCACCCAGAGCAAAGATAATAATTAAAAGGGCCATCATTTATTGAGTATCCAGTATGTCCTTGCCTTATATGTATATGTGTGTGTGTGTGTATTATTTTTAATTCTCACCACAGATCTTTCAGGTAGGACTTGCTATGCTCATACTATATATGAGAAAGCTACAGATCAAAGAGAGAAAGTATCTAGTTCAATGTCACTAAGTCCATGCCAGAGATAGATGGCAAGCCTAGTTCTAGCAATCTATCTAATTGCCCATGAACATATTCCAGCTTCTTAGGGTGCTCAATTCTACTGACCATCTTCTCTGATTGACTGATTGATGAAAAAGTCCTACACATAAAAAAAGAAAAAAAAAACTAAATTTAAAAGATTCAAAATACCAAGTATTTAGAAGAACTACTGTCTCCATACACTTCTAGTGGCAATAGAAAACAATCTTCCCAAGTATAGATATAAGATATAGAGGGTGGCTCAGACAGTAAAGAATCAGTGCACAATGCAGGAGACCCAGGTTCAATCCCTGGGTCAGGAAGATCCCCTGGAGAAGGAAATGGCTACCCATTCCAGTATTCTTGCCTGGAGAATCCCATAGACAGAGGAGCCAGGTGGGCTACAGTCCACGGGGTCGCAAAGAATCAGACACAACTGAGTGACAAACTCTTTGAACTTTGAGATGTGGTTGATATAGATACAGATACAGGCATAGACATACATATAGATATATAAGTAAAGAATGATTTTTTAAAAATCTTTTTATTGGAGTATAGTTGCTTTACAATGTTATGTTAGTTTCAACTGTACAACAACATGAATTACCTATATGTGTGTGTGTGTGTGTGTGTGTGTGTATATACACACACATCCCCCTCCCTCTTGGACCTCCCTCCCAACCACTCCTATCCCATTCATCTAGGTCATCACAGAGCACCAAGTTGAGCTGCCTGTGCTATACAGCAGCTTCCCTCTAGTTATCTATTTTACACAGAATAGTATATATGTTAATCCTGATTTCTCAATTCACCCCATCCTCCCTACCCCCACTGTGTCCACATATCCTTTCTCTTCATCTGCATCTGTACTCCTGCCCTGCAAATAGGTTTATCTAACTTGAATGTCAGGTCCATGAATCAAAGCAAATTGGAAGTGGTCAAACGGGAGATGGCAAGAGTAAATATCAACATTCTAGGAATCAGCAAACTAAAATGGACTGGAGTGGATGAATTTAACTCAGATGACCATTATATCTACTACTTCAGACAGGAATCCCTTAGAAGAAATGGAGTAGCCATCATGGTCAACAAAAGAGTCCGAAATGCAGTACTTGGATGCAATCTCAAAAACGACAGAATGATCTCTGTTCGTCTCCAAGGCAAACCGTTCAATATCATGGTAATCTAAGTCTATGCCCCAACCAGTAATGCTGAAGAAGCTGAAGTTGAATGGTTCTATGAAGAACTACAAGACCTTTTAGAACTAACACCCAAAAGGGATGTCCTTTTCATAATAGGGGACTAGCATGCAAAAGTAGGAAGTCAAGAAACACCTGGATAACAGGCAAATTTGGCCTTGGAATATGGAATGAAACAGGGCAAAGACTAATAGAGTTTTGCCAAGGGAACACACTGGTCATAGCAAACACCCTCTTCCAACAACACAAGAGAAGACTCTACACATGGACATCACCAGATGGTCAACACCGAAATCAGATTGATTATATTCTTGGCAGTCAAAGATGGAGAAGCTCTATACAGTCAACAGAAACAAGACCAGGAGCTGACTGTGGCTCAGATCATGAACTCCTTATTGCCAAATTCAGATTTAAATGGAAGAAAACAGAAAAAACCACTAGACCATTCAGGTATGATCTATATCAAATCTGTTATGATTATACAGTGGAAGTGAGAAATAGATTTAAGGGATTAGATCTGATAGACAGAGTGCCTAATGAACATTGGACGGAAGTTCCTGACATCCTAGAGGAAACAGGGATCAAGACCATCTCCATGGAAAAGAAATGCAAAAAAGCAAATGGCTCTCTGAGGGGGTCTTACAAATAGCTGTGAAGAGAAGTGAAAAGCAAAGGAGAAAAGGAATGATATTCCCATTTGAATGCAGAGTTCCAAAGAATAGCAAGAAGAGATAAGAAAGCCTTCCTCAGCGATCAATGTAAAGAAACAGAGGAAAACAACAGAATGGGAAAGACTAGAGATCTCTTCAAGAAAATTAGAGATACCAAGGAAACATTTCATGCAAAGATGGGTTCAATAAAGGACAGAAAAATGGTATGGACCGAAAAGAAGCAGAAGATATTAAGAAGAGGTGGCAAGAATACACAAAAGAACTGTACAAAAAAGAGCTTCATGGCCCAGATAATCATGATGGTGTGATCACTCAGCTAGAGCCAGACATCCTGGAATGTGAAGTCAAGTGGGCCTTAGAAAGCACCACTACGAACAAAGCTAGTGGAGGTGATGGAATTCCAGTGGAGCTATTTCAAATCGTGAAAGATGATGCTGTGAAAGTGCTGCACTCAATATGCCAGCAATTTTGGAAAACTCAACAGTGGCCACAGGACTGGAAAAGGTCCGTTTTCATTCCAATTCCAAAGAAAGGCAATTTCAAAGAATGCTCAAACTACCACACCATTGCAGTCATCTCACATGCTAGTAAAGTAATGCTCAAAATTCTCCAAGCCAGGCTTTAGCAATACGTGAACCGTTAACTTCCAGATGTTCAAGCTGGTTTTAGAAAAGGCAGAGGAGCCAGAGATCCAATTGCCAACATCCAAGGGATCATCAAAAAAGCAAGAGAGTTCCAGGAAAAATCTATTTCTGCTTTATTGACTATGCAAAAGCCTTTGACTGTGTGGATCACAATAAACTGTGGAAAATTCTGAAAGAGATGGACATACCAGACCACCTTGCCTGCCTCTTGAGAAATCTGTATGCAGGTCAGGAAGCAAGAGTTAGAACTGGACATGGAACAGACTGGTTCCAAATAGGAAAAGGAGTACATCAAGGCTGTATATTGTCACCCTGCTTATTTAACTTATATGCAGTGTACATCATGAGAAACGCTGGGCTGTAAGAAGCACAAGCTGGAATCAAGATTGCCAGGAAAAATTTCAATAACCTCAGATATGCAGGTGACACTACCCTTATGACAGAAAGTGAAGAGGAACTAAAAAGCCTCTTGATGAAAGTGAAAGAGGAGAGTGAAAAAGTTGGCTTAAAGCTCAACATTCAGAAAATGAAGATTATGGCATCTGGTCCCATCACTTCATGGCAAATAGATGGGGAAACAGTGGAAACAGTGTCAGACTTTGTTTTTTGGGGCTCCAAAATCATTGCAGATGGTGACTGCAGCCATGAAATTAAGAGATGCTTACTCCTTAGAAGGAAAGTTATGACCAACCTAGATAGTATATTCAAAAGCAGAGACATTACTTTGCCAGCAAAGGTCCATCTAGTCAAGGCTATGGTTTTTCCAGTGGTCATATATGGATATGAGAGTTGGACTGTGAAAAAAGCTGAGCACAGAAGAATTAATGCCTTTGAACTGTGGTGCTGGAGAAGAGTCTTGAGAGTTCCTTGGACTACAAGGAGATCCAAACAGTCCATCCTAAAGGAAATCAGTCCTGGGTGTTCACTGATGCTAAAGCTGAAACTCCAGTACTTTGGCCACCTCATGTGAAGAGTTGACCCATTGGAAAAGACTCTGATGCTGGGAGGGATTGGGGGCAAGAGGAGAAGGGGACGACAGAGGATGAGATGGCTGGATGTCATCACCGACTCGATGGACATGAGTTTGAGTGAACTCCAGGAGTTGGTGATGGACAGGGAGCCCTGGCGTACTGCAATTCATGGAGTCACAAAGAGTCGGACACCGCTGAGCGACAGAACTTACAATTTTTTTAGATTCCATATATTTTCATTAACATACAATATTTATTTTTCTCTTTTGGACTTATTTCACTCTGTATGACAGACTCTAGGTCCATCCACATCTTTATAAATGACCCAGTATTGTTCCTTTTTATGGCTGAGTAATATTCCATTGTATATTGACTTGAGCGGATTAAAGAGGGGTAAATGTCCTTAAAAAAAGCCAGGATCCTAAAGGTAACATTTAACAAAAAGTTACAAAATACAGGGAAATAAGCCAGTAGGACTGAAAGTTTTGGAGCACTGGTGTGAAACGGTTGGAGAATCAGAAGAGATGTGCAATAAAGTAAAGTTAAGGATTTAGAGCAGGGTGGGATGAAGACATTAGAATGTTTGAACTTTCGGTGATGACTCAAGCAAGCAAGGGCTTCCCATGTGGCGCTTCCCATGTGGTAAAGAACCCATCTGCCAAAGCAAGAGACCTAAGACATGTGGGTTTCATCCCTGGGTCAGGAAGATGCCCTGGAGGAGGGTATGGGAACCCACTTGCCTGAAGAATCCTATGGACAGAGGGGCCTGGCGGGCTATAGTCCATGGGGTTACAAAGAGTAGGACATGACTTAAGCAACTTAGCATGCAAGCAAGCAGGAATGCACAATGTATCCACCTGGATATTCCTTTGGGACAAGGTGGATAACCATTTCAATTTAGAGTTTCATCTGGAATTGCTTGGGGGCTGGGGAGACTCATGACCAGTCCTTCAAAGAGATAACAGAATTGATATCTCCCTTCCTTGACACATACCCCTTAAATCATGTAGAGTTTAGCCTGGGATAACAAGCTAAGTTACGCCTCCTTGGTATATCCATGCATTTTACTGAAACAAATTCAGAGACTCAAGCTAGTTGCTACTAACTTTCATCTTGCTAAAACAAGCCCATTTTCTCAGCCAGCTGAATGTGGGTTTGTTGTTGTTGTTGTTGTTGTTGTTACTTTTTGTATTTTAGGTTTTCCCAAGTGTGCTTCAAAAATTTAAAAAAAAAAAACCCAAACCATGATTCGAATTCTACTGCAGAGGGCTTTTGTTTTAAAAGCAACCCTCTTCCACCACATACTCCCCTACCCATAAGTGGGCTCTCCAAAGACTCTTCTACCATCACTAATAGGAGGTCTCTAGTGGGTTAATTCATTTTTCTAGATAATATATTATTACTAATTATCTTAGTTTTTGAGTTGCCAACTTCAGACTTTTCATGGACGTTACTCTTCATTTATCCCATCCCAGATCCATTCTCCTACTACTCATGCCCAGGGGAAGGACACTGCTGGTAAAGACTGAGCAGTGGAGGTTGCATTTAGGTTCAGCCAAAGAAAGCCCTCACATGAGGCAGGTGGAGTGAGACCAGACCTGTAACCCAGTCCACCCTCAAAATATTCTGTAAGCCCATGTGTTTCATCATTGTCACTCCAGGGTCCTGAGAACAATGGCAGGTGAGCACTCTGGCACCACCCCCAATTCCTCTCCCCCTTTTCTCCAAAAATCAAATAGTTGCATCATTATGTTTGGTCTTCTCTTGGTTGGTTATTTTTGCAACTTTTAATGAGACATGTAGGGAGCACATCTGCCATCAAATGCCATCCACACCTCTACACTCTCTCTGTCAATCAAGAATAAAAGCATCCTTCCCCTCCATCTCCATCACTGATGGACCTGGACTTGCAAAGTGTTATAAAAAATTGCAGTCTGTGCCCTGACCCCTGGTGGGGTTTTTTTTTTCCCCACTACATGTTTATTTTGAATCTGAATACCAATTAACAGTGCCTGTGTGTGGTAGCCACAGAATGATTTCCACTGAAGAGCCTGATGGTGTGGGAGGCTTGTATTTCCTGTTCTTGGGGTCTGACATCTTTTTGCCAGCATTTCCCAAAAGAGAATCTCCCCAGACTTGTGGCAAAATGAGTGATCTTTTCTCACTCTCCACAAATGGCCCCAAGTGATGCCATATTTTAGTGTGCTTCATATTTGGGCCATGACTTATTTGTGCAGATTTTTGTTTGTTTTCCTGGCGTTATAGCCAACAATGTTTTTTACCATGTGGAAAAGCTATGTATGCACTCTCACCATATTTTCAGGTGTATCCAGCCAATCAGGCATCTTGTCATCTACAGAATCACTCCTTCTGAGGTTCACCAACCCCCAGAAGGAAAGAAACACCTCTGAACTTCCCTACCCTCCAGCCACACCAACTACCGCCTGGATCCCAGGGCTCCTCTGCACTGGCATCTTCTTGTTCCAGCAAATTTTATCCTCCAAGAGCTTTCTTCTGTGTTTAAGAGCTAAATGTTTTGAGTCTGTGTGTATCCATAGATATCTTTATTCTTCTCTCACAGTCCAATTGCTCTTTCAGTCAGTAGCAAGATGAAAGGTTCAAGGGCATCTCGACCCCCTGAGCTTTGAAAACACTGCCTTCAGTCTTCTAGCATCCTGTACTAGTGATATGAGTTCTGATGCCAGTCTGATTTTATTCTTCTATAGAATGTGCCCCTGCTGCCCACCCTCCACCCGCCGGTCTCTGAAAGCTGTTAAAAATTCCTCTTCAGCATTGTTGCTCTGAAGCTATATAACAGAGATATATGCATTTTTAAAATTCATCCCTTCCAGTCTGAAGACCCACATTCTTGACTGAGCTCCAAACTATTTCCTCCTCCCTTCTTTGCGTCGTTGTAATTTATATGTATTTCCCCCCACTTCCATCTTCTCTGTTCTCTCTTCTAGAAATTAATTCTAGTTGGACCTCTTAGGTCATCTCTCATCTTTTTTTCATTTGTTTTGCCCCAAGTATAGATTAAACTTTATCTTTAATTTTAGTTTTAACTTTCAACTTTTTCATTGAATTTTTCACTTCAGCCAGCATATTATTAATTTCCAATAATTCTTTCTGGTTATTTGCTTTTCCTTTTTCATAGCACATTATTCTTATTTTATAGTTTTAATATTTTCCCAAATCTTTGAGCATATTACAATTCTGCTTTTTTTTTCTTCACTTTAAGTTACTTTCTTTTTTGTTTCTGTTTCTTTAACTGACATTAGTTTCTTTCTTTTCTGTTTTTTTTCTTTTCAACTTGGCCCTTTTCTCCCATGTTCTGGTTCTTGTACGTGACTTGGTTGTCATATACTGTTGTCTATCAACATTTAAAAATGAAAGACCAGGCTGACTATTCTAAAGTGTTGTTAAGAACTTCCTCTTTTATTGTCTGAATCCATCTGTTTCCTAATCAGCCTTTCTTTGGGAGGAAAAATTTGACTGGAAGATCCATGTTTCTAAATTACATCATCTCTGCTTTAGAGTATGTGGAAGAGGAATTTTCTGACAGGCTCTGTGCCCCCAAATCCCAGAAAGAGGAGAGTTTTGCTGAAAAAAAAGCTTCTTCCCACATTAGCAGCCTTGGTTCATTTACAAGTTTTCTTAATTTTCCTAAGAACTGCTACTGCTACTGCTAAGTCACTTCAGTCGTGTCCGACTCTGTGCAACCCCATAGACGGTAGCCCACTAGGCTCCCCCGTCCCTGGGATTCTCCAGGCAAGAACACTGGAGTGGGTTGCCATTTCCTTCTCCACTGCATGAAAGTGAAAAGTGAAAGTGAAGTCATTCAGTCATGTCCAACTCTTGGCGACCCCATGGACTGCAGCCTACCAGGCTCCTCCGCCCATGGGATTTTCCAGGTAAGAGTACTGGAGTGGGGTGCCATTGCCTTCTCCGTTTCCTAAGTACATCCAATTGTTTTTGTCTGGGGCGGGGCTGTGGTGGGGGGCTGGCATTTTATTCCCAAAAGATGGGAGAGGGGAGTTTCCTCCACCCCAAATCTTCAACACGTCTCCTTGCCATCATCCCCACTTCTAACTCCCACCCTCCAACAGCTGACACTGAGCCTAAACCTCTGTGTCTCCGAAAGACTTAATGGTACCCTCCCCATACCACTCACTCCCCATGGCTAACCCATCGGCCTCCCCCAGAGCTGGAGCCTTTGTTTCCCTATTTCCTCTACTCAGCATGCTTCACACCCTATCCATTTTCCCACAGTTATTGAAATCTCTTACATGCTGAAGGATCTCCTTAAAGCATCTTCCCTTTGGAAGTTAATTTTTTTTATTTTTATTGAAGTACACTTGGTTTATAATGTTGTATTCATTTCTGGTGTACAGAAAAGAGATTCAGTTATATGTGTGTGTGTGTGTGTGTGTGTGTGTGTGTGTGTGTGTGTGTGTGTTCAGTCATGAGTGACTCTTTGTAACCTCATGGACTGTAACCCATCATGCTCCTCTGATCATGGGATTTCCCAGGCAAAAATACTGGAGTGGGCTGCCATTTCCTTCTCCAGGGGATATTCCTGATCCAGGGATTAAACCTGTGTCTCCTGCTGTGGCAGGTGGATGCTTTACCAATTAGCCACCAGGGAAGCCATATAATATACATTATTTTCATATTCTTTTCCATTAAGATTATATGTATATATATATATATATATATATATATATATGTATATATATATTATTTTCCATTAAGATTTTCCATTATGTATATATATACACATGTATACGCATGTATGTATATATACATACATATACGTATGCATGCATGCTAAATCTCTTCAGTCATGTCTGACTCTTTGTATCCCTATGGATTGTAGCCTGCCAGGCTTGCCAAGCGCGTCTGTCCATGGGATTCTCCAGGCAAGAATACTTGAGTGGGTTGCCATGCCCTCCTCTAGGGGATCTTCCCAACCCAGGGATCAAACCTGCATCACTTGCAGCTCCTGCATTGCAGGCAGATTCTTTACCACTGAGCCACCAGGGGAAGCCCTTTGTATATACATACATTACTTTCATATTCTTTTCCATTAAGATTTACTACAGGATACTGAATATAGTTCCATATGCTATATAATAGGACCTTGTTATTTATTCATTCTGTTTATAATTGTTACTGTTCTTCAGTCGCTAAGTCATGTCTGACTTTTTGCAACATGGAAACTAATTTCTTTTATTGTTCCTTTCACATAATTGTAATGGGCTATTGAAAGTGAGAGAGTATGAAATACACTAATTTTATTGTGTAGAGCCGCCCACCTGCAGAAACTTATAAAGGAAAGAAATAACTAGACACTCACACCCACATGGCCTTGCCATGACCATTATCATCTGGAGGTGGACCAATTATATCTGGTGGAGATCATGACACACATTTATGTCTGTGTGTGTTTATTCACATGATATTTTAAACTTTTTCTACAGTGCTGTGAAGCCTGTACGTTTATCATTTTAATGAATGTGTGAGCTTCCAAGGGGGTCCTGCAACAGCTCCCTAGAAGCACACCAGATGGAGGCATCATTAACCTCACTTAGCACATGAGAAAACCTTGGAGGCAAAGACACTTGGCAAAGTGGCAAGTGGTGACCCACAAATGAGAAATCATATCACCACATTCCCAATCCTGGTCCTTCCTTACTAGTGACATTGCTCTGGCATGAAATAAGTGGAGCTCACAGCAAATAGAATCACCACTCCGTCTTCCCAGTCACAGACTCCATGCCCAGAATTCCTCCCTCTTCTTGGGCCCAAGACAGTAAAAAAGGAGGAAGCTGACTCTTCCTTTGTTGGGCCAAGAGTTCAGCTGGGAGCAGCTGGAGAAGCCATTTTTTAGTTCAGTTATATCCAAACTTAAATCCAGAGGAAAAGGCTGTGACCCAGAAAGGGCTCCCTGGAACTTTGTAATTCACTAAATGCTGGAAAATTCTATTTCCCTATGTTCTGAGGGGAACCAGTGGAAATTCGTCCAGCAACTTTTTGCCTCTTTCCTCAGGTATGAATAACCTAACCTTATCAAGCTGAGCAGGAAACCAGTGAATCACCAAGGAACACAGGCTGAGCAGGAAGGGTCCTAAGGAGAGTGAACTGCCAGCCCTTCCCCACCACAGAGCCTTCACTGAGTAGTTGTGTGAACCTCAGCAGTTCCTTCACCTCTCTGGTGCCCGGTTTCCCCTCTTGTAAAATGAAAAAGATAGAAAGGAAAAACAAACAAAAATAAAGCACCTCCTGCCTTGTAAGGACACTATGACATTAGCAATAATCACATATGAGAGTCCTCAACATAGCATCAGGTCTGGCACATCCTATGTCTTCAGGAAATTGTCTCTATCTACATAATCCTATGCCTTCTGGGGATGTGTTTCCCTGAAAATTCACACATTCCCCACTGTGTGGGAACCACCCAGGCTGACCTCCAGGCTGTGCCGTTTACCCAGGCTCTTCTAAGATTCCAGCCAGCTCCACCCCCACATTTTTCTGTGCTCTTCCTGTTTGTTTGGTTTCTTTGTTTGGTTGGTTTCGGGTTTGTTTATTTATTTTGCTTCTGTTTGGTTTTTGTTTGTTTGTTTGTTTTCCCAGCATGAAGCTTCCTGGCTCATTTCAATCCTAGCTCCTAATAAATTGACATTAGAGCTGTCCCCCGCTGCATGAGATTTTTGCCTATGGTAGTTTCAAACTATCTCAGACTACCTGGTGTTTCTGCTGGGTTTCTATGCAGTCCATTTCCCCTAGGTTCAGATTATAAACTGTCAGACACAGACCATTACAGACGCTTCAAGATCTGCCCTTAGATGAGGTTCCCTGTAAGTCAGGGGCATGGACTGTGGCTCGAGGTCTCACAGTCTCACTGACTTTGAACTTGGGGTACCCTCCTCTCTGCCTGGTAAGCTGAGAGCCAGCCTTCAGCAGTCTAGATCAAAGTGGGCTAGCAGGTCAGCATCAGCAACCAACATCAGGTTCTCTCCCTCTCAGACTTCATACTTCCTCACCAACGCTCCTCCTTGGAAAGACCTGTGTGCTACTGGAGAAGGGGTGGGTTTACTGGGGAAGTGTGTGTGGTGGGGGGTGTACTGCCCTAGGTCTGTCTGTGCTTCTCTGTGCACTGCCTTTTCCACGCTGCTCTCCACTCTCCTCAATACTCACAACTGTGGCAGCATTACTGAACCAAACCCCTTCTCTCCCCTACTCTTAAAATATACAGAGCCACAGCCTGCTTTGCTGAAAAGTTGCCAACTTGCCAATCAGCTAAGTCAAACTATTTCTATGCCGATGAGGAAGAACCAGAAAAAGACCCAAGAAGACAATATTTGCAATATACATGAAAAAGTACTGCTGCCGCCTTTTGTGTGTTAAGAGTTCAGATAATCAATAAGAAAAACATTAGCTCCCTCTCTGAATTTGGAAATAGCATGAAAAATATACTCACCTAAAAGAACACATAATTTGTAAATGTGCCTATGACAGCATATTCAACCTCACAAGTCATCAAGAAAATGCAAACGCAGATAACTACATGTTTCTCATCTACAGAATCTACAGAATGACTTAAAATCTAGTGCTTAATTCTGAGATGAGCACTGGCACTCTTGACTGGGGAGAATACAAATTGGAATAGGCACAGCTCATGAATATATCAAAAGCCTTAAACACACTTTGACTCTTTGATTCAGTAATTCCACTTGTGGAATACTAGCTAAGAGGGAAAAATACATGAAATGAAGATATTTATGTTCACAGGGTTTATGAAAGCAGCGTTTAACAAAGAAAAGGAAACAACTTAGTAATTAAAATGAATTAAAATTCTTTCATATTTCTACATGGAAAAATGGTTATGACATAATGTTTGGGAGGGAAAACTCAGCACTCAAAATTACACGTGTGCTGTGTGCTAAGTCACTTTAGCAGTGTCAACTCTTTATCACGCTATGGACTGTAAGCCTTCCAGGTTCCTCTGCCCATGGGATTGTCCAGGTAAGAAAGAATACTGGAGTGGGTTGCGATGCTCTCCTCCAAGGGATCTTCCCAATCCCCGATCAAACCTGCACCTCTTACGTCTCCTTCATTGGCAGTCAGGTTCTTTACCACGAGTGCCACCTGGGAAATTTTAGTCAAGGAAATCTCAGTAGTACAAAACAAAGGTCCACAGATGCCAAAAAAAAAAAAAAAAAAAAGCTAGAAATAAAAATACCTTCACATCCAGAAATCAGGGCTTCTCTGATGTCTCAACAGGTAAAGAATTTGTCTACAATGCAGGAGACACGGAGACACCTGCTCAGTTCCTGGGTTGGAAAGATCCCCTGGAGGAGGAAAGTGGCAACCCACTCCAATATTCTTGCCTGAAAAATCCAGTGGACAGAGAAGCCTGGCAGGCTACAGTCTGTGGGGTCACAAAGAGTCAGACATGAGTAACTGATACATGACAGGTATCAGAGCTTAAGAGCAGTTGTTAGAATTGGGTTTGATTTTTTTTCCCCTCTCCATTTAGCCTTTTTACACAAAGTGCATCTATTCCTTTGATGAAGGACAAACCTTTTATTAGAATTTTTAAACTTTTTATTAGAAATTCATTTAAATTAAAAAATTAAAGCCCTCAAGTAAAATCTGTCCACCTCTGCCTCTAAGAACTCATAGCCCTCTCCTAAGAAGGAGACCAGCAGCAAGTGTATGTTAGTCTGGGGTGGGCATAAAGCAGGCAGGGGTGCACCTCCTGTGGGCAACTCCTACCTTGTATGGTGCTTGGAAGAAAGAGAAAATCCCCAACATGGCCTCCATCGCACCCTCTTATCCCTTGGAGGGTTGTAGGGGGGTTACACCAACCCTGTCCTACACGCATTAGAGTCTGCCAGGGCTGAGACTCAATCCTGGTTCTACTGCCATGATCAAATTCTTGTCACTGTTCCCAACCTCAGTTTTCTTACCTTTAAAATGTGTCCTTCAGGAGGGAAAGGGGCTAGGGATGAATTGGGAGATTGGGATTGACATAAATGTACTATTGATACTCTGGATAAAATAGATAACTAATGAGAACCTACTGTTCAGCACAGGGAACTCTACCCAGTGCTCTGCGGTGCCCTCAAAAGGAAGGAAATCCAAAAAAGAGAGGCTATGTATGTGTATAGCTGATTCACTTTGCTGTACAGCAGAAACTAACACAACAATGTAAAGCAAGTATACACCAATAAAAAATGAATTTAAAAATAAAATGGGCCCTTGACAATATCCTGTTTGAAGGTACTCATGGAAACTAAGTGAGATGAGAACTGCTTTATTGTTGCAAGACAGAGCTGAGCTTTTTACCTCATTAATAAATATCTAACACATTAAGACACACTAGCAACGGATTTCTGTGATTTAATGTCAGACTCTTGCCATATTATCTAATGTCTCATATAACTATCTTTTTAAAATAGTCCTCATTTCTTTAATATTAGGTACTTTCATGGTTAAATCTTCTAAAATATCAAACATGTCCCCACTAGCTGAACTACTCACTATTAAAGACTGTGCTGTGTGCTTAGTCACTCAGTCATGTCCCACTCTTTGAGACCCCAGGGACTATTAAATACTATTTACCTTCTTTTCAGATTTGCCTGGGGTCCTTACCATAAACCAAGTGTTCCAGTGAAGGAGAAAGGAACAGATAACTTGAACTCCTATGTGCTGAGTAAGACATCATATTGTCTGTTTCATGATTAACTGGCTAATGTATCACTCATAACAAACAAGGTTTGCAGATCTCTTCAATTTCATAGATGAGAAATATGAGGCTCAGAGAAGTCAAGTAAAATGCTGAGTGTAACCCAGCTAGAAGGCAGTAAAGCCACAGAACCAGATGGAGTCCCAAAGTCTCAGGTCCTTGGTAGCCCAGGGTGCAGTCACATTCTCTCCTTAAGGAAGGAGCCGAGATGTTTTTTTGTTTGTTTGTTTTAATTTAAATTTATTTATTTTAATTGGAGGCTAATTACTTTACAATATTGTATTGGTTTTGCCATACATCAACATGAATCCACCACGGGTATACATGTGTTCCCCATTTTGAACCCCCCTCCCACCATCACCTTAATACCAAAACCTGACAAAGATGCCACAAAAAAAGAAAACTACAGGCCAATATCACTGATGAACATATATGCAAAAATCCTCAACAAAATTCTAGCAATCATAATCTAACAACACATTAAAAAGATCATATACTATGACCAAGTGGGCTTTATCCCAGGGATGCAAGGATTCTTCAATATCCACAAATCAATCAATGTAATACACCACATTAACAAATTGAAAAAATAAAAGCCATATGATTATCTCAATAGATGCAGAGAAATCCTTTGACAAAATTCAACATCCATTTATGATTAAAACTCTCCAGAAAGCAGGAATAGAAGGAACATACCTCAACATAATAAAAGCTATATACAACAAACCCACAGCAAACATTATCCTCAATGGTGAAAAATTGAAAGCATTTCCCCTGAAGTCAGGAACAAGACAAGGGTGCCCACTCTCACCACTACTATTCAACATAGTTTTGGAAGTTTTGGCCACAGCAATCAGAGCAGAAAAAAAAAATAAAAGGAATCCAAATTGGAAAAGAAGTAAAACTCTCACTGTTTGCAGATGACATGATCCTCTACATAGAAAACCCTAAGGAGCCAAGATGTTTTAGAATGCTACTTTGCTCTTGTATCTCATCTGAATAGTTTGTTCAGCTTTCTACTCTTGTTGTTCAGTTGTTTAGTTACTTAGTTTTGGGCTTCCTGTCCATAAGGAATTTGTGGCATTTTTTTGGTGCTTTTAATCTGTCCTACCTGGCAACCACTCCAGTACTCTTGCCTGGAATATCCCACGGACGGAGGAGCTAGGTAGGCTACAGTCCATGGAGTCTCAGAGTCAGACACAACAGAGCAACTTCACTTTCACTAAGAAATTAATTAAGCAAATTTTAGGCTTATGTCCAAAGACTAGTTAACTGTAAGTGAGGTTCTGGGAAGTCCTTCCATTCAGTTCAGTTCAGTTCAGACGCTCAGTCATGTCTGACTCTTTGCACCCTATGAATCGCAGCACGCCAGGCCTCCCTGTCCATCACAGAGAGTTCACTCAGACTCACATCCATAGAGTAAGTGATGCCATCCAGCCATCTCATCCTCAGTCGTCCCCTTCTCCTCCTGCCCTCAATCTCTCCCAGCATCAGAGTCTTTTCCAATGAGTCAACTCTTTGCATGAGGTGGCCAAAGTACTGGAGTTCCAGCTTTACCATCATTCCTTCCAAAGAAATCACAGGGTTGATGTCCTTCAGAATGGACTGGTTGGATCTCCTTGCAGTCCAAGGGACTCTCAAGAGTCTTCTCCAACACCACAGTTCAAAGGCATCAATTCTTCGGTGCTCAGCTTTCTTCACCGTCCAACTCTCACATCCATACATGACCACTGGAAAAAACATAGTTTTGACTAGACAGACCTTTATTGGCAAAGTAATGTCTCTGCTTTTGAATATGCTGTCTAGGTTGGTCATAACTTTCCTTCCAAGGAGTAAGCGTCTTTTAATTTCATCGCTGCAGTAACCATCTGAAATGATTTTGGAGCCCCAAGCAAATAAAGTCTGACACTGTTTCCACTGCTTCCCCATCTATTTCCCATGAAGCGATAGGACCAGATGCCATGATCTTCCATTTCTGAATGTTGAGCTTTAAGCCGCTTCAGTATTCTTGCCTTGAGAACCCCATGACAGTATGAAAAGGCAAAATGATAGGATACCAAAACAGGAACTCCCCAGGTCATTAGGTGCCCAATATGCTACTGGAGATTAGTGGAGAAATAACTCCAGAAAGGAAGAAGGGATGAAGCCAAAGCAAAACCAGTACCCAGTTGTGGATGTAACTGGTGATAGAAGCAAGATCCGATGCTGTAAAGAGCAATATTGCATAGGAACCTGGAATGTCAGGTCCATGAATCAAGGCAAATTGGAAGTGGTCAAACAAGAGATGGCAAGGGTGAACATTGACATTCTAGGAATCAGAGAAATAAAATGGATTGGAATGGGTGAATTAAACTCAGATGACCATTACATCTACTACTTCGAGTTGGAATCCGTCAGAAGAAATGGAGTAGCCATCAGGCTCAACAAAAGAGTCCGAAAAGCAGTACTTGGATCCAATCTCAAAAACGACAGAATGATCTCTGTTCGTCTCCAAGGCAAACCATTCAATATCATCGTTATCCAAGTCTATGCCCCAACCAGCAATGCTGAAGAAACTGAAGTTGAGCGGTTTTATGAAGACCTACAAGATCTTTTAGAACTAACACCCAAAAAAGATGTCCTCTTTGTTATAGGGGACTGGAATGCAAAAGTAGGAAGTCAAGAAACACCTGGAGTAACAGGCAAATTTGGCCTTGGAATGCAGAATGAAGCAGGGCAAAGAATAATAGAGTTTTGCCAAGAAAATGCACTGGTCATAGCAAACACCCTCTTCCAACAACACAAGAGAAGACTCTACACATGGACATCACCAGATGGTCAACACCAAAATCAGATTGATTATATTCTTGGCAGCCAAAGATGGAGAAGCTCTATACAGTCAACAAAAACAAGACCAGGAGCTGACTGTGGCTCAGATCATGAACTCCTTATTACCAAATTCAGACTTAAATTGAAGAAAGTAGGGAAAACCGCTAGACCATTCAGGTATGACCTAAATCAAATCCCTTATGATTATACAGTGGAAGTGAGAAATAGATTTAAGGGTCTAGATCTGATAGATAGAGTGCCTGATGAACTATGGAATGAGGTTCATGACATTGTACAGGAGACAAGGATGAAGACCATTCCCACGGAAAAAAAAATGCAAAAAAGCAAAATGGCTGTCTGGGGAGGCCTTACAAATAGCTGTGAAAAGAAGAGAAGCAAAAAGCAAAGGAGAAAAGGAAAGATATAAGCATCTGAATGCAGAGTTCCAAAGAATAGCAAGAAGAGATAAGAAAGCCTTCTTCAGAGATCAATGCAAAGAAATAGAGGAAAAAAACAACAGAATGGGAAAGACTAGAGATCTCTTCAAGAAAATTAGAGATACTAAGGGAACATTTCATGCAAAGATGGGCTCAATAAAGGACAGAAATGGTATGGACCTAACAGAAGCAGAAGATATTAAGAAGAGGTGGCAAGAATACACAGAAGAACTATACAAAAAATATCTTCATGACCTGGATAATCACGATGGTGTGATCACTCACCTAGAGCCAGACATCCTGGAAAGTGAAGTCAAGTGGGCCTTAGAAAGCATCACTACGAACAAAGCTAGTGGAGGTGATGGAATTCCAGTGGAGCTATTTCAAATTGTGAAAGATGATGCTGTGAAAGTGCTGCACTCAATATGCCAGCAATTTTGGAAAACTCAGCAGTGGCCACAGGACTGGAAAAGGTCCGTTTTCGTTCCAATTCCAGAGAAAGGCAATGCCAAAGAATGCCCAAACTACCGCACAATTGCACTCATCTCACATGCTAGTAAAGTAATGCTCAAAATTCTCCAAGCCAGACTTCAGCAATACGTGAACTGTGAACTCCCTGATGTTCAAGCTGGTTAGGGAAAAGGCAGAGGAACCAGAGATCCAATTGCCAACATCCGCTGGATCATCAAAAAAGCAAGAGAGTTCCAGAAAAACATCTATTTCTGCTTTATTGACTATGCCAAAGCCTTTGACTGTGTGGATCACAATAAACTGTGGAAAATTCTGAAAGAGATGGGAATACCAGACCACCTGACCTGCCTCTTGAGAAATCTGTATGCAGGTCAGGAAGCAAGAGTTAGAACTGGACATGGAACAACAGACTGGTTCCAAATAGAAAAGAAGTACGTCAAGGCTGTATATTGTCACCCTGCTCATTTAACTTCTATGCAGAGTACATCATGAGAAACGCTGGACTGGAAGAAACACAAGCTGGAATCAAAATGGCTGGGAGAAACATCAATAACCTCAGATATGCAGATGACACCACCATTATGGCAGAAAGTGAAGAGGAGCTAAAAAGCCTCTTGATGAAAGTGAAAGAGGAGAGTGAAAAAGTTGGCTTAAAGCTCAACATTCAGAAAAGGAAGATCATGGCATCTGGTCCCATCATTTCATGGGAAATAGATGGGGAAACAGTAGAAACAGTGTCAGACTTCATTTCTGGGGGCTCCAAAATCACTGCAGATGGTGACTGCATCCATGAAATTAAAAGACGCTTATTCCTTGGAAGAAAAGTTATGACCAACCTAGATAGTATATTCGAAAGCAGAGACATTACTTTGCCGACTAAGGTCTGTCTAGTCAAGGCTATGGTTTTTCCAGTAGTCATGTATGGATGTGAGAGTTGGACTGTGAAGAAGGCTGGGCACCGAAGAATTGATGCGTTTGAAGTGTGGTGTTGGAGAAGACTCTTGAAGGTCCCTTGGACTGCAAAGAGATCCAACCAGTCCATTCTGAAGGAGATCAGCCCTGGGATTTCTTTGGAAGGAATGATGCTAAAGCTGGAACTCCAGTACTTTGCCCACCTCATGCGAAGAGTTGACTCATTGGAAAAGACTCTGATGCTGGGAGGGATTGGGGGCAGGAGGAGAAGGGGACGACAGAGGATGAGATGGCTGGATGACATCACAGACTCAATGGACGTCAGTCTGAGTGAATTCCGGGAGATGGTGATGAACAGGGAGGCCTTGTGTGCTGCAATTCATGGGGTCGTAGAGAGTCGGACACAACTGAGCGACTGAACTGAACTGAGCTTTAAGCCAACTTTTTCACTCTCCTCTTTCACTTTCATCAAGAGGCTTTTTAGTTCCTTTTCACTTTCTGCCATAAGGGTGGTGTCATCTGCATGTCTGAAGTTATTGATATTTCTTCTGGCAATCTTGATTCTAGCTTGTGCTTTTTCCAGCCAAGCACTTCTCATGATGTACTCTGCATATAAGTTAAATAATCAGGGTGACAATATACAGCCTTGATGTACTCCTTTTCTATTTGGAACCAGTCTGTTGTTCCATGCCCAGTTCTAACTCTTGCTTCCTGACCTGCATATAGGTTTCTCAAGAGGCAGGTCAGGTGGTCTGGTATTCCCATCTCTTTCAGAATTTACCACAATTTATTGTGATCCACACCGTCAAAGGCTTTGGCATAGTCAGTAAAGCAGAAATAGATGTTTTTCTGGAACTCTCTTGTTTTTTCCATGATCCAGCGGATGTTGGCAATATGACCTCTGGTTCCTCTGCCTTTTCGAAAACCAGCTTGAACATCTGGAAGTTCATGGTTCACGTATTGCTGAAGCCTGGCTTGGAGAATTTTGAGCATTACTTTACTAGCATGTGAGATGAGTGCAATGGTGTGGTAGTTTGGGCATTCTTTGGCATTGCCTTTCTTTGGGATTGGAATGAAAACGGACCTTTTCCAGTCCTGTGGCCACTGCTGAGTTTTCCAAAATTGCTGGCATATTGAGTGCAGCACTTTCACAGCATCATCTTTCACAATTTGAAATAGCTCCACTGGAATTCCATCACCTCCACTAGCTTTGTTCGTAGTGATGCTTTCTAAGGCCCACTTGACTTCACATTCCAGGATGTCTGGCTCTAGGTGAGTGATCAGACCATCGTGATTATCTGGGTCTTGAAGCTCTTTTTTGTACAGTTCTTCTGTGTATTCCTGCCACCTCTTCTTAATATCTTCTGCTTCTGTTAGGTCCATACCATTTCTGTCCTTTATGGAGCCCATCTTTGCATGAAATGTTTCCTTGGTATCTCTGATTTTCTTGAAGAGATCTCTAGTCTTTCCCATTCTGTTGTTTTTTTCCTCTATTTCTTTGCATGGATCCCTGAGGAAGACTTTCTTATCTCTTCTTGCTATTCTTTGGAACTCTGCATTCAGATGCTTATATCTTTCCTTTTCTCCTTGGCTTTTCGCATCTCTTTTCACAGCTATTTGTAAGGCCTCCCCAGACAACCATTTTGCATTTTTGCATTTCTTTTCCAAGGGGATCGTCTTGATCCCTGTCTCCTGTACAATGTCATGAACTTCAGTCCATAGTTCATCAGGCACTCTATCAGATCTAGACCCTTAAATCTATTTCTCACTTCCACTGTATAATCATAAGGGATTTGATTTAGGTCATACCTGAATGGTCTAGTGGTTTTCCCTACTTTCTTCAATTTAAGTCTGAATTTGGTAATAAGGAGTTCATGATCTGAGCCATAGTCAGCTCCTGGTCTTGTTTTTGCTGACTGTATAGAGCTTCTCCATCTTTGGCTGCCAAGAATATAATCAATCTGATTTCGGTGTTGACCATCTGGTGATGTCCTCCCATTAGCGAGGTACAAAGACCTTGGGACTCAGTCTTTGCTTACCTGGCTGGTCTTTGGCTTCAGTTCCCCTGCTGCCATTCAGATAGTTGCAGTTGCTTTATTTATGAATTCTGAACACAGGCGACACTATTATCCAACATGAACCTACATGTATTACAAAATAATATGTTAAACTGTTACAGTAATCACTGCCAGCTTCTATTAAGTGCCTTTTTTGTCCCACTGTCATTATGTAGACATTGCCTCTTTAAAACTCTGGTGTGTAATTGTTTTTGTATCTATTTTACAGATAGGAAAACTGAGACTAAAAATTTCCACACCTGGCCAAAGACATTCTGTAAAGAGTTTACTTCTCATCAACATAAGACATGTTGAGTGTGGAATTTTGATTAAAGCACTATAACCAATGAGCAACCCACTCCAGTACTCTTGCCTGAAAAATCCCATGGACAGAGGAACCTGGTGGGCTGCAGTCCATGGGGTCCTGAAGAGTCTGATGTGACTGAACGACTTCACTTTCACTTTTCACTTTCATGCATTGGAAAAGGAAATGGCAACCCACTCCAGTGTTCCTGCCTGGAGAATCCCAGGGACGGGGGAGCCTGGTGGGCTGCCGTCTTTAGGGTCACACAGAGTCGTTCACGACTAAAGTGACTTAGTAGCAGCTATAAACATTATCTAACAAAAGAGAATTAGAAATACTTTCCACTGTGTCAAACAGGCAGCTCTAGTAAAGACACCTGGAGTGGTTTAGGCTGGGAGAAAGGGGCAGATAATCTGCATTGCACACCTCCAGGGGGCAGTCTTGAGTTGTGTTCAATCTGGGTGGTAATCCCAACTGCACACACATTGCACAGACTGAGGTGCGCTGAGATTGCAGCAGAGATGAGGACTGTCAGGTAAACAGCAGTGAAAACCCCACAGAAAAGACAGGAGAAGGCCAGGGTATTTCCTTGGACAGGGATTTAAAATAAAGGTGACGTGTTCTGGAGCTCCTGCCTTTCTTTCTGCGGGGTGAAGAGAATATAATACTATATATCACACAACATTCTTTTTGGTTGAGATGGGTAGAGTTCATTTAACCAGAGTGTCAAAATCCCTGTCGTTTTTAGTTGCCTAATAAAGTGAATTCTCCAAACACTCCACTGTCTGAAAGCCTCAGACAAAGGTGATTCAAACAAGTCACATGGTCTTTACCCAGCATCCTTTTTTTCTAAGAATCTTTCCCAAACATAAGCCCATGGATTGGGGCAGTTGCCCTAAGGCACGAGGAGGCCAGGAACTCTCCGCAGGCCACCAAGGCTCTGCGGCTCATAGGATCCGCCAAGACTCCAAGGCAAGTCTGGCTCCATTTATTTGGTCACCGTCCGGGACCGAGGCGACGGGGAAGGCCATCCGGGAAGCCCATCTTGTCATGTCTGGGAGCTTTACAACCCACACACAGGGTCATTCTCAAACACAACCTCTATCTGTTAGCTGCAGATAGAAACAGAAACTAGTTAGAAAATGTGATTCTCGCGCAGGAAAGTCCGAACACAGAAGAGTTCAGAAGTGGGCGGGTGTATGTGTTTAAAAAAAAAAAAAATGGGTGGGAACCCCATCAGCCAAGTCTGCAGAAAAAACTAAATGAAGTCTGCCTATCTCGGGCCGGAGCCCCTCCCCTCGGTCCGCGCCGAGGAGTGTGACACAGGTGCCGCTTCCTCCGGCTGCTGAGGGTCAGGAGCGGCCGATCGCGACCCTTGCCACGGTCCCCCGGGCCGTGCCCCGCACCGGTCAGCGATGAGCACTCTGCTGCCGCTGACCACGACCCAGCAAGGTGAGTACCCGCCGGGGGAGGGGGGAGGACGGGTACCGAGGGGGCAGGAGGGGGGCGAGCCCGAACTCTGGCCACGGAACCCAGGGACTCTGGCTGGCGCCCGGTGGGCGAGGGACCCACACGACCGCGTCACCGAACATCGCGGGAGCCCGGGAGTCGCAGCGCCCTGGGCATCGCGGGGTCGGTGTCCCCCGAGCCTGGTGCGCGGGCTCTGCGCGCCCCGGGCCTAGAGAGGCCACCTCCGTCCCCGCGGCCACCCGCTGGCTTTCTGTTTCTTTGTGTGGTGGTGGGGAAGTGCCTGTGGCCAGAACTTTTCCGCTAAGAGAATGAAGAGGGAGAGACAGATCGGTAAGCAGCGCAGAGAGAAAGCACAACAAGTTGTTTTCAGGACTGGGCTGGCAGGAAGGTGGAGGCGCGTTCTGAGAAACTCGGAGTTAACTCTGCTAACTCCCGACCCCTCTCTTCTCCCAGGAGGGCGGGAACCAGCCACACGCAGATGTTGCAGGGATCGGCTCGGCTCGCCTTGACCGTTTCGGCGGTTGTAATTCTTCAGAGCCTGTTTTCTTTCTTTTTAAAACCGGCACATGCTTTCTTAAGGACAGGAAATCCCTCAGGGATTCTTTGTGATTTTCAAAAGCAATGTTCAGAAATGTTACTGGGCCTCCCCCAACCCCACCCCCTCCCCCGGCATTGAGCTCTTGCAATAAACATTAAATTTTCATTTAAAAAACAAGCAAACAGACAAAAAAAAAAGTGCTGATCACTTCTCCCTACCCTGGCTGGGTCTGATTCTTAGAAACTGTCAGAGAGAAGACTGAGTCTAATGGGATACATTTATTTAGTGGTTAACAGGGTCATGATTATGGGTACTGGAGACACACTCCATTTGTTTGTCTTTTTGAAAAAAGGTTGTGTGGCCTTAGGCAGCAAACTTGAGCCCGGGTGAGCGCCGCTGGGTCTGTCTTTGTGCACCATGTGCCTCTCTGTGGACATGGCCATGTGTGTGCCCATGAGGCGCTCCGAGTTCCTCCCTGCCTGCTTTTGGACCATGTGTGCAACTTATTACAGGAACCTGAGGCAAGCCAACCTCCCTTAGCTGCAGTTTCATCATCCTTTGTGGGAAAAATAGGATAGTGTGCCTGTTTGGATTGTGAGAGTTGACACACATCAGTGGCTCAGGATAGAGATGAACACATGTTAAGCGCTTAATAAATGTCTAGCATCTTTATCATACTGAGGATCCATGAGCTCCTGTGAGTTAGTGTTTACCTTTGTGTATGTGTCTGTGAGTGTGAGTCAGACACTAGTGAGTGTGTGTCTGTGTGAATCAGATACTAATTAGTGTGTATGTGTGTCTCAGGGCCAGTGTTGAGGGGACAGGACACTGTGATTTTTCCAGTTCAGGTACCAAGGAAGTGTAGGCCTACAATCCATCCAGTCTGGAGAAGATGCATGCTCATGGAGCCTTGCCCTCCCCCAACCCATCCACTCACCCTGTCCCTCTACAGCGGTTCTCCAGGATTCAGGTTTCAGACCTTGACCCTTGACCAGTGACTGCAAACACTTCTCTTCCAGAACTGATGGAGATGCAGCCCTTACTTGCATACCATTCCAGATTACCCTTAGGATTTACTTTCTGGCAGTATCTCTGCCGTGGGAGAACCATGGGGCTCTATTTCTCACCACCGCTGCTAACTCAGGCAGGATGTGTCTATATCCTTCCTGTCTCAGTTTACATCACTACCCCACCCCCAGAACCAAATATTACAACCGAGAGGACCTGCTGCTCCCTCCCAGCCAGGCCTCCCCTACCCAACTAGGTGCATAAACCCAAAGGCCACAATTATTGCAGAGGAGTTAGGTGCAGAAATCAATCGCCTTGCCCTTGATGGAGAGGGATCAGGCTCAGTGAGGAGATGGCCAGGTCTGGCAGCTTTATATAGAATGCGCTACCTCTGGCAAAAGCAGGGAGGATTGTGTTCAGTGCCAAATGACATTCCATCAAAGCTGTTGCTCAACCCCTCCAGATATCCGTGGCTTTTGGGAGTCACATGGCCTTGGCACAGCCAGCAACTGGACCTTCCAAGGGTGCCCAGAGTTGGCCAGTTATTTCTGGGGACTTGCAGTGCCTCCAGGGAAATAGGAATGTGGGGTAAGAGGTGTCCTATGTTTGCAGTGGGAGCTCACCAGCCCATCTACCATGGGGAGAGAGAGGCCCTTCACCAGCAAGGAGAAGCTGGCAAGTCAAGTCAGTTTGCCTCTTTGAGTGGCAGGTATATAGTCCATCAAATGTCCTTCTGAGACCCCAACCTAAACACCTTCCAAAGGGTGAGCATACACAACAGGCACTCTTAAGCACAAGCTACAAACAAAACAAGAAAATTTAAACAGGTGTTTGAAGAGTTCATAATAGGAAAGGATACTTTCTTCCCATCTCCAGGGCAGGAACTTTATAGATTTATGAGAAACTTTCTAGAAGTATTGTATATCTATACAATTACTTTTTCATTTACAACATGAAACATGTATTCTACTTTAATCTTTTTTTTTTTTCATAAGACCATATTTTACAGAGTATACTTTATCACCATATATATAGATCCATCGTTCTTGGAACTGCATAGTATGAATATGAATGGGTTATTTAACCAATTCCTGCAAAAATGGACATTTGGGTTATGTACAGTCTTGGATTTCTTTTTTTAACCAGACACAGTGCTGCCATGACAACCTTGTAAGTAGGGTTTCATATGCATATGTTTATGTACATTTAGGATACTTTCCCTCAGAATTTAATTTGGACAAAAAGTATATACATGTGAAATGTTTTTAGATACTGAAAAATGCCCTTCAAAAGGACACATGAATTTCTAACACTTTCTGACAGCCAATGAAAATGGTGTTTTCCCGCATCCTCACTCACACTGTGTGGTTTTTATCTTGGCCAATCTGTTGTGTAACCCATGTTGTCACTTTTGAATGTGCCTCTGTAATTACACGTGCTTTTGCACTTCTGTAAGATACTGTGTTTCTTTTGCGGAGAAGTACCTTGTATGGCCTTTGCCCACTTCCTAGCAGGTTCCCTACCCCCAATGAGGAAATATGCCCCAGAAGTTAAATGAAGTGTCCTGTCTCTCATAGTGAGTGAGAGGGTGGACCTGAGCCCCACAAGTGCTGTGCTGGGGAGTCAGACTTGATCTCCAACACTTACTGACTTTGAGGAGATATAGGAGACCTCAGAGCTTCAGTTTTCTCATCTGTCACTGGGAGTCACAACAGCTACTTCTTGGGAATCGTGTGATGAACGAGAGAATAAGGGTCTGGCGCTGTGCCCAGTGATGTGGTATTGGCAGATGTTGTTGTTAACAGAATTTAGCAAACCTGACCTGCAGGTGCTGATCATCTCCAGAGTCTCCCTAGCAGAAAGCAGCTGAGTTTGCTTTTGATAATGTAACAGAAGCAATGTCATTACCTACACGCCTAGGCCCATGGTCCAGCCTTGCCTGGGTCATTCCTCCACAGCCTGGACTCAAAAGCATATTCTTCGCTGTTTTGCAGATGAAACACTGGAGGCTGGGGGATGATGATCCTCAGGGCTTCCTGGTCCCCAGGGTACAGCCAGGCTGTGGACTCAGGCTATGAGACCCCAGCGCCAACAGAGGCTAACCTGAGTGGGGCATTAGGGTGCATGTGGGCCTGCTGCCCATGTGTGCCAGGCAGGGCCTTCTGCCTCCCACAGGCCATGAGAACCATGCCCAGGAAACCAGGGCTGTGCCTTTGCACAGATGCTTAGAACCTGCCAACCACACCATAGCTTTTCACCCAGGCCTGTGGTCCAACCTCAGTCCACCACTGCTTGCCATCACCCCTTCTGTGTGGTCAGGCCTGACCCACACTGGGCCAGCTGCTGCCCTCCACAGCCAGCGTGGACCGTTCCCTAGGGTCCTTCCTCCTGCCTGGACCGCCCTGTCCCTCCAGCTACACCCTCACACCTGCCTGCTTCAGGCCTCCGGGCTCCCTGGGTACTGCCCCCCACCATACACACACCTGTACCTGCTGGTCAGTTAAGGCCTCCCTGGGTCCTCCTGACACCAGAAAACCACTCACTGGGGCCCTGAGGACACTTTGCAGCCTGAGGAATTTTTAGGTCTGTCACATTTTCAGGAATTCTGACTTCTAAGAAGCTCTGTGACCCCAACTGCCCCCTACCACTTGGGGCCTAGCTCAGGAAAGTGCTCAGCCAGCAACTCAGACATGAACAGGTGACTACACAGACCACCCAAGGACCAACACTCCTGGGCCCATGTCCATTCGAAGGGCCAAAAACACCTTTTAAAATCATCTGCTCAATAAGTCCTAATCTAGAACATTGCAGTGGACAGAAAGTCAAACCCAAACCAATTCTAAGAACATACTAATGGGCCCCGGGCATCACCACCAAACTCTTCTACTCTACATTCACTGATTGGTATTTCATTTTGACCTCCTCTGCTCCCCCACCTGCCCTCCCCATCTTTGCTCAGGGTTTCCTTCAGAGCATTACGTAATCTGAACTTCTGTGGGAACACCACTTCCTGCCCTTAGTCATTATAAACTTTAATTTGGGTACATCCTTCCAGAACAAATGTTAGTGTGCAAAATCTTAGCCAAGGGCAGATACTGTCAAGGGTCAGTTCTTTCTCTCAGGTCAGCGGGAGCATGCGCTCAAGACGCTGGCCTCCTTCACAGGCTGAACCTCGCACAACTCCCCTCACCCTCCCTCCGGCCACCGGAGAGCCTGTGTGCTGGCTCCCTGTGGTCAAAGACAGCCACTGACCTGCCTCTCCCTGTGATCTGTATCAAAGCATCACTGGCTGCCCACCTTCCTGCTCTGAAGTCCTGCCCTTCCTCTTGGCCCAACATCTTCTCCAGCTCTCATTTATGACTCTTTAGGATTGATAAACTGCTCAAGACTCAGTGTGGAGAAGGAAGTGGCAACCTACACCAATATTCTTGCCTGGAGAATCCCACGGACAGAGGAGCCTGACAGGCTACCGTCCATGGGGTCACAAGAGTCAGACATGACTTAGCAGCTAAACCAGTGTGGATAACTCTGTGAGTTAAAAACCCCAAGGGTAGGGGCCCAGTCATCGAGAGCCCCACCCCACCTCTGCACACACAATATGGTGAGATCCACTATCTGGAGTTTGACCAGGTGACCGCAGTAAATATCAGAGAAAAGTCATCTTGAGTTTCCAGCAGGAAGGAGGGGATAAGTGCACCTGTTCTTAACAAGATCTGGCCTCAGGGAAACTTAACCAGCGCTGATCTGATGTGATACTGTTAGAGACTAACTGACCTAGAGGAAGGGAAATTCCCACCTCCAGCCCATGCTAGCCTTCTGTGCCCACCTGCAAGGAGAGAAAAACACTGAGGGACACTTGTGAAGTTCCCAGTCCAGAGAGATGGGCTCACTTAACAGATAGACCTCATTAGACCACAGGGTGCTCCCCTTCCCCTACCCTTCACCACCCCATCACAATAGGTCATTTTACCCAATATATCACATCTGGCTGCCAAGAAAAATTACAAGACATACAAGAAGACAAAACACACAATTTGAAGATATAAAGCCAGCACCAGAACCAGACACGATAGATATGGGAATTATCACACTGGGAATTTAAAACGACTGTGATGAATAACTCTTTATGACACTTTTGTTATAGTCTGTCTTGTATCTGCCACACCTCCCTTCTCTTACTGCCAAAGCATTGTGACTGGTATACTCTCTGCTGTTCAGTGGATGCACCTGTGACCCTTGCTGGGTCTCTGAGGAAAGGAGCCTTGAATTTGGGGCCTTTGGGAGGAACATGCTCTGGACAAGGATGCCCCATCATCTCACTGCACACCTAACGTGGGTATTTTATCTCCACTGTAATGGATTGACTGGAAGGTCACTTGCAGGGAGCACAGCTGGGACCCCCACCCACCTTCTCCTTCATACAATGCACACTTATATGGGAGTTCAAGTATGCAGCTACCAGCTGACCCTGGACCCCGGCACACACACCCCTGAACCCTGGAATGGAGAGTCTTCTTGTTTTATTTGTAGCTGTGGACACATATTTCAGCCATGTCTTACAGTGAAGGGGATTGTGGTTTGCCAGATCAAAACTAGATAAATCGTCCTGCTTATCTGCCTTTTGTGCTGGGTTCCTATCTGTGACCTCTGTGTTCACTGGACAGCAAAGTCCCCAGCTGTGAAAGGTCCTTTCTCTTAGGATGTTCACCATACACACAGACTTTAGCAAGTAGGGAGTTCAAGCTCAGGTCCCTCTGCTGTACCTTATGAAGCTATTTAATGCAAATACACTTGGCCTCAACTGTCTAGTGACAGGGAGGTTAGAAGACCAGCTTTAGAGTTCAGGCATAGGGTTTGAATGTGGATCTGCTCTGACTTGACTGTGGCCTTGAACATAGTACTGGCCCCCTTGTTCTCAGCTCATGGGTAAAACTCCTGATATAAAGCCTGGTCTGCATTTATCACTGTCCCTGCCTGAATGCTTTATGGTGTCCTCAGTGAGTTCTGGCTCACTCTCCACTGTTCGGCTCCTCTCCCTATTTGCTCATTGGCCACTGAAAATAATACCAAAGACAGGAGGCAAAGTCTGCCCTGGTTCTAGGGCTCCAAATGAAGCCCTCAGACCTAGCACAGAAATCACTTTCGCAATAGCTCTGGGATACTGTGCCTTTCTGTGCTAGGACAGCTTCTTCCAAGGGGTCTGTTCTTTCAGTATTTATCACAGAGTTGGCGAGGTGGGGCAGACAACATGTGTTCTCTCCCACCAGCTGTGTGACTTTGAACCAACATTTTACCCTCGGCAGCTTAGTCTGCTTAGCTAGCATCCGAGGAGAACAACCCTTGCTCCCTCAGCTTCACTGCCTGCTTAACAATAAGAGTCCTGGCTGTCTTGAGGAAGAGTAGGCTCCTTAAAATCATACATGAATGAATGGGTGGAGGGATGGATAGAAGAGATGGGTGGGTGGATGGAGGAAGAGAGGGATGGATGGATAGATGGATGGGTGGGTGGGTGGAAGGATGGGGAGATGTGAAGGTCCAGCCAGTGTAAACAAGTCTGATCTACACAGAGAGTGCTGTCGGTCCCATATTCACCTGCATCTTTCCTGTCCTGTGTTAGCCCTGCCCCCTCAGTGGCCCACAATGGCCTCTAGCTCAGCCTGATGCCTTGCCCCTCCCAGCATTCCTTGTGTACCCCAACCTTCGTGCACAGGGGGCTCCTTCTCTCCCACCTGGCCTGCAGCTGCTCCACCTCTCAGTGTCTTTCCCTTGATGTTGCCATTGGGCGAGTGCAGAGCTGGTGTCTCCTCTCTCCTGGGTGGGCCCCATTCTCACCACTTCCTGCCTCCAACCCATGCTTGAACTCCTGCTATGAAGCTGGGCCTTCTCTCCTTTGGTTGTGCCCTGGGATTGACTTGACATTTGAATAGCTTTCCTTCAGTTTCTGCCAAAGTTCTCAATTTAGTGAATTCAGTTCTGCTTTAGCTGAAAATCCCGAGTTGTCTTTTTTTTTTTTTTTACATTCTCTTTTTTCCCCCTTTTCCACAAATTTTATAAACTGTCCTGACCAACTGTCTCCCTGACTCAGAGCATAAAAAATTGGCTGCACTCTGCTTAAGTTATCTCATTTCACCCTCTAGCAGCCCTACGGTGATTATTTTATCTCCATTTTGCATGTGATGATATAGAAACTCAAGAGGCAATGTGAGTTGCCCAGAGCCACCAACCCCTCGCTCATGCACAGCAGGTGTTTCTATGAGGGACTCAGCCAGGGCCACCTCACACATTAGGCACAGCACTTAGAGCTTTTAGAGAAGCACAGAAAAAGGTGTTTCTTTTACAGTCAAAAGGGGAAAATGAACTTTTAAGACTAAACCTTGCATTTGTCTTCATATCAATGTCCCCTCTAAAATATGATTGTTAATATGGGGAGTGGGGAGAAAGAACCCAGGAAGACAGAGCACCTAGGCCCACAAAGGCCACCTGGTTCAGCCCATCCAGGCCCCAGGGCCTGCTGCCCACCGGTCCCTGCCCAGTGCCCACAGCCCTGACCCTCCTCTGCAGGGCTTCCATGTCAAATCCTCCCACTTTCCCACTGCCCAGCAGTCCTGCCCACCCCAACAGAGGCAGAGCTCCTGGGCTGCTGCCGTGGCTCTCCCATGCCTGCTCTTTGCCTCTACCCTGGGAGATTGCCAGAATCGAAAGGAAATGCTTGAGGATACCCAGAATACTCCCTTAAAAAAAAAAACTTTGGCAGCGCAAAAAAATTTATTTCCTCAATCACAGATCGAACCCGTGCCCCCTGCAGTGAAAACCCAGAGTCTTAACCACTGGACTGTTAGGGAAGTCCTATCTCTGTATCTCCATCTCTGTATTTCTCTTATCCTCTTGCCTTTTCCAGCCGTGAAATTAGGCTGTTGTTCTTCACGTCAAAGTTTAAAGGTTTTGTCCTTTTTCACTGTGAAAGAAGCAATTCATGTTCATTGTACAATTATACATAAAAAATCAGGAAGGATGTGGGAAGAGTCTCTCTAAGCAGAGGTGATTTTCAGATACCTACGGGATAGCCAGGTGAGAGGAGGAAGGCAGTTCATAAAGAGACCGGGCAGAGATACAGATGGAGGAGCTCAGTGGAAGGAGGCCACCCAGTGAGGGGCCCGGGGGGGCAGCCATGAAAAGCCTGCTGGACTCATACTGATCACTGTGGATGGTGGATCTCAGCACAGGTGCAGAGGCAGGGTGGGGAGTGCAGTTGGCCACACCCAGGGAGGACAAACAGGGTACCCTGTTCAACCGGAAGATGTTACCCAGATGTTTTTCAGTCACTCAGTCGTGTCTGACTCTTTGTGACCCCATGGACTGCAGCACGTCAGGCTTCCCTGTCCTTCACCATCTCCCCAGATGTAGATTTTATTAATTCCAGCTTAGAAACATGGAAACTGAAGTTCAAACAGGCTATTCCCCCAGGGCCTCACCGGGCATCACTGGCGCTGTCTGGCCGCCAGCCTGGTGTATCCGTCTGCCTCTGGGATGTGGCAGACGGCATGCTGGGAGGGGTTGCCCATGACCCTGAGAGTCCAGTGGTCTGCTCATCTCCATATGTCCCTGAGTTTACTCTCCTGCCTTGGAAGGAAAGGCCTTTCTTTATCCATCCCACATGGGGCCAGTTGTTCTGGCTTTGCCCTCCTCAATGAGCCCCCACCTGGCGGCCGAGCAGCTGCTGATGAAATGCTCCTTGTGGCCTGCGAGGGCTGGGCTGTGACGGTTATACCAGCTGAGGCCAACCCACACACAGGTCCTACTCTTCCTCAGGGAGGCAGTGGGCAGCTGCCTTCAGGGTCGCTGCAAGGGCACCCAGAGAGAATAATGCCCCCACCAGTTCCTGGCCAATTCCTGGAATGCCTGCACCAAAGACCCACCCCTGCGTTGGCAGAGTTGTCTTTTGTTGAAATATCACCAGCCGTGGGACCATTCCCGCACTCTGTGTTCTTCTTTGCTAGGCACTCTCAAATCTATTTCCTTTCTTCATTCAGGAGTCACTAATTTTTGTTTATCCATTCTGTATATAGAAGTCTACATATGCTTACCTCAACTTCCCACTCCATCTCCCCTCCATCCCTCTAGCCCTTGCAATCAGCAGTCTGTTCTCCTATTGTATAGGACAGAGAACTATATTCAATATCTCAGTGTAAACTAGAAGGAAAAAGAATATTTTAAAAGGGATGCATATATATGTATAACTGACTTACTTTGCTATACCAGCTGTAATTAACACAACATTGCAATCAACTATACTTCAATTTGAAAAAACAAAGAAAAAAAGGAGGCACTACTTGCCTTCTCTGGTAGGTGAATAAAGTGAGATGTTTAGAAACCCTCCTCAGAAATGTGAGGAGGGCTACACAACCAGATGTAGTATGTGGAGCAAGGTAGGGGTGCATGTCTCTGATTCCCTTGGGAATGCACTGTTTTTGCCACAGAAATTCACTCATCAGGTTCTTAAGTGGGGACAGGATGATGTAATGGCTTTGAGGAGCTGATGCTGGGACCATAGGGTCACCAAAAGGAATGAAGGCCATCCATCCCTGAATCTCCAAAAGCAGTGGCTTCCCACCTGGGGTCCCCACCTCCAAAACATACACACATTAAAAAATAATGTCACAGCTACAAATCTCCATTGCAATTATTTTCAGGAGAAATGACATTTCTACAAAATAAATTGTGAGATGAAGTCTGGAAATATGAAAGAGATAAAAAGCCCTTCTGTGTAGGGGAGCTAGGCGGCCTGGCAACTCCACTCCAGGACCCTCTTGTGATTGTCACTCTCAAGTCATGGCTGGACACCGAGGGCTTCAGTAACCCAGTTTTCAGTCTCCTGGCTGGTGCGTCCCAGAATGGCCACCTGAGGTCTCATTACTATTTGTTGTCAGTGATGACATTTTGAGGCTTTCGGAGGGTCCGTCCATATTAGACATTTTCATCACATAAAATACTCTCACTGCGGTTAAATTGAGGACGGTATGGCAACTCACACCAGTAAACTTGCCTGGAGAATCCCATGGACAGAGGAGCCTGGCAGGCTGCAATCTGCGGTCACAAAGAATCGGACACGACTGAAGTGACTTGGCATGCGTGAACATACATGGTTAAATTATTTGTCTACAGTCAGACTGCAGCATACACCCAGCTGTCCATTACTTTACCAGTTAATCCACAAGAAAGGTTGTTATCAAACTTCGAGGCTCTGTGAAGAAAATCTTAAAAGTTAGAAACTATTGGGTCGGCCAAAAATTTCATTCACGTTTTTAAACTCAAATGAACTTTTTGGCCAATCTAATAGATAGATGATTCCATTAGGGAAGCAATGTATCCATAAATGTTTACTAATGACCATGTACACCCCTGGTTCATCAACAGAAACTCGAAGACTTCTAGGTATCCCCCCTGCCCTAGGGATGCAGGAGGAGATAAAAAAAGTCTAGAGAAGATCCTTGTCCTCAGAGCATCGTTGGACTTCTTGGTGCAGCAGAACACACATCATGACAGGAATAAAAAGCATCTAAACCCCTTACTGAGAAATTTCTTAGCAACTGAATTCAGGTTCCAGATTGAATTGCCTGTGTCTTCTTCTGATTCTTCATAGCTAAATAGATATCTAGCAATTTAAAGACTAACTTAACTTCTCAAATATAAATTGCTATCTAAAATTAGTTAACATTGACAGCTAATGTTAAATTATGGTGTATTTCTCCTTAACTTGGCATAGGTTTATCTTGTTAAGACTTTTTCCTTGAAGAACTTGTCAACACACAGCCTAAAAGTTGAGAATTATGTTTTATTTGGTGGATAAATCTGAGGACATAAACCCAAGATGCAGCCTCTCAGATAGCTCTGAAAGACTGCTCCAAAGAGGCAGAAGGAAAGCCAGGATATATAGAAGTTTTTCAACAAAAGACCAAGTAGTTGGAACATCAAGTAATCAAAAGATTACTGTTTATCAAAGAAAACTAGACATCTTAAGTTAATGAATTCAGCACTTTTCTGTGTCTGGGAAGATGCAAGAATCTACGTTCACTGAATTAATTTCTTTGATATGCACCTTAGCCATGTGGGGCCAGTAGCCTGTGCTTTCTCATCCTGGGTCTCAGAGGGGTGGCTGCACAGCAGAGTGCTAGATGGCAGAGTGCTTAGGATGGCTTCCATCCTAAGTTCCCTCGGGTCTTGCTATCTGAGTGACTATGATGAGATGGCAGGCAATATTTTAGTTCACAGACCAACGTTCATTGTTGAGAATGTTCTAACTCAGAGAATGACTGAAGTTAAGACAAGTTGAAAGAATGTTAAAATACAGACAATAGTGCAAGTGTATGGGGTACCTGCTGTGAGCGTGGATGATCTGATGTGTCACACGTGCTGAGCAAATTTTGGTTCAAAGTATTCTTTCCTTGTCACCGTCCTTCTCTGTGAGATGGGTCTGTGGATGGTGCCTCCCTCCTCTGGATGTAAGACAGGCTGTGAGCAGCAGGGCTGTGATTTGAACCCAGGTACTCCAACCCCAAGGCCATCTTTTCAGCGCTGCTCAGTATCACCATTTGTATGTGTAGACAGTGGCGAGTTTCAAAAGAGAACGAAATTCTCTGCCACAGGAGTGAAAGAAGGTTGGTTCCAATGGGCTTTTTATCTACGCTTATTTATATCAGGCTTTGGTCGCTACTCCTAAGTCATTTCCTATTTAAGAATCTTGGAGCTTCTGAAAAGATCTTCTGGAACATGCTATTTTTAAAGAACTAACTCGAGTGAAATGACATTTGTCACTCACTGAAAAGGCACATAATGCTAGAGAAAGTCAGAGTACATCTTTGAAGACACTGCAGTCAAAGACAGATGAAATCCATGGTTTTCCTCCGAAGTTCAGACACCCTGTGAGACTGTGTTTCCGGGCTGTTTATTTCCTGAGGCTTTGGTCTCTGGCCAACTGTTCGCTGTCCTCTGTTCCTTTGGTAAAAGCCACAGGGTCACACTGCCCAGAGGCACAATTATCTGGGTTCCTGCCCTAGTGCCCTGGGGCTCTAGAAACAGAGGCCTGACTGTCTACGCAGATAAAAGGTTGACCGCTCACTGCCCTGCTCTCTGCCTGGGGTCTCCAAGGTTCTCCTTTGAGCTCCCTTGAGTGGGACCCTCCTCTAAGAAGAAATGAACAGAGGATGGTCATTCTCCTCGGCCTTGGTTCCTGACGTCTCCTGAGCCAACCAGCTCCACTCAGGAACCCTTGTACAAATGCTTCCCAGACCTCCTCAGGCCTCCCTGGAGCAAACCTGTGGTGTAGCCAGGCTGTGACCACTTGAATAAGCAATTTGTTCTGGTCTCAACCTGACATCTCAGGACTCAACATTCCCTGGAAGGACCCTCTGTGATGAGGCCTCTCTAATCAGTGCAATTGGCCAGGGGAGCTGCACAGACCCCAGTCAGAGAGGGCAGGCCATAGCCTTCACTGCAGTGATGGCCTTGAACCTGTGCAAGGTTTAAATCAGAAGTGGGACCTGCCAGTCTCATACTATCTCATCAGCCACTGTTTTAACCCCACCAATAACCAGTGTAGGTGAACTTGAGTTGGTGACTCACTCTCTCTGGCCTCCACGGCCCTGGTGCCTGCATCCTGTCATACTCATGGAGTGTTCAGGACACAGTGAGCCATGGGCGCAGCCAGACTCTGGACTCTGTGCAAAGTGGCCACAGCAATAGATGGTGTCCTGTGTTCTTATAGCTAATGATCTTTCAACTTGTACCTCTCACTTCCCTGCTTTCTGCCTGGGGCCTCTCTATGGTTCTCCTTGCTCCCTTGAGCAGGGCCCTCCCCAAGAAAAAATGAGCAGAGAGTAGCCATTTGAAAGTATAGGCTGTAAACATGTCAGACCTGGGTTCAAGATGCAGCTTAGCCACTCAAAGCTCCATCCTCATGGGCACCTTAAATGAGATGTAGGAAAGGCCCAGGCCTAGCACTGAGCCACCGCAATGCAAATATTAGCATGAGGGGGAAGAGAGAGGCTCAGTGACACAGAGACTTAAACAAAGGGTCTGCAGACTAAGGCCCATAGGATGCCTGTTTTTACAAATAAAGGTTTATTGGAATGGGCTTCCTTGGTAGCTCAGCTGGTAAAGAATCTGCCTGCAATGCAGGAGACCCAGTTTCGATTCCTGGATTGGGAAGATCCCCTGGAGAAGGGATAGGCTACCCACCCCAGTATTCTGTCCTGGAGAATTCCATGGACTGTATAGTTCATGGGGTCGCAAAAGTTGGACACAACTGAGCGACTTTCACTTTCACTTTATTGGAACACAGCTGCACCCATTCATTTGTATAAACAGACTTCCTTCAAGGGACAACAACAGAGTTGTAGCAGAGACCACATGGTGTACAGACTATTTAATGTGTGGCCCTTTGTCAAAAAAAGTTTCCCAACTGCTCTCTTAAACCAACAGGAACATCTCCAGTGGCTTGAATTCTAGGCCTGGAGCCCACCTGGCCCCACTGCACTTCTCTCTGGAGGAAGCCATAGCCTCATGGATGGATAAGATGCCACAGAAGAAAGACCTGCAGCCGAGGCTAGGGACCAGGCAACAGCCAGGGAGGCCCATCAGGCCAGGCCTGGCTCACCTGGGTGAAGATGGAATGACTCATTCCCGTGACCTGATCCACCCAAGCTGCCAAGGGAAGGGTCCCTCTTGTGGCTTTTACCTTCTTTCGCCCTCTTGTCACCCGTCCAACCCCACCCCCATAAACATAGGCAGCCGGGGCTCTCCTACCGCCTTGCAGAAAATCTTCACCCCAACCGGGCAGGTATAGGAAAAAGGGCCACACATCAGACAGCCTGGGCCTGGACCAGCCAGCTCTCCCGTCTCGTTCAGAAAACAGGGCTTCTCACCAGGGCCCAAGCATTGGGCCAGGAGCATTGTCCTGAACCTGGTTTTGTTTTTCTTTTTTTAACTTTTTATTTTATATTGGCATATGGTTAATTAGCAATGATATGTTAGTTCCAGGTGTACAGCAGAGTGATTCAGTTATACATGTATGTGTCCTTTTTCAAATTGTTTTCCCATTTAGGTTGTTATATAATATTGAGCAGAGTTCCTGTGCTATATAGTAGGTCCATGTTGGTTGTCCATTTTAAATGAAACAACATGTACATATCAATTCCAGACTTCTAGTCTATCCTTCCTGCTAACCCTTCCCCTCTGATAACCATAAGTTGGTTCTCAAAGTCTGTGAGTCTGTTTGTGTTTTGTAAATAAGTTCATTTGTATCATTTTTTTAAATTCCACATTTAAGCAATATCATACGCTAGTTCTCTTTCTCTTACTTCAGTATGACACTCTCTAGATCCATCCATGTTGCTACAAATGGCATCATTTCATTCTTTTAATGGCTGAGTAATATTCCATTGTATATAAGTACCACATTTTCTTTACCCAACTTAGTGACGTCTTTCCCCGTCTCAGGAGGTTATTATCCCTCTTCTGAGATTGGATATGTTGACTCAGAGGAAAAAGTATGTCCACATTTCACCAGTTATAAGATAGTGGACCCTGAGTTCAACAATAGATTCCCTGAGTCTACACCCCTAACTCTGCCTCTGCCACCGGCATCAGCAAGCTTTTTAGCCCAGGCCATGAGTGTGTTTTGAGCTCCCACTGTGTGTCAGGCCCTGGGGATTTGACAGTGCCCAAACCAACAGTCATCCAGAAAGAGAACTTACATTTCAGTGGTGCTGGACAGATGGACACGAGACCCCCAGGTAGAGTGCTCAATAAGTCAGACGATGCTAAGTGTGGGGAGGAAGATCAAGCCGGGAAAGGAGAGAGGCCCAAGGGCGAGAGGTGGTGCCATTCTAAAGAGAGTGGTCAGAGAATCTTCACTGGGGAAGGTGATATTTGAGAAAGACCTAAAGGAAGCCAGGGAGCCAAACGTGGGATTGAATATCTGAGAGGAGGCACAAGAGGCAGAGCACAGCACACGCAGAAGTCCTGCAGTAGGACCGGGCTTGGCCCGACCGAGGAACTGATAGGAAGCAGTGCAGCGGGGAGAGGCATGGGAAGTGGTGACTAGGAGATGAAGTCAGACAGGTCAGGCAGCAGAGGGCCAATGGGACTGTCTCCCAGCACCCGTTGTAGCAGCTGGAATTCTACCACCTTCCTGAATTTCCCTGCCAGAAGGTTTCTCATCCCGAGGGAGGAGCCCCTCAGCATCTCTGCTAAGGCTCTAGCAAGGTTCTGAGTCAGCCGTGACACGTACTGGGAGCTGAGAAGGAGAGAAGAGGATGGCAGAGAACTCCTAAGTGATGCCTGAGATCATCTGTGTTTATGCGTGTGTGCTCAGTCATGCCTTATTCTCTTGAGACCCCACGGACTATACCCCACCAGGCTCCTCTATCCATGGGACTTCCCAGGCAAGAGTACTGGAGTGGGCTGCCATTTGTTCTCAGATGCCCTGAAAGATACCTTAGTTGCAGGCCCACATGTGCACATACACACACACACGCACAGAGGCTGGTTTTCAGAGCCTCTCTGAAATTACTAGTTGCATCTTCTGGGTGGAGTTTTTCTGCAGGGCCATGCTGAGCTCTACATGAAATGAATATGGGTACGAGGCTCCTGGCACCTGCCCTCACAGGCACTCAGGACTCTCAGGGACTAGCTAGGAGTATTACGATGTGGGACAGAGCCCCATGCAGAGTCAGGGAGGGGGACATTGCCTTCTCCCTCACAGCTCTGGGTCCACGTAGGCCCTGGGGAAACAGTCCAGCAAAAGGCACAGAGCAGTCCCCGGGGCTGAAGGGTCTGGCCCAGCAGGGGTGGAGAAGAGAATCAGGAAAGGATGTGGACAAGTGTGCTCTCAGGCCCAAGACTCCTGGGGCCCAAGCTGCCACCTGCCTGGGAAAGGTGGTCCCCACAACACCCTCAGCCTCACCTGGAAGCTTCACACAGAAAATGCAACCATCAGTTCCAGAGAGGCTTCTGAAAGCTGACCTCTGCCTGTGTGCACAGATGTGCTTGAGTCCCTGGTGGAATGAAAGAGCAGCCTAGAAACACAAAATACAAAACACCCTATTATCAGAAGGGTGATGAGACCAGTGTGGGCTCCTACAGTTCAGCTTAGTAGCCAGGATTCTACCACCTGAGTCTCTCTACACACCCATGTAAGAGGCACAAATTAATGCAACTGGTCACAGAGGAAAGTCCCACTAGCAGCCAGGTTCCTAAGACGGGAACAGAGGTTGAGGTTTCATCTGCTTTTGGTTTATACACTGTTGTGTTTAATCTGCTGAGCTGCCCTGGAAACCATCTGGTTAAGTGATGGGGGCCAATTAAATATGGCTCAGGAGCTCATCCTGGCTGCCTCCTGCCCTCAGATATCATCATCCCTGCATGCGAATGGAGGTGCTGTTCAAGTGACTGGCTTCTCATCTCCATGGGACAGGCATGCTGGGCTTCGGGTCACCTGAGCACACTTTGTACTTGGAACCTCTCGCATATACCAATGCATGGACATGTTTCTCATCTTGCCTGGTCCTCCCTGCAGCCTGGGACAGGCCAGAGGGTGTGGAGGGAGGGTCAGCCTCCCCTGAGATCTCTCTAGGCCAAGGGGCCAGGCAGGCTGTCCGTGTGCCCACCGGGGAAGGGAGTGCTCTTAGGCACCACTTAAATGAAGGGTCTGGGATCCTCACACAACTCAGTATCCTGAGTGTTCCTGGAAAAGGGACAAATGGCTGTACCAAGGCCACACAAATAGCAAATGGAAGAGCCAACCCCACAGTCCAGCTGTCACTCAGTTCCATAATGTCTGCACCCCACAGGCTCACTTACTGGCGGGCAGTATCCTCCTCCATGATGCCGAGTGCTTTTTGTGCTATGAACCTAGGGGACGTTTTTACTCAGCCATTAACAGTATAAAATAATACCATTTGCAGCAACATGGATGGACCGAGAGATTATTACACTAACTGAAGTAAGACAAAAACAATTACCATATGATATTGCTTCCATGTGGAATCTAAAAACAAAGATATAGATGAATTTATTTACAAAACAAAAATGGACCCACAGATAGAAAACAAATGAATGGTTACCAAATGGGAAAGGAAGGAGGGATAAATTAGAAGTTTGGGATTAATATAGTATTAATATATACACACTGCTTGCGTGTATGCTAAGTCACTTCAGTCATGTCTGATTCTTTGCGACCGCATCGACTGTTGCCCACAGGCTCCTCTGTCCATGGAATTCTCCAGGCACAAATATTGGAGTGGGTTGCTATGCCTTCCTCCAGGGGATCTTCCCAAACCATGGATCAAACCGACGTGTCTTATGTCACCTGCATTGGCAGGCAAGTTCTTTACTGCTAGTGCCACTTAGAAAGCTCATATATGCATGTGCACACATACACACATTTATATATGTAACTGAATCACTGTTCTACATACCTGAAACTAACGCAACATTGTAAATCAACTAGTCTTCAATAAAAAATTAAAATCTAAGGGAATAAATGCTTCACGCTTGAACCTGGTTCACACCCCCAACACTTGGAGAAGGAAATGGCAACCTACTCCCGTATTCTTGCCTGGAGAATCCCATGGACAGAGGAGCCTAGCAGGTTACAGTCCATGGGGTCACAAGGGTCAGACATGACTTAGTGACTAAGCCACCAAACCACCACCACCGACACACACACACACACACACACACACACACACACACTCCACACACAGGAGACATGGCCAGCAGCACTATCAGGGAGCCGTCCTCTTTGCTTTCAGCTCAGGTCCCGCTGGCTTCTGAGTGGGGTTGCCCGTGCCTGTGAATCTGCCTTGCAACAGCATCAGGCAGATAGCCTGTCTGTGTCTGCATGCAAAGGCATTCTATTTCTCCCAGGTTTTTTTTCTTCCCTTCCTTTATTCACGCTGATGGAAATGGCTCCTTCACCCAGGTCTGCCTCTGATAAGCTCCAGGCGGTTTCAAGAAAGCAGAGCGGAGCCTCTTATCAGACAGCAGCAGTGGATCTGGTGCCAGCACTGGGCGGGCCTGGTGCTGATAAAATGGGCCTGGGCCCAGCTCACCAGCTGCTTTCTCAACCTGACCTCAGGGCCTGACCCATCAGAAGTGAGGGTTGCCAGACCCAGGAAGCTTCTTTACTTTCTTAGGCACTAGAGCTGACTTCCGGTGACCACAGGCAACAGGACGTGATAGGAAGCCACTGGGGACAGAGGTTTGGCAATGAGGCTGATGGGACAAGGACCCCAGGAGGCCTTAGGGCTCTGACAGGACAGTGGGAGCTGACTCCTCCCAGGGGCATATCGGGATCAAGTGTGTGGTTTGAGCCCTTCCCTGCGAGGCCCTACTGTTCTTAGTCCTGGATAAGACACCCCAAGACTGGGGAAGGGGAGGTGTTAAGGCATTTGGTCTAATGTGATGTGATCATGTTTGAAGTAGGTTTGCCAGATCCAAAAGCTCAGGCTGCCTGCCCCCTTCCTGGGAGCTCTGGTTTGAAGGAGATCAAAAAGTTCATCTCCCCACCCCACCGCCCCCCACACACCCCATTTGAAGACAGAAATCCTACCTTCAAACATTAACTTCTTTTCCTTTAAGCTTGGGTCACTGTTAAATTTCCTGTCCTTGAGGTAGGACAGACTGGGCTAGCTGACTGTTCTGTGAAAAGTGACTTGGCCATATGGGATCGAGAAGAATAGTACTGATGAACCTATTTGCAGGGAAGGAATGGGGACACAGACATAGAGAATGGACTTGACCCAGCAAGGAAAAGAGAGTGGGACGAATTGGGAGAGTAGCATTGACATACACTATCATGTGTAAAACACACAGCTCTTGGGAAGCTGCTGTATAACACAGGGAGCCCAGCCTGGAGCTCTGTGCTGACCTAGAGGGGTGGTATGAGAGTGGGGAGGGAGGCTCAAGTGGGAGCGCATACATATATATAATTATGACTGGTTTGCATTGTTGTATGATGGAAGTCAACACAACATTGTAAAGCAAATATCCTCCAACTAAAAAAATTTTTTTTTAAAAGAAAAATACCTTTCCTGTAATAAGCAATAAAAATTGATTATAATATATGTAAAAAAAAAAAAAAAGAAAGAAAAGTGACTTGGCCTTTCTGACCTTACTTGTCCCATTTGTAAAATGGTTTGGTCATCCCTATGTCCAGTGCCCTGCTGGGAGCACCCAGGATTTCACAGGTGGAGGGCATCTTGCCTCCACTGGTCACCAGGGTTCCACCACCAGGCTTTGGCCTACACTGGGAGACAGGGTCAGGGCCTAGCAGCAAGGTCAACAGTAGAGCCTCAGTCTGCATTTGAATCCTGGCTCCGTCCTTGGACGCTGTCTCTGAGCTCCAGTCTTTTTATATTTAAAGCAGGGATGGAAACGCCAGTCTGGCAAGGTTGTTTGCAGGAGTTCAGTTCTTGAGAGCTACTCGTGATTTGTGGCTGTCCCATGAGAATGGTTTTGAATGAGAAGCATCTTGAGTGTGAGATGATGTGAGTGAATCCCCAGCACAGAGCAGACCTATAAAAAGCAGTAGCAGGAGCCCAGTTGATCTGCTGGCTGCCCTCTGCTCCAGGTGCTTAGGTACATGAATACGTATGAGGTTGAAGATCCCTCCAAGATAAGCAGAGACAGCAGGCTTCCATGCAGGGCAGGTCCTACAGGGCCACTTGGCATCCTGGGCCAGTGCCTGGATGTGCAGCCACCGAAGAGGCCTGCAGGGTGGGTGCAGAGGGGTACAGCCTGTCTTTAGATGATCTGCAGGAATGCTGTCAAAGTAACCCTCATGGGGACTTCACTGGTGGTCCAGTGGTTAAGAATCCACCTTGTAACACAGGGGACATGGGTTCAGTCCCTAGTTGATGAGCTAAAATTCCACATACCTCAGAGCAACTAAGCCTGTGTGCCACATCTACTGAGCCCATACACTCTGGAGCCTGGGGGTCACAGCTTGAGAGTCCGTATGCCACAACTAAGACCTGATACAGCCAAATAAATAACACATTTTTAAAAAAGGGTTGACAGCACAGCCAGGAGGAGCAGCAGCTCCTGACTCTTAGTCCCTAAAACGGGACCACACAGGTAGCCTGCCCTGAGATGGACACCAAGCTGGAGAACTGAGATTAGAGGAACCAGAGGAACCTGATGTATTGAGAAACCAGCTTTCCCTGACTGAGGCTGACAGCTACTCAAGGCCAGAGAAAAGGCAGGCTGAGGGGCAGAGCAATAGGACCAGCCAGGGTGGCTGCTCTCATGAGCTGTGTCGATGGAAGAAACAGCAGGACTCCTCAAATCTCTCCCCTGGAATCAGTCAAAGCCTCTTGTGTAATCTTGAGAGCCAGAGGACCAGCGTGTATAAATGTTCTCTGTAGTGATAAAGGCAAGAGAGATGGTCTTCACACCTAGCAGCTAGTAGATGCTCGATACAGTGTGTTTTGCGATCACTGCCAACTCCTGCTTTCGTAACTACATATCTGGAAAATTTCCTGCTGTGTTTCACTGCACTGCTGGGAGGAGCTTTCACTCAGTAAGCTTTTGATGATCACCTAGATGGTCACCTACCATGTGTAGGTCACCTGGCAAAATATCAGGCACCAAAAGGAAGATGCCAGAGCCCTCAGTGTGCCCCAGAGTTCTTTGATGTGTTTGATGAGTCTGTCCTTAGAAACAGAAGGTCACTTCCTTCCAGAAGATCAGAACAGATGCCCTCTACAGGTGGCATTGGGCCAGTGTGGATTGATGTGTGGACATTCACCAGATAAGCCGGGTGGAGTGGACATTCCAGGCAGAGGGCACAGCAACAGCCAGAACCTGGGGGTGCAAAATATAATTGGAGTTCATGTGACCTACAAGGGGCTGACATGGGACAGAAACGATGTGAATGTGTGAGATGACAATGTGGGAATTTGGACTGGCTTGTGGCTGTCACTCTGAGTTTAGTCCTGGAAGCTCCCAGTGTTCTCCTCTGGGTGGATCCCTATTAGAGAACTCACAGTGCATCTGTTAAGTTGATAAAAGAACTGAACAGTCCATGGAGCTGTCATGTATTATTTGGGACATACTAAAAATTGTGTTGCTATTTATCTAGAAGTGAAGTTTAATTATCATCCTGCATTTTATCAGAACATGAGTGTTTTTCAAAGGCTCTCATGAGATGCTACTGTCCAGTCAGAGTTGAGGACCATAAGCCAGGGGCTCCTGCTGCTCTGAGCAAGCTCACTGTCTCAAGCCCCAGGCCAGGTCCCTAACTGCAAAGACTCTTTGAGTATATGAAGCATTCCCACTCTTAAAAACATTTTTAGGGAAGCTTTTGAGATTTCCTTCTTATTCATCCTTTCCATCTAGTTCATGGATGCCTCCCACAGCAGGTAAAAAACCTATTTTTGTATAAATTTGAAAATCTGAAGCCAATTAATTTTTAATATTTAAGTGATGCAATTGTAGAAGTTATTCAATGACTGGATATACTTAAATACAAAACAATAAATCCTTATTCATAATGCTTTAACACTCCCAACATTCATGTCTTCTTAACTAACTTCTAACCACACTCCTTCCAGAACCTCAAACTCTCTAACTGTCAAGACCCCCAGCATTGTCAAGCGTGCCTTCTTGGAGCCCCCACCTCCCACCTATACCTCCTTCTCCGCGTGCATTACTCTCAGTCCTGTTGTTCTCTTACTGGGTCATGCTGATCCTTTCTTGGTAGCTCCAAAGGGCTCTTCTAAACTTAGGAGAGAGAAGACTTTCCTCTCCATTCCTGTACTACAAACTTTCTAGAGATTTTCTTTTTCTATAATCTCTCATCTGCTCATTGCCTACAAGAGAAGACACAGTTTATCTAACTTCACCTTTAAGACTCTTCATTACTCACCAAGCAGATGAGTGATAAAGTTTATTAATGACATCAAATGGGATAGTGATGGTGGAAGATGTAATAAGACAAGGAAAAGGAAGAGAGGAAAATAAACTAAAAACATGTACTGAATTTAGTCATTGATATTTTTCCCTTCCTTTTCCTATTCCAAATAAGAGGTATAAAATTAAACATTGCATTTGTTTTAATGTAAAGTCATTCATACTAAAAAGGATAAAAGTATTTCAAATCTACATTGTCTTAGACCATCTGGCTTACCTGGCAGTCCCTCCCTAATCCTGATTACTCGAATAGATCCAACCCTGTAGATGGCCAATGTCTTTTTTGCTGACTCTATTTTTGCTCTCTCTACTTGGTTTGCTTAAGAAATCGGTACACCTGTCCAAAGAATAGTAAATTGTGTTTATACTTTCCCTTAACCCCCTAATATGTGCTAGATTTCAAACCCAATTTTGAGGTGCTGAGATCCCTGATGAGGCAATATGGACAATCCTTTCTGTTTATATTAGCTGCATTAAAATAACAGGAGTGAAATTCACCCTTCCTGTTGGTCATTAGGCCTTAACCCCTTGTGGGACTTTAAATAAACCACCTACAAAATTCTGGAGTGAAACAAAGTTTAAGTTTGTTGGCTTTATTTGATTAGGTTTCCAGGGCATTTATCACTTTCTGTGAAAGAAACATTTAATTTAGATGGCAGTTGATTTGTGTCCTGGGATTTCAATTGACAGGAGGAAGAGTTATGTGTGTGTTTATGACTTCTTTGCTTTTAAAAGATTAATGTTAGTGAAACATAAATCACAAGACCTTTAGAGGAGAGAGATGCTGGAAAGACAGAGCAGGAGTGTGTCAAGGTGATGGATTGAGACATATTGTAAAGTATCTTCATCAGGGAGGAAAAGAGAGGGAGGGTGGGACACAGGGGTGGTGGGGTGGGAGCAGTGAAGAAAAGTGGCTTTTCCTCCCCACGCACAAAGACTATGCAGGGGCTTGAACTAGAGCCAGGCAACTTCTTAGCTCCATTGCCTGATGCAAACTGAAGAGATGAGCTGATGACTTCCTGAAGCCCCTTTCCTGCCGTGATAGCCAGAGGACAAAAAGAGTGCTAACAGCACAGCGGAAGTACTCAGGAAGCCCAAGTATTCCAGGAAACAAACACTCCCTGCCCCCCAAGTCACAAGAACTGGTCCCCTGTTCTGCTCCCCCAGGCACCCTACATCCAGAAGCCAAGTGTGTGTGTGTGTGTGTGTGTGTGTGTGTGTGTGAAAGAGAGAGACAGAAGAGGACCTATTCTTAAAAAGGTGGGAATGATAGGAAGAGTTGTCATATGTTGGATACAAACCTCCTGGGAGCCATACAGGTGCATCCTTCTCTACAGATCAGTGAGTTGAGGGTTGGAGATGGTCATAGTGGAGGAGCCAGGATTCATGACCGTCTCTCCCTGGCATTGCAATCCACCCTCCCTTCACATACAAGGTGCTCCCTTGAAACACTTTCAGACAATTTTTGTAAAGAGCAGTTTGCTGATGTGCATTCCTTTCTCTTTACCACCACCTCAAGCAACACATTCCCAATATTTAGATCAGAATGCACCCTCTCTTTCCTAGCACGCTTTTCAAACACTATTCCAGCAGGGAAAAAAAAAAAAAAAACCTACAGTGGTATTACTCACAGTATCAGCTAACATGTATTGTGCCCAGACTCATCTGTGAGTGTGTGCAGACACCATCATATGCATCATCTCATGTCATCCTCACAAATAGCCTCAGAGGCAGGCTCCCTCATGACCCCACACGTAGCAATAGTGAGCCCAGCATGGCTCCACCCAGGGTAAGGAGAAGGCAGAGTCCCTTGATGCAGCCCCATTCCTGGCTTGGGAGATAGAGAAGAATTCCAGGGAGTGGAGGGGGAACATGCTTTCCTTCCTTCAAGGATCATTCCCTCTGTCTTTACCTTTTGAGTTCATGAATTGAAAGTCCTATATCTCTGGTTCACTCTGGACTCCCCTTAGTACATCCTGGAAGAAGTACTAGTGTCTGTCTGTGGAATGCAATCACCCTACTCCTTCATCTGACAGGCTCTCCCTGAGGCTTTGACCAGATCCCAGGGCAGCACACCCTACCACCACTTGCCACCATCCTTTTCACTTTCCGGGGCTGACTTGGGTCTCTGTGGATCCTGCCTGTCGAAGCTCACAAAGGGAAGAGAAAAGCATTTTCTGTCTCCTGTTCTCTAACTTATGGAACCCAATAACAAAGCGTGGCTAACGACATCATCATCATTTACACATGCAGTCTGATCGAGGACATTTAGTCATGTAATTAGGTACCTAATTGTGCTGAAAATGCAATTATATGATTTCTTAAGTGAATTAAGTCCTTGGAGAAGTGGTAAGGATTAGCACGCGTGATCTAGCTGGAGAGCAGGGACCATGGAAGGCATGTCAGCATGACTATGGCCCACACAGAGGCCAAGTGGCCAGTACTTGAACCACATGGGTGACCACGTGAACATATGCACGTATGTACACATGCACAGGCATACATGCATGCACTGTACACACACACAAGATGTCAGCTTCACCTTCACAATGATCTACTGCAAACCAAGAACTTAATAAATGAGAGCCATTAATATCACTGGGAGCTTTGTGTACCTCTGTGAAGTGACGACTGTTTAATGGCTCACTTGGAGACTCTCAGAGAGATTATTTATTTAACATGTGAGAGGCAGGTGTGTAGAAAAAATAATGATAAAAGAGTCAATTGGGACATGTCAGAGGACATTTTATGCAACATCACTTATTCATCCAACAACCCAACATTGTGTCAGATAGTGAGGGGTAAAATACAATCCTCCCTCTTTATAGCTCAAAAATGAGTGTAGAGATGGATGACCACAAAGCATTTTAGTGATGATTTGAACAAGTTGTTCAGCAAACTACAACCTTCAGACTAAACCCAGCCTGTGACCTGTTTAGTTAAGAAGGGTTTACACATTTTTAAAGGATTGTTTGAAAAAACAGGAAAACCGATTAAGAAGAATATGCAACAGAGACCATATATGGGCTGCAAAGCCTACAATATTTATGAGAAAGGTTTCAGCTCCTGCAGGAATAGAGGAAGCAGCAGATGAGCCCTATGCAGAAATCAGGGAAGGCTTCTCAGAGGAGGTGGCATGACCTGAACTTCATAGCTAAGCAGGAGTGTCTACAGCATGGTACAGCATCTCCGTCGCCCCAGGAACTTCCTTCCGGCCAACCAGTCCACCACACACAAGAAACCATAAAGGATAAATTTAGAGGATTTGTTCCTGAAAGAGTCCAGAGGTTCTGAAATGTCGGGCAGTGGGGTGTGGAGCTGCACAACAAAAGGACCGGATGTGGCTGGCTGATCCCCAACACTGAGACAATGGGGAGGGACAGACCACCCGGCTTCTCATGTCCCTGTGGTCTCGATGCCAAGGATGTTAGCCCTTGAATCACCAGCAGGTCCAACCTGGGGACTGAACAACGTGGCAGAGAAAAGCAGCTGCAGGGAAAGGAGAAGGCACACAAATGCCTGGACACCCAGGCCTTCCAGTTATCCCTGTCCCCAGATCCCTTTATCTCCCTGACATCTCAGCACACAGGGACCACAGGCTAAACCACCCAGCCTCCTACCCCAACCCGACTGAACACACCTCCCCTCCCTTGCAGCAGAAACCTGGCTTTACAACTGGGCACAGTGTGGAAACAGGAGACGCTGTTGTTCCTTCCTTCCTGAATACACACATCATGCTCTCTTCTTCCAAGCAGTCATCCGCTGTCTGTCTCAGCATCTCAGCTGTCTCACCAGCATCATTCTGCGAGCTGTCCACACACACACACAAACACACACACACACACACCATTAACCTCAATTCCCCCCTTGGCATCAGCTCCTGCAGTCATAACCAGAATAAAACATTCACGGGGCACTTCCAAAGTCTTCATTTCAAGTGGCCTGATCTCCGACAGCTCAGGCCTCTGCTGATTCCACATCTTCACTCCAGCAATTCCTCAGACTAGTGGGCATCTTGAATCTAGTACCTGACCACTTGCCCTGCCCATCACCTTCCATCTACTCACTTCCCTGCAGAGCATCTTAGACCCCACAGCCAATCATCACATCTCCTAGAAAATATGTTCTGAACCCATCACCTCTCACCTCTCCCACTGAAGTTTAAGCCAGCATCCTCTGTTCTCTGAACGGTACCATGGCCCCAACCTGGTCCCCTTCCCCTGAACAGTGGCCAGAGTGATCCTGACTGCATGACAATCAGTTCATATCACTCTTCTTCTCCAAATCCTTCTATGGCCCCTGTATACCTCAGCGTAAGAACTGAAGCTTGTCCAGGGCTCTCTAGGCCCTCCATTATCCTCTGCTATTAATTCTCTGGCTGCATCTTCTACAGCTCATGCCAGGCTCACTTCACTCCAGCCACATTGGCCTTCTGGCTTGTTCTTAAATACACTGGAGCTGCTCCCACCCCAGGGCCTTTGCACCTGCTGTTCCTACTGTCTGAGATACTCTTCTCCAGATATCCACTGGATATCTTTTCCCATACCCTCTTCAGGTGGTAGTCAAATGCCACCTCTCCTTGGCCACACTTACTCAAATTTGTAACTCCTGCTCATGGTCCTTGTCCTTTTTTTTTTGTCTTCACACTGTCTAGTATACTCCATAGCCTGTGTTTTTCTTCTTTGTATTGTTTGTATCCTTCCCCTTGAATGTAAACTCTAGAAAGAGAAAAATTTCAGCTGTATTTTTTTTTAACCTGCTATGTCCCCCGATGAATTTTGTTGAATGAACATAAGAACTCCCTTAACCTTTTCTTCTTTTCTCCTACTGGCTCATGTTTAGATCAATAAATATAGCTCTTCCCCATCCTGTGCAGCTGAACTCAAGCCTGGCTAAGAGCACCCCCTATTCACACACACACATCCTCAGATTGACTGGTCCCCCCCACTCAGTGCTGTGATCTCCAATCCAAATCCCCTGTTCAACAAGCCCCCACCTCTCTCTGTCCATTTCCTCCCTCCGCTTGTTTTCCCTCCAAGCACCAATTATGAGGGAGGCTTATCTCACTGAAAAAGAAACCTCTGAAACATCAAAAGAAGGTATAGAAATCCTTTTGAGGAGTTTTGCTATAAGGGGGAGCAGAGAAAGGGCCCAGGCGTGGGAGGGAGACAAGGTGTGAAGAAGGGAGGTTTATCTTTTCTTCAATTTGCAGAACAGTGTGCTGTCAAGGGTGACCTGCTGGCAGGGGCCAATTTGATGATGCAGGCAAGAGAGCGGAGCTCTCAGTGGTGACGTTTATAGTGTGTGGGGATGTGGAGTCTCGTACACACACAGGCCCTGGGGTGCACAAGGCAGCCGTAGACTGAGTGGGAGGAAAGTTGTGACAGGGCTGCCCAGCCACTGCAGGGGAGCCTGGCCCAGTCTCCCAGGTGTGGCTTGCCCCCAACCCCGAGGCTTCTCCTGGCTCAATGCCTGCTTCATCCTGGGCTCCAGTGCTGCTGCACGAGTCCAAGGCCCAGGGCTCAGCTCTGGCTCCTCTCCTTCATCTACACTTGCTGGGCTGTGGCCCCAGGCCATGTCTGTGAGTGCTACCATGATGCTGGAGCTACGATTTCAGCCCTCACCTTTCCCCGAGCTCCAGACTCCTCTCTCCGATGGCCTTCCCTGCACCTGTGCTTCACATCTAATACATCCCCGAGCTTAACACATCCTCAACCAGCGCTGATTTCTGCCCCCTCCCTGCCCCACACCACACGCCCCTTGTAGTAAACTCCATCCTCCCTGCTCAGGCCAAAACTCTCTTTTTTTTCCTTTGTGTGCACACTCCACATCTAACCCATCAGCAAGTTCTATTTGCCCCACATTCCAGATATACCCCAAATGTCCCCCTCCCTCATCACCTGTGGCACCCCGGCTCTTATCCAGGTGCTTGCCTAAACCATGGCCACGGCCTCTCCATCTTTACTCAGGGTCTCTCCTCAGCACAGCAGTCAAAGTGATGATTCTCTCTCATACACAGCTCATAGGGCTCCTGCTGGACCCCTGTGCTGGCCTCCCATCCCTCACAGAGTGCTGCAGGGTCCAACCTGTCCTGTCATCACTGCACCTCCTAGCACTCTGCCCCTCTCTCACTCTGCAGTGGCCACATGGTCCCTGGCTCACCTGGGAACACATTGCCTGGCTAATGTCTCCTTGGGACCTTCCTCATTCAAATGGCTGTAGGGCTCACAGGCTCCAATATTTCAGCCTGTATTAGTCCTTTGTGGCTGCTATAATGAATGCCACAGTTGTTGTTCAGTTGCTACCACAGATTTGGGCTAAAGCAACAGACATGTATTTCTGACAGTTCTGGGCACTGAGAAGTAAGTTCAAGATCAAAGTGCTAGCAGGTTTGATATCTGGTGGGGGCCACCTCCTGGTTCATATCCAGGCATTTTCTGTCTGTGTCCTCATGTGGCAGAAGGACTGAGGGAGCCCTCTGGGGTTTCCTTTATAAGGGCACTAATCCCATTCACAAGGACTCCACCTTCATGACCTAGTCACCTTCCAATGGCCTCCTAATTCCACCATGCTGGAGGTTCGGTGTCAACATATGAAATTGGGCAGGGGTGGGGAGCGGTAGGGGGCAGAGGGGACAAAAGCATTTAGTCTAGCACAGCCCAAACGTGGCCTCCTCTGGGTGACCTCCCTGATCACCTCCTCAATTATTCTTTTTCCCTTTCTCCCTTTTTTATGTCTTCAGGATTTATCACCTCCCTGGCCTTAAATCATGAACCCCTATTTTTAACTCCCTATTGTCTCTCCCTACCCTAGAATGGAAAACCCCAAGGGAGGGTCTTAGCGCAGTTCACTGTTAGACCTTCAGACTCTAATAAAGGGAATGTGATGGGCCCTCAGTGAACTTTCTCTGAAGGGATAATTCTGGAGGAAGCTTTGGAATCAGACCCCATTCCCACCCACAATGTTGCTGTTGTGTGACCTCAGGCGGGTTTTAGTTTGCTCCACTGTAAAGTGATGGGCATTATTGCATCCAATTCGTTCTCCTGAGAAACTGCACCAGTACAGGAACTTATAAAGTGAGCCCCTAAGTGGTGGTGATTATATCATTATGCATATCTAGAAAGGAGGGCTTTCGAGTGGGAAGAGAGACAGTAGTCACTGGGGGAAGTGGAAGCTAGAGGGTAGCAGGAACTTGAAGGAAATTTTTAGCCAACCAACTGCTTTGCCTTTGCTGGTGGTGGTGGTGATGTCAGAGTAGGAGAGGGGCATTCTGAGTGCCGCTGGGGCAGGGGGAGAGCCAGGGCCTAGCTGGGCTGGGGCCTTGGCCCTGCTGCTCTCTAGCTGAGAGGCCTTGGGTGAGATCCAGGATCTCCCTGGGCTCATTCTCCACATTTCTAAAAGTAAGGGTGCCCACACCTGTCTCATGCCATTGTTTCTCATGCCAGGGACAGAGAAGGCAGCGGTGATGGAGACAACCCTTTGGACCCCAGGTGAGTGCTCCCTCTACAAATGGGTCTTTTGGTCCCTGCAGTACCCACACCCCCAAAGTGGTCCATGGATGCCCCTGATCCTCCCCATGGGGCCACACTGTCTTCAGGAAGGGGGAGGAAAGGAGAAGTGAGGATAAGGAAGTTCTTCCACCTACTGCCTGGCTTTCCTGTGATAAGAAAATCTATGACCAAATCTAACTGACAGGCCAGGCAGGCGCAGAACAGCAGCAACCTCAGGGTGTGAATGGAACAAACATAGGCCACACAGAGCCAGGGGGTGGGGGTGGGGGGCGGGGGGCGTTGGTTCTGCTTTCGCCGGATCTGCGGGAGGAGACATTCTCTTCAGATAAATCTTCAGAGCAGCCAGATGTCTCTCCCCCACCCCCCAGCAAGGAGAGGCTTTATAACCCTGGCCTCTGCTCTTTTCTAAGCTGGAGAGGTCAGGTCCTTGGTCCCCATTGGTCCCCCGGCCTGAAATCAGGGCTGGGAGGAGCCTCGCTGGCCCGTTCCCTGGGCCTCCACGTTCAGCTGCTCCTTACAGAGCTATGTCCCCATCGTAACTGGGTCTGCTCACCATCCATGTGCTTGGCCCTGGCTGGGGCATAACCGGCACCACCAGTGAAGGCTGGGGCCCGTGCCTTAGTGAAGCACTTGCATCAGCCCAGGGAGATAGCCATAGAGCTGCAGGTCCCAGGTGCATGCGTGAACATATATGTGGATGAGGATGTGTGTAAGATCTATATATTAGGAGAAAAAGACACCCCCATAACCTACCCCCTAACCTATGACAACCCAAAAGCCACCATCTCAAGAAAGTGTGTTTCCTTTTTTTCCTTTTACTGACTCTTTTCTAGAATGTTTAACATAGTTTATATTTAGAGTCCTATTCCTTTCCATTAAATCATACTATGAGTGTTTCCCCCTGTCACTAAGAATTCCCATGTGTCCCTCAGTAAGTGCAGCAGAACTGTCTGTCCTGTGGATGTATCATAATTTACAGAACCAGTTTCTTGATGCAAAACATTTAGATAGTCCTCTCTTATTTTCCATCTTAAACCCAATGGCAATACACTTTGCCAAGCATGAATTTTTGTTGCTGTTTCAGGTGATTTCTCCAGGATCAATGACTAGAAATGGAGTTTGATCCTTGGGGTGATATATTTGCCAAAGAATGTGCGAGAGAAGGAAAGGTACCCATTTTTGAAAATCCCACATTTTTTGAGCAATCTAGACAGCATATATTTTAGACAATAGCATGTAAACACATGAAATATCATGAACACTTTTGTACTGCTTTGCATTTTATAAAGTGCATTCTTAATTTTATCTTCATAACAAGTTTAAAATAGTGCATTCTTCTATATACTGGTATCTAGAACAAAAGTAGTTCAGGCGCTGGTTTTCTGAGTTGGCAACCCACTTCTTCCATTACGTGAAGTTGTTCTGTTCTTGAAAAGAAGCAGATACAGTTTCAAGTGGTTAAGAACTCAAGCTTCAGCAGGAGATCAAGCACTGCCATGTAAATTTGGTCTTGTTAGTCTTTCTCAGCCATAGTTAAAAGAGGCTGATGGAGCAAGGGTGGGGATGGTGTGTTTGGAGTTACAGTGGAAGTTGTAAAGGGAAGACCATCTGGTTAAGAGCCGTCGTCATGGAGGCAGCAAAGAAAACATAACCATCCCTCTCTGTCCTCCAAAACTGCAATTTCCTGCTACCATCTCCCAACTTAAATGGAAACCAGCTGCCTGGAAGCTCAGGAGATGCAGAGTAGGGTCAGCCTCCCCAGGGTAAAGAGGAAAAGGAAAGGATTGACAGCCAGTGAAGAGATTCACAGGGCAAGTTCCCAAACAAAGGAACTTCAGTCCTCTGGGGGTTTGGAGCCCAGCATGGTGGCACATGGAGGCATTCTACTTCACCAACCTGGAAGCTCTCTGAAATCTCTCCTTTTAAGATTTTTATGGAAACTTCATTGCACAGGCCTGATTCATTAAATCCTGAGGCACTGTGAGAACCCCACTTTGACTGAATCTGTGTCAACACTGGACAAGGATAAGTGATACTCAAAAAGATCGTCTAACTCATAAGAGGTCTATGAATGGTGACTACCGAGTAGCACCATTGCAACTAACACCAAGGAAACGGGTTGGAGAGGCTGCGGCACTCCCCAAGGTGGCCTAGGTGGTGGGCGGGGGCTCAAGTCACCCTGCGGGACCACCCTTCGTGTTGTCCCCTGTCCACTCCAAACCAGGTCGTCATGCTCAGCTCACAGGTACCCAGGGGGCTCCCATCTAGCAGATGGGGCTTTCTTGCACCCTCATTATCCCCATGGCTAGATGTAGCTAGGGCTGGAAAAAGCAGGTCCAGAGGCTTTTGGGCTCCAGCCGGCCCTGGAGGAGTGGGGAGTTGGGAAGCCAGGCCATGCTAATTGAGACACACAGTCGCTTTCTGGCTCCTCAGAGCATCTCCAAGAACCCACTTCCTTTGACATTTTGGTGCCTGTGACAACTTCCTCTGGAGAAGCCCTTGCCTGCTACATCATCAAGGCCCGGGTGTACTTAGCTGAATCAGCCTTGGCTCTAATTCCTTCCCTGGGTGTCACCACGCTCACTCAAGGCACACATGGGCATCCAGGGCCAGCTGAGGACCCTTCCAGAATTTCCAGAGAGCAATGCTGCAGCCTCCTGACTGGTCATTGGTCAGAGGGCATGTGTAGCGACCAGACCTCGGTACAACGTCCCCTGTCCCCTTGCCCAGACAGGCAGGGGAGCCAGCAGAGGTGACCAATGCTCAGACTGTGTCACTGTGCCAGGTCTCCAGCTCCATCAGCTGGTCCTGAAAGAAAGGGCGTTGAGGCTGTAGCCCAGGCAGCTGTGGCTGTAGCTGCTTGTTTGCATTGCTGAGAGGGTACCAGCCCCCCACCCCCAGTCCCCCTTTCAAAGGACTGGTTTGCAGTGGGAGGCCCCTGGACCAGAGCAGCATCACCTGCACAGGTGAGAAATGTTGGCTTTCAGGCCCAACCCGGCCCTGCTGACTCATAATCTGGGTGGTGGGGGCAGTGACCCAGGGAGCTGGGGTATGACAAATCCCGTGCCCCAGGCACTTCCCATGCACACTCAACTGTGAGAACCAGGGCCTCAGCTGTCAGTCTTTTAGGCTGGGGATCTACCATCTCTGTGTTACAGATAAGTAAAGGGGGCTATGAGACATGGGGTGGCTTGCCTGCAAAATTCTTTCCTACACCACAGGTATCATCCCTCGAGATGAGAAAGGTGGAGTACCATACCATTTGAGGAGACTAGTAAGATTCCTAAGGGTATTTACTGCCTCCCTTCCTTAGGGCCTTGTTTCTTGTACTCAGTGGATGGTGAGTACATTTATCTGTTCCCTCTTCATCCACAGCTCGGCAAATTCCTCCCAGTTGCTGCTGGGCTCTGGAGCCTGATCCTGACCTTGGTCGAGCAGGGACCCTGTCTCACTGTCAGGCAGAATCCACCTTCTTTTCTTTCAACATGAAGATCACTGGGATTGATGAAGGGACTTGTGCAAATCAGAAGTTAAATAATATATACATATATACGTATGTATACATACATGTATGTATGTATACATATGTAGATGTGTGTATATGTGTATGTGTATGTGTGTGTATATATACATATATGTATGTATATATGGTAGTGCTTTAGTCACTAAGTTGCGTCCGACTCTTGTGACCCCATGGACTGTACTCCACTAGGCTCCTCTGTCCATGGGATTTCTCAGGCGAGAATCCTGGAGTGGGTTGCCATGCCCTTCTCCAGGGGATCTTCCCAATCCAGGGATGGAACCCTCATCTTTTGTGTCTCCTGCATTGGCAGGCAAATTCTTTACCACTAGCGCCACCTGGGAAGCCTATAAATATTATCGTTGAGAACAACAACAAAAAATTCCATGGTGGTCTGTTGGTTAAAAATCCAGCTTCTACTGCTGTGGGGCTGCGGGTGGGGTGGGGGATCCATCCTTGGCTGGGGAACTAAGATTCCATCATGCGGATGAGATGCAGCCAATATATTGTGGTGTTGGAGAAGACTTTTGAGAGTCCCTTGGACTGCAAGGCGATCAAACAAGTCAATCCTAAACGAAATCAATCCTAAATATTCATTGGAACGACTGATGCTGATGCTGAAACTCCAATACTTTGGCCACCTTCTGTGACAAGCCAACCCATTAGAAAAGACCCTGATACTGGGAAAGATTAAAGGCAGGAGGAGAAGGGGATGACAGAGAACGAGATGGTTGGATGGCATCGCTGCCTGAATGGCATGAGTTTGAGCAAGCTCCAGAAGATGATGAAGGACTGGGAAGCCTGGTGTGCTGCAGTCCATGGGGTCGCAAAGAGTCAGACACAACTGAAGGACTGAACAACAACCATATGCATGTATTAATAATATGATGGTAGATTCTCCTCTCTCCTTTTCCAGTGTGCTAAAGCCACACCAGCTGTTTCGATCATAGGCTTTCTCCTCCTCCCAGGAAGAGCAAACCTTCTGAGCTCTTTTTGGTGGTCTTAGTGTTGTCTTATCTGAGATTCTGGTGGTGCTTGCTAGACCAGACACTTCTTTGGCCCTGCCCCCGCCCAAGCAGCAGATGGAGACCAAGTTCCAGGCTCCTTCCCAGGACCACACACAGCAGCCAGACTGGGATATTTTCCTCCCCTTCTTCCGGTCTCTTTTGAATTCCATTTTCTTCGAAATGCTCAGATCTTCAGGAGGAAGAAGGGTAGGGTGTGGAGAGGAAACAGTGGTTCCCTTTCCTCACTCTGTGCTTTGAGGCTATTTGCTGCCCCCTTAATAAGCCCCAAACCCCACACAACCCAAAGCTGACAAGGCCCCTCTCTCAGAGGAGCATCCACATATGGACAGTGGTGACTTCTGTATTGGAATAAGACTCTAAAAAAAAAAAAAACCTCAGGAATAATAGCAGGGAAATACAGCTGGAGGAAAGCAGATACTCTGGGCTGTGAGTTATAGCATCCTCAACTTTCAGTTCCCCTCCATTGAGCACATCCCTGAAACAGCAATGCCTGGATATGAAAACTCCCTGAGTAAGGATCCAGAGGCAAGAAGACCCCCTTTCCAGCCCCCTTATCTGCCCCCAGTCTGCATATAAACTGGAGAAGTCCAGTTTATCAATGCCAAGAATGGCTCTATTCTCCAGAGCAGGGAGCCCACCTCTCTTCACCCCATCCCAAGTCCCAGTGCTTCACCCATGTGTAGTAATACAGCTGGTATGTTGCAGCCTGCAAGTCTTCGGTACTCACCAGACACCTGTCCCTGTTTTTATACAGTATAAGCAGGCACCAGGGCAACAGGAAAAGCTGGATCACAGCCAGGAGGAGGCAAATATGGCTGAATCTTTGGATGGGGTTTCAGAGCAGTGTGAGGACATTGCACGGCGATTTGGCCGCCCTGGGATTGGGGAGATTATTTATAAGGTGACACACAAGGGACTGCAGATGGTGACTGCAGCCATGAAATTAAAAGACGCTTGCTCCTTGGAAGAAAAGCTATGACCAACCTAGGCAGCATATTAAAAAGCAGAGACATTACTTTACCAACAAAGCTCTGTCTAGTCAAAGCTATGGTTTTTCCAGTAGTCATGCATAAATGTGAGAGTTGGACTATAAAGAAAACTGAGCGTTGAAGAATTGATGCTTCTGAACTATGGTGTTGGAGAAGACTCTTGAGAGTCCCTTGGACTGCAAGGAGATCCAACCAGTCCATCCTTAAGGAAATCAGTCCTGAATAGTCATTGGAAGGGCTGATGCTGAAGCTGAAACTCCAATACTTTGGCCACTTGATGCGAAGAACCAACTCATTAGGAAAGACCCTGATGCTGGGAAAGATTGAAGGCAAGAGGAGATGGGGACAATAGAGGATGAGATGGTTGGGTGGCATCACCGACACGATGGACATGAGTCTGAGTAGGCTCCAGGAGTTGGTAATGGACAGGGAAGTCTGACATTCTGCAGTCCATGGGGTTGCAAAGAGTTGGACATGACTGAGTGACTGAACTGAACTGAACACAAGGGACCATGAGGGCAATCATCTTGACCTTGAGACTAGCAGATACATTCTCACCAAGGCACATCAGATTCACATGGGCCTCACCTGGCCAGGTACTTTGTCCTGAGTATTTGATCTGGGAGCCTGGGTAAGTGGACACAGGCTCTCTGCACAGATAGGAAGGGTGACCTGCTGGCAGTTGCAGGCAGGTAACTCCCCTCCTCCAGCATACAACCAGCAGCTCCCAGGAGCCCAGACCCTGACCCACGATGACCAGGTATCCCAACAGGCAGACCCACCTGGAGGTCCTCCTGCGTCACCTCCCACCACGACCTTTCCATTCACATCCTTCTCTTACCACCGCTGCTGGCATTGCCCACTCAGCATCTCAGAAGGCCAGTCTTGGGGAACACCTCCTCTAGGAAGCCTTCGTGAGAACCCAGAGAATTACCCTTTCTGAAGTTTCCCATAGACATCCTTGTCTCTACTGTAGGATCTGTTCCTTGAAGGCAGGGACCTTGCCTTAACTCTCTGCCATGTTGCTGGGATGTAGTAGGTTCTAAAGAAAGGTTGCCAAAGGAAAGAACGAATAGACAAAATCCTGAGTTTCCTCACTGTCCTAGAACCTGGGCATTCTGGGGCTGAGTCTGATGGTTGAGTTCCCTCTAGAGCAGCCCCAGGCACATCTTTTATTTATTATTAATTTTTATTGGAGTATAGTTGATTTACAGTGTGGTATTAGTTTCAGGTATACGCAAAGTGAATCAGTTATGCATATACAAATATTCACTCTTTTTCAGATTCTTTTCCCTTACAGTCATTACAAAATGTTGAGTCAAGTTGCCTGTGCTATGCAGTAGATTCTTATCAGTTATCAGTTTTATATAGAATAATGTGTGTGTGTCAATCCTAATCTCCTAATGTTTCCTTCTCCCCATTTCCTCTCCCCGCTCTTCCCTCTTGGCAAACATAAGTTTTTTCTCTGCATCTGTGATTCTGTTTCCCAGGCACGTCTTTATTGCTCATACTGACACTCGAAGACAAAGAGTCTAACTTTTCACATGAATGTATCTGGTCTCAACCATGTCATAAGTGTCTTGGGGACAGACCTCTTCCTTTCCACATACCATGAAGCCTGGGGCTGGGCAAATGCTGGTTTGCGAGAAACAGAAATTGTATAACAAGCTATCCATTTCTTTCCTTGGAGTGCTTTAGCTTGAGTGCTACACCCTTTCAGGGCAAGATTAACAACAGACCAAAGAAAAATAAATGTCTTTGACCTTTTTCTTACCCCAAAGGAAAGTCAGTTAGTAAACATCAGTTGTCAGCTAATTTCTACTTCACTTGCATTAGGTCTTTGAGGCCAGAATGTAGAAAAGGAAGGAGAAACTCCAGTGCAAGCAAAAGAGAATTATCTATAGCCACAAAGGTTCCTGTCCTTCCCCTGGACCCAAGTCAGACTCAGGCAAAGCCATCGCCCCCTTCCCCCGAATTCGCTGAGCAAAGTGACTTTTCTGACCCAATATCATCAAGCAACAGACGTGGCTGCCACTGCATTGCTGACATCCACACCATTGTCATGGCTTGAATTCACCCAGGACTTCGAAACACACCGAGTTTCCGTTCAGGATTCTAAGACTAAAATAATCTTCCTTTTCTCAGAGTTCCCTGCCCTGTGTGCGAATTCTTTTCTTGGCTGGACCAGGTGGGCCATGGGAAACAGGAATGGGGTGCTTCTTCCAGGACCTCTGAAGCAGGAGGAAAAATCATTAGAAGTGGGTGGGGAGGTATGAAGACAAAGCCTTGCAGGAAAAAGAACTTCCTAGCACAGCTTTATCGAAAAATACAAGAGAAGTGAGGCCCTTGGTGGTGATGGAAGGGTCAACTTGTGTCCCTGGAGCCAGTGCTTGCGCTGCGACATCTGAGAAACACCACTGGACCCCTGAGAATCCAGCTGTGCTTAAGGCTGTGCCCTGTTACTTGTGTCCAAGCTGCCAGGCAGAACGGAAAACGTTTCCTACGTGGAGGAGCAGCACCTCTGCACCCTGCTGCCTCCCAGGGCTGCTGCCTTCGACCAGGGGACAGGCAACTGACCACCCTGCAGACCTGGGAAATCAGCAGGGAGTTAGCTGCAGCCAAATTACATATGGTGCAGGAGCAAGGCCATTTCCAACTTCAGCAGCTGGCGCTGAGGAGAGAGAACACATTTTAGAGCTGTGGCATCTCAGGTTACAACACAGGCGCTGCTCCTTCCATCTGTGAGACTTTGACCTCTTACTTGAGCTCTCTGGGCATGCATTTTATTATCTGTACTTCACAAAAAGGGGCAAAGTCTTCCCTTTTGCTGGCCTGCTGTTCAGAGCTAAGAGGCAACTTCACCCAGTGCCTTCTGCCTAGTAAGACCTCCTCCCCCTGCTCCCCACCCCCACCCCAAGGCCGAGTCCCCAGGACCTGTGTCAGCACTTCTCTAGTCCTAGAACATTGTGCCCACCCCTGAAAATTTCCAAGATTCACTAGAACATCAGCCTCCCCTGATCCCTACCCTCATACTCCACCTCCATGGGAAGTAACATCCCCACATGAGAGCTGGGGCAGGAACAGCCCTTCCCTTCCTCTCTGGATCCACAGCTACAGGAGACACCTGATGTCCCCACCCTTGACCTGGCCCCCTCTGGCAAGTTCTGCAGCTGGGTGACCACACATGGGCTTCAGAAGCCTAGAGATATCAGACTGCTTGGCCATTCCACAGCCATCACCCACAAGAGCTTTCACAGGTACGATGCAAGTGAAGTAGAAATCAGCCGTGCTTTGTTCTCCTTCTGTCGGCTTCTCTCTTGATCAGGCTACCCTTGAACCCGACACTATAGGACAAAGGGTTTAGTTTATTCTTTTTTGTCATTGTTGTTGTTTAGTCGCTAAGTTGTGTCTAACTCTTTGTGACCCCATGTACTACAGCACTCCAGGCTTCCCTGTCCTTCACTATCTCTTGAAGTTTGCTCAAATTCATGTTCACTGGGTCAGTAATGCCATCCAACCATCTCATCCTCAGTCACCCGCTTCTCCTCCTCCCCTCAGTCATTCCCAGCATCTGGGGCTTTTCCAGTGAGTCAGCTCTTTGATTTAGGTGGCCAAAGTATTGGAGCTTCAGCTTCAGCATAAGTCCATCCAATGAACATTCAGGGTTGATGTCCTTTAGAATTGATTGATTTGATCTCCTTCGGGATTGGTTGGCTTGATCTCCTTGCACTTCAAAGGACTCTCAAGAATATTCTCCAATACCACAATTCAAAAGCATAAATTCTTTGGCACTCAGCCTTCTTTATGGTCAGCTCTCACATCCATACGTGACTACTGGAAAAACCATAGCTTTGACTAGACGCACCTTTTGTTGGCAAAGTGATAGCTCTGCTTTTTAATACGTTGTCTACGTTTGTCATAGCTTTCATTCCAAGGAGCAAACATCTTTTAATTCCATGGCTGTAGTTACCATCTGCAGTGATTTTCAAGTCCAAGAAAATAAAATCTGTCACTCTTTCCATTTTTTCCCCATCTATTTGTCATGAAGTGATGGGACCAGATGCCATGATCTTAGTTTTTTAAATGTTGAATTTTAAGCCAGCTTTTTCACTCTCCTCTTTCACCCTCATCGAGAGACTCTCTAGTTGTCTAAATCACAGTCTGTAAACATCATGGTGAATGATACCCTCAGTAAGAAACCCACTTTACACTGTGACTCAGATGATATGCTCATGGTATGTGTGTCCACAAGAAGTCAGAGCTCCCTAAACAGTATCCCAGCTGAAGGTGATGGACCCAGAGTAATATCAATAATAAGACTCAGAATCAAGCCAGTGGCTACAACTGATAAATACCTATTCTGAGCTAGGTACCACATGTGTGTGTTAGTTGGTCAGTTGTCTAACTCTTTGTGACCCCATGGACTGTAGCCCCCAGGCTCCTTTGTTCTTGGGATTTCCCAGGCATGAATACTGGAGTGGGTTGCCATTTCCTTCTCTAGGGGATCTTCCCAACTCAGAGGTTGAATCCACGTCTCCTGCACTGGCAGGGGTATTCTTTATTGCTCAGTCACCAGTGAAGCCTCTCGTCTCTGGTGAGGGCGTTGCAGTCTCAAGGAGAGCTAGGAAGGAAAAACACAGGGTCCTTTGGGTCTCTACAGAAAGTGGGGAGGCCACTCATACTTGTCCAGTCTCAAGACTAGACTGTTGTCTGCTTCTGATCTCAGACCCACACCTGATCATAAATAACACTTTGCCTTGCCATAAACCCCCCACCCCGCTACCGTAAGTTACCCATCAACCCCCACCCCAGACCCTGAGCTCACAGTGATCCTAATTCCAAGCTCATATGTACCCTCAGCAATGTGTGACCTTTCATTTCAGGTTCTTAATCCAGTTGCATACTAACCTGTCAACTTCCTGCACAGGGTCTGAGCTTATTCCAACTAGCCTTCTGCAGATATCCCATGTCTTTGCTGCCAGCTGAAACAGCACAGGGTGGGGTAGCCAGTAAGGACTCTGAATGAAGCATCTCCAGAGGCAAGAGAGCAAAGCCCAGGTTTTAGGACCCTTGGTGCCATGGATAGCAAGCAGTTATCTGGGAAGAAAACTGAGAACTAGAGAGAAGTGAGCACTGTTAAAGGGGCTAAGCTCTCTGCCTGGAATGCTTATACTCTTGTCTGTGCAGCAAACTCCTATTCATCCTTCATGAGCCATCTTGATAAGCCCTCTCTGGAAAGCCTTCTCTTACACCAGCAGTTCTCAACCCTGAATGTGCATCAGAATCACCTGGGCCCCAACTCCAGCATTTCTGATACAAAAATGTAGAGCCCAGGAATGTGCATTTCTAACAGACTCCCAGGAAATCCTGCTGTTCTAGGGACCACACTTTGAGAACCATCATCTTACACCATCCCCACCTTCCCAGACATGCCCAAGCATCCTCCTCTATGCCTGTTCTGACCTATGTGGCAGGTCTTGCCAGGCTGAAGTTTCACTACCACGGAGTCAGTCACATGGTGTGACTTGAACAAATTCATCTCTGGTCTCCACACATAAGCCAAGAAATTCACCCCCAAGTGATCCTAGCTCTTACCTCTGGTCCTTACCCAGCTCACCTAGGCTCATCACTGAGCAGGACCTGCAGGGTTAAGCCTGTCGACATGAGACTGCTCAGGCTCACACAGAAGAGACTCCAACCAGGGAAGTCAGTTACACTTCTCTGAAGCTTAGCTTCCAAATCTGTAAAAAAGGAATAATAGCAATTAGTACTGAATGGGATTGTCACAGGGACTATTTGAATTAAAATAACCTTAAGTGTTAAGAATGGTACCTGGCAAATGGCAATCAATTGTCAATTGTTTTTAAAAGAGAAATAACAGTCCTTTCTAATCCTGGCCTCATTGGACAAACTTGACTTAAGAAAGGCTTGCCTTCACCTGGAAAATTCCTCACAGCAATCTTGGGTATATGAGCTTCTATACCCATCTACGCTGACTTAAGGAAGGTTCTGTCCTTTCTTACTTAACTCTGAGGGGCTCGGTAATCTAGGAAGTTCTAGAATGCTGGCCTCTGAATGCATTCATTTGTATGCATGCTTTTATCCTAGGAATCATACATTCAGTAAATGTTTATTAAGTGCCTACTATGTGCTAGATGAGTCTGCCTGCAATACTGGAGACCTGGGTTCGATCCCTGGATCAGGAAGATCCCCTGGAGAAGGAAATGGCAACCCACTCCAGTATTCTTGCCTGGAGAATCCCATGGATGGAGGAGACTGGTAGGCTACAGTCCACGGGGTCGCAAAGAGTCGGACACTACTGAGCGACTCCACTTCATGTGCTAGATACTAAGTCCCAAGGTGCATTTGATCATGCTGGATTGAGGAGTACAGCATCCACTTGACCTTCCCTTGTCTGTGCCTCCCTCCCCCACCCTGACGCCTGCTCTGTCTCTTTGCTGACTTGAGGCTTTGTTTTCTCCTCTCCTCCACCTCCAGGCTCTGTGCTGGCCCCAGAGCCCTCAGCCTGACCCTCCCTCCTCTGGGGGCCTCACACCTGGAACCCCCACTTCCTCCTACCACCAGCCAGCTTCTTATCAGAAAGAGGCATCTGGCAGCTTCCCTGGGGAGAATGACCTCATCACACTAATGAAAGCGACTCTCTGAACTGAAATGACTATTATGAAGCAGCCTTCTCTGTTTTAATAGGAGGCGCCCTTGTAATGGGAACATGGGATTTCCATGTGAACACTGAAGTTTCCATGCTGTAATAAATCCTTCCTCTCCTCATCTCCCAGAGGGGAGGTTCCTGCTCTCCTGCACATCCTAGCCTTCTGTCCAGATCACTGAGCTTTGGGAAAACACACTCAGTAACTTGGATAGTCCCACACAGAGTGCCTCTCCCACAGAAGAAGAATGCAGAAGCCTGTGTAGGGTCTCAGAGAGGGATCTTTGGGAGGGGCATCTTCAAGAGAGATGAGACACAGGACCCCTCAGCAAAGACAGACTAAGTCCCGGCCTCAAGCCTGACCACCGACAAGGTATGTGATGGTGGGCACGTCACTCTCTGAGCCTCAGTGGCCCACCTGTGAAATAGGCTAATAAAAATGGTGGTGCTGTCGTTCAGTCGTGTCCTGCTCTTTGCAACCCCATGACAGTAGCCCACCAGGCTCCTATCCACGGCATTCTCCAGGCAAGAATATTAGACTGGGTTGCCATTTCCTCCTGCAGGGGATCTTCCCGACCCAGGGACCAAATCTCCTGTTCATCCTCCTCATCTGCTGTTCATCTCCTGTAGTAGCAGGCAGACTCTTTCCCACTGCACCACTTGGGAAGCCCCCAGTACACCACGTACCTGGTATACTAGATGGACAGCAGCTAAACCAACAACTGACATATGCAGACACCCCACGCGTGGTCTGTTTTTACCGTCATCATGAGAAAAGCTAAGGCCTGCAGGGGCAGGTGATGCTGCACTAAACTCGATTGGACCTGTCATCACACCCTGCACAGGTGTCTGGTGAGCAGGTACAGGCAGGGCTCTGGGTCAGAGGTGCGAGAGGGGTGATGCTGCAGGGTTCCCTCACGTGCTGGAGATGCCATAATGGTGTCTGACAGCCCTAGGGTTCACACAGTGCTCTCCTGCAGTGGGCAGCAGCCAAGCAGAGCCTGGGCCCTGCTCTGTGTGCTCCCAGCCAGAGGCCTGTCCAGGTACCATGCAGTTTCCTGTGCACCCTGGGCCAGTGCACCTGCGAGCAGAGGGTACAAGCTCGTTGGAGACACTGCAGGGTGTGGGTAGCCATCCTTTCTCATCTCGGATTCTTCTGTTCTGTCTACAGAGCCCGACCCTGGGATTGTCTCGAGTGAGTTGGACATCGGTGTCATTGCAGGTATGTGGTCCTGGGGCCCTGCAAGTAGGCAGGAGAGTCAGAAGAAAGACTCACGGGAGGGCCTGCCATGGCCTCAACTTCCTTCCCTCAAAGGTGGTTAGAAGGTGGGCCAGGGACTCGGTCTCTGTAAGAAAATGTCCAAAACAGTGTCCTGGTGGATGAGGGGCCAAGACAGCCAAATCAGGGCCTGTCAGGCCCGAGATCCACAGGGTTGGAGTCTGGAGGGAGAGCCACTCCAGTGAGGAATGTGCAGGGCTGGGTGGGTTTGGGAGGCTGACTAAGGCTCCCTGACTTCTTCCCCAGCTCCCTCCAGCCACACTCTTCCTTGCGATGTCTTACACTCCTGTCCCTCCATTCTAAGCCTGCCCCAGCCTTGCTTTGAACCCCATACTGGCCCTTGTTGGTCACGGCAATGACCCCAAACTGTTTCAGGACCCACTAAGCCTGTGAGATACAGCTTTTGGTGTCCTGAGATTCACACATCTCCCCTAGTTCATTCACAGCTCAGGGAACTTCATGATTAAATATAAATAGATAAAAGCAGGCAATCACGCTGGTGTTCTCCTACTCACTGGACAGCGGAACCTTCTTTTTCTTAGGTAATATCATTTACATCATGCAGACAGGAGTGCCTAAAGGCAGCAGGAAGTTGAGGAAATTGTACCACAAAGCTGAGACTGGCTTCAGCTATAGCCTCTACGTATTCTCCACCAGCCCCTCCCTCAGTAAACCTACCTTCTAAGTCAAGGCAGAGGGTTTCTTCTGCACTTTAAAGCAAACACCTGAGCTTGAACCCCTTCTCAAGCTGTGAGAGTGCCACCCATTAGTCCTACCCTAACTCTTCCATCCTCCCCACTCATCCTCTCTCTCCAAGACCCAGAGTGACCTGGTCCTTCTGACCAGCCCTGGCACTGCACCACCAGACCCCTGCCACAGAACCTGCCTCCCAGGAGCACAGGGGAACTGGATTGGGGTGAGGAGCACAGACCACCTTTCACCCAACCTGCCCCCAACCCCGTGGACAGCCCCCACCTCCTCTCCTTCCTCCTGCCCAGAGGACAGCCAGTTCAACTGGGCTTCCCAACACCATGCACTTCGAGTCCCATTCCCAGTTGGGACGGTCCAGCTTTTAAAACTGAGAACTCTCAGATTCATAAAGTATAAGAGAAATACTAAGGGATGGAGTGATGCACTCTGCAGGGGAAGGATAATCTTAGAGGAAGTGGTAGAGACTCATGATTCAGAAGGCAGCATCCAAGTTTACCAGGGAGATAAGAGGGGAAAATATTTTCAGCAGACAGAACATTTGCAAAGACATGGGGAAATGGTCAAATAAAAAGTGTTTGGAGAATTACAAATCAGCCAGATGGACTCCGGTAAAAAGAGTTTGAAAATGATTGCAAGTTCTTAATACCGAAGTGTCACAAAGTTTTACAGGGGGCCATTCATCTGAAGTACTAGTGGTAAAGAACCCGCCTGCCAGTGCAGGAGATGTGTCGGGAAGATCTCTGGAGAAGGGCATGGCAATTCACTCCAGTATTATTGCCTGGAGAATCCCACAGACAGAGGAGCCTGGCAGGCTATGGTCCGTTGCGTTACACAGAGTCAGATATGACTGAAGTGACAGCACGCATGCGTTCATCTGAAGACTGAAGGAGACCTTTGATTAAACATGAATGCTTCTTGGAAGGGAAAGACATCAGGTTGCTGACTGGTGATTTCTGAGTAGAAGGATTAAGGACATTTTCATTTCCATTTATATTTCTATATTTGCCAGGTTTTACAAAATGAGCGTGACTTTATAAAATAAATTTTTTCACTCTTTTAATATCTATATGTAAAACACCTAATTCTTTGGAATTACACTTATTTAAAATTAAAAGTTTCAAGTCCCATGAACTTCTCAGTTTTAGGCAAAAGCATGAGTTGAATTCCGTGGATGATGCTTGGAGGTCTGCCTTCCTCGGTGGACCAGGAGGGCTCAGAACAGGATCAGTTCTGAGATGATTGCAGCCTCAGTCTGAGGATGCTGAGTGGAGGGAGTGGGGAGGTCAGGGGTCACTTAGACAGGCACAGTGGAGGGGCAAGTGCACCGGGCAGGGCAACAGTAAGGCAGGAAGGAGTCAGCCTGCCTAGGCTTGGTGTTTGTCCAGCAGCGTGTCTGTACTGGCACACCCCCGTGGGCATGCCTGCCTCTCCCTCACCCCAGTCCAGCCCCTGCCCCCACACTGAGTTGTGTGCTTCCCCTCCTGCAGGCGTGATCGCGGCCATGGCCTTCGTGCTGCTCGGCCTCCTCCTGCTCATGCTGCACTACATGTACCGGCACAAGGGCACATACCACACCAACGAGGCCAAGGGCACGGAGTTCGCCGAGAGCGCGGACGTGGCCCTGCAGGACGACCCGTCCCTCCAGGACAACGGTGGCAGCAGCAAAAAGGAGTACTTTATCTGAAGGACTTTACCAGGACTCAGCTCCCCCCATGCCTCCCCATCCAGGAAAGACAGCCCCACCACCCACCCCATCACCTGCAGCACCGGACAGCCCTCAAGCGCCCCCCACACCCCAAGACATGCACCTCACCTGGGACACTGGGTGCCACCCGGGCTAGGGGTGGGGATCGAAGGAGAAATCCAGCTGGAGAGTCCTCTCCCAGGACCCAGGGATGCTCAGCCAGAGGGAGGAGGGCTGAGTCTTCCTGGGCTGTACAGGTTACCACGTGTGTGGGGGTGGGAGTCCTTGCTGGGTGTGAGTAGGGTGGTGGCCTAGGGGAGCAAGGAGTGAGTTGTCATCATGCTGACTGGGGACAATGGTATCAAACGTCAGCCCTTGACATTTGGGGGGAACAGCAGGTGCCAGAGCTCCAAGGCACCTTTGTCTCCCATAGATGCAGCTCTGAATGATTGGAAATAAATTTGAAATGTAATGGAGCATTCAGAGTCAAATGACATGACTGTGATCGTTGTATTCTCTGATGAACTCCATGAGCTGATGCTGGGACACAGCTCCGGGCTCCACCGGGCAGTTGTCAGAGAACACAGTCTATAGAGGTGGCTTCTGGGCCCCATGAGGGAAGGAGGGACCAGTGACCAGTAGGCATCTTCCCCACATAAGCACAGCTTTGGGAAACAAATATAGGGGTGCAGTGTCCCTCTAGAAATACCCTATGGCACTGGCTGAAGTGTTGGTTCCCAAATTCCTGGTATTAGAAAGAATGGACCTACTAAAAATATGAGTGAACCTCATCAGAAAAGCGTCCCCAAGCCCAGTTCCAACATTTGTGGGAAGGCTTCCCCACAGCAACAGGCAACTCAACTCAACTCTGACACTGTCTACCCAGAGACAGAATCAGACTCCACAGGTACAGGACTCAGTCCCACAGGATCACCCTCCTCTCAGATGTCACCTGTGCTTCCCACCAGCCGGCTACAAACTGGAGGTGCCAACCACTCCCTCCCTGGGTTCGATTAATGTGCTAGAAGGGCTCACAAAACTTGGGAAAATCAGTTTACCCATGATTTACTCAGATTGCTGATTTATTATAAAAGGTTATTGAACCCACACTGCACACTATTATATAGGATGGATAAGTGACAAGATCCTCATTATAGCACAGAGAACTATATTCACTATCCTATGATAAACCACAATGTAAAAGAATATGAAAAAGAATGTATATATATATACATATATGTATAACTGAATCATTTTACTGTACAGCAGAAACTAACAAAACATTGTAAATCAACTAAACTTCAATGTTAAAAAATCCATCAGTGGTGACTGACCATCAACCTCGAGACCCATTTGCATTCCAGAAATCAAGGGGGTGATACTAAAAGTTACAAACCTCTAATTGTATGGTTGGTTCCCCTGGCAACCAGCCCACAACCTTAGGGGCTTCCAAAAGTCACCTTATTCAACCAACAAAAGACACCTTTATCACTTTCAACACTTAAGAAATTCCGAGGGTTTGGGGAGCTCTAAGCCAGGAACAGTGGACAAAGACCAAAATATATGAGAAATACATTTTGGTTATCTGAATGACCAAGTATATATTTATTATAAATCACAGTATCACATCATCCTTCCCATGATAACAGTTGATGATGATGGCTTCCAGTGGCTGAAGTGCAGGTGGCAGAGCCCCTGTTCCCTGGGTTTGGGACCATCTTTTCCTGGTCCTGGGTTCTTGAGCAAATCACTTGACCTCCCTGGTGGACTCTCGGGGTCAATGGCAGGAACAAATGTGTTAGGTGCTCAAAACTAACTTTATATCATGGGTATGTATCAGTCAGTGAAAGTTCCTCAGTGTATCACTTCTCAATGGTTCCTCAGGAGCATTGTTATTCAGTCGCTCAGTCATTTCTGACTCTTAGCGACCCCACAGACTGCAGCACACCCGGCTTCCCTGTCTTCAACCATCTCCCAGAGCTTGCTCAAACTCATGTCCATCGAGTCAGTGATGCCATCCAACGATCTCATCCTCTGTTGTCCCCTTCTCCTCATGCCCTTAATCTTTTCCAGCATTAGGGTCTTTTCTACTGAGTAGCCTCTTCGCATCTGGTGACCAAAGCTTCAGCTTCAGCATCAGTCCTTCCAGTGAATATTCAAGATTGATTTCCTTTAGGATTGACTGTTTGGATCTCCTTGCAATCCAAGGGACTCAGGAGTCTTCTCCAACACCACAGTTCAAAAGCATCAGTTCTTTGATACTCTGCTTTCTTTATGGTCCAACTCTCACATCCATACATGACTACTGTAAAAACCATAACTTTGACTAGATGGACATTTGTTTGCAAAGTAATGCTCTGCTTTTTAATATGCTGTCTAGGTTGGTCATAAGTTTTCTTCCAAGGAGCAAGCATCTTTTAATTTCATGGCTGCAGTCGCCATCTGCAGTGATTTTGGAGACCAAGAAGGTAAAGTCTGTCACTGTTTCCACTGTTTCCCCATCTATTTGCCATGAAGTGATGGGACCAGATGCCATGGTCTTAATTTTTTGAATGTTGAGTTTTAAGCCAGCTTTTTCACTCGCCCCTTTCACCTTCATCAAGAGTCTGTTTAGTTCCTCTTCACTTTCTGCCACAAGGGTGGCAGATACGGCATCTGCATATCTGAGGTCATTGATATTTTTCCCAGCGATCTGATTCCAGCTTGTGCTTCATCCAGCCTGGCATTTCGCATGATGTACTCTGCATATAAGTTAAATAAGCAGGGTGACAATATACAGACTTGACATACTCCTTTCCCAATTTTGAATCAGTCAGTTGTCCCATGTCTGGTTCTAATTATTGCTTCTTGACCTGCATACCGATTTCTCAGGAGACAGGTAAAGGTGGTCTGGTATTCCCATCTCTTTAAGAATTTTCCATAGTTTTTTATGATCCACACGATCAAAGGCTTTAGGGTAGTCAATGAAGCAGAAGTAGATGTGGCTCCTCAGGAGTAACCATGAGTTACAGTGAACTTACTAACCATCTTCTTGCATGAGGGTCTTTCTAAGAGTCCCAGTAGCTCAGCAATCACTAATTTAGAGATGAAGCTCCAAGGTAAAAGATTGCGGCCCAGGCAACCAGGAACTCCCCAGAGCTCAAGTTTCTTAAGGCTGAGTCATCTGCACAGGGAGTCAGCAAAAAGATCTTGCAGGATTCTCCCTAGGGGAATTATGGGATCCAAGCTTAGGCAGGAATGGCCACCATCTAAGGAAGCTGGAAGTCACAACAGAAAGAAGCAGAGATGAGAGAGACTTGATCTGAAACTGAGGCCTTTCCCTGGGTGACCCAAGCTCACTGGTCCTCCACATTCTCTTCTGTATAATAAAGGGTTTGGCTGTATCCATGTCCCAAACACCACCTTGGCAAAGAGGCTATAAACAGCCCAAACCAAAAAGCTGTTCTGTGCAGATAGGTTTGGAAAATGGTCTATTTAAAGAAAGCTAAACTAGTGTAAGTCCCCTTGTCATCTCCAGTATTCCAGCCTATGCATGACAGGCGGGGAGAGTTAGGCAGCACTGCCCAAATGTATTTGGTCAGAAACCCCATTCCTTCCCAGAATACCTCTTGCAAACTGTGGACCAAGAATTCCTTAGAACACTTTTAGGAAACACTAAATGACTTCTTATATCCCTTCTTGTTGTGTCATAACTTTAGGATTTTGAGAATATGTGGGCACATGGCCTCATCTTTAAGGAATGTGAACACAGATTACCATCCAGTGGGCACAGAAAAAGCACCCAGAGCCCACACATACAAGTGATGCCAAAAACCTGGCCTCTGTGCACCAGTGCCAGATTGAATCTCAGAGACAAAATTTGGGTGAAGTAGAAAAGAATAATTTTATTGTTTTGCCAGGCAAAGGGGGACACAGCAGGCTTGTGCCCTCGAAAACTGTGTGTCCCAATCCAGAGGGATTTAGTGAGGAGTTTTATAGAAATGATTCAAGACAGTACTTGCTGATAAAGGTCAGAGTGTGTGCAGGGCCTGCACTCCTTAATCTGGCCTCAGGTGATGTCTTGTTGAGCTTCTATGGTTCTCTCGGTTATCAAACTGTGACCTACACTCTAGAATGAAGAAGCTTCATCAGGTAGTTCACCTTCCATTTGTTGAGGGTCTTAGTTCTATAAAGAACTCAAAAGTATTGTTATGTATATCCCTTGAGGTGGCACCAGGACCCTGCCCCAAAGGCTGTACTATTGTCTCTTGGCTGCTCTTTCTTTGTCTCCACATCCCTTCCCTCCCCTGATCAGTAACTCTTTGAACCTGCATTTTGGAACTCAGGGAAGGTCATGGAGCCTGGAGTGTGTTCCCTATAAACAAGAAATGGGGGACACAGAAAGGCATCTGTGCTCAGGAACCCCACAGGGTCCTGCTCAGTTTCAGAAGTGCCTTCCTTTAAGAAGGCTCCAGGAGAAAAATGAGCCCTTGGTTCTCCATGAGGGCTGGTGCCTGTGTGGAAGAGGAATGTTCATCAGCCTTCATCCCACAGCCCCAGGAAGCCTATACTGACTGCAACTTCGTGAACTGGCCCATAGGACCTGGGTTCCTGTCTCCTCACTTCCTCAGTCCCCTCCCCTCAGCCTCATCCTCCTGACCTACCTAGTGTCCTGGAAAACTTTATGGAAGCACATCTTGCTCCCCAGCCCAATAGGCCCCAGGCCCAGCCAGAATCAGAAGCAATGATGAAGCCACACAACCCAGATGGGGATTAGAACCACTGTCTTTTAACTGAGATCACATCTGGTCTCAGAACTTAATGAAGCTTAGGTTCTTAATGCCTCATCACAGAAAGAATTCAGTGACAGACAAAGTGATAGGCAAGAAGTGGATTTATTTAGAGAAACACACATCCCATAGACAGAACACAGTCCATCTCAAAAAGTGAGAGCAGCCTTTGGAGAAATACACTCCACAGAGTATGGGCCACCTTAAAAGGTGTGTGTGTGCTGAGTTGCTTTAGTCATTTCTGACTTTTTGTGACCCTATGGACTCAGGTAGTCCATAGCCCACCAGGCTCCTCTGTCCATGGGATTCTCCAGGCAGGAATACTGGGTTGGGTTGCTATGCCCTCTTCCAGGGGATACTCACAACCCAGAGGTCAAACCCATGTCTCTTATGTCTCCTGAATTGGCAGGCACATTCTTTACCACTAGTACCACCTGAGAAGCCCCTCCTTAGAAGGTGAGAGGCCCATAAATAGAGTAGTTAGTTTTTATGGGCTGGGTAATTTCATAGGTTAATGAATAGGAGGATTATTCCAACTGTTTTGGGAAAGAGGCAAAGATTTCCAAGAATTGGGCCAACACCCACCTTTTGGCCTTTTATGGTCAGCCTCAGACGTGTCATGATACCTGTGGGTGTGTCATTTAGCTAAGGTATTACAATGAGCATATAATGAGGTGCACAGTCAACTAGAAGTCAAATCTGCCACCACCTTGGACTACCTGACTCTAACCAGTTTATGTCATGTCCTTAAGGGTTATGTCATTCTTTTAGAGATTGTTTCCCGTCTTCCTATTTCAGTGACATGGAAGCTGCAAGGCTGGGTTAGCCCAGGAGGCTCTGTGTAGATGCCATCTGGGAGGGAGCAGTCACAGGTTGACTGCAGAGGTGAAGCAACCACACAAGGGCAGAGCAATATAGGGAGAGAAAGGGCACATGCATGGGCAGGTGACATCCAATATGCATAGGTGTGCAAGCGAGTAGTGTTCCCACTGGGCAGAGAGCATGCTTGCTTTATCTTTGATTCCTCCCCCTATTAGGGACTAGAGCATCCTTGCATTAGGCCTGCAACAGATGTTATCACAGCAAATAAGAGAAAGTATGCACACCCTTATGGCAGAAAGTGAAGAGGAACTAAAAAGCCTCTTGATGAAAGTGAAAGAGGAGAGTGAAAAAGTTGGCTTAAAGCTCAACATTCAGAAAATGAAGATCATGGCATCTGGTCCCATCACTTCATGGGAAATAGATGGGAAAACAGTGGAAACAGTGTCAGACTTTATTTTGGGGGGCTCCAAAATCACTGCAGATGGTGATTGCAGCCATGAAATTAAAAAACGCTTACTCCTTGGAAGGAAAGTTATGACCAACCTAGATAGCACATTAAAAAGCAGAGATGTCCTCTTTCCTGGCTGGAACCATGGAGGGTGCAGAAGAGAAGAAAAAGAAGGTTTCCGCTGTGCCAGAAACTCTTAAGAAAAAGAGGAAGAATTTCGCAGAGCTTAAGATCAAGCGACTGAGAAAGAAGTTTGCCCAAAAGATGCTTCAAAAGGCAAGGAGGAAGCTTATCTATGAAAAAGCTAAGCATTACCACAAGGAATACAGGCGGATGTACAGAACTGAAATTCGCATGGCTAGGATGCCACAAAAAGCCAGCAACTTCTGTGTACCTGCAGAACCCAAACTGGTGTTTGTCATCAGGATCAGAGGTATCAACGGTGTGAGCCCAAAGTTTCGAAAGGTACTGCAGCTCCTTCGCCTCCAGCAGATCTTCAATGGCACCTTTGTGAAGCTCAACAAGGCATCAATTAACATGCTGAGAATTGTGGAGCCATACATTGCATGGGGGTACCCAAATCTGAAGTCTGTAAATGCATTGATCTACAAGCGTGGTTATGGCAAAATCAACAAAAAACGAATTGCCCTGACAGACAACGCATTGATTGCTTGATCTCTTGGGAAATACAGAATCATCTTCATGGAGGATCTGATTCATGAGATCTATACCATTGGAAAATGTTTCAAAGAAGCAAACAACTTCCTGTGGCCCTTTAAATTGTCTTCTGCACTAGGTGGAATGAAGAAAAAGACCACCCATTTTGTAGAAGGTGAAGATGCTGGCAACAGGAAAGACCAGATCAACAGGCTTATTAGAAGGATGAACTAAGGTATCTACCAGGATTATTTTTGTAATCTGGTCAATTAATAAACAACTGAAACAAAATAAATAAATAAATAAAAAGCAGAGACATTACTTTGCCAACAAAGGTCCGTCTAGTCAAGGCTATGGTTTTTCCAGTAGTCATGTATGGATGTGAGACTTGGACTGTGAAGAAAGCTGAGTGCCAGAGAACTGATGCTTTTGAACTGTGGTGTTGGAAAAGGCTCTTGAGAGTCCCTTGGACTGCAAGGAGATCCAACCAGTCCATTCTAAAGGAGATCAGTCCTGGGATTTCTTTGGAAGGAATGATGCTAAAGCTGAAACTCCAGTACTTTGGCCACCTCATGCGAAGAGTTGACTCACTGGAAAAGACTCTGATGCTGGGAGGGATTGGGGGCAGGAGGAGAAGGGGATGACAGAGGATGAGATGGTTGGATGGCATCACTGACTCGATGGACATGAGTTTGAGTGAACTCCGGGAGTTGGTGATGGACAGGGAAGCCTTGCCTGCTGCAGTTCATGCAGTCGCAAAGAGTCGGACACGACTGAGCAACTGAACTGAACTGATGCATGCCCCAAGTCTCCAAGGGCTGTTCAGTCAGAAGGAGGAAGAGGGGGGGTGGAAGGAAGAGAGGAGTGTTGGAAGGGTGGAGGAGAGAGCTAGAAGAAGGGCTAGGGTTCATACTCCGTGTGAACCCTAGCTTCACTGCACATAGTCCTCCTTCATCCTCACAATAACACCACAGGAGGATGGCCTCATCCTCTCTCTCCACCTGTGGAAACCGAGGAAGGGCTTGCTGCAGGTCACACAGCTTCTAACAGCCAACGAAGCATTTGAATACAGGCCTGTCTCACCAGCAGGCTGGGGAAGGGAGGTCCTGCCCTCCACAGACTGAGGCGAATCAGCAGGCGCTCTTCCTGGGAGCCAAGCAGGCAGCAGCAGGACTCGGGAATGCCAGGGGGTTGGGGCGCTCAGGCCTGCTCTCTGCCGCCCAGTGGGCATGGCCAGCCGTGGCCTGGGGCCCTGTGTCAGCATCTTCATTCCTCCTGAAGAATGGCTGGGGAATGACTGGCTGAGGCCAGAGGCAGCTCTGAGCCACGGGAGCTGGTCCTGGGCAAGATAATTAACAAGACAGAGACAGTCAGTGCTTTCGGGCCCATCACACCTCACCTACACCTCAAACACCCCAGAGGCTTGAACCCAACTCACTCTTATCAAGAGGAAAAGGATCAGCTAGATGACATCAGGTTATCCATACCCTCCCTGCTTGGATGATTTATGCTTTTTAAAAGTATTCAATTCTGAAATAAGCATATTTAATGATAATGTTTCAGACCCAGAGACAGATGGATCATATGTGTATGTGTAAGTCTGAGAGTATAGCTGCAACCTACAAGCATGCATGAGGTACCTATCAAAGTGTGGGAGTGACATAGCTGGATATAATAGGTCCTGCCTCAAGGGGTACATGGCTTGGCGGAGGACGTAAGCACCTAAGTGTACATGGAAAAGTGGTAGTGATGCTGTAAGAGAAGTGATACAGATAGTGTGGACACCAGGTAGGGAGGGGCTGGTTCCACCTGGGGGGTAGCATGGACTTAGTAAAGGTTTCAGAGGGGAAGCGGGGCTTAGGTCAGCCGTACAACAGACCAAGAATGGATCAGCAAGGGCCTTCAGACCCAGGCTAAGCAGTCTGGCCTTCGTCCCATGGGCAATAGAGAACCGTGGAGGAATAGGTCAGTCTCCATCATGGCAATGTGGCAATGAGCAGATTCAACAGGACATGAGTACAGTGCACTGTGGAAATGTACAAGGGTTCTAAGCTCATATCAAGGTCTGGACACGACCCAGGGGCCGAGACATGCCACCCCCTGACCACACCCATCACGCCAGCTACACTGGTGTTTAGTCTGGATTTCACATGACTCAACCCATCCTGCCGGTGGGAAATGGATCTTATCCGCTCCCTAGAAGAAAGGGCAGTAGGTCAAGGCTTGTAGCCAATTGTGTAAATATTAGAGCAGAAATTTTTCTGCAATGGGAGGAACTGATGTTTTATCTTGTTTATGTTCCTTTGGAGGAGAGGCTGCTCAATTCTTTGCCTTCTTGCTGAGTATATTTTATCATCATGGCAACAGGGGTGATTTAAAGGGCCAACAGGATTTTAGCTGGCCTAGGGCCACAGGCAATTTAGTTTGCTGTATAATAGCTCCACACATTGTAGAGAGAGTATGGTTCTGGAATCAGACAGAGTTGAACAAAAATCTCCCCTGTGACATGAACCAGCTCTGTGATCCAGGAAGAGTTACTTAACTTCTCTGTTTTTGTTCAGTAAATTAAATGAAGATAAAGACAGTTGAATTTTATGGTGTTTTGAATAGAAAATTCAATAAGGAGATAAGCTTCTCGGCAACCATGAAGGCACTGAAATTTTACCTGCTTTCGAGTTAACAGGCAGCCTATAACAACTCTGCTGGTGCAGACAGAAGGCATAGGAGTCCTTGGTCAGAGACAGAGAGCTTCATCACTCAGAATACAGCTATGTTCTGACATATGTTCATGTTCAGGACATGAACATCCATTCTCTTTGTCCCCAAGTCCTGACTGGCGATGTGGGTAGTCCCAAACAGCTGCGTGTCCACACGAGTGAGTTTAAGTTCTGAAAGCAAATAAATGCTGGGCTAAATCCCTTAAAATGGGCAGTATGCATACCCACCCTCTGCTCCAGAGGGAGGCACTATCTCCATCCTCTGAGACTATTTGCTCTATAAACATCCTTGCAAAGATGGTCCAGAACAAAATATAGCCTGTGCCTCACTCACAAGATGTGACAAATGAGAGAGACCCACTAAGAACTATCTCCTAGTTAGGTTCAGTTCAGTTCGGTTCAGTTGCTCAGTCCTGTCCAACTCTTTGCGATCCCATGAATTGCAGCACACCAGGCCTCCCTGTCCATCACCAACTACAGGAGTTCACTCAGACTCATGTCCATTAAGTCTGTGATGCCATCCAGCCACCTCATCCTCTGTCATCCCCTTCTCCTCCTGCCCCCAATCCCTCCCAGCATCAGAGTCTTTTCCAATGAGTCAACTCTTCACATGAGGTGGCCAAAGTACTGGAGTTTCAGCTTTAGCATCATTCCTTCCAAAGAAATCCCAGGACTGATCTCCTTTAGAATGGACTGGTTGGGTCTCCTTGAAGTCCAAGAGTCTCTCAAGAGTCTTCTCCAACACCACAGTTCAAAAGCGTCAATTCTTCAGTGCTCAGCTTTCTTCACAGTCCAATTCTCACATCCATACATGACCACTGGAAAAACCATAGCCTTGACTAGACGGACCTTTGTTGGCAAAGTAATGTCTCTGCTTTTGAATATGCTATCTAGGTTGGTCATAACTTTTCTTCCAAGGAGTAAGCGTCTTTTAATTTCATGGCTGCAATCACCATCTGCAGTGATTAGGCATTGCCTGCCTAACCCCATGCCCGGGATAAAGGGGTTCAGTAAATACTATCAGTTGAGTAAATATGCATATCCACAAGCACCTAACAATGAGCTAAATAACTAGACCTTCACCTGTGTTGTTGTTGCTCAGTCACCAAGTCATGTCCGACTCTTTGCAACCCCATGGACCGCAGCATGCCAGGTTTCACTGTCTTTTACCATCTCCCAGAGTTTGCCCAAGTTAATGTCCATTGAGTCGGTGATGTGTTCCAACCATCTCATCCTCTGCCACGCCCTTTTCCTTCTGCCTTTGATCTTTCCTAGCATCAGCACTTTTTCCAATGAGCTGGCTGTTTGCATCAGGTGGCCAAAATATTAGAGCTTCAGACCTCCACCTTCTCACCAGCAAATCAGAAAGCAACTTCCGCTTCTTCTTTTTGACTGTGTTGCATGGCTGGTAGGATCCTAGTTCCCTGATCAGGGAATCCAGCCAGTGAAAGCACAGAGTCCCAACCACAGGACAGACAGGGAATTCCCAGAGAGCATCTTCCACTTCTTGCGACACTTAAGGGAGTTTAAGGTAGAAGACTTTTCTGCCCCTCTTTGTATGGAGGTATATATGCGGGAGATGTATATGAGGGAGGTGGCTGCGGGTGTGGTATATTTGCTGCTTTGCTATCACAAACAGAGGAGACACTGTGGGGAGTCTCAAGTTCATGGGTGAATTCGTAAATCCAGAGCCTTGGTAATGAGGTTGGATGGAATTTTCCAGCCTCTGTTTCTGAGCTTGTCCTGTAATGAAAGCAACTCTCTTGCCAATGTGATAAATCTCCAGGGACAACGTATGCAGACCTCCCAGTCTCTAACTTCAAACCAAACACTTTCGCCAACTCTTATCTTTCAACTAAATTGACTTCTTTTTCTAAGTCAAAAAAGACTTAGGGAAGAGTTCTACATTCACCTTCTCAAGATAAAGTACCCTGTGGGCCCCTTCAATGCCTCAGAGGCAAACACACTTCCATCCTGGGAAGGGTCATTTAGTCCACAGCTATTGTTCATCAGATATTGTCTTCTAAGGGTGACAGGTGGAGATGTTAGGACAAAATGATGGTGAGCATCCAGGCCCCAGCGTCCAGGCAGTGAAACACCTTCAATAATTCACAAATGTCCACTGAGTTTATACTATGTGGCAGGCACAATGCCAGAGATTTAGAGGTGATCAAATTCCTGCCCTTGCTCCAGAGGACACCCAGCACCACAGGAAATGTGTCAAATCGGCTCAAGTTGTGAAGTGCACACAGTGGAAGGTTGTCAAAAGGAAGAAACTCACAAACATAGAAAACAAATTTATGGTTACCAAAGGGGAAAGGGGGGTAGGATAAATTAACATAAACTAGTGTTACTATATATAAAATAGGTAAGCAATAAGGACTTATTGTGTAGCACAGGGAACTACGTTCAATATATGATAATAAGCTATGAAGGAAAAGAATCTGAAAAATCGGTATGTATGTAACTGAATCACTGCTGTATACCTGAAACTAACAAAACATCGCAAACCAGCTATACTTTAGTTTTTAAAAAGAGGTGTGTGGGAGGTCAGGAGAGGATTTTTGAAGGAGGAATCCTAAGCCTAGTTCGGAAGGAGTCAGCCAGATGCAGGCGTGAGAAAAGCAGAGAAATAGAGGTTCCAGAAACGTCAAGTGTATTGTCCCATTTTGGGGAGCATGAGACATGTGTGGAAGTGACCAAGGATGAGGCTGGACTGCCAGGCAATGAGGGGCCTGGCTTGTCATACCCTGGAACCTGGATATTGTCCCAAAGGTGGTGGCAAGCCCTTGGAGGGACTTGTGGGAGGAAATAGGGTGCAGATATGGTCAGGTTTACTTTGGTGGCCAGTGCTGAAGATGAATTAGAGGTGTATTCTGGGGAGAAAGATGACTTAGAAACTGTCAGGGCTTGAATAGGGAGAAGCACCTTATAACAAGTCCCTTGGGTTGGAAGCAAAATCCTGTTCAGACACAATTAGAATCCACCTGGCTCTGCATTGCTTGTGGGGTTTCATGTGCCCAGAAGGCTATGACAGTGGGAGCAAAAGTTCAGAATAGGTGTGTTGGGTTTATGGATGAAGATTCTTCCCCCACCTTTGTCACTAAAATCCGCACAGAATGAACCAAGGTCTTCAGCTTCCTAGAGACATATTTGCAGCTCCTCTGGGACAAAAGATATCAGGCTAGAACCCCAGAAGGGAAATAAAAACAAAGGATTTGGAAGAGATACCTCTTAAAGCCTGTCTACATGGCATTGGCAATACCCATGGAAAGCATTCTATCTAGACTTTCAACCCCAAGGAAGTCAGAAATGCCATAATTCAAGTTTTGTTCTTTAGGAAGTTATATTGCAAATCTCTCTGCCACACACATCCTTCCAGGTGTGGGGGAAAATAGAGAGGCTGTATACATCCCTATTCTCTGTCCAGAAGACAGGGCACCAGAGCCTGGAGGCAGGAGCCAGGATTAGAGTGCTAAGGTGTATTTGCGTGGTAGAGGGCAGGGTGGAGACAGGAGGGCAAAGAAGTGAGATGTTTTTCATTTTATTAATTTGCAAAGGCTCAGCTGTGACACCCATCTCAGGTCAGAACACCATCTTGCTCACTAGGACTAGGATACAAAAAAGAGACTGTGCTGGATGTCGAGTAAAATGACTGGACATGGTCCAGATACGGTCACAGAAACCAATAGGCATACTTCTGTCTAATCTTCTAATTTCTCAGGTAGAAGGAGAAATGGGATCTTAGAAACTCCAGAGGGGCCAGGCTCCACCTAGGTTATAAACACCAACATCGGGGCAGTACTGGGCATTTGGGAAAGTCTACCCCATTCTTGTCCCTGGCAGGCATTGCCATTTAAAGATGGCGCTCTCTTACAAAAGCCTGACTGGATTTCCCCACACTGAGAGACACGGTCTGACAGTGGAAGGGACCCATTAGGTCTTTCAGCTGATTGTCACTAAGTGAAGAAGACGAGTTGGTTCCTAGGAGATGACATGGAGCGGTCGTGAGGCTCCCCTCTTGGAGCCTATATCTCCTCATGAGTAGAAAAGGGATGAAGCATCTTACTGGCCTTTTTTCACAAAACTGTTAGAATGAATTAGAGCATCTCTGGGACACAGAGATGCTCAGGATGAAGAGAAGACTTCTGCCATGGTCTTATCACCCCTTTCAACACCCTGTTGAAATGTACCATCACAAAGATTTGTTTGGTTGCTTTTATGGAGGGATTTTCCCCCACAGACATGTTTAATTAAAAAAAAAAAAAGAAAAAAAACAGGCAAGCTGAGCTGGAATTCTTGGCAGCGAATGGCATCTACACCCCAGGGAAGGAGAAGTAAGCTCTCTGACTTGTTTATTCCACCAACCATTAATCCACTTGCCATTAAAAATAAATGATTCTAGGAGGAAAAAATAAATGTGCAATTGCTTTGCTAATCATAGATATAACACACACACATATACTTACATATATATGTATATATATCACATTTTATCTTATTAATTAAAGCAAAGATTATTTAAAAGAAACTTGTCCAAAGTCATTAAGCATCCAACGGGCACATGCTAGTGAATGCAGACCTGCCCATCACTTTTCTGGCAGTGCATTTGGCAGTGTACCAAGAATCTTGTAAACATTCACATTCTCTGTCCCAGAAACTCTACCTCTAAAGGCCTGTTCTGAGAAAATATCCTGAAATACAGATCAAGATTTCAGTTTAAAAAGGTCCTAATAGCTCTATTTACAGTAAGGAAAATAGAGAACAGTTTAAGAGTTTCTCATTAGGGCAATGTTATGAGAATTACGATGCAGACTTGCAATTAAATATTCTTCAGCAATAAAATGATGTTGCAGAGAATTTTTAAGGTTAGGGAAATGCTCATGATGCAATGTTATGTGGAAAAACATTAAAATAAACAATATACCCAGGACAAATGCAGGCACGCTAGAAAGCCAGAGAAAATATGGGGAAGCTCATTTGCACACTATTAATAACAGTAACTGCTCAGAGTTAAGATCACTGAAAGAAACTTCCAAAGGACTCAAGGAAGCTCTTCGGAGATGCCTCCCACTTTGGAGGGCGGATCCTCACTGTGCCTTCCTCGCTCTTTGCCCTCAGGATGGGCCCCTTACCCTGCTGTCTACCTCCTGTCGGAGTCCACATGCAGCATGGCAAGGCCCACACAGTCCCTGAGAGTTGGCATACCAGGCATCTCACTCCATCCCCGTGCTCTCCAAGGACCTCAGCTCCTGAAGCAGAGCTTCTTCACAGACGGAATAGGTAAGAGCCTCTGTTTTCTGATATTTCCCTTCTATCATGTACTTTTCCAAATTGTCTACCCAAAATATATAATCAGGGTTGAAAAGTAGTATAAATTAAATGAACTTTAGCCAAGAAGTCACACTGTCATAAAGACAAAGTATTTCACAGCCCACCCTGCCCACTGAGCCCTGCCTGTGTAAATTCCCCTAGTGAAGACTGTCTGCCCAGGACCAATCTTTAGAACCAAACAAAGAAACACTGCATGAGTATCACTCAAACTATAATCAAGGTGACTGAAAAGTGATTTAGACTACGCTCAGCAGCACTGCTTGAAAACCATACCACCCACTGTTGAATGCTACCTGGATGTGTGCTGGTAAGACAGAGACAACCAGGGTCCCCATCTGCTAGAAGGCATGAGAGGTCACACAGCTCAGCTTCTCACTGAACAGGTGGGGGATACAAAGATAGACAGGGCAATAGCTTGTCTGATACAATATAATGCACTGAATATGAGCAATGGCTATTTCTAAGTTTATGAGTACTTACTACTTACCAGGTATCTACCACCTATTCACTCACTGAATGCTCACAATGGTCCTTTGACTTAGGTGTTACTATTTTCTCTCCATTCTACAGATGAGGAAACTGAGACAGAGAAACAAGAGGAAGATCACCCAGATTGCATAGTGTAATGTGGTAGAGTTAATATTGGAACTCAGGCCTCAGTCCATGAACTTAGTCACTACACAGTTTTTAAGAAACTAATGACTCTGATATGGAAGAGCTCCAGTGGGTTTCTGGGAACCTACGGTGTGTGGGCTTGCAGGAGGATTGCTCTAAGAATACCCAAAGACACCTCCTATCTGGCATGAGATGAGTGAGCTTATCTATAACCCAGACCATCCACATAAGCATCCCTATCTGCTGAGCTGGTGTTTATTCCAACTGGTGTTAAGCAAGTGCATTCTCAGAGATACCCTCTAAGGTATCTTTTCCTCTAGAATTTCCCTGCTTCACCAGGGGTGTTTGCATGGGAGGAAGCAAATGGAAGTGAGCAAGGTACTGCCTTTCAGAAACATCCTACCTAGATTCAGACACTCAGTTCTCAGAATAGCAGGAAATCCTGAGGGATGGTGTTGCCCATGAGACAATTCAGAAATCTTTGCTCATTGGCTTTGGCAAAGTGGAACCTGTGGGGCTCTGAGAAGGCAGAGTGCCACCTGCACACCATGGTATGAGTATGTGCCTTCATTCCAAGTCACAGAGCATGTGCAGAGAATCTCCTATGTGCCCGGCCCTGTGTGTATGCTGCATCTATGGAAATGAAGGTCTGCTCTTAAGCAGGTCACAGAGACAGGGACAGTGATAGAAAGGAATCCAAAAGCAACACACCTTTCTAAATATAGAGGTAGAAGGGACCATGGGATGTCTCCATACATGTCCAGTGGGATGGGGAAGAAAAAAAGAGAAAGAAAAGCAAAGAAAGAGAGGGTGAAAGGAATAGAGGGGTTGGTTAAGCAGAGCTTCTTGGAGGAGGAGCTCTGCTTATCATTCTGAAGAGGTAAGTAAGAATTACTAAGTTACTGGTTAACTGAATTAACACAAAGAAATTTCCAGGAGAGACAAAATGAGCAGACATAAGTGGGTCTGATATTCCCAGAGTCCTGGAAAATGTGAAAAGAAAACTCACTAATAGCCTTGAAGGCCACATTAAGAATAATGGTTTCCACTCTACCACCAATGGGATTCCCTTAAGAATTCTGAGCAGGAAGTGGCTTAATCCAATTTGGGGAAATGGACCAGATGAAAGAATCCCCCTCCCCAGGCCAAAGTGATGGAAATTCCCACCAGTTAATAAATTCTCTAATTGAGAAGAATATACTATCTCTGGAAAAGGAGTTAAGACTGTGCAAATACCTTCCCTGGGTATATCACTTTATCTCCTTGAGTAATTTGTTAACACTCACCAAATAATATTTGAACATGCACCAACACAAAACACTTACATACATGAGCTTGCATCCCTATGTACACAGTATAGGAAAGGGTCATTTATTTTATTTTAATACCATTTTCATATAGTTTTAGATAGATACTTTTAGAAGTAATGACTCCAGTTGAGATGATACAATTTCCCTTTTTAGATGCCTAACCTATTCTAAACATATGATAATGAGAGATGAAGCACAAAAGGAAGAAAGCAGCCTCAAGAGCAAGAACAACATTTCTGTGGCATCAGAAAAGAATCAGAGATCCAGAGGGAAATTAGCTTATTTGCTAGGAAATAGCTTTGGCTGGGTAAGAGAAAGTAAAAGTATTCACCTGGGCAGGCAGACCCAAAGTTCAGAAAACAAGACTTTTAGAGAACACTAACCCTCTCAGAACCAAGAAGGATGAGCAAAATTAAGTTCACCCTTTGACACATCCTAACAAAACCACAGAAAAGTCAGAGAAAAGAGAGATTGCTTCCAAAGGAATGACAGCTGGGCTAGTGGTTGACTTCTTAACAGCAGCAAAGGAAGTTAGAAGGCAATGGATTGTCTACAATTTGCTGAGCAAAAATTATCCAGGAAGTGACAGAAACAAAAAGATGGAAAGAGAAGTTAAGAGACAAATGATAAGTGGAGGATTGAGTAAGGAGATCCAACATATATGTAATCAGGTTTCTAAAAGGGTAGAAGAGAAATGGAAAGAGGCAATAGGTAGATGAGAATTTTCCAGAATTCATAAAAGACACTAATCTTCAGAGCACAGGAATATCACAGATCCCCAAGGAGGATAAATACAAAGAACCCACATCTAGGCACATCATAGTCAGATTGCCAACACTGAAGACAAATAGAAATATTAGAAGTAATGGGAAAGAAAGCATGAATTATATTTAGAAGTATGAACAATTATTTTGGCAGATAACTTCTCAACATTAAAAAAAAGAAGGAAACCGTTTGAAAATGAAATAATATTTTCAATGAGAAAAATTGTCAACCTGAAATTGTATAATTATCAAAACTATTGTTCAAGAACATAAGGAAAAAAAGACATTTTCAGACAAAAAGGAAATGCTTACTAACTGAATTCTAAAATTCCAAATACTTCAAATGGAGGAAAGAATCCCACACAGAAAGTGTAAGATGCAAGATGAAATGAGAAAGCAAAAAGGTGGTAAATATGTAGGTAAATCTAAATAAAAGCTAAATTGACAAAACAATAATAATAATGTCTTGTGAGCTTAGAAACATGGTACAACTGAAATAATGGACATCAACACCACATTTACAAAGGAGAGCTAAAATTAAAATATTCTTGGGTTTTGTATTGTTTAGGAAAATGACAATAATAAATTTTGACTTTGATAAGATAAGCACACATATAAAATTTAAAAGGTATAAATTATATACTAGATGCAAAAATGAAATGAGAAAAGTATTCAATCAATTCAAAAGAAAGCAAGAAAAATAAATAGGGAAAATTAGAAAGTACAAAATATGTTATTAGAAATTGATTCAGTTATGTCAGAAATAAAATAAATGTAAATTTATTATATTCTCCATTTAAAAGAAAAGACTGTCAAAATAGAAAAGTAAAATGTTTTTTATAAGATGTTGTTTACAAGAAACAAGTCTAAAACATTGACACAGAAAGGATAAAAGTAAAATAGAAAAAAAATTATGTAAATATTGATTCCCCCAAAATCTACGTTAGCACTTAAAGATGTGAATGCATCTAAAAATATAGTCTCAAAATATGTAAATCAAAAATAGAGATTTTTGGAGAAAATAGACAAATCCAGGAAAAATAGAGAAATCCAGGGTTATTTTACGAAATATTGACACAGTTGTTTTGGGATTAGCAAGATCAAATAACCGTAATCATAAACTAGAAACATAAAAGATTTGAAAAGCACACTGATCTTGATATAACAGAGATTAGATAGAAGATAAATAGATATATAGAGAGATAGATAGATTTAATTATGTAGGTAGGTAGAGGGAGATGATAGATGACAAGATGGACAGATAATTAAAATCATAACATTCAACAGTTGAGAAATACATATTTTCTTTAAGTGCACATGGTATATTTACAAAAGTCATCCACATATTAAGACAAAAAAAGAGAGACAAAAGTCTCAACTACTTTTAAATGATTAGTATCCTGGTATCTTACAAACTATATTCTCTGACCAAACTGTAATTAAGTTGGAAATCAAGAACAAGCATGTAAATTCAACAACATACTTCTGAATAACACCTGTCAAAGAAGAGATCATAATAGATACCAGAGAACACTAAACCTGAAAGATAATGAAAAACTGCATATCAAAATGGAATGCAATGCTAATTTGATATATAGCTAAAATACTAAATATTAATATTAGGAACAACAATATTACATTACATTCAATATAATTTAATGAACCAAGTTGCTGCTGTTGCTAAGTTGCTTCAGTCGTGTCCGACTCTGCACGACCCCGGAGACAGCAGCCCACCAGGCTCCCCCGTCCCTGGGATTCTCCAGGCAAGAACTGGAGTGGGTTGCCATTTCCTTCTCCAATGCATGAAAGTGAAAATGAAAGTAAAGTCACTCAGTCGTGTCCGACTCTTCGCGACCCCATGGACTGCAGCCTGCCAGGCTCTTCCGTCCATGGAATTTTCCAGGCATGAGTACTGGAGTGGGTTGCCATTGCCCCTAAAGCTTTAGGTAAAAATAATAAAAAACATGAGAAAAAACATGAATAAACAATTTGGGAGTAAAATAGAAAACATAACTTTAAATGCAGCAGATATTAAAAAAGCAATACAAGGATATTATGAGAAACATTCTACCAACAAGGTTGAAAACTTACATGCAAAATCATAAAAATATAACTTACCAATATTGAGGAAAAAGGGAAAACAAAAATTCTTAGTTGTCCTATAACTAAAAAGGAAATCAGAAACAGTTAAACCTTCGCACCGAGAGACTACCAGAGCTATACCAAGTATCCAAGGGATACACAATCCTAATTTTGTTGACTCTTCCAAAGAAAATGAGCATCTTCATAAAGTAGGTTCATTATATGAAGCTGGTATAACTGAATGCTAGAATCCAACCACAACAGTATAAGAAAATAAAATTACAGACAATCTGTTTTTCATGAATGTAGATGTAAGAATTTCCTAAAAACTTATTAGCAAACTGAATTCATCAAAGCATAAGAAAATTATCTATCATGACCACATTGAGTTTATTCTAAGAGTGAGGTTCATTTACCATTTTTTAAAAAATCAATAAATGAAAGTCATCTGTTAACAGATCAAAGGGAAAAAGTCACAGGCTTATCTATAAGATGCAGAAAAGTATTTGATAAAATTTAGCATGTATTCATTATTAAAAAAAAAACGCCTGGCAAGGTAGAAATAGAAGGAAAATTACACAACCTGATAATGAGAACTTCATATATAACAGTGTTTCCTTAAGATTAGGAATAGAGAAAGCCTTACTAGCATCACCTACATTGAACAGCATACTGAAGGCCCCAGCGGGCATATAAAAGCAAGGTGGAAAATGCTATGAAGATTGGATAAGAAGAACCAAAATAGTCATTTCTTACAGACAATATGTCCAGTAATACAGAAAACCCAAAGAATTTATGTGTGAATTATTGCATTAATAAAAGAGTTTAGCAAGATTACAGAATTCAAGGTCAGGGTCTGAAATTGCATTTCTTTATACTAACAAGAAATGTTTTTTTTTTTTATTTAATTTTTATTTTTACTTTATTTTACTTTACAATACTGCATTGATTTTGCCATACATTGACATGAATCCACCACGGGTGTACATGCATGTACAACAAATGTTTTGAAAGGTTGCTTTTACAAGTATTATTGAAAATTGTCTTGAGAATGTAAAGTCCATGCGAATAAACCTAAGAGAGGATATAGATGATCTCTATGGATAAAATTAGAACTTAATCAAAAGACATTAAAGAACCCGGGTGATTTATGTCTTTGACACATTTCAATCAAAACACAGAAGCATTTGAGATGTGCATTTGTTTTGTTGTGTTCTGTTGTGTTTGTGTAATTTGATCTGTTTCTAATATTTGCACATAAATAAAAAGAGCAAGAATAACCAAGATAGTCCTGAAGGAGTAAAATTAGGTGAGAAGACTTAGCTGAGCATATGATACTAGGAATTATTTTACATCTCCAGTAATTAGACCATGACATATTGGTGCAAGAGGCAGGAAAAATGATAAATGAAAGGAGAGAGAATCAAGTAACAGAAGAGAGAATCAAGTAACAGACCCATACACACAAGAAACCTAATTTATGACAGAACTAACCTTGCCCTTGTTTGAGAAAGGTTGGACTTTTGAGGAAATTTTTTAAATGCATAGTTTTCATGCATCTTGCTTTTTATTGGGACTTCTCAGTCTTGGTCAGTGGTCCTGGGGTCTCTGAGCCCGCAGGAGGGCCCCTGCCATCTGGGAGCAAAGGAAGGCGCTGCTCTCCGTGGTAATGGAGAATCTGAGGGAAGGACAAGGGTGGTTTTGAGAGCAGTGGAAACTGCACACTGGCTGTGGCCACTGCCACGGGAGGGACTGTCACCACTCTGGCAAAGAAGCATAGCTGGAAGGTGACCCCAGGAGCCAAGGCCCCCAAGGAGACAAGGAGGCAGCCCCTTCTCCCCCTCCAGCCTCACAGTCACCCTGGAGTACCCATAATGGACAGATCCTAACAAGGAGCAGCTGGCAAAGCAGTCTCAGCGCAGCATCACGAGATTACCACCCAGGTGACCTCATCCTGTGTGCAATTCTTCCCCTAGATACTGGGAACTTGGCTCCCAGCCCTCACCACCTCCTTCAGCCTTTGTTTTCTCTAGGTAGGTGGAGGGCCCTGGGGCACCAACATGCTGGGGCACATTACCAGGACCCAGAGGTCTGGGTGAAGGCCTGCAGTCCTGACATGTGACCAAGAAACAGTGTCTAGTCCCACTTGATGTTGAGATTACCCCCAGGAACCTGAATGACAGCCTGGACTTTGCTCCATCAAAGGTAGACCAGAAACTGAGCAATCAAAAATAGTCATCATTGTCATACATGGTTCCTTCAAGTCCTGTATACTTTGAAGCCCCTGCTGTCCTCTTCCCAGAGTGTCACGGGAAAATTAACACAAGGACCAATAACACCACGGTTGCTCCAAAGTAGCACTAAGTAAGCAAAGCAAGTAAAAGATATCAATTACAATGGTCGGTGCTGCCAGTCAAAGAACCCAGACCCCCGCCCTCTGGCATTGATCCTCCAGATTTGGGGATAGAAAAAACATGTCTGTAGAAGCCATAGTAGTAGTAATAACAAGAGGGGCAAACGCAAGCTATTATTTAATGTGCTAAGTGTAGCCCTAGCTCCTCAATGAGTACTATCTCTTTAATTCTTACAACAGTCCAAGAGATAAATATAATTAGCCTCACTGGAGAAGTTAAAGCTTGGAGACTCAGGGAGTAAATAACAAAGTAAAGTGAAAGTCTGTCAGTTGTGTCTGACTCTTTGCGACCCCATGGACTATATACAGTCCATGGAATTCCCCAGGCCAGAATACTGGAGTGGGCAGCCTTTCCCTTCTCCAGAGGATCTTCCCAACCCAGGGATCTAACCCAGGTCTCCCGCATTGCATGTGGATTCTTTACCAGCTGAGCCACAAAGGAAGCGAACAAAGGAAAGTAAAGAAAAAGTCTTCTCAAGTGGCAAATCTAGTAAGTATAATTCCTGGCATTAGGAAAGGTTGTTTTCAACAATTAGTTCAAGGAAATGGTCAAGGAAGGCAGGACTGATTCTCCTAAGGAGTCTAGTTTGCCTGTAGCAGTATCGCAGCCAGCTTGACCACTGTAACAACCTATCACAGACCAGGGACTCAGATGACATTTATTGCACACAGTTCTGGAGGCTGGGACGTCTGAAACCAGGGTGCCAGCCCAGTTAAGACCTGCTTCCAGGATGGCAGACACCAGCATCCTGCTGTGTTCTCCCAGATGGAGGAATGGCAGGAGAGCTGGAGAGGGTGAGGGCATCCTATAAGGTGCTGATCCTATCATGAAGGCCTCACCCTGATGGCCTTGAAGGAATGGTCAGAATGCATCGCCCCAAAGGATGCTCCCTTGGCGTAGTGAATATTTTGAGCTGAAGACATTTGAAAAGTAGCAAACGCAGGCATAGGCTTTCTCTGAGTCCTTTTAATCTGTCTAAAATCCAAGCCTCCTCCGAAAGAAACACAATTGTCACAGATACCCTCCCTGGGAGTTTCATCAACCAGGGAGAGTTGACTTCTTACAGAGGAGGGGACCAAAAGTTACACCAAACCAAACAGACTGTAACAAACCATCACACCTCCATCAGTGCTTCCAGGGCCTCGTTCTTCTCCCCTGAAAATCACTTGCTCTCCTCTCAGTGACTTCCATCCTTCCTCCCCTTCCCCTATTAAAATAGTGTATAAACTCTTAAACCACACTGCTCTTTTATTTTTTTCCTGTGATGCTTGGAGCACATAGTATTAAAAATTAATAAGTTGCATACCTTTTTTACCTGTTGTAAGTTTATTTTGTAGACCCAGCTATCAAACCCAGGAGTATAGAAACAAAATCCTTCCTCCCCTATAGCCTCACTTAAACCTAATTACCTCCCAATGACCCTCTTTCCAAATGCCACCACAAGGGGTGTTACGGCTTCAACATATGGGATACATACATCCAAATCATGGCAGCCAGAGTCCCTCTCTTACTTACCCTCAGGGATTTGCCAGACCCTCCCACCCCAACACCTCTACCACACTCATGGTCTGTTTTATAAGTGAAATTCTATGGAGGACTAGAGTAAAATTCTGTAGAGGACATGTATAGATGGCACAGGTTCCATCCTTGCGGTTAACACAAGGAAAAGTGCTGAGAGGCACTTGACAAGCCTTCACCTCTGACCCCCCATAACAGAGTTCCACTATCCACTGTGGGTCTTCCAGTGCAATCCTGCACAGTGTTTCTTAAAACTTTGAATGACTTGCCCATATTTAAAAATCTGGATTTAAATAAATTTAAATATCTGGATTTAAATATCTGGATTTCTAGATTTGCTTGAAGAATTAGGAAAGCCAGAAACTCTGGGCATTTGTCCCTCCTGACCTGCCAGAAGCAAGTGATGGCTGCCAGTTTATGGGGTTCATTCCCCCATCTGACTCCAGCCTGCCCTCCCCCAATCACTTTCCTCACTGACACCCTGTGTCACCTGTCATTTTTTTTTAATTGGAGTATAGTTGTTTCACAATGTTGTGCTAGTTTCTGCTGTACACAAAGTGAATCAGCCATATGTATACACATATCCCCTCCCTTCTGGATTTCCCCCCATCTAAGTCACCACAGCAGACTTCTGCAATATATAACAGGTTCTCATTATTTATTTACTTTATACATAGTAGAGCATATATGTCAATCCCAATCTCCCAATTCATCCCACCTTCTCTCCTGATTGTTGTCCATATATTTGTTCTCTATGCCTGTGTCTCTATTTCTGCTTTGCAAGTAAGTTAATCTCTACCATTTTTTTTTCTAGATTCCAAATATATGTATTAATGGGTGATATTTCTCTTTCTATTTCTGACTTGTTTCACTCTGTATGAGAGTCTTCAGGATCCATCTACATCTCTTAAAATGACCCAATTTTGTTCCTTTTTAATGGTTGAGTAATATTGTGCTGATTGTATGTATCACATTTGCTTTATCCATTTATCTGTCAATGGACATCTAGATTGCTTCCATGTCCTGACTATTATAAATAGTACTGCAATGAAATTTGGACTGAAGTGTCTTTTGAATTATGGTTTTTTCAGGATATATGCCCAGGAATGGAACTGCTGGTTTGTATGATAGATCTTCCCCTTCATGGATCACTCTTGTCGGGGCAAAAGTACTTGCATAATTCAATGAAGCTATGAGCTCTGCTGTGCAGGGCCACCCAATATAGAAAAGTCATTGTGGAGAGTTCTGACAAAACTTGGTCCACTGGAGGAGAGAATAGCAAATCACCTTAGTATCCTTGCTTTGAGAACTCCATGAACAGTATGAAAAAGCTCCAATATGCTACTGGGGAAGAATGGAGAATTATCTCCAGAAAGAATGAAGAGGCTTGTATAAAGCAGAAACAAAGCTCAATTGTGGATGTGTCTGGTGGTGAAAGTAAAGTCTGATGCTGTAAAGAAAAATATTGCATAAGAACCTGGAGTGTAATTGAAAGAGACACGTGTACCCCAATGTTCATTGCAGCACTGTTTATAATAGCCAGGACACGGAAGCAACCTAGATGTCCATCAGCAGAATGGATAAGAAAGCTGTGGTTCATATACACAATGGAGTATTACTCAGCCATTAAAAAGAATACATTTGAATCAGTTCTAATGAGGTGGATTAAATTAGAGCCTATTATATAGAGTGAAGTAAGCCAGAAAGAAAAACACCAATACAGTATACTAATGCATATATATGGAATTTAGAAAGATGGTAATGATAACCCTGTATGCGAGATAGCAAAAGAGATACAGATGTATAGAACAGTCTTTTGGACTCTGTGGGAGAGGGAGTGGGGGGGGGGGATGATTTGGGAGAATGGCATCAAAACATGTATGATATCATTTATGAAACGAATCACCAGTCCAGGTTCGATGCATGATACTAGATGCTTGGGGCTGGTGCACTGGGATGGACCAGAAGGATGGTACAGGGAGGGAAGAGGGAGAGGGGTTCAGGATGGAGAACACGTGTATACCTATCGCAGACTCAAGTTGATGTATGGCAAAACCAATACAGTATTATAAAGTAATTAACCTCCAGTTAAACTAAATAAATTTATATTAAAAAAAAAAGAACCTGGAATGTTAGGTCCATGTGCATGCTAAGCCGTTTCAGTTGTGTCTGATTCTTTTCAACCCCATGGACTGTAGCCTGCCAGGATGCTCCATCCTGGTAATCAAGGTAAATTGGAAGTGGTTAAGCAGGAGATGGCAAGAGTAAACATTGATATCTTAGGAATCAGTGAACTAAAATGGGTGGAATGGGTGTATTTAATTCAGATGAACATAATTTCTACTATTGTGGGCAAGAATCCCTTAGAAGAAATGGAGTAGCCCTCAGAGTCAACAAGAGAGTCTGAAATGCAATACTTGGATGCAATCTCAAAAATGACAGAATGATCTTTGTTCATTTCCAAGGCAAACCATTCAGTGTCATAGTAATCCAATTCTATACTCCAACCACTAATGCTGAAGAAGCTGAAGCTGACCAGTTCTATGAAGACCTATAAAACCTTCTAGAACTAACACAAAAAGATGTCCTTTTCATCATAGGGGATTGGAATGCAAAAGTAGGAAGTCAAAAGCTACCTGGAGTAACAGACAAGTTTGGCCAAGTTTGGCCTTGTAATACAAAATGAAGCAGGGCAAAGGCTAACAGAGTTTTGCCAAGATAACACACTGGTCACAGCAAACATCGTTTTCCAACTACATGAGAGACAATGCTACACAAGAACATCATCAGATGGTCAATACTGAAATCAGATTGATTATATTCTTTGCAAATGAAGATGGAGAAGCTGTACACAGTCAGCAAAAACAAGACTAGGAGCTGACTGTGGCTCAGATCATCAGCTCTTTACTGCAAAATTCAGGTTTAAGTGGAAGAATGCAGGGAAAACCATGTGACCATTCAGGTATGACCTAAATCAAATCCATTATGATTATACAGTAGAAGTTATGAGTAGATTCAAGGAATTAGATCTAGTAGACAGAGTAGCTAAAGAGCTATGGATGGAGGATCATAACACTGCATAGGTGGCAATGACCAAAACCATCCCAAAGAAAAAGAAATGCAAGAAGGCAAAGTGGTTGTCTGAGGAGGCTTTATAAGTAACTGAGAAAAGAAGAGAAGTAAAAGGCAAAGGAGAAAGGGAAAGATACACCCATCTGAATGCAGAGTTCCAGAGAATAGCGAGGAAAGAAGAGAAGGCTTTATTAAGTGAACAGTACAAAGAAATAGAAGAAAACAACAGAATAGGAAAGACTAGTGATCTCTTCAAGAAGATTGGAGATACCAAGGGAAAATTTCATGCAAAGATGGGCACAATAAAGAACAGAAATGGTAAGGACTTAACAGAAGCAGAAGAGATTAAGAAGAGATGACAAGAATACACAGAAGAACTATGCAAATAAGATCTTAATGACCCAGAAAATCACAATGATGTAGTCACTTAGACATCCTGGAGCATGAAGTCAAGTGAGCCTTAGGAAGCATTACTATGAACAAAACTAGTGGAGATGACAAAATCCCACCAAACTATTTAAAATTCTAAAGATGATGCTGTTAAAGTGCTGCACTCAGTATGCCAGCAAATTTGGAAAACTCAACACTGGTCACAGGACTGGAAAAATTCCAATCCCAAAGAAAGGTAATGCCAAACAATGTTCAACTATTGCACAATTGCACTCATTTCACATGCCAGTAAGGTAATGCTCAAAATTCTTCAAACTAAGCTTTAGCAGTATGCAAACTGAGAATTTCCAGATGTACAAGCTGGGTTTAGAAAAGGCAGAGGAACCAGAGATCAAATTGCCAACGTTCATTGGATCATAGACAAAGTAAGGGAATTTCAAAAAAAAAAAAAAACACACATCTATTTTATTGACTATGCTAAAGTTTGAATGTGTGGATCAGAACAAACTACAGAAAATTTTTCAAGAGATGAGTATACCAAACCGGCTCACCTGTCTCCTGAGACACCTGTATGCAGATCAAGAAGCAACAGTTAGAACTAGACATGGAATAATGGACTGGTACCAGATTGGGAAAGGATTATGTCAAGGCTGTACATTGTCACTCTGGTTATTTAACTTATATGTAGAGCGCATCATGTGACATGCCAGGCTAGATCAATCATAAGCTGGAATCAAGAATGCCCAGGAGAAATATCAACAACCTCAGATATGCACATCACACCACTCTAATGGCAGAAACTGAACAGGAAATAAAGAACCTCTTGATGAAAGTAAAAGAGGAGAGTGGAAAAGCTGGCTTAAAACTCAACATTTAAAAAGCAAAGATCGTGGGATCTAGTCCCATTAATTCATGGCAAATAGATGAGGAAAAAATGGAAAGAGTGACAGATTTTACTTCCTTGGGCTCCAAAATCACTGCCTAATGAACAATGACTGCAGCCATAAAATTAAAAGATGCTTACTCCTTGGAAGAAAAGCTATGACAAATCTAGACAGCATATTAAAAAGCAGAGACATCACTTTGCCAGCAATGGTCCTTATAGTCAAAGCTATGGTTTTTCCAGTAGTTATGTACAGATATATATTGTCACCGTGCTTATTTAACTTATATGCAGAGTACATCATGAGAAATGCTGGACTGGAAGAAACACAAGATGGAATCAAGATTGCTGGGAGAAATATCAATAACCTCAGATATGTAGATGACACCACTCTTATGGCAGAAAGTGAAGAGGAGCTAAAAAGTCTCTTGATGAAAGTAAAAGAGGAGAGTGAAAAAGTTGGCTTAAAGCTCAACATTCAGAAAACAGAGATCATGGCATCTGGTCCCATCACTTCATGGGAAATAGATGGAGAAACAGTGGAAACGGTGTCAGACTTTATTTTGGGGGGGCTCCAAAATCACTGCAGATGGTGATTGCAGCCATGAAATTAAAAGACGTTTACTCCTTGGAAGAAAAGTTATGACCAACCTAGATAGCATATTCAAAAACAGAGACATTACTTTGCTGACTAAGGTCCATCTAGTCAAGGCTATGGTTTTTCCAGTAGTCATGTATGGATGTGAGAGTTGGACTGTGAAGAAGGCTGAGCGCTGAAGAATTGATGCTTTTGAGCTGTGGTGTTGGAGAAGACTCTTGAGAGTCCCTTGGACTGCAAGGAGATCCAACCAGTCCATTCTAAAGGAGATCAGCCCTGGGATTTCTTTGGAAGGAATGATGCTAAAACTGAAACTCCAGTACTTTGGCCACCTCATGCGAAGAGTTGACTCATTGGAAAAGACTTTGATGCTGGGAGGGATTGGGGGCAGGAAAAGAAGGGGATGACTGAGATGGCTGGATGGCATCACTGACTCGATGGACGTGAGTCTGAGTGAACTCCGGGAGTTGGTGATGGACAGGGAGGCCTGGCATGCTGCGATTCATGGGGTCGCAAAGAGTCGGACATGACTGAGCGACTGAACTGAACTGAACTGAACTGATGTACAGATGTGAGAATTGGACCATGAAGAAGGCTCAATGTTGAAGAATTGATGCTTTTGAATTGTGGTGCTGAAGAAGACTCTTGAGAGTTCCTTGCACTACAAAGAGATTGAACTAGTCAATTCTAAAGGAAATCAACCCTGAATATTCATTAAAAAGACTGATGATGAAGTTTAAGGTTGAATTTTTCGGCCACCTAATGTGAAGTGTATACTCACTGTAAAAGACCCAGATGCTGGGAAAGATTGAGGGCAGGATTAAAAGAGGGCAACAGAGGATGAGATGGTTGGATCACATCACCAACTCAATGGACATGAGTTTGAGCAAACTCTGGGAGGTAGTGAAGAACAGAGAAGCCTGGCGTGCTGCAATCCATGAGCTCACAACTTAGCAACTAAACAATGACAACAGATGGTAGTTCTCAGGACTGCCCAGGTAACGCAGTGGTAAAGAATATGCCTGCTAATGCAGGAGCTGCAAGAAATGCGGATTCAATCCCTTGGTCGAGAAGATCCTCTGGAGAAGGAAATGGCAACCCACTCCAGCATTCTTGCCTGGAAAATTCCAGGGACAGAGGAGCCTGGCAGACTACAGTGCCTGGGGTCTTAAAGAGTCAAACACTACTGTGCATGTACACAAGCAGACAGCACAAGCATGGTAGTTCTTATCTCTGCCTCTCCACTGTTTCTTGTTTAAAACAGAGAGTTAGACCAGGAGGTCTGTGCATTTCAAGAAGTTTGGAAGAGATTATGTTACTTCACAGAAGGAAAGATTGCTCCTAGGTGATTAACAAGCAAATAAAATCTGTGCCCAAAGTGTACAGGTGAAAATACCATTGTAATGTGAATAGTGTTTGGATCTTGTATTCTACCCAGGTCACTCAGTTTGATGCTGGCTTGGCTCTGAGGGGTGTTTGGTCCTGCAAGAGCTGTTCTAGAATGTTCATTATCCCGGCCACCAATAATTCAAACTCAAGGTCAGCATTTAGTACCCAAATCAGGGGATTCTGTACTTTTTTTCACAGAAGGTGAACCCTTGGATCTATGTTCTACATATGGAAAATTAAAACATGAAGATTTGTTACACAAAGTAAAGATCCTGCTTTGTGTGGCTTGGAAGTATATGGCAAGGACTGTTTAATTCTCTGTTCTAAGCACCGAAACAAAAAGTTTCTCCAGGAGGTAGAAACACATAATATTTTAGGAAACAGTAAATATCCTAGAGGTGTATTTTCATTAGTAGGATCTGGTAGGACTAAATACAAATTCATGCATCTTATTTATCGAGCAGTGTTGACCTGCCCACCTCAATATGATCTCTCTTCATTTCTAAACAAATGAAGTGTATTCATTTTACTTTCACCTACTAACCTGTGCTTTCCCAACACCACTCAACTACTTCATAAAAATAAGTACATACCCCCAAACCAGCCATGAACTGCCAGGAGGAGGTGGAGGAGGCAAGAGGTAAAAGTTTCTAAAAGCTCAAGAGTATAGTAACAGGTAGGTCTGGTGTTTAGTGTGCAAAAAGTGTGTGCTAAATAACACAGCATGTGCTGAGGACATATTATGTAATTTAACCCTTGAAATGTCTTATTTTACTCTTTAGTAAAGGAGAAGGCACCAGCCCAAACAGGCCGTCAGTGCCTCTCTGTTCCTCAAGGAAGTTACGCTCTGCAACACCTCAGGGCCTTTGCACCTGCCAGCTCTTCTCTTGGGAACACTCTGACCAATTTTCAAATGACTGGTTCCTTCCCTACTCAAATGTCATCTCTTCTTATTCTGTCCTGCCCATTGTGCCTGCCTCCCCCTGCCCACCTCCCTCAGATCCCCATGTTACTCTTCACAGGTGTCCAATGAGTGTCTATTGGTTTGAATGATTCTTGACTCTCAGCCTCCACTGGTTTGGTGTGTTTTCACGTAACTTTCTTCTCAGGAAGTTCTCTGAACTCAAAAATAAATAAATAACCTGAACACTAAGTTTATATTTACCAGTTCAAAATTCAATGTTTTTGTTACTGTTCAATCACTAAGTTGTGTCCAGCTCTTTGAGATCTTATGGACTGCAGCATCCCAGACCTCCCTGTCCTTCACTATCTCCCAGAGTTTGCTCAAACTCAAGTCCATTGAGTCTTCTCTGACACCACAGTTCAAAAGCATCAGTTCTTCAGCAATTGGCTTTCATTATTGTCCAACTCTCATATCTGTACATGACTACTAGAAAATCCATAGCTTTACCTATATGGACCTTTGCCAGCAAAGTGATACCTCTGCTTTTTAATACACTGTCTAGGTTTGTCATAGCTTTTCTCCCAAGGAGTAAGCATCTTTTAATTTTATGGCTGCAGTCGCCATCCACATTGATTTTGGAGCCCGAGAAAATCAAGTATTTCACTGTTTCCACTTTTTCCCCAACTATTTGCCATGAAGTGATGGGACTGGATGCCATGATCTTAGCTTTTTGAATGTTGAGTTTTAAGCCAGATTTTTCTCTCTCCTCTTTTACCTTTATCAAGAGACTCTTTAGTTCCTCTTTACATTTTTCCTTTAGACTGGTATCATCTGCCTATCTGAGGTTGTTGATATTTCTCCTGGCAACCTTGACTCCAGCTTGTGATTCATTCAGCTCAGCATTTTGCATGATGTATTCTGCATAAGTTAAATAAGCAGGATGAATTCAAGGTACCCTGCTGTCTAGGGTGAGTAGGTTCTTCCAATGTTATTATCCACCTGAATCTACCTCATTTGTCCACCCACCCCCACTATACAAGTGAAATTGGCCTTAAATATGCCTCCCAGGGATGGAGATGTCTGGTGGGCTGCCATTTATGGGGTCGCACAGAGTCAGACACAACTGAAGCGACTTAGCAGCACCAGCAGCATGCCTCCAGGACAATACAGAAAGAACAGTGAAGTCTAGGCAGGTATATGGTATGAGAAAGGGTCCCCTCAGCTCTTCAGCCACAGGGATTTTGGTAAAGACAGCTGAGCTAACTATGGAAATGGGGGTGGTGGTGATGTAGTAGTCTTGGAGTTGGGGTGGAGGCAGGGGTGCTGATGGTTATGGTGGTGGCAATAGTCTTGGTGTTGGTGTAGGTGTTGCTGCTGCTGATGGCAGGGTAGTGACTTGCCCAGCTTGGGGCTGGAATGGGGTATTGATGTTGGTGGTAGCAGTGGTGATGGTTGGAGACTTGGAGTTGGTATGAGTTCTAATACTGGTGATAGTGGTGCATGAAGTCAGCAAAGGAGGCAGTGGGACTGGGATGGGAGGGATAAGTGTGATGGGCTTCAGATTGTTTGTACCAATCCTCATGTTTTTGAGCCACTTGGTTCTCCCACCCCCCACAAATTACCACCTAGATCACTAGCCAGTCAAGATAACACAGGGGTACCCCCCAATTCAAAGGCCTTTAGTGATCACTTCAATCCCTTGGTATACTTGAAATGACTCAGGATGTATTGGTCAAGGAATACACATAATTTAGATGTGAAAAACCTATGACTTTCTGGAGGTGCTGGCCAACACACAGCATTACAGATACAGGTGCCAACCCCCAGGGCTCCACGAACCCCACCTCCTCTCAAGCTTACTTCCATCAGGCAGTGTATAGAGAAGTCAGCCAAGGCAGGAAACTGCTTGTTGTGCACTATTCCATGGCAACCGACCAGCAAAGTATAAATAGCTCAGCTAGCACGGGTAACAGCTGACCGGAAAAAGCAGCAGAAGAGGTTGGAATCTTAGGCCTGAGAATGTCACCCCAAGTGCCCTAAGAGCAGGAGATGCCCAGATATATAATGAGGCCATCTGCTGGGCAACAGAAGGAGGTGAACATGATAAAAAGTGGGGCTTTAAGGGACCTATCTGAGCTGACTAGATTCAGTCAGGAAGTACTAAGCAGATCAAATCAAATCAAATTAAGTTACTGCCACGCCTATGGTCAATTAATCTTCAATAAAGAAAGCAGGAGTACACAATGAAGAAAAGACAGTTTCTTTGGCATGTAGTGTTGGGAAAGCAGACAGCCATACATAAATCAATGAAGTTCGAACACACACTCACACCATACACAAAAGTAAACGTCATGTCTTAAAGACTCAATTATAAGACATGACACCAGAAAATTCCTAGAAAAGAATATAGGAAAAACATTCTCTAACATAAATCTTAGCAGTATTTTCTTAGGTCAGTCCCCAAGGCTATAGAAATAAAAGCAAAAATTAACAAATGTGACCTAATCAAACTTGCAAGCATTTGCACAGCAAAGGAAACCATAAACAAAACAGAAAGACAGTCTACAGAATGGGAGAAAATACTTGCAAACGATGCAACAGACAAAGGATTAATTTCCGAAATATACAAACAGCCCGTACAACAACAACAACAGAAACAACCCAATCAAAAAATGGTCAGAAGACCTAAATAGACATTTCTTCAAAGAGACATACAGATGATCAACAGACACATGTAAAGATGCCTGACACTGCTGATTATCAAGGAAATGTAAATTAAAATTACAGTGAGGTGTAACTTCACAAGGTCAGGATAACCATCATTTAAAAGTCTACAAATAACAAATGCTGGAATGGGTGTGGTGGGAATGCACACTGGTAAAGCAACCATGGAAACAATATGGAATCTCCTCAAAAAACTAAAAATAGAACTACCACGTGATCTTTCAATCCCAGTCCTGGGCATACAACCAGAGAAAACTCTAATTCAAAAAAACACACACCTCAGTGTTCACAGCAGCACTATTTACAGTAGCCAAGATTTGGAAACAATCTATATGCCTATCAGCAAATGAATGAATAAAGAAGATATGATGTATGTATATACAATGGAATTTTACTTCACCATAAAAAACAATGAAATAATGTCATTCAGAGCAACATGAATGGAGACCTAGAGATTATCATACTAAGTGAATGTTAGACACAGAAAGACAAATGTGATATCACTTACATGTGGAACCTAAAAACTGATACAAGTGAGTTTATTTACAAAACATAGACAATTCACATAGAAAACAAATCCATGGTTACCAAAGGGGAAGGTGGGTGGAATGATAAATTAGGAGTTTTGGACTAACAGATGCACACTGCCATATATAAAATGGATAAACATCAAGGACCTACTGTATAGCACAGGGAACTATAGGCAGTATCTTGCAATAACTTATAATGGAAAAGAATATGAAAAAGAGTATGTGTATATATAACTGAATCACTTTGCCATATATTAGAATCTAACACAACATCATAAATCAAATTTCAATAATAAAATAAAATTTAAAAAAATTAAATCACTGCCAACCTCAACCACTTAATGAAGAGGGAAGAAGTGTAGGAAAGAATATGAGTGACCAAGTTTTAGACATTTTTTGGCAGGGGTGTGCAGAGTCTGCAATCATTTATTCATTCTTTAATTGATTTATTTGTTCTTTCCACCTACATTTCATTCTCACAGACATTTTCTTATTTCAATTGCTCAATAAATGTAGCCCTTGGCTAGCTGTTCTAGGAAATGGAAACAGGACCTAGTAAGAGGCAAGAGCATCAGACTTTAAACTGGGAAGCAGATGTAGAGAATGCCCACCCAGGGGTGCAGTTTGTGAACATGGTAGGAAGTCAAGGGCTTGGGAAAAAGCTGCTAGATAGATTTCCTAAAGGTGAAAAGCATCAGACGTTCCAGCTGAATGTTGAAAACACAAAGAGGCGAACACGGATGTGAGCAGGGAGTTCAAGGTAAATGGCAGGGGCTCAGGTAGGACCTTGAGAGCAGCTGGCACTCTGGGCAGAGGCAAGGGGATAAAGCGTAGAGATTCACATCCTGAGCCCAGGGTCTGAGCTCCGACCATTCAGCCCTGCCAATCACCCCCTCAGCCTTCCCTTTCCAGCCCCCGGCCCCCTCGCTGATGGGTAGTGCGGAGGAGGCAGGGTCTGGGAATCATGGGCTCACATACCAGAATCACCCAGGGAAATTTTCAAAATTGTCACCCCAGACTCTAGTATCAAAATCCCTGAAGTGGGCTTTGGCATGTCAGTTTTGGGGAAAACGACCTTAGTGGGGAACGGTTCTGAAGACTCGGGTGATTAAGTACTGCACTAAAAAAACATGGAAACACCTAAAAAGAGGACAGATGGAGGTCGTCTCAGGACGCAGTCCCAGTGCTCATCACCCTTGACTCTCAGATCGTCACCTAGACCCATGCCTCACAGTGTGGGTTTCAGCCTCGACAAGGACCACGGGTGTCCCTTCCGAACTCCCTGCCTAGGCCTGGTTTCTTACAGAGAAGCAGCCTCCATCTGAGAGGCCTTGGGATCAGCCATTGGCTACAGCTCCCCACCTCTAAGAGCTTCTACTTTTGCCCGCTCAGAGCTGGTACCCGCCACAAACACACCACAGCTTCCCTGTAGGTAAGGTCTGCAGGGCTGCATGCAGTATCTTGCAGTTGTCACACCTCTGCCCAGGTCAGACTTGGACCTTGTCCCTTGCCACCTCAGGAATATTCTGCCCTGGAGCCCACTCTGGACTCAGTTACATGTCCTAGGAGATCCTGGAGGTGGAACCAGAAGGCAGGAAGTGTCAGAGCCCAGAGCTCCTCATGATGGAGCCACCAGGACTTTCTGGAAGGAGTAAAATTCAAGTTCCACCCCATCCCCCCTCTAACCCTCAAGGTCTTCATCAGTAAAATGGGCTGTTTTCACATTGAGAGCTCCAGTGTCCCCCAACTCCAGAATCTCTGGTGAAATGCAAAAAAACTGCAGTCGTCGGGGCTGTCAGCACTTTCTCAGCTGGCTTTTGGCCACTGAGTGAAAGTGTTAGTCACTCAGTCCTGTCTGACTTTTTGTGATCCCATGGACTATAGCCTTTGCAGGCAGATTCTTTACTGTCTGAACCTCTCTAAACAGAAGCAGGCTCTTCAGTGGTATTTTTAGCTATGCTGTAAAGCCTAAATCCTCTTCTAAAAAAAAGAGAGAGAGATGAGCCAACCAGAGGTTTACTGCATAGTTGCGTAGAGACCATCTGCCCCAGGGTCAAGGACATCATAGGGGACACCCAGGACATGTATGAGAGGAGCCAGGATTGGACATCAGGACAGAGGGCCTCAGCTTTTCTTCCTGACATTGCACTGGGGCCCTGGAGACTCAGGAAGGGGCCTCAGAGCCGCGAGGACAATCTGTAGCAGCAAACAGTGCATGTCGGAGAAGACCCCAGGGAAGGGCTTCTGGAGCATAGAAACTACTGTCTATTGGTTTCTTGACTGAGCTGGAAAAAAGAATATATGTATATGGTTAAAATTTTTAAGCTATTAATTGTGCCTAATGGCTCAATACAGCAGGAGACTCGGGTTTGATTCCTGAGTCAGGAAGATCCCCTGGAGAAGAAAATGGCAATCCACTCCAGTATTCTTGCCTGGGAAATCCCATGGACAGAGGAACCTGGCATGCTGCAGTCCATGGAGTCAAAAAGAATTGGACACGACTTAGCCACTGAATAACAACAAAATGACTCAGCACTGCCACTTGAGAACACTGCCTGATTAAGCCCCTGATTCACCCATGATTCCAGGGAAGCATCTGGGGGACTCTTTCTTCCTTCCATGGAACCAGCAGCCTTCTCTCTCTCAGTGGACCAGACACTCAGTGTTGCAGCAGTTCCTAGATTCCCATGGAGTCTGGCTGTGATGGAGAATGCTGAATTCTCAGTACCCCTATTCCCATAAAGGATGCTCCCTGTTGTTGTGAGAACTCCATTCTGAATCCCAATATAGGAGACACAGAAATGAATCTTGCAGGGCTGCAGGTATGTGGGATGTGACTGGGGGTCTGTTGTCCACCCATCCTCCCCACCTTGGTCTCCACGAGCACAGTCCTCTTGGCTCCAGTGGCAGAGAATGGCACACCCCACCTTCCCATGCTGTCCACAGAGTCCTGGGTGCTGGAACCAGACTTAACCAATGACATGTGTTGGGACTTCTGCTGGGGCCTCCTGGGAAAGGAGGTTTTCTCTACTAATTAGGAGTGGCTGAAAAGGAGCCCTCTCTTCTGCTGCCTGGAAAGGCTGTCATCTTCCCTCAACCACTGGGGAAGCATCATTGGCAGGAAGAGGATGGCTGAGGGGGAAGATGAAAAATGCCTGGGTCTCCAAGCACATCTGGAGTCAGTGCACAAACTCTGGGGCCACTCTGTTTCTGTCAAGGCATAAGGTACAAATCCTTCTTCTTAAAGCCACTTGTAGTCGGGCTTCTTTGCTTTCAGCCCAAATCATCCTGAGAAATGTTTTTTTCTTTTCTTTTTTTTTTTAATTTGTACCTTCAGATCCATCCTCCTGGCCTTTGTTCCCATCCCCAGGGCCAGGTCCAATCCCTCACAAAGGCTCAGGACACAAAGTGTTAGATCAGGGCAAGAAGTAAGAGTTAAAAAGTGCCCTAAGCCTCCAGTGTAATGTTCCCCCAAAGAAAAATCATTGTTAACATAAAATCTGACCATGTCCCTGTTATCCTGAAAACTTGGTTGGCCTCTTGGTGGTTGCCAAGCCAAAAGACAAAGCCAAGACAAAGATTAGAAGAAGGGAGGACTTATTACTTGCAGCAAGTAAGAACACCTAGGAATCCTAAAGCAGTGTCTCCCCAAATGGCAAAACTGGGAAAGTATTAAGTTAACAGGACATGCATATTCATGAGGGGGGCTCGAAGCAGAGGAAAATTCAACATAAAATTGGGGCCAAGGTCAACAGAGTCCAAGCTCTAGTTGAAGTCACAAAGGTCAATATTAATATTCCATTGTCCACCCAGGTAGGGACCTTAGACCCTGCAGACCTCAATGACTGTATCAGATTGTGATGTATAGCTCTTGAGGAGGAACTAGAACTCTGTTTTATCACAGAAGTATTGTTTCTTGATTGCTTTCCCTTAGTTCCTGCATTCCCTCACTTCCATTAAGATCATCAGTTACTGAGATCTGTTCAACAGCAAGCACTGTGGCCAGACTTAGATCCCAAAACAGCTTAGGCCAAAATTGAAACTGTTTACCTTAGGTGGGTAAAGCATCTGCCTGCAATGCAGGAGACACAGGTTCAATCCCTGGGTCTGGAAGATCCCCTGGAGTAGGGCATGGCAACTCACTCTGGTATTCATGCTTAGAGAATCCCATGGACAGAGGAGCCTGGTGGGTTATAGTCCATTGGGTCGCAGAGTCGGACACAACTGAAGTGACTGAGTATGCACACACGTCTAGGTCTCTTTCTCTTCGGACCCCCTACCCTATCTGCTTACACCCCTTTCCCACATAATCTACAGCAACTCCCTACTTTTCACAAGAAAAAGCCCAAACTCAAGCTCCTTATTTGAGATCCCTGTGATCTGATCCTGCAAGTAACCCTACAACATGTGGAACTGCATTCTATGCAGGCTGAGAACTCAGAGTCCAGCAGGATGTGGTCACCTGCCCCAGGAACTCCACTCTTGTTCCATTTAGTGCACTATGTCGGTTATGGTACCCTGGGACCTAGAGGGAAATCACAGGAACCTTCAGACAAGGGCAGCCTGGAGATGAGTCATAAAGGATGAAGGTTTCCAAGCCAACCATAAGAATGCCTGAACCTGGGGCTGTACCCCATCATCCTGCCTTCCCATCATCCTGGATCTTCTACTAGGAACCATGGTTCTCCAGGCCCACATGGCCAACACTTGCTTTTCCTAAGACACCCACAGGAGGAGCCCCTTCCCACCTCGAAGGCTTCTCTGGCCCACTCAAGCCACAACCCTCATGCCCTCCTTTGTTCTGCCGGAGGTCTGAGGGTTACTCTTCTGCTCTAGATATTTTGCATTATTATTCAGAAGACTATCATTCAGATGACTGTCTGTGGCCCACAACTTAAGGGACATGTTTTTATTTACTTTTAACCCCCCAGAGTTATTAACATAGGGGTTGCTGGAGACTTAACATGTAGTATAGGTTTGAAGAGAAAGAGGAGGGAGGGAGGGAAGGAGAGAGGGTAGGCCCAAAATCTGGTTCCAGTTGATGGGTTTCCTAGACCTTTTGAAACAGGAGGAAAGGAAGCAGGGCCCAAGCTTTAAGGGAATGAATGACATAGCCCTTGAGGATATGGCATAAACTGGTTAGAAAAAAGTAGGTCCAAAATGGTGAAAGATTCAACTCCCAGTAGACCTTGAGCCTCATTATACGCTTATTGTAATTAGCATCTAAGTGACATACCCACAAGTGCCAGGACAATTCCAAGGTCAACCATAAAAGGCCAAAAGTGGGCAGTGGTGAAATTTTTGAAAATCCCCACCCTTTCCCCGAAATAGTTGGAATAATCCTCCCCCTCAATAGCTTATGAAATTACCCAGCCCCTAAAAACCAACCACCCCATATTTCAGGGCCTCTTGCCTTCTGAGGTGGTCCATACTCTGTGGAATGTGTTTTTCCCTTGGCTGCTCTCAGTTTCCCAGATGACCCCATGTCCTGGGGCTGCGCTTGCCTTTTGAGTCAGACTGCATACTGTCTATGGAATATGTATCTCTCTGACCAAATACACTTTTTACCTGTCACTTTGTCTCTCACTGAATTCTTTCTGCAACAAGACGTAAAAGAACTTGAGTTTCACCAAGTCCTAAGACCAGGTATATGATCTCAATGAAAAGACAGTGGGTTCAAGTCCCAAACTGGGTTGTGGGGTTTCACTATCAGGAACCTGAGACTTTTTTGACCAGGTATTAACATGTCAAGACCTTCACACATTGGCGGAACTGAGTGTTGCACTTTCTCTTTTTTGATGACAAGAGGCAGCAACTGCAGTCAAGCTCCTAGCTGCCAGGAGGCAGCCTGGGTGAGGAGGCAGCACAGCTTACATGGACTCCAGGGGTTCCCCATGGAACCCCCCTCCATGTTCTCCTGGTTCGGGGCTACAGCAGGGCTAGGTCAGATTAACTGTTTCATACACCGAGGGCAGAAAGGATGCCACTGAACTGGAGGGGCCACAACTGGGTGGGGCTCTGATAGGGAAAGATGCAGCCAAGGCAGGCACTCATTTAACTGAAAATTCTGATGGAAGAGCCTGTAACAAACTCCTGAATGCCCATCCTCACCCATGATACTTCCCCAAAAGCCTCCAGGAGCCTCTGTGCATGGATGGGGATGGCTTATGCCAGGCCAGCACCACGATCAAGAGGGAATGGCCAGAGATGGGGGCTATGGTCAGCATGAACCAGAAACTTGCCCTCTGGGTTTCGAAAGAGCTGTTCAGAGAAATAAGGTAATGCAAGCAGGCATGATGATAACAATGTTAACAGAGAAGGGGGTTGTGGATGAGAAAATGTCACCTGCCATATCAGTAAACAAAGGATGTTGCAGCCATCAAGCCATCACACTACAGCCACCCTACAGTAAGCTCAGAGGGAACTCAGGATAGAAGCAGGATGCTTGCCTTCAAGCAGTCAGTCATTGCAGCAACCTCCTCCCCCAGTGGTGCACCCCAAGGAGACTCAGGATGAGAAAGCACAGGATACTGGCCCTGCACAACTGAGGTACACATCAAATGAATGATTCCAGTAAGCTCAGACTCTTGCATCTTCCCACACACATAAAGCACTAAATTCTTTAACTTAGATATCTTATTTTCTTTGATTAACAATAATCTTTTGATTTTCCAAGAACCTAGTCTTTGTTGCCAAAACTCCTAGATTCTGGCTTCTCCCTTGCCTCCTTGGAGCAATCTCTCAGAGCATCTGAGATGTGGTATTCCAGGCTTGAAGTCCTCAGAATGTCTGCCAAAAAACCCCCTAGACCTCTCAACTTTTAGGTTGTGCTTTTTTATTTTCAGTCAAGATGATAACAACACTAACCACGAAGGGGGCTCACTGCCTGCCAGCCCCAGGCTAAGTCTCTAATGACACAACAGTCCCACCAAGGTGCACTATCCCCACTTTACAGATGAAAACTGAACAAGCTGGAAATTAAGCAGCTCAGCCAGATCCAGGCAGCCCCAGGACTTGGATCTCACCAAGGGAGCCACAGCTGATTCTGTACTCTACCATAGCTCAGCCCCAGCAGTTGGGGACTGAGCAGACTCTGGTCCCCGCTGGGAATTCTGACCCCAAAGAGAATGGGGAAGAATGACACCTGGAGGACTCCAAGTGTTCCCCACTGTTGATTTGCCATGGGAGTTTCCCATAAGCTAGTGTTCAGAAACAGTGTGCAATAGATGTGAAATGGGTAGTTTGTCTGAATTGCCAAGGTATGTAAAAACAAGCAGTCAAATGATGGCAAGACTGACCACCATGCTGCAGCTGGTCCCAGGAAATATCTGAAAACCAGTTACGTGAGTCATGAACTTCTTACTCAAATTTTTTAAGCTGTTGAAAGTTCAGGGGGGATTTAATGATGGGGAGAGCACAGTGAGCAGGGAGACAGGAAGGAGACTGAGTTTTTATTTAGAAGAGTGAATCAGACATTTTAAATTATTGATTACAGGGCTTCCCTGGTGGCTCAGATGATAAAGAATCTGCCTGCAATGCGAGAGACCCAGGTTCAATCCCTGGGTTGGGAAGCTCCCCTGGAGAAGAAGATGGTTACCTACTCCAGTGTTCTTGCCTGGGGAATTCCATGGACAGAGGAGCCTGAGAGGCTACCATCCATCACATTGCAGAGTTGGACATGACTGAATGACTAATACTTTCACTTAAGTGGCCAGAGGGTCTTCTTTTGCTTGCAAGTGACCAGAAAGGGAATCAGTAAGCTCAGCAGGGAAAGGCTGATCTTATCTGAGTAGGATTAAAGGGCACCAGGAAAGTCAACTAAAGGGACTTTTAAATTCTCTCCAGGTTGATAGGTAGCTAGGCAGATATGAGTGGATCCTGCCCCATCCTGAATGGTTCGTCTTTCCTTCTGGGGGGTCGGAGCAAACCCAGATATCCTCCCTCTGTGGTCAAGGACCACCCCTAGGTCTCCAGCCATATCAGAACCAAGCAAGATAAACCACCAGCACAGTTGGCACAGGTGCATCAAGACCTGAAAGGTGATTCAAGGTAACCCAGGGTTTATCATGCCGTATTTGTAACAAATTAGCTTTGCGGTTTTAGCCTCCACTCCTCCCCCTTGGGTTTCAATTGTCAGTCAAATGGCACAGGACACAGGGAGGGACCACCACTCTAAAAAGTCCAGCCACCCTATTGAAGGACTGCTCTTGGTTTCCAGACAGCCCATTCTCATTTGTTCTCAGGAGTGTTCTTTCACTCTACTTAATAAAACTTTTGCTACATAAAATTGCTCTATGCCTCTTGACTGAATTCTTTCCCATGAGAAGGACAAGAGTCAAGGAAAATTCCATTCTGCCAGTGAGACTGGTGTAAATATCATGCCTAGGAGCCTTGGAGTGTGCCTTGGTTCCAGATCTGGCCTGGCTCTGTAAAATATTATCTCATCCAATTCTGACGACACCCGGTACTGGAAGTGAGGAAACTATGCCTCAGAGAGGTTTAGCAGCTCTCTCCAGGTGGCGCAGCCAGGGAAGAGCAGAGTCTTTCTGACCCCAGGGCCATATGTTCAAGTCATGGCACACTAGCTGTCTCTGGGTGGATACCTGCTCTCATATTTTAGACAGCCAGGCTCTGAGGGGTCCTCCACTGTCACCAGTTCCTCCCATCCTGATCCAGTCTCATTCTTGGCTATCCTGCCTGCTTCATCCTCTCTTCTGCAAAGCAAGGTTTACTTTCCTGTCCAGAGCACCACCAGTCTGAGAAGACACACACGAGCCAGACCCTCAGTGAAAATGGCTGGCGTGGACGGGTTTTAGAAGCCAAGCGTGCACTGCCATCTGGAGGGGGGGACTTCTGAAAATGCAGACATTAGAAACAGGCCATGATTCTAAACAGGTCCCATGAAGCGCATGTCTAATAAGAAACACTTGCCCTGGATGCTGGTTTTGCTTCCCCCTTTCATTAGGGCTGGAAAAGGTTTGTTCTATAAAGGCTATGAAGTGAATTTCTTGAATAAAGAGTTTTCCTTCTGTGACAGCCACAGGATCCCAAAGGATGAAGAGGAGTCAAAGAGGGGAGATGCAGTAGCGGATACAAGCTCTATGAATAAGTACAGAGACTGTTGATGTGGCGACCCTTCATGGAACTGGCAATGTTCAAAATCACACCCGTGTTTTCAACTGCCACTCCAAAAACCCCACCCCCTTCACCCTAATCCCAAGGAGGCAGAAACACTTGCAAATGGAACCACTTTGCAGAGAAACTGGGGACCTGGACACAGCACCTACAAGGGCCAGGAAGATGATGAGGGAGCCAGGAAGGGAGAGAGAGTCACGCAATCCATTCTGGGAAGAACTTGCCTTCTAAGCCCTCCCTCCAAGGAAAAATGGAAGACTGACAAGGCATTTTGTCAGTGATAGCCAAGCATGAGTCAGGACAGATGCTGGTTAAGACTATGGTCTCTCAAACCAGACCCAGTTCTGCGTCTTACTAGCTGTGTGACCTCAGGTAAGTTATCCAACATCTCTCTACCTGGGTTTCTTCACTTGTAAAGTAACAGATTTAGATGTAGGAATATAAGCACAGCATCTAGTAGCCATTATTGCTCTTTCAGAGTCAAGGGGCAGGAGAGGGTATAATCTAGAAGCTCCTGTGAAATATCTCATTCTCTTCCTATGAGCCCTCCACTAAAGATTCCAGAAGAAACTAGGTCCAAAGAAGGGTCCTAGCCTGACCCTTTCTGGGAAAAGTTGAAATGAAGCTGGGGATACCACCAAGCTAACATCCTAAGAGACTCAGTTTGGACAAACAGAATTTAAAACTGACCTCCCCGGGGGAAAATGTCTAGTTTAGACACATGGGAAACAAGCAGAGTGTCTGAGGTCACAGGGAAGAGTGGGCAGGGCTGGAGGAGAGGGCTCTTCTGTGTTCTGAGTCCTTCCAGAGGACCATCTCAGGAGGAAGAGGAGGAAAGACAGTGGTCATGAACAGGGCCTGGAGTCCCAGATGGAGGAAGTGCAGGGCGTGGTCACCGCCAGGCCCCAGAAGAGGCCATCTGGCTGCCAATCCTGGCTTCACTACATACCCTTGGGCTCAGCACGGTGCTCTGGAAAGGTGGAGGAGATAAATAGACAAAGATCATAGGGTAGTGAGGATTAGCAACAAAACATAAATTTACAGCAATGGCTCCTGCTAAGTGAGATTGATCAGTAGCTGCTGTTATTTGCATACCTAGCCTGTCAGAGAGGTTTGGTGATAGACTTTCTTATCGTTTGAAAGTCAGGCAGTGGTTGGGAGAACTTCCTTATCTTCACTTCTCCTTTCCTTCTCTTTTCTTGAAGATAGTGTGGCCCTGTGAGGAGGACCAGGGGCATCTATAGTGCACCTTGGGGATGTAGCTTCTGCAGGGATCTGAGGACGTGGACACAGAGGGAACACTTGCCTGGGGACCAAAAGTGAATCTCCATCACTGCTGCCTTCTCTGTCCCTCTAGAAAAAATGGCGTGAGACAGGTGTGGGCATCCCCACTTTAGAAATGTGGAGAGTGAGCCCAAGGAGCTCCTGGCTCTTACCCAAAACCACACAATGAGAGAGTAGCAGGGCCAAGACCCCACTTCAGCAGACCTTGGCTCTCCCTCTGCCCTGGGGGTTCTCATGCTATCCCCTTCCCCACTCCCACATCACCACCAGCAGCAAAGGCAAAGTACACCTGCCTTTGCCCCAGACCACCTGAATCAGCACCTCTGGATAATTTTGAGGCAACTCCAACTCAAAACCCACTAGAGATGGGCTAGCACACTGATGATGACAAGTGCTAGCTAATGACAAGAACAAGAAAATCCAACAACACAGGAATCTAAAGATTCAGGCTCTGGATTTCCCTGGTGGTCCAGTGACTGGGACTCCACACTCCCAGTGGGTCTGGATTCAATCACTGGTTGGCAGACTGGATCATGCAGGTCACAACTAAAGATCCCACATGCTCCAACTTGACAAAAGGATCTCATATGCCTTAGCAAGGGTTGAAGATCCCATGTACCACAAATAAGACCTATCAGTTCAGTTCAGTTAAGTTGCTCAGTCATGTCCGATTCTTTGCAACTGCACGAACTGCAGCATGCCAGGCCTCCCTGTCCATCACCAACTCCCAGAGTCCACCTAAACCCATGTCGATCGAGTCGGTGATGCCATCCAACCATCTCATGCTCAGTCGTCCCCTTCTCCTCCTGCCCTCAATCTTTCCCAGCATCAGGGTCTTTTCAAATGAGTCAGCTTTTTGCATGAGGTGGCCAAAATATTGGAGTTTTACTTTCAACATCAGTCCTTCCAATGAACACCCAGGATTGATCTCCTTTAGGATGGACTGGTTGGACTTCCTTGCAGTCCAAGGGACTCTCAAGAGTCTTCTCCAACGCCACAGCTTAAAAGCATCAGTTCTTTGGTGCTTAGCTTTCTTTATAGTCCAACTCTAACATCCATACGTGACCACTGGAAAAACCATAGCCTTGACTAGACAGACTTTTGTTGGCAAAGTAATGCCTCTGCTTTTGAATATGCTGTCTAGGTTGCTCATAAATTTCCTTCCAAGGAGTAAGCGTCTTTTAATTTCATGGCTGCAATCACCACCTGCAGTGATTTTGGAGCCCAGAAAAATAAAGTCAGCCATTGTTTCCACTGTTTCCCCATCTATTTGCCATGAAGTGATGGGACCAGATTCCATGATCTTCGTTTTCTGAATGTTGAGCTTTAAGCCAACTTTTTCACTCTCTTCTTTCACTTTCATCAAGAGGCTCTTTAGTTCCTCTTCACTTTCTGCCATAAGGGTGGTGTCATCTGCATATCTGAGGTTATTGATATTTTCCCTGGTAATCTTGATTCCAGCTTATTTTTCCTCCAGCCCAGTATTTCTCATGATGTACTCTGCATATAAGTTAAATAAGCAGGGTGACAATATACAGCCTTGTCGTACTCCTTTTCCTATTTGGAACTAGTCTGTTGTTCCATGTCTAGTTCTAACTGTTGCTTCCTGACCTGCATACAGATTTCTCAAGAGGCAGGTCATGTGGTCTAGTATTCCCATCTCTTTGAGAATTTTCCACAGTTTATTGTGATCCACACAGTCAAAGGCTTTGGCATAGTCAAGAAAGCAGAAATAGATGTTTTTATGGAACTCTCTTGCTTTTTCAATGATCCAGCAAATGTTGGCAGTTTGATCTCTGGTTCCCTTGACTTTTCTAAAGCCAGCTTAAACATCTGGAAATTCATGGTTCACATATTACTGAAGCCTGGCTTAGAGAATTTTGAGCATTATTTTACTAGCGTGTGAGATGAGTTGCTAGTAGTCCACACACTAGAATTGTGTGGTAGTTTGAGCAGTGTTTGGCATTGCCTTTCTTTGGGATTGGAATGAAAACTGACCTTTTCCAGTCCTGTGGCCACTGCTGAGTTTTCCAAATTTGCTGGCATATTGAGTGCAGCACTTTCACAGCATCATCTTTCAGGATTCAAAATAGCTCAACTGGAATTCCACCACCTCCATTAGTTTTGTTCATAGTGATGCTTCCTAAGGCCCACTTGACTTCACATTCCAGGATGTCTGGCTCTAGGTGAGTGATCACACTATTGTGATTATCCGGGTTGTGAAGATCTTTTTTGTACAGCTCTTCTGTGTATTCTTGGCAACTCTTCTTATATGACCTATCACCAGCAAATAAATAAATAAATAGTTAAAAAAAAAAAAAAACCCAGGCTCAAGGATAGATTCCTTGCGAGTTTTCCTAGGTGCATGGGGGCCAAATATGCAGGCTCAGAGTTGAGGGGTTGGAGGGCAACAAAAAATGGCAGGGTTGAGCGATGCTAGGATAGGTGGCACCCCCATTCAGCCTCAGTGGGTTTTCCCAGTGGCTGGACTAGAACACGAGGGCTGAGTGGACATCAGCTGATCTGAGATCTGGCTTGGGTGGGTGGTTTCTGGGATTCAGCTCTGACTCTCCCTCATTGCCTGCAGGTAGATCACTTCTCTGCAAGAGGGCAGGTAGCAGAGAGGGTTACCAGGGATATTATCATAAAGCATATAAGACCTGCTTAGGCATCAGAGGCCACTGCACCTGGAAAAGGACACTACAGTAAGTTCCCTACATATGAACGTTTAAGTTGAGAACTTTCAAAGATGCGAAAGTTCATTTCATCAATATCAGGCATGAATGGAATTGAGCTTGCCTTCCATCTCCTATTGCTGATGATCCTTCAGCTCTACCATCTCCCGCCTCTTCTCCCTCCTCCAGTCAGTAATTCTTCTTGCTTGTTCATTCAATGTGAGCTGTTGCACTATACTTTTCAAAGTACTGTACTGTAAGATTAAAAATATTTTATTATTTTATGTTTTTATTCCTTATGTATTAATTCTGTGAAAAGTATTATGGTCCAACTACAGTATAGTACTATATTGTTTATTGTGTTATTGGTTACCTAGGTTAACTTTGTTGGACTTATGAACAAATTTGACTTAGGAACGTACTCTCGGAACACAACTTGTTTGCTCATAGGGGACTTACTGTATCGAATTTTCAAATGGGCATCACAGTGGCAGTGGTCTGCTGGGCTGAGGGCTTAAAACATGAGCACTCCAGAGAAATCAAGGTAGTCAAGGATGAGAGATGAGTTCTCCTCTCCTCACAAACACATTAAAAATAAAACTACATGTAAAACAACTCTCACTGAAATCTACCTGAAAAACTAGCAGGACATCTCTTCCACAACCAAGCCTATGTATAAAGGTCCATGTGGAATCTGGTAGGCAGAGAGGAGAAGCACACCCCTGGTGAGAAACCCAGAAGAGGAGGGGATACTATTGGTGCTGAAATGCTCCCTTGGGAGTGAGGGGTTTGCACCCCATATTAGGTACCTACCCTAACCCAGAGTTTAACACTGGGGAGATTAGCTCTTTAGCCGATTTGAAAAGAACCTGTAAGAAACCCAGACACAACTCTTGAAGAGTACACATGTAGACTTGCTCACTCCTGGTCACAGCATGGAAACAGCAGATAGAAAACTGCCCAAGCCTCTGACAGACTTGCCATGATATCCCTGGTGCATCCTCCAGCCCATACCTGGCTCCTCCTTCAGCCCATCTTGATGCAGAACTGCTCTCCACTAGGGCAAGGCTACCATTGTCAATGAGAGGGAACAGAGTCAGCTTGGATCTCAGCCTTGCCTCTGACTAGGTCAGAGGTAGCCCTCACTGGGGCACATGGCCCTGCCCACATCTGGAAGGAGTGAAACTAGCTCTGGGGTGGAGACTGACATCACTGGCAGCAGTGAAATCAATGCATCCAGGCCTGATCCAGCCTCTAAAGTGAAAAAGTGAAGGTATACACACCAAATAAAAAAGTGAAACCAACATAGAAGTGCAGCCCCAAGCCCTCAGGCCCTGGCCATAGCCAAAACCAAGGCAGAGACCGCTGTCACAGCCAGGAGAAAAGCAGCTCCCTCAAGGCTCCTGCTCCAATGCCTTGGACCCTGACTTCACCCCTGACAGGCAATCATGGCCACTGATCATAGGAGAAGCCCAGCTCATACCTAGATTTGGTTATAGTGCACCACCCATCAAGGTAGTAGCTACCAGCAAATCCCAAGGAAAGATGAAGCCTGTGCTCACTCCAGACATGCAGACTGCATAGTGATGCTCCTGATCAAGGACATAGGGTAGATCACTGTTCCACCTAATTTCAAAGAGACAAGAAAAGTCAAAATGAGAAGACAGAAGAGTATGTTTCAATTACAAGGAAAGAAACTTTAAAAAACCTAATAGAGATAAAAAATTAACCTGATAAAGAGTTCAAAGTAATAATAAGAATGCCAACTGAACTAGGGAAAAGAATAGATGAACACAGTAAGAATTTTAATAAAGCACAAGAGCATAATAAAAAACAGAAATGACAAATACAATAGCTAAAATAAAAAATACACTAGAAAGTTAACAGCAGATTAGGTGATAAAGAACACATAAGTGATGCTCTTCTAGAATAAGAATAGAATAATGGAAACTGCCCATTCAGAAGAACAACAACAATAATAATAAAATATAAAATAAGATAGTTTAGGAATTTGCTCGTGGTTCATTGGTTAGGATATTGTGCTTCCACTGCATGGGTCATGGGTTCAGTCCCTGATCGGGAACTAAGATCCTACATGCCATGTGATGCAGCTAAAAATAATAATGATGATGATAGTTTAAGGAACCACTGGGACAACATCAAATGTACTAACATTTATGTTAGAAGGGTTTCAGAAGGTGAAGAGTGAGAAAAGGGATAAAAAAATGTATTTGATGAAACTATGGCTGAAAAATTCTTAAGCCTGAAGAAAAAAAAACAAAAGATTTCCAGGTACAGAAAACAAAGGATCCCCAAACAAGATGAATCCAAGAGATCCAAACCAAGACATCATAATTCAAATGGCAAAAGTTAAAGAGAATTTTAAAGGCAGCAAGAGAAAAACAGCCATATATAAGCCCACAAATCTATCATCTGATTTTCTGAAGAAACTTTGCAAACCAGAAGGGAGTGGTATAATAGCTGCTGCTGCTGCTGCTGCTAAGTTGCTTCAGTCGTGTCCGACTCTGTGCGACCCCATAGATGGCAGCCCACCAGGCTCCCCCGTCCCTGGGATTCTCCAGGCAAGAACACAGGAGTGGGTTGCCATTTCCTTCTCCAATGCATGAAAGTTAAAAGTTAAAGTGAAGTCTCTCAGTCATGTCTGACTCTTAGTAACCTCATGGACTGCAGCCTACCAGGCTCCTCCATCCGTGGGATTTTCCAGGCAAGAGTACTGGAGTGGTTTGCCATTGCTTTCTCCAAGTCCTAAAAAGGAAACACCTACAACCAAGAATACTCTGTCCAGCAAAGTTATTATTCACAAAGAAAGATGAACTTCTCAGACAAGCAAAAATTTAAAAAGTTTATCAACACTAAATTTTTCTTACAAGAAGTGTTTAAGAGTCTTCTTTATGTGAAAATTAAAAATCTCCAGCAAGAAATAAAAAGTTATAAGAAAGGAAAAATGTCACAGGTAAAGGCAAATACATTTTTAAAAAAACCTGTGACTCAACCACTTAAGTAAGCTAATATGAAGGCTTAAATACAAAATGTTGTAAAAATCAACTAAAACTACAACAACCTGTTAAGGGATAGATATGAAGTTGTAAAATATGACATAAAAACACAAAATGTAGGGGGAGGAGAATAAAAAATATAGATCTTTTAGAATGTGTTTAAACTTAAATGAATATTGGTTTAAATCAAGTAGATATAGATCAACATATAGAACTCCATGATAACCATAAAAAAAAAACTTTGATACACAGAAACTAGAGAGAAACGAATATAATCATAACACTAAAGAAAATCACCAAGCCACAGGGAAGAGACAAAAGGAAGAATAAAAGGAGAGAGAACTACAAAAACAACCAGAAAACAATTAACAATAAGCAACAAAATGGCAACAACCAGATATTTATCAATAATCACTTTAAATGTTAATGGACTAAATGACATAGAATGGCTCATTGGATTACAAATAAAACCACCAATCTATATGCTGCCTACAAGAGATTCACTTCAGAGATAAAGACAAACACAGACTGAAAAGGGAGAAGATGGTAAACAATTTTTCATGCAAGTGGAAATTACAGGAAAGCTGGGTTAGCAATACTTCTATCATATGAAATGGACTTTAAAAAAAGAATGGTTATATAATGATAAAGGGATCAATACAAGAAGAGTTCATAACATTCATAAACACATAATATAGAAGCACACAAGTTTACAACATAAATATTAAAAGATATAAAGGGAGAAATTGACAGTAATTCAATAATAGTACAGACCATTAATACCCCACTACATCAATGGACAGATTATCCAGACAGAAAAGCAATTAACACTGTTTTTAAATGACATATTAGTGGAGCTGGACTTAATAGTTATCTATAGGACACTCCCATCTATTTCCCATGAAGTGATGGGACCGGATGCCATGATCTTCGTTTTCTGAATGTTGAGCTTTAAGCCAACTTTTTCACTCTCCTCTTTCACTTTCATCAAGAGGCTTTTTAGCTCCTCTTCACTTTCTGCCATAAGGGTGGTGTCATCTGCATATCTGAGGTTATTGATATTTCTCCCCGCAATCTTGATTCCAGCTTGTGTTTCTTCCAGTCCAGCGTTTCTCAAGATGTACTCTGCATATAAGTTAAATACACAGGGTGACAATATACAGCCTTGACGTACTCCTTCATTTCATGGGAAATAGATGGGGAAACAGTGGAAACAGTGTCAGACTTTATTTTTGGGGGGCTCCAAAATCACTGCAGATAGTGACTCCTGCCATGAAATCAAAAGATGCTTACTCCTTGGAAGAAAAGTTATGATCAACCTATATAGCATATTCAAAAGCAGAGACATTACTTTGCCAACTAAGGTCTGTCTAGGCAATGGCACCCCACTCCAGTACTCTTGCCTGGAAAACCCCATGGATGGAGGAGCCTGGTAGGCTGTGGTCCATGGGGTCGTTGAGAGTTGGACATGACTCAGTGACTTCACTTTGACTTTTCACTTTCATGCATTGGAGAAGGAAATGGCAACCCACTGCAGTGTTCTTGCCTGGAGAATCCCAGGGATGGAAGAGCCTGGTGGGCTGCCATTTATGGGGTCGCACAGAGTCAGACACGACTGAAGTGACTTAGCAGCAGCAGCAGTAGTCAAGGCTATGGTTTTTCCTGTGGTCATGTATGGATGTGAGAGTTGGACTGTGAAGAAGGCTGAGCGCCGAAGAATTGATGCTTTTGAACTGTGGTGTTGGAGAAGACTCTTGGGAGTCCCTTGGACTGCAAGGAAGTCCAACCAGTCCACTCTGAAGGAGATCAGCCCTGGGATTTCTTTGGAAAGAATGATGCTAAAGCTGAAACTCCAGTACTTTGGACACCTCATGCGAAGAGTTGACTCATTGGAAAAGACTCTGAAGCTGGGAGGGATTGGGGGCAGGAGGAGAAGCGGACGACCGAGGATGAGATGGCTGGGTGGCATCACTGACTCGATGGACGTGAGTCTGAGTGAACTCCGGGAGTTGGTGATGGACAGGGAAGCCTGGTGTGCTGCGATTCATGGGGTCGCAAAGAGTCGGACACGACTGAGTGACTGAACTGAACTGAACTAATAGGACACTCCATCCAAGTTTACATGGAATATGCTTCAGGATAAATTACAAGATAGACAAAAGAAAAAACTAAAAACCTTAAAAAATGTAAGAGGATAGAAAATATATCAAACATCTTTTCTGACCACAACAGTATGAAACTAGAAGTAGATTATAGGAAGAAAAACAGGAAAAACACCAACTGTTGGGAACTAAACAAATTTTAGTAAAAAAAAAACAAGAAAAAAAAATGAGGGTCAATAAAGCAATCAAAAATAAAATCAGAAAATTCTTTGAGATGAATAAAATTGAAAACATAACAAGCTAAAATCTGTGGGATGAAGCAAAAGCAAGTCTAAGTGGAAAACTGATACTGATACAGGCCTACCTAAAGAAGCAAGAAAAATCTTAAATACATAACCTAACCTATTGTCTAAAGGAATTAGAGAAAGAAGAACAAAGGGCAAGGGAAATGGAAGGAATGAAATAATAAAGATTAGAATGGAAACAGAGACAACAGAAACAGAAAAGATCAATACAATCAAAACCTGTTTTTTTTTTAAGATAAAATTGACAAGACTTTAGCCAGGTTCATTAAGAAAAAAGAGAGGACCCAAATAGGAAACAATAAGACATAAAATGTGAAAAATTGCAACCAATGTCATAAAAATACAGTTATAAAGGAATACTACAAATAGTCATGTGCCAACAAATTGAACAACCTAGAAGCAATGGCTAAATTCCAAAAATATACAATCTTTTAATACTGAATCAAGATGAAATGGGCTATTTGAACAGACCAATTACTAGTATTGAAATTGAATCAGTAATAAAAAAATGAAAAAACCTAAGCAAATAAAAGTCAAGGCCTACTCAGCTCCACAGGGGAATTCTAGCAAATATATCAGCAAACCATTATGTATTCTTCCCAAACTATTCCAAAAAACTGAAGAGGATAGAATACTCCTAAATTCATTCTACAAGGCCACCACTACTTTGACACCAGAACCAAAGACACTACAAAAATACCACAAAAGAAAATTGTAGCCAATATCTCTGGCAAATGTAGATTCAAAATTCCTCAACCAATATTAGCAAACCAAATTCATCAGTATGCAAAAAGGATCATACACCATGATCAAGTGGGATTTATTCTAGGGATGTAAGGATGGTTCAATGTTCATAAATCAATCAATGTGACACACCACATTAACAAAACAAATGATAAAAATCAAATGATAATCTCAATAGATGCAGAAAAACCATTTGAAAAAGCTTATCATCCATTTATGATTGAAAAAAAAACTTTCAACAACATTAAATAGAGGGAACATATCTCAACATAAAAAAGGCCATTAATGACAAACCTACAGCTAACATCATATTCAATGGTGAAAAGTTGAAAACTTTTAATTTAAAGTTAGAAATAAGACAACAATCCCCACTCTTGCTGTTTCTATCTAATATAATAACAGTAGTTCAAGATACAACCATCATGCAAGATAAAGAAATGAAATTCATCCAAATTGAAAGGGAAGAAGTAAAATTGATACTATTTGCTAATGTTGTGATAATATATATAAAACGCTAACATCTCTGATCTCATGGACCATAACCTTGTTTAACTGCATGAAACTATGAGGTGAGCCATGCCATGTAGGGCCACCCAAAATGGATGGGTGGGTCATGGTAGAGAATTCTGACAAAACATGGTCCACTGGAGAAGGGAATGGCAAACCACTTCAGTGTTCTCGCCTTGAGAACCGCATGACATATGAAAAGGCAAAAAGATAGGACACTGAAAGACGAACAGGTCAGTAGGTGCCCAATATGCTACTGGAGATCAGTGGAGAAATAACTCCAGAAAGAATGAAGAGACAGAGCCAAAGCAAAAACAACACCCAGTTGTGGATGTGACTGGTGACGGAAGTAAAGTCCAATGCTATAAAGAGCAATATTGCATAGGAACCTGGAATGTTATGTCCATGAATGAAGGCAAATTGGAAGTGGTCCAACAGGAAATGGCAAGAGTAACATCAACATTTTAGGAATCACAAACTAGAATGGATTGGAATGGGTGAATTTAACTCAGATGACAATTATACCTACTACTATGGGCAAGAATCCCTTAGAAGACATGCAGTAGCCCTCATAGACAACAAAAAAGTCCGAAATGCAGTACTTGGATGCAATCTCAAAAATGACAGAATGATCTCTGTTTCCAAGGCAAACCATTCAATATCACAGTAATGCTGAAGAAGCTGAAACTGAACAGTCCTGTGAAGACCTACAAGACTTTCTAGGACTAACACCCAAAAAAGATGTCCTTTTTTTTTATAGGGGACTGGAATGAAAAAGTAGGATGTCAAGAAACACCTGGGGTAACAGGCAAATTTGGCCTTGGAATACAGAATGAAGCAGGGCAAAGGCTAATAGAGTTTTACCAAGAGAACGCACTGGTCATAGTAAACACCCTCTTCCAACAACACAAGAGAAGACTCTACATATGGACATCACCAGATGGTCAATACCAAAATCAAATTGATTATATCCTTTGCAGCCAAAGATGGAGAAGCTCTAAACAGTCAGCAAAGATAAGACTGGGAGCTGACTGTGGCTCAGATCATGAACTCCTTTTTACCAAATTCAGATTTAAATTGAAGAAAGTGGGGAAAACCACTAGACCATTCAGGTATGACTAAAATCAAATCCTTTACGATTATACAGTGGAAGTGAAATAGATGCAAGGGATTAGACATGATAGACAGAGTGCCTAAAGAACTATGGATGGAGGTTCATGACATTGTACAGGAGTCAGGGATCAAGACCATTCCCAAGAAAAAGAAATGAAAAGGCTAAATGATTGTCTGAGAAGGGCTTACAAAAGCTGTGAAAGAAGAGAAGTGAAAAGCAAAGGAGAAAAGGAAATATACACCCATCTGAATGCAGAGTTCCAAAGAATAGCAAGGAGAGATGAGAAAGCCTCAGTGATCAATGCAAAGAAACAGAGGAAAACAATAGAATGGGAAAGACTAGAGATGTGTTCAAGAAAAGTAGAGACACCAAGGGAACATTTCATGCAAAGATGGACTCAATCAAGGACAGAAATGGTATGGACCTAACAGAAGCAGAAGATATTAAAAAGAGGTGGCAAGAATACACAGAAGAACTGTACAAAAAAGATCTTCATGACCCAGATAATCATGATGGTATGATCACTCACCTAGAGCCAAACATCCTGGAATGTGAAGTCAAGTGGGCCTTAGGGAGCATCACTATGAACAAAGCTAGTGGAGGTGATGGAATTCCAGTGGAGCTATTTCAAATCCTGAAAGATGATGCTGTGAAAGTGCTGCACTCAATATGCCAGCAAATTTGGAAAACTCAGCAGTGGCCACAGGACTGGAAAAGGTCAGTTTACTCCAATTCCAAAGAAAGGCAATGCCAAAGAATGCTCAAACTATTGCACAATAGCACTCTTCTCCACACTAGCAAAGTAATGCTCAAAATTCTGCAAGCCAGGCTTTAGCAGTATATGTACTGTCAATTTCCAGATGTTCAAGCTGGATTTAGAAAAGGCAGAGGAGCCAGAGATCAAATTACCAACATCTGCTGGATCATCAAAAAAGCAAGAGAATTCCAGAAAAACATCTACTTCTGTTTTATTGACTATGCCAAAGCCTTTGACTGTATGGATCACAACAAACTGTGGAAAATTCTGACAGAGATGGGAATACCAGACCACCTGACCTGCCTCCTGAGAAATCTCTATGCAGGTCAGGAAGCAACAGTTAAAACTGGACATGGAACGTCATACTGGTTCCAAATCGGAAAAGGAGTATGTCAAGGCTGTATATTGTCATCCTGCTTATTTAACTTGTATGCAGAGTACATAATGAGAAATGCTGGACTGGATGAAGCTCAAGCTGGAATCAAGATTGCTGGGAGAAGTATCAATAACCTCAGATATGCAGATGATACCATCCTCATGGCAGTTCCTCGTGAAGAGGAACTAAAGAGCCTCTTGAAAGTGAAAGAGGAGAGTGAAAAAGATGGCTTAAAACTCAACATTCAGAAAATGAAGATCATGGCATCTGGTCCCATCACTTCATGGCAAATAGATGGGGAAATAGTAGAAAAAGTGACAGACTTTTTTTGGGGGGGGGGGGTGGCTCCAAAATCACTGCAAATATTCACTACAGGCCATGAAATTAAAATACGCTTACTCCTCAAAGGACATGTATGACTAACCTAGACAACATATTAAAAAGCAGAGACATTACTTTGCCAACAAAATTCTGTCTAGTCAAGGCTATGGTTTTTCCAGTAGCCATGTATGGATGTGAGAGTTGGACTATAAAGAAAGCTGAGCACTGAAGAATTGATGCTTTTGAACTGTGGTGTTGGAGAAGACTCTAGACAGTCCCTTGGACTGCAAGGAGATCCAACTAGTCCATCCTAAAGGAAATTGACTGAATCCTGAATATTCATTGGAAATAATGATGCTGAAGCTGAAACTCCAATACTTTGGCCACCTGATGTGAAGAACTGATTCATTTGAAAAGACCCTGATGCTGGGAAAGATTGAAGGTGGGAGAAGGGGATAACAGAGGATTAAATGGTTGGATGGCATCATCAACTCAATGGACATGAGCATGAGTAAACTCTGAGAGTTAGTGATGGACAGGGAGGCCTGCAGTGCTGCAGTCCATGGAGTCGCCAAGAGTTGGACATGACTGAGTGACTGAACTGAACTGAACATCTCCCCGCAAGAGCTATTAGAACTACTAAATGAAATTAAATTGAAGGATACCAGATTAAATACAAAAAAAACTGTTGTTTTTCTATATACCAGTAATGAACCTCAGGAAGAGAAGGGAAGAAAACAACTCCATTTACAATTGCATTGGAAAGATTAAAATACCTAGGAATAATCTTTACCAACAAGGTGAATGACCTATACTCTGAAAACTATAAGACATCAAGGAAGGAAACTGAAGATGATACCAAGAAATAGAAAGATATTCCATGATCTTGGATCAGAATAATTAATATTGTTAAAACTGACTTGCTATCCAAAGCAATCTATAGATTTAATGTTATCAAAGTATCCATGACAGTTTTCACAATAACTAGAAAAAAGCAATAATCCTAAAATTTGTATCAAAGCACAAAAGAGCTGGTATAACCAAATCAATTTTGAAAAAGAGGAACAGAGGTGGAGAAATCACCTTCCCTGATTTCAGACTGTACTATAAAGCTACATTAATCACAACAGTATAGTAACTGAAACAAAAGCAGACACATAGTTCAGTGGGAAAGAGTAGAGATCCCAGAAATAAACTCACAGCACATATGGTCAATTAGCCTGTAACAAAGGAGGCAAAATATGCAATGAGGAAAAGACAATTTCTACATTAAGTGGTGATGGGAAAACTGGGCAACTACGCATAACAGAATGAAATTCAAACATTATCTCATACCACATACAAAAATAATCTCCAAAAGAATTAAAGACCTAAATGTAAGACCAGAAACCATAAACTTCTAGAAGAAAACATAAGCAATATCCTCTTTGACATAAATCTTAACAATATTATTTTGGATCTATATCCTCAGATAAAGAAAACAAAAGAAAAAATAAACAAATGGGACTTAGGTAAAATTAAAAGCTTTTGCACAATGAAGAAAACCACTGACAAAATGAAAATATCTACTGAATGGGAGAATATATTTGCAAATGATGTCTGATAAAGGGTTAGTATCCAAAATATATAAAGGGTTTATACAATTCAATATCAAAAACAAAACAACCCAATCAACACATGGGCAGAAGGATGAATAGACAATATTCCAAAGAAGATACACAGATAGCAAACAAGCACACGAATACAGAGCACAAGCTCAACATCACTAATCATGAGGAAATGCAAATCAAACCCAAAATGAAACATCACCTCACACCTGTCAGGATGACTCTAAGCAGAAAGACAACAAATGACAAATGTGGTGAGGATGTGGAGAAAAGGGAACCCTAGTACACTGTTGGTGGAAATACAAATTGGTACAGCCACTATGGAAAACAGTATGGAGGTTCCTCAAAAAGCTAAAAATAGAACCACTATATGATTCCACAATTCTGTCTCTGGATATATATATCTGAAGAAACAAAAACACTAATTTGAAAAGATACATATACCCCAGTGTTTATAGCAGTGTTATTTAAATAGCCATGATACTCACGCAATCTAAGGTGCATCACTGACTCAATGGACATGAGTTTGGGTAAACTCTGGGAGTTGGTGATGGACAGGGAGGCCTGGCGTGCTACAGTCCATGGGGTGGCAAAGAGTCGGACACGACTGAGCAACTAAACTGAACTGAAGGTGCATCAACAGATGAATGGATAAAGAAGATGTAGTATATGTATACAGTAGAATGTCAACATAAATATGGCTTTGAGTGGGGGTCTACTACATGGCAGGCCCAATGCTGGTGAGGCCCAGGACACAGCCTGTCACAGACTTGCAGTCAAGCAATGCAATTGCATGTGATATCCTCTACAGCTATTCCACACACACACACACATGAAATAATGCCATCTGTAGCAACATGGATGGACCTGGAGTGTACCATGCTTAGTGAAGAAAGTCATACAGGGAAGGACAAATACTGAATGTTCTCACTTGTATGTGGAAATAAAAACTAAAACAAATGAACAAATGTAACAAGACGGAAACAGAGAACAACTTAATGGTTACCAGTGGGAAGAGGCATGGGGGGAAAAGCACGACAGGAGAAGAGGATTAAGAGGTACAAACTACTACGTATAAAGTAAATAAGATACAAAGAGATAAAGTACAGCACAGGGAACACAGCCGATATTTTATAATAACTTCAAATGAGCATAATCTGTTAAAAGATTGAATCACTCTGTTGTATACCTGAAATTAATATAATATTGTAGATCAGCTACACTTCCATTAAAAAGCAAAAAACTTGAGAGTTCCACTTCACCATAGTATGTGTTGGGGACTGAACCCCACTTCTGCCACGTGCTTTGCCAGAAAAGCTGCAACTGTCTGCTCTCTGATGCCCAGGGAGTCTCTGGGTCCTCCAGCCTTCATGTGCATAGTTCACACCTGCGGGTTGACTGCTCCATAGCTGGTGGGATTCAATTTTCTTTCCCCACAAAAGCTATGGATGTATAAAGAGAATAGCATGTTGGATACCAGCCATGTGCCAGGCTGGGAACATTGGGGCGAATACGACACAGTCCCTGCCTCCAAAAGCAGCCAGTCAGGATATGGAGATACAAAAGCCAATCAGTCCTCTCAAGATGGTCTTTTTCAATCTAAATACATATGACTACTAAGTGGGGGTCTAACGACATGGCAGGCCCAGTGCTGGGGGGTCCAGAACACAGGCTGTCACAGACTAGCAGACAAGCAATGTGATTGGATGTCATACACTCTACAGCTGCTGTGCACAAAAGCTACAGTGACAAGTTCGGGTTCCCAGGACAGAGGCATTGGACCCCAGCCCCCTTCTGGGCCTTATTTTCCCATTCATGGAAATAGAGTGGACTCAGACTGTTAGTTCTGAAGGCCTAGTACCCGTTTTCCAAAGCTCCCCAGGCCTTTTCTGCAGATGGCATTGATATATCCCAAAGCCTGCAGCAAGCTCTCCACCTGAAGCAGATGTTCTCAACAGTAAGCCACTAATGCCCAGTAAAAGCTTAATTGCACACTTTTTTTTTCCTACCACTGAATAAATAATCAAAATCAAGTTAACTCAACCTCACTGGCTGGTCTCTATTTTTCCCCTGTTCAAGGTTTTCTCTCCTCTAATTAGCTGTCTTTCATAATGTCATCTTAAGAGTTCAATAAAAGTGCATGGTGGGGGCAATGGGGATGGGCAGGGAAGCGGTGGTCCTCCACGCAGTCAGCTGCATACCACTGGCCAGCTGCTGCTGGGCCGCCAGGTCTGAGCTGAATGGCCACCAGGGGAGCCATCGCCAACGTGCGTCTCAGCCAGCAGTGTGGAACCTCACCTCACGTGAAGGAGCTGCCTTGGCAGGCAGGAGGCACAGAGCTGGTTGGAAGGGCCCCGGGAACAGGATGGGAGGTTTACAGGATGAAACAAGGTCACCTTGGGGAAGGGTCGCAAGAGGTGTGAGTCATGAGAGGCCCCTGCAAAGGCCAAACTCACTTCATTCCAAGGGAGGAATCAGAAGGATGGGCAGGGGCTGCAGTGAGCAGAGGAGTGGGCTTGGTAAGGGCTGGCTTCAGGAGGACCCAGTCCAGCATTCTTCCACCAGCACCCTTCCACCAACACCACCCCTGAGGGAAAGACAAGACACCTGTTCTTCACACTGCCACCTTCCCATCCCAACCTTGTGCCACTTTGGGAGAGGAGCGCGGCTCTGTCCCATGCTCAGTGTGAGTAGGGGTGATGGGGGGCCAGGTGTGGAATGAGGGGGGAGAGGAGCAGAAGCACATGAACCAAGGTTCATTTCCACACCAGTGGGGGCAGGATGGAAGGGACACATAAAGGATTGTCCTTCATTCTGCAATATTGTCTTTTTCTCAGTGCCAAAATGCCCTTGTGGAAATATTAGCTACAGTTAGTAATAGTCAATATTTTTAAAGTTTTATTTTATATTGGAGTATGTAAGAATTGCCTGAAATGCAGAGACCTGGGTTTGATCCCTGGGTTTGGAAGATCCCCTGCAGAAGGGAACGGCTACCCATTCCTGTATTCTTGCCTAGAGAATTCTATGGACAGAAGAACCTGGTGGGCTACAGTCCATGGGATTGAAGAGTCAGATGTGACTGATTAACTAACACTTACACTTTCATGGTTGATTTACAATGTTGTGTTAATTTCAAGTGCACACCATGGTTATTCACTTATGCATGTGCTGCTGCTGCTGCTAAGTCGCTTCAGTCATGTTTGACTCTGTGCGACCCCATAGACGGCAGCCCACCAGGCTCCCCCATGCCTGGGATTCTCCAGGCAAGAACACTGGAGTGGGCTGCCATTTCCTTCTCCAATGCATGAAAGTGAAAACTTAAAGTGAAGTCGCTCAGTCGTGTCTGACTCTTTGCGACCCCATAGACTGCAGCCTACCAGGCTCCTCTGTCCATGGGATTTGCCAGGCAAGAGTACTAGAGTGGGTTGCCATTTCCTTCTCCATTTATGTATATAAATATATCTAATTTTTTCAAATAAGGACCTGCTGTATAGCACAGGGAACTCTACTTAGTACTCTGTAATAAACTAAATCAGAAAAGAATGTGAAATAGTCAACTTTTTTTAAGCCCTAATTTGGCAAAATTAAAACTTGGAAATCCTTTTGATACACCCATTTTTCCCTGGCCCTCTCAATAAATACGAAGTCTGGGACCTCAATACCAGATGGAACTCCCCTTCGTATGAGGGTTTTGGCTCTGAGCGGTGGGTATGTCAACAGCAGAGTCATTCTGGGCTCAGGTATGAATGCAAACACCTGTCACAGTGGAGAAGCAGAGTATCTGTACCCAAGGAGGATGGGGCAGTAAAGGCCTGGAGGCTTCCTACGAGTGAAAGCTGGGCCCCTGGGAAGGCTCACCCACCTTTGTAATTCTCGTTTCACCCAGCCAGTGCTCTTTACCCGTGTCCTGTGCAGTGCAACAGAGCAAAACTCCATTCCCCTGATGACTTTATTCACCTCTCTGAAAATGCACTTTACCTCTGGTCAGCACGTATTGAATTTGGCTAATGATGGAGCCTTGGACTTCTGTATTTTACAGCTTGTCTCCTCCCAGATTGTGCCCTGGAGTTTCTGCTCATAATAGGAATTCTTGTCAACCCATCCCTGTCCTGTGTTCACCTGTGATTTGTTTTATCTCCTGAGATATCCAAGCCTTGCTCCTTTGGTTTCCTAGGACCCTGCAGCACCAGCTTCTCTCTCTCTCTCTCTCTCTCTCTCTCTCTCTCTCTCACACACACACACACACACACACACACACACCCATGTGCACACACACTCAGAGTCTGATCCAGGTCAGAGGATGGCTCTGCTCAGTGGTGTGGTTCCCTGGACTAAAGGCCAGCTCTGGAATCCAGCCATGAGGACCAAGCTCTACAGTCTCATTAAGAAGCCCATGGTTCTAATATTCCAAAAGAAGCTCATAATAGCTTCCGTAAAGTCAAATATGGCCTGCTGCTGCTGCTGCGGCTGCTAAGTCGCTTCAGCTGTGTCCGACTCTGTGCGACCCCATAGACGGCAGCCCATGAGGCTCCCCGTCCCTGGGAGTCTCCACGCCTAGGAGGAGCTAAATAATAAAAAATGATTTCTTGATGATTCAAAATTGCTTCTCTTTTTTACCTGTGTGAATGGAAATATACCCATATCGCCCTGCCTTCTGGCATCCTATACACAACTGCACACATCACTGTGACTGGGGATCATTTTTCCAGTGCTATGCTCTTCCTAGACGTTTTAGGGGGTGGTGAAGAGCACTCTTGATCCTCTAAAGGGATGACTGACAGGCTGCCCCATGGCTGGCCTTACCTGGGGAACCAGAGAAACCTGGAGGTGGGGTTACACAAGGAGATTCTTGCTTATGGTGAATAGAAATAAAGAGCAAACCCCAAAGTGTTGTGCAAAAAGAATATGAATTAAGAGCCTGGTAAACACAAGACTGTGTGGCAATGCAGGTGGGATTTGAGATGGACTCTGATGAGGAAGAACACTAGGAGAACTACTGAAGCAGGTAAGCAGCCAACCTAGGGATGCTCTGAGGCCAAGGGCCTGCAGCAGCTTTTTGAGATTTCCCACTCCACGCAACGTGGATGTGCTGAGTGCACGCAAAGGAGCAGAGTCATGGCCATGGCCTTGGGCACGGGGGCTTTCTTTTCTTTTTTTCCTTTTTTGCTCTTTTTCTTTTTCCAACCTTCAGCTAAAGTTGCCCACTGTTGTCTGAATATCTGTGGATGGCAGACTCCTTCACATAATGACCACCACCATCACTGTCATCATGCCTTCTACTAACTGATTGTGAATTGGGGATGAAAGAAAGAGGAACTTCTTAGGACTTGGAGTAAAATAGTAAGGACTGGGCTATGAAGGTGAACTTCAGAGCCTTTACAAGCTTAAGTGCCTGGGTTTTGGACACAGCCATTATGAGAGCAGCTTTCACCACTTGCACACCTGCAATTTTAACTCAAGCCCTTCTCACTTCCTAAGTCACCACCTGCAAAAACCATTTAAAATATGACTAACAGCAGCCATTTACTGCCCACTCACCATATATTAGGTGCACCTCCAGGCCCACTATACACACAACTTCATTTAACTCCTTTCAACAGCTGAATGATATCAGCTCAGTTCAGTTCAGCCACTCAGTTATGTCCGACACCTTGCGACCCCATGGACTGCAGCATGGCAGGCCGCCCTGTCCATCACAAACTCCTGGAGTTTACCCAAACTCGTGTCCATTGAGTCGGTGATGACATCCAACCATCTCATCCTCTGTCAGCCACCTCTCCTCCTGCCCTCAATCTTTCCCAGCATCAGGGTCTTTTCAAATCAGTCAGCTTTTCACATCAGGTGGTCAAAGTATTGGAGTTTCCGCTTCAACATCAGTCCTTCCAATGAACACCCAGGACTGATCTCCTTTAGAATGGACTGGTTGGATCTCCTTGCAGTCCAAGGGACTTTCAAGAGTCTTCTCCAACACCACAGTTCAAAAGCATCAATTCTTCGGCGCTCAGCTTTCTTTAAGTCCAACTCTCACATGCATACATGACTGGAAAAACAATAGCCTTGACTAGACGGACCTTTGTTGGCAAACTAATGTCTTTGCTTTTTAATATGCTGTTTAGGTTGGTTATAAATTTCCTTCCAAGGAGTAAGTGTCTTTTAATATCATAGCTGCAGTCACCATCTGCAGTGATTTGGGAGACCCCCCAAAATAAAGTCTGACACTGTTTCCACTGTTTCCCCATCTATTTCCCATGAAGTGATGGGACTAGATATCATGATCTTAGTGTTCTGAATGTGGAGCTTTAAGCCAAGTTTTTCACTCTCCTCTTTGCCATAAGGGTGGTGTCATCTGCATATTTGAGGTTCTCTATGTTTCTCCCAGCAATCTTGATTTCAGCTCGTGCTTCATCCAGTCCAGCATATAAATTAAATACGCATGGTGACAATATACAGCCTTGACGTACTCCTTTTCCTATTTGGAACCAGTCTGTTGTTCCATGTCCAGTTCTAACTGTTGCTTCCAGACCTACATACAGATTTCTCAAGAGGCAGGCAAGGTGGTCTGGTATGTCCATCTCTTTCAGAATTTTCCACAGTTTGTTGTGATCCACACAGTCAAAGACTTTGGCATAGTCAACAAAAAAGAAATATATGTTTTTCTGGAACTCTCTTGCTTTTTCAATGATCCAGCGGATGTTAGAAATTTGATCTCTGGTTTCTCTGCCTTTTCTGAAGACAGCTTGAACATCTGGAAGTTCACAGTTCATGTATTGCTGAAGCCTGGCTTAGAGAATTTTGAGCATTACTTTACTAGCCTGTGAGATGAGTGCAATTGTGTGGTAGTTTGAGCATTCTTTGGCATTGCCTTTCTTTGGAACTGGAATTAAAAACTGACTTTTTCCAGTCCTGTGGCCACTGCTGAGTTTTCTAAATTTGCTGGCATATTGAGTGGAGCACTTTCACAGCATCATCTTCCAGGATTTGAAATAGCTCAACTGGAATTTCATCACCTCCACTAGCTTTGTTCATAATGATGCTTACTAAGGCCCACCTGACTTCACATTCCAGGATGTCTGGCTCTAGGTGAGTGATCACATCATTGTGATTATCTGGGTCATGAAGATCTTTTTTGTACAGTTCTTCTGTGCATTCTTGTCTTCTCTTCTTAATATCTTCTGCTTCTGTTAGGTCTATACCATTTCTGTCCTTGATTGAGTCCATCTTTGCATGAAATGTTCCCTTGGTATCTCTACTTTTCTTGAACACATCTCTCGTCTTTCCCATTCTGTTGTTTTCCTCTATTTCTTTGCATTGATCACTGAGGCTTTCTTATCTCTTCTTACTATTCTTTGGAACTTTGCATTCAAATGGGTGTATCTTTCCCTTTCTTCTTTGCTTTTCACTTCTCTTCTTTCCACAGCTTTTTGTAAGCCCTCCTCAGACAATCATTTAGCCTTTTTCATTTCTTTTTCTTGGGAATGGTCTTGATCCCTGCCTCCTGTATAATGTCATGAACCTCCATCCATAGTTCTTTAGGCACTCTGTCTATCATGTCTAATCCCTTGCATCTATTTCACTTCCACTGTATAATCATACGGGATTTTATTTCGGTCATACCTGAATGGTCTAGTGGTTTTCCCCACTTTCTTCAATTTAAGTCTGAATTTGGCAATAAGGAGTTCATGATCTGAGCCACAGTCAGCTCCCAGTGTTGGTTTTGCTGACTTTATAGAGCTTCTCCATCTTTGAATGCAAAGAATATAATCAATCTGATTTTGGTATTGACCATCTGGTGATGTCCATGTGTAGAGTCTTCTCTTGTGTTGTTGGAAGAAGGTGTTTGCTATGACCAGTGTTTTCTCCTGGCAAAACTCTATTAGCCTTTGCCCTGCTTCATTCTGTATTCCAAGGCCAAATTTGCCTGTTACTCCAGGTGTTTCTTGAGTTCCTACTTTTGTATTCCAGTCTCCTATAATGAAAAGAATATCTTTTTTGGGTGTTGGTTCTAAAAGGTCTTGTAGTTCTTCATAGAACCCTTCACCTTCAGCTTCTTCAGCATTACTGGTCGGGCATAGACTTGGATTACCATGATATGAAATGGTTTGCCTTGGAAATGAACAGAGATCATTCTGTTGTTTGTGAGATTGCATCCAAGTACTGCATTTTGGACTCTTTTGTTGACTATGATGGCTACTCCTATTTTTCGAAGGAATTCCTGCCTGCAGTAGTAGATACAGTGGTTATCTGAGTTAAATTCACCCATTCCAGTCCACCTTAGTTTGCTGATTCCTAAAATGTCAGTGTTCACTCTTGCCATCTTGTGTTTGACCACTTCCAGTTTGCTTGAATCATGGATCTAACATTCCAGGTTCCTACACAATATGGCTCTGTACACCATCAGACCTTGCTTCTATCACCAGTCACATCCACAGCTGGATGTAGTTTTTGCTTTGGCTCTGTGCCTTCATTCTTTCTGGAGTTATTTTTCCACTGATCTCCAGTAGCATACTGGGCACCTACCAACCTGGGTAATTCATCTTTCAGTGTCCTATCTTTTTGGCTGTTCGTACTGTTCATGGGGTTCTCAAGGCAAGAATACTGAAGTGGTTTGCCGTTCCCTTCTCCAGGGAATGATATCGGGCCTCACTTAACTCAACCTCATCATGAGGGAACAGACTCAGGACAGTCGTGTGACTTGCTCAGAGCCTCACAGCTAGTCAGTGACAGAGGCAGGATTCAACAACAGACATTTCTGGCCCCTTTCATGAGCCTTCCAATATTTTGTGTGGCCTTCACTTGCCAACTATGCTGATTTGGGGGGTGGTAAACAGCTTCATTCGGAGAAGGCGATGGCACCCCACTCCAGTACTCTTGCCTGGAAAATCCCATGGGCGGAGGAGCCTGGTGGGCTGCAGTCCGTGGGGTCACTAGGAGTAGGACACAACTGAGGGACTTCACTTTCACTTTTCACTTTCATGCATTGGAGAAGGAAATGGCAACACACTCCAGTGTTCTTGTCTGGAGAATCCCAGGGACAGGGGAGCCTAGGGGGTCACACAGAGTTGGATACGACTGAAGTGACTTAGCAGCAGCAGCAGCAGCAGCAAACAGCTTCATCAAGATCACTTGAGAACTGAGGACTTTGCCACAGTTCTGGTTAAAGCACTGAGGAAACTGGATCGATTCATCAATATATATGCTCTGCTAAGTCACTTCAGTCATGTCCGACTCTTTTGTGACCCTATGGACTGCAGCCTTCCAGGCTCCTCTGTTCGTGTGATTCTCCAGGCAAGAATACTGGAATGGGTTTGCCACGCCCTCCTCCAGGGGATCTTCCTGACCCAGGGATCGAACCCCACAGTTCCTGTGTCTCCTGCACTGCAGGTGGATTCTCTACCGTTGAGCCACCAGGAAGCCCCTTCACCAGTATATAAATATATACATACCTTGTTTTGAAAGACTGGTAGTATCTACTCAAAGTTCGGTTATTGGCATATTCCTAAGCGAAATGTGTATATACACGCACAAAGGATGTATTCAAACGTGGTCATTTCAGTATTGTCTGTAGTATCTCCAAACTAGAACAACTAAATGTCTGTCACAGGAGCCTGGATATATAGATTGTGCTTTGTCCTACAATGGTATATTGCTAGCTGTGAGGGTCAACAGACCACAGCTCCACACAAGAGCATGCACAGGGACCATGGGGCCTTGTCCTGAGATCAGGATCCTAATCTCCCCATCTTTTTCCAGATTTGTGCCATGTCTTCCCTATCAGCCTGGGATCTCCTTATGTGTGGAGAACTGTCCCTTTCTTTCCTGTTTCATTCTGAACTCACCCAGGTAAACATCACCTTTGGGAATATTGTTGACTATCTACTCTGGAGATCAATGAAATAGAGGATAGAAAAACAAAAGAATCCATGAAACCAAAAGTGAGTTCTTTGAAAAGATTATCAAAATTGACAAATCATGTAAGTAGACTGGAAAGGGAAAGAAGAGACAAAGACACGGATAACTAAAATCAGAAATGCAAGTGGGGAATTTATTTCCAACCTTATGGAAATTAAAAGGTATGTAAGAGAATACCATGAATAATTATACAACAGCAAATTAGATAACTTAGATGAGTAGACAAATTCCTAGACATATACAGACTATCAAAGTGACTCAAGAAGAAATAGAAAATCCAAATAGACCCAGGTTATGCATTGAATTGTGTTCCCTCTCAAAATTCACATGTTGAAGACCCAGCAGACTAATTCACCTGTAACAGGTAAATAAGATGAAAAACAGTCTCCCAAAGTGTTGCCACGTGGTGTTAGTGATAAAGAATCCACTTACCAGTGCAGCAGACACAAGAGACCACGGACCTATCCCTGGGTTGGGAAAATCCCACAGAGAAGGAAATGGCAACCCACTTCAGTATTCTTGCCTGGAAAATCCCACGGCAAGAGCCTGGTGGGCTACAGTCCATGGGGTTGCAAAGAGTTGGAAACGACTGAGCACTTGTCAGCAAAGCATTGCTAAAGATGTGGAAAAATTAGGCCCTTCATGTATTGCTGGTGGGAATGTAAAATGGTTCAGGCACTGTGAAAAATGATTTGGCTTTTCCTAAAATTTTTAAACATTACATTAATATATCATCCACAGTTTCATTCCCAAGTATATACCACCACCCCAGTCCCAAGAGAACTGTAAACAGATACTGTTACATATTTATGCATGTTCATAGCATCACTATCCACATAGCTGAAAAATGGAAACTGCACAAATGTCCATCACGAGATGACTGGGTAAATGAATCATGGTCTATAGATACAATGGAATATTACTGTCATAAAAATGAATGAAATATTGATAAATGCTACAGTGTTAATGAATGTTGAAAACATATGGTAAGGGAAAGGAGACACAAAATGTCACATATTGTGTGATTCCATTTATATAAATATCTAGAATAAATAAATCCATAGTGATAGAAGACATATTGATTCTTGTCAGGGTCTAAGAAAAATGTATAAGGACAAACTGATTAATGGGCAAGAAATTTTACTTCAGAGTGATGAAATTGTTTTTATAGAAGTGGTAGTTACAAAACATTGTAAATGCATTAAATGCTACTGAATTATTCACTTTAAAATGGTTAATTTACTTTTTCTCATTTTTAATTAAAGTATAGTTGATATACAATGTTGTGTTAATTTCTGCTATATAGCAAAGTGATTTAGTCATACATATGCATACACTCTTTTTCATATTTTCTCCATTATGGTTTATCCCAGGATATTGAATATAGTTCCCTGTGCTATGTAGTAGGACCTAGCTGTTTATCCATTCTATATATACTGCTTTGCATCTACTGACCCCAAACTCCCAATCGATTCATTTTATTTTATATGAATTCCACCTCGATAAACTATTTTTTAAAAGGGTAACCCAGGAGTTCCTGGGGCTGATGGAATTTGTTCTATACCTAAACTGTGGTGATGGCTATATGAACCCACACATGAGATAACATTGTTATCTAAATGTGTGTGTACACACACTCACACTCATATACACTCATGTACTCACATAGGTACAAGTAGAACTGGGGAAATCTAATTAAGACCTTTAGATTGTATCAACGCCAATGCCTTGCTTAGAATACTGTACTGTAGTTTTCCAAGGGGGCTACCTTACAGCAAACTGGGTAAAACGTCCATGGATATCTCTATATTATTTCTAAAGCTACATGTAAATCTACAATTATCTTAAAATTAAAAGTTTAATTTTCAAAAAAGCTCCCTCTTCCAAGCTTTCATGACCCACATCCTTGGGGGCTGGTGAGAAACTCTCAGGTGGCCTGACCATCTCTCTCACTGAAAATGAAAGTTGCTCAGTCGTGTCTGACTCTTTCCAACCTCGTGGACTACACAGTCCATGGAATTCTCCAGGCCAGCATACTGGAGTGGGTAGACTTTCCATTCTCCAGGGGATATTCCCAACCCAGGGATCGAGCCCAGGTCTCCCATATTGCAGGCAGATTGTTTACCAGCTGAGTCGCAAGGGAAGCCCTCTCTCTCACTGTGAAAGGCCAAATGGATCTCCTGCTGGAAGGTCCTCCAGCAACTTGAAAAGATGTGTGATTTACCCCTCCACATGTTAGTGCCAGTTAATTAGACGCTGCCATAGTTTTTCTCAAGTTGACTGATTTTACATTTTCTCTACACCTAGGTGTTTTTTCCCAGACTCAAAACGTAATTTCCTCTTTCAAAATCAAGTATTTTAGTACAGCTCCATATTGTAGTTTAATGCTGCCCATCTCAGGTGAGTGACAACTCATCTACCATATTCATTCGCGCTTTGAGTTTGGAGAGGGAAAGGAGAATATCATTTTCTTGTATGGTCTCAATTCCTCACCCAGCAAAAATAAAGTAATGAGAAGCAGCTGTTTTTAGGAATAAATCTTTTTTGAAAAGACAAGAACAGAAAGGCTAGTTACTCAGCAACCGGTTCAGTTTCTGCTCTGATAGGTTAGCAATTTAACTCACAGTGAGTTCCTGGGAAGCTGCCTCCTCTCTCCTGATCTCGTTTTTTTCATTGCTACTCTGTGAAGTTAAATTAGTACCTTTAAAAAAGTCCTTTCTGGTTCTAAAATCCTCTGATTCCTCTTATCTGCTGTTATAAACCATAGCTCTGTCACTCACTATTTTAGAAAGTTAACCCCTATGAACTCCAAACAGTGGTGTATGTCTACAAAATAAAACTAATGAATGAATGAGTTTTGATATGTATGTCATGAATTTATAGATCTATTTGAAGAGAGCTAACATTCAATCTTCTGACTGATGCTCAACAATTATGTCTACATTTATTTAGATCTTTAATTTCTCTTAGCAATGTTTCTTATTTTGTTTTCAAGGTATGTGTCTTGCATTCTTTTGGTTAAATTTATCCCAAAGTATTTAATTTTTTGTTGTTCAAAGATATTTTATTCTAATTTCTGCTTGTTTATTGTTAATATATAGAAATGCAGTTGATTTTGTACATTGATTTTATAGACTGCAAACTTGCTAAACTCACTTATTCTAGTGTTCATTTGAAGATTCCTTAGGATTTTTTGGATAGATGATATGTCCCCTCAAATAAGGTGGTTTTACTTTTTCCTTTCCAATAGCGATGCCATTTTTATGATTCTCCTGCCTTACTGCACTTGAACTAACTAGATCAAAGAAGCTTGCCCCTGTGCCTAAATCAGGCAGGGATTCCCTTCCCAACTGGAGATTTGGGGATATCTTCCCTTAAAGACAGTCCTTGAAGTCTATGAGAATTTTATTTAGGGGTTCCTGTATGAGTAAAATGGTGACTCATGATGACAAGAAAGATAACATTTAAGGCACAGGCATCCAGACCAATTCAAGTTTTGTGAAAACACTTACTGGGGTCCTGGAGTTTAATTTAAGGAGCCAGGTTAGGGTCCAAGCAACCCAGGTTGTTAGTCTGTAGCAATACCTGAATGTGTTCTTTAATTCAGAATTTTATGAAGATAGCAATGAGAATTGACTGCAAATAATGAACTCACATTTTAAAAGGTAAGTATATGGAATTTATGCAGTTAATGTTGCTTTTCCAAGGTGGGCTCAACTACATGGCTTTCCATGAAATAAATAGGCTCTACATGCCCAGATAATGAGGTGGCTCAAACTTACGTGGCAGTCTCTTTCACCTTGAGATCTCTTTTTTTCATGTTGAAACCACGCAGGACCGTGAGGGGCTCCTGAGCACAGAAACTTTTCCGTGTTCTCTGTTTCTTATTTGTTAAGGAACAGACTCCAGCCTCCATGAACTTCCTTGAGTCTGAAAGGGCAGGTTCAAACAGCTGCTAATCAGGGAAGGGAGGAGATGTAGAGATAAGGGAGGAGCAGCCAAGAAACAATAATACAACCTTAGGGCTTCCCTGGGGGCTCAGTGGTAAGGAATATGTCTGCCAGTGCAGGAGACACAGGTTCCATCCCTGATCTGAGATGATCCCATACGTCCTGGAGCAATGTGGCCCCACATTCCGGGGGCCGCAACTATTGAGCCTGTGCTCTCGAGCCCAGAAGCCACAACTATGGTGTCCATGAACCTTAACTACTGAAGCCAGTGTGTGGTAGGGCCTGTGCTCCACAACAAGAAAAGCCACCACAATGAGGATCCCACACACCACAACTGGAGAGTAGCCCCTGCTTTCCACAAATAGGGAAAGCCTATGCAGCAATAGAGACCTGGCACCACAAAAATAAATAATAAATAAAATTGTATTTAAAAACATAGTGCAGTCTTGGGGCAGGGTTCCGGTTCCCCCCTCAAGGGATACACATAACAATATCTTTGAGCTTTTACAGAACCAAAACCCCCAACAAATGGAGTAATCATTCCTCATTCTAGAGAAGACCACTTGAGGCCATATTAAAGGAACCAGAGAAGCTGATCAAGAGATTACCTGAAGCCAGATTAAAGGAGTGTAGCCCCTGCACACAGCCTGATTTTATCAGCAATGCCAACCTTGAACTATTGCTATAAAACTCCTCATCAAATCCTCCCAGACTGGAACACACAGTTTTCAAGGGCAGGAGTCTACCCTGTCCCCCTTTGCCTGGCAAAGAAATTAAGCTACTCTTTTCTACTTCACCCAAAACTCTGTCTCTTACATTTGATTCTGCACTCGTGCACAGAGGCCAAGTTTTCAGTATCAGTATCCCAGAAACCAGGGCTGATCCCTCGCATATCAAAGTCAAAGCCTGGCCATTATAACCTATCCCTGAAGCAGAACGTAGAGGCACATCCTGAGACCTACGGCTTCCCCAAGCCTCCTCAAATGCTCACCAACTCAGGACTTCGCTGCTGCCAGTATACATTCTGGGGTGCACACCCACTCAGATCCCAATAGAGTTCCTCAGGCTGTGAAGGGACCTTCATTCATTCAGGGGATTATTCAACCTTGCCTTCCAAACCCAAGTGGGCTTTAGATTCCTATGTGACAGGTTTAGGGCAAATAGCCTTTTTAAAGGGCACATACTTTCTCTTGTCATAGCTGGGACTTTCCCAGTCCTTGTGCTCCAGCCCTGCCAACTAAAGCATTGTGCACTTGGGGAAACAGAGGCAAATAGTGGGGTAAGGGGGCTGTCCAACTAACAATTAAATGTTTGGTTTTCCATTTAGCTTTGATTCTTCTGTGTATAGAAGAATCTTTACAGAGAAGATGGAGACTGAGATGAGATGAGATGAGATGGCTGGAACCAGAAGAGAATTGGTAGAAACATACAACCCCACAACAAAGGATTTAGTCCCTTTCCAGCAAAGAGAATCCCCTATCCTATCTTTGAATTCCATTTCAGTGCAGTAAAGGAAGGGTTTTGTTCATGCATGTTAAGGCACCTAAGTCATGTCCAACTCTTTGCTACTCTGATGAGCTTGAGCCTGACAGGCTCCTCTCCCCATGGGATTCTCCAGGCAAGAATTCTGAAATGTGTTGCCATGCCCTCCTCCAGAGGATCTCCCTAGTCCAGAGATCAAACCCATGTCTTCTATGTCTCCCAGGTCTTTTACATCTTTTGCATTGGCTGGAGGGTTCTTTACCAATAGTGCCACCTGGGAGCCCCAAAGGAAGGGTTACAAAATATTTTCTATGAAGAGGGGATTGGGTCTGACAGTGGTGAGAAGTACTGCTGTGTATTACTTAACCTGCCAAAGCATTCTGCTCTGTAAGAAAGCCCCTTTAACAAAGGAAAGTTGGAATTAGATTGTGATGCAGGATAAACCAACTGGAGGTGGAAGAGAGAAAAAGAACTGGGCACACATTAAATATTTAGCTGAATTAGGAGAGCTGAGTTAGCAGAAGCCCAGGTCTTAGCACAGGTAACTGACGAGATCACATTTCCATCAACTAGATGTAGGGGTTGTCAATTCGCAAGCAAAAGGGAGAGAGTGTAGCAAGATTTCTAGTTTCTCATTATGGCTGAAATCAAACCATCTTATCATTTTATTCTTACAAGGAGATAAGAATACTCATTCAAATTAGTATTACTGTTACCTAAAGTGGAATCTGGCTGCTTGCTACTCTAAAGCCAATAAAGAGGCAAGGTTGGTAGAAAGGAAAGTTTGCTTTATTTTGTAGGCTGGCTATTGAGGAGTGGGTGGGGAGGGGAGGACAGACTCCCATCCCAAGGCTGACTCTCCCTCCTCCCAACAATCAGGGGGCAAGAGCTTTTATAGACAGAGAAAGGAGGCTATATACAGAAATTGCACAGTCAGCTCTGACAGTCATCTTGAAACTGGTCATGTGTCTGTCAGTGTCATCTTGATTGTTCTAAGTACAGTTAATCTTCAGTTCCAGATTTCTTTCCCATTTCTTTGGGGCCAGTTCTCGGAATTGTGGCAGCTTATGTCATGGCTACAGTCTTGTTCCCATTTCTTTGAAGCCAATTCTTAGAACTGTGGCAGGTTAAGTCACGGCTACAGTCTGGTCATCACATAGTTAATTTCTTCCACGTGGTGGGTGTTTCAGTATCTATAAAACAGCTCAAAGGATATAGCTTAGAATATATTCCACAGCCCTTAAGGAGGAACTAAAGGTCCTTGAATTTGCTTAATGACTAAATTATTATTATTTTGTCCTATTTACTTGTTTTCCTTTGCTTCTGCATTTTCTCATTTTTCTGATTAAATGTGTTCTTTGACTAAAGTTTTTCTACAGGAAAAAAAGGCAGACAGAGGACATGGAGTGGGGGTAGGGGAAGAACCAAAAGGTCTGGTTCTTTCTATTACTGGTAAAGCAGTTGTCTTGATGAATATAATTCATCCCTCTTGGCCATATAATTGATATTCAAGAAGGAATGAAACCATAAATAGCCAAAGAAATGAACGAATGCATGATAACACAGGCACTGAAGACTACTAGGATAAGAATAAATGGTTGCTCAGGTTGGTTAAGGGTCAGGAGAACCCTTAATGACCTGAGCTGAGCAGAATCTAGAGTGTGCCTGCATGGGTCCTAGGTCTGAGCCCACTCCCCTCACTTGTAACTGCACCCTCAACAGGTCACAGGTGAGTTGCTCCCAAGGGAGCAGTACTCAGGTGAAGGACTTTCCCATGCCAGGGCCCTTCTGCCATCACTGGCAGCCAGAAGCCAACTCCAATGCCCCCTGGAAGCCTACCTGTCAGCAGGGGCAGGTTAGCCGTTCATCTCTCAAAATCCTCTCTCCTGGGCCTCATTGCCTCGAGGCTTTGCCAGTTAATGAATGCAGCAGGTACGCCTATTGCAGCTATTCTTTTGCCAGCTGTTGGAGATAGGTGGTGAGCAAAGCAGACTGGTGCCTGGTCTCATGGGGCTCACAGATGACAGAGACCAGTCGCTGGAGGAAAAAACAAGCATGTAAATAGTATGTGATTATAATAAGACATAAGTGGTATTAAGGATGGAATGAGGAGGAGTGCTTCAAAAAATGTCCATGGAAAGCAATGCCTGAGCTAAGAGTTGAAGGTTGGGAAGGCATTCCCTGGGGGAAGTGGAAGGGAAGCAGGGGTGGAGAGTTATCAGGAGCAGGACTAGCACATGCAAAGGCCCTGGGGTGAGACTGCACCAGAAACATCTGCTCCCCAGGCCAGCACAGAGGAATGAGGAACATGAGAGGGGGGCAATGTGAGGCTTCTAAGAGTGATAAACAGCCATGCAAAGATGGGGCGGGGGGGAGTTGGGGGGGGGGGGGGCACTGACAGTTTCACATTTTGAAGCAATCATCCTGTCTGCAGACTGGAGAAAGATGGCTAAAGGGCCAAATAGAAAGCTGGGAGATCAATTAGAAAGCCATGGCCGCAGGAGTCTGGCACTTGGAGCATGTGATTGTGGAAGTGAAGAGGAGTGGACAGACTCCAGAGATATTTCGGAGGAAAAACTGGCAGGACTGCCAGTCTGAGAAGCAAATTCTCACTAAAATACAAAGAACTGAGTGTCTGGCCTCCTACCTTTCAGACCCAGGGGCTCTGAAAGTCCAGCCTTCAGTTAGTGTCACTCATTGTGCACCCCTCACACTGACCAGCCAGACTCTGGCCAGCAATCTTGCTGGAGGGGGAAGTCACTGCTTAAGGAAAATTCCAACTGTAGGAAGCATCTTTCTTACTGCAAGCTGAATGCCTCCCATCTCTTGGGTCTCCTGTGGTCTCCAGATATTGAGGAAAACTGGCAAGTACCATTCTCCCCACACACCTTCCAAACCCAGCCAGTCTCTGGGGTCCCCGTACTAAGGAATGGCCTTAGGCAGACCACATCAGGTGTCTGAACCCCAGTCTCCTGAATGAAGACTTGGAGGAGCAGCTGGCCCCCAGCAGGATAGGGGATCACCATAGCTGGCATTGTTTATAAATATCTGGCACACAGAACAGCTCTTGGGAAGCAAAAATGCAGGCTGATCCCCTGAACATCACTTGGCTGGCTCAGTTGCTAGACCCTGGGTGTAAATCTCCTCACCCTTAAGGAATATCCTCAAAGTCTTCAAGTAAAGGAGCAAACTCCTTGGAGATTCTGGAATGCTCCTCCCCTGGCTCTGGCCCTGGCCCTGCCCCAGCCTGAGTCAGCTCTGAGAAACAACAGCAGGGACAAGGATGCCAGAGAAGCCAGGAACAATGAGGGCAGTGTGAGGAGGGGCAGCCTCGGGCAATTTAATTAACTTCTCTAAATCTTAATGGTCTTAGTCTAAAATTGCGATAATGATAGTACCTACCTCAAAGATTTGTTTTGAGGATTAGATGATAATCCACCCCAAATGCCTGGCACGTTCAGCATTTTCCATAAATGCGTGCATGCATGCTAAGTCACTTCAGTCATGTCTGATTCTTTGCGACCCTATTGACTGTAGCCTGCCTGGCTCGTCTGTCCATGGGATTCTCCAGGCAAGAATACTGGAGTGGGTTGACATGCCCTCCTCCAGGGCATCTTCCCAACCCAGAGATGGAGTCCACGTCTCTTACATCTGCTGCATTAGCAGGCGGGTTCTTTACCACTAGAGCCACCTGGGAAGCCCTTTCCCTAAATATTGCCTGATAATTATTTGCTACAGTGAAAACCTAGAGATGGGGATTATAACCCCTCTGTCTGTGGTGACACTGAAGCTCAGAGGAGTCAGTTAACAAGTCAAAAGTCACCTGTGAGACAGTGGCAGACTCAAAGGCAGTCAGGGCCCTTGTCTGTGCTGCCAAGGAGTGAGTGGCATAGGATGATGACAGAGCCTGGGTAGAGAGACATTAAGTGCCCCTCCCCCCAGAGCATTCCCCATTCTGAGAGTCTCAGGAGAAATCCCTGTCTCACCTTCCTAGTTGCCATGATTTTCTCTCTTAGAAACAAACAACAGCAACCACCATTAGTCCACAGTTTGCCAGGCGCCAGCCATTCAAGCACTTTACATATACTAGCTCTTCAATCTTATCACAACCCTGAAGAAGGCAGTATTATTATTCTCATGTTAGAGATGGAGAAGGCAAGGTCCAGAGAGGTGAAGTAACTTGCCCACAGACACACAGCTAGTAGGTAGCAAGCAGTGCTTGGATTCAGACCAGGCAATCTGACACTGAAGGCTGGAATTTTTTAGTAATTTCAAATCCACAGAAAAAAAATGAAAGAATATTTAAAAGAACCTGTATATACCAACTACTAACACCTCAGTTTGTTTTTGCTTTATCATTCTCTCTCTCTCTCTCTCAGCTATTGAATATTTGGGAGTATATTTCTGACATGTCCATTTATCCCTTTTCAGCACACATGAAAATCCTAAGAATAATAACATTCACTTACACACCCAAAATATGATTATCTAAATCAGGAAGTTTAACATCAGTACAAAATGGTATCCTCTATTCTACAGATCTTATTAATATTTCACAAAGTTTCCAACAATATTCTTCTTGGCTACTTTTTTTTTTTTTTTTTGGTGCAGAATTTTCATATCTCTTTAATTTCTTTTAATATGAAATGATTTCTTGGCCTTTCCTTGTCTTTTATTATACTGACATTTTTAAATAGTGTAGCGTGGAATTTTTTGGCTCAGAATTTCCCTCATTTGGGTCTTTCTAATGTTTTCTCATAATAAAATTCAAAGCATGCGTTTTAGTCAGGAATCCTTGGACATGATATTTTCTCAGTGCATGATTTCAGGAAGCACATGATGCTCAATTGCCCCTTTTTTTGTGCGGTTACTTTGATGATTTGGTTAAGGCAATACCTGCCGGCTTTCTCCACGCAGCTTTTTTTCCCATTGTAATTGATAAGTAACTTGTGGGGAGATGCTTTCAAAGTATGTAAGTGGCCGGTTACCACCAAACTTTCACCCATCCCTTTAGCATCCATTCTTGCTTCTTACCTGAATCATCAGCTGTGGTCAAGGTGCACTGTCATTTCTATCACTCCTTTCACACCTGTGAGTTGAGCTTCTACTGTAGCCGCTGTTCTTTTTTCCCCCCATCTAATCACATATTACCAGTAGGAACTCAGGGATTATTATTTTTTCATATCCAATAACCTATCACTATTACCATTCATTTTGATGCTCAAATGGTCCTAATCTAGCACAAGAATGTTCCAGGCTCATCTTGTATTTTCCCTATCCTAGCCCTTGGGTTCTCTTTCTCCAAGGAATGCAGTTTCCTCTTAGAGGAGAATGGCATTTAGAAACCATAGTCTGAGTCCAAGTGTGCTCATTTGATGCTGGAGTGACACAGGTTCTATTTAAAAGCCATGCTTCTAACCACAGTATGCTCCTCTTGCACTCATGCTATGAAGCTGCCCAGGCTCCACTCTCATAGTCCAAGTTGTCTACTTAGCTACCAGCAGTCAAGCTTATGGTAAAACTGCAGAGTATGTTCATCACCATGGCTTGCATTTAGGAACCTGTTTCTGGCTTGGTTTTTCCTGGCCCTGTCTTTCTTCTTTGCTCCCTTTCAACACAGGCTACACTGTTATTTTAACCAGCCCATCATCCTATCACCAAAGACAGTCAAAGATATGCCTCAAAGCTCCTGTTGGCCTTGCTCTGGCCAAGGGACAGGTCATTAAGAAGACATTAAGAGACTGAGTGGGCACAATGTGAAGAAAAAAAGAGAATAAGAAAATGAATACTCATTGCCAACTCCACTGTGGGTGTGGAGCTTTCACCTTAGGTGTGTAGACTGCAAACTCTCCAGAAATTAGTTTTTGTCCGAGAGGGATGTGCATGTTATCCAGTAGCTACACACTAAGAAGAATATCTCACCTAGAGGGAAGTCGTTAACCAGGGTAAAACTAGGAGCTCCCACTCTCACCCCAGACCAGCACACTTGAGGTCCGCCCTCCAGGTCTCCCAAGGGTTACTCCAGACATACATGGTCCAATACAGTAGCCATTAGTCTTATGTGGCTATTTCTATTTTAATTTTTTAAACTTTAAATTTGATTTAACATGTAGATTCTCAGTCACACCAGCTGTATTTGCAACACTGTCCATCTAGTCAAGGCTATGATTTTTCCAGTGGTCATGTATGGATGTGAGAGTTGGACTGTGAAGAAAGCTGAGCACTGAAAAATTGATGGTTTTGAACTGTGGTGTTGGAGAAGACTCTTGAGAGTCCCTTGAACTGCAAAGAGATCCAACCAGTCCATCCTAAAGGAGACCAGTCCTGGGTGTTCATTGGAAGGACTGATGCTAAAGCTGAAACTCCAGTACTTTGGCCACCTCATGCGAAGAGTTGACTCATTGGAAAAGACCCTGATGCTGGGAGGGATTGGGGGCAGGAGGAGAAGGGGACGACAGAGGATGAGATGGCTGAATGGCATCACCAATTCGATGGACATGAGTCTGAGTGAACTCCAGGAGTTGGTGATGGACAGGGAGGCCTGGCATGCTGTGATTCATGGGGTCACAAAGAGTTGGACACGACTGAGCAACTGAGCTGAACACAGATATAGAAGCTGCCTCACACCCGACCTCCACCACCCCTCCATGACACACTCTCATCACAGATTGTCTGATTGGACAGGACTGTTCTAGGCCAAGCAACTCAGCCAGATAAGAGAACCACATGTGGACCCTGAGGGGATCAAGTCCCGTAGGTCAGGAAGTGCTTTCCTCGCTGTATGTGGAACATCGTGGAGATTTGAAGGCATACATCCTCCTATAACGGCCACCACCCTGAGGACAAGAGAAGCAGCAGCCTTCAGACAATGGCAGGGAGCTTGGTAATCTAGCCAGGTGAATCCCTACATCAGCCTCTGTTTTAATGAACTTTGTCACACAGAGAAAAGCTGGTTGTTTGGTGAGAGAATCTGCAGTGCTGGTCTTATGGGGGTAGAATTTCATTCGCACATCCAACATCACGGACAAGTACCTTCAGCGTCACCTCTTTCAGCTCTCGACTCCAATGTCACTCAAGGGGGGCTTCCTTGGTCTCCTGGTTGAAAGTAGCAGTCCCAGCCCATCCTTCACATATTCTATCTTTTGTCCTGCTTTGCTTTTCTTCTTAGCGCTGGTCACTCTCAGACTCTCAATACAAGATTTTTATAACTTGTTTCTTGTCTGGTTTTTGTATGAAAGGTAGGCCCATTGCAGTAGGGGTTTTCATGTGTTTTGCCCACTTTTGTGTTCCTGGCACCAAGAGGAAGTCTTTGCACATGACAGCCACATGACAGCTGTGTGCTGGGAAGTGAAAGTACCACGTGTGATCCACCTTTATGAGCCCCAGGCAAGCCCTTGCAGAACCAGCAGGAGATGAATAAGGAGTGCAGTATTCTTTGAGAGTAAATACTATCCAACAAAACTAAACTACCCCTAAGTCCTCAAATGAACCATCTTCTTTCTCCCTACCACCTTGGCCTCCCCATGAGTGCACATACACACACACATATGTGGGCACACACACTTTCGGACTTATCCTGTACTGTTCTCTATTCCAAGGATGTCTTTCTCCAGCAAATGCTAATCTTTCCAGCAAACTCTTATTTCCCTTTCAGCTCTCAGATGCTGCCATTTCTGGAAAGTCAGCTCAAACTCCCACAGGCTGGCTCAGGACTCTAGAACCCAGGACACAGTGCATGGCCTTGTACTCATTCAACCACTTAGAACTTCCTATTACCACATCTGCCTCCCTTCCTAAGCCAAGCTTCCCTTGACCAGTTTGTTTTTTATTCATGAAGTCTTTGCTAAATCTATTCTAATTATGAGTAAATTTTATATTTCTGTAGCATTCTCCATAGCTACCCCTCCTGAAACAGGAGGAAAGAGGGCAAGGCACAACCTCTAGAAGACTGACACAGCCATAAAACATGACAAAATCTGGCTAGAATCAACCAGGTCCATGATAGTGGAAGCTTTGACTCCCAGTGAACCTTGAACCTCATCACACTCTCATTGCAATACATTATTGTGTGCAATACACACCCATCATGACAGTTCTGAAAGCAAACTGAAAGTGTTAGTCACTTAGTCATGTTCAACTCTTTGCGACCCCATAGACTGTAGCCTGCTTGGAATTCTCCAGGCAAGAATACTGGAGTGGGTAGCCATTCCCTTCTCCAGGAGAATCTTCCCGACCCAGGGATCGAACCTGGGTCTCCTGCATTGCAAGCAGATTCTTTACCATCTGAGCCAGCAGGAAAGCCCTTCAAGACAGTTCTGAGGCCAATCATAAAAGGCCAAAAAGCAGGCGGTGCCCTGATTCCTGGAAATCTCCACCCCTTCCTCAAAATAATTGGAATACTCCTGCCACTCATCAGCCTGTGAGATTACCCAGTCCATAAAAACTAACCCTACCATGTTTTGGGTCTCTCTCACCTTCAGAGATGGCCCACATTCTGTAGAGCATGTTTCTTTCTAAATCTTACCTATCTTCCTATCATTTGTCTCTCACTAAATTCTTTCTGCAATGAGACATCAAGAACCTCAAATTCTCCAGAACACCCTCAACACCTTGCAAATGTCATTTAGTGCGCACAGTGTCTGGTTCATGCTTAGCCGGTCTTTTGCTCCTGTGTAAAACCTGAATGACTGAGGCATCTGTCTGACTTCACACTCTTTCCCTGATACTCAGGTTCCAAAATGTCCTATAACAAGCCTTGGGCAAACCCAAATTTCTCATTTTCCATATCTCAATATAATGCTTTCTTTACACATTCAACAAATGGTGGTCAGATAAAAGGCTCTTTTCATAATAGAAAATGTTGCTTATTCCTTGCAAATTAATAAATAGGCCAGTGCCTGTTCCTTGTCTCTGAGCTAACTGTTAGGCTAAAAATAAACATGTAACATATAGCATTTTTAATAGGATATTAAGATCTGAGATCCCATTCATTCATTTGCTCACTCAATCATTAAGATAAGCCATCTGTTTATTATCATTAGCAATAATTATACTAGTCTTGTGAAGACCAGTCACAGTTCCTGCAGTCAGATAGCTTGCAGTCTAGAGAGATAAAGGATGTAAATAAAAGAATATAAATACAGAAGACAATGAGATTAACGGAGATAAAGGGTGTAAGATGAAATTGAGGTGTCTGAGAAAAGACTATTTCTTTTTTTTTTTTTTTTGGTTTCTTTTTTTAAATTTAAATTTATTTATTTTAATTGGAGGCTAATTACAATATTGTATTGGTTTTGCCATACATCAACATGAATCTGCCATGGGTGTACACGTGTTCCCCATCCTATCCCTCTGGGTCATCCCAGTGCACCAGCCCCAAAGGATATGTTTGCTACAGAGCCTTGGAAGGAGAGCCAGTTGTATGATGGACAGTACAATGTTAAAGGGAAGAGTGAGATGTTTATTTTAAGTGATGGGAATTCAACAGAGAAACTTAAGATATCCAAAGGTGTATTGTCCTCTGCCCTTTCCTTAAGAGATAATTTAATGACTCTTCTTTGGGATGTAGACTAAGAATGCTGCTTGACATATCAGTAAACAAAGGATATTGCAGCCATCAGACACTACACCCACCCCCAGCAATGTACCTTGATGTACTCAGGATGAGAAAACACAGGATGCTGGCCCCAGCGAGCTGAGGTACACATCAAGGGAATGATTTCAGTGAGCCCAGGTTCTTGCATCTTCCCACACTTAGAGAAGTGCTAAATGCATGATTAATTAACAGTAATCTTTTTCTGTTCCAACTACCTGGACTTTGTTGTAAAAACACGTATAGATCATATCTCCTCCCTTACCTCTTCAGAGCAATCTCACAGAGCTATCTGAGTGGCTGGGTTTATATTCTCAGAATGTTTGCTGAATAACACATAATTCTCAAGTTTTAGATTATGTATTTTTTCATTCTACAAGGGCATCACTCAGCAAAGCTCCCAGTCTCCTAGAGGACTTGGACAAGGGCAAGACAAGGGTGGAAATGAAGCAGAAGGGAAAATGGCAGGGCGCAACCTTTAAAAGAATGACACATAGCCATAGGACATGACAAAAGCTGGTTAGAACCAACTAGGTCCAAGATGGTGGAAGACTTGACTTCCAGTGGACCTTGAGCCTCATCATATGCTCACTGTAATACCCACAAGCGCCATAGTTCCAAGACTAAACACAAAAGGCCAAAAAGTGGGTGGTGGCCCAATTCCTGGAAATCTCCACCCCTTCCCTTAAATAATTGAAATAATCCTCCCAATTACTGGCCTGTGAAATTACCCAGCGCATAAAACTAACCACATCGTATTTTGGGACCTCTCACCTTCTGAGATGGCCCACACTCTACGGAGTGTGTTTCTCTCTAAATAAATCCATATCTTACTCATCACTTTGTCTCTCATTGAATTCTTTCTGTGGTGAGACATCAAGAACTTCCAATTCACTAGGAACAGAGAGAAGAGGCATAGTCTGAAAACAGACCCCACTCTCAATATTTTAATATATCTCCTTATAGAAATGATCACAGGAAAAAAAAAAAACCCTGTTTTTTTTTTTTTTTTTGAACTCTGAAATAAGAATATAAAATTCCACCCCCCAAAGGCCTATGATAATGGATTCCTCCAACTTTGACATAACTTTTAAATATTGAAACAAATTCTTCATAAGATAAATGAATATTATAAAGTTTAATTTCTGGGCAAATACATAAATAAAGTCCCATGGATTTTTGTGAAATGACATGCAACATGTAACCTTAAAAATAACAGCAAATCACAGAATCTCAAAGAGCAAACAAATAAATACATATGCTGCAAGAGTGGACCCCAATGAGGATAGACAGATAAATAAATCAGTAGGCTAACAAAAGTAGTAGGGAAAATGTGCATTGATTTTTCTTTTGCTTCTGGTGGATATGGCTGGTTAAGAATCATTTGCATTGTAAATATTTTTGTTTCTGCACTAAGTGTCTGCTTCTTGCCACTGTGGAGTCTCTGCTCACCTGCATGCTTGCATGCTGGGGCTAAGGTGAATACCTTCTCCTCTTTGTTTGCCCGCCTTGTCCTGTTGAATAATTCACTGCTTGATGCAGGAATTTCCAGGGATGCAGAACTGGGAGCTGGGGGCAGTGGTAAAGCCCAGGAATGCCAACTTCTTGCCTCTAACTACAGCTCCTGCCCAGTGCTAATCTCAGGCCCTAGCCCAGGGGGCAGCCACTCCCCAGTATTCTATATGAACACAAGCAGTTTTACAAGCCTCAGAGCTTGGCCTCCCCACCTCCACTCCCCTCCCCATGCTCCTGCCAGCCTCATATAGTGTGAAATGCCTTAAAAATTAGAACAATTTATAGGGAATCATGTTGACAGACAGGAAAGGCTGTCAAAAGCAACAACAACAACAAGAAATCGTGCAGAGTATGCCAAGTCCCCAGCACCACCAACTGCATATGCAGAACAGAAAGAGTCTTCAGTGAAATTTGGGAATATGCCTTTTATGTTTCAGTTAAACACATGAGGATGCGCTGAAATGTCTGCACCTCTCACCTGGACAGGTCAGTCAGAGAGGGATCAGGTGACACCTGGGCACCAGAATTTAAATCAGGACTTCTGTTGAAGAAGCATTTGCCAACAGCTGGCTGAGTGCCAGGCTGGGGACTGTATGGAGATGCAATGATGAATCCTTGGGAACTTCCCAGCCTACTGGGGAAGAGGCAAGCAGACAGGCAAGCACCAAACATTGGGGTCAGGTATAGGGTCAGAGGAATGTACGAGAGGTCTGAGGGTCACAGTGGAATCACAGAGTGGTGGACAGAGAGGGCAGCACCTTGAGATGAATGGGGGAGAAAGAAGGGCACGTACCTTGCAGTGTGGGTGGAGCCCAGAGCTCAGGGCAAGAAGAGAAGGAAACTGAGAGGCAGGTTGGAAGCCAGATCATGGGCAGCCTCTGATACCCGGCTAGTGACCACCATGGACAGCCGATGCAAAGCAGTGATCAGAAAGGTCTAACTCACAGAGACCTATGATCATGGTGTCCCTAAAAAAGAAGCAGATGGGAAGCCTGCTAAATTCTGACCTGATCTGTGTGAGCATAAGACTCAGGAAATCAACTATATGCCAATAAAAATTTTTTTCAAAAAGTGAACGCGTTCAAAGAGGGACAACAGCTAAACGGCCGCCTGTCACTGGCAGAATTATTGTCTCTGCAGCTATTGCCCTTCAGAGATCTATCATAGCATTTAATCTTGAAGAATAGAATATGTGTCCATAAAAAGAAAAAAAAAAAATTCTAGGTCTACTAAACAAAGTCTGCCTTGAATGACCCAAGCAGAAAGTCCCCCACCAATCAACCAATTCCCAGATATGTCAGGTAACAGACTCAGAACCCCTCAAATGAAGGAGAATCTGAGTGCTCTTGAGGAAGGATTCCTCTATCCTGCCAAAAATTAATACTGTTCTTCTCTCTCTCAGCCTGCCCAAAAGGAACCCATGGCCACTTACCAGGGTGACTGTGAACTGGAGAAAGTGAAATAATCAGACTTTGGGAGTTTATTGGACACTGGTTCGAACCTAACACTCATTCCAGAAGACCCAAAACGTCGCTCTGGGTCACCAACAGAGTAACCACTTATGGAGGTCAAGCAAACACTGGATCTTGGCTAAGTGCCAAGCCCTGAACTGCTCAGGTTCACCTTACAAGGAGCCCGGTGGGCCTGCAACCTTGTCCTCTGGTTACTTTCCCAATTCCAGAATGCGTAATTGGAGCAGACATACCCAGGATCTGACAGGATTCCCAAACTGATTCCCTGATCCATGGAGTAGTTCAGTTCAGTCACTCAGTCGTGTCTGACTCTTTTTTCTACATCCCTGATAATGAAGACCACCAGACGTAGTTTGCTTTCAGCTGGCAACGCCAGATATACACCTTCATTGTCCCACCTCAGTTCAGTTCAGTTCAGTTCAGTCGCTCAGTCGTGTACGACTCTTTGCGACCCCATGAATCACAGCACACCAGGCCTCCCTGTCCATCAACATCTCCCGGAGTTCACTCAGACTCACGTCCATCGAGTCAGTGATGCCAACCATCCATCTCATTCTTGGTTGTCCCATTTTCCTCCTGCCCCCAATCCCTCCCAGCATCAGAGTCTTTTCCAATGAGTCAACTCTGCATGAGGTGGCCAAAGTACTGGAGTTTCAGCTTTAGCATCATTCCTTCCAAAGAAATCCCAGGGTTGATCTCCTTCAGAATGGACTGGTTGGATCTCCTTGCAGTCCAAGGGACTCTCAAGAGTCTTCTCCAACACCACAGTTCAAAAGCATCAATTCTTCAGCGCTCAGCCTTCTTCACAGTCCAACTCTCACATCCATACATGACCACAGGACAAACCATAGCCTTGACTAGATGGACCTTAAGTCGGCAAAGTAATGTCTCTGCTTTTGAATATACTATTTAGGTTGGTCATAACTTTTCTTCCAAGGAGTAAACGTTCTTTAGTTTCATGGCTGCAGTCACCATCTGCAGTGATTTTGGAGCCCCAAAAAATAAAGTCTGACACTGTTTCCACTGTTTCCCCATCTATTTCCCATGAAATGATGGGACCAGATGCCATGATCTTCATTTCCTGAATGTTGAGCTTTAAGCCAACTTTTTCACTCTCCTCTTTCACTTTCATCAAGAGGCTTTTTAGCTCCTCTTCACTTTCTGCCATAAGGGTGGTGTCATCTGCATATCTGAGGTTATGGATATTTCCCCCGGCAATCTTGATTCCAGCTTGTGCTTCTTCCAGTCCAGCGTTTCTCATGATGTACTCTGCATATAAGTTAAATAAGCAGGGTGACAATATACAGCCTTGACGTACTCCTTTTCCGATTTGGAACCAGTCTGTTGTTCCCTGTCCAGTTCCAACTGTTGCTTCCTGACCTGCATACAGATTTCTCAAGAGGCAGGTCAGGTGGTCTGGTATTCCCATCTCTTTCAGAACTTTCCACAGTTTATTGTGATCCACACAGTCAAAGGCTTTGGCATAGTCAATAAAGCAGAAATAGATGTTTTTCTGGAACTCTCTTACTTTTTCCATGATCCAGCCGATGTTGGCAATTTGATCTCTGGTTCCTCTGCCTTTTCAAAAACCAGCTTGAACATCAGGGAGTTCATGGTTCACGTATTGCTGAAGTCTGGCTTGGAGAATTTTGAGCATTACTTTACTAGCAAGTGAGATGAGTGCAATTGTGCAGTAGTTTGAGCATTCTTTTGCATTGCCTTTCTTTGGAATTGGAGTGAAAACTGACCTTTTCCAGTCCTGTGGCCACTGCTGAGTTTTCCAAATTTGCTGGCATATTGAGTGCAGCACTTTCACATCATCATCTTTCAGGATTTGAAATAGCTCCACTGGAATTCCATCACCTCCACTAGCTTTGTTCATAGTGATGCTTTCTAAGGCCCACTTGACGTCACTTTCCAAGATGTCTGGCTCTAGATTAGTGATCACATCATCATGATTATCCGGGTCGTGAAGATCTTTTTTGTACAGTTCTTCTGTGTATTCTTGCCACCTCTTCTTAATATCTTCTGCTTCTGTTAGGTCCAGACCATTTCTGTCCTTTATTGAGCCCATCTTTGTATGAAATGTTCCCTTGGTATCTCTAATTTTCTTGAAGAGATCTCTAGTCTTTCCCATTCTATTCTTTTCCTCTATTTCTTTGCATTGATTTCTGAAGAAGGCTTTCTTATCTCTTCTTCCTATTCTTTGGAACTCTGCATTCAGGTGCTTATATCTTTCCTTTTCTCCTTTGCTTTTCACCTCTCTTCTTTTCACAGCTATTTGTAAGGCCTCCCCAGACAGCCATTTTGGTTTTTTGCATTTCTTTTCCATGGGGATGGTCTTGATCCCTGTCTCCTGTACAATGTCATGAACCTCATTCCATAGATCATCAGGCACTCTATCAGATCTAGGCTCTTAAATCTGTTTCTCACTTCCACTGTGTAATCGTAAGGGATTTGATTGAGGTCATAACTGAATGGTCTAGTGGTTTTCCCTACTTTCTTCAATTTGAGCCTGAATTTGGTAATAAGGAGTTCATGATCTGAGCCACAGTCAGCTCCTGGTCTTGTTTTTGTTGACTCTATAGAGCTTCTCCATCTTTGGCTGCAAAGATGATAATCAACCTGATTTCGGTGTTGACCATCTGGTGATGTCCATGTGTAGAGTCTTCTCTTGTGTTGTTGGAAGAGGGTGTTTGCTATGACCAGTGCATTTTCTTGGCAAAACTCTATTAGTCTTTGCCCTGCTCCATTCCACATTCCAAGGCCAAATTTGCCTGTTACTCCAGATGTTTCTTGACTTCCTACTTTTGCATTCCAGTCCCCTATATTGAAAAGGACATCTTTTTTGGGTGTTAGTTCTAAAAGGTCTTGTAGGTCTTCATAAAACCGTTCAACTTCAGTTTCTTCAGCATTACTGGTTGGGGCATAGACTTGGATAACTGTGATATTGAATGGTTTGCCTCGGAGATGAACAGAGATCATTCTGTCGTTTTTGAGATTGCATCCAAGTACTGCATTTCGGACTCTTTTGTTGACCATGATGGCTACTCCATTTCCTCTGAGGGATTCCTGCCCGCAGTAGTAAGGATGTAACAACTCTCCAGCCCTACATTACAGTTTAGTCCCAGGGACCCTGATCATCTTTCTCTTCCATAGGACACACTGGTCTATTACACTGATGACATTTGCTGACTGGACCCAATGAGCAAGATGTAGAAACCAATCCAGACACATTGGTAAAACACTTATATGCTAGAGCACGATAAATAAATCCCATGAAAATTCAGGGTCTGTCCACTTCAATAACAGTTATAGGGGTGCAGTGATTGAGGGCATGGTGAGCTGTCCCTTCTAAAGTGAGGGGATACGCTGTTGCATCCAATGCCCCTACTAACAAAGAAAAGGTGCCATACCTAGAGGGACCTCTTTGGATTTTGGAGGCAACAAAGGTATGTTACTCTAGTTCAGTGACCCCAAGGCTGCTAGTTTTGAGTGAAGCTTTGTACAAAGAAGGCGCTACAACAGGTCCAGCTGCTGGGCAAGCTGCTCTGATATTTGGGCCACATAACCCAGTGAGTCAATCATGCTAGAGTGTCACTGGTGGATAGAGATGCTGTTTGGAGACTTTGTTAGGACCTTTATATGAATCACAGATTAAGCCTTTAAGATTGTGGAGTAAGGCTCTGCCATCACCTATGGATAACTATTCTCCTTTCGAGTAATGGCTTTTGGACCACTACTGAGTCTTAGTGGAGACTCAATGCTTAACTGGGCCACCAAACTACCATCTGACCTAAGCTGTCCATCACAGCCTGGGTGTTGTCTGACTCACCAAACTGTGAAGTAGGGTGTACACAGTAGGATTCCATCATCAAGTTTTCAAGTACAAATTGGCACTTACCAAGAGCATTGCCAGTGACTGAACAGGAAGGCATTTGCCATCTGCCTCTACTGAGATTGCTGCTATCGCTGGTGCCCTTCGCCAACCCCTGAGGGAGTGCAGGGTGGAGTGAGGCACTCTGTGCTCCAGGGAATCTGGTGGGACAGGTCTTTAGATAGTTGGATGTTTTTAGGAACAGATTTTATGATCTCAATCCTTGCATCTCCTCATATCTGAAAGTGAAAAGTGAAAGTGAAGTCGCTCAGTTGTGCCCGACTCTTTGCAACCCCATGGACTGTAGCTACCAGGCTCCTCTGTCCATGGGATTTTCCAGGTGAGAGTGCTGAAGTGGGTTGCCATTTCCTTCTCTGGGGGATCTTCCCAACCCAGCGGTGGAACCCAGGTCTCCTGCACTGCAAGCAGACGTTTATGGTCTGAGCCACCAGGGAAGTCTCATATCTATCTCATTTCTAGAGAAGCACTAAATCCCTTCATGGTGACATCAGACCCTCACGACTAACAAAACACCTATGTGAATTGAGTGCTTCATGGTATTAAACTCCCCCTTCACCAAAACCTTATATATTGACTTTCCCCACTGCTGCTTTGGAGCAGTCAGTCTCTCAGAGCTATCCTCATTTTGCCCCAAATAAAGCTTAACTCACAATTCTCAAGTTGTACAGCTTTTTTAGTGGACAAAGTGCAAGCGGTATAGACAAGATTGGGCTCCTTACCTGCCACACCTTAATCCCAGGCCTGATCAAACTCTTAATTCAATGTAATATATCACTCCTACAACAAAAGGATCACCTCATCTCTGAAAACATGATGCCCCTGGATAGGGAAAACTTGGCATCCACCCTCAGGGGTACTGGTGGGTGGACAGCTGTGTAAAAGCCAAAGGTACAATGGGCTGAATTCATACTTAGCAAATTACCATTGCTCATGGTCACGTACATGGACACTGGGACTTGAAGGCCCCTTTAATGACAGATTAATACAGTGAAATTGAAATACTCAAGCTTCTGGGAGTTTGCCCTGTTCCACACAGCACTCCCTGCATAGTTGATTTAATGCTGTGGCTGGAAGGCCTTCGGCATGATATATTAATTTATTGGCATTTAGATTTATGGGCTTCAAGACATGCTAAGTGAATATAATTAAAGTTAGCCAACCTGACCCTTGCTGTTCTCAAGCCTATAAGACAGTTGAGAGAATTTATATTTCTCTGCAAGCATGGGAGTGTGTTGGAACCAACTCAGTTTTGGGGAGACTGTTTTGCTTCCTTCAGTCAGGCGGGAAGAAGGAAACAGCATATATTAGCCACATTGTAAAGCCCTTATTTAAGTTCAGAGGTACTTTCCTGGCTTACTCTGTAGGTTGGATAATGTACTGAGCTTTTAAAGACTGCCAGATAGGCAATGATAAAAAAGAACAGGTTTCCAGCTGAATTGGCTGGCAGAAACTGCATCACTAAACCACTGATAGCAACTACTTTAAGAACAACTTTAAAGGGCCTAAAGCATAAAACAAGAGGACTCACAAACAGGATAAAATTTAAAAAGGGAAGGTAGACTTAGAGAAGTAAGTTAACAACAAAACAACATCATTACAAAACTAATAGTACATTAGAAACCCTGAGAAATGAATAAAACCACTGATTTTAATTGCTCCTTTGCAGGAAAAGCTTGAGAAGATATTTATTTAACAACACACAAACTATTTCTATGTGCCAACACTGTTCTAATCCCTTTATCAAAATCAACTCTTCATCTTCATTACAGTCATATGAGATAAAGACAACTATTACTTCTGCTTACCAAAGAAGGAAAATTAGGCACAGAGAGGTTTAGCATCTTGTCCAAGGTCACACAGCTAACATGCAGCTGTCTGGTTTTAAGAGTAAACAACTCCATTATGATGAACAATAATAAAATCAAACAAAAATTCATTAACATAATAATCAGTGTCATCTGCATATGACTTGCTCTGGGCCGAGCATGGTTTTAAGAGCTCTACCTATATTAAGATTTTTATTTCTAGAAACTTTCCTATGAAACAAGCACACCATCCTGACTATAATGCGGCTCAGGGAGGTTAAGCAACTGGATAGTGAAAACAGATGAAAAGCAGAAAGATAACAAAAGAAATAATCATGAGGGAAAAGACAAAAGCAATCAAAACACTTCCCAAAATATGGACCATGTAATTATTCCAAAGCAGTCTCTGAAATTCAGGGGGAAAATAATCTACATATTAAAAAAGCACATTTTAACCCAGGAAATATAAACAAAGCACAAAATGTTGAAATATCTTATATTCTAGTTAACTATTACAACTAAAAGGAAAAAAGAAAGAATTTTTCAAGCATCCTGACAGACAATAAATAATCTAGAAAGATAAAAAATATACATCTGGTATAAAATTTCTCCATGGTAACAGTAATGTCAAGTTAACAGAGCAACATCTACAAGTCCTGAAATAAAAAAGCGTAGGCTACTCAGCCAAGATATCACATAGGGTTAAAAGCCAAGACATCTTTTTAAATCGCTTAGGAAATAGGTTAATATATGCAATCATGATAACCTCAGAGATTATCAAATCCAAAAATCTTTATTCAAGAAAACATTTTACAAAAAATCTGGACAATTAAGGCAGAGAATTAAAGGATCTGGACCCAGTGTTTACAACAGTATTATTCAAAATAGCCAAGATATGGAAGCAACCTAAGTGTCCATCAACAGATGAATGGATAAAGAAGATGCTGTACACACACATATTACACATACACAACAGAATATTACTCAGCCATAGAAAGAATGAAATCCTGCCATGTGCAACAATATGGATGGACTTAAAGGCATTGTGTGTGCTTAGTCACTCAGTTGTGTCCAATTCTTTGCGACCCCCATAGACTAGTCCGCCAGGCTCCTCTGTCCATGGAGATCCTCCTGGCAAGAATACTGGAGTGGGTTGCCATACCCTCCTCCAGGGGATCTTCTCAACTCAGGGATCAAAGCCAGGACTCCCACATTGCCACCAGAGAACCATTAAGGGCATTATGCCAAGTGAAATACATCAGGCAGAGAAAGATAAATACAGTATGATGTAACTTCCATGTGGAATCTATAAAATTCAACAAACTAGAAAATATTAACAGAAAAGAAACAGACTCAGAACAAACTAGTGGCTACCCTGTGGAAAGAGGGAAGGAGAAGGGGCAATACAGGGGTAGGGGATGAAGAGGTACATACTATTGTGTATAAAATAAGCTACAAGGATGTATTGTACAACATGGGGAATATATGGATTATAAACTTTAAAAATTGTGAATTATTATACTGTACATCTATAACAAACAATATTGTATATCACATGGAACAACAGACTGGGTCAAAATTGGGAAAGGAGTATGTCAAGGCTACATATTGTCATTCTGCTTATTTAACTTCTATGTAGAGTACATCATACAAAATGTCTGGCTGGATGAAGCAAGCTGAAATCAGATTGCCAGGAGAAATATCAATAACCTCAGATATGCAGATTACATCACCCTATTGCAGAAAGAGAAGAGGAATTAAAGAGCCTCTTAATGAAGGAGAAAGAGAAGAGTGAAAAAGCTGGCTTAAAACTCAACATTCAAAAAATGAAGATCATAGTATCCAGTCCCATCACTTCATGGCAAATAGATGGGGAAACAATGGAAACAATGACAGACTTTATTTTCCTGGGCTCCAAAATCACTGCAGATGGTGAAACTGCAGCCATGAAATTAAAAGACACTTGCGCTTTGGAAGAAAAGCTATGACAAACCTAGACAGTATATTGAAAAGCAGAGACATTACTTTGCCAACAAAGGTCCATATACCCAAAGCTATGGTTTTTCCAGTAGTCATGAATGTATGTGGACCATAAAGAAGGCTGAGCAACAAAGAATTGGTGCTTTTGAACTGTGGTGTTGGAGAAGACTCTTGAGAGTCCTTTTGACTGCAAGGACATCCAACCAGTCCATCCAAAAGGAGATCAGTCCTGGGTGTTCATTGGAAGGACTGATGCTGAAGCTGAAACTCCAATACTTTGGGAAACTGATGCAAAGAGCCAACTTATTGGAAAAGACCCTGATGCTGGGAAAGATAGAAGGCAGAAGGAGAAGGGGATGACAGTGGACAAGATGGTTGGATGTCATCACCAACTCAATGGACATGAGTTTGAGCAAGCTCCAGGAGATGGTGAAGGACAGGGAAGCCTAGCATGCTGCAATCCACGGGATTGCAAAGAGTCCACGGCTGAGTGACTAAACAACAAATAACATATATTATTGTACATCAACTATATTTCCATCAAAAAGAATAATAAAGAAAAATAAATAAAGAATTTGGAAATGGAAAAATTATTTAAAATCTGGAGGTCAGCAATGAATCTGTTTACATCTACAGGCAACACTCAACAACTATAGGAATTTTGCTTACTGAATAAGAATATTGTATGTCCGGATAATATTAAAAATAAGTAACAGAAAGGTACAAGAGGATATACAGGACAAAATGTAAATAATACTGACATTTTCATCTTAGCATGGAGTTAGCCAATACTGTATAAAACAGAGAAACATAGCTAAACACTATTTCATCCTCTCAATTGTTTTCATAATCTCTCTCTTTTAAACTTGAAGGTATTTTCTTACTTTGTTTCCTCTGACTGCCTTTGTTTATTCTTGGGCAACAATAAATAATAATTAAACCAGGTACCCTCCACTGAACATTCATTCTGCACCAGGCATCATGGCCACCCACCCCTGCAGCTGCACAGCAAGTGCAAGAGATGGATGATGGGCAGCAGAGAACAGACCAAGGCTGAGGGTGTGACAGGCCCCGCCCTCAAATGCAGACTTGGAGGAGCCAATCATTCTGAGGCCACTACTGGGCTTCCATAACCTCTGCCCTCCTCCATCCTAACAGAGCTGGTCAGCTGACAGCCACAAGAAGTGTCATCTGAAGAAGGAGTAGTGGGCCTGGCATCAGGGAACAGTCAGTCCTGTTGGGTCAAATCGTGTTCACTGAACTAAGAAGAATGCAATGCACTTTTCAAAATTTCCATAAAGGAGTATTATTACACTTGGTAAGGGTGCATGTATGTAAAACAAGGTAGAAAATAAAAATAATTGCATGCATGCCCAGTTGAGGCAAATTTTGGACCAAAGATAACAAAGAGACCAAAAAATGCAACTGCCACTTCTGAAGAGCCTGGAGCAAAAACAGGATGTTGGGAGCAAAAACAGGGTACTGTGCATGCCCCCTGCACTCAACACCACCAGAGCTGGGGGCAAATCACCTAAGCCACCCCTCCAGCCCCAACCCTGAACACACCCCTATCCTAACCCCATAGAAGGAGCCAGCTTGCCCCCACTCAGCCAGTGAGTGAGCAAGGGAATCTGCTGCTTCTTGCTCCTACCTGCTGCAGTAGGGACCTCAGTAGAGCCTTGCCTGAAGAAAAAAAAAAAAAAAATCCTAACGTCAAGCACTGCTTGTATTTAAAGATCTTCAACATACAACCTATGGTGAAGGCTAGACTCCTGGTGAAGCTAAGCAGTGCTCACTGAGCTGCCAGGGTGCAGAACTGGGGGTGAGGGGTAAAGAAAAGTCTACTCTGACCTCCTAGGGACACAGAGTGCCTAGTGCCTACTATATATAAAATAGGTAACCAACAAGGCAGTGGCACCCCACTCCAGTACTCTTGCCTCTAAAGTCCCATAGATGGAGGAGCCTGGAGGGCTGCAGTCCATGGGGTCACTGAGGGTCGGACATGACTGAGCGACTTCACTTTCACTTTTCACTTTCATTTTACATTGGAGAAGGAAATGGCAACCCACTCCAGCATTCTTGCCTTGAGAATCCCAGGGACGGGGGAGCCTGGTGGGCTGCCGTCTATGGGGTGGCACAGAGTCGGACCCGACTGAAATGACTTAGTAGTAGTAACCAAAAAGGACCTACTGTATAGCACAGGGAACTCTGCTCAATATCTTGTAATTACCTATAATGAAAAAAAAATCTGAAAACATATACAAAACTAGAAAATAATTTTATTTACATACAACTGGTCTATATATACAACTTCCCAGGTGGGCACTAGTGGCAAAGAACCCACTTCTCAATGCAAGAGATGTGAGAAAGTTGGGTTCAATCCTTCATTTGAAAAGAGCCTCTGGAGGAGGACATGGCAACCCACTCCAGTATTTTTGCCTGAAGAATCTGGAAAGTATACATATATGTATATGTATATGTATATATATATATATATACATTCATACCACCCCACTCCAGTACTCTTGCCTGGAAAGTCCCATGGATGGAGGAGCCTGGTGGGCTGCAATCCATGGGGTCACGAAGAGTCGGACACGACTGAGCGACTTCCCTTTCACTTTTGACTTTCATCCATTGGAGAAGGAAATGGCAACCCACTCCAGTGTTCTTGCCTGGAGAATCCCAGGGATGGGGGAGCCTGGTGGGCTGCCATCTATGGGGTCACACAGAGTCGGACACGACTAAAGTGAATTAGCAGCAGCAGCAGCATACATTCATACATATATATAATTGAAAATAATTAAATAAAAATAAGTACATATCTTCCAACCTTTTCTATAACTGAATATAATTTCTGTCTCAAGCCTCCATCCTGTCAATTCCAGAAAAGACTAATCATATGTATTTTATGTATATGAGGCTTTTTCTCCCCAGTGTGCTTACTCTGTTGCTCACCAGGGCAGTGTCTGAGCTCTGAAAATTTATAAATCCCACCCAGGCCTGAATGGATGGTGTCTGGTCCCAGACTATGGCCCTCAGAGATGCTGACAGCTGCTGAGCTGACCAGCACCCAGCCTGTCTCTTTCCTACCGGAATGAGAAGGTGCTTTCCCACCCAGGCTCCAGGCTCCCCTCTCCAGAACATCTTCTCCCCATCCAGTGGGTATCCCTTCTTGGCTCCTTCTGCCCCATTCTGGAACATCCCATGGATTTCCCAGGCCCTCTCAGCCTAGACCCTTCTGTGACCAGGTCTACTCTATGTATCAGGCTGAGGGAAGGTGGGAAGGAGGGGGCTTAGAGGGATTCACTGCCTCCCAAGCTGGTAAAGCAGAGAAGGCAATGGCAACCCACTCCAGTACTCTTGCCTGGAAAATCCCAAGGACGGAGGAGCCTGGTAGGCTGCAGTCCATGGGGTCGCTAGGAGTCAGACACAACTGAGAGACTTCACTTTCACTTTTGACTTTCATCCATTGGAGAAGGAAATGGCAACCCACTCCAGTATTCTTGCCTGGAGAATCCCAGGGACGGGGGAGCCTGGTGGGCTGCCATCTATGGGGTTGCACAGAGTCAGACACAATTGAAGCGACTTAGCAGCAGCAGCAGCAGCAAGCTGTTAAAGAATCCGCCTGTATTGCGGGAGACCTGGGTTCGATCCCTGGGTTGGGAAGATCCCTTGGACAAGGGAAAGGCACTCCAGTGTTCTGGCCTGGAGAATTCCATGGACTGTGTTGTCCATGGGCTTGCAAACAGTCGGATATGACTGAGCAACCTTCACTCACTCACTTGAGCCCCCTCTACCTGCCAAGGCTCAGGAAGAAGACCAAGATCTTCCTATCCCTGCAGTGCCACATTTATCTGAGGTGGCTGCTGCCCCTTCACCCCAGGAGCCTGCAGCCAAGTATCTTTTTCATTTGTCCATTGTTGCTTCTTTTTCCACAGTAGGTAAGTGGGTCCAACCCTCTTCAAAGTCAAGAGCTGAGATGGGAGGAGAGTGTTCTAAATTCTAAAAGGAAGATTACCAAGAATGAAAGCTACATTTGTTACCATGTCAAAATATCACCACCCACTTCCATTCAACATCAATGTGGGCAGACAGCCACAGGCAGGCAGAAACACACAGGCAGAGACGTGCCTCTGTGCTCAAAGAAATGGGCTTTGGTTTCTGGAAAACTCTTCCCGTGCCACTGCCTGCATGCTTCCACGGCTGCAGAACCTGCAAGGTCTCACTGTCCTGGCTGGTGTGGATCCTCCCACTCCCTGATGCAACTGCCTTAGGAAAGAGTCCGGGCACTGAGTACCCAGAACTGCCCTAGGCATCTGAGATCCTGCTCCAGTCTGAGGTTGTCGTGGATTCCCTAAGGAGTCCTGGGCAGCCAGGCAGCAACTAGCCTCTGGAAGCAGAAACTGAGATCCAGCAGCTTACACACAGATGGGGCATGATGGACTCTGGAGACCAAAATCACACCTGAGTCAACCAGCCCTGCTTTAGGAGACAGTGGGCCAGTCACTCCACAGTCACCATGCAACGTTACCACCTCTCCTGGCATCACCTTAGCACAGAGGATGACTAGTCTATGGCAAACTGAGTGAAAAGATTTCCCTTCACAGCTGTTGCTGCACCTGTATACCTCTTTCCCCACCCCTCTCAACTGGGTTCCAGTAATGAGCACATTCCCCTTCTAAACTGATAGTCGCTCAGTCGTGTCTGCATCTTTGCGACCCCATAGACTGTAGCCCACCAGGCTCCTCTGTCCATGGCTCCTCTGTCCGGGATTCTCCAGGCAAGAATACTGGAGTGGGTTGCCATTCCCTTCTCCAGGAGATTTTCCTAACCCAGGGATGAAAGCTGCGTCTCCTGCATTGCAGGTGGGATGTTTACCATCTGAGCCAAAAGGGAAGATGCTTTCCCTTCTAAACAAGGGTGGAATTGGTTCTGGGGTAGTGGGGGCTCCTTCCTGGAAGGGAAGTGTCCTGCCCAGGGGCCAGCAGTCCTGGAGATGCCCATGGGGTGGTGGTCCTGGAGGCCCCACACCCTCTTCCAAGGGCAGCAGTGCAGGTGGCATTCAGGGACAAAGCACAGACTCAGCCTCAGACATGGGCTCAGACCTGGCCCAGCTGGGAATCTGTTTCCAAAGGGAGCCATGCTTGCTAAAGCCACAACCTCCATCTGACCATGTCCTGCTCACAGGGCCAGCAGGGGTCAAGCAAAGAAGCAGGACATTATCACCCTGGCGCCTCGATGGAAACAGGGCCTTCCAGGCATCTTATCTCCCCCAGCCCTTCTGTTTTAGGTGGAAGAGGTCATAAAGGGCAGCCAGTTTCTTCTTCACGATTTTGGCATCTCGAGGTTGGGGACGTGCTCACACTCACCCTCTCTATAGCCAGTTCTATCCACTTCATGCCCCCAGGCCTTCCATAACCCTAACCCTAACCATCAGCATAACCAGGTGGCTCAACCCCATTCTTTGTATCTTTATTCTACAGACTCTTCAAGTGTGGGGTATCCACAAAGCATGATTATTTTTGGAACAGTTCTTACTCTATGTTGAGGACTCCTAATTCCAAAGATGAATTACAGAATTCCCTTGAAAAATTCCTCAACAACCATTTCAAAGCTTGGGCCATCATCCTGTTTACAAGCAGATACCGGCAGGTTTACATGGTGTCTGGCAGAGGGGGAGGCTGGTGGTTGAACAGCCGGTGTGTCAGGCCTCAGTTCAGTTGCTCAATGTCCGACACTTTGCAACCCCATGGACTGCAGCACGCCAGGCTTCCCTGTCCATCACCAACAACTTTTGGAGCTTACTCAAACTCATGTCCACTGAGTTGGTGATGCCATCCAACCATCTCATCCTCTGTTGTCCCCTTCTCCTCCCGCCTTCAATCTTTCCCAGCATCAGGGTCTTTCCAATGAGTCAGTTTTTCACATCAGGTGGCCAAAATATTGGGGTTTCAGTTTCAGCATCAGTCCTTCCAATGAATATTCAGGACTGATCTCCTTTAGGATGGACTGGTTGGATCTCCTTGCAGTCTAAGAGACTCTCAAGAGTCTTCTCCAACACTGCAGGTCAAAAGCATCAACTCCTCAGTGCTCAGCTTTCCATACACTCTCACATCCATACACGACTACTGGAAAAACCATAGCTTTGACTAGATGGACCTTTATTGGCAAAGTAATGTCTCTGCTTTTTAACATGCTTTCTGGGTGTGTCATAGCTTTTCTTTCAAGAAGCAAGTGTCTTTTAATTTCATGGCTGCAGTCACCATCTGCAGTAATTTCGGAGGCCCCCAAAATAAAGTCTCTCACTGTTTCCATTGTTTCTCCATCTTTTTGCCATGAAGTGATGGGACTAGATGTCATGATCTTAATTTTCTGAATGTTCAGTTTTAAGCCGACTTTTTCACTCTCCTCCTTCATTTTCATCAAGAGGCTCTTTAGTTCTTCTTCACTTTCTGCCATAAAGGTGGTGTCATCTGCATATCTGAGGTTATTGATATTTCTCCCGGCAACCTTGATTTCAGCCTGTGCTTCATCCAGCCCAGTGTGTCTCATGATGTACTCTGCATATAAGTTAAATAAGCAGGGTGACAATAGACAGTCTTGATGTACTCCTTTTCCTATTTGGAACCAGTCTGTTGTTCCATGTCCAGTTCTAACAGTTCCTTACTCACCTGAATACAGATTTCTCAGGAGGCAGGTCAGGTGGTCTGGTATTTCCATCTCTTGAAGAATTCTCAACAGTTTGTTTTGATCTACACAGTCAAAGGCTTTGGCACAGTCAATGAAGCAGAAGTGGATGTTTTTCTGGAACTCTCTTGCTTTTTTGATGATCCAGCGGATGTTGGCAATTTGATCTCTGGTTCCTCTGCCTTTTCTAAATCCAGCGTGAACATCTGGAAGTTCATGGTTCACATACTGCTGAAGCCTGGCTTGGAGAATTTTGAGCATTACTTTACTAGCGTATGAGATGAATGCAATGGTGCAGTAGTTTGAGCATTCTTTGGCATTGTCTTTCTTTGGGATTGGAATGAAAACTGACCTTTTCCAGTCCTGTGGCCACTGCTGATTTTTCCAAATTTGCTGGCATATTGAGTGCAACACTTTTACAGCATCATCTTTTAGGATTTGAAATAGCTCCACTGGAATTCCATCACCTCCACTAGCTTTGTTCATAGTAATGCTTCCTAAGTCCAAAGTCCACTTGACTTTGCATTCCAGGAAATCTGGCTCTAGGTGAGTGATCATACCATTGTGGTTATCTGGGTCATGAAGATATTTTTTGTATAGTTCTTCTATGTATTCTTGCCACCTCTTCTTAATATCTTCTGCTTGTTTGGTCCAGACTATTTATGTCCTTTATTGTGCCTGTCTTTGCATGAAATGTTCCCTAATGTATTTCTAATTTTCTTGAAGAGATCTCTAGTCTTTCCCATTCCATTGTTGTCCTTTATTTCTTTGCCTCCCCTCCATGTGCCCTGCCAACTAAGAAGAGAGGTGTTCACAGGAAAGGATGCTCACTGAATCTCTACACAGATATTCTGCATTGTTAGCCCTCTATTACAGATGGGGGCTTCCCTGATTGCTCAGTTGGGAAAGAATCTGCCTGCAATGCAGGAAACCCTGGCTCAGTTCCTGGATAGGGAAGATCTGCTGGAAAAGGGATAGGCTACCCACTCTAGTATTCTTGGGCTTCCCTTGTGGTTCAGCTGGTAAAGAATCTGTCTGCAATGCAGGAGACCAGGCATCAATCCCTCGATTAGGAAGATCCCCTGGAGAAGGGAAAGGCTACCCACTCCAATGTTCTGGCCTGGAGAATTCCATGGACTGTATAGTCCATGGGATTGCAGAGTTGGACACAGCTGAGCGACTTTCACTTTCACAGATGGAGGAACGACATCAGAGAGTAAAACAAATTGGTCAAGGTCCCTGGGAGAGTGAGCAGAAGAGGCCGGACCATGAGGCAGGTCAGCACGTCCCCAAAGCCTGTGAGCGTTATAGACGCCACTGTCCTTCAGGCAACCTTTCCTGTAAGACGCGCTCTCTGAGGGTCACGTGAAGGATGGGGAAGGCGCCAGACATGGAAAGGTGATGGATGTTCCATGGGCATTATCTTGCTCCATCCTCACAGCATCTCCTGCGGTGCGAAAGGAGACTGAGATACAATTCACCTAAGTGACAAGCTGAGGGTCACTTGACCAATCCTCCTTCATCTTTGGGTCCAGGGCTGGGGGGAGGAACAAGAGGAAACAGAACCAGCTTCTGAGCAGTTGCCCTGACACAGCTGAGCACAAAGTGCCCTGCCCCCGGCCCCACGGTGAAGCAACTTTCCAAACCTGCCTGCACAGAAGCCACTGCCTTTGCCCTGCCCCCAGCGTGTGCTGTGGTCCCTGTGGGTGAGGAGGGGCTCCCCTGCTTCCTATCACAAGCTTCTCTTGCTGTCAAACTCTGGGTGCAGCTCTCTCAGGCCGTTCCCACCCCTGCTCAGACCACTGAGGTCTGCCCCTCACTCCTCCACCCCAGCCCTCACTAGCTGTCCCCCAAACACCTCCTGACCATGCCTCCCACAGCCACAGGTCCAGGGATGCCCTCACTGCCCCAGATCACACTCTCAGCTGCCAGTAAAACCATCTGACAACAGTGGCTTTAACAAGACAGAGGATTTGTCCCCTGTCCCATAAGTGAAGTCCATGGGGTGCATTGTCCAAAGCTTCATAGTGACTAGGCCCCCTACCTTTCTGCTCCACTCTCCTTAGCATAGGGTCTTAACTTCTCTAGTAGCCAAATGGACCAAGATGGCTGCAGGAGCTCCAGACATCATACCCAAGTTCCAGGTGGCAACAAGGAGAAGAGGGGGAACCCCACCTGCAGTCAGGGATGATGAATTCACTGGCGCCTGTGACACAGTGCCCAGTTGTGCAGGAGCAGGTTGGCAGAAGGCAGAGGGGAGGTAGGCTTGCCCCAGGAATGGGGCTTTTCCAGACTTGCTGGAGGAAAGCAGAGATGAGAGTGTCCATGGGGATAGGGAAGCAACACTAAAAGGATGCATCACAGAGAACTCTAAGTTGGGTAGGGAGACAGAAAGGGGTGCTGCCTGGGTGGGTGTGGAGCAGGAGGGAGCTGAGGTCACAAAGTGGCTGAGGGGCAGAGAGCTGAGGGAAGGGTTGGAGAGTCTCAATAATATCCAGGATCCAAAGGGATGCAGGCATGGGCCGTGGCCCTACACTCCCAGCGATGGTCTGCAGAGACAAGGAGGCCGAGAAAGCTGAGGCCAGTGTGTATGAGTGTATCGGGCAGATCATCAGGTGAAAGATGACACGCTGAGGAGGTGGCGAGCAGATCCCAGCACAGGTGCAAGGCTCAGGTGACAACACACAGCAGTGACTGGGCCATGGTGACTGGGGCAACAGGAGAGCAGTGGGTGATGGGAGAGGACCTCAGAGTTCTGACTACACACCCCATCTCCACTGGAGGGGAGGACATCAACAGCCCCAGGCAGGAGGGGAGGGATGTTTCCAGGAGGGGTAAGCAAGGGTACAGAAGTGGGCAAGTGAGTGGTGAGCGCTGGAGCACGGCAGAATCCATTCTGGTGGAGAAGCCACCCATGGGGACCAGGTGGATGCCATGGGGCTGGAGGCGTAGAGTTTGACAAAAAAAGATGAGGCTCAGATTGGGCGGGATAGGGGTATCTGGTAAACTGGGCCCAGAGCCCATCTGGGTTCAACAGCACCCCTGAAGCACAAGGAGAACCCCACTCCAGGGCCACATGGCCCGGTTCCATCCATACCCGGCGCCCGAGTTTACAGGGGAAAAGGACCAGCCGTCTTATGTTTTTTAATTCCGAATCTGGTGACCTGAAGTTTCCCGGGACGGGATTTCGGAAGAACCTACAGGAGTCGAAAGGGCAGCATGTCCAGACCCAAGTCACAGAGGGGTATGCGGACAAAAACCAGGCACAGCGCCTCCCCAGCCCTGCAGCCCAGCTTTCCCCCCAACCCGCGCCCGCCTCAGACCTTCCCAAAGCAGGCAACCACTCTCCACTCTCCTGGCCCCACCTCTAGGGACCTAGGGACTCCCAGGAGGGGCGGGCCTGCGGGAAACGCTGGCCGGTTGTCACCGTTCCAGGTCACTGTTCCTCGGAGCCCAGCCCAGGATCTGACTCCAGCCGCATCTCCACCCGCCTGGGAGCTGAGTTCTGGGGGCTGGGCTGAGAAGGTTCAGCCTTCCGCTGCTTTCTCGCTGGGCAGACTTGAGCAAATCACCCGACCTCTCTGGTTCTCACTGTTTGTTCAGCCGGGATAGCACGGTGGACCAGAGAGGAAGCGCAGTGCGCCTGGGGCCACGCGGGGTGGGAGGTGAGGGGCAGGGACGCGGGCGGCGCAAGCCCTCCAGCCCTCAGGACCCAGGTCCGCCTCCCGCACCGCCAGCTCCACGGTCTGCGTGACTGGCCCAGGCTGAGCCGCCAAGGCTTCCCCCATTCCCTTCCTTCCAGAGCGGTGCACCCCAGCTGGAACAGCCACCCATGGGCTCTGTGCCGCCGGGCATCAGGAACGAGCCTGGCCACGCTTACTCCGGCGGCCTCCGGGCACCCTAGCCCTCACCCTGAAGCTACCCGGCTCTGCGCAAAAGCCCCCACCGAGTCTGCCCGCTCAGCCTTTTCTGCGCCGAGTAACCGTGTACAAGCCACGCCCATTCCGCGGGCCTCAGTTGGCCCATCTATGCCGCAAGGAGTGGAAGAGCCAGGATGGATAACTGCCGAGGAGATCCGAAAGCTCTGGGATTGTTCTCCCCGGCGCCGCCCGCGGAGCCACGGCGCGAATGGCGGCATGCGCGTGCTGTGTGCGCCCTCTAGTGCTCACTCCCTGCCACAGCGCTATTTTGACCTGGAAGCCCCCAGCACCCCTTTGAAAAGTGATTACTGAAAGTCAATAGGGAAGGGAATGGGATAAACAAACCTCAGAATGCATACATAATAGGCGTGTGATAATGAGTGCGCGAGCATGCGAATGAATGGACAGCAAAATGAATGCATGCACAGAGTGAGCCAAGCCAATTAATGGACTGTTTGGGGGCTATTTTCAAACATTTCACTTAGACTAAAAAGTCAGACTGCTTATCCTGCCCACAAGGCCTTGTGGGCAGCATGGACCTGGTCCACTCTCACCCTGCCTTTTGCACCTGAAGCGCACCAAGTATTTCTCCTGCTCCACATGTCTGTGCTTGCCTTTTCCACTTCTGGAATCTGTCCCCGGCTGTCTCATGGCTGCCACTTCTCCTCCTTGGGTCCTAGTCCTACCCCAGGCCTGGGAGTTGTGAAGTGAAAATATCTTCTGCCATATTAATCAACAAGAAATGTCACAGCCATCAGCGATTCCTGGCCTCCAAATGTGAATGAGGGCTCCCAAAACTGCCGGATGCTGCCACCCCACTGAGGAGCTGGGGGAATGCCAGAAGCAAGGTGAACAAGGAAAGAGGATTTGGCCCCAGAAAGCTGAGGTGCAGATGAAAAGAATGAATTCAGTGAGCCCAGAGGCTTGCATCTTCCATTGCAACAAATGCTAAATTCCTTAACTTCATGCCTGACTTTTTATGTTCAGACTGTTGGCTCCCTTTGTTGCAGACTTGTATAAAGCCTGACTTCCCCTCCTGCCTGCTTGGAGCAGTTTTCTGAGAGCTACTGAAAAAACTCCAAGCTACTGTCTCCTGGGCTCAGAGTCCTAAGCATTCCCACCAGATAAAATAAACTGCCTACTTTCAGGTTGTGACTATATTTTTTAGTCAACAGAGTCCAGCTCCTTCATTCTCCTCCTGGTGGTCGCTACTGGGGAGCTCCCCTCTCAGCCAGGTCACCTCCAGCATCTGTCTCTCCTATGACCACCAGGACTCAGCTAAAGTGCATGTCCCCTTTTGGTCTCCTGAGTGCTCAACCCATGGTAGGTACTCAGGACAAATGCAGGTGAGAGGGCAGTTTGCTGGTGACCTTTCTTGGCACAGAAGTTCCCAGGGGTGGGCTCCACCTCCTGGATCCACCCACCTGCTCTGGAGCTGACACCACCCTCTGGCCCCAGGACAAGGGGGAGGGGTGGACGGACCCAGGGGCAGGGAATCCAAAACAGGGGAGTCCAACCTGGGGTTCCTGGGGGCTGGGAGACTTCAGTCCTGGGGCTAAGGTGGGAGCTGGGGGAGAAGTAGGTTATTAACTGCCAGCCTGTTCCTCATGCTGGCCTCTCCCTCTCCCTGGGACAGAGTAGTTCAAGGAGCTGTGTTAATTAACTGTGGTGATCATCACAGAACAGAGCTCAGGATGGCTTTGTTCAGCCTCCAGTGATAGCAATACGACCTGCTTCCTCCCCAAGTTCCCACAATTGACTTCTCACTCCCTTGATTCCAGGGAGCCTGGCAGATTTCAGTGCAGCTCAATTAAAAGGGTTCCATCAGTTTAAAATGGTGTTTGATTACAGAAGGGCTCCTTGTCTGTGACCCTCACAGCCTCTTCGATGATCAAAGTGGGGTGAGGAGGCCCCAGAGCTCATTTTCTCTTCCCTGTCTGTGCAGTCAGATCCATTTCATCTCTGCTGTCCTGTGAGCACCACCAGTCACCTTAATTTTCTGGTTAGTTTGCCCTTTCTGAATTTGTGCACAGGAGAGAGAACATGAGGAACCTCCACCCTTCATTTAACCGGGAGAGGTGGTGCCTTGGATGCGCAACTCCAGCGGCCGGTGAAGCAGGTAGACTGGGCTGTCAGGTGGGAGATCTGGGTTCCCTCTCAGGGCAGGCACCCAGGGTCTGACCTCACCAATCCTATCCAGGAGTCAGCGGAAGCTTGGAACCAGCTGCGCTGCTTCTGCAAATGTGCTGCTGCTCTGTTCAGTCTCATTTCTTACTGAGCATGTCATGTGTGTCCCAGGCCCAAGCAAATCCAGTTCCCAAGAAGGTCAATTTTTTTTTTTTTTTTAAGAATCAGGTATGTGTATCTACGGGCTTCCCTGGTGGCTCAATGGTAAAGAATCTGCCTGCCAATGCAGGAGACACAGGTTCAATCCATGGATCAGGAAGATCCCCTGGAGATGGAAATGGCTATCCACTCTGGTATTCATGCCTGGGAAATCCCATGGACAGAGGAACCCGGTGGGCTACAGTCCATGGGGTCACAAAATGACTTAGTGACTAAACCACAACAATATCTACATCTGAATGGGATCCAAACCCAGGGCCATCTGATCTCAGAGCCTCTCCAGAATGCTTGTCTGCATTCCCTCCATCACCATGCTGCCCGCAACACTCTCCCTACCATGTCACTGGACCTCTGCTTCTTAGCGAATGTTTAACTGGAACTGGGAACTCTCTGCCTGTAACATCAACTCAGAGAGCCCATCTCACCCTTGAGATCCCATGGCATCACACACAGTGTGCTCCCATCACACACAGTGACCTTGAAGGAGGGATGGTCACTAACCATCTCCCCTCCCTGCCTGTTTCCAAGCTCAGCATCCCCAGAACTTTTCAGGCTCCTCAACATGAAGTTTCCTCTTCTTCTGCTGATCAGGTGATCAACATGGACAGACTCATGCTGAGAGCTGTCTTCGCAGTGGTAGGGGGCGTGAAATTTCTGTTTGGCTCTGTTAGCCTCAACCGGACTCCTTGCATAGCGATCTGGGCGGTTTATCCACAGAATTTGTCCCTGACTCCCAGTCTCTCTCCTCTCTGAGATTTCTCCCTGCACTTTCCTGCATCTGTGGTTGTCCCAAGTCTGTCCTCTCATTCGACAGCCATGAGACTCCGGGATTTCTGTTCCTGCATTCACATCTCAGTGGTCACACTGATGCCAAGCTCCAGCTGGTCTCTCTCCTCCCACTGCCGTGTCCATCCACTTTCGTTGACTTCCCTGTGCCTCAGTGCAGTCGTTTCAACACTGTGCCCAGAGTCACGTTATGCCCTCTGGCAGAGTTAGTGCAGCAGGACTGTTAGGAGAACTGCAGGCACCCTCCATTGCCAGTTTTCTTCTCATAATCTACCCTGGGTCTTGTCAACTGAAGGAAAACACATGACTTAAAAGTTGGGTGTTAAGTTTTATTTGGGGACTTTACTGAGAACCATAGCCTGGGAGACAGGCTCTCGGTAGCTCTGCAGAACTGCTCCGAAGAGGTAAGGGAGGAGCCAGGATACACAGGAGTTTTTGCTAAAAAACAAACAAACCAAACAAAAAACCCACGTGGTCAAACATCAAAAGCTAATGATACACACATACACACAAAACCCCAGACATCTTGAGTTAATAACTTTAGTGCTTTCCTATAGAAAGATGCAGGAGTCTGGGCTTATTGAAATTATTCCTTTGATGTGCATCCTGTCTAGGGCCAGTGTCCTGTTTTTCTCCATCTTGAATTCCCTTCAGGGTGGTTGCAGCAGATGATGGGCAGATCCTTGCAGAACTGGAGTACAGGCCACGTTCCTTGCCCACAGACTGAATATCTCAACTGGTCAGCACATGTGTTACAGCAACTCCCCCGGTAATTGGTTCTAAGGAATGACAGGTGAGATACCATCCCCCATGTCTAAAATAAGAACCAAGCACCTTCCCCAGTGTTTTATTTTAAAATGAAATGAACAGACACTCCACAGCTGTGCTGCGTGCATATTCAGTCGCTTCAGTCATGTTCGATTCTTTGAGACTTTATGGACTACAGCCCACCAGGCTTCTCTGTCCATGGGATTCTCCAGGCAAGAATACTGGAGTGGGTTGCCAGCCCTCCTGCAGAGGATTTTTCCAACCCAGGGACTGAACTCACGTCTCCTGAGTCTCCTGCATTGCAGGCGGGTTCTTTACCTGCTGAGGCAGCTGGGAAGCCACAGTAGTACCTATACCAGCCCAAAGTGTCTCAAGGTGGGAGGTCCCCAGGGGCTTCAGTCTGCACAAACCTGTCCCCTTATCCCCACTTGTACAGGGACTTCGGGGCACCCCATCCAAACCCATTGTCCAGCAACCTGTGGCAGGCCCTGAGGCTGGGAGGCAACCAAGAATTCTTTTCCAGCCCTGCCCATGGATTCCAGTCTCCTCCTTCAGTGAAGACCCTGATCCCACCTCCCGATCTCTGGGCAGCCCCAGGCTGCACGGCTACTATGTTCCTACCCTCTACAGCAGGCAGACCTGTCTTCAGAAGCTTCTGGAACCTGAGGGCTAGGGTGTAGAGGGCAGAGTTGCTTCCCCTCTTTTTGACCAACAAAACTCACTTCTTTTTATTGCAGACATAGAGACGCACCAATCAGACCCCCTTCCAAGGAAAGACTCAGTGCCCTAAATGGGGTTCACTGGCAGCCCCACTAATTCCTTCAGGTCTGCTCAGCCTTCAGGACAAGGTAACTCCACTTTCTCGGCTGCCTCCCTGCAGGTGAATGAGGCATTTTCCCAGTGCAGGACCCTGGAGAGACAGATCCTGTGATCTGGAGTGCTCCCCATCCTGCTCCCGTGGGTTGGCACACTCAAGATCTCACCATGGCCTGAAGACTTCACTGTCCTGTCCTACTCTGTCCTCTCCCTTCCATGAGGGCTACTCCTGAGAAATCTATTGTTCTCCCAACTCCAGCCATCAAACACATCCATCCTGAGAATCCTCTACCCAGCTCTCTGCTGGGCCCTCTCTGTCCAGGCCTGCACTCTGCCTCCAAGCCTTTCACAAGCACCAGCTGTCCCTCTGCTCCTGGTCTCAGCAGATAGTTTGCCCAGCCCTCCCTCTTCTTAAGAGCCAGCGCCTCATAGCACCTTGACACTGAAAGGGTCTAACTGTCACTATTCCTAATCAAGTTAGATCAGACCAGTCTTGTTGGTAGCACCAACTGCAGACCCTGGACGCTGCCAGACACATTGCTATGGTCTCCACAAATCCTTGTCAAGTGAATGAATGCATGAATGCCACCAGGCAGTTCCTACAGAAAAAGGGGAGAGCTGACCACACAGGGCACGCACCCTGACTCCCGCTCAGAGACCTCTCCGAAGGGAGCTGACCTCAACCACCAGGAGACAAGGCAATGGACCTGGCAGAAGTGACAGGTTTTAATTTGTAATTGTTTCCATCCTGATTTCCTGCTTCTGTTCCACTGGTAGGCTCCTATGTAAATCTGCTTTGTCCTAACTGCCCAAGGAGAAACAAAAATACAAGAGCAAGCAGATGATTTGTGTGGAAGGCTTGAGTGTGGAAAATGGATGTGGGAGACACGAGGGGGGCGGGGTGGATGCGCCAGGGACTAGAGTGGCTTGGATGCCTGCTTTTCTTAAGGACAGTAACAGCCACGAGTTACTGTGCAGGACCACACACATACACACACACACACACACACACACACAGAGGGCTTCCCAAACATGCTGCTTCCCACACATGGGAGGCAGTCACTGTGTCCATTTTTAAGGTGAGAAAACTGAGGCATGAGCAAGTTGAGTAACTTGTGTTAAACCAAGCAGCCAGTGTTTGCTGGAGGCTAGATTTATGCCAGGCTGACTAGTCGAGGTCTGTGAGGACTGTGAGGTGTGATTAGAATAAGGCCCTGATCCCCAGATGCCCCTCACCTGCTGAGAGCCATCTATAATGCCAGCAACAGCTCTGGTGGGCATTAACCCAATTAGATAAATGTGCTTGAGCCCGCACTGTACCAGGCAGGGGATGTGGACAAGGGCGTGGCTGCTCCTGCCTCTGGCTCCAGGAGTGCAGGGCAGGGGGTGATGGCTGAGGAGCCCAGCTTGGGCATCACTCAAACTTGTTCTGCAGCAATGGGGATAAGGAGTTCTGGGGAGGTGTGGAGGGAGGCAAGGCTTTCCTCAGGGCTGATCTATAAAAGCTGGTTCTGAAGGAGGAGCAGTGTCTGGCCATGTACCTTGAGGGTCAGGGGCCTCCCTCCCAGCACAGGGAATGTGTGTGCAGTTCCAGAGGTGCCCAGACGTCTGGGGAGGTGTTTGGAGCAGCAGTGAGTGGAGAAGAGGGACGAGTGAGCTCGGGCCAGGTGGTGAGTCACATTGGGGGAACATGACCTTTGGGCTGAGGCTCAACCAGAGCACCCCCACCCCACTCCACCCCCCCCCCCCCCAAGTAGATGATGCGCTGGTGGGAGGTCCTAGCAGTCATTCTCCCCCACTCACTCTCTTTCCTCCTGGCCCCAGGAGTCCACTGTGGCTGCAAAGTACTGAGTTGGAGAAGCTGAAATCCCACCTAGGGTAGTGGCCTCTCACCATGTATCTGAAAAGTGAAGCTAAAGTGCTAGTCACACAGTCATGTCTGACTCTTTGCAACCTCACGAACTGTGGCCCTCTGGGATCCTCTGTCCATGGGCTTTCCCAAGCAGGAATACTGGAGTGAGTAGCCATTTCCTCCTCCATAGGATCTTTCTGAACCAGGGATCGAACCTGGGTCTCCTGTATTGCAGGCAGATTCAGGGAAGGCCACCATGTATAGCTGATTACATTTAGAAACTGAGAACAGAACAGGCCTAGATTGTGAACAGTGTGTTAAAAGATGCCTGTCTTGTGCACCGCACTTTTCCTAGCACCCAGCACAGCACCAGGTACATGGCAAGGACTCAACTAATCGACGGACGGATGGAGAGCTGGAAGAACAGACTAAAAAGCATCAACTGTGTTCTACCCTAAGAGCATCATTAACCCACACAACTCATCAACACCCAGCAAGCATGTTCACTAGCACGCACTCACTTGCGATGCTCACATCCCCCTATACTCACAAGTTCCTGCACATGTAAAGAAATGTATACACACACACACACTGCCCAGCTATTCTGGAGAGAAGGATTTAGACATAGATGCCAATCCATAGACAGTGTGCAGGGGTAGGGAGCCGTCTGCCAGTCAGTGCAGGTTACCACTAGTGGCCCCAAAGTTGAGATAGTGGGTCGTGACCAGTTCTTTGAGAAAAAAAGAAAAAAGAATAGAACTATGTGGAAGTATAAGAGTAAGTGCTAGCTGGTGAAACTTTGTTTTCATTTACGTGCATACCTGTCCTGGCTTGCCATGTAGCACTAGCTTCTTACAGTGGCATTGTTGTCAAAAATTTTCAAAGCTCTTGACTAGTGGCTAGAACCACTTGTTCTCACTCTTGGATGCAGAAATCCAAGGTGTTGTCTGGCAGCAGCTGGAGGTATTTAAGCTGGGTTTCAGTAAGAATCCTCTGACTCTAGGTCTCTTGGCTCAGAGGTGGCCTCTCGGGTGTAGAAAAGGTCATGTGTCCACCCCTGTGTGTTACTGCACACCTCCTCAGCTGGAGGGAGTAACCACCCTTGTCCACAAGATGCTGACAGTCTGATTTTAAAAGTCCAAAAAGGGCTGGGGAGGCAACTGCAGTGCAGAGTGATACAAGCTACTGTAAAATTACAAGGCTTCACAGCTGGCTGAGGGTGATCTGGGGCTCAAGGACAGTATCAGTGTGGATGTGACCTGGACAGAAATCTTTGAAATACTGGATTTGACTGCATGGTAAAGAGGAAGAAGCAAGGAAGCGAGAGGGGAGGAGTGGGGATTGTGAGGAGGCGCTCAAGGCAGAGGTAATGGTGTAGATGAGGTGTGGAAGCTTAAGATTACTCCATGCTCTCTAGAAACAGAGGGTGATTTTGTGTTCTCTGAGCATAAAATTCATTGAGTGTGTGGCCTCAAGACAGTGGTTAGAAACATGGGTAAGCTGATGCTCAGTTCCATCTGCTCAACGCTAAGTGATCTGAGCAGGCAAAGGCCGAGTCTCACACTGGCCCCACAGCACTAATCCCAACCGCAAACCTAACCCTGACTCTGCAGCTCCTCATCCCGCTCCCCACTCCCAGCATCCCCGTTTGGAGCTCTCTCCTATGTTTTACCACATCTGTGTCACCTAAGGAAGCATTGAACTTTCTAGAGCCCTGTCCAGTCCTGAAAACGCCCCTGTACATCATTCCCCACTGCCAACCCTGGAGGAAGCAGGAGGAGAGCTGACCCACCACCAGTCTAGGCCCCACTCAGTGCCCAGAGCTCCCTTTCTCACAACACCAACACCAGTAATACATCCCGGGAAGGTGTGAGCCAGCTGTTCCAGGTGCCCATGGAGTGAGTTCTCCGCATGTCAGAGAAATAACCCTGTATTGACTTCCTCTCTGTGCACCTACCCCGCCGATTTTGCAGGGTGAAAGAAAAGGAGGGAAAGACTCATACCCTGGCTCTCTTAGAGCAAAAGTAATGCAGCCAGGCACAAGGACCACTGGGCTGTGGAGGGCTGTTCTGTGAGGCACTGCCTTGGCAACTCCCGGCTCCTGATGCTCCAGGTCAGGAAGTGGCCCCTCCTTTGCCACCTGGGACATGCCCTCCAGCCCGGTCCTTCACCTCCTGCCCAAATGATTTTCCCTTAAAAAGACAGTTTCCACACTGTACTAGTCAGAGTTGTCTAGGGAAGCAAAAGCAGTAAAAGACAGATAAGTAGGCAGATAGATAAATAGATAGATAGAGATAGATACATATACATAAACATACCCACACATGGATACAGAGACACATAATAGATACATAGGTTTTTTAATGCTGGCCATTCTGACTGGTGTGAGGTGATACCTCATTGTAGTTTTGATTTGCATTTCTCTAATAATCAGTGATGTTGAGGATTTTTTCATATGTTTATTGGCCATCTGTATATCTTCTTTGGAGAAATAACTATTTAGGTCTTCTGCCCATTTTTTGATTGGGCTTTTTGTTTTCCTGCTATTGAGCTGTATGAGCTGCTTATATATTCTGGAAATTAATCCTTTGTCAGTTATTTTTCATTCGCAATTATTTTCTCCCATTCTGAGGGTTGTCTTTTAATCTTATTTATTGTTTTCTTTGCTGTGCAAAAGGAGAAGATGTGGAGAAAAGGCAACCCTCCTACAGTATTGGTGAGAATGTAAACTGACATAGCCATCATGGAGAGCAGTATGGAGATTCCTTAATGATGACACCGTTTCTCCACCACACTAAGCCCTATTGTTTCACACCCCAGCAGGACAAATCCTCTAGGATGACAGGGAGCCTCTGACACACACCCCAGGGACCGTCGCACCAGCCCCATATGTCCCTGGAGGGGAGCAGGACCTGGCTCTGCTCCCAAGTGGCTCGGTGCCAGAGCCAGTCTGTCACCCTCTGGCGTCACACTTTCATCACTGAAGCCCTGATCCCCCACACATGGCCGCAGGGGCCGGTATCATGGAAGGCTAGAACATGTCCCGCTCTCAAGGAAAGGAGAAAATAAATGTCCTATTAAAAGGAGAAGAGCAGTGCTCTCATTTGTCTGTGAAGTCTCGTGTACAGGGAGTTTTATCAGCCATGAAATTAGGACTTCACGCTCCCCGTGGCTGGCAGCCCAGCGAGGGCTGGGGCACCGCCTCAGCGCCTCTGGTGAACCACAGGGGACCCCACTCCCCAGCCCAGTGCCCCCTGATGCCCTTGGGTGATTTAAAAGCAGCCTGTTTCGTGGTAGCCACTACTGTGGGCCAGGCCACACACTGCAGCCTTCATGGTACACAGAGCAAGGATGTCCCAGCCCTGTCCCTGCGCTTTGCTGGCCTGGCTCAACCAAGGGAATGGAAACCAGCTTCTGCATCTGAACAAACAGGCTCTCTCCACCTGCAAGGACTTGGCATTGTATAGACATAACTTTGAATTTTTTACTTCTGGGACTTGGAGATGACAGTGGGAGGCAGTGGGAAACACATGGGTTTTACAGAAAACTCTGGTTTGAAGGCCCTGCTACACTACCAAAAATAAACCTGCCCCGGGATGAGTTCTTTTACCTGCCCTGCATGGGGAGGAGAGCCTCAGTGGGTCCCCCCACCCAGCGCTGGGAAACTTGCCCTGCTCGTGCCAGAAGCTACCTGAGCCTCCGGAGGACTGGGGTGGGGCCCAACCCCAGGCTGCTCCATTGCTGAAGGGATTCACCTGCAAGCCCGCCCTCAGTGTCTTGGCCTATGGGGCTTGCGTTTCCTGATGGCTCCATGTACCTGGAATATTTCTCTGTGCCTGCCTCTCTTTGAGATGAATTCTGGCAGCATCAGTGGAGTCAACTGTCTGACCCACGTATTTCAGGATGAATGAGCATCAGAAATGTTTTTCTCCATCCCTGCCCTCACCTGGCCCCAGTGTTATTCGGGTGATTGCCCCTTTAAGGAGGATTAAAAAAAAAAAAAAAGGGCTTATTCTCATTCTCTTGTTCTCCCTCTCTTCTCTTTCTTCCCTCCTTCCCTCTTCTGGACTCCTCAGCTTGGGGTGGAGATGGAGTGAGCAGGGAGGCCCCGTCACCAGCAGGGACCTCTCTGCTGTGGCCAGTGAGACTCCAGCACAGCAGCTGGCCCACCTCAGGTGTCAGGATAGGAACCAGCAACTTCTATGCTTGAGATCCCGAATCTCATGGGATGTGCATCCAGCCCAGCTGATCCTGAGCCCAACCTTACTCAAGGATGAAGGGCCATAAGTTATCTCCATTAAATGATAATGGCAGAAAACGAGGCTGGGGTACCACAGGTCCCTTGAGCATCTAGGCTTGGTAGGTGGGGTCACAGGGCTCTCTGTACTCTTTTCAGGAGCCAGGGACATTCCTTTGGCCATCTTTCTCCACTCAGCCCTGGGACCACCTCTCCTGGCTGCTCCTGAGTTGATCCCAGCTCACCACGGTCTTTTACCAAACCAGGTTCTTTGGATCCTCCAGCCTAATCCCTATCCTCATAGGTGGTATCTGTGGTCTGCTCCTTGTTATTGGGAGTGGGAGGGTGCTGAGAACAAGTCAGTGAGGCTGCTGCAGGCCCCCTGCCCAGAGCTCTTCTGCCTGCTGCTGACTCCTCTCCACTCTGCCGGAGGTCTGAAATTGGACCAATTGACGCTCCCAGGGTACCAAGGACCCATGGTAGGGGAGAAAGTGCAGGAGTGACTCCACACGTCTTCTGCTTTGGACACCCCAGATTTAGCTGGGTTTCTAGCCACTACTAGTAGCCACCCTACTCTCTTGAATTTTCAGCTGGTTTTCATCTTTGTGATGGGAAAAGGGCCTTTTATGCCTCTTCTATCCACCTTCTATATTTTTTATGGTCTAGACTTAACATCATTGGGGCTGTTACCTCTTTTCAGACATCCAAAACCCAGGAGCTGTACAAATCTCTTATCCCTCAAAATATTTAATACCAAGCCCTGGTACAACCCATGTGCTTTGCCCAGAATGAGGACTGACTTTATATGAACATTTTTTTAAATGATAGGAAGCATAGAGAAGAAGCCAAACAGCCAAATTCCCCATCTCAACTCCTCCAACTTCTGTGTGAATTTGGCAAGTTGATGAACATCTCTGGGTCTCAATGAACACATCAGTGAAATGAAGATAACAGTGAAGTAATACAGTAAAGTTCTCAAAAGTATCAGGCACAGAGGAATCACTCAAAAAATGCAATAATTAATATTTAGGTATGCAGTCACTTCTCTGTTCTCTGATGATTTGAGGCCTTATTCTCTGAATAAATGGATGCTCTGAAGGGTAACAAGGGGCCCACAGAAGGGGAAACAGGGCTACAACAGCCACTATGGAGAATAGTGTGGGGATTCCTTAAACTGGAAAGAGAACTGCCATACGACCCAGCAATCCCACTGCTGGGCATACACACCAAGGAAACCAGGACTGAAAGAGACACGTGTACCCCAATGTTTATTGCAGCACTGTTTATAATAGCCAGGACATGGAAGTAACCTAGATGTCCATCAGCAGATGAACGGATAAGAAAGCTGTGGTACATACACACAATGGAATATTAAAAACGCATTTGAATCAGTTCTAATGAAGTGGATGAAACTGGACCCTATTATATACAGTGAAGTAAGTCAGAAAGAAAAACACCAATACAGTATATTAACGCATATATATGGAGTTTAGAAAGATGGTAAGGATGACCCCATATGCGAGACAGCAAAAGAGACACAGATGCAAATAAGACTTTTGGACTCTGTGGGAAAAGGCGAGGGTGGGATAATTTGAGAGAATAGCATTGAAACATGTATATTATCATATGTGAAACAGATCGCCAGTCCAGGTTTGATGCATGAGACAGGGTGTTCAGGGCTGGTGCACTGGGATGACCCTGAGTGATGGGATGGGGAGGGAGGTTCAGGATGGGGAACACATGTACCCCCATGGCTGATTCATGTCAATGTATGGCAAAAACCACTATAATATTGTAAAGTAATTAGCCTCTAATTAAAATAAATTAATTTTTTAAAATAAATAAAAATATAGAACATTTTTATCATTAAAAAAATATGGCAAAGAAAAACTTTATGGATTATCTTAATAGATACCATGGACACTTACCTACTTGACTGCTCCCAGAAAGCCTGTGGACAACACTGCCACCCTCCCTCCTCAGGGCCCAGGGAACAGAGGTGCAGAAAGTTATGCCTCCCTCTCCTGTGAGCTGACCAGACCATGCGGTCCATGCCACAACCACTGGGCCCAAATGGTCAGTGAGCCTTGAAGTATGACATCCTGAACTGAGGTGTACTGTGAGTTTAAAATGCACACTAGATGTAGAACACTTCATGCAAAAATTATGTATATAAAAAGCTCATAAATATCTTTTCTATTTATTATACCCTGAATTAATATTTTTTGGTATATTGGGTTAACTAAAATATATTATTATAATTGATTTCACCTGGGTCTTTTACTTTTTTGTGTGGTTGTTGTCATTAATGTGGCTAAGAAAAGATTTTAAATTACATTTGTGGTTCACACTCTATTTCCATTGGATACATTGAATTCCTTGAAGTTGGCAGCAGGGTGTGACCTGGGCTGAGCCCATAACTGTGTGCTGCCAACAAGAACATCTTCAGATAGCCCAGGATCTAACTCAGTCCCTCTGGCTCCCGTGCAGCCCACAGGCTGCTGGCTGAGGAGGGTAATCACATGCTCCGTCTGGAACCCCTGGGAGACTGTTTCCAGCAACTGTTTCCATATACGTGTGACTGCCGACAGCTCAATGTAGCTACACCTAGAGTGGGGCTGAGGGGCAGACCTAGAGGCCTGGGCTAGAGGAGCAGTGGAGGCAGGTCACAGTGGACCTTTCAGGGACTCTGGAGAAGGTCATGTCCTCTCTGGAGCAGAGGAGCCACTGAAGGGACCATGCAGCGTGGGGACACAGAAAAGTCACTCCAAAAATGGATCCAAAATCAAGAAGAAAGAGGCAGTCAGGATACAGGGGCTCCCAGGTTCTGGTGGTGAGGGCAAAGTACAGTAGACAGAGTTTACAAATATAAAGAAAGTTCTAGAAGGGGTTTGATTATTAATCAGCTCTGGGTGCTACAGGAGAACGCAGGACCAAGAGCCGGTATCTGGTGGATGCCTTCACAGGAAGAGAGTAGGCTGAGGAAGATGGCTTGGTGCTGAAGAGTTAAGCTCAGGAAAGAAACACGCCCCATGGTCAGTCTGAAGCATAAGCATGGAGTTTAGGTGGGAGTAGTTGTATGCGTGTGCATACGCTTTTACGTTAGACTCTTTGTGACCCCGTGGACCGTAGCCACCTGTGAAGCACTTATGACTGTTGTGTGCGTGAGTGCCTCAGTCGTATCTAACACTTCACGACCCTATGGACTATAGCCCGCCAGGATCCTCTCTCCATTTCCTTCTCCAGGGGATCTTTCTGATCCAGGGATTGATCCAGCACCAGTCTCCAGCACCTCCTGTATTTCACGCAGATTCTTTTACCACTGAGCCATTGGGCAAGCCCTTAAGGGAATGGTCAGTGATCATAATCAATAACCCTTACTGAGTGCTTGTGAGATGCCAGTGCTTGTGAGATATTCTGAGCACCTCCATTGTACACTATCATTACTCCTTTTCAACAGATGAGAAAACCAGAGCACAGAGAGGTTATGACCTCAAGCTCCTAACCTACTCTCAAACTACACTCTCCACTAGGACCAAGGCCACAACATCAGTAAGAGGATCACTGAGAATGGCCCTTGGCCTGAGTTTCAGTGGAGGGATGAGGCCAGATGCCAACTTCATGGATGCAGAAACCAGTGAGAGGAGAGAAAGCCCTCAGTTGTGAAAGGGAGGCCAGGAGGAGGGCAGGAGCTGGAAAAAGATGAATCAGAGTGGATTTTCTTAATGTTAGTGGACTTGAGTGGATTTAAATGCTGTTGGGGTAAAGCATGGGAGCTCAGCTCAGTGCTCTGTGATGACCTAGAGGAGTGGGGTGCATTGGGATAAGAGGTGGGAGGGAGGTTCAAGAAGGAGGGGATATGTGTGTCTATACACACTTTTGTTGTACAGCAGAAACTAACACAACAATGTAAAGCAATTATGTTTCAATAATAAATAAACAAATAAATAAATAAGCACTGTTGGGAAGGAACCAACACAAAGAGGTATGAGGATATACTATAGAGAAGGGATAAAGTCAAAGGAGTCAAATTCCCCAAGGAGGCAGGAAGCATTAGAACCCAGAACATATGGGGGGATTTGCTATGAACAGTGGGCTATCCTCACTGAGAGAAAAGGGAGGGAGGAAGTAGGGAGAGAGAGAGGGGCCAAGCTGGACACAGTTCAGCTTGTTAACTCACTGGGGTGCAGGGAATCCTGTCTGATGAAGTCTCCCAATTACTTGGCAACAGAAGAGGTCGACCATCAGCTGAGATGAGGGGAGTAAGATGAGAAGGTTTTAAATGGTCACTGTGGCAACAGAAGGACTTGACCAGAGCCTGCAGAGAAGGTCTTTGTGTCTGCTTTTAGCAAGGCTGGGAAGGCTGAGTTCTATGAGCAGGGGACGGGGGCTGGGGTGGGTAGCATGACAATGGTTTGGCAGGTACCATCTGACTTGGGGGTGAAGTGCTGACATGCCTTCTCAGCTGGACACAAATGGTTAAGTTTTCCCATAGCTGAAAACTAACAATTAGATTACATAATAAAATTGCAATAAATTATAATATGGCAAGAAATAAGATGATATGTTGACCTCCTTCTGCCTGACTCCTGAATCCATTTCTCAGGGAAGAGAGAGGCTGGAATACTGAGAGGACGAAGTAAGAACTCCCAAACTGTCATCCCAGGGAGCTAACCACTTGGCCTCCTGTCTCAGGTTGATCACCTTGGGTCAGTGTCCACATCTGCAAGATGGCACCCTGGCAACCGCACAACCCTGCTCGTCACTGGAGCTCATGCTTGGAGAAGTCTCCGCAGTGCTAATTACCAGGCAGAGCACTGATATTCCATAATTAAATTAATTCAATATGGTCCATAAAATAAAACTAGCATGACCACTCACCAAGTTCCCTACACAAGGTCAACATCAGCTCATTTCAGGAGTATTTATTCACTCCAGAGCCCTAGCACTTTCTGGCAACAGGGACTGTTAGTTCCTTTAATTTTGGTCTTTTTTCCCTTCCTAGAAAAATAAATTACCTAAACAAATTGAATAGAATAAACAGCTTGAATTGCAAATTATAAAGTTGCCTAGTCCAGCAGTATAGAAGGTTGTTATTCACAATATGTCACTTTAAGATAAATTAATAAAGAAATACAGAAGAGAATCCATTTTTGGTCATCATTAGCATATACAGTACAAAAAGCTACAGGGTATTCAATTAATTCTAGACCATAATTATGGAGCAGAAGTCTTGTGTATAAATCAAATTTCTTTATTTCTTTCCTTTTTTTTCTTGTCTTCCATATTATAGGAAATACCATTTCCAACCAGAGTTCAGAAGGAGGGTAAATGGCCTCTGCCCAGCCATGGGGCTCAGAGGCCCCCAGAACTTAGGTAGGAGCTTCAACCCTGAAGGCATTTCATAAACTTCTCACATCCAGAAAATCACAATTACCATCTCTGCAATAATTTCCCTTTTTTTTTTTTCCAGGAGCCATCTGTCAAGAGGTACTGGCCACCTAAGCCTCATGTAACTTGTGCAGTCACTAATTAATCCCAGAAGACAGCTGAAACTAAGTGGAAATGCATTATTTTTAAAAGATGGAAGGAAACCAGCCACCATAAGATACTACATAAGGAGGGCAATTCCCTGAGTCACTGTGGAAAAGCAAAATGAGGCAGGAAGCAATTTGCGAAATGCAAACTCAAACTCAGTCTTTAACATTAAGTACTAGAAACCACAGAACTAGAGCGGAAAGTTTTAAATTGTGGTCTTGGGATTGCTGGCCTCTGAGGACATTTCTCAGGGTTGCATGGGGGTATTTTTACAGAGTTCACCTGGATGTTTTTAGAAAAATCTCAACTTTCTGTTTCTCAACCTGGTCTCTTTCTCTCCTGCCCCTAACTTCTGTGTTCCTCTTCTCGTCAAGTGTCTAGGTAATAGGAAAGACACTGCTACTCCATCAAGCGTCTCTGTTTTCCTTTAAATATCTTACTGGGTCCTGAGCACATGGAAATGTTCCCAAGTCACTTGTTCCCTTTTCTGAAGATGTGACTGTGATTGTAAGATTCCTGTCCCAAAGTGTGGGGCCCAGCTTGTGGGACAGCACTTCCTCTCCCAGCCTCTGAGCACAAATGGATCCCCAGCTGCCTTTCCTGCCTATGCAGCAGACATGTGATCTGAGCTGGCCAATCAGAGTGATCTCCAGTGGGGCAGAGCTGATATGTGGAGCATCTCCTGGACAGGGCTCCATGGTCACTGGGTAGAGGAGTCATAGGTGCTCAGAATCTACCAGGGCTGGGGCTATGAGGACCATGTATGTCACGTGCCTGGGAAAAGTATATCCAAAGGAAGGCCAAGCTGCCAAGTGTGAAGAGCCTCCTGGTGACATCCTCTGAGCCACTTGGCCTTGTCTGAATGTCTGAGCCCTCTTGCCCTGAACTTCTAGTTTTAGGATCCAATACATCCCACATGTAACATTATATTAGTTTCAAGTATACAACATGATTCAATATTTGTACATGTTGTGAAATGACCACCACAATTTGTGTATGTGTGATGAGAACTTTTAAGATCTGCTCAAGGCCCACATCCCATGATTCCTGAAATGGGGCCTTTAACACTTCCTCCTTTACCCTAGGGCAGTTGCTGAGTATATGCTCTGTATCCAGCACTTTTCACACAATCTTTCCATAACCATATAATTGAAATATAATTGGAGGTGGTAAAAATTAGGTGAGAGGCCCACATGACCTTGCAGAGCCTCCAATCAACTAGATAAGGGTAGAACCATGAGCCCAGGCCTGTCTGACTCCAAAGCTCAGCTTGGCCTTGCCTGATGTGGAGGTTTCTTGAGAATTTGAACTTATAGGAGATAATCCAGAGGACTGTGTGAAGCAGGCTTCTCTGATCCCTTCTACGAGCTCTCCAGCTCATGAACTTCCCAAGGGACCTGGCCACTGGAGTACTCACATGATAAATCATCTTAGAGTCTCTCACTGAAGATCTCCTAGGGCTTTCCAGAACACCCCATGCCTGATTGCAGGGGGTTCCTGTGGCTTAGGATCATTAGTCCCAACTTCCTTTCTTGCCTGGGTTACAATTCAAGCAGATAGTTCAGGCCCAGACAATGTTTTTTTACAAAGGTCCTTATTGGAGGACCAGTAATGCCAGGAATGAAAATGAAGTGGGCAATTCAGAACTGTCTAGGCTGTGGTCCGCTGCTCATCACTGTGAGTGGCGACCACAATGTCCATCACCAAGAAAACCCAGAAAAGGCAATGCTTCACACCACGTCAAAATAAGGTTCAGACACTGTTCACAATAGCTAAGACATGGAAACAACCTAAGTGTTTAATTGACGAATGGATAAAGAAGATGTGGGGTGTATATATATATATAGTGGAATACTACTCAGTCATAAAAAAGAACAAAATAATGCCATTTGCAACAATGTGGATGTAACTTGAGATTATCATACTAAGTAAAGGAACTCAGAAAGAGAAAAACAAATACCATGTGACATCACTTATGTGTGGAATCTAGACTATGACACAAATGACCTTACCTTCAAAACAGAAACAAACTCACAGACATAGAAAACAGACTTGGCTGCCAAGGCAGGGGTGGAGGAGGGATGAAGTGGGAGCTTGGGATTAGCTGATGCAAACTATTATATATAGAATATAGATAGGCAACGAGGTGGTGGTGGTGGTTTAGTCACTAAGTTGTGTCTGACTCTTGTGACCCTATGGACTATAGCCTGTCAGGCTCATCTGTCCATGGGATTCTCTAGGCAAGAATACTGGAGTTGGTCGCCATTTCCTTCTCCAGGGACCCTTCCCAACCTGGGTCTCTTGCACTGTAGGCAGATTCTTTACCAACTGAGTTACAAGGCAACAAGGTACTATAACAGAAAAGAAAAAAATAAAACAAACAAAAAACAAACTAAGGCTCAGACAACTTCTGTACTGAGAGATCCTGTGTGAGTTGTTCCGAAGTGTGAGTCACTGGTGTGTGTCATCTTGGGGTGAATCACCAGCATGGGAGTCATCAGGTATGTACAACCCTAGAGTGAGTCATCTCATAGGATTGACAGGTTTCACACACAAGTCAGCAGAGTGGGTCCATAAGCCACAGGCCAAGTCACAACTTGGCTCTAGGAGAGTCCTCAAAGGTCATACCCTCTCCTGCAACCACTTAATCTTACCCTGCCTCCTGCTACACATCATGGCTGGGAAGCCACCCTCTGCTCCTTGGTGGGTGGTTGACAAGGCCTTTAGAAGAATCTGGTACTGCAAGGAAAGAGGATGTTGGACCTATGAACCAGTGAGCCCTGTCCATGAGGATCCCTCGGCTGCCACCTCTGGATGATACAAACTGGCTCCCATTAGCCACAATCCTGCTTATACCCAACTTTTCTGTCTCTGTGTTCTGATACTTTGTCCCCCACACTCTACTTCCTTTGAAGTCAGTCCCTCCTGGGCCTGCACATTCATTTTCATTTTCCCAGGTCCATGGAGCAGGCTTCAAGAAACCCAGTCATTAATTCACTTAGCCCTTCATTCATTTATTCAAGGATCGTGTTTAGACCACATGAGGCAAATGAAAATTTAGGGGCCCCTTCCAGACACAAACTCCAGGCTCCTATAGGAGTCTCTATACCAGGTGATAATATGGGGCCATCAGCACATGGAATCCAGACATGGCTCCTCTAGATCCAGGATCCATTAACCCCAAATAAAATCTGTCCTTCCTCCTCCAATGCACAGACACACAGTAGAGGAACAGGAATTGAAGCAACATGCTTCCACTAGGAAACAGGGAGAGTGGAAGACACATGGCCACACTGACCCACTGGAATTCTGAAATCCTGCTGGATAGTCTTAAAGGGAACCCCTTACCCAGAAAGGAGACAGTTCCTTAACTAGGTCCTACCTCTGTTCCAGAGGAGGGGCTTCCAGGGACCCTTGGCTCTGCCCTTTGGGGATGACCTTCCTTGTCTGATTTTCTCACTGACTACATCCATGCTTGGGGCTGGTGCACGGGGATGACCCAGAGGGATGCTGTGGGGAGGGAGGTGGGACGGGGGTTCATGTTTGGGAACGCATGTACACCCGTGGTGGATTCATGTCAATGTATGGCAAAACCAATTTAATTCTAATCAACTCCATGCACCATTGTCACATGAGCTTTCTTGAGAAATGCCTTCCACCCACCCTTCTTAACTTCAGGTATCTAACACTTGGTGCTTTTCCATGGATTCTTTTGGCCAATTAAAAAGTGTTATGGATCATCATCTTAACTCCATTCAGATGTCTTAAATAGTGCATGTGATGAGCAAATCCTTGCTTTGGTCCTAGTTCTAGTTTTAACTGTCTCTTTTGAGCCTGAGTTCTAACTGCCTCTTTTGCGCAAGCATTTCTCAATTTTTACTGTTTAGAACTGAAAATCCATTGCCTCATCCAACTGTAGCAGTCCCTAGATTTTTTGACTCCAGTATCTTTTATTTTCAGCCAACAGCAGCCAACACACACTATTAGCATTCTGGTTTATGAATTGTTTCCTTTAAACTAGGAGTGTTTAATTACTTGGGTAATTGTCTATTTTTTGAGATATCACAGGTGGTACTATTACCAAATATTTCAGCAGCTCATGGCATAGACCACCATCCATGCAGTCTCCACTAAAAACTGTGATATTCTTTCTTATAGTGGTAAATATCCTTTCTTGCTGTGGTAAATACTCGTGGAGGAGTAGACTGGATGAATGGAGAGAACAAATCAAGAGTCCTGTTTTCAGCCAAAGCAATTTTGAGATGTCTGTTGGACATACACCGTGTATTTGGAATTCAGGGAAGGAGTTAATGATGAAGTTACCAAACATTGGTCCATTGTCCCTTGCTTGTGTACTGAGAAACATCAATAAATAAAATAAATGATGAATTAATTCTGAATGAATTCTTTTTTCATGTGAGATCTCCTAAATGGGGCATTTTTCAAATTCAACACAACAGAGACTTTGTAACTCACAGGCAACCCAATCAGGATGAGATAGCTGGGTGGCATCACCGACTCAACAGACATGAGTTTGAGCAAACTCCGGGAGATAGTGGAGGACAGGGAAGCCTGGCATGCTGCAGTTCATGGGGTCACAAAGAGTTAGACATGACTTTGTGACTGAACGACAGTAAGGCCACCCTTTCCCCATAGCTCACTCCCACAATTCAACCACGAGAAACACTGCCATCAAGAGCACTGCTACAGAGAGAAACAGCAGCCTTTCTCAGTTATCCTGAGAAAGATAAAAGCTCATGAGCCAGCAGCTGCCTAAGATGATCAGAGCCCTTTTCAGGTCTAACAGACTCTGACTGCATAACTATAAATTAAATGCACCATGGTTCTTTTATTATAGATACTCTGAAATATTAAAGAAGGTTAATAATTAAGGCTAATTTTGAACCAGTTCAAAGCTGCAGCACTAATGATTTGAAACACTTGACTGCTGCTGAGGCTTCCCTATCATGCAGAAATTTCCTCCTCATCAGTCCTCCCATCACCCCTAAGCAGGTGAGCTCTGCAAAAAGCTGTTATGAGCTGTGTCGCTTTAATGCATCAGTAGAAACAATTCTACATGCCCACAGAAGTTTTGCTCCTCTCTTTTCACTCTTCTAGGCTCAGGTAAACAATCAGTTTGAAGTCCTTGGGGTCTTTTTTTTTCCCCTTTGTGGACATAAAAAAGTATGTCATCCATGTGCACCAGCAGCTTAGCAGCATGGCATTTAAATATTTTACTGCCCAGATAAATACATCTGATGCCTGTGTCCCAGCTTGAATTAAGTATTTATTGTGCATCTTTTTCCAAGGCCCATTTTAAATCTTGGCATTTATCAGCATGTTCAAAGAACAGCATCAGATCCCTAGGAACAACTGAAATTCAGTTCTAGGCCCTGGCTGATCAAAGGTGACCTACAAGCATCATAAAATTGAAAAGAAAAATGAGGCTGCCACTTTGGTTATCTGTATGCTAACAGAGGGCTACTTCATGGGACACTGAGGATCAGAAAGGACACTAGGTCCTATTGCCCAGACTAAGCTTCCCAACTAAAAATGTTCCTGGCTAAAGGGTGGCCATTTGGAAAAACCACAAAAATACTGTGGGAAAAATATGCATTCACCTTGACAGGTGCCTGCTGTGAACTCACAGGTTCTGGTGGGATGCTGCTGATGTATGCACTAAGATGGAAGTTGTGACTTTTGTCCAGTGAGAAACTGGATTATTCAGTCCCTGGGCAGACAATATTAATACCCAGGAGTAGGCACAAGGCTCAGAGAGTGTCCAGAGGAGAAATATGCTCTTTCCATAAGTAACAGCCCAAGTAGAACCCACATACCTTTCAGTCCTTTGTTTAACTTGAATTTTCTTGACATTGAAGATAAATGCTACTGATATTTTATAAATTGTCCTTGTATTAATATCTAGCAACCTCAAGGAGTGCTCATTTTAGATTTAATTATTTTCTATTTATTCTGGTGTGTTTTCTATGTAGAAAATTATCTGTAAGAATTTTATGCAATCTTTCCAATTTTTATAAATTTTATTCTTTATCTGATGGTATTTTCCAGAACCATCAATACCATGTAAAATCTGGCAAGAAAAGAGGTCATTCTTAATTTCTTCTTGACTCTAAAGGAAATGGATCTAAAATTTCTGCATTAAGTATGGTGTTTGTTGTAGGCTTTTGGTTTATAAACTCCACCAAATTAAGGAATTTTTTTTCCTGATACAATACCTTGCTAAAATGTTTTTCATTGTTGAATGGTTTTCAACTTATTAGAATGGCTAAACTGAACAAAACAAGGACATTAAGTATTGCCCTTGTCAGAGCTGAAAGAAAGAGATGCAATGATGACATTTAGGGCTGTGGGTGCTGGTTGCATGGATGCTTTTCAGTTTATGAAAATTATCTGATCAACACATTTATGATTTATATACATTTTTGTTAGTATATTATCCATTCATGCATTTATAAATTAGAAAATAATGATGTTCTGGACTTTATCAATTGTTTTCCTGCCTATATTGATATAATTACATTGAGAGGTTTGTTTCATTTTATTTACACTCTTGAGAAAAACCTTCATTGAGCATGTTGAATGAACTTGTTAATGTATATTGAATTTGATTCCAAAATGAAATTAAGATTTCTGTTTATTCTAAAAGTGAAATGAACCTACAATTTTCTCACTTTGTACTTGTGCAGTTTTGGAATTGTGGTTAAACTGTGAGTGTCTTGATATCCTTTTCTACTTTCTGGAATAATGGTATAAGATAAGAAATGTCTTGTCATTGATAGCTTAGTAGAACTCACAGATTATCTGGTCTTGGGTCTTTCGGGGGAAAGGAGGTATTTAACTATCCTTTCTCTTTATTTAGTGTCTGTTGGAATGTTAGAGTTTCATATTTCTTTCAATCATAGCATTTTATAACTGTTTTAAAATGTGTCCACTTTGTCACAGTGTTCAAGTTTGTTAGCATACTTTCTTTGTGTTGTTTCATGGTTTTATTCCATTCTGTTTAAAACTCTTGCCCATGTGAAATTTATTTTGTGGTAGGATTGTTGTCCTAGCTTTACTTTTTCCCTACATGGCTACTCAGTTATCCTCACATTATTTATTCAATAATACATTTTTTTCCCCCCAGGGAAGCTGATTGATGTCAGAGAGACAGCCATGAGTGGCAGCTCCGTTGTTCACTAGTAACATCAATGGAATGAGAAACACTGGGACAGAACGGTGAGGATGTGAGCCTTCTTGCCATTTTCCCCACAGTGAAGATAGAGAAAATGAAAAAACAAACTAATACACATCCAGACAGGCATGCCCAGACAGACCCTGCTGGCCTGTCTCCAATGGAGGGGACCCAGGGGAGAACTAGGCAGGTAGAATCAATCACACAGCAGGAAGCTCAACTGAGGCATGTACTGTGGTACTTGGCATATGAGGTTGTCACAACAACAAAGCCAGTATTCCCTCTGTTTTCTCCCTCTGCATTTTATTCTTCAATGTCAAAACAAATGAGCAGGCCATTTCCCCAAAGTGCCTGTGACTTACTTTGCAGGAACTCTGGCTTTCAGCTGTGTTGGAGAGGCTCCCCAAGGCTCCAGAAAGAAGTGATCTCGCCTTCCTCAGCAGCAGGGAAATAACAGGCCCCATCTCAGCAGGAGCAGGGGACGGGGGGCTGGGGGGGGACTGGAAAACATGTCCCTGACAAGAGTCTCAGTTACGCTTTTCCTAAGGCTTGGGCAGAGTAGAACATACAGTGAAAACTATGTGCTACAGATCCCAAACATGGATGACCTTGATTGTCTTTAGAATATTCATAGTGAGGTGTGGAGGAATAGAAGAGAAAAGATTATTCATTCTTCAAAGAACTAGTCCTACCCCACACTATATCTCCATCACGAAGCATTTAGGTAGAAAATGTAATACACCCCACTCAATATTTGTCAGGAAGAAAAGAGAAAGAAAATGAACCTCTTAACAATAGAATAAATATTCTTCTTTTCAGTCTGATTGGGCCATTTAGGCTACCTGACCAATCCTGCTGCACCCATAACAGTCATTAAATAATCCTCTGCACTTATTAGCTTAAACCTGTCTTCCAAAGCCAATCATAGGCAAATGGAAAGGGGGATGGGACCATGTGATTGGACGGCTCTTTCCCTTGTCTGGTCCTGGATGCTAATTATGTGGATAGACTAAGGAGGATTAGGCTCCTGAAACAAACTGAACATGTAGTGGGAGAAAGGAAGCAACAATGTTCCTGATGTATTTTTCTTTTACTTTTTAATTGTTTAAATCATGATAATATATATATAACATAAAATTTGCCATTTTAACCATTTCTTCATTGTACAGTTCAATGACATTCATTAAATTCACAGTATTCTGCAATCATCACTACTATATACTTCCAAAAATATTTCATCATCCCAAAGAGAAACTGTAATCATCAAGCAATAACTCCCCATTCTTCCCTACTCCCAGCCCCTTGTGAACTCTAATCTGTTTCATGTTGCTGTTTCATATAAGTGGAATTATATAATACTCATCCTTTTTTGTCTTGCTTATTTCACTTAATATGTTTCCAAGATTCATCTATGTCTTGACATGCATTAGAACTCAATTCCTTTTATAGCTGAAAAATATTCCATTGTTTGTATACACCCCATTTAGCTTACCCATTCCTCTGCTGTTGGACACTTGGATTGTTTCCACTTGTTGGCCATTGGAAATAATGCTGCAATGAACATTGGCATACAAGTATCTGAATGAGTTCCTGTTTTCAATTACTTGGGGTATATACCTAAAAGTAGAATTGTTGAGCCATAGGGCAATCCTATATTTAGCTTTCTGTAGAACTGCCAACCTGTTTTCCACAGTGGCTAAATCAACATACATTCCCATCCTGTAGTGTATAAATGTTTCAGTTTCTCCATATCTTCACCAATACTTGTTTTTTTTTTTTTTTAATTATAGACATTTTAATGGGAATGAAGTGGCAACTTAAAGTGTTTCTGATTTGTATTTCGCAGAAGGCAATGGCACCCCACTCCAGTACTCTTGCCTGGAAAATCCCATGGGCGGAGGAGCCTGGTAGGCTGCAATCCATGGGGTCACTAAGAGTCAGACACGACTGAGTGACTTCACTTTCACTTTTCACTTTCATACATTGGAGAAGGAAATGGAAACCCACTCCAGTGTTCTTGCCTGGAGAATCCCAGAGACGGGGGAGCCTGGTGGGCCTATGGGGTCTCACAGAGTCGGACACGACTGAAGTAACGCAGCAGCAGCAGCAGCAGCAATGACTAATGGGACTTCCCAGGTGGCACTAATGATAAAGAACCTGCCTGCCAATGCAGGAGACTTAAGAGATGCCAGTTTGATTCCTGGGTCAAGAAGATCCCCTGGAGGAGGTCATGGCAACCCACTCCAATATTCTTGCCTGGAGAATCCCATGGATAGGGAACCTGATGAGAGTTGGACACAACTGAAGGGATTTATCATGCATGCATGCAATGACTAATGATGTTGAGCAGTTTTTCATGATATATATATTAACCATTTATATATATTCTTTTACGAAATGTCTATCCAAATCATGTACTCATTTTTCCCAATTGTTTTTACCAACAACTAGTGTTATTTGCCTTGTTGTTGAGTTGTAGAAGTTCTTTATAAATTCTAGACAGTAAACACTTTTCTGATTCTTAAATACCTTCTTCCATTCTGTAATTTATCATTTCACTTTCTTGATCATGTTTGACAAAGAAAACATCATTTATTGAAATATTCATTGTGTTCCTTTCTCTTTGTCTTTTCCTTCTGGGAATTCCATGATACATATATTGGTGTCCCTGATAGTGTCTCATATATCCCTTAAGCTCTGTTCATATTTCTTTGTTATTTTTCCTTTTGTTCCACATAGCTGATGATTTCAATTTTCCCATCTTCAAATTTACTGATACTTTCTTTTGCCTGGTGAAATCTGCTGTTGAACTCTATTAGTTTGTTTTCTTTTTAGTCATTGTACTTGTCACCTCCAGAATTTGTTTTTTTTTTTTTTATTGTCAGTTTATATGTCATTATTGATATTCTCATTTTTCTTACTTCATTTTTTGATTTTTTGAAAGTCTTTGTCCATGTTTTTCTGTTTACTCTGGAGCATATTTTAAGACAGTTGTTTAAAAGTCTTTGTCTAAAAGATGCTAGAAAAAATGAAAACTACAGGCCAATATCACTGATGAACATAGATGCAAAAATCCTTAACAAAATTCTAGCAAACAGAATCCAACAACATATTAAAAAGATCACACATCATGACCAAGTGGGCTTTACCCCAGGGAGGCAAGGATTCTTCAATATCCACAAATCAATCAATGTAATACACCACATTAACAAATTGAAAAATGATTATCTCAATACATGCAGAGAAAGCCTTTGACAAAATTCAACATCCATTTATGATAAAAACCCTCTAGAAAGCAGGAATAGAAGGAACAAACCTCATCATAATAAAAGCTATATATGACAAACTCACAACAAACATTATCCTCAATGGTGAGAAACTGAAAGCATTTCCCCTAAAGTCAGGAACAAGACAAGGGTGCCCACTCTCACCACTACTATTCAACATAGTTTTGGAAGTTTTGGCCACAGCAATCAGAGCAGAAAAAGAAATAAAAGGAATCCAGATTGGAAAAGAAGAGGTAAAACTCTCACTGTTTGCAGATGACATGATCCTCTACATAGAAAACCCTAAAGATTCCACCAGAAAATTACTAGACCTAATCAAGGAATATAGTAAAGCTGCAGATTACAACATCAACACACAGAAATCCCTTGTATTCCTATATAGTAACAATGAGAAAACAGAAAGAGAAATTAAGGAAACAATTCCATTCACCATTGGAGTGAAAAGAATAAAATATTTAGGAATCAGTTCAGTTCAGTCGGGTCCAACTCTTTGCAACCCCATGAACTGCAGCACACCAGGCCTCCCTGTCCATCACCAACTCCCAGAGTTCACTCAAACTCATGTCCATTGAGTTGGTGATGCCATCCAGCCATTTCATCTCTCTGTCGCCCCCTTCTCCTCCGGCCCCCAATCCCTCCCACCATCAGAGTCTTTTCCAATGACTTTCCACCTCTTCGCATGAGGTGACCAAAGTACTGGACTTTCAGCTTTAGCATCAGTCCTTCCAATGAACACCCAGGACTGATCTCCTTTAGAATGGACTGGTTGGATCTCCTTGCAACCCAAGGAACTCTCAAGAGTCTTCTCCAACACCACAGTTCAAAAGCATCAGTTCTTCGGCGCTCAGCTTTCTTCACAGTCCAACTCTCACATCCATACATGACCGCTAGAAAAACCATAGCCTTGACTAGACGGACCTTTGTTGAGGAAGTAATGTCTCTGCTTTTCAATATGCTATCTAGGTTGGTCATAACTTTCCTTCTAAGGAGTAAGCATCTTTTAATTTCATGGCTGCACTCACCATCTGCAGTGATTTTGGAGCCCCCCAAAAATAAAGTCTGACACTGTTTCCACTGTTTCCCCATCTATTTCCCATGAAGTGATGGAAGCAGATGCCATGATCTTCATTTTCTGAATGTTGAGCTTTAAGCCAACTTTTTCACTCTACTCTCACTTTCACCAAGAGGCTTTTTAGTTCCTCTTCACTTTCTGCCATATGGGTGGTGCCATCTGCATATCTGAGGTTATTGATATTTCTCCTGGCAATCTTGATTCCAGCTTGTGCTTCTTCCAGCCCAGTGTTTCTCATGGTGTACTCTGCATAGAAGTTAAATAAGCAGGGTGACAATATACAGCCTTGACGTACTCCTTTTCCTATTTGGAGCCAGTCTGTTGTTCCATGTCCAGTTCAAACTTTTGCTTCCTGACCTGCATATAGGTTTCTCAAGAGGCAGGTCAGGTGGTCTGGTATTCCCATGTTTTTCAGAATTTTCCACAGTTTATTGTGATCTACACAGTAAAAGGCTTTGGCATAGTCAATAAAACAAAAATAGATGTTTTTCTGGAACTCTCTTCCTTTTTCCATGATCCAGCAGATGTTGGCAGTTTGATCTCTGGTTCCTCTTAAGAATATATCTACCCAAAGAAACAAAAGACCTATATATAGAAAACTATATAACACTGGTGAAAGAAATCAAAGATGACACTAATAGATGGAGAAATATGCCATGTTCATGGATCAGAAGAATCAATATAGTGAAAATGAATATACTAACCAAAGCAATCTATTGATTCAAGGCAATCCCTATCAAGCTACCAACGGTATTTTTCACAGAGCTAAAACAAATAGTTTCACAATTTGTATGGAAATACAAAAAACCTTGAATAGCCAAAGCAATCTTGATAAAGAAGAATGGAACTGGAGGAATCAACCTGCTTGACTTCAGGCTCTACTACAAAGCCACAGTCATCAAGACAGTATGGTACTGGCACAAAGACAGAAATATAGATCAATGGAACAAAATAGAAAGCCCAGAGATACCTATGGACCAATGGACACCTTATCTTTGACAAAGGAGGCAAGAATATACAATGGAGTAAAGACAATCTCTTTAACAAGTGGTGCTGGGAAAACTGGTCAACCACTTGTAAAAGAATGAAACTAGAACACTTTCTAACACCACACACAAAAATAAACTCAAAATGGATTAAAGATCTAAAAGTAAGACCAGAAACTATAAAACTTCTAGAGGAAAACAGGCAAAACACTCTCTGACATAAACCACAGCAGGATTCTCAATGACCCACCTCCCAGAATATTGGAAATAAAAGCAAAAATAAATAAATGGGACCTAATTAAAATTAAAAGCTTCTGCACAGCAAAGGAAACTATAAGCAAGGTTAAAAGACAGCTTTCAGAATGGGAGAAAATAATAGCAAACGAACCAACAGACAAAGAATTAATCTCAAATATATACAAGCAACTCCTGCAGCTCAATTCCAGGAAAATAAACGACCCAATCAAAAAGTGGGCCAAAGAACTAAACAGACATTTCTCCAAAGAAGACATACAGATGGCTAACAAACACATGAAAAGATGCTCAATGTCACTGATTATCAGAGAAATGCAAACCAAAACCACAATGAGGTACCATTTCATGCCAGTCAGAATGGCTGCGATCCAAAAATCTGCAAGCAATAAATGCTGGAGAGGGTGTGGTGAGAAGGGAACCCTCTTACACTGTTGGTGGGAATGCAAGCTAGTACAGCCACTATGGAGAACAGTATGGAGATTCCTGAAAAAACCGGAAATAGAACTGCCATATGACCTAGCAATCCCACTGCTGGGCATACACACCGAGGAAAGCAGAATTGAAAGAGACACATGTACCCCAATGTTCATTGCAGCACTGTTTATAATAGCCAGGACATGGAAGCAACATAGATGTCCATCAGCAGACAAATGGGTAAGAAAGCTGTGGTATATATAGACAATGGAATATTACTCAGCCATTAAAAAGAATGCATTTGAATCAGTTCTAATGAGGTGGATGAAACTGGAGCCTATTATACAGAGTGAAGTAAGCCAGAAAGAAAAACACCAATACAGTATACTAATGCATATATATGGAATTTAGAAAGATGGTAATGATAACCCTGTATGCGAGACAGCAAAAGAGACACAGATGTATAGAATAGTCCTTTGGACTCTGTGGGAGAGGGCAAGGATGGGATGATATGGGAGAATGGCATTGAAACATGTAAATTATCATATGTGAAACAAATCACTAGTCCAGGTTCCATGCATGATACAGGGTGCTCGGGTCTGTTGCACTGGGATGACACAGAGAGATGAGATGGGGAGGGAGGTGGGAGAGGGATTCAGGATGGGGAACACATGTACACACATGGCGGATTCATGTCAATGTATGGCAAAACCAATACAATATTGTAGAGTAGAAAAAAAATAATAATAAAAAGAGGAAATAAATAAACAAAATCGATATGGACAGACACACACACAAAATTCTTTGTCTAGTAAGTTCAATGTCTAATCTTCCTCTGGGATGGTTTCTTACTACTTATTTTATTCTTTGATGGATTATTTGTTCCTGTTTCTTTGTATGCCTTCTGATTTTTTTGTTGATTGTTGTTGTTGTTGTTGAACACCAGAAATTTGAGTATTATAATACAGTAACTTTGCAAATTAAATTCTCCCTTTACCTTCAGTTCAGTTCAGTTCAATTCAGTTCAGTCGCTCAGTCATGTCCAACTCTTTGCGACCCCATGAACTGCAGCATGCCAGGCCTTCCTGTCTATCACCAACTCCTGGAGTTCACTCAGACTCACGTCCATCGAGTCAGTGATGCCATCGAGCCATCTCATCCTCTGTTGTCCCCTTCTCCTCTTGCCCCCAATCCCTCCTAGCATCAGAGTCTTATCCAATGAGTCAACTCTTCTCATGAGTTGGCCAAAGTACTGGAGTTTCAGCTTCAGCATCATTTCCTCCAAAGAAATCCCAGGGCTTACCTTAGCACTTGCTAACTTTTCCTGATTGTTGTAGTCTCTGTAAGTTACTTTTCAACAGTTTTTTTTTTTTTTGCAGGCTGCATTATCTGTCTTGTGTGGTCGATGAAGTCTCTTTTCTTTAGCTTGTGGTTAGCTAGTGTTTTGACAGGTGTTTTTTTTTTTAATACAAGAACATTTTTAAGTTGCCTTTTTCTTAATTTAGTATTCACTTAGTTTCTGTATTTAATCATTTTTTTTTCCTAGAATTCCAGTACAGTTGGTTCCTTAAGTTTTCACTTGGTTTTAAAGCTTATGTAAGGAAACAACAGCTTGGAGCTGCCTCTTCCATCATTTTTCCAATGTCTAATTCAATAGAATTCTTTTTTTATTGAAGTATTCTTAATTTACAATGCTGTTAGTTTCAGTGATACAGTCAAGAAATTCAGATATAGATATATATATTTATATAGATATAGATATAGATATATACCTGATTCTTTTTTATTAGGCTATTACAAGATTCTTTTCCACACAGGCTATTACAAGATATTGAATATAGTTCCCTATATGATACAGTAGGTCCTTGTTTGTCTACTTTTTGTACTGTGTATCTGTTAATCCCAAACTCCTAATTTATCCTTCACCTTCTTTCTCTTTTGGTAGAAATGAGTTTGTTTTCTATGTCGATAAGTCCATTTCTATTTTGCAAATAAGTTCATTAAGATATTTTCTAGATTCTGAATATAAGTGATATCATATTATATGTCTTTCTTTATTTGGCTTACTTTACTTAGTATGATAATCTTTGGGTTCAATCATGTTTCTGCAAATATCATTATTTCATTCTTTTTTATGGCTGGTTAATATTGTGTTGTACATATATACCACATCTTCTTTATCCATTCATTTGTCAATGGATATTCAGATTGCTTCCACATCTTAGCTATTGTAAATAGTACTGCTATGAACATTGGGGTGCATGTATCTTTTCAAATTAGTTTCTGTCTTTTCCAGATATATGCTTGAAGAGTGAGACTGCTGGATCATATATTAGTTCTATTTTTAGTTTTTTAAGGAAATTCCATATTATTTTCCATAGTGGCTGCACCACTTTACATTCCTACCAACAATGCAGGAGAGTTCCCTTTTCTTCAGCATTTATTATTTGTAGACTTTTTTGACGGTGGTCATTTTGACTGGTGTGAAGTGATAGTTTTTATTTGCATTTCTCTAATAATTAGTTAGATTGGCCATGTTTTCATGTGCCTGTTGGCAATCTGTATGTCTTTTTTGGAGAAATGTGAATTTAGATCTTCTGCCCATTGTTTTGAAGATTATTTGTCTTTTATTTGTGTGTTTTTTTTAATTTGAGTTATATGAGCTCTTCTCATAAAACAGAATTCTTTTGAAGATCAACCCTAGAGTGACTTTTGAATAAAGTCCTGGTATAGCTAAGAGCAAGCATGTACTGAAGAATTCATACCTTAATTGAACTCAAATGGAGGGCAGTTGCAGTAGTGGTAATTGTTTAGTTTGCCTTGTGCAAGACACCCTCCTAACTGAGTGACTCAGTCTTTGCTTCCAAAAATGTACAGGGAAGTGAGGATTTGCAGAAGGCATAAAGACTAATGACGTTTAGTCTTTAACATTAACATTAACATTTATTGGCACTATTCTTATCACTGTCACCTCATTCTTGAAGCTGTCACTGACTCAGTCTCTCCGTTTCTCTGCTGCACTAATCAGAGCAGGCAGTTGGGAATAGTTGAGACCCAAGTTTAGAACCAGATAGAACTGCAGTCATATGTTACAGCTTGGTGATCCTGGTTAGGGAACCAAGCTCTTTGTTCTTAGTTTTCTCACCAAAGAAGTGGGGATAATATTGCACAGTATGCACTGAGCAATTGTGAAAACTAAATGAGCAACACTTAGGGCCCAGCATGTCACAAGCCCTCCATAAAAGTTGGCATGATGGTGTTGCCCCTTTTTCAGGGCTTTGGGCTCAGTCTTCAAACTTGATAACAAGCTGTCTTCTCACTCTTTCAGGTACAGATGTCACTGTCCTCTGCTCTACCTATTCCTGGCCTCTCTAAGAACACCTCAATACTACCCAATTCCAACCTAGGACTTCATTCTTGGTGGATGTTTCTGGCAGCCCCACGATAGAGCTGAGTTCCAAAAAACCAGTCTTTCATCTCCCCAGGGGCCCTTCCAGCACCTCCACTCTCCATTTCTCCTCTTCTAAGGTGTAGAGTGTTCAGCCAATGATTTCTTACCACTTCTTAGCTGTTCTCCCTCATATTACCCAAGAGGCACAGTCAGGGGTGGGGTGGAAGCAGGAGGGAACTTTTAAAGAATAATTTATTTTTCCCTTGAGTATGTTTCTTGGTCTTCCTAATCCCTCCAACTTTTCTCCTGAAGAATTCAGCTCATGTCTGGATTTTGACTTTCCAAAATCTACAGTCCCACCCAGAACAGAAAGAGCTCAGGGCATATACAGTAGGAACATCCAGGAAGACATGAATCAGGGTTTCCCATTCTCTACTTCTCAAACTAGTGAAGAGTTTCACAGTATAGGGGGAAAGGTTGAGAGTTGACATTTCTGAAGTCCCTTAGAAATAAAGCTCCTTTCTGGGTGAAAAATAACAAAACCCTCAACTAGTGTTGAGAAAGTCAAGAACTGAGCAGACAATCTGTCCCCTTTCCTAGGCACAGCCCCAAGGTAAATTCAACATCATGCGTTATGTTTAGGGTAGCAAAGGAGGCCTGAAATAACCTAGACAACATGGTGTGACTCAGTACTGAGCCACTAGTCAGTGACTAGTCAAAGTAGACTGACCACTGAGGCTAGGACTACATGCATCTCAATAAAGTCTGCTATGAGCAGATAACACTGAGATCTTTTAACTACCAAACTTATAACACCCTAAATTAGGTCCAAACCCAAGGAAAATAAAGGAAGGCCAATTTGACTTAAATCATATATGTATATTCTCAGCAAAATGGAGACATAAAATCAAAATTAAGTTATGAAAAGAATATGACATTTCTCTTTCCTGAGGTTTAGCCTCTACATAGTCAGAAAGACTCATGCCTGTGACTTTTTTTCACATTAGAAACAGCTACATGGTTAGCTGGCAAGAGGAGGGAGAAACTTCCAGAGCCAAAGATCTGTTTGAGAGGTCAACTTGACAGCAGCAGCCCTGCCCTCACTCTGATCCTGCCTGCAGATCTCCTGCAGAGCCCCCATTGGCCAAATCCAACTGGAAGCAGAGGGCAGGAGAGACGGGATGGGGCAGTTGGTACAGGCCAGCTTCCTATGACTGAAAGCATTGTAAAGAAGGGTAGAGAATGAATCTGGAGAGTGAAGGGAAGATGACCAGAATCATGTGACAATACACCCTTATTGGAATGAAAAACAGGAAAGATTGCCTTCTTGATCTACCTTGGGGCTGAAGGAGGAGCTAAACCTAGGAGGAACTGGAGACCACTTCAGTCAACAAAGATGACGCCTATGAGATCATCTATAGAATCCCTTGTTCAAGGAGGAAAGATAAAGCATGGAGCTAGAAAATAGTCATCTTAGAAACTGCATGGTGGATCACACCAGAGAACTAAGAGTGGTTACACTGGCAGGTGAGAAAATGAACCAAGGAGTTAGATATGAGAATAGCAAGAAGATAATTCCCAAAAGTCTGGGCTTCTCTTTGGTTTAAACTTTTCTGCAAACATTGGTTTGAATCAGTGCCATGCAAACCATTTTGTTTGCTACAGAAGCTCCATCCCCAAGAAGGAAATGGAGAACTGCATTATGGGTATCTTCAGGGACCTCTCAGGATCCAGCCATGTGTGCAGGTTGGATCAGAGTGCTGCTTAGAGGAATGAGCTGAGTTGAGTTGCAATTGACTAGTTGACACGATAGTATGCAATTTAATTAAATGTTTGTTTATTTCTAATTTGCAATTTTATTTTAGGAGCCAATAATTTTTTTTTTTCTCACATCTCAAACACTTTCTCAGACCTTTGTAAAGCTCAGATAAGGATAGTGAAGAGGAGTCTCTGAGAAACAGCTGTGTAGGTGGCCTGTAACAACCTGTCCAGATGGATGTTTGAGGATGGAGGGCTCCAAGAGGGAAGTTGCCAAAAACTAACAGAGTACCTAATTGCCAGACCATATTGAGAGAGGCTTGCAGATAGCCCACAGGTATGGGAAGAGTGAGTCACAAATACATATAAAACTAATCCATTTTTAAGTCAGTAATTAGCTCTCAGAAAAGTTAAACACTGCACAAGAAATGAAATGTAATTATGCAACCTAACTAACATCAGTTATGAACAATATTTACATAATCATAGTATCAAACAAGGGAATATTGATTTAACTTGAAATTATAATTTAACTTTATTGAGATGGTAGGAGAGGGGAGATAGACACAGAGCCTAATGTTTGTGTACTAAAAGCTTACCTTCCACAGTGAGAAATAAACAAATTCTAGATAAATTAAATAAAGAAGAGTGGGGTTAAGCAATGGAAACTAACATCAGAAGAAACACAGTGGCTGGGTCTGCCAAGCACAGGTTACCATCTATCTTATGAGTAACAAGGGGTAAAGGGAAGGGTTCATGTGTGGGTCCCCATGCCTGGCCATCTGGGGTAAGCCCCAATAAGGCAAGCCCTGGACACCAGCAAGTTTTCTTCCAGCAGTTTCCTCCTTGGCTAGTTTCCCAGGACATTCACTGCAGTTTCTTTTCTTTATGACAGGCTTATCCTTTCACTGGATATTTACAAAGTTAAAGGGACAACCTCACTGGGGACCAGAGTGGCATGTGCCTTCCATCCTCTGCCCCATCTCCTGTGAGAGTTAAGAAGACACAGGCACTCAGGGACCCTGAACGACAGCTCTGCCAGATTCAGTTCAGGCTCCATGTCACAGCAGTAGGCAGTGAGAGCACCCCCAGATCCTGAATGCTGACCAATGTCTTCACTTAACGGGGTTCACAGCCAAGATCCTCTTGGAGTATTGCCAGAAGGTTCTGTCTCCCCCAAGATGATTCCCTCCCTGGAGAAAGTCCATATCGCGTCCAACAACTTGGGGTACAAAGGCCCCCTTTCCTCAATTAGGGGCATTTCTGAAGGGCCAGCCCAGCCGCAGAGTATCTCCAGGGATCTGTTCTGGCCTCTGTTGGGGCTGTACTCAGCTGAGCTCTCCCCTATATCTGGTCACACTCTCCTCTGCTCGAGAGCAATACCTACACACAGACCTCCATCTCAGTCTGTTTCCCTGTCCATCACTCCCCCGGGGCCTAAGCTAATACCGCACTATTGGCAATGCCTGGGAGGATATCTCTTCTTTTCAGGCCCCATGTCCTGCTTGAGCCTGCAGCTGCCCACAGGCCCTGGAAAAGCAGCCAGTCCTGGGGGGAAGCCATGCTCTTATTAATACCTGGCAGGTGAAGGGCTCATAACTCTCGAAGCCATGCTGGCCACCCGAGAGTCACCAATGTGGCTGGACTTCTCCTGGGGCCTGGTGCTACTATTTGTTTGGGCTCCTTTTTTTTCATGTTCCTTTGCTCCTAATCAATCCCAAAGTGCCCCAATGGGTAGAATATGCATTCACATCTAAGAGAACAGACAACACAAACAAAGAAACATACATCTGACCCAGCAAGATTGCTGCTTTGGAAAAAGCTGACCTCTACCCAACTCTAGCAAAACCTTTGCCAAAATCATAGCAATAAGTAAAAATTATCTCCATTTTATGGAAGAGGAAACCGAGGCTCAGAGTGGTAAAGTGTATTGCCCAGGGTCACACAGCAACTGATAAACACAGAGCCAGGTTTAGGGCAAGTCAGCTCATCCCTCCCCTCAGCTGGCCCCATATCAACTGCAGAAATGGCAGACAGCATGATCCTAAAGACACATAGCATGCAAATATATCCCTGGGGTTAAACTTTGTGATTTAGGGGAGGGGTGATGTAAGAAATGATGATTTTCTTTCCTAATAATGTTCAGTCTACAGTTTTAAGGGGAAGATATTCTTTTTTTATGAATTTGGATGGGGGCATAGTGCTCTAAGGGTAACACAGAAAATGTTATTTATATCTATAAAGCGTTTCCTGGCTGCTAGTAGAACATGCATTCACTGACATTATCTTAGTAAACACAAGAGCAATGTGAAGGGAGTGTATATATTTATTATATGGGAAACTAAGTTTCTGAGCATTTCATGCACTTGCCCAAGGTTCAATCGCTCCAGCCAAAGTCCTGCCCAAGTTGAAGTTACATCAGTCCATTACAGCACATGGTGCAGATATGCAAGGGCTTTTCCACAGCTGTTTGTGGACTTTGGCTCGCCAGCAGGGCCAGGTGCTAACCAGGTGCTGGCAGATCCCTGAGGACACACCTCATCTGTCTGAATGAGCAGTTTCTACCTTCTCACACTTGCATTCACTAAGCATTTTATGTGCTTACCAACTGTAGGAAGTCTTTCATTGGTGGAAGCACTGTATATGCTTTCTGCAGTCCACAACCAGCATGGGACTTGCCCACAGAGGGCACTAGTTGTGCATTTGATGGAGGAGAGAGCAGAGTGTGGGCAGAATAGCAACTCTGCTAATCCCTTCTGTCTAAACTTGGAAAGGTCAAGAGTTGCTGGAAGGGGTAGACGAGTTCTCCAAATCTTAGTTATGTAAGTTCTTTCTTGGAATTTGTAGGAGAAGCCATGTAGGATTTTAGAACCTAAATTTGAAAGAAGTTGTTTTCCCATCAAGAAGAAAATTCATAGGAACTTCTCTCTCAAGAGCTGAGGCAAGTAAAGATGTCAACAAATCTGGGGAAGGTCATGGCCAACTGGTGAAGGGTTGAACTAAATGGTTGTTAATGAGAGCCAGAAAATGTGGGATTCTTGACCTAGTTCTGTCAACAATGCCTTGAATGACCTTGGTTGAGGCACCTATATTGACTGGAAGGTTTGGGTTGCAAATAATAGAAAATGTATAATTCATGGTATATGAAGAAGCCCAGAGTTAATTCAGACGAACTGTTCTCTGTGATCCTCTAGTTCCTCTGGGCCAACTTGCCTCCCAAGACCCCTTTGCTCATGGGAATAAAGTGACTATAGCAACCCCTTTACCTACATATAGAATACACAAAATAACTATACAAAATAGAGCTTCATGACCCAGACAAGCAAGATGGTATCATCAATCACCTAGAGCCAGACATCCTGGAGTGCAAAGTCAAGTGGGCCTTAGGAAGCATCACTACAAACAAAGCTAGTGGAGGTGATGGAATTCCAGTTGAGCTGTTTCAAATCCTAAAAGATGATGCTGTGAGAGTGTTGCACTCAATATGTCAGTAAATTTGGAAAAATCAACAGTGGCCACAGGACTGGAAAAGGTCAGTTTTCATTCCAATCCCAAAGAAAGGCAATGCCAAAGAATGCTCAAACTACCACACAGTTGCACTTATCTCACATGCTAGCAACATAATGCTCAGAATTTTCCAAGCCAGGCTTCAATAGTATGTGAACCAAGAACTTCCAGATGTTCAAATTGGATTTAGAAAAGGCAGAGGAACCAGAGATCAAATTGCCAACGTCTGTGGGATCATCGAAGAAGCAAGAGACTTCCAGAAAAACATCTACTTCTGCTTTATTGACTATGCCAAAGCCTTTAACTGTGTAGATTAAAACTAACTGTGGAAAACTCTTCAAAATATGGGAATACCAGACCACCTTACCTGCCTCCTGAGAAATCTGTATTCAGGTCAGGAAGCAACAGTTAGAACTGGACATGGAACAGACTGGTTCCAAATCGGGAAAGGAGTACATCAAGGCTGTATATTGTCACCCTGCTTATTTAACTTATATACAGAGCACATCATAAGAAAGCACAAGCTGGGGTGGATGAAGCACAAGCTTGAATCAAGATTTCCAGGAGAAATATCAATAAACTCAGATATACAGATAACACCACCCTTATGGCAGAAAGCAAAGAACTAAAGAGCTTCTTGATGAAAGTGAAAGAGGAGAGTGAAAAAGTTGGCTTAAAACTCAACATTCAGAAAACGAAGATCATGGCATCTGGTCCCATCACTTCATGGGAAATAGACGGGGAAACAGTGGAAACAGTGTCAGACTTTATTTTTGGGGGGGCTCCAAAATCACTGCAGATGGTGACTGCAGCCATGAAATTAAAAGATGCTTGCTCCTTGGAAGAAAAGTTAAGACCAACCTAGAAAGCATATTAAAAAGCAGAGACATTATTTGCCAACAAAGGTCCATCTAGTCAAAGATATGGTTTTTCCAATAATCATATATGGATGTGAGAGTTGGGCTATAAAGAAAGCTAAGCACCAAAGAAGTGATGCTTTTGAACTGTGATGTTGGAGAAGACTCTTGAGAGTCCCTTGGACAGCAAGGAGATCCAACCAGTCCATCCTAAAGGAAATCAGTCCTGAATATTCATTGGAAGGACTGATGCTGAAGCTGAAACTCCAATAATTTGGCCACCTGATGTGAAGAGCTGATTCACTGTAAGAGACCCTGATGCTGGGAAAGACTGAGGGCAGGAGGAGAAGGGGATGACAGAGGATGAGATGGTTGGATGGCATCACCAACTCGATGGGTATGAGTCTGAGTAAACTCCGGGAGCTGGTGATGCACAGGGAAGCCTGGTGTTCTGCAGTCCATGGGGTTGCTCCTTGCAAAGAGCCGGGGTTGCAAAGAGCCAGACATGACTGAGTGACTGAACTGACTGTCTTACCTACATATAGTCCAAAGAAAGATAAAATACATGTCCAAGAATTTATGGTTACAATTGGAGGATTCACTCTATTTGGACCACTGGGTCTCATGTTCATGCTTGGACCAATCAGCAGCCACTGAGTCTGAATGTGCTGTTCAACATTCTTGGGCCCTGAACTCACTCAGTCTTGGGAAATAGCCTGCTTTTATGGAAGCACATTGAACTCCAATGGGAATCTGAAACTCTTGAGAAGGGGAAAAGGGAAAGATGATGAAGATGCTACCCACAAGAGTTCGGTGTCTGCCATGGTCCTGGGACCCTAAGACCATTATTTCAACCATCAAACATAAATAATAGTAATAACTGCTCAACTTATCACATGGGACTCATGTGTGTTCAAATGAGTTAATGGGAAGTTATACCTTGGAAAGTCTAAATCTCTACAGTGATGGTTCTATATCTTTTCTGGTTACAGACTCTTGAGAATCTGATAAATCTACGAAATCATCATTTCCCAGACAGTCCACTGGTTAAGAATCTGCCTGCCAATGCAGGGGACCTGGTTTGATCCCTGATCCGGGAGACTTCACATGCTGTGAGGCAACTAAGTCCATGTGCCACAACTATTGAACCCACGCTCTAGATCCCATGAGTTGCAACTACTGAGCCTGTGTGCCACCCATGGTACCTGTCTGTGCCTGTTATGAACCGGGCCAGCAGGAGGTGAGTGGAAGTGTCATCTACTGTTCCCCAACAGTCGCACTGCCTGAACCATCCTCCCCCCACCACCCACAGTCTTTTGGCACAGTCCCTGGTGCCAAAAAGGTTGGGGACCACTGCTCTAGAGCCTGCATACCACACCTACTGAAGCCTGCACGCCCTGGATCGCATGCTCTGCAGCAAGAGAAGTTACAGCAGTAAGAAGTCTGAGCACTGCAACTAGAGAGTAACCCCCGCGCACCACAACTAGAGAAAGCCCTCGCACAGCAACAAAGACAGCACAGCCAAAAATAAACATTTTTTTAATTATTACTTTTTAAAAAATCTATGATATCTTCACTCCAGAAAAAGAGAACTGATACACAAACTTTTAAATGTAGTTTCAGAAGCCCACTAGTAGGTCCTGCCCAAGGTCCCTGAGTGGCGCCCTGCTTTCTCCCTGTGCTTTCTTTCCCACAGAGTTGCCATTTCCTGGGTGCTTTCTAGGTCCCAGGCACTGACCAGGATGCTCTTTAAAGCCAATCTCATTTAATCCTGAAGACAACCATTATCAGAATGAATTATCATGCCCATAGTACAGATGAAGAAACCAAGGCTCAGTGAGGTTAAGTGACTCAAGCAAGGTCACACAGCTAGTAAGTTGTGCAGCCAAGATACAAGCCAGGTCTCCTGACCCAAGTCCAGTGCATTTTCATGTCATATACCTAGAATGTCTTTCCTCTCTGCTGACTCCATACAAATCCTACACAGCTCAGGACTCCCTCTTCTAAGAAACCCTAGTTGTATCTCATCTTATATGAATCACCTTCACATGGCTGTTTCCTGCTTCACTGGAATGATTGGAGAGCTTCTTGCCCAGGCCTCCATATGTGGGTCTATCAGGTCACTGGTGGATCAGCATTAGGTGCTGGGTGAGCTTCTGCCTTCCAGGGAAGGCCAACCAAAGATTTCTCTTCGTTTTGGCTTCACCATCACCAGGTGGGGACACAAGGTCCACAGTTCCCAGAAATCCGTGGGCACATAGCCCCCATACCACTGGAACCCCAAAGCTGGAGAGCAGAGCCTGCAGCAGAGTCTAGGGACCTCGCATTGTGTGCAGACCTTCTCCTCTTCCCCTGTGTCTCTCGTGGCCTTGAGCTGCATGTTTAGATGCACTGTGCATCTCTCTTGTCACAGTGACCATGGATATCTCACCCAAGATGCTTCACTTGAAGGGAACCGGCTGTGCCACATCATTACTCTTAGGTGTATTCAACAAACTTCTACTGATGGCCACCAGCATTACGGAGCACCTGCCTGTAGCCAGGCTCATTCAGGTTCTCACTGCATTCTCAAAACAATCGGAGAGAGAAGAGGAGTTTCTCTTTGACTGGGACGACTTGGAGGGCTGTCTAGGGTCATGATTGGGCCCCAAAGCCCATGCTGAACATTGCACCTTCCTGCTCACTCACTGTCCCCATGAATATACAGGTGCTCTCCTTAATCCATGACATCTCTGCTAACATCACTGCTGATTGTTCTGGGTAGAGATCAACGGTCGTATATGCACACCAGGGACCTAGAAATGCTTCCCCAGGCATCAACACGTGGATGCACACCACAGCCTAGTAGAGTCTTGCTCCTGGGGATGCTGATTACAATAGTGATGCAGCCTCCCTCTCTGACCTCCTCCCATATAGCCCAACTCAGGATATGGATCTTGTCCTCCATCAACCACTATTAGATGGCTTGGCAGTGCTGCTTAACCCTTTCCTTGCAAACTCCTTGCAGACAAAGACTGGGCCATCCTCACCTCTTACCCTACACTGCCTATCTTTGGCTATTCAAAGACACTTAAAAGTTCTTATAGTGGGGATCAAGGGAGGAAGTAACTGCAAAATTGCAACACAAAGCACATTCCTGCACAGGCACCTCCTCTGTTGGCATCATCCTCTTCTGTTGGCATCATCCTCCTCTGTTGGCATCATCCTCCTGTGTTGGCATCCTCCTCCTCTGGCTTGTCTTCACTCCACAGACAGGGCTGGGCAATGCTCATCAGGCAGATTAGTTTGGATCTGCTTTCCCCAATGCTGCACGTGGGAAACTGCAGCAGTTCTTCCCAATGAAGCAGAGAAACCTGGTGCCCTGCAGTTCTTTCTTATAAGCCCAAAGGCCTGAGGCTGATGAGCTCTGAGAAAAGGCAACACTTATCATGGGCAGAGAAAATCCAGCAGGGTCTGGCTCCTCATATGGGCACAGAACAGGGGAGGAGGGAAGCCAGCCTAGGTTTCTTAATTAGGATGAAATCTCAGGCCCAGTGGGAGCCAACCTGTCAGAGTTCAAAACTCTGGAGCATAAAATGCTGTTTTCCCTAGCAATTGAATTAGCATCCTTTTTTTTTTTTTTTTAACTTATCTAAAGTTTATCCCTCCAGTCAACTCTCCTTTCCCACCCAAACCACAGTTTTCAATTCACAGTTGGCTTCTAGATGTTATCATAAAAGACATTATATTTAAGTTCATAAACATGTCATCAGAAAAAGACAAGAAGTCAACTTATGAGGGTTCCTACTAGCCAAAGATGGGGGCAATCCAAGCCTCAAAGAGGAATAAACTCTGGAATGAATTGAATACATGAAATACATGTTTCAAAACATCCATCACAGAATGCAGGGTGTATGAGAATTCTCTGTATGTCTTTTCAACTTTTTTGTAAGTCTAGAACTATTCTCAAATAACTTACTAATAAGAAGTCAAACATGAAAGTTCACATACTGTTGTTATTCAGTTGCCAAGTCGTGTCTGACTCTGTGACCCCATGGACTGGAACACATCAGGCCTTCCTGTCCTTACGATCTCCAGGAGTTTGTCCAAGTTCATGTCCATTGAATCAGTGATGCCATCCAACCATCTCATTCTCTCCTGCCCGCTTCTCCTCCTGCCTTCAATCTTGCCCAGCATCAGGGTCTTTTCCAGTGAGTTGGCTCTTCGCATCAAGTGGCCAAAGTATTGGAGCTTCAGCTTCAACAACAGTCCTTCCAATGAGTATTCAGGGTTGATTTCCTTTAGGACTGACTGGTCTGATTCTGTAATGGAAAAGGCCCAGAGTAAGCAAATCACACAGACAGAAAGCAGAGCTGTGGTTGCTTGGGGGCTGACAGGAGGCAGGGGAAGTAAGGAGTCATGGTTTAATGAGCAGGGGGGTTCCACTGATGACAGTAAGGAGGCTCTGAAACTGAATAGTGATGATGGTTTCACAACATTATGAATGTGCTAAATATCACTGAAGTGTACACTTTAAAATGGGGAACTTTATGTTATGTGTATTTACCATAGTGAAGAAAGAAAAAAAAGTCTGAATGCATCCATACATAGCAAAATGTAAAAACCTGTGTAAAAATCAAGTAATCATTTAATTTCAAGGTGGTAGGTATTCTGGAAAGGAATACAGACAATTGGATGAAGCCATTGTACCCAAGAGCTTCTCTTGTGGCTCAGCTGGTAAAGAATCCACCTGCAATGTGGGAGACCTGGGTTCAATCCCTGCATTGGGAGAGATCCCCTGAAGAAGGGAAAGGCCACCCACTCCAGTGTTCTGGCCTGGAGAATTCCATGGACTGTATACATGGGGTCACGGACAGTTGGACACAACTGAGCGACTTTCACTTCACTTCACATTGTACCCAAGTTGAAATGGAGCAGGAGCCTATGGTCCTTGCTCTTCATGTCTTCTGCCTGCCTTTCATCTCTGGAAAAACTTTAGCCAAAAAATAAGTTTAACCAAAGAAGGAGAAAATGCAGAAACAAAGGAAAACAGTCAAAGGAAACCACAGAATAATAATGTAGTCATTAAGCATAGTCAAGGACATTTAGTTCCTGCTCAAGGCCTAGAGATAATACTCTCAGCTATGTCCTATTAACAGTCTTATAGATGCTGAAACCCTTATCAAGTGGAAGAAGTTAACTACATGATGACCAGACTGTAACCAGGACATAAGCTGCCGCAATTCTGAGAAATGGCCTCAAGGAAATGAAAAAATAATGATCATGGAACTGAAGACTAACTGTACTTAAAATAATCAAGATGACACTGATGAGACCGCCTATGTCTAATTTTAAGATGACTGCCAGGGATGACTGTGCTGTTCCTACATGTAGCCCCTTTCCTCAGCCTATAAAAGCTCACGCCCACTGATTGTCACCTGAGGAGAGTTGGCCTTCAGACAGGGGTCCACCTACCCTACTGGTTGCTCTCATCCAAAATAAAGCAAACTTTCCTTCTACCAGACTTCCCACTTTATTGACTTTTGAGTGGCAAGCAGCCATACCCTACTTTCTGTTACAAAGTTATATGTATTCATTCATTCATTCACTCATACATGCAAGAAATGCTTATCGAATCTCTGCTCTGTACTTGGTCACTATCCCAGGGGATGGAATACATCTGTGAAAATGAAACAGACAGAACTAACCTTCTGTTGTACCTATAAATTTATTTAGTATGTTGCTGAACCAGTATGGCTGTGTATTACCAAGTGTTTACCCTCAAGGCTGGTACCCGTGATTTTTATGCATCTATAGAAGTCACTGTGATAACTGATCTTACAAGACTGTCTTATTTGATTATCATGAACTCCATGAACTAGATTTTATCCCACTCCTCAGATGAGTCATGAAGGCTTTTCGGAGTTCTACAACTTATGCAAAGTCACACAGCTCACAGGCAGTGGAGATTGAATTTGAATCCAAAAAATCTGACCTAACTTCCTTGTGATATAAAAAGAATGGTGTCAACAGCAACTCCCAAACTTGCTACTCTCCTTTGACTTTGTCTAGCCATCCCCATATGCGTTTTGATAGGATTTCTCAGCAGAACAATAAGAAAGTCACAATAAAAGAATTTTTTAGCAGTATATATTTGAGCTATCTATGTTGCTTATTATAAATAAATATGGGATTATGGATTCATGGGATAGAGCAGGCCAAAGAATAAGATATAGTCATGTAAGCTCTTAACCTAAGTGGATCATGAAATATAAATACCAAGTACAAAATATAAGTGGCTTTCTTTGCACTGACTTGTACTTCACACATCATTATATCTTATCTGTCACTCTGAAACATGACCCAGTTCAGAAAAAGGGACTTGTTTTTTCGAAACTGCATTTGATGATTCAAATCAATGCAAGAGACCAATGTTGTAGTACTGGCCCTGTGCCTACTGTTTTCTTGTATCCTCTTTCCAATAATTAGTGAATTTTGATTGTTGATTAAGATTTTTTTTAAATCTGAGTTCATCATTTTACAAAAACAAACAAAAACCTCATTGATCCCTGTAGGAGGTTGCAAGGAAATGAAGTCATTTTTCTAAAAAATGATAAAAGCCAAGAACCAAGCATTTTTCTATCCTTCCTGTGTAAACTGAAGTTTAGAGTAACGAATATTTCATAAAGTAACAAATATTCATAAATCGCTCTTTATTAAAGAATGCCTGCTAGTAAGTGCAACAGGTTTGAGGGAATTTTAAAAGCACCATTTTGCAACTCCTAATGAAATAGTGAATCTAGGTAATGGCTATGAATGGATGCTGAAATCATAAGATAAAGTGTGATAAGGAACATTGTAAAGATGGTTCAGGCTGATAACACAAATCCACCAGCAGGAAAGAAAACAACAAGACAGCATATGTCAGCTGATGTGGTACAATAAGAAGTCTCCAAGTCACATCACCACCCCACAAACAGAGAAACCTAGGTCCAATGGAACCTCTAGAGGTGGATGGTGTGGAATAGCTGGAATAGGGTTTGTTGAACTTGGCTGGCTGGGAAAACAGAGATGGAATGGGCTAATCTGGACAGAATGGTTTGGAATGAAATGAAATGATGATATAGCTTTTGCCTATGAAGGTGGCAAACAGACAGAATGGCAATAAAGTAACAGAAATCTTTGAAGATTTAAATACTTACAGAAATGGTGGATTCAAAGGAGATTATTAAGAAGTGACTGAATGCAGAAGAAATTAACAAAATATTGCAAATCAATATACTGCAATAAAATAACTTTTTATAAAAAGAAGAGAATGGACTCCTGAATCTAACATAATATTATGCCAACTATACTTCAATAGAAAACAATAAAGGAAGACAGAAAGGAAGGATGGAAGTCATTCTCAAAAGAAAAAAATCAGTGGATTTTTAGTCCTCAATATTTCCAGTCACTTTTTTTTTTTGAGTTGAATTTGAAATATCAAGTACAATGTCCTAAACAACCATAGTAAGAAATTTAAATTATTCGTCCATGCTCCCTCTGCACACCCCATTAAGGGCAAACAGATTTCTGAGTTGTGAAGCTGCATGCGAAAGCAGTTTTGACTATCTTATTCCTCATGCTATCAATAAGGACACTCCCACCTCACAAGTACAAGGAGACGCTTGGCTGGTGTCAGGATAAGTGGGGGGTGGGAACATAGGAGAAGCAAGACCCTGAGAGGCATGTGAGCACCTGATATATTTTTCAGTGTTGTGGTGGATTAAAATGCCCACAAATTCTATGTTTCTTCTTTCATGAGGTGTGACTTTGTTTGCCCCCCTGGAATTGATGGGTTCTGTGAATGCCTTCATCAGTTAAATGTGTCAAAGTGATGCTGTGTCAGTTTCCAGGCCTAGGATTTGAGACTGGCAACCTTAATATCTCATCTCTTGGGACACTCACTGGAGCCCTGAGTTTGCATGTAAGAAATCCTGCTACCTGGATAGGGGCACCACTTGGAGAGGCCCTGTAACTCCACAGAGAAGAGAAGGGGCCTAGCTAAGCCCAGACAGTCCCCTACACTACACCTCACACCCCACACTCTGCCAGGCACCAGCCATGTAAGTAAAACCTTCCTGGGACCTTCAGCTGCCAGCTGAATCCCACCAGTCATGGCCACATGGAGCAGAACCAAACTGCTGACCCTCAGATCATAAGCAGAGTAAAACAAGTGCTGCTTTAAGCCCCTAGTTTGGGGTAGGTTCTGTTGCAACAGTAGGTCATTGGAACATGGAGTGTTCCCTAAGCAGCTGATGGAGAGATGGTGACTCCCCCTCCCCTTCTTGGGAAGTGGAATTATATGCACATCGCCTATCTTGTTTCCCGCCTGGCTCTACTGTGTAACCAGGTGGCTGGACAAGAGAAGGAGGAATCAGGACCAGGTATAGGGAAAGTGTGAGAGCCCACTTGGCTACTGAAGCATGGTCCTGAGACCTGATATGAGAAGCCACAGACGAGAGTCAGCGTCTTTGTCATTTGTCTGTTTGCCATGAGACTGAGAGAAAAAGAAAAGCCTCAAAGAAAGGAAAACAGACAGAGGAAAGGACACAGGGTTCAAAGACTGAGCCCCCCAGAGTGGACTAGAGCCGATGCCTTGAATCTCTGAGCAGGTGTCCTCCTTCCAAAGAGCAGCAATGGTGCCATCGCTGTGCCCCCATTCCGGGAAATCCGGCACAGGCATCAGTGGGAGTACCCATCCTCTCAGTCCTCAGTGCAGGAGTTCTTACATCCACTTTAGAAGGTGCAGCACAGCAAGGCAATGATGAACACACAGACTCTGGAGTCACAGCACCGACATGAAAGATACTGCTTCCTGAAGCTCAGTTGGCTCATTTGTAAGACAGGTACAAAAAACTAGACTTTAGGCCCAATGCAAGGATGACATGTTGCAATACCCAAAAAGCATATGTCATAACGTGGACTCTGAGTAAATGTTGGTCCCTTCCCTCAAACCCACAGACAAAATCCCCCAACACTTCCACTCTGGGTTTATATACTTTAGGAAGGAGCAAAATATTCCATATATAATTTTAATTTTGTTTTGAATCCAGGAAATCCTAAAGGGATTAGGGTTAGTAAACCACAGATTGCTTTAAGCAATCCTGATCCCCTGACCCATGAACTTGGAGAGGCTCAGTCTGCTGTGGTCTGTGAAAGTGAAGAGCCAGCAGGGTTCCAGACTCAAAAGGACCTGGTTTGGATGCCTGACTCTACCAGTTTTCAACTCCAAGACTAAGGCAACACCCTGCACCTCTCTGGGCTTCAGTTTCCTACTTGTAAAGTGCCACTACCAGGGCAGCAAAGTTGCTGTGAGGATTAAATAGAATGCTAGGATGAGCAGGTGATGATTAAACAGTGGTCATCATCACTGGGGCTTCCCTGGTAGCTCAGCTGGTAAAGAATCTGCCTGCAATTTGGGAGACTTGGGTTTGATCCCTGGGTTTGGAAGATGCCCCAGAGAAGGGAACAGCTACCCACTCCAGTATTCTGGCCTGGAGATGTCCATGGACTGTACAGTCCATGGGGTCACAAAGAGTTGAACTCGACTGAGCGACCTTCACTTTCGCTTTCATCATCACTATCGCCATCATTACCACCTCTTCTAAAGAGAGGAACAGCTAGGGTTGGGAAATGCACAGAGAGGTGTCTGAGGTTTCTAGGGAAGTAAAGTTATTGAGAGATGCAGCTCTGTTGGCTTCAGAAATGGCCACCCTAAAGGCCTGATTAAGCAGAGAGTCAATAATGGGCTAGATGTAAATACATCTGTGTTGGCCGGAGGTGCCTTCCTCTGGCACACAAGGCTTCCAGAGCAGTAGTGCAGGGCCCTGTCGTGTGTGTTTACTGAATGGGCTGGGGGAGAACCACAGCAGTGGGACTGAGCAACCAAGAAGGGTCTGATGCAGGGGATTCGGGGTCTAATAGCCTTGACTCCAGGTCACACCTGAGCCAGCTTCTTACTCTCCTTAAAGACAAAACTCTTCAGGATGGAAAGAGACCTGGTTGGAGGAAGTCCTACAAAGTAGCCAGCTCAGCGAGGCCTGGGGTGTTGGCAGAACCTGAGAGGAAAGGACAGGGATGGACAGAATCCTTGTCCTCTAAGAGAGTGGCTTCAGTTTAACTCCCAGCCATCTAGGTATAATCAATAAGGGAAGGGTCTTCTGTCACTGATAAAACTAGCTGTGTTCCATACAGATACAGACGGGCCTTGATCAGTTGAAGATGGAGGAACGGAACTGGTAGTCCTCATGATGGAGGAAAGGGAACAAGCAGGAGATGCCAGATTCTGCAGGGCAATGTGTCAGTGGGAGAAGGCCCTATGGTGAGAGAGGGATGGAGGCAGCCAAGAGGGTGTTGTATTGAGGAACAGAAATGACCAGTAAGGATGTTTAGGTAATTCACTGAGGGCTACCAGCCATGAGGTCTACTTTGTTCCCAAACATATTGTGGGAGTGGATCCTCTGTGGCACTTGGAGGGGCAGTTTCCTTACCTGACATTATCATGCAGAGATGGACTATAAAGACCAGGGGCCCAAGACAGAGTAAGATGCAGGGAAATCCAAAAGTCCTGGATAGTCACCCCAAGTCATGGGGTTGAGAGAATGAGACAAGTCTATTTGATCTCAAGGTTGTGGAGCAACATGGTTGACATCTGGGCTAGACATGACATTGCACCATTCACTGTAGGGTAATATGAGTGGTAGAAAAACTGGACCTTGCTCTCAAACAGAGTTGTAAAGAGCTGGACACGACTGAGCGACCGAACTGAACTGAACTGATTCACATCTTAAGATGGTCTTTTGTGGGAATGAGAGCAGTCAAGGTCACACTAGAACATGATTGCCAAACCCCTGGCCAAAGAGGCTCAGTGGCTTCTTATTAATCTTGAGGTCATCTCTTGCCTGAAGGATACTGACATTGCCCAGGCCCTCATACCCAGGGAGAAGGACAAGGAGTCCTCAGACTTTTGGGGGAGTGGGTGGAACATACACACTATCCTTCATTCTCATGACATCACATATTATTGATACTGACCAGGGTTCTTGACCTTTCCCAAACATTAGAAAATGACTAGAGGCCAGACCTAGAGCCAGACATTCTGGAATGTGAAGTCAAGGAGGCCTTAGGAAGCATCACTACAAACAAAGCTAGTGGAGGTGATGGAATTCCAGTTGAGCTATTTCAAATCCTAAAAGATTATGCTGTGAAAGTGCTGCACTCAATATGCCAACAAATTTGGAAAACTCAGCACTGGCCACAGGACTGGAAAAGATCAATTTTCATTTCAACCCCAAAGAAAGGCAATAACAAAGAATGCTCAAACTACTGCATAATTGCACTCATCTCACACACTAGTAAAGTAATGCTCAAAATTCTCCAAGCCAGGCTTCAACAGTACCTGAACTTTCAGATGTTCAAGCTGGTTTTAGAAAAGGCAGAGGAACCAGAGATCAAATTGCCAACATCCACTGGATCATTGAAAAAGCAAGAGACTTCCAGAAAAATATCTACCTTCTGCTTTATTGACTATGCCAAAGGCTTTGACTGTGTGGACCATAACAAACTGGAAAATTCTGAAAGAGATGGGAATACCAGACCACCTGACCTGCCTCTTGAGAAATCTGTGTACAGGTCAGGAAGCAACAGTTAGAACTGGACATGGAACAACAAACTGGTTCCAAACAGGGAAAGTAGTATGTCAAGGCTGTATATCGTCACTGTTTATTTAACTTATATGCAGAGTACATCATGAGAAACGCTGGGCTGAATGAAGCACTAGCTGGAATTATGATTGCCAGGAGAATATCAATAACCTCAGATATGCAGATGACGCCACCCTTATGGCAGAAAGCAAAGAAGAACTAAACAGCCTCCTGATGAAAGTGAAAGAAGAGAGTGAAAAAGTTGGCTTAAAACTCAACATTCAGAAAACTAAGATCATGGCATCTGGTCCCATCACTTCATGACAAATATATGGGGAAACAGTGGAAACAGTGAGAGACTTTATTTTGGGGGGCTCCAAAATCACTGCAGATGGTGACTGCAGACTGCAACCACGAAATTAAAAGACACTTGCTCCTGGGAAGAAAAGTTATGAGCAACCTAGACAGCATATTAAAAAGCAGAGACATTACTTTGCTGACAAAGGTCCATCTAGTCAAAGCTATGGTTTTTCCAGTAGTCAAGTATGGGTGTAAGAGTTGGACTATAAACAAAGCTGAGCTCCAAAGAATTGATGCTTTTGAACTGTGGTGTTGGAGAAGACTCTTGGGAGTCCCTTGGACTGGAAGGAGATTCAACCAGCCCATCCTCAAGTCCATCCTCCAGGAGTTGGCAATGGACAGGGAGGCCTGGCATGCTGCAGTCCATGGGGTCACAAACAGTCAGACACTACTGAGCAACTGAACTGAACTGAGAGGCCAGACAAGAAATTCAGGCAAGGCTTTACTGGGGCCCCTGATGCAGCAGATTGTATCAAGAATAAACAGGTTCCCTCACTTATCCCCAATGTTCGGTGAGTTTGAGATGTGTCCCAGTGTCAGGCTGGAGGGGTGGCTTAGGTCCATGGTGGTGTTGTGTGCAAGGGGCATGCACAGTACCCTGCTTTTCTCTTAACACTCTATTTTTGTTCCTGACACCCTGTTTTTGCTCCAGGCTCTTTGAAAGTGGCAGTTGTGTTTTTTTGGTGTCTTTGTATCTTTTGTTGAGAATTTGCCTCACAGCACAGTTATTTTTAGTCCCATATAGTTTTGTTGTATTTTGTTGCTGGTGGAGAGGTGTGCCCTGATGTAAGCACTGAAGCAGGGTCCCAAGTCTCAGCCCATCTCATTATTATCCTCACTTTATAGATGCAGAAACAGAGGTTCAGAGACACTAAATAATTCACAGCAGTCAGTATTGGCCCACCTGTCTATCTGATTCCACAGCCCCTATGCTTTCTCTACTTACAGAGGCTCAGCACTCATCACTACAATGACCACCATCATCATAACCATCACCACTACCCACCTTGTCACTATTACCAACAATACCACCACCACCAGCAGCATTATAACCATACCACCACCATAGCCACCAACAGCAATATCACCATCACCATTACCACCAACACCATCAACACTACCACAATCACCACTAGTGACACCATTACCACTGTTACCTCTACCACCAACACCAAACCAACACACACCCCACCCACAAGAATACCACCAACACCTGCACCAAAAACAACACTGCTATCCCCTCCATCACCACTACCAACAGTGACACAAAAATCAATAGTAATATCATCACTAGCATTAGAAGCACCAAGATTTGCCTCAAACAGCCACACCACTTTGAAGGGTAAAGGCAAGGGAAAGGAAACCTAAGAGGATATTGAAAGGTGAGAGGAGAATGAGCAAATAAGACAAAAGGAAGAGCATTGATTAAAAAAAAAAATCCTAGCATCAAACTGAGGCCTCAGAGTTTAGAGTGTCCAAATTTAGTCCAAGTAGAGGTCAGACCCAGGAATGACCAAGCAGTTACCTTTGACCAGGAAGGGCCGCAGGAAGCCCTGGAGTTGTACATAGAGAATCTGAGCTTTCTTTCCACTCCACTCACTCCTTCCCACACAGGCCTATTTTTGCTGTCCTATTATTTTCCCCATCTTTGCCCCAGGCCTGAATCTACCCACCCCAGGCCCAGCTTAGCTCGGCAGGTTTGAAACCAAATTGATTGGGCCCCATACCTGCCTCATGTCACTCTGAGCCCCAAACAGGGACTCTAGAGCCTCAGGTCCTAGCTATATGACTTCACAATGAAGCCAGGGGGACCAAGATTTGATTCAAGACCATGGTGGACAAAAATCACAGGTGGGACAGGTGAAGAACAACTTTATACACACAACCAGGAAGTGCCTGGGGACAGACCAGGAAGTGAATTCCAGGGTAGAGCGAGCATGCGTCTTACCAACTAAAGACAATTCATTGAGTTCATGATGTTGCAAAGAAGGGAAATTTCACCAAAAACAATTAAAGATGGTCTTGGGGAGGAATAGAACGGATTTCTTCTTATTCCTTCACTGCTCCCTCAGGTCAGGTGAGCTCAAGTGAGTCACTCATACCCAACGAGCTTCATTCAGTGTCTTCATCTGCAATGAAGGATGAAGGGAGGGGACACCCACCTAGAAGGGATATGAAACATACAGTAGGTCCAGGGCCAGTGGGTGATGTGAATGAAAAAATGAGGGAAGAAATGCATGACCTGCCCTTGGGATGAGGTGTTTCACACTTGAGTAGCCTGGGAACTGCTGAGGTGCCATTGCTCATGACTGTCACAGCAAGGCACTCTCAGCTCCCCCTGCCTGCCTGCAGAATCCATTGGACAGTCTGGAAGCTAGGTTTATGTCTCTAGCCACCCCAACAATTCTCCTGAACATGAGAGCTTCTGTTCACTTCAGCCAGACACTGTCTTAAATTTATGCTGCCAGACTTCATTGGGGCCCAGTTTTGCTAGAACCATTAAAGGTGGGGAGAGAGAAAAAGAGGGTGCTTTGGAAATGGAGTGTGAAATAAGGTAAGGAAAAGTTTAATGGGGCCAGAATCAAGTTGGCAAAGCACATTATTAATAGTTCTTTTATTCCTTATCACATTGCAAATTAACTGCCTCCTGACTCTGAGGTCTCTGAATTGCTGCCTGGAGCTCAGCAGCTCCTATCCTGTGGAGGGGCCCTATTTGCAGATTGATGCTGGTTCTGGGGTGTTCTCATAGGCACTTCTTCTTTGATCTGGGGCCTCTGGTTCATGGTGAAGGTATGGATGGTGAGCTCTCGAAAGCTCCTCACCACAGTGGGAACAGGAGCCCCACAGACCTCGCAGGACCTTACTTGGAATATGGAGAGAAACTCAAAGAGCAAACTTCACCCCCCAAACTGCCCACCCTGGAGGTGAGGGTAAGGAATGGTACCTGAGCTGTCACTCAGATGTCAGCAGAGACACTAGGACCCCTACAGAGCCTGTGAAGTAGGGAGGACAAGAAAGAGATTTCTGAGTTTCCCTCCAGGAGGGAAGAATGAGATGCCTGGCACACAGCACGTGTTTTCCTCAGCCTGCCAGGCCCATCTCAAGGTGAGCTGGGTCATGGCCAGGTGTGCTGCTGGGAGGGCCACACCACCGGCCTGTCCCCATGCAGCAAAGGTTTACTGAACTCAGATGCTCTGGGCCCCAGCTGGATTCAGACCCACTCCAGCCCAGGAGGTTATTCACAACCATCCATCCCAACCCTCCAGCCCACCTCTTGCTGATGTTGCCAGTGTGAGGGCATTGGAGATGATGGTATTCCTCACTGGAGAGTTGGCAACTCACTGACATTGACAAACCAAAAAGATTGGCAACTGGGGGCCAGCATCCATGAATGCAGCCACCTGAGGTTCTAACTAAATGGAGGCTCAAAACCTTCAGGGTGAGGATCAGACAGGGCACCACTTCCTCTGGGCTCTGTCTGCAGAGACAAACTTTGGGGGTGACAGTCGTCCTCCTGACTGTGGGTTACACAAAATATTAAGATGTCACAAGTAGACTGAATTTCCAAAAAAGCAGACCTTGGGGAGAGTCCTGGTTTACCACTTATCAGCCAGTTGCCTTGGGCACTGAGAACCTTTGTGCCCTTCTGATTCCCACTATTAACAGACATCCAGGTGGATGGAGAAGTGGCAGGCCCTATCACAGACTGATGCGGCTGAAAGTCTCTTTACACCAAAATGCTGTTCTTCTAACAACCTTTTGACAGCAACAGTCATAAATACTGTGCAAGCTTAGCAGCTCAGTCATGTTCAACTCTTTGTGACCCCACGGACTCTAACTCACCAGGCTCCTCTGTCCATGGGATTTTTTAGGCAAGGATACTGGAGTGGGTTGTCATTTCCTCCTTCAGGGGGTCTTTGCAACCCAGGGATCAAACCCACATCTCCTGTGTCTCCTGCACTGGTACGCAGATTCTTTACCACTGAGTCACCTGGGAAGCCCCCATAAATACCAAAAATTTGCATATTGATTCCCAGGTCACATGTTTTGAAACATTAACCCATAAGATATGTTCTATTGCTGAACCCACATTACAGATGAGGAAACTGAGGTGCAGCTATGAAGCTGCAGAGCTGGGATATGAATCCAAGTGGAATGACCCAGAGTCCAGTCTGGTATTTGGCTGACATCTGGGTGCCCTTAGGCATTATAAAACTGACTGCACAGCAGCTTTGAGATGGGTCAGATGTGGGGGGTGCGGATACTTAATACAGATGTTCTTAAGGGTCCTTCCTGCACAGTGGCTTTGGCCAAAGCCCCTCTGCTGGAGGTGAGGTGGTTTTAGGGGACCACAGCATCCCTGCATCCTCGGCCCACAATTCTGACATTGATCCCCCTGTGCTAAAGGCACCCCAGGTTTCTCCATGTGACACACAATTTTTCTAAATGAAAGAGAGACTTAAAATTGCTGCCAGTAGACCCATATTCATAGCCCAGTCTGCTCCCTTGTTAGTTGTATCATAAACCAGCAACAGTACAGACGAACACCTGCTGTGTGAGGGGTTTCACTTGGCCTTTCCACACACCCTCCTCTCTTTTATCTTCACAGCCACCAGTGACTCAGCCTCACACTCTTGTTTTCATGTGGGGTCCAGGAAACATCCATGAGAAGCCTATGCTCATGTACCCAGCACAGGAGAAGTTGGAATTGTCAATGAAGCCAGCATGACTCTAAAGCCCATGCCCTTTGGACTCCACGACACCGTGTTAATATTTTATTAGTTACTAGTATATTTTGCTTATGAATTTTACCTTCCAGAATATTCTCTCATTCATATCTCATTTGGCTGTGCCACTCACTCTAAGTTCCTTGATCTCTCTGAATCACCATTCTCTCAAGAGTAAAACAGTAAGATCCAATCTCAGTGTCCATTCATCTATCATTTTATAATCAATAACCAACACAGAGATAGGCAAGCCAACAATAACAATTGCCATTTCACAAAGGAAGAAGCTGAAATGTAGAGCGTTTCACCTGACTTATCAACCAGCTTATTGTGGAGACCTACAAAGAACAGACAATAACAATAAAAACAACAATAATAATGACAGCAACATCTTGAATTGTTGTATGGTTACCCTATGCCAAGCCCAGCACCAAGCACATTGCATTCTATCTCATTTAATCCTCACAGCAGCTCTGTTTTTAGAGAAGGAATCTAAGGTCAAGACTCAAACCAGATTGCTAATCACTATAGAATGGTGTCCAGCTCATTCACTTATTATACCACAGGCATGACACTCAGGCTTGGGAATACAGTGGTAAATAAGAAACACAAAACCCTGCCCCAAAGTAGCTAACATACAAGAGTCTCATGCAATAGCTGTAGCCCCTAAAATCCTAGCAATTTCTAGGTCAGAGACTGCTGCTGCTGCTAAGTTGCTTCAGTCATGTCCTATTCTGTGCGACCCCATAGACGGCAGCCCAACAGGCTCCCCCTTCCCTGGATTCTCCAGGCAAGAACACTGGAGTGGGTTGCCATTTTCTTCTCCAATGCATGAAAGTGAACAGTGAAAGTGAAGTCGCTCAGTCGTGTCTGACCCTTAGCGACCCCATGGACCGCAGCCTACCAGGCTCCTCTGTCCATGGGATTTTCCAGGCAAGAGTACTGGAGTGGGTTGCCATTGCCTTCTCCAGGTCAGGGGCTAACTGAGGATAAGTGGAGACCCAAATTCTCCATCACCTGGCTTTTCTCCAGGTCTCCAACAGGATGTGATGTTTAGCAAGGATCACCGAATATCCACTCTCATAATAAGAATGTCTCTTTTCTTTGTGTCATTCTTTTTTTTTAATTCACAACCAGCCTTGTTTTAATCTATACCCCAAAACACGGAAAATGGCACCCTTTTAATGAGGAAGAAGACGGGGATGAGGAAGGTGCAAAGTAGCTTACTAAATTTCAGGCTGGCATTTAAACTTACTCATGTGATTCGAGCTCATTTACTTCTCTTGCAGTTGGATGACAAGAACATATATTTCCCTAGAAATGTAGCACACTAAAACCACTGTAAATAGGGCCTGAAAAATTGTTCTTTTATCTATGATGATTTATGGGCTTCCCCATTTTCTCCAGCTGACTGACTGCTGAAGTCTGGACAGGGCTAGCCATGTTGATATTCCAAACTCTAACTGTTTGATGTGAATTCCAAAATTCTTGCCTCTGAAATCCATTCATGCCTGGGAGTCCATCTGTCCTCTGGGCTTCTTCAACTGGTTGGGTGCCAGCACCCAGTTCAACAGATGACATTTCCTCCTAAACTTCTTACTTCTCCTATATGTGTTCTCAGAGAATGGCACTAACATCCCCTGAGACCCCACATAGTGGGTGAGAAGTCCTCTTAGGCATCTTGTTCTCATGCACCCTTGTACTCATCCTATCAGTCATGTGATTCTTAAATTACACTTGCTCAGATTCCCTCAAATACATCCTTCTTTCCAGCCTAGGTCTAGAGTCCCCTCCGGCATCCTCTGCACCAACTTCCATGCTTCTACACTGGCCACCACCAATTGTTTCTATTATTTCTACTCTGATTTTTTAAAATCACAATCTAATATAAAGGTCAAGTTTCTCCATCGCTTTTTTTAGTCTCAGATGTCCCACATTCTCCACTCACATTTGTGCCTGGCCCCCTAAACTCTTTTCTCCCTCTTGCTTCTGTGCTATGCAGGTATCACTCCATCTTTGTAGAACATACTTTCCCATCTTCTTTGCCTGAAAATTTCTTGGTATGAACTGCATGTTTGTGTCCTCTCAAAATTCATATGTCAAAAACTAATCCCCTAGGAAGTGGGACACTTGATAGGTAATTAGGTTTAGATGAGGTCATGAAGGTGGAGCCCCTATGAGGGAATGTTCCCTGGCAGTCCAGTGGTTAAGACTCCCTGCTTTCACTGCAGGGGGCTGGGATTTGATCTCTGCTCCAGGAACTAAGATCCCACATGCTGCACAGTGCAGAAGAAAAAAAAGAAAAGAATAGAAAGAGATTAGAGCTCACCATCCAAATAGGAAAAGGAGTACGTCAAGGCTGTATATTGTCACCCTGCTTATTTAACTTATATGCAGAGCACATCATGAGAAACACTGGGCTGGAAGAAGCACAAGCTGGAATCAAGATTGCCAGAAGAAATATCAATAACCTCAGATATGCAGGTGACACCACCCTTATGGCAGAAAGTGAAGAGGAACTAAAGAGCCTCTTGATGAAAGTGAAAGAGGAGAGTGAAAAAGTTGGCTTAAAGCTCGACATTCAGAAAATGAAGATCATGGCATCTGGTCCCATCACTTCATGTGAAATAGATGGGCAAACAGTGGAAACAGTGTCAGACTTTATCTTTTTGGGCTCCAAAATCACTGCAGATGGTGACTGCAGCCATGAAATTAAAAGACACTTACTCCTTGGAAGGAAAGTTATGACTAAACTAGATAGCATATTGAAAAGCAGAGATATTACTTTGCCAACAAATGTCTGTCTAGTCAAGGCTATGGTTTTTCCAGTGGTCATGTACGGATGTGGGAGTTGGACTGTGAAGAAGGCTGAGCACCGAAGAATTGATGCTTTTGAACTGTGGTATTGGAGAAGACTCTTGAGAGTCCCTTGGACTGCAAGGAGATCCAACCAGTCCATTCTAAAGGAGATCAGCCCTGGGTGTTCTTTGGAAGGAATGATGCTAAAGCTGAAACTCCAATACTTTGGACACCTCATGCGAAGAGTTGATTCACTGAAAAAGACTCTGATGCTGGGAGGGATTGGGAGCAGGAGGAGAAAGGGACAACAGAGGATGAGATGGCTGGATGGCATCACCGACTCGATGCACGTGAGTTTGACAGAACTCTGGGTGTTGTGATGGACAGGGAGGCCTGGTGTGCTGCAATTCATGGGGTTGTAAAGAGTCGGACATGACTGAGTGACTGAACTGAACTGAACTGAACTGAACTGACTGATCCTTATCATACGAGGATACAACAAACCTAGAAGAGGGTCACAACCAGACATAGGATCTGCTGGCACCCTGATCTCAGACTTCCAAGCCTCCAGAACCGTGAGAAATAAATTTATGTTGCTTAAGCCACCAGTCTACCATATCTTGTTATAGTAGCCTGAATTGACTAAGACATACCTATTTAAACTTTAGTAGTTACCATAGGCATCAAGTCTGCCTGGAAGTCCTTCAAGACTCCCATCCAGAAACACATAAGCATTTCTACAATGTCTGTACCATTGGATTAATCACACTATAATCATAATATCTGTCTACTTTGCTCTCTGCCATCTAAACTATGAAAGTCCTTTGAGAAACTATCATTTCTTTCTTCGATCTTTTTCTTTTTCTTTCTTTCTTATATCCTTTAATGTTAGCACTATGATTGATCAGTGATAGAACTCAGTAAGAGCTTATCAAATGAATAAGTAGATGGAGGGATAAGAGAATGAATAAATAGCTTACTAAATGCCCATCCTCTCCACACCCCTCCCTCCCTTCTGAGATCCCCTCTAGATTACAATATGAATGAATAGATTTTAGTACCCTGTTATCTTGGTTTGTTCCTGATTATCCCATGACATAGAAAGCTGCATAGTTCTATAACATGGTGCATTATTTTTCAGAACTTTATTAATCAGTCTAAGAAATACATTTTAGATCATAGTTCAAAACACACAGGCATACACACACTACAAAACAAAGTATCACAAAACAATATTCATATTATCACATGAAATGTATCTAGTATTTTCTATTCTCTGTGTTTCTGTGTTTAGTCATTCAGTTGTGTCTGACTGACTCTTTGTGACCCTATGGACTGTAGCCTGCCAGGCTCCTCCATCTGTGGGATTTTCCAAGCAAGAATACTGGGGTGGGTTGCCATTTCCTTCTCCAGGGGATCTTCCACCCAGGGATCTAGCTGGCATCTCTTGCATCTCCTGCACTGCAGGCGGATTCTTTACCGCTGAGCCACCAGCTTCTCTTATTTTCTATTCGATTCATGGGGTTGCAAAGAGTCGGACACGACTGAGCAACTGAACTGAACTGAACTATATCACCTTTTTAGTCACAGTCCACTACATCGACTTTAGTGCCCACTATTTATGAACCACAGTTTGAAAAACACTGCTGAAGAGTAAGGTCATAAGGATGTTCACCTCAAAGTTCTTTGAAGTAGTTTACAATCACACATTCAAGCTTTGATAACATTTCAAATAAAGTTATAAAATTTGTAAAGTTGAGTGACATTGCTTCTTAATGAATTTCAAGGAACAAATTAGTTGAAGGATGTACCATAAATAATTAAATAAGTTTTTCACTCTGTAAAATAGTTTGATACAACTGAATAACATTTCAGAGAACAGCTACTAAAACTGAAAAAATCCTGGCTATCAATCTCTTATATAATCCCTTCATAAAGATTATATTTTTTATTCTTGCATATTTACTTCTCATCCTCCAGGTCTTTGGTTAAGTATCAGTTCATAAAAACTTTACCTGATCATATTATTCCTATTCCTTATTTCCTATTCCTAGGTCCCGCTAGAAAAATATCATGGACACCAATAATCAATATTACTTTATACCCTTTGACTATAGAATAAAATATAATTCAGATACCCATAGCATCCCAGTGTCTAGTTTTCAATAGAAATTACTAAACATGTGAGGAACTAGGGAAAAGTAAGCCATAATCAATGAAAAATAAGCCAATAGAAACAGATCCTAAAATGACCCAGATGATGGACTTAGCAGAGTTTAAAACAACTAATAGTAGTATACTTAAGAACACAGAGGAAAATATTGACATATGAGTGAACAAATTGGGAACCTCAGCAGAGAAGTGAAGACTGTAAAAAGGAAACAAACGGAAACCTTGAAACAAAAAGTATAATCTCTAAAAATGCAAAGATTATTGGATGGATTTAACAGCTGATTGGAAACTGTCAGTGAAGGGAGAAGTGAACTTGAAAGCAGATCAATAAAAGTCCAACTTTAATAACGGAGAAAACATTGAAAAGTAGTAATAAACACATCCTTGATGACCTATGGGAAAATATCAAGCAGCTTAACATATATATATTTAGTCTCAAAAGGAGAGAGAGAGATGGGACAGGAAAGAAGAATTTGAACATCAGTCTGGATGTCCAAGAAGTTTAGTGAATCCTGAGAAGGATGAAGACAAAGGAAATTTTACCTAGATACATGAGAGGCAAACCATCAAAAATTAAGAATTAGGAGAGAATCTTAAAAAGCTACCAGGGAAAATAAAATCCATGTTACATACAATTAGTCTTCAAAAAGTTAAAAGGGGAATAAGAGGTAAGGAAGAAAGAAATGAAAAACAAATAGAAAAAGAGAAGACTGAAACACAAACACTATAGTATACCACAAGGAAGCAAGTTAAAGTAATATAATGGAAAAATAGACTGAGCAAACAATAAGTGTAAGAAAACTGGTAAGGCTATATTAATATCATACAAAACAGACCTCAAGACAGGAATCATTGCCAAAGATAAATAGTGACTTTTTGTGAATTCATTAAGAAGTTAATTAGGCAGTTCATTAGGGAGACAAGAAAATCGTTAATGTTATAATTTCCTAATAATGGAGCTTCAATATGTATAAGCTAAAATCTGACAGAATTAGTATAGAAATAAATAAATTTACAATCATAGTTGAGGCTGTAATATCACTTTTCAGTAATTGACTTTAGGGCTTCCATGGTGGCTCAGATAGTAAAGAATTCACTTGCAATGCTAGAGACCTGGGTTCTATCCTTGTCTTGGGAATATCTCCTGGATGAGGGCATGGCAATCCACTCCAGTATTCTTGCCTGGAGAATCCCCACGGACAGAGGAGCCTGATGGGCTACAGTCTATGAGGTCGCAAAGAGTCAGATACAACCGAGCGACTAAGCACAGCACAGTTGACTTAAAAATAAAATAAAATTATAAGGATACAAAAATTTTAAACAACTCTCTCAATCAACTTGACCTAACTGACATTTGAAGACTAAAGAATACACATTACTTTTCAGGACACAAGGAATGTTCTTCAAAATGGACCACATCTCAGAGACTAAAAATGTAAACATATCTTGATAAATGTCAAAATATTAAAATCTTACAGAATGTGTCTTGCATCCATAACATGATTAGTTCAGAAATTAATAGCAAATAAATCTACAAATTCCGAAGATTTTGAAAATAAACAATATATTACTAAGTAGTCCATGTGTTAAAAAAAAATCATGAGTGAAATTTAATTAAATAATGATAAAAACAACATATCAAATAGTATTTGTGGAACACAGATAGCTAAAGTGATGCTTAGAGACAAATTTATAGTTGTAACTGCTTATATTAGAAAAGAAGAAAAGTATTATTTCAGTGTTCTAAGTTTCCACCTTAAACTCAAAAAAAGAGAAGCAAAGTAAAAACAGAGTGAATAGAAAAAGGAGGTTATAAACAGAAATCAATAAAATTGAAAATAGACCAAACAGAAAAATTATAATGACACCAAGAGATAGTCTTTAAAAGATTAAAAGTCTATAACTCTATTAGAAAAAAAGAAAATGTAACTTTTTAAATGTCAAAAAATGAAAGAAGGAATACCAGTACAGATCCTACAGACATTAAAAGAAACCAACAAAATACTATGAACAATTTTTTGCCAAATTTGACAGCTTTGATGAAATAAGCAAATTCCTTGAAAAAAATCAAAACTGACACAAGAAAAAAATGAAAATCTGAATAGCTCTATTTTGTTATTTATTTCTGCATAATAAAAGTTATCCCAAAAGTTAGAAGATTAAGGCAAAAAAAAAAAAAAAAAGAATGTATCTCAGAAATTTCTGAGGGTGAAGGACTCAGGTGTAGCCTCACTCAGGTCCAGGTGGTTCTCATTCAGGACCTCTCACAAGGTTTCAATCAAGTTGTCAGTCAGGGCTGCAGGCATTTCAAAACTTGACTATTCATATGATTGTTGACCGGCCTCAGCTGCTCACTGACTGTTGGCAGGAAGTCTCTATTCTTTGTCACATGGGCATCTCTACAACTGCTTGAGTGTCCTTACAACATCGCTCCTGGCTTTCCCCAGGGCAAATGATAGATAGAAACTATTGTGCTTTATCATCTTTTCCTAAGTGGACATATCATCAAATCTGCCATATGCAATTAGTCACACAGACCCACCACAGTAAAATACTGGAGGGGAGTAAACACAGCTGTGAACACCAGGAAGTGAAGGTCACTGATGGCCATCTTGGAGGCTGATAACCGCTGCTGCTGCTTCAGTCGTGTCTGACTCTGTGCAACCCCTGGCAGCCCACCAGGCTCCTCTGTCCCTGGGATTCTCCAGGCAAGAATACTGGAGTGGGCTGCCATTTCTTTCTCCTGCTGATAATCACACCTATATTTATTTTAAAAATTTAACTTATAATAAAAAAAACACCCCCAAAAGATAATTCTAAATCCATATAATTTTATGATGATTTTTCTAATGCAATAATTACACAAGAAAAAGAAATACCATAAAAATTGGAAACAAGAAGCAGAACAGTATTTTTAGGGTTTTGTGATTATTAGAAGGAAATCCTAAGCAACCTACAAAATACTTGAACACCTAAACTTATCAATCACAAGGTACAAAGTCAAAATCAGTTGCATTTCTATATATTGGCAGAAGAAAATTGAAAATTTAGTTTGAGAAACATGCCATTTACAAAAAAAATCAAAAAAGTTAAAACAAGTATAAATATAACAATGAATGCCCCAAACCTCTACAATAAAACTATAAAACATTGCTGGGAAAAACTGAAGACTAAATAAACAGCAAAAATATACTATGCCATGATATGATAGAGTCTGTATTGTTAAAATGTCAATTCACTAAATCAATCAATAGATTCAATGCAATTTAAATAAAAATTTAAACATTTTGGTAGAAATTGGCATCTTTTCAAAAAAATTTATTTGGAAATGAAAAGAACCTGGAGTAACCAAAACAGTCTTAAAACAAATGACAAAGATTGGGTGACTCACATCATCTGATTTCAAGATTTACTATAAAGCTACAGTAATTAAGCTGGAGGAAGGAATGGCAACCCACCCCAGTATCTTTCCTGGAGAATCCCACTGACAAAGAGCCTGGCACTGGCAACAGTACATAGGGTTGCACAGAGTCGAATATAACTGAAGAGACTTAGCATGCATGCACACACAGTAAATAAGACATTGTAGCATATATTTATGCAAAGATAGCTCAGTGGAACAGAATAGGCAGTATAGAGTCACACAATCATAGTCAATTGATTTTTGACAAAGATGCCAGATGAGCTTAATGGAAATTCTCTTCAAAAATTAGTGCTGGAACTGGATCAATATATGGAATAAAAAATCTCAATCGCTACTTCACACAACATGTACACACACACACACACACATTGAGATGGATTACAAACTTAAAAAATAATTTAAATTTAACATTTTTAGGAACATATGTTCTCAGCTTTGGGATATACAAACATTTCTTAGAAAATATGCAAAATTTATTAAACAAAAAGGAAAGAAAATGAATTGAGACTTCATTAAAATTTTTAAATATTTGTTAATCCAAAGAAACTATTCAGAAAATGAAAAAGCAAGCCATAGACTGGGGGAAATACTCACAAGACAGATATATAAGAAAGGATTTATATCCAGAATGCATTTTTAGAGCTCTACAAATCAATATAAAAATGATAACTAAAACATAGCTAAAAACCTTGAGCAGATAGTTCACAGAAGATATTCAGATGAAAATAAATACATAAAAATATTAAAGATCATTTATTCAAGGGAATGGAAATTAAAACCATGAGACACTACTCTATATCCATTACAATGGCTAAAAGTGAAGGACGGACAACACCACAGGCTGGTGAGCATGTGGACAACTGAAATTTTCACATGTTATAGGTGGGACTACACAGTAGTAAAAACCACTTTGTAGATTACTCTGGAATTTTTTTCTACACCTGCATTTGTATGATACTATAATTCTCCTCCTAAGTATTCACCAAAAGCTTTGTAAAATATTTTTCTTGAAATTTTAATTAAAATATACAAAAACTTAAAATAATTCAGATTTGCTAATTAATGGGAAAATTTTTTTAAAGTGTGGTATATTCATATATGAAACAGTGAGGAAGAATCTCAAAAACATTTTATTTAATGAAAGAAGCTAGGCACAAGAGAATACATACTGTAAGCTTCCATTTACATGAAGTCCAAGAAAAAGCAAAGCTGATCTATGGTAGTAGAAGTTGGAAGAGGGATTGCCTACAGCAGGTGAAGATTGATTAGAGAGGGACATGAGGGAACTTTCTGGAATGATGGAATTTTTTATGTCTTCAAGTAGAGGCATTAGTCACGACACAGTGGATTACACAATTATGACTTGTGTAGTTTTCAGGATATAAATTTTATCTCAATTTAAAAAGTAAAATGGGACTTTATCATATTTATGCTCAACAAGCAGTCATTTTATCTGGAGCATAATATTTAAGACTAGAATATAAGAGTCCCTGGATCCAGCCATGCCTGAAATTAATACTGCCTCTAGACATCACCAATAAACTGCCTTCTTAAGCTACTTAGTAGTAAAGTTCTGTCCCTACAATCAAGGATTCTAGCATAGAAATGGGTTTCTGTAAGTGAGGTGCTACGAGACAAACCCTAAAAATGTGGGATGAGACAAGTCTAAATGAGGTGAGTGACAGTGAGGATTCTTTCTTGTCCACATAGGAAGTTGGCGGTTTTCCTTATGTTGTTGCAAAGCAAATGATTAAACTGTTGCTGAATATATCTTAGGACTTAGATCACTAGTCTACCAGGAATGGAACTTTAGGGCACCTGATTCCAAAATACCAGAATGTTGGTATATTGCTCACTGCCTTCAGTGTACTACCTCCACTGTCCTCCCCAACCCTTCACACACAAGCGTTGGTCCAGATGGTCCATTCAAAAGCAGAAAGAATACATCAGATAGCTTACTGAGAAGTCCTTTGTGCTCACAGCCATCAATCCCAGATGGCTGAGAATCAGGTAATCATGTTGCTGGCAAGTTTGCAAAAGCCAGATTCTCCATCTCTAAATCAATGTTAGAAACACCAAAGGCAGAGGATAGAAAAGATTTAGTGACAAGTCTGGTTGAGACCCAGGAGAAGCCAGAGGACTGGGATAAGGCTGACTTCTGGGTCTCTCGCACTTGCTTGAGTCGCTTCCCACCTCCCATCCTACCATTTTCCAAAAGATTTTATTGGAGTATAATTGATTTAAAATTTTGTGTTAGTTTCAGGTCTACAGCAAAGTGAATCAGTTATACATATACATACATTCACTCTTTTTTTTTTTTAAGATTCTTTTCCCATATAGACCATTATAGAGTACTGAGAGAGTTCTTTGTGCTATACAGTAGGTGCTTATAAGTTACCTATTTTATATATAGTAGTGTAGTGTGTATACATAAATCCCAGTCTCTCAATATATCCCCCTTTTATAACCTGGTAACCATAAGTTTGTTTTCCACACCCATGACTACTCCTGTTTTGTAAATAAGTTCATTTGTACACTTTTTTAAGATTCTACAGATAAGTGATATCATGATACTTGTCTTTCTGTGTCTGACTTACTTCACTCAGTGTGACAATCTCTAGATCTATCTATATTGCTGCAAATGGCTTTATCTTGTTCTTTTATGGCTGAGTTATATTCCACTGTATATATGTACCATATCTTTTTTAACCATTCCTCAGACTATACTCACCATTTTTATTGATCCCTTTGTAGAGAACCAGCCAGAGGATCCAGAAGTGGGTCTATCCAGCACAACACTGTCAAGATAGAAGAAATAATTGCGGGACCAAGATAAAAGTACTAAGGCTGAATCCAGGTTAAAGGACCATGGCAACAAGTTTCTCTGTGTTGATTACCAGGCCACTGTGCTTAATAATTGTAATAGATTTGCCTTCAATCAAAGTCATATAAGGGAATCATGTTGCCAAGGAGACTCCAGTTCTTGCAAATAGTAGGCTCTGATTTCTCAAGCCTTGGAGCAAACTGGAGGTTGTGTAACACACACCAGTCAGAGTCAGCGGCCTAGAGTAATGCAGCACTCAACAGAGAAGTCCTCCCCTAGTCCCCCACCAATGGGCTGAACAGTGGCCCCCAAAATGATATGTCCACGGCCTAGCTCCAGAAAGAGAAGTCGCTCAGTCATGTCTGACTCTTTGTGACCCCATGGACTGTAGTCTACCAGGCTCCTCCATCCATGGGATTTTCCAGCCAAGAGTACTGGAGTGGGTTGCCATTTCCTTCAAGGGTTACCTTATTCGGAGAAAAAGCCTTTGCACATGAAGTTAAGGTAAGGATCTTAAGATAAGGAGACATCCTAGATTATTTTGGAAGACCCTAAGTCCAGTGACAAGCATCCTAATGAGACACATGAGAGAGAGAGAGAAGAGGAGACAGACACAGAGGAGAAAGCGACAGGAGGAGTGAGGCAGAGACTGGCGTGATATGGCCTCCAGCCAAGGAAGCTGAGAAATACTGACAGCACCAGGAGCTAGAGGAGGCAGGGAAGGCTTCTGCTCCAGCACCTCCAGAGGGAGTGAGGCCCTCCCACACCTTGAGTTTGGACTTCAGGGCTCCCATACTGTGAAAGACTAGATTCCCGTCCTTTTAAGCCTCCCACTTCATGGTAACTTTGTTGCAACAGCCCTAGGTGTCTGCAGAAACAGACAAGGAAGATTCTCCTACAGGGCAAGGTGAGGCAGCCAACTGGCCAACCAAGGCACCCATTCCAGGGCCAAGGGCAGGAGGTCTTGCTGGGGCTGTCCTGCTGTGCTCGATGTCCTCTGCTGGACCAAGAATGTCCAGGAACGTCACATGTGTGTCACCCCCAGCTCAGGCTATTCTCTCCCCAGCAAGAGGCAGGCACCACTCGGTGTGTCCGGCCTGTCCGTCACCATCACCGGCAGAGCTTGCACAGAGATTTTACAGCAGGGCCATGGGCACTGATGCCCTGTGATTAAGCACAGATTCCTGGATAAATCATTTATTACAATAATTTTTCAGTCTACAAATAACAAATGCTGAAGAGGGTGTAGAGAAAAGGAACCCTCCTACACTGTTGGTGGGAATGTAAATTGGTACAGCCACTATGGAAAACAGTATGGAGCTTCCTTCAAAAACCAAAACTGTAGCTTCCATATGTTCTAGCAATCTTACTCCTGGGCATATATCCAGAGAAAAATACATGCACCCCATCCCTATGTTCATAGCACCACTATTCACAATAACCAAGACATGTAAACAATCTAAACATTCATTGACAGATGAATGAATAAAGAAGACATGGTACATATATACAATGGAATATTACTTGGTCATAAAAAATGAAATAATGCCATTTTCTGTGACACAGATACATCTAGAGATTATTATACTCTGTGAAGTAAGTCAAAAAGAGAAAGACAATTGCTAGTACACTTTTATTTTGTAACTGGAAGTTTGTACTTTTTGACTACTTTTGTCTAACCCCCACCCCTAATTGTGATATCTTTTTTTTTAGTTGGAGTCTAATATCTTTACAATGCTGTATTGATTTCTGCTGTACTACATTGTGAATCAGTTATGTTGTTGTTGTTCAGGCACTAAGTCATGTCTGACTCTTTGTGACCTCATGGATTGCAGCATGCCAGGCCTGTCTGTCCCTCACTGTCTCCTGGAGTTCACCCAAGTTCATGTCCATTGAACTGGTGATACTGTCCAGCCATCTCATCCTCTGCTGTCTTTTCCTTCTGCCTTCAATCTTTCCTAACATCAGGGTCTTTTCCAATGAGTCCAATGAACTCTTCACATCAGGTGGCCAAAGTATTGGAGCTTCAGTTTCAGCATCAGTCCTTCCAATGAGTTTTCAGGGTTGATCTCCCTTAGGACTAACTGGTTTGATCTCTTTGCTGTCCAAGATACTCTCAAGAGTCTTCTCCAGCATCGCAATCTGAAAGCATCAATTCTTCGGTACTCAGCCTTCTTTTATAGTCCAACTCTCACATCTGTACATAACTACTGGAAAAACCATAGCTCTGACTATATGGACCTTTGTCAGCAAAGTGATGTCTCTGTTTTTTATATGCTGTCTAGGTTTGTTGTGGCCTTCCTTCCAAGAAGCAAGTCTAATTTCATGGCTGCAGTCACCATCTGCAGTGATTTTGGAGCCCCCAAATAGAAAATCTGTCACTGATTCCACTTTTTCTCCTTCTATTTGCCATGAAGTGATGGGACTGGATGCCATGATCTTAGTTTTTGAATGTTGATTTTTAAGCCAGCTTTTTCACTCTCCTCTTTCATCATCATCAGAGGCTCCTTAGTTCCTCTTTGCTTTCTCCATTAGAATGGTATCATCTGCATATCTGAGGTCGTTGATATTTCTCCCAGCAATCTTGATTCCAGTTTGTAACTCAGTTTAAGTATATGTATATATGCATACATATATTCCCTTCCTCTAGAGCTTCCCTCCTATTCCCCCATTCGGCTTCTTTAGGTCACCACAGAGCACTGCAGTGAGCTCCCTGTGCTCTACAGCAGATTTCCACTTGCTATCTATTTTACACAAGGCAGTGTATATACGTCACTGACACTCTTTCAATTCATCCCACCATCTCCTTCCTCCTCCACCCCCCACATTCATGAGTTGGGCCTCTACATCTGCATCTCTATTCCTGCCCTACAAATAGGTTCATCAGTACCATTTTTCTAGATTCCGCATATATTTGTTAATATGCAATATTTGTTTTTCTCTTCCTGACTTGCTTCACTTTGTATGACAGACTCTAGGTTCGTCCACACCACTACAAATGACCCAATTTCATTCCTTTATATGGCTGAGTAATATTCCATTTTATACATATACCACATTTTCTTTATCCATTCATCTGTTGATGGACATCTAGGTTGCTTCCATGTCCAGACTATTGTAAATAGTGCTGCAGTGAACATTGGAGCACATGTGTCCTTTTGAATTATGGTTTTCTCAGGGCATATACCCAGTAGTGGAACTTCTGGGTCATATGGTAATTTTATTTTTAGTTTTTCAAGAAACTCCATACTGTTCTTTGTATCAATTGTATCAATTTATAGTCCCACCAACAGTGCAACAAGGTTCTCTTCTCTCCACATCCTCTCCAGAATTTATTTGTAGGTTTTTTGATCATGGCCATTCTGACTGGTATGAGTTGACACTTCATTTTAGTTTTGATTTGCATTCCTCTGATAATGAGCAATATGAGCATTTTCCATGTGTTTGTTGGCCATCTGTATATCTTCTTTAAAGAAATGTCTGTTTAGGTCTTCTACTCATTTTTTCATTTTTTTTTTTTTTTGTTAATATTGAGCTGCATGAGCTGCTTATATATTTTGGAGCTCAATCTTTTGTCAGCTGTTTTGTTTGTAAATATTTCTTCCATTCTGGGGGTTGCCCTTTTCATCTTGTTTATGGTTTTCTTTGTTGTGTAAAAACTTTTAAGTTTAATTAGGTTCTATTTGTTTCATTCATTTTATGGCTGAGAAACATTCCATTGTATATATGTACATCTTCTTTATTATTCCTCTGTTACTGACTTTTAAGAATACTTATGGCTGGGCCCAACCCCTAGAGTTTCTGATCGACTAGGTTTGGGATGGGACCCAAGAGATTGCACTTTAAACTGATTCCTGGGGGATGCCAATGTCTTTGGTCCAGTGATAACATGTTAAGAATCACTGTTTGGAATTGCCGCAGTCATTCAGCTAGTATCTACTAGGCACCTGTTAAACACAAATTTTGTGAAGGCAGAGGGATCAGAGCCAGAGCATTTTTCTGAGGCCCAAGTCTGCTATTAATTCATTGTTAAAACTAGAATTCAGTTTCCTCATCTGTAAAGTGGCTACATTTGAAGCTTTTATGAGAAAATCTCTGACAAGACAAAGGCACCACACAGGGGTAGTCTTCAGGTGTCCTTTCTACTGCTTTCTCAATGGATTCTTGAAGGCTGACATTTAAGGGAATACATAAGGAAGACTGAGAATATGACAATAAACAATTATGTGCCCATGCCACAGGTTTTATGCCCTGGTACCGTCATAGCAGGAATCCCCTACTGCATCCTTCAACATTCTGTGAGCTCTGTACTATGGCCTCATCTAACAGGTAGGAAAACTGAGGCTTGGAAAGATCAATTTCTTGCTTCCTATCTAGGAAATGAAAGATTGTGGTTTCATCAGACCTGTCCAGCTTTGGAGCCCAAAATATTCTTAGAGTTTCTCCATATCCCAATTCATCTCTGAAATGTGAATAGTGTTATCATCAGATTAAAATTAAATAGGATGGAAAATCCCCTGGGGCTTTGTGGGAGTTCCCTAAGAGCCTTCCCCACCCTATCTCCTCTCTCCAGCACTCTCTGGGCACTCAAGTGATCCCCACAGAAGGAGATGCTACCATGGTTTCCAGAGCTGACAGAGACTCTTCTGTTCACCAAAGATGATTCTGAAGCCTGAGTACCCAAGCTCAAGATGCATTCTAATGTGGTGAGAGACCAATGGTGGCAGGGCAGACTTGGAGGATGTGCTCCAGGCATTCATAAGGGACTGATTCCTGGAGGGTGAGTGGGGCTGGACCCTGCTGGAGAGATAGAAGTCAAACAGTCCATCATGCAGGGATCTGGGGAAAACAAAAGAAAAAAGAAAGAGACAGAAGCTCATAAGAGGAACCTGGGCTGGAGGAATGACAGAATGTAAAAGGTCACAACTTAGATGTAATGTAGATTGCAGCTAAATTAAAGTGAAAGAACCTGTTAGTTACCTGTCGTCTTCGACTCTTTGTGGCCCCATGAAATGTAACCCATAAGGCTCCTCTGTCCATGGGATTTTCCAGGCAAGAATACTAGAATGGGTAGCCATTCTCTTCTCCAGGGGATTATCCCTAACCAGTGATTGAACCCAGTCTCCTGCATTGCGGGCAGATTCTTTTCTTTTTAATTTATTTTTTATTGAAGAACACGGAACATGGACAGGTTCACAACTGGGAAAGGAGTACGGAAAGGCTGTATATTGTCTCCCTGCTTATTTAACTTACATGCAGAGCACATCATGTGAAATGCTGCTCTGGATGAAGCACAAGCTGGAATTAAGACTGCCAGAGAAATTTCAATAACCTCAGATACACAGATGATACCACCCTAATAGCAGAAAGCAAAGAAGAACTAAAGAGCCTCTTGATGACAGTGAAAGAGGAGAGTGAAAAAGCTGGCTTAAAATGCAACATTCAGAAAGCTAAGATCATGGCATCCAGTCCCATCACTTCATGGCAAATAGATGGGAAAATAATGGAAATAGTGACAGATTTTATTTTCTTGGGCTCCAAAATCACTGTGGATGGTGACTGCAGTCATGAAATTAAAAGACACTTGCTCCTTGGAAGAAATGCTATGACAAACTTAGACAGTGTATTAAAAAGCCAAGACTTTACTTTGCTGACAAAGGTCCATATAGTCAAAACTATGGTTTTTCCAGTAGTCGTGGATGAATGTGAGAATAGGACCATAAAAAAGGCTGGGTGCTGAAGAACTGATACTTTCAAAATGTGGTATTGGAGACGATTCTTGAGAGCCCCTTGGAGTGCAAGGAGATCAAACCAGAAAATCCTAAAGGAAATCAGACATGAATACTCATTGGAAGAACTGATACTGAAGCTCCAATACTTTGTCCACCTGATGCAAAGAGCTGACTCATTGGGAAAGACCCTGATGCTGGAAAAGATTGAAGGCAGGAAGAGAAGGGGACTCCAGAGGAAGAGATGGTTGGATGGCATCACTGACTCAAAGAACAAGAGTTGAGCAAACTCTAGGAGACAGTGAAGGACAGGGAAGCCTGGCATGCTGCCATTCATAGAGTCGCAAAGTGTTGGACACAACTGAGAGACTGAAGAACAACAACAACAAATTGAAGGATAATTGCTGTACAATATTAGTTTTATTTCTGCCATACATCAACATGTACGGCAACATGAATTAGCCATAGGTGTAACGTTTGAGCCATGAGGGAAGCCCCTAGAAGACTGCAACTATCTTCTTCATAAATCTCACACATAGACTTCATGACTGCTGCTTCTTGATTTTCTTTGGCGGTGCTTGGTTTTTATTACCAGGGCAAGATGTAGCAAAACAGAGATTCCCCCTGGCAAAGGAAGTTCCAGGGATGTGGGATCAAAGACTGGCCCTTCGCAGACCCCAGAGTCACAGCCCTACCCCACAGCCTTCCTACGGTAGGCTGAGTTAGTGGTAATAAGGAATCAGGAACCATCTCTCTGTTGTACTCCAGGCTTTTAAAGATCCTCCCAAAGTGAGAAAACCCATTTAGCATAAACAGACTTCAAGTAACAGAGGCAAAATTAGGCAGTAGCCTCAAAGTAGGTATATCAGGCTCGGACAGTCCCACACTGTAGACTCTGCCACTCTCCAACTGGGTCCCTAAAGCTAATGCTCATAAAGGAGCTGATATGCCCATGTCCTGGCAGGAGGATGGTGGGGAATGTTTTCAAGCCCTGGGCCCCTACTGGAGCCCCCAGGCAGGTCTAGCTGATTCCCATCTTTGCCTAATGAGCCCAAAGGACAAACCTGAGATTGACCCAACTCCGGGTCCCCCGAACCCGTCCTGAGTGTCTGTCTCAAGGTAGAGGAGAGACAGAGGAGGAGTAGCAAGAGGAGTGGTAATCTCTCAGTGACCAGAAGAGGATGGAACCATCTTCCCAATTCTTGGCCTCATGCCATCTGTCTTAGTAAACTGGGTGACTACAATAAAAATACCAGGAATCAAGTTGATTACACAAACAATGATTTCTTGCAGTTCTGGAGGCTCGGAAGTTCAAAATTAAGGCCCTGGCAGATTCACTGCCTGGTGAGGATCTTCTTAACAGTTTACAGATATGTGGCTTCTGATTATGTCCTGACATGGTGGGAAGAGTGGGCTCTGGGCTTTTTTCCTTCTTAAAAGGACACTAAGCCACTTGTGGGGGCCCCACCATCATGGCCTCATCTATACCTGACTACCTCTCAAAGGCCCCTCCTCCTAATAACCATCCTGCTGAGGGTTAGGTCTTCAACATAGGGATTTGGGGAGGACACACACATTGGGTCCATAACACCATCTCCAACACTGTTCTCAAATCAAGTGAGCCTGATTTCTGGAATCACTTACAGCTCTCAGTTCAGTTCAGCCGCTCAGTGGTGTCTGACTCTTTGTGACCCCATGAACCGCAGCATGCCAGCCGTCCTGTCCATCACCAACTCCTGGAGTCCACCCAAACCCATGTCTATTGTGTTGGTGATGCCATCCAACCATCTCATCCTCTGTCATCCCCTTCTCCTCCTGCCCTCAATCTTTCCCAGCATCAGGGTCTTTTCAAATGAGTCAGTTCTCCACATCAGGTGACCAAAGTGTTGGAGTTTCAGCTTCAACATCAGTCCCTCCAATGAACACCCGGACTGATCTCCTTTAGGATGGACTGGTTGGATCTCCTTGCAGTCCAAGGGACTCTCAAGAGTCTTCTCCAACACCACAGTTCAAAAGCTGAACTGCCAAACAGAAAGAGGATTTCTAGCTCAGAAGATCTATGCCACTGAATGCTGGTGCCCTGGATCGGTTGGGGGATGCTGAGCCCAACCAGGGAACAGTAGGGTCACAGAATCTGTTCTAGACATCACTAGTCTTTGCAAGACTCTCAAAAGTCTTGGTCTCTCCCTGAGGTAGACAAGATGAAGCATGATTCCTACCCTCAGAGCAACCCACTGTCTGGTTAGGACAAGTCCAGCTAGCCCAGCACTAAGAGAATCAGACATGATGGCGACTCTAAGGAACTCAGAGGCCCAAATGGCCTCATCCAAGAACCAGAGCTCAGAAACCAGAACTAAGTGAAATGGGAAGTTATTTTAATTTCTTGCCTTGCGTCATATCAGGCTCCAAGTTCAACATGAGTCACGCTATTACTCCTACTCCTCCTCTTCTCCATCCCCCAGAGCAAACCACCCTCTTCTCCTCCCTGTCATCACTTCCCCATCTTCTCCCCCACTCCTTAGGCATGATTTGCCATGAATTAAACCCACCCAGGTTGAATCTACAGTTTGCTTATCTTCTCCCAGCTTGACTGACTTTGCTCTTCTGGAGCCAGAGTATCTACCTGGGGAAGGAAAGCCCTCCCCCCAGCACAGGGGAGGGAAGAGCTGAGCAAATGTAGGCCAAAGACCAGATTCTAAATTGTTCCTGACAGGCAGGAAAGAGCTATAAGCCAGGAACATGGGCGAGGCAATCAATTTTGCCCCAGCACCAATGGAGTTGTGGTTGTGCAGATTGATTTTAAGGGTTCCAGACCTAGAATAGCGTTGGAAGGCAGGAAGGATGGGGCTGCAGAGAGAGAGAGAGAGAATTCCAGAAGTGGATGATAAACACAACACATAGCTGTACCCAGGACTGATGGGGTGTGACGGCCCATTTATACACCAGTGACATGCAGCCTCCAGGGAAGAGCTGTGTTCTCTGTGGTGACTGGGGCTTTGCTGAGGCAGCAGAGATCACGGCTGACTCTCTGGCAGTGGTTGCTGGGGTCTCCCTGAGTTCAGAGGGGGCAGAGGCAGCCTCAGGCCAGAGCACGGGGCCACCGTGACCCACATGCTGGGTCTTCTCATTTTCTAATTGGACAGGAGAGAGTGGGTGGAGTTATTCAGAGTGAGCCTTGGGCTTGGGCGTCTGTATCCTTCAGAGAGAGTTCCTCCTGCTGCGGGTCTGTAAGGAAGTGCATGCTCTCCTGCATTTGTCATGGACCCTTATGAGACCACCACCCTCTTCCTGAGACAGGGCTCCAAACACATGCTCCAAACTGCAACCTCAGCCCTCTGCTCCAGGTCCAAACCCCACTATTCCTGTTTATAGGTCATCAATGTCTTGCTAAAGAAGTACTAGGACTCATTTCAAAGTATGTCACAGTACCTCTTTCTAATTACTTCTCCGAAGTCTGCTAATCCTAAACCAGTAATTTTTCTGTGTTTAGGATGGGGGCTGTGGTAGCCTTTGGGCCTGGGTGGTGGGCATCCTCTTCTCTTTCTTGCAATGCAGTTCTCATAATAGCATGAGTCTTGATTTTCTATGGCGGTCTTTTCCCCCACAATTCCCCAACTGGCTCTTGGGCCCCTTCTGGCTACCATGTCCACCCTCTGAGAAAGGATCCCTCCAGCTAGCAGCTCATGGTTCCACTGTAGGACCCTCTCACATCCTCCAGAGATCCACTTCCCCATTCACCTTGATCTGCTCAACCCAGCTTCCCCTGGGCTTTAATCCAAACAGCACATCCAGTCTTGCTGAGCCCCATGCACCCAGGAAGTAAAGCCCGCTGCCTACCTCCATCCTGCCCCAATCCTGACATGCCCTGCGCCTGTTCACTTCATCCATATTTGCTTTTATTTTTTCCAAAAGGTCTTATTCTCTACTCTAAATACTGGATTAAACTCCAGGCCACAGTCTGGTACTTGGTTCATCACCTGGCCCTGCCCCAAGGACATCCAGCTCCTTGTCAGCCTTTATCCCTCTGGTTGCATCTGCTTGTGGCCACCCCAGGAAACACCCCAGACCCAGTTGCCCAGCCCAGCCATGCTCGTGCAACACGTCACTCCCAGACACAGTGTCTTTGCTTGCAATGTCCTCCTGATTCCCTCCTTCACTCACACAGCACCACCCCCACCCCAGCCTGGTTTTTTCGCCACCCTCCCCTCGACACCTGCTTCCCAGAGTGGGGTGGGTAAAATCAAAAGTCACATTCTGAGTGTGTTAAGTTTGGATTGCCTATCAAACAATAAATGGAGAGAAAGTACAGGTCCGCACAGCCTTATCTGCAATTCCAAATTCTAAAAAACTCTGAAATACAAAAGGTGCTTCAATAATTCATTTACTAGCAAATTCTGACATGATATGAAATGAGGTTATTTACAGATTTTTTAATGCCACTTAGGGTGGATATTCATATTTTGCTGCAGAAATATCAATATGTTTGGTTACAGGATGCTATAACCTATCTTGTGGGGGGCGTTAGTGAAGTCACTCAGTCGTGTCCGACTCTTTGCAACCCCATGGACTGTGTAGCCCACCAGGCTCCTCCATCCATGGAATTTTCCAGGCAAGAGTACTGGACTGGGTTGCCATTTCCTTCTCCTCTCTACAATTTAAAGGCTCTAGATTCCAAAACACAGCCGGTACCAAGTGCAGGATAAGGAATTATGAACCTGAACATAGTTGGACATATAAGTCTAGAATTCAAGGGTGAGGCCAGGGACTCAGGGTTGAAGTTACAGCACAAAAATGAAACAGGAAACAACAGGCTCCACATTCCAGGCCCCCCCCCCCTGGATTATGAGGTGGTGGGCGGGGGGGGACTCAGGGGGGCGGTTTGGCATAGGATACAGACTATGACGCTAAAAGCCAGCAGAGTCAACCAGCCCCCTCTGAACTGAGACAGCTCTGTCTGAGCCCGTCAGCTCTACATTCTAAATTCTGCAATGTCCAGGCCCTGCACGATCTTGGATCCCCCTGCTGACCAAGATTGCCATTTGCTCCTTCCTTATGGATATCATGCATCACACAGACTTGTAATTAGCTACCTGTGGTCTGTGACTGTCACTAGTTGTGAGCTCTTTGAGAGGTGGCATTGTATCTTACTCATTGTTGCATTTCTTCATGCCAGGCACACAGTAGAAGCTCAGTTAATATGTGTTGAAATGACCTGAAATCCAAAAAGTATTTTGTAGTAACTTTAAATGGAGTTGATCTACAAAAATATTGATGCACTATGGAGTACACCTGAACTAACGTAAAGTGGTATATCAACTATACTTCAATAAAAAAAGAGAAATACAAGGTAAATAAACACAGGGATTCCCTGGACCACATCAAGGTAGTCTGCGGAATATTTAAGACCAAGAACAGACAATGCAGACCTCCACTGAGCCCTTCCCCCTCCCCTCCAAGTGTTATCTAAATGAGCCAAAGATGGCTTCTGAATTTTGGCCCCTATATTATCTACTTCTTCACAGCATGCTGTGACCCATTAACTCAAAAGCCCACCTGTGTCTAACTCACATTTTTGTACCTCCAATTGTTTCAAACACCATCCAAGCGAGCAGAATTTTTAGCCATTTAGAGCCTGTCTCCTTTGCACTCCTTTCACTGGGTAAAATTGCACTTACCATCTGTTGGCCATAATAAGTTAAACCCCAAAGTTATAACCATCTCAAGACTCCGCTGCCCTTTGGATCTCTCTGATTTCCAGACTGCTGGGCAACACCACCTAGAACATAAACTCCCTCCCTATCTCCCTCTCTGGAGTTTCCTTGCCTTCTTTTTCAGGGTGGCGGGGAGTGGGGAGGTTTGCAGGAGAGTCCCCCAAGTACCAGAAACATCTTCAGAGGCAAACCCGTGTCAAACATTCTCACAGGCAAACATGTCAAGTTCAGTTCAGTTCAGCTGCTCAGTCGTGTCTGACTCTTTGCAACCCCATGGACTGCAGCACGCCAGGCCTCCCTGTCCATCACCAACTCCCGGAGTTTACTCAAACTCATGTCCATTGAGTCAGTGATGCCATCCAACCGTCTCATCATCCGTCATCCCCTTCTCCTCTCGCCTTCAATCTTTCCCAGAATCAGGGAATTTTCAAATGAGTCAGCTGTTCGCATCAGGTGGCCAAAGTATTGGAGTTTCAGCTCCAACATCAGTCCTTCCAATGAACATTCAGGACTGATTTCCTTTAGAATGGACTGGTTGTATCTCCTTGCAGTCTAAGGGACTCTCAAGAGTCTTCTCCAATACCACAGTTCAAAAGCATCAATTCTCTGACAAAATGTGGTCCATTGGAGAAGGGAATGGCAAACCACTTCAGTATTTTTGCCTTGAGAACACCATGAACAGTGTGAAAAAAAAAAAAAAAAAAAACTGCCAAACTGTCTTCCAAATCAAATTTGTGTGTTTTACTGCCACCTTGTGGTCATATCTTTTTCTTTGCTCAATCCTGAAGTTCTTGGAACTCCCTTACACTAAACCTGACAGAGGCGCCATCCTCCTTCCCTTTACAGAAGCTGTCAGCCAGGAACTCTGCTGGGACCAGAAACCAATGCTGCAGCAGGAAGACGTTCTCCCATGCTAAGGAAAGTATGTATTTTCCAAGAACTCGTGAATTCCCAACACCCTAGAGATCACCATACTCACTCTACAGATGGTCTTCGTAAGGTCTGCCTGATATATATGTCTTAGGGTCCCTATGACATGCCAGGCTCTGGCTTAAGGCCTTGAGGAGCCCCAGCCTAACAGGGAGACTCACATTTAAACACATTCTTTCAGTGTGTGATGCTTGGATGAAGTAGTCAGAAAATAGGATGTCTGAACAGAGTTTGTGAATAGAAATGTTTGTGACAGGCAGATGGAAGGAAGGGCATTCCAATGTGTGCTCAGGTACAGCCTGGCAGATATGGGAAGCTCTGGATGGTCTGGATCAACTGGAGGCAGACGCAGCGTGGGATCTAGTAGAAGTGAGCACACCGTACATGAGTGCATCCATGGCACGGAGTGCATCACAGGCTGGTTCAGGATCTGGGGCTTCTGGAGGTTTCCATCAGGAAGATGCTGATCAGCTGTGTGCTTAAGTCTGGGGGATAGTGCAGCACTCAGCTCCTCAGTAGGCTCACTCTGAGACCCCATTTACATGGTGAGGTCGAGTCCACCAACTCTCCAAGGCCTGGGAGGAGGCTGGGCCAGACCTTTGCAGTTCTAGAAGCCTCTGCACATGACCAGCTGATAAAGTGGCTAAAAATAGTCCAGCCTTGGACACTCACTGCTGCTGGGAGGGGAGTTGGGGGGCAGGACTGAGTAGATGAGCTTGGGGAGCTCCCAGGTCCCAACAGTGCAAGCATGACCCAAATTCCAAGGCAGGTAATTTCCGTGGAAGGTGGCTTCCTGGTGTTCAGGGACCATCGCTTGACCTAGTTTTCCCCCAACCCCTCCCACAAAATGGGGATGTTTCAGGAGGGGAATTTCCTCTTCTTCAGTGATTTTATTGAAACAATTACTTGCACACCTGCCACAGGTCTGTCTTCTCAGGTCCCAGACCTTTAGGCCATGCCTGTGCCCATCCTGGCTGAATACAGAAGCCAGGTCATCCAACCAGTCATTGGTTGTGGGACAGTCATTTCATGACTAACTGCCAACTCCCCTGACTCTGTGTGAGGAGGAAGGGAAAAAGTAGGGTACCACATAGTAATCAAGATGAACAGGGATCATGGAGGGACACACTGCCTACAGCCACTGCCTACCTCCCCAGAAAAGCAAAAGAGTTACGGAGGAGTTTCCAAGAGAACCTCTCACAGACGGAGGCCTCCCCTAGAGAAAGAGACTGGCACCTGACTGCCTGGCTAGGAGCTTGGTGAGGCAGAAGCTTGGGGGCCCCTCTAGAGCTATCCCTTAAAAAAACAGGGTCCTAGCACAGTTCTGGGGAAGCTTGATGAGTGCCCCAGACTTTGGAGCTAAATGTAGACATGGAAAGGCTTTTCAGGTGGCTCCAGTGATAAAGAATCTGCCTGCCAATGCAAGAGACACAAGAGAAGTGGGTTTGATCCCTGGGTTGGGAAAAAATCCCCTGGAGGAGGAAATGGCACTCCACTCCAATATTCTTGCTTGGAAAATTCCACGGACAGAGAAGCCTGAGTCAGACATTACTGAGCATATATGCACACACACATGTATGCATGGATGTAGAAACCAGGACTCATTTCTCACTTGAAGATTTCTAAAGGGAAGATATTCCCTGAAGTTTATGATGATGACAGGACAAAGGGATCTAAAAATAACACATTGAGAATTCAAAATCCCCTCTCCCAGTCCCAGGTATCTATGCTTTTTGGGAGACAGAAAAGACTCTGGCAGCACCCAGAATTCATGTTGGGAAATCTTAGGGTTGAGAGGAGAGGGTCCAGGGCTCTGCAGAATACCAGGTGGCTGCTGGCCCAGGCAGGTAAAACCCCACCCTAAAAGGGGTCGGGATGTGGACCCTGGCAGGATGAAGGAAGGCATGGCTGTACTCTCTCTGGGAGTCCTGGAGATGGAGAGGGCCAGAGCCAGGCAGATACCTTCCCTAGGAAACCCCACACACCATGAATGTAAAGCCCACCACAGCTCTGCAGTCCAGCTATGTCCAGGCAGCCCATCTTGGGACAGTACTCAAGCTGCTGTACATTTGATGCCACACAGGAGACACATGGATGGCTCATATCTCAGCCTATCTAGAAAATGAGGTGCTTTCTGACTCTTTTGTTCTAGGCTATCTTTTCAAGATAGTGAAAATAGTGATAGTGCTGGAGAAGACTCTTGAGAGTCCGTTGGACTACAAGGAGATCAAATCTGTCAAACCTAAAGGAAATCAACCCTGAATATTCATTGGAAGGACTGATGCTGAAGCTGCAATACTTCGGCCACCTGTTGCTAAGAGCCAAATCATTGGAAAAGACCCTGATGCTGGGAAAGATCGAAGGCAAAAGGAGAAGGGGGGCAGATGATTGGATGGCATCACTAACTCCATGGACACAAATCTGAGCAAACTCTGGGAGACAGTGAAGGACAGGGAAGCCTGGTGTGTTGCAGGCCATGGGGTTGTAAAGAGTCAGAAATCACTTAGTGACTAAACAACAATAACAATCTTTCTTTTCAAGGATATTTAGATACAGAACAGCCTTGATAGATAAAAATAGCAGTCCTCCAGAGCAAAGGCAGGCATTCTTATTGACCAGTAAGATAGAGAATATCTCACAGTAGAGCAGGGGGCAGGCACAGTTACTCCCCATTATAAAAGATTTGGATGCTCTGAGCTCAGGATTCCTCTCCTGTTATGCAACCCACTGTATATACAGGGGCCATTTGGTCCTCTTCACAGTCTCCTGTGAAAACTGGGGCTCAGGGAACAGGCACAAAAGGGTTGATACTCTGGCTATTACCATTGTTACAAGTGATACACTGTCCTTTATCTCTGACCCAGGAGTCTCATGTCTTTTATCAACATCCACTTAACTGACAAGTTAATGTTAGTTTGTGATGATGACAAAAGTTCAAATCCTTCACAATTCTTGACACTCTCCCCCTCCCCAACCCCAAAGGTCCTCCTGAGGGGAGGAGCCACCCCAGAATCAGACATCCCATGTGCAGCGATGGAGGGGGAGAAGGGACAAAGGAGGACTGCCTCCACCCACACCTACCCCCACTCTTGGCACTCAGGCCTGGAGCCTGCAAGACAGCAGAGGAGGGAACCTCAGTCAGGCTCAGACTGGAATTTCAACTGCTCTCACGGACTGAGAATCATTGAATTGATCAGAAATCTAAAAGATCCACATAAGATGTCATTTAGGGACAGAGGAGGGGGGAGTATGAGAGTGGCTGAAAATAATGATGGAAGGAGAAAGAAAACTTACCAGACAATGCTCTGCTGAGCCATGCTGGTATACTCACAGCCTGTCATCAGGGCCAGACCAAGCATTCACTTCTAAAGAAGCCTTGCAGACCCACAGGGCCTCCATGGCCCTCCTCACAGTCGGGTTCTAGAAGAGCCCCTGAGAGTCAGTTCCAGCTATTTCCTTTGCCTTGTTTCTTCTACCACAAAAACCCCTCTTCTCTGCCGTTTCTCCATGAAGCCCCCTGTGCAATGATGAAGCCCACCTCCTCTGCTTCCTCCACTCCCTCCTCCCAGGTGAGGCAGCAAGCACATCACTCAAAGCAAGGCAAGGTTGGACCTGTCAGGTCAGAGTCCCTCCCAGTGATGAGCAGGAGCACCACCCTGTCACATGCTCATAGCCTTTCCCCGAAGCCTTTGCCGCCTGGCCTGAGCCACCCATGCCCAGCCAGCTTCCCCAACCGCAGAGCTGACTTCTGTGCCTGCACCTTCTAGGATGAAATCACTGGGCTTCAATCTCCTGAATGGTCTCCACCACACTATTGAATGACAATAGCAAATGCCTGAGGAAATTCTATCTTGCACCAAGCTCTCTTCTAAAGGCTTTATGATTACACCTCTATTCTCACAAAAACTCTCGACAGTAAAGACTGTCATTAATCCATACTGCAGATTAGGAACCAGAGACATCAATAAGTGGAATGATATGATTGAGGCACACACCTTGGATGTGCCAGAGCCACCTAGGTATCCTGAGGCGTGTCCTCTTAACCACAGCCCTAGTTCCCCAGGACAACTGGAATGCCTAGCTGTGGCTGGGCCAGTGAGAGACGCTCACTTTCGACAATTTTTTCTGAGTCTAATTTTCCCAGTGAAGTAGACACACAAGTCATCACTCACAGTATTCAGTTTCTCTCCAAAGATACACCCTCATTTTCCTCCCGTTGAACAGGAGGACATCATGGTCCCCATCATGTGTCCTTGGCCAGGTATCTACTGTGACCCTGGGACAAATCCCCCAGACACCTGCCCTCTGCCCTCTCCAGTGCCGCACACTCCACCTGTCCCCCTACCACACATGCACACACACAGGTCCTCTCGCTTGCCACTTTAGGGCTTCCTGGCCAATCCCAGCAACCAGCTTCTGCGTCCTGAGGGCAGCCTAGAGGTTTTTTCTCAGTGCCAGAGCACAAGGGTGCTGGGGAATTAATGACCTCTGGAGGACAGCCCTCAACAAACAGGAGTTGACATATGTATACCCAGGCTCCCTTGTGCCTAGGGCTGGGTAATCCTGAGGAGAGCATTCTGCACTGAGAACAAAGCGCTCCAGTGGGAACAAATCCAACTGCCCAGAGTGCTAAACTGCTTGATAACCAAGACTCCTTCCCTTCCTGGTCTCACTTCCCTACTACCAGCTAGTGTTGCTTAGGCTCACAGAACTTTGCCTCAAGGTCTGCTTCTGGGGAACCTAAACAAGACAATCTGCTCTTCCTGCTCCAGCCCAAACAGAAGGCCAGTGGGTACTATTGCTTCTACCCTCCAGAGCTCCTTTCTCCCCTTCCTCCAGCTCCATAGAGAGGTTCCACTAGCAGCCCAGACTCACCTTCCCTTCTGCCTCACAGCCTCCATTGGACAGATCAGAAACTAAGAAACAGAAAGATTTAATAACTATGTGAGGTCAAAACCAGGCTCTGTGTCAACCCATCGCACCACAATCTTCTCCTCTCCCCCAACCATCTGGGCAGAAAGATTAATCAGGACTTCTGAAATCTGCATATATTTTCATTTCCTTGGACAATCACCTCTCCACCGGTATCCTTTAGTTCCTGACTAACGTGTGAGATCTTGCTCCCTGTTTCACCTTCCCAGGTCCAGGAGTGCACATGAGGCTCTCCAGGTGTCCATCTCTGAGAAAGCACAGAACTTGCCTGGGGCTGCAGTGGCATCTGTCCTTCCTGCCCATGATGTCAACCCATCATAATGCCTGGCTGGCATTTGTTGGCTATTGTGGGCTCAAATCAAGACTTGGATAAGATTCCCTGCTGCCACTTCTATCACCCCTGGCACCTCGTAAGTCTCTCATCTAATTTGCTTTTAAGCTTGAATTTCACTTTGTTGTTTTCAGTCCATTTTCTTTTTTTTTTTTTTTTTTTTTATTATTATTATTTTTTTTTAATTTTAAAATCTTTAATTCTTACATGTGTTCCCAAACATGAACCCCCCTCCCACCTCCCTCCCCATAACATCTCTGTGGGTCATCCCCATGCACCAGCCCCAAGCATGCTGTATCCTGCGTCAGACATAGACTAGCGATTCAATTCTTACATGATAGTATACATGATAGAATGCCATTCTCCCATATCATCCCACCCTCTCCCTCTCCCTCTGAGTCCAAAAGTCCGTTATAGACAGCTGCGTCTTTTTCCTGTCTTGCATCCAGGGTCGTCATTGCCATCTTTCTAAATTCCATATATATGTGTTAGTATACTGTATTGGTGTTTTTCTTTCTGGCTTACTTCACTCTGTATAATCGGCTCCAGTTTCGTCCATCTCATCAGAACTGATTCAAATGAATTCTTTTTAACGGCTGAGTAATACTCCATTGTGTATATGTACCACAGCTTTCTTATCCATTCATCTGCTGATGGACATCTAGGTTGTTTCCATGTCCTGGCTATTATAAACAGTGCTGCGATGAACATTGGGGTACATGTGTCTCTTTCAATTCTGGTTTCCTCGGTGTGTATGCCCAGCAGTGGGATTGCTGGGTCATAAGGGAGTTCTATTTGCAATTTTTTAAGGAATCTCCACACTGTTCTCCATAGTGGCTGTACTAGTTTGCATTCCCACCAACAGTGTAGGAGGGTTCCCTTTTCTCCACACCCTCTCCAGCATTTATTGCTTGCAGATTTTTGGATCGCAGCCATTCTGACTGGTGTGAAGTGGTACCTCATTGTGGTTTTGATTTGCATTTCTCTGATAATGAGTGATGTTGAGCATCTTTTCATGTGTTTGTTAGCCATCCGTATGTCTTCTTTGGAGATGTGTCTATTTAGTTCTTTGGCCCATTTTTTGATTGGGTCATTTATTTTTCTGGAATTGAGCTGCATAAGTTGCTTGTATATTTTTGAGATTAGTTGTTTGTCAGTTGCTTCATTTGCTATTATTTTCTCCCATTCAGAAGGCTGTCTTTTCACCTTGCTGATATTTTCCTTTGTTGTGCAGAAGCTTTTAATTTTAATTAGATCCCATTTGTTTATTTTTGCTTTTATTTCCAGAATTCTGGGGGGTGGATCATAGAGGATCCTGCTGTGATTTATGTCTGAGAGTGTTTTGCCTATGTTCTCCTCTAGGAGTTTTATAGTTTCTGGTCTTACATTTAGATCTTTAATCCATTTTGAGTTTATTTTTGTGTGTGGTGTTAGAAAGTGATCTAGTTTCATTCTTTTACAAGTGGTTGACCAGTTTTCCCAGCACCACTTGTTAAAGAGATTGTCTTTACTCCATTGTATATTCTTGCCTCCTTTGTCAAAGATAAGGTGTCCATATGTGTGTGGATTTATCTCTGGGCTTTCTATTTTGTTCCATTGATCTATATGTCTGTCTTTGTGCCAGTACCATACTGTTTTGATGACTGTGGCTTTGTAGTAGAGCCTGAAGTCAGGCAAGTTGATTCCTCCAGTTCCATTCTTCTTTCTCAAGATTGCTTTGGCAATTCGAGGTTTTTTGTATTTCCATACAAATCTTGAAATTATTTGTTCTAGTTCTGTGAAAAATATGGCTGGTAGCTTGATAGGGATTGCATTGAATTTGTAAATTGCTTTGGGTAGTATACTCATTTTCACTATATTGATTCTTCCGATCCATGAACATGGTATATTTCTCCATCTATTAGTGTCCTCTTTGATTTCTTTCATCAGTGTTTTATAGTTTTCTGTATATAGGTCTTTAGTTTCTTTGGGTAGATATATTCCTAAGTATTTTATTCTTTTCGTTGCAATGGTGAATGGAATTGTTTCCTTAATTGCTTTTTCTACTTTCTCATTATTGGTGTATAGGAATGCAAGGGATTTCTGTGTGTTGATTTTATATCCTGCAACTTTACTATATTCATTGATGAGCTCTAGTAATTTTCTGGTGGAGTCTTTAGGGTTTTCTATGTAGAGGATCATGTCATCTGCAAACAGTGAGAGTTTTACTTCTTCTTTTCCAATTTGGATTCCTTTTATTTCTTTTTCTGCTCTGATTGCTGTGGCCAAAACTTCCAGAACTATGTTGAATAGTAGCGGTGAAAGTGGACACCCTTGTCTTGTTCCTGACTTTAGGGGAAATGCTTTCAATTTTTCACCATTGAGGATAATGTTTGCTGTGGGTTTGTCATATATAGCTTTCATAATGATCAAAGGATCAATCCAAGAAGAAGATATAACAATTATAAATATATATGCACCCAACATAGGAGCACCGCAATATGTAAGACAAATGCTAACAAGTATGAAAGGGGAAATCAACAATAACACAATAATAGTGGGAGACTTTAATACCCCACTCACACCTATGGACAGATCAACTAAACAGAAAATTAACAAAGAAACGCAAACTTTAAATGATACATTAGATCAATTAGACCTAATTGATATCTATAGGACATTTCACCCCAAAACAATGAATTTCACCTTTTTCTCAAGTGCTCATGGAACCTTCTCCAGGATAGATCACATCCTGGGCCATAAATCTAAACTTGATAAATTCAAAAAAATCGAAATCATTCCAAGCATCTTTTCTGACCATAATGCATTAAGATTAGATCTCAATTACAGGAGAAAAAATACTAAAAAGTCCAACATATGGAGGTTGAACAACACACTTCTGAATAACCAACAAATCATAGAAGAAATCAAAAAAGAAATCAAAATATGCATAGAAACTAATGAAAATGAAAACACAACAACCCAAAACCTGTGGGACACTATAAAAGCAGTGCTAAGAGGAAAGTTCATAGCAATACAGGCATACCTCAAGAAACAAGAAAAAAGTCAAATAAATAACCTAACTCTACAACTAAAGCAACTAGAAAAGGAAGAATTGGAGAACCCCAGAGTTAGTAGAAGGAAAGAAATCTTAAAAATTAGGGCAGAAATAAATGCAAAAGAAACAAAAGAGACCATAGCAAAAATCAACAAAGCCAAAAGCTGGTTCTTTGAAAGGATAAATAAAATTGACAAACCATTAGCCAGACTCATCAAGAAGCAAAGAGAGAAAAATCAAATCAATAAAATTAGAAATGAAAATGGAGAGATCACAACAGACAACACAGAAATACAAAGGATCATAAGAGACTACTATCAGCAGTTGTATGCCAATAAAATGGACAAAATGGAAGAAATGGACAAATTCTTAGAAAAGTACAATTTTCCAAAACTGAACCAGGAAGAAATAGAAAATCTTAACAGACCCATCACAAGCACGGAAATTGAAACTGCAATCAGAAATCTTCCAGGAAACAAAAGCCCAGGTCCAGACGGCTTCACAGCTGAATTCTACCAAAAATTTCGAGAAGAGCTAACACCTATCCTACTCAAACTCTTCCAGAAAATTGCAGAGGAAGGTAAACTTCCAAACTCATTCTATGAGGCCACCATCACTCTAATACCAAAACCTGACAAAGATGTCACAAAAAAAGAAAACTACAGGCCAATATCACTGATGAACATAGATGCAAAAATCCTCAACAAAATTCTAGCAATCAGAATCCAACAACACATTAAAAAGATCATACACCATGACCAAGTGGGCTTTATCCCAGGGATGCAAGGATTCTTCAATATCCGCAAATCAATCAATGTAATTCACCACATTAACAAACTGAAAAATAAAAACCATATGATTATCTCAATAGATGCAGAGAAGGCCTTTGACAAAATTCAACATCCATTTATGATTAAAACTCTCCAGAAAGCAGGAATAGAAGGAACATACCTCAGTCCATTTTCATAACCTCTGAGATTCCACTGAATTCTTCACTTTATTCTCGCTGGTGTTTATGCTCCCTCCCAACTTAATCTTTCTGAATTTAATTAGCCTGCTATTTATTCAAAGCATTAGAAAAGTTGACAGTGAGTGCACACAGTTGAGGCCCCTGCTCCCACCTCTCTTCACCCCACTCCCCAACACATACACCAGATACAGATGGCATTACACATGTCACCCACTGTCTCACACGCACCCCACCCCAGACAGCTCCAGACACCTACAGCCCAGACAAGCAGAGTCTGCACTGCACTCCTGCTCCACCTCTGCACACTCAGTTTAACCTCTGAACCTCTGGCTTTTCTTTGGTGAAATAAGGACAATGGTAGCTACTTCTCAACTCTGTGTGTGTTTGTGGAGGGAGAGGCAGGGATGGGATGAGAGAGCAAAGAGTCGGGGCCTGGCGCAGAGTAGGTTCTCAACACAAGTTCACTCTTTCTCTCCGTTCCTCTGAATCAAGCCCACAGGTGCCCTGTGAGCTTGGGTATGTATTTTTACTTCTGCTATGACAAATGCAGTAGAAAGGAAATTATTGGAAGGACATGATTTTCGTCCCATCTCTTCCAAAACCGTAGCCTTGTGAATGTCCGTTTCTGGGTACTAAGTAAGAAACAGACCCAGAGCAGACCCACAAACATGCAGTTCTTGGGGTAATTTCTAAAATGGATAGTTCTAGCTGGTGCTCCAGGAAAGGGCTTACATAGTTTTGCTCAGTCAAGAATCCCCAGAGGCTGCACAATATCTGGCACACACTGGGTATGACACTGACTGCCATTGAATCAATACCTTCCTTCTTAAATAACAAAACCCCTGAGTTTTAGCTGGTACCCTACCCTTCTTGCAGTTAGCTGTGGCCATATAACCAAGATCTAGCCAATGCAACATCGCAACATTCAGGTACTGTCTTAAAAAGAAGCATCTGTACTCTCCTTCCCCCTCCCCACTTTTCCCACTGACTAGAATGTGGACCTGGGGGATGGAGTTGGACCAGGCATCTTGGACCATAAGATGGAAGATATTAAAGCACAAAGGGAAGAGTCTGATCCCAATATTGTTAAGCAGCATACCAGCCCTGGGCCATGGACACGAGATATAAAATAAAAGAGTAAAATAGCAGACAGAAGTCCAGCCAGTTCGATGACGACTGACATGTACATTAATAAACTACTCAAATCAAAAGGCAGTGTATTAGTCTTCTAGAGCTGCCGTAACAAAATGCCACAACTGCCTAGCTTAAGCCACATTTATTCACAGATAGGAGTCCATGATCAAGGTGCTGGCACATTCAGTTTCTGATGAGGGTTCTCTTCCTGGCTTGCAGATGGTTGTCTTCTCACTGTGTCCTCACATGGCCTCTCCCTTGTGTGCAAAGAGAGAGAGAGACCTTTGGTGCCCCTTTCTGTTCTTATAAGGACACCAATACTATTGGATTAGATGCTGGTGGTGGTTGGTCACTAAGTCATGTCCGACTCTTGTGACCCCATGAAATGTAACCCACCAGGCTCCTCTGTTCATAGGATTTCCCAGGCAAGAATACTGGAGTGGGTTGTCATTTCCTTTTCCAGGGGATATTTCTGACCCAGCAATTAAACCAGTGGCTCCTGCATTGCAGGTTGGTTCTTTACCACTTAGCCACCAGCAAAGCCCCCTGGATTAGGGCCTTATCGTTACGACCACGTTTAACCTTAATTACTTCCTTAAAGGCCCTATCTCCCAATATAGTGACATTGGGGGTTAGAGTTTCAACACACAAGTTGGGCAGGAAGGACAAGTGTGGACAGGAGACAATTCAGCTCATAAAAATACCCATACAAAAATGCAAAGGAACCAGATTAGCCAAAACTATCTTAAAAAGAATAAAGTTGAAAAAGTCACACTTTTGATTTCAGAACTTACTACAAAGCTACAATAAACAAGATAGTGGGTTATTGGCATAAGGACAGACATGTAGATCAATGGAAAAGAATTGAGAGTCTATAAATAAAATAAACCCTCCATTCATGGTGAAGTGATTTTCAACAAGGATGCCATGACAGTTCAATTGGCAAAATATAGTCTCTTCAACAAACAGCCCTAGAAATGGATTTCCACATGCAAAAGAATAAATTTGTACCCCTTCCTTTTATTATACACAAAAATTAAATCAAAATCTCTTATAAACCTGAAGTGTAAAAAATAAAATTATAAACCCCTTTTTAAAAGCATAAGTGTAAATCTTCATAACCTTGGATTAGGCAATTTTTAAAGATATGGCAAAGGAAAACACAAGCAACAAAAGAAAAAATAGATAAACTGGACTATTTCAAAATTAAAAGCTTTGTGCTACAAGTGATGCCATCAGAAAAGTAAAAAGAAAACACATGGAATAGAAGACAGACTAGGCAGAGAACCACACCTGGCTCAGTGTTGCCAGATCATCCAGAGATGAGGCTGGAGAGGCTGTCAGGAGCTGGACTACCACCCGGGGACTTCACTGTGTGATCAAGCCAAGAGTTTGAGGCCAAGATCAGAATTACCCTTTAGAAAGAGGATGAGGTGACACGGTGAAACCAGGTCAGGAGGCTACAGCTGTAGGTAAATGAGAGACACAAAACCCTCAGCTGGACAACTGGGCACTCAGAGGAAAGAGGAATGGTCTGGGATGTGGTTCAGAGAGGATCCAAATCCAGTGGGCTAGGGGGGGAAGCACAGTAGTAAGGGGGGATGTCATACCTCCACCTGGGAGTCCTGGCCTATGATCCTCGGCCAGTTGGTAAATACCATTTATTCCAAGTGAACACTCTGGTGTGGCCGAAGCTGGGCCTCTTCACAGGGCAGGTGGATTGGACTGAGCTAACAGGCAGGAGCCTTGGCACCAGCTGGCCCCTCTCCAGCAAAGAGTGGAGCAAAGCAGCACCAGACCAAGACCCCATGGGAAGCTTGTCTCCACTACCACTGATGTGTTCCTTGGTACTTTCACCTGCCAGACTTAATAGGACTCCTCCAGCTCCTTCAACTGGCAAGGAATAGCCTGGTCATATTAAACACAGAGCTTATTGTCAGCAAGGCTCTGAAGCTCACCCTAGGAAGTAACCCCCTATGAGGTGCCTAGGGTCTGAAGTGGCTACAAAGTCCTGGCTCCAATGTGATTTTTCCAGTGAGGCCATCACTGTCGGGAGTGGGCTCTTAGTTCCCCTTCTGCTGGCAGTCCTTTCCCCCAGAACTTGTTGCCAGAAGAAGGCCATCCCTCTGCTAAGATCATCCAGACCAGCCAGTGCTGTGGAAATGCACAAACAGGACCTACCGGCATGTGAAAGATTCTGTGTCTGCATTGGGAGCGGGGGTGAGACCTGTACATCAGACTCTGCTGCTTGAAAGTGGGAAGGAACATTCCATGATGCCAGCAGCTTAGTTCTACTCCCTGGTAAGGCACCTCCAGATCCTGGACTGTGGATCCCCTGCAACAAAGAGGTGAGGGATACAGAGCCAGGCACACATCAATGGTCACTTTGGTCTCCAGCCAACAAAGCAGCCTAAGAATTCCAGGTTCTGAAGGCAGGAGCCCCATGGTTCCCACAAGATGGCAGTGGGCTCTCCAGGTTGATTAGCATCCTCCAACAGGTATCCTGAAGCAGCTCTGTCCAGGTTCCCCCAGCCACACACTCTCCCAGGCTTTGTCTTTCCCACCATCACACAGGACTCTGCACACTTGGGTTTGGATTCCATTAAGATTGGAGAATGGGGGACTGCCCTCGTCGTCCAGTGGTTAAGACTGTGCTTCCCAACTCCTGCAGCTCAATTCCAGAAAAATAAATGACACAAGCAAAAAATGGTCCGAAGAACTAAACAGACACTTCTCCAAAGAAGACATACAGATGGCTAACAAACACATGAAAAAGTGCTCAACATCACTCATTATCAGAGAAATGCAAATCAAAACCACAATGAGGTACCATTTCACTCCAGTCAGAATGGCTGCGATCCAAAAGTCTACAAGCAATAAATGCTGGAGAGGGTGTGGAGAAAAGGGAACCCTCTTACACTGTTGGTGGGAATGCAAACCAGTACAGCCACTATGGAGAACAGTATGGAGATTCCTGAAAAAACTGGAAATAGAACTGCCTTATGACCCAGCAATCCCACTGCTGGGCATACACACCAAGAAAACCAGAATTGAAAGAGGCACATGTACCCCAATGTTCATTGCAGCACTGTTTTTAATAGCCAGGACATGGAAGCAACCTACATGTCCATCAGCAGACGAATGGATAAGAAAGCTGTGGTACATACACAATGGAATATTACTCAGCCATTAAAAAGAATACGTTTGAATCAGTTCTAATGAGGTAGATGAAACTGGAGCCTATTATACAGAATGAAGTAAGCCAGAAAGAAAAACACCAATACAGTATACTAACGCATATAAATGGAATTTAGAAAGATGGTAACAATAACCCTATATGTGAGACAGGAAAAGAGACACAAATATATAGAAGTCTTTTGGACTCTGTGGGAGAGAGCAAGGGTGGGATGATTTGGGAGAACAGCATTGAAACATGTATATTATCATATGTGAAATGGATTGCCAGTCCAGGTTTGATGCATGAGACAGAGTGCTTGGGGCTGGTGCACTGGGATGACCCAGAGGGATGGGATGGGAAGAGAGGTGGGAAGGGGGGTTCAGGATGGGGAACACATGCACACCCGTGGCAGATTCATGTCAAGGTATGGCAAAACCACTACAATACTGTAAAGTAATTAGCTTCCAATTAAAATAAATAAATTTATATAAAAAAAAAAAAAAGACTGAGCTTCCAGTGCGGGAGGCGTGGGTTTAATCCCTGATCAGGGAACTAAGATCCCAAATGCCATGCAAGGCAGTCAATTAAACAAACAAATATAAATATAAATGGTTGTATTAAAAAAAAAAAGATTAGAGATGGAGTGGGCATGGGGAGAGTAAGGGAAATAATGACAGGGAAGATGTAGGTGAAGACAGAGCCAGGTCATGGTGAAGCTGAGAGGAAGAGGGAGGTGGGCAGGTACGGGGAGCAGACAGTGAGGGAAGACCCACCTGCTGGATGCCTTTGACAGAACTAGAACCAGGTGAAGCGAGTGAGCCACTTGCCCTGGGAGCAAAATTCAGGGATGTCAAAAATCTCAGTAATACAGATAAATGATATTTTTAATTAATTTATTTATTTTTGGCTGTGCTGGATCTTCACTGTTGCTCAGGCTTTTCCCTAGTTGTGGTGAGTGAGGGCTCGGAGAAGGCAATGGCACCCCACTCCAGTACTCTTGCCTGGAAAATCCCATGGACGGAGGAGCCTGGTAGGCTGCAGTCCATGGGGTCGCTAAGAGTTGGGCACGACTGAGCGACTTCACTTTCGCCTTTCACTTTCAGGCATTGGAGAAGGAAATGGCAACCCACTCCAGTGTTCTTGCCTGGAGAATCCCAGGGATGGGGGAGCCTAGTAGGCTGCTGTCTGTGGAACGCACAGAGTCGGACACAACTGAAGCGACTTAGCAGCAGCAGCAGCAGGTGAGTGAGGGCTACTCTCTAGTCACCATGTGAGGGCTTCTCTTGTTGCAGAGAACGGGCTCTAGGCGAGCAGACTTCAGTAGTTGCAGTTTTCAGACTCTAGAGCACAGGCTCAGTAGTTGTGGTAGATGGACTTAGTTGTCCCTCGGCATGAGGGATGTTCTTGGGACCAGGGATCAAACCCATGTCTCCTGCATGGGTAGGCAGATTCTTTACCACTGAGCCATCAGGGAAGTCTGATACATGATATTTTAGTGCAATTTTTAATCTTAACTGATGCAAAAACTCCATGATCAACAAAATATCAAAGTTTTAAACAAAGATGGGATCCATATCCCTGAGTTTTCCTTCTTCCTCAGATTCCAACTGACAGGGCAGGGTCTTCCTGCCAAGGGGTTTGGAGCCAAAGGGAAACACAGGAGGTAAGTCTGGGCCTCCAGTAGATCATTTGATGCCCACTCACACAGTCCAAAGGAAACAAATGAAAGTGCAAATGACAACATTCTAAGGAAGAACTCAGCTTCAGAAAGGATGGGGTCAGAATGTTACTAAATACTCACATCCCCAGCTTTATGGGGAAAGAAAACTTTCCCCATAAGAAAGAAGCCCCAATTTCTTTGAGATATTGCAACATCTCCACATGTACTAGTGTGTGTGATCCTCATAACAACACCAGACATGCAGTGCTTTCAAAGTCCCCATTTTATAGGTAAAAAAACTAACAGTGAAGCAACATTTCCAGAACCATGTAGCCAGCAAGGGGTGGGGCAGGACTAAATCCTGACTTCTGAGTAAATTAGCCTCCACGCCATGCTTCCCCCTCAGGCACGGCCAAAATCCTGCACTCCATGGTTCTCTACTACTTTAGTACTCTTTTACTCCAAGGTCAGCCTCCACACCTGGGCCCACCTGCACCTGCCTGACACCATCTGTGCCTGGGCTGACTTCCCATTTGGCCAGGAAGCCAATATTAGAATGAGAATTACTGGGTCTGAGTAGCTACAGGGACGCTGAGGCTGGGAGTTCCTCAAAACACTTGAGCTAGATGAAGGTACCTTCTGTGTTGGCTAGTTCTTGGCCATCACTGGCACCTAATCATTGTTTATTGACCCTTCAGTGGATGAATGCACTTTTCCAGCTTGGGCATTGTTGACAATCTGGCCCAGATAATGCTTGTTGTGGGGGCTGCCCCGTGCATTGTATGTGTTTAAACATATCTGGCCTCTACTCACTAGATGCTATGGCACCTTCCAGTTGTGACAGTCAAAACTGTCTCTAGACATTGCCAAATGTCCCTTGAAGGGCAAAAATCAACCGATTAGGAACCATTGTGTGAATAAATTGGAGAACGAGAGAGTGACTGAATGGCTATTGGCCATCTTAAAAGGAAACTGGACCCAGTGTGACACTGAGCATAACCAGATGAGTCAGTTAGCAGCCAGAAGGCCCTGGAACATCTTTGTTAGGAAGCCAACATGAAGGCACCATGACTGCTTTTCCCTACTTGTCAAATGGCCTGTCCATGGCATATTTGCAAAGTGTGACACTTTCAACAGCAATGAATGACCGATGATGGATCCAGCCCAGGGCTGCACACTCTGTCAATGTTCCAAGAGGCTGCCTGACTTAGATCCAGGCCAGAAACAATTCACTAGTTCTCCTTAAAAGAGCAATTTCCCCTCAGTGTGATGGATGGCCTGCCAATCAGCAGCCACAAACCAACCCTAATTCTTACCCTTCACACAGCTATGCCACTCCAGGGCTTTACAGTAAATTACACGACAATCAAGAGCAGATGTGAAGGATGTAAGATGTGGAGGACACATGCCCAAATTCAAAGAGACAAGGCCAATCAAATTTTGTCCCCAGCCCCTGCCCTCTCCCCATGACCCAGTGTTAGCTGCTGTCCATTTAAAAAAGGTAGAGAGACAGAGGTGTAGCCAGATGGCAGAGTAGGAAGACACTGAGCTCACCTCCTCCTATGGCACACCAAATTACAGCTATGTGCAGTGCAAATATCCATAAGAATGACCAGAAGGCTAGCAGAAATAAAAGTCTAGAACTAAAGACGTTAAGAAGGAATAACAGTGAGATGGATATGAGGCACAGAGAGGCTGATTAGTCAAGACTCACACCTCCAGCTGGGCAACCAACAACAGGAGGATAATTATAACTTCAGAGGTTCTCCCAAAGGAGTGAGTGAATTGAGCCCCACGTTGGGTTCCCTACTCAAGGGGTCTTGCACTGGGAAGATGAACCCCTAGAACATCTGCTTTGACGGTCTTGGGGATTGCATCTGGGAGTCAGAGGGTTGTAGGAAACAGATGCCTCTCTCTCTATCTCTCTCTCTTTCTATATATATATATCAGTTCAGTTCAGTTCAGTCGCTCAGTCGTGTCTGACTCTTTGCAACCCCATGAACTGCAGCACCCCAGGCCTCCCTGTCCATCACCAACTCCCGGAGTTCATCCAAACCCATGTCCATCGAGTCGGTGATGTCATCCAGCCATCTCATCCTGTCGTCCCCTTCTCCTCCTGCCCCCAATCCCTCCCAGCATCAGTCTTTCCCAATGAGGCAACTCTTTGAATGAGGTGGCCAAAGTACAGGAGTTTCAGCTTTAGCATCATTCCTTCCAAAGAACACCCAGGACTGATCTCCTTCAGAATGGACTGGTTGGATCCCCTTGAAGTCCAAGGGACTCTCAAGAGTCTTCTCCAACACCACAGTTTATTTGTTTATTTTTTAATTTTTATTTTTACTTTATTTTACTTTACAATACTGTATTGGTTTTGGCATACATTGACATGAATCCACCACGGGTGTACATGAGCTCCCAAACATGAACCCCCCTCCCACCTCCCACCCCACATCATCCCTCCAGATCATCCCCATGCACCAGCCCCAAGCATCCTGCATCCTGCATCCTGCATCAAACATAGACTGGTGATTCATTTCTTACATGATAGTATACATGTTTCAATGCCATTCTCCCATATCATCCCACCCTCTCCCTCTCCCTCAGAGTCCAAAAGTCCTCTATACACATCTGTGTCTCTTTTGCTGTCTTGCATACAGTGTTATCATTACCATCTTTCTAAATTCCATATATATCTGTTAGTATACTGTATTGGTGTTTTTCTTTCTGGCTTACTTCACTCTGTATAATTGGCTCTAGTTTCATCCATCTCATTAGAACTGATTCAAATGTATTCTTTTTAATATCTGAGTAATACTCCATTGTGTATATGTACCACAGCTGTCTTATCCATTCATCTGCTGATGGACATCTAGGTTGTTTCCATGTCCTGGCTAATACAAACAGTGCTGTGAAAAACATTGGGGTACATGTGTCTCTTTTCTATTCTGGTTTCCTCCGTGTGTATGCCCAGCAATGGGATTGCTGGGTCATAAGGCAGTTCTATTTGCAATTTTTTAAGGAATCTCCACACTGTTCTCCATAGTGGCTGTACTAGTTTGCATTCCCACCAACAGTGTAAAAGGGTTCCCTTTTCTCCACACCCTCTCCAGCATTTATTGCTTGCAGACTTTTGGATCACAGCCATTCTGACTGGTGTGAAGTGGTACCTCATTGTGGTCTTGATTTGCATTTCTCTAATAATGAGTGACATTGAGCATCTTATCATGTGTTTGTTAGCCATCCGTATGTCTTCTTTGGAGAAATGTCTATTTAGTTCTTTGGCTCATTTTTTGATTGGGTCGTTTATTTTTCTGGAGTTGAGCTGCATATGTTGCTTGTATATTTTTGAGATTAGTTGTTTGTCAGTTGCTTCATTTGCTATTATTTTCTCCATTCAGAAGGCGGTCTTTTCACCTTGCTTATAGTTCCCTTTGTTGTGCAGAAGCTTTTAATTTTAATTAGATCCCATTTGTTTATCTTTGCTTTTATTTCTAGAATTCTGGGAGGTGGATCATAGAGGATCCTGCTGTGATTTATGTCTGAGAGTATTTTGCCTATGTTCTCCTCTAGGAGTTTTATAGTTTCTGGTCTTACATTTAGATCTTTAATCCATTTTGAGTTTATTTTTGTGTGTGGTGTTAGAAAGTGATCTAGTTTCATTCTTTTACAAGTGGTTGACCAGTTTTCCCAGCACCACTTGTTAAAGAGATTGTCTTTACTCCATTGTATATTCTTGCCTCCTTTGTCAAAGATAAGGTGTCCATATGTGTGTGGATTTATCTCTGGGCTTTCTATTTTGTTCCATTGATCTATATGTCTGTCTTTGTGCCAGTACCATACTGTCTTGATGACTGTGGCTTTGTAGTAGAGCCTGAAGTCAGGCAAGTTGATTCCTCCAGTTCCATTCTTCTTTCTCAAGATTGCTTTGGCTATTCGAGGTTTTTTTGTATTTCCATACAAATTGTGAAATGATTTGTTCTAGTTCTGTGAAAAATACCGCTGATAGCTTGATAGGGATTGCATTGAATCTGTAGATTGCTTTGGGTAGTATACTCATTTCCACTATATTGATTCTTCCAATCCATGAACATGGTATATTTCTCCATCTATTAGTGTCTTCTTTGATTTCTTTCACCAGTGTTTTATAGTTTTCTATATATAGGTCTTTAGTTTCTTTAGGTAGATATATTCCTAAGTATTTTATTCTTTTTGTTGCAATGGTGAACGGAATTGTTTCCTTAATTTCTTTTTCTACTTTCTCATTATTAGTGTATAGGAATGCAAGGGATTTCTGTGTGTTGATTTTATATCCTGCAACTTTACTATATTCATTGATTAGCTCTAGTAATTTTCTGGTGGAGTCTTTAGGGTTTTCTATGCAGAGGATCATGTCATCTGCAAACAGTGAAAGTTTTACTTCTTCTTTTCCAATTTGGATTCCTTTTATTTCTTTTTCTGCTCTGATTGCTGTGGCCAAAACTTCCAGAACTATGTTGAATAGTAGCAGTGAAAGTGGGCACCCTTGTCTTGTTCCTGACTTTAGGGGAAATGCTTTCAATTTTTCACCATTGAGGATAATGTTTGCTGTGGTTTTGTCATATATAGCTTTTATTATGTTGAGGTATGTTCCTTCTATTCCTGCTTTCTGGGGAGTTTTTATCATAAACGGATGTTGAATTTTCTCAAAGGCCTTCTCTGCATCTATTGAGATAATCATATGGCTTTTATTTTTCAATTTGTTAATGTGGTGAATTACATTGATTGATTTGTGGATATTGAAGAATCCTTGCATCCCTGGGATAAAGCCCACTTGGTCATGGTGTATGATCTTTTTAATGTGTTGTTGGATTCTGATTGCTAGAATTTTGTTGAGGATTTTTGCATCTATGTTCATCAGTGATATTGGCCTGTAGTTTTCTCTTTTTTTGTGGCATCTTTGTCAGGTTTTGGTGTTAGGGTGATGGTGGCCTCAGAGAATGAGTTTGGAAGTTTACCTTCCTCTGCAATTTTCTGGAAGAGTTTGAGTAGGATAAGTGTTAGCTCTGCTCGAAATTTTTGGTAGCATTCAGCTGTGAAGCCATCTGGACCTGGGCTTTTGTTTGCTGGAAGTTTTCTGATTACAGTTTCCATTTCCGTGCTTGTGGTGGGTCTGTGAAGATTTTCTATTTCTTCTTGGCTCAGTTTTGGAAAGTTGTACTTTTCTAAGAATTTGTCCATTTCTTCCACGTTGTCCATTTTATTGGCATATAATTGCTGATAGTAGTCTCTTATGATCCTTTGTATTTCTGTGTTGTCTGTTGTGATCTCTCCATTTTCATTTCTAATTTTATTGGTTTGATTTTTCTCCCTTTGCTTCTTGATGAGTCTGGCTAATGGTTTGTCAATTTTATTTATCCTTTCAAAGAACCAGCTTTTGGCTTTGTTGATTTTTGCTATGGTCTCTTTTGTTTCTTTTGCATTTATTTCTGCCCTAATTTTTAAGATTTCTTTCCTCCTACTAACTCTGGGGTTCTCCATTTCTTCCTTTTCTAGCTGCTTTAGGTGTAGAGTTAGGTTATTTATTTGACTTTTTTATTGTTTCTTGAGGTATGCCTGTATTGCTATGAACTTTCCTCTTAGCACGGCTTTTATAGTGTCCCACAGGTTTTGGGTTGTTGTGTTTTCATTTTCATTTGTTTCTATGCATATTTTGATTTCTTTTTTGATTGCTTCTGTGGTTTGTTGGTTATTCAGAAGCGTGTTGTTCAGCCTCCATATGTTGGAAATTTTAATAGTTTTTCTCCTGTAATTGAGATCTAATCTTAATGCATTGTGGTCAGAAAAGATGCTTGGAATGATTTCGATTTTTTTTGAATTTATCAAGGTTAGATTTATGGCCCAGGATGTGATCTATCCTGCAGAAGGTTCCGTGAGCACTTGAGAAAAAGATGAAATTCATTGTTTGGGGGTGAAATGTCTTATAGATATCAATTAGGTCTAACTGGTCTTTTGTATCATTTAAAGTTTGCGTTTCTCTGTTAATTTTCTGTTTAGTTGATCTGTCCATAGGTGTGAGTGGGGTATTAAAGTCTCCCACTATTATTGTGTTATTGTTAATTTCCCCTTTCATACTTGTTAGCATTTGTCTTACATATTGCGGTGCTCCTATGTTGGGTGCAAAAAGCATCAATTCTTCAGCACTCAGCTTTCTTCACAGTCCAACTCTCATATCCATACATGACTACTGGAAAAACCATAGTCTTCACTGGACAGACATTTGTTGGCAAAGGAATGTCTCTGCTCTTTAATATGCTATCTAGGTTGGTCATAACCTTCCTTCTAAGGAGTAAGCATCTTTTAATTTCCTGGCTGCAATCACCATCTGCAGTGATTTTGGAGCCCCCAAAAATAAAGTCTGACACTGTTTCCACTGTTTGCCCATCTATTTACCATGAAGTGATGGGACCAGATGCCATGATCTTTGTTTTTTGAATGTTGAGCTTTAAGCCAACTTTTTCACTCTCCTCTTTCACTTTCATCAAGAAGCTTTTTAGTTCCTCTTCACTTTCTGCCATAAGGGTGGTGTCATCTGCATATCTGAGGTTATTCATATTTCTCTCAGCAATCTTGATTCCAGCTTGTGTTTCCTCCAGCCCAGCGTTTCTCATGATGTACTCTGCATATAAGTTAAATAAGTAGGGTGACAATATACAGCCTTGACATACTCCTTTTCCTATTTGGAACCAGTCTGTTGTTCCATGTCCAGTTCTAACTGTTGCTTCCTGACCTTTGGTTTTTGCTTCACTATTACTTTGTTGCTGAGCATGGGCTTTCTCTAGCTGTAGCAAGCAGCTGTACTCTCTAGTTGCAGTTCATGAACTTCTCACAGTGGTGGCTTCTCTTCTTGCAGCATGGGCTCTAGGGTGCATGGATTTCAGGAGTTGCAGCATGTGGGCTTAGTTGCCCTGTGACATGTGGGATCTTAGCTCTCTGGACCAGGAATCAAATCCATGTCCCCTGCATTGGCAGACAGACTGTTAACCACTGGTTAACCAGGGAATTCCCCAAGCTCCACTCTTAAGTGCTGCACACAAAATCTCATGTACTCTGAGACCCAGCAAAGAGGCACTAGTTTGAAAGAAGCCTGAGTCAGACCCACTTGATGATCTTGGAGATCCTTCCAGAGAGGCAGAAGGCCAGTGGGGCTCCTCCTGGAAACTTGAAAGCTGACAGCAAACATTTTGGGGAGCCTATTCTGCTACAAAGACACTGGTGCTGACCAGCACCATTTTGGAGTCCTCCCTCTGTCTTATTAGGGCTGAAGGCTTACCTGCCCACCAGCAGGCCCTCACCCAGTCCCAGGACATCCAGGATGTGAGGCAACCTAGCAGGGACTTGGCCCCATCCACTGGTGAACCAGCACCAGACCTGGCCCTCTTGGCTGCCAAGGCCAGCTGCCCCAGGACTGGCCCTGCTGACCAAAAGGGCCAGCAGACACTGCACAAGGCAGGGCATGGCAGCAAATGAGGCCAGGGACCAGCCCTGCCTATCAGCATACCCACAATAGTTAACCCTACAAGAGCCACAGAGCCCACACAGGGGACCCTCCTGGAGCATATAGCTCTGGTGACTGGAGGGTAGTGTGCTCCTGGGCCCCAGCGGATGTCTTCTACATAGGGTCACTTCTCCAAGATTGCAAAACACCACCAAACTAATAATGGATACAAATAAACACAGAGAAGTAGGCAAAATGAGTTGACAGAAGAATGTGTCCCAAACAAAGGATTAAGTCATAATCTAAAAAAAAAAAAAAAAAAAAAAAAAAACCAATGAAGTGGAGATAAATAATCAACCCAATAAAGAGTTCCTGTAAATGATCTCAAAGATGCTCAGTGAACTCAGGAGATTCATGTTGATGTGTGGCAAAACCAATACAATATTGTAAAGTAATTAACCTCCAATTAAAATAAATAAATTTATATTAATTAAAAAAATGGTTGAGCACAGTGAGAATTTTTTAAAAGTATTAAAAAATATAAAGAATCAAATAGAGCCAAAGAATACAATAACTGAAATTTAAAAATCATCTAGAAGGAATCAACAGGAGATTAACTGATTTAGAGAAATGGATTAGCAAGCTGGAAGAGAGAGTATTGGAAATTACCCAAGCTGAGCAGAAAAATCTGTACTTTCGAAAACTATGAGAATTGATTAAAGTAATTAAAGATAACACAACAAGATGAAAAGATATTCTCTTCCTATGGACTGGAAGAATTAATACTGTTAAAATGATCACACTACCCAAGGCAATCTACAGATTAAATGCAATCCCTATCAAAATATCAACAGCATTTTTTTCACAAAACCAAAACAAAGAATTCTAAAATGTTTATAAGAACACAAAAGAAAAGTGAAAAAGTGAAGGCACTCATTTGTGTCCGACTCTTTACATGGACAGTAGCCTACCAGACTCCTCCATCCATGGGATTTTCCAGGCAAGAAAACCCACTGAAGTGGGTTGCTATTTCCTTCTCCAGGAGATCTTCCCAACCTAGAGATTGAACCCAGGTCTCCAGCATTGTAGGCAGATGCTTTACCATCTGAGCTACCAGGGAAGAACAAAAAAGACCCCAAATAGGCAAAACAATTTTGAGAAAGAAGAATAAAGCTGGAGGTGTCATGTTCCCTGATGTCAGGCTACAGTAAGTCCTCTGCATATGAATGAGTTGTGTTCTGAGAGCACATTTGTAAATTCAGTTTGTCTGTAACTCCAACAAAGTTGCCTAAATACCCCACTGAATCAATCAGCTATATAGTACTGTACTGTAATAGGTTTATAATAATTTTCACACAAATAATAGATAAAACAAATTTAAAAAATAGAACATTGTTCATCTTATGGTGAAATACCTTGAAAAGTACAGTAGGACAGTACAATAGCTGGCATATAGGGGTTGGCTTTAAGTGAACAGGCAAGGAGAGTTACTCACTAGAGGAGGGAAAGGAGGTGGAAGATGGTAGAGCTAAAGGATCACTGGCAATGCGGGATGGAGGGCAAGCTGCAGTTTCACTCACACCTGATGTTGATGGCACAAGTTCTGGTCCCATGCTGGATTCAATTCTATCTACACTCTTGAAAAAGTGATCCAGTGATGTCTGGGTAGCAGATCTTTTTTCTCATTATACATGACACAGTTGCACTGGATTGCATTCTGAACAGCTGCTGCAAATTTCATGTACCATTCTACATCTGGATCCTAAAAATGACATTTTGGGTCCTAGAAAAACTAACAGTACCTCCTCAAATAAAAGATAAATAAATCTTCTTACCATTTCCTGTGTTGTGAATCTCTTCATTTCTTCAGGTACTTCTTCCATGGTGTCTCTCTTCATCCTTTCTCTGAGCCTCCAATTCCATCAGGTCTTCAAAGCAAAGTGACATCTTTGAAAGTTTACAACTATGAAGTTCATAGGTAGGGGATTTACTATATACTACAGAGTTACACTAATCAAACAGCATGACACAGAAACAGATAAATAGATCAGTGGAACAGAATAGAGTGTCCAGAAATGAACCTACATTTATACAGTCAATTCATCTATGACAAAGGAGGCCAGAATATACAATACGGAAAAGATAGCCTCTTTAATAAATGGTGTTGGGAAAACTGAACAACTACCTGTAAAGAATCAAATTGGACTACTTTCTCAGACCCAATACAGAAATTAACTCAAAATGAATAAAAGACCTAAATGTAAAACTTGAAATCATAAAACTTCTAGAAGACATAGACCGTACTCTCTCTGACATCAGTCTTAGCAATATTTTTTTTAATATGTCTCCTAAGGCAAAGGAAACAAAAGCAAAAAATAGACAAATGGGACTATATCAAGTTAAAAGCTTTTGCACAGCAATGGAAACTATCAGCAAACAAAAAGGCAGTCTCTGAATGGGATAAATCCAATAAGGGTTAATATCCAAAATAAATAAAGAATTCAAATAGAAAAACATACAACCCACTTAAAATAGACAAAGCACCTGAATAGACACTTTTCCAAAAAATACATATGGATGATCAACAGATACATGAAAAGACATTTCAACATCACTAACCACCAGGGAAATGCAAATCAAAACCACAGTGATATACCACCTCCCACATGATACAAAGGCTATTATCCAAAAAACAATAAAAGTGTTGGCAAGGAAGTGGAGAAAAAGGAACCCCTGGGCAAGGTTGGTGGGAATATATAATATAATATATTAGCCACAAAAATATGAAAATTTTTGCCATTTGCAATCACATGGATGGATCTAGAGAGTATTATGCTATTTGAAATAACTCAGAGAAAGACAAATATTGTATAATCTTACATGTGGAATCTTAAAGGAAAAATAAATGAAAACAAAATCAGAGTCAGAGACACAAAGAACAAATGAGTGGTAGCCTGAAAGGAGGGGATGGGAAGTTAGCAAAATAGGTGAAGAGAACTGAGAGACACAAATCTCCAGTTATATAATAATAAGTACAGGAATATCATATACAGCATAAGGAATATGGCCAATAATAATATAATAACTTTGTATGGGACAGGCATTTACCAAACTATGGTGATCAACTCATAATGCATGTATGTGTGTGTTCAGTCGCTCAGCTGTGTCTGACTCTTTGCGATTCTATGGATCCTGTTGACTATAGTCCACCAGGTTCCTGTCCATGGGATTTTCTTGACAAGAATACTGGAGTGGGCTGCCATTTCCTTCTCCAATCATAATGTATACAAACATCGAATCATTATGTAGTATATCTAAAGCTAACATAATATTGTACATCAACTATATATTTGACTCTTGAAAAATATGGGGGTTAGGGCACTGATCCCATGCAATTGAAAATCCACATATGGCTTTACAGTCAACCCTCCACATCCATGGTTCCACATCCATAGAGTCAACCAACCATGGATCACATAATACTATAGTATGAGTTTATTGGAAAAAATATCTGTGTGTAAGTGAACCTACACAGTTCAAACCCATGTTGTTCAAGGGTCAATTGCATTTCAACAAGAAAAAAATCAACAACAATAAATTTAAAAGAAATGTAGAGACATACTGGCCTCGTGAATTTTAACGGTCATAGGGATGTGTTCCCAAGGGATGTGTTCCCAAGTGAAGTTCCCATTATGCTGGTCCTTGAAGATTCCTGTAAAGAAAAGAATATGAAGATCACAATAGCATGTCATTTAATACCCTCCAGACTGGCAATAATGAAGTCTGACAATATATAAGTTGAGAATATGGAAGAACATGAGTTTTTTGTTCACTGCCAGGGGCTGTGGCAAGGGGAGAGTCAGATATAAGCTGATAGAAGGATTGTGGAAGATAATTGGTTACAGTCCTGGACCAGAATGTCAAGTGCTGTATGATATAGCCATTTCACTCCTAGATACGAAGTGTTAACCAACAGAAATATGCATAAATGTACACACAGCAGGAGATACATGCAAAAATACTCATGGCAGCAATATTCATGGAGACATACAAAAAGGAAAAACCCAAACATCTACCAAATACCCACCATCCAAGGGTAGAATGAAAAAGAATACTATTTCAAATATAGGTAAATTTCATAAATGTCATATTAAATACAAAAAGCAAGCCAAAGGAAAGATGTACAGAATCATTCCACTTAAAGCTCAAAAACCTGCAAAACTAAACATCATAGCATTTAGAGATACATTCATGTTTGATAAAACTACTTTAAAAACTGTAAAGATAACAAGATTGTACATCAACTATACTTCAATTTAAAAATTAAATAATAGTAAAAGAGTAAAGGATTAATGCACTCAAGTTCAAAACTGCAACTGCAGTTGATAAAGAGGTACCTGGGGTGCTGAAGTTATTGGTAATGTTCTGTTTCTCAACAGATGCACAGGTATATATTAGTGAGTGATGGATACACAGTTGTTCATTATATTATTGATACCACTTAAATTATATGTGCAGATATTATCATATATTCACCTATATGATTGAAATGGGTTTCCCATGTTGCTCAAGTGGTAAAGAATCCGCCTGCCAATGCAGGAGCCACAGGAGACACAGATTTGATCCCTGGGTCTGGAAGATCCCCTGGAGTAGGAAATAGCAATGCACCCCAGTATTCTTACCTGGGAAATCCCATGGACAGAGGAGCCTGGCAGACTACAGTCCATGGGGTTGCAAAGAGTCAGACATGACTGAGAACACAAGCACAATGATTGAAATATATTTCCTAAGAAGAAAGAAAAAAACAAATATGGTATAGTGACACATACAAATGTGTTAGGCAGGAAGTTAGGCATGAGCAACAAGGGTGGCCTAGATGAAAAGGATGCAAGTTGATCTCTAAACCCCATCCCAGGCATGCCCAGGAGAGCTCACAAATATGCTGTAAAAATAACCACAGAGACCTTTCTAACTCCTACATATGCACCCTAGGTACAGAATGGATACAAACTAACCACAGGGGCTTCTCAATCTCCTGCACATTCGCCCGTGATGCACAGCTGTGTCCTCAAGTAACCTTAGGTAGCTAGGAGCCCACTAAGGGTTCATAAATATTCTTTACATGTGCACAACTGATTACAGCAGACTGAATTATGGGAAAAACATGTGCAATAGAGCCTGTTGTTATGTAACTTGCAACTATCAATCAAAACTCTCAGCCCGGGCCCACTTAGATGAATACATATAATTCCTATTTTGAATGTGCCCAAATGCTCCCCTTCCTTGACTGGCCTTGAGCATACCCTCCTTTGCATTTTGCACAGGGAAGAACCCAGAGGAGGAGACAGGGAGTATAAAAAGGGAAGCCAAGGGGGATCATGGCCACTCCTTTGGAGCTGGTCCAATCTCACATCTCTGGAGTATACTATCTGCTGTCTGTTTAATAAAAGATCTGTCTGCTTGAGCTGTAACTGAGCTCTAACAGTCTGTTGTTTCAAATACTTGCTACAAGAGAGGAGCTGAGAAAACTGCTTTTTTGAGCTGTAGTTAGTCCCTCTTTCCAAATCTTTGTTACGATGAGACAAGAATGGAGGGAGAGAAATAAATCGACATGATATATGGAATCTAGAAAAAATAGTACTGATGAACCTATTTTCAGGGTAGAAATAGAGATGCAGATGTGGAGAATAGACTTGTGGACACAGGGGGTTAAGGAGAGGGTGGGTCAAATTGAGAGAGTGACATTGACATATATTCAGTTCCATGTATAAAACGGGCTTCCCTGGCAGCTCAGATGGGAAAGAGTGCCTGCAATTCAGAAGACCCGGGTTTGATCCCTGGGTCTGGAAGATCTCTTGGAAAAGGAAATGGCAATCCATTCCAGTATTCTTGCTTGGGAAATCCTATGGACAGAGGAGCCTGGTGAGCTATAGTCTGTGCATGCATGTATACGTGCATGTTAAGTCACTTCAGTCGTGTCAACTCTTTGGGACCCTATGCACTGTAGCCTGTTAGACTCCTCTGTCCATGGGCTTCTCCAGGCAAGAACACTGGAGTGAGTTGCCATTCCCTTCTCCAAGGGATCTTCCCAACCCAGGGATCAAAACCACATTTTCTGCACCTCCTACAGTGCAGGTGGATTCTTTACCACTGAGCCACTGGGAAAGCCCGTAAAGTCCATGGGATCACAAAGAACTGGACACCACTGAGCGACTAACATAAGTGTGTAATACAGCTGGCAGGAAGCAGCTGTATAGCACAGGGAACTTGGCTTGGTGCTCTGTGACAACCTAGAAGGGTGGCATGGGGGAGATGGGAGGGAGATTCATATTGACTCACTTGATTGTACTGCAAGAACCATCACAACTATAGAATAAAAAGAAAATTATACCCCAATAGAAGAAAAAGAAGATTAAGAAGTATGACTGGAACGGCAGGAGGAATGCCTAAACTGTTTAGAGATGTTGCAGATGAGGTCAGAGTCCTACTAAAAGATGTGTCAAGGCTGAGATATAAATTTGGGAGCTGTCGGCATATTTGGTATTTAAATTCGTAAGACTAAATGCAATCACCAAAGAAGAAATATAAATAGAGCAGAGAATAGGACCAAAGACTGAACACTGGGATCATCTAACATTAAGAGTTTTGGAACAAAGAGGAGGGAACAACACAAGATCAAGATGATCCAACAGCAATTCAACTGTACATGCATATATACACACACATATGTGCCCATGTGTGTGCACATATGTGATACGTATGCAATCTTACATATACATGCAAATATGCATACACATATGTACATATATCACACACACACAAAGTTCAACTATCTCTAAAGAAAGATAACATAATTACATAATTCAGACTCTGCAAAGTATCATTTACAATATCCATCATTCAACAACAAAAAAAAAAATACTGGAGATTCAAAGAAGGAGGAAAATATACCTAAAACTAGAGGAAATGTCAATGATACAGACCCACAGATGACCCAGATTTTGGAATTAAAAGACAATGACCTTTTTTGAAAATTATATTAAGTATCTCCAAGAATTGAAAAGAAAAAATGAATAAAATTAGTGAAGATATGAAGAATTTCAGGAAAGAAATTTTAACTGTAAAAGGAGAACAACTGAAATTCTAGAACCAAAAACACAGTATCTAAATGAAAAATTTATTATTAACAAATAAGTTAATTTATTAACTTATTATTTATTAATTTATTATTAACAAAAAAGGATCAATGGGTTCAGAGCATTAAAGGAAATTATCCAAGCTAAAACACCCAAAGATAGTATTTTTAAAAAACAGATTGTCTGACGCAAGTGGGAAAATAGCAAATGGTCTAATGTAGGGATACCAGAAAGAATAAAAAGGAGCAGAAGAAATATTCCAAAAAAAAAAAAATGACCAAATTTTTCCAAAAAGTAATTAAAGATCTGAAGCAGGGATCCAAGAATGCCAAAGAGGGGAAATATAAAGAGGACCACAGCCAGACACATCATAGGCAAATTGCTTAAAATAAAAATTAAAGAGAAATCCTATTTCAAACAGAAAAAAATAAAAGTGGAAACAAGAAAACAAAGATGCATCTCTAAGGTGCCAAAAGGGGAAAAACGTAAACTTAGAATTCTATATTAATGAAAAGCACTTTAAAAAATAAAAGCTAAAAAGATACACTTTTCAGACAGAAAAAGAAAATGAGAAAATTTTTACTTGCAGACTTTAACTACAAAAAAATCACTAATGGAACTCCATTGGACTAAATAGAAATGATGCCAGCTAAAAACCCAGGAAGAGATGAAAAGCAACAGAAATGGTATATATGTGTAAATATAAAATATTATTCTTAGTAATTTTTAAAATTACATCTGTTTATAATAAAAATAATAGGGACATATGGGACTTATACATAGAAGTAAAATATAGGACATTAAGAGCCAAAAATCTAATGTAGATCATGACAGATCAAAAATTAATAATATCACAAATAGGTATAACTAAATAATCAAGAGGTAATAAAAGGGAAATTTTTAAAAAATGCTTGATTACTCCAAAAGAAGGCAGAAAAATACTAACAAAAGAATAAAAAATATGCAACTAAAATAAAATAGCAAGATGACAGACTCAAACCTAATACAATCAATAATTTCATTAAATATAAATTGACTAAGTACCTAAAGGCAGAAATTCTCAAACAGGATTTAAGAAAAAGCAACTCTACATTGTTTATAAAAGACAAACTACAATTCTAACAATCGTTATAATTTGAAAGCAAGAAGTTAGAGAAGTATATACTTTGTACACACTAAAATCAAGAAAGCAGATATAACATCAATGATAATAGAAAGAGTAAATGTCAAGACCCTGCCAGAGATACAGAGGGACATTTCAGAATGTTAAAAGGATTAATTCTTCAGGAGCACATAACAATCTTAATGTGTATCTATCTAATTTTCTTCATCAAGAAAATTTAAGATTACACAGAAGTTGACAAACTCACAACTAGAGTTGGATATCAGAACATTCCTCGCTCAGTGATTTATTGCTCTTCAGTCCCTAAGTTGTATCCGACTCTTTGGGACCCCATGAATGACAGCACGCCAGGCTTCCCTGTTCTTCACTCTCTCCTGGAGTTTACTCAAACTCATGTCCATTGAGTGGGTGTTGCCAACCAGCCATCTCATCCTCTGTTCCTCCCTTCTTCTCTTGCCTGCAATCTTTCCCAGCACCAGGGTCTTTTCCAATGAGTTAGCTCTTCACATCAGGTTGCCATGGAGCTTCAACTTCAGCATCAGTCTTTCCAATGAATATTCAGGGTTGATTTCCTTTAGGATTGACTGGTTTGATCTCCTTGCTGTCCAAGGGACTCTCAAGAGTCTTTTCCAGCACCACAGTTCGAAAGCATCAATTCTTCAGTGCTGAGCCTTCTTTATGGTCCAACTCTCACATCTGTACATGACTATTGGAAAAACCATAGCTTTGACTATATGGATTTTGTTGGCAAAGGGATGTCTGCTTTTTAATATATTGTATAAGTTTATCAGAGCTGTTCTTCCAAGGTGCAAATGTGTTTAACTTCATGGCTACAGTCACTGTCTGCAGTGCAAGTGCAAAAAAATGTAATATGCTACTGTTTCCACTTTCCCCTCACCTATTTGCCATGATGTGATGGGAATGGATGCCATGACCTTAGTTTTTTGAATGTTGAGTTTTAAGTCAGCTTTTTCACTCTCTTCTTTCACCCTCATCAAGAGGCTCTTCAGTTCCTCTTCACTTTCTGCCATTAGAGTGGTATCATCTGCATATCTGAGGTTATTGATATTTCTCCTGGCAATCTTGATTCCAGTTTGTGATTCATCCAGCCTGGCATTTCACATGATGTACTCTGTATATAAGCTAAATAAGCAGGGTGACAATATACACCCTTGACATATTCTTTTCCCAATATTGAACCAGTCTGTTGTTCCATGTCCGGTTCTAACTGTTGCTTCTTGAACTGCATACAAGTTTCTTAGGAGGCAGGTAAGATGATCTGGTATTCCCTTCTTGTTAAGAATTTTCCACTGTTTGCTGTGATACACACAGTCAAAGGCTTTAGAGTACTCAGTGAAGCAGAAGCAGATGTTTTTCTGGAATTCCCTTGCTTTTTCTAGGATCCAGTGGATATTGGCAATTTGATCTCTGGTTCTTCTGCCTTTTCTAAACCCAGCTTAAACATCTGGAAGTTCTCAGTTCACATCCTGCTGAAGCCTAACTTGAAGGATTTTGAGCATTACCTTGCTAGCATGTAAAATGAGTGCAATTGTACTATAACTTGAATATTCTTTTGCATTGTCTTTCTTTGGGATTGGAATGGAAACTGACTTTTTCCAGTCCTGTGGCCACTGCTGAGTTTTCCAAATATGCTGCCATATTGATTGCAACACTTTCATGGCATCAACTTAAAGGATTTGGAATTCAGCTGGAATTCTATCACCTCCACTAGCTTTGTTCATAGTAATACTTCCTAAGGCCCACTTGACTTCACACTCCAGGATGGATTCCTCTAGGTGAGTGATCACATCATTGTAGCTATTCAGCTCATTAAGACCATTTTTGTATAGTTCTTCTCTGTATTCTTTCCACCTCCTCTTAATTTCTTCTGCTTCTGTTAGGTACTTGCTGTTTCTTTCCTTTATTGTGCCCAACTTTGCATGAAATATTCCTTTGGTATCTCCAATTTTCTTGAAGAGATCTTCAGTCTTTTCCATTCTATTGTTTTCTTCTATTTATTTGCATTGTTCACTTAAGAAGGCTTTCTTATCTCTCCTTACTATTCTCTGAAACTCTGCATTCAGCTGGGTATATTCTTAGCTACTTGCAAGGCCTCCTCAGACAACCATTTTGCCTTCTAATATTTCTTTTTCTTCGGGATGGTTTTGATCACAGTCTCCTGTACAATGTTATGAATCTCCGTCCATAGTTCTTCAAGCACTTTGTCTATCAAATCTAATCCCTGGAATCTACTCGTCATCTCCACTGTATAATCATAAAGAATTTGATTTAGGTCATACCTGAAAGGCCACAGGACTGGAAAAGGTCAGTTTTCATTCCAATCCCAAAGAAAGGCAACACCAAAGAATGAACAATTGCACTCATCTCACACGCTAGTAAAGTAATGCTCAAAATTCTCCAAGCCAGGCTTCAGCAATACGTGAACCGTGAACTTCCAGATGTTCAAGCTGGTTTTAGAAAAGGCAGAGGAACCAGAGATCAAATTGCCAACATCCGCTGGATCATTGAAAAAGCAATAGAGTTCCAGAAAAACATCTATTTCTGCTTCATTGACTATGCGAAAGCCATTGACTGTGTGGATCACAATAAACTGTGGAAAATTCTGAAAGAGATGGGAATACTAGACCACCTGACCTGCCTCTTGAGAAACCTATATGCAGGTCAGGAAGCAACAGTTAGAACTGGACATGGAACAACAGACTGGTTCCAAATAGGAAAAGGAGTACGTCAAGGCTGTATATTGTCACCCTGCTTATTTAACTTATATGCAGAGTACATCATGAGAAACATTGGGCTGGAAGAAGCACAAGCTGGAATCAAGATTGCCAGGAGAAATATCAATAACCTCAGATATGCAGATGACACCACCCTTATGGCAGAAAGTGAAGAGGAGCTAAAAAGCCTCTTGATGAAAGTGAAAGTGGAGAGTGAAAAAGTTGGCTTAAAGCTCAACATTCAGAAAATGAAAATCATGGCATCCGGTGCCATCACTTCATGGGAAATAGATGGGGAAACAGTGGAAACAGTGTCAGACTTTATTTTGGGGGGGCTCCAAAATCACTGCAGATGGTGACTGCAGCCATGAAATTAAAAGACTCTTACTCCTTGGAAGAAAAGTTATGCCCAACCTAGATAGCATATTCAAAAGCAGAGACATTCCTTTGCCAACAAATGTCCATCTAGTCAAGGCTATGGTTTTTCCAGTAGTCGCATATGGATGTGAGAGTTGGACTGTGAAGAAAGCTGAGCACTGAAGAATTGATGCTTTTGAACTGTGGTGTTGGAGAAGACTCTTGAGAATCCCAAGGACTGCAAGGAGATCCAACCAGTCCATTCTGAAGATCAGCCCTGGGTGTTCTTTGGAAGGAATGATGCTAAAGCTGAAACTCCAATACTTTGGCCACCTCATGTGAAAAGTTGACTCATTGGTAAGGACTCTGATGCTGGGAGGGATTGGGGGCAAGAGGAGAAGGGGACGACAGAGGATGAGATGGCTGGATGGCATCACTGACTCGATGGATGAGAGTCTGGGTGAACTCCAGGAGTTGGTGATGGACAGGGAGGCCTGGCATGCTGCAGTTCATGGGGTCGCAAAGAGTCGGACATGACTGAGTGACTGAACTGAACTGAACTGAACTGAACAGGAGGACACATCTGTCAAAACTGTTGAACTGTGCACTGAAGACGTGAAATCTGCCTTAATTTAAATAATAGCAAAATGCAAAAAAAAAGAAAAAAAAAAAAACATTTTGAAAAGAGAGAATGACAGAACACCAGAAACAGGGTTTATAGAAAAGTAGACCACCTCCCATAACATTTAAGTCAGCCCTTAGGCCATATCCTGCCTAACACCTGTGCTTTTATTGCCTTGGGACTAAGTATGATTTTTACATTTTTAAAGGATTGGTGGTGGGGGGAGGGGAATCAAACAAAAGATAATATCTTGTAGTACACAAATTATATGCAGTTTAAATATCAGTTTCCACAAATAAAGTTTTATTGGAACACAGTCACAATTGTTCATTCAGGCATCATCTAGAGCTGCTTTCACAAGACAATGCAGAGTTGAGTGGTTGCAACAGAGACCACACTGCCCACAAAGCCTATAATATTTACCATCTGAACCTTTATAGCAATATATATATACATACATATATATATATATATATATATATATATATATATATATATATATCTCCTGCTAGGCAGAAGTGAACACTCCCCTCTAAGGACTGTGGTCTTGAAATTAAAATGAGACATATCAGTGTAGTTATACTCTTTTCCTTATCTGTAAAGTGGCAATTATCAGGTCCCTAATTAGGTCACAACTTGGTTGAATTAAATGAGACCATATGTAAAGTGTCCAGCACAAAATGAGTACTTATTCAACAAGAAAACACTAGCTGCTTCCTAGCACTACCTCTTCTTGGGGCTAAAAGTCATGGGTGATGCGAAGTGCAGAGATTGCAGTGGGAAGAAGGGGCTGCTTCCTAAACCACAGCTCTCAAACCTCTTCTCTATAAAAATGGACATTTTGTTTCACATCCCCCCAGAACAATTTTCTGTGGCCCCTTGTGTAACTGGTTAGCTTTTCTCCTATTCCAACCCCAACTCAAAACTGTTCTGAACAAATCTTCTAATTCATGATGCGAGGCAAAGATGTGATCAAGTATATGTGGGCTCCAGAGCCAAAGGATTAGGACCACCAACAGGAGCATTTTGAAGTAACTCCCTCCTCCCCACTCCCCTGACCACACTGCAGATATTCTTTTACTAACACAGTTTTGTGAAGCAAACACGAGGAGAGCTTAAGAGGATTGTTATGTAACCATAATTTCCCATGAATCAGGTTTGCTACTGTCTTTTTAAGACATTTGAGAAATTTTAATTCAGTGGCCAAAATATTCATTATTTTCTCAAATTTAATTAATTTACTAACCTACTCATGGTTCATTGGATTCAATCCAGTATCTGTGATCTTTCTGAGTTCATTACACTCATGGGATTCAACTTCATCTCTTCTAACACATAAAAATCTCATCAAAATGGAAATAAAATGCAATTTTGAACTTTCTAATGAAGACGCCCCTCTTGGCTCCCCAGCACTCTAAAATTAATGACCTCTTTCCCCCATCCTTTCTGCTCAGAACGCCTCAGCTCTGTGTCAATGGGAGGGAAAAGGAAGATGCCTTTGTGGTGAACAGCCATGCTGCCTAGGTTGCCTCAGCAAAAGCATCACTCTGGAGGGACCCTAGGAAAGAGGTGCAGTCCACAAAGCCACTGCCTTCACAAACTGACTAATAAAAGGAAAGGAAAGCACTGTCCCAATTAAGGAAAACTGTAAAACCAATTTTGCATTGGCATCCACATGCTCCCGGGGCTGCCCCACACCCGCCTCTGCTTATGTTCCTCCCACACACCCTGCATCTTCCCTGGACACACTGAGCATTTACCCACATAAACCTTGAAACCTACCACAACTCTGGAAAGGAGGCATTATAATTCTCTCCATTTTTCAAATGATAAAATTGAGGGCTGAAAGAAGCATGTAACAACTAAGTACACTCACACAGCTAGCAAAAAGCAGAGCAGAGCTGGTTATAGCCTAACACGATGTGATGGTTGGAGCATGGTTTGATGCAGAGCAGTTAATATGGTAAGCATTGCTCTGGCCAGGCCTAGTGCTCAGGGCTGGCCAGACATGATCTCATGCAGTCTTCACAACTCCTTGAATGCTGGGGACGCATCAGTCCCAGATTACAGATGGGTAAATAGATAGACAAGTGACATAGTTTCCCAAGGACACAGAAACAGACCTATCCAGAGCTGCAAGAACTATGGGCTCCCAACCCTTGCAGGCCATACTGTCCCCTGCTTATTATACCCACAACTGCCCTGCGCAGATGTCCTCAGAACTAAAGTGAGATAGGGACTCTTCTTCCTAGAATATGCAATATATATTGGTATTTTTCAAGTTGACTTTTTTATTTTTTTTAATCTGAGTGCCTCAGAGCATATCCAAATTTCCAGACAAGCAACAGAGATGGACGGCATGTCCGAGGCTAGTTGAATATTCAGCCTTTCCAAACAGTGCTTCCCAGCCTGATCTCTGGCTCATGTACCTTGCCCCAGTTCCAAGATGATGAGAGAGGAAATAAATCCCTCTCATTGGTCACAGAGACTCACATACCCATTATCAGGCAGCATCAGACCATTCACAGAAATTTCACTCTGCTTCTTCTGAAAGGACTGTACTACCAACCTCTCTGAATTAGGTGAGGCTACATCACTTAGTCCAAATTCAAAAAGTGAGGTAAAATAGTTAAAAAGCAAGAGGGCAAAGTGGTTATCTGAGGAGGCTTTACAAATAGCTGAAGAAAGAAGAGAAGTGAAAAGCAAGGGAGAAAGGGAAAGGTAGAGATCCAAAGAATAGCAAGGAGAGGGAAAAAAAGGCCTTCTTCAATGAACAATGCACAAAAATGGAGGGAAACAACAGAAGGGGAAAGACTAGAAATCTCTTCAGGAAAACTGGGACTATCAAGGGAACATGTTACCCAAAGATAGGTACAATAAAGGACAGAAAATATAGAGACCTAGTGGAAGAAGAGGAAAAGAAGAGACAGAAAGAATATATGAAGGACTGTACAAAAAAGATCTTCATGAACCAGATAGCCACAATGGTGTGTTAGTCACCCAGAGCCAGATGTTCTGGAGGGTGAAGTCAAGTGGACCTTAAGAAGCACTGCTGTCCATTAAGATAGTGGATGCAATAGAATTCCAGCAGAGCTATTCAAACCCCTAAAATATGATGTTATCAAAGTGTTGCACTCAATATGTCAGCAAATCTGGAAGACCCAGCAGTGACCACAGGACTAGAAAAGATCAAGCCTTATCCGGGTTCCCAAGAAGGGTGGCACTAAATGTAAGGCCGGACCCTGGGGCCATGATGGGCCACCCCTCCTCTCTCCCGCCGGCGGGGGAAGTCCCTAATGGAAGGAGCCTCCCACATCCCGGGGACCAATGATAGCACACTTCGCCAGCTAAAGCTGCCCCACCCCAGCCACGTAGAAGGACCTGTCAGCCCGCGACACCTCGGCCTGGCAAACCTGAACCCCTGTGCACTAACCGTACCTTTTTTGGGCAATCTAGCCTGACCATCCCCCGCAACGAATACATATAAACCACTCCCCAGCACAGTCCAGGCGCGGACTTCCTCCACCTGCCTCGTTCGGGTCCGGGAACCCCGCCCGGGTGCACTTCCCCATTAAAGCCTGTTAGACATTCTTTCGGTGTCCTGGTCATCTTTTACCGAACATTTGGAGCCCAATGTGGGGCTCGAGGCGAGGGCCCATCCCACGATGAGCGGGATTTGTCTCCCCCCTCGGGTCTGGCTCGCACTGGACCAGGTCACTCCGTCACCCCTCCGGGACCATTCAACCGTCTGGCAGGATACGGGGTAAGTTCCATCCATCGGGTTCGGGGTTGTTGCTCACATGGCGATTATTCCTAGGGTGTCTCGGTCCTTTTAAATAACAGCCACGTCCAGACCCCTCCTCCGCAGGCCAGGCCTGCTATTCCTTGGCACCAGTCAACTCGGAGAAGTCCATCTTGGCAGAGTGGCCCTCTCCTCACCTCGCTGGGTTGACAGCCCGTTCGGGGACGCCTGACCGGACCACTCCCAGCCCCACTAACGATTGGTCCAGGACCTTTGTTTCATATTCGCAATGGGGATGGCTTCCTCCAGGGCCGACCAACCCTGATCCACACTGCTGGAATGTTTACTCGCCAACCTCAGAACTCTACATATCTCTAGAGAAATTCACTCCAAACGCTTAACCTTCCTCTTTTCTGAGGCATGGCCCCAATACTCTTTAGATAACAGCTCACAATAACCGCCAACTGGAACGTTTGATTTTAACATCATCCGTGACTTAGATAATTACTGCCAGAGGATGGGAAAATGGTCTGAGGTACCCTCCGTATAGGCTTTCTGGCTGTTGCGCTCCCGTCCCACCCTATATACCCACTGTTCCCCTTCTGAAATTCTCCTAACCATGGCCCTTCCTAGCCCTACACCAACTCCCCCTCTATCGCCCTCACCAACTTCCTCCATATCCACTCCTCCCATCCTCCTCACAGCCCAGCCCTCCTGTGACTATGCCTCTTGCCGCTCCCTTGGCTCCGCCTCAGTATCCACCCCTTCCTCTGTGCCCACCCCTTTCTGACTCACCAGTCAGCTCACACACAAGGTCCCGGACCGCTCCCGATCTGCCGCCAGCTCCCCTGCTTCCTCTCCGCCAGGTGGCTGGCCCGAAGGGTCTTGCCCATGTCCACGTGCCCTTTTCACTCCAACATCTTGCCCATATTTAACAATGGCTAGGCTCCTATTCGGCCAACCCCTCTAACTACATCAAAAACTTGACCCAGCTGCCTCAGTCTTACGCCCTCACCTGGCAGGACGTATTTGTCATTCTGGGGTCCACCACTACCCCAGAGGAGAGAAAGGCCATTTGGGCCATGGCAAAAGTGGTGGCTGACCAAAAACATCTAGCTAACCCAGCAGACCCAGCCTGGACACCTGGAGCGGCTGCTATTCCAGACGTAGACCCAGACTGAGACTATCAGGAGGGACAGAGAGGAAGAGCCAACATTCAATACATGGTAAAATGCCTATTGGAGGGAATGGAGACCACCTCCCTCAAGGTAGTAAACCTACTTAAGCTAGATGAAGTAACCCACGGCCCTGATGAGAACCCAGCAGCCTTTCTTAACAGACTGACAGAGGCTCTCACCACCTATACCTGGATTGCCCCAGATTCTCTGGCAGGAATCATTACCCTAGCCAACAGTTTTATATCCCAATCAGCTTCAGATATAAAAAAAAAAAAACTCTCCAAGGCTGAGGATGGGCCTCAGACCCCCCTCCGAGACCTGGTAAAAATGGCCTTTGAGGTTTATAATGCCCGAGAGGAAGCTGCTGAAGCCAGCCACAAGGCAAGGCTTAAACAAAAAGCCAAATTCCAGGCTAACCTCCTTGAGAGACACACCCAGGCACTGGTAGCAGCCCTGCGGCCAGCCACGGGACAGAAGGTGGGTCCCCAGAAGCCACTGCCGGGAACCTGCTTCAAACGCGGTTATGAGGGCCACTGGGCCCACCAAAGCCCAAACCCCCGGCTCCTGACAAAGCCGTGCCCTTGTTGCAAACAGCCGGGACATTGGGCGAGTGATTGTCCCCGGGCAACTCAGGCCCCGGCCTTACTGGACCGAGGTCTGGGCTCCCAAAAGGACATTTCCTCCCCTCACCCCGCCTTGGAACTTCTCTCCTTTGATGAAGATTGACGATGCCCAGACTCGGGGACCCCCATAACCCAAGCCGAGCCCAGGGTAATGATTCAAGTGGCAAGTAAATCTATCAATTTCTTGATAGATACGAGGGCTACTTACTCGGTTCTTCCCTCCTTCAGGGACACCTTACATCCTTCCCAGGTCTTGGTGGTGGGTATAGACGGCACATCTTCACGACCCTGGCAGACTGGGCCACAGCCCTGTCAGCTTGATCACTTCTTGTTCACACACTCTTTTCTGATAATCCCTTCATGCCCCACTCCCCTGCTGGGGCGGGACATTTTAGCTAAGCTTAGAGCCACCATTCACCTACCTCACTCACTTTCCCAATCTCTCACCTTGCCCCTACTCCTCCTTTGCTCCCCTGAGGCTCCAGTTGTCAACCCTAACATCTGGGACACTGAAATCCCTCTGGTAACAACCCATCACACCCCCGTCCTGATTAAACTATGTGATCCTTCCCACTTCCCAAACTGCTCTCAATTCCCCATCTCTCAGACTCACCTACACGGTCTTAAACCAATCATAGACTGTCTCTTGGGCCAGAGCCTCCTAGTCCCCATGACCTTGCCCTACAATACCCCCATTCTCCTGGTAGGGAAAGCTGCTGGCAGCTACTGACTGGTCCAGGACCTTCGACTGATAAACAAGGCCATGATCCCTGCCCATCCAATTGTCCCCAATCCCCATACCTTGCCTTCTGACATCCCTAGCAGTACAACTCACTTTACTGTCATAGACCTCAAAGATGCCTTTTTCACTATTCCCTTACACCCAGACTTCCAATTCCTCTTTGCTTTCACATGGACCAACCCAGAAACCCAATAGTCCTCCCAGCTAACATGGACAGTCCTCCCCTAAGGGCTTAGAGACAGCCCCCATTTTTTTGGCCAGGCTCTGGCCCGGGATCTGGCTACATGCCCTTTGGCCCCTAGTGTCCTCTTACAGTATGTGGATGACCTTCTGCTCTGCAGCCCCTCAACAAGCTCTCTCTCAGACACATACCACTATTCTTAATTTCCTTAACTCTAAAGGATACCAAGCATCTCAACAAAAGGCCCAACTCACACAGACCACTGTGACTTACCTAGATCTAAAGATTACCCTGACAACCAAGGCTCTAACTACTGACAGACTCAGCCTTCTCCGAGACCTCTGCCCCCTTCCACTGGAGAACAAATCTTGTCTTTTTCGGGGTTAACAGGATTCTTCCAGCACTGGGTCCCCAACTATGCTTTGCTAGCTAAAAACCTCTATGCAGCCGCAAAAGACACCCTTACTGGACTGCTGTCTTCAGAAACAGAGGTCCAGAAGCCTTTCTACAACCTTCACTCAGCTTTGCTGTCCTCTTCCCCGCTCTTCCTGCCCAATCCCAACCTCCCCTATCACCTGTACACTGATAAAAAGGGGGCATAGCCTTTGGAGCCCTCATACAGCCTGCGGGCCCTGAAATGCTGCCAGTGACATTTATCTCCAAACAGTTAGACCCCATCGCCCAGGGATGGTTCTCCTGCCTACGTGCCCTGGCAGCAGCAGCTTCTCTATACACAGATGCAAAAAAGCTAATTCTAGATCAACCCCTAACTATATTCTCACCACACCGTTTGGCCAACTTCCTGGCTTCCAATTTCCTGTCAGACCTTAGCGACTCTCAGCTCCAACAATTCCACCTGGTCTTTCTGGATAACCCCCAGGTTACTTTGGGCCACAGCTACCAGCTAAACCCTCTATCTTCTCTCCCCTCACTTCCAACCTGTCCTTCAGGCAAAGACACAGGACCTCACTCATGCATAGAGGTCTGGACACTCTTACCCAACTGCCCCCAAACATTTTTGCTACTCTGCTAAAAAACCCAGACCTCATACTATTTGTAGATGGCAGTTCAAAACGAGACCCTAACGGTTGTCGGGCCACTGTGTATGCAGTTGTGACCACCAATGACATCCTCGAGGCTCGCCCGCTACTGGAGGGAACCACCTCCCAAAAGGCAGAACTAATAACGCTCACTAGAGCCTTACACCTGGCAACGGGAAAACAGGTTAACATCTATACTGACTTCAAATGTGCCTTTTTGATTGCACATTCACATTCAGCTATTTAGAGAGAGAAGGGATTCCTCACCACCAAGGGATTCCTCACCACCAAGGGATCACCCATCTCTAATGCCCCCCTAATCGCCAAGCTCCTGGAGGCCATCTCACAGCCCACCCAGGTAGCCATCCTACACTGCGAAGGACATCAGACGACTCACAACACGGTATCCCTAGGCAACAATAAGGCTGACCAGGTGGCTAAACAGATAGCCTTACAACAGGGACCTCTGCCTATACTATTTCTCAGGACCTCCCTTACACCTAACTACTCAAAGGCCAAAATGGAGGCCCTCCTCTTACAGGAGGGCGCTTTGAAACACCCCCCAGGACAGATCACGCTCCACGACAAACTAGTCCTACCCGAAAAACAGGCAATGTCCATTATCACCCAGATCCATGACTCTTTACACATTGGGCCCTGCGCACTCTTGACCTTCCCTAGCCCTCTCTTTTCCCCATTACATCTCCGACCTACCATTCAGGCAGTCCATCATCGCTGCCTAATCTGTGCCAAGACCTCTCCTCAAGGAGGACTCAGGCCGCCACAAGAAACTCACCAGTTGAGGGGACACCTGCTGGGACAGGATTGGCAGATAGACTTTACTCACATGCCTAGACATCAGACCTTCCAGTATATGCTGGTCTGTGTTGACACTTTTTCTGGATGGGTAGAAGCATTCCCCACTGCCCAGGAGACAGCCAATACTGTCACCAACACTCTCTTAACACACCTCATTCCACAGTTTGGGCTCCCCAACTCCATCCAGTCTGATAACAGGCCTGCCTTTGTTTCTCAAATTGCTCAGCAAATAGGCGAGGCTTTAAACATTTCTTGGCACTTACACGTCCCATACAGACCTCAGTCATCAGGCAAGGTAGAACAGGCTAACGGCATCCTCAAGGCTCATCTGACCAGGTTAACGGCAGAACTTTGTCTCTCCTGGGTCAATCTCCTGCCAGTAGCCCTGACCCACATAAGGACAACTCCTCATGCTAAGACAGGTTTGACATCTTTTGAACTGCTGTACGGTAGGCCGTATCTGCTGACTAACCTTCTGGATCCCCCAACCCCCCTTCTGGGGACTTACTTGCCCTATTTCACCCTCCTGAGGTCCCTACTTAGAGAACACGCTGACCGTGTCCTCCCTCAACCTGTCAGAGATCATGCCCAGGCGATCCCGTCCCCCGCTTTGGCATCAGGAGATCAGGTTCTCCTAAAGACACTGATGCCTCAACCCCTGCAGCCCCAGTGGACTGGGCCTTTCACGGTGGTCCTCACCACCCTACAGCAGCCAAACTGTGGGGACACGAGCCGCGATATAACATCACATGGCTAAAACGGGCTCCACTACACAGCCTGCCTTCTCCCAAACCCCTGGAGACTTACACCTCTAAAATCTTGGGACTACCAAGATCTCCATTACTAAGACACCCTTGCCTCCCACCAGTGAGTGACACGCCCCGTCCAATGCTTGTCTGGCCTCATCCGCTGTGGCTGTTGCCAGTCACAACTCAGGCCATACTCTTCGCCATTGGACTGGCTGTCACAGCCCCCCAGGACTGGCCGCTCACACTTCAACTTTAACTGGCCATTGCTTACCTTATTATCCATTCACTACTCCTGGGGTGCTATTCCTTTGGGGCAACCTGACCTGGCCATATGTCTCTCACCCTAGCCTGCCTCGAAGACTTTATCCTGACCCTATTACAGGACCTTTGGCTGGCTACCCCGATTATTAACTGTGACTTTCTTTCAGGCAATTTCTGATCTATACTTACAGGGGACCTTCCTCCTTTTTACAGAATCTCAAATTGACTTTTTTATCACTCTCCTTCTAATATCATAGCTAAAGATGCTCTTGCCACTCTTTCTCCTGGCCATGATAACACGGGCAGAACAACCTACACCCTGCCCCTGGGGCTGCACCGAACGAGACCGCTGGGGAACTGGGTTCACAGCCTACACTTATGTCCACCGAGACTGTTATGCCTTACCTGCCCAGCCGTGCTTCCATGGAGGTAAATGGTATTGGACGGCCAAGAGCCTTGGGATTGCCAAATCAAGCTCAGCCTCTAACTGCTATAAAGCTGGGGGCAAAGATCTCTGTTTTACCATGCAAACTCACTATGGAATGACAGACGGGAAGGGGGCCTAAGATCAGAGGCGAGAACAAATCCAACATAAGGTCCAACACGACCTCATAAAGCTGACAACTGAAGCCTCTGATCCACACCATGAGCCCAAAAAACTCCTAGACCAGGTTCATCATGTGCTCAAACCCCTGGATTTTTCATCTCAAATTTTCACCAGCCTCAGTGACACCTATCAGACCCTGACTGAATCCTCACCAAACCTCTCATATTGGCCTTGTCTCCCCTTGAGATCCCGACTGTTCCTTGCCCAACTGATCCCCCGGAAATGGATATAGGCCCAAAATCTCACTCGAAATGCCACTGAAGTAACCTTGCCAATGGGGCCCTTGACCACTGAGATACTGTATCTCCCAGCCAATGCCTCTTGTTTTCTGGCCAATGGCACCTCATTAACCATAGCAGCCTGTGACAGTTCGAGACGAGACCCTCTATCCCCAAACCCTCCAGTATGCAGAAAATATCTTTTCTGTGTAATCAAACCACCTTATTACAATGCTTCCCACCTAACTGGACTCAGCCTTGCACCCCAGTCTTCCTTACTCCCTACCTGACCATTCTGACACCGCAGGCAATGGAAGACCAGATCCAACCAACCCACCACCACCGAAGGGCATTGGCTGCAGCTCCCCTGCTCCTCGGGGGAAGTTTATTCACGGCCTTAGGACTGGGGGCGGGAGGATTGGGACCAGCCATGCACTTCTACTATAAGCTGTTCGCAGACCTCAATCAAGACCTGGACAAGGTGGCAAATTCCCTAATGGCATTACAAACCCAGATAACCTCTCTGGCAGCAGTGGCTCTCCAAAATCGAAGGGCCCTAGACCTGCTAATGGCTGAAAAAGGGGAAATCTGTCAGTTCTTAAGGGAAGACTGTTGTTTTTTCATTAATGCCTTGGGGATAGTCCAAAACAAGGTCTGTGAGCTGAGAGAGAGCATCAGGTTTAGGCAGGCTGAATCAGACAGCTTCAATTTCTCAGGATGGTGGAGGTCGTCTTGGGCAAAATGGCTTCTCCCGCTTCTCGGACCCCTCACAGCCTTGCTCCTCATCCTGTCGATAGGACCTTGTATTTTTCAGACCATCCTCCAGAAGGTCAGGGAGCTGACCCAGACGGCTACTGGACAGATGTTGATGATGGCTGCATACTCCAGACTCCTGTCCAGAGACCCTGAGGCCCCCTAAAGGTCACCGGGATCCAGCTACGACCCTTAGCCCCAGCAATGCCCCAGTTCAGCAGGAAGTAGCCAGAAGTGATAACGGCACCCCTTATCCTATCAAAAGGGTCAGAATGTAGGGCCAGACCCTGGGGCCATGATGGGCCACCCCTCCTCTCTCCCACCGGCGAAGGAAGTCCCTAATGGAAGGAGCCTCCCACATCCCGGGGACCAATGACTGCACACTTTGCCAGCTAAAGCCGGCCCACCCCAGCCACGTAGAAGGACCTGCCAGCCCGCGACGCCTCGGCCTGGCAACCTATGCAAACCCCTGTCCGCTAACCATACCTTTTTTGGGCGATCTAGCCTGACCATCCCCCGCAACAAATGCATATAAACCACTCCCCCGCACAGTCCAGGTGTGGACTTCCTCGACCTGCCTCATTTGGGTCCGGGAACCACACCTGGGAGTGCTTCCCCATTAAAGCCTGTTAGACATTCTTTTGGTGTCCTGGTCATCTTTTATCTAACACTAAAGAATGGTCAAACCACTGGACAATTGCACTTATCTCCCATGCTAGTAAGGTCATGTTTAAAATTTTGCATGTTAAGCTTCAGCATTATGTGAACCAAGGACTTCCAGACATCCAAGCTGGGTTTAGAAAAGGAAAAGGAACCAAAGATCAAATCGCTAACATTCGCTGGATCATAGAGAAAGCTAGGGAATTCCGGAAAAACATCTACCTCTATTTTATCGACTATGCTGAAGCCTTTGACTATGTGGATCATAACAAACAATGGAAAGTCCTTAAAGAGATGGGAATACCAGACCATCTTACCTGTCCCCTGGAAATCTGGTCAAGAAAAAAACAGTTAGAACCCTGTATGGAACAACTGATTGGTTTAGGATAGAGAAAGGAGTACTACAGAGCTGTCTGTTGTCCCCTTGTTTATTTATTTAAACTGTATGCTGAGTACATCATGAGAAATGCCAGGCTGGATGAATTGCAAGCTGGAATCAAGATAGAAGGGAGAAACATCAACAACCTGGGATAATGCAGTTGATACCACTCTAATGGCAGAAAGCGAAGAGGAACTAAAGAACCTCTTGATGTGGGTGCAGGAGGAGAGTGAAAAAGCCGACTTAAAACTAAATATTAAAAAATCTCTTTTTTTTTTTTTTTAACATCACAGCATCTGGCTCCATTACTTCATGGCAAATAGAAGGGGAAAAGGTGGAAGTAGTGATGGATTTCCTCTTCTTGGGCTCTAAAATCACTGAGGATGGTGACTGCAGCCATGAAATCAGAAGACAATTGCTTCTTGGCAGGAAAGCTATGACAAACCTAGAGAGTATGTTTAAAAGCAGAGACATCACTCTGCCAACAAAGGTCTGTATAGTCAAGGCTATGGTCTTCCCAGTGGTCACATACGGTTGTGAGAGCTGGACCATAAAGAAGGCAGAGCGCCAAAGAACTGGTGCCTTTCAACTGTGGTGCTGGAGAAGACTCCTGAAAATTCCTTGGACAGTAAGGAGATCAAAACAATCAATCTTAGGGGAAATCAAGCCTGAATATTCACTAGAAGGACTGATGCTGAAGCTGCAGCTCCAGTATTTTGGTCACCTGATGCGAACAGCCAACTCATTGGAAAAGTTCCTGCTGCTGGGAAAGATTGAGGGCAGAAGGAGAAGAGGACATCAGAGGATGAGAAGGCTGGATGGCATCACTGATGCAATGGACATGAACTTGGGCAAACTTCAAGAGATGATGAAGGACAGGGAGGCCTGGTGTGCTGTAGTCCATGGGGTTGCAAAGAGTCGGGCAAGACTGGGTGACTGAACAACAACAGCATCACTTGTTCCAAATAATAAAATGTGAGATAAAATCATGGATGTCACTTCTGGTAGAAGTGTTAAGAAGAAGTAAGCAATTTACCACATTTCTTTCCATCTGTATCAGTTACAAAATAATTCATGCCAGGAGGGAGGCTCCATTAGCCTGGGATCCTGGGTGTATATGAAGAGGGAGACCCCGCCAACTTTCATGAAAGGAGCACTGAATTCCTGTTGTGTGAGGGAAGTCACTGAGACATGGGAGCTTGTCTGTTAATGCAGCATGACCTAGCCACACACATACAACACACACTCCTACCAATCCCTATACTCCTACCAATCCCTATATACACTCTTAATAACCACACAGACACATTCCTAAGCCCCACAATACTCCTATAACCACACACACACAAACACACACACACACACACACTTCTACAACCCAAAACACACTCCTGTAACCAATAGACACACACTCCTATGACCCCACAGAAACACATTTTTACAATCCCACACACTCTTCCATAACCCCACAGACACACATTCTTGTAGCCCACAGACACACACTCCTACAACCCCACACGCACTCCTATATCACATTGAAACACACTCCTAAAACCCCACAACACTCCTGTAACCCCACACACAATTCCTACAACCCCATAAATGTTCCTATAATCACACAGACACACACTCTTACAAACCCACACACACTCCATCCAGTAACCCCACAGACACACACTCCTACAACCCTACAAATGCTCCTATAACCACAAACACTCCTACAACCTCACTCAAGGATCTGTTTCTCTACTCACATTTCTAACATCATATGTCTATTCTAGGTTTTCCACATCAATTATTTCTCCCATTCTCAGGAGTCACATACTCGGCACCCTACAACTTAATTCATCTCTGGCACTAACTCCCTACAGTTAACACAGACCCTGCAGGTTAAGTTTCCTCCACTTCAGACCCCTCCCATCACAGATGCCAATCCCAAGCAGTGGGCCCGCAGATCACCCACACTTCTGACTTGGCTACACAGTGTGGTTTCCTACGTCCCCCTCCTCAGGTTTGATAACTTGCTATAACAGCTTACAGAACTCAAGGAAACATTTTCCTTACTGTTACCTGGTTATTATATAAGATACAAATGAACAGCTAGGTGAAGAAGTACCCAGAGTGAGGACCAGAAGAGTCCCAAGCACAGGTGCATCTGGCCCCGTGGAGTTTGGGCCACCCTCCAAGTATGTGGATTTCTTCACCAACTCAGAAGCATTACAAAGCACATTGTTTCAGGGTTTTAAGGAGGTTCCATTACACAGGTATGATTGATTAAGTCATTGGGCATTGGTGATCAATTCCAGCCCATCCCTTCTTTCCCCTCCCTGGAAGTTAAGGAGTGATACTGAAAATTCTAACACATGGTTGTTTTCCCTGGCCATCAGCCCCCACCTTCCAATGGTCATTGTATGAGCATAACCTCAGACTATGCCTGAAAGTAGATAAATATAGCATAGGATGACTCAGAGCTGCCTACAAAGCTGGCCTCTGGCTACCTGTGGTTGAAATTCTGCTCTGTGTACATGGACTTGTCTAGAACTGCCTCCCATGTGCACATCAGGACTGCCCAACAAGGCCTCAGGGACAGACATGTGGCTTCTGCAGATATATGCCCCACCAGACAGTTACACTGTAGTCTGGAGATGGCTGTGTGCACAAGGAGCCTCTTTTTCCAGTAGCAGAGTCCAGCACATCCCCTGGACCCTACAATTCATCTGATTCCCCAACATGTCATTTCTTTTGATGGCACAGGGATACAGACAAAATATGTTCCCAATTAGTTATTTGTTTTGCTAATTTGACATCTATTCCCCCTCTGATAGCCTTGTGCAGTTGCTTTTCCAATCACTTTAAATCTTGCCACCTCATTAAGAAGAGGCCCGATGTTCCCAGTGGGAACTTGATCTGGTTTGAGGAGCACATCAGGGCAAAAGATGCAGGGCTAGCATACCACTGTCATCACCCTCCCTGCCAGCTAAGAGGCCTGGGAGCCAGTCCCTGAGCCCAGACTGGGCTAACACTTCAAAATAAAGGGGAGGGAAGGGCCTCCCAGCCCTCTCTTCATGTAGCAAATGTGGTGGTGCTTTGAGCCCTGCTTATCACACACATTGGCTTCCCTGTTCTCTGGGGTGACTGGCACTAGAGATTATAATGACCTTACAGAATCCACAGAATCATGGTTTGTGGTCCCACAGACACTAGCTACAGGGGTGTGCAGTAACTGTGGCCAAGGAGAAGAGGGAGAGTGATTAAAAACATTAATCCCAGCACTTGTATGGGTTTCTTCTGGGAGGATGGTTGAGACCAACTAGCGTGAGTCTGGAAGCAGATGTCATGAGCTAAGCGCCTCACAGAGGCATCAGTGTCATTGATTCATTAGCTCCTCTGCTGCTCACAGCACCTCCTTTACAGATGAGAAAACGGAAACTCAGAGAGGCAGGCTTCATGCGCAGGCCCTGGCAGGGGATATACAAAGAACTCCCACATACACTCTTTCTGCAATGGTTAATGTGATGTGCTAACTTGGCTGGGCCATGCAGTGCCTGGATATGTAATCAAACATTATTCTGGGTATTTCCATCAGGGCATTTTTGTATGAGATTAACATTTAAATCAACAGACTGAGTAAAACAGATTGCCCTCCCTAATGTGGGTGGGCCTCATCTGATCAGTTGAAGACATAAATAAAATAAAAGTCTGACCTCCCCACAGTTAGGATAGAAGGCTTCCTGCCTGAAGATTTTCAACTGCCTCATCAGTTCTTCCTGGGTCTTCCAGCCTTTGGATCTGAACTGGGACATCAGTTCTACAGAGTTTGGACTCACCAGCCTCCATGATCACATAAGCCAATTCCTTGCAGTAAACAAACAAACAAACAAACAAAAAGGTATATGTGTATATATGTTCTATTGGTTCCCAGTAGTCTCTAGATCTGCAGGCGGGGCCCTCTTAGGCTGGAAGGGTGTCTATGCACCACTCTCCAGTCCTGAGCACCTACATGTGAGCACCATCCCAGCTCTTTCTCATGGGAGAGGTCCACCTCCTGAGACTGACCCCAAAGCACCTTTCTTCCAGAGTAGCTTAGAGTCCAGCTGAGTTTTATCTTCATGGTCCCTCCCATGTGCACAAGGAGTGAGGGTCCCAGCATTACCCTACATGATAAGACTTTAATGGAGAGAGCCAGGTCTGTGCTAGACTGGGAGGGACTATGTATGTGTGGTACATGTGTGGGGTATGTGCATATGCATGTGATGGGTATGTGCATATATGTGTGTGTTTGAATGTGTGGAGTATGCATGTATGTGTGTTTGTATGAATGTGTGTGTGTGTGTGCATGTGTGCAGGTGTGTGCATAAGCCTGTGGGAATGTGTACATGCATTTGTGAAACGTGTGTTGTGGGGGCTGTGTATGTGTGTGTTTGCTTTCTGGAGCTATATAGGGTGGGCTCCCTTAGATGAGGAGATACTTTCTCCTCATCACTGCTTCCTGGAAACCACAGAATCAAAACAAGGAAGGAAGGGTAACAGCAGGCATCTGCAGACATACCTGCACAATGAAGGAGAGACTTTTCTTCTTGGAACCACTATTTATTAGCTGTGTTGCTTTGGGCAAGTTACCTAGGCTCTCTGAGCCTTTCTTTTCTCATCTGTAAAATGTGATAAGCACACAGACCACCCAGGGTGATTCTAAGGACTAATAAGATACCGGATGTGAAGTACCTGGGCTGTGCCCAGCAGAGGACTCAGTTCCCAAGGGGACCAGCCTTGAACTCGTGGCCCACCAAGAAAGGGGGAGTTAAATAAACACCCAACCATCTTCCCACGCAGAGAGGGGGAACAAGAAATGTGACCTAAGGGAAACATTCCACGAGAAAGTGAGATGGCCCTGCCAGCCTGTGCTCGGTGCTGGGAGACTGTAAATGCAGTGTTATTATGTAAAGCACATAAGTGATTTTCAGTGTAATTAAGATGGATGGCTCTAATAATTCTGCAGGGCTCAATTCCAGGCTGCATTACCAGGCACTTACAGGGAGTTTTTGTGTGTTTTGCTTCGGTGAGCACTGGGGCCCATTAAAGGAATGCAAGGAAGGTGGAGTTCTCAAGCCCACTGCCCTGCACCAAAGCCAGTGGAGGAGCCTTAGCGCAAAACCCCAAAGAAAATCTGTCCCACGAAGTCATCCTCGCCCCTTACCTGTGCAGAAGCTGTTTTTCATTCTCCCTGTGATTTAGCGCTTCAACACTGACATGACTTTTTATTGGATTGACGTCATCGTATCCCCCTGGGAAGAGAGGAGAGCTCACAGAAGAAGAAACTGAGGTCTCAAGAGAAAAGTATCCTGCTCGGCCTAACCCTCCTGGATGAGTAGGATCTCTTAAAGACGTTGTGGGGCCATGCACAGAGCCAGGCTCAGGATGGGCGGGGCTCAGATGGCCTCACCTCACAGAAGCTCACTGTGGCCCTCACAGGTCTCTCACCCTCTCTGAGACTGGCTTTCTGCACGTGTGGGATTAGGAGGATCACAACTCCTGGCACAAGCTCACTCATGCAGTGTACCCCATGTATGGGGCACACACACAGACCTCCTCCCTCCTCCTGTCTCAGCTGCCCTCAGCCTGAGCCAGGGCACCGGCCAGTGACTAACGTCATCGGTTGCTCCCAAGCGTTTCCTCTTTGGGAAATTTCCTGAGGATAGGACAATTTTCTAGTCTGTAGCTTTGTGTGGGTTTAAACACTTCCTTCAATCTTTGGATAATAAAGATTAACAAGATGGAAAAATAAAGCTATTCACCCAAAGCATGGATCTGGGAGTCAGAGAGAGCTGAGATTTCATCTGCTGTTCCATCATTCTGCCTGCAGGAGTGATTCAGATCCAGCGCACATCACTTGGGCTGGTATGGTGAGCACCCTTGCTGGTCTTCAAGCATTGCCGTTTCTCCCCTGAGGAGGTTTTTGGCAAGAGTGCTCTTATCAGCCACTTTATAAAGTGACCACATCTTTGAGGTTGGGAGAGGCCATATGACTAGATGTGGCCATGATTCATTAATGCTTCCCACTGGAGCCTGTAAGTACCCACACAAGAACCCCTACACACACACACACACACACACACACACACACACACTCCTCTCTCTTTGGTGTCCAGGCCTGAAATATCTAGGAGAGCGGCTCCCCACCTGCCTCATATCTGAGTGGCTTTGATGAGCAGTACCAGCCAGCACATATGGATATGTAATATAAAGGACAACTAAGCCTTTGAGGTTCTTTTTAGGCCACTGAGAGGTGGGTGTATGTGACCAGGACCTGACCCTGCCTATCTGGACAATTACTGCACTGTATGGATTAAATGTGATCATTTGCCTAAAGCACCTGGCTCACAACAGATGCTGAAATGATAACTGTGTCTCCTTGAAGCTTGAAATTAAAAGGACAAAGCCTCTCCTTCCATGGCAGGGAAGTCCATGTTCCCAGTATAAAGGACACACACTCATGCTACTGAGATGCAAGTGACGGGGAGCAGATTGTTCCCAATAAGGCTTCTGTGGTTAGAAGGGCTGTGAGAATATGCCAGTTGCAGATGCTGGCTGCAGGTGCCAAGAGGGCAGGATAAGAAGAAATGGCAAAGAGCAAGTGCGGCACATCACAGCACCCACCATGGGACTCCCAGAGCAGTGTGGTCTTGCTCACTGCTTTGCAGAACTTTGAATCAGAAAACAAACCCCAAAGCTCTGCAGAATCCCAGGATGCTGCTGCAGAGAGAAGGTGAAGAGTGAGGAGGGAGAGATGACTCTAAAGGGTGGAGTGAGCACAGGACCTGGTAGGTGGCCAAATGTATTACCCAGTGCTCAGTGCCCAGTGAGGGCGGGCTGAGCCATCCAAGTAGCCCCTAGTGTGCCCTCTGCCTGGCTGCTGAGCCAGTGATCCAGACCTCACAAAAACAGCCTGTCCTATTGAGCATCGTCTTGCATCTCGACCCTGTGTTCCACATTCCACATCCGCTACTGTCCACTCTTTACCTCCCCAGCAATGCAAAACGTCCCATGGGACTGATTAGCCCCTCCCAGGCATGGAGGAAGGCTCGTGATCGTATCATCCCTCTGGAGCACCAAGCACGGCCCTCAGCAAGCCACAGCACACAATAAATGACACTTTTGCCGATGTACAAGAAAGGTCACGCCATGCACCGCACAGGAGGAAGCTGGGAAAGCTCTTCCGGAAGCCAGGAGGTAAGTCTTCCCCTCCATCATGAGGCTTCTCCTTGGACACCAGTGAAGTCTCCACCAGCACCCCACCCGCAAAAGCCCAACCACTCACAGCCTGCAGTGCTAAGTAGGTTGCCATTGGCTCTGACCCTGCAAACATGAGTGCTTGAATGACTGATTCCTAGATGCAAATGTCAACAGCATTCAGCTATTGATCTGTGCTGCCTAGCCCTTAGATAAGAAGTATCAGTACATACAGCACATACACACATTCATACATAAGATGGATGTGTTGGTGCCCCATGTGCCAGCCATGTGGCTATGCAACTCTCAACAGAAGGAAACCCCAAAGCACTGCTCTCCCGTAGCTCATATTATCTGATGATGCTAAAAGGCTCCCTTGAGGATACCTGGCACGCTGGTCTCCAGGAGGAGGACTCCCATGGATCATGCATCTCTAAAGGGATCTATGCTTTGAGCACAATGTCCGGTACACAGTACACACTGCATAACACTTCAGTTCAGTCACTCAGTCATGTCCAACTCTTTGCAACCCGATGGACTGCAGCATGCCAGGCTTCCCTGTCCATCACTAACTCCCAGAGATTGCTCAACTGCATGTCTAGAAAATAAAATCTGTCACTGTTTCCATTGTTTCCCCATCTATTTACCATGAAGTGATGGGACCGGATGCCATGATCTTTGTTTTTTGAATGTTGGGTTTTAAGCCAACTTTTTCACTTTCCTCTTTCACCTTCATCAAGAGGCTCTTTAGTTCTTCTTCGCTTTCTGCCATAAGGGTGGTGTCATCTGTGTATCTAAAGTTATTGATATTTCTCCTGGCAATCTTGATTCCAGTTTGTGCTTTATCCAGCCCAGCATTTCACATGATGTACTCTGTATATAAGTTAAATAAGCAAGGTGACAGTATACAGCCTTGATGTACTCCTTTCATTATTTGGCAACTGGGTCTTGCTTTATCCAGGGCCTTCCTAAGAGAAGGGAAATAACAAGATAAATTGAGTACCTACATTATGAATTTGAGTACCTATACTTAACACACATATTCACAAAACTCCCAGCAGGTGATGTTATAATTATTCTCATTTTAAAGATGAGGAAACTGAGGCTCAGAGACATGAAGAAATTGACCTGAGATCATAGAATTAGAAAATTTCAAAGCAAGATTGAAAATCAGTATCCAGCTCAGCAGAGATTCCATGTACATTTAGTCCCCCACAGATTCATTTCCACAAGGAGGGTGTGTCATGCTGAATCCAGGCTGCCTCTCCACCCCATTTCCACTACTTCTTGGATGGTGGTGGTAGACGACAATGACAAAAGCATCATTCACCTGGAGGCCTAAGACCCTTTGTGTGGCTGATGGGGTTTGTGTAATCAGAGTCCACTTGAAGACCCAAAGCTTCATGCACAAATTCCCAGGACTGGGGGCTCACAGGCAGGAACAGGCCCCACTGCTTTGGTTTCCTGCTTTGACTAAAGCCTCTAATCCTACTTTGCAAAGCCCTCAGCCATGTGCATCATTGGATCATAGGGAAGAATCCCTCCCCTATTGACGAGCAAGTCTGTGCATTCTGCTCTTTGTGTAGAGCCTGTGTTCCCAGTACCTCTTGTGCATAAAAGGACACAGGCCAGGGGATGTCTCTCTGCTCCAGGAGCCTTAACTAGGAAGACTTGAGTGGCCAGGGTACAGAATCATCCAGGGATGTCTTCACTCACAATTTGGTATCTGAGCTGACACGACCCAGAAAGTGGATTCCTCTGGCGCTTTCCACCAGGGCACCCACAGATGACTTCTTCATATGCTGTGGGCTTCTCCCAGCCTGGTGATTGTGTTTCAAGAAGGACCAATCCAAGTAAAAGAGTGAGCTTTCCAGTAGAACCACCAAAAGCTGTGTGGCCCTTTGTGAAACTAGCCCAGGAAATCATAAAGAATCACTTCTAATGTATTCCATTCATGACAAGCAAGTCACTAAGTCCATCCAGACCAGATCAAAGGAAGGGATAGCCCCATCAGTGGTTTTGGCGAGGGAGTGGCCAGTTCTCATTGCCCAAGAGTCTATGAATAGGAGATACAGTCCTACTTTCTTTGGAAAAATGCCCTGGAAAAGAGGAAGTGTGATAAGTAAGATTCAGGGACTGAACACATTCTGGCAGAGAAGGGTGTCAGTCAGTCTGGGCAGGAGGCCCCCTTGGTCCTTCAGAGATGTCCAGTGTTCCAGGCAGTGATACATGCTCCCTACTTCAGGTGTAATCACGACAGCCCCAGGTAGCCAGCTCACCAGAGAAGAGATGCTCTAGTCCCCAGCCTAGCCAAGGGCCCTGGTCTGTCCTAAGCAAACACCAAAACCTGAGGGACATCCCAGGGTAGGGTGGATGTGTCCCATGTTTGTCTCTTTTTCTGTCCTCCAGGGGAAACAAATGCTCCATTTGGGAACTGGAACTTGTTTCATCAAGACAACCTTTGACCAGTATAAAGGCAGCCATCCTCTCTTTCTGTCACATCAACCTCAGAGTTCAGACCTGTTTCCACGACTTCTGGGAAGGTCGCTCACTTTTGCAAAGAATATCAGGAGAAGGAATGTACCAGATGGAACTAAGAAGGGAGATGAGCAAGCTTGCTTCAAGGGCTGCTGCACATCTCCATCAGGAGGGAGTAACTGATAGTAGAATCACCCCAGAGCTTTAGGACATTCTGCTTTGGACTTGAAGCTGAATGAGAGAAGCCATTCTCCCTTCTTCTGCAGGATAATGGTTGGAGTCCAGGATCTCATAAGGGCAATTTTAGAGCATCCAAAATGGGGAAGAAGAAGCTGAGACCAAGGTGTGTGGGGAGTGGCATTGTGGGGGTGAGTCGCCTCCACAGAGGGGAGCAAAGACACCTCCAGTCAGCTGCATGAACTGTGCTCAGAGGACTGACCAAACCTCTGACAGCGAGAGAGATAAGACCTTGAAAAAAGGAAATGACCTGAAGAAATGTTATTACTACTGTGACCCTATATTTCAAACCAGGCTGGTAATGTCTAAGAGGAACACAGGCTATACTAGGTTTTAATATTAAAATCAACAACAGAAAACTATATCACAATTTGGCGTGTAACTAATTACCTATTGAAAAACACAAACATGGCCATCACAGGGATCAGAGGATGTGGAAATACTGTGGGATAGAGAAACTTGAGTAGACTTCATGGATGCGAGGTCACCCACCAAATGAAAAACTCAAGAGATGGGAGTGTGGGGTAATATGCTCTGGTCTGAAAGGCACAGGTCTAAACCTGAAACCTCACCAGGTTCCACTCTGGGTCTCATCTCACTCCTCCTAGGAGGAACAAATAGGCTACATCGAGTCCTGTTTAGGGCCATGCCTGTACATAGCTCTGCACGATGCTCTAGACGCAGTAAGGAGGTGGCCAGGAGCTCTCTGTCTTGCAGACCTTCTGGCCATGGCCCCTGACTATGGACAGAACTTCTCTGTCCAGCAGCAGGGGTGGGTGGAAGAGTGCCCTAGAGATGTCTGACCTTGCCTCCTTGAATACTGAAGGCTTCAGCCTTTCCCAGAAGAAGCATTTCACTTTAAATTCCTCCCAATTCCAGTCAAAATTCTTCTGATGATCATTAAAATTACATGAGTGGCTTCATGCAACTTTAATGTTCTCTACCAACAAATTCTACAAGAGAAATCCCCCCAGGCATCCCCATTGATCATTTTAAGTAGATACAACAAAGCATTTCAAGACATGACTTTTAACCGGAAAGAAAATGAAATGAATATTTCATTTATGATGGGTCATCTGGCGAGGAATTTTTTCTAATTTTTTCATTAAAAAATCAAACAGCTAAATCTAACCTCTTGTAAAGGTACTAACCAAGAAGATACTAACCTCTTAGATTTATCAAATATTCTTTCAATCAAGGTTCCTTGTAACAAGTGGACAGAATTTACAAGTCAACAACCTCTAAGACAGTTTTGCTAACCAAGTGAGTTGATTTGGTCATGTACTTTGCAAAGATAGATGCTCTTGTAATGTTCTACTTGTCCCTAGATCTGGCACTGCTACTACTCTAATACCTCCAAAACTCAGCAACAAGGAATCAAAAGTTTTTGTCTGGAGTTTGAGAACCTCTCAGAAGAGTCCAAGAGACCCCAGAAGTTTTACATAAAGCCTGGATCTGGGTTAATTCAAGCCAAAATTTTAATTAGTATTAATGACTTTATGTGCTGTTGTTGGACAATAAAGAATCTGGCTGGCCTTTGTCCCTGGTTTGTGGGAGGTAACCTTTAAATCCTTGGAATTTCTGAGTGATAAGAGTGTCTTTGCTACTTAGGGTGGACTTATTGCTGACTTTATACGAATGAGATGATTCAGGATAGGGGCTGGCCAGTCAGAAAGACTAACCACATGTTTAGAGGGTTGGGACTTTGGGCCATATGAGATCAGCCTGGCCTCCAGAGAGGGCAGATGGAGATTGAGTTCAATCATGTCAGCAACATGCCTACATAAGGAAACCCCAAAACACTCTAGACTCAGACTTGGGTGAACTTCCTGGTTAGTGATACATATCAATGTACCAGGACGGCTCATCCTGAGGACACAGAAGCTTCAAGTTGGGCTTTTCCTTATGTGTCTCGCCATTTGGCTGCTCTTGGTAATGCATACATATGTGCTAAGTCATTTCAGTCGTGTCCGACTTTATACGAGCCCATGGACTAGCCCACCACACTCCTCTGTCCTTGGGATTTTCCAGGCCAGGACACTGGAGTGGATTGCCATGCCCTCCTCAAGGGGATCTTCCCAACCCAGGGATCAAACCCACCTCTCTTATGTCTCCTGCATTGGCAGGCAGGTTCTTTACCACTAGCACCACCTGCGCAACCCGCTCTTGGTAATAAAACTATAATCATAAGTACAGTACTTTTCTGAGTTTTGTAAACTTTTCTAGTGAATTATCAAAGCTAAGGTGGTAATGGAAACCCCCATATTTATATTTAATTGGTCAGACGTGAAGGTGACCTGGCAGCCTCGCCTCCTCCCCACACACAAAGCCCCCCTCCCCCACCACTGTCTGAAGCAAGAGTAATGAAGGACAGTGCCCTAACCTGTGAAGTGCGCAGTAACTCTGGGCAGTTAGCATCAGGACTGCATTGCAGTTGTGCCTCCAACTAAGTTACATTCACATTATAGGGTTCTGGAGAGACAAAATATCCTAACCCAAATTGGTGACTAATTCTGTGAAGAGGAGTATTGGTGACACAGGGTAGATGGTTGGGGTTTACAGGTGAGGTAATAATGTTGAAAACTGAGCCTCTTTACATTGGTGCCAAATCAAATCTCAGAGACAGAATTATGGATGAAGTAGAAAAAATAGCTTTATTGCTTTGCTAGGCAAAAGTGAATACAGTGGGCTTCTGCTCTTAAGACTGTAGTCTCCTAATCCAAGGATTTGGTGATGATGCCAAAAGCTCAGCTTCTCTGTTCAGTAAAGTTCAGTTCAGTTGCTCTGTCGTGTCTGACTCTTTGCCACCCATTGGACAGCAGCATGCCAGGCCTCCCTGTCCATCATCAACTCCCGGAGTTTACTCAAATTCATGTCCATTGAGTCAGTGATGCCATCCAAACATCTCATCCTCTGTCATCCCCTTCTCTTCCCACCTTCAATCTTTCCCAGCATCAGAGTCTTTCCAAATGAGTCAGCTTTTCCCATCAGGTGGCCAAATATTGGAGTTTCAGCTTCAATATCAGTTCTTCCAATGAATATTCAGGACTGGTTTCCTTTAGTATGGACTGGTTGAATCTCCTTGAAGTCCAAGGGACTCTTAAGAGTCTTCTCCAACACCAGTTCAAAACCATTCATTCTTTGGTGCTCAGCTTTCTTTATAGTCCAACTCTCACATCCATATATGACCACTGGAAAAACCATAGCTTTGACCTTTGTTGGCAAATTAATGTCTGTGCTTTTTCATATGCTTTCTAGGTTGGTCATAACATTTCTTCCAAGGAGTAACCATCTTTTAATTTCATGGATGCAGTCACCATCTGCAGTGATTTTGGAGACCAAAAAAACAAAGTCTGTCACTGTTGCCACTGTTTCTCCATCTATTTGCCATGAAGTGATGGGAACAGATGCCATGATGTTTGTTTTCTGAATGTTGAGCTTTAAGCCAACTTTTTCACTCTCCTCTTTCACTTTCACCAAGAGGCTCTTTAGTTCTTCTTCAATTTCTGCCATAAGAGTGGTGTCATCTGCATATCTGAGGTTCTTGATATTTCTCCCAGCAATCTTGATTCCAGCTTGTGTTTCATCCAGCCCAGCATTTCTCATGATGTACTCTGCATATAAATTAAATAAGCATGGTGACAATATACAGCCTTGACGTACTCCTTTTCCTATTTGGAACCAGTCTGTTGTTCTATGTCCAGTTCTAACTGTTACTTCCTTTCCTGCATACAGATTTCTCAGGAGGCAGGTGGCCTTGTATTCGCATCTCTTTCAGAATTTTCCACAGTTTATTGTGATCCACACAGTAAAAGGCTTTGGCATAGTCAATAAAGCAGAAATAGATGTTTTTCTGGAACTCTCTTGCTTTTTATGGGTATTGGCAATTTGATCTCTGGTTCCTCTGCCTTTTCTAAAACCAGCTTGAACATCTGGAAGTTCACGGTTCACGTATTGCTGAAGCCTGGCTTGGAAAATTTTGAGCATTACTTTACTAGTGTGTGAGATGAGTGCAATTGTGCAGTAGTTTGAGCATTCTTTGGCATTGCCTTTCTTTGGGACTGGGATGAAAATTGACCTTTTCCAGTCCTGTGGCCACTGCTGAGTTTTCCAAATTTGGTGGCATATTGAGTGCAGCACTTTCACAGCATCATCCTTTAGGTTTTGAAATAGCTCAACTGGATTCTATCACCTCCACTAGCTTTGCTCATTGTGATGCTTTCTAAGGCCCACTTGACTTCACATTACAGGATGTCTGGATCTAAGTGACTGATCACACCACCGTGATTATCTTGGTCGTGAAGATGTTTGTTGTATAGTTCTTCTGCGCATTCTTGCCACCTTTTCTTAATATCTTCTGCTTCTGTTAGATCCATGCCATTTCTGTCCTTTATTAAGTTCATCTTTGCATGAAATATTCCCTTGGTATCTCTAATTTTCTTGATGAGATCTCTAGTCTTTCCCATTCTGTTGTTTTCCTCTATTTCTTTGTGTTGATTGCTGAGGAAGGCTTTCTAATCTCTTCCTTGCTATTCTTGGAACTCTACATTCAAATGGGTATATCTTTCTTTTCCTCCTTTGCTTTTTGCTTCTCTTCTTTTCACAGCTACTTTTAAGGCCTCCTCAGATGACCATTTTGCTTTTTTGCATTTCTTTTTCTTGGGGATGGTCTTGATCCCTGTCTCCTGTACAATGTTGCGAACCTCTGTCCATAGTTCATCAGGCACTCTGTCTATCAGATCTAGTCCCTTAAATCTATTTCTCACTTCCACTGTATAATCGTTAGGGATTTGATTTAGGTCATACCTGAATAGCATAATGGTTTTCCCTACTTTCTTCAATTTACGTCTGAATTTGGCAATAAGGACATGATCTGAGCCACAGTCAGCTCCCAGTCTCGTTTTGCTGATTGTATTGAGCTTCTCCATCTTTGGCTGCAAAGAATATAATCAATCTGATTTCAGTGTTGACCATCTGGTGATGTCTGTGTGTTGAGTCTTCTCTTGTGTTGTTGGAAGAGGGTGTTTGCTATGACCAGTGTGTTCTCTTGACAAATTTGCCCTGCTTCATTCTGTACTCCAAGGCCAAATTTGCCTGTTACTCCAGGCCTTTCTTAACTTCGTGCTTTTGTATTCCAGTCCCCTATAATGAAAGGGACACCTCTTTTGGGTGTTAGTTCTAGAAGGTCTTGTAGGTTTCACAGAATGGTTCAACTTCAGCTTCTTCAGCATTACTGGTCAGGGCATAGATAGACTTGGATTACCATGATATTGAATGGTTTGCCTTGGAACCAAACAGAGATCATTCTGTCGTTTTGAGTTTGCACCCAAGTACTGCATTTCAGATTCTTGTTTACTATGATGGCTACTCCTTTTCCTCTAAGGGATTCTTGCCCACAGTAGTAGATATAATGGTCATCTGAGTGAAATTCACCCATTCGAGCTTCTCTCTACTCAGTGCCAAATCAAATATCAGAGACAGAGTTTTGGGTGAAGTAGTAAAGGGTAGCTTTATTACTATGCCAGGCAAAGGGGTCCCCAGTAGGCTAATGCCTGAAAATCATGTCTCCACTTGGGGATGATGGTGAGAATCTTCATAGTAATTGTTCAAAGAGGGTATGTTCAATTCATGAGCATTCTTCTAATGGGTTGGTGGTGAGAAGTAGGAGTCAGCATCATTAACCTTCAGGTCCAACTGGTCTGGGGTCTACTGCTTGTGGGCAGCATAACATCATTAGCCATTAACTTTTCCCATCTGGAGGGGGTTTCAGTATCTGCAAAACAGCTCAAAGATATTAATATATGTATCCATGAGAGGGAAAAAGGACCTTGCCCCAAAGCTGCTTTTAACTGTTTCCCCCTGGTCTCATACCACCTCTCTTCCCTAATTAACAACTACTTGAATTACCCAAGGAATTCAAGGAAGGTCATGGAGACTGAATGAGACTGTTTCATATAATCAAGGAAATAGGGGACACAGAAAGGCCTTGTGCTCAGGAGCCCTAAAGTGTCCTGCACGATATCAGTGAGAAGTTTTATAGCAATAGTTCAAGGCAGGATTGCTAGTAAGGATCAGTAAGTATGCAGGGCCTGCACTCCTTTAATCTGGTCTCAGGTGGTCTCCTGATGAGCTTCTCAGAGCTTATCAAACAGCAGTCTTCTCTGGAATGAAGAATGCTAACATCTTCCACTTGTTAGGAGCTTTAGTTCTATGTTGTTGTTCAGTTGCTCAGTCATGTCTGACTCTTTGCAACCTCATGGACTACAGCACGTCAGGCTTCCTCATCCTCCACCATCCCCTGGAGCTTGCTCAAAATCATGTCTATTGAGTTGGTGATGACAACCAACCATCTCATCCTCTGTTGTTCCCATTTCCTCCTGACTTCAATGTTTCCCAGCATCAGGGTCTTTCCCATAAGTCAACTCTTGGCATCAGGTGTCCAAAGTATTGGAGCTTCCACTTCAGCATCAGTCATTCCAATGAATGTTCTGGGTTGATTTACTTTAGGATTAACTGGCTTGATCTCCTTGCAGTCCAAGGGGCTCTCAAGAGTCTTCTCCAAAACCACAGGACAAAAGCATCAATCCTTTGGCCCTCAGCCTTCTTTATGGTCCAACTCTCAAATCCATATATGACTACTGGAAAAACTAAAGCTTTGACTAGATGGACCTTTAAAGCAAAATAATGTCTCTGCTTTTTAATATGCTGTCTAGGTTGATCATACCTTTTCTTCCAAGGAACAAACATCTTTTAATTTCATGGCTGCAGTCACCATCTGCACTGAGTTTGGAGCCCCTCAAAATAAAGTCTCTCACTGCTTCATTGTTTTCCATCTATTCGCCATGAAGTGATGTGACCAGATGCCATGATCATAGTTTTCTGAATGTTGACTTTTAAGTCAGTTTTTTCACTCTCCTCTTTCACTTTCATCAAGAAGCTCTGTAGTTCCTCTTCACTTTCTGCCATAAGGATGGTGTCATCTGCATATCTGAGGTTATTGATATTTCTCCCAGCAATCTTGATTCCAGCTTGTGCTTCATCCAGCCCCGTATTTTGCATGATGTACTCTGTATATAAGTTAAATAAGCAGGGTGACAATACACAGCCTTGATGCATTCCTTTCACAAATTTGAACCAGTCTGTGGTTCAATGTTTGGTTATAACTGTTGCTTCTTAACCTGCATACAGGTTTCTCAGGAGGCAAGAAATGTAGTCTGGTATTCCTATCTCTTGAAGAATTTTCCACAGTTTGTAGTGATGCACATAAAGGCTTCAGTGTAGTCAATGAAACAGATATAGATGTTTCTCTGGAATACTCTTGTTTTTTCTATGGGCCATGGATGTTGGCAATTTGATCTTTGGTTTCTCTGCCTTTTCCAAATGCAGCTTGAATATCTGAAAGTTCTCTGTTCATGTACAGTTAAAGCCTAGCTTGGAGAATTTTGAGCATGACCTTGCTAGCATGTGAAATGAGTGCAATTGGGAGGTAGTTTGAACATTCTTTGGCATTGCCCTTCTTTGGGATTGGAATGAAAACTGACCTTTTGCAGTCTTGTGGCCACTGCTGAGTTTTCCATATTTGCTAGCATACTGAATGCAAAACTTTCACAGCATCTTCTCTTAGAATTTGAAATAGTTCAACTGGAATTGCATCACCTCTGCTAGCTTTGTTCATAGTGATGCTTCCTAAGGCCCACTTGACTTCGCACTCCAAGATGTCTGGCTCTAGGTGACTGATCACACCATCATGATGATATGGGTCGTGAAGATGTTTGTTGTATATTTCTTCTGTGTATTCTTGCCACCTCTTCTTAATATCTTCTGCTTCTGTTAGATCCGTACCATTTCTGTCCTTTATTGTACCCATCTTTGCATGAAATGTTCCTTTGGTACCTCTAATTTTCTTGAAGTGATCTCTAGTCTTTCCCATTCTATTGTTCTCCTTATTCTTTGCATTGTTCACTTAAGAAGACTCTTCTATCTCTTTGCTATTCTTTGGAACTCTGCATTCAGTAGGTATATCACTGCAGATGGTGATTGCAGCCATGAAATTAAAAGACACTTACTCCTTGGAAGAAAAGTTATGACCAACCTAGATAGCATATTCAAAAGCAGAGACATTACTTTGCTGACTAAGGTCCGTCTAGTCAAAGCTATGGTTTTTCCAGTAGTCATGTATGGATGTGAGAGTTGGACTGTGAAGAAGGCTGAGCACCAAAGAACTGATGCTTTTGAACTGTGGTGTTGGAGAAGACTCTTGAGAGTACCTTGGACTGCAAGGAGATCCAACCAGTCTATTCTGAAGGAGATTAGCCCTGGGATTTCTTTGGAAGGAATGATGCTAAAGCTGAAACTCCAGTACTTTGGCCACCTCATGCGAAGAGTTGACTCATTGGAAAAACTTTGATGCTGGGAGGGATTGGGGGCAGGAGGAGAAGGGGACGACCAAGGATGAGATGGCTGGATGGCATCACTGACTCGATGAACGTGAGTCTGAGTGAACTCCAGGAGTTGGTGATGGACAGGGAGGCCTGGAGTGCTGCGATTCATGGGGTCGCGAAGAGTTGGACAAGACTGAGCAACTGAACTGAACTGATGTTTCCTTTTCTCCTTTGCCTTTCACTTCTTTTCTCAGCAATTTGTAAGGCCTCCTCAGACAACCATTTTGCCATTTTCCATTTCTATTTCTTGGGAATGGTTTTGGTCACTGCCATCAGTACAATGTTATGAACCTCTCTCCATAGTTCTTCAGGCACTCTGTCTACCAGTTCTAATCCCTTGAATCTATTTGTCACATCCACTGTATAATTGTAAAGGATTTGATTTAGATCATACCTGAATGGCCTAGTGGTTTTCCCTACTTTCTTAAATTAAAGTCTGAATTTGGCAATAAAGAGTTCATGATCTGAGCCACACTAAGCTCCTGGTCTTGTTTTTGCTGACTGTATAGAGCTTCTCCATCTTTGGCTGCAAAGAATATAATCAATCTGGTTTCAGTACTGATCACCTTGTGATGTCCATGTGTAGAGTCAATCTCTCGTGTTGTTGGAAGAGGATGTTTGCTAAGACCAGTGCACTCTCTTGGCAAAACTTGGTTAGCCTTTGCCCTGCTTCATTTTGTACTCCAAGGCCAAACTTGCCTGTTATTCCAGGTATCTCTTGACTTCCTACTTTTGCATTCCAATCCCCTATAATGAAAAAGACTTTTTTTATTCTTTTTTGGTGTTAGTTCTAGAAGGTCTTTTAGTTCTTCATAGAACCATTCAGCTTTAGCTTTTTTGGCTTTAGTGGTTGGGGCATAGACTTGGATTACTGTGATATTGAATGGCTTGCCTTGGAAACGAACAGAGATCATTGTGTCATTTTTGAGACTGCACCCAAGTACTGCATTTTGGACTCATGTTGACTATGATGGTTATTCCATTTCTTCTAAGGGATTCTTGCCCACAGTAGTAGATATAACGGTCATCTAAATTAAATTCACCCATTCGGGACCATTTTAGTTCACTAATTCCTAAAATGTCAATGTTCATTCTTGGCATCTCCTGTTTGACTACTTCCAATTTGCCTTGATTCATGGACCTAACATTCCAGGCTCCTGTGCAATACTGTTCTTTACAACATCAGACTTCACTTTCACCACCAGAACATCCACAATTGAGTGTTTTTATTTCTGCTTTGGCTTAGCCTTTTCATTCCTTCTGGAGCTATTTTGCTGCTTTCTCCGGTAGCATATTGGGTACCTACTGACCTGGGGAGTTCATTTTTAGTGTCATATCTTTTTGTCTTTTCATACTGTTCAGGGGATTCTCAAGGCAAGAATACTGAAGTGGTTTGCCATTCCCCTCTCCTTCCCCTCTCCACTGGACCACGTTTTGTCAGAACTCTCCCCCATGACCCATCTGTCTTGGGTGGCCCTACGCAGCATGGCTCATAGTTTCACTGATGTAAACAAGGCTGTGATCCATGTGATCAGTTTGGTTAGTTTTATGTTATTGTGGTTTTCATTCTGTCTCCCTTCTGATGGATGAGGTTAAGAGGCTTGTGGAAGCTTCCTGATGGGAGGGACTGGCTTTGGGGAAAACTGGGTCTTGCTCTGGTGGGCAAGGCCAATGCTCAGGAAATCTTTAATCCAATTCTTTGCTGATGGCTGGGGCTGTGTTCCCACCATCACAGGAGGGATATTGGCAACTTCTTCCAAAGGACTTATGCTAACATGCTGCACCTCCCAGGAGTGCTGCAGTCAGTGTCCCACTACTGTCAACCCATGCCTCCACTGGGGACTCCCAAACACAGGCAAGTCTGGCTCAGTCTATTGTGGGGTCACTGCTCCTTCCTGGTGTGCACAAGGTTTTGGTTTTCCCCTCTAAAACTTTTTCCCTAGTTCTGTGGAAGTCCTATAATCAAATCCCACTGGACTTCAAAGTTAAATTCCTTGGGGGTTCTCAGTCCCTTTGCCAGATTCCCTGGTTTAGAAATCTATCATAGGCCCTAGAACTTTCACAACAGTGAGAGAACTTCTTTGGTTTAATTGTTCTCCAGTTTGTGCGTCGCCCGCTCAGTGGCTCTGTGGTGGGGCTAATGGTGATCTCCTCCAAGAGGACTTATACCACATGCTGTGACTTCCAGAACTGCTACTGCCTTGAGAACCCCTTCAGTAGGCCACTGTTGACCCATGGCTCTGTAGGAGACACTCAAAAACTCAAAGGCAGATCTGGCTCAGTCTCCTGTGGAGATCACTGCTCCTTTCCCTGGGTCTTGGTGCACATAAGGTTTTGCTTGTGTCCTTGAAGCATCTCTAGCAGGTATGAAGTTTGACTTTAAAAGCAATTCTGCCCCTCCTACCAAGAGCTCAAAGACATTGTTCTGTGAGGGGGTACCAGGACGCTGCCCCAAGGCTTCACTACTGTTTCTTGAATGCTCTTCCCTTGTCTCTGCATTACCCCCTTTCCCTGATTAGCAACTGTTTGAATCCTTAGGGGATTCAAGATTCAATCTTACCCTTTGAGACCTAGGTAAGGCTGGGGTATTCCCTACAAATTAGAAAGAGGGTATACAGAAAAACATCCATGCCCAGGAGCCCCACAGGAGCCTGCTCAGCTTCAGTAGAAAGAATTCTGAGACAGTTTCCAAGTTTTTTATCCCCTGGTATCCACACCCAACATAACCCTCCCTACTTGAGCAGGATGCAGTACTGTGAATATGGAGGATTTCACTCCTGTTATAGGTAATGATATACACCATTTTGGTTTCAGCCTTGTGAGACCCTGATTCATGGTGTTGTATTCAGTATATCAGCATATCTGGAAGACCCAGAAGTGGCCACAGGACTGGAAAAGGTCAATAATCATTTCAATTCCTAAGAAAGGTAGTACTAAAGAATGTGCTAACAATCAGACAGTTGCGTTCATCTTCCAGGCTAGTAAAGGCATGCTTAAAATCTTGCATACTAGGCTCCAGCATTATGCAAACCAAGAACTTTGAGACATCCAAGCTGGGTTTAGAAAAGAAAGAGGAACCAGAGATCAAACTGCCAACATTTTCTGGATCATAGAGAAAGCTAGGGAATTCCAGAAAAATATCTACCTCTGTTTCATCTACTACACCAAAACCTTTGACTGTCTGGATCATAACAATCTGTGAAAAGTTCTTAAAGAGATTAGACTACCAGGCCATCTTACCCATCTCCTGAGAAACTTGTATGTGGGTCAAGAAGCAAGTTAGAACCTTGTATGGAACAGGCAAAATGGTTGTCTGAGGAGGCCTTACGAAAGGCTGAGATAAGAAGAGAAGCTAAAGGCAAAAGAGAAAAAGAAAGATATACCCATTTGAATGCAGAATTCCAAAGAATAGCAAGGAGAGATTACAAAGCCTTCCTCAGTGATCAATACAAAGAAATAGAGGAAAACTATAGAATGGGAAAGTCTAGCGATCTATTCAAGAAAATTAGAGATACCAAGGGAACACTTCATGCAAAGATGGGCACAATAAAGGACAGAAATTGTATGGACCTAACAGAAGCAGAAGATATTAAGAAGAGGTGGCAAGAATACACAGAAGAACTATACACAAAGGATCTTCATAGCCCAGATAACCACGATGAAGTGATCACTCACCTAAAGCCATACATCCTAGAATGTGAAGTCAAGTAGGCCTTAGGAAGCATCACTATTAACAAAGCTAGTGGAGGTGATGGAATTTCGGTTGAGCTATCTCAAATCCTAAAAGATGATGCTGTGAAAGTGCTGCAATCAATATGCTAGATAATTTGGAATACTTAGCAGTGCCCACAGGACTAGAGAAGGTCAATTTTCATTCTGATACCTAAGAAAGGCAATGCAATACAATGTTCAAAGTATCACACAATTGCACTCATCTCACACGCTAACAAAGTAAAGCTCAAAATTCTCCAAGCCAGGCTTCAACCGTACATGAACCAGGAACTTCCAGATGTTCAAGTTACATTTAAAAAAGGCAGAGGAACCAAAGATCAAATTGCCAATATCCATTGGACCATTGAAGAAGCAAGAGAGTTCCAGTAAAATATCTATTTCTGCTTTATTGACTACACCAAAGCCTTTTACTATGTGGATCACAACAAACTGTGGAAAATTCTTCAACAGATGGGAATACCAGACCACCTGACCTGCCTCCTGAGAAACCTGTATGCAGGTCAAGAAGCAACAGTTAGAACTGGACATGGAACAACAGGCTGGTTCCAAATTGGGAAAGAAGTATATCAAGGCTGTATATTGTCACCATGCTTATTTAATTTATATGCAGTGTACATCATGTGAAATGCCAGGCTGGATGAAGCACAAGCTGGAATCAAGATTGCTGGGAGAAATATCAATAACCTCAGATATGCAAATAACACCACCATTATGGCAGAAAGTGAAGAAGAATTAAAGAGCCTCTTGATGAAGATGAGAGGAGAGTGAAAAAGTTGGCTTAAAACTCAACATTCAAAAAATGAAGATCATGGCATCTGGTCCCATCACTTCATGGCAAATAGATGGGAAACAATGGAAACAGTGAGAGACTTTATTTTGAGGGGCTCCAAAATCACTGCAGATGGTGACTGTAGCCATGAAATTAAAAGACACTTGCTCCTTGGAAGAAAGGCTATGACCAACCTAGACAACATATTAGAAAGCAGAGACATTACTTTGCCAACAAAAGTCCATCTAGTCAAAGCTATGGTTTTTCCATAATCATGTATGGATGTAAGAGTTGGGCTATAAAAAAAAAAGCTGAGTGCTTTCTTTAGAATTGATGTTTTTGAACTGTGGTGTTGGAGAAGACTCTTGAGAGTCCCTTGGACTGCAAGGGGATCCAACCAGTCCATCCTAAAGGAAATAAGTCCTGAATATTCATTGGAAGGACTGATGCTGAAGCTGAAACTCCAATACTTTGGCCACCTGATGTGAAGAACTGACTCTTGGAAAAGACCCTAATGCTGGGAAAGATTGAAGGCGGGAGGAGAAGGGGATGACAGAGGATGAGATGGTTGGATGGCATCACCGACTTGATGGCATGAGTTTGAGCAAGCTCCAGGAGTTAGTGATGGGCAGGGAAGCCTGGTGTGCTGTAGTCCATGGGGTCTCAAATGATCAGACATGACTGAGTGACTGAACTGAAACTCAGTGATGGAACAACTGTTTTGTTCAAGATTGAGAAAGAAGTCTGACAGGGTTGTGTACTGTCACCCTGTTTGTTTAATCTATGTGCTGAGCACATCATGAGAAAAGCTGGGCTGGATGAGTTACAAGCTGGAATCAAGATAGGCGGGAGAAACACCAACAATCTCAGATATGTGAATGGTACCACTCTAATAGCACAAAATGAAGAGGAACTAAAGAGCTTCTTGATGAGGGTGAAGGAAGAGATTGAAAGCACCACTTAAAACTAAATAATAAAAAGTCTAAGATCATGATATCCAGCCCCATTATTTCATGACAAGTAGAGGAGGAAAAGGTGGAAATAGTGACAGATTTCCTCTTCTTAGGCTCTAAATTCACTGCAGATGGTGACTAGCCATGTAATCAGAAAATGTCTGATTCTTGGCAAGAAAGCTATGACAAGCCTAGACAGTGTGTTGAAAAGCAGAGACATCCATCACTCTGCCAACAAAGGTCTGCCTAGTCAAGGCTATGGTCTTCCCAGTGGTCACATACAGCTGTGAGAGCTGGACCATAAAGAAGGCAGAGCTCTGAAGAGTTGATCCCTTTGACCTGTGGTAGTGGAGAAGACTCCTGCCTGTCCCTTGCACAGCAAGGAGTGAAAGCAGTCAATCCTAAGAGAAATCAACCCTTATACTCATTAGAAGGACTGATGCTGAAACTGAAACTCCAGTATTTTAGTCATCTGATGCTAACAGCTGACTCAATGGAAAAGTCCCTGATGCTGGGAAAGATTGAGGGCAGAAGAGGGCATTAGAGAATGAGATGGCTGAATGGCATCATGGATGCAATAAACATGAACTTGGGCAAACTTGAGAGATGATGAGGGACAGGGAGGCCTGGTGTGCTGCGTTCCACAAAGTCACAAAGAGTCAGACATGACTGGGCAATTGAGCTCAACAACAACAAGTCCCTAAGTAGAGAACCTGGCTCAATCAAGTCTGAATTTCTACCACGAGATGATAGATGACTGCGGTTTTAGGCCACTGAATTTGGGGCCAATTATATGCAATATAAAAAGCATGCAGGGAAATCTGTACCAGTAGGGAAAGTAGGAGGACACAAACTTTGACCTTGCCAAGGTCAAAGAATATTCAGTTTCACATTCTGTCCTGCAAAGGCAAACCGGGATGTTTCAAATGGATCAGAATGGGGGGAGGCAAGAAACCAGATTCTAAAATAGGCTCAAGGAGCTCATGAGCTGGAGAGAAGATGTTTGGTCTCAAAAGAAGAAGCTTAATTTCTATCTTCAAACACTGAATGAGCTGTCTTGTGTCAGAGGTGTTAGACATGCCCAAATGACCGGAAGCACAAGATGGATGCTCTCTCAACATAAGGAAGAAAGTTCTAACATCCAAGATGCCTAGAAATGGAAAGGACTACATTTGTTATTTAGACTCCTAATTTATTCCAAGTACACAGTGTACAGTTGAATTAAATGGGAAACTAGGGGAGGAATTAAGCTAAATTAGTGGAGACTAGAAAACAGACTATAATCATGGGCTGTATTAAAAGCTCCCCCAACCCACAGTCTCTATGATTCTATGTTCAAATGCACCTTCAAAGGATTTAAAGCACACTTTCACAGACTGAAGCTAAGAATGTGGAGGTGATGCTTAAATGTACCTTCAAAGGATTAATACCACTTTCACAGATTGAACCTAAGAATGTGGGGGTGAATGCAGATGGCATTGAGTCAGGAACAAATTGACACCTGAATCTTTCCCTTCTTGAAAATTTCCCAAAGGAAGAGCATAAACCAAGGAAAAGGGAAAACTCTAGCACACTCAGGGGCTTTAGCCCAAACCTCAGAGTACAATTCTGCCAGGTGTGACTGCACCTTGTAGAATACTCTGACTTCTGGGAGGATTTCCTGATGGTCTGATGCCAAAGCACTCTAAAGGCCTACCCTGATCATTTCACCCCCAAAACACAAGTCTGAGTCTTGGACCTTAACACTTCTGATTTTAGAAAAGACAATTCCTGCCAAGGAAAGGCAGAAAAGAGTAAAGAAGACCAGGTAAGGAACGCAACGACCAGAGGGAGCTGACCAATGTACATTCCCACCCACAATATAGGAGGGTTCCCTTTTCTCCTGATGTAGTTTTTCCTATTCCTAAGCACTGGATGCCTTCTCAGTGGGCCCTCTCAATCTGGAAATTCATGTATTTCAGTTCTAAAATTTCCTACCTGTATCATTTCTGTCAGTTCCCTATTCTCTCCTCCCCCACATGCAAGCTGGGTGTGGTAAACTCAGAGGTGTAATAAACATTGTAAGCAGGTGGCTGGCATGTTTGCACAGCTTTGAGCCCTACCCAGGGTATAAGGGAAAGTACCTGCTTTTCCTATCCTTGGTTCTAGAGAATAAGGGCTTTCCTTTCCAGAAACATTGCCTAAGTAGAGAAAAGCAGGCAATCCCCTAACCCCCAAAATGTCCAAAGCCAGCGGAAAAGCAATAGGTCTGCAGTACTCAGAATCACCCTCTCATGAGTCCATCTGACTGCTGCAGTCTGAACTGACCAATTCAGCTGCTATTTCTTCTAGAAAACCTTGATGCCCACCCTCTACATCCCTCTCCCTATAGGACAGAACTCCCTGTGTAGACTTCCCACCCAACCTTTTTTTTTAATTTTTATTTTATATGGAAGTATAGTCAATTTACAATATGGTGTTAGTTTCAAGTGTACAGCAAAGTTATTCAGATATATGTATATAAATATCTCCATTTTTTTCAGATTCATTTATCATACCAGTTGTTGCAGAATACTGAGTAGAGTTCCCTGTATTACACAGAAAGTACTTGTTTGTTATCTATTTTATATATGGTAGTGTGTACATGTTTATCCCTCCCACCGAACTTTCATTGCAAATAACTTTCTCCCCTCCATTTTCTCTGTTCTTACTTTCTGAAATTTATATTAGCTAGATGTTAGACCTGGACTTCATGGATTATCTAATTTTATCTTTTCCTATTTCTCATCTCTATTATTTTTATACTTCTGGCTAGGAGACTTCTGAAAGCCTATCTCCCAACACATCTATGTAATATTTAAATTCTTGATATTATATTTTTAATCTCCAATAACACTTTATTTTCAGACTTTTATTTTTTTCTACATATAGCTTCTTCTTGTTTGGGGAAAGCAATAGTTTGTCTATTTAGTTACGGTGAGTTTCTAAGTTTTCTTCTGCTTCCCACCATGACCTTTGTACTCTTTTTTCCTGCGGTTTTTGCTTGCTTTTGTTTGAATTTTTGACATTGTTTTGTCTCTTGTTCACACTTAAAGCACTCCTTAAATGCCTGGTGGCTTTCAGCTGTCCATAGTTCAGCTTGAGGAACTCAAATTGGTTGGAAGCACGACCTGGAAGAGGGAAAGCTTATCAGCTGAGGAGTGACAAGGATGCCACTGGCTTTCTCGTTGTTAAAGAGTAAGGAATTTTGCATCTCTTCAATGCCTACTGCAGAAAAGAACTGCTATCTCAGAGATGGCTTCTCTCTCTGTACTTTCATGCACTCCCTATCTATACTCTGCCTACAGTGTCTACTCTGTGATCAGAATAGCTACTGAAGACCCTCTGTTTTGATCAGGCACGAAAACAGTAGCCAGTTTATAAGTGCCATGGAAAAGACATGTGTTCCACAAGCTTCCCACATGGCTGACCACTTCTATGTGGCAAAGTGATTCAGACTCTTTGAACAAGCAACCCAACCCTCTCTCTATGCTGCTGTCTCCTGGCCCTGCAAATTTCAGCTTGTTGAACTATTCCATATATGGTAAATGCTGCCAAGGGAGCTGAGGACAGATCACAAGGCGGCACAGCCATCTCTCTCAGCCATCGCCAATGATGATCAGTGACTCCATCTTCAAAGGAGGATATCAGGGTCCTCACTTTGGTTTGATGCCAAAGCCCTGGTTTGTGCCATTGTAAAAGGAAAGAGTCAATTTTAACTCTTCTGTGCTAGATCTGTTTCTTTGGCCACTTTGGTTATTATAGTCACACATAATGGCTTGCCTCAGAGAATCCCGCCCCTCTGTCTGACTGGTAAGCTGAAGTGCCTTTGTTCAGAAATCTGTCTGCCTGTGGATGGCAGGAAGGAAGAAATTAACACAACCCCCTACCTGAGGTTTGCCATTCTAGGAGATACTTGTAAGATTTTACTTTCTTTCCTCACCTCCCACCATCTCTGATCCATAAAAGAACCTGGCACCCAAACCCCAACAAGATGGTTATTTTGAAACACTAGTTTGCCAATCTCAGTCAACCAGCTTTCTGAATAAAGTTGTCTTGTGCAGCCAGCAGAACAAGCTTGGACTCAGTAACACCATAACTGGCTTTCACCTTACCCTGTGGAATTTACTTTTGTCCTGTAAAAAGAATGTTGTTTCCAGGGGAATAGGGTGCCAGCATTCCATTTGGTACTGCCAGGCAAGGTAGTAAGGGCACCAGAGGAAAACCCCAGAAGATGCTGCTTCTCCTGCTCAGCTGTCTCCTGCCCACCACCAATGGGAAAAACTGCCTCCAGTGCTGGCAAGAGCTGCCTGCATTAATAGATTATGACCTGCAGATTCTTTGGGGCACTCCAGGGCCACCTGCAGAGCTCTCCCAAAGCCTCCATTCCCTATTTATGGACAATCATTCTTCTCCTGATAACTCATACCTTGGTGAGGCACAGCCAGGAGACCCAGGGATCAGGGCTGACCCCTTTACCTGGCCCGGGGTCTTAATCCCCTGACTTTGTCCCAAACCCCATTCTCAGGTCAAGATCATTTGGAGGAAGCAGCAGGAACATTATTCACTCACATAGATAAAGCCATTAAGAAGCTTCGAGATGGTGAGGAAGCCTAGCATCCTAGGGCCCCAGGGCTTGGGTTAACAAAACCTGATCCTCCAAGGCATTCTCTGAAGACCACTGGCATGTGGTGGGGCAGTGTTGTGAAGGGTAGGATTGGACACAGTATCTATCTGTGTGTTCTACAGAATTTGTGTCTGAAAAAACTGGTTTGAATTCCTAATCTTGAGAAAGTTAGGTTATTGACTCCACCTATGGAACAAACAGCGAAAGCACCCCTTCCCTCTTGCTCCACCCAGATAAGCCATCACTTTTGGAAGAGGTTCGTGTCCTGAAGCAGCAATTTTCCAAGCAGCTGGAGGATGTATCTGAGGGTCTGAAGAACAAGGGTGAGAGGTGGGGCTGGCCCCTGTTCATCACCCAGCCCTTCACTTCCCAGAGACCTGATGAAGCAGAGTCCAATCTGCTGCCCTCTTTGGGCCCTTCCCCTGCCCTTACCTGGGGCACCTAACCACACTTTCTCCCAGCTATGATTCCTGCTCACACCCCAGTCCTTCCCAGCTCTGTCTGCCTCCCCAGCATCTCAGTCTCTCTGCCATTTCACCCTCCTGGGCAGCCTGCAATGAGTCCTGTGGTGAGTATTTTGGGGACCAGGTCTGGGTGAGGGGTGAGGGGCACCTGACTCTCTCTAAGGCTCCTACCCATTCTCTCTCACAGACATCCGCTCCACATTGGAGGTAATCAGTTGCACCACATGCCAGAAACACTTCCTGACCTGCCAAGACCCCGATCTCTGCCCAGGTCAGTGGCGAACCAACCTTCTTGCCCTCCAGCCTCCCTGCCTCCACTCCAGGTCCATTGGCTTCGTCTGGAATGTCTTCGTCCTCTATCTACCCCTGATCCCTTTGTGCTCCTCTTCCTCCCTGGGGAAGGTGGCACCTCCCAGGGTGTCTGGATTCCACATGTCCAGCTTCAGAGCCACAGAGCCATCTGCCTCTAGGATGTGCTCTCAGGGGGCTTGTCAGGTCCCTAAAGTCAGCATGCCTGGGGACATGTCCAAACCCATTTCAATTCCCCCAAATCTACTCTTCCTTCAAGCCCCCTCTAAGCAAACGTCTCACTCAAGTCCTCAACCTCCTAAACCAGGAGTCTCCCTCCCTTACTCAGAGGATGTAGTCACCAGGTCTTGCTAAAGAATTCTTCAACATGTTACCATATGATCCTTCCAAACTCCTCTTCTCAGCTTCACCTCTTCTGGATTGTGGCAGAATCTCCTAACTGGCCTCCCTGCCTCTCCTGGTCACCTCTCACTCAGCAATTAAAGAACTCTGTCTCTAAAGGAGCCAATCTACCTCTGACACTCCCTGTTACAACTTTCAGTGGCTCCCAGTGGCCCCCAGATAAAGCACACCCACCTGGAGAGGCCTTGCTCACCTGTACCCTCCCCTATCTTCCCAGACACACAGAGCTGCTGACATGCTGGACAGACAGCTTCATACTTCTGACCTTGAACACTCTGTGTGCTCTGCCTGGAACACAGTTTGGCTCCTTGACCATCTGAACTGAACTACTAGTCCTTCAAAGTCCAGCTCAGAATTCCTGTTTCCTAAGAAGCTTTTCATGACTAGCTCCGAGCTAGTTGACCTGGAGCTCACCGACCCTCCCGGTGATCGGTCAGCCCGTGCCCTGCCCTGCTCTGCTCCCCTGGGACACCACAGCAGACTCTTTGGTTTCTTTCCCTCCTAGAGATCAGGGATCCTGTTCTACATCTCTAGATGTAGGTGGGCATACAGTAGGTGCTCAGTGTCTACAAACAGATGACTGAGTGGGTGAATAAAAGGAAAGAATGCAGTCTTCTCTTGGAGCTGATATAGCCCTGTCTGCTCCCTAATTACTGGCTCTCCCTTTCCCCCTCTCCCCACAGCATGGACTGGGAAGAACTTCATGTGGGCTATGGGCATCGGCTTCGCTCTGCCCCTGGCGATCCTAGCTGGAGGTGGGTGAGTGCCTGCTCCAAGCCCCATGTTCCCAAGGAAGACACGCCTACAGCTTGACTGACCCATCTCCATCCTGTTTCCTGGCCCAGATGTTACATTTTCTGGCTCAAGAAGAAGAAAAAGGAGGAGGAGGAGGAGGAGGAGGAGGAGGAGGAGGAGGAGGCAAAAAAGGTCCTGGGACATCCAGGATCCCCAAGGAGAGAAAGCTGTGTCTGCCTGGGGGTAGAAAGTTTAGAGGCCCGAAGTTTGGTTCCCTGGGCCTGGTTTCCAAAGCAGTGTAGGATCGAGGGCTGGGACTCAGGAAAGCCACCATCAGCCCCCAGTGTGAGCAGACCCATCCAGGGCCAGGCACCCGGGACAGAGCAGGAGCAAAGCCTTCAATCTCCAACTGACCCACAAAGTGCTCCCTGCCCATAGCTGTCTATCATCCCTCTGCAGCACCCACCTCTATCCTTCACCACCCTGCTGCCTGACTGCACAGACTGCCAACAATCCCCCTGGCCTCCTGCTCCTGGTTGGGTTTGGCCAGCTGGAGGTCAGAGGCAGAAGCAGGCCTGCTTCTCCTCTCTTGGCAGGGTCCCACCTGGCCACTTGTCACCTTCAACTGAACAAAGGTCCCAGCTGCTGTCAGGAAGCTCTCTTACCTCTGGGTTCTGGTAACTCTCCCTCTCCCAACCCCTCCAACCTGGTGGGGTGGTAACAGCTCTGAAGTTCTGAGGCCCAGGAAAGTGCATTCTCTCTTGAGGTTTCTCTACACCCATGCTTTGTAAATGTCTTTTATTAAAACACCCTCCTCATACTCTGATGCACTGTGCCATCCGCTTCCTGCTGGACCCTGCATGAGTACAGCTGGCACTATGATCCTCCCCACATGGGCCCACAAAGACTGTCCCACGTCCTCAACCTCTTCCCGCCAGCCCAACACCCTTCCCTTTCAGGAAGATCTCTCTCCTAGTCCAGAAGTGGTAACTCCACAGAATCACACTCGCCTCTCCTGATTTCAACACCAGAGTTGAGGGCAGCAATGGCCTGGGCCCCTTGAGACGTTCCTGTGTCTGGGTGTGGAAGGCATGAAGTGCAAGTGTTAGTTGCTCAGTCATATCCGACTCTTTGCAACCCCATGGTCTATAGCCAGGAGGGTCTTTGGACCATAGGTGTGGAAGAGAAGAGGTAAGAGGCCTGTTGGAGGCCCCAGCAAAGGCAGGGACTAGCAGAACCCCCCACCCTGAGAAAACAGGTTCCAAGTCACATCAGTAGCAGACCTCACCTGGGAACACCCAAGTTGCCAGAGGATCACAGGTGCTGCCAGCAGTGAACTTTACCAGCTCTGCCTGCCAGAGAATTTACCTCGTCCTCTTCCATCTTCCTCCAGATCCCTTTCCTTCTCAGCCCTCAAGGCTGCTAGGTTAAATGGAAATCCTGTGACCCTGAGGCACAGCTCTGCCCTTTCCCCTCAACCCTGTGCCCCTTCCCACTCATCCCGCAGCCTCTCAGTTTTGGTTCAGGCTCTCGCTGGAGACTGAATGGGAGGCCGCACCCAGATCTAGGACCCTGGTCTGCAGGTTGGCTCCCAGGACTGAAAGGAAGCAGGTCTGAGACCAGAGCTACGGATGGGCAGCCCAGACCCTGGGCTCAAATCCTGACTCTGATGTTGAGGTTCTGGATTCCCCTCTCTGCATCTGTTTCCCCTCTGAGCACACAGCAGGGGATGCAATGTTCTAGCCAGGCTGGTATGCCCACTGGGTTCATAAATGCCATCCCATATTTGCTCAGACTGTGGGTCCAAAATCAATGCCTCGTCCCCTTCCCCATCTACAGTCCACTGAAATCCTGCTGGAGCCCATGGCCCATTTCCTAAAACAGGGTCTCTTGTCCCCTTTGGTTCTACTGGTGTTGCCTCCTCAGAGCTGGAAGTAGGCTGACTTCAGCATCACTATCCGGCAGTAAGGTACACTCCCTGGGCAGGGCAGGGAGGAGAATGCAAGAGACCAAGGTGAGACATAAACAGAACAGAACGTAAGCAGCAGCCTGGGCGGGAAGCACCATGGCCATGGGCAGCTGTGGGTATCCAGCTGCAGGCATCTCCAGCTCACCACACCAGGAATCCAGGAAGGCCTCCTGGAGGTGGTGTCTTCAACTGTGAGAGGCCAGGGAAGATGGAAGGGAGGGAAGAGTGTTTTCACTGAGGATCCAGCAATACAGAGAGGAGGTACAGAAGACCTTGAGAGAGTTCAAGAGCCCCAAAGAACGTGGCTGAAGGGAGAGGCCCGGATAAGAGGCTGGTGAAAGGGAGGATAACAGGGGATCCCAAGCCCATGTGGGTCCAAGCAAGCCTAAGAAAAAACCCACGTGGGACTCCTGGCACAGTAGGAGGGTAGGGCAGGCTGGGGGAGAGACAGCAGAGGGTTTTGTCAGAGGCAGACTGAAGTCCCCAGGAGGGAAGAGTCCATAGACTCAGGTGTTGGGAAAAGCGTATGATCAGGACCTGCTGCTGCTAAGTCGCTTCAGTCGTGTCCAACTCTGTGCGACCCCATAGACAGCAGCCCACTAGGCTCCTCTGTCCCTGGGATTCTCCAGGCAAGAATACTGGAGTGGGTTGCCATTTCCTTCCCCAATGCATGAAAGTAAAAAGTGAAAGTGAAGTCGCTCAGTCGTGCCCAACTCTTAGCGACCCCATGGACTGCAGCCTACCAGGCTCCTCCGTCTGTGGGATTTTCCAGGCAAGAGTACTGGAGTGAGTTGCCATTGCCTTCTCCGAACAGGACCTACTCATAGCCATTCTGAATGACTGGGCAGAGCCCCAGTAACTGTCATTGGAACTCAGGGGTCCGTGGTTCTCTGCACGTCTGTGAAAGCTGGTTGCCACCTAGGACCTAGAAAAAGTCAAACTCCCTTGGCCATGATTTGTTTTCCTATTTGTATTTAAATTGGGACTTAGACTACTACCTCAAATGAATCCAGAGCAACTGTTTTCTGGTGCCTGCAGTAAAAGCAGGAAACTCTGGTATAATTTATATGAAGTAAGTTTGTGTGTTTGTATGCATATATCTCTTAACACATTTTTTATTATTTGTGGGCATATTGGCATGAAAACTAGATATACTAATTTCTGCTAGAGTAGAAACATTAAGGATTTTTGGGTCAGGCAAATGTTGACCAAAATACAGGTTCTGGAGGACCCCTGCTTCTGGCTGTGACAGGCAGCTCAGAGCAGACCAACACTCCCACCAAGGGCAACTATAAATAAAGCATGTCCAAAGACCAGAACAAGACAGGAAGTCTGTTTAGGGCACCAGATGAAGAAGGCCCTCTGTGCCTGAGCTCCCCAAGTGAAGAGAGCTCTCTGCACTGAGCCCATGTCCTGCCATGACTGTCCCTGGGCCTTTCAGGCTCAGCAGATCGGGTTAAGAGGGAGGCTGAGGTGCTGGGCCAAGGATGACTGCCATGTTTGGAGCAGCCAAGAGAATTTCAGCAATACCATGGGACCGCAAATTTAGAAGCTGGAGTTCTAGCTTGCCCACACAGAATGAGAGGTCCCAGAAAGCAGGGGGATGCTTTCAGAAAGCACTGTATTTCTTCCTGCTCCTTCAAGGTGCCTCCCCATTCTTAAGCAGCACAGGCTTAAGATTTCTAAAGACAAAGAAATCTAGCAGAAAGGATCTGAAATGTAATTTATCACAGATTGGAATGCTTGGGAAATAAAAGCTGGCCTTCACAACCCACACAGGAAGACAAACTTTGATAAACACCTCAGGGTATTTTGGTTAGAAAGGTTATAGCTTAAAAGAGGGAGTGTATCAGTGGCAGACTAATTCTTACAAAGGATGGAACTCAGACTGACGGCCCCTCAGTCTCTGACAAAATTGAAGAGACCTGTTCTTCCTCCATATCACTGCTGAAGGAGAGAGTAAATACCTTCGGAAGGAAAATGATACCATCTAGAGCCACTACTATGTTTCATTTATATGGCCTAGTATTCAAATAAATGTTAACAGGCACACAAAAACAAGATCGAGAGAAAAAGCAAATAATAGAAATAAGTCTACAAGGGATCCGTATATCAGAGTTATCTGTTATAAATTTTAATAACTGGATGATGCATCCAAAAATATTTTTTTCAGATAAAATTGACATTATGACATTGTGTTAGTTTAAGGAGTATGTGTTGATTTTATATACTTATATATTGCAAAGTAGTTACTGCCGCAGCCTTAACTATCCCTTCCATAAAGTCATACGACTACTTTTTGTGGTGAGAACATTTAATATCTACTAGCAAGTTTCAAGTACATAATACAGTATTATGAACTATCATAACCAGGCAGCAGTACATTAGATCTTTAAAACTGATTTGTCTTTTAACTAGAAGTTTGTACCTTTTGACCAAGTCTCCCTCTTTCTCCTACCCCCTAACCCCTGGCAACACCATTCTACTCTGTTTCTGTGAGTTTGTTTTCTAAAGATTCCACATATAAGTGATATTGTATAGTACTGGTCTTTCTCTGTCTGACTTATTTCACTTAGCATGAAGCCATCATGTTTCCATCCGTGTTACTAAAAATGGCAGAATTTCCTTCTTTCTCATGGCTAAATAACATTCCATTATCCATTCATCTGTTGACAGACTCTTGGGTTGTTTCCTCCTCTTGGCTATTGTGAATAATGCTGCAAAGAACATGGAAGTGCAGATATGTCTTCAAGAGGCTGTTTTCACTTCCTTTGGAAATATAACCAGAAGTGGGATGTATGGATCACATGGTAGTTCTATTTTTCATTGTTTAGGATCCTCCATGCAGTTCTCCATAGTGGCTACACAAATTCATATTTCCACTAAAAGTGCATAAGGGTTTCCTTTTTTCTACATCCTCACTAGCACTTGTTAATTCTTGTCTTTTTGATAATAGCCATTCTAATAGGTATAAGGTGATACCCCATTGTTTAGATATTCATTTTCCTAATGGTTTGTGATGCTGAGCACCTTTTCATGTATTTGTTTGTGTTTCAGTTCAGTTCAGTTCAGTTCAGTAGCTCAGTCGTGTCCGACTCTTTGCGACCCCATGAAGAAAATGTCTATTCAGATCTTCTGCCCATTTTTATTTGAATTGTTTGGATTTTTTTTCCATTGAGTTATATGAGTTTTATATATTTTGGATGCTAACCCCTTATTAGATATTAATATATGATTTGAAAATATTTTCTCCCATTCCATATGTTGTCTTTTCATTTTGTTGATGGTTTCTTTTGCTGTGGAGAAGCTTTTAAGTTTAATATAGTCCCGCTTGATTATTTTTGTTTTTATTGCCTTTGCAAAAAAAATCACTGCTAAGACCAACACCAAGGAGGTTTTTTCCTGTTGCTTGTTTGTTTGCTTAAGAGTTTTAGAGTCTCAGGTCTTATTGTCAAGTCTTTAATCCATTTCAAGTTAATTTTTGTGAGTGATAAGATTGGGGCTAATATCAATCTTCTGCATGCCGTTATGTAGTTTTCCCAGCATTACTTATTGAAAAGTTCTTTTCCCTTTGACTACACTTGGCTTCTTTGTCAAATATTACTTGCCTATGCAAGTAATATGCAAGAGCTTATTTCTGTACTGTCAACCTGCTCCATTAGTACAGGTTTGTTTTTATGCCAGTATCATACTGTTTTGATTACTATAGCTTAGTAGCACAGTTTGAAATAAGGAAGTGCGATGCCTCCAACTTTGTTTCTTCTCAATATTGCTTTGGCTATATTGGTTGTTTGTGGTTCCACAGAGATTTTAGGATTGCCATTCTCTTTCTGTGAAAAATGTCATTGGAATTGATTTTATATATGGCTTAGAGTAGTACAGACATTTTAACAATATTTATTCTTTCAATTCAAAAACATGAGATCTCTGCATTTGTTCGTGTCTTCTTCAATCTCTGTCATGAAAGTATTATAGCACTTAGTGTATACATCTTTCATCTGCTTAGTTAAATTTATTCCTAAGTATTTTTTAATGCTATCATGAATGGGATTTTTCATATCTTTTTCAAATATAATGTTAGTGTATAGAAAAGAAATAATTATGTCTGTTAATTTTGTGTGATGCAATGCACTTTACTGAATTCATTGGTTAATTCTAAAAGGTTTTTGGTGGGATCTTGGGATTTCTGTGTATAAGATCAGATCATCTGTAAGCCAAAACAGTTTTACTTCTCCCTTTCTGATTTGGATAGGGCTTCGGTGGCTCAGATGGTAAAGAACCTGCTTTCAATGTGGGAGACCCCTGGGTCAGGAAGACACCGTGGAGAAGGGAATGGAAACCCACTCTAGTATTCTTGCTGGAGAAGTCTATAGACAGAGGCTACGGTCCATGGGATGGCAAAGAGTCGGACACGACTGAGCAACTAACACTTTTCACTTTCTGATTTAGATAACTTTTATTTCTTTTCTGCCAGATTAGTCTGGCTAGGACTTCCAGTACTAAGTGTTAAATGGGCATTCTTGTCTTGTTACAGATCTTAGAGGAAAAACTTTCAATCTTTCACCTTTCGGTATGGTGCTATCTGTGGGCTTGTCATGTGTGGCCTTTACGTTAAAGCATATTTCTTCTATACCAAATTTTGTTAAGTGTTTTTAATCATGAAAGGATGTTTTGTCAAATGCTTATTCTGTATCTATTGAGATAATTTTATGATTTTTATCTTTCATTATAATGTGGTGTACACATTAATTGATTTTCATATGCTGAACCATCCTTGCAACCCAGAGATAAATCCCATGTGATCATGGTGTATAGTCCTTTTAATGTGATGGTGAATTTGATTTGCTAATATTTTGTTGAGAATTTTTGCATCTATAGCTTATCAGGTATATTGGCCTGTAGTTTCTTTCTCTTGTAATACCCTTATTCGGCTTTCTATTAGAGTGATGCTGGCCTTGTAAAATGAGTTTAAGTGTGTTACCTCCTCTTCATTTTTTTAGAAAACTTTGAGATGGATTGGTGTTATTCTTCTTTAAGTCTTTGGTATAATTCACCAGTGAAACTATCTTTTCCTGGGCTTTTCTTTCTAACTATTGATTCAGTCTCCTTACTTTTTATTGGTCTGTTCAAATTTTCTATTTCTTCATGATTCAGTTTTGATAGGTACTGTGTTTCTAGAAATTTATCCATTTCTTCTAGGTTATCCAATTTGTTGACATATAATTGTTTGTACCTGTCACTTACAATCCTTTGTATTTCTGTGGTATCACTTGAAATGTCTTCTCTTTAATTTCTGACTTTGAGTTCTATCCCTTTTTTCTTTTTTTATATAAATTTATTTGTTTTAATTGGAGGTTAATTACTTTACAATATTGTACTGGTTTTGCCATACATCAACATGAATCCACCACAGGTATACATGTGTTCCGCATCCTGAACCCCCCTCCCTCCTCCCTCCCCATACTATCCCTCTGGTTCATCCCAGTGCACCAGCCCCAAGCATCCAGTATCATGCATTGAACCTGGACTGGCGATTCATTTCATATATGATATTATACATGTTTCAGTGCCATTCTCCCAAATCATCCCACCCTCTCCCTCTCCCACAGAGTCCAAAAGACTGTTCTATACATCTGTGTCTCTTTTGCTGTCTCACATACAGGGTTATTGTTAGGATCTTTCTAAATTCCATATATATGCATTAGTATACTGTATCGGTATTTTTCTTTCTCGCTTACTTCACTCTATATAATAGGCTCCAGTTTCATTCACTTCATTAGAACTGATTCAAATGTATTCATTTTAATGGCTGAGTAATACTCCATTTTGTATATGTACCACAGCTTTCTTATCCATTCATCTGCATTTCTCTGATAATGAGTGATGTTGAGCATCTTTCCATGTGTTTGTTAGCCATCTGTATGTCTTCTTTGGAGAAATATCTATTTAGTTCTTTGGCCCATTTTTTGATTGGGTCGTTTATTTTTCTGGAATTGAGCTGTAGGAGTTGCTTGTATATTTTGAGATTAGTTGTTTGTCAGTTGCTTCACTTGCTATTATTTTCTCCCATTCTGAAGGCTGTCTTTTCACCTTGCTTATAGTTTCCTTTGTTGTGCAGAAGCTTTTAAGTTTAATTAGGTCCCATTTGTTTACTTTATTTTCAATATTCTGGGAGGTGGGTCATAGAGGATCCTGCTGTGATGTATGTCGGAGAGTGTTTTGCCTATGTTCTCCTCTAGGAGTTTTATAGTTTCTGGTCTTATGTTTAGATCTTTAATCCATTTTGAGTTTATTTTTGTGTATGGTGTTAGAAAGTGTTCTAGTTTCATTCTTTTACAAGTGGTTGACCAGTTTTCCCAGCACCACTTGTTAAAGAGATTGTCTTTAATTCATTGTATATTCTTGCCTCCTTTGTCAAAGATAAGGTGTCCATAGGTGCGTGGATTTATCTCCAGGCTTTCTATTTTGTTCCATTGATCTATATTTCTGTCTTTGTGCCAGTACCATACTATCTTGATGACTGTGGCTTTGTAGTAGAGCCTGAAGTCAGCAGGTTGATTCCTCCAGTTCATTCTTCTTGCTCAAGATTGCTTTGGCTATTCGAGGTTTTTTGTATTTCCATACAAATTGTGAAATTATTTGTTCTAGTTCTGTGAAAAATACCGCTGGTAGCTTGATAGGGATTGCATTGAATCTATAAATTGCTTTGGGTAGTATACTCATTTTCACCATATTGATTCTTATGATACATGAACATGGTATATTTCTCCATCTATTAGTGTCCTCTTTGATTTCTTTCACCAGTGTTTTATGGTTTTCTATATATAGGTCTTTAGATTCTTTAGGTAGATATATTCCTAAGTATTTTATTCTTTTCGTTGCAATGGTGAATGGAATTGTTTCCTTAATTTCTCTTTCTATTTTCTCATTGTTAGTGTATAGGAATGCAAGGGATTTCTGTGTGTTGGTGTTATATCCTGCAACATTATATATTCATTGATTAGCTCTAGTAATTTTCTGGTGGAGTCTTTAGGGTTTTCTATGTAGAGGATCATGTCATCTGCAAACAGTGAGAGTTTTACTTCTTCTTTTCCAACTTGGATTCCTTTTATTTTTTTTTCTGCTCTGATTCCTGAGGCCAAAACTTCCAAAACTATGTTGAATAGTAGCGGTGAAAGTGGGCACCCTAGTCTTGTTCCTGACTTTAGGGGAAATGCTTTCAATTTTTCACCATTGAGGATAATGTTTGCTGTGGGTTTGTCGTATATAGCTTTTATTATGTTGAGGTATGTTCCTTCTATTCCTGCTTTCTGGAGAGTTTTTATCATAAATGGATGTTGAATTTTTTCAAAGGCTTTCTCTGCATCTACTGAGATAATCATATGGCTTTTATTTTTCAATTTGTTAATGTGGTGTATTACATTGATTGATTTGTGGATATTGAAGAATCCTTGCATCCCTGGGATAAAGCCCACTTGGTCATGGTGTATGATCTTTTTAATGTGTTGTTGGATTCTGATTGCTAGAATTTTGTTAAGGATTTCTGCATCTATGTTCATCACTGATATTGGCCTGTAGTTTTCTTTTGTTGTGGCATCTTTGTCTGGTTTTGGTATTAGGGTGATGGTGGCCTCAGAGAATGAGTTTGGAAGTTTACCTTCCTCTGCAATTTTCTGGAAAAGTTTGAGTAGGATAAGTGTTAGCTCTTCTCTAAATTTTTGGTAGAATTCATCTGTGAAGGCGTCTGGACCTGGGCTTTTGTTTGCTGGAAGTTTTCTGATTACAGTTTCAATTTCCATGCTTGTGATGGGTCTGTGAAGATTTTCTATTTCTTCCTGGTTCAGCTTTGGAAAGTTGTATTTTTCTAAGAATTTGTCCATTTCTTCCACGTTGTCCATTTTATTGGCATATAATTGCTGATAGTAGTCTCTTATGATCCTTTGTATTTCAGTGCTTTCTGTTGTGATCTCTCCATTTTCATTTCTAATTTTATTGATTGGATTTTTCTCCCTTTGTTTCTTGATGAGTCTTGCTAAAGTTTTGTCAATTTTATTTATCCTTTCAAAGAACCAGCTTTTGGCTTTGTTGATTTTTGCTATGGTCTCTTTTGTTTATTTTGCATTTATTTTTGCCCTAATTTTTAAGATTTCTTTCCTTCTACTAATCCTGGGGTTCTTCATTTCTTCCTTTTCTAGTTGCTTTACATGTCCAGTTAGGTTATTTATTTGACTTTTTTCTTGTTTCCTGAGGTATGCCTGTATTGTATGAACTTTCCCCTTAGCACTGCTTTTACAGTGTCCCACAGGTTTTGGGTTGTTGTGTTTTCCTTTTCATTCATTTCTATGCATATTTTGATTTCTTTTTTTAATTTCTTCTGTGATTTGTTGGTTAGTCAGCAGCGTGCTGTTCAGCCTCCATATGTTGGAATTTTTAATAGTTTTTCTTCTGTAATTGAGATCTAATCTTACTGCATTGTGGTCAGAAAAGATGCTTGGAATGATTTCAGTTTTTTTGAATTTACCAAGGCTAGATTTATGGCCTAAGATGTGATCTATCCTGGAGAAGGTTCCGTGTGAGCTTGAGAAAAAGGTGAAATTCATTGGTTTGGGATAAAATGTCCTATAGATATCAATTCGGTCTAACTGGTCTATTGTATCATTTAAAGTTTGTGCTTCCTTGTTAATTTTCTGTTTACTTGATCTATCCATAGGTGTGAGTGGGGTATTAAAGTCTCCCACTATTATTGTGTTATTGTTAATTTCCCCTTTCATACTTGTTAGCATTTGTCTTACATATTGCGGTGCTCCTATGTTGGGTGCATATATATATATAAATATTATATCTTCTTCTTGGATTGATCCTTTGATCATGATGTAGTGTCCTTCTTTGTCTCTTTCACAGCCTTTGTTTTAAAGTCTATTATATCTGATGTGAGTAGTGCTACTCCTGCTTTCTTTCGGTCTCTATTTGCATGGAATATCTTCTTGCAGCCCTTCACTTTCCATCTGTATGTGTCCCTAGGTTTGAGGTGGGTCTCTTGTAGACAGCATATATAGGGGTCTTGTTTTCATATTCATTCAGCCAGTCTTTGTCTTTTGGTTGGGGCATTCAACCCATTTACATTTAAGGCAATTATTGATAAGTATGATCCCGTTGCCATTTACTTTGTTGTTTTGGGTTCGCATTTATAATGCATTTCTGTGTTTCCTGTCTAGAGAAGATCATTTAGCATTTGTTTAAGAGCTGGTTTGGTGGTGCTGAATTCTCTGAGCTTTTGCTTGTCTGCGAAGCTTTTGATTTCTCCTTCATATTTGAATGAGATTTTTGCTGGGTACAGTGGGATATGTACTACAATCTGGGTTGTAAGTTTTTCTCTTTCATCACTTTAAGTATGTCCTGCCATTCCCTTCTGGCCTGAAGAGTTTCTATTGAAAGATCAGCTATTATCCATATGGGAATCCCTTTGTGTGTTATTTGTTGCTTTTTTCTTGTTGCTTTTAATATTGCTCTTTGTATTTGATCTTCGTTAATTTGATTACTATGTGTCATGGGGTGTTTAGCCTTGGGTTTATCCTGTTTTGGACTCTCTGATCTTCTTGGATTTGGGTGGCTATTCCCTTCCCCATTTTAGGGAAGTTTTCAACTATTTTTCCTCAAGTATTTTCTCATGACCTTTCTTTTTGTCTCCTTCTTCTGTGACTCCTATGATTCAAATGTTGGAGTGTTTAACATTGACCCAGAGGTCTCTGAGATTGTCCTCATTTCTTTTAATTCTTTTTCCTTTTTCCCTCTCTGCTTTTCCTCTCTGTTCTTTACCTGCTGAATATTTACTACCACCATTCTATCTTCCACCTCACTTATCCTATCTCCTGCTTCAGTTATTCTACTGTTGGTTCCCTCCAAAGTGCTTTTTGATCTCATTTATTGCATTATTCATTATTGATTGACCCTTTTTTATTTCTTCTAGGTCCTTGTTTAACATTTCTTGCATCTCTCAATCCTTGTCTCCAGTCTATTTATCTGTAACTCCATTTTGTTTTCAAGATTTTGGATCATCTTTACTATCATTATGCTGAATTCTTTTTCAGGTAGACTCCCTTTCTCCTCCTCTTTTGTTTGTTTCAGTGGGCATTTATCATGTTCCTTTACCTGCTGAATATTTCCCTGCCTTTTCATTTTGTTTAGATTGCTGTGTTTGGAGTGGCCTTTCTGTATGCTGGAAGTTTGTGGCTCCTTTTTATTGTGGAGGTTTCTCCATGTGTGGAGTTGGATGAGTGGCTTGTCAAGATTTCCTGATTAGGGAAGCTTGCTTTCATGTTCTGGTGGGTGGAGCTGGATCTCTTCTCTTTGGAGCACAATGAAGTGTCCAGTGGTGAGTTTTGAGGTGTCTATGGGTTTGGTGTGACTTTTGGTCACCTGTATTTTAAGGCTCAGGGTTATGCTCCTGTATTGCTGGAGAATTAGCTTGGTATGTCTTGCTCTGAAACTTGTTGGCTCTTGGGTGGAGCTTGATTGCAGTGTAGGTATGGAGGTTTTAGATGAGCTCTTGTCGATTAATGTTCCCTGGAGTCAGGAGTTTTCTGGTGTTCTCAAGTTTTGTATTTAAGACTCCTGACTCTGGCCTTCAGTCTTATTCTTACAGTAGCCTCAAGACTTCTCCATCCATACAGCACCAATGATAAAACATCTAGGTTAATGGTGAAAAGATTCTCCACAGTGAGGGACATCCAGAGAGGTTCACAGAGTTGCATGGAGAAGAGAAGAAGGAGAAGGGAGATAGAGGTGACCAGGAGGAGAAGAGGGGGAGTCAAAAGGGGAGAGACCATTCTAGCCAGTAATCAGTTCCCTAAGTGTTCTCCACAGCCCAGAACACCTAAAGAGATTCACAGAGTTATGGAGAGAAGAGAAGGGGGAGGGAGGAGATAGATTTGACCTGGGGGAGAAAAAGGAGAGTCAAAAGGGGAGAGAGCAGTCAAGCCAGTAATCACACCCCTAAGTAAAAATGGGTACTGAAGATTAGTTTCATAAAGGTACAAACTTGATAACATATACCAAAAAGCAAAGATTAAAAATCTAGAGCAGAGGTTAGAGTCTCAAAAATACAATATTAGAAATACAAAACAAAATCACAAAAATTATTATATATATATATGAAATTTGTTTTAAAATAGGGTCTTTTTTGCAAGGTAATAGGTTATAAAAATGAAAAAGGGGTAATGAAGGACTTAAAAATTAATTTTAAAAATGATAATAGTAAAATATATCTAGGAATTTCTCTGGAGCTGTTGAGGGCAATGTGGGGTCATTTAAGTTTCAGATTGTTCCTTATACTTCTTCTCAAGGTCTATAGGCCCCTTCCAATGCTTAGTCACTGTTAACTACAGGGTTTTAATCTGTTGCACCTGTCACTTCCAAAGTGGTTCCCTCTTCTCTGTTTATTTTGGCTTCCTCTGTTTCCAAGTCTCTCCAGTGTCTAATTTCTGCCCGACACAAGGGGGCAAAGGTGGTCACTTATTTAGGCTCACTTGTTGAGTTGTGCTGTGGGGAGCAAGGAACACTGCAAACAAATATCACTGGCATGGGTGTGGAGTGCTCTCAGTGTATGGACCACACTGGGTTTGCCCCATCTCACAGTGTGTGTGCTTTCCCAATCTACACTGCTCAGGCTCCAGGTTGCTCTTCAGGGGAACTTTCCAAAGCAGGCCCTGGGTTTCATGCACTTCCCAGATCTAAGCTGCTCAAGTTCAGGTTCTCAGGTACTCCGCAAAGGCACAGACTCAGTTGGGCCTGCATTTTGTGCCCTTCCCAGGTCCAAGCAGCTCAGGCGACCAGGTGCTTGGCAAGCACACTGTACCAGGTGGTTTGTGCATCTTAAACACCTCCCCAGTCACAGCCCCTCAGATTCCTGGGTGCTCTGCAAGAGCGCCATCTCAGATGTGCCCTGTGTCTCCTCTGGGGAGCTGATCTCTGGCTGCGACCCTCCTGGCAGAGGTCAACTGTCCAGTATCCCAGGAAGATTTGGTTAGCAACTGGGAACCTGCTCACAATCTGGTGGAGGATGCCATCTCTGGGGTCAAGATTGCCTCTTGCCTTTCTGCTCTGGCTGTTGCCTGTCTGCCTCTCTGCCCCCGACCGGGGGATGGGCCAGTCCGCAGCCAGCTAGCTCTCCTTTGGTATTTGTTCAATCCTTTGATCCGTGAGCAGGCCCAGCTAGGTGATTTTACTCATTAAAAACTACTTAAGATGTCTTTTCAACAAATGACACTGGAGCAATTGGTCATCCATAGGCAAATACGACCCTAGACTTAAATCTCATACATTATTTTAAAATTAATTCAAAATGAATCATGGGGTTAAATATAAAACATAAATCTATAAAATCTTTAGTTTAAAACATAGGAGAAAACCTTCAGTATCTAGAACTAGGCAAATAATTCTTCAGTTCAGTTCAATTCAGTTCAGTCGCTCAGTCTTGTCTGACTCTTTCCGACCCCATGAATCGCAGCACGCCAGGCCTCCCTGTCCATCACCAACTCCCAGAGTTCACCTTCTTAGATGACATCAAAAGCATAATTCATAAAAAAAAATTGATAAATTAAGCTTTATCAAAATGAAGATATTTGCCCTGTGAAAGGCCCTGTTAAGAGGATGAAAATACAGGCTACAGAAAAGACATATGCAAACCACATATCACACAAAAGGCTAGGAGCTAGAATATATAATAAATTCTCAAAACTGAGCAAAAAAAGTCAAATAGTCTAATAGAAAATGGCCAAAAGACATGAAGAGACATTACACAGAGGAGAATATACAAGTGGCAAATAAGCACGTGACAAGGTAATCAACATGATTTGGCATTGAGAAATTGCCAGAAAAAGCCACAATGAGATACCACCACACATATATCCCAGGTACACTGGCACTGACATCAGCTGTACCAGTTGCTGGTGGGGATATGAAGCTAGTTGATCTCATATGGTGCTGGAGAAAAGGTGAAGTGGTACCTTGCATAGGGTGTGGGAGAACACAATGTGTGCACACATGCCCACAGAATCCACTGATTTATGAGCAGTTTCACCGGCAGGACTTCAGGGTAGCCCACCTCTTGACCTGTAGACAAAGGCCTAAATCATTTTTGCTCATGAGTATGGGAGCCTTAGTAATTGTGCTTTTTCAGGATCTGGCAGTGTTTATATCATTTCCAAGTCTGACTGGTCTGGAACAGCCTAGACAACAGCCCAAAGCTTCCAGCTTGGCTACCCTCCATCCTCCCCTCCCAGTCATCAGCAACATCTCCCCCCACAGCCCTGACTGGATTTTTGTTCTCTAAATCTACCACTTGCCCCTCTACCTTCTATCTGTGGGCACACTGACCCTCTTCTTCTAGCAATTACACCTCATTTCCTTGTCCTGGCTCTACCACAAACCCAACAGAGACTCTGCCAGGCAAGAGGGAGAGCAGCTGACACTTTTCTAATTTATATCATATGCATATGTGTGCTATGCTTAATTGATCAGTCGTGTCCGACTCTGTGATCCCATAAACTGTACCCCACCAGGCTCCTCTGTCCATGGGGATTCTCCAGGCAAGAATACTGGAATGGGCTGCCATGCCCTCCTCCAGGGAATCTTTCCAACCCAGGTACTGACTCCAAGTCTCTCACACTGCAGGCAGATTCTTTGCTAACTGAGGCACCAGGGAAGCCCAGTGACAAGTATATGCATATACTTGTCAGTTTATCTCATTTAACTGTAACAACATGGAATAAACATTATAATCTTTTTGCAAATCAGAAAAAAAAATTGAGATCCAGGGAGGTTGTTTCTTACTCAGTACATTTCTTTACTTCTTCTATGGAGTCTGGAAGTTGAAAAACAGATCTGAAACCTGAGAACTAAGGTATAATATTACCTTCCACCCTGCCATTCCCAAACCCAGCAGCCATACAGTATTGTCTGCAGGTGGTCATTTTTATCAGCTGAAAGTATAAAGCCTTTCCCTGTCCCATTTGCTTCCTTTCTTCTGCCTTTGCCTGGTCTGCAAGGACAATACCACTTGAGCATGTCCATTGCTCTTGTAAATCATGTTTCCATCTCTCTTTTTTAACCTCTCATTTATTGAGCACCTTTAATTGTCAGGCACTGTGATGACTACATAAATAATCTTGGGTTTTCAACCCCTATTTTCCCATTAGATGTCAGACTCCAGCTTTGCTCTCATTGACTAGCACCCTATCATGTGCAGACATGTGTGGGTGGTGTGCACTGGTATATATACCCTGAGAATACAGAAGATTGATAGATGTCATATCTCAGGCCAAAGTTCAAAGACGTTAAGGAATCAAAGTCTTCTCTCAGCTGGTCATGAACCAAAATTTGAACCCAGGCCCATCTACCTCCAAAGAATCTATACCAAACTTTCCTCCTTGGAAACTTATCCTGACTCCCTGGCAAAACTGCTCCATGCAGAGAGGTCAGGAAGGGGAGCCAAAAAGACACAGAGGCAATTTGAGGGAATAGAACTTTAGCAGAAGTGAGACAGGTCACTGAGAACTGAAAAGTTAAATCCCCTCATCCTGTAAGAGGAAAGCAAACTATGGTATTAACTGATGGAAACTTTTTGACTAGGACCCCAGCTGTTTGATGAAATATCTCAACACTCACTAGCTGCATGATTCAGAACAAGTTGCTTAACCTCCTGACCATCAGCTCCTCCCAAAAGACAACAAAAATAATCAGCTGGTCAAGCAAAGCCATGTTCTACTGTTCCCTTCACTTTGGGGAGGTGTAGCTTTTACAGGGAGAAGGCAATGATACCCCACTCCAGTACTCTTGGCTGGAATATCCCATGGATGGAGGAACCTGGTAGGCTGCAGCCCATGGGGGTCGCTAAGAGTCAGACACGACTGAGCGACTTCACTTTCACTTTTCACTTTCACGCATTGGAAAAGGAAATGGCAACCCACTCCAGTGTTCTTGCCTGGAGAATCCCAGGGACGGGGGAGCCTGGAGGGCTGCCGTCTACAGGGTTGCACAGAATTGAACATGACTGAAGTGACTTAGCAGCAGCAGCAGCAGTTTTTACAGACTCCTGGCAGAAAGGGAGAGGCAGAGATGGGATATTTACAAAGTTTGGATGGTCCGACTTTAGGTAGATCTTTCAATGCTGGTGGCCTAACTGGTCTTGAGCAAAATCACAATGCAATAGGACTGTTGGACACAGCAATGTGATAGGGATTCACATATGCATGCATGTTAAGTCGCTTAGTCGTGTCTGACTCCTTGCAACCCTGTAGACCATAATCCGCCAGGTTCCTCTGTCCACGGGATTCTCCAGGCAAGAATACTGGAGTGGGTTGCCATGCCCTCCTCCAGGGGATCTTCCCACCCAGGAAGTGAACCTGCATCTCTTCTGTCTCCTGCTTTGGCAGGTGTGTTCTTTACAAGTGCCATCTGGGAAGCCCAATAGTGATAGAGTAGGATAATTAAAGAGTGAATTTAGAAAACCCACTATGAGGTTAAAGATGGAAAAAGAATTATTAAAGGGTTTGTGAGACTGTTTAAGCTAATGACCACTCAAGAAAACAATCCAGTAACCAAGAAACAATCTACATGTGCAGTTAAAGTACAAGACAATAGATACGGATCTACATCTTGTTACATGAAGTCAGCGAGTTAACAATCCTTGAAGAGTAGCATCTGTGTGTAGGGAAGACATAGAGGGGAAAGGGGACACTCTACTGAAACCTGAGATGAATTACCATATTTTAGTATATGCTACCACCCTTTTGCTAATATATATATGATTTAAATAGTACCATTACAGCCCCAGTTAGGCCATATAGGTTAAAAGGAGGAGCTAATGATGTAAGCCTTACCATCTATCCCAGAATGAAAAAGGAGGTGGTCTTCCCCGCTGCACACACACACTTTTTATCTTGTTATAAAAATGTAGCCCTCTTTGTTCTCAGGGCTGCACTCCTCTGCCTGCCCGCTTGTATCTCTCACAAGCATCCTATGCTAATAAATTCACTCTCTGCCTATCAGCTTGCTTCATGCTGAGTTCTTTCTGTGCTGAGATAAAAAGAACCTGAGCTTCAGTAAGTCCTGAGACCAGTTTCAATGAAAATACAGTGAGTTCCAGTTCCTTAAAGAACCCAGGATTGTGGGTTCAAGTCCTCTCTGAAAGGAGAGTAGGTTCAGACGGAACTGTGAAGCAAGTGTTTGGAGTGTATGTGGTCAGCTTCTGAGTCCAGTTGGGCAATCAGTTTTTCTTAGATGAGGCTACTTACTCTGTCGAGAGAAAGTTGGGTCTTATGTTACCCAAATAAATGAGTTTTGAGCTAGTTTCTGAAGCAAACTCTAAAGTTATTTGCAACTTCGTCTTCCTGGGCAAGAATATCCTGTAGTAGAAGTCAAGTTCTTGCTGACCATCCAGTGGTAAAGCAACATGAATCTAGACAATAATCTCTGGATTTGTGCGGTTTCACTTCTTATCCCTGTTCCTTGATGTCCTCAGCAGCAAAACTGGGAGAGTGGTGGCAACTACTTCTCAGAGTTGACATTGAGAAATAATGTCATAGGTATAAAGGGCTTAGTTAGAATATCTCGCACTTAGTAAATGTATTTGTCAGCTCTGGCTGCCATAACAAAGAGCCTCAGACTGAGGGGCTTAAACCACAGATATTTATTTTTTCATGGTTGTGGAGCTTAGACATCCAAGACCAAGGTGTCAGCATAGTTTATTCCTTCTGGGTCCTCTCTCATTTGTTGGTAGATGATAATATTCTCCCTCTGTCTTCACATTGTTCCCTCTGTGTGGGTCTGTGTCCTAATCTCTTTTTATAAGGATACTAGTCATATTCAATTAGGACCCACCCTAGTGATCTTATTTTACTGAATTACATTTTTGAGACCCTATCTCTGAACACAGTTATATTATAAGATAATGGAGAACGAGGGCTTCAACATAGGGGTTGGGGAAGGGAACGTGATTCTGCCTTATAAGAGTAAGAATTTGGTAATATTATCAATATCATTATTGAATGCCTCAACTGTCATGTTTCCAAAGAGCTAGAGTATGTTCTGGATCTGCTGGGCTATCAGATGTGCCATTTGCCTCACCGTTTCTCTACCTCCCCGAGTTGGGTAATTCCTACTCAATGTGGAGAGCTCCTCTCAACCCTTCTTTCCTCTAGGAAACCCTCCGTGGGTACCCTAGACCACACAGGACTCCTGCTGCACACATCCTTCCTCAGCCCCCTTCTGCTCCAGCACCTGTTACCACAGAAAAGAGAGAAATGGAAAGGATGTCACAGTCATCAGCAATTGAAGCCACCACTCATGGTGAGCAGGTGAGCCCTGAGGGAACTCAGGAAGGAAAGAACACCTGCCATCTAGCAGACATCAGACTGCAGCTAACTCCATACAGTGAACCCTGAGGAAACCCAGGAAGTGAGGTGAAAACACAGGTTACTGGCCCCAGATAGGTGAGGTGCATAATCAAAGGACTAATTTAAGTGCACCCAGACTCTTGCATCTTCCCATGTATAGAAGAGCGTTAAATTCCTTAACCTGAAGATATGATTTTCCTTTAATTAACAATAATCTTCTGATGTGCAGACTATCTGCCCTTTGTTGCAAAACTTCTATATAACCTGTCTCCCACACCTCGCCTCCTCAGAGCAGTTCTCTCAGGGTAACTTGAGATGCTGCCTCCCAGGCTTGAAGTCCTAAAAAATCCCACCAAATAAAGCATAACTCTCAACTTTCAGGTTCTGAATATTTTTTAAGTCAACAAATTCAATAGGTATAGGTCTGCTGGATGTCGTCTCTTTGTCAGACAGACTCTGTGCAGCTGGACCTTCCTGCCTGTCTCCCTGCTATATCCCCAGCCCCCAGCAGCACACCTGACAGAGGCTCAATCAATACTTTTTGAGCAGATGAATAATATGAATAAATCTCACTGCTTGTTATTCACTAATGAGTTGATTCTTTTGGTCAATCCATCCAATTTGGCTCAGAGAAGGCAATGTGGGGAAGATACCTAATGTGGAAATTTGAAACCTGGTTTGGGGTGGGTCAGAAGTTCTTGAGCATCTGCCTTCCTGGGGTGGAGCAGGTCAGCTGTGAGCAAAGGCTGGGAATTAGGGATTAAGCCTACAGTTCATGGTCAAGTGGGGGTAAAGCCTGGGGAAGAAGCCCTACCCCCACTGCTGTGCAAATTAGCTCAGCCTCAGACCTTGTTTGGGCTTCCCTGATAGCTCAGGTGGTTCAGTCCCGCGGTTGGGAAGATCTCCTGGAGAAGGGATAGGCTACCCACTCCAGTACCCTTGGGCTTCCCTTGTGGCTCAGCTGGTAAAGAATCCACCTGCCATGCAGGAGACCTGGGTTCAATCCCTGGTTTGGGAAGATCCCTGAAGAAGGTACCCACTCCAGTATTCTGGCCTAGAGAATTCCATAGACTATATAGTCCATGGGGTTGCAAAGAGTCAGACATGACCGAGCAACTTTCACTTCAGACCTTGTTCACAAGTGGCTTTGTTCTTAATGTGCATCACAAGCATTTTGTCCTTTTTCCTGCTTTCCACCCAGCTTCCAGTATGGCAGCAGCATGAACCTGAGTCCTCTCATCAGTTCCTGCTGCCCCATCACCACTTCACCCTGATTCCCTAAGGAAACAGAGCCAGTGCTCAGCAGGATGCTGTATGAGGTGCTGGGTCCTCCCTCCAGCTCAGCTCCTGGGCTACTATTTAACCTGGTTCTGCTACACTTGACCACCCTGCAGATGGTTTCCTGGAGAGGGCTAGTCTCTCCTCCACCCTCACTTCACACCTGTCTTAGCTCACTTCCACTTCCTGTTCAGGCCTCCAAAATACAACAAAACATTTGAGTTGTCCACCATACAGCTTCACTCAGGATGAATTTTGGCTTACAGTACCTGTGTATGAGTTTGCCTTCTTCCCTTAGTCAGCTCGGGTAACTACAATAAATTAGCCTACTCTGGGTGGCTTAAACAAAAAAAAAAAAAACAAAAAAAAACAAACAAACAAACAAAAAAAACATGTATTTCTCATAGTTCTTGGTGCTGGAAGTCCAAGATGAAGGCACTGGCAGATGTTTCTGGTGAGAGTTCTCGTCCTAGATTACAGATGGCTATCTTCTCGTTGTATCCTCACCTGGCAGAGAGAAAATCAGTTTTCTCATATCTCTTCTTGGAAGGGTCCTAATTACCTCCCAAAGGCCCCACCTCCTAACACCATCACATTGGAGGTTAGGATTTTATCATATGGCCTTGGGGGTGGGGACAAAAATTCCAGTCCGTAACATTCCCCATCTGAAAGTCAGAGTGGAGGTGGCCCATTCCAGGCCCATAGCACTTCTCCTGTGCTCCTGGTCAAAATGGGATGGCTCAGGTCTCACTGGCCAAGCACTGGGCACTGGGTGCTACCACCAGCGTGGTCCCAGAGGACAACCCCAGGTGCCTCATGCAGGCTTCACACCTGACCCCCACCTTCCCAGGTTGAAGGCGTATCTGTATCAATGTGCACCTGAAGAGCCACTTCACACTAAGCGTGGTCCTCTCAGCTTAGCTGGGCTGGCCTCTGCTCCCCCAAGTTCCCTCCCCTGGGACTTCTGGTTAGGAGAGGCTGCAGGAGATGCTCTGCCAGAGACCAGTGCCTAGGAAGGCAGAGGCACAGCTGCTGAGCCCTTTCTGCTGTTCACACTCAGAAGGGCAGGCAGGGACTCTGGCACTTCCCCCATGTTGTTCCTGATTGCTGACTTATGCTGTGGGCTTCAGTGGCTGGGCCTGGGCATCTCCACCTCCCTGTATCTTCCTCCTAATCAGGTGTGCCCGAGGCACACATCTGGGATACCCACATCATCGAGCTTGAGACAGTGGAATCCATGCAGGTTCCAGCCTATCCCTGTGGGCTCCCCCATCTCACGTCCTGCTCCTTCCCCATGCCCACCCTCAGCCCATTATCCAACATCAGGGCCTCAGGAGGGCCTCCCAGGACATCCCCAGCCAGCTCCCACAGCCACTGAAGCTCTAACAAAGCACAGTTTTAATGGACACACAACTGCTCTGGTTGAGTTTCGCTGACAGACACACAAACCAGACCTGTATGGCCTGAGCTGATCTTCTCCAGAAATCCCAACCAACCCTGGGGACTTGGTGCTCAACTATGTTCCCTAGCTCTCCTCTGCTAGCCTTCCTGTATACCTGCCCCCAGGCCCCATCCCCACATCAGTCCTTCAAGCACATCTTCTGTCCACCGGATCAGGCTGCATGGATCATGCTCATCCACTGCACCTGCCTGGAATCTCTGGGGGCAATAATCACTTATTGGGATTTGATGTACCAGAAACAGCCAACACCGGCAACTAATTCCTGCTGCTACAGTCCAATGAGATGCTTGCTCTTTTTACCATTTTATGGCTGAGGAAACTGAGGCTGAGGGAAGCTAAATGACTTGATCCCTGTCACATAAGAAAGTAGTAGAGCTTGAGTCTTAGCCCAAAACTGTCTGCCTGCCTAAACCACTTTACAAGACACCATTCTAGAGCTATACCCCAGCCTTTGACTGATATCCCCAGTGTTTTCAGCCTCACATAGAAATGTGAGGCCAATACTAGGATCCCTTGTGGGAATCTTGTTAGCAAACCCTCACTCTCAATGGGAATGCCTGCACTCTGGATGTAACTTCCTTTCCTGCTTGAGCAGATGTTATAATACCTGGACTAGCACCGTGCAGACCAGGCTTGGCTTTATGTGGAGCCCCTTGAGGGACAGAGACGTGGTCAGGAAAGGTCTTCAATCTGAGACCAGAGGATGGGATGCCAGGAGAAAGGAAGAGTCAGAGCAGAACCCTCCAGGCCAAGGGCACAGGAGAGCAAGAGCCCTGAGGCAGGAAGGACCTTGGCCAATGGGAGGAACAGGTAGGGCTGGTGCATCCTGGGTGATGAGAAGGAGGAGGGAAGAGTGGGGGAGCCAGAGCCCAGGTCATGTAAAGCTGAGGGTTCATGGGGAACCATTGGCTTGTTTGTGTGAGATGAGAAGCTACTGGAGGATTTTAACCGGGGAAAAATATGCTCTGACTTATCCCTTAAATGGTTGGTGGTAGAGAATGGAAACAGGGCTAAGGGTAGAGAGGAGGAGCATGGTGGGGCTCCCTGAGGACCAGGAAAGATGAACCACCACCCCTTTCTCCCAGACATGCAATGAAAATCCTCCGAGCACACAGCCAGTGTCCCAGGACATCCCTCCCTCAAGCAAACTGCTCCCCACCTCTCTGGTTGTCTAGTGAACAAGTCCCTTGGGATCCAAGTCCATGGATAGGGAACCAGTTGTTAGGGAACTATTGATTGAAACCACCCACCCTGGCCAGGCACAATTATAACCACTTGCATGAGTTGTAACAAGAGGTTCTAAAATGGAACGTGGAGTTGCCACTGAAACCTATCAGGGAGAATTCAGGAGAGCCTGAGAAGAGGGAGGAGATGCCAGCCCATATGTCCTGCCAACTTCCCAGAAGCCCTCTTGCTACAATCTATCTTGGCTTAGAGATGCATGTGCCACCTGGAAAGACCTTGAGTCAGACCAAATATGGGCCAAGCAAGATGATTGTCCAGAGACAACCCAGAAACTTACCCCATTACCAACTCATTACTATAAAACCTGAGACTGTGAACCACGTGGCAGAGCAGTTCGCTTAGTTTCCTTTACCCTACTGCTCTCCCCTCTCCCCCTCTGCCCCCAGGCACCCCTTTCCAATAAAGTCATTTGCTTTGTTAGTACTTTTGCCTCTTCAGATAATTCACTTTGGAATATTAGACAAGAGCCCATTCTTGGGCCTTAGAAGGGGTCCCACTTCCTGTGACAATTTCAGTTGCTGTAAATTAAAGATTTTCCTGTACCACATTCTTTGTGACTTAGGTTCTGTGGCTCTAATGCTCCAGAGAAGGATTAGACATATGATGGTGTTTACAAAAAGTAATTCCTAAAGTTTCTTCTGGTTTCTGATGGAAGACTGAATACCTTCATCTAACTTGGCTCCCTCCTGAAGAGTTTTTTAATCATAAACCTGTGGGATTTGGGGAAATAGGAAAGAAGGCACTAGCAACTACACTTGGGGAGTTGGACAGTGGAAATAAGAGGGGACTGAGCCAACAGATTTGAGAGCCAAATCCAAAGCAAGTGATGGAGCAAAAAGGGATCCACCCTAGAACTGGGGAGAACCCTGATTTGGGGCTGGGGGCGTGCAGAGATGAAATGGGTGCGGTACGGAGTACAGCTGGAACTGTGACCGCTGCAGCAGCAATAAGTGAGTACACTGTATACAGAAAATTAAAACGATAATAAAATGGACTAGAAGTCAATCTGCTGTTATTACCATCATGCATGGAGTAATTTTAAATAATATTGCTCATAACCATGCCTACTTCTGAGCTGGCCATTCTCCAAACCCCATCCACCACTGCTCAAACTTTTCAGACTCTGACAGCATCAGAGCACTCCCCCAACCCACCAACCCACCCCCACCTCCCACACTTTGGAAGAGAATGAGGTTAAAGTAAAATGTTCAGAAGCCCCTTCCTACTTCCTGCCCCTGAGGACTGCCCTCCTCTACCTTATAGAAGCCAGGAGTAGGGGTGTCAGGCAGAGCTGAAAGTGTGAATATTGAGCCAGGCCAAGATTTCATGCATGTGGAATGTTTAACACAGAGGCCCCTAGTGCTCTGTATCCAGAACAGTGACAAGGACTCTGACCCCAGTATTAACTCTGTCTTTTACTTTCTGTATTCTAATGTTTTGGCATTTGGGGTCTTTCTGACCCTGGAGGGACTGCCACTCCCTAGCCCAGCGACTTCCTAGAGATAGCAGAAAACTTATCAGTGAGCACACTTTTCAAATGCAAATCAACCAATCCACATCCCACACATTAAGTTACCTCCTTTATGGGTTCTCACACTCCGACCACTCTCCATCCACCTGCCCTCATCACCTAAGAGTCAGATACCAAAGCAGGATCAGTCCCTATGGCCCAGAGCCAACTGAGATGATTCAAACTACCCAATCCTAAGCCTCCTGACCCTGATTCACCTGTCCTTTCCTGGTTTACACGGAAGCCACAAGAAGGGTTCTTACCCACATTTTCTTCTTGTTCCTGTCTTTGACTGACCCTGGTGCTTCACCATGTGGCCTTCCATGATGTCCTCTTATTTTCAGGGATCTATGAGAGTAGAAACCATCTTCCTTCATAACAATCATTTCCATGTCTGCATGTCTTACCTTCCACTGGCAACTTCTATGTCTCTATCTGGGAGGTAGATTTGTGAGTGTGCATTTCATGATTATTTTTTATTGAGATATGATTTAAGTAAACATTAAAACTACCCTTTTAAAGTATACAATTCCATGGTCTTAAGACAGTCATCCCTCAGTATATGGTTCCAGGAGCCCCCACAAAACCCCAAATCTTTAAATTCTCAAGTCTCTTAAATAAAATGGTACAGATCCTCCATCTACAACTAATCAACTTTGGATCCAACTTTAGGGATCCATCTTCATATTAGGATCCCACAGATAAGAAGGGTCAACTGTATCTTCAAAGTTATGCAACCATGACCACTCCCTCATTCAGGAATGTTTTCACCAGCCCCACTAAAAAGCCTCAACCTTTACAACCAAACTCCATGCCCTAAGTCATGGCAGCCCCAGACAACCACTAATGTGGTTTCTGTCTGATTTGTCCATTCCAGACATTTCGCATAAATTATACCTCCTGCTCTTGGAGGATGCTGCTGAAGACTACCCACAGTTTCACTACTGTAACCCATCATAGACCCAGAGTGCTGCGGACTCAGAGAACACAGCACAGCCTGGAGTTACCAGGGCTGGGAATCCACATACACACCCAGAGCACTCGAGCTTGGCCAACCAAAAGATCTGTGCCCCTCCTCCAAAAAGTCCCTGGCCTCTGCCACACTCACCCACACTGTTATAAAGGGTGCTCTGCCCTGACAGTATGTCTGGATACTTCTTGAACTGCCCCTGTGCAAGTTCTCCTGGACAACTGCATGCAAGGGGGAGAGGGCAGAGCCAGGAGGCAGACAACTGTGCTGCCCAGTACAAGTGAGCTGGAGGAAATCATCACCAGCAAGATGGTGATGGTAGTAATGACAGTATGTTCCTTGAATGGGCCTTATACATGCATGATCTCAACTTACATGCACTATGAGGCTGAAGTTTCTGTTCCTTCTTGGTAGATGAGGAAACTGAGACCCAGAGAAACTGGGTACCTTGCCCAGGGTCACACCACTTGTAAGGACAAAAGCCAGGTCTCTGTGACTCTGGAAGCCACACTCTTGACCCCCACAGTGCTCATGTCCACTTTGTGGGTGCTCCTAAGACATGCTCTGTCCATGATTCAAGAGAGAGGGAAGGAGGGAAGAACTCCTGATGAGAAGCTATTAGGGACTAGTGGGTTCTTTCCCCTTTGTTGGTGTCAAGGAAGAGAGGATCGTCTTGTGGCAGTCTCGGCCAACTTCTAGAGGAGGCCGCTGTGGGGATCCCTCCCCCATCAGAAGTCAGCAACAGAGCCCCAACCCAATTAAGTGAGGCTCACTCAAGATTTGGGGATTATTTGCTTGACACACTCCCTTACACTTTTGTTCTATTGCCAAAGACCCACCTGAGATGAGGGTATGGTTGGGTGGATTGGCTCCCTGGCTCCTGTAGTAACAACATTTGGGCAACCTCACCTTGATCGAACCCAGGTCTCCTAGATTGCAGGCAGATTCTTTACCATCTGAGCTACTAGGGAAACAAAGAGAATTTGGGCTTGAAGCAATAAATTAAAGTAATAACAAGAATTGTTAACACAGGCTTCTCAGCCCAAATTCCCTATCTTTGGTGATAAAGTGTCCTTATACCCACCCAGAGTGGGAGTGGGGGGGGGGGGGCACCTTTCACATGAGAGACTTTCTTCCCGCTTCAAAGAGATAGAAAAGAGGGCCAGAGTGTCTTCTTGCACTGGCATTTCTTAAATAACTTTAATTCAAAATAATCAATAAGCCATTGAGGCACATTTGGGGGTGGCATACCCTGGGCCCCAACATAATCATGAACCACTTCAGGGCAGCCTGAGACTTAAGTTGGTGGCCAGTGTGAGGGCTTGCCAAAAGCATTTTCTCACTGTCTTCACCCTAGTGTTGTAGGCCTGGCAACCTGGTCTTTCTGTCCACAGTCCTAATCTTCACCAGTCAGATGGGAATACCGAGTAATTACCATAGGAGGGAAAATATCCAAGTTCACAAGCTAGGGCCCCTGAATTTGTACACACATAATTGAATTATTCATCAAGGGCTTCCTTTGGAGTCTGATTGCTACAATTCAATTCTACTCAGCAATCATCAAGTGTTCATCATTGTGAGCATCATCTGAGGCCCGAGGAACACAGACACTATGACATTTGTACCTGGAAGAGTGCAGGGTCTAGAAGGGACACACATGAAAACAAATTGTACAGCAAATGTGATCAATGACAGCATAAAAGTTTCTACTTTGAAAACAGCAAACTGTTTATGATGAGGATCTCATCAAGAAACCAGAGTCAAAGAGGGACAGACAGATCTGGGGGAAAAAATGAAGACTGATACTTCCCAAGGCAATTGCTAATTTAAAAGATCAGCTTTCATGAAAAGAGAAGACAATAGACCCACTTAATTTGAATTTTCTTTAAATACATGATCTAGTATAAGATTTAATCAGGCCACTTTTTGAGGAGTATTTTAAAATATAATTTTGTTAAAAGAACATTTGTTGAGGTCCAATAAATCTGTTGCGTTTGTGTGTGTATGTGTGATTTTCTTTGAATAAATCTAATCTCCCTCCAGTCACTCAAAGCTAACACTAGCAATAACAGTCTGAATATAGCTTTTATGGTACAGTTATGTGGACAGTATTCAGAGTTCATGTGAGGCATTTTATAATTAACAACACTGCCTGTAGTTAGGAAAGCTGATCAAGAGAAGAGAATGTTTATTATTCCTGTAATTGAAAAGCACAAGGCACAGTCTATGTTCATTTCAGGAAAACAATCCTATAGGATGTGTATGTGAACCCATGGCCTCAATAGCATTCTCCTTTTTATTTTTAACCAGCTCTGTCTTCTAAATGTGTTGTTAGGATCCTTGAGCTGGGACAATCTTGCCCTGGAAGGCCTGGCCTCTCATCCTAGGAGTCCTGGTGTTCTCAACCCCCTACCCTGCCACTGGCCTCTTGAATAGAGAGGATCCTGGCCTCATTGACCCAGGAAGAAAGCAGATTTTTCAGAACTCGGAATATTTCTGAAGACCCCTCACATCTGACACACGAGCAACTCTCTTGGTAGTACCATCCCCTCACACACACGTCTGACCTCCTCATTCTCCTTTACTCTCTGGAGTGAAACTCATAATGGTACCATAAATACCCATTACAGTGAGAAGCTCTCTGACAAGTGGAACAGAATTGTCTTTTAGCTTTAGTGCGAAGAAAAAAGAAAATCATTAATGTGAAAAGTTCTTAATGAAGCAGCGCATACACTTTGTATCTGGTCCCAGGCACCCTCAGTAATATACTGATGAACATTCATACAAATACTCTCTTTCCTGCATCATCTTGAATATGCTTCATCAGGACTGATGGAACTAGGTTTAGGAAGCTCTGGCCAGGCATTGGGCCAAGGTTCTGAGTAAATAAGGATTTACTGGGTTCCTGGCTATCTGCTCCAGGCCCTCATCCCCAACCTCACTGAATCCCCACAGTAACACTGCTGAGGATTTTTATCCACTTTTTCAGACCAGTTACCAAGGTCATAGAGGCTAAGACGGTTACCCAAGTTTATAGTGTGCAACTCTCTGGTCTCCTCACCCTCTCTGTGGTTCCTTACCACACTGCTATAGAGAAATACATACTGCTGGTCTGTTTTGATGGAGTTTCTCAATGGCCATTGTCATGAAAACCATCCAGGTTTGCCTGAGACTGAGGGGTTCCCAGGACACAGGACTTTCAATACTAAAACCAGGATGGTGCCAGACAAATTGGGAGGGGTCAGTCCCCCTACCAGCATCTGCTCCCCCTTCACCCTTCCCAACAGTGTCCAGAGCTCATTAGATATCCACCTCTCCTACATGAAGCTCATAGGTTGTGCCCTGTTGGGCTTCAATCACTAGTTCAGAGGTGGACATGGGACCTAATCAGGTTAAAGTGATGGAGTGTGAGTGGAGGCAGTGGGGACTTAGGCCTGGAATACTGGGACAGCAGTGCTCTCTCCCCAGTGGCTATGTAGACTAAGGGTGTAATGTCTGAAGCAGATGCAACCATATTGCCACCATGAAGCCAAGGCCACAAAGAGCTGGGGTAGAGAGATCAAAAGGAACTAAGTCCCAGATAACCTACAGGTTCCCTCAACCCTCAACCTGCCCTACCTCCAGGCTCCCTTCTTGTAATGATCACCAAATCTCTTTACTTTGAAGCCTGATTGACTGAGGCATATGTTTTCTTGTCACTAAAGCATCCTAAGCTCAGGTTCTCAATGTGCAGCCCATGACCAGCAGCACCACTATCATTCAGATTTCAGTTCAGTCACTCAGTCGTGTCTGACTCTTTGTGAGCCCATGGAGTGCAGCACGCCAGGCTTCCCTGTCCATCACCAACTCCTGGAGCTTGTTCAGACTCATGTCCATTGAGTTGGTGATGCCATCCAACTATCTCATCCTGTTTCCCCCTTCTCCCCCTGCCTTAAATCTTTCCCAGCATCAGGGTCTTTTCCAAGAGTCAGTTCTTTGCATCAGGTGGCCAAAGTATCAGAGCTTCAGCACCAAGACTTAAATAAGAAACCCTAGGGGTGGAACCCAGCCACCTGCTTTTAACAGGACTTCTCCATGATTCTGAAGAAGGTTCACTCTCCAAAGGCCTTGTGATCTGCTTCAGAAGAGCTCTAGAACTGTGTGAAATCCTGTTGGGTAACTGCAATGGCTGCCTCATAAATGTCACCTTTCTGAGACAAAACTTGGAACCCATCCTGAAAAGACGTACAATGTAAATGAAAAAGAAATTGAAAACAATTAACTTGCAAATACTCAACTTCATGTCAGCCTATGGACAGGTATGGGGGTACTTGCAGAAAGTGGAGACTGATGTGGTCAATTTTGATGTGTCAAGGTGTCTAGGCTGTAGTCCCCAGTGATCTAACTAAATGCTAATATAGGTGTTGCTAGGAGGGTACAGTAATTCTCCTACATACAAACCTTCAAGTTGCAAGCTTTCAAAGATGTGAACATCCCCCTGTATGTCAGCTGTTTTTACTGTACTTTTCAAGGTACTGCATTGTAATATTAAAAATGTTTTCTTTATTTTTTGTTGTGTAAAAATTATTATAAACCTATTACAATACAGTGCTATATAGCCGACTGTGTTAGTTGGATACCTAGGCTAACTTTGTTGAACTTAGGAACAAATTAGACTTACACACTTTTGAAAAGGAACTCATTCATATGTAGGAGAATTACTGTATCCTATATTTTGTGGGTGTGATTAACATATTCAATCAATCAGTCAACTTTAAGTAAAGCAGATTAAGCTCTTAGTCTGAGTGGGCCCCACCCAGTCAGTCAAAGGTCTTAGGAACAAAACTGAGGCTTCGCAAACAAGAAATTCTGCCTCAGAATCAAAACTGCAAGAACAGCTCCAGCATGAGTTTTCAGCCTGAGATCCCTCCCTGTGGATTTCAGACTTGCCCATTCCCAAAATTACATAGGCTCATATAAAGTAAACCTTATCTTGCCTTATTGTCCTTGGAATTTCTCATGCTCATGTGAATTTCCCATACATATATATTAATTTGATTTTCTCTTGTTAATCTGCCTATCTCATTTTAATTACACAACCAGCCAAAAGAATCGATGGGGGAGGGGTAACTATTCCCCTCTGCAACTGTGTCTTTGTGATATGAAAAAGGAGAGGATGTCTTTCTACCTCTTTGTGACTAGGTGGCATCTCCACTGTCTGACAATTTCTAATCTGAGATACTGCACACTGTGTTGGTTATGGTAGAGATGGGGTTGGTGGTCAGCAAGTTGGTGCACCAGGGCAGTTTCACCTTTTCCTGTGCTCAGGACTGGGACAAGTGTCTGAATCAGACTTTCCTCTGATACTCTGAGCCCTTCTGTCTGTGGTCCCAGTGTCTGGCATCAGATTGGGTTGGAGTTGGAGGGACACTGCCACTTTGTGTGACCCCTCCTGACCACCCTAAATTGCTCAAGCTCTTCTCTTGTCCCAAATTCAGCACAAAGGCCTCTGTATCAGTCAGGCTTCTCCAGAAAAACTGGAGAAAATTCTTCTCAGAATCCCCAGCTCCAGCTTCCTCATCTGACCTCCCTACTTGTACTCACTTTGTTCCAACTGACTTCTTAGGAGATGGGCAATGGAGGAAACTGGGTAACTCCCCACACCTAGTACAACCTATGAAATTTCCTCTGATGGAAAACCAGCCAAGTTTCTTAAATCCTCCACATCCATCCATCATCCCTGTGATGGGTGCCAGCCATGCTTAGGCAGAGGATCTTAGCTAGCTGTGGCTGCCCTCACAAAATGGCACAGACAGGGAGGCTTAAACAACAGGAAGTCATTACTCACAGTTCTGGAGGTTAGAAGTCCAAGATCAAGGTGTCTGAGGTTTGCTTTCTCCTGAGGCCTCTCTCTTTGTCTTGCAGGAGGCCACCTTCTCACTGTGTCCTCACTTAGACTTTCCTTTGTGGGTAAACATCCCTGGTGTCTCTGTGTGTCCTAATTTCCTCTCCTTCTGAGGATAGTCACCAGATTGGATGAGGGCCCATTTTAACCTGGTAACCACTTTAAAGGTCTTATCTCCAAATACACTCAAATTCTGAGGCACTAGGGGTTAGGACTTCAGCATAGGAATTTGGGGGGAACACAATTCAGCCCAAACACAGAAAATGGGGGTTTTCCCCAGAGAAGGGAGGGCCATGAGAAATGGACCATGGACAGAACCATCTTGGAGGCCCAGTGTGCAGAAAGACAATTCACTCACTGAAAATCTGGCTCCCACTCTGGGACAGGCAAACTCAACCCCTCCATGACACATGCCTGGAATCCGCTCGTATTTATATGAGAAAATCCTCTAAAATTTCTTATTATATTGATTATTGTTATAGATTGTTATAGATTAGAATTTCATGTGATTTTCTTTCTGGTTGTGCTTTTTTTTTCCCCTACAATGCCCATAGGAGGAGGCAGTGGAATGTAGTTCTTAAAAGTGCAGACACAGCAGTTCTAATAAGGTGGATGAACCTAGAGTCTATTATAAAGATTGAAATAAGCCAGAAAGAGAAAGACAAATATTGTATATTAATGCATATATATGGAATGAGAGGAAAAGATGGCATCACCAATGCAATGAACATAAACTTGGGCAAACTTCAGGAGATTGTGGGAGACAGGGAAGCCTGGCATGCTGCAGTCCATGGGGTCACAAAGAGTTGGACATGACTGGGTGACAGAACAACAACAGGGAATCTAAAAAGATAGTACCCATGGTCCTATGTGCAGGGCAGCAAAGGAGACACAGCCATAAAGAACAGTCTTTTGGACACAATGGGAGGAGAGGATGGGGGATTTGAGAGAATAGCATTGAAATGTATACATTATCATATATAAGACAGATAGCCAGTGAGAGTTTGATGTATGACCCAAAGCACGTGCTCTGCGAGAACCTGGAGGGATGGGGTAGGGAGGGTGGGGGTGGGGAGTTCAGGAGGGAGGGGTCACATGTATGCCTATGGCCGATTAATGTTAATGTATAGCAAAGGCCATCACAATGTTGTAAGGTAATTATCCTCCAATTAAAATAAATAATTTTTTTTTAAGTGAAGACTCAGGACTTCCCTGGTTGTCCAGTGGTTAAGGATCTGCCTTCCAATGCAGGGGACCAGGGTTTGTTCCCTGGTCAGGGAGCTAAGACCCCACATGCCACAGAGCAACTAAGACCACATGTCACAACTACTGAGCCCACACACTCTAGAGCCCATGCTCCATACCACAACTATAGAAAGCCTGTGTACCACGATGAAGACCCAGCCCAGCCAAAAACACAAAAATGTACAGACAGACTTCTGGGCTCCACTCCATCTACCAATGGTGTGATTTGTGAAGGTAGCTGGCACCCTATACCTTGGTTACCCCATCTGCAAATGAGACTATCACAATATATGATGTTATAAGGCATTTTCACTACAAGCCAAAGTGCTTCATAGTTTTTTTGTAATTAGTATTCAAACATGGGAGCAGATAGCCTTATCTTCTTTATATCCCTCTCCCCACTCATAATTGCAAGAATGGTGCCTAGCTACTACAGGCATCCAATAAACACACTAAAAAAAAAAAGAAGTGAGTATATGACCCATGACTGGCCCCCCCACCAGCCCCTCCCCCAGGGCTGACATCTAAGCCCTGACTATGGCTCAGTTGTGGCCTGAAGCCCAGAATCAGCCACCAGAGGCAAGAGGGACTTGGCATTAGCCTCATGTCAAGTCTGCTCTGGGATTCAGGGCCCCCCAAGCACATCCTGCTCTGCCCAGTCTCACCTCCTACTCTCCACTCCCCAGCCTGCCTCAGGGTCCCTCATCCTCATTTTATAAATGAGGGACCTGGAGCAAGGACGTCCTCCAAGTCATGCAGCTGGACAGGAGGTGTAAACTGTGTGACCCCCAGTACATTAATATTCCTGCTCACAGGATGACAACCCAGAAGACAAAGTTGGAAACTGTAATCTTACCAGGACTCTCCTCAAACAAGGATCTAAGCCTCCACTCTGGACAAGAAGGAGCTTGCAGGACTGACTAGGATCCCAGATGGACTAGAGTGATCCACAGAGAGGGTCAGGAGGCAAAACCAAATTAATCCTGCTATTTACTGAGCACCTGCCCTGTGCCAACCCTGGACAAGATTCTTTTCACACATGATCAAATTCCAGTTCACACAAGAAAAGTGTGAAGTAACCATGAGACTTCAACAGGACTTTATGTGTTACATATCAACCCAAACCCCATTTCCTAAAATGTACCGAACCCAGTAATACAACCAAAATAATATGTTAGGATGTAAATGCTTAAAATATTGCTTCCTCATCACTAAAAACCATGTGATTATTAACAAATAATTGCCTTTTGTCAGGAATAAGACCTCTCAGGATCTTAATAAGCCCTCTCAGAGGGCTGTAATTAAATGACATATTATTGACAGTTTACACAATCAAGATCTAAGTGTCATCGTGGCCCCTTACAAGATCAAGAAGGAAAGTTATTTTTAAGGATTGTCGTATTGATGCAAGGAGGATGCTACTCTTCACAGCTGAGCAGGTATTTTTGCTGATGTGAGAGGTTTGATCAATGCATTATATAGACACACAATGCACAGGACGGGGAGAGAGAGAAGGCCAAAGGGCAAAGAAAATTCTTTTATGTTTAAATTTTTCTTGTCTTGCCATAGAATATAAATTTTATTTCACCTCACGGTGGGACTGTATGAGGGTTTAGTGCTCTTATAAGAAACATCAGAAGGCATTCTCACTCTTTCCCTCTCTCTTAATAAGGACACATTAAGAAGGTGACCATCCCCCCCAAGCCAGGAAGATCTTCATCAGAACCTGACTGTGCTAGCAGCATGATTTTAGGCTTCCAGCCTTCAGAACTGTGAGAAATAAATTTCTGTTGTTTAAACTACCCAGGCTATAGCCTCTATCCTGACATCAAGTATCATGGGCAGGTTGGGACCCTCCCCACCCATGAGGAGATGTCACCTTAGCTGATGAGGTGGAAGAGTCAGTAGAGATGTGGTATCTCATCAAACTGTCTCCTCTTTTTGGGGCTGGGACCTGTGGCCCTTAAAGGCAGGAGTCTGGAGTCTAGTGGAGAAGCCAGATGGCTTTGGGAAAGGACAGTCTCGGGAGCTCTGCACCTCTTTAGAGCTCTCTGAAGCTTCCGCCTCCACTTTCCATCTGTCCCACTCAAGTCCAAAGGGAAACCTACAACTTTCTTGTGGACGGGTTTGCAGGTTGACTTTATTTTTAGACAGTTTCTCACTTTCTTCTCCTGTGGCCAGTCCTGTCAGTAACAGAGAGGTGTATGTGAGCAGGGCTGCTATGACACATCCTTAATTAGTGGTGAAATCAGTCCCAGAAATATGATAGGATTTACTGGGCCAGGAAATGGGCTTTTAGGTCTCCACACTAGAGATTTGTTATTTTTAATGTGAAGATGAGAGAAGAAACTGTCTCAAGGTAAAGACTCCAGTAAATTCATATTACTTTCTTCCTCAATTTCATAGCAGTAGAAACTTTGGAAATTCAGGGAAAGTCAATTAAAAGGGGAAAAAAATAGATATGATAACATAACTTTAGCTTGGTATTTCCATTTCCTTGTGAGCTGTGAATCAACAGCAAAGCCCACCCTGCAGTGTACAGAGCCCTGGGCTCAGGCTCGTGAACAAGAGTCTAACTCAGGCTCCTCATCAGCCCACTTCGTGGTGTTGGGCTCCTCCCCAGTGGCATGAGGGGTCAGGGGTAATTTGGTTCATTCAGTCAACATTGGTTGAGACCCATCTGGTGTCCAGCACACGGTGGGCTCTTCAGACTCACAGGTGACCCGACTGTACATCCTGCCCTCTAAGGTTTCCCAGGAAGTGAGAGGCTAACAGTGACCCACACAGCGACCAATGCTGTACAGAGGCATGTGCCAGGGGGCCTGCGGGGGTACATGGATGGGGCGCCAACCCAGACTGGAGACCAGGAAGGACCCACAGAGGTGTGCCTCTGAGCTGAGTGCTTAAAGGCAAGCAGAGGTGTTCAAGCTGGTTTTAGAAAAGGCAGAGGAACCACAGATCAAATTGCCAACATCCACTGGATCATGGAAAAAGCAAGAGTTCCAGAAAAACATCTATTTCTGCTTTATTGACTATGCCAAAGCCTTTCACTGTGTGGATCACAATAAACTGTGGAAAATTCTGAAAGAGATGGGAATACCCGACCACCTGACCTGCCTCTTGAGAAACCTGTATGCAGGTCAGGAAGCAACAGTCAGAACTGGACATGGAACAACAGACTGGTTCCAAATAGGAAAAGGAGTACATCAAGGCTGTATATTGTCACCCTGCTTATTTAACTTATATGCAGAGTACATCATGAGAAACATTGGGCTGGAAGAAGCACAAGCTGAAATCAAGATTGCCGGGAGAAATATCAATAACCTCAGATACGCAGGTGATACCACCCTTATGGCAGAAAGTGAAGAGGAACTAAAAAGCTTCTTGATGAAAGTGAAAGAGGAGAGTGAAAAAGTTGGCTTAAAGCTCAACATTCAGAAAACGAAGATCATGGCATCTGGTCCCATCACTTCATGGGAAATAGATGGGGAAACAGTGGAAACAGTGTCAGACTTTATTTTGGGGGGCTCCAAAATCACTGCAGATGGTGACTGCAGGCATGAAATTAAAAGACACTTACTTCTTGGAAGGAAAGTTATGCCCAACCTAGATAGCATATTCAAAAGCAGAGACATTCCTTTGCCAACAAATGTCTGTCTAGTCAAGGCTATGTTTTTTCCAGTAGTCATGTATGGATGGGAGAGTTGGACTGTGAAGAAGGCTGAGCACTGAAGAATTGATGCTTTTGAACTGTGGTGTTGGAGAAGACTCTTGAGAGTCCCTTGGACTGCAAGGAGATCCGACCAGTCCATTCTAAAGGAGATCAGTCCTAGGTGTTCTTCGGCAGGAATGATGCTAAAGCTGAAACTCCAGTACTTTGGCCACCTCATGCAAAGAGCTGACTCATTGGAAAAGACTCTAATGCTGGGAGGGATTGGGGGACCGGAGGAAAAGGGGATGACAGAGGATGAGATGGCTGGATGGCATCACTGACTCGATGGACGTGAGTTTGAGTGAACTCCAGGAGTTGGTGATGGACAGGGAGGTCTGGCGTGCTGCAGTTCATGGGGTTGCAAAGAGTCGGACATGACTGAGCGACTGAACTGAACTGAACTGAGACCCAGTTGAGAATGGATGGAAAGTCAAGCACATGTAGAGAATGGACATGTGAATACAGAGCGGGAGGGATGAATTGGGAGACTGGGATTGGCATATGTACACTACAGTGTATAAAACAGATAACTAATAAGAACCTACGGTACAGCACAGGGAACTCTACCTGGTGCTCTGTGGTGACCTACATGGGAAGGAAATCCAAACCATTTGGGATATATGATTGTGGATGGCTGATTCACTTTGCTGTACAGGAGAAACTAACAAAACATTATAAAGCAACTATACTCCAGTAACAGAGAAGGCAATGGCACCCCCCTCCAGTACTCTTGCCTGGAGAATCCCATGGACAGAGGAGCCTGGTGGGCTGCAGTCCATAGAGTCACACAGAGTCAGACACAACTGAGTGACTTCCCTTTCACTTTTCACTTTCACACATTGCAGAAGGAAATGGCAACTCACTCCAGTGTTCTTGCCTGGAGAATCCCAAGGACGGGGGAGCCTGGTGGGTTGCCGTCTATGGGGTTACACAGAGTCAGACACGACTGAAGCGACTTAGCAGTAGCAGCAGCATACGCCAGGAAAAACTAATTTTAAAAAACATATTAAAATGTTTCTTAAAAAAATCGGAGAGTGAGCAGGGCAGCGTGTAGGGGCAGGTGTCAGGGATGGGGTGAGAGAGGCAGGTGAGGGCCAAACCACAGGGGCTTGCAGGAAGTGCCAAGGGGTTTGGAATTTCTCCCACAGGCAATACAGCTCCAGAATAGCGGAAGGCAGAGGTGTAACTTTCAGTTTAGGAAAATGAAGAGGCGATTGAGAAGGGGGAGTCAGGAATGACACTCCAGTTTCTGGCTATTACCAAGAGAGAATGTGAGCTGAGGAGAGGAAGGGGGTAAAGCCGGGGAGATGATAAGTTTAGTTCAGGGCATATTGATGACTTGACTCCTGTGAGATGTCCACACAAAGGTGTCCTAGACATAACTGAACGTATGCTATACAGCTCAGAAGAGAGAGTTCTGGTTGCAAATATAGCTCTAGCAGCCATCAGCATGAAGTGTGTACATGTTGCTCCAAACCACTAAGAGCCAGATTGGCAAAATGTCCAGTTTCACAGCCTGGGCCCACCTTCACCCCGATTCCCTCAATCATCCAAGAACTCCAATGGCAAACTCAGATCAAAAGGGAGATAGTTTACTTCCTGGGCAATGCAACAGGAAGCCCGGGCGAAGGGTCTGCAGCCAGAGAGAACTGGTCTCCCTGTGGGGCACTGAGCAGACTCAGTTCTGGGCTGTGGAGCTGGCACAGCAGCCACGGGACAACAAAGCTGTGTGTCTAGGTCAGCACAATCCTCTGAGGCAGGGGAGTGCACCTGACAACCCCTTGCTTCCATGCCAAGTGCATTCTCAGCAGATCTGGATCTAGACCCCTCGTCTGCTCTCCCAGCGACTCTCTTCCAGAGTGCCACTGCATCAGAGCTTGCTCAGATATCTTCCATCCATGAAATGCTTGCCAGCATCCCTCCGAGCAATCCCAAGCAACTAAAAGCATTCATTCTCTGCCATTTCCCAAAAAACAATCTGTAATTTTCTCTATGACTTATTATGGATGGGTTAAGATTTCTTTCTTGAATGAGTTGTTAAACCACATAGTGTAAAATCCACATAATTCAAAATTCTGTAAGTACAAGAAGGAAGCGATGAAAAGTCTTCCTTCCCACCACTGTCCTCCAGGTCTACTGGCTCCCCGCCTCACAGGCAGCCAGGTATCAGTTTCTTGTTCATGGGTCCAGATGCATTTTCAGAGGGTGTGGCTGAGTGACTGAGGGAGTGAACCCCAGGCTGTGAACTGAAGGATTCTAACCCTGACCAAACCAGGTGTGATGTGGACAGGTAAGTCTCCATAAACTTGTCTTGCCCACCACTTCCAGGCAACTACCTACCTCTCACTCTGTTGCATGGCTGAGAGCTGGAATGGCAGCTTGGGTTCCCCAGGAAACTGGTCCATGGTGCTGCTTCATAGCCCTCACCTTCTCTCTGCACCTAGAGTCCTGCAGGTGAGGGTGAGACAGGAGGGAAAGTGCAAAGGGTGGGGATAGGGGTGGGCCTGCAGGTTAACCCAGGTTTAACCTCTCTAAGCTTCACTTTCCCCATCCATAAAGTGCAGGCAATAAAGCCTATCTCATAGGATTTTATGAGACTTTGATGAAGAAAAAGTATAAAGTCCCTGGCATATAGCAAAATATAGTAGCCACCCTTGTTTTTAAGTTGTTGTGGTTATGAAGAGAGGTGACTCTAGAATCTGAAATTCAAACTTTGTGCAAACAAGGCTACAGCCAGTCAAGACCTCAGCTTTCTCTTTCCCTTTCATCTCTCTCTGCCTTTCTCCTTTTTCTTTCTCCCTCTTCATATTCCCCTTCTCCTTTGTTTCCTCTTCTTGCTAAATCCATTCCTTATTTTTCCTCCTTCATCCCTATTTTCCCCCTGTCCCCTCTCTTCACCCTACCCATCACTCCACGGGCATGACTATTAGAAGGTTGTTAGAAGTCAGAAAAAGCAGTCCATAATTCCACCATTCTTCCCCATTAACAATCCCTCTCCTCCTGCTAGCATGGTTTCCCCAGTCCCTGGCCACATCCCCTTCTCAGAGGCTCTGCTATCTGATGGCTCTCAGCCAATCCAAAGGCAGGTCAGTTACATTTTGGTGGGGACTCTGAACTGAAAACCCTAAGAGACTCAGAGCAATGGGACCCCGCTGAGGCGCTTCAGGCCCAGAAAGCTTTTCTGTTCAGGCCATTTTGCCATGTGACCATACCCGCGTAGACAAATGTGTATGTGTGCCTAACTGGGCTTGGCACTGCATCTCTGTGAGGCTCTTCTGGTTCTCAGCAAAGCTGATGTGTTTCCCAGAGGTTCTCAAAATGTGTCCCTAGACCAACAACGTCAGCATTACATGAGAACTTGATATAAATATAAATTCTCAGCCGCCATCCCAGATCTCAATCAGAAATTCTGAGGTATGATCCAGATATCTGAGATTAACAGCCTTCCAGGTGATTTAGCTACACACTCTGCCCTACACTGAGTCTTTAGGGGTGGGGTTACATGGTGTCTGCAGAGAAAGAGCTGGTCCTGGGTCTGGCATTTAGCTTCTTGGCCTGATTTCACCTACTATGTCCACTAGTGCAACTTCCCATTGTCTCACTGTCACACTTGCATCACTGCTTTGCTCAAATCCAGGTTCTTCAACTGCTAAATTATGCTTCTCTGATCATTCACTCTTCTGTTCAGATACCTCCAGTGACTGTCAGTGTCCACTGGGCCAAGTCCAAAATTCTTCACAAGGCCATCAGATCTCTCTGACCAAGAGGTGTCTCTGGTTGCTCCCAGCTCAGACCTCATTGCTGGACACATTGTGCTCAGTCAGCAAAGTCTCTCTGAAGGTAATGACCAATCATTCCTATTTCAAAAGTGACCTTCTTCATGAAACCTTGTTCTCTCCGCCTCTTTCTCTCTTTTTGCATCTCAAACCTTGCTTCTCGTGTTCATCATACAGTCTCCATAGAAAGGCTAATTGTTTTTCAGCCCTTTCTCCCAAAACCACTGAATTCATATCCCTTTGTCCTGGGTAGACAACATCAAGTCAATATCAAGAGAGAAGGAGAATCTGCTAAATAGAGAGACTGGTGAGACATCCCACACTGAGGACACAAGCCTAATAAGAACAAGTATTTTAGAAGATAAAATTGTTTCCCGCATAAAGCATAAAGAATTTTGTAGGAAAAAATCCAACACTTAGTAAACTGACCTATCATTAGCAAAATGTATTAATTTTAATGGCCTCAAATAGTGACATAAACAAGCATGTCAATGGACCTCTACTTGCAAATTTGCTAAATGTCCATTAAAAAGCCAGAATCTCTTTCTGAGCAACTAAGAATATCATGATTGATTCAGAGCCTCTCAAATGTTTAAGGGAGCACCTCCTCTCAACTGAGACAATACCAATTTTTACTGAAAACCCTAGGATTTGGTTAAGGAGGGACAGTGGGAACAGACCAGAGCCAGTGGAGACAAGAAGTGTATCACTGAAGACACCAGGGGAAATCCACACTGGGTATAACAACTAACACATATACATTACTATATTCCAGTTACTGTCCCCAGCCCTTTACACTTATTAATTCACACCTTCACTCTGATTTAAATAAACCAACATTAACTTTAATGGCTCCAATGAACCCAGCTTTGATTTTCTGGGTTTTTTCAACTAGCTTGTTTTTACTGTAGGGTTAAGCCATCATTCATTCACATATTCTTTCATTCATATATTGAGTCTGAAAATACACATTGAAGTGCCTACTTTATGTGTAACACAGTGTCTTATTGAGCATAGAAAATGAAAAAAAAGTCACCATTACATGTCCCCAAAGTCCTTTTATTTTCCTTCTAAGAACAGAGTTTAATTGCATTTCTGAGCCACCTGGGAGTTAGTCTGGAGCCATGTGACTGAACTAAGTTGAAGGAAATGAGGGTAAAAGTGGTATGCACCACCTCTGGCCTGGCACATATAAATCTCTACTCCAGTCTCTTGCCTTCTGTGGTGATGTTGGTGGTCACATATCGATGATGGTAGCAGCATGAGACAGAAGCCCTTGAAAGGCTGCACGGAGCAGATTATTCACCAAACATCCAACAACCACATCAGAGTTGAGCAATTACTACTGTTTCATGTCTAAGCCATTGAGATTTGGGGTTTTTTTCCCCCATTGTAACAGCTACCCTTACTTCCCTAATAAATATGAAAGTTCTCTGAGACTTGAAGCAACTGATGTTCCATTTTTTTATGTCAGCGTACCTTCTGTACTACTTATAAACTCTGTGCCTTTGAAGGGAATTATGTAACCTATGTCAACTGTGATTTACACATTGCAAAATGGGTCTATTAGCCGAACATAAATAAACAGCTAGATATTTCTCCAGTAAAGATGGATTTATTCAGGACTAGCAGAGAATTGAAATTTGGGGTCTGCAACTGTGCGGAGCCATGTGCAAGTTTCCACATGGCAAGCAAAAGAGAATGATTTTATAGGGGGGAAAGGAAGATCGGGAGGATTACAGCAAACAAAGAATACGTGAATTTTCGTTGGCTGAGTCCTTGACAGGAAAGAAGAGGAGTCTTTCTTCTTCCTGTTGGGCTCTGTTGTCACCACAGTGTGAAATCTCACCTTCTGATCTTCCAACTCTATTTAATAGAGGTTTCTCTTTGTTAATTTTTTACATTTCCCTCTTTGATCAAGATCTTCCTCTGAAGTGTTGCTGATCAAGAGATAAGATTTTCCAGTTTCAGGACCTTTTTGTCCTTCAGTAGGATGAAAAAAGGAAAGACTTTTACTGGGTGTAGTGTGTCATAGCACACAGATTGAAAACCTATTGAAGTCATATTCAAGTAACGAGAAAGGGTAGGAGAGCGAACTCTCAGTCACTTTTAATCTAAAGTCTATATTATCAAAATTATAGACATCTCTTCTCATCAGAAGTGCCACGTTATTACTAAAGACTTGTTGGCAAACTTGCATCAGTCTTGGTCCAGATATCTTGGGAAAGCTGTCTCACCAAATGCCATCTGCTTTAATTCTGGAAAATCCTTACTTTCAGGCCACCAGATAGTATGCAGTTCCAGCCAGGATTTGGTGCTTTCTTCAGGGGTGTGAAGTGAATTCAAAAGTATATGCTTTGGAGTTTGGTGCTACAAGGGTTGGTTAGCAGTATCTGATAGGAGCCCTTCCAGTGAAATTGAAGAGATTTCTTTTGGAGGTGTTTTTTCCCACTAGACAAAATCTCCAGGTTGCAAGGTCTTTGTTTTTTGAGAGCACACTGTGAAAAGATTTGTCTACCGAAACATGGTTATCTTTAGTAGAAGTAATAAGGACTTTGCAACATTCAGTTGTCTCTTTTTATCAGCTATGGGACAAAAGAAGCAGGAGCCAAATGAACTGGACATCCTGTGACGATCTTAAAGAGAAAGAGTAAATATATGGTTTCCAAAAGGGGTGGAGCTGGAATTTAAAATGACCCAATGGCAGTGCTTTGGGTCAAGATATTTGGAGAGCTGCTACAAATTTTACCGACTGAGTCTTAATAATGCTGTTAGTGCATTCAACCAAAGGGTTGAGGGTGGTAAGCACAATGAAAGTGTGCTTTCTGCAAAAACCTGCCAAACAGGACAGACTTGTCAAAGCACCTGGCTAGTAAGTGAGTTGTTTGATTACTATGAAGTTTGAAGGGAAGATAGCTTTTCCAAAAGGACTTTAACCACAAAAGAGGCAATAGCCCACCTGCAAGTGAAGTCTTCTGTCTAACATAAAAATATACAGATCATGGTTTAAACATATTTATATCCATTGGACAGAAGAAGCTGTATTAAATCTATTTGCCAGACTTCAAATTGTCCACTAGGCAGTTTAAAATGTCCTAAAGTAGAATGAACAAGCTTCCCTGGATTGTACTTCAGACAAATGGGCATGTGAGGTAGGCTTTTTTGCCATCTTGTTAATATTTCCCCACCAATATTGATTCATGAAAGATATTATTTTGCCAGTAGTCCAATGGTTTAATGCATATACAGTGGTGAAGACTGGAAAATTTAGAGTCTCAGGTGGGACTGGATAGTTATTTACTCCAAACTAGAGCTTTCTCTTTTATCAAACAAACAATTGCTGAATTTCCAATCTTGTTTTCTTTTCCTGAGGCCAATTGCTGGGCATCTCCAGCCAGTTTTTCTAAGTTATCATTTGGGGAACTATGCCTTTGGTGGTTTGGCCACTGATAGTTCCTTGAAGGATAATATTCCTTGAGGAAATATCAGCAGGGTGATTCCCCTTAACTTCCAGAGACTCAATTTATAATGTCCTGGAATCTTAATAATAGCTAAAGCAGCAGGTAAGCATATTGCATCCAATAATTTCTGAAGATAAGAGCCATTTTTAAATTTCATTTCTGCTAGAAGGAGGCTACATTGCTTCCACAACATTCCAAAATCATGAGCCACTCTGAAAGCATATTTACTATCAGTATAAATATTGGCATCTTTTCCTTGGTTAAAGTACAACCCCATGTAAAAGCCTATAATTCAGCCTGTTGGGCCAAAGTAGTCAAGGTAGAGATGCTGCCTCAACAATTCAAAAGTAGTTGCAATAGCATTATCCAGCACAGTATTTGCCATTGTCACCTTTTAAACAAGAATCATCAGTGAACCATGAGAAGTGAGTGTTAGCCAGAGAAGCTTCCTATAGATCATCACAAGGAGACAAGAGGTGATCCACCAACATTTAGAAGTCATGAGGGACTTCAGTAGGAGGAGAATAACAAGATTAAAGCTATTGCAATGTAAACAAGTTGTATGAGGGGCAATTAACAGCATGACTTCATAGGAGGTGAGGCAGCTGATTGAGAAATGTCAAGTGTGATGAGAAATTCAGGACAGCCTTCTACTGCATAAGAAACAAAAGTGGTTAAAGGAATCCCACCATTTTCTTAGTGGCCGTAATCGGAAGATCAGTGGCCAAATGGGTCAAAGGCAAGGGGAGGGTATCCTCGTGCCACTGTGTCCAGTTGCTGGTTATAATAACCTATGAGTCAATGGTGCTCCACATGTTTTGGGATGAGTTCCCTTCCTTTTCTACAAAAAGGAAAAAGGGAAGCTGCTGACTGGGGTGCCCAAGGGCAAACTGGTTCACCTAACTTTCCTTTAAGGCCTTGAAAGCCATATCATCCAGTTTTTTCCATAAAATTGGAGTTGTTATTGTTGAGTAGAACATGAAAGTTTGACTATAAGAATTTTGGAATCCAGTTTCAACAATAATCACTAGTTTGAGAAAAACCTCACAGTTGGCACTTGAAAAACTTAGAATACCTACTTTTATCTACCCTGTTCTGATACTGGATGTCCTAAATACCAAACCTAAGTTTGGGCAGACTGGAATTTTTCTTTGGGGACTTTATGTCTCTTTAAGCTAAAAGCTTTAGCAAGTAGATGTTATCTTCCTGTGAAGAAGCTTGAGAAGGAGATCAAAGAAGCAAATTATCCACATCTTGCAACAAAGTAGAAGCTCTAGAGAACTTTATATCATTGGGATCAGCCTCCAGGATTGTGAGAATTAAGAAGAACTCTTAGTAAAACCTTAAAGTATTTCTGCCTAGGTGAACTGTTTTTCTTCCCAAGTGAGGGTGGAAAAGTATTAGATAGTTTTAGCAAATAGAATAGCAAAGAATGTGCTTAACAAATTAATTAAAGAATTTACTCCTGGAAGAATGGATATTAGTAACATATGAGGTTTAGAAACAAAAGGATGTCAAGGAATGACAACGTTGTTTATTGTACAGAAAGTGTGTTACTCAGTCGTGAACTCTGTAACTCCATGGACTGTAGCCCATCAGGCTCCTCTGTCTATGGAATTCTCCAGGCAAGAATACTGGAGTTGCCATTCCCTTCTCCAGGGAATCTTCTTGACCCAGAAATTGAACCTAGGTCTCTGGCATTGCAGAAGATTCTTCTGCAATTCTTCACCGTCTGAGCTACCAGGAAAGCTTATTATACAGAGGTTCTGGACAAATCTCCACACTCAGCTCTTAAGTTTTCTCATCAGTAAGAGAGACTGGTACAAGGGATAATGAGGCCTAAGTCTCACAATCTTCTTAAGAGCTTTATGCCTTGAAATTCTTCTTTACCTAAAGGGTATTGATTAAGTCTGCAAAGAGGTTTTAAAGGGACTATTAGAATCTTGATGGGAGGTGAGCTGTGAATTTTGCCAGTGTCAGCTGGAGATCTAGCCCATGAGGAAAGTGGTGGCTGATTAAACAGGGACAAATGATTAATGTTTCCTGAGTCAGCTCTACTATCATCAGAGACAGAAGAAATAGAAGATGTCAAAGGCTAATTAATTCATCTGGTTGGTTACTTTGATGATTACTTGTTAATATTTAGAATTATTTCGCCCTTTTGGGAGAAAGAAATTCTGTCATGACACTTCTCTAGGAAGTCTCTAATTAATAGATAGGGGCAGAGGAACTCAGGAGTAAAGGATGTGTATCCCTCAAAGGGGTCTGAACAAAAGGGAGGAGGTTCAGAAACAAAAACCTCTTGAGGTTCATTAAAGATCTCCACTATTAGAACTGTTTTAGTGCTCCAAGGCAGGGACTATTTTATAGTATCAGAGTTGAGAACCAAGAGTATGGTCTAGGCATCAATTAGGACTAGAAGATATTTATCTCTAATCTGGATGAATGTTTTCCAAGCTGATTAAGAGGACTGGGAAGAGCCCCATCCTCAGAGCTCCATTGTTGAGAAATGGGAGGGTGTTAGAAAAATTTCATAAATGGTAGAATGTACCTAAAGTGCTTAAATTCATAACAATCTCTTTTCCAATGTTCTGGCTCTTTGCAATAATAGCAGAAACTAAGATGGTTTTGTTTTCATTCAAGGTCTTTCATTTGCTGGAGTTGAAAATTAAGAATGTTGTCAGTCTAGGTGACTCATCTAGAGTATAAGAGAACTGGTTTGCCCGATTAACTAAATCTGGAGCGGACATCCTGGTCTTTTTCACTAGAAATGGAAAGTCCCAATTCAGTCCATTAATAAACATAGAGTTAAAAGCTACCTGATGGAGTCAACATGTAAAGGAAGCCCAGAATTTTCTTTAAAACCAATATGAAGTCAATTTTAACAGTCATGAACAGAATCATCAATTTGTGTGTGCAAGGCTGAATTTTGTTTGAATTAAGAGGCTTAGGGAAAGCCCTAGGAATTGCTCAACAAAGTGACCCAGAAATTGTCCAAGCCTGAGCATATAAGATAGCAGGTGCTTCTCCTGGTTTTAATTCTAAAGCCCTTTCAGGATTTTCCCAATCAGCAGTTTTCATCCAATGCTGAACCTGACTTTCCACAACAAGTATATAAGCTAGTTGATATAAGTCAGAGAAACAGATACAGTACAATGCTCACAAGCAGTACAATGCTTAACAGTACAATGCTCACAAGCAGTAGACCCCAGACTGGTTGGGACCAGAAGGTTAATGATGCTGACTCTCACTTACCTCACTACCAGCCAGTCGGAAGAATGTCCACAAGCTGATCATATTACTGTAACATTCCTTACTACCTTCTCCAGGTTGTGACACACTGTTTTGAAGGCATTACCCTGCTGTGGCTCCCTTTGCCAGGCAACACAATAAAGCTATCCTTTTCTACTTGATCCCAAATTCTGTCTTCCAAGATTTAATTCAGCATTGGAATACAGAGACTGAATTCAGCTTTAATAGTAATGAGAAAAAGGTTCTAAAAATTCAGGTTCTAAAAATCAGAGGCACACCTTCTGTATTGAGAACAACTGGTAGAGGTCAAGTGAATAATTTTAGTGATCAGATCTATAGAGGAGGTTGTGACTGGCTCTGTGGAGTCTGTTGTAGATGTCTCCTATTGCGAGGAGCTGCTGTTGCTAAGTCCGACTCTGTGCGACCCCATAGACCACATCCCACCAGGCTCCCCCATTCCTGGGATTCTCCAGGCAAGAATACTGGAGTGGGTTGCCATTTCCTCCATTGTGAGGAGCTGTGACATGCAAAACTTCATGAGAAGAATAGTGGCCAGGTTATCTGGAAGGGAACCTAATCAAGGCATATGAGGGACAGAGGAAAGCAATGAAGATGCTGAATAGGTAGAAATGAGGGTGAAGGGAATCTGTGACAGCTGTCCTAAGATATCTGAAGGGTTGCTCCATAACAGGGAGCCTAACTCATTCTATATTACTGTAAAGGAAATGGCAACCCACTCCAGCATTCTTGCCTAGAGAATCCCAGGGACAGAGGAGCCTGTTGGGTGCTGTCTATGGGGTCGCACAGAGTCGGACACGACTGATGCGACTTAGGAACAGCAGCAGGATGGGTGGGCACACGTTTAGGGAAGCAAATGTTTGCTAACAAGAAAGAAAATCTTCATAGTCAGAATGGTCCAACATTGGGACCCTGCCTCCTGAGGAATGAATTTTCCATCACCCAAAAGATGTGCAAGAGGCTGAATGACCACTACATCAGCCTGTGGCAGAAAGGGCCCAGATGCACTCTAAGGGCCTTCTCATTTGTGAAACAGAGGTTTGTCAATATTTCTCAGTTCAGTTTTTTTGACTTAAATAAAAACTTACTTCCTAGAAGCATGAAAAACTCAGGTATAACATTGAGAAATATGAAAGTGCTTTCTAAAGGCTCCTTTGATTTCTCTTTGAAATGCTAAAATATGGTGTAAGCTTCTTGGCTTTGGAACTCACAGCTATTCAGTTCCTTCTACAGGTGATAAAAAGCATCCAGCCTGGAGCATAGATGTGTGAAAATAGATTAGACAGTGTGTGAAAACACTTCCCATCAGTCATTTGATGGCATTTTTTTTTTTGAAATGCTAATGTCAGTGCTACAAAGCTGTTACCTTGAAATTCACACTTATTCAATTCTACATCCAGGTAAATAAAGCATCCCCTCTGAACACAGAAGTGTGAAGCCAAACTGAGGCAAACTGTGAAAATCCTGGACTCAATCCATCCTAAGGAGGAATGAAAACAAATTGCCTTCCTTCTTCATCCAGTATCATTTATTTGAGTTTGAAGGCTGTAGGGGAAATAACGAATTAGCATTAATTGAGTACCTACTATAAGCCAGGGTCATGTTAGGGGTATTTATACATAAATATCCTCACAACCCTGCATTTTAAGTTTTTTTATGCCTCCAAAAACTTAAGCAAACAGAAACCTCTTTTAAGTAGTGTCGAGAGACTAGAAGAGGGAGCTATATCCTGTGACAGGAGCAGAGTCCAAGAGGAAGAAGAGAGACTCTCCCTCCTTCCTTGGCTAGGACTCAGTCAATGAAAAACCATGGATTCCTTGTTTGCTACAGCCCTCCCAACTTTTTTTCCCCTCCCTATAAGATTATTCTCACCCCCTTACCATGTGGGGATTTACATGTGGCTCACCATATTTGCAGACCCAGAATTGCAATTCTCTGTTCATCTCAAATAAACCCATCTTTGCTGGAGAAATATCTGATAGTCTATTTTTTTCTTATCAACATTGTGACAGTCTGTGTGGGCACCAGAGTAAACCCCCAGTGGCTCCAGCACTGGTGAGCAAACAGGGATACATATCTATAGCTTAGCCTGTTGACGCTCACTGGTTTTCTGCCTGACCATGAATTTTGAAGGTACATCCTTCTCCTGTATCCCAGTTCATGCCTTCTTTGTATTCGAAACTCTTCAGGCTCACTGAGGATCTATTTTAAGATTTTGTTCTTCCTGGATAAGGTGTTGTTCTTTATGTGAGTACTCATTTGGCATGTTGATTGATTTTGAGATCGCACTGTTTCAGCTGAAGCTGACTGAGATGCCTTCAGCCCATTCCTTTGGGAAGAAGTGCTGCTTCATTGAAACTTTCCTGGTTTTTCAGCCATTGGTCCATTCCTGTGGCATAGGGACTGTTTTATGGAAACTGGATGGAAAGCCTTTGGGCTGGCTCCTCTGCTGCTGCTAAGTCACTTCAGTCGTGTCCGACTCTGTGCGACCCCATAGACGGCAGCCCACCAGGCTCCCCCATCCCTGGGATTCTCCAGGCAAGAACACTGGAGTGGGTTGCCATTTCCTTCTCCAATGCATGGAAGTGAAAAGTGAAAGGGAAGTCGCTCAGTCGTGTCCGACTCTTCGTGACCTCATGGACTGCAGCCCACCAGGCTCCTCCATCCATGGGACTCTCCAGGCAAGAGTACTGGAGTAGGATGCCATCACCTTCTCCAGCTCTTCTGGGACCAAACTATTTCCTTAGAACTGGCTGATATTAGCTTACAGGCTGTTTGAGTTTCAAGCTGTTTGTATTGAACTGTTTGAAAAATTATACTTTTACTCTAGGGGAAAAAAACCTTTGAGAAATGGGATTCCAGTTATCTTAATATTTTGAGTCCTCTCCCTAACCCCCACAGGGACTCTGACTGATTTTATCTTTAAAAACTATGGTCCTTTCACATACACATTTCTAATTAAGTAGCCTGACCTGACCAAAGGCAATTTAGAATATCAGCAGTCATTATGGGGAAATTTTGAAATCTCCAAATTTAGTTTTCTTAAAACTGTATTGGCTCACAAATTTCTAGAACAGAATGGAATGCCTATATCCATTGTTATTTTGAGGCTTTCCAGTGTTATTAGGGTCTAAAATTGCCTCTCTGTAAAATAAAATGTTGAGATTAAGGGAGGCAAAAAAACAGTTTTAAAAAAAATAAGATAAAATGGGTCCTGAAGCCTTAGACTCTTTCTCTTTGGCTTTGCTGTCTCAGGCTCCATCTTTGGCCTCATCTCATCTCATTCCTTAGCTCCTGCTGGTCAGATTCCACCTCTGGCACCATCATCATCCTTTCTATGCCACCTATGCTTACTCTATACCCTAAGTTCCTCTATACTAATTATCTTGCCAAACTTCCTCTTTTCATTGAAACTCCCTGCTCCCTTTTCCTCTGAACTTATCAGGACTTTCTCTGTTAGAATTAAGCCTTCTGAGGGTCCAGAGATTAAAGCTTTAATTTCTTGCTTTCCCTAGACTAAAGCTGAACTGTGAGCCATAGTCAAAGATTCTTCCCAAAGTAACCAAAGCCCCTCATAGATTTGCAGATGAATTTAATAAAGTCATTCAAACTTACAGTGGGGGTTTCTGTATCTGCAAAACACTTCAAAGATATTGTCGTGTGTACCCCTTGAGGAGGAACTAGGATACTGCCCTATGGCTGCACAACTGTTCCTTGGCTGCTCTTCCTTTGTCTCTACATTCCTTCCCTTCCCTGATTAGCAACTGCTTGATTGAACCTTCTTTTTGGAACTCAGGGAATATTATGGAGGCTGGATGAAGCCTATTTCCTATAATCAAGAAATGGGTGACACAGAAAACTTTTATACCAGGAGTCTCATGGGATCCCACTCAGTATCACTACTGAATTTTATTTGAGGTCCTCATTCCATTTTGATTGAAATATTGATTCTGTAGGGAGGAAGGGAAAGATTTTTCCTTTATCCTTTTGAGTTCTTGGCTGAAACCTCCTGCAGTAAAAACACAGATGAACAACAGAAAAACAAATTTATTAATATGTATGCCTCATGTATTCATGGGAAACACCCAGGACAACTGAGTAACTCCCTGAGACGGCCCAAGCCACCAACTTAAATACTATCTTCAGCTAAAGACCAAAGAAAGATGTTAGGGAATGGGGGAAGTCAGTAATGGAAGGTAAAAAGCAGGTAAACAAGGGTACAGTTTATTATACAGATTTAAGTCAGTGCCTTCTCCATTGATAAGAGTTTCTTGTGATCTAGAGTTATCCTTCTCTTTCCTAGTATGGAGAGGGAGACACTCTTACAAATGGTAAATGTGAATGTGAGTGTGTGTGTGTGTATGTGTGTTAGTTGCTCAGTCGTGTCTGACCCTTTGTGACCCCATGGACTGTAGTCTGTCAGGCTCCTCTGACCATTGCATTCTCCAGGCAAGAATACTGGAGTGGGTAGCCATTCCCTTCTCTGGGGGATCTTCTTGACCCAGGGATTGAACCTGGGTCTCCAGCATTGCAGGCAGATTCTTTCCTGTCTGAGCCACAAGCCCACAAATGGTAAGCACTAACAGTTAGAACTGGACATGGAACAACAGACTGGTTCCAAATAGGAAAACGAGTACGTCAAGGCTGTATATTGTCACCCTGCTTATTTAACTTATATGCAGAGTACATCATGAGAAATGCTGGACTGGAAGAAACACAAGCTGGAATCAAGATTGCCGGGAGAAATATCAATAACCTCAGATGTGCAGATGACACCACCCTTATGGCAGAAAGTGAAGAGGAACTAAAAAGCCTCTTGACGAAAGTGAAAGAGGAGAGTGAAAAAGTTGGCTTAAAGCTCAACATTCAGAAAACGAAGCTCATGGCATCTGGTCCCATCACTTCACGGGAATTAGTTGGGGAAACAGTGGAAACAGTGTCAGACTTTATTTTTTTGCGCTTCAAAATCACTGCAGATGGTGACTGCAGCCATGAAATTAAAAGATGCTTACTCCCTGGAAGAAAAGTTATGCCCAACCTAGATAGCATATTCAAAAGCAGAGACATTACTTTGCCGACTGAGGTGCGTCTAGTCAAGGCTATGGTTTTTCCAGTGGTCATGTATGGATGTGAGAGTTGGACCGTGAAGAAGGCTGAGTGCCGAAGAATTGATGCTTTTGAACTGTGGTGTTGGAGAAGACTCTTGGGAGTCCCCTGGACTGCAAGAAGATCCAACCAGTCCATTCTGAAGGAGATTAGCCCTGGGATTTCTTTGGAAGGAATGATGCTAAAGCTGAAACTCCAGTACTTTGGCCACCTCATGCGAAGAGTTGACTCATTGGAAAAGACTCTGATGCTGGGAGGGATTGGGGGCAGGAGGAAAAGGGGACGACCGAGGATGAGATGGCTGGATGGCATCACGGACTCGATGGACATGAGTCTGAGTGAACTCCGGGAGTTGGTGATGGACAGGGAGGCCTGGCGTGCTGCAATTCATGGGGTCGCAAAGAGTCAGACATGACTGAGTGACTGAACTGAACTGAACGTACAAACACACATTACTACACCCAGATTTTGGGTTTTCCTGCATTGGCTCAATATCCTTTATGAACTGAGACTGAAAAACCTTCACACAGCTTACTGTCCACATTAACATGCCTTCACTATTCCATTTCTTCATCACCATAGCTTTACTATTCCAGGAAACTCTTTCCCAGAAATATAAGAGTTGCAAATAACTTTAGTGTTCATTCCAGAAACTTCCTGAAAGACCATCAGGTCTTTAAAAGAAATCAGCAATGATAAATAATATCCTAGCACTGTCTGAAGTGTGTTGACTAAGAAAAATAGTCACAACCTAAAAGCTAAGAATTGTTTTATTCAGTGAGAATTTTTAGGACTTCAAGCCTTGGAGACAGAATCTCAAGTAACCCTGAGAGAACTTCTCTGAGGAGGCGGGGGGAGAAGTCAGATTATACAGAAATTTGTAACAAAAGGCAGGTAGTCTGAACATCAAAAGTATTTTTGTGAATTAAACAAAACCAGATATCTCAAGTTAAGGAATTTAGTGCTTTTCTATGTCTGAGAAGAGGCAAGAGTCTGGGCTCACTGAAATCATTCCTTTCATATGCATCTCAGCTATCTGGGGCCAGTACCCTGTGATTTTTCACTTCCTGAGTTCTTCAGGGCTCCCCATAGGGAGTGGCTGCAGCCTGATGATTGACAGATCACAGGTATTCTTCTCCTTCCTGAGTGCTTGGGGGGCTGGAATCACTGATGACTGTGACATCCTTGTTTGTTGATATGACAGGAGATATTCCATTTCTCAAGACTTTGTCCCCAAACTCCTCTCCTTGCAGTGCCCACCAATTCTAAATTATTGTATCATGACCCTCACCCAAACCTAACCAAGTCCCAGTTTAAAATACTCTAGACTTCAGAGCACAATAACTATCCCAACATTACTCTTTTTTTGCCAAGACACAGGAGATTCAACTGTCAAAGTAGGATTTTCCCTTACTAAGATAAGTAACAGGTTCATTTGTCTTACAAACAAGTTGTGGTGACACTTCAGGGAGCCATTATCCAATAGTACAATGGGAAAAATACTGCCCATTTCATGGAACCATTGGGAGGGTTAGTTTTTTTTTAAAAAGAGACAATGTTAAGTGCTCTATTTGTGCTACAGACTCAATAAACACAGTACTTGCTACATAGTAGGTACCTTGAATATAATTGATAAAATGAATTAATAACAAGTATAGTAGTAAGATTTTCCCTTCTCTGAACATCATATCTGAGAAGCAAAAGGAGGAAGGTGGAGGGATAGATGCAGGGGGAGAGAGATGAAGAGAAAAAGTGAGAAACAGAGCTTTCACACCTTTCAGCAATGTGTCAGTGTGTAAGTGCATCACTAGAAGGCATGGGTGTCTGAGGCAGCTAAAGGCAGCTGCCCATCAAAGATTCATGCTCCCCCTCCTATAGATTCTGAGATATGGGTGGAGAGAATTACCAGCCAGGGTTGCATAACTCAGACTCATGTATCTAGGTTGAGCATGTGTCTCTTTCCCACTGTAGGGGTGGAAACATAATTTTCCCTCTCCTCTTCTAAGTTCCATCTGGGGCCCCTGTAAGATATGATTGATAAAAGAAAAACAAAAGTTTTCTGACATTTATGTTTCATATACACATGCGAGGTACACAGGGCAAAATGAGTAACTCGCCAAGAGTTGACTTAGAATTCAGGCTTAACTACCATCTTCAGCCAAATCATAAAAAAAAAGGTATGGGGTGGGGCGCAGGAAATGGAAAAGAAACCAAGAAAGGGAAGATAAAGGAGAATAATGTTTGCTTTGCAGGTGTAAGTCAGTATCTTCTCCATTGGTAAGATGCTCTTGTGATTTAGACTCAAACTTCTCTTCAAACAGAGAAGAAGACATAAAAGTGGAGATTACCTTTATAAATATAAATTTCCCTTACAAAAGGGTAATTTCTACTGTCTTCTCAGAGCTCTTCCTATGACTGCTGCTGCTGCTGCTAAGTCGCTTCAGTTGTGTCCGACTCCGTGCGACCCCATAGATGGCAGCCCACCAGGCTCCCCCATCCCTGCCATTTCCTTCTCCAATGCATGAAAGTGAAAAGTGAAACTGAAGTCGCTCAGTCATGTCTGACTTTTCCTATGACTGAAATATCTCAAAATAACCAGCTCAAAATAGTGCTTATGCCATAGAAGTATATTTGGGAGTGGCATGTTCTGGTCTCCTACATCACTAATAAAAAGGGACAGGAATTCATATGGGTCATATTCAAGATAAGCCACTTAAAAGGGGGTTTTCCTTCTTTGCTTTTTCTTTCTCCTGCCACATAAATGCTAATGAGTATGATGGATTTGCCCCATTCCACCCAAGGCAGCAGTGTTTCTGATTCCAAGAATTATACATTCTTGATAGTTAGGATACACACCACTCCCTTCCCCAATCCAGTGTGAACCACACAAGCCTGAGTACTCTGTTGCCATCCTGTATGATCACCCCCTACTGGCTAATGATTTCCCAGGTGAGCCTCAAGCTGACTTTGCTGGGTCCCACACCTGTATATGCCACAGCCTCTGGGACATCTTTGCTGCATAGCTCCTAGGCACACCCAAGACTGGGTGGCCATCTTTCCTGTTGTTGCAAACCCCACTCCAGGGAAGAGCATCATCATCCCACAGGCCCAGAAGCCAAAAACCCTGAAATTTTCCTGTCTTATCACTGTGCCTGGGTTATGTTACCCATCTTGTTGACCATCCTATCTAGGTCTGGGTCATTGCTGCCACACTTCTGTTAAGGAACTGCTGACCGAAACCACCCACCTTGGCCAGGCACAATGATAACCACTTGCATGAGTTGTCTCATTACAGGATGTCCTTAAAGGAAGAGGGCATTATTGCCAAAAACTAACCACAACTAAGAATGAGAATTCAGGAGAGGCCAAAAAAGAAGGAGATGCCAGTCCTTATGTCCTATTGACCTCCCAGAATCCTTCATGCTAGAATCCATCTTGTTTGAGAGATGTGTGCACCACCAGGAAGGACCCTTAGTCAGACCAAATATGGGCCAAAATGATTGTCCAGAGACAACCTGGAAACTAACCTCGTTATCATAAAACCTGAGACCATGAGCCACACATGGCAGAACAGGTCTCCTGGCTTCCCTTACCCTGCTACTCTCTGCCTGGGTACTCCTTCCAAATAAAGCCTCTTGCTTTGTCAGCATGTGTGTGTCTCCTTGGACAATTTATTCCTCAGTGTTAGGAAAGAGCACAATCTTGGGCCCCTGGAAGGGGTCCCACTTCCTGCAAAACTTCCATGAATTCTCTATGAAAGTCTAGTGTTTAAACATAGTGCTCAGATATTCATGCTTAAGTTTACAGTAGACAGAGATTTTTGTGGAATCACAGTGAAGTGGTTAAGAGCATGGTTTCTGAGCCAAATAACCTGGCTTCCAGCCCTTGCTCAGTCTCTTACTAGATTGCCACCATGAGCATATTGTTCGAGCTAACTGTGCCTCAGTTCCTTCATCTAGAAAGTGGAATTAATGCACCTACCTCATAAAGATTGTTGAGAGGAATAAATGAGTGCCCCCAGAGATAGTACCATCATCCCATTTTACATTTTCCTTTTAAATACAATATCTTCTACCTGGGTAAGCTCATCTGTACAGGCAGGGCAGTACTGGTGTCCTGATCCTGCCATGTGTCATTTTCTATAACAATAAGCGACATCTGGAGCCCACTGCCCAACACCCAGGATATCCTGTCTTCTCCTTGGGTCTCAATGGATACCTGTCTCACAGTAACCCTCAGAGCCTCCAGCTAAGGCTGCTGGTCAAAGCCACCCTCTGGAATTGAAACGGAGTGGGGCCCAGGGAGGTTCCCAGGCACAGAGGCCCTTTTGTCACCCATTTCTTGTAGGTAAGACTCCAGCCTCCATGTCTTTCCCTGAGTTCCAAAGGGCAACAGTTACTAACCAAGGGAGGAACAGCCAAGAATCCATCTGAGGACCATTCAAAGGACCAGAGAAACCCATTAAGATTAAGAGACCACCACCGGAGTTGACATGGAACAGACTGGTTCCAAATAGGAAAAGGAGTATGTCAAGGCTGTATATTGTAACCCTGCTTATTTAACCTATATGCAGAGTACATCATGAGAAATGCTGGGCTGGAGGAAGCACAAGCTAGAATCAAGATTGCTGGGAGAAATATTAGTAACCTCAGATGTGCAGATGATACCACCCTTATGGCAGAAAGTGAAGAAGAACTAAAGAGCCTCTTGATGAAAGTGAAAGAGGAGAGTGAAAAAGTTGGCTTAAAGCTCAACATTCAGAAAACTAAGATCATGGCATCCGGTCCCATCACTTCATGGCAGGTAGATGGGAAACCAGTGGAAACAGTGGCTGGCTTTATTTTCCTGGGCTCCAAAATCACAGCAGATGGTGATTGCAGCCATGAAATTAAAAAATACTTACTCTTTGGAAGAAAAGTTATGACCAACCTAGACAGCATATTAAAAAGCAGAGACATTACTTTGCCAACAAATGTCTGTCTAGTCAAGGCTATAGTTTTTCCAGTGGTCATGTATGGATGTGAGAGTTGGACTATAAAGAAAGCTGAACGCCGAAGAATTGATGATTTTGAACTATGGTGTTGGAGAAGACTCTTGAGAGTTCCTTGGACTTCAAGGAGATCCAACCAGTCCATCCTAAAGGAGATCAGTCCTGGGTGTTCATTGGAAGGACTGATGTTGAAGCTGAAACTCCAATACTTTGGCCACCTGATGCGAAGAGCTGACTCATTTGAAAAGACGCTGATGCTAGGAAAGATTGAGGGCAGGAGGAGAAGGGGCCGACAGAGAATAAGAGGATAAGATGGCATCACTGACTCAATGGACATGGGTTTGGGTGGACTCCGGGAGTTGGTGATAGACAGGGAGGCCTGCTGCGGTTTGTGGGGTTGCAAAGAGTCAGACATGACTGAGCGACTGAACTGAACTGAACCTGAGTTGAGACTAAGGCAGTGCAGGACCTACTCACATCTTTATCTTGTCCCCACTTTGAATCATTGTTATAAAACACCTCATCAAATCCTCCTGGGTTGGGATACACAGTTCTGAGGGCACAGGAATCTACTGTATCCTCTTTTGCCTGGCAAAGCAATACAACTCTACTATTCTTTTCTATTTCACCCAAAACTCTGAGATTTCATTTGTGCAAGTGTGCAAAGACGTTGAGCTATTGGCATCAGAATCACCACCTCTTTTTTACTTGCCCTTCTTCAGTCTGAACCATCTGGGGTGCCCCACAGCAGGACACACACATCCTAAGAAGGGGCTCACTCTATTGATGGAAACTGCCCCAGTCATGCTTTAAACTGAGTCCTAAAGCTGAGTTCCTTTTCTGAGTTTATGATTAATCTCTCTATCCAAAACTGCATTCCCTTTCTTCTGTTCTCCCTCAAGATTAAAGAATATTAAAGAAAAGAGACTGTAACCAAGCAGGACCTTATGGGCCCTCCAAGGTGCAAAGGGTTTCAGTGTCCCCTGTTTCTTGTTTGTAGAAAAAGGCTTCAGCCTCCTAGAGCTTCCCTGAGTTCCAAGGGTAGATTCAAACAGTTACTAACTAGACAAGGGAAAGCAAAAGTAGAAAGTCAAGAGATTCCTAGAGTAACAGGCAATTTTGGCCTTGGAGTACAAAATGAAGCAGGACAAAGGCTAACAGTTTTGCCAAGAGAATGCACTGGTCATAGCAAGCATCCACTTCCAACTAGACAATTGATGACTCTACATTTGGACATCACCAGATGGTCATTACCAAAATCTGATTGATTATATTCTTTGCAGTTGAAGATGGAGAAGCTCCATACAGTCATCAAAAACAAGACCAGGAGCTGACTGTGGCTCAGGTCATGAACTCCTTATTGCCAAATTCAGACTTAAGTTGAAAGTCTAGGCCATTCAGGTATGACCTAAATCAAATCCCTTATGATTATATAGTGGAAGTGACAAATAAATTCAAGGTATTAGATCTGATAGACAGGGTGCCTGAAGAACTATGGACGGAGGTTTGCAACATTGTACAGGAAGTGGTGATAAAAAACATGCCTAAGAAGAAGAAAGACATGAAAAAGGCAAAATGGTTATCTGAGGAGGCCTTAAAAATATCTGAGAAAAGAAAAGCTGCAAAAAGCAAAGAAGAAAAGGAAAGATATACCCATCTGAATGCAGAGTTCCAAAAAACAGCAAGGAGAGATAAGAAAGTCTTCTTCAGTGATCAATGCAAAGGAATAGAGGAAAACAATAGAATGGAAAAGGCTAGAGATCTCTTCCAGGAAATTAGAGATACCAAGGGAACATTTCATGCAAAGATGGGTACAATAAAGGGCAGAAATGGTATGGACCTAACAGAAGCAGAAGATACTAAGAGAGGTGGCAAGAACACACAGAAGAACTATACACAAAAGATCTTAATAACCCAGATAACTATAATGGTATATAATCACTCACCTAGAGCCAGACATCCTGGAGTACAAAGTCAAGTGGGCCTTAAGAAGCATCACTACGAACAAAGCTAAGGGAGGTGATGGAATTGCAGTTGAGCTATTTCAAATCTTAAAAGATGAAGCTGTGACAGTGCTGCATTCAGTAGGCCAGCAAATTTGGAAAACTCAGCAGTGGCCACAGAACTGGAAAAGGTCAGTTTTCATTCCAATGCCAAAGAAGGGTAATACCAAAGAATGTTGAAACCACCTCGCAATTGCACTCATTTCATATGCTAGCAAGGTAATGCTCAAAATCCTTCCAGCTAGGCTTCAACAACATGTGAACTGAGAACTTCCAGATGTACAGGTGTGATTAGGAAAGCAGAGGAACCAGAGATCACATTGCCAAAATCTGCTGGATCATAGAAAAGTCAAGAAAAACATCTGTATCTGCTTCTTTAACTACGCTAAAACATTTGACTGTGTGAATCACACTATGTGGAAAATTATTTAACAGATGGGAATACCAGATCACCTTACCAGTCTTCTGAGAAACCTGTATGCATGTCAAGAAGCAACAGTTAGAACTGGACATGGAACAACAGACTGGTTCAAAACTAGTAAAGGAGTAAGTCAAGGATGTATATTGTCACCTGCTGATTTAACTTATATGCAGAGTACATTGTGAAATGCCAGGCTGGATGAAGCACAAGTTGGAATCAAGATTGCCGGGAGAAATATCAATAACCTCAGATATGCAGATGACACCACCCTTATGGCAGAAAGTGAAGAGGAGCTAGAGTCTCTTGATGGAGGTGAAAGGAACAGCGGAAAAAGCTGGCTTAAAAACCTAACTTTCAAAAAATGAAGATCGCTTTCGCCTCAGTCTCGAGCGCTAGCTGGCAGCCAAGCGTACGCGCTCAGGGATTAGGGGCCGCCATCGACCGTGCTTAGGTTCCTCTGGGCTCGTCTGCGCCCCTCGCTCGCCACACACTCCGCCGTCATAAGCCGCCATCATGGTAAAGCTCGCAAAGGCCGGCAAAAATCAAGGTGACTCCAAGAAAATGGCTCCTCCCCCAAAGGAGGCAGAAGAAGATAGTGAAGACGAGGAATTGTCAGAAGATGAAGACGATGAGAGCAGTGGAGAAGAGGTTGTTATCCCTCAGAAAAAAGGCAAGAAGGCTACCACAACTCCAGCAAAGAAGACGGTGGTTTCCCCAACGAAAAAGGTTGCAGTTGCCACACCAGCAAAGAAAGCAGTCGTCACCCCTGGCAAAAAGGCAGCAGCTATGCCAGCCAAGAAGACAGTTCCACCTGCCAAAGCAGTGGTAACACCTGGCGGAAAGGGAGCCACCCCAGGCAAAGCACTGGTAGCAACCTCTGGTCAGAAGGGAGCAGCCACCCCAGGCAAGGGAGCAAAGAACGGCGGGAATGCCAAGAAGGGAGACAGGGATGAAGAAGATGACGATGACAGGGAAGAGGGAGACGATGATGATGAAGAGGAGGAGGAGCCAGCAGCGAGGAAGGCAGCTGCTGCTTTTGGTGCTGCTCCTGCCGCAGATGATGAGGATGACGAGGATGACGATGACGATGATGAGGAGGAGGAGGAGGATGAGGAGGAGGAGGACGACGAAGATGACTCTGAAGAAGAACCTATGGAGATTGTACCAGCGAAAGGAAAGAAAGCTCCAGTAAAAGATGCTCCTGTGAAAGCTAAGAGCACTGCTGAAGATGAAGAGGAGGAGGAGGAGGATGAAGAGGAGGAGGAAGAGGATGACGATGATGAGGAGGAGGACGATGAGGCGGAAGAAGAGGAGGAGGAGGAGGAAGAAGAGGAGGAAGAGGAAGAAGAGCCCGTCAAACAAGCACCTGGAAAACAAAAGAAGGAAATGGCCAAACAAAAAGCAGCTCCTGAAGCCAAGAAACAAAAAGTGGAAGGCACAGAACCAACTACGTCTTTCAATCTCTTTGTTGGAAACCTGAACTTCAATAAATCTGCTCCTGAATTGAAAACGGGTATCAGTGATCTTTTTGCTAAAAACGATCTTGCTGTTGTCGATGTCAGAATTGGTGTGTCTGGGAAGTTTGGCTACGTGGATTTTGAATCTGCTGAAGACCTGGAAAAAGCCTTGGAACTCACTGGTTTAAAAGTCTTTGGCAATGAAATTAAACTAGAAAAACCAAAGGGAAAAGACAGTAAGAAAGATCGAGATGCAAGAACACTTTTGGCTAAAAATCTGCCTTACAAAGTTACTCAGGATGAATTAAAAGAAGTGTTTGAAGATGCTGTGGAGATCAGATTAGTCAGCAAGGATGGAAAGAGTAAAGGGATTGCTTATATTGAATTTAAGACAGAAGCTGATGCAGAAAAAACCTTGGAAGAAAAGCAGGGAACAGAAATAGATGGGTGATCCATTTCTCTGTACTACACCGGAGAGAAAGGCCAAAGTCAAGACCATAGAAGTGGAAAGAATAGCACTTGCAGTGGTGAATCAAAAACCCTGGTTTTAAGCAACCTCTCCTAGAGTGCAACAGAAGAAACACTTCAGGAAGTATTTGAGAAGGCAACTTATATCAAGGTGCCCCAGAACCAAAATGGCAAATCTAAAGGGTATGCATTTATAGAATTTGCTTCATTTGAAGATGCTAAAGAAGCTTTAAATTCATGTAATAAAAGGGACATTGAGGGCAGAGCCGTCAGACTGGAGTTGCAAGGACCCAGGAGATCACCTAATGCAAGAAGCCAGCCAGCCAAGACTCTCTTTGTCAAAGGTCTCTCTGAGGATACCACAGAAGAGACGCTAAAGGAGTCCTTTGATGGCTCTATTCAAGCAAGGATAGTCACTGACCGGGAGACTGGGTCCTCCAAAGGGTTTGGTTTTGTAGACTTTAACAGCGAGGAAGATGCCAAAGCTGCCAAGGAGGCCATGGAAGATGGTGAAATCAATGGAAACAAAGTCACTTTGGACTGGGCCAAACCTAAGGGTGAAGGTGGCTTTGGTGGCCGAGGAGGAGGCAGAGGTGGCTTTGGAGGCCGAGGTGGTGGCAGAGGTGGCCGAGGTGGCTTTGGTGGCAGAGGCCGGGGAGGCTTTGGAGGGTGAGGAGGCTTCCGAGGAGGCAGAGGAGGAGGAGGAGACCACAAGCCACAAGGAAAGAAGACGAAGTTTGAATAGTTTCTTCTATCCCTGTCTCTCGCTCTTCCATTTGAAAGAAAGGACTCTGGGGTTTTTACTCTGTTACCTGATCAATGACAGAGCCTTCTGAGGACATTCCAAGACAGTATACAGCCCTGTGGTCTACTTGGAAATCTGTATAGATAATATTTCAAGGGAGATAATCCTGTTGGTGTTGACTGGATATTCGTATAAACTTTTTAAAGAGATGAGTGATAGAGCTAACCCTTATCTGTAAGTTTTGAATTTATATTGTTTCTTCCCATGTACAAAACAATTTTTTTCCTACAGAAAAAAAAAAAAAAAACACAAAAAACAAAAGATGAAGATCATTGCATCTTGTCCCATCACTTTATAGCAAATAGATGGGGAAACAATGGAAACAGCGACAGACTTTATCTTCTTGGGCTCCAAAATCACCACAGACAGTGACTGCAGCCATCAAAAGAAAAGACACTCATTGAAAGAAAAGTTTTGACAAAACTGCTGCTGCTGCTAAGCTGCTGCTAAGCCACTTCAGTTGTGTCCGACTGTGTGCAACTCCAGAGATGGCAGCCCACCAGGCTCCCCCATCCCTGGGATTCTGCAGGCAAGAACACTGGAGTGGGTTGCCATTTCATTCTCCAATGCATGAAAGTGAAAAGTGAAAGTGAAGTTCCTCAGTCATGTCCGACTCCTAGCGACCCTATGGACTGCAGCCTTCCAGGCAAGAGTACTGGAGTGGGGTGTCATTGCCTTCTCCTAGATGGCGTATTAAAAAGCAGAGACATTACTTGCCAACAAAGGTCCGTCTAGTCAAAGCTATGGTTTTCCAGTAGTCATGTATGGATGTGAGCATTGGACATGAAGAAAGCTGAGTGCCGAAGAATTGATGCTTTTGAACTGTGGTGCTGGAGAAGACTCTTGGGAGTCCCTTGGACTGCAAGGAGATCATACCAATCAATCCTAAAGGAAATCAACACTGAATATTCATTGGAAGGACTGATGCTGAAGTTGAAACTCCAATACTTTGGCCAGCTGATGAGAAGAGTTGACTCATTGGAAAAGACCCTGATGCTGGGGAAGATTGGAGGCAAGAGGAGAAGGGGATGACAGGGGATGAGATGGTTGGATGGTATCACCGACTCAATGTACATGAGTTTGAGCCAGCTCTGGGAGATGGTGAAGGACAGGAAAGACTGGCATGCTGCAATCCATGGGGTTGCAAAGAGTCAAACAGGACTGAGAGACTGAGCAACAGCAGAGAAGGGAAGGAATGCAGAGATAAGGGAGGACAGTCAAGAAACAATAGTGTAGCAATAAAGCAAAATCCCAGCCTGACACATACATTTGTGTTCTTCTACGGAAACTAAGGCTCCTACTCAGGCAGAGGATCGTAACTACCTGCTGAGACCCAGACTGGTCTGAACCTGAAAGCTGATTATTGAGATTCCTGAAACACCACCCTTGTTACCTCACCACCAACCAATCAGAGGAGAGTCATATATTCTGCAGCCCTCCCCTCAAAAGTTGCCTTTGAAAACTCTTCCCTGAAGACCATCAGGGAGTTCAGGATTCTTGAGCATGAGACATCCATTCTCCTTGGTTTCATCATCACAGCAAATTACGCAGCATTGACTACAAATTCTGGGTACAAATGCAGGCTACAAATGCAATTCTCAACACAAATGTTTATCTTGAAACATGACTAAGTCCAAACCTTCTTAAAAAGGTTCAGACACCCCTAAACTGAGGAGATTGGCAATGCTTTCACTGCTTTACAGGTGTTTTGTGTTGGTCTCAGCCTAGGCAGTAATGCTATTGACTAGGAAAGCCTGGGGACACTCACCTGGATCTGCACTACTCAGGCAACCCCCAGAGATATTTCCCTGATTGGAGCCAAATGGAGGCAGGACTAGCTCTAGTGGTTCTTGTGATTTCAGGATGTACCTTACTAACAACCAGCAGAGAACTTTGAAAAAACAAGGTTTGTTACTCACAGGTCCTTGAGGGTATACAGCATGCATGCCCAGAACCACACAGCAGGGTTGGGGGGTAGAATAGCATAGTCATAGGGTTCTGCCACTATTGAGGGTGGGATGCCTAGTGTTCTGCAGATTCAATCTTTACTGGTGAATTTAACCATAAGAGCAGGCACTATAGCATAGGAATGCAAAAGCAGGGTCACTCAAGATATCGGTTATCTAGGTCACCATGGGCTTTCTATAAGCATAAATTCATGAGTGGGGCAGCCTGGCTCTCTATCGTGTAGCTGGCAATATGCTTAATCCAGATGGATGCCTTTGAAATGGATGTTTTGGCAATGAAAAGCTTAATGTCAGGATTTACAACAGGTTTTAGCCTCATCTTTTAAAATATATATATACATTTATTTATGTATTTTTATTTGGCTGCACCAGGTCTTAGTTGCTGCATGCAGGATCTTTAGTTGAACCATCTAGTTCCTTGACTGAGGATCGAGCCCAGGCTCCCTGCATTGGGAGCATGAAGTCTTAGCCACTCGACCACCAGGTAAGTCCCTAGCCTAATATCTATGGTTAGTATGTAAGCAAAGACCAAGGTGTCTGGCCTACCACCTACCAGCTGATCATAGCAGCTTTTACACCTCCTTATCCTGACCTGTTACTTGGGAATACTGGCTCCCAACCCCTTCCCAGAGTCATTAAATAATTTTTTTTGAGCTTTTGAGATATAATTGACACAAAGCCTTGTTTAAGTTTTCAGATGTATACTGTAATGATTTGATGTATGTATATTTTGCAAAATGATTACCACAATAAGGTTAGCTAACATAAATATCCTTATATGCAGAGTACATCATGAGAAATGCTGGGCTGGAAGAAGTACAAGCTGATATCAAAATATCAATAACCTCACATACGCAGATGACACCACCCTTATGGCAGAAAGTGAAGAGGAACTAAAAAGCCTCTTGATGAAAGTGAAAGTGGAGAGTGAAAGAGTTGGCTTAAAGCTCAACGTTCAGAAAACTAAGATCATGGCATCTGGTCTCATCACTTCATGGCAAATAGATGAGGAAACAGTGGAAATGGTGTCAGACTTTATTTTTGGGGGGGGGGGCTCCAAAATCACTGCAGATGGTGATTGCAGCCAGGAAATTAAAAGACACTTACTCCTTGGAAGGAAAGTTATGACCAACCTAGGTAGCATATTGAAAAGCAGAGACATTCCTTTGCCAACAAATGTCCGTCTAGTTAAGTCTCTGGTTTTTCCAGTGGTCATGTATGGATGTGAGAGTTGGACTGTGAAGAAAGCTGAGCGCTGAAGAATTGATGCTTTTGAACTGTGGTGTTGGAGAAGACTCTTGAGAGTCCCTTGGACTGCAAGGAGATCCAACCAGTCCATTCTGAAGGAGATCAGTCCTGGGTGTTCTTTGGAAGGACTGATGCTAAAGCTGAAACTCCAGTACTTTGGCCACCTCATGTGAAGAGTTAACTCATTGGAAAAGGCTCTGATGCTGGGAGGGATTGGGGGCAGGAGGAGAAGGGGATGACAGAGGATGAGATGGCTGGATGGCATCACTGACTCGATGGACATGAGTTTGAGGGAACTCCGGGAGTTGGTGATAGACAGGGAGGCCTGGCGTGCTGCGATTCATGGGGTCGCAAAGAGTCAGACACGAACTGAACTGAACTGAACTGAACATACCTATCACCTTACGTAGCACAATTTTCTTTGTCTGGTGAAAAGTTTTAGGATTTACTCTCTTGGCAACTTTCAAAGATACAGTACAAAGTTGTTAAGTATAGTCACCAGGCTATACTTTACATCCCCGCAGCTTAAAACTGGAAGCTTTTATCCTTTGATAACCTTTACTGGTTTTCCGCAACTCCCTCACTCTTCCCCAATCCATAAACAATAACAACTGAAAAACAACAACAAATCAATGGACAGTTAGGGTTTTTCTGTGTCTTGGCTATTGTAAATAATGCTAAAATGGATATGACAGTGGAGATATCTCCTTAAGGCAGTGATTTTCATTTCTTCCCATATATACTCAGGAGTGGAATTTCTAGATATGATGTTCTGTTTTTAATGTTTTGAGGAAACTTCATATTATTTTCCACAATGGTTGTACCAATTTACATTCCTCCCAGTGCTGCAAAGGAGTTCCCTTTCCTCTGCATCCTTGCCAGTACTTGCTGTTTCTCTTGTCTATTTTCTTTTTCTTGTCTTCTTTATAACAGCTACTGGTGTGAAGTGATATATAATTGTAGGTTTGATTTGCATTTCCCTAGTAATTAGTAATCTTTGACTGTTTAGTTGTGTGTTGGCTATTTAAATATCTTTGAGAGAATGTCCATTCAGACACTTTGTCCATTTTTACCTGGATTATTTGCTTTTTTGCTCTTGAGTTGTATGAGTTCCTCATGTATTTTGGAAATTAACACGTTATCAGATATGAAATTTGCAAATATTTTCTCCTAATTCATATGCTGCCTTTTCTCTCTCTTATCATTTCTTTTGCCTTGTAGGATCTTTTGGATTTAATTTAGTCCTACTTGTTTATTTTCACTTCTGTTGCCTGTGCTTTGGGTGTCATATTCACAAAATCACTGCCAAGACTAATGTCAAGGAGTTTTCCCCTATGTTTTCTCCTAGGAATGTTATGGTTTTAGGTCTAACATTGAAGTCCTTAATCCATTTCAAGTTTATGAATGATATGAGATAGGAATCTACTTTCATTATTTGTGTGTGAATATCCCATTTTCACAACATCATTAGTTGAAGATACTGCTCTTTCCCCACCATTGAGAAGTCTTCGTTCACTTGTCAAATATTAGTTAACCATATATGCAAGGGTTTACTTTTGGGCTTTTAATCTGTTGCATTGGTCTATATGCCTACTTTTATGCTAGTAGCATACTCTTTTGACAAATATAGCCTTATAATACAGTCTGTAATCAGGAACTGTGATGCCCCCAGCTTTGTTCTTTTTCAAGATTTCTTGGACTATCTGGGTTCTTTTGTGCTTTCATATAAATTTTAAGGTTTTTTTTTATTTTCATTCCTGTGGGGAAAATGTGCCATTGGATCTTGATAGAGATTGCACTGAATCTATAGATGAAATTGGGTAGCATGAACATTTTAACAATATAAATTATTACAATCCATGATCATGGATATCTTGCCGTTTATTTGTTTCTTTTTCAATTTCTTTCATCAATGTCTTTCATAGTTTTCTGTTATGGATCTTTACCTCCTTGGTTAAATTTATTCCTAAATATTTACTGTTTTGAAATGATTATAAATTCAATTGCATTTCTTTTTCAGCTAACCCATTGCCAGACTACAGAAATACAATTTAAAGCGAAATACAATTTAAAGCGACAGTTCGTGTGACCCTGCTTTCTAAAGGTGCAGGATTAATACAATGGATTCAGCAACTTAGCAAGGTGAACTCAGCTTTGTTTTGCACCGTGCTTTTTTGAAGTGGGGAGCTTTGTTGAAAGCTTCCTGCAGAAGGAAGAGCTCTCATATCCTGGGACCATAGCAGAGCCCAACCAGAATAGGAAAAACTTCACTTCTTTCCTGGGAAGGACTCAAACAATAAAAAGCCATGGCTGTTTTGTTGCTATAGTCCTCCCAACTTCCTTTCCCCCTCTATAAAAGCATTCTCCTTCTCTTGCCATGTGAGGATTTCTACATGGCTCACCTTGGTTACAGATCTCAAATTGCAATTGTCTGCTGATCCCGAATAAATCTGTCTTTGCTGGAGAAATATCTGGCAGTCTATGTTTCAGGTCAACAAAATTGTCTTAATTTTTGCAGCTTTGTTATAAGTTTAAACCAGCTTAAGAAGTGTAACTCTATCCTTCATCAAAATTCTCTTGGCTATTCTAAGTCCTTTATATATAGTTTATGTTCAGCTTGTCAATTACAATTTTTTAAAGTCTACTGGGATTTTGATTGAGATTGAGATAAATCTATATATCTATTTGCAAAGAATCGCCATCTTAATAACACTGAGTGTTATGATTAAACATATTACAACTTTCTAGGTCAACTTTTTGAGTAATGTTTTACAGTTTTCATTGTAGATATTTTGCATATCTTCTACTAAATTTGGTTTTAAGTGTCTGGTGGATTTTAATGCAATTATAAATGATATTTTTAATTTCATTTCCAATTGCTTGTTCTAGTATATAGAAACAAAACTGATTTTTGTCATATCATCTGAGAAAAAAAAGCAGTTTTACTTTTTCCCCTTCCAGTCTGTATGCACTTAATTTTATTGTCTAGAACTTTCACTATGAGGTCAAATCTAAGTTACAGGAATAGGCTTCCTTGCAGTGCTTCTAACTTAAGGGAAAAATCATTCAATGTCTCATCATTAAGAGCTATATTAGCTGTAGATATGTCATGTGCTGCTGTATGCGTGCTTGCTAAGTCACTTTAGTCGTGTCCAACTTTTTGTGACCTGATGGACTGTAACCTGTCAGGCTCCTCTGTCCATAGCATTCTCTAGAAAAAATACTATAACGGGTTGCCATTTCCTGCTCCAGGGGATCTTCGTCACCCAGGGATCAAACCAGGGTCTCTTGCGTCTCCTGCATTAGCTGACAGATTCTGACCTCTAGTGCCACCTGGGAAGGCCTATTTAAGTCTGCAGTTGTTTTATTGGTGGATTTTTATAACTTATTAATCTTTTCAGAGAACCAGATTTGGCTATGTTCATTTCCTCTATTGATCCCATTGATTTCTGCTCTTAAATTTATTATTTCCTTCTACTTTCTTTGTGTTTTTTAATGACTGTTCATAGCAGCTTTATTCATAATAGACAATACTGGGAAACAATTATAATGGCCACTAATGAAGAAAATAAATTAAGGTATAATTGCCAACATTTGTTGGATCCTAGAGAAAGCAAGGGAATACCAGAAAAACATCTAATTCTACTTTATTAAGTAGAATGAAAAAGTCTGACTGTGTGGATCACAAAAAAACTGGAAAATTCTTAAAGAGGTGGGAATACCAGGCCACCTTGCCTGTCTCCTGAGAAACTTGTATGCAGGTCAAGAAGCTTACATGGAATGACTGACTGGTTCAAATTTGGGAAAGGAGTATGACAAGGCTGTATATTATAAACTTGTTTACTTAACTTGTTTGCAGAGTACATCATGCAAAATGCTGGGCTGGATGAATCACAAGCTGGAATCAAGATTGCTGGGAAAAAAATATCAATAATCTCAGATATGCAGATGATACCATTGTAACAGCAGAAAGTGAAAAGGAACTAAAGAGCTTCTTGATGAAGGTGAAAGAGGAGAGTGATAAAGCTGGCTTAAAACTCAACATGAAAAAAATAAACATCATGGTTTCTGCTTCCATCACCTCATGGCAAATACAAGGGGAAAAAGTGGAAACAGTAAGCAACTGAACAACAACAACAAATTTTATAATTAAAAATGGCTAAAATGTTAGGCTATAAATTTTTTACCACAATAAAAACATCATTAAAAAGGTCCACAATTATATATTATATATATATATTTGCCCTTCAAGAAGTGGAACCTAATTCCCTTCCCTCAAGTTAGGCTGGATTTCTAGCACACAGAATAAAGCAGAAGTGACAGTTTACACCTTCAAAGACTGAATCATAAAAGGAATTGTACCTTTCTTCTTTTCTCTCTCACTTGAACTACTCCCTCTGTTGGAAGTTAGATGCCATGTCGTAAGGAGATTCAAGCTGCCTATAGAGAAGGCTGAGTGAGCAAGAGATCTCTTGCCAATTACCATATGAGTGAGCCATCTTGGAATAGATTCTCCACCCTAGTCAAGCATTCAGATCACTGCAGCCCCTGCCAACATCCTAACTTCCATTTCATGAGAGATCCAGAGCCATAACCACCCAGCTAAGCTTCGCTTGTATTCTTAATCAAATGAACCTGTGAAAAAACAAATGTTTGTTTTATAAAGATTTGATGTTTAATAATTTGTATTTCAATTACAAATTTATATTTGTATTTCAGCAATAGATAGCTCATGCAAGTTTATAGTTCATTTTCACTCAGCATAATTACTGGGCTTAATATGACTGGGCTTCATTCTACCATCCTGCTGTTGGTTTCTACTTGTTCCATCTGTTCTTTGTTACATTGTTTCTATGTCCCACTTTCCCTGTCTTCTTTTGGATTATTGAAGTATTTTATAGGTTCCATTTTATCTACTCTATTGGCTTTTAGCCATAACTTTTTGTAATTTTAAGTGATTTATACCTACGATAGGAATCCTCAATCTATAGCAGTCTGTCTTGAATTCATATAAATTCATATAAAATACAAGAACTTTATAACAATATAATTCTAATTGTCTCCTATTCTGTCCTTTGTGCTTTGGTTGTCATATTTTTTACTTTTACATATAGTTAATCCCATCATATAGGGCTTCCCAGGTGGCAATAGTGGTAAAGAACCTGCCTGACAATGCAGGAGATATAAGAATCACAGGTTCAATCCCTGGTTCAGGATGATCCCTTGGGGAAGGAAATAGCAACCCACTCCAGTATCCTTGCCTAGAGAACCCCATGGACAGAGGGAGCCTGGAGGGCTACTGTCCATAGGGCCGCAAAGAGTCAGACATGACTGAAGCAACTTAGCACACAGCACAATCCCATCATGTATTCTTATTATTGTTTTAAACAGTCAAAAGTCCTTTAAGAAAAAAAATGAAAACATTGTTTTATAGTTACCCACATATTACAATTTCCAGTGCCATTCTTCTTTGTTGCTAATCTGATCTTACATCTGGAATTTTTTATATTTAGCCAAAGAATTGCTTTCTTTGACATTTTTCATAGCATCATTCTGATGGCTACAAATGGTCTCAGATTATGTTTTTCATTAAAAGCTTTCTTTTTTCCTTCACTGGATATAGAATTCTTTTTTCAGATTATTTTATTTCAACATTTTAAAGATATCACTTCATGGTATCCTGCTTCTATTATTCCTCATGAGAAGTCAGCCTTCATTCTTATTGTTTTACACACAGCTACCCAACAGCTTTTAACATTTTCTCTTTATCATCAGTTTTAGCACTTTGATAATGACGTGCATAGATACTTTTCCTGCTTTGTATTTGCTGAGTTTCTGAGATCTATAGTTTACTTCTTTCATAAATTTTGGAAATTTTCAGCAATTATTTCTTCAAATATTTCTTCTCTCTCTTCTGCTTCTGAAACTTCAACTGCTTATATATTAGACTGTTTTACATCATCTGATCAGTCTTAGGCACTCTGTTTAGGATTGGTTGCTTTGTTTTCTGCCTTCCTTTTTCTTCTTATTCTTCAGTTTATGTAACTTCTATTGATTTGTCTTTCAATTTATTGATCTTTTCTTCAACTATGTCCAGTATTGTGTTAAGTCAACCCAGTGGATTCTTAATTTCAAAAACATTTTCAGTACCAGAATCTCCATTTTTTAAATTTTTTTTTTTTAAGTTTCCACTCCTTATCCTCTTGCATTGCTAGTGGGAATGTGAACTGATATAGCAGTAAGAAGACAGTATGGAGATTCCTTAAAAAGCTATGACCCAGCAATCCCACTCTTAGGCATATACCCTGAAGAAAGCAAAATTGAAAAAGACATATGTATCCCAATGTTCACTGCAGTACTATTTACAATAGCTAGAACAGGGAAGCAACCTAGAGGTCCATTGACAGATGAATGGATAAAGAAGCTGTGGTATATATACAATGGAATACTACTCAGCCATAAAAAAGGAATGCATTTGAGTCAGTTCTGAAAGTGAAAGTCACTCAGTTGTGTCTGATTCTTTGCAACCCAATGCAGTCCATGGAATTATACAGTCCATGGAATTCTCCAGGCCAGAATACTGGAATGGGTAGCCTTACTCTTCTCCACAGGATCTTTCCAACCCAGGGGTCGAACCCAGGTCTCCCACATTGCAGGCAGATTCTTTACCAGCTGAGCTACAAGGGAAGCCCAGTTCTAATGAGGTGGAAAAACCTAGAGCCTATTATACAGAGTAAAGTAAGTCAGAAAGAGAAATATAAATATCATGTACTGATGGAATCTAAAAACATGGTACTGATGAATTTATTTTCAGGGCAGCAATGGAGAAACAGATATAGAGAACAAACTTGTGGATACGAGGGAGGAGAGGATGGAGGAGGTGAGATGTATGGAGAGAGTAACATGGAAATTTACAATACCATATGTAAAATAGACAGCCAATTGGAATACGCTATATGACTCAGACAACTCAGGGGCTCCATGACAATCTAGAAGGGTGGGATGGGGAGGGAGATGGGAGGGAGTTTCAGGAGGGAGGGGACATGGGTGTCCCTGTGGCTGATTCTTTTTGCTATATGACAGAAAACCACAAAATTCTGTAAAGCAATTATGCTTCAATTAAAAAAATAAATTTAAAATATACAAAAAAAAGTTTCCACTCCTTTTATTGAACTTTACTTATGTTCACCCATTTTGTTCTCCTTTTATATAAATTCTTTAAAGACTTTACAATAGTTATTTTGTATCTTTATCTGTTAATTATAAGCTCTGGGTCATCTATGAGCCTATATCTATTAACATCATACTCTTATGGGCCATATTTTTCCAATTCTTTGTATTTTTGATTACTATTATATGCTGGATATTTTCAATGACACTGTATAGAGAGTCTATGTTATATCAGCTCTATCTAAATTATGTTTTTTTCTGTTAGGCAATTAAATTCCTGGCAAAGAGGATCTATTTCAGGTTTATTCTTAATCTTAGAGCATTGCCATTCATGGACACAGACTCTTCATCTTAAATGTGGTCTTTGTAAGGGTTTATATTAAATGTCCAGTGTATTCGACAAGGTCACTCTGCATGGGACAGAATTTCAGTGTCTCCCAAGCACTCACAGAAAACTGCTCGACTCTAATTCCATGTTTGGTTACTGTTTCTTATTGAACAAATTATCCCTCAAATGTAGCAACTTAAAAAAAATGATTCTCTGATTCCCTGGGTAGGGGATTCATGCAGAGTCTAGTAAGATTAACTTATTTCTGTTCTATAGTGTCTCCGGCCTCAGCTGGGAAGATTCAAGTGATGAATCTACCTTGACAACTCAGACTGGAGTCATCTGACCTCTCTGGGTTCCTGGCTTCACAGGACTCAAAGTCTAGGACTGCTGACCATGGTATCTGTCTGGATGTAGCTTCTCCATATGGTTTTGGGTAGCCAGAATGCTCATATAACCACTTAGCACTCAATAATAACAGAATCCTAATAAACAAGGTGGAAACTGAATAGCTTTTGTTATCCAGGTTTATACATCATAGAGCATTGTTTCCCTGTGCTTTGTTTTTTGAAGCAATCACAGTCCATCCAAACTCCAGGAGAGAGAAACAGAATCTCTCTCTTTATGAGAGTATGCCAGTCACGTTTTAGAAGAGCATGTGGGGTAGGAGATAATGTGGTGACCATCTCTACAATATACAATCTGCCATAGTACCCTAGCAGCTGTTATCAGCTTCTCAGTCTTCCACTAAATGTGAACAAATTGGGACTTGGCCAAGTTCCTAGGGAATTTGTGGGGCTTTTCCTTGATGGTTCCCTCTTCTCTGGTGCCTGACCTCTCAAATTCCAGCCACCTACTAGCCCTAATTTCAATCTCTGCTTCCTCTGCTCAGAAAGACTTCCACATCCTACTTGAGTTCTGTTTTCCTATATACCTCGACTTGAAAATTGCTCCCAGGCTGAAATCCAGGGTAAATGCCAAGCTTATCTTCTGTGCTTATTTCTTGACTAGTCTAGTGCTATCCTCTATTCAAAGTCTGAAAATAGTTGTTTCAAATATTTTGTTCCATTTTAGAGTTGTTTGCGGTGAGATGGTGCGGCAGACAGACTCTAAAATGGCCCCCAGTTATCCCTGCCTCTTGAGGTTCACATCCTTGTCTTGTCCCATTCCCTTGAGCATAGGAAGGATCTGTAACTTACTTCTAGCCATAAAGGATACGTCAAGGTGATGGAACCAATAGCATCATGTGTACATGATTACTGTACATGATTGTGTTACAATCATAGGGCTTCTTTCAGTGCAGTTTCTCCTTTTCCTTTGCTGCCTTTAAGAAGCAAGCTGCCATGTTATGAGCTAGTCATGGAGAGGGCCATGAGGCAGGGAACTGGTGTTGGGCTCTGGCCAATAACCAGGGCAAAACAGTGGGCCTTAGTTAAACAGACTGCAAAGGAACAGATAAGACCCCAGCCATGCCCAACACCTTGATGCAACCTTGCAGCAGTTGCAGCTAAGGGGTGCCCAGAATCCTGACCCACAGAAACTATAAGATAATTATTGTGGGTTGTTTTAAAGTTAAAAGATTGAAGTAATATTGTTATGCAGCAAAATAACTAATTCAAAGAGTTAAGTCTGATACCACCAATTCCTTGTGGACCAAAATGAGAAGTCATCCTATGTTATGAGTCACAGAGAAGAAGGGCACATGATACAGGATCTGGGAAAAGGAGGTTGAGATACCTTACATCAATTCTCAGTCAACTAGAAGACAATGCCCAGCCTCTAAGTACCCCTCTAAGTTGTACACACTGCCTGCTATTCCACATTAGAGCTTTATTCTTTGAATGAAACATTTATCTATTCAACAAAGTTGTATTAAGTCCCCTGAATGACAGTCCCTGTGCTTAACATCCAGGAACCAAAAATGAGTTACATGCTGTCCTTGCCTTCAAGAAAGCAAAACGATATTTATTCACTTCATACAGGTTATCTCATTTAACATTCACAATAAATCATAAGGTGGATGCCATTATTTTCTGCATTTTACAGATTAGGAATTAATACTCAGAAATGCTGAATCACTCATCGTATACATGTAGCTACAGAGGGGTAGACTCAGAATTTGACTCAGGATTTCTTTTTATTCCAAAGTCTTCCCACTATACAGGCTAAATTACTGCCTAGTGTGAAAGTGAAAGTGAAGTCGTGTCTGACTCTTTGCAACCCCATGGACTGTGGCCTACCATGCTCCTCCGTCCATGGGATTTTCCAGGCAAGAGTACTGGAGTGGGTTGCCATTGCCTTCTCCAGAGGATCTTCCCAACCCAAGAATCAAACCTGGGTCTCCCACATTGTAGTCAGATGCTTTACCATCTGAGTCACCAGGGAAGCCTAGTGTGAGAGACAGACAAAAAAACAAACAAACAAACAAAAACATAATCGTAAGACTTCCCTGGTGGTCCAATGATTAAAACTGCATTTGCAGTGCAAGGGCCTGTGTTGGATCCCTGGTCAGGGAGCTAGATCCCATATGCCGTGCTGCAACTAAGAGTTCACATGGTGCAACTAAGGATTCCGTGTGCTGCAACTAAGACCCAGGCAGGCAAATAAATAAAAATATATTTTTTAAAAAACCATTATTGTGACTCAGTGTAATAAACAGTCTATTGCAAGGAGCAAGGATTTTCTGGGGAGCACAAAAAAGGAAGTTTTGGGCTCAGAAAAGGTTGTGATGAGGAAAAGACAATTAAACTGGGTTCTCTGGCAATGACAGAGAGGGGCAGTGCTGGAGAGCTGTATGCCAGGGTCAGACAGGGCAACAGGATGGCAGAGTCACACATTATGGCAAGTGTGGAGGGTTAATCTGCTCAGTCATGGAAGTGTGGGAAGAGTGGCCGATAGGATCAGATCCCACTGCTAGGACCAATGCTCAGTTGGGACTATGCAGTGAGGCAGGAAGGAAGGCAGCAAGAAGCATGGTAGAATGCTTTGGGCCACTGGAGATTGTGGGACCTCTGGCCACATGTGGATACAGGGAGAAGGGAAAGGGTCCAATGTCCCAATATCACTGTGATATTGGTGTCAGCCACCCAACTACAGACATGTCTTGGCTACCTCCCTATCATACCTGTTGACAAGAATTATTCCACCGACAGCTCCTGCTGATGGGGTGGTCTAAGCAGCCATATATCCATTGACCTCATGCCTCTGGCCACAGATGACTGGCCCAGATATGAACACATGCTTCTGCTCTCCTGAACACATGCTTTTGCTCTCCTCCCATGCCATGTTAGTGCATCACATGATTGGCTGAGGTGTAGTCATGTAGGTCAGGACCACACTGAACAGGACTGGCCAAAACCACAGATGAGCTTAGATATAGGAGGGGTCTAGCAAGCCACAGAGGAAACTAGTCTACAGAGGGAAACAGAAGACTGGAGCAGAGACTCAGAAGGAGGCGGGGTTGAGGCCATGAGACCCCAGAGGAAGAGAAAAGCAAAGATGGCTAGAGGAGCTGTCTTGTGACCTCCTGGTCCTCACAAGATCTACTGGTCTCAATATATCTCTCTCTTCAATTCTAATATGTCCCCAAGTCCTCACAATAAACTACCCGCATACTATACATGAGTTAGTTTGACTAGGTCTCTGTTCATTACAACAAGTGATCCCTGTTTTGGTCAGGACTCTTCAAGTGACACTAACTGGCCCCATCATAAATGAAATGTGCTTGCTCATGTAACTGAGAAGGATCAGTGGGAGGTGAGGAGAGCTGACATCCCACACAACTATATTCAGGATGCAAGCTATGACTTTGTTGAGCTGTCTAGTCACCTCCTGGCCCTCTGTTTCTGAGTTTCCTCTCCTCCTATGAATGGGCTTCCTCCATGAGGCAGGAAGATGCTGTGGAAGCGCAGAGTCACATGCTCCCAGCACTGTGACACCAATATAAGGACAGTCTTTCTACCATCAACAGAAGAAAATCCTAGGGAAAGACTCTAATTGGCCAGTGGACCACATATGTCAACTGAAGGAAGAGGGAAAGGGAGAAACCTGCTGGGCAACCCTATACAATAACGTCTACATTCCCAAGTTAAGTTGAAACCAAAGGAACAGGCACGTTGTTTACCACAAATCACTAAAGATACAGAGAGAATTTTGTTGATAGACCACTCAATGCATTATGACTGAATTGGGCCAGTCTCATGGTAGCCATAAAAGTCTTTGTACCATCTGTCTTAGTAGCCTGTTATGGTTCAAGACAGGATTCACTCTTATTGATTCTTTCCATATCTAGAGTTTATATTATTATAATCAATCTGAATCTTATATGAAATTATATAGCTGGTTAATCATTTTAAGTCACTTACCCATCATTACTGTGGGTAAAGATACAGTCAATCCTAAAGGAAATCAACCCTGAATATTCACAGGAAGAACTGCTACTGAAGCTGAAACTCCAATATTTTGGCCAACTGATACAAAGAACCGATTTATTGGAAAAGACCCCAACACAGGGCAAGATTGAAGGCAAAAGGAGAAAGGGGCAGAAGAGGATGAGATGGTTAGATAGCATCACTGACTCATGAAGTTGAGCAAGCTCCAGAAGATAGTAGAGGGCAGAGGAACCTGGGGTGCTGCAATCCATGGGGTCACAGAGTTGGATACAACTTAGCAACTGAACAACAACTGTCGCACACTGAGTAAAACAAGAAAATAAGCAGGATACAAGTAATATAGCTAATACAAAAAAAAAAAAAAAAGATACATGGAGAATCAATCAGTACATGGTCCATGTAGCTCTAGCAGATGAGTAGGAAGGGACACTCTGCCTTCTATCCATCTGCCTTCAAACACCAAACCAATGGAGGCACTTCAGTTCTCACATAAAGCTACTCAGCAGAGCAGAAAGAGTTCAGGCCTGCCATCAGAGACCTGGATTTGAGTCTCAGTTCTGCTGTTCACTGGCTGTGGGATCTTGGGTGGGGGTATGTCTACATAATTTCCTTAAGACTCAATTTTTCATCAATAGAATGAAAGAACTATTATCTACATTACAAAACAAGTATGAGGATTACATGATGAGCAAAAAAAGCCCCCCAAAAGCAAAAGAAACACAAAAGACAGAAGAGGAAGCGGCAATATTGTACATCTAAGCAGGCTGCATAATGTCCCATGAAAAAATACCTGCACATGGAAAAATGGGGAACCCAAAATGTTTTTGATCACATTTCTTCCTATTTGTCCTCTCAGATATAAGAATCTGAATTCTGGGTTCTCTAATTCTGTTATAGCAAAATCCTGCCCCCCTTGCTGCAGGCAGTGGTCCAAACGGAGAACAATTTTAGTGTAAAGGATATTACTAAGGATAAATAAGTTATTATAATATCAAACAAGCCTGTATTATATTTGCTCCAATATAATAAAAGTATTTCTTTTTTTTACATCAAGAGAAGAAAAAAGCTTTTCTTCAACTTCTGTCTTGAGATGAATCCAAATCCCTCATGCTGTATATTCAGGCCTCTTTTCATTTCTGGCCTTCCCCGGGGGGCAGGGCAGTCAGATACTTTCTCTGAGATGTCATAGGCATGGCCTCAGCCACAGTTACCCAAGTACAAATTCTCAGAGGTTGGAACTGTCAGACCACTCATACCTTTAAGAAAGGGCTGGAAGGCCCCAGACCTTACCTTGAAGTTCTGTCATTGTGAGGGAACATACATATACCTCAGACATGTCTGCTCTTCTAAGATTCAGAAGTTAAGCCCCTGGGCTTGGGGCCCACCATTTCCAGAATCAGGCCCAGCTACACCCTGATTCCTCTGTCTTCCACACTGGGTCTCTGGTTTTCAGAGTCTTCTGTCCTTCCTCTGGTCCCCATAGCTATTCCTTCTGTGCACCCATCTCAATATCGACTCAACAATGCCACACCTTTTACAGGTTACAGGTCTGCCTGCCCTAGGGTAATCTGAATTCCCCAAAGGCTGGGTGGGACTGCTTCTTAATCATATATGCAAAACAGGGCCAGACACATTATAGAACACACTTGAAAGCAGTAATGAATTCATAAGTGGATAAATGGATGGAGGGATGGATGAATTCATGGAAGCATGGACAGGTAGATGATAGGATGGATAGTCTTTATCTCTTGTTCCCAGGTTCAATCCCTACCATCCAGAATTTCCCTCAATTTGTTCCAAGTACCCTCTCTCTACCTCTTGGCTCCTGGTAAGATATCCCTCTTTCTTCATTGCCTGGTGGGACCCAGAGTTGCTCATGGTTTCAGGTTGTCTCTCTGGCTCCCAGGAGCTCCTTTCCTGCTGGGGCTGCCCCAGCTAAGACACACTGTCAGCTTTATTATTCCTTCCTGAAACTTGTCAGGCAGCCAGCTCCCTGCTCCCTCCTATACCCTACCATAAATGGCTCTGAAGGGCCCTTTGGATATCAGAGTCATCCTTGTTCTTCTGCTCTGAAGATGTCTGAGCTGCAAACAAAGTATAATCTTGCTTATTTAGGACCTCAGCACAGTGGAAGAGGCACAAGCTTTGCAGAGAGAGACATCCTTGAGTTCAGAGTCTACATTTCTGCCTCTCTAGCTTTGGTAAATCATTAACAGGATTTCACCTTCCTCATTTATAAAAGGCGGGGGATTTTACCCATCTCACAGGATTACTTGGAGAATTAGAGGAAATTAGAGTACGTGACATGGTATATAGTGAGTTGCAATTTGTGGTTTTCCTTCCCTAGCAGAAATAACTCCTTTCCAGCCAATTACTAGCCCACTGAGCAAGAGTTCCCAGCTTGCTCTGTCCTCCTGGCCTCAGCCACACTATCAGCCTGCTCTCTGCTCCGAGATTCTTTGTGCCATTTTGAAGGTTTGTTAAAGTCTTGTGAAACAGAACATGACTCCATTTGACTGGGGAAAGCTGGGGCCATCGAGGACAAGAGTGGATTAAAGTTGGCCATGAATTCTTTGAAACCAATTTTTGGTTACCTCTCTCCTTGAATCCAAAATGGCAATCCACTCCAGTATTGTGGCCTAGAGAATCCTGTGGACAGAGGAGCCTGGTGGGATGCTGTCCATGGGGTTGCACAGAGTTGGACATGACTGAAGCAACTTGGCATGTATGCATGCATTGGAGGAGCCTGGTTGGCTGCCATCTATGGGATCGCACAGAATTGGACACGACTGAAGCGACTTAGCAGCAGCAGCAGCAGCTCCTTGAATCCAGGCTGGTTCTGTGCTGCTTAATCAGAAATCATCAACATTAATGCAGCAACTGCCATGGAAGTGGATGGGAAGTGGGAACCTCTGTTTTGCCCCCCTTGGAACACTTCCTTTTGGGATGCTTCCCCCAGAAATGCAGCCACCTGGAGCAGCCATGTCCGGGCATTGATTAGAGCTGCCCTCCCAGTTGGCAGCCACGAGGGTGTGCCATCTTGGTCCCTGCCAGCCAAGCCCTTGGAAGACATCAGCTCCAGCCAAGGCTGTGTGGGTCAGAACTCACAGAATTGTTATGTAATAAAATGACTATTCAAAGTCACTGAGTGTTGGGGTGGTTTGTTAAATAGCAAATAGGTACCCAGAACAAGTGCCTCAACGACAGAGGTGGCACATAGTTCATGTCTGGACCCCAGCCCCAACCCTCCGCGCTGTGTGAGGAGTCCTGGAGTTTTTATGGGATTGGCATGCCCCTCCCCCACACCATACTAGAAGCACTTTGATGCACAGTGCTCTGAGACCACTGAGCCAAATGTGGGGCTCTATCTCCCCCTTGCTGAACAGAGCAGGCACTGCAGAGAGCTCCCTGCCAGGTCTGCATCCCTACCATCTGCCTCCCTAGTGCCAGGTGGGCAGCCAGCTCCAGAGGCTCTGGCTGCCAGGAATGCTTCACTGTGAGGCTGTGGCCTGCGGTTGTACCAGTCCCGGCTGCCAGGCCCCATATCAGAGCAGCCAGCCCCTGGTGCTCAGCAGGGCTGCCAATGGGATTTCAGAGAACAGCGGGAGACATAGTCTTAATGAATCAGAGGCTTGAGAGGGGAGAGGGAAAGCAGGGCTGGCAGTAGAGGGACAGCCCTTGATCTTCAGACTGCCAACAAGTGGGGCTATGAACAGAAGGTGGCCTTTCCCCCATCAGGAGAACTGGACATCCGGGGAACAGGAGTGGAGCTCAGGAGGCTGAGGGGATTAGCCAGACCTTTCCCCTCCACTCATGGTGAATGTCACCCCAAGCACAGATTCTGGATTGTGTGTGTGTGTGTGTGTGGTAAATATCTATATAACATAAAATTTACTATTTTAACCATTTTTTAAAATTATTTTTCATTGAAGGACAATTGCTTTACAGAATTGTGTTGGTTTCTGCCAAACATCAAAGTGAATCAGCCATAGCTATACATATGTCCCCTCCCTCTAGAACCTCCTTCCCACCTCCCTTCCCATCCCACTCCTCTTGGTTGTTACAGAGCCCTGGTTTGATTCCTGCATTGGTAGGCAGGCTCTTTACCACTGAGCCACCTAGGAAGCACACTTATTACCACGGATATGCACTATTTAAATTAACATGAATGAATTTTATTCATCTAGGGACCTCATATCAGAGAAGGCAATGGCACCCCACTCCAGTCTTCTTGCCTGGAGAATCCCAGGGACAGGGGAGCCTAGTGGGCTGCCGTCTATGGGGTCGCACGGAGTCGGACACAACTGAAGTGACTTAGCAGCAGCAGCAGCAGGGACCTCATATAAGGAGATTTACACAGTGTTTGTCTTTTGGGGACTGATTTGTTGCACTTAGAGTAATATCTCCAAAGTTCATCCATGTTGTACATGTGTCCAAATTTCCCTCCATTTTAAGGTCGACGGTATACACTACGCTTTGTTTTTGCATTTATCCATGAGTGGATATTTCCATTGCTTCCAGCTTTTGGCTATAACGAATAATAGGTCCACATTTATCTGAGTCCCTGCCTTCACTTCTTTCTGAATGCTTTTAAAAGTACTCTTCTTCCCTCTGCTGACTATAAAATTTATAGACCTAGATTATTCCCACTTGTCTCCTAAGCTGACTTGAGATTAAGAGGCCTTGCACCTAGGCCTCTTCACCTGGCCCATCAGGTTAATAACAGGAAACATTATAAAGCAGGTGATGTGTGTCACTGCTTCACAAATTCCACGACAACCTGTCAGGTGGGTGTTATCTTATTTTAAGTCAACTAAGTCTCAGAGAGAGCATGACTCTTACTAAGGTCACCAGCTGGGAAGCAGCAGAGTCAGGACTTGAAAGTCAGGGCCATGTGAATCCCAAGTTCTCACCCTGATGAGTGCTCACTCACCTCATCCCAGCCCCTCACCTGAAGAAGCCCTTCTCTGGGGCTCACTTTTGCCTCTCAAATGTGAATCTTTTTTTAATTTATTTTATTACATTATACTTGATTTATGAGTTCTACTATACAGCAAAGTGATTCAGTATATATATATATACATATATATGTATATATATGCATTCTTTTTCATATTCTTTCCTATTTTGGTTTATCACAAAATACTGAATGTTTCCCTGTGCTACACCATAGGACCTTGTTGTTTACCCATTCTATATGTATTAGTTTGCATCTGCTAATCTAAACCTCCCAAGCCATCTCTCCCCACCCCCACTTGGCAACCACAAGCCTGTTGTCTATATCTGCGAGTCTGTTTCTTTTTAACAGATAAGTTCATTTGCAAGTGACAGCATATGATATTTGTATGTCCTGTCTGACTTACTCAGTATGATACTCTAGGTCCGTCCATGATGCTGTAAATGGCATTATTTCATTCTTCCTATGGCTGTACAATATCCCATTGTATATATGTGCCACATCTTCATTCATTCATCTGTCAGTGGACATTTAGGTTGTGTCCATGTCTTAGCTATAGTTAATAGTGCTGCTGTGAGCATTGAGGTGCTTATATCTTTTTGAATTATAGTTTTTTCCAGACACCTGCTGAGGAATGATATTGTTGGATCATATGGCAACTCTATTTTTAGTTTTTTAAGGAACATTTACACTGTTTTCCATTGCGGCTGCACCAATTTACATTCCCACCAACAGCGCAGGAGGGTTCTCTTTTCTCTATACCCTCTGCAGCATTGGTTATTTGTAGACTTTTTAATGATGGTCATTCTGACTGATGTGAGGTAGTACCTTATTATAGTCAATCTTGAATCTTAGTACTATTTCTCCACCATCTCTGACCTTTTTTCTTTCCTTCTGGACCAAACCCCAATCAATTCTTCCCCTGCAAGGTGCTGTGTGGTACATGCCATCCCCCCAGCCCAGGTAAGCACCATCCCTGAGCCAGCCCCTCTCATCCTCCAGCCACAGCCATGCCCCACACTGCTCTCCCTGGCCCGAGCTCGTGGTAGCACTGGAGACATTGGCCCTGTTGCTTCCAGGAGAAAAGGGAATAGCTCTTGTTTATTCTCACATCTCTAGCAGAACAGCCTCTCCTGACAGGTCCCCTTGGCCAAGAAACAGAGCCCCTGCAATGACCTGCAGACAAGACAAGCCCCAGCCTCCTGCCTGTGGGCAGGACAGGATCGGGTGGGTCTTAAGGTACAGCTTTAGGGAGTCATGGAGAAAAGTTATCTTCAGACCAGCTCTTAGCTGTCTGAAGAGTCCCTGGTGACACAAGTACTTTGCCCTCAGCTTGGCTCTTTCTATTCAGTTCATCTTGATTGGAACCCTAAAGGGAAGAGGGTGAGAGATGGAGTCGGTGATACTGGGATCCAACCCACTTTGAACCCCACGAGGCAAGAGAGAATTCACTTGGAAAAATGGTAGCACTTCATACTGCAGGGGAGGACTCCTTGGCCACTTGAGATTGACCCCCAACCAACCAGACCCCCACAGGAGAGCCAGAATTTCCATTCCAAGGGACATATTTATTGCCTGATGCTGAAAGGAGAGGATGATTGGCAAGGGACGGAATTTCCATAGCATCCTAAGGCAGTGAGCTTGTATATTCTCTTCTCTGCCCTAAGCATCTGTCTCCAGCCTTGGCCTCAGGAGAACCACAGAACCTCAGAGTCGTGAAGACCATCTCGTCACATATCTTTTAACTGTGATTTCAGGGACTCTGTGAGGTACTGTGGGGATTTTTCTGGGCAGAGCCTGTAGCTCTCCTCATGAACCACCAAAGTGAGTGATGATGCAGAAAACATCCAACACCTCCCCCCACCCCTACTGATTTAAAAGCTGGGCATTAGGAAGGGGAAAGACTTATCTATCCACAGCAGAGGCAGGCCTGACCCCCTAGTGTGGCCTGTCTTTGAGATGAGTTCTGGGGCCTCTCCACAGCCCAGGAGGGAGAGGGAGAAGAAGCTAAGGAGGGGAGCTGAGGGACTGGGGAAAGGGGGACATCACATTTCCCATCTCCACCAGGGACATAGCAAAAAGGAAAGAAGTCATGTTCCCACTGGAAAGAGCACCATTAAAAGTAAGAGAGAAAACTGAAAAAAATGGGCCAGTCACCCAGTCATGAAAAGAATGGTGTGTTGTTCCCAAATGGGAAGGCACTGCTCTGGCTCTGATGAGTGTAGAGGAAGACACAATTTCGGCCCAAGGAGAGCAAAAGAAGGGCAAGTTGGCATGGGGCGGGAGTGCTGGCCCACCCTTGACCTGACAGACTGGCAACAGGTCCACCCTACACCACCTGCACTCAGAGGAGGTCCCACTTCAATAACTTGTGTTCCTAATAGCCTACGGCTCCTGATGAGCCTGTGAAATCCCTCTTTCTGCTGGGAACAGAAGTAGACATAGCCTTGGGTGATCATCAACATGTTTTTGCAGATTAAAAAATGTAACATGTGATTTTGAAAAACTGCCAATTTGAGAGCCCACCCCCAGCCTCTCTAGCCACAGTGACCAATTCCTCCAAGCCCAATGGCTAGGTTAATGAGAGCACTTCTCCCCCTCACTCCCTCCCTTCTGCCTCCATTACACTCACAGCATTGTTTGCTTTAAAGAAGCCTTGGGGGTGACTTACTTGGGGGTCCCTACCTTGCTAGCTAAAAGCTGGGGAGAACAGGGAGATGGGAGCCCAGGATGATGCAGACTAGACCAGCATGAGCCCCAGAAAGCCCAGCTGATCAGAAACCAGTCAGCTCCCGACTCCTGTACCATCCCCTACTAGTTGAGGATTCCAACAGCAGTAGCCACTTCAATTCTACTGAGAGCCCCCAGTGAGCCAGGGTCCCCATGTTTGCAGACCTCTCTCAGGACCTTTGGCAGCCTGTTGGGCCCACTGAGCAAGGATGTTGGCTCCAGGCAGTCTCCAAGTAGGCCAAGGGATGGGAGACTGGGACTGCTCCAGGGGCAAGAAAGGGGAGGCCTCTCATCTAGAGGAAGGGGAGCCCCTCCCACCCTCCCTGCCCTCCCCTGGCAGCACAGTGTCACATTTGACTGAAATTTAATTAGAGTGTAGTGTAAGCAAGAACAAGCAAGGACTCCTAATTGAAAATTACATTCCCAGCTCCATCACGGCTCACAGCCCCGATGCTATCAGAGTGTCTATAAACACAGCCAGCACCCTGCAGGGCCAGCTCCTCTGTGCCCACCCTGTGCTGCAGGACCAGTCAGACAGGCCCGAAGGGGACATTACTCTCTAGGGAAAGATTTGAGGGCAACTCTCCTAGCTTCCTCTGGCCCTCCAAGGTCACACTGTCTCCTTATCACAGCAGGCAAATCGGATCCTAGCAGAGGAGGAAAGATATACACTGGGAGCTGAAAGATACACACTGGGAGCCCTCCATATGCATTCTCTAAAAAGATCCTCTCAAATGGTTTCTCTTGTTTAATATTGATTTTACAGGTGAGAAAAGTGAGGCTCAGAAGCTAGACAACTCATCTACCTGGCCACCCAGCTAGTCAGTAGAAGCACTGGGATTGGACACAGGAATACTACCTTTGACAGAACTCTGCTCTTCACTCCCAAACACCCCCCATGCTGTCTTACACAGGACACACTCCATGGGTCAGGATGAGCGGAAGGCACTGCTTCCAATAATGCAGCCCTCCAGCTATGGCAGACCAGTCCTGCAGACATCTGTCCAAGCAGGGCTGGGCAAGGCTCGCTCCCTGAAATATGAATGTTGAAAAGCCACATGCAGAGGCTGGATCATTGCTAGAGGTTCCCTGGATTCCACCACCTCCAGCTGCCGAAACAGGATTTGGCCATTCAGTTCCCCTTTTGCTTCTAGAGAATACTCCTCTATCCTTCCAGTATATTTGGGATGTGGGAGGGTTTTGTTTGCTGGCTTGATTCATTGAGACAGAGTAGTTCTGTGACTTGCAACCAAAGAACTTTTACATATATCTAAAGAGGCTTTTGGCAATCTATCTCCATCCAATCACTCAAAGCTTATTCTTCATCAATTCCCAATAGTCATCAGCTCTAGTCAGGCCAGTCCCTTCTCTGTTCATGCTGAGCCCATTCAGACCAGTGTCCAGGTTATTCTTCTGCATAAAGCATCCTTGCAACCTCCAACTCCACTTTTCCTCCAGCTTAAGAGATTCTACCCATTCTCCAAGATTCAACTGCTTCAGCACAACCTGAACAACCACAGTACTAGAGAACTAAACTAATAATCAAACCCAACATACTTTCCCTGTATACTGCTATCTATCTTGGTTCATGCCACAGTCCACGGAGTCGCTAAGAGACGGACACGACTGAGCGACTTCACTTTCACTTTTCACTTTCATGCATTGGAGAAGGAAATGGCAACCCACTCCAGTGTTCTTGCCTAGAGAATCCCAGGGACAGGGGAGCCTGGTGGGCTGCCATCTATGGGGTCGCACACAGTTGGACATGACTGACGTGACTTAGCAGCAGCAGCAGCATCTTGGTTCATGAGGCCTTTGATCATAGAAACCTCATATTGTTCTGGTCTTGTATAGCAGAAAGGGTCCAGCCCAGGCTGGGAACAGAACAGATGCACTGAATTATTTATGAGGATGGCCTGGCAGAGAATGCTCCCACTTGATCAAAAACTGTTTTATTTTTTGCTACACCGCACATCCCAGATCCTGTACATTAGACACAGCCATGTGACTGTGTTTTAGCCAATGGAAAGTGAGCAGAGACATGAGTTACTTTTGCCCAAGTGTGCCCACCCACACCCTCCATCCCTTTCTTTGGCTACATGAAGACAATCACAAGGCTCTAAGCTCTAAACCATTATGTGGAAAGCCTCCTGTCGATCAAGAACACCTGCTTCAGACAATTATATAAATGAGAAAGAAACGTCTATTGTAATGGAACAATCATACACTTAGTGGCACATCTGTCAGAGCAGCTAGTCTTATGCACCTACTATGGATGGGGCAGTGATGCTGGGGGAGGTCATGGTGTTTTGGTAGTGGTAATGATTGTTACCACTCATTCAGAAGGACAGCGGTCATAGGGTTGTTGTAATAGTGGGGATAGCAAGGGTGATGACAGTAACAATCTTAATGATGATAACAATGTGGCTGGTATTGCTCATGACTGTGATACTAATGACATATAATAGGCTGCCAATAAAGACTTCACCTGTCACCACAGAAGTGTCATCCAGGACCCAAAGCTGAAGAAAAAGGGTCCCTTAGTTCTCCCTGTTAAAATGTGGCCACCAATATGTGGGCAACAGGCACTTCCTCAGAGATCAATAAGAGTGGGCACCCACATCCCCATCCCCCATGTCTGTGTAAGCAAAGGATTGGGGACAAGGACAAGGAGAAGGAGAATCACGTTGTTAAGGATATGCTGTTTTTTGGAGACAAGTTACTGCCTCTCTAGCCTTTCCACCCCAAAGCCAAGATGGGGTAGGGGTAGGGGATCACTGCATTAAGGAAGAACATGCAGCTCCTTCTCCCACTGAACATCAGCTTGCCAACCTGGCCCAAGTATAAAATAGGTCCCTGGTTTCCACCTGGGTTAGGTGAACTGAGTTGATCCTGCACAGATATGCTCCACACAGAGGCAGGCATTACCAGAGGGAGGAGGACATCCCACTGTTGATGGTGGTGGGGGCAGTGGGGTGGAGTACAAGAGTCAACCTTCACCCAGACCTGTCCTACTTGGACCCTGAGAAGTAGGAGTTCCCACAGGGCCCTCCAGGAGCCCATGCTAAGGACATGAAAGAAGCAAGAACTTGAAGAGAAAAGGAGAGGGGTCTCCTGATCAGATTTCACCTGCCCCTCCACTTCAAGAAGCCAGGTTACCTGCCCAACATTGTTCTGGGGAGACAAGAGGAAATGACATTTCATTGGTGAGAGACTGGGATTTTCAATGGAATGTGCTTGCACCAGTAGAAAGGATAAGATCTCAGGGTAATGGAAATTGACCAAGATCTTCTTCAGGGATGGCAAGGGGATAGTCTACAGAATGTAGTTAAAACACTTATTGAAGGGAAATACAATCTTTTTAGGTTGTTACCCCACCAATTAGTCTTCAATAGATTGGTTCCATCAGGAATGGGAACAGAGGTGATTCATTAATTCTTTCATAAAATGTTTAACAAGTGGCTACCGAATCTCAGGACACATGCTGATGGGAATAATGCTGACAGGGACCACTGTGTGAAAACGCTAGCTCCCAAGGGTCTCCCTTAGATGCCTGGGGCAGTCTGAAATCCCTGGGCCCCTGCTTTACCCTGGACCATCTCCCACTATAATCAAGTATATCTGATAGCATACCGGTGCACCCATACTAATAGAGACCCAATTTGATCAAGATTAAGCAAGATAGATGCTTACTGTTCACCAGTGGAAACACCCAGGTAAATGATCTGGGGCTGGCTGGCAGGGCATCCTCACTTCATCGGTCTCTGCTGCCTTTATCACATGGCCTCTGTCTCAAGGTATTTCTTTTAAGGGTCTTCTTTCAAGATGTCACCACCTGTGACATCTTGCTTTTTTGTTTATTTATTTTCTTATTTATTGCAATTTTCCCCACTGCAATGTTAGCTTCCTGCAAGCAGGAACCATGTCTGGTATATTCACTGTAGAATTCCCTGCACCTAGCACGTGTAGAGACTGTAAATATTTGTACGTAACACTTAGGTCTTAGTACCTCCTCTTTCCAAGAGTAACTCTGTCAATCTATATTCCCCATCATGCCTGAAAATTGTTGAATAGGCAATTTTTCCCCAAGAACACCCCTGAATCCACCTACCCAGCCAGTCACTTGGTAGAGAATACTTACTTCTTCCTCTCAGCCTGTGAAGAAACAACACAGAGCAAAGGAGAGAAAAATTGCACATGGTTCTTGATACTAATGCCTGGAAATTATATCACTAGTAAATCATGATTCATTGAATTGTCAAAATCTTCCTCTGGGTAAGAATGTAAGGGAACAAAGAAAGAAGAGAAGTAGGCGTATCACTCTCTAAGGTGAGTTGTTTGGGTAGGTTAGTGAACATGGAAATAAAAGGCCTAGAGTGAAGTAAAAGAGAGAGCTTGCAGCTGCAGAAAGCAATTAGCTGGGGTTGTCAGAAGACTGAGCTCCTTGTCCTAACCTCACCTTCACTCACTGCATGAACAGGATAAATTGTGCCACCTCTCTGGGCAGTAGTCTCTCTGCCTGTTTAATAAGAAGTTTGGACCAAGTCATGTCCAAGGTCTCTTACCCTTCTGCTGGTCTGTAAGGAGGAAGGGCTTTCTTCATTAATCTTAAAACCCATCAACTTATGGCACTGAATGGGTTTGCCTCCAAACATGTCCTTTTTCTAAGGCTATGCAGCTCCTTTTCAAATCAGACTCTTGTTTGGCAATGTCAGTGTCATCAAATATTGGCAAAGGAGGCTGAAGAGGTCTAGCAAGTCAGCATCTATGAAACAGCCAAGAGTGGCTTCTTGTCTTCTTTGGATACTTTTCCATAGGAAAGCAAACACACTGACACTCTGCTCCTCAAGCCACATGCCAGAAAAGGAAAGAAGAATTGCTCGCTCAATAGCCAAGAAATTCCTAACATGTTTGGAGACTTTATATCAAGATCCTTTATGAATACCAAGTTAATGTGCATAGCATCCTTTCTGACTCATCATCAACTCAATGGACATGAGTTTGAGCAAATTCCAGGAGATACTGAAGGACAGGGAAGCCTGGCGTGCGGCAGTCCATGGGGTTGCAAAGAGTCAGACGCAAATTAGCAACTGAACAACAACAACAAATCCTTTCCGAATCAAGGGAAAGCAAAACTCCGAACTATTTACAGATTTCTCTATAAAGGTCTACTAATAGAACAAAGAGGGATTCCAGCAAGACTTGAAGGAAAAAAGGACAACAGGAAGAACAATAACCAAATACTGAGTATCTATCTTAAATTACCCCTAGACTAGATGCTGTGAGTGATGATGTCCAGGATACAATGACAGCTTTAAGGAAATATCTTTACAATTCCTAGCATTTATGAAATAGTAAGAAGATGGGAGAGGGGTGACGAGTCCTGAGTGGATGACATGGAAGTAAGTTTATTTTACAGATGAGTAATAAAAAATAATTTTCTATAATAATACAAAAGGCACAAGAAGAAGTAGAAGATCTGAATTCTATAATAATTAAATTAAAATTGTAAATTAAACAAAGATATATCCACAAACAAAACTCAAGACCAAGGCGGCAACCCAAGAAAACTGTAACAATCACTTCAAGAAATAAAACCTTTATTGCATACATCCTTCCATAGACATAAGAAGAAACATTGCTGTAGTCATTTAATAAACCAGCATGACCATGGTTCTAATATCTGATAAGGAGAGTGATAAAAAAGAAGATTACAACAAACCCATTCATAAGTAGAGTGCAGAAACCCTTTCAAAATGAGCAAAATCAATCCAGTGATATATAAAAAGGATAATATATCATGAAAGACAAGACTGGGTTAACATTAAAAAATCAGTCTATGTAAATTACCACATTAACAGAATAAAGAAGGAAAAACATTTCCAGACATACCCAAAACAATGCATGTGATAAATTTCAAGACCTGTTTAGCATCACAGAACTCTCAGCAAACTGAAAATGAACTTCCTAAATCTGATAGAGAATGCAACTAACATTACACCCAATGGTGACAGAATGACGGTTTTTCATCCCCAGGGTCAGGAACACAAGGATGGCCACTCTCACCACTCCTATCCAACGTTGGGTTGGCGGCCCCAGCCAGGGAAATAAAAAGTAAAAGGCATAAAGGTGGGAAAGCAAAAAACACACTTTCTTTGTTCACAAATGGCATACATATATATGCTAACTATACAAAAAAATTTAATTTTGCAGGAATGTAGGACATGTTGTTGTTCAGTCACTAATTCATGTCTGACTCTATGTGACTCCATGAACTGCAGCACACCAGGCTTCCCTGTCCTTCACTATCTCCTCAGTTTGCTCAAACTCATGTCCATTGAGTCAGTGATGTCATCCAACCATCTCATCCTCTGTTGCCCCCTTCTCTTGCCCTCAATCTTTCCCAGCATTAGGGTCTCTTCCAATAAGTCGGCTCTTTGCATCCAGTGGCCAAAGTATTGGAATTTCAGCTTCACCACCAGTCCTTCCAAAGAAAACTTAGGGTTTATTTCCTTTAGGATTGACTGGTTTGACCTCCTTGCAGTCCAAGGGACTCTCAAGAGTCTTCTCCAGCACCACAGGATGTGAGGTCAATATTAAAAAATGATTGTACTGCTAGACACTAGCAATGGACACTTAGAAATGAAATTTAAGAAATAACACCACTATACATGAAAAGATGCTCAATATCACCAGGCTTAGGGGAATGCAACTTAAACCACAATGAGAAATCTTTGCTGCAAGACGGCAGAATAGGAAGACCCTGAACTCACCTCCTCCCATGGGTACACCAACATTACAACTATTGATGAGAAAGCAGAAAAGATCTACTAGAAAAGATCTTCTACAGCTAAAGGTATAAAGAAGGAATCACAACAAGAAGGGTAGGAGGGGCAGAGTCAGTACAGTCAAGACCCAAACCCCAGGGTAAGCAACCCACAAACACAATGACAATTACAATTGCAGAGGCTCTCTCCAAGGAGCAAGGGGTCTGAGCCATACATCAGGTACCACATCCCAGGGCTCCTGCACCAGGAATATAAGCCCTCAGAACATTTGGCTTTGAAGGCCAGTGGGGCTTACTTTGGGGAGACCCAAATAAATGGCTGTGAGAAATAGAGACTCCACTCTTAAATGACACATACAAAATCTCACATGCTCTGGGACCTAGGGAGGAAGCAATAATTTGAAAGGAGCCTGAGTTAGACATACCTGCCAATCCTGGAGAGCCTCTTGGAGGCAGGAGGCAACTGCAGCTCACCCTGGGGACAAAGACACTGGCATCAGTCATTCTGAGGGAGCTTGTTGACCATGTGGACCCTGGTGCTGGAAAATGCCAGTGTGGAATTCCCCCTCCAGCTCATTAGCACCATGAACTGGCCCCACTCAGAAGCCTATTGGCACCAGTGCTGGGGCACCTCAGGCCAAGCAACTACTAGATGGGGATACAGTCCCATCCAGCAGGAGGTTACCATAATAGCTTCTCAGCCTAAAGCAAGCCTTACCTACTAGAGGGCCCAGGACTCAGCCTCACATACCAGTGGACATGTACTAGACCCGCCCCCCCCAGAGCCCTGCAGACAGCAATTCCAAGACCTGCAGTGAGGTCAGCACTAGGCCCAGGACTCCCTGAGCCCAGATCCCACTGACCAGTGTTTCAACATCAGCTCTGAGACACTTGGGCCCTGCATCCAGTGACTCCAAGACCTGCCTCCCCCTGCCAACAGGCGGGTATTAGCCCCAGGGTCTGACTTTACCCACTGGGGGGTGAGCAACAGCCCTGGGATGCCCTGAACCCCGACCCTACCCACCAACAAGCCAACATGATCTCTGAGATACCTTGGACTCCTCAGCCAGCTACCCAGGGATCCAGCCCCACTCATCAATGGGCCAGCACCAGTTTCTGGACTCCCCAGAACCCAGAGGCAGCCATGTTAGGAACCAGACCTACCCAGCAGCAGGCTGACATACTAGAACTAGGAACCCCAGCCCCACAACCACCTACCCCAGAACACAACTCTAACCACCACTAAGCCAACACAAGCCCTGGGAATGTCCATAGATCCACAGCCAGGACTCAGCTCCATCAACCACTGGCCAGGAGCCTCCACACAAGGCAGGGCATGGCAAGCAACTGGAATGAGAACCAGTCACATCTACTAGACCACCCACGGTAGTCATCCTGCCACAAAAGAAGGACCCACACTGCCCACATAAGGGTCACACCTAGACCATACAGCTCTGGTGATGAGAGGAGAGAGTGCTGCTGGAATGTACAGATGTTTCCTACAAAGGGCCTCTTCTCCAAGGTCAGGGAATATAAACAACCTACTAGATACATGCTCTGGGAAGATACATGCTCTCCTTGGAAGAAAAGTTATGACCAACCTAGACAGCATATTAAAAAGCAGAGACATTGCTTGGCCAACAAAGGTCCATCTAGTCAAGGCTATGGTTTTTCCAGTAGTCATGTATGGATGTGAGAGTTGGACTATAAAGAAAGCTGAGTGCTGAAGAATTGATGCTTTTGAACTGTGGTGTTGGAGAAGACTCGTGAAAGTCCCTTGGACTGCAAGGAGATCCAACCAATCAATCACAAAGGGAATCAGTCCTGAATATTCATTAGAAGGACTGACATTGAAGCTGAAACTCCAATACTTTGGCCACCTGATACAAAGAACTGACTCATTTGAAAAGACGCTGATGCTGGGAAAGATTGACAGTGGGAGTAGAAGGAGATGACAGAGGATGAGATGGTTGAATGGCATCACCTAATCAATGGACATGAGTTTGAGTAAACTCTGGGAGTTGGTGACGGACAGGGATGCCTGGCATGCTGCAGTCCATGGGGTTGCAAAGAGTCGGTCATGACTGAGTGACTGAACTGAACTGAACTAGATACATAGAAATAAAAACATCAAACTAGACAAAATGAGCTGACAGAGAAACATGTTCCAAACAGAAGAACAAGACAAAACCCCAGAAGAACTGACTGAAGTGGAGAGAAGCAATCTACCTGAGAAAGAGTTCAAGGTAATGATCATAAAGATGATCAAAGAACTCAGGAAAAGAACAGATGAACAGAGTTACAAGCAAGCATTTTTCAACAAAGATTTAGGAAATATAAAGAAGAACCAAAGAGAGTGGATAATACAGTAACTGAAATGAAAAATACACTAGAAAGAATTAGCAGTAGGTTAAAAGATACAGATGAATAAATTAGCAAGCTGGAAGACAAAGCAGTGGAAACCACTACCTCTGAACAGAAAAAATTAAAAACAATAAAAAGAGAAGAGGACAACTTAAGAGATCTCTGGGACAACATCAAGTGTGCAAACATTCACAATTATAGGGATCCAGGAAGAAAAGAGAAAATGGCAGAAAATATGTTTGAGACATAATAGCTAAAAACTTCCCTAACCTAGGAAATAGAACAGAAATCCAGACGCAGTACACAGAGTCCCAGATAGGATCAATCTAAGAGGACCACATCAGACACATTGTCATCAAAATGGCAAAAGTTAAAAATAAAAAGAGAATATTAAAAGCAGCAAGGGAGAAGCAATAAGTTATATACAAGGGAATGCCCATAAGTCTATCGGCAGACTTTTCAGCAAAAATGCTATAGGCTGGAAGAGATATGTTTTAAATATATCTGATATATTTTTATATGTCTGATATATTTAAAATATATATATTTAAAAATCATATAGCATATTTAAATATGATATCTTTAAAATAATGAAAGGGGAAAACCTATAACCAAAAGTATTCCACCCAGCAAGGCTTTTAAGAAATCAAGAGTTTTATAGACAAACAAAATCTAAAAAGAGTTCATCACTACCAAACCAGCTTTACAAGAAATGTTAAAAGAACTTTTTTAAGCAAAAAAGAAAAGGCTACAACTAAAAACATGAAAATTATGAGAGGAAAAATCTCATTGGTAAAGGCAAACACACAGTAAAGATAGTAAATTAACCATATATAAAGCTAGTAGAAAGGGTAAAAGACAAAAGAAGTAAAATTATCTATATCCACAATAAGTAGTTAAAGGATACACAAAACAAAAAGACTTGGGACTTCCCTGGTTGTCCAGTGGTTAATACTCCGCACTTCCACTACAGGGGGAATGGGTTCAATTGCTGGTGGGGAACTAAGATCCTATATGCCACAGCATGTGGCCAAAAAAAAAAAAAAATTGAATTAAAAGATTCAAAATATGATGTCAAAAACAGTAAATGTAGGAGAGAGGAGTAAAACTACAGGGTTGTTAAAATGCATTTGAAATTAAGAGATCAGCACACTGAAAATATCAAATATATAAATTGCTGTATATAAACCTCATGGTAACCACAAACCAAAAATCTACAATAGATACACACTAAAAAAAGAGGAGGGTATCCAAACACTAAAAATTCCCATCAAATCACAAGGAAAAAGGCCAAAAGAAGAAGAAAGTATCAAGAAAAACTATAAAAACAACCTGAAGAAAACAAAATGGCTATAAGAACATACTGGTCAATAATTACTTTATATGTAAATAAAATAAATGCTCCAATCAAATGACAGAGTGGCTGGATGGATACAAAAGTAAGACCCATATATTTGCTGCTTATAAGAAACTCACTTCAGATCTAAAGACACACACACACTGAAAGTGAGGGGATGGAAAAAGATATTCCACACAAATGGAAATCAAAAGAAAGCTGGGGTAGCAATACTTACATCAGACAAAATTGACTTTAAAATAAAGACAATAACAGACAAAGAAGGACAATGCATAATGATAAAGGAACTAATCTAAGAAAGAAGACATAACAATTATAAATATATATAGACTCAACATAGAAGCATCTGAATACATAAAGCAAATATTAACAGACATAAAGGAAGACAGGAGTAACACAATAATAGAAGGGGACTTTAAAACCCTACTTATACCAGTGGACTGAACAACAACAGCAAATATCAATGGATATATCATCAAAAAAGAAAATCAATAAGGAAACACTGGCCTTAAACTACAAATTAGATGAAATGGACTTAATAGATATGTATGGACTTAATAGATATGTTTGGAACATTTCATCTAAAAGCAACAGAATACACATTCTTTTCAAGTGGACATGGAACATTATCCAGGATAGAGCACATGTTGTTGTTGTTCAGTTGCTTAGTCATGTCTGACTCTTTGTGACCCCATAGACTGCAGCACACCAGTCTTTCCTGTTCTTCACTAACTCCCAGAGTTAGCTCAAACTCATGCCTATTGAGTCGATGATGTCATCCAACCATCTCATCCTCTGTCACACTTTTCTCTTCCTGTCCTCAATCTTTCCCAGTATCAGTCTTTTCCAATGAGTTGACTCTTCACATTAGGTGGCCAAAGTATTGGAGCTTCAGCTTCAGCATCAGTCCTTCCAAAGAGTATTCATGATTGATTTCCTTTAGGACTGACTGACTTGATCTGTCCAACGGACTCTCAGGAGTTTTCTCCAGCATCACAGTTCAAAAGTATCAGTTCTTCAGTGCTCAGCCTTCTTTATGGTCCAGTGCTCACATCCATACATGACTACTGAAAAAAACATATAGCACATGGTAGCCCACAAAACAAATTTGGGGATGTGGCCCAAACAAGTCTCAGTATATATAAAAATATTTAAATCATAACAAGCATCTTTTTTGATCACAAGAATATGAAACTAGAAATCAAGGAAAAAAACAACAAAAAAAACATAAACATGTGGAGGCTAAAAAATATGCTACTAGGGACTTCCCTGGTGGTTCTGCGGTTAAGAATTTGCCTCCAATGCAGGGGACACAGGTTCGATCCCTGGTTGGGAACTAAAATCCCACATGCCAAGAGGCAACTAAGCTTGTGCACAACTAGAAAGCCTGTGCACCACAACTACTGGACCTGTGCACAGTGGAGCCCATGTGCCACAGTGAAGAACTAGTGCAGCCAAAGATAAAAGAAAAAAATGCTATTAAGCAACCAATAAATCACTGAAGAAATCAAAGAAGAAATAAAAAAATACCTGGAGAAAAATGAAAACAAAACCACAACCATCTAAAATTTATGGAACACAGCAAAAGCTCTTCTGAGAGAAGTTTATAGTGATATAAGCCCATCTCAGGACACAAGAACAATCTCAAAACTAAAGTAACTAAAAAAGGAAGAGCAAAAAGTCAGAGAAGGAAAGAAATTGTAAAAATCAGAGCAGAAATAAATGAAATAGAGACTAAAACAATAGAAAAGATTAATGAAAATAAGAGCTGGTTCTATGAAAACTGAACCAAAGCTAGTTCAATTGATAAACTTTTAGCTAGACTCATCAAGAAAGAAAAAACAGAGAGAGAGAGAGCCCAAATTAATAAAATCTGAAATAAAAATGGAGAAACTACAACCAATGCCACAGAAATACAATGGTTAATGAGATTACTATGTCAATAAATGTCAATAAATTATGTCAATAAAATGAGCAACCTATGAGAAATAGACAAATCCTTAGAATTGTATAATTTCCTAAAGGCTAATCAGGAATAAATAAGAAAATATAAATGATCAATTAACAGTAATGAAATTAAAACAGTAATTTTTTAAAATCCCCAAAAAACAAAAATCCAGGGCTAGACAGCTACACAAGTGGATTCTATCAAATACTTAGAGAAATGTTAATAACTATCCTTCTCAAACTATTTCAAAAAATTGCAGAGGAAGGAATGCTTCTAAATGCATTCTACCAGGCCAGCATCACACCGATATCAAAACTAGATAAAGATATCACAAAAAAGAAAATTATAGGCTAATAATACTGGTAGATATAGATGCAAAATGCTCAGTGAAATACTAGCAAACTCAATTCAGCAATACATTAAAAAGATCATGCACCATTATCAAGTGGAATTTATCCCAGGGATGCAAGAATAGTTCAATATCCACAAATATCCATAAAGTAATACACGACATTAACAAACTGAAGAATAAAAATTATATAATCATCTAAATAAATGCAAAAAAATATTCTGACAAAATTGAATTTATCCATTTGTGATAAAAAAAAAACTCTCAAAAAGTGGATATAGAGGGAATATATCTGAACATAAACAGGAACAAAGCAAAGATGCCCAGTCTCACCAGTTTTATTCAAAATAGTATTGCAAGTCCTAGCCAAAGCAACCAGCCAAGAAAAAGAAATTAAAGGAATCCAGTTTGGAAAGGAAGAACTAAAACTGTTAACTCCCTGCAAGTGACATGATACTATGCATTAGATAATCCTCAAAATTCCACCAAGAAACACCTAGAGCTCATCACTGAGCTTGGTAAAGGTGCAGAGTACAAAATTAAAACACAGAAATCTGTTGCATTTTATACACTGAAACAAACTATTAGAAAGGGAATCCAAGAAAACATTTACAATTGCATCAAAAAGAATAAAATACCCAGGGATGAATTTAATCAAGGAAGCAAAAGACCTGTACCCAGAAATCTATAAGATACTAATGAAAAAAAACTGAAAACTGAAGTCAACACAAGCAGATGGAAAGATATATCATGTTTGTGGGTTGGAAGACCTAATATTGTTAAAATGACCATGTTACCCAAGGCAATCTACAAATTCAGTGCAATTCTTATAAAAATATCAATGGCATTCCTCACAAAACTAGAACAAATAATTCTAAAATTATTTATATGCAAATATGAAAGACCCTAAATGGCAAAAGCTGCCTTGAGAAAAAAGAACAAAGCTGGAATTATCACACTGTCTGATTTTAAACTATTGGGATTCCCCAGTGACTCAGTGGTAAAAGAATCTGCCTCCAATGTAGGAAATGTGGTTTGATTCCTGGGTCGGGAGAAGGAAACAGCAACCTACTCCAGTATTTTTGCCTAGGAAATCCCATGGACAGATGAGCCTGGCAGGCTACAGTCCATGAAGTCACAAAAGATTTGGACATGACATGGCAATGAAACAATAACAACAACAAATGAAGCTGTGGTCCTCAAAACAATATGATACTAAACCAAAAATAGATATATAGATCAATGGGAAAGAAGAGAGAGCTCAGAAATAGACTCACACTCATATGGGCAATTAATTTATGACAAAAATGGGGGGGGAAAACAGCCTCTTCAAGAAATGGTGTTGGGAAAACTTGACAGATACATGCAAAAGAATCAAACTGGGATATTCTCTCACACCATGCACAAAAATAAATTCAAAATGGATTAAAGACAAATGTAAGATCTGAAACGATGAAAGTTCTACTTTTAAAAAAAGCATGCAGGACTTTCTCTGACATCAGTCTTCATAGTACTTTTTTTTTTGGAGAAGTCTCTCCAGGCAAGGAAAACAAAAGCAAAAATAAACAAATAGGACTACATGAAACTAAAAAGCTGTTTCACAGGAAAGAAACCCCTCAACAAAATGAAAAGTTGCCCACTGAGTGAAAGAAGACATTTTCAAACAGCATATCTAACAACTGGTTAATATACAAAATATATAAAGAACTTGTAAACTCATGATGAAAACAAACAAATAATCCAATTAAAAGGGAGCAAAGTATCTGAATAGGAGTGTGTCCAAAGAAGACAAACATTATGGAGTGTCCTCAAAAAATTAAAAATAGAACTATCATATGATCCAGCAATTCCACTTCTGATTATTTACGCAAAGAAAAGAAAAACACTAATTAGAAAAGATATGTGTACCCTTTTGTTTATTGCAGAGTCATGTACAATAGCTAAGACATTGGGAAAACCTAAGTGTTCATCAATAGATGAATGAATAAAGATGACATGGTAGTCAGATACATAGATAGATAGTAATAGAGCTATATAGATATGTGATATATGTATAATAGATTATTAGTCATAAAGAAAAATGAAATCTTGCCATTTGTAAAAACATGGATGAACCTAGGAAGTATTATGGTAAGTGAAATAAGTCAGACAGAGAAAGAAAACTACTATCACCAGTCCAGGTTCGATGCAGGATACAGGATGCTTGGGGCTGGTGCACTGGGATGACCCAGAGGGATGGTATGGGGAAGGAGGTGGGAGGGGGGTTCAGGATTGAGAACACGTGTACACTTGTGGTGGATTCATGTTGATGTATGGCAAAAATGCAATATTGTAAAGTAATTAGCCTCCAATTAAAATAAATAAATTTTTCTTAAAAAGTGAAAGAAAACTACTGCATGATGTCACTTATACATAGAATCTAAAAAAGCAAAACAAACAAATAGCAAATCAGAAACACAGCTATATGCACAAAAAGCAAGTAGGTCATTACTAAGGGTGAGAAAGTGTGGGGAGACTAAGAGGTGAAACTCTCAGTTGCAAAATGAATGAGTCACAAGTATGAAGTGTACAGAGTGGGAGATATAGTCAATAACTAAGTAATATCTTTGAGGTGGAATGACATATTATACTAGACTTACCATGGAGATAATTTTGACATATATAGAAAAAAAAATCACTGTATTGTGTAACAGGAACTAATATAGTGTTGCAGCTCAATTATCTTCAAAAAAAAAAAACCAAACATACATACAAACTCATAGAAAAAAAAAAAGATCAAATTTTCAGTTACTGGATTATCAAAAAAGCAAGGGAGTTCCAGAAAAAAACATCTATTTCTGCTTTGTTGACTATGCCAAAGCCTTTCACTGTGTGGATCACAATAAACTGTGGAAAATTCTGAGAGAGATGGGAATATCAGACCACTGGACCTGCCTCTTGAGAAACCTATATGCAGGTGAGGAAGCAACAGTTAGAACTGGACATGGAACAACAGACTGGTTCCAAATAGGAAAAGTAGTACATCAAGGCTGTATATTGATCGTCACCCTGCTTATTTAACTTATGCAGAGTACATCATGATAAACGCTGGGCTGGAGGAAGCACAAGCTAGAATCAAGATTGCTGGGAGAAATCTCAATAACCTCAGATATGCAGATGACACTACCCTTATGGCAGAAAGTGAATAAGAACTGAAGGGCCTCTTTGATGAAAGTGAAAGAGGAGTGAAAAAATTGGCTTAAAGCTCAACATTCAGAAAACTAAGATCATGTCATCCAGTCCCATCACTTCATGGCAAACAGATGGGGAAACTGTGGAAACAGTAGCTGACTTTATTTTCTGGGCTCCAAAGTCAGTGCTGATGGTGATTGCAGCCATGAAATTAAAAGATGCTTACTCCTTGGAAGGAAAGTTGTGACTTCCCTGGTGGCTCAGATGGTAAAATGTCTGCCTACAATGCTGCAGACCCAGGTTCGATCCCTGGGTTGGGAAGATCCTCTGGGGAAGGAAATGGCAACCCACTCCAGTACTCTTGCCTGGAAAATCCCACGGACAGAGAAGTGTGGTAGGCTACAGTCCATGGGGCTGCAAGGAGTTGGACATGACTGAGCAACTTCACTTTCACTCCTTGGAAGGAAAGTTATGACCAACCTAGACAGCATATTGAAAAGCAGAGACATTACTTTGTCAACAAAGGTCCATCTAGTCAAGGCTATGGTTTTTCCAGTGGTCATGTATGGATGTGAGACAATGCACATCCATACATGACCACTGGAGTCATGTTGGAGAAGACTCTTGAGAGTCCCTTGGACTGCAAGGAGATCCAACCAGTCCATTCTAAAGGAAATCAGTCCTGAATATTCATTGGGAGGACTGACATTGAAGCTGAAACTCCAATACCTTGGCCATCTGATGTGAAGAGCTGACTCATTTGAAAAGTCCCTGATGCTTGGAAAGATTGAGGGCAGGAGGAGAAAGGGACAACAGAGGATGAGATGGTTGGATGGCGTCACCGACTCAATGAACATGGGTTTGGGTGGACTTCGGAAGTTGGTGATGGACAGGGAGGCCTGGTGTGCTGTGGTTCATGGGGTTGCAGAGTCGGACACGACTGAGTGACTGAACTGAGACTGAGACTGAGAGGCAGGGTTGGTGGAAGGAGGGAGAATTGGATAAAGGCATTCAAAAAGTATGAACTTCCAGTTATAAGATAAATAAGTAGTAGAGATGTGATTACAATATGATAAATATAATTAACACTGCTGTATGCTATATATGAAAGTTGTTAGAGTGAATCCTAAGAGTTCTCATCACAAAAAAGAACTTTATTTTCTGTTTTTTTGTATCTATAAGAGATGATGTTCATTAAACTTCTTGTGATAACAATTTCATGTTGTATATAGGTCAAATCATTATGCTGTACACCTTAAACTTATACAGTGTGTGCTGCTGTATGTCAGTTATATCTCAAAACTAGAAAAAAATAATTTTAAAATATAAATAAAAATATATATATATAAAAAAATAAAAAACATAAATAATAAAAAAGTGAAATGTCATAATATTTGCAACTTACTTTTAAATAATTCCTCTGTGTGTGTGTGTTGTGTGTGTGTGTGTGTTTTCAAGGCAAATATGAAGATCTTCTATTATTAGAAAAAATTTAACAAAGCTATTGCCATTTTGGAAAAAAATGGGGGGAAAGTACAGTTTTCTCATAAAATAAGTATAAACACTTTATTTTGGAATAATTTTTAATCAGGGCATGAGTGGTGCTAAGTTGTTTCAGTTATGCCCGCCTCTTTGCGACCCTATGGACTGCAGCCTGCTGGGCTTTTCTGTCATCAAAATTCTCCAGGCAAGAATACTGGAGTGGGTTCCCATTTCCTTCTCCAGGGGATTTTCCTGACCCAGTGATTGAACTCGAGTTTCCTGCGGCTCCTGCATTGCACGCAGATTCTTTACCACTACCAAGCCACTGGGGAAGCCCCAATCAGGGCATAATGCTGATACATCTGACTATATTAAAAGTAAGAACTTCTTCCATCAAAAGATACAGTGAAGAGAGAGAAAGAATACGCCATAGAATGGCAGAAGATAGTCATGAACATTCAGTTCATAATAATTCATTAAGTTGTATGTTTATATCTTTTATGTACATCTCTGTATGTTTTTGTATCCACAAAAGCAAATAAAAAGGTTAAAATAGATATTGGATTATAGAGAAACAGGTGGGTTAAACTCAGCCAGTAGTGGCTCTAAGGAGGATTTTATCACGCTTGTTAAATGGCTCATTTAGCTGCAAGGAAGGGTAGCATTGTTGCCTGTGCAAGTGTTAAAAACAGACAAACAATAAAACTACAAGCAATCTTCTCCAAAGTGCTAGGGAAGAAAAGCCTGAGGCTGGGAAGAGGTTGGGGCCCCTCCTGAGGAGCCCCGCCTGGAAAATGTGAAACATCATGATGCCAATTAATTTTTGCTGATTGGCACGAAAATTAATTTGCCTAGAATTATTCATGCTGAAGGGTTCTAATTATTCAACTCCATCAAGATGCAAATTGAGTTTTGCACAAAGAAAACAGGAAGGGGGGCCAGAGAGAAGTGGTGGGGTGTAGTAGGCAGGCCTGGATTGAGGGAGAAGCTAAGACCCAGATGTTACAGAAGCCACAGTTCTGAGCTAAAGCTTTGGTAGGGGAGTGCTGGGCCAGCTTGCATTCTACCTTACATCATTCCCCTCTGGAAAGAGACACTGAGATCCAGGAGAAACACACCTGAAGGGCCTATTGTCCTCCAGAGGCTAGCAACAGCTGAGAAATGCATGGTGCTGGGGAGACCCCAGAGATGCTCTCTCAGCCAGTGCTAGTGCTGGCAGCAGTTATGTAACAAAATAAAAGAACGTGCTCTGTATGCGTCCTTGCTATTCATGGGGTCGCAAAGAGTCGGACACGACTGATCGACTGAACTGAACTGAAATGAACTTGTTAAATTCAGTGCTGTGGTGGTTTAGTTGCTACACTGTGTCCACCTCTTGCAACCCCATGGACTGTAGCTTGCCAGGCTCTTCTGTCCATGGGATTCTCCAGGCAAGAATACTGAAGTGAGTTACCATTTCCTTCTCCAGGGAATCTTCCCAACCCAGGAATCAAACCCAGGTCTCCTGCATTGCAGGCAGATTCTTTACTGACTAAGCTATGAGGGAACCCCAAATTCAGTGACTAAATCTAAAACAACTATCTTTTATAACCAAGGATATCTATTTAAACATCATTACCAAGTTGAATAAATTATAAAGAAAGATAAAAAATCAGAATCATATTTTTAGGAGTTAAAAATTATTTTCACAGGCCATGGTGATAATTTCTGAAATTCGGGCATATTTCAAGATTTGGGGGGATACTGTTGCTTTACAATGTTGTAAAGCTATACAAGGAAGTTGTAAAGCTATACAATGTTGTTTCTGCTATACAAGGAAGTGAATCAGTTATATGTACACCTCTATCTCCTCCCTTGGGACATCCCTCCCACCTTCCCATCCCACCCATCTAGGTCATCACAGAGCACTGAAACAGAGCAGGATCTCTATGGTCCTTGCCCCCAACCCCATGTCCTCATCCTGCCTTTTGTCTGTGGAAAAACTTTAGCCAAAGAAGAAGTTTAATCAGAGAAGTGATAAAATGCATAAAGAAAGGGAAACAGTCATAAGAAGTCAAATAATAATGTAATTATCAAGCATAGGCAAGGACATTTAGCTTCTTCTCAAAGGCTATTAGATAATATTCTGAGCCATATCCTGTGAGCTGTCTTATATATACTGAAATCGCCACCATGTGGAAGAAGTTAATTAACTACATGTTGATGAGATAGTAGCCACGATATAAGCTGCCACAGTTCAGAGAATTGGCCTCAAGAAAGGGAAACAAACCAGTCATGGAACTGAACGTTCAGTTCAGTACAGTTCAGTCAACCAGTCGTGTCTGACTATTTGGGACCTCATGAACCACAGAACGCCAGGCCTCCCTGTCCATCACAAACTCCTAGAGTCCACCCAAACTCATGTCCATTGAGTTGGTGATACCATCTAACCATCTCATCCTCTGTCGTCCCCTTTTCCTTCTGCCTTCAATCTTTCCCAACATTATTGTCTTTTCAAATGAGTCAGCTCTTGGCATCAGATGGCCAAAATACTGGAGTTTCAGCTTCAACATCAGTCCTTCTAATGAACACCAGGACTGATTTCCTTTAGGATGGACTGGTTGGATCTCCTTGCAGTTTAAGGGACTCTCAAGAGTCTTCTCCAACACCACAGTTCAAAAGCATCAATTCTTCTGTGCTCAGCTTTCTTTATAATCCACCTCTCACATCCATACATGACTAATGGAAAAATCATAGACTTGACTAGATGGACCATTGTTGACAAAGTAATGTCTCTGCTTCTCAATATGCTGTCTTCTGCTGCTGCTGCTGCTGCTGCTGCTGCTGCTGTTAAGTCGCTTCATTGTGTCCAACTCTGTGCGACCTCATAGATGGCAGCCCACCAGGCTCCCCCATCCCTGGGATTCTCCAGGCAAGAACACTGGAGTGGGTTGCCATTTCCTTCTCCAATGCATGAAAGTGAAAAGTGAAAGTGAAGTCACTCAGCCATGTCCGACTCCTAGAGACCCCATGGACTGCAGCCTACCAAGCTCCTCTGCCCATGGGATTCTCCAGGCAAGAGTACTGGAGTGGGTAGCCATCGCCTTCTCCCAATATGCTATCTAGGTTGGTCCTTCCAAGGAGTAAGCGTCTTTTAATTTCATGGCTGCAATCACCATCTGCAGTGATTTTGGAACCCCCAAAAATAATGTCAGCCACTGTTCCCACTGTTTCTCCATCTATTTGCCATGAAGTGATGGGACCAGATGCCATGAACTTAGTTTTCTGAATGTTGAGCTTTAAGCCAACTTTTTCACTCTCCTCTTCCACTTTCATCAAGAGGCTCTTTAGTTCTTCTTCACTTTCTGCCATAAGCATAGTGTCATCTGCATATCTGAGGTTATTGATATTTCTCTCAAGCTTGTGCGTCCTCCAGCCCAGAGTTTTCGTGATGTACTCTGCATATAAGTTAAATAAGCAGAGTGACAATATACAGCCTTGATGTACTCCTTTTCCTGCTTGGAACCAGTCGGTTTTTCTATGTTCAGTTCTAACTGTTGCTTCCTGACCTGCATACAGGTCTCTCAAGAGGCAGGTCAGATGGTCTGGTATTCCCATCTCTTTCAGAAGTTTCCACAGCTTATTGTGATCCACACAGTCAAAGGCTTTGGCTAACCCTAACTGAACATTAACTGTACCTAAAATAACCAAGATGAGACTGGTCAGATCACTGATGATCAGTTTCAAGAGGACTGTCAGAGCTGACTATGCTGTTTCTAGATGTAGCCCCCTCTCTCTGTAGTCCCCTCCCTGAGTGTATCTGTCCCAGGACATGTTCATCACCTCTGCTCAAAAAGCAGTCACTCCTTTGATCACTATGTAGTGTCCTTCTTTGTCTCTTTTCATGGGCTTTATTTCAAAGTCTATTTCTCTGATATGAGTATTGCTACTCCTGCTTTCTTTTGGTCTCCATTTGTGTGAAATATCTTTTTCCAGCCCGTCACTTTCAGTCTGCGTGTGTCCCTAGGTTTGAGGTGGGTCTCTTGTAGACAGCATATGTAGGGGTCTTATATTTGTATCCATTCAGCCAGTCTTTGTCTTTTGGTTGGGGCATTCAACCCATTTACATTTAAGGTAATTATTGATAAGTATGATCCCATTGCCAATTACTTTGTTGTTTTGGGTTTGAGTTTATAAACGTTTTCTGTGTTTCCTGTCTAGAGAATATCCTTTAGCATTTGTTGGAGAGCTGGTTTGGTGGTGCTGAATTCTCTGAGCTTTTGCTTGTCTGTAAAGCTTTTGATTTCTCCTTCATATTTGAATGAAATCTTTGCTGGGTACAGTAATCTGGGTTGTAGGATTTTCTCTTTCATCACTTTAAGTATGTCCTGCCATTCCCTTCTGGCTTGAACAGTTTCTATTGAAATATCAGCTGTTATCCTTATGGGGATCCCCTTTTGTGTTATTTGTTGTTTTTCCCTTGCTTCTTTTAATATTTGTTTGTTGTGTTTGATCTTCATTAATTTGATTAATATGTGTCTTGGGATGTTTCACCTTGTGTTTATCCTGTTTGGGACTCTGTGGTTTCTTGGAGTTGGGTGGCTATTTCCTTCCCCATTTTAGGGAAGTTTTCAACTATTATCTCCTCAAGTATTTTCTCATGGTCTTTCTTTTCGTCTTCTTCCTCTGTGACTCCTATGATTCGAATGTTGGGCATTAATATTGTCCCAGAGATCTCTGAGGTTGTCCTCATTTCTTTTAATTCTTTTTTATTTTTTCCTCTCTGCTTCATTTTTTTCTACCATTCTATCTTCCACCTCACTTATCCTATTTTCTGCCTCAGTTATAGACAAACCATTAGCCAGACTCATCAAGGAAAAATGGGAGAAGAATCAAATCAACAAAATTAGAAATGAAAATGGAGAAATCAAAACAGACAGCAGAAATACAAAGGGTCATATGAGACTACTATCAGCAACTATATGCCAATAAAATGGACAACGTGGAAGAAATGGACAAATTCTTAGGAAAGTATAACTTTCCAGAACTGAACTGGGAAGAAATAGAAAATCTTAACAGACCCATCACAAGCAGGGAAATTGAAACTGTAACCAGAAATCTTCCAACAAACAAAAGCCCAGGACCAGACTGCTTCACAGATGAAGTCTGCCAAAAATTTAGAGAAGAGCTAACACCTATCCTACTCAAACTCTTCCAGAAAATTGCAGAGGAAGGTAAACTTCCAAACTCATTCTATGAGGCCACCGTCACCCTAATACCAAAACCAAAGATGGCACAAAAAAAGAAAACTACAGGTCAATATCACTGATGAACATAGATGCAAAACTCTCTAACATAATTCTAGCAAACAGAATCCAACAACATTTTAAAAAGATCATACATCATGACCAAATGGGCTTTATCCCAGGGATGAAAGGATTCTTCAAAATTTGCAAATCAATCAATGTGATACACCACATTAACAAATGGAAAGATAAAAATCATATGATTATCTCAATAGATGCAGAAAAGCCTTTGACAAAATTCAACATCTGTTTATGATCTAAAAAAAACCTTCCAGAAAGCAGGCATAGAAGGAACATATCTCAATATAATAAAAGCCATATATGATAAACTCACAGCAAAAATTATTCTCAATGGTGAAAAACTGAAAGCAGTTCCCCTAAAGTCAGGAACAAGGCAAGGATGCCCACTCTCACCAATACTATTCAAATAGTTTTGGAAGTTTTAACCACAGCATCAGAGAAGAAAAAGAAATAAAAGGAATCCAAATTGGAAAAGAAGTAAAACTCTCACTGTTTGCAGATGACATGATCCTCTACATAGAAAAACCCTAAAGACACCACCAGAAAATTACTAGAGCTAATCAATGAATATAGTAAAGTTGTAGGATACGAAATCAACACACAGAAATCCCTTGCATTCCTATACACTAACAATGAGCAAATAGAAATTAAGGAAACAATTACATTCACCATTGCAAAGAATAAAATACTTAGGAATAAATCTACCTAAAGAAACCAAAGACCTATATATAGAAAACTATACAACACTGATGAAGGAAATCAAAGATGACACAAATAGATGGAGAAATATATCATGTTCATGGATCGGAAGAATCAATATAGTGAAAATGAGTTTATTACCCAAAACAGTCTACAGATTCAATGCAATCCCTATCAAACTACCAACAGTATTTTTTCAGATAACTAGAAAAAATAATTTCACAATTTGTATGGAAATACAAAATACCTTGAATAGGCAAAGCAATCTTGAGAAAGAAGAATGGACTGGAGGAATCAACCTGCCTGACTTCAGGCCATACTACAAAGCAACAGTCATCAAGACAGTATGGTACTGGCACAAAGACAGAAATATAGGTCAATGGAACAAAATAGAAATCCCACAGATAAATCCACACACCTATGGACACCTTATGTTTGACAAAGGAGGCAAGAATATACAATGGAGGAGGTGGTCTTAAGATGGCAGAGGAATAGGACAAGGAGACCACTTTCTCCCCTACAAATTCATCAAAAGAACATTTAAACGCTGAGTAAATCCCACAAAACAACTTCTGAATGCCGGCAGAGGACATTAGGTGCCCAGAAAAGCAGCCCATTGTCTTCAAAAGGAGGTAGGAAAAAATATAAAAGACAAAAAAAGAGACAAAAGAGGTAGGGATGGAGCTCCATCCCAGGAAGGGAGTCCTAAAAAGAGAGAAGTTTCCAAACACCAGGAAACACTTTCACTCCTGAGTCTGTGGTGAGCCTTAGAAGCACAGAGGGCAACATAACAGGGAGGAAAAGTAAATAAATAATTAAAACCCACAGATTCCATGCCCAAAGGTAACTCCCCCAGGGGAGAAGAAACGCAGACGTCTGCACCCGCCACTAGCAAGTGGGGGCTGGGCAGGGAAGCATGGGCTGCACTGCTTGGAGTAAGGATCTGGCCTGAATGCCCCGAGCCCAATCTGAGCGAACTAACTTGGGCTAGCAAACCAGACTGTGGGATAACTACCACGCGAAAAGCCAGCCCTAACCTAAGACACCACCAGGCTCACGCACAGAACAAACGACTGAACAGATAGCCGGCTGCAGACCATCCCCCTCCGGTGACAGGCAGTCAGAGCCGGAAGGGGGCAATCGCAGCCCCAGAAAGACATTATCTACAAAACTGTAAGCAGGCTTCTTTGCTAACTAAGACTTCTTGGGGTTCTGGACAGTCAACATCCGCCTGGGAAGGTCTGCCAGTTGTACACCCAGAAAACCGAGTGGCAGGGATGGGGGAGGCAATAAGTCGCAGCAACCGTGCTCACCAAACACCTCATCACCTGAGCTGCTCGGACCTGGGAAGGGCACAAAACGCAGGCCCTACCGAGTCTGTGCCTCTGAGGACTACCTGAGTGCCTGAACCTGAGCGGCTTAGACCTGGGAGGTGCATGCAGCCCAGGGCCGGCCTCTGATGGTTCCCGGTAGAGCAACCTAGAGACTGAGCAGTGTGGGCAGGGAGGGTACACGTGCCATGAGTCAGGGCAGGCCCAGTGTGGCTGAGGCACTGCGAGCACACACCAGTGTTATTTGTTTGCAGCATCCCTCCCTCCCCACAGCGCAACTGAACAAGTGAGGCTAAAAAAGGTGTCCACCACCACCCCCTTTGTGTCAGGGCAGAAATCAGACACTGAAGAGACTAGCAAACAGAAGCTAAAACAGAGGGAACTGCCTTGGAAGTCACAGGTGCAATAGATTAAAAACCTGTCATTTGTACCGGCTACATAGGAAGGAGCCTACAGATCTTGAGACATATAAGCCGGACCAAGGAACTATCCGAAAATGAAGTGACCCTGCAATACCCGCAACACCAGAAAAAGTCCTAGATATATTTTTACTATTTTTATGATCATTCTTTCTTTTTCTTTTAATTTTCTTAATTTTTAAGTCCTCTCTTATTCCTTTAATTTTCACTTTTATAACCTACTATTACTTTGCAAAAAAAAAAAAGACCCTATTTTTTAAAAGCAAACTTCATATATATTTTTTTTAATTTTTGTGACTTTGTTTTTTTCTCTTTCTTTTTTTTATTCTTTTCTTTAATAGTGTATTTTTGAAATTCCAAATTCTACTCTAAATTAAAAGATTTTTAATCTTTGCTTTTTGGTATTTGTTATCAATTTTGCACCTTTAAGAACCCAATCTTCAGTATCCATTTTTACTTCAGAGTGAGATTACTGGCTTGACTGCTCTCTCCCCCTTTCGACTCTCCTTTTTCTCACCTGTATCTCCTCACTAACCCCTCTCTTCTCTACCCAACTCTGTGAATTTCTGTGTATTCCAGATGGTGGAGAACACTTAGGGAACTGATTAGTGGCTGGACCTGTCTCTTTACTTTTCATTCCCCCCTTTTATCCTCCTGGCCACCTCTGTCTCCTTCCTCCCTCTTCTCTTCTCTATATAACTCCATGAACATCTCTGAGTGGTCCAGACTGTGGAGAGCACATAAGGAAATGATTACTGGCTAGCATGCTCTCTCCTCTATTGATTCCACCTCATCTCATTCGGGTCACCTCTAACTCCCTCCTCCCTCTTCTCTTCTCCATGTAACTCTGTGAACCTCTCTGGGTGTCCCTGACTGTGGAGAAACTTTTCATCTTTAACCTAGATGTTTTATTAATGGTGCTTTATAGAAGGAGAGTTTTGAGACTACTGTAAAAATAAGACTGAAAACCAGAAGCAGGAGGCTTAAGTCCAAAACCCTGAGAACACCAGAGAGCTCCTGACTGCAGGGAACATTAATTGACAGGGGTTCATCAAATGCCTCCATACCTACACTGGAACCAAGCACCACCCAAGGGCCAACAAGTTCCAGAGCAAGACGTACCATGCAAATTCTCCAGTAACACAGGAACACAGCCCTGAGCTCCAATATACAGGCCGCCTCAAATTACTCCAAAACCATCGACATCTCATAACTCATTACTGGATACTTCATTGCACTCCAGAGAGAAGAAATCCAGCTCCACCCACCAGAACACCAACACAAGCTTCCCTAACCAAGAAACCTTGAAAAGTCACCTGTACAACCCCCCCCCCCCCCCCCCGTGGTGAGGAAACTCCACAATAAAGAGAACACCACAAACTGCCAGAATACAGAAAGGACACCCCCAAACGCAGCAATATAACCAAGATGAAGAAACAGAGGAATACCCAGCAGGTAAAGGAACAGGCTAAATGCCCTCTAAACCAAACAAAAGAGGAAGAGATAGGGAATCTACCTGATAAAGAATTCTGAATAATGATAATGAAAATGATCCAAAATCTTGAAATCTAAATGGAATCTCAGATAAATAGCCTGGAGACAAGGATTGAGAAGATGCAAGAAAGGTTTAACAAGGACCCAGAATAAATAAAAAAGAGTCAATATGTAATGAATAATGCAATAAATGAGATGAAAAACACTCCAGGGGCAACAAATAGTACAATAACAGAGGCAGAAGATAGGATTAGTGAAATAGAAGATAGAATGGTAGAAATAAATGAACCAGAGAGGAAAAAAGAAAAATGAATTAAAGGAAATGAGGATAATCTCAGAGACCTTCAGAACAGTGTTAAACGCCCCAACATTCGAATCATAGGAGTCTCAGAAGAAGAAGACAAAAAGAAAGACCATGAGAAAATACTTGAGGAGATAATAGTTGAAAACTTCTTTAAAATGGGGAAGGAAATAATCACCCATGGCCAAGAAACCCAGAGAGTCCCAAACAGGATAAACCCAAGGCGAAACACCCCAAGACACATATTAATCAAATTAATGAAGATCAAACACAACAAACAAATATTAAAAGCTGCAAGGGAAAAACAACAAATAACACAAAAGGGGATTCCCATAAGGATAACAGCTGATATTTCAATAGAAACTGTTCAAGCCAGAAGGGAATGGCAGGACATACTTAAAGTGATGAAAGAGAAAATCCTACAACCCAGATTACTGTACCCAGCAAAGATCTCATTCAAATATGAAGGAGAAATCAAAAGCTTTACAGACAAGCAAAAGCTCAGAGAATTCAGCACCACCAAACCAGCTCTCCAACAAATGCTAAAGGATATTCTCTAGACAGGAAACACAAAAAGGGTGTATAAACTCAAGCCCAAAACAATAAAGTAAACGGCAACGGGATTATACTTATCAATATTTACCTTAAACGGAAATGGGTTGAATGCCCCAACCAAAAGACAAAGACTGGCTGAACGGATACAAGAGACCCATCTCAAAACAGGGAACACATGCGGACTGAAAGTGAAGGGCTGGAAAAAGATATTCCATGCAAATAGAGACCAAAAGAAAGCAAGAGCAGCAATACTCACATGAGATAAAATAGACTTTAATACAAAGGCTGTGAAAAGAGACAAAGAAGGACATTACATAATGATCAAAGGATCAATCCAAGAAGAAGATATAACAATTATAAATATATATGCACCCAACATAGGAGCACCGCAATATGTAAGACAAATGCTAACAAATATGAAAGGGGAAATTAACAATAACACAATAATAGTGGGAGACTTTAATACCCCACTCACACCTATGGACAGATCAACTAAACAGAAAATTAACAAGGAAACACAAACTTTAAATGATACAATAGACCAGTTAGACCTAATTGATATCTATAGGACATTTCACCCCAAAACAATGAATTTCACCTTTTTCTCAAGGGCACACAGAAACTTCTCCAGGATAGATCACATCCTGGGCCATAAATCTAGCCTTGGTAAATTCAAAAAAACTGAAATCATTCCAAGCATCTTTTCTGACCACAATGCAGTAAGATTAGATCTCAGTTACAGGAGAAAAACTATTAAAAATTCCAACATATGGAGGCTGAACAGCACACTGCTGAATAACCAACAAATCACAGAAGAAATCAAAAAATAAATCAAAACATGCATAGAAACGAATGAAAATGAAAACACAATAGCCCGAAACCTGTGGGACACTGTAAAAGCAGTGCTAAGGGGAAATTTCATAGCAATACAGGCATACCTCAAGAAACAAGAAGAAAGTTAAATAAATAACCTAATGACACCTAAAGCAACTAGAAAAGGAAGAAATTAAGAACCCCAGGGTTAGTAGAAGGAAAGAAATCTTAACAATTAGGGCAGAAATAAATGCAAAAGAAACAAAAGAGACCATAGCAAAAATCAACAAAGCCAAAAGCTGGTTCCTTGAAAGGATAAATAAAATTGACAAACCATTAGCCAGACTCATCAAGAAACAAAGGGAGAAAAATAAAATCAATAAAATTAGAAATGAAAATGGAGAGATCACAACAGACAACACAGAAATACAAAGGATCATAAGAGACTACTATCAGCAATTATATGCCAATAAAATGGACAACGTGGAAGAAATGGACAAATTCTTAGAAAAGTACAACTTTCCAGAACTGAACCAGGAAGAAATAGAAAATCTTAACAGACCCATTACAAGCAGGGAAATTGAAACTGTAACCAGAAATCTCCCAGCAAACAAAAGCCCAGGTCATCACTGATGAACATAGATGCAAAACTCCCCAACAAAATTCTAGCAATCAGAATCCAACAACACATTAAAAAGATCATACATCATGACCAAGTGGGCTTTACCCCAGGGATGAAAGGATTCTTCAGTATTTGCAAATCAATCAATGTAATACATTCCATTAACAAATTGAAAAATAAAAGCCATATGATTATCTCCATAGATGCTTAGAAAGCCTTTGACACAATTCAACATCCATTTATGATAAAAACTCTCCAGAAAGCAGGAATAGAAGGAACATTCCTCAACATAATAAAAGCTATATATGACAAATCCACAGCAAACATTATCCTCAATGGTGAAAAACTGAAAGCATTTCCCCTAAAGTCAGGAACAAGACAAGGGTGCCCACTTTCACCATTACTATTCAACATAGTTTTGGAAGTTTTGGCCTCAGCAATCAGAGCAGAAAAAGAAATAAAAGGAATCCAAATTGGAAAAGAAGAAGTAAAACTCTCACTGTTTGCAGATGACATGATCCTCTACATAGAAAACCCTAAAGACTCCACCAGAAAATTACTAGAGCTAATCAATGAATATAGTAAAGTTGCAGGATATAAAATCAGCACACAGAAATCCCTTGCATTCCTATACACTAATAATGAGAAAATAGAAGAGAAATTAAGGAAACAATTCCATTCTCCATTGCAACGAAAAGAAAAAAAAAAAAACACTTAGGAATATATCTACCTAAAGAAACTAAAGATCTATATATAGAAAACTATAAAACACTGGTGAAAGAAATCAAAGAGGACACTAATAGATGGAGAAATATACCATGTTCATGGATCAGAAGAATCAACATAGTGAAAATGAGTATACTACCCAAAGCAATTTATAGATTCAATGCAATCCCTATCAAGCTACTGACAGTATTTTTCACAGAGCTAGAACAAATAATTTCACAATTTATATGGAAATACAGAAAACCTTGAATAGCCAAAGCCGTCTTGAGAAAGAAGAATGGAACTGGAGGAATCAACTTGCCTGACTTCAGGCTCTACTACAAAGCCACAGCCATCAAGACAGTATAGTACTGGCACAAAGACAGAAATATAGATCAATAGAACAAAGTAGAAAGCTCAGAGATAAATCCACGCACCTATGGACACCTTATCTTTGAAAAAGGAGGCAAGAATATACCATGGAGTAAAGACAATCTCTTTAACAAGTGGTGCTGGTAAAAGTGGTCAACCACTTGTAAAAGAATGAAACTAGAACACTTTCTAACACCATACACAAAAATAAACTCAAAATGGATTAAAGATCTAAACGTAAGACCAGAAACTATAAAACTCTTAGAGGAGAACATAGGCAAAACACTCTCCGACATACATCACAGCTGGATCCTCTGTGACCCACCTCCCAGAATACTGGAAATAAAAGCAAAAATAAACAAATGGGACCTAATTAAACTTAAAAGCTTCTGCACAACAAAGGAAACTACAAGCAAGGTGAAAAGACAGTCTTCAGAATGGGAGAAAATAATAGCAAATGAAGCAACTGACAAACAACTAATCTCAAAAATATACAAGCAACTTATGCAGCTCAATTCCAGAAAAATAAATGACCCAATCAAAAAATGAGCCAAAGAACTAAATAGATATTTCTCCAAAGAAGACATACAGATGGCTAACAAATACATGAAAAGATGCTCAACATCACTCATTATCAGAGAAATGCAAATCAAAACCACAATGAGGTACTGTTTCATGCCAGTCAGAATGGCTGTGATCCAAAAGTCTACAAGCAATAAATGCTGGAGAGGGTGTGGAGAAAAGGGAACCCTCTTACACTGTTGGTGGGAATGCAAACTAGTACAGCCACTATGGAGAACAGTGTGGAGATTCCTTAAAAAAACTGGAAATAGAACTGCCTTATGACCCAGCAATCCCACTGCTGGGCATACACACCAAGAAAACCAGAATTGAAAGAGACACGTGTACCCCAATGTTCATCACAGCACTGTTTATAATAGAATGGAAGGACATGGAAGCAACCTAGATGTCCATCAGCAGATGAATGGATAAGAAAGCTGTGGTACATATTCACAATGGAGTATTACTTGGCCATTAAAAAGAATACATTTGAATCAGTTCTAATGAGGTAGATGAAACTGGAACCTATTGTACAGGAAGAAAAACACCAATCCAGTATACTAACACATATATATGGAATTTAGAAAGACGGTAATGATAACCCTGTATGCAAGTCAGCAAGAGAGACACAGATGTATAGAACAGTCTTTTGGACTCTGTGGGAGAGGGAGAGTGTGAGGATGGGATAATTTGGGAGAATGGCATTGAAACATGTATAATATCATATATGAAACAAGTTGACAGTCCAGGTTCAATGCATGATACTGGATGCTTGGGGCTGGTGCACTGGGAAGACCCAGAGGGATGGTATGGGGAGGGAGGAGGGAGAGGGGCTCAGGATGGGGAACACATGTATACCTGTGGCGGATACATGTTAATGTATGGCAAAACCAATACAATTTTGTAAAGTAATTTACCTCCAATTAAAATAAATAAATTTATATTTAAAAAAAGAATATACAATGGAGAAAAGACAATCTCTTTAACAAGTGGTGCTGGTAAAAGTGGTCAACCACTTGTAAAAGAATGAAACTAGAACACTTTCTAACACCATACACAAAAATAAACTCAAAATGGATTAAAGATCTAAATGTAAGACCAGAAACTATAAAACTCCTAGAGGAGAACATAGGCAAAACACTTTCCAACATAAATTACAGCAGGATCCTCTATGACTCACCTCCCAGAGTAATGGAAATAAAAGCAAAAATAAACAAATGTGGCTGCGCAGGCACAGGAGGGCCTAGAGGAGCTATCCCACGTTGAAGATCAGGAACGGCGGCGGTAAGGAGATACCCCTCGTCCAAGGTAAAGAGCAGCGGCTGTGCTTTCCTGGAGCAGCCGTGAAGAGATACCCCACGCCCAAGGTAAGAGAAACCCAAGTAAGATGGTAGGTGTTGCAAGAGGGCATCAGAGGGCAGACACACAAAACCATACTCACAGAAAACTAGTCAATCAATCCAACTAGGACCACAGCCTTGTCTAACTCAATGAAACCAAGCCATGCCTGCAGGGCAACCCAAGATGGGCAAGTCATGGTGGAGAGGTCTGACAGAACGTGGTCCACTGCAAAAGGGAATGGCAAGCCACTTCAGTATTCTTGCCTTGAGAATCCCATGAACAGTATGAAAAGGCAAAATGACAGGATACCAAAAGAGGAACTCCCCAGGTCATTAGGTGCCCAATATGCTACTGGAGATCAGTGGAGAAATAACTCCAGAAAGATTGTAGGGATGGAGCCAAAGCAAAAACAATACCCAGCTGTGGATGTGACTGGTGATAGAAGTAAGATCTGATGCTGTAAAGAGCAATATTGCATAGGAACCTGGAATGTCAGGTCCATGAATCAAGGCAAATTGGAAGTGGTCAAACAAGAGATGGCAAGGGTGAACGTCGACATTCTAGGAATCAGCGAACTAAAATGGACTGGAATGGGTGAATTTAACTCAGAAACCATTATATCTACTACTGCAGGCAGGAATCCCTCAGAAGAAATGGAGTAGCCATCATGGTCAACAAAAGAGTCCAAAATGCAGTCCTTCGATGCAATCTCAAAAACAACAGAATGATCTCTGTTCGTCTCCAAGGCAAACCATTCAGTATCACGGTAATCGAAGTCTATGCCCCAACCAGTAACACTGAAGAAACTGAAGCTGAAAGGTTTTATGAAGACCTACAAGACCTTTTAGAACTAACACCCAATAGATGTCCTTTTCATTATAGGGGATTGGAATGCAAAAGTAGGAAGTCAGGAAACACCTGGAGTAACAGGCAAATTTGGCCTTGGAATGCGGAATGAAGCAGGGCAAAGACTAATAGAGTTTTGCCAAGAAAACGCACTGGTCATAGCAAACACCCTCTTCCAGCAACACAAGAGAAGCCTCTACACATGGACATCACCAGATGGTCAACACTGAAATCAGATTGACTAAATTCTTTGCAGCCAAACATGGAGAAGCTCTATACAGTCAACAAAAACAAGACCAGGAGCTGACTGTGGCTCAGATAATGAACTCCTTATTACCAAATTCAGACTCAAATTGAAGAAAGTAGGGAAAACTGCTAGACCATTCAGGTATGACCTAAATCAAATCCCTTATGATTATACAGTGGAAGTGAGAAATAGATTTAACGGCCTAGATCTGATAGATAGAGTGCCTGATGAACTATAGAATGACATTCGTGACATTGTACAGGCGACAGGAATCCAGACCATCCCCATGGGAAAGAAATGCAAAAAAGCAAAATGGCTGTCTGGGGAGGCCTTACAAATAGCTGTGAAAAGAAGAGAAGCAAAAAGCAAAGGAGAAAAGGAAAGATATGACTCTGAATGCAGAGTTCCAAAGAATAGCAAGAAGAGATAAGAAAGCCTTCTTCAGTGATCAATGCAAATAAATAGAGGAAAACAACAGAATGGGAAAGATGAGAGATCTCTTCATGAAAATTAGAGATACAAAGGGAACATTTCATGCAAAGATGGGCTTGATAAAGGATAGAAATGGTATGGACCTAACAGAAGCAGAAGATATTAAGAAGAGGTGGCAAGAATCACAGAAGAACTGTACAAAAAAGATCTTCATGACCCAGATAATCATGATGATGTGATCACTAATCAAGAGCCAGACATCTTGGAATGTGAAGTCAAGTGGGCCTTAGAAAGCATCACTACGAACAAAGCTAGTGGAGGTGATGGAATTCCAGTTGAGCTATTTCAAATCCTGAAAGATGATGCTGTGAAAGTGCTACACTCAATATGCCAGCAAATTTGGAAAACTCAGCAGTGGCCACAGGACTGGAAAAGCGCAGTTTTCATTCCAATTCCAAAGAAAGGCAATGCAAAAGAATGCTCAAACTACCGCACAATTGCACTCATCTCACATGCTAGTAAAGTAGTGCTCAAAATTCTCCAAGCCAGGCTTCAGCAATACGTGAACCGTGAACTCCCTGATGTTCAAGCTGGTTTTAGAAAAGACAGAGGAACCAGAGATCAAATTGCCAACATCTGCTGGATCATGGAAAAAGCAAGAGAGTTCCAGAAAAACATCTATTTCTGCTTTATTGACTATGCCAAAGCCTTTCACTGTGTGGATCACAATAAACTGGAAAGTTCTGAAAGAGATGGTAATACCAGACCACCTAACCTGCCTCTTGAGAAGTCTGTATGCAGGTCAGGAAGCAACAGTTAGAACTGGACATGGAACAACAGATTGATTCCAAATAGAAAAGGAGTACATCAAGGCTGTATATTGTTTCCTTGCTTATTTAACTTATATGCAGAGTACATCATGAGAAATGCTGGACTGGAAGAAACACAAGCTGGAATCAAGAATGCTGGGAGAAATATCAATAACCTCAGATATGCAGATGACACCACCCTTATGGCAAAAAGTGAAGAGGAACTAAAAAGCCTCTTGATGAAAGTGAAAGAGGAGAGCGAAAATGTTGGCTTAAAGCTCAACATTCAGAAAACGAAGATCATGGCATCCGGTCCCATCACTTCATGGGAATTAGTTGGGGAAACAGTAGAAACAGTGTCAGACTTTATTTTTGGGCTCCAAGATCACTGCAGATGGTGACTACAGCCATGAAATTAAAAGCCGCTTACTCCTTGGAAGGAAAGTTATGACCAACCTAGATAGTATATTCAAAAGCAGAGACATTACTTTGCCGACTAAGGTCCGTAAGTCAAGGCTCTGGTTTTTCCTGTGGTCATGTATGGATGTGAGTGCTGGACTGTGAAGAAGGCTGAGCGCCGAAGAATTGATGCTTTTGAGCTGTGGTGTTGGAGAAGACTCTTGAGAGTCCCTTGGACTGCAAGGAGATCCAACCAGTCCATTCTGAAGGAGATCAACCCTGGGATTTCTTTGGAAGGAATGATGTTAAAGCTGAAGCTCCAGTACTTTGGCCGCCTCATGCGAAGAGTTGACTCATTGGAAAAGGCTCTGATGCTGGGAGGGATTGGGGGCAGAAGGAGAAGGGGTCGACCGAGGATGAGATGGCTGGATGGCATCACTGACTCGATGGACGTGAGTCTGAGTGAACTCCGGGAATTGGTGATGGACAGGGAGGCCTGGCGTGCTGCGATTCATGGGGTCGCAAAGAGTCGGACACGACTGAGCGACTGAACTGAACTGAACTGAACCTGGAATTCAGATTTTAGGTGACTATAAGGCAAAGTATTTAAATTAGGGTTTTGTGACCTCTCTCTGTAACATCCTTCCTTTCAATTGCCTACTTTCCTAGTTCTCCCATGAAGGTGAAATACCTAGTTATTAAAAATAAATTTACTTTAAAATATTTATGACAATAAATTTAGAAACTAATGAAGACATGCTTGTTTAATTCTATAAAATTATTTAACTTTTGATCAATAAGTAAAAAGGGATGTTAACGAAAGGATCCTTTGTTGTCCTTTCAAATCATATCGCATGGACCAGTGTGGTTCTAAAACTTTTTTGTGTCTAAGAATCACTGGGATATTTGTTTTAAAATATAAAATTCTGAAGCCCTGAGATTCTGATTAAATCTGTGTGAGGAGAAGAAATCTCCATTTTCAATTACTGGTTGTCCTCAGACTTTAGTGTACATTATTAGACTCACCCTGAGGGCTTGTTAAATCACAGATTTCTGGACCCAAGTACTAGAGTTTATGATTCATAGGTCTGGAGTGAGGCCTGAGAATTTATCTGACAAGATCCCAGGTGATGCTGATGCTGCTGGTTGGGGACTATGTTTTGAGAACCCCTGTCAGGTGATTCTAATATAACCATGCTGTGACCACATTTGAAGCCAAAAACTAATCACAGTTCTACAAACCAAGCTAAGCCTGTATGGTTGCCTGTGATAAAAGAGCTTGGCTTTCACAGTGGTGGAATAAAATGAAGCTTTGTCCCTAGCTGTGGAAGCATCAATAATTTTCACGAACAATTTAAATAGAATACTATTTTAATCTAAAATATTAGTTAAGGACATAATATCAATACATGAAAGACAATATTTTCTTTTGACTTTCAGGTATACATACCAAAATTTGTAAATTATTGTTGTTGTTTAGTCACTAAGTTGTGTCCATCTCTTTGCAACCCCATGGACTATAGTCCAGCAGGATCCTCTGTCCACTCAATTTCCCAGACAAGAATACTGGAGTGGGTTGCCATTTCCTTCTCCAGGGGATCTTCCTAACCCTGGGATTGAACCTGTGTCTCCTGCATTGGCAGGTGGATTCTTTACCACTGAGCCATCGGAGAAGCCCAAATTATTGTTACAGACTTCATTTAAAATAATTTTTTTTTTTTAAACTGACACACAAGAAAATCACCATTTAATGGGTTGGGGTTTCGACAGAAAACTGATTCATGGGTACAGCCTACTGGATGATTCTGAGATTGCAAAGGAAAAAAATTGTCATGGGAGTTTTAATGCTTAATATGTTTCCCTGTTGACACAGATGGTAAAGAATCTGCCTGCAATGCGGGAGACCTGGGTTCAGTCCCTGGGTTGGGAAGATCCCCTGGAGAAAGGCATGGCAATCCACTCCAGTATTCTTGCCTGGAGAATCCCCATGGACAGAGGAGCCTGGCAGGCTCCCAAAGGGTTGGACATGACTGAACGACTAAGCGTAGTACAGCACGTTTCTTTCATTTGTTAATTTTTCCATGTTTCTTTGCAAGCATGGTATAATGGACACATCATGAACTTTGGAGGTTCAAGATCTTTCTTTGCTTTGTGACTTTTCTTGCTATACAATCTTGGGCAAGTTACTCAAGCTTCAGATTGCTATACGGGTATAACGGAATAACACAATAATTACTACCCAGCAACTATTATGAGAATTAGGGAATAAAACACTTAAGTTTCCAGCATAATGTTGAACTTATAAAGAATCTATGTCCTTTATACAAACACACCAATAAATGTTAAAAAAAAAAAGAAAAACAACCCTCATTTTCTGACCTTCTTTCTATACAAGTTCCCCAAACTTAATTCTGCTCTGAAGCGACATTTACTGGCCCATGTGAGGACTCCATGTTGGTGTTTCTCTGCATTTTAACTCCTGATATTCTGTAGAATATCAGTTGTGATTGCCAGAGGGCACTGTGGCTCAAGTTAAGTATCCTATCTAGTGTTGCAAACTACAGTGATTTCTGAGGCTCTTGTTGCAGTAACAGTAGCTTCTATAGTTCTATGTGTTAATGAATTAGGGACAACTGGGCAGTGGAAAAGTCTCATCATCTTTTGCTGTATTAAAACTTAAGGATGAAGTGAAACATCTCAGCTAAACACTTTCCTGTAAAAAATTTGTTTAAGTAGAAACCATACAAACTGCCTTCGGTCAATCAATTCCCACTGTTCACTTTGGGAGAACACATTTATAAACTGGTCTTTACCTAAGATAAACAAAGGAAAATGAGATGACATTAATGTCAAGGCCAAATTGTGGTGTTTCTGGACATGCTTAGGAATTCACATCGTGAGATCCTCAAATCTCCTTGTGATTCATGGAGCGCTCCTGGTGGTATCAAGTGGGTTTGGAAATGGGTGTTTTCAGCTCCCTCTTCCTGGTCAAGCGACCCAGAACTGCAATTCACTGATCTCCTGCTGAGCCCGAGAATCTGCATTAAAACAAGTACTTCAGGAGATTTTGATGAAAGGCTTCCATTTTTAACACAATGTGAAAAAAAATCTTGGGTTAGGAGCACTGCCCTGAGATCCAACAGGAATTAGTTGTTTCACTCCCATTTGCTGTAATTATTAATAGAATTGAGCAGTACTGTACATTTAGCGAGAACTCTTCACTGGGTAAGCAGAATATCAGTTATGGTTGCCAGGGGGCACTGTGGTTCAAGTTAAGTGTCCTTTCTAGTGTTGCAAACTCCAGCAATTTATGAGCTCTTGCTGCAGTAAAAGATGACTATTGAAAGGTACACTCTTTCTTCCTCCTTATCGACTGCCTCAGCGTTACAGAGCAAGATTGTTTAAGCCAGCTTGGGGTCCAGCACAGAATGTTGCACAAAGAAAGCATTCAATAAATACATGTTGAATGGAATTTTTGTGGTACTACACTACAAGTTATATCAGTTGGTTACTATAATTGGACTTTAATTGGGAAATACATTTATTTAGCTTTGCATTCATGACCAAGAAGTTATTCTAAACCTTGGGTTCTCATCCCATGTAGCTCTAACTCCAGGTAACACAGGACTGGGAATTTTGGAAAGCTGTGCCCTGCTGTGTATTTTCAGAATACATCTTTGGCTCTGTATCATTCACTTATGGCAGCTTGTCAAAAAAATCACATTCTATCTACATTCTTAAGACTAGATTTTGGGTGAGGTTCCTGTGGAGAGGAAATTAATTAGGACTCAATGTTCCGAGTAATTGTATGCAGATTAGACAGATTTTGATTAATGGACAAGTGTTAGAGAATAGCTTTGGTAGGATTTCTTTTTACCTTGTTATTGTTTAGTCACTAAGTCATGTCTGATGCTTTAGCAATCCCATGGACTGCAGCCCGCCAGGCTCCTCTGTCCATGGGATTTCCCTGGCAAAAATATTGGAGTGGGTTGCCATTTCCTTCTCTAAGGGATTTTCCCAAGCCAGGGATTGAATCCACGTCTCCTGCATTGGCAGGTGGGTTCTTTACCACTTAACCATGAGGGTAGAGCTCTTTTTCCTTGGGCAATACTTATTAGTGTTCCTACAGTAATGTGGACTGACTTAACACAGGTCACATGATAATTATCCCTTTTGCCTTATCAGTAAATATGTATTGCTTCACTCTTCATGGCTCTGTAAAACCTGTAGGTCATGGATGACAGTGCCTTGTCTTCCAGAGTCACAGTAATACAGAATTATTAACTTTTATTTTCTTTCCCAAGTCAGGAATCTGTGAGAGTGATGCCACTCGATAAATTCTGACTTGGGCTACCCAAGAACCCATTTGGAAAAATGCTAGCCTACAAAAATTAGGAATGAATAAAGAAAGCAGTCTGGTGAAAAAAAAGGATGGTTTTAATCTATTTTTTAAAATACTTTGATAAAGTTCTTCACCATATTCTGTTTGCTATGATTTTTAAACCATATACACATATTACCTACTTTATATTATTATTAATAAAGAAATATAATTACAGAGATATTATTTATACAGTGTTTGCTTTTAGGAGTAAATACTCAGAATTATGCAATCACAGAACTAGAAATTTCTTTATTTTAAGCCTAATATGAGAAATAGGTACTATGCTATTCTAGTTCTTCCTATGCCATCTAGTGGGAGATTCAAATGGTTTTATCTGAGTTTTGTGTAGATTACTTATCATCAATTTTTCCAGCTTTTCATTTGCAGCAAATCAACTACACTATACCTAGTAAATGGTACATGTCAAAGTATAGGTTGAAAACAGATAAAACAAAGTGTAAGCCTTGCCTTATGTTACAAATAATTTTAGGACTGGGTATATTCACATTTCCAGCTCACATCACTAATGACACTAATGGGTGACTCTGGTTAAAATATAAGTCATTACTGCCATTTCAATCGTTGATTGATGGTATGATGAAACATTCTGATTTCTTCAGCCAAGAATATCCTAAGGACAGAATTCCTTGATTTAATAGACTATAATGTCTTTTCACCTGTTATTTCTTGTCTTTTCTCTCCTCTGCCTTTACCCCTTCTCTGAACAGTGAAATCTGACTCATCTTTCAAAAGTTCTCTAATAAGCATGTCCTTCGTAAAAACTGCCTTGTGTCATAGTCTGCCTACATACAACACACAGACACACACACACTCACAGGACTAATTGGCCACTCCTTATTGCATCCAGAGTACCTTGTTCTCACACTTCTACTACCTCTGCTACCTTTCTTGACAATAAGGATTGTGTCTTCTTCAGCTTTGGATTGGACACCAGGAATGAATGAATGAATGAACAAAAGACTTTATACAGTCAATACTACTGCACATTTCTCTCACTTGGCTAATTATAGAACCCCTCATATTTAATTCTCAGGGAATGGACTAGAAACAAAGAATTACATAGTGTGTATGAAAGGAAGAGACAAGGGTATGAGTAGAAGAATAAGAAATGATGGATCAGCAGAAACAGACTTTCAAAGAATATTTAACAAGCTTCCCCTTTCTTTACTTTCTTCTTTCACCCTCAATCCCTTTTTTTCCTATGTCAGAGTCGGAGACTTTGCTTAGTTCCACTGATACATGTGTATGGTTGTTGTTGTTCAGTCACTCAGTCATCTCTAACTCTTTGCAACCTCATGGACTGAAGCATGCCAGGCTTCCTGGTCCTTCACCATTTCCCTGAGTTTGTCCAAACTCATGTCCCTTGAGTCAGTGATGCCTTTCAACCATCTCATCTTCTGTCGTCCGCTTCTCCTCCTGCCTTCAATCTCTCCCAGCATCAAGGTCTTATCCAATGATTTGGCTCTTCATATTAGGTGGCCAAAGTATTGGAGCTTCAGCTTCACGATCAGTCCTTCCAATGAATATTCAGGATTGATTTCCTTTAGGATTGACTGGTTTGATCTCCTTGCTGTCCAAGGGGCTCTCAAGAGTCTTCTACAACAACACAATTCAAAAACATCAATTCTTCAACGCTCAGCCTTCTTTATGATACAACTCTCACATCCATACATGACTACTGGAAAAACCATAGCTTTGACTATACAGACCTTTGTCAGCAAAGTAAGCTCTGCTTTTTAATATGCTGTCAAGATTTGTCATTGCTTTTCTTCCAAGGAGCAAGCTTCTTTTAATTTCATAGTCACCATTTCATAAAGTCACCATTTGTAGCAATTTTGGAGCCCAAGAAAATAAAGTCTGTCACTGTTTCCATTGTTTTCCCACCTATATGCCATGAATTGATGGGACTGGATGCCATGATCTTAGTTTTTTGAATGTTGAGTTTCAAGCCAGCTTTTTCATTCTCCTCTTTCACTTTCATCAAGAGGCTATTTAGTTCCTCTTCACTTCCTGCCATAAGGGTGGTATCATTTGCATATCTGAGGTTATTGATATTTCTCCAAGCAATCTTGATTCCAGCTTGTGCTTCATACAGCCCAGCATTTGCATGATGTACTCTACATATAACTTAAAAAAAGGAGAGTGACAATATACAGCCCTGACATACTCCTTTCCCAATTTTGAACCAGTCCATTGTTCCATGTGGGGTTCTGCCTGTTGCTTCTTGACCTACATACAGGTTTCCCAAGAGACTGGTATGGTGGTTTAGTATTCCCATCTCTTGAAGAATTTTCCACAGTTTGTTGTTACCCACACAGTCAAAGGCTTTAGCATAGTTCATGAAGCAGAAGTAGATGTTTTTCTGGAATTCTCTTGCTTTGTCTATGATCCAACAGATGTTGACAGTTTGATCTCTGGTTCCTCTGCCTTTTGTAAATCCAGCCTGTACATCTTTAAGTTTCCAGTTCATGTACTGTAGAAGCCTGGCTTGGAAAATTTTAAGCATTACTTTGCTAGCATGTGAGATGAGTGCAACTGTACTATAGCTTGAACATTCTTTGCAACTGCCTTTCTTTGGGATTGGAATGAAAACACCTTCTCCAGTTCTAGGGTCACTGCTGGGCTTTCCAAATTTGCTGGTATATTGAGAGCAGCACTTTCACAGCAGCATCTTTTAGGATTTGAAATAGCTCAACTGGAATTCCATCACCTCCACTAGCTTTGTTTTTAGGGCTTCCTAAGGCCCACTTGACTTTGCATTCCAAGATGTCTGGCTCTAGGTGAGTGATCACACCATTGCGGTTATCTGGATCATTAAGAGCTTTTGTGTATAGTTCTTCTGTGTATTCTTGCCACCTCTTCTTAATATCTTCTGCTTCTGTTAGGTCCATACCATTTATGTCCTTTATTGTACCCAGCTTTGTATGAAATGTTCCCTTGGTATCTTTAATTTTCTTGAAGAGATCTCTAGTCTTGGTATCTTTAATTTTCTTGAAGACATCTCTAGTCTTTCCCATTCTATTGTTTTTCTCTATTTCTTTGCATTGTTCACTTAGGAAGGATTTATGGGTGGTTCAGTTCAGTTCAGTTCAGTCGCTGAGTCATGTCCGACTCTTTGCGATCCCATGAATCGCAGCACACCAGGCCTCCCTGTCCATCACCAACCCCCAGAGTTCACTCAAACTCATGTCCATTGAGTCGGTGATGCCATCCAGCCATCTCATCCTCTGTCATCCCCTTCTCCTTCTGCCCCAATCCCTCCCAGCATCAGGGTCTTTTCCAATGAGTCAACTCTTCACATGAGGTGGCCAAAGTATTGGAGTTCAGCTTTAGCATCAGTCCTTCCAAAGAACACTCAGGACTGATCTCCTTTAGGTTGGACTGGTTGGATCTTCTTGCAGTCCAAGGGACTCTCACGAGTCTTCTCCAACATCACAGTTCAAAAGCATCAATTCTTCGGTGCTCAGCTTTCTTCACAGTCCAACTCTCACATCCATACATGACCACTGGAAAAACCATAGCCTTGACTAGACGGACCTTTGTTGGCAAATTAATGTCTCTGCTTTTGAATATACTATCTAGGTTGGTCATAACTTTCCTTCCAAGGATTAAGCGTCTTTTAATTTCATTGCTGCTGATGATCAATAAAGACTCAAGTGCTAATAGTGACAGGAAAAAAACTTCAGGACTCCTCCTAAAACATAATATGTATTCACATGCAAAGTTTGTCTTTTGGGGACCAGTTCCAGGTATCTGACATTTCTAGGGGTTCTCTTTTACTGTCCCCAGGTAGACTCAGGGCTCCTCCCATGACCATGTTCCAAATGAAATAGCCACCCTCTTGGGGTCTGACAGAGCAGTTTTGTCTCCAAGCCCTACAGCATTACTAGTCTAATCCTGTTAGAGAATCACTGTTCCATCTGCATTGGATATCCTTGATTGGACTTCAAACCCCCTAAGGTTAATGACCATATCTAATGCTTCCCTCTTGAGCTTGTAGAACAGTGAAGCAAAGGTCTTAAAAGTAAAACCCAAATATATAATCTCTTTGATTAACTGAAAAATAAGTGACAAACTACCATATATTTCCCCTCTTTCTTTTACATCTCTCTTTCATTCATACTATCTCTCTTCCCTGTTTCCTGTCCCTCTTTCACAGAGCATTATTTTTCAAAGGTCATAGTTACTCAGTTCTATCAGAGGCACCATGGGAAGTGAAGCCCAGTGCAAAAGAAGGTAAACAGATGGGATCCTGCCCTGAGATACCGTGACTCTGAGCAGACTCACATTCAGAGGACACAAGGAAAGGAAGCAATAAACATAAATCCTGCCAGAGCTGTTATGGTCATAAAGTGTATTGTAATCATACTCCAAGTCAAGGTCAGCCCAGAACTAACAGAAACCTTATGATTAGCACCATCACCTTATTTCCCAACTGCAGACATGAAAGACACAATCCTTCTCTATCTGTCCTCCGCCTTAATAAGAGTGAGAAAAGTAAGTCAAACCCATTTGAGGTTAAAATTGCCATTTGTCATGTTCACCAGTTTCATTTTATTAAATTGTCAGTTGTCCACGCTGAAAAATGTGTATGTCAAGTTTTCCTTTTAGTGTCATTATGTGAAATACATGCAGGGTCTTTAGAGTAAGGACGAAGCCACAGGTGACAAATAACATGGTCAAGGGCCACAGCTGGATTGTTCAGGGCAGGCTGAGCTGACTAGAACTGTAGGCAGAGGAGGCTTTTGAGAGTTATGGTCTCCATCTCAGAAAAATGGAATCTCTTTTCTTTTTTTCAGTGAGTTCAAGCTGCTAACATTACAGTCCTTGGTTTCTCTCTGCTGGCATACCCACCATCCAATCCATCCATATATCTAGCTGGTTTCAGAGACAATTCTTTCAAAATGTATCTAGTAGCTCCACTTTACATTACTCCAATGCCACCAACCAAATCTAAGTCACCATTAGTCCCATTAAGACTACCTAACTGGTCTCCCTGCTCTACCTTCACTGCCACCCCTACTGTTTCCAAGCTATTCTCCATACAGCAGCCAGTGTGACCTTAGCAAAGCATAAGTCCTGTGACTTGCGTTCAGGTAACAGTAGCTATGATAACAAGGAAGCCCCCAAATCTGAGTAACATGAATTTTATTTCTTACTCACCTAGTAGTCCCATATAAGAGTGCCTTGACACTGCCACGAGGGGACAGGGCAAAGCCCAGTTATTGTCAATAAGTGAAGTTAACATTCCCAGGTGGCGGGCTTCCCTGGTGGCTCAGTGGAAAATAATCCACCTGTCAACTGAGGGGACATAGGTTCCATCCCTGGTCCAGGAAGATCCCACATGCTGCAGAGCAATTAAGCCCTGTGCCACAACTACTGAGCCTGTGCTCCAGAGGCTGAGAATGACAACTACTGAGCCCATGTGCTGCAGCTACTGAGGCCCACAGGCCCTAGAGCCCATGCTCCCAAAGAAATATTACCACAGTGAGAAGCCCATGCACCACAACTAGAAAACAGCCCCCACTCAATGCAACTAGGGAAAAGTCCATCAAGCAACAAAGACCCAGCACAGCCAAAAATAAATAAATAAATAAAATTATTTAAAGGAAATAAATACTTAATAATTAATTAATCAATAATAAATAAATAAATCCCCAAGTGGCTCAGTGGTAAAGAATCCATCTGCCCATGCAGGAGACACCAGTTTGATCCCTGGGTTGAGAAGATCCCCTTGAGAAGGAAATGACAACCTACTGCAGTATTTTTGCCTGGAAAATCCCATGGACAGAGGAGCCTGGCAGGCTACAGTACATGGGGTCGCAAAAGAGTCAGACAGAAGTTAGTGACTTAACAAAAACAAGCTGGTAGAAGGGAGAAGAGAGAGTGAAGCAGGCACATCTGCTCCTTTGATACTTTTGGAGTATCTAAGGAGTGACTCATAAATCACTCCTGCTCCCATTTCAATGACAAGAATTCATCCCTGGCCTCTCTTGATGCAGAGAAATGCTCTGGCTGGGCACAACTCCATAGTTCTTAAGTAGGCAGCAGCCATCTGTTAAACTGTAAGGCAGGGATTATTATTCATCTTCTTATAACTGATCTAGAGCTTCCTGTCTAACTAAATGAAATATCCAAAGCCTCTGGATCATCATGATCTGGCCCTCTCTAACTCTCTGGTCTCCCTGCGTTCCAGCCTCACTAGCCTTCATTCTGGTCCTTGATTATTCCTATCTCAGAAGTTGCTGTTCTCTCTGCTTGGAGTATGCCTTCACTAGATCTTCATAAAACAGATTGCCTCTCATCATTTAAACAGATATGAATTGGGATCCAGGAATCTACACTTTGACAAGCACCCTAGGTGACCCTGATGCAGCTGGCCAATGGCACATGCTCTGAGAAGCACTGGCACAGAGGTTAAGAGTATGGATTCCTAGATCAGTTTGAACCTGAGTTCAAACACTGCTGAGATTACCAATCTATTACCTTGGGAAATTCACTCACCCTCTCTAGTTGAGAATGGCAGCATCAAGAGATGGAAGTGGTGCTAGGGGAAGTGAAACAAAGATGATTAAAGAGACTGAAAGCTCTAGATGCAGTTAAGAGATGAATGTGTCTCATATAAAATGTGCGTTCAAGGAACACTAATGTGAAAGACAGAGATGGAGCTGTAGGGAGAAGGCGGTGAAGGATAAACTTCAATTCCTTGATGCTTGTTTACTAGTAGACGGGAGCCATTTTTTTATCCATAGGTACCACCTGCACATATGCTCCTTCTTGCTGGTACATATACTTACCACCTGCTTCCCTAACAAAGTCCCTTTGTCTGGAAGGGACTTTGAAGCAATCCACATCCCTACATTATAAACTGACTTCTGACCTAGTTTGAGTATAATTAAAATTCCATGCAGGTGAAGTGGATCCCAGTCTTGTGGAAACTAAAGTTCATATTATTTGGCTGATCCTTTTTAAGAAAAAAAAGATACAATTACAAATAGAAAATTACGTACAAAATTGAATATTTACTGGATAAGAAAAGGATTCTTGACAAATTACAGGAGCCCTGGAAGTCCAGATCCCCCTTTTCTGACTTCTCTAGGCAATTTACCAGAAATGCTTAAATAGAAATGCAATCTGGCTTCTCTCTTCGCTTAGAACATTCTCAACACTTAATGGTCAGAGACCCAAGCAAGAAAGGGGCCCCAAGCTTTGGCTTCAATTTCTTCATAGTAAATCTACCTTTCTAAGCATTTCTACTCTGCTCCAAGGTAGGAAACTCTAATGCTTAAGCAAAATGAAGAACTTCTACATGTCCTTCTTTCTATAAAATTGCTATGTGCTCTTTCCTTGAAGGTGAAGGACACTAAACACTGACCATCAGGAAAAAACTCTGCAGAGAGCTAAAACTCTGGCAGGCATGGGCTCGTAGGGCTAGCAGAGAGCTGAGGCCCTGAGCTCTTTCAAGACTCACTGCCACATTCCTAACAATACAGATATGGTTCAAGCACCAGCCATACCTTAAAAAAGAGTTTGCTTTCTGTGGTTTCTTCCATCAGCCCCTCCAGACTCACTCTCTCCTCAGCTGCACCCTGCTCTGTGCCCCAGGAGGCTGACCCCTTGTATTTACCAGCCCACTTCCCTCCTTCCTAGCTTGCTTGTCAGGTTTGGCTATGGGAAGCACCAGCAGAAGAATGAGGTTGAGCTGTTTCTTCTCCTGGCTCTCTTGCTATGTGTTGGCTGCAAACTCCTTGCAGGCAGTCCTCTTGTTAAAGCCACCCTCTACAGGGTCTGAAATAGCTCCATTCCTCAATCTTCAGACCCAATCTTGTGTATGGTAAAGGTCCCCATAACACAAGTCCTGGGGGACTGCACCATCTCTTGTTGGTTTCTGTAAACTCTGCCTACACATTCATAAACAGCTCCTTTATTAAACTCTCCTCTAATTACCTGGGCTTCTCTGGTGGCTCAGATGGTAAATCTGCCTGCAATGCAGGGAAGATCCCCTGGAGAAGGGAAGGGCTACTTGGTCCAGTATTCTTTCCTAGAGAATTCCATGGACAGAGAAGCCTGTCAGGCTACAGTCTATGACCCAGTTCAACTATTTGTCTGTTTTCTGTTTGAACCCTGACTGATTTTATATTATAATTAACAAGGAGGAGAAAAGGAGAAACTTTTGCTTAGGGGCCCAGAATTGATAATAGGAAAGGAGAAGTAGAAAGCAATGGCTGACACTGAACACACCAGCCAACAGACTGTGACAAAAGGATGGTCTTAACAAGCATGTCTGTCTTCCTTTCCTCCTAGCAGAGGTGGGGGTGCTGGGAAAGTAGTCCCCAGGTAGAAGGTCAGAGTGCAACATCAAGGCTGTGAGGACTTGAATTCACTGTCCACAAATCACATGCTCCTCCAGTCAGAAAGGAATTTTTAAGATAAAGAAATCACTCTATTAGTTAGTTGGGTTATTGAATATACTCTGCTTGAATACTTGCAAAGATGAGAAACCTTACAATTGTCCATTCTATTATGATCCTTGACACTTCTATTTTTTTTCACATTTTACTAAATAACTATACTTCCACAGACATTCCTTTTTCTTTTTTTTAAGTTCTCAAGTATTTAATCTGATTGATTCATAAAGATAAATGTGCTGTATTAGTCATCAGTCATGTCTGACTCTTTGCAACCCTCTGGATTGTAGCCCACAAGGCTCCTCTGTCCATGGGATTTTCCAGGCAAGAATAGTGGACTGGGTTGCCATTTCCTTCTCCAGGGAATCTTCCCAACCCAGAAATCAAACCTGTGTCACCTATGTCTCCTGTATTGCAAGCCGATTCTTTACCCACTGAGCCACCAGGGAAGCCCACTCTGTTACAGGGACAGATCTAATTGTTAGACTATTTACATTAAGCAAGACCTGCTTCCCTCTAACTTTCCATGGATCTGTTTGTTTCTCTTGAGCAATACAGAGGCCAAAGTGTGGTCTTTCTTCCACTGGCAGACATAAAAATATCTGAGGACGGCTGCCCACCCCAACTCCCTGGGCGGAGGCCCCACTGACACATTACTTACCACACTGGTGTCTTGAATGACCTTGGGCTCATCAGTACTCCTATGAGAGCACAGTGTCCAAAAATGGACATAACATTCTAGGAAGACTTTTGCTTGACATAACCATACAACACTCAACCAGTTTTTCTCATCAATCCAGCCCTCAAATTTTTTTTCTCTCACATCTGAGACACATTTAAAATTAATCCTTTCTCTTCACACCCATAGCTGCTACTTTATTTAACGATACTAAAATTATCTTCTTCTCTCACATCACTTCCTATTTCAAATGCCCCTTTTATAGCTACCCATGGTTTTCTCCATCAGAATCATTTCTTGATTTTATTGTTACCACCAGACCCCAATCATTTTTACTGCCTCCCGGTTCTTTTGCTCTCCTTTCTCCTCCACAGCTTTGTTCCCTCTCAGCTCCTCTGAACGTACTACTGATTTCACATTGAACTTTGTTTGAAAAGCCCATTTTCATCCTTTCTTCTTTTAGAAATCCCCTTATATAACCACCTCATGTTTAAGCTTTAAAAGAAACACACACACAATCCCAATGATCTTTTCTCCTTCAAAGTCCTTGGGTATCCCTTTTCAGTGTCTTGATCTCCTTCTCTGAGTTAACTACTAGTATCAAGGATAAACTGTTAGAATCAAAATCACATCATGGAATGTTTCATAAAAATTCCAAGCCCTTTATAATTATATAAAACTGATAGAATTTAAGTAATATAGAAATAACACTTGAAACAATATTGACTGACAATCATTTCACTGAAATATGTATCATAATAATTCAAATTACATACAAAGTTCTCATTAGAAGATTTGTCACAGGGGAATCACCTACACTTACCTTTACTTCTCACCGTGAGGGAAATCTACAGTTCTGATCCCTGAGCTTTGACGAAAATCTATTCCATGTCATTGTTTTAAAGGATGGGATCAAGTTAAATATGCGGTATGGAATACTTGCTATGTATTTCAAATCCTGAAAAATGATGCTGTGAAAGTGCTGCACTCAATATGCCAGCAAATTTGGAAAACTCAGCAGTGGCCACAGGACTGGAAAAGGGCAGTTTTCATTCCAATCCCAAAGAAAGGCAATGCCAAAGAATGCTCAAACTACCACACAGTTACACTCATCTCACATGCTAGTAAAGCAATGCTCAAAATTCTCCAAGCCAGGCTTCAGCAATACATGAACCGTGAACTTCCAGATGTTCAAGCTGGTTCTAGAAAAGGCAGAGAGCTAGATATCATATTTCCAACATCTGCTGGATCACCAAAAAAGCAAGAGAGTTCCAGAAAAACATCTATTTCTGTTTTATTGACTATGCCAAAGCCTTTGACTGTGTGAATCACAATAAACTGGAAAATTCTGAAAGAGATGGGAATACCAGACCACCTGACCTGCCTCCTGAGAAATCTGTATGCAGGTCAAGAACCAACAGTTAGAACTGGACATGGAACAACAGACTTGTTCCAAATAGGAAAAAAGAGTACATCAAGGCTGTATATTGATTGTCACCCTGCTTATTTAACTTATATTCAGAGTACACATCATGAGAAACGCTGGGCTGAAGGAAGCACAAGCTGGAATCAAGATTGCCAGGAGAAATATCAATAACCTCAGATATGCAGATGACACCACCCTTATGGGAGAAAGTGAAGAAGAACTAAAGAGCCTCTTGATGAAAGTGAAAGAGGAGAGTGAAAAAGTTGGCTTAAAGCTCAACATTCAGAAAACTAAGATCATGGCACCTGGTCCCATCACTTCATGGAAAATAGAGGGGAAAACAGTGGAAACAGTGGCTGACTCTTTTTCTGGGCTCCAAAATCACTGCAGATGGTGATTGCAGCCATGAAATTAAAAGACGCTTACTCCTTGGAAGGAAAGTTGTGACCAACCTAGATAGCATATTGAAAAGCAGAGACATTACTTTGCCAGCAAACATCCGTCTAGTCAAGGCTATGGTTTTTCCAGTGGTCATGTATGGATGTGAGAGTTGGACTATAAAGAAAGCAGAGTGCTGAAGAATTGATGCTTTTGAACTGTTGTGTTGGAGAAGACTCGTGAGAGTCCCTTGGACTGCAAGGAGATCCAACTAATCCATCCTAAAGGAGATCAGTCCTGAGTGTTCATTGGAAGGACTGATGTTGAAGCTGAAACTCCAATACTTTGGCCACCTGATGCGAAGAGCTGACTCATTTGAAAAGATGCTGATGCTGGGAAAGATTGAGGGCAGGAGGAGAAGGGGATGACAGAGGATGAGAGGGTTGAATGGCATCACTGACTCAATGGACATGGGTTTGCGTGGACTCCGGGAGTTGGTGATGGACAGGGAGGCCTGGTGTGCTGTGGCTCATGGGTCACAAAGAGTCGGACACGACTGAGTAACTGAACTGAACTGATACCTGCTCAGACCTCTGGACACAAACCAAGTCAAAAAAAATTTGATTATAGACACAAAGCTGATATACAATATTGCAGTATTTGTCTACCACAATTCCTACAGTTATGTTTAAACATTTTTATTGAAGGAGCTCAAAGTCCTCCACAGATATTATCTTTAGAATCCTAAGATTTTATTTAAACAGATATCAAAAGGGATTATATTGCCTCTTTCGTGAAGAATAGTCTTTTAAGTGGAGGCAGCAGGGCCTTATCCCTGGATTCATTCCGCTTGACAGACTGATAGCTTGCCTTAGGTCAAGGTCACACATTAAGGTACCAGAGTGACAAGAAAAGAATGCTAGTTTAATGATCCACCTGTGAGATCTGGCTGACTTCCATGCGTACAAAGTCAGCCCTAAGACAGTGCAGAGTGGTATGTTGGCTAAAGCTCTGTCTACAAAACTCACTAAGTTTTCTATTTAAACATTTCTGGAAGGTAAATCAAAACATACAAGTAATATGTGAATATGCTAGTCACAGAGTTATGACCCCTCAGGCCCATTCTTCCTTGTCCCTATAATAGAAGACTAGGTTGGCCAGCACACCATCATGGATTTGCTTCCTTTCCCAACTTAACATTCAGTTTTTAACCCCAGACCCTGGCCTCATTCCTGGCATTTCTAGCACCAAATAGTTAGCCTGTTGCTGCCTTCTCCTGAAATTAAAAAGTCAGTAAATTCGCACATTGATTGATAGTCCCCTTTAATCCCACAAAGCAGTGGGGTTTGGAAATAGTCATACTAGTCAGTGACATAACTGAGAAGCAGGATTGCCCACCTACCCTAATACCTCTGTGGGAAGGTAAAGATACCTCTAAGGTCTTCTGCTAGGGGTTTCTCCATATTTCTCAAGGTCATAGGTACCTGAAGAGGGGCCCTTTTCTCTTCTGAGTCACGTGACTGGCACTTCTTCCATTTCATATTTTTACCAGTGTTTTAGTGCCTTGAAGCTGTCTTCCTCTTCTCCCTGCCTGTTGTTTCCCTACAGATTTCCTAGAAATACCATCTTCCTTGACTCTTCTTCCTTCTCTCCTCTAGATTTCTGAATGTGTTCCCTCATCTTACAATCCCATTAACCTTTGATTAGCCTTTCTTTGGACTACCGATGTTTGCCCAGAATGGATCTGAATTTGCTTTCCTCTTAGGACTTGCTCTCTGAAAGCTAACCTTCTCCATAGATACTGTGGCCACCATTCCCATTTCCCTCAAGTTCCTGTTCCTTTGCTACCAATCGCCTCTTTCTTCTGATTTACTTCCTCTTTTGCCTTGCTCCCCAAATGCCCTGCAGCAAATGCCATAAATGGGGATTCTACTCCCTGCTGGTGGCCAGAACTGACATTGCCTTCTTTTTTATTTATTTACTTTTTAGTTAATATTCTGCTGTGCAGCAAAGTGATTTAGCCATATATATATACATTCTTCTTTATATTTTCCATTGTGATTTATCACAGGACATTGAACAGAGTTCCCTGTGCTATACTGTAGGATCTTCTTGCCTCTCCATTCTATACATAAGTATTTGCATCTGATAACCCTAAATTCCCACTCCATCCCTTGCCTACCCCTCTTCCACTTGGAAACCACAAGTCTGTTCTCCAGGTCTGTGTGTTTCTGTTTGGTCAGTCAGTCAGTGAGTTCAGTTGCTCAGTCGTGTCCAACTCTTTGCAACCCCATGAATCACAGCACGCCAGGCCTCCCTGTCCATCACCAATTCCCGGAGTTCACGCAGACTCACGTCCATCGAGTCAGTGATGCCATCCAGCCATCTCATCCTTGGTCGTCCCCTTCTCCTCCTGCCCCCAATCCCTCCCAGCATCAGAGTCTTTTCCAATGAGTCAACACTTCGCATGAGGTGGCCAAAGTACTAGATTTTCAGCTTTAACATCAGTTCTTCCAAAGAAATCTCAGGGTTGATCTCCTTCAGAATGGACTGGTTGGATCTCCTTGCAGTCCAAGGGACTCTCAAGGGCCTTCTCCAACATCACAGTTCAAAAGCATAAATTCTTTGGTGCTCAGCTTTCTTCACAGTCCAACTCTCACATCCGTACATGACCACTGGAAAAACCATAGCCTTGACTAGATGAACCTTTGTTGGCACAGGAATGTCTCTGCTTTTGAATATGCTATCTAGGTTGGTCATAACTTTCCTTCCAAGGAGTAAGTGTCTTTTAATTTCATGGCTGCAATCACCATCTGCAGTGATTTTGGAGCCCCCAAAAATAAAGTCTGACACTGTTTCTACTGTTTCCCCATCTATTTCTCATGAAGTGATGGGACCAGATGCCATGATCTTCATTTTCTCAATGTTGAGCTTTAAGCCAACTTTTTCACTCTCCTCTTTCACTTTCATCAAGAGGCTTTTTAGCTCCTCTTCACTTTCTGCCATATGGGTGGTGTCATCTGCATATCTGAGCTTATATATTTCTCCCAGCAATCTTGATGCCAGCTTATGCTTTTTCCAGCCCAACATTTCTCATGATGCACTCTGCATATAAGTTAAATAAGCAAGGTGATAATATACAGCCTTGACGTACTCCTTTTCCTATTTGGAACCAGTCTGTTGTTCCATGTCCAGTTCTAACTGTTGCTTCCTGACCTGCATATAGGTTTCTCAAGAGGCAGGTCAGGTGGTCTGGTATTCTCATCTCTTTCAGAATTTTTCACAGTTTATTGTGATCCACACCGTGAAAGGCTTTGGCACAGTCAATAAAGCAGAAATAGATGTGGTTTTTTGGAATTCTCTTGCTTTTTTGATGATCCAGTGGATGTTGGCAATTTGATCTCTGGTTCCTTTGCCTTCTAAAACCAGCTTGAACATCTGGAAGTTCATGGTTCACGTATTGCTGAAGCCTGGCTTGGAGAATTTTGAGCATTACTTTACTAGTGTGTGAGATGAGTGCAATTGTGCAGTAGTTTGAGCATTCTTTGGCATTGCCTTTCTTTGGGATTGGAATGAAAACTGACCTTTTCCAGTCCTGTGGCCACTGCTGAGTTTTCCAAATTTGCTGGCATATGGGGTGGAGCACTTTCGCAGCATCATCTTTCAGGATTTGAAATAGCTCCACTGGAATTCCATCACCTCCACTAGCTTTGTTCGTAGTGATGCTTCCTAAGGCCCACTTTACTTCACATTCCAGGATGTCTGGCTCTAGGTGAGTGATCACACCATCATGATTATCTTGGTCTTGAAGATCCTTTTTGTACAGTTCTTCTGTGCATTCTTGCCACTTCGTCTTAATATCTTTTGCCTCTGTTAGGTCCATAACATTTCTGTTCTTTATCGAGCCCATCTTTGCATGAAATTTTCCCTTGGTATCTAATTTTCTTGAAGAGATCTCTGTCTTTCCCATTCTGTTGTTTTCCTCTATTTCTTTGCATTGATCACTGAGGAAGGCTTTCTTATCTCTTCTTGCTGTTCTTTGGAACTCTGCATTCAGATGTTTATATCTTTCCTTTTCTCCTTTGCTTTTCACTTCTCTTCTTTTCATGCTATTTGTAAGGCCTCCCCAGACAGCAATTTTTGGAAGTGGTCAAACAAGAGATGGCAAGAGTGGACGTCAACATTCTAGGAATCAGCAAACTAATATGGACTGGAATGGGTGAATTTAACTCAGATGACCATCATATCTACTACTGCAGACAGGAATCTCTTAGAAGAAATGGAGTAGCCATCATGGTCAACAAAAGAGTCCAAAATGTAGTACTTGGATGCAATCTCAAAAACGACAGAATGATCTCTGCTCGTTTCCAAGGCAAACCATTCAATATCACAGTAATCCAAGTCTATGCCCCAACCAGTAATGCTGAAGAAGCTGAAGTTGAACGGTTCTATGAAGACCTACAAGACCTTTTAGAACTAACACCCAAAAAAGATGTCCTTTTCATTATAGGGGACTGGAATGCAAAAGTAGGAAGTCAAGAAACACCTGGAGTAACAGGCAAATTTGGCCTTGGAATACATAATTAAGCAGGGCAAAGACTAATTGAGTTTTGCCAAGAAAATGCACTGGTCATAGCAAACACTCTTTTCCAACAACACAAGAGAAGACTCTACACATGGACGTCACCAGATGGTCAACACCAAAATCAGATTGATTATATTCTTTGCAGCCAAAGATGAAGAAGCCCTATACAGTCAACAAAAACAAGACCAGGAGCTGACTGTGGCTCAGTTCATGTACTCCTTATTGGCAAATTCAGACTTGAAGAAAGTAGGGGAAACCGCTAGACCATTCAGGTATGACCTAAATCAAATCCCTTATGATTGTACAGTGGAAGTGAGAAATAGATTTAAGGGACTAGATATGATAGGTAGAGTGCCTGATGAACTATGGGCTGAGGTTCATGACACTGTACAGGAGACAGGGATCAAGACTATCCCCATGGAAAAGAAATTCTGTTTGGTACATGGGTTCATTTGTGTCATATTTTAGATTTCACATATAAGTGATGTTGTTGTTCAGTTGCTGTCACATCCAACTCTTTGTGTCCCCAAGAACCATAGCATGCCAGCCTTCCCTGTCCTTCACTAACTCCCTTAGTTTGCTCAAATTCATGTACACTAAGTTGGTGATGCTATCTAACCAAATGATAGATAGCATTTCAGTCTCTTTTGTTGACCATGATGGCTACTCCATTTCTTCTAAGGGATTTCTGTCTGTAGTAGTAGATATAATGGTCATCTGAGTTAAATTCACCCATTCCAGTCCATTTTAGTTTGCTGATTCCTAGAATGTCGACGTTCACTCTTGCCATCTCTTGCCACCCTCTTCTCCTTTTGCCTTCAATCTTTCCCAGCGCAAGGGTCTTTTCCAATGAGTGGGCTCTTTGCATTAGGTGGCCAAAGTATTGGAGTTTCAGCTTCAGCAGCAATCCTTCCAATGCATATTCAGGGTTGATTTCCTTTCAGATTGACTGGTTTGATCTTCTTGCATTCCAAGGGACTCTCAAGAGCCTTGAGCATCAATTTTTCGATACTCAGCCTTCTTTATTTGGATGGTCCAACTCTCACATCCATACATGACTACTGGAAAAACTATAGCTTTGACTATACAGATCTTTCTTGGCAAAGTGATGCCTTTGCTTTTTAATTTGCTGTCTAGGTTTGTCATAGCTTTCCTTCCATGGAGCAAGCACCATTTAATTTCATGGCTTCAGTCACCATCCACAGTGACTTTGCAGCCCAGGAAAATAAAATCTGATACTGCTTCAATTTTTTTCCTTTTCTATTTACCATGAAGTGATAGGACCAGATGCCATGATATTTCTTAGTTTTTTGAATGTTGAGTTTTAAGCCAGCTTTTTCACTTTCCTCTTTCACCTTCATCAAGAAGCTTTTTAGTTCCTATTCACTTTCTGCCATTAGAGTGTCATCAGCATATCTGAAGCTGTTGATATTTCTCCCAGCAATCTTGATTCCAGCTGGTGATTCATCCAGCCCAGCATTTCACATGATGTACTCTGCATATAAGTTAAATAAGTAGGGTGACAATATACAGCATTGTCATACTCCTTTCCCAATTTTGAATCAGTCAGTTGTGGTGCTTAAGTGCTAATATATATTTAAACACAGACATGGAAATCTCTCCAAGAACTTCCCTAGGACCTACCTTCCTCACTGGCAGTTTCCAAATAGGGAGAGTCAAAAGGATGATGTGAGACCACGCTGGGGAGAGGATGCTTAAAGAAAAATCAGAGCCAGATTAAGAGGGAAGACTCAAAATGAACAAGAAAATGCAGGAGAGACTGTCAATCCATATAGACTAACAAGACCAGAGAATGCAGAAAGGGTGGTAGCCACCACAGTGCTTGGCACTTAGAGGTATTTCATTAAGCACCATGGAAGGAAGGAAGGGAAGACATGTTTTCCTAATACAAGCTTTCTGAGTTGCTGGAAGAGGTGTCAGGAATAGAGTGAGATGTTGTGATTAAAAGAAAAATAGGCCAAACCTAGAATCCTAACTGAAAAGGATATTAGTACTGCAACTCAATTGCCTGGATTTGGGATTCTTTGTCTCCCCTGAACTCAGATATTTCCTGCTGGAGAATTGTTTCTTTACTGGGAAAAAATTTTGTAAAACATATCTGGTAAAGGGCTTTTACACAGGATATACAAAGAACACTTACAGCTTAATAAGGCAAACAGCCAAATTTAAAAATGGAAAAAGAAATGGGCAGATTTCATACCAAAAACATTCAAATAGAAAATAAGAACATCTAAAAAATGCTCAACATGTAAAAAAAAATAGTCATTAGAGAAATTAATGCAATTAAAACCAGAAGATACCATTCACACATGCATCAGAATGCCCAAGTTATAAAGACAAATAACATCTCAGGTGTTAGGTGTATGGATTTTCCCTGTGCAATTCTTTCAAGTTTTTTTTTTAATATGTCTGAACATTTTTCATAATAAAACGTGAGAAAAAAAATGCTTCTTTCGATATCTTATCTCTTGCCTTGTCATGGCCTCTAAAAGCTCTTTCTCTATTCGTGTCTTATCTGCTTGGATTTCTGACCTCCGGCTCACTCTGAACATGACTGTGGCCTGACTGTCTTAGCTCTAACATTCACCTGATCCTCCTGATCAGATGGCTTTCTTGATTTGAGGAGTCACACCTGAACTAGCTAAGGCTTCTTAATGCACAAGGTCACTGAATAGGCAGGGCCAACTGAAGGCATTAATTAAGTTCTGTATTTAAGTATCTTCACATAATTTCTCGCTCAGACCCTGCCTAACTCAGACACATACTTCTGTTACAGATTGAATTGTGTCTCCTCCAAAATTCATGTACTATATTCTAAATGTTCAGTACCTGTGACATTATTTGGAGATAGGTGTTTACAGAAATAATTATGCTTAAGGGAGGCCCTAATTCAATATGACTCATGTCCTTAAACAACGATTTGAAATTCAGACACAGGAATACACAGAGGAAAGACAGTGTAAAGGGACATAGGGAGAAGATAGACATCTATAAGCCAAGGAACACTTAGGCTACCTAAGGATGGAAGAGAGGCTGGGAACAGATGCTTTCCTAGCACCTTTGAGGATGTATGGTCCTTGATTTTGGATTCTAGCCTTGAGATCTATGAGACAAATTTCTGTTATTCTAAGATGTCCAGTTTGTAGATATTTTGTTATGGCAACCCTAGGAAACTAGTACAACCTATAGGCTCTCTTCCCCTTTTCCTAGTCACCAAGGGCCCTTGTATGGTGCCTCACCTAGAAACCTGGAGTCATGGGCAATGTCTCAAGTACCTACCCAACAAAACTCTGCAATTGTTGGTGTAAAAGTGCCTGCAAAAGTGCCTGCACCTCAGTGAGTTAGCAGGAAGAACTAAGATTTGATCAGCTAAAGTCAAACTAAAGAGTGCTGACAGACACCATCATGATGTGTCATAAAGGGGTTGGCCCAGATGCTTATTAATTCATAGGAATGTGCCTTTAAGGATGTAATTTCAGGCAGTATATGGGGAAGGAAGGCAAGGAAAATAATATTATGTGGAGGAAATATCTCATTGTTTCTCAAATCACACCAGCTAAAGGGCAATTCATTTTACCTGAAGCATCCATGCTGACAAACAAACTACTTCTCTTTCAGAAAAAGGTGCAAATCCATGTACAAGTCAACAGACAAATGTCTGATTCACTCCATGGTAGAACTCAGTGTGTAAAGGTGACTAACCTTTGTGGTAAACCATCCAAGAAATTCATATTGTCATTAGTCTACCTCTGACCTTGTTTGCTTCCGTGCTAACACTAGAAATGCTGAGACCAGAATGGCATGTGTAAAGATGCTTCTCTGGTTCTATTTACCAAGGGAGGGGTTAAGTCAAAGGACTGATCTTGTCTCAGCTTGCAGAGAGCTGAAAAATATCTGCACAGAGGACTGGGGACACATTTGTCAGACTGGCCAAGGGAAAGCATTTCATAGAAATAAGCAACAACAGTAAATTTATGTTATATATATATATATTATATAATGACTGCTATATATGTGTGTGTATGTACGTATATGTGTGTGTGTGTATCAGTGACTGATTTCTATATTTTAAAAAATCATTAGTGACAACTGACATTCAAATTCAGAGGAAGTACTCACCATTTGCAATAAAAAATTTTGAAAATCAATGTTCCTCGTTGAAGAGGAAAGATGAGTTTTGAGTACATCTCAGTCCTTTCAGTGAAGAGTGATTGCCCTTTTCGCTGTAGGAGTGAAGAATAAGAGGCAACTCCTGTTCTTCTGGACGGCCATACTGAATTCAGACATTGGATTTTATGGCTTCCCAGGACAAATCTTTAGACACAATGTGTTATAGTCTTCTAAGAAGAGCAGAGAAAGAGACATTTTGAGAAACCATTGCTATATTTACTTGATAATCTAAATATTCTTCTGTTTCAATCATTCAAACATTTCATCGTTTGAACATTATTTAACAAATTGATGTTTTCAGATAATACCTTTGTCATTTCAAAAATCTTATAGTTTAATTTAACATCTATGTATATTTGACACTGCCGTTAGTTGAGAATGTTGTCAATTCACAAGGGAAAGGTGATTGTTGATCACTTGCTTTCTTTTGGCATTCATAAGATGTGGCCATATTTCATCCTAAATGAAGTACAAAGCTTGAGAGCTTGAAGGACCAGAGTGGTCCATCGAGTCAGTTGGCGCCTACGTTCTCCTTTCCTAGAGATCAGACTGACTAGCTTCTTCCTTCTTTCCATGCTTCCTTTCTCATTTTAGTCTGTGTCTAGTATAGGGATCCATGATCATGTAACAGACAAAGTCCCTGCTTTATAATCACTTATTGCTAGAGCTTCTAATCCAGTCCGAGGGTTCAATTAAAAGAGTTCAGTCTTTCCTCCCAGTCCCATGTGTCTAGATCCTACCCTGCCTTCACTGTTCTCTCAAATGAAACTATCAGCCAGAGGCTTCCGTTTACCACCCGAGTCCTCTTCCTCTGAATGACCAGAGACACTAGTTATATTATTCATAAACCATCACGTACTCTGTGTCTTGTTTCACAGTTTTTAATCTCATCTCCCATACAAGACAGCAATCACTTTGGGGGACAAGATTCATCCTCATAATACCTATCATATTGCTTTTTGCATAGTAGGTGTTTTAAATACACTTGCTAAATGGTTGCATACATCCAAAAACTAAATACAGAAAGAAAGGTAAGAAAGTGAAGTCGCTCAGTCATGTCCAGTTCTTTGTGACCCCATGGACTGTAGTCCACCAGGCTCCTCCATCCATGGAATTTTCAAGGCAGGAGTATGGAGTAGATTGCCATTTCCCTCTCCAGGGGATCTTCCTGACCCAGGGATCAAACCTGGGTCTCCTGAATTACAGGCAGATGCTTTACCATCTGAAGCACCAGGGAAGCACAGTGCAAATACAGAAAAGCAACACATAGTTTTTTTTTGATAGACTACATCTTTAGTCCAAAAACTTGGCTCATTTCTAAGAGTCCTTGAATGAAAAGTACCAGGTGAGAAAGATCTCTTACAATGTGTGTGTACTGATTTCAATGTCAACATATTTCTAGCACTTTGAATTCACTTTCTGGAATCAAGTCAATTCTGAATCTCTGAGCCCCTGAACAGGGAAGGAAGGGTATATAATTAAAACTGGGAGTGTTCAGGTTAGTGTTAAATGCATTCTGCTAAAAATCCATATTTACTATTGGTTGTTTCTTAAGACAAGATGAGAATAATGTTCAATTGGAAGTTCTGTAAAGGCACTTACTCCTAACAGAATATGAGTTATCCCTTCATTTCACAGAGAATAATGTTTCAGTTGATGGAACAAACTTAGTATTATGCTTCACCAGCTAAACCTTAAGCCCCTTTCATTAAAGACAAATCTACACAATATTATCCTGCTGTGGTTAAGGATTTAGCTAATCCAGGAATGAGAAGCACACTGTATTCTGTTGCATAGTTAACTCTGGTAAATAAGGCTGAAGTTTAGTGTTTATGCTTCATGAACTCTGGTGCCTTGTTGCCTGGATTCACATCCTGCTCTCTGGTCTTCTCCTTTTGTAATCTTCGTAATCTAGTTAGCCTCTCTGTCTCGATTTCCTTATGTTTAAAACGGAGATAATAATTGTCAGTTGACCTGTGGTGAAGATTAAGAGAGTTTATATAGCTAAAACTCTTGGAACAATGCCTTGAACATAGTAAACCCTAGGTGACTTATTGTTAAGGGTATAAGGACAGACAGTAAGGACTTGAATCCCTTCTCTTTGAATCTAAAGAATGATTCAAATGAAAATGAATCTCATTTTAAGGTAAGTGGCTCCTTTTTTCCTGACATTTGAACAAGTTCAGTTCAGCTCAGTTCAGTCATTCAGTCGTATCTGACTCTTTGCGACCCCACGGACCGCAGCACGTCAGGATTCCCTGTCCATCATCAACTTCTGGAGCTTGCTCAAACTCATGTCCATTGAATCAGTGATGCCATCCAACCATCTCATCCTCTGGCATCCCCTTCTCCTCCTGCCATCAATGTTTCTCAGCATCAGAGTCTTTTCCAATGAGTCAGCTCTTTGCATCAGGTGACCAAAGTATTAGAGCTTCAGCCTCAGTATCAGTCCTTCCAGTGAATATTCAGGACTGATTTCCTTTAGGATTGACCTTTTGGGTCTCCTTGCAGTCCAAGGGACTCTCAAGAGTTTTCTCCAACACCACAGTTCAAAAGCATCAATTCTTCGGCATTCAGCTTTCTTTATGGTCCAACTCTCACATCCATACATGACATCTGAACAAAGCTACCTCTAAAGCTTGAAAGTTATTTCAGCCAAAGGAATAACTGGTATCTCTCCCTACTTCCTTCTTTCTGTGCCACCTATGTTCAGCTATGTTCCCCTCAGAGTCAAATTTCAGAGGGAGCCAAAACACAGCATCACATAACTGACTATAATTTCATATAACATATCGCCTCCCTGATGTCCTGTGATTCCCATTCATAGGTGAAAAGTAAAATAGTAGCTATTTCTCAATAAGTAATACCAACATGGCCTAAGTGGAGTGAGCAGGATCTTTTAATCACACACTGCATGTGTTCAGCATATAAGTTCAGTTCAGTTCAGTTGCTCAGTCATGTCCGACTCTTTGCGACCCCATGAATCGCAGCATGCCAGGCCTAAAAAGAAGCAAATAAATGGTGATATTAACTAACTTCAAAAAGATTAAATAAAAGAAAGAGATTTAGTCCAAGAGTTGGAAATAGAGGTAACACATGGCAATCGAGGTGCCTCTCTTATCTCATTAAGCACAGGAGATAAAGAGGGCCCCTGATTTGAGGGGTAGGGTAACTAGTTTCCAGAGATTCCTGCCAGTGTTTCTGAATTGCTTGGCATGCATCTATAAAATGCCAATTCCTAAGCACTGGGTGTCAATCACCCAAGCAAATGGGATTCTGGGGGTGGAACCTAGCATCTCTGTTTCTAACATGTTCCCCCCGGGAGATTCTAAGGCCCCTAGCTCTTCTTTTGTCAGCTCATTTCTCAGAGTAATGTATGGGACACAAGGTATTGGCTGCAGATATTTGGAATAAGAGGTGGTCCTAGAGATTATCTAGGGTGTTTCCCCTTCAAACACAGGACAAGGAGGTTCCTAGAAGGACTGGCCCAGGGTTGCTCAGTTATGTTAGCACTTCTGAGTGCTAAGAGCTAAGGAATTGCTCACCCACAAAATGTACTTAGACTGCAAAGTATTTGTTTTGCTAACACACACAGCATTTCTAAAAATATCAAGGCAGGACAATAATACTGTTCTGTCTTAAAAGACTACCATTGCTACATATACATCTACACAATTCAGAACTCCTATAACTAGTATATTGTGGGAGTTTTCCAATTAGCTTTCTTTTCTTCTTTAAAATCAACATTATTTTATTCTTTCTCTTGGTTTCTTACATTTCAGGAAGACCTCAGGTGGGTAGTTTAGGATCAAGCCCTGTTTTTAAAAAAATGTCTTTATTCACACATCATAAAATTCATTCATTTAAAGTGTACAATTCAATAGTTTTTAGTGTATCAACAAAGTTGTGCAAGAATCACTACACTCTAAGTTTACAATATTTTCATTGTCTCAAAAGGGAATTCTGTATCTATTGAGTCACAGCCCATTCTTCCCAACCTTTCCTACACCCTCAACCCTAACTACCATGCACTACTCTGTCCTAGGAAGACACAAATCTACTTCTGGTTTCTATAGGTTTGCTTATTTGGGGCATGTTAAATAAACCAATGGAGAAGGAAATGGCAGCCCACTCCAGCATTCTTGCCTGGAGAATCCCATGGACAGAGGAGCCTGGAGTGGGTTGCCATTTCCTTCTCCAATGCATGAAAGTGAAAAGTGAAAGTGAAGTCGCTCAGTCATATCCAACTCCTAGCGACCCCATGGACTGCAGCCTACCAGGCTCCTCCGTCCATAGGATTTTCCAGGCAACAGTACTGGAGTGGGGTACCATTGCCTTCTCCGTTTCAACCTTTGGGTGATTTCAAATAATGCTTCTATAAACATTCAAATACAAGCATTTATTTAAATACCTGTTTTCAATTCTCTGGGCTATATAACTAAAGGTATAACTGCCAAGTCATATGGCAACTGTATGCTTAACATATAGAGAAACTACCAATCTATTTTCTAAAGGATTGCACTTCACATTGCCATCAGCAAAGTATGAGGGTTTCAATCACTCTGCATTTTCACCAACAGTTATTATTGTCCATCTTCTTTATTATATCCATCTGTACTGTTTTGCTAGGGCTGCTATAACAAAGTGCCATAAACTGAGTGGTTTAAACAATAGGAATTTATTGTTTCACCATTCTGGAAGTTAGAAGGCCAAGATCAAGGTGTGTGCAGGACCATGTTCCCTTTCAAGATCCTAGGTTATTTCTTTAGCTTCTGAAAATTACTTGGCTTATGACAGCAAAACTCCAGTCTTCACATGATGTTCTCCCTGTGTGCAGTCTGTGTCCAAACCTCCCCTTTTTGTAAGGAAATTATATTGGATTAGGGGGCCCACCTTATTCTAGGATGACCTTATCTTAACTAATTACATCTACCATGATTATTTCCAAATAAGGTCACAGTCTGGAGTTAGGACTTTAACATATGAATTTGGGGAGATACAATTCAACCTATGACACCATACTAGTGTGTCTAAAGGATATTTCATTGTGGTTTTGATTTGCATTTCCTATGACTAATAATATTGGGCATGTTTTCATGTGCTTATTGACCATTTGTATATCTTCACAGGAAAAGTGTCTATTCAAGTCCTTTGTTCTTTTTAAAATTAGATTATCTGTCTTATTGAGTTTTAAAACTTTTTATATATTCTGGATAAAATCCCTATCAAGTATATGATTTGTAAATATCTTCTCCCATTCTGTGGGCTATCTTTTCACTTAGTTGATAGTATCTTTTCATATACAAAGGATTTTGGTTTTGATGAGATAAACCTTATCTATTTTATGTTTTGTTGCTTGTGATTTTGGAGTCATATTTAAGAAATCATTGTCAAATTCAAAATCACTAATGTTTACTTCTGTGTTTTTTATGAGTTTTATAGTTTTAGCACTTAATTTTAGTTTATTGATCCATTTTGACTTAATTTTTATATAATTTGAGGTAGGAGTCCAACTTCTTTCTTTTATTTGTGGATATCCAATTGTCCCAGTACCATTTGTTGAAAAGATTATTCTTTCCATGTTGAATTGTCTTGACATGCTTGTGACCATAATTAAAGATTTAGTTTCTGGATTCTCACTTGTATTTCAATGATCTGTATTTCTAACTTAATGCCACACTGTCTTGATTACTGCAGCTTTGTATAATGTCCTCTTAACTCTGCCCTTCCTTCTCAAAATTTCTTCAATTATTCTGGGTCTCTTGAATTTCCATAAGAATTTTAGAGTCAACCTGTCAATTTCCACACAAAACCTAGTTGGAGTTTTGATAGGGGTTGCATTGAATCTGTAGATAGTTTGGAGAGTAGTGCAATTTTAATAATAATAAATTTTATAACCCATGAAAATGAGATGTGTATGTTTATTTAGATATTCTTTAATTTCTTTCAACAATGTTTTGTAGTTTTCAATGTACAAGCACTTGATATAGTTAAATTTTTACCTATTTTATTGTTACGGATGCTGTTGTACGTGGAATTGTTTTCTTAATTTCATTTCTGATTGCTTATTGCTACCATATAACATACAATTGATTTTTTAATATTAATCTGGTATCCTTCAACTCTACTAAACTTGTTTATTAAGTCTAGCATTCTTTTAGTGGATTCCTTGCCTGTAGTATAATTGGGTTGGGGTGGGGTGGAAAGGATTATATATAGTCTTTGCCCCTAGTTGCTGGCCTAGAGTTCAAAATTGCTTGGAATTTCCTGAGTGACAGAGTTATTTGTTTTTTATAACCATAACTGAGTCTATCATAATAAGGTGACTAGTGGCAGTTCCTTGGATATTTTCAAGGAAGGAGCTGACCATACAATGATCAGAGGGCTAGAACTTGCAGCCATACGTCCTAACCTCTGGGGAGGGGAAGGGGAGGCCAGAGATTGAGTTCAATCATGTGACCAGTGATTTAATCAGCTATGCCTACATAATGAGACCTTGATAAAAATTCTTGAACAAGATTTGGAGAACTTTTGGATTCATGAACACATGATGTGCTGCACATGGTGTGCTCCTGGGGAGAGCATGGAAGCTCTGCATCTCCACTTCCATACTTCATCCTATGCATCTTTTCCATGTATCTGTTCCTGAGTTTATCTGAAACTTTATTTTAAAAAATATGATTGTAAGTATAGTGTTTGCTGAGTTATGTGAGTTGTTCTAGCAAGTTACTAAATCTGAAGGGGCCCCAAAATTTTAGTCAGCTGGGCAGGAGTGTGACTAGTCAGGGGACCCCACTTGAAGCTAGTATCTAAAGTGGTAGCAGTCTCATGAGAGTGAACTATTAACTTCTGGGATCAGGGTGGTTAGTGTCAGAATTGAATTTAATTGCTGGACACTCAGTTTATATTAGGAAATTGTTGTTGGAAGAATATACCCATTAAGCTTGTTAATTCTAACAGTCTCTTAATAGATTCCATAGGATTTTTTAAATCTAAAATCATATGATATGCAAATATAAATTGTTTTACTTCTTTTCAAATGTGGATGTCTTTTCTCTTTCTTGCCTAATTGCTTTGTCTAGAACCTCCAGTACAATGATGAATGCAAGTGGCAGGAGAAGACAACCTTGTCTTTTTCCTAAGTTTAGTACAGCTGTAGATGCCTTTTATTAGGTTGAGGAAGTTCCCTTCTAAGACAAATTTATTGAATGTTTTATCATTAAAAGATGTTGATTTTATCAAATGCTTTTTCAGCATGAGGTGGCTGTTTGATTTTTGCCCTTTGCTCTATTGCTATTACATTATACTAACTAATATGCAAATGTTAAGCCAACCATTCCTGGAATAAATCTCACTTCGTCATGGAGTGAAATCCTTTTTATAAATTTGCTGGCATTTTGTTGAGGATTTTTATATTTATATTCATAAAGCATATTGATATGTAGCTTTCTTTTGTGAAATATCTTCATATGGGTTTGGTATCAGGTTAATACTGGCCTTATAGAAGACAAGCTCCTTTGTCTTCTCTTTTTGGGGAAGAGTCATGAGGCATTATCATTAAATTTTCTTTAAATGTTTGATAGAATTCACCAGAGAAGCTATCTAGTTCTAGACTTTGTGAGAATTTTTTTTATAACTAATGAAATTTATTGTTAAAGATCTATTCAGATCTTTACTTTTTATGTGAGTCAGTTTCAGTAATCTGTATCTTTCTAGGAAATTGCCCATTACATCTAAGTTATCTATTTTGTTGGCATACACTTTTTAATAGTTTTTACTTTCATTCTACTCAAAGTATTTTCTAACTACTCTCTTTTTTATTTTTCTAACTACTCTTTCTTTTTTGACCTGCTGGTTATTTAGAATAGTGTTGTTTACTTTCTACATATTTGTGAACTTTCCAAATTTCCTTGTTATTGATCTCTAATTTCATTCCATTTGGTTGGAGACCATATTTGCTGTAATTTCAATCTTTTCAAACTTATTAGCCTTGTTTAATGACCTAGCATATAGTCTACCCTGAAAAATTTTCCATGTGCACTTGAGGAAAACAATATTCTGCTCTTGTTGGATGGATGTTCTATAGATTCACTCACATTCATATCTGTATGCTTATATTTTACGTCTGATATGTTTAAATTTACATTTGCCATTTTGCCTTTTTTTTTTTTTTGTATTTCTCATGCCTTTCTGTTTCTTCATCCTTACTGTCTTCTTTTGTATAAGTGGATATTTTTACAATGTAATGTTTTAACTCCTTCAATGGATGTTCAAGCTGGTTTTAGGAAAGGCAGAGGAACCAGAGATCAAATTGCCAACATCTGCTGGATCATCAAAAAAGCATGAGAGTTCCAGAAGAACATCTATTTCTTCTTATTGACTAGGCCAAAGCTTTTGACTGTGTGAATCACAGTAAACTGGAAAATTCTGAAAGTGATGGGAATACCAGACCACCTGACCTGCCTCTTGAGAAACCTATATGCAGGTCAGGAAACAACAGTTAGAACTGTACATAGAAAAACAGACTGGTTCCAAATAGGAAAAGGAGTACATCAAGGCTGTATATTGATTTTCACCCTGCTTATTTAACTTATATGCAGAGTACATCATAAGAAACACTGGGCTGGATGAAGCACAAGCTGGCATCAAGATTGCTGGGAGAAATATCAATAACCTCAGATATACAGATGACACCACCCTATGGCAGAAAGTGAGGAAGAACTAAAGAGCCTCTTGATGAAAGTGAAAGAGGAGAGTGAAAAAGTTGGCTTAAAACTCAGCATTCAGAAACTAAGATCATGGTGTCTGGTCTCATCACTTCATGGCAGGTAGACGGGGAAACAGTGGAAAGTGTCAGACTTTATTTTTCTGGGCTTCAAAATCACTGCAGATGGTGACTGTAGCCATGAAATTAAAAGATGCTTGATCCTTGGAAGAAAAGTTATGACCACCTTAGACAGCATATTAAAAAGCAGAGACATTACTTTGCCCACAAAGGTCCATCTAATCAAAGCTATGGTTTTTCCAGTAGTCATGTATGGATATGAGAGTTGGACTATAAAGAAGGCTGAGAGCCAAAGAATTGATGCTTTGATCTGTGGTGTTGGAGAAGACTCTTGAGAGTCCCTTGGACAGCAAGGAGATCCATCTAGTCCATCCTTATGGAAATCAGTCCTGAATATTCACTGGAAGGACTGATACTGAAGCTGAAACTCCAATACTTTGGCCACCTGATGGAAAAACTGGCTCCTTGGAAAAGACCCTGGTGCTGCTGGGAAAGATTGAAGGTGGGAGAAGAAGGGGATAACAGAGGATGAAATGATTGAATGGCATCAGGGACACAATGGACATGAGTTTGAGTAAGTTCTGTGAGTTGGTGATAGACAGGGAGGCTTGCTGTGCTGCAGTCCATGGGGTCACAAAGTCTGACAGGACTGAATGACTGAACTGAACTCAACTCAACTTTCTCTAGAAGTCTCACTCCCTAATTTTGCTTTCAAACTTTTATAACCTCCATTGGCAGTTTCTCATATACCCCTCTGACAACATTAAAACAGGATATACAGAGTACAGTGCAAAGCATCAAGAGGTAACTAACCCAAGGTAGGGTTCAGCATCATAGTAGTCCCAAGAAGTACATGTGTGGATCTAAGAATAAGTAATTTGTAAAAGTCCAGAAAGGAAAACACTATTATGTAGCAGCAGTACCCTTGGGAACAAGGAGGAAAAACTCCACTTCTAAAAATAGTGTAAGGTAAGGCACTTTGTGCTGGGGAAAAGGCAGAAGCCCAGTTTTTGTAAGGTAAGAACCAGCAAAGTTAGCATGCTCTGAATTAGAAGTCATTACAGTTCTCCTGTCTAAGCTTATATTACTCCCAAAGTCATGATAGGGGCTGAGTCCCTGGCTGCACATTAAAATCATCTGTGGAGATTTAAAAAAAAATCCCAATCACAAGGCAATTGCTTCATAGCCTCTAGAGTAGGGCTCAGGAATGAGTAGTTTTTAGAGCACTCCATGTGACTCTAACTCACAGCCAACTTAAGAACCACCACTATGATATGTGGGATGGGGAGAGGGCTCAGCTACAAAGAGGGATTACAGAGGCAGGAAGACAGAAAGATTGTATGTAGCTTCTTTCTTTTTGAAAATCTCACCAAAGGATTCTCCTCTAAACTTCTAGTCTTAGATTAATAAATTTCTGTACATGTGTGCCGGTCTTCCAAATCAATTATGCTACTTGTTACTTACACTGCATACTCCTTATCTTGAATGTCTTTCCATTAATAAATAATCTGTAATATCTAACACCATATTTTCATTTTGAATAAATGTGTCTTTAGTAAGTACACATTTTACTGACATATCTCTTTATAGATATCCAGCGAGGATCCCAGCAGAAGTTCAGGCATACGTGCTCATGCCTTTTAAATTGGTGAGGACAGTTGAGAGAGAAGTCTGTTCAGTGGGAGTAAGAGCTTCATGGAGAAAGCCTACCCTCAAGGAAATTATGGGGGAAAGTTTAGACATTAAATATTGACATATATATGTTATTATTTGATGCATAAATATCCCTTAAAAATAAACTAAAAATGAAGACCACAATGTAAATTCCAGATTACATGGACAGGCAAATTACAGAAGAATTAACAATATGGAATGTTCATTAAAACTTTAAAAATTTTCAGATTAAAACAAGAAGGCACAATAATTTGTTTAAGTCTCTCAGACTGACTGGCAAAGATGAAAAAGATTGGTAATATGGGTACCATCTAGTGAAGATGAGAGAAAATAGCTAGCTTATTTACAGCTGACAGAAGGTCACAAGACCCTTCAACCTCTCCTCCAACTGGTACAAAATCTGTAGAAATCATTCTCTCCTATATCCATCAAAACTGTTTATTTACAACAGCACTGCTTATAGTCACGCAACTACAAACAACATGTAAGTCCATTAAAAGGGATATGGCTAAATAAGGTATGGTACATTCAACAATAGAGTCCTACATGACCACATAAAAAATAATGAGCAGGGGCTTCCCTGGTGGCTCAGTGGTAAAGAATCTGCCTGCCAGTGCAGGTGCACATGTTTGATCCCTGATTTGGGAAGATTTCGCATGATGTGGAGCAACTAAGCCCATGAGCCACAACTACTGAGCCTGTGCTCTAGAACCCGGCAGCTGAAACCCACAAACACTAGAACCTATGCTCTGCAATAAGAGAAGCCTGTGCACTGCAACTATAGAATAGCCCCCACTTGCTGCAACTAGAGAAAGCCTGCATGCAATAACAAAGACCAAGCAGAGCCAAAAATAAAATAAATAAAAATTTTTTTAAAAAATATACAGTTTAGTGGGTTTTAGTATATTCACAGTGTTGCGCAACTATCACCACTAATTACAGGATACTTCCACCATCCCCCAAACAAACCACATCTCTCTCAATATCTTCCTAATCCTTTGGTAAAACTAATCTAATTTCGCTTTCTATTAATTTGCTTGTTCTGGACATTTCACATAAGTGGAATCATGTAATATGAGGTCTTTCCTGTTTTTTGTATCTGTGTTCTTTCACATAGCCTAATGTATTCAAGGTTCATTTTTGTTGTGACATGTATCAGTAAATTGCTTCCCAGGTGTCTCAGTGGTAAAAAATCTGCCTGCCAATGCAGGAAACAAAAGAGACTCAGGTTCAATCCCTAGGTCAGAAAGATCCCCTGTAGGAAGACATAGCAACCCACTCCAGTATTCTTGCCTGGAAAATGCCATGAACCAAGGAGCCTGGTGGACTACAGTCTATAGGGTGACAGAGTTGGACACAATAGTGACTAAGCAAGCACAATAAGTACATTATTACGTTTTATGGTTGAATAATATTCCATGGTACCAAACTGTGCTTATCCATTCTTCAGCTGATGGACATTTGAGTTACTTTCTGGCTATTATGAATAAGGCTGATATGACAATTCCTATACATATTTGTGGAGAAGGCAATGGCACCCACTCCAGTACTCTTGCCTGGAAAATTCCATGGATGGAGGAGACTGGCATGCTGCAGTCCATGGGGTCGCTACGAGTCAGACACGACTGAGCGACTTCACTTTCACTTTTCACTTTCACGCATTGGAGAAGGAAATGGCACACTCCAGTGTTCTTGCCTGGAGAATCCCAGGGACCGGGGAGCCTGGTGGGCTGCCGTCTCTGGGGTCACACAGAATCAGACACGACTGAAGTGACTTAGCAGCAGCAGCATACATATTTTTATGTGAACATAGATTTTCAAGTCTTTTGGTTACATACTTAGGAATGGAATTGCTGCATCATACGGTAGCTCTATCATTAATTTTTAAGGAACTGCCAAAAAGTTTTCCACAGTAGCTGCACTATTTTACAGTCCCCTCCTCAATATATGGCTTCTCCGGTGGCTTAATGGTAAAGAAACTGCCAGCAAAGCGGAAGATGTGGCAGGAGCTGCCGGTTCGACCCTGGGTCAGGAAGATCCCGGAGAGAAGGAAATGGCAACCCACTCCAGTATTCTTTCCTGGGAAATCCCATGGATAGAAGAGTTTTGTGGGCTATAGTCCACGGGGTTGCAAAAGAGCTGGACAGGACTGAGTGACTAAATAACAACAACAGTAACGTACAGCGTTCCAATTTCTCTACATCATCATTGACACTTATTTTCCATTTTTATAAAAATCGTAGTCACCCTAGTGAGTGTGAAGCGAAACTGAAGACGCTCAGTCATGTCCGACTCTGCAACCCCATGAACTGTAGCCTACTACACTCCTCCATCCATGGGATCTCCCAGGCAAGAGTACTGGAGTCGGTTGCCATTTCCTTCTCTGTGGGATCTTCCGGACCCAGGGATCAAACCTGGTTCTCCCGTATTGTAGGCAGAGGCTTTACCGTCTGAGCCACCAGGGAAAGTGTGAAGTACCTCACTGTGATTTTGATTTACATTTTCCTAATAACTAATGATGTTGAGTATACTTTCAGGTGCTTATTGGCCATTCGTATATCTTCTTTAGAGAAATGTCTATTAGAATCCTTTGCTCATTTTAAAATCAGGCTGTTTCTTTGTATGTTCTGGATACCATACCCTTATCAGATATATGATTTGTAAAAATTTCCCTCACTCTGTAGGTTATGTTTCTTACTTTCTTGATAATGATTTTTAATACAAAGAGATTTTATTCTGATGAATTTTTTTTCTTTTTTGCTTGAGCTTCTTGTGCTTTTGCTGTCATAGTTAAGAAACCATTGCCTAATCTAACATCACAAAGATTTACATCTCTGCTTCATTCTAAAAGTTTTATAGTTTTAAGTGCTTATATTTAGGTCTTTGGTCCACTTTGAGTTAATTTTTGTATGTGGTATGAGGAAAGGGATTCAAACTCATTCTTTCACACGTGGATATCTGGTTGTCTCAGCAACATTTGTTGGACTTCGTGTATTCCAATTAGATATTTTTGCCTAGATTACATCATAGATGATATTAGGTACTCTATTTTCCCATCAGAAGATAATTTCTGGGTGAGCTGTTATTAGAGAGGTGAAACTTAACTATTCATTTTAGTGTGATAACTACCATATCCCTCCCTTGTACACTGACATTTTCCTTTGTGACTAGAAAATAATCTGTGTGGCATGATAGGAATGTCTAGTTACCCAGCAACTATTCTCAAAGCGGTTTTAGCAAATAGTTTTACTATTTGTCATCATGTAGTCATCTGTTGCCTAGTCTATAAAATGAAGGGACTAGACAAGATCATCTTAACTTTCAGTTGTGACATTAATTTATTCTCTTAGTCTAATGTTGATTTTATTTGAATCTACCCATATCTTGTTTTCTCCTGAGGTAATAAATAAAAGACTGTTACTTCAAATGACTAAGGCAGAAAGGGCATAACCCCTTGATGAATGATATTTTAAGTATGCATGCTATTATTTCTCCAACATTTGTTTCATCCTCTTATTTTTTTCATTGTGGCTGCTGAAGAGGCTGATATGCTAAGAGCTTCAGTCAGAAAGCTTCACGTTTTAAGACAATGGCACTAAATGTTTCTAACACCACATGTAACCTCTGGAGAAATGTGAAAAGCTGCCTTTTATATATTTCAGCATTGTGACTAATAGAGATTTGTCAGAATTTTCCTGAATCCTTGGGAATGTTTTGAGAGAAGAAAACTAGACAAGACTAAAAAGAGACTAAATAGTTACTTATAAAAATATAGAGGACTCAGACTTAGAACTAAGAAAATAGCCCTATTCTTTGCTGAATAAAAAATTAAGACCAATGGGTAGAATTTAAGGGCAGCCAGATTTCAGGTCAATGCAAATAAGCTCTCTCTAAAATCCAAGCTGTTCAGAATGGAGCAGACTGTTGCCTTGTGAGGCAGAGGGAATCTCCCCTTGGAAGGGTCTCAACAGAGATTACTGGGCTAACATTTGGGAATTCTGTGGCTTGAGACTCGTGCTGGGTCAGGAATGGAATAAATAAGACCTAAGATTATTTCCAAGTTATGACCAACCTAGATAGCATATTAAAAAGCAGAGATATTAGTTTCCCAACAAAGGTCCATCTAGTCAAGGCTATGGTTTTTCCAGTGGTCATGGATGGATGTGAGAGTTGGACTGTGAAGAAAGCTGAGCGCTGAAGAATTGATGCTTTTGAACTGTGGTGTTGGAGAAGACTCTTGAGAGTCCCTTGGACTGCAAGGAGGTCCAACCAGTCCATCCTAAAGGAGATCAGTCCTGGGTGTTCATTGGAAGGATTGATGCTAAAGCTGAAACTCCAGTACTTTGGCCACCTCATGCGAAGAGTTGACTCATTGGAAAAAGACTCTGATGCTGGGAGGGATTGGGGGCAGGAGGAGAAGGGGACGACACAGGATGAGATGGCTGGATGGCATCACGGACTCAATGGACATGAGTTTGAGTGAACTCCAGGAGTTGGTGATGGACAGGGAGGCCTGGCATGCTGTGATTCATGGGGTCACAAAGAGTCAGACACGACTGAGCAACTGAATTAAACTGAAGATTCTTTCCACACTTAAGAGACTTGGAAGTCATATTCACCTGCTTCTATATCATTAAACTCTACCTGTCATTCCATTTCCTCAACACCTCTCATACTTATCCATTCCTATTTTTAGTTTTACTGCCACTAGGGCTAAAGTCTCCTAGCAGCCCTCTACATGAACTCCACGTTCACAGCATACTTTACCAGAGTGATTGCTCCTGCTTCTCTATCATTTTTCATCACTCAGCTCAAACTCTCCTTCTCAGGGAAGTCTTCTCTTGCTCAGCCTAACAGAGTCCTTCACTACAATGAAACAATACTTGGTATACATATTTCCATCTTGCATTTAGTATTCTGTAGTGCAATTTTGTGTCAGCTCTTTGGAAAGAGAGGGAGATATAATCTGCCTATGAATGTGGGAGGGTACATTGTCATGCCTTTTCTGGTTCTTGCTTCAGTTAGAAATCACAATAGGACTGAACTTCATTTTGGCTACTGGTGCTTCAGTGACGACCATAAAAAGGAAGAACTGAATCAAATTGTTAATAACTGACAAGGGCTTTTTTTTAATGTGTCATTCTTTCCATCTATGCATTCTGCTAGAGCATTTCAGTGGCTTAATCAAAAATTGGAGTGAATATTAAATAAAGGAAATCATTTGCAAAGCTACTTCACACTTTGGGCTAAGGAGCCTGAGCTCCTTAAGAAATAGTTTAGCATTTCATATCTCATTAAACAGAACACACAGTACTTTAGATATTTTTCTTTCACTCTAATGATTTTGATAGCAGCTGTTGTTAATTGGGGAGGCCTATATTTGTCAAAGCAGCTAATCATCTTATATTTTTTAAAAAACAGAATGTAACGGAATTTGGAAATCTGCCCAGTATGCTTTTTGAGAAATGATGGCTATGGTTGACAACTCTTTTTATTGTGCCTCTTCCTGAAACTTGGAGAAGGCAATGGTATCCCACTCCAGTACTCTTGCCTGGAAAATCCCCTGGACGGAGGAGCCTGGCCAGTCCATGGGGTCAGGAAGAGTCGGACACAACTGAGTGACTTTGCTTCCACTTTTCACTTTCATGCCTTGGAGAAGGAAATGGAAACCCACTCCAGTGTTCTTGCCTGGAGAATTCCAGGGATGGGGGAGCCTAGTGGGCTGCCATCTATGGGGTTGCACAGAGTCAGACACGACTGACGCGACTTAGCAGCAGCAGCAGCTTCCTGAAACTCCCTCACAGGGGCATAACCTGCCCATTTGCAAGGTAAATCTAAAGACAGATTGTTGTCTAATACCATAGTGACACAGAAATGTACTCTCCCTGAACTACACTGAAGGAGAATCAAGTAAGGCAGCCATAAATTATTAATAGCTGCTCTTATGAACCTGTTCTTCAAGAATGTAATACTGGTTGCTCTTAAGGGAGCCTGGAAATTCTTTCCTCTGTGTTAAGAGCAAAAGAAAAAAAAATTTTTTTTAAAAAGGAAGCAAACAAGGAGAGAGGCAAGGGAAGAAAAATGAGGGAAGGAATACTTCAGCTTCCTACCATTAAGCAGTTGTGTATCTTTGAGATGTCAACATTTTGAAAAGAAAGTTTCTTGGAATATTTATTTTTTCCCCCAAGATTTAGCCAAGGGCTTTTATTGGCAGTATCTGCTCACTGTTTTCCCCCATATATTTAAAAAATAATTATTTACATATTTCCGTACTTCATTTTATCCCTCTGGGTGGCTCTGTGTTGGGACATCTAAAATAACTATTTTAACATTTTTTGTTCTTCTCTCCATGAAGGCAATCTCCAATTCTCTTTTTGCCTTTGCCTATATTCTTTTGAGGGCCCCTGATGGCTCAGACATTAAAGAACTGGGTTCATATATACGTGTTAGTATACTGTATTGATGTATGGCAAAACCAATACAGTATTGTAAAGTAAAATAAAGTAAAAATAAAAATTAAAAAAAAAAAAAAGAACTGGGTTCAATCTCTGGGTCAGGAAGATCACCTAGATAAGGGAATGGCTACCCACTTCAGTATTCTTGCCTGGAAAACTCCATGGACAGGGGAGCCTGGTGGGTTACAGTCCATGGGATTGCAAAGAGTCGGACATGACTGAGCAACTAACATATACACACATACATATTCTTTTGATAATAAAAAACAGACCCAATAATGAGCTTTGATGAGGATGAGCCTCAGAAATAGCTTAGGATTCAGATGTCAGCATACTATGGCCCACAAAACAAATCTAGCCTCCTGCCTGTTTTTAAAATTGGAATACAGCCATGCCCACTCATTACATATTGTCTATGGCTTCTTCTTTGCTATAATGATGAAGTTTACAAAGATTGTATGACCCTAAAATTTTTACTATCTGGTTTTTCACACGCAAAAAAATTTTTTGTTTACTCCTAAGCCTTGCTGCTGCTGCTGCTAAGTCGCTTCAGTCGTGTCTGACTCTGTGCGACCCCATAGACAGCAGCCCACCAGGCTCCGCTGTTCTTGGGATTCTCCAGGCAAGAACACTGGAGTGGGTTGCCATTTCCTTCTCCAATGCATGAAAATGAAAAGTGAAAGTGAAGTCGCGTCCGACTCCACGACCCCACGGACTGCAGCCTACCAGGCTCCCCTGTCCATGGGATTTTCCAGGCAAGAGTACTGGAGTGGGGTGCCATTGCCTTCTCCAACTCCTAAGCCTTAGGTCATTGCTATTAAGAGTGTGGTTTACAGACTATGATTGGTCTATATACTATTTGTTACCAATTTGCAGTTATATGAGGAGCCTGTATGAACTATAAATAGAAACCAACTATGTCATAGGCACACTGTTGAATTAAGCTGATGTTCTTTTTGCATCAAGACTTTCTTGATGAAGGGAGCAGTGTATAGATTAACATTCTGAGGCAAGCTCTTTATTCTCTGTGGATCAGCATTTTTCGTGACTCTCACTTAAGCGACAATAAAAATTTAACCAACTTTGAAGAGAGGGCATGTGTGCATACTAAGTCGCTTCAGTCATGTCCAACTCTTTGTGACTCTATGGACTGTAGCCCATCAGGCCCCTCTGTCCATGGGGATTCTCCAGGCAAGAATATTGGAGTGGGTTGCCATGGCCTCTTCCATGGCATCTTCCTGACCCAGAGATCGAAGCTGTGTCTCCTGTGGCTCCTGCATTGCAGGTAGATTCTTTACCATTGAGCCTTGAGGAGAGTATTTACTATAAAATATTTCTAAGCTGTGTGATTCATAGAGATACGTAAAGCTATCAGTTAGCTTTTTCTATTTGAAAAACCTCCTCAAGGACATCCCTTGGAATATCCCCCAAGGACATCACCTCAGGGGTTAAGAGTCCACCAGCCAATGCAGGGAACATGGGTTTGAGTTCTGGTCCAGGAAGATCCCATGTGCCACAGAGCAACTAAAGATGTGTGCCACAACTTCTGAGCCTGCACTCTAGAGTCCACGAGTTGCAACTCGTGAGCCCATACACCAAAACTACTGAAGCCCATGTGCTCTAGAGCCTGTGCTCCACAAGAGAAGCCACCACAATGAGGAGCCCCCACACACTAGCAAGTAGCATTTGCTCGCAGCAACTAGAGAAAGCCTGCATGCAGCAAGAAAAACTCAACATAGCCAAAAATAAGTAAATACAATTAAAAACAAAAACTTCCCCAAAATGTCACTTAAAACAGGTTGCAATTTGGCAATGTGGACAGGGCTTGACTTGAGGGTCACAGCTTTGACCAGGTTCAGCCAATTTTTCAGTTGGGCTTGCTCATGTGTCTATGGTCATTGGCAGGTCACCTAGGACTGGTTGGTCTAAGACAGTTCAACTAGAATAGTCTTTTGCTCCACATGGTCTCTTAGGATGATCAGGCTATCATAGGCAGAGTCCCAAGAGTAGGAAAGAGGAAGCTGAGGTCTCTCAAGGCCTAGGTTCATAACTCACAAAATATCACTTCCATTACATTGTTGGCCAGTTACAAGAGCTGCCCACCTCATCTTGAGAATGGGGAAACAGACTCTACCTATTGATGTAGGAGCTGCAGAGTATTGTTGCTCACTGTATTTCCCACATATTTTTGCAATTAACTAACAAAGAGGAAGGGAGAAAGAAGATTGCTCCTCTGTAGTCCATTCTTTTTTTCCAAAATTTGGTCAAATCTCACTATTCTAGTGACTATTATAATGTTGTTCAGTTGGCCTGATACAGTAACAGAGTTGTATGTGATCTTCATGAAAGATTCTTACATCCAAAACCAGACATCTGAATTATAACAAGAGGCCTTATAACGAAGGCCTTTTATGACGAAAACAGCCCTGAGGTTTAGGGTCCATACCCTTGTGCTGCAGAATTTTAGGCTCTAGAGCATGTAAGATTCTAGCATTATAAACTTCATATGAAACATTTTTATACGTGAATCACCTGTAGCAGATTGTCCGAGCTTATTGATCTATACAGCCCCAGTGTAGTCCCTTACATTTTACATGCTACATTGTGGAAGTACCAAACTTGAATGATGTGAACAGAAAATGCTAAATAATAACATACCTTAGGTAGTCTGTGAGTTTCCCACTTCTATCACTGGGGTGATATACTTTGTAAAGCAATTGTGATTGTGTTTGGTGCATTTGTATCTATGATAATACGTGTATAGCTATATCAGTATTTTCACAAATATCTGAGAGGAAAGAAAGAATGAATGAGTATTGGACACTACATAATTTAGCATTCCCTACTGTCTGCATCTTGGAAATCTCAAAGTAGACGCATTTCTTCAGGGAAATTAGTTACACAGACTGTTTCTAGGGGATGTATCCTACCCCATATTTCTCTTAAGATTATCGGAAATGTTGGCTACAATAGGAAGACAACTAATAGAAATATCAAGTGACCCATAAGAGCTATATTGCTATGCTAAGTCACTTCAGTTGTGTCCGACTCTTTGCAATCACATGGTCTATAGCCTGCCAGGCTCCTCTGTCCACAGGATTCTTCAAGCAAGAAGACTGGAGTGAATTGCTCCTCCAAGGGATCTTCCCAACCCAGTGATCAAACCTTATGTCTCCTGCATTGGCAGGCAGGTTCTTTACCACTAGCATTACCTGGGAAGCCCTGAATAACACATATCAGTTATTAATTAAAACATGTGCAGATACAATCAGACATAGAACTCTGAAGTGCTCTCAGTTCACTATGCTGTATGATCTGACTTCCAACCTTCCTTAGAGCTCTCACACAAACACCATCTTTAGTGTTCGCTGAAGCCCTCAGGGGCACTGAAGCCCTGAAGCCCATTGGAACACAGAAGTCCCAAAGCTTTCCAGCCTAGAAGTCACTCTTCTTTTACAGTATCAACAGTAGTTCAAGCCTCTAATCCTGCTTGACTGCAGGAAGTCCAATTTTTACCAGCTTCTGCTTCCCAAGTATCCCTAAAAATTCCCAGAAAGGGCTTTCTCATTCCAAAAATCCACCATGACTTGGCACCCCAGCCCATCAACTGATTCTGGCCTGCTCCTCTATTCCTCTTCAGGTCAAGGTTCATTACTGTCAGCCAGTGAAACTTCCTCTTGTATAACTTTACCACCATGGAGACCCCAGTCCTTTCATTCAAATCCACACAGCGGTATCTAAGACCAGGATGTAATCCTTAACAAGACTTGCATAGAGTCGTAGAGAGTAATAGAGGGGAACTTCCCTAATAGTTTAAAACCCTATGTCAGATGTAGTAGTTCTCGGTATCTACAAGCCAAGGAGCTTCCATAGGAGTTTCCTATTGGACATCTCTCACTTTGGCTTCTGACCTGCCCACATGGTACATGACTCACTTATTCCCCCACTGAGAGTTTTCTTGAGGACCCTGTTCTCTCCCAGATCTGAGGCCCTCATGCCCAAAGCCAAGAGAAAGAAAACGCTTTCTTCTTCTCCAGTGAGAGGATATCCAAGAGAAAAGACCTAGAGGTCCCAGTGAAAAAAAGTTTGTTTTTTCACTGACATATCCCAAGTGACTGAGACAGTACCTTGACATAGTAGGCCTTCAATAATAATTGGATAATTGAATTAAATGGCTTGTTTTTCTAAAAAAAATTAGTTAAGATTCAGTAGTGGGTACATTTCCAAAGGTTCATATAGTCCAAGCTATGGTTTTTCCAGTAGTCATGTACGAACATGATAGTTGGATCATAAAGAAGGCTGAGTGCCAAAGAATTGATACTTCTGAACTGTGGTACTGGAGAAGACTCTTAAGAGTCCCTTGGATACCAAGGAGATCAAACCAATCAGTCCTAAAGGAAATTGACCCTGAATATTCATTGGAAAGACTGATGCTGAAGAGGATGAGATGGTGGATGGCATCATCGACTTAATTGACATGAGTCTGAGCAAACACCAGAGATAGTGAAGGACAGGGAAGCCTGGCGTGCAGCAGTCCATGGGGTCACAAACAGATACAACTGAGCAACTGAACAACAACAACCAGAGTTTAGTTATTTCAGAACAGACCTAGTCTAATATGGGAATGTGCAAGGCCAGCTCACTCCTCTTTAGGGTCTTTTCTTTAGCAGAAGGTAAATGTGTATCTCCAAATCCTTTCTGCCAAAGTTGCTCTCCACTTCTAATCACCTCTTAATGGGAAGTTTTTCCTCTTCATGGACATCAAACTTTCCAGAAATACTTCAGAGCTCAATTTCAGCAGAGCACCCACTTACTGGAATACATTGCTCACTCACTGCTCAGATTCTAGACCGTAAACCAAACCCTGTTGATAAATTGACAGTCTCCTCTAATCTGAATCAGTAGAGCAGCTCTCTGCTTCCACCTTCTTTCCTTTTGGGGACTGGTACAAATATCAGTATTTGCTACTGTCTGGAAATCCCTATATGTGGTGAACATTTGCTGATTTACCAGCTTTCAATCAATAGTTCCATATTAATTAACTTCTGACAGGTCAACTGCAGGAGAACATAATTTGTTTTGCTAGAGATCATCATTTTTTATTATTCCCCATCCATTATCTCTTTTCTTTTTCCTGTGTAGAGAATGATCATTCTTCCCCACTATTCTCCAGTTGTTCTACTTTGAGGTGGCCATGAAAGGCATCCTCATTAACATGCTCTGAAATCCATCATTGCATCTGAGCCATGTGCTTTGCTTTCTATGGCCCATAATGTAATGTAATATAATGTGCTTAGATGCTCCATTGTGTCTAACTCTGTGACCCATGGACTGTAGCCCACCAGGTTCCTCTCGCCATGGGATTCTCCCAGCAAGAATACTGGAGTAGGGTGTCATTTCCTCCTCCAGGCGATCTTCCCAACCTAGGGATCGAACCCGTGTCTCTCACTGCACTGGCAGGAGAATTCTTCACCGGTAGCACCATGTGGGAAGGCCTTTCTATGGGTTGGATTGCTCACTCACTCAGTCACTTCAGTCATGTCCAGCTCTTTGTGATTCCACAGACTGTAGCCCAACAGGCTTCTCTGTCGATGGGATTCCCTAGGCAAGAATACTGGAGTGGGTTTCCATTTCCTTCTCCAAGGGATCTTTCTGACCCAGGAATCAAACCCACATCTCCTGTACCTCCACATTGCAGGCAGATTCTTTATCACTGAGTAACCTTCCAGCTAATGACAGAGCAAGGTGGGAAAACTAAGGCAGGCCTGTTCCTAAGAGGCACAGGACTCTTCCAATGGCCAACTTTGATGCTGGATTTCCCAATGACCTTGCCAAACTTTCTTAGAACTAAAATGAAGTCTAAGATGCTTTCCCCAACTTTCCTTCTTTTTTTCTCGTATTGACCCACAATCAGACCTGTGTTGAAATCTAATGACTTTCCTTACCTTCATTCCCTACCCCTTCCCTGCCTTACTTTTCCCTCACAGGCATTGCTTCTAATAAATCTCTTGCTATTCTAATCTCATCTTGAAATCTGACTCTTGGATGACCCAGAGTAACACAAGAGGTACTGAGAATGGATTGAGAAAGTAGATGAGGAAATGAGAGTCTGGAACTAGTTTATTAGTCACTTGGAGAATGAAGGGGATATCACCCTCTCTGGCAACTGGCACATGGACTGTCCCTGCCACAAGGTAATAGTGGCTCAAGATTTCTAAAGATTTTACTCTTGATGACCTGGGAGATTATCCTGGTGAAGGGAAATTCTGTGGCAAATACAATGGTGCAGACATGTGAAATTCTGTGGCAAATACAATGGTGCAGACATGTGAAATTTATGTCAGCAGGAAGTGGGAAGGAAAGATGCTTACAAATAACCAAACATTTTTAGAACTATTACACAAAGAAATAGCTGACACTGATAGCCAGATATCCAAAGTATTATCATGGCCCACACATGCTAGTGTGAAGTTTTAGGAGCCAGGTAATAAATAAATAAATCATTGGAAAAGACTCTGATGCTGGGAGGGATTGGGGGCAGGAGGAGAAGGGGACGACCCAGGATGAGATGGCTGGATGGCATCACGGACTCGATGGACGTGAATCTGAGTGAACGTCGGGAGTTGGTGATGGACAGGAGAGTCAGACACGACTGAGCAACTGAACTGAACTGAATAAATAAGTACAGTAAAGTTTGGCTCATAGTTGGTTCACTGGATCCAAGGACACACATACTGGTCATTTAGCCAGTTCCTGAAAGTATTACTAAAATGAGATTGACAGTTGGACTAACCCCTATACTGGATCCTTGGGCTGTGGTAAAAGCTATCATAGTGAAAAAAACCTAAGTGGAAACCTCTGAAACTATCTCTAGCCCCCAACAAAAATAGTAAAAATACAGTTTCATATCCAATAAATATAGTGGAAAGTGTTGCTACCATTAAAGACCTAAATGATGCAGAAGTGGTGAGCTCTCTATTTCTGTTTAACTCACCAGTGTGGCTCCTGCAGAAAACAGATGGATCCTGGAGAATGACTATGGACTATTACAGATTTAACCAGGTAGTAAACATAATCACATGCAAACATGGTATCGTGCTAACGGAATTAATAAGACTTCAGGTTCATGGCATACAGCCATTGATCTGTACAATCTGTTCTTTTTCAGTCCACCTAAAAAAGATGAAAATGATCCACATTCATGTCAGATAAACAACATTAAAATTTTCAACTTTCTCTCAGGGTTATGTTAGTACTCTTACCCTTTATCATAATTTTGCTTGAAAAGATCTGAATCACCTTCATGTCCCACAGAACATCACATTCATTCACTACATCAATGACATCATAATGATTGGACAAGAGAAGAAGAGATGACCAGTACATTGAAAGCCTTGGTAAGACATGTGCTCCAGAGGGTGAAAGATAAACCATCTGAAGACTCAGGACCTGCCACTTCACTGAAATTGTTAGGGATCCAGTGGTCAGGGACATGCTGGCAAATTCCTTTCAAAGCAAAAGACAGATTGCTGAATCTTGCATACTCTACCACAAAGAGGAAAGCACAGTACCTGGTAGGCCTGTTTGACTTCTGTAGGCAACACATTAACCACCCAGGAACAGTGACATGGTGATATGAAAGGTTATCAGCTTTAAGTAGAACCCAGAGAATAAAAGAGCTCTGATTCAAGTATAGGCTGTGATGCAAATGGCTCTGCTGCTTAAGCCATACGATCTGGCAAAACTCACAGTGGTGAGAAAATAGGCAGGATGGTGTTTATGACAGACCTCCATGGGAGTTTCACAATGTGGGATCCTGAGATTAGAACAAGGACATGATTTTGTAGCCCAGACTTTTTGTATCCATCGCAGTTGTACCATACCCCTACCTCAGCTCCTAGCATTAAGAAGGAGTCTATTCAATGAAATGAAACTGAAGGAAGAAGTCTGAGCTTGGTTAAGACTGATACATGAAAGTGAGCCAGAAACAGACTGCATTTCAGCCATATTGGGGGTCGCCATGAAAGAGTACATCATGAGAAATGCTGGACTGGAAGAAACACAAGCTGGAATCAAGACTGCCAGGGGAAATATTAACAACCTCAGATATGCAGATGACACCACCCTTATGGCAGAAAGTGAAGAGGAGCTAAAAAGCCTCTTGATGAAAGTGAAAGAGGAGAGTGAAAAAGTTGGCTTAAAGCTCAACATTCAGAAAACGAAGATCATGGCATCTGGTCCCATCACTTCATGGGAAATAGATGGGGAAACAGTGGAAACAGTGTCAGACTTTATTTTTGGGGGCTCCAAAATCACTGCAGATGGTGACTGCAGCCATGAAATTAAAAGACGCTTACTCCTTGGAAGAAAAGTTATGACCAACCTAGATAGCATATTCAAAAGCAGAGACATTACTTTGCCGACTAAGGTCCGTCTAGTCAAGGCTATGGTTTTTCCAGTGGTCATGTATGGATGTGAGAGTTGGACTGTGAACAAGGCTGAGTGCTGAAGAACTGATGCTTTTGAACTGTGGTGTTGGAGAAGACTCTTGAGAGTCCCTTGGACTGCAAGGAGATCCAACCAGTCCATTCTGAAGGAGATCAACCCTGGGATTTCTTTGGAAGGAATGATGCTAAAGCTGAAACTCCAGTACTTTGGCCACCTCAGGCGAAGAGTTGACTCATTGGAAAAGATTTTGATGCTGGGAGGGATTGGGCAGGAGGAGAAGGGAACGACAGAGGATGAGATGGCTGGATGGCATCACTGACTCAATGGGCATGAGTCTGAGTGAACTCTGGGAGTTGGTGACGGACAGGGAGGCCTGGCGTGCTGCAATTCATGGGGTCACAATGAGTCAGACATGACTGAGCAGCTGAACTGAACTGAACTGATGAAAGACAGTGGAAAGGGAAAATCTTTCCAGTAGGCAAGCTGGGAGCAGTATCAGCTCAGCCCAGTCACTTAGTCTGTTCAGCTCTTTGTGACCCCATGCACTGCAGCATGCCAGGCTTCCCTCTCCATCACCAACTCCTGGAGTTTACTAAAACTCATGTGCATCAAGTCGGTGATGCCATTCAACGATCTCATTCTCTGTCATCCCCTTCTCCTCCCACCTTCAATCTTTCCCAGCATCAGGGTCTTTTCCAAGGAGTCTGTTCTTTACATGAGGTGGCCAAAGTACTGGAGTTTTGGCGTCAGCATCAGTCTTTCCAGTGAATATTCAGGAATGATTTCAATTAGGATGGACTGGTTGGATCTTCTTGCAGTCCAAGAGAATCTCAAGAGTCTTCTCCAACATCATGGTTCAAAAGCATCAGTTCTTCAGTGCTCAGCTTTTTCTTTATAGTCCAACTCTCACATCTGTACATGACTACTGGAAAAACCATAGCCTTGACTAGACGGACCTATGTTGGCAAAATAATGTCTCTGCTTTTTAATATGCTGTATAGGTTGGTCATAACTTTTATTCTAAGGAAAAAGCATCTTTTAATATCATGGCTGCAGTCATGATTTTGGAGTCAAAAAAATAAAGTCTGTCACTATTTCCATTGTTTCCCCATCTATTTGTCATGAAGTGATGGGACCAGATACCATGATCTTAGTTTTCTGAATCTTGAGCTTTAAACCAACTTTTCCACTCTCCTCTTTCACTTTCATCAAGAGGATCTTTAGTTCCTCTTTGCTTTCTGCCATAAGGGGAGTGTCATCTGCATATCTGAGGATATTGATATTTCTCCCAGCAATCTTTATTCCAGCTTGTGCTTCATCCAGCCTGGCATTTTGCATGATGTACTCTGCATATAAGTTAAATAAGCAGGGTGACAATATACAGCCTTGACATACTCCTTTCCCTATTTTGAACCAATCTGTTGTTCCATGTACAGTTCTAACTGTTGCTTCCTAACTTGCATACAGATTTCTCAGGAGGCAGGTCAGATGGTCTGGTATTCCCATCTCTTTCAGAATTTTCCACAGTTTATTGTGATCCATACAAAGGCTTTGGCATAATCAATAAAGCAGAAGTTGATGTTTTTCTGGAACTCTTGTGCTTTTTTGATGATCCAACGGATGTTGGCAATTTGATCTCTGGTTCTTCTGCTTTTTCTAATCCAACTTGAACATCTGGAATTTCACACTTCATGTACTGTTGAAGCCTGGCTTGGAGAATTTTGAGCATCACTTAGCTAGCATGTGAGATGACTGCAATTGTGTGGTAGCTTGAACATTCTTTGGCATTGCCTTTGTTTGGGATTGGAATGAAAACTGACCTTTTCCAGTCCTGTGGCCACTACTGAGTTTCCAGATTTGCTGGCATATTGAGTGCAGCACTTTCACAGCATCATCTTTCAGGATTTGAAATAGCTCAGCTGGAATTCATTCACCTCTTTGTTTGTAGCGATGCTTCCTAGGGGCCACTTGACTTTGCATTCCAGGATGTCTGGCTCTAGGTGAGTGACCACACCATCGTGGTTATTTGTGTCATGAACATGTTTTTTGTATAGTTCTTTTGTGTATTCTTGCCACCTCTTCTTAATATCTTCTGCTTCTGTTAGGTCCATACCATTTTTGTCCTTCATTGTGCCCATCTTTGCAAGAAATGTTTCCTTGGTATATCTAATTTTATTGAAAAAATGTCCAGTCTTTCCCATTCTATTATTTTCCTCTATTTCTTTGCATTGATCACTGAGGAAGGCTTTCTTACCTCTCTTTGCTATTCTTTGGAACTCTGCATTCACATGGGTATATCTTTCCTTTTCTCCTTTGCCTTTAGCTTCTCTTGTTTTCTCAACTATTTGTAAGGCCTCCTCATACAACCATTTTGCCTTTTTGCATTTCTTTTTCTTGGGGATGGTCTGGATCACTGCCTACTGTACAATGTCACAAACCTTTTAGAACTAACACCCCCAAAAGATGTCCTTTTCATTATAGGCAACTGGTATGCAAAGGTAGGAAGTCAAGAGATACCTGGGATAACAGGCAAATTTGGCCTTGGAGTACAAAACGAAGCAGGTCAAAGGTAACAGAGTTTTGCCAGGAGAATGCACTGGTCACAGCAAACACCCTCTTCCAACAACACAAGAGAAGACTCTACACACGGACATCACCAGATGGTCAACACCAAAATTAGACTGATTATATTCTTCGCAGCCAAAGATGGAGAAGCTTTATACAGTCAGTGAAAACAAGACCAGGAGCTGACTGTGGCTCAGATCATGAACTCCTTATTGCCAAATTCAGACTTCAATTAAAGAAAGTAGGGAAAACCACCAGAACATTCAGGTATGACCTAAATCAAATCCCTTACAATTATACAGTGGAAGTGGGCAGTATACCTGGCATCTACTTTATGTCAAAGGTGAAAATATGTACAAGTTACTGAGTAATAGCCAATGGCCTGGCCATCTGATCAGAGATCTGGAAAGAAAAGCATTGGAAGATTAGAGATAAGGGGATACGGGCTAGAGGTATGTGAGCAAACATGTGGGAAGGGACATGAAGTGTATTGTACATTAACACTAACCAAAAAGCATCTGTTAATATCATGAAGAAGTACTTAACTACTAAGTAGTCAAAACAACTAGCTAATTAAATGACTAGTCAGACTTTGTCACTGATCATCCCACAATTGTCACAATAGGTACAGAAATGAAGTAGCCATGTGGCAGACATGGAGGCTCTATATTGGCCCAAAAGCATGGCCTATCACATTTGGAGGCTGATTTAGTAACTGCTATCTGTGAATGACCAGCCTATTAGCAATAGAAACCAATGCTGAGCCATCAGTAGGGTACTGTTTGTTTCTCAAGGGAACCAGCTGGCCACTAGCATGTGCGTGAAAGTCGTTCAGTCATGTCTGACTCTTTGCAATCCCATGGACTATACAGTCCATGGAATTCTCCAGGCCAGAATACTGGAGTGGGTAGCCTTTCCCTTCTCCAGGGGATCTTCACAACCCAGGGATCAAACCCAGGTCAAACCCACATTGCAGGCAGATTCTTTACTAGCTGAGCCACAAGGGAAGCCCTGTTAACTATGCTGGGGCTTTGGCTCAAGCACAAGGGACTAGATACCAGTGTGAGTTAGGGTCTACCTTTCCTGCTCACAGCACCTCAGTTGGCACTACTATCTAGAGGAGTGAGAAGATAAGTACTTTTCCAAGATCTGTTGCAGTAAAAGAGCCTGTAGTTCATCTCACCTTCCTCTTCTTTGTTTCCTCTTAGGAATATGGGTCTATGATAACCATTAAGTTACTGCTCCCTGAACCTATGTGGAAAAGTGGATCTGTTTGGCGGATGAAGTGGATAGTAAAAGCCATGAAAATTTTACTTTCAGACATCTCACCTTGGGAAGAATGATTGACTGACAGCCCTAGCTGCTGTGCTGTGAATATCAGTGCATTTGCACGGAGTCCAGACTTCTCTCAGGCTGCTTGCTCCTAGGCAATGATTGGGTGAAATAGGTCATTCTTGGAAGGGCACAGGACTCCCCATAAGGTGACTTTGGCTAAGGACTCGTGACAGCTTCACATAACTTTCTTGGAACTGCACTGCAGTTAAAGATGCTTCTACCTCACTCCTTTCCTTCTCTTTCTTGTTTATCTAGAAGCAGACCTGCATCATGGTCTGATGTTTCTCTTGGCCACCCCCATCTCGCTGTTCCCCTTTATAGGACTTTTTTCAAAAAAATTTTTCATCCAGTCTCTTCTTGTCAGCTTCTCAAGAGACCTGAATTAACATACCCTCTGTAATCCTTTCCAACACTGTATATATAACAACATACACATACTCTGAACTGGATCAGAAGTTCAGATGATCAGTAACTCTTTTCCATCCCATCTCTCTTCTCCACAGGTCCTCAGCACCCCCCAAAAAAAAAAAAATGGACTCACGTTTAAAAAACAAATTAATAAAAGTTTACCATTAAAGTAAGGATGATGAGCAGAGCTGTCAGAGTAACCCAAGATGTAGAGGTAAGGACTTTACATTAAGGGATCAGTCTAAAGTTCTCTTTACTTTTATACTTTTAGCCTGTTTTCTCCTTGTCTTCTATGAAGTATCTGTTACACCTTTTGTGAGATGGGATAAGATCAGAAGTGAGCTCTTAGAAAAGTGCCCAACACTATGACTCCCCTACTGGATGTCACAAGCTATCAGATAAATTTTGAATGATTCAATATCCTGGTAGAAAAAGGAAAATTTCAGTTGTTTCAAACAGAGTAATTCACATCAAGAAAAAAAAATAACAGTGTATGAGCATCATTTATGATTTAAAAAAATGAAAATAATGGACCTTTGGAAGAAAGAATTCTAAAGCACAAGAAAAAATTAAACCAAGGATATAAGGACCAGGTTCTTCAGAGATTAAAGAAAAAAAAAAGCAACTAAATGACAAAATGGCAATATAGAAGAGACTATCATAGGAAGAAAGCAAATGTTCCACTTTCAAAAAGTGGAACATTTGCCTTCACAAAATATCACAGAAGTACAGGTGTTACATGTATCAGCTAAAATCCAGACATCAAAAAAGAACTCAAGAAAAATTCAAGTGTCTTGAGGGACTACAATACCAATACTAGGAAACTCTTTAAATTCCTAAATGACAGAATCTAGTAAAAATATAACAAATACATATTTAACTAATGTCTTACTTTAGGAGGCATCAGAGGATTTCCCAGTCCAAATTTTCTTCTGAACAACCAAATTAGAGTGATTAGATCAAATTGTGATAATGTTTACTTACATCTTGTACAACTAATTGGCCAACTATTTAAAAGATAACTCCTTAGAAGCATATCTTTCCAATGTTTCACCACTCTTACTAAGACTATTACCAAAGGCTGTGGTTAGTCCTTATGGTACCTTTGTAAGAATCAGAAAAAGGCATCCCCTCAGGAATTTTGGCTTCCACTCTAACCAGTAAAGAGTACAACCTTAATCCACTCATTCACCCATTCAGTGGATGAAATTACCACCAAATTTTGTCACAGAAAATTAAGACCAAGAGTCGTGAACTCCTTCATCTTTCATCTTCTCCACCTCAGATTTCACTCTGTCTTTGTACATTCCCTGTGTCTAGAAGACATGCTCTTTTGCTCCAGCCTCCTGGGCACTTCCTCCTCTCCCCTTCCAGGACCCAGTTATACCCATTTACATGCTCACACCATTACTCCCGTGCTCTCTGCAGCTTGTTTTCCTCAACTGTCACGTAGGTTCTAGTCTTCTGACTTAAGAAAAAATACACTAAATCTTTTCTTTACACTGTCCTCCAATGCCAAACTTATGGAAAAAGCATTATACGTGCATCTTTACCCTCACTTCTTCACCCCTCATTTGTCCCTCAGCCTTCTCACTATTGTATCTCATCTTAACCACTCTATTCATAAAAGGTCAGCCCTGACTCCCTAAGTCATGATAGTTTCTGTTTTTATCCTTCTTGATGTCTCTGCATCATTTGACTCTATCGACTTTCTTTAAATTTTTCTGCCACTGGCTTCTCAGAGACCTCTACCTCTCTGACTTCTCTTTCTAAGCTTATTATTCTGTCTTTTATTGATTTTTAAAAGGCAAGAAGAACAGCACATTCTCATCCTTATCTAAAGCTTTAATGATGTAATTTACTACTGAGTGTAAGGTCATTGAAAACTCGCACAAACTTCATATATTGATAGAAAATACATTTTATTTCATTAAGGAGAAATCATTCTAAATAATGTGTTATACTCCTTTGAAAGCAAAATTAAATATCTTAAGATGAGACCACAGCAATAAATGTTTAGTAGACTTTGATCCTATACTAAAAATACTTTAAAAAAGAATCATCATGGAAAATATTTTATGGGTAAAGAACTACTCTAAAAGGACTAAACAAAAGATAAGGATAAATGGGAACTTGAACAAGCACCAACTTGTGGAATGTACTTAGTAAAACAATTTAATCTTTTCTTTTCAATTACCCACTTACATTTATTCAGTGGGTCTGGTCCTTCCCTTGCTTCTCATTAAAACTTGGCTTTTCTTCTTATTCTCACATAAAAAGTTCACTGTGATGGCTCACTTTAAGATTCGTTCTTGACTTGAGATTTAGAGGGAGGTAGACACCACCTTTATGGCAGAAAATGAAGAGGAACTTAAAAGTCTCTTGAGGAAAGTGAAAGAGGAGAGTGAAAAAGTTGGCTTAAAGCTCAACATTGAGAAAATGAAGATCATGGGATCTGGTCCCATCACTTCATGGGAAATAGACGGGGAAACAGTGGAAACAGTGTCAGACTTTATTTTGGGGGGCTCCAAAATCACTGCAGATGGTGATTTCAGCCATGAAATTAAAAGACATTTACTCCTTGGAAGGAAAGTTATGACCAACCTAGATAGCATATTCAAAAGCAGAGATATTACTTTGCCAACAAAGGTCCATTTAGTCAAGGCTATGGTTTTTCCGGTGCATGTATGGATGGGAGAGTTGGACTGTGAAGAAAGCTGAGCGCCGAAGAATTGATGCTTTTGAACTGTAGTGTTGGAAAAGACTCTTGAGAGCCCCTTGGACTGCAAGGAGATCCAACCAGTCCATCCTAAAGGAGATCAGTCCTGGGTGTTCACTGGAAGGACTGATGCTGAAGCTGAAACTCCAATACTTTGGCCACCTCATGCAAAGAGTTGACTCATTGGAAAAGACTCTGATGCTGGGTGGGATTGCGGGCAGGAGGAGAAGGGAACGACAGAGGATGAGATGGTTGAATGGCATCACCGACTCGATGGACATAAGTTTGAGTGAACTCCGGGAGTTGGTGATGGACAGGGAGGCCTGGCGTGCTGTGATTCATGGGGTCTCAAAGAGTCAGACACGACTGAGCGACTGAACTGAACTGAACTGAAGGTGGTGCTAGTGGTAAAGAATCAGACTACCAATGCAGGAGACACAAGAGACTCAGGTTTGATCCCTAGGTCAGAAAAATCCCCTATAGAAGGAAATGGCAACCCGCTCCAGTATTCTTGCCTGGAAAATTCCATGGACAGAGGAGCCTGGCAGGCTACAGTCCATGGGGCAACAGAGAATCGGACGTGACTGAGCAACTAACAACAGCACACAGTATTTCGCAACTCTCTCTCAAATAAATTACTTCAACAAATGCCCAGCAAAACCACCATTTTATGTATGCTCTTGATGTGAGTGTTATAAATCTAAAATTCACAATTAACAATTTCCTTAGTTACCTGATACCTTAGAATCTCAGCTGAAACTTCCAGTTTAACATTCCATTTCACCTGGATGAAGAGATTTAAACAGGAGTGTACACCAGGGATTGGCTCTGAGACATTCTTATGAAAACAACCTGGTAAATGATTCAGAGGTGAGTATATGCGTGAAATCTCCAAAGTGGCATATGACATGAAACTTTCAATTAGTAAAATGCCAAGTCAATAGGATAAACTGTAGAAAGACGTAGGCTGGGTGAGTGGGCAGAGAAGTGGCAGATGAATGATCAAGGATAAGACAGAAGATGCTGTTAGGACAAAAATCCAACCATCATTGTCAGAGTAATGGTTTCTAGGGTATCAGCTACGACCCTGTGGAAGAATGGGGTTCAGAAAGGTATAAATCTACATGTGAAATAAAGTTCCTCTTTATAGTTCTTATGTTATCAGAGTCTTTTGCATGTTTGAACTAAAGTTCTTTATTAAAATCATTCTTCTTTTCAGTGAAGGACAAGGTGTTTGAATTTCAAAACCAAATTTCAGACTTCAGGATTTTACCTTCAGTCAGTATGTCCATATATATTGATAATTGAAATAGGTTCTTCAAACCTAAATTTATGATTCTTCACATAGAATCACTTAAAAGGTCTTTATTATAAATATGCTAATAAATTTTGCTTTTTGTTCTTATAAAAATGTATGTACCTCTTTCTCCATGCATTTTCTCCCTATTGTGCATGTGTGCATTGGTAATACAAATATGTAATTACTTGAGGTATATAAAAGTCTTCTGAAGAGTCTCAAGTTCTTTTCCTCCTCATTGAGAAAGTGAGGCATTGGATAGCTGGTACAATACCCACTAATAAAAATAAATGCCCTTCAGACAGGAATTAGATAAGCAGCTTGTTCCTGCAAAAGTTGAACTGCAGCCAGTCTTATACAAACTCATCTCATAAATACTTCTCACTGGAAAAAAAAATGAGAAGATGGATAGACTCAAAAATTTCCAGGAAGGTGCCAAGGATTCTGCTCAGGATTATCTCAGAGTGAAGCTTCCATCTGTAATAACAGTTGAACTTGCTCTGCTTTGTTTCATATTTTTTGTATCAGGACTTTGAAGTTTCTGCATGAGATGAAGTATTTTTCTCATTTCCCCCTTTTAAAACACCACATTTATTTTTTTTAAGTCCATTATTCTGCTCTATTGCTTACAGTATCATTTTAAGGTATAAAAAATATTTTGTGGCCAAGAAATATTTTATTACATCTCTATGGCTATGTAAATATTTATGTAACTTTTAAAATGCCTTGACTGATTGATTTTAGATTGTCTCAAATTCCATCTGTTTTCCTTGCCTCTCTGATACACCTTCAAACCCTATGTAACTCCCTATTTATTCCTGCTTCCTGGCCCATGAAGGTCACCTTCAAAATATTATCACCTTTATGTAATAAAGACATGTTCACTTTTAGTATGATTCTATTTAATCACCTAAAATGATTTCAATGTGAAGCATTACTATAAACCAATGTGAGTAATTTTCAAAGTAAACAAAAACTGAAGAAAAGGAATGCCAAAAATCTTAGCATGGGAACAAGCACATAACTTCTTTTCTGCTGAATTCTTCAAATATATAAGTACTATACTTTTTTCCCACAAATTATTCATGCTGTTTATACTCTCACTTTATATTTGCTGTACTGTTTTCTGTTTGGAGTATGACACTCTCTTATTTTAATTTTCATGTTAATAGCTCTCAAAACAGAAGTGGGTAGATTTTAGTTTTTAGCAGTTTTTGTTTTCCTTCAATACATTCTCATATTTAAATATGAAAGACATGAAAAGTGAAGGTCTATAAGTTTTTCTTTAATTAGAGGAATTTTTTACATTATATTTTTTTTAAAAAAGGAAAAAAATCTGGGCCTAGTAATTCATGGCTTTAAATTATTCATTTGGAATCTTAGGGACTTTTCTGGTGCTTCAGTCTCCCAATTTAAGAAAAAAAAAGCTAAGCAAAGTGCATATGAAGGCACTCTCAACTTCCCTGTGAAAGGTGGTGTAACAATTTTTTTCTGATGGGCTCCTGTAATTTTCCATCACAAATTAGTATTCAAGGTCCTTTCAAGCAGACACATCTTTCATACGCTCTAACTACATGGTTGACCTTGAAGTGGGAGTGGAAACCAGCCCAAATCACAATTTCTGCTCTAAACATTTTTATATGAGAGCATCAGGTTAAAAGAAATCAACCTGAAAGGAGAAAATGAGGAAATCCCAGAGGAGCCACACCCAGTCTGGGCAGAGGGTGGGCATAGAAGATAGGCCAGTCTTACCTGCCTGTCTTGCTGACCAAGGGTATGGCAGCAGGTTGGGCTCACTGCATTCATATATAAGAAAACCACCACCTCCACCTGAAAAAAGTGCTGAGGACATTGAGTTTTTATAGCCCTGTGAGGCAGGTGGTATTATTATCCCTATATTTTACAGACGAGAAAACTGTATTTCAGGTCATTTTTAGCACCAGTTCGGGAATTGGCCAACTGCCTGAGTGAGTCATGGTCCAGATGCTCAACCTTGCAGCTACAAGGGACCAAGACAATTACCCCATGTTTCTGACTCTCCCTGCTTTAGCGCAACATATACCCTGAATATTTGATAATATAGGCTTAAAAATGACTCTATATTATACAGATTATCATACAAATATCTTTGTTAATAAACATTTATTTTCAGTATTCGAATCACCAACTATTTCAGTGCTAATTTTCACTTTGGCCATTTGTACCAATGTAAGGAAACACTGGCATGGATATTGGAAGCAGGCAATTCGCCCACCCAGCAGGATCATGCTCCTTACACAAGCAAGCCAAACAGTGAAATTTGCAGTCACATTATCCTTTAAAATTAAAGCTAGAATTGAAGAAAACTGCCACCAGGGGGCAATACATCTATTACCACATGGTCATAGCAAATTTGTTGCCAGCAGCCATATTTTGTTTGGTTCAAGGGGTTCACTGACTTGTTTAAATTTATCTGGTTAAGTAAAACTTAAATTTCACTTGTTTTAATTGATTTTAAATGTAAGTCAACATTTAAAGATCAGGAGTGTTCACATAAAACTTACGGTTTTTCAGTTTTTCTGGAAAAATCAGAATATCTAGCAATTACTGGCTCTGTGTTTTTTCAAGATAACAATTGGCTATAGCTGACGCCAGCTACCCCACTGGATAGCCAGGCTGTCTCCAGCACTCCATCATTCATATAATATACGTACATGTGCTTACACTCAGCCTGCTTCAGCTTACCTGCCTGGCCTCTGTAGCATTTTAGTGTATGAACTTATCCAAATAATCAGGCTAAGGCAGGAAGTATGGTTACAAGACAAATTATATACATTAACAGTTTTAGACTTCTATGAGTAAAAATTATAACTTCTATTGCTAAAAACAATATTGTGCCACCAAAGAATACAATAATTGAACATTAATATAGAAATCAACATATTTTTAAATGACCAAATTTTAAGTATAATTTTATATGTTTTTCACTAACACTTAAGTACTTTATATTACCTTATTCTAACACTATTCTTATCATCTCACTGAAATAGAAATTTGGACATTCATCCTAAATCCAGATCCTGAAGGAATCAAGGCCCTCCTAGAGAGGCTATATCTTTGGATACTTCAAAACCAATTTGGCATCTGCTCATTCTCTGAGTTTCAAGTAAATGCAAGCATTATACAGTTGCCATGAAAAACTTGTTTAGATGCAGTTTCCTAACTTCTTCCCTATCTCATTCTCTCTCTAGCAAGTGGAAAGAAACTGCTGGAGGAGATAAGAAAGACATCACCCTCCTCCATTTTGCCTTCTCCTCACTCTTCTGTGAGCTCACTCACAATCCAAACAGGCAGAGAGAGCTAGTAATGGTTTCTAAGGTCCGTGATACAGTGAAGATATTTTTTTGTGTGCTCACTATCCAGAATAAAATTTCTGATTTCATAGTGAAGCTATTGTTGCTCTATAGAGCTAGTTTGGGTGGCAGACAGAGCTCTAGCTTTGAGTGAAAAACACTTAGTTTGAATTATCACTCTATCACTCACTGAGTATTCATTAGTATTTACTTGTACCCTTAATTTTCTTGACTATAAGATGGTGATAACACTGAAAATGAAAGAGAAGATCTCTCAGTCATGCCCTACTCTTTGCAATCCCATGGACTATACAGTCCATGGAATTCTCCAGGCCAGAATACTGGAGTGAGTAGCCTTTCCCTTCCCCAGGGGATCTTCCCAACCTAGGGATCGAACCCAGGTCTCTTGCATTGCAGGAAGATTCTTTACCAGTTGAGCCACCGGGGAAGCCCAAGAATACTGGAGTGGGTAGCTAATCTCTTCTCCAGGGGATATTCCCAATCCAGGAATGAAGAGGGGTCTCCTGCTTTGCAGGTGGATTCTTTACCAACTGAGCTATCAGGGAAACCCCAATGATAATACTATTTGCCCTTAATAATTACCTCATATTATTGTAAAGAATCAAAATAATACATATGATAAGAACAAAGTATAGGACATTATACCAGATACTACAGTTTGGAAAATGCTTTGGAAACAAACTGACCAAAGATGGCTATTTTTCCAATCCTGAGGATCTAATAATTAGGATGCAGATGAACAAGGTCTAAGAAAGAGTGAAAGAGACTTTAGTCAATAGTTAATGCGTCCTTGGGGAAGATGGCAGAGTAGGAAGCACCAGCAATATCTCTTCATCTAGATAACAATTGTACTCACAGAATCTGATGTAACAGTTTTGAAACTCTGAAGTCTTTTGAAGACTTGCAACTTCCAGGGAAAGGCTTAGATGGCAAATTTTGGTTAATTTTGAACAATTTCAGCTCTTAGCACAGTGAGTGAGTGAGCGAAGTCGCTCAGTCGTGTCTGACTCTTTGCAACCCATGAACGCTAGGCTCCTCTGTCCATGGGATTTTCTAGGCAAGAGTACTGCAGTGGGTTGCCATTTCCTTCTCCAGGGAATCTTCCCGACCCAGGGATCAAACCCAGGTCTCCCGCATTGTAGACAGGCGCTTTACCATCCGAGCCACCAGAGAAGTCTGTAGCAGCTATAATTCTCCACATCCCAGATCCCAAACTGCCAAGCCAATCTTGACAAAATGAACAAAACTAGAGGTATCATGCTCCCTGACTTCAGACTATCTTACAAAGCTACAGACTTCAGAAACAGTATGGTACTGACACAAAACAGACACATAGGTCAACAGAACAGAAAAGACAGCCAGAAATAAATTCATGTTCTTATGGTCAATTAATCTACAACAAAGGAGCCAAGAATATACAATGAGGAAAAGATAGTCTCTTCAGTGAGTGGTACTGGGAAAATGGGACAGCCACATGTAAAAGAATAAAATTAATTACAGTATTTTTCACAGTATATACAAAAATAAAGTAAAAATGGATTAAGGACCTAAATGTAAGACCAAAAATCATAAAACTTCTAGAAGAAAACATAGGCAATACACTCTTTGACATAAATTATAGCAATTATTTTTTTGGATCTGTCTCCTCAGGCAAACAAAAGCAAAAATTAAAAAGTGGGGTCTAATTGAATTTTAAAGCTTTTGCAAAGTAAAGGAAATAAAAGAACAATCTACTGAGTGGTAGAAAATATTTGCAAATTAAATAACAGATAAAAGGTTAATATACAAAATATATAAATAGCTCATACAATACAAAAAAAAAACCCAAACAATCCAATTTAAAAATGGGCATAAGACCTGAATAGATATTTTTCCAAAGAAGACAGATGGCCAACAGGCACATGAAAAGATGTTCAACATCGCTAATCATCAAAGAAATGCAAATCAAGATGACAATAAGATATCGCCTCACACATCAGAAAGGCTGTCATCATAAAGATAACAAATAACAAATGTTGGCAAGGATATGGACAAAAGGGAACCCTTGTACATCATTGATGGGAACGTAAATTGGTGTAGCCAATTTTACTACGGAAAATGGTATGGAGGTTCTTCAGAAAACTAAAAATAGAACTACCATGTGCAGCGCTAAGTCGCTTCAGTTGTGTCCGACTCTTTGCAACCCTACGGGCTATAGCCTGCCAAGCACTTCTGTCCACGGGATTCTCTAGGCAAGAATACTGGAATGGGTTGCCATGCCCTCCTCCAGGGGATCTTCCCAACTCAGGGATTGAGCCCATGTCTCTTACGTCTTCTTCATTGGTGGGCAGGTTCTTTACCACTAGCACCACATGGGAAGCTGATCCAGCAATTCCACTCTTGCATATATATTCAAAGAAAAAAAAAATACTAACATATATGGAATATTACTCAGCCATAAAAAACAAAATAGTGCCATTTGTAGTGACATGGATGGACCTAGAGATTGTTATACTGAGTGAAGTAAGTCAGAGAAAGACAAATATCATTTGATATTGCTTATATGTGGACTCTAAAAAATAAAGCAAGTGAATATAATAAAACAGAAACTCACTTATAGATATAGAGATTACCAGCAGGGAGAGGTCAGAGCAAAGAGGTAATATAAAATAAGCAAGCTACCAGGATATATTACACAGGACAGGGAATATAGCCAATATTTTATAATAACTTTAAATGGAGTACAAACTATAAAAATAATCAATCACTATGCTGTACACATATTCAGTTCAGTTCAGTCACTCAGTTGTGTCTCTTTGCAACCCCATGGACTGCAGCATGCCAGGCTTCCCTGTCTGTCACCAACTCCCGAAGCTTGCTCAAACTCATATCCATCAAGTCAGTGATGCCATCCAACCATCTCATCCTCTGTCGTCCCCTTCTCCTCCTGCCTTCAATCTTTCCCAGATCAGGGTCTTTCCCAATAAGTCAGTCCTTCATATCAGGTGGTCAAAGTATTGGAGCTTCAGCTTCAGCATCAGTCCTCACAATGAATATTCAGGACTGATTTCCTTTAGGATTGACTGGTTTGATCTTCCTGTGGTCCAAGGGAGTCTCAAGAGTCTTCTCCAACACCACAGTTCAAAAGCATCAATTTTTCAGTGCTTAGCTCAGCTGTACACATGAAACGAGTGTAATATTATAAATCAACTATATTTCAATAGGAAGAAGGAAGAAAAGAAAAAGAAAAAACAACTCTCTTAAAGATGCTGAAAGAACTAAAGACATGGCAGAATTCAAGAAAACAACACATAAAAAAATAGAAATATCAATAAAGAGATATAAAACCTAAAAAGAAATCAAAAAGAAATTCTGGAGCTGAAAAGTATAATAACTGAAATGAGAGACTCACTATAGAAACTTAAAAGCAGATTTGAGCAGGTGGGGAAAAGAATCAGTAGACTCGAAATTGGACAATAGAAATAAGACAATAAAAAATTATCCTCATAAATTTTTATTTATGAGGAACATAAAGAAAAGGACTGAAGAAAAGTGAACAGAGCATAAGGGACCAGTAGGATACCATCAAGCAGATCAGCATACAGACAGTGGGAGTCCCAGAAGAAGAGACAGTGAAACAGGTAGAATACTTAAAGAAATGAAGGACAAAATTTCCATATTTGATAAAAGTCTTGAATATACATATTAAGAAAACAAAACACTGATAGAGCTTCAGTTTTACAGATGGAAAGAGCTGTGGGTAGTGATGGATGCACAAGACCACCAAACACATCTTATTACCTAATACCACTGAAGTGAAGTGCTAGTCACTCAGTCGTGTCTGACACTTTGTGACCACATAGACTGTAGCCCACCAGGCTCCTCTGTCCATGGAATTCTCCAGGCAAGAATACTGGAGTGGGTTGCCATTCCCTTCTCCAGGGGATTTTCCTGACCCAGGGATAGAACCCAGGTCTCCTGCATTGCAGGCAGATTCTTTACTGTCTGAGCCACCAGGGAAGCCCAATACCACTGAACTGTACACTCAAAAATAGTTAAGATGGCAAATTTTAAGTTATGTGTATTTTGCCACAATAAATAATTGGAAAAAAATCCATAATGAGGGCCTAGTGAATGTTTGGAGTAATGGAGTTTCCTTTGGGGTGTTGAAAATATTCTAAAATTGACTGGGGTGATGGTCACACAATTCTGTGAAATATACTAAAAATGATTGAATTACATACTTTAATAGGGTTGATCACATGGTATATAAATTATACTTCAAAAAAGCGGTTATAAAATCATAATAATGATAACATTCTTAATGAGCAGTTAATGAGTCCTTAAAATTCTGCCAATTATGTGGTCTTAATTTTATAGTAGGACATAGACTCTGAAACATACCAGACCATAGGATTCCTTTGTCATATGCAATCTTTCATTGATCAATAATTGAATAAACAAACTGAACCTTAAAATATGGACATCAAAATACAGTCTCTTTCAGCCCCACCATAACTAAACTTAAAACTTGAGTGCTACAAAGTAAGAGAGAATAGTTCAGGATTTTAAAAACGGGATAATCAATCCTCTATATTCAGAATGTTTCTTAGCTAAATTTTTGATCAAACAAATATTGCTTCTCTTGCAATTATATTAATATATAATCAAGAATTTAAGGATTTCAAAATAAAGCCATAGCAAAACACATTTTGTGAGAATTGCTCAGAACTACTAATTACCTGTCCTGCTCTCTCCCCTTTTAAATGCATAAGGAAACTGAAGCATGCCATCTCATCATAGGGGAAAATATGATGATGTATCATAAACAATTTCTATGGGCAGAGCTAGTATCCATGAGTACTAGTACTATCCATCAGTACTAGTACTATCCATCAGTACTAACACTGATGAGATTCTTTAAAATTTTGACTTCTAGAATCCAGGAAGCCTGCCAGTTTGGAGGAAAATCTATATCTTTAAACTTGGAGACAATTAGGAAAATAAAATAATTTTCTTTGGAAATTAAAAGTATCAAGCAGGTCTTCATGTCAGTGAGGTATCAGAATGAGACAAGTGGAGGATTTGGCCCTATCTCTCTGGGTCCTCCATCATTTTCTGAGCATCACCGAGCACTGGGAAATGCAGAAGGGTCAGCATACCTCACGGATTCCCTGCAGAATATCTACTGTAGTTCAGCTTTTTCTGCTCTGCTTGGACCTATCACCCAGTGGATCACTTCAGTAAAGATAATATATCAGCACTTTACATCCAGTTCACTTTTCTAGTAGAACTAAAATTGTCATGACTGTACTTTTTGTTTATTAAGTCTTGAAATTGGTTTGGATATTTCATTTATATTGTTTATCTTTATTCTTCTTTCCCTCTAATGTCCAATCCATACTGACTCACATTTCAAAATATTTCTCCATTTCCACTCCTGGGACCTAAGTCCAATCCACTATCATCTCTCACCTGGGAACCTCAGCAACAGCTTTTTAACTAGTGTTCTTGATTCCACTTTTTGCCCTCTTCATCACATTTTCTACCTTGCAGGCCCATCAGATCACAATTTCCCCACCAAAAATCCTCCAGAGGCTTCCCATTGCACAACTTGTTATTGGACCTCTTCTCTCTTCTTGCTCTGGTCACACTCATCTTATTGCACCTACTCTCTCTCATTTGCTATCCCTCCACCTTGAGAGCTCTTTGTGTGGCAAGTCCTTTGTGTCATTCCAGGCTACAGTTTAATGTTGCCAGCTCAAAGAAACCTACGGTCAGAAGTGATACTCCTTCACCCTGGTCACCCACTATCACACCATGTTTGATGTGGTTCTCCGTGGTTCAGTTCAGTTCAGTTGCTCAGTTGTGTCTGATTCTGCGACGCCATGGACTGCAGCACACCAGGCTTCCCTGTCCAATACAAATTTTCAGAGCTTACTCAAACTCACGTCCATTGAGTCAGTGATGCCATCCAACTATATCATCTTGTGTCATCCCCTTCTCCTCCTGCCTTTAATCTTTCCCAGATCAGGGTCTTTTCCAATGAGTCAGTTCTTCACATGAGATGGCCAAAGTATTTGAGTTTCAGCTTCAGCATCAGTCCTTCCAATGAATATTCAGGACTGATTTCCTTAAGGATGGACTGGTTAGATCACCTTGCTGTCCAAGAGACTCTCAAGAGTCTTTTCCAATACCACAGTTCAAAAGCATCAGTTCTTCAGTGCTCAGCTTTCTTTATAGTCCAGCTCTCACATCCATACATAACTACTGGAAAAACCAAAGCTTTGACTAGACAGACTTTTGTTGGCAAAGTAATGTCTATGCTTTTTAATATGCTGTCTAAGTTGATCATAACTTTTCTTCCAAGAAGCAAGTGTCTTTTAAATTCATGGCTTCAGTCACCATTTGCAGTGATTTTAGAGCAAAAAAAAAAGAAAAAGTCTGTCACTGTTTCCGTTGTTTCCCCATCTATTTGCCATGAAGTGATGGGACCAGATTCCATCCATGATCTTAGTTTTCTGAATGTTGCATTTTAAGCCAACTTTTTCACTCTCCTCTTTCACTTTCATAAAGAGGCTCTTTAGTTCTTCTTCTCTTTCTGCCATAAGTGTGCTGTCATCTTCATATCTGAGGCTATTGATATTTCTCCCAGCAATCTTGATTCCAGCTTGTGCTTCATCCAGCCTGGCATTTTGCATGATGTACTCTGCCTATAAGTTAAATAAGCAGGGTGACAATATACAGCTTTGACATACTCCTTAGCCTATTTGGAACCAGTCTGTTATTCCATGTCCAGTTCTAACTGTTGCTTCTTGACCTGCATACGGATTTCTCAGGAGGCAGGTCAAGTGGTCTGGTATTCTCCATGGTTACCATTCTCTAAAATTACTTTGTTCATTTCCTTATGTGTTTTTTGATATTTCTAACTCCATACAGTGTGCGCTAAGAGTAGAACCTTTCTGTTTTATTGACAGCTGTTCCTACAGCACAAAGAATATATTAGCATATGACAGGGATTCAAAAACCATTTGCTGAATGAATAAATGAAAACCAAATTTGATTCTTCTTTCAAGATGGAATGTCTCTCAATTTCATCCAAAACTTAGAGGCTCAGTGACTCAGTCTTGTCAGCTTATTATATTATCCTTGGTTTCAGTTCAGTTCAGTTCAGTTCAGTCACTCAGTCATGTCCGACTCTTTGCGACCCCATCAATTGCAGCACACCAGGCCTCCCTGTCCATCACCAACTCCCAGAGTTCACTCAGACTCACGCCCATCAAGTCAGTGATGCCATCCAGCCATCTCATCCTCTGTCGTCCCCTTCTCCTCCTGCCCCCAATCCCTCCCAGCATCGGAGTCTTTTCCAATGAGTCAACTCTTCACATGGAGTGGCCAAAGTACCGGAGTTTCAGCTTTAGCATCCTTGGTTTAGTGGGGTTAAAAAAAAAAAAATTTTATAGACCAAATTTTGCATTTTGGGCCCTACTTCACAGTACTAGGCTCCATGTGAAATTTCTAATCAAATATCTTCTCTTTCAACTTATTGTTTTCAAACCTACAAAAGAGCTGAATGAAAAATACAGAGTACCCATCTACTCTCAACCTAAATTCAACAAAGGTTAACATTTTGCCACATTTGCAATCTTTCTCTCCCTCTCTCCACACACACACACACAAACACACACACACACACACACATATACACACACTCCTCTCTAAACAATTATAGTGATGACTGTCAAATAGTAATTTTCTATTATTCCTTCTATATTTACTAACTGACCATTACTCACAACCAACGACTTCTTCACACTAGAGCATATGGAGGCAGATTTTTATTAACAGTGAAGTCACGATGTACTTTTGAGTCAACCTCATTAATACAGTCCCTCAACAGAGACAATACATGGGGTTCAAAGCCCTAAATACTGGAATTTACCAGTCATAAAAGTAAAATTCTGAAATTGTCATTTTTCTTCTATCAGTATAACAACTGCAAAAGTGTATCTATATTATTGTGTGATTTTCATTTTTCCATCCAGTCTACAGACATTTTAAGTTATTTGGTTACTAACACTAAACTCAAAAGGAAAGAAATTGATATGTGTTTGAGATGTAAGACATATCTGAAAATGAATGAAGGCTAACTTTAAATGTGTAAAACATTTTCAGTTGGACCCAGAGAACTGAAGAGGAAACCTTGCAGTCAACCTTTCATTGTTGCCACTAGTAGTGAGGCACTGATGCATTATTGCTATAATGCAGTCCAGATATTCTCAACAAGCAGATAAAACAAGCATAATTTCTTAAGTTTAAAAATATTAAGTTGAATGCTTGTCACCAGCAAGCTTAATTAATAATATTTTCTTCACAGGTTAGTATTAGGACTAGTCTGATGGGGGAGGTTGTGCGGAAGAGGAGTCAAGGGGAGCCAATCTGGAATTTGAAATTCTCTACAGATATAGGAATTAGTTCTTTTCAGAGTTTTAATATTGGATTTTCCACTAACCAAAAGATTGGAACTTGAATTGCTTGACTAGTGAGAAACCTCGTATGTGTTCATTCATTCATCAAACATGAATGGAGTTCATCACGCCACCTACATGCCAAAGTGCTGGGAACCCCCAGGTGAAATACAACAGTTTTAATATCAAGGGTCATCACTGACAAGAAAATCATATAGAAAATAAATTTTTAAACAATTTATTTAAAAGTAAAATATATAAAATCTGCAGTAGCTTTGAGAGGATGCAAGGTAGGAATGTGTAGACAATTAACAAACATCACACAGACACTTGATGAAATAGTTATGGAACTGAAATCCAAATGCAGTTTCACTTATCAAACTTTATTCCCTAAGGAGTGGGGAGACTTCATCTGCCCCAAAGAACAGGCACCTTTACTTAATTTGCAGAAAGACTGCACAGGCTGTGTCCCTGGATCCAAATGTTCACCTTTAAAACTAAAAACATTAAGAAGAGTGACAATACTCTGCACTCAACCAAGGGCCTTATCTATAATTTTCTCACATGTACAGAATTCAAGAGCATATTTTTCTAGATATCCAGGTAAATATTTTGGGTTTACAATAAGCTATAGCAATAGACTTTTTTTTAACATGCCGCTTAAGATCTACTTCAACAGCATAGTTGAAGAACATTTGAGATGCCATATGTTAAATAAAACAAAATACTCATATCTTACTTATATTTGTATTATGCTATAAAATTTTAAGAATATATTTTAAGAATTTTAAGAATAACATGTTATTATTATTATTATTGTATTACTCAATAAAAATGCCAACATCCAGCATAAACGGCAATCACTTATTTTTTTGACAAGACTACTTTCCTTTACATTGTTTAAAATTTTAAAATTTGTGGCTCCACATAAAATTAGAGAATGTGGCTTAATCTTTTAAAATCTAAAGTGCTGATGTGAAGTTTAAAGTCCACTTCATTTTTATCCAGTTTCAATTTGCTCTGGAACACCTGGAAGCATTCCTCATGCTTAAAGAAAGCAGTTTGTATGCTCGTGCTCACAAAAAATCATACTGTGAAACTAAACACAAAACAAAACTTTGTGTGGGTATTTATTTTATTGAACCTAGAATCTGATAGCTTTCCAGTAGGCCAATCTAAGACATAATAATTTTTATTTCTTGAGTGACAAATTTTATTAAGTGTTCATTGTAAAGCATTGCAAAATTAAGCCAAGAAAAATATGGTTTCTGCCTTCAAAGGGATAAGGTCATTTTGGCATTGAAATATCTATTTTCAGAAAGCTCATAGCAGTACCAGTATGGGTAGGATATGGGCAAAAGTGTTTAGCTGTCTTCCTATGTTTTGCTCTCTCTTTGAGGCATCCAATAGCCTCCTCCTTATCTCTCAGCAGCCTCATGGCTCAGCTCTGGAAATTTTCCCTGTTCCAACTCACTTTTTTATTATGCCTGTATCAAAATCACTTGCCTGTAATCTATTTTCTTAGGGACTAGTTGCCAAAATGACAACTAGCTAATCTGGTAAATTAATCCATGCTAAAGCTTCTTGTGAGGCACAGTCAGCTCCCAGTCTTGTTTTTGCTGACTGTATAGAGCTTCTCCATCTTTGGCTGCAAAGAATATAATCAATCTGATTTCAGTGTTGACCATCTGGTGACTTCCATGTGTAGAGTCTTCTCTTGTATTGTTGGAAGAGGGTGTTTGCTATGACCAGTGAGTTCTCTTGGCAAAACTCTATTAGCCTTTGCCCTGCTTCATTCTGTATTCCAAGGCCAAATTTGCCTGTTACTCCAGGTGTTTCTTGACTTCCTACTTTTGCATTCCAGTCCTCTATAATGAAAAGGACATCTTTTTTGGGTGTTAGTTCTAAAAGATCTTGTAGGTCTTCAAAGAACCGTTCAACTTCAGCTTATTCAGCATTACTGGTGGGGCATAGGATTGGATTACTGTGATATTGAATGGTTTGCCTTGGAGATGAACAGAGATTATTCTGTCATTTTTGAGATTGCATCCAAGTACTGCATTTCGGACTCTTTTGTTGACCATGATGGCTACTCCATTTCTTCCAAGGGATTCCTGTCTGCAGCAGTAGATATAATGGTCATCTGAGTTAAATTCATCCATTCCAGTCCACTTTAGTTCACTGATTCCTAGAATGTCAACATTCACTCTTGCCATCTCCTGTTTTATCACTTCCAATTTGCCTTGATTCATGGACCTAACATTCCACGTTCCTATGCAATATTGCTCTTTACAGCATCAGCCCTTGCTTCTATCACTGGTCACATCCACAACTGAATATTGTTTTTGCTTTGGCTCCATCCCTTCATTCTTTCTGGAGTTATTTCTCCACTGATCTCCAGTAGCATATTGGGCACCTATCAACCCGGAGAGTTCCCCTTTCAGTGTCCTATCATTTTGCCTTTTCACACTGTTCATGGGGTTCTCAAGGCAAGAATACTGAAGTGGTTTGTCATTCCCTTCTCCAGTGGACCACATTCTGTCAGACCTCTCCACCATGACCCCCCCCCCCCAATCTTGGGTGGCCCCTCAGGGCATGGCTTAGTTTCATTGAGTTAGACAAGGCTGTGCTCCATGTGATCAGATTGACTAGTTATCTGTGATTATAGTTTCAGTGTGTCTGCCCTCTGATGCCCTCTCGCAACACCTACTGTCTTACTTGGGTTTCTCTTACCTTGGACGTGGGGTATCTCTTCACGGCTGCTCCAGCAAAGTGCAGCCGCTCGCTGCTCCTTACCTTGAGTGAGGGGTATCTCCTCATGGCTGCCCCTCCTGTCCTTGAATGTGGAGTAGCTCCTCTCAGCCCTCCTGCGCCAGTGCAGCCACCGCTCCTTGGATGTGGGGTTGCTCCTCTCAGCAGCCACCCCGACCTCAGGCGTGGGGTAGCTCCTCTTGGCCACAGCCCCTGACCTCGAACATTTCATGCAAAGATGGGCTTGATAAAGGACAGAAATGGTATGGACCTAACAGAAGCAGAAGATATTAAGAAGAGGTGGCAAGAATACACAGAAGAACTGTACAAAAAAGATCTTCACATCACGATGTGTGATCACTCACCTAGAGCCAGACATCCTGGAATGTGAAGTCAAGTGGGCCTTAGAAAGCATCACTATGAACAAAGCTATTGGAGGTGATGGAATTTCAGTTGAGCTATTTCAAATTCTGAAAGATGAGGCTGTGAAAGTGCTGCATTCAATATGCCAGCAAATTTGGAAAACTCAGCAGTGGCCACAGAACTGGAAAAGGGCAGTTTTCATTCCAATTCCAAAGAAAGGCAATGCAAAAGAATGCTCAAACTACCGCACAATTGCACTCATCTCACATGCTGGTAAAGTAATGCTCAAAATTCTCCAAGCCAGGCTTCAGCAATACATGAACCATGAACTTCCAGATGTTCAAGCTGGTTTTAGAAAAGGCAGAGGAACCAGAGATCAATTTGCCAACATCTGCTGGATTATCAAAAAAGCAAGAGAGTTCCAGAAAAACATCTATTTCTGCTTTATTGACTATGCCAAAGCCTTTCACTGTGTGGATCACAATAAACTGTGGAAAATTCTGAAAGAGATGGGAATACCCGACCATCTGACCTGCCTCTTGAGAAACCTGTATGCAGGTCAGGAAGCAATAGTTAGAACTGGATATGGAACAACAGACTGGTTCCAAATAGGAAAAGGAATATACTGTCACCCTGGTTATTTAACTTATATGCAGAATACATCATGAAAGATGCTGGGCTGGAAGAATCACAAGCTGGAATCAAGATTGCCGGGAGAAATATCAATAACCTCAGATACACAGATGACACCACCCTTATGACAGAAAGTGAAGAGGAACTCAAAAGCCTCTTGATGAAAGTGAAAGAAGAGAGTGAAAAAGTTGGCTTAAAGCTCAACATTTAGAAAACAAAGATCATGGCATCTGGTCCCATCACTTCGTGGGAAATAGATGGGGAAACAGTGGAAACAGTGTCAGACTTTATTTTTGGGGGCTCCAAAATCACTGCAGATGGTGACTGCAGCCATGAAATTAAAAGACGCTTACTCCTTGGAAGGAAAGTTATGACCAACCTAGATAGTATAATAAAAAGGAGAGACATTAGTTTGCCAGCAAAGGTCCATCTAGTCAAGGCTATGGTTTTTCCAGGGGTCATGAATGGATGTGAGTGTTGGACTGTGAAGAAAGCTGAGTGCCGAAGAATTGATGCTTTTAACCTGTGGTGCTGGAGAATACTCTTGAGAGTCCCTTGGACTACAAGGAGGTCCAACCAGTCCATTCTAAAGGAGATCAGTCCTGGGTATTCATTGGAAAGATTGATGCTAAAGCTGAAACTCCAATACTTTGGCCACCTCATGTGAAGATTTGAGTCATTGGAAAAGACTAATGCTGGGAGGGATTGGGGGCAGGAGGAGAAGGGGACAACAGAGGATGAGATGGCTGGATGGCATCACCGACTCGATGGACATGAGTTTGAGTGAACTCCAGGAGTTGGTGATGGACAGGGAGGCCTAGCGTGCTGCGATTCATGGGGTCGCAAAGAGTCGGACATGGCTGAGTGATTGAACTGGACTGAACTGAAAGCTTGTTCTAATTTTATCCTTTCAAGTATTATATTTACATTTTACTCTCTTTTTAGAGGCAATACATAAATGCATATTAATGACTCTAACAGTCAGGATTTCAACATGCACAACTGATCTTCTAGTGTCCATCATAAATCTTTTGAGGGCCTGCCAATATCGTTTCCTTGTCCTAAGGGCTGGGGGAAAAAGAAGTGGTTTAAGTCTTTGCATTGCTTAGAAGAGTTCCTAATAGCATGCTTACCAACATTTGTGAGAGGCAGGTGGTTTCTTCCTCACCTTTGTAGAATTCTCTGTTTCCATAAGCCCAGCTTAGTTTCCCACAGTTTCTGTTTGAAGAAAACTTATTTCTCATAAAAGCGATGCCAGTGGCATTTGAGGAAGGACAATTCTTTTTTTTTAATAGAATGGTATTATTCATGGCAGGATACTTTAGCATCTGGTCTCAACCTGGAGAAGGAAATGGCAACCCACTCAGGTGTTCTTGCCTGGAGTATCCCAGGGATGGGGGAGCCTGGTGGGCTGCCGTCTATGGGGTTGCACAAAGTTGGACACGACTGAAGTGACTTAACAGCAGTAGCAGCAGGTCTCAACCTACTAAATTCCAATAGCATTTCCCCTGCCATTCTACCTGCCTCATCACTGTGACAACCAACATGACTCTCATACATTTCCAAATGTGTGGAACAATCTTGGTGAGAACTTTTAGGCAACCCTCTTTAGAGTCGGTTAGAATCTTCCCTAATGGGGAGCACAACATGCCCCTCCAAGTGGTCGAGTTGCCTTGGACCTACAGTGACCATGTCTCTGTTCAGGAATACAGTGTGTGAATGGGCAAAAGTTGACATAAATGTTTCCCTTTAATATCCTCAAACTAATTCCAGTTTATTATCTTACCATGAGTTAGAAATATAGACTAAAATGTTGTGAAAATTTTTTTGAAAATAAAGGTTTTCTTCAGATGGGGGCTTAGTGAGGACTCATAGGGTGCTTTGACATTGATCTTTCTAAAACTGTGACAGGTTTCCTGGAAGAAACTATTCCCTTGGGGATAACATAGCTTCAGAATTTCACCTAACTACAGTTGGAGACCTCTTTGGTCACATTCAGAGGATCATTTTAAAGAATCAGTACATAAGGAAAAGTGAGAATGGAAGTACCATTGTCTCAAATGCCATGGTAATCCATTAAAAAATTGATTTAAAAAAATTCTCACTTGACACAATTTTAATGTCAATTTCTTAATAAAAATAATAAGTCAATTTTATTAATTTTTCCCAAACTTATGACTAAATGGTTTAAAGATATGGGTAAGGATAATAACTATATAACATCATAACAAAATGCATTTTCAGTTTATGGTGGGTAAATCAAAGTTTCAGGGGCCATAAAGAGTTTCATTGAAGGAGTAAAGTCCTTCTGTTTTCCTTTAGATAAGATAAATGTGTAGAAGGTTCATGAATGGCATTAATACTATTTTATTTAATAATTCTCAGAGAACATAACTGACAAGTAAATCAATGGAAAGTAAATTTTGAAACAATTTTTTTAAGCAAAATATATAATATCTGTAGTAGCTTTGAGAGGAAGCAAGGTAGGAACATGGCTTTTGAGAATATGGACATGTTGTCACAATATTAACGGTATTTCCAAAGTAAGGATTAAGGGTGGCTCCATTTTAAATACTGGACTTTGGGGACATAATATTGCTGATTTGGTGTGACATAGGTGGTGAGAAGGCAATGGCACCCCACTCCAGTACTCTTGCCTCGAAAATCCCATGGACAGAGGAGCCTGGTAGGCTGCAGTCCATGGGGTCGCTGAGAGTTGGACACGACTCAGTGACTTCACTTTCACTTTTCACTTTCATGCATTGGAGAAGAAAATGGCAACCCACTCCAGTGTTCTTGCCTGGAGAATCCCAGGGACGGGGGAGCCTGGTGGGCTGCTGTCTATGGGGTCACACAGAGTCGGACACGACTGAAGCGACTTAGCAGGTGATGAGATTGTTGATTAGGTGGATAAGAAAGCTGATTATATTTCTTCCCTAATTGTCCACATTTTGGTCAGATGCCAGTTTAGGAAAATACAGTGACCCTGCTTCAAATTCAGGAATGCATGGACCATGCTGGTATTACTCTGTCTCCAGTGACTGGGCAGATGCTAAACACATAGGAGGCCCTCAAAGGAATGATGAGTTGAAAAAAAATTCACTCCTTTCTTCTAGTGTGATAGCCACAGCTCTTGGTCATTCTTCCTCTGAACCATATTCAATAAAGTCTGATTGTTAATAACAAGGCATCATTATGCATTTATTGTGTGCTAGGTACAAGATGACCATTATTTCATTTGATTATTAAATCAATCTCATGGCACCAGCATTATTACCAACATTTTCAAATAAAGAGGCTGGATCTTAGGTCAGTAATTTTCTCAGGATATCATGGTACTGAATAGCAAATCTAGGTCTCTAAGACCTGGGTCTACTTATTGAGTGCCTGGTAGGAGTGAGGCATAAAACCAGGAGATAGAGACTTCCATAAGACAACCCTCTGCCCTCTAGTGGGGGAAAGGGCCACAAGCCATTTCTTTCATTATTAAAGGGGCTGTAACAGAGGTAACAAGGTAGCAACTAGCAGAATTTAAGGACTTAATCCTATAATGATAGAGGGATCACAGGATTTATATGTTGGTTCTCCAGATTCCCAGAGGCAAGCAAGTTATGTAAGATGAGCAAAACCACCGTATCTGGGTGTCCAACACTCCTGACCCCAGGCATGGGTTCTCCTCAGTCAGCAGGCCAGCCAGTGTATATTGAACAGCGCTGCTGAGCCTTCACACAGCTTACCCCGAATGTCCCCAATACAACTCTTGCATGATGACTTTACTTCACACCCTACTCACCAACTTGAAAATCTCCCTGTTATTTTCAAAGAGTAACCGAAAGGAGTGCCTCTCATGGGAGAGACAAATTAAGTCTTTCTTCTCCTGTTTGGTTCCCTCCTGCTGATGACCATGGCAACTGAAAAAACCTGGTTTCCTTAAGAAACCTGCCACCACCAGCTCTGAAGACAGTCAACCATCAGGCAAGTCAGGGATGCCACTCTTAATCCTACCTTTACCCCCTGCAGAGCCATGGGAAGGGGAGGAAGCCCCCTTCTACAGTAAACTGGTCTCCAAGACCCCCACTGCTAGCACTCAGCATCCCTCAAAATAGAATTTCTTCTTCTCTTTATCACCTTCAAGCAAAAACTTTTTTCAACAGAGAGAATAAGCAGCAATTCTCTGTGTGTTCCCTATTCTGTTTATATGCACCTAAGAAAAATGTTTTCTTCCCCTACTGCTGAAATACAAGTAAACATGTACACACACACTCACATAAGTAATTTAGAGATAAAAATCTAGCCCAAAGCTTACAAAATCAGCCTTTTCCTTTACCAAACCAGAGTGCTTAATGTCCCATTCAGGTTAATGGTACTTGCTCTTTATTTGTGTAACTAAAAGAAACAATTCTGTTTTTTACCCCTAAAACAAAGAGACCATTTACATTAAAGATGAATGAATATTTTTACTCATAAAAACCAAAAACACAAACACACACAAAAAAAACAGTTCACAAATTTTGAACTTCATTCTCAGCCAAGACACTCAATTACATCTAGGTAAAGAAATGAAGAATTGGGACTATTAAGTTTGGTGGTTAAAATCATAGGGTAGCAGAGCCAGGGTTAGAATCTAGGTTTTCTGATGTCTAGTCCAATGCTCTTTCTTTGGGGAGAGAGGGGGAGGAGGTTAAGAGAGAGGTAGTGTGATATTTTTTCCTCTTTAGGAGAAAGAAGAATGGATTTCTCTGTTCTCTCATGGTTAGTTTTTGGTTAGTTTTTGGTCATCTGCTTGGTATGTGTCATTTCTGGCTCTTGCATTTTCAACACAGCCGACCCTTGTATCCTGAGCTAAGAGGGTCCGTGGTTTTCTGGAATGCTCAACACGGGCCTCCTCCGGAGGGAGAGCTGCACAGCTCTCCTTGTTCTAAAGTTTAACCATTTTGTTGAAATAGTTAAACTCTTAAAGCTTGTTTTACTGTACCCTGAATTGTATTTAAATTACTTTTATTGTTTTCCTTTTCACTTCCTGTGTTCTGGTTTTTTGAAGAAACTGACCATGCAATGCTCCACGTGGCCTAGACTCATTTACTTACACTCCCTTATAAATCACAGTTTCTCCAGATTGTCATTAATGTTCAAACCTTTTCCCTTACTATGGTTGCTTACATATACTACCAGAGGGCCTGGAACATTTCGCCAGTACTAAGTGCAGTGTTAATATTCTGCTCAGTCTCCTCTCCTAGGTACAGAGAATGGTTTCTTTTCCTCACCTTCATTGGGAAATAGAAACCTATGCATCTGCCAGCTTCACAACACTCTTGGCCACTCTGAGTGTGATGTGGGGGAAAAAAAAAATGTTGAGGGTAGGTTTGTAGCAGCTGTTTTACCACATTCTTGTGAAAATGCCTGCAGGCAAGGACTGGTCCACTCAAGGCACAAAAAAGCTTTCTTCAGTCCTGGTAAATTTGCCTTGGGAGATCCCTGTTAGAACGCAGGGTCTCAGACTTGACCATGCACAGGAAACACCTGGGGGTGCAGACTCCTGCATTCCATGCACCCCCGCCCCAAGAGTCCAGGATTCTCTCCAACTAGGGGAGAGCCCAAGAACCCTTCAACAGCACCCAGGTGACTCTGACGCAGTCTGCACAGAGCATTCTTTGAGAAATACTGATTGGGGTTTTAGAATTTGGTTCATTATTATTTTAAAAAATCTTTTTTTGTAAAACTGTGGCTGGATGGCCAATTTTGAGGAATGTTAGAGGCAATTAACAAATAGATAGGGGAGTGGGCTATATTTCTCAAGTCCCTTCCTTCTCACCTCTATGATTCTACTATTCTGTACTTTGGGGGATTATATATCCTACATCTGAATCCAAGGTCTTTAGCCACAGTATGGAGAGATTTCTTGGCATCTTTTTCTCCCTGCTGGAGCTCCTGCAAGATGAAGGGCTGAGCTAAAGTATAAGAAGTGTGTGAATAGAAGCACTGATACCTTACTGGAGTTACTCTTTGCTTACTAAATAAAACCACAGACTATGGTCTCTCACCATTCTCATCTTCTGGGCAGTTTGCTTGGTTTTACAAGATTAGGACTGAAGTGGGTAGTTTCTGCAAATAGAAGCAGAGAAGGAATGTGCCCTGAGAAGTGAGGTGAGTGTTAGAATCCAAAGGGGAGGGTTTGGAACATCAGAACAGGGCAGGACTCACTCACTTAGGGGTAGAGCAGACAGATCCTCTGTGGTGTGATTTTCAGAGGAGACAAAGACACTTTGGTATGAAATTTCTTTATAGGGGTTTAAATGAATGCCAAAACCTTGTACTTTGTAAAGATAAAACTTAAAGATATCTGCCTGAAAGATGATTTCTTAAATTAATACTATTATACACAAAGACTTTCCATGAAAGTTTCCAGAAAGCTGTTTTTAATGTAGAGAGGGGAAAACTGCCATAGAAAGTTGGAGTGGAGGGGGGAAAGAAAATGAATGAAGTAGAGTATGAAAAAAAAATAGATCACTGTTATACCATGACTGTTCTGATTCTGTTTACCTTATTCAATAGGAAAGACACAAAGCAGAACTCTGGAGACAAGGACTGGACAATGTGGACACCTCAACCAGTGGAAGAATAGAAATTCTGAGTAAACTTAAATTACAAATGGCCCTGACAAAACAGATGCCACTGTGCTCTCATACTTCAGAGGAAGGGTCTCAGATCCTCACTCAGAGGAGCCTCAGACCTGATGGTTAAATGCTAACATATATTTAAACACAAACATATAAATCTCTCCAAGAACTTCCCCAGGACCTATCTTCCAATTTGGAGGTTTTGAAACAGAGAGAGTCTAAAGGATGATGTGAGACCAGGCTGGGGAGATGAGCTTAAAGAAAAATCAAAGCCAGATAAGAGGGAAGACTCAAAATGGACAAGAAAATGCAGGAGAGACTGTCCATCTAGATAGACTACCAAGACCAGAGAATGCAGAAGGGATGGTACCCAGCACAATGTTTGGCACTTAAGGACATTTCATTAAGGACCATGGAAGGAAGGAAGGGAAGACAGGGTTTCCTATTACCAGCTTCCTGAGTTGTTGGAAGAGGTGGCAGGAATAAAGTGTGCTGTTGTGACTAAAAGCAAAATGGGGCCAAATCTAAAACCCAGACAGAATGGGATATTAGTACTTCCCTTCAGAGACCTGTGCAAAAGCAGAAGTCCAGAAACTAAAACAGGTAGCTTAGCTCATTGCTAAGTGATCCAAAGCACATGTCACACAGACTAGACGCTAGGTACAAAGATACGCCTGGCAGGGTCTTCTCTGCTGAGGGCTTAGGAGAAGTAATACCTTTGTTGCAGGAAGGCGGACCCCTTCCAGGGCCCGAAACTGGGCTCTTGTCTAACACTTGGAAATGAATTGTCCGAGGAGACACATGTGCTGACAAAGCAAGAGATTTTATTGGGAAAGGGCACCTGGGTGGAGAGCAGTAGGGTAAGGGAACCCAGGAGAACTGCTCTGCCACATGGCTCGCAGTCTCAGATTTTATGGTGATGGGATTAGTTTCCGGGTTGTCTTTGGCCAATCATTCTAATTCAGTTTTTCCTGGTGGCGCACGCATCACCCAGCCAAGATGGATGCTAGCAAGAGGGATTCTGGGAAGTGGACGGACACATGGTGTCTCCTTTTGACCTTTCCCAAACTCTTCTGGTTGGTGGTGGCGTATTAGTTCCGTATTCCTTACCAGGATCTCCTGTCATAGAACAGCTCATGTGAATGGTTACTAAAGGGCCTGGCCAAGGTGGGCCATTTCAGTCAGTGTGCTTCCCCTAACACATTGAGGAAGTACTTGTAACTTATCTCTTCACAGTGGGGCATTCTTGCACTTTCTGTGACTTTCTGTAGAAAGAGGAATTCAAATTGGAACTTCACAGAAAGAGGAGTTCAAATTCTGTAGAAAGAGGAATTTGAGAAGGAGGAGGTACTGGGGCCACCAACTATGAAGAGAAGAGATAAGCCACAAGTGCTTCTTCAAGATGTTATTTCTCCCAAGGCCTCAGCAGAGAAGACCCTGCCAGGTGTATCTTTGTACATAGCATCTAGTCTGTGTCACATGTGCTTTGGATCATTTACCAATGAGCTAAGCTACCAGTTTTAGTTTCCCGGGTTGTGCTTTTGCACAGGTCTCTGAAGGGAAGTACTAATATCCCATTCTGTTTGGATTCTAGATGTGGCTCCTTTTTTCTTTTAGTCACAACAGCACACATTATTCCTGCCACCTCTTCCAACAACTCAGGAAGCTGGTAATAGGAAACCCTGTCTTCTCTTCCTTCCTTCCATGGTCCTTAATGAAATGTCCCTAAGTGCCATGGACTGTGCTGGGTACCATCCCTTCTGTATTTTCTGGTCTTGGTAGTCTATCTAGATGGACAGTTTCTTCTGCATTTTCTTGTCCATTCTGAGTTTTCCCTCTTACCTGGCTTTGATTTTTTCTTTAAGGGTCCTCTCCCCAGCCTGGTCTCACATTGTCCTTTAGACTCTCACTGTTTGGAAACTACCATTGTGGAAGGTAGGTCCTAGGGACGTTCTTGGAGAGATTTCCATGTCTGTGTTTAAATATACATTAGCACTTAACCTCCACAACTGACTGGTCCCAAATTGGGAAAGGAGTACGACAAGGCTGTATATTGTCACCCTACTTGTTTAACTTATATACAGAGTACATCATGTGAAATGCTGGGCTGGATGAAGCACAGGCTGGAATCAAGACTGCCAGGAGAAATATCAATAACCTCAGATTATGCAGATAACACCTCCCTTGGCAGAAACTGAAGAGGAACTAAAGCACCTCTTGATAAGGGTGAAAGAGGAAAAATGCCTTAAAATTAGCTTAGAAACTCAACTCAAAAAACTAAGATCACGGCATCTGGTTCCCATAACTTTATGGCAAATAGATGGGGGAAAAGCGGAAGCAGTGACAGACTTTATATTTTTGGGTGCCATAATCACTGTGGACGGTGACTACAGTTGTGAAATTAAAAGACACTTGATCCTTGGAAGGGAAGCTATGACAAACCTACTCAGTATTATTAATAAGCAGAGACATCACTTTGCCAACAGAAGTCTGTATAGTCAAAGCTATAGTTTTTTCAGTAATCATGTACAGATTTGAGAACTGGACCATAAAGAAGGCTGAGTGCTGAAGAATTGATGCTTTTGAATTGCGGGGCTTGAGAAGACTCTTGAGAGTCCCTTGGACGGCAAGGAGATCAAACCAGTCAATCCTAAAGGAAATAAATCCTGAATATTCACTAGAAGGACTGCTGCTGAAGCTCAAACTCCAATACTTTGGCCACCTGATGCAAAGAGCTGACTTATTTGAAAAGACTCTGATGCTGGGAAAGACTGAAGGCAAAAGAAGGGAGTGGCAGAGGATGAGATGGTTAGATATCATCACCAACTCAATGGACATGAATCTGAGCAAACTCTGGGAGATACTGAAGGGCAGAGGAGCCTGGTGTGCTGCAGCCCATGGGATCGCAAAGAGTCAGACACAACTTAGTGACTAAATAACAACAACACATTAAGATTAGTTTTTCTCTAGAACCATTTGTTGAAGTACAGTGGGCAGGACAGAAGAAAGGAATTGAGTTAAAGAGGAAGTATAAAGAGGACAAAAACAAAGGTACAGTTTTGATGGAGGTATTTTCTTTCTCCTTTGCTCCTGTCTGTTGGCTCAAGAAGAACCCTCAAAGTTTTACATCAGACTGGCTACAGCAATGTGCTTCAATTTTTCAGGGACAGATCTTCTGCTGTATCTTTGTATGGACTTTATTAGTTAGTAAATCTTTAACTCCAGCAAAAAGCATTCCTTCTCTACATCAGACTATGGCCCTGAGGGGAACAGTCATGCTATCCTGGCTCTTATGAACCTTAGAGTCCAGTAGGGGAGAAACAGTCACGTGGAAGTGGAAGTATTAGTCACTCAGTTGTGTCTGACTCTTTGTGACCCAATGGACTATAGCCTACCATGCTCCTCTGTTCATGGGGTTTTCTAGGCAAGAATACTGGAGAGGGTTGATATTCTCTTTTCCAGGGATCTTCCTGACCCAAGGACTGAACACAGGTCTCCTGCACTGGCAGGCAGATTCTTTACCATCTGAACCACCACGGAAGCCCTGAAACAGCTTGTAGCCCACCACTCAGAGTCAAACTGTCGCCTCTAAGGCCCTCCTAAATTGTAGTTTGGAAACTGTCACTGCTTTTGCACATACTATTCCCTCTGCCTGAAAGCCTCACCTTTCCTGTTCATTGCTGATGAAATCTTACTCTTTAGATTTCAACTTAAATGTCACCTATTCAAATATGTTTGCTTGTTAAGAACTCTCACACACCTGTTTTTTCTTTCAAGCAAATGGATAATCCCATGTGACTGTTTCATACATATTTGAGTATGTATGAAAGGCAGCAGTTTGACTCTTAGCATGTGCAAAAGCAGTGACAGTTTCCAAACTACAATTTAAGAGGGCCTCAGAGGCAGCAATTTGACTTTGAGTGGTGGGCTATAAGCTGTTTTTGAATAGCATTTTACTTATTTATAAAATCTCAATTGATGCATTATATATATATATATATATATATATATATATATATATATATAATGGGCTTGATGCATATTAAAAGATTAAGCCCCCAACTCTCCCCTTGTGCTACTACCATGCAGGAACCATGAAATAGGTCTCGCTTATTTGGATACCTGAAAGAAGGCAACTGTGGCCAGAGCATAAACCTCAGTGGGAGGCTGGCTGGCTGAAGATGTAGCTATAATTTCAGTGCAGTTCACTTCAGTCCAGTCACTCAGTTGTGTCTGACTCTTTGCGACTGATGAATTGCAGCATGCCAGGCCTCCCTGTCCATCACCAACTCCCAGAGTTCACTCAAACTCATGTCCATCGAGTCGGTGATGCCATCCTGCCATCTCATTCCCAGTCATCCCCTTCCCCTCCTGCCCCCAATCCCTCCCACCATCAGAGTCTTTTCCAATGAGTCAAATCTTCACATGAGGTGGCCAAAGTATTGGAGTTTCAACTTTAGCATCAGTCCTTCCAAAGAGCACCCAGAACTGATCTCCTTTAGAATGGACTGGTTGGATCTCCTTGCAGTCCAAGGGACTCTCAAGAGTCTTCTCCAACACCACAGTTCAGAAGCATCAATTCTTCGGTGCTCAGCTTTCTTCACAGTCCAACTCTCACATCCATACATGACTACTGGAAAAACCATAGCCTTGACTAGATGGACCTTTGTTGGCAAACTAATGTCTCTCCTTTTTATTATACTATCTAGGTTGGTCATAACTTTCCTTCCAAGGAGTAAGCGTCTTTTAATTTCATGGCTGCAGTCACCATCTGTAGTGATTTCGGAGCCCCCCAAAATAAAGTCTGACACTGTTTCCACTGTTTCCCCGTCTATTTCCCATGAAGTGATGGGACCAGATGCCATGATCTTCGTTTTCTGAATGTTGAGCTTTAAGCCAACTTTTTCACTCTCTTCTTTCACTTTCATCAAGAGGCTTTTTAGTTCCTCTTCACTTTCTGCCATAAGGGTAGTGTCATCTGCATATCTGAGGTTATTGATATTTCTCCCGGCAATCTTGATTCCAGCTTGTGCTTCTTCCAGCCCAGTGTTTTTCACGATGTACTCTGCATATAAGTTAAATAAGCAGGGTGACAATATACAGCCTTGATGTATTCCTTTTCCTATTTGGAACTAATCTGTTGTTCCATGTCCAGTTCTAACTGTTGCTTCCTTGTCGGCCTTGTAGGGAAGATTGCAAATTTTTAAAAAAATTCTATCCTGAGTGTAATGGGAAGCCATTAAGGGTTTTAAGCTGCAGAATAACATGTTCTGATTATTAGCTTAAGGAGATCACTCTGGCTTCTGGATAGAAATGAATTGCAAGGGACAAGGAGCTAACATCTGTTGAATTTCTGTGTGGGCCTGTCTCTGAACAATACACGTGCGTTACTCACTTAATTCCCACAATAGCCCCACAAAGTGAATATTATTATCTTCAAGTTACAAGTAAGGGAACTAAGGCCCTCTGAGGTTATATAAACTGCCTGGCATAGCACAGAGAGAAGCAAAGAGATGAGTGCAATTTGTTTTATTATTGTGAAGTTAATGCATCAGGCCTATTGTACAGCCAATAAAATCTCAACTATTGTTTTGTCATAAAATTCTGTGGGTAGTTGATAGTCATATCCAGAATGCAGTGATCATGGAAAAATTAATATCAGTACGTGTTATTTTTTTCAGTAAGGGTATTCCTGACCCTGACTATTCATCTGAGAGAGAGTGGATTGAAGCTATTATAGGATTTTTCTCTTAAAACCTCTCTTATCATGGGCAAATGTGCAAAAGACCTCTTTTCACTGTTTTGATCTTTTTGTCAGATTGTTTTCCAGGAAGTGGTTGCTAGGAGGGAAAAGTTTTATTATTTAGAGATAAGTGAAGCCTAGATATCCCAGCACCTTAAAAAATACAAAAAAACACACCAAAAACCCTACAGTAATTGACTTGAAAAATATTTTTGTGACACCATTTGCACCAGTCCACCTGCTTTCTATTTACTTGTGGTTATCTCCTTTCACTAATGATTCTCTGAAAGTACACACTAAGGTTTGCACCAAAATACTGTCCTGGAGGCTGTTGGAGGGCTCTGCAGGGCTCTGTAGAGCTCTTCAGAGCCAACAGCTGCCTCTAATGACAGTGAGCACGTGCATGCTGAGTGACTACAAGCCCCCTGAGTGTGAATGTCAGATGGCTACACAGTACACGAATTGCCCTTGAGCATAGTTGCCTTTACATTCTGATAATGTCTACCACTGGGGGTGAAACTATTGAGATTGAAGTTGTACCAACCAGGTTATAGAGACACTGTTCCACATACTGGGACAATTTTCCACCCAGGCCTTGAGGTTCTTAGCTGTGTATCCCTTTTCCCCTTCCCACACCATTCCTTTAAAGATCTTTGATTATTAACCTAAATATGTATGAACCTTTTATTGCTCTTTCAAAACTGCCATATGCTAGACTCCTTTTATTGCTCTTTCAAAACTGCCATACGCTAGACTCCTTATATAACTTTTGTCTGGTCACTGGACTTTAAACATTCTTTAATCTTGTTTGACGCTTAATAATGTGTCACCTGCAATTCCCATAATATCTGTTGGTGAAAAAAATAGATAAGGGATTTCATCAGTAAGTGATCAATAATCTCCAGATAAAAGCCACAACTGCTAGTAACCAATGCTTAGAATCACAGTTTGGATCCAGGTGATACATTTGAGGTCACTTAGGCTAAGCTTCTGGGGCTTCCCAGTTGGCTTAGTGTGTAAAGAATCCTCCTGCAAGGCAGAAGAAGCAGGAGATGCCTGTTCTATCCCTGGGCTGGGAAGATCCCCTGGAGGAGGGCATGGCAACCCATTTCAGCATTCTTTCCTGAAGAATGGACAGAGGAAACTGGCAGGCTACAGTCCATGGGGGTCGCAAAAAGTTGGGCACTACTGAAGCAACTGAGCATCCACCACCCAGGCTAAGCTTCCACTTCATAGATGAGGGAACTGAGGCACTGACAGATCAAGGGACTTCCTAGGTCAGCCAGTGAGACAGGCAATGGCCAAGATGGAGCTAAATTCCAGTTGCCTCTTAGTTCAGAAAGCCTTTAGAGAACCATATACATTACTAAACTTTTTAATAAACAATCTGTGAAATGGAGTATTTCCTGCCATATAAATAAACAAGGATGTCACAGCCATCAACTATTTCAACCTTCCAAACATGAATTTCTGAGCCCAACACCCAGGAAAAACAATGCCTGCTAACTGGCAGCCATTGAGCTCCTGGCACTCTCTGCTGTGAGCACTGAGCTCAGGAGAATGTGGAAAGATGCAAGATAATAGTGTCAGAGAGCTGAGAGGGATATGAAAGGAATGATTTCAGTAAGCCCAGACTCTTGCATCCTCCCATACATAGAAAAGCGCTAAATTCCTTAACTTGAGATATATGGTTTTCCTTAATTAGCAATAACTTTCTGATGTTCAGACTACCTGTCCCTTGTTGCAAACTTCTATATAACCTGACTTCTCCCCCTGCCTCCTCGGAACAGTTCTCTCAGGGGCACTTGAGATGCTGTCTCCTGGGCTTGAAGTCCTAAAAATTCTCACCAAATAAAATATAACTCTCAACTTCTAGGTTGAGACTATTTTTTAACTCAATAAACCACAAATTTAGCCTTCAAAGTTGGAAATTTTATTTATTGAATTTCTTACTGTACAAGGACTTGATATTCCTTTCAATATTTAGGCAGATCCTAGCAGGTGAAAGCACTTGAGGAATTTCATTTGGGCTATGTCACAAACTATTTGGGAAAAACAATGATCATGAAGGAGACTAAGTTTATCTCTGGAGTTGCTTTTACTCCCCATCCTCTCCCTTTGGTTTTCCTCTTTTTCTGTTGTCTTAAGATGTGTATCCCAACCTATTCACTGCCCCTTGGCCTTACATACTGACAATCTAGGATACCCCTTCACATTTAGACCTTTCCTGAACTCATTTTCTCCTCTGCTTACATAAACTTATCTATAAGATATATACTATCCTCTTAGCTCACTTCTTTCAGGTAGTATGTTACAAAGCTCAAGTGCAAATGAACACAAACGTCCTCCTGTTTTTGTCTATCAAGAGGTAACAAGTTCTCACTATTTTAGTTACTCTCTTGGATTAAGACATTTTTCTAGAAACTCCTGCTAAAATAGAATCAGTTTTAGCTGGGAGGTAAAATCTATAAAGACAGTATTGTGTGAAGGCCTACAATTGTGCTAGAATTAAGACAAGCCTGTCCTCCTCCAAAATTGTAAGCATTGTCCTTTGTACCATGCCTCTCGCAGTAGAAATGTAATAGTGTTCAGTCTTCAACACCAAATGAAGCTAATATATACCAAGGCTGCAGATGCCTCTAGTTATTTTTTCTTTATCTGAAACACTAATTGGAGTAGATCATTTATTATGTAACTGTGAGATTAAGATGGATTATGAAGACATCTTTTTCTTGATTCAAATTATATATATCAACTTCAGAGTTAGTTGCGGAAATAAGAACACCTAGTGAGAAGTGGAATTTAATGGAAAAAGCATAAAATATATTTATGTGAATTTATTGATTCAAATATTTTGTGCACACACTTTTAGGTAAATGGTCATTTTATATGCTGACTTTTATATATGCTGCCAATAGGACTGGCATCCCTATGAGCCAATGCATTTTCTCTCCTATCTTCCTCTCATATTAGATGAACTCATTAGGATAGCGCAGCCCCCAAAGCACAGAAGCTTAAAGTGACTCTTTGTTTCTCTGAACTCAGACACAGATAGCAGCCACAAGCTTTGAGCGTTAACATAATGCCATAGGGATAGAGAGAGTAAAAGATTATGCATTGGCTTTTTAAGCTTCTCACATTTTTCTCAACCAAAGCAAGTTGCACTGATTCATCCAACTTCTAGGGAGCAGGGACATGCAATCCTACTCAGGAGGAGACTGGAAATATTTAGAGATTGATACCACAACAGATTGCTCTGAAGTTACCATTCAACTTCACTCTTTTCTATTCTTGACAGAATGCCCTCATTAACCTCATATAAATAGCAGATACTTTCTAGACTATTCCATAATCTCCTTGAAATAATTTATTTTATATTATCATTATCCACTGAATATACATATGTAAATAATATTCACAGCATCCAGAATACGATATTTTTAATTAAGAGTTCATATATATGTATTTTGTCTACTTCCTTAAACCAAAAGACTATGCCTTATTCATCTCTGCAATCTTAGCTCCCATCATGATGGTTGGCACAGGTAGACCTGTTGCAGGAAAAAGTCAAGTCTAATTCCATGTTGGAACTGTTTCTTTGATTTGCTTTCCATTGCTTCTGTTATTATAATCACACATAATGGTCTGCTCAGAGAATACTGCCCTTCTGCCTGGCTGTTAAAATCAAAGTGCCTTTGTTCAGAATGATGTCCACCCGTAGATGGCAGCAAGGAAGAAATTAACACATTCGCCTGCCTGAGGCTTGCCATTCTAGGAGACATTTGCAAGATTAATGGTCTTTATACTTTGTTTCCTCACCTCCCCACATCTCTGATCTATAAAAGAACCTGGCATCCAGACCCAATAAGATGGTTATTTTGAGACATTAGTCTGCCTTCCTTTCAGTCAGCCAGCTCTAAATAAAGTCTTATTTCTTGCCACAATATCTTGTCTCTAATTCATTGGCCTGTCATATGGCAAGCAGAGTGAGCTTGGACTCAATAGCAGTCATTAAAAAACAGGGTGTTTATTAAGTCCTTTGGCAGTTTGAATTTTTATTAACCATCCTCCTCTTTGTGAAGTATAATAGAGGAGGAATTTACTCGAGATTCAAATAAAATTTTGATTTTTTACTTGTCCTAATATATTTATTTTATTTTCCAATTAATAAACTCTTGTGTTACAGTAATCAGCCTCAATTATGTTACTGAAAATGATATTATGCAAAATGATAGTGGTATGTTGAAAGCTAAAAAATTTAAATCATCCTGCCCATTTGGGAGAGATGCACATGAATAATTAGAGTAATAGAATAAATGAAGATATTAACAAAGAAGCCCTGATACAGAATGAAAGAAGCCCTTAACTCTTCTCAGAAAGTTCAAGGAAGGCTTTGCAGAGGAGATAATATTTAAGCTGAGTTCTTTAGGAAACAGATGATACATCCAGATGGGAATGGTTAAGGGAAATAGCAAGGGTAAAAGCCATAGAGTTATGAAATGTGTGATACTTTTAAGGCAAGTCATTAAAATATTGAACAGATTATTTCATGTTTCTGTGTCAGTTTTCTCACCTGCAAAATGAGACTGTATGTACCTGGGACTGTAGGTACTGTACGTACCTGCACATCTCAAATGGCTATTGCCATTTCCTTCTCCAAATCATGAAAGTGAAAAGTGAAAGTGAAGTCGTTCAGTCGTGTCCAACTCTTAGCGACCCCATGGACTGTAGCCTACCAGGAGGAACGTTCAGGTGCCCAGAAAAGCAGCCCATTGTCTTCGAAAGGAGGTAGGGAAAAATATAAAAGACAAGAAAAAGAGACAAAAGAGGTAGGGACGGAGCTCTGTCCTGGGAAGGGAGTCTTAAAAAGAGTGTTCCAAACACCAGGAAACACTCTCACTGCCGAGTCTGTGGCAAGCCTTGGAAGCACAGAGGGCAACATAACAGGAAGGAAAAATAAATAAATAAATAAATAAAACCCACAGATTACGAGCCCAACTTTAACTCCCCCAGCAGAGAAGCAGTGCAGACGCCTGCATCCGCCACTAGCAAGCAGGGGCTGGGCAGGGAGGTGCAGGCTGCATTGCTTAGAGTAAGGATCTGGCCTGTATGCCCCGAGGACAATTGGAGCGAACTAACTTGGGCTAGCAAACCAGAGACTGTGGGATAGCTACCACATGAAAAGCCCTAAGACACCGCCAGGCCCAAAACAGAACAAAGGACTGAACAGAACTACCTGGCTGCAGACCATCCCCTTCCGGTGACAGGAAGCCAGAGCCGGAAGGGGGCAATCGCAGCCCCAGAGGGACATTATCTACAAAACTGCAAGCAGGCTTCTTTGCTGAGACTTCTTGGGGTTCTGGACAGTCAACATCCACCTGAGAAGGTGTGCCAGTTGTACACCCAGAAAACCAAGTGGCAGGGACAGGGGAGGCCATAAGTCGCAGTGACTGCGCTCGCCAAACACCTCATCACCTGAGCTGCTCAGACCTGGGAAGGGCACAAAACGCAGGCCCAACCGAGTCTGTGCCTCTGAGGACTACATGAGTGCCTGAATGTGAGCAGCTTAGACCTGGGAGGTCCATACAGCCCAGGGCCAGCCTCAAACAGTTCCCGGTGGAGCAACCTAAGTCCTGAGAAGTGTGGACAGGGAGGGTACACATGCCATGAGCAGGGGCAGGCCCAATGTGGCTGAGGCACTGCAAGCACACATCAGTGTTATTTGTTTGCAGCGTCCTTACCTCACCACAGCACGACTGAACAAGTGAGGCTAAAAAAGGTGTCCACCACTGCCCCCTTTGTGTCAGGGCAGAAATCAGACACTGAAGAGACCAGCAAACAGAAGCAGCTAAAACAGAGGGAACTGCCTTGGAAGTGACAGGTGCAACAGATTAAAATCCTGTCATTAGTACCAACTACATAGGAAGGGGCCTATTCAGTTCAGTTCAGTTCAGTTCAGTTGCTCTGTCATGTCCGACTCTGCAACCCCATGAATTGCAGCACACCAGGCCTCCCTGTCCATCACCATCTCCCGGAGTTCACTCAGACTCACGTCCATCGAGTTGGTGATGCCATCCAGCCATCTCATCCTCTGTCGTCCCCTTCTCCTCCTGCCCCCAATCCCTCCCAGCATCAAAATCTTTTCCAATGAGTCAACTCTTCGCCTGAGGTGGCCAAAGTACTGGAGTTTCAGCTTCAGCATCATTCCTTCCAAAGAAATCCCAGGGCTGATCTCCTTCAGAATGGACTGGTTGGATCTCCTTGCAGTCCAAGGGACTCTCAAGAGTCTTCTCCAACACCACAGCTCAAAAGCATCAATTCTTTGGCACTCAGCCTTCTTCACAGTCCAACTCTCACAGCCATACATGACCAGAGGAAAAACCATAGCCTTGACTAGACGGACCTTAGTCGGCAAAGTAATGTCTCTGCTTTTGAATATACTATCTAGGTTGGTCATAACTTTCCTTCCAAGGAGTAAGCGTCTTTTAATTTCATGGCTGCAATCACCATCTGCAGTGATTTCGGAGCACCAAAAAATAAAGTCTGACACTGTTTCCACTGTTTCCCCATCTATTTCCCATGAAGTGATGGGACCGGATGACATGATTTTCATTTTCTGAATGTTGAGCTTTAGGCCAACTTTTTCACTTTCCACATTCACTTTCATCAAGAGGCTTTTTAGTTCCTCTTCCCTTTCTGCCATAAGGGTGGTGTTATCTGAATATAGATCTTGAGAAATATAAGCCAGAAAAGGAACTCTCCAAAAATGAACTGACCCCACAATACCCACAACAACACCAGAGAAAGTCCTAGATATATTTTTACTATTTTTATGATCATTCTTTTTTTTTAATTTTTAAAAAATTTTAAGTCCTCTATTACCCCTTTAATTTTCACTTTTATAACCTACTATTACTTTGCAAAAAAAAGACTATTTTTTAAAGCAAACTTCATATATATATATATATATAATAATTTTTGTGACTTTGTATTTTTTTCTTTTTTTCTGCTTTTCTTTAATATTGTATTTTTGAAATTCCAAACTCTACTATAGACTTTTAATCTTTGCTGTTTGGTATTTGTTATCACTTTTGTACCTTTAAGAACCCAATCTTCAGTACCCATTTTTACTGGCTTGACTGCTCTCTCCTCCTTTGGACTCTCCTTTTTCTCCACCAGGTCGCCTCTGTCTCCTCCCTACCCCCTCTCTTCTCTACCCAACTGCGTGAATCTCTGTGTGTTCCAGACGGTGGAGAACACTTAGGGAATTGATTACTGGCTGGATCTGTCTCTCTTCTTTTGATTCCCCCCTTTTTATCTTCCTAGCCACCTCTGTATCCTTCCTCCCTCTTCTCTGTATAACTCCATGAACCTCTCTGAGCGGTGCAGTTGTGGAGTACACATAAGGAAGTGATTACTGGCTAGCTTGCTCTCTCCTCTATTGATTCCACCTCATCTCATTCAGGTCACCTCTAACTCCCTCCTCCCTCTTCTCTTCTCCATGTAACTCTGTGAACCTTTCTGGGTGTCCCTGACTGTGGAGAAACTTTTCATCTTTAACCTAGATGTTTTATCAACGGTGCTGTATAGAAGGATAAGTCTTGAGACTACTGTAAAAATAAGACTGAAAACCAGAAGCAGGAGGCTTAAGTCCAAATCCTGAGAACACCAGAGAACTCCTGACTCCAGGGAACATTAACTGAAAGGAGCTCATCAAACGCCTCCATACCTACACTGAAACCAAGCACCACCCAAGGGCCAACAAGTTCCAGAGAAAGACTACCACACAAATTCACCAGCAACACAGGAACACAGCCCTGAGCTCCAATATACAGGCTGCCCAAAGTTACTCCAAAACCATCAACATTTCATAACTCATTACTGGACACTTCATTGCACTCCAGAGAGAAGAAATCCAGCTCCACCCACCAGAACACCGACACAAGCTTCCCTAACCAGGAAACCTTGACAAGCCACCTGTACAACCCCACCCGCAGTGAGGAAACTCCACAATAAAGAGAACTCCACAAACTGCCAGAATACAGAAAGGCCACCCCAAACTCAGCAATATAACCAAGATGAAGAGATAGAGGAATACCCAGCAGGTAAAGGAACAGGATAAATGTTCACCAATCCAAACAAAAGAGGAAGAGATAGGAAATCTACCTGATAAAGAATTCCAAATAATAATAGTGAAAATGATCCAAAATCTTGAAATCAAAATGGAATCACAGATAAATAGCCTGGAGACAAGCATTGAGAAGATGCAAGAAAGGTTTAACAAGGACCTAGAAGAAACAAAAAAGAGTCAAATATAATGAATAATGCAATAAATGAGATCAAAAACACTCTGGAGGCAACAAATAGTAGACTAACAGAGGCAGAAAATAGGATTAGTGAAATAGAAGATAGAATGGCGAAATAAATGAATCAGAGAGGAAAAAAGAAAAGTGAATTAAAAGAAATGAGGACAATCTCAGAGACCTCCAGGACAGTGTTAAATGCCCCAACATTCAAATCATAGGAGTCTCAGAAGAAGAAGACAAAAAGAAAGACCATGAGAAAATACTTGAGGAGATAATAGTTGAAAAATTTCCTAAAATGGGGAAGGAAATAATCACCCAAGGCCAAGAAACCCAGAGTCCCAAACAGGATAAACCCAAGGTGAAACACCCCAAGACACATATTAATCAAATTAACAAAGATCAAACACAAAGAACAAATATTAAAAGCAGCAAGGGAAAAACAACAAATAACACACAAGGGGATTCCCATAAGGATAACAGCTGATCTTTCAATAGAAACTCTTCAGGCCAGGAGGGAATGGCAAGACATACTTAAAGTGATGAAAGACAATAACCTACAGCCCAGATTACTGTACCCAGCAAGGATCTCATTCAAATATGAAGGAGAAATCAAAAGCTTTACAGACAAGCAAAAGCTGAGAGAATTCAGCACCACCAAACCAGCTCTCCAACAAATGCTAAAGGATATTCTCTAGACAGGAGACACAAAAAGGGTGTATAAACTCAAACCCAAAACAATAAAGTAAATGGCAACGGGATCATACTTATCAATAATTACCTTAAACGTAAATGGGTTGAATGCCCCAACCAAAAGGCAAAGACTGGCTGAATGGATACAAAAACAAGACCCCTATAAATGTTGTCTACAAGAGACCCACCTCAAAACAGGGTGCACATATGGACTGAAAGTGAAGGGCTGGAAAAAGATATTTCATGCAAATAGAGACGAAAAGAAAGCAGGAGTAGCAATACTCATATCCGATAAAATAGACTTTAAAACAAAGGTTGTGAAAAGAGACAAAGGACATTACATAATGATCAAAGGATCAATCCAAGAAGAAGATATAACAATTATAAATATATATGCACCCAACATAGGAGCACCGCAATATGTAAGACAAGTGCTAACAAGTATGAAAGGGGAAATTAACAGTAACACAATAATAGTGGGAGACTTTAATACCCCACTCACACCTATGGATAGATCAACTAAACAGAAAATTAACAAGGAAATGCAAACTTTAAATGATACAATAGACCAGTTAGATCTAATTGATATCTATAGGACATTTCACCCCAAAAAAATGAATTTCACCTTTTTCTCAAGCACACACAGAACCTTCTCCAAGATAGATCACATCCCAGGCCATAAATCTAGCCTTGGTAAATTCAAAAAAACTGAAATCATTCCAAGCATCTTTTCTGACCACAATGCAGTAAGATTAGATCTCAATTACAGAAGAAAAACTATTAAAAATTCCAACATATGGAGGCTGAACAGCACGCTGCTGAACAACCAACAAATCACAGAAGAAATTTAAAAAAAAAAATCAAAACATGCATAGAAATGAATGAAAATGAAAACACAATAGCCCAAAACCTGTGGGACACTGTAAAGCAGTGCTAAGGGGAAAGTTCATAGCAATACAGGCATACCTCAAGAAACAAGAAAAAAGTCAAATAAATAAACTAACTCTGTACCTAAAGCAACTAGAAAAAGAAGAAATGAAGAACCCCAGGGTTAGTAGAAGGAAAGAAATCTTAAAAATTAGGGCAAAAATAAATGCAAAAGAAACAAAAGAGACCATAGCAAAAATCAACAAAGCCAAAAGCTGGTTCTTTGAAAGGATAAATAAAATTGACAAACCATTAGCCAGACTAATCAAGAAACAAAGGGAGAAAAATCAAATCAATAAAATTAGAAATGAAAATGGAGAGATCACAACAGACAACACAGAAATACAAAGGATCATAAGAGACTACTATCAGCAATTATATGCCAATAAAATGGACAACGTGGAAGAAATGGACAAATTCTTAGAAAGGTACAACTTTCCAAAACTGAACCAGAAAAAAAAAACCAGAAAATCTTAACAGACCCATCACAAGCACAGAAATTGAAACTGTAACCAGAAATCTCTCAGCAAACAAAAACCCAGGTCCAGACGGCTTCACAGCTGAATTCTACCAAAAATTTAGAGAAGAGCTAACACCTATCCTACTCAAACTCTTCCAGAAAATTGCATAGGAAGGTAAACTTCCAGACTCATTCTCTGAGGCCACCATCACCCTAATACCAAAATCTGACAAAGATGCCACAAAAAAAGAAAACTACAGGCCAATATCACTGATGAACATAGATGCAGAAATCCTTAACAAAATTCTAGCAATCAGAATCCAACAACACATTAAAAAGATCATACACCATGACTAAGTGGGCTTTATCCCGGGGATGCCAAGGATTCTTCAGCATTTGCAAATCAATCAATGTGATACACCCCATTAACAAATTGAAAAATAAAAGCCATATGATTATCTCAATAGATGCAGAGAAAGCCTCCGACAAAATTCAACATCCATTTATGATAAAAACTCTCCAGAAAGCAGGAATAGAAGAAACATTCCTCAACATAATAAAAGCTATATATGACAAAACCACAGCAAACATTATCCTCAATGGTGAAAAATTGAAAGCATTTCCCCTAAAGTCAGGAACAAGACAAGGGTGCCCACTTTCACCATTACTATTCGACATAGTTTTGGAAGTTTTGGCCTCAGCAATCAGAGCAGAAAAAGAAATAAAAGGAATCCAAATTGGAAAAGAAGAAGTAAAACTCACTGTTTGCAGATGACATGATCCTCTACATAGAAAACCCTAAAGACTCCACCAGAAAATTACTGGAGCTAATCAATAAATACAATAAAGTTGCAGGATATAAAATCAATACACAGAAATCTCTTGCATTCCTATACACTAATAATGAGAAAATAGAGAAATTAAGGAAACAATTCCATTCACCATTGCTATGAAAAGAATAAAATACTTAGGAATATATCTACCTAAAGAAACTAAAGACCTATATATAGAAAACAATAAAACACTAGTGAAAGAAATCAAAGAGGACACTAATAGATGGAGAAATATGCCATGTTCATGAGAAGAATCAATATAGTGAAAATGAGTATACTACCCAAAGCAATCTATAGATTCAATCCCTACCAAGCTACCGATGGTATTTTTCAGAGAACTAGAATTTAATAATTTCACAATTTGTATGGAAATACAAAAAAAAAAAAAACCACCTCGAATAGCCAAAGCAATCTTGAGAAAGAAGAATGGAACTGGAGGAATCAACCTGCTTGACTTCAGGCTCTACCACAAAGCCACAGCCATCAAGACAGTATGGTACTGGCACAAAGAAAGAAATATAGATCAATGGAACAAAATAGAGATAAATCCACACACATATGGACACCTTATCTTTGACAAAGGAGGCAAGAATATACAATGGATTAAAGACAATCTCTTTAACAAGTGGTGCTGGGAAAACTAGACAACCACTTGTAAAAGAATGAAACTAGAACACTTTCTAACACCATAGATAAAAATAAACTCAAAATGGATTAAAGATCTAAACGTAAGATCAGAAACAATAAAACTCCTAGAGAAGAACATAGGCAAAACACTCTCCAACATAAATCACAGCAGGATCCTCTGTGACCCACCTCCCAGAATATTGGAAATAAAAGCAAAAATAAACAAATGGGACCTAATTAAACTTAAAAGGACAATTAAAACAACAAAGGAAACTATAAGCAAGATGAAAAGACAGCCTTCGGAATGGGAGAAAATAATAGCAAATAAAGAAACTGACAAACAACTAATCTCAAAAATATACAAGCAACTTATGCAGCTCAACTCCAGAAAAATAAACGACCCAATCAAAAAGTGGGCCAAAGAACTAAATAGACATTTTTCCGAAGAAGACATACAGATGGCTAACAAACACATGAAAAGATGCTCAACATCACTCATTATCAGAGAAATGCAAATCAAAACCACAATGAGGTACCATTTCACGCTAGTCAGAACGGCTGAGATCCAAAAGTCTACAAGCAATAAATGCTGGAGAGGATGTGGAGAAAAGGGAACCCTCACACTGTTGGTGGCAATGCAGACTAGTACAGCCAGTATGGAGAACAGTGTGGAGATTCCTTAAAAAACTGGAAATAGAACTGCGTTATGACCTAGCAATCCCACTGCTGGGCATACACACCAAGGAAACCAGAATTGAAAGAGACACATGTACCCCAATGTTCATTGCAGCACTGTTTATAATAGCCAGGACATGGAAGCAACCTAGATGTCCATCAGCAGATGAATGGATAAGAAAGCTGTGGTACATATACACAATGGAGTATTACTCAGCCATTAAAAAGAATACATTTGAATCAGGTCTAATGAGGTGGATGAAACTGGAGCCTATTATACAGAGTGAAGTAAGTCAGAAAGAAAAACACCAATACAGTATACTAATGCATATATATGGAATTTAGAAAGATGGTAACAATAACCCTGTATGCGAGACAGCAAGAGAGACACAGATGTATAGAACAGTCTTTTGGACTCTGTGGCAGAGTTAGAGGGTGGGATGATTTGGGAGAATGGCATTGAAACATGTATAATATCATATTGAAATGAATCACCAGTCCAGGTTCAATGCATGATACTGGATGCTTGGAGCTGGTGCACTTTGACGACCCAGAGGGATGGTATGGGGAGGGAGGAGGGAGGGGGGCTCAGGATGTGGAACACGTGTATGCCTGTGGCAGATTCATGTTGATGTATGGCAAAACCAATACAATTTTGTAAAGTAATTAACCTCCAATTAAAATAAATAAATTTATATTAAAAAATGAATACTGAGAGACCTACATTAAAAAAATCATATTTCTAACAATCCAAAGGTTTATGTAAATGTGCCTGCATTCCACTTAGCTAAAATTGGCTCAGGTGGATTAGCTACTGCCCCTTTATACAGAGCATTTCAATTCCAACTTACTGGGCTAAATCATTCCCTAATATAGCCTGGTCTGTTTTATTCAAGTTACCTACTGAGCCTCTGATTGGGGAAATTACTCTTAAAGATTTTTAAGTCATGTGATATTTTTGCTCCAGGGAACAGGTCTCAGGTAGGTACTTGTTCAACGGTTCAAAAGAAATGAGGACAAGGGCCTCATCTTGCTAGAGGTGTCATCTTATTAACTTATAATTTCTGTAGTCATAAAATTTAACAATTAATATCTGTCCCCAACAGAAATGTTACAAAGATAAAGAACTTTTTTAATTCATATTGTATTACAGAACTACCTTCATATTTATGTTTGATACAGTCAAACACCAAATAATTTTTTCTATCAGTTTTTCAGTTAAATGTTAGTCATTTATACCTTTTGTAAAGCCTTTTTTGTTGGATACATATCTGAAATATATTTACAAGGTAGCTATGTTGTTTTACTGGGTTAGCCCGGTGGCTCAGCTAAAGAAACCACCTGCCAATGCAGAAGACACAAGAGACATGGGTTCAATCCCTGGGTTGGGAAGATCCCCTGGAGAAGGAAATGACCAACCCACTACAGTATTCTTGCCTGGAAAATTCCAAGGACAGAGGAGCCTGGTAGTCTATATATAGTCCATGGGGTTGCAAAGAGTTGGACACGGTGCAGCATGTGCATGTGTGTGCGTACACACACACTTTTTTTTTTTTTTTACTAGTTGTATCACTCAGCATTGGTTAGGCAAAATTTAAAAGGGTTTAAAAGGAAACATTAAAAATTGAATATTAGTTTAGAATATTTTCTACACTTAATATTTTTAGAGAAAAATACTGGCTTTCAACATTACAACAAAGTGCCATTTCTTTAACTGTGAAATATTTCAACCACAGAGAAAAAGAAAGAGAATATAACAAATACTTGTATATCAACTACCCAAGTACCATAGTTGCTTCAGATTTTAAAAATTATTTTTAAAAAATTCAGTCATTGCAGATACAGCTGAAGCTCTTTGTACATTTCTTCAATCCCATTCCTTATGATATATACACAGAGATAATAACCCCTGAACTGAATTTGATGTTTATCATTCCTATGCTCATGTGAAACTTTAAAAATCACATATGTATACATCTGTAAATAATATATTGTTTTCCATGTTTTACAGTTTTATAATCATATCCATCTGTGATCTGTTTTTGAGGCTTATCCACTTTAAACATATACTGGCGCCATTAAGTTTAGACAATATAGTTTGCCACATGTAAAATGTAGAAATATGATAATTATTTTAAGCCATTCTTCTACTGATAAAACATTTAGATGGTTTCTACAGAGATTTTTTTTTTTTCTACATCACACTGTCGTACTCTCTGGGGTGCCTATTGAAACTCTGCCTCATGGTATTGTCACTATGAGAAGCAGTGCTATCAGAAGCCAACCTTTCTTTTGTTGAGTTCCCTCTTGTGACTTCTAATCAGACAGAGGGACTCACATGCCAACTGTAAAGGTCAGATGCTTGAAAAGTAAATTTGAAGGAACCTGCTCTATACAGAGAATGAATATTGATTTCTCTTTACCCAGAACATCAAAATACCTTGCTGTGGACTCTGATGCTTTTCTCCCAAGTTTTTGAATTTCACATTTAGCTCCATAAATAATTATTTCAGCAGAGTTTAATAATTGTTTCCCAAACTGGCAATATGATCTTACCATTTGAAGAACAGATTGACACAGTCTGGGTTCATTTTTCTTTTTCAGAGCTTAGAAAATGTGACAACTTTCAGATGTTGAATCAACATTAGATTTCAGAGCATAAATCCAACATAGCATAATTGGTATGGAGCTCATTCCTCAAGTTTATTTTCCCCAAAGTGTCCAAATATAAACTTATAAATATCGAATATCTCCTGCCTAAGCTTTAGTTTTAATTGTCTCTGAAAAAGAATGCCTATTGTGACTGTTCTCTCAGTGGTACTGTTTCAACTGTGCTAGAGATCGACTGCCAGTTTCCAGAGTTCTCCAATACTCTCTGTAATTAATATTAGTCTCATGGCTGCCAAGTTTTCATTCAACCTGGATAATGTACAGGTCAACCTAAGTCATTCTATGACAATAACCCCCAAGTTGAAATTACTTACAGTACCGTTTATTTCTCTTTGTAGTCTTTGTTAGTCACAGTCATCTTCAGGTTTGTTCCATCAATCTGGGACCCAGATTAAGGATTCATCCACTCTTCGGACATGCTCTTCATATACCAAAAGGAAAAGAGAGATGACAGAAACATGTGATGACTCCTAAAGTTTCTGCTTAGCAGTGGCCTACATCACTTCCTTTCACATTTCATTGAACAAATCAAGGCATAAGGCCAAGCCTCCCATTCAACAAGGTGAGGAAGTAAAGACTTTCTATTGGGAGAGACAGAAATATTTGGGAACAGTAATACAACCTACCACAGAGGTTTTCAGACTCGAGTAGGTATCCTTTTGACTGACTTTTTGGCCATCTATAAAATCAAACTTTTTAAGGTTTTGCTAATATACAACTTGCTGATATCTAGGATGGAATTTAGTCTAATTTAATATTTTCTATGAATCTACAAAAAAAAAAAAAAACACCAAGAAAATCGCTTGAAAAATCAGTAAACACCTGGAGGCTCCAGGCATATAATCGTGACCTAAGTCTAAATAATTTATAAACCAAACTAACTGAAATCTTTACCATATCACTCTATATGAAGAAAAATAACTGATTACCACCCCAACTCCTATCCCAGCCATCAGAGGACTCTCAAAAATATTTCCATATGGTTAGTATTTTAAATGAGACCATTCAAACAATCTCTTCAAATCTGATTAAAATTTCTCTTGCCATTTTTGTGTGATACTGCAAAGAACAGATATTCATTTTAATTTACATAGATGGCAAATGATAGATTTTTAGGTTTAATTGTATGTGACATGTACATTCAGGCCGGTTTAGTTTTGTTTTGCTTTTTGGTCTAGCAATTCTTCATTTAGTACTATTTCTTTTCTAAAAGTTATTTGTAAATAGGTGGTACCCCAGGCACTGAGCCTAGCTTTGCTTAAGCTGTCTTTGTACTAGTCTATTTTAAGATACTTTGCAAATTATTGCTTTGTTTTCTAAAAATGAAAAAAATTATCTTATTTTGAGACGTTAGCATCTTCTTTTGCAATAAAGAGCTCATGATCTGCCCTACAGTCAGCTCCACATCTTATTTTTGCTGACTATGTACAACTTCTCCAACTTCAGCTGCAAAGAAAGAGTTGGGCCATCAAGAAAGCTAAACGCTGAAGAACTGATGCCTTCGAACTGTGGTGCTGCAGAAGACTTGAGAGTCCCTGGGACTGCAAGGAAATCAAACCAATCAATCTAAAGGAAATCAACCCTGAAAATTCATTAAAAGGACTGATGTTCAAGCTGAAACTCCAATACTTTGGCTACATGATGAAAAAAGCTGAATCACTGGAAAAGACCCTGATGCTGGGAAAGACTGATGGCAAAAGGAGAAGAGGGCAGCAGAGGATGAGATGGTTAGATAGTACCACTGACTAAGTGGACATGACTCTGAGCAAACTCAGGGATATAGTGAAGGACAGAGGAGCCACATGCTGCAGTCCATGGGACTGCAAAAAGTCAGACATGACTTAGTGACTGAATAACAACAACAAAACTTCTTCTTAAATGGTATTTTATGATTACATGGTTTAAAACAATTGCCTATTTGTATTTACAGTAATAGATGTGACAACTAATCATACTGTACAATAAAATTTATTCACTCATGGGAAAATAATAATAATTATAGCTAAAACAGAATTCAACTAACATTGTTCTAAGTGCCATACATGTATTGATTCATTTAACACTCACAACAACCCTATAAGATACCAATGCTACCTGTATTATATAGATGAAAGATTTATAATACTTTAATAAAGATCTAAGTTCAGCTTTGGAAAAATAAGTTATGTTTGGCAAGGTTCATCAGTGAGGCTAGGAAGTTGGCCAGTTAAAGCAGGAAACCAAGAGAAGAAAGGGAAGTAGCAGCAGAAGCTTGTTTAGAGGCTTCCTGAGCCTTACTCTATTTTCTAAATAGAAGAATTTCAAACAAACCAACAAATCAAAAAAACTTAGGCAACTCTTTTAAGGTGTTAGTCAAAGGAAAACTATTTTCTATCTAGCTCTAGGTCAACAAATAATACCTTTTAGTTTTTGTGAAGGGCAAGATGTGGAACTTATATATATATATTTTCATCTTGAAACATTAGCCTTTTCTAATCTTCAAAAGAGTACAGAAGTTCAGGAACTGTTCTAGTTAGAACAAACACAAAGTGCAAAAATTCCAATTTTTCCTTTCTATGGTTGACTATCTTCTCAATGGCTCTGAGACCACACCCCATGGTAGGATAACTGCACCTGTCTAGTAGCAAAGAGGCCGTCTAGGAGTAGTCTGACAACCCAAACACATGCTAAACTAAAGAGTCATTTTGTTGGTAGATATTTTGGTAGGCTATTGTATGTGTATAAAATGCTTGTACAGGGATAACTATATATATTACTTAATAGTCAAATAACCTAATAGAAATGGTAATTAACTCATAGTTCCAAAAAATCATTAAAGATTTTAAAAATTATATAAGATGAAGAAAATAATCAAAAGTACTAATGAGTCACATTTTAATTCAATTTGCTGTCTAACTTTGTATTGGTCTTTTCAAACAAGGGGTTAAATTTCAGTGGACTTGAGGCTGTTCTAAGTATTAGGAGTAACATCTGTTCACTCTCACCAGCTCATCCTTGAAAGTAGAAACTCCAGAAAATAATCTCTTACTTGGTTTACTTTCTACATGTGTTAAGTATACTATAAAATATATAAACCTTTAAACACTGGAAAGAATTTTCATAGGAAAAATAGAGAAACTAAGAAAAACCAGGAGGAAAATAATAACTGAATTTGTCAATAGCTTGGATGTCATTCTGAGAAGGGAGGCAGTCAAAACTGATAACTAGTTATATCTGACAGATAGGACAATATCCAGGTTTATGACATTGATAAGTCAGACTGGAAATATTAGGGAGATGTAGTATTTGCTACTTTTCCTCCAAACCTAATTTCCCTTTTCCTAAATATATTTACTTTGACTCATCAAATTCAGTGACAGGTAACACTAAGTAGTAATAAAAACCATCTAAATGATTTGCAATTGTCTTAACTTGGGGAAAAAAAAGTATACATATAATTATAGCTTACTCCATATTCTTCTGGTTAAAGAGAGATAAAAAAAACTTCAACACAAGACTGTGACATGCCAGAGGTCACATACTGGTAGGTTCAGCCACATTGCTTAATTACTAATCTAGTGCAATATTTTAAGATTCATTACATTACTAAATCTGATGATCCGTTAATGATGCATGCCCCTGATATACAACATTATTCCGTTAAACTTTGTGGTGGTGGTTTAGTCACTAAGTCATCTCCCACTCTTATGACCCCATGGACTATATAACATGCCAGGCTCTTCTGTCCATGAGATTTTCCAGGCAAGAATACTGGAGTGGGTTGCCATTTCCTGCTTTAGAGGATCTTCTGGACCCAGGGATCGAACCCCGTCATCCCGCATTGCAGGCAGATTCTTTACGGATTGAGCCACCAGGGGAGCCATATTAACCTTTGTGAATCTATGCATTTAAAACTAATTGTTTCAGGGTATCGCCTAAAGAATTTGGGGGCAGGGGGAGCTGAAAGTGGACTGTATATAGGCTACATAGGCTCGGAGAAAAAGTCAGAGACTATCAGATCCACAGCTCTTTTCCTACAGGTCCAAAAGTATAAATGGATAAAATGATACTAGGCTGAAAACGATTTAGAGAACAGGATCTGGATGCTTCTATTTTACAACGATGAGGCAGCTTTAAAATAGAGAAGCATCTACAATTTTGCTCTGAAGCAAACTAGTATTAGGGGAATCATTGTTGTTCAAAAGTATTTTTGAGATGTCACTGCACATTTTTAAAAGCAATTTTTCTAAAAGGAAAGCTGTCACGTTTTGGATTTTCCCCTTCTCTCTTTGCCCTCCCCCGAACTCCAATCCTCCAAATGGCTAAGCCGCATAGCTGAAAGGATTTTGCTCATTTTTTCCAAAACACTTCACATCTGGGCAGTCGCCAACCATGGAAAGTTTCAAGTAAATGTAACATTTGGGAGAAGGACAAGCTCGTCTGGGGCTGCCCTCGCGGGTCCGCGGCCCTCAGAGGCGTCGCCACACGCCCTTACCGGATAGCCGGGGGCCAGCGGCAAGCTTGGACAACCGAGCTCCGATGGCCAGGCCAGCCTCCAGCCACTGATGGCCAAGCCCACTGTTGGCCGGCCCCTGGGCTGCAGGGGCTCTTACCCATCAGTTGCCCAAACAGTTTGAGGTCCCAGAGTCGAGGAGCCTATCCGTTTTGAAAAGGACGAGACCACTGGCCCCCAGTTTCTATCTGTGGCAGCCTCGGTCCTGACCAGGCCAGAGAGAAGGGGCTACTCTGGAGACCTGCCTGCCTCTCCAGCCTCATATGTCAGTTTGATTCCACGCCCCGCCCCTCCCCCTCCGAACCTCCCCCCCCCCCCACCCCCGCCGCCCGTCAGCCGCCTGACACTCCGCGCACCAGGCGCCGAGAGAAATTTGACTGCACCAGTCACCAATCATAAGCGAGGTCGAGGATCTGAGCCAATCGGACCTGGCGGAGGGAGCAGGCCGTCGGCGTCCTCCCGCCTCCTGGAGGGTGCGCGCGGAATGTCTCGGGCCCGCCCCTGCGCCTCAGCCTCAGTGCGGAGCCCTACGCGGTGGGAGGAGAAGCGGTAGCCAGCAGTCTGAGAAGCAGCGGTAGCGGGCATTCTGAGGAGCAGCAGCAGCGGCGGCGGCGGCTGTGGGAGCCGGAACCACACCCACGTCTCTGCCCCTGTCCTCTTTTTGCCCTCTGGCCGCCGCGCCGGAGCCCGCATTCTCGGAAAAGAGCGGCCGCCCACGTCCCGAGCATCCTCCCCTGTTGAGCGGACGCTGACGGACCCGGCGGTATGATGCGACTCCGAGGCTCGGCGATGCTGCGGGACCTGTTCTTGCGCCCTCCCGCTGCCGGCTGCGCGGTTCTGATGCGGGCGCAGCCCCTCGTCACCCTGTGCCGGCGACCCCTGGGCGGGGGACGAACGGGCCAGGTGGCCGCCGCGCGGCTCTACCCGTGGTGGGGCGGGGGCGGCCGGTCGGCGGGGCCCCTCGCGAGGGGCCTGTCCAGCTCGCCCTCGGAGATCCTACAGGAGCTGGGCAAGGGGGGCACGCAGCAGCAGCAGCAGCAGCAGCCGCCGCCGCAGCCTGGGGCGTCGCCGCCCGCAGTCCCGCAGGCGCCCGGCCCCAAGGACGGCCCGGGGGAGACGGACGCGTTCTCCAACAACGAGGGCAAGGAGCTGGTGCCTTCAGGCGAAAAGTGAGTGTCTACTCGAGGCGCAGAAGGCTTCGTCCCGCCTGGGTCCCGGGCCCGGGAGGGGCCTCCGGTGGGGCGGGATGGGAGCGGAGGTTCGAGAAAGAGAAAGAAAGAGATGCCGGGCGGCCTGCGCCTTCTGCGCCATGTGATTAGGCCCGGCCCCGCCCGCGCCGCTCGCTGGGCCCTTACTTCCCTTCCCAGCCGCCGGGTGGAGCTGCCAAGGGTCCGGAGGACCCCTTTGGTGCCCCCCTCCCCTGACCCCCGTGCTGGAGCTGTGGCTGCGTGTCTGTCCTACGCCGCGCGTGCTCAGCGCCCCGGCTCCGGGCTGCAGTGCCTGGCCGCCCGCCCAACCCTTGGCGGTGATGCCACACGAACATCTCCAAGTGACATTTAGGAGTCTGGCGATGGGCAAAGCCTGTGCCTTTCTGACTCCTTCTTTCTCTGGGCTCGAGTTTCCTCTCTGCGTATCCCTCCTTCGATCTCTGCCACCATCTCTTGAGAAGCCTAGTGTAGCAGAATATTCTTAACATTTCTAAAGTGGCTTCTTAAGGCTTGTGTAGAGCCATCTGGGGCACCGGAAATAACGTTTCCGCAATGAGATTAGGAGGAAAAGGGTCATGTGGCCTAGAAGACGGGGCACGCAGTACAGACCACCTGTTTGCACTGGGGGCCAACCAGCTTTGGCCCGTCTTGACATCTTACATGAGATGGGCGAGTTTTTGAAAATACATGTGAAAATAGCCAGGATTGAATGTGACTGGTAAAATGCTAACTCTGAAAACGAATTAAGTAGCTTTTGTGGTTTAAATGAATTGTGATAGGGTGGTAACTCACCTATTGTGCACAGCAATTTAATCTTTAAACAAAATTGGGGTTTTTTTCTACGCAGTACGTGAGGCAGTTTCCTGGATATTTTGTCTTGAGTTAATATAAATGGACACAGAGCTTTTTTTCCCACTGTAGGTAAATATTTACCTGTTTTCTTTATATCTTACTGTTTTTCTGACTTTGTGCTGACCCTATGTGATTTGTTTTTTGCTCCTGTTCTTATATTGCTGTCTTAAGTCAAACTGAAAGTGCCATTCTTCTGCTTTAAATCTCAGACCTGGCTTAATGTTTCCTGTAATTGAAATGGGCACCATCCTAAAACATTCGAACTAAAATTGTTTTCCCAGACTGAAAAATGTTACTTCAAAAAAAATCGCTTGGTGATGGGCCACATTTGTGATATTCTGTGATAAGGATTTTGCGCCCTTATGATTATGGGCAAGTCATTGAACATCCTCAGTTGAATGACCCAAATGTGGTCACGTTCTGAAAAGCTAGACTTTTGTCAAATCTCTGCATCTTTAATGTTTTTTGGAGACTAGAATTGTGTTTATTTGGTACTCACTTTACTTTTCTGAATTACCAGGCATGTAACTAGTGTAAGTACGGATGTCCAGAGTTACAGAATTGAAAGAAGAATGTGGGTTGTTCGATGGGAACGGCTTTCTCTAGAAAATGTCTTCCATTCTGTCTCTTCAATAGCTCTAGTGTCCCTCTTGTTTTCCCCTTTTGTGAGAAAATTGAGCTTTTGTGATTTACATGTTTTCCAGAAGCTTGTACCGCCATTGCCTTTGAAATAAATCATTTCTTAGCAGTAATTTTGGAACACTTACTTTGTCTAATGCTTATTGACAATTCTACATAAAAATGTCCCTTCCTGTTCCTCCTAGCCCCCGAAGAAAAGCAGTCTACTGAGGGACTCATTCAAGAATATTTGCTCAGATGTCCTGGGAGTTTGAAGAGCCAATAAGATAACCTTGTTTACTGTATAGTTCAAAAGAGTCTGTTTTTGACACCAAAGTTTGGAGTAATAGCTAGATAAGTTTAGTAGCAATCCAAGTATATGATAAACCTGAGAGCTTTCAATCAAGGATTTCAAGAGTGAACCCCAGCTATCTCCTATTTACAGATGAAGTGAAGATTACTGGTCTCAATGATTGTGAAAACAATTTTAATCAGTTTAAAGATTCTGTTTCTTGACTGATCTGGTTTCAAAATGTAGTTTCCTTCCCTTGACTTCATCCATTTTGCCTTTATGAGGTAAACATTTCTCTTATTCTGTGAGGTAAGGTTTCAGTTGATGCTTCCTTTCTTACACTCAGCTTCCAAAGTATAGATCATCCCTCAGTCAGCAAGTCACCTGGGATGCCAGCACTCACTCAGGATTCTGCCAGTTTCTGTAGAGGATTATTAAAAGAAATACCCATGTGAAAAATAAAATGAGTTTAACATTTGTTATGTATAATTCTTCATTTTAAAAATTACATCATTTATTGTAAAACCTTACAAGGACATTAGCCTTTGAATTTTAGGCTCAAATGAAAATTTTTTGTTTGGTTTCTGGAAAAAATTTATGTGAAACTGTGTGATATTAACTGTTTACCCTTTTGCCTTGCTTACCAGTAAGCTCAGAGTGAATTTAATTCTTAACCAGAGTAATTTTATTAGTTCACATGGCTGGGATATTTGCTTTTCCTCCTTTCCTTGGTCTTATATTTTATTATCCATGCAATGTTATATTCTGGAAGGAGGTAGAATGTGAGTTATCTTTTTTCATAGTCAAATTCTGAACCATTGTCATCCAAGGCTATGCTATCTCTGTCAACAACTTCAATTCTGATCAAGGTTAAGATTTTACTACTGCCCTAAGTATGTTACAGGAAAATGTAATGATCTCTGCTCAGTTTTCCCTGCAGTGCTCTTATTTAATTTTGTTAGTATTATTCCATCATTTTGGAAACCGCTTGACACAACTCTTGACTTTTTAAATTGTTCTCTTTTTCTGTGGCTTTTTTTGCTTTGCTCACTGGGTATAAATCCTGAGGCTGTAAGGCCTCTGCTTTCCCCCCACTTGTCTGCCTTCTCAGCAGCATATCCTCTAATCTTTGTGTAGGTAATAGTTCATTTTTCATCCAAGCTTTGGCTTCCCAGGTGGCCCAGTGGTAGAGAATCCACCTGCCAAGTAGGAGCCCCGGGTTTGATCCCTGGGTAAGGAAGAGGCCCTGGAGAAGAAAGTGGCAACCCACTCCAGTATTCTTGCCTGGGAAACCCCATGGGTAGAGGATCCTGGCAGGCTATAGTCCATAGGGTCACAAAGAGTCATACGCAACTTAGCGACCAAACAACAGTTTGATGACTTCAGATTTAAAATCTTCACCATATATCTGTTCTTTTGTCTCATTTCAACCTATTTTGCATGTTGTTTCAAGATTAATTACAGAGTTATAATCAAAATACCACTGCTTCCAGAAAACCAGTAATGGATTGGGATGCACATTATATCAAACAATGCTATGTAGCATTTGAGGTTTTTGATTAACTTTTATTTTATGCCAATGCTTGCCCAACATGAACATTTTTATCATACTGTCTTCTCTGTCAAGAATGCCATACTTCATTTCTGCAAAATGTAGATGTGTATATTCTGTCTTAGTGAAGGATCTCTGGGAAGGTTTAGCGGGTGGAGAAGAGGGAAAGTGTTTTAAAGTTACTTTTTGTTTGGGCATTATGTTATTTGATTAGAAAAAGAGAAGGATAATTCTGGGAAAGTGTCAGTAGGTGTATGCCCTTTAGAAAATAGGTAATGCATACAGGGTACAATATCAAAAGTACTCCATTAAAACAAAATCATTTTCCCCCTATCAGATTGATAGATGTTAAATTGAGTGATGGAAAGGGTATGGGAAATAGGAACTCTTTACATTGCTGGTGGAAGTATAAATTCACCTATCTTGGAGGGCAGTTTGGTAGTAATCTATTAAAAGCTGCACATCTTTGATGAAGTAATGCTGTTTGCTCAACTGTATAATTAAAAATATATTAAAAGTGAAAGTGAAAACATGATTTCAGTTAGCTTCAAATAGTATGATTTTGTTTTTGTAGTTCATATTTATTCTTAATAAATGGTAGCAGGAAAAGAATCATTACCTCATATTTTGTACGAATTGAATTTCAAAGTAGATTAAGTACTTAAGCATTTCAGCAATGTTGAATTAGGTTTAGTATATAGAATAGTACTGATGATGAAGTTGAAGCAATGTTGGCATCCCATTCAGGTAATATATTGTTAAATAGAAAGACAGAACCTCTGTTTAAATAGGGGACAAATTCTGTTATGATCCTTTAATCATTGCTTTTAATTTGTAAAAGTGAACATATTTATAATTCATTTAAATTGAAATCAAGATTGAAAATATATTTAATTCAGTCCCTGGGTCGGGAAGATTCCCCGGAGGAGGGTGGGCAACCCGCTCCAGTGTTCTTGCCTGGGAAATCCTATGGACAGAGAAGCCTGGCAGACTACAGTCCATGGGGTCACCAAGAGTTGGACATGACTGAGCTACTAATAATTTACAATACAAACTTAAAAACCCTCGTTCATAAAGAAAATATATTTAATTTTGGGTGTGGGACTTTGCAGTGAACCTTTCATTTTATTTGTGATTTGCTAAATATTTTTTCTAGATTACAGTTATCAGTGAGTTGTAGTTTTGTTTGAATGCCCAACCATAACGTACATGTTAAAATTTTTTGTGGTCTAATGTTTACTTTAAACCACATGCATCTATTTAGCTGTTGATAATACCGGGACATAGTTTGTAATAAACTGCATGCTCTTAATTAATAATATTTAGATGTCATTCACTGAAGGAGTTTAGTCTCCTTGAGTTTAGCTTCTTGTTTCTAGGCTTTATATTTTTTATAAAGTCTGCCTACCTAAAAATCAACTAACTTAGGGAGTTAGTCTTTTTTGGTGAAGACATTTGTATGTAGGGAAAAGTGGTGGTGGTGGGAAGTAGACACAATTTTAGTCTGAAAAAGATCAGGGTCACCTTGAAGAGAAATTTGTTGAAGATATATGTGGGTGTCTTCAAGTTTAAAAAAAAAATCAGTAAAAAAACGGCACTACTTCCTTCTTGTGATTTTGAAGTGCAGAAAAATTATAACTGTAGAAACCGAAAGTCTGCCTGTAGGATTTGCATTCTTTAAGCACCTCAGTCTTCAAATTCTTTATAAACCAAGGAGTTGCCTGCATGTGCCATTTCACCATTGAGTCATTTGATACTAAGAGGAATGTTTAAAGCCAAATGAAGTAACTCTTTTTATAAATAAATATCTAACTGTAGATTTCTCTAAGTAAGGTAAATAGTTTTCAGATAGAGATGCTGTTACTATGATTTTATCCTGGAATCTACTCTGGTGTAAATTACTTTGGTTGTGAAACACAGGTGCATAGAACCGAGAACGTCCCTTGGTGATTTTTAAACTTTAGAAAAATTTCATATTTGTACCTTTTTAGGAGTCCAGGTTAACAAAACTGAGGTGTAGATAGATTTTTCGCTAATATTTTTGGCACAATATTATGCTTAGAGAAAAGTGGGGAAAAACTTGTGTTCCATAGAAGTGGAATGGTTAAGTAAATTATGGCACATGCACATGAGAGTTTATTATTCAGTCATTTAACATGAATACAGATACTTTTTAGGAATATAGGAAAATATAATGTTAAGTCAAAAGTTATAATACAAAATTTTCTATGCAATTTGATGTCAAGTCATCTTAAGCTTTTAAAAAATGCTTAGAAAAAATAGTAGAAATAAGCCAAAACGATGTTAGCAGTTGTTGGTTTGTGAGAACAGACATTTTTCCTGCCTCCATATAGTTAACTTTTAAGATTTCTCATTATGATAACTTCTAATCAGAGAAAGCATTTTAAGTTTGTGAATCTCTACCCTGCTCTCCTGGTTTGCTATCCTGATATCCTTTTTTCTAGTATATATAACAGTATTATCGATTGAAAAATGTTCTGAAGAAGATTGTGAATGGGTTTGTAAAGCTCCTATTATCGGCATTATCCAGTTGTATTCTCTTTTATCCTCAAACATCAAAGTTTTAAATTTCTTAACTGTTTTAGGTGTAAGTCTCATAAAATGTTGCCTGTTTTTCTGCCATATTAAAACATTGTAATGAATAGAGTTTAACATTTCTTAGGTTCACTAGAAGGGGCTATTACTATACTGTGCTAAAATACAGTGATGCTCCAAGGCAAGTGTGGCAAACTTTCTCTCAAATAGTGTATATTTTTGGCTTCACAAGCTACCTGGTCTTATTAAAGGTATTCAAAGCATCTGTTGTAGCAAAGAAGGCATAGACAGTAGATTTGAGTAGGCATGGCTTTCTTGCAGTAAACCTTTATTTACAAAAACTGGTGTCCCTTACGGTAGTTTGCTGTTAGTAGTGCTTACACTGAACTGTATTTATTTGTGTAAGATTTTTCTCTAATACCCTGGTTTTAGTTAGAATGGTTTGTTCTTCTGTGGATTATTGTTATTAGTTGCTACATTTTGTTCTTGGCCTCCCTGTCTCCAGTTCAGCTATTTTCCCTCATTCTCACCTTCTATATCCAATTCCCCTTACCTTTTCTTAAAAAAATGGGGTAAAATTAATGTAACATAAAATGTACTGTTTTGACTGTTTTTAAATGTACAGTTTCATGGCATTAGGTACTCCCATTACTTTTTTAAAGAACCTAGATAATTAAGCTTTATATGTAAAATGTATCTAAATCCTTTATGTCTACATTATGTAGTCCTGAGTGAGTAAAAGTTTATGATTTTTAGTATAGGAACTTAGGAGGAAATTTATAGGAATATAATTTACAGGAATTTTGAGTAGCTCAAAAACTGAGAATTAGAGTTGGAAGTGATTTTAAAGACATCTATTTCCACCTCATTTTACATAGGTTATAAACTGGCTATAGTTATTAAATGACCTAACCAAGGTCATACAATGTTAGGACTTACTTTGTTTTTTCTTCCAGTATTAGGAGATTAATATAACGCTTTATAAGTTTTTAGGTTTAGTATTGAAAGAGACCTTAAAAAGCCATCTCCCCAGCTGACATTTTTTCCCTTCTGTTATACTTGCTACAGGTTGTTATCCATCTGTTTGAATACTCATTGATAAGAGAATTTATTACCTTTGAAGGCAGCACATACCATTTTCAGAGTTATTTTGTTTTTCTTATGTGTAGCTGAAATCAGCCTTTTGTTAACTTTAACCTATATATTTTAGTTATTTTGAGGAAGTCATCTCTTGTGTGGTATTAGGGTAATTTCAGTGATAGAATTCACATATCTGTATTTTTACAACTAGAATGACTTGTTAACAGATACTTCCAACCATGGTTGGAAGAACAAACAGAGCTGGACATGTGGGACTTGATCTGCCCAGGTCCTCACTCTCACATTGAAGTCAAGCAGATTGTACCCTTGGGTTAGACTCATGAAGTTGTACATGTGGACACTTTGTCATCAGCTGATGTAGACAGCCTGGCCACTTCTCACATAAAGCTCACTTTTGTGTTTCTTACTTTGACTTGCTTTTGAATAAATTTAAATAAAGTCCAGCTAAAACAGCTGCCTCATCTCATTCTTGCTTTGTATTTTACAAGATGCAGTTTTAACAAGAATAACAATTTGGTCATCTAAAGTAAGTCGTTTCCCTGTTAGCATTTTGGTTTGAAATTCTTCAATAGGTAAGGAATCTCACCTTTCTTTATTTTGAATAAACTCCAGGTATTCCTCCTAAAATGGAGTGTAACAACTCAGCACAGCTGGTGTGGCATAGCAGAAAGAGTCTGGGATTAGGAACCAAGTACTGACTTCTGGGACTAAATCTGGTCCACCCACTTGAGTTGTGTGACATTGGCCATATTACTTGACTTTCTCTGTAATTTGGGGACAGTTTACCCACTTTGCTTTATCACTTGGAGTTTTAAGATGAAAGAATAGAAAGTCCTTTTAAAGTAAAGCTTTAAAAAAATTTTTCTTTAAATTCTCTAATACTTAGCCTTGGGGAGAAATGATTTAGAGGTATCACTTTATCAGACTTAATGGTATATGATCAGCCACTCTGATTTCAGCTTTCAACCTCACAGTTTCAATCTGCCAGTTTACTGGTGTTATGGATGTTTATATTAATCAGATCACTCTAAAATCAAAATGATAAACTGATTTAAAAACAGCTCTAAGTATTTTTTTTCAGATAATTGTTTTAAAATGAAGCTACAAGTAAAAACACCGAAGCATTCTTTTTATTCTATTAGTAGGCATCTTTTTTTTTTTTTTTTACTTAGTTGAAGTTTTTTATTATCTAGTAGGTTTACTATACTCTATTATACATTTGAGTTATATGGAGTTGACAAAAAAGATATTACCCCAGCCTTTATAGTTTGGAAAGGTCAAGTAATATGAAACATTATTTAACAAAATAAGACAAAGTAAGTTGTTTTCCATTTTTTTCCCCTCTCGTTTTGAGTTCATTTTCCTTCTTTGATTTGATAATGGAGTTTTTTTACTTAGAAACTTTTGATAGCATAGATAGTACATAGCCAATTTATAAACTAAATATCAGACTAAGGAGTTTTAATTGTACTTTTGTATTGAGAAACTGGTTGACCAGTAGTCAGAGACAGTGTGGCTTCCTGTTTGCAGAATTGGTAAATTTCTAAATTTCTTGATCAGTCAGGCAGTCAGTTCAGTCGCTCAGTCGTGTCCGACTCTTTGCGACCCCATGAATTGCAGCATGCCAGGCTTCCCTGTCCATCACCATATCCCAGAGTTCACTCAAACTCATGTCCATCGAGTCAGTGATGCCATCCAGCCATCTCATCCTCTGTCGTCCCCTTCTCCTCCTGCCCCCAATCCCTCCCACCATCAGAGTCTTTTCCAGTGAGTCAACTCTTCGCATGAGGTGGCCAAAGTACTGGAGTTTCAGCTTTAGCATCAGTCCTGCCAAAAAACACCTAGGACTGATCTTCTTTAGAATGGACTGGTTGGATCTCCTTGCAGTCCAAGGGACTCTCAAGAGTCTTCTCCAACACCACAGTTCAAAAGCATCAATTCTTCGGCGCTCAGCCTTCTTCACAGTCCAACACTCACATCCATACATGACCATTGGAAAAACCATAGCCTTGACTAGATGGACCTTTGTTGGCAAAGTAATGTCTCTCCTTTTTAATATGTGCTCTAGGTTGGTCATAACTTTCCTTCCAAGGAGTAAGCATCTTTTAATTTCATGGCTACAATCGCCATCTGCAGTGATTTTGGAGCCCCAAAAAATAAAGTCTGACACTTGTTTCCACTGTTTCCCTATCTATTTCCCATGAAGTGATGGGACCAGATGCCATGATCTTTGTTTTCAGAATGTTGAGCTTTAAGCCAACTTTTTCACTCTCCTCTTCACTTTCCTCAAGAGGCTTTTTAGTTCCTCTTCACTTTCTGTCATTAGGGTGGTGTCATCTGCGTATCTTGAGGTTATTGATATTTCTCCCGGCAATCTTGATTCCAGCTTGTGCTTCTTCCAGCCCAGCGTTTCTCATGATCTACTCTCCATATAAATTAAATAAGCAGGGTGACAATATACAGCCTTGACTTACTCCTTTCCCTATTTGGAACCAGTCTGTTGTTCCATGTCCAGTTCTAACTGTTGCTTCCTGACCTGCATATAGGTTTCTCAAGAGGCAGGTCAGGTGGACTGGTATTCCCATCTCTTGAAGAATTTTCCACAGTTTATTTTGATCCACACAGTCAAAGGCTTTGGCATAGTCAATAAAGCAGAAATAGGTGTTTTTCTGGAACTCTCTTGCTTTTTCCATGATCCAGCGGATGTTGGCAATTTGATCTCTGGTTGTTCTGCCTGTTCTAAAACCAGCTTGAACATCTGGAAGTTCACGGTTCACGTATTGCTGAAGCCTGGCTTGGAGAATTTTGAGCATTCTTTTGCATTGCCTTTCTTTGGGATTGGAATGAAAACTGACCTTTTCCAGTCCTGTGGCCACTGCTGAGTTTACCAAATTTACTGGTATATTGAGTGCAGCACTTTCACAGCATCGTCTTTCAGGATTTGAAATAGCTCAACTGGAATACCATCACCTCCACTAGCTTTATTCGTAGTGATGCTTCCTAAGGCCCACTTGACTTCACATTCCAAGATGTCTGGCTCTAGATGAGTGATCACACCATTGTGATTATCTTGGTCATGAAGATCTTTATTGTACAGTTCTTCTGTGTATTCTTGCCACCTCTTCTTAATCTCTTCTGCTTCTGTTAGGTCCATACCATTTCTGTAAAGAGCAATATTGCATAGGAATGTTGGGTCCATGAATCAAGGCGAATTGGAAGTGGTTAAACAAGAGATGGCAAGAATGAACGTCGACATTCTAGGAATCAGTGAACTAAAATGGACTGGAATGGGTGAATTTAACTCAAATGACCATTATATCTACTACTGTGGGCAGGAATCCCTTAGAAGAAATGGTGTAGCCATCATGGTCAACGAAAGAGTCCAAAATGCAGTACTTGGATGCAGTCTCAAAAACGACAGAATGATCTGTTTGTTTTCAAGGCAAACCATTCAATATCACAGTAATTCAAGTCTGTGCCCCGACCATTAATGCTGAAGAAGCTGAAGTTGAACGGTCCTATGAAGACCTACAAGACCTTTTAGAACTAACACCCAGAAAAGATGTCCTTTTCATTATAGGGGACTGGAACGCAAAAGTAGGAAGTCAAGAAACACCTAGGGTAACAGGCAAATTTGGCCTTGGAATACGGAATGAAGCAAGGCAAAGACTAATAGAGTTTTGCCAAGAAAATGCACTGGTCATAGCAAACACCCTCTTCCAACAACACAAGAGAAGACTCTACACATGGACATCACCAGATGGTCAACACTGAAATCAGATTGATTATATTCTTTGCAGCCAAAGATGGAGAAGCTCTATACAGTCAGCAAAAACAAGACCAGGAGCTGACTGTGGCTCAGATCATGAACTCCTTATTGACAAATTCAGGCTTAAATTGAAGAAAGTAGGGAAAACCACTAGACCATTCAGGTATGAATGACCTAAATCAAATCCCTTGTTATACAGTGGAAGTGAGAAATAGATTTAAGGGACTAGAACTGATAGACAGAGTGCCTGATGAACTATGGAAGGAGGTTTGTGACACTGTACAGGAGACAGTGTCAAGACCATCCCCATAGAAAAGAAATGCAAAAAAGCAAAATGGCTGTCTGGAGAGGCCTTACAAATAGCTGTGAAAAGAAGAGAAGTGAAAAGCAAAGGAGAGAAGGAAAGATATAAGCATCTGAATGCAGAGTTCCAAAGAATAGCAAGGAGAGAGAAGAAAGCCTTCCTCAGCAATCAATGCAAAGAAAGAGAGGGAAAGAACAGAATGGGAAAGACTAGAGATCTCTTCAAGAAAATTAGAGATACCAAAGAAACATTTCAGGCAAAGATGGGCTCAATAAAGGACAGAAATTTTTGGTAGTCTCCTCATTTATTGGTTGATTTATATATAACTCTCAGCCCTGAAAATTAGGTATTTTAACAGCTCGTGGGTAGAAACAGGCACCCTAATTCATATATCCTATGCTCTGGCTATTTGCTGTTCTTTGTAAATACCTAGTGAATGTTTACTTTCATTGCTGTGGTCATTCTGTTTCCTTTGCTGATAGTCCTCTTCTGTTGCCATATTTCCAGCTCCTACCCATCTTTTAAGTCTAGCTCAAATTCCATCCTCCCCCGAAACTACTTTATTAGTTCATAGTGAATAATTTTCCAGTGATTGGATCCCATTGTTTGTTTCTTGTAATTCCTCATTATGTATGTCTTCTCCTTCCTTTTTAGATTGTAAGTAGGGACTAGTATAATGCTGTACATGTTATAAATGCCAGTTAAATACATGGGATTTTTCTTTTTTTTTTTTTTTAAAGAAATTTCTATGTTTTAGGCAGATATTTTGAGAAGGTAAACTAGGAGAAGGAAGGGGTAAAAGAAGGAACAAAATGATGGTGAAAAGATCTTAAAGGCAAAAATTAAAAGGGACAATAGGGAGAATAAAAGGGAAGAATTTTAAAAGTACAAAACAAGCACTTCTTTGAATTTGCACATCTTCTATGTATACCCATTTTAGTTGTTGAGTGTTATAACTATTTCATGTTGGTGAAAAATCATAAAGGCAAAAGTCAAAAAGGAAATGAGGGAGAATAAAAGGGAAAATTTTTTAAAGTATAAAAAAAGAACTTTTCTTGGAATTTGAACATCTGTGTATACCCATTTTAGTTGCTGAGTGTTGTAACTATTTCATGTTCTTTCCCCCTACAGAATCTGAGGGCTTATCACCAGTTGTTGGTACTATAATTTGAAAACCTGTTCAGTTCAGTTCACTTGCTCAGTCGTGTTCGACTCTGGGCGACCCCATGAATCGCAGCACGCCAGGCCTCCCCGTCCATCGTCAACTCCTGGAGTTTACCCATACTCATGTCCATCGAGTCGGTGATGCCATTCAACCATCTTATCCTCTGTCGTCCCCTTCTCCTGCCCCTAGTCCCTCCCAGCATCAGAGCCTTTTCCAATGAGTCAACTCTTTGCATGAGGTGGCCAAAGTATTGGAGTTTCAACTTTAGTTAGCATCAGTCCTTCCAATGAACACCTAGGACTGATCTTTAGGATAGACTGGTTGGATCTCCTTGCAGTCCAAGGGACTCTCAAGAGTCTTCTCCAACACCACAGTTCAAAAGCATCAATTCTTCAGCACTCAGCTTTCTTCACAGTCCAACTCTCACATCCATACATGACCATTGGAAAAACCATAGCCTTGACTAGATGGACCTTTGTTGGCAAACTAATGTCTTTGCTTTTGAATATGCTATCAAGGTTGGTCATAACTTTCCTTCCAAGGAGTAAGCATCTTTTAAATTTCATGGCTGCAGTCACCATCTGCAGTGATTTTGGAGCCCCCCAAAATAAAGTCTGACACTGTTTCCACTGTTTCCCCATCTATTTCCCATGAAGTGATGGGACCAGATGCCATGATCTTCGTTTTCTGAATGTTGAGCTTTAAGCCAACATTTTCACCCTCCTCTTTCATTTTCATCAAGAGTCTTTTTAGTTCCTCTTCACTTTCTGTCGTAAGGGTGGTATCATCTGCATGTCTGAGGTTATTGATATTTCTCCTGGCAATTTAGATTCCAGTTTATGCTTATTCCAGTCCAGCATTTCTTATGATGTAATCTGCATGTAAATTAAATAAGCAGGGTGACAGTATATGTAGTCTTGGCATACTCCTGTTATGATCTATTTTTTTTGGTCATTAAAACTTAAGCACTTCTCAAAAATACCCTAGTTACTATATATTCCAAAAACTACAGTTTTTAGCATTTGAGTTTCAGTGGTGAAGTATAATATCATTAAGCAGTGCCACAAAATGGTATTAAATTTGGGGAAAGAAAGTGTTAGTTGCTCAGTTGTGTCTGACACTGCAACCTCATGAACTGTAGCTCACCAGGCTTCTCTGTCCTTGCAATTCTTCATGCAGGAATACTGGAGTGGATAGCCATTCCCTTCTCCAAGGGATTTTCCTGACCCAGGGATTCAACCTGGGTGTCCTGCATTGCAGGCAGGCCCTTTACCATCTGAGCCACCAGGGAATCCTGGGGAAAGAAGGGGGGTGGGGGGGAGGTAATAATATCAGGAAAGGTCTTTGGGGTAATTTATGTGTAGTTGAAAGTTTGGGGAGAACCATTGCATTTGTTCCCCAGACTATTCAAGTAAATTCATTTTCAGATCAGAGTCTGAGCTTTTAAATGCTCAGATTGGTAGATTTTTTTAAAAATCAATTTTGAACTCTTATACATTTATATTTATTATTTATTTTTTGAGCATAGTATTCTAGGGATGACTTAAATATCTCTCCAATGGATAACAATTACTCTCTTGTCCAAAAGTAAGTAAATATTTAGCCTTTTATGTTAGCTGTGGCAATAAACATGGTCATTTTAAATTCTTTGCCCTATCTACCATAAGCTAAAGAACTGTATATTTTATGTTACTTACATAGCTTTTAGGCAAAGCAAATACCATTTACTGGTGTTGTAAATACATGGAAAGCTTATTCTGCAGTTTTTTAAAGTGATAACTACCACTATCTGAAGTTTACTTAACAAACCATTTTCTGTAAATAATTGGTATGTTATTTTCCACTGATTGTTTTTGACAGCTGGCTCAATTTTTCTTTAAATATTAAGTCATCAGTACTGTTGAATGCTGCTTAATGGTTTTAGATCAGGATTGAAGATCTAGAAAAATCATACCTTATAACAGTAATTACTAGCTAGTAGGTTTGAGAGCCAGCAAAACTGTAGAGGCATATATTTTGGACTCTGAATTCAGAGGAACAAGGTTTCTAAATATATCTCTACCACTGTGCAGTCTTGGAAAGTTTGTTGACCTGTCTGAGCCTCTGAGAAATGGGGACAGAGTCAGCCTGGTGTTTTTTTTTTTTTTATGGTTTAACAGTAAATATATTGAGCATCCACTGTGTACCAGGAACCATACTTTATTTTGCATAATAGTATTTTTTGTCATCATTGTAGGGATTGAACTAGAATGCATGTAAAACAGCTAATCAGAATACTTAACAAAAGTTATCCATAATTTTTAACTCTTATAATTAAAATATCCCAAATATATTTTAAAAATTTCTCTAAGAGCCAAGATTGTTTTAAGGAGTAATTATATATCCAGGATATATGTTTAAATTACAATAATCCTATATGTTATTTTTTTTAAAACATTGGCATGAAATTCTTGTACTTTAGGGTTGACTTGAAAAACAAGAAGCTGGTATGATAGCTTTGAAAACAGTATAAGTGACATTAATGCCAACATTAGTGTTTCTTTGAGGAGAAATTTTATATGTGCATGTGTAAATGTACGTACACTGTGAGCCGACGCTGTATTCTGTTGTATTTTAAAATAGAAATATATGGACCACTCTCTAATTTTCTGTTTCTTGAAATAAAGGTAAAGCCCTTTCCAGACATTTTATATACATATACATACAAATACATGCATATATTTGTACCTTTGATTTTAATAAATAGTGATGGGTGGGGAGGGGATTGGTCTACCCTAGATCTATAATTCTTATCCCTATAATACATATGACAGTCATGAATGTTCAGAATATTAAGCTGTGTTCATTTCAGTTTCAGAGCTCCCCAAAAGAAAATATTTATAGGTTCATTATAGTTTTATCTCAAAACTTTGCAATGAATAGGAAAAAATTTTTTCTCGATTAATTTGGTTAATCATAGCATCTTATACCCGGAGAAGGCAATGGCACCCCACTCCAGTACTCTTGCCTGGAAAATCCCATGGACAGAGGAGCCTGGTAGGCTGCAGTCCATGGGGTCGCTAAGAGTTGGACACGACTGAGCGACTTCACTTTCACTTTTCACTTTCATGCGTTGGAGAAGGAAATGGCAACCCACTCCACAGTGTTCTTGCTTGAAGAATCCCAGGGATGGTGGACCCTGATGGGCTGCCGTCTACGAGGTCGCACACAGTCGGACACAACTGAAGCAACACAGCAGCAGCATCTTATACCAGTTTATTAGTTAATTAAGATTTTAATATATTTTTTATGGTAACATTTATTCTAACAGTCTTTATGATTTGTGGCATTTGATGTGTATATGTAAGCCTAGGTCACTTTAGAAATAGTCACTACAACTATTGACAATTGAGTACTTTCTGCCAAGCAGGGCACTGAGGGTATTGAATGTGTTAAGTCAACTCACATCTCTCTTTCTCAAATGAGGAAACTGAATCACAGAAAAGTTAGTTTACCCAAGGTGACTTGACTAGTAAATATTACAGCTTGAGAACTTGTACACTAATCTTTTCTTAATTACTCTGTTCCTCAGATTTTACAATCAGGTTAATTATTTGAACTATATCTTTATATAACTGTTTATAACAAATATATGACTATAATATATGTGTTATATTCAAGGATTCCGTCAAAGCTCAGTCAGTAACAAATCTGCCTGCAATGTAGGAGACCTGGGTTCACTTCCTGGGTCTGGAAGATTCCTGGAGAAGGAAATGACAAACCAGTGTTCTTGCCTGGGAAATCCCATGAACAGAGGAGCCTGGCAGGCTTTAGTACATAGAGTTGCAAAAAATCAGACACAATTTAGCAACTAAACCACAACCATGTTTTACATATGTATGCTGCTGCTGCTAAGTCTCTTCAGTCGTGTCCGACTCTGTGCGACCCCGTGGAATCCCGTCCCTGGGATTCTCCAGGCAAGAACACTGGAGTGGGTTGCCAGTTCCTTCTCCAGTGCATGAAAGTGAAAAGTAAAGTGAAGTCACTCAATCGTGTCCGACTTCGCGACCCTGTGAACTGCAGCCTGCCAGGCTCGTCCATCCATGGGATTTTCCAGGCAAGAGTACTGGAGTGAGTCACCATTGCCTTCTCTGTTACATATGTATAATCATCCTATAAAAAAACAATGATAACAGAATGAAATATTGACTCTTACCTGAACATTTTCTAGGCTTTATTGGGTGATTGTATATTAGGCTGTATAGGAAGAAATCACCATAACAGATGATTTAGGATTACAAAATATCTGTGTAAATTAATGAACATGTTTTAAACGTGCTTCTCAATGTGGTTTCAGTAATATTGTTTGATTTTGGTAAATCGGTATTTATTAATATGATAGTAGGTCTTGAGGGATCGATCAACTGTAATCTGCTTCATTGATTATTTTTAAATGGTGTAGCTAAAATCTACTTGAAAGTTCACATAAGAGTTAATTTTGTGTTTTTTTTTTCTCTTTAGTAAAATAAAACAGGGTCTGTTACCTAGTTTGGAAGATTTGCTGTTCTATACAATTGCAGAAGGACAAGAGAAAATACCTGTTCATAAATTTATTACAGTAAGTTTTTACATTTTTCTATCCTAACTTTTAAAAATCAGTAATATGAATCAATATATGGTGATATTGCAATGTAGTTTTAAAGTCATCTGACATGTAGATTCTGACTGACACTATTTCTCTTATTTTCAAATTTTCATCATGCTCATTTCAAGGTAATCAATGAAAGGAAATGAAAGAAACAATGAAAAACTTTTCCAGAAAGAGGGTAATAGTGACACTAAAATGCCATATATATATACATTCAGGTCTTGGGTAGAAGTTTTTAAATACAGGAATTAAAAACTTGTAGTTGGAATAAGCATATACATTATTTGCACTATGTATTTACAGACTCTTATTTTTTTAAAAACAGGCACTCAAATCTACAGGATTGCGAACGTCTGATCCCAGGTTGAAAGAGTGTATGGATATGTTAAGATTAACTCTTCAAACAACATCAGATGGTGTCATGCTAGACAAAGATCTTTTTAAAAAGTAAAAATTTCTGCCAAACCATTAATGGTCATTTGCTATGCTATGTGGTGTTTTTTTCTTTTAAAACAAAATTGCATCTTTGAAAGCCAGTGCTTCCTGTGTAATTGAAAAAAGGGGAGGGCATTTATAAACATCAGTTGCTTAGAACAACTTTGTGCACATTAAAGTTCTATAATATACTGGGGCTAAGAGTATACCTTGAAACTGTTCTGAGGAAATGTAGCCATGGATGTTTCCAATTAATAATACCTGGAGATTGCATTCAGTTTGAATGGAACACACTCTGTCCTGTTTAAATTGATCTCTTATTCATCTGCATATCTTGCAGCCTTTCTCAGCATGGTCTCTGTTTCTTTTCTACAAGTTGATTTAGATGACATCATAAAATGGGAAGGCAGCCTGCATTCATTAGGTTTACATGTCTCCATTGTCTGCTTCTCTCTCTGCAGCAAACATAGGCTTACTGCATAGGCTTTTTTTTTTTTCAGAATATCTAAAAACTTAATGCTAACTTTGGACATTAATGCCTTGATTTGCTTGAATGAGAATATTTTTATTTTCCTATATTTGCCAATCTTTATTTTCTTTAATGTGTTCCTACTAGTTTGATTGCTTAATAATTTGATAGACAAGTTTGTCATGCAACTCGAGGAAGTATATGGTATTTTACAACTAAACTTGAGTGAGAACTAAAATAAAACTGTAAACACTACTGTTAAACCTTGGCTTTTTCCTGACTATAGGCTTAGGTTGAAAAGAATTCCAGCATCTACCTTGAAAGTTTATTTGTATGTATGTATTTTTATATATTTTTTATTTCATTGTCTTTTGGGGGCTAGATGATTTGTTCTAGATATCTGCTGAAGTATCCTAGAATATTAAGTCATCTGAAGGTATAAGTATTTAACTGAGATCCTTCCAAGTGTCTTGGCATACCATGAAGCAGTGAGTGCTGCCAATTTTAGATCTCTGTCTTTTCACCACATGGTTCTTGATGCTATTAACTCTGCTGACCTTATAAAATGTAGATTTTAGGTTCATGTTGGAATTGATGTTAGGAATTTTGGGTCTTCTGAACCTGTTCTTTGTGAAGGGAAGGAAATAATTTCTAGTTAGCTGTATTTTTGCAGTAAGATTATTTTATTTTTAGTGATCATGAACTCTGTGCAGAGTGCCTTCTGGGGAGTTATTTCGGTATATCTGAAAATAAAGTTGTCAGACTTGATTCAAAGACATGGTATATAGGTATATTGATTGTGGGTATGAGGAATTGCTTTGAATTCCTACATGAAAACAGTATTTTATATCTTTTCAGTACTGGTTAAGGTTTTTTTGTGCTTCATAAACATACTATTGTGTTTAAAGATGAAATTTGAAAAAGTAATTCAAATACACTGAGCAAACAGAAAAGCATAGAATTTTCTACTATATTAAAAATAACAATTAGCGTTATTTTAAACACTAATCCAATTAAAGAAAAAACCTGATGATTGTAATATAGGCAGTTCCCAACTTGACAGATGCTTAGTAGTCTATGTGAGCAGGAGTGGAAAAGTTTATGTCTATAGGCATATGATTTCTCTTTTCATTCCTAGAATGAGATTCAAAACCTCTGACCGCTAACCTTTTCAGGTCACCTGGAAAGGTGATTGCTTCAGAGAAGTATTTTCTCTGTTTTCAGAATAAGTTTTCTAGTTAGTGTTGCCAGAAATAAACTATCTCAGTTTCATGCAACTGGAAAAGCAGATGTTACAATGGAATTCATTTTCCCAGAGAAGTTATTTATAAAGAAAGATGAAAAGGTTTGGTTGAAGTCAATGTGTTGACATTTTACCTAAAATACCTTGTTGGTTAATATATATATTCAGCCTTTGAGGCTAATCTGAGAAGCATGTAGAATTTTTCTTTAAATGGGAAAATAAGTTCTATGCATACTTTTTGGGGCATAGTCTGTTTGAAAGTTGGATACTGCCTGTACCTATCTAGATACTCAATTGATTGATTTTAATGCTAATAGTCTTAGTAGAAGTAGAAAATTTGTGTTGAAAAGGAGTACTTTATTTATTCATGTATTTTTAGCCATGTAAGTATTAGAAGTATTATCATGTGTGATCATAATTTTTTTTATCATCTTGTTTTGGAGGAAATGAGTGGTAGTCTTTGTATTTATTTGATTTTTCTTTGAAAATTCTTATCCACTATGTTATTTTACTAATGAGAAATTATATTTGAAATATTCTATAAAACAGATGTGCATAACAGTTGTTAATCATAAACATTTAAGTTAAAAGGGAAAGTAAAATTATTTTTACCAGTTTAGGATGAGAAAACTGAACAAAGAAAGCATGAGAAAGATGTCACTTGTTGAAAATCATAAAACACTTACTCTTCATTCTACTTTATATGACTTCTGATTTTCTAGTTAGATTCATGACATCCATATTAAAATAACTCCCAAGAAAAAATTACAGATTGGAATGCTCCTCATCATGCAGCTAGACACTCTTCTGAGTGATATTGCCTTGACTGGCCACAGTAATTCACCAGTGAAGGCTATTAGCACGGCTTTACCAGCACCTTCTCATAGAGTAAAAAAAAAAAAAATCCAAGTTTCACTGACAGTACAGTTTTTGTATAAAACCTCCTTTTAAAAATGCTGATTAATTTTGAATAGGTAAATAGTAGTAAGGTTAATAATTTTATTTGTTTTGACAGTCCTTATATTTTCTCTCATGCAACAAGTTCTTGAAAGAAGGAGGATGTAGATTTTACTTGATACAGAATAGCCATTTAAGATCAGGAATTTTCTGATCTTAAAGTTTTTTCTTTTAAGAAATGTCTTATATATTACTTGTAACTCTCATGTGCAAGTTGAATTACGGTTTGATGCATATTAAATATAAAGTCAGTGACAAAACTCAATATTAGGTAACATTGAAACTATCATAAAATTTATTGGTTTATTGAAGTAAATCTTATCTCTTGGATGTCAGTTATTTCTACATGTATAGCTTAATAATGGAAATTAGGATTATAACTTTTTCATGTTGTAATTAAAGCATGTGTTTATCACTGAAAATAACCTATTTTATTTTAAATCAGTGTTTAATTTTATGTTGATCAAGTGAGTATATATTCTGGATTTTTGTTGATAGTTAAAATGTGATATCTGGCTTTTAATTCTAATTTGCTATTTCATTTAGAACATCTGAATTCAGATACTGAGATAAAAACTTATCATTTACCATGGACTGAAAAATTGAGAGTGTCTATTTTCCAGCTCTCCTTTTATAGTTAGTGCATGTATTTACTTGCAGGTTACACAGAGTTTTCTTATCTGTAAAATGGGGAAATTACCTTCTTAAAGGGTTCATCTTTTGAGGGTTAAACAGGATAAATAGTACTGAAGCTTAGTACTTTTTAGTCTGTTACGGGCTTAGTCTTAGTTGGTATAACGGCTTGATGCTCAAGTCTACAGTGTCTTCCTTTATCGATTAAGTGTTCTATTTTTGAGCTTCTGAGACTCACTTAAGATGAACTTAGAGTATATGGTTGCTATTAACCTATTTATAAAACTCTTCTTTAGGGTTATATTAATTGATTTTCTAGCTTAAACTCTTTTAAAACAAAGCAGAATATTGATTCAAATTATTAGATTTCATGCTTTGCCATCCACATGGTTTACCATATCATTTAAACAGTTTTTAACAGTGAAACATTTTTATTCTACAGTGTGTTACACATCTTAACAGTGCATAGAATAATGTAAATATTTTTGGTGATTCAAGTAATATAAAATTATACTATTATACATATTTTTTAAAGTTAAACATTATTTTTGCAAGCATTTAAATAAGTATTTTATGTTAGAGACAAATCTGACTAAACAAAGTTTTTAGCTTAGAAATGCAACATTTTCATAATTAATTTATAGAAAATATGTTAAAATACGGAATGTTTAGTTTTTTGTGAAGTTTTTTCTTAAGGGACATATGTCTGAGGTTATTTCATGGAAAAAATAAAAAGGATCTCAGCTATATATTAAAGTCTGATTTTTGTTAACCAGATGTCATGCTGAACGCTTATCATATCTGGTAGGTGAAAAAGTCTTGTTTTTAGATGGCCTTAGTACTTAACCTGGTGGAATGCTCTGTTGTTTTAGTCTTTGATGCAGTTTTTAGGCTATCTAATTTATTTCTTTAATTTGTTCAACAGCTTACAAGCAGCTACATGAAAGGGTGCTTGGAGGAAAGAAAATAATGTACAAAGAGTATAATTTCTAGAATTTGTTTAAAATGTTGAATTTCTTTATTGTTTGAGTATTTTCCTAATATTGTTATTATTAGCAAGTACTAATTTTTTCTTATATTCCACAGATGTGTTCAAAGCAACATTGTTTTGTTGACACAAGCCTTTAGAAGAAAGTTTGTCATTCCTGACTTTATGTCTTTTACTTCACATATCGATGAATTATATGAGAGTGCTAAAAAGCAGTCTGGAGGAAAGGTAATGTTTTTGACGTGAATATTTTCCTAAACCAATAATTGAATAAGTTTAGCTAAACATGAGGTGTAGAGACTAAAATTACGTGGTTTTGTGTTTTGCTAAGTAAGAAATTTAAGTGAAGCCACTGGATTAAGTTCATTTAGAGTAACAGAAGTAAACAGAAGTTTAAATTGCTCAGTTTGTCTGACTCCTAGCAATCCAATGGACTGTAGCCCGCCAGGCTCCTCTGTCTGTGGGATTCTCAGGCAAGAATACTGGAGTGGGTAGCCATTTCCTTCTCCAGGGGATCTTCTGACTCAGGGATTGAACCAAGTCTCCTGAATTGCAGGCAGATTTTTTACTGTCTGAACCACCAGGGAAGCTTAGTGCTTTTGTATTTTTTTTTAAGTGCTTTTAAAATATTTCAAATATTATGGTTGTTATTTTCATTAAAAAGAAATCTTTTTGATTTTCAAATGATTAAGGTGACCTTTATATTTTTAATTAATTAAAAAATAACTTCCTGGGAATTTCTGTAGGTATGATAGCCTCAAATGTTAAATAAAATGTTTACAGTTTTTAAAATCCTCTATATAATATAAGGGCTATTTTATTTATTCTCGATATTGAAAGTTTTTAGATTATGAAACCCTATTATCATGACCCTGATTAAATAAATTTTGTTTTTTTCCCCTTAAAAAAAAAAAAATTAATTCGTAGTTCCTCTTAGACTGTGTTTTTTCTAGGAAGAGAGAATGCAATAGAAAACAGATGGTGACAGAGACTCTGAGAGGTCACTTAGATCTCACTTGTAATCCTCAAGTCTGTTATGCCCTTAGTTTTTATGAATATTGTTATAAAAGATACACTACAAAGCCACTGAGTACTATAAAATGTTCACTAGTGGAAGCTAAATTAAGATAATTTTTTTTGATAGAAAAGAATATTTTATATTTTATCTGTTGATTTCTTTCCACTATTTTGGATAGGTTGCAGATTATATTCCTCAACTAGCCAAGTTCAGCCCTGATTTGTGGGGTGTATCCGTTTGTACAGTAGATGGACAGAGGTAAGTTTATTTCAGATTCGTCAAAACCAGCTCTAAAACTTAAATTTGCTCACTACATAACAATAAGCATGAGGTAGAGAGGAGTATCTTCTCTAATAGTAATTAGCCTCTTGAGATGACATGAATTCAAGAAGGCAGAGAAGTTTAAATTTTAGTTTAATTTTAAAAACTCAATTGAAATAATGCTTTTTACTAGATTTTATGAGGCATTTCAGCTACATTATTCACAGTTGTAGTCTTTTTATTTGAATGTTTATTGTTTAAGAAACTACAGTTACAGATTTGCTTAGGAAAAATAGATTTGGCAAAATATGAAATTGCTCACTAATGAACTGACCACTAGTAGAATTAGTTCACCTTTCTTCACTTAACATTGGTTATGCATACTGTCATCATTTTTGTTCCTCTTGCTGCTTATATGATTAGCATGGTAGTTAAGACAATATAATGTAATGTATAGTCTTTTGCCCATCAGTCATTTGCAAAAGATACAGGATTTCATGAAGCCTATGAAATTTGATTTTCAGGATATAATCACACTGCAGGTATAACCACTGACATCTAAGGATCCAGCAGAATTTTAAAAAGGATAAAAATATGAGGGCACCTCAGAGAGAATAATTTGATTTTAAACGTCAGTCAAGAGAGGCCCTTGGAAAAATGAACAAAGTTCTGAAATATTTTTTAAAGAATGACCTTTTTATTATGCTGTAAGTCAGACATAAAGATTTATTATGTTGCAGTTTGGTCTTGTCAGTCAGAAAAATTATGCCAAAAAAAGAAAATCATATTTTTTACTCATTTAAAGACTTCAGTTCAGAAATAAAATCATTCTGGGTTTTTGTTTGCTTTTTACTAAGGTAATTATTTCTTTTTACATTAAAATATAACTTACATAAAATGAGATAAACAACTCCTTGGTGTATACAGCTTGGTAAATTTATGTTAGATAATTTTATCCTAAATTTTGTTAAAACTACAAATCATAATATCCCAATTAAAGCTTTTATATGTCTCAAGTGCCTTCATTCTAATAATACTTGTATCAGAATATATTAGAAAATAAATACTTTTATTTTTTTACTACTTAATCTTTCTCAAGTATTTACAGTTTTTTTTAAAAAATGTGATTTAGTTCATTCATACTTAATGATAAGGAATCCGAGGCCCAGAATTTGTATAAAACTGGCGGAGGTGAACCTAGCACCTAGGTCTCTCAACTTCTAGTCCATTATTCTCTCCGTTATGACATACTTTTATCCTCATCTGGGCCTGTGAAATGAATTAAACACTCATGTGTTGTATTAAATATTGGGTGCCGTGAACAGACACGAATTCATGAGAAGACATGGCTTATCCTATGGAATAAATTCCAGTAGGGAGTGGTATTCCTGTTTTCTTGTATTTGGAGGAAATAGTTTATCATGTAGTAGAAATTTTTATATTTGGAGGAAATTATTATTAGCTGATTCTCATGCATGTCCTTTTTCTTCTTAAACATATTTTGTACATATAGGTGATTCTTTTAGTTTAGCCTTCTTATCCAGAGAAATTTTGAGACAAGACTTTGGGCTAGATCATAGGTATTTTTAAATCCAAAGGTAGTAAGAGAGGCTTTTGTCAGGTAATAGAATGATTGCCAAGTTGAAGTTACAGGCTGAATTACAAGTTATTCATAAATTTGATAAGAAAAATATACTCTTTTACTTAGAAGTGAGGTGTCCCTCTGATGTCTCCATTAACTTCTGATTGTCGAGGGGTAGTTATTATAGTGCCCAGTTTCACTATGAATACATTCCACTAGAAGGAATGTGTGCCTGTATTGTGTTGGCTCATTGATTGGGACACCTGGGATACTTGAGCAAATTAAACAGAGATTGCTGCTCTTGGGGTCAGTCACAATTTTTTCATTTTCAAAACAGTTCTATACTTCATCTGCATCTTAGCAGTTTGGTAACATAAAAAGCTTTCTTTTTGTTCTGTTGTTTATCTCCATGGTGAAATGATTGCCTTTGGTGCCAACTCTATCAAGTTTGTAAAACTGGATGCTATTTGTTTTACTGGGGCTAGAAATTATCAATAGATATGGTTCACAAGAAGAGGCATTTTTAGAGAGGGGCTCAGAGAACGATATTGAATAAACTGAGCCCCATTTAAAAACTAACCAGTTTCAGTTCAGTTCAGTCACTTAGTTGTGTCTGACTCTTTGTGACCCCATGAATTGCAGCATGCCAGGCCTCCCTGTCCATCACCAACTCCCGGAGTTCACCCCAACTCATGTCCATCAAGTCGGTGATGCCAGCCAGCCATCTCATCCTCTGTCATCCCCTTCTCCTCCTGCCCCCAATCCCTCCCAGCATCGGAGTCTTTTCCAGTGAGTCAACTCTTCGCATGAGGCGGCCAAAGTATTGGAGTTTCAGCTTTAGCATAAGTCCTTCCAAAGAACGCCTAGGACTGATCTCCTTTAGGATGGGCTGGTTGGATCTCCTTGCAGTGCAAGGGACTCTCAAGAGTCTTCTCCAACACCACAGTTGAAAAGCATCAATTCTTCAGCGCTCAGCTTTTGTCACAGTCCAACTCTTGCATCCATACATGACCACTGGAATAACCATAGCCTTGACTAGATGGACCTTTGTTGGCAAAATGTCTCTGCTTTTGAATATGCTATCTAGGTTGGTCAGAACTTTTCTTCTAAGGAGTAAGCGTCGTTTAATTTCATGGCTGCAATCACCATCTGCAGTGATTTTGGAGCCCCTCCTCCCAAAAATGTCTGACACTGTTTCCACTGTTTGCCCATCTATTTTCTATGAAGTGATGGGACCAGATGCTATGATCTCAGTTTCCTGAATGTTGAGCTTTTAAGTCAACTTTTTCATTCTCCTCTTTAACTTTCCTCAAGAGGCTTTTTAGTTCCTCTTCACTTTCTGCCATAAGGGTGGTGTCATCTGCATATCTGAGGTTATTGATATTTCTCCTGGCGATCTTGATTCTAGCTTGTGCTTCTTCCAGCCCAGCGTTTCTCATGATGTAATCTGCATATAAGTTAAATAAGCAGGGTGACAATATACAGCCTTGACGTACTCCTTTTCCTATTTGGAGCCAGTCTGTTGTTCCATGTCCAGTTCTAACTGTTGCTTCCTGACCTGCATATAGGTTTCTTAAGAGGCAGGTCGCATGGTCTGGTATTCCCATGTCTTTCAGAGTTTTCCACAGTTTATTGTGATCCACAAAGTCAAAGGCTTTGGCATAGCCAATAAGGCAGAAGTAGATGTTTTTCTGGAACTCTGTTGCTTTTTTGATGATCCAGTGGATGTTGGCAGTTTGATCCCTGGTTCTTCTGCCTTTTCTAAAACCAAGTTGAACATCTGGAAGTTCACGGTTCATGTATTGCTGAAGCCTGGCTTGGAGAATTTTGAGCATTACTTTACTAGTGTGTGAGATGAGTGCAATTGTGCAGTAATTTGAGAATTCTTTGGCATTGCCTTTCTTTGGGATTGGAATGAAAACTGACCTTTTCCAGTCCTGTGGCCACTGCTGAGTTTTCCAAATTTGCTGGCATAATGAGTGCAGCACTTTCACAGCATCATCTTTCAGGATTTGAAATAGCTCCACTGGAATTCCATCATCTCCACTAGCTTTGTTGATAGTGATGCTTTCTAAGGCCCACTTCACTTCACATTCCAGGATGTTTGGCTCTAGGTGAGTGATCACACCATCGTGATTATCTGGGTCATGAAGATCTTTTTTGTACAGTTCTGTGTATTCTTGCCACCTCTTGTTAATATCTTCTGCTTCTGTTAGGTCCATACCATTTCTGTCCTTTATCGAGCCCATCTTTGCATGAAATGTTGCCTTGGTATCTGTAGTTTTCTTGAAGAGATCTCTAGTCTTTCCCATTCTGTTGTTTTCCTCTATTTCTTTGCATTGGTCGCTGAGGAAGGCTTTCTTATCTCTTCTTGCTATTCTTTGAAACTCTGCATTCAGATGCTTGTATCTTTCCTTTTCTCCTTTGGTTTTCGGTTCTCTCTTTTCACAGCTATTTGTAAGGCCTCCCCAGACAGCCATTTTGCTTTTTTGCATTTCTTTTCCATGGGGATGGTCTTGATCCCTGTCTCCTGTACAATGTCACGGACCTCCATCCATAGTTCATCAGGCACTCATATCTATCAGATCTAGTCCCTTAAATCTATTTCTCACTTCTGCTGTGTGTCATAAGGGATTTGATTTAGGTCATACCTGAATCGTCTAGTGGTTTTCCCTACTTTGTTCAATTTAAGTCTGAATTTGTCAATAAGGAGTTCATGATCTGAGCCACAGTCAGATCCCGGTCTTGTTTTTGCTGACTGTATAGAGCTTCTCCATCTTTGGCTGCAAAGAAATTTAGCCTTGATTAAAGCTATGAGTAAAAAGAATGGTGACTAATTTCTAAAAGCACTAGTTCAATTTTTATGTTAGAATCCAGATAGAAGTTAGGGGGTCATACCCTCTTGTCCTCAGAGGTCCTCAGAGGCAGTTTTTCACATTACTTATTATATAATAATTTTGAGCCATTCTCTTACTTCAGTACTTGTAAATGTTTGCATTTTTTAAATAAACATTTATTCTTAATTATTCTTTAATTTTCAAGTAAACTTGTAGTTGAATTATGGGAAAGCTGTTGTAAATTAGAATTAACATGTAAATAACACCTGTAGTTATAATTACATTTTTTCCCAATGATGTAAATTATTTTATAAATCTACTTTTTAATAGGCATTCTGTTGGAGATACCAAAGTTCCATTTTGTCTTCAGTCCTGTGTAAAACCTTTGAAATATGCCATTGCTGTTAATGACCTTGGAACAGAATATGTGCATCGATATGTTGGGAAAGAGCCAAGTGGATTAAGGTTCAACAAACTATTTTTAAATGAAGATGGTAAGAATTATATAAAAGTTACTTGGAAAAAGAAATATCTCATTTTCCTGTGTAAATCTAAGTAGTTTTTTTTTTTTGGAAGAAAAAAAGTTGAAACATTCATACTTTTTCATTTGTCATGAAAATAGTTTGAAACCCATAGAGATAGTTTAATCACTTACTTTAAAAAATAGTTTTATTTAGGCATTTTTATACCACTGGAGGGTGAGGTAGAGAGTTCTAGGGCAGAAAATAAGACTTTCACTATACAGTTACCCATAGGGGAATATCTTATAAAATCTCAGTGTCTGGAATTTGTTGGTTAGCATTGAAACTAAATGATACTGGTTATAAAAAATATCATTCTTGGTTATCAATATCAATGTTATCAATATTAGTTATCATTGAAGCTAAATGATGGGTACATGCACACTTGTATTCTTTTCTTTCTACTTTTGTATATTATATATGTTTGAAAACTTCCATAATAAAAAGTTTTTATGGTGGCCCTTGTAGAGATGATGTTTTTGCTTTTGCTCTTCCATAACATTTAGTATATGAAAGAAATACCTTGTTTTAAATAGTTGGATACTAACAAGTCTAAATAGTTTACAGGAATCCGAAAAAAAGAGGATGACAAAGGTAGATAGTACTTTGATCTGATAGAGATTTTAAATCTAAATACCAACATATAGATTGGTTTCTATTTTTTAGTCCTTTGGGTATATGCTAGGTTCCGCATGTGCTGAGTTAAAATAGAATTGAAGACAAAAGTAAAGGAATTCAGTGATTGTGACCACTCTTGTAGTTTTTCTTTATGCTGGATAAAAAATGAGCATATGCCTTATACTCACTGTTCTATTAAATTTTTTAAGTGAAGCTACAACTGGTATTTTCTTATGCTTCTTTTTCTGTTTGTTTTGAGGGCAGTTGCATTTTCTTTCTTATTTTACCATAATCTTTTTATTCTGTGGCTTCCCTTGTGGCTCAGCTGGTAAAGAATCCTCCTGCAATTTTGGAGACCTGGGTTCGATCCCTGGGTTCGGAAGATCCCCTGGAGAAGTTTCAGAAGTTTACTCACTCCAGTGTTCTGGCCTAGAGAATCCCATGGACTGTATAGTCCATGGGGTCGCAAAGAATTGGACACAACTGAGCTATTTTCCAGAGAAGGCAATGGCACCCCACTCTAATACTCTTGCCTAGAAAATCCCATGGATGGAGGAACCTGGTAGGCTGCAGTCCATGGGATCGCGAAGAGTCGGACAGGACTGAGCAACTTCACTTTCACTTTTCACTTCCATGCATTGGAGAAGGAACTGGCAACCCACTCCAGTGTTCCTGCCTGGAGACTCCCAGGGATGGGAGAGCCTGGTAGGCTATGGGGTCACACAGAGTTGGACACGACTGAAGCGACTTAGCAGCACCAGCAGCAGCAGAGCTATTTTCACTTTCACTTTCAACCTTCTAGAGCCCTAGAGACTGAACCTGATAATGTCAAAAATGAAAGGACAGATACTTGAATATATACAAATACATGTATAAACTAATTTAGCACAGCCTGATTTCTGTATTTTGCTTTCTGTCTGCATGTGGTTTCCCTTTCAGATGGATGTAATACTGGAGATTTTTTGGTTTTTGGCTTCCCTTTGGCTGTGTACTGTTTTTCTGTGACAATCATTCTCATTTGGTGTGATCTCAAGCAGACTTCTCTTAGCATAATTTGAAATAGGTGAAATCCTGATTGTACTACTTAGACAGTATTCCTGTACTAAGTTTTATTTTAACTTTTGTAACTTGCCATTCAGTTCAGTTCAGTTGCTCAGTTGTGTCCAACTCTTTGTGACCCCATGAATCGCAGCATGCCAGGCCTCCCTGTCCATCACCAACTCCTGGAGTTCACTCAGACTCACATCCATCGAATCGGTGATCCCATCCAGCCATCTCGTCCTCTGTCATCCCCTTTTCCTCCTACCCCCAATCCCTCCCAGCATCAGAGTCTTTTCCAAGGAGTCAAGCCCTTCGCATCAGGTAGCCAAAGTATTGGAGGTTCAGCTTCAGCATCAATTGTTCCAGTGAATACCCAGGACTGATCTCTTTTAGGATGGACTGGTTAGATCTCCTTGCAGTCCAAGGGACTCTCAAGAGTCTTCTCCAACACCACAGTTCAAAAACATCAATTGATCAGCGCTCAGCTTTCTTCACAGTCCAACTCTCGCATCCATACATGACTACTGGAAAACTTGTCATTATCATAATCCAAAATGTTAAAGCAGAGCTAGCTACTAAATCATGTTATTGATCTTATACTGAAGAGAATAATGTACTGATAAGTTACCCAATTTTTTCTCATTATTTTTTAATTTAAACATTTTCAACAGTTTTATTGAAATAGAATTCACCTACCACATAATTTACTCATTCAAAATGTACTATTTAATGACTTTTAGTATATTCATAGAGTTGTATAGTCATGACAACAACCAATCGTGGGATGCTTATCACCCCAAATGATACCCTGTGCCCATTAGTAGTCAATCTCTATTTCTCTTCTGTGCCTCGAAACTAGTAATCTACTTGCTGTCTCTATGGGTTTGCCTATTCTGTACGTTCTACGTACATGGAATCCTTATATTTGGTCTTTTATGACTGGCATATTTTACTTTTTTTAGCATATGTTTTTAAGGTGCTTTCATGTTGGGCATATGTCAGTACTTCATTTTTAATTGCTGAATAATATTCCATTGTATGGATAATAACACATTTTGTTTACCCATTCATCATTTGGCAGGATGTTTGAGTTGTGGGTTATTTTTCAGGTTTTTTAACTATTACCAATAATACTGCTGAGAATATTTGTGTACACATAAGTTTTTATTTTTCTTGGTTATATAGTGAGACTGGAATTCCTGGGTTATACAGAAATCTTCAACAGTTGAGAATTTCCTTGTTTAGCTCTAGACTTATCTCACAGGAGATAACTTGCTTAAAATTCAAGGAGACAAATAATGTAGCAATAACTTACGAACTCTGCTAGGTTTGTTAAATTAGATAGGATCTTGTTCCCAGAGAAGTAAGTTACTACCACAAACAGATAGATTAGGAATTATGCTTTCAAATAAATGTTTCTAGTGCCCCTGTTTGGCATTTGTGCTGTACTGTAAATGACAATATAATCAGCTGAGACTTTGAAATTCTCTTTGTTGAAAGAATTAGAAGAGGTAGGATTTTGGGTGAAGTTAAATTTTAAGTAATTTTTTAATTATACAAAATACTTCCTTATTATCAGGAAATATAGAAAGCATGGACAATACAACTTAAATACCCTGTAATCTTTTTATCCTATATGTATTACTTGTTGGTGTTTTCTTTTTCTGCATGTGTATGTGGAGAAGAAAATGGTAGCCCACTCCAGTATTCTTACCTGGAGGATCCCCATGGACAGAGGAGACTAGTGGGCTGCAGTTCATGGGGTCGCAGAGTTGGGACATGACTGACTGACTGAGCATGTACATATATATACACATAAATAAGAAAGTAAAATACTTTCTAAAAGGAAAATTGGGTCCACACTAGATAGGCTTTTTCCAAGGTGATTTTTTAATAGTAATACTATTTGATTGCTTAGTGATGTGCCAGAACATTTCATGTGTTTTAATTCATTCAAGTACTATGATTTGCTGAGATATTGGTGCTGTTTAGAGATGGGAGAATTGAGGCACAGTGAAATTCAGTTACTTGCCCAGGATCAAATAGGTAGTAAATGGCATAGTTAGGAAATTTGAATGTGCTCTTATACCACTATTCACTGTCTTTCTGTATCTGAATCTTTGTTTGCCTGTATAATTATAGTAGCTTTTGAGAAGTGTATTACTGGTTTGATGTGTAAAGACTTAATTGCATTCTTCTACTTTCTACCTCCCACCCCCAAAAAGAATTATAATAGTGGCTTATATAAAGAAAATAGGTGTATGTTCATGGGAAGTAACTGCATCACAGAAAGTGGTATCAGGTGCTTAACATAATTCTGTTGCTTTTATATTTTTCAGATAAACCACACAATCCTATGGTAAATGCTGGAGCAATTGTTGTGACTTCATTAATAAAGGTAGACTGTTGATGTTTTAATCTAGTAATATTTTTAAATACTAAGGCATAAATATGAACCTTATGTAGAACTGTGAAAAGTTTTCTTTTGGTGTTAATCTTACGGTATAAGGTTAGAATTTTTATTTATTTCAAAATAAATGATGTAATTTCAAGGGCAAAACTGAAAACAGATGACTCATTATAAATTCTGACACTTACTCTTGACCTGAAGATCTGGCAGAAATTCAAAAAGACGTTTCTGTTGAACAGTAGTCACAGTTTTTCTTCTTAAAATTTTAATATTTTTTTCTTTCTCTTTTTGGCTCTTCTAGAATGAACAGATGTAAACAGAATTAACAGCATGTTACTGTTTGATGTTTGTCATCAGCATATGTAGGGACAAATGTTCTGGTACTTTGTGTTAAAGACAAAGTACATTTACCCTTGAATATTCGCAAGTCCTTGACTTTCATGAACTGTAATCACAATTTTCATTTGAACTTGTTTCATTTGTTTTACTTGAATCGTAAACAAGATTTATTCCAATTATTAAGTTATTTTATTTTTCCTACTCTTTGGCTTGTTTACACTGTATGTTTTCTTGTTAAGTGTCTAGTTTGCCTTAATAATTGGAAATACTAATGTTGTATTGAAATAAGTATTTGAAAATGGTTCTATTTTGTGATACTGCTTAGGTTTTTAATTTCTAATTATAAGTTTCATTTATATTCAATTATGTTTCATTTGTGTTTGCAACATTTATATACTTTCTTCAGTAAATCTGGGCATATCTATTCCATGGTTGAAGATAACATAGCTGTATGGCTTTGTAGATGCATTTCTGAATATGAGATACCTTGGTTACTCAAGGAGTGTTTGAATATAAGTTATACCCTTGGCCCAATTAATAAAATTTCATTTAGTTTGTATGCTATAAATTCTCTTAACTCTCATGAATTTATTGTTGTTAATCATGAGGGAAAGCCTTTAAAATAGAAGAGTAGTATCTTAAGAATGTATATGTTGTTATTTTGGAGCAAATGCTTCGTAAGTACTGGCCATTTAATCCTTCTAACTCCAGTGACGTAGATATTATATAGCCAAGTATTATTTTTTAATGTAAGTAATTTTAGGCTATGAAAATTTTCAGTTTGCCCATTATAACCTCTAGTTATTTGTTGCTGTTTAATAGCGTTGTCAGTTTGAGATGAACGAAACTATGTTTATTATAAAAAGTTATGAGTATATGATAGGCATAGTCATGCCTTCAGGTAGCTTCCAGTACAATGTGAGGTATACACCAGTAAATGCACCCTTACAATAAAATACTACAGTGAGAGAAAAGTTGCATTAATAACTGTTCAGATTTGAACATGTAACTTAAATTAGAAGTAAGGAAAGTTATGATAATAAAAGGTATGCATTAGTGGTTAATGAGAAAACCACTAGAATGGTTGTAACCCTTGTTTGGGCCTTCCAGAAAAAATGTTCACGTACCATGATTTTATATGAACCGTAGGGAGTTCACAGACCCTTTGAAGCTGACCCTGGATCTCAGTTTAAGAACTTTTACACTGGAGAGAGATTAACATAGCACACCAATAGTATTTTCAAGAAAGGACATACGTAAATGATTAATAGCAGTCTTGCTTAACTGCATGCAGTTAAACATCTTTTGTTTAATGATTCATGGGCTTAATATACTACACTGAAATGCTGCATGTGAGAAATGCATGTCTGGTCATACCACATCATTACTTTATAAGTTTCACTTACCATGTTCAATCACATGCCATAAATTATGTATTGAGCCACATTAATATAAGTATTGAGAAACAGTTCAAAAAACACACATACACAGCATAAGTGTGGTTGTATGTAACTGTGCATTTAACTGAGTCATCTTGTCTTTACAAATTGATCAGAAATTTTAAATTTAGGAAAATTTACTGACAGAGTTGGAAATGAAGCTTTGGGGTATGGTTCATATTTAAGGTCACTTTCTTTGAATTTTTTTGTTTTATTTTTAGATGGTGTTTTCACAAGTTTTATTTATTTATTTATTTTTTTAATGAAGTTCATCTAAATCTTGGAGGGGTAAGCTTGACATACCTCTATATAAAATTGTCCCAGAATATAATACTTTTCTTGGACTCTTTTTAAAAAAGAAGTCAAAACTTTTATAAACACCTGTCTATGATCTCTGCAGATTATATGATCACATAATATTTATGAATTGGTAGTTGAAGCTCAAGTAATAAAACCATAGCTGAAGGGGTTTTCAAGCTCAGCCCTCTTACTAAATAGGTAAAATGAGGAAATAGACTTGATAGGTTCTAACAGCAGTGGACTTGGCTTAAGCTAAATCTCCTGATTTTCTGTTTGCTGTTCATTCAAATTCACTCTGCCATTTTTAATGTAACTGTTTGCTGTTTTCTTGATGACATCTTCGTCTTTACCTGGCATAATTAGATTGTCTAAAAAGTTGAGAAATATTATTTTCCTTATTTCACTTATACAGAAGATACCAGTTTACTGAATTAGAAGTCAGTCTCATTTTTAGTGAGTGTGTATAGTCATTCTTTGGACATTAGTCAGTGCTTGTTATCTGTAAGGAACTAGGCCTCTTATCAAGGAGCTTACACTTTGAGTACCTGAAGTGTGGCTCTTATACAGTGGCTACTCAATGTGAATTTTGTTTTTTAACTGATGACCTTAAGGTTATTCTTTCTTTCAAAATTCAAGACTTTATTATGGTGCTATTAAAATATTTTCTTCATGTTATCCCCCTGCCCCCAAACACATAAATTAGTAGAGTCTTTAGTAAGACTCTTTATTTCATAATTTTGTAGTATTGATATTTTTTCCTTGTAGGATTGGTGGTGATCCTCAGGAAATGGGGGAAGAGGCAGAGCAGATGTTCAAAAGGATTAGCAGATTGTGGAAAAAAGGAGGATTTGGACAGAAGGAACCTGTTGCATAAATTCTTAACTACTAAACTTGTAGGAAAACTCCAATATTTAAAATTTTAAACAAAGCTATATAGGTAAATACCTTCATAAAAGAAAATGTCATTTTTGTACTTAAAATGCACATAATTTAAAAAACCATGAAGGTGCTAACCTCTTTCTCTCTGTGGTAGCTACTAAACTTACAGGAATACTTTTTGATGCAGTTTGTTATATTTGATGATAATGATAATGTGGTTGTTTGACTTAAAGGAAACAATAAAAATAAATTTGAAAGCACAGTTGTTCTGGAAGAAACAGCAGTATCCTTACATTATTTTTTAATCTCAGTTTCAGTTTGAAAGTTAAGATCTTGTAATAATTTGATGGCTGGGTGGGAAAATTAGGGCAATGTATTAAAATTATCGCACTTCTGCTTTTTTATTTTAAAGGTAAAGGGTAAATTGCATTGTCTTATATGTTTGTACCTCAGTTCTACTGGTAGTTTCTGGTTTTTGTCATTTGAATAACTTGATTTCTCTTTTTTTTTTTTTAGTCCAGAGTATTTTTGAGTTTAAAATTTTGGAGGTTTTTTCCTGTCTTTTTTTTTTTTTAATTAATCATGCTCCATAAAAAAATCAAGGCAAATTTAGTTAGTATGTATGGAATGTTCAGTTTAGTCATGTTGAGCATCACTTGTTACACGGGAGGCAGTTTGTGACTCTGGGGTGCAATGGACGATGCCTTGAACTTGGTAACATTAATAAGAAAGGATTGTAATTGACTTATATTTGCTTCATGTTTATATCAATAGATACGCTTGGGGTTGGTAATTGGTGTTAATATAATTCACTTTTCTGTTACTTTAGGGTTAATCCATGGAAGTACTAGATTTAGAACAGTATTTTTTACATGTAATCTATATTAATCCTCCACCTATTATTTAACTTTAAAGCATTTTCTTTGGCTAGATTAAGCTAAATGTTTTATAAAATCATTTTTAGTTACCTCTTTTTGCCTTTTTCTTCTGTGTCTTTTTTCCTTTTCGATTTAATTTTCAATTGGCTTCTATACCTCCGTACTTCATGAATGAATCAGTTGATTTACAAAATTGTGATTAATGTGTTGACTTTAAATGAGTAATATTAAATTTATTGGCACATGTCCCTGTTTTTAGTGATATTTCACCTGTATTGTGAAATATAGTACATGATTCAGTTAATGAGTATATTGCAAAAACAGGTTATAAAACTACTCTAATATATTTATATTAGTTCTTTTAATAGCCAGTGTTAAAACACTTTATCAAATTTTAATGGCCAGTGTTAAAACTTCTTTATTAAATCTTTATTCATAAAAGTTTTCCTCAATGGAATGTAAATTCTTTAACTTGATAGGTACATTTATCAAAAAATTTTCTGATCTCAGGGTCTGATTACTAACCTTTTCAAACCACATGGCTTGCATTTTCAAAGTCTTGGGGTAAATGGATTAGATGTTTTGGTAAATGTATTTTGTTCAGTGTATCTTTTTTATGTTTTCCTACTGTATATAACAAAGATATTTATCTAATAATGCTTGTACAGTGACTTCACACTGAAATAAACATGTCCTTGGGCATGGGAATATTTTTCCAAGATATAAAGGGGCATTGATACTAAAACCATCAGTTTCCAAGTCTGTTTCCTTTTGTGCCTTTTCTTAAAATTAATCTGTCTTTGGTCCAGTTTTCCCCACATTTTCCAAAAGAAAGGCATATTTTTCAGGTCCCAAATTTTACTGCGGTACACTGCCTCAGATTGTAAAAACTTCTTGGTCACCATCAGAAGAGAACATTTTGAAAGACTGTAGTTATGGTATTGCTGATGTGAATTAGTGTAATCACTATAATGACTGGGAACAAATCTTATATACCAGGTTGTTTCCAGTGTTTGGTTTCAGCAAAAGGGAAGAGGATCTGATCAAGTTGTTAGTTAATAAGAACATTAAGTGTAATTTTTGAAGATATATTTTACTGTGTGACCTTTGTGTGTAATGATATAGATGTGCAAAGGATTGAATGACATTGTTAAAACCTTTCTGATTTCCGTCTACTCATCTGTTGTCAGCAAGATTTCTCAACTTTTACATCTATAAAAATTCAAAATAAGAGAATTAAACTTTTTATTCTAACAAGTAAAATATCCACTGTTATATGAACTAATTAACAATCAGTTACTATTTAAAAAATATTCTAAAGGAACAGTTTTGTAATTATTGTGGAGAATTATTAACAAATAAACATTTTTCCTTTATATGAAAAATTTCAAACAGAACACAAAATAAACAATAGTTTAACCAGCTGCCATCCACCCATTCCTGGCTTTAATTTTCATAACATTTGTTTCTTCACCCCACTGTATCCCGCTACTGGAGAAATGATTTTTTTTTTTAAACAGTTTGTTGTGCTTTGGCGGGATGGTACAGGGGTAGGATTTACTCTAGGTTATTTGGTATGTGTATGTGTGTTTTTTTCTAACAACTGTGCAAATAAACTTTATACTGTAAAGTTTTCAAAATTAGAATGACATAATGATTACTAGATTCCATATATCCCTGGGGTACATGAAACCTTTACAAGAGATGACAGGGCAAATACATCTTATCAACTTAAATGCTATTTCTAGGTAAATAATAAAAAGAAACATTAATCAAGTATTTTTATGATTAAATGGGGAAGTTTTGAGTAGAGATTTCTTGAGTCAACACAATCATTTAGATATTTTGCCTGTTTACATAATCTGCCAAAACATTTCAGATAGTTTACCCAAAATGTTATATGATGATAGACATTGACAAATATCAGTTGCTTCTTAAAAATACCAGTTGTTTCTGAAAAATAGCATAGAAGTAAAACCTAATTGTACATTAGTTTAGTAAGCTGCAAAGTAGATCAAGAACATGACTGTAGTCAAGAGTTGAGACAGTGTTTGTTTTTTTAAAAATTAAACATGACAGCTAAACAAAGAAAGTACAGTTTAGGTCAGAGAATGATAGTTCAATATAATTTGTTTATTTTACATTGATTAATTGTATAACCAGTAATTATCCATGTGACATCCCAATGCAAATGCTGACAATTTTTTCCAAAAGAGTTGTTTTTTGTGCTTTTTCAAAGGTTGAAAAGGTTTTTGTGGTTTAAATGTTGTTACATATTTTACAGCATTAGGATCTATGGAATATTTTGACAACTGCAACAGTTCAATGAAGTTGGTAATTTCTTCTTTTAATTATTTTTCATTGAACAGCTTTGGAGTTACATTTCTACATTTTGATTTCTGGTGTATTATAAAGAAACAAAACTTATAATGTGTCAAAGGACACTTTAGAGGAAATACATAGATAGTGATTACAGTATCGCTGTAACTATATTATCCTTAGCTTGTTTAAGCTTTGTTAATTCCTGATTTTGAAGAAATAGTGTGGTGGTCTTTCCAGCTACTGATTTGTATATGTGATTGCACATTCTTTCTTAAATAAGTTGATTTGTTAAGTTTTCAGATTATCAGCCACATCCTAATCCACTTGTACAGTGGAGAATGAACCTGGCCTTAGTCAATTAAATAATACTCTGGTACTTCCCCCCATCCCCTTGTAATAAAAGTTTAAATTGTATTGTTTTGGGTTTTTTGATGGCAAAGTTAAAATTTTCCAGTTTTCAAATTTAGTTGTTAAATTACTTCATTTTAAACTTGTTTTAAAAATTAGAGATGTATTGTTTCTTTTGGGTGCATATCACCAATTAATACGTTTGATTTCAGATCTACAACTTACTGCTTTGTAAACTTCGCCGAGGTAAAACGAAACCATTTGGCTACTTGAACTGATCTACGTTACATAGATTTTTCCTATTGACATTTGCAGTAGCAGCTAACTTGTCAGATATAGAAGTGATGAAACAATACATCCTCCATTCTTTGAATTGGCATAATGCTAAACACAAATTTAGCTAATTTTTTTAGACTATGAAATAGATTTTTTTAGTTCAAGTATTGCTATAACAAGTGAGATATTAAAGGTAGCATCTCTCTACATTAGTAAAGTGTACCCAGAATGTATACATATACTAGCATTGTAAAAGATTAGTTTTGCAACATAACTTATTTTCTAACTCTTAATACTGGCTTAAGGTTTAAGAAATACAAGTATTTCTACTTATATTTTAGAAATATAAGTAGGTTGTTCTTAATGAAAACCATAATATATATATGCTTAATTCTTTGCTAAGGGTGAAACTTTATTTTAAGTCTTTTTTAAATGTGAAATCAAATAATAACATACATTCTAGCAGATTATGGTATTATGAAAGATAAGGGGATTTGAGGAACTTGTATTGAAAATTCTGTAACTTTGGGTTGGGAAGTTATACTTAAAATAAAGCATTCCCTTTGTAATTCAGATCCATTCTCAACATGCAGGTATTAATGTAGGGACATGTTAAAAAAAAGTTTATATAAATATTAAATTACCTTATGAATATTACCTAGATTTAAAAGTACTAATGCACAGAATATTAATTATAAAGATAGCAGTTTGGAATTTTAATATAATATTCACTTAAAAGCTTAACTGTGATGGAGTCTATATTAACATTTATGTCTCATTTCTTTGCAGCAAGGAGTGAATAATGCTGAAAAATTTGACTATGTAAGTATAATATAGACTCAGTTTTCATGCTACATTCTCTGTTTTGTTTTTTGATTACTAATAGTTTCTCATTTTGGTTTATAGGTAATGCAGTTTTTGAATAAGATGGCTGGTAATGAATATGTTGGATTCAGTAATGCAACGTGAGTCTGGTTTTTGATTTAGGCTTTTGTGATAGGTTAGATCTCATGAAATTTTTAAAATCTAGGCCACAGAATTTATTTTAAATACTCTTTTCTGACTTAATGTATTTATACTTCAGTGTGTTCCCTGGTAGCTCAGATGGTAAAGAATCCTCCTGCCAATGCAGAAGACATAAGAGATGCGGGTTCAATCCCTGGGTTGGGAAAATCCCGTGGAGGAGGGCATGGCAACCCATTATTCTTGCCTGGAGAGTCCCATGGACAGAGGAGCTTGGCGGGCTACAGTCCATAGGGTTGCAAAGAGTCGGACATGGCTGAAGGAGCTTAGCACGCATACACACAAACACACATCAGTGAACAAATACTTACTTAGAATTTGGTCATTAGAGAGAAATGTGTGATTTCTAAATCACCTGAGGGAGAACACTTAAAATACCTTTAACTACTTTTTATAGAATTCTTGTGAGAAAGCATATAATTAGAAGAGACCCTTAATTTATGTCAACTGACTGGCACTTTCTCGATTTTTTATTTGCCTGTAATGCTTATCTTCCCTCTTGTAATCTCTCTGTGCCTGGCTAACTTGATTTTTGCCCCAACATTTTATTTTGTAATTGAGAAATCTATAGAAAAGTTGAAACAACAAATAGTGAAAATCTGGACATCATTCACTTATATTTTCTGATCCATATTTTGTCTCATTTGCTTTTTTCTCAACCTGTTTCTCTCCTTAGATGGACAGTTTAAAACAAGTGTGCATCTCTTCACACACATATGTGTCAGTTCAGTTCAGTCTCTCAGTCGTGTCCGACTCTTTGTGACCCCATGAATTGCAGCACTCCAGGCCTCCCTGTCCATCACCATCTCCCGGAGTTCACTCAGACTCACGTCCATTGAGTCCGTGATGCCATCTAGCCATCTCATCCTCGGTCGTCCCCTTCTCCTCCTACCCCCAATTCCTCCCAGCATCAGAGTCTTTTCCAATGAGTCAGCTCTTCGCATGAGGTGGCCAAAGTACTGGAGCTTTAGCTTTAGCATCATTCCTTCCAAAGAAATCCCAGGGTTGATCTCCTTCAGAATGGACTGGTTGGATCTCCTTGCAGTCCAAGGGACTCTCAAGAGTCTTCTCCGACACCACAGCTCAAAAGCATCAATTCTTCGGCGCTCAGCCTTCTTCACAGTCCAACTCTCACATCCATACATGACCACAGGAAAAACCATAGCCTTGACTAGCCAGACCTTAGTCGGCAAAGTAATGTCTCTGCTTTTGAATATACTATCTAGGTTGGTCATAACTTTTCTTCCAAGGAGTAAGCGTCTTTTAATTTCATGGCTGCAGTCACCATCTGCAGTGATTTTGGAGCCCAAAAAAATAAAGTCTGACCCTGTTTCCACTGTTTCCCCATCTATTTCCCGTGAAGTGATGGGACCAGATGCCATGATCTTCATTTTTTGAATGTTGATATAAATATACATATATGTGAGGTAGTTTTTTGTCTTTTTAAAATGGAACAGTCCTCCTAACCTAGACCCTTGCTTTTTAAAATTTTATTAAGTGGCTTTTTTTTTTTTTTTGTCTTCTCAATGGAACATAAATTAACTTTTTCTGTGAAGGAGGACTAGATAGTAAATATTTTGTATTTGTGGGCCATACGGTCTCTGTTGCAACTACTCAGCTCTACTGTTTTAGTAGGAAGGCAAGCAATAAACACTGTGAGGATTTGTTTCAAAAAACTTTATTTATAAAAGCATGGACCAGATCTGGCCCATTGGCATTCCCCATTTTGAATAGGATTGTTTCCTAGTGATTAGACAAGGCTTAAACATTTTTGGCATGAAAACTAAACTAGATGTTGCTTTGTATTTCATGTTGTCTGTCTTACCAACTTTTATTCATCAGCTGAGTGTCTTTCCCAGGGAGTTTTTTTATTAATCTCATCTCACCTTTCTTCTGTGCTCTCATATTACTGTATTTTATTGAACTTATTTTACGATTCTCTCTCTCTTTGCCTCATCATTGCCATTAGACTTTGACCTCCTTAATTCCTGGATAGAGTGTCTTCCAAATCATTTCTGTATTCCTGTTACCTAGTGGATAGTAAGTACCTGGTACAATGTTTGATGAACAGAACTATGTGTTAGGCACTTCGATCATTCCTGAATATAGTTAGTCGCCAAGTATGGCAAGTTGACACGTTCATTTCCAAGAACTTGGTCATATCCAGCATTGTTTTTCTGACCATGGAAATATTCAGATACGCAGTTAGAAGGAGCTGTCCACCCCTGATCAGTAATAAGAATATCACATACAGTTGCTCTTTAAGCAGCAGCCTTCTGAACTCTTCGAGGTTGAGCTTTCAAATGTACCACAGACAAACGTGGTACTTCCCAAACTGCTGTGTTCTCTAGGGATCCCCATGTCAGTTGATATTGCCATCCTTTCTGTAGACTGTGCTAGAAATCTAGGATTTGTACCAGACTTTACCCTGTTTTTCCTCTTCCCATTTGGTTGGAAGATTGCCCAAGTGCTCTTACATTTGATCGTACCTCTCCTTCCACTCCTATCATCAACTGCCTAGTTAAGAGCTCCTGTAGCTCTCGTTAACAGTAGTCTCCTAATAAATCATTCCCCTTTCTTTTTCTCCTTTCCCAAACTGATAGCAGAATTGTCCTTCTAAAATGTAGACCTGATAAGGTAACTTGAAAGCATTCAGGCTTTCATTTTGTAGGCAATCAGGAGCCATTGCACTTTTTAGCATTTATCAATTTTGATATTAAAAGACGCTTACCTCTTGGAAGGAAAGTTATGACCGACCTAGACAGCATATTCAAAAGCAGAGACATTACTTTGCCAACAAAGGTCCGTCTAGTCAAGGCTATGGTTTTTCCAGTGGTCATGTATGGATGTGAGAGTTGGACTATAAAGAAAGCTGAATGCTAAAGAATTGATGCTTTTGAACTGTGGTGTTGGAAAAGACTTTTGAGAGTCCCTTGGACTGCAAGGAGATCCAACCAGTCCATCCTAAAGGAGATCAGTCCTGGGTGTTCATTAGAAGGACTGATGTTGAAGCTGAAACTGCAATACTTTGGCCACCTCATGCGAAGAGCTGACTCATTTAAAAGACCCTGATGCTGGGAAAGATTGAGGGCAGGCGGAGAAGGGGACGACAGAGGATGAGATGGTTGGATGGCATCACTGACTCAATGGACATGGGTTTGGGTGGACTCCAGGAGGTGGTGATGGACAGGGAAGCCTGGCATGCTGCAATTCATGGGGTCGCAAAGAGTCAGACACAGCTGAGCGACTGAACTGAACTGAATCTTGATAATTTGGGTTTAGTCTCCTTTGTTGGTTTGGTATTTTTCCACTCTTCTCCATGAAACTGTTTCCCAGACACATCAGAATGCTTGCATCCTTCAGTGAAGTCCTGTCTTTTATAACTTTGTTCATACTGTATTATTTGCCACTGCCCAGACTGCCCAGATATTTGTTAATCCAGCAAATGCTGTTAGGCCCAATTCATGTGTCTCTCTTAGTTAAATTTCCATAGATTCCCTCAGTTGAAATTGACTACTGTTCCTTTAGGGGAGCCAGAAGATACTAATAGTAAATTTTTATAATTGAATATTTGGTAATTTAAAAATTAGCTTCTTAAGTCACAAAATATGAAGACTAGAAAGGGCCTAGTTCATTTCAGTTCTTTTACAGCTGGGAAAATTAATGCAGAAAGAATTATTACTTAAATGACATGTCCAAGGCCACATAGCTGCCCTGTTGACAGAACTGGGACTAGAACCCAGCAGCCTTGACTCTTTCTAAGGGTCAGTGTTCTTTATACTGCACTTTGCTATACAGATTAACCTACAGAACAATCATGCTTTTACAGAGGGTATGTATATAAATAGAGCAAATGTGTTTTTTTTTCTTCTAGGTTTCAGTCTGAAAGAGAAAGTGGAGATCGAAATTTTGCAATAGGATATTACTTAAAGGAAAAAAAGGTTTTTGAATTTTGTTTCTTTTTCAGATTACTCTTTCATTTAATAAAATAGAGATGTATACTAAAAATAATAGCTTTCAAATAACCACCTATAACTAACATGCAGAAGGTTTTGCAAACCACTCTTGAATTAATACTATCAAAGTATTAATATTATTCAAGCAGGTTGTATTTGGTACCATTCAAATATTTGTCTAGTTACATTAATGCAGATTTTGCATAAGGATTGGTTTATTTTTCAAAAGTATAACCCTTGACTGTTGTCGGTTATACTTGATTTTTAAATTTTAAGTGTCTGGGCCAGTAATTTGGTTCATGAATAATGAATCAATTTATTATTGTCAGTTAAACTAGTATCTTGAAATATATATGTGATATTATTTTGATTTATTCTTCATTATTTTGTGTTTGTACTCTTTTATAGATTGTGTCCTATTTTGTTCTCAATTAGAATGAAATGTGTGTATATTTTAAATTTAATCTCCATGTATCTTGTTTGTGTGCATTTTTTTCCTGTGTGCCTGTGTTTTCAATTGCCCATTTATTTTTTCAGTGTTTCCCAGAAGGCACAGACATGGTTGGTATATTGGACTTCTATTTCCAGGTAACTTACTTTTAACTGTATGAACTATGTATATAAGCAGATATGTATATATCCACTATGTATATATGTATATAATATGTCACATTTTGCAGAATAGAGATGTCTCTGAAATCTTGGCTCTAGGCTGAGAGAAAGTCATTTCCCATTAACTTTAGAAAAAAAGTCCTTGTTAAATGCAATCTTATGCCTGTAGTATCTCAGAATGTAACAGGGAAATGTTTTTTTCTATAAAAACGTTACATTTAAGGAGTATGAAAACTAATGTACAGCTCCAGCAATTGCTTCTTTTTCTTATAAACTGAGCACTGTTTTCTTAGTTTTAAATTTTTCTTTGAAAGAGTTACTTGTTTCTTTATCGAAAAGTTGACATTCAGCATTCTAAAGTGGCATATTCTCAGTTTGTGTAGTTCATTTCTACAGTGTCACATAGTGGATTTTCTAATAAGTTAAAGTAGCTTTCCATATTCATGGGGGAGAGGACCGTTTACGTATCTTCCGTGGTATAGAATTGAAGTTAAGATAGTCTTCCTTAGAAGAAGGAATCCTTTACCTCCTGTCATGTTTTCAGTTCATTCTTACAGATTTAATACCATTGGTACTTCTATACTTGATCTTAGCCAAGAAGTGATCCATTGGTGTTTCTAATGAGTTTGTAGTGTACTTAGTAGCTACATAGTAACTAATTATTGTTAATTTCTGTGTCACCTAACATTTGCCTGGCTTTACTTTTTAAGCTTCTTTAATTTTAACCTTTTAGTAATCTTAAAAAACAAGTAAGGAAAGTTGATAATGTAGATCTTGATAGAAATCCAAGTCTCAGCTTGTCACCTGCCCAGTGTGAAGAACTATGACTTGGGAATCCAGACTGTCAACAGAAAATCAAAATCTAACCTGGCCACTTTTTAGCCATGTGACTTAGTTTCAGCTGCTGAACCCTGGTTTCATTATCTGTGGCATAAGCTTGATCTAATTTCCTCCATTACATGGATGAGTTCATAAGATGTATGTGAAGTTTCTTTGCGGCTATAACATGTTATATTGAGTTCAGTGTCATGTTTATCCAGTGGCCCTTATTTTTTCCCTAGCCTGTATGGATTTCTTCCAGATGTTAAAGTTTCTTTTCCTTTGTTACACATATTTGACTGTTACAGCTTAGGTACTAGTAATCTACTGTGAAATTTCATACTTCAGGGCACAAATCAGGAGACAGCCATGGAAAATTTAATTGCTCTTTTGGACAAGGACTGCATCTAACTGAACATCTGTCAGGGTACCAGGAGAGTACTCTTAAATTGGGTTTTGTCAAATTGGAAGTATCACCTTATGACAAACAAAATTTCCATTAATGCTAATTATAAATTAGGAATTGGTCATTTGAGTTCAAATATTTTTTTCTTTTAGAAAGCTTTTCATTATTAAATCACCTTTACTATAAGTTTGCTGTGTGGGTCTGTGTTACAGGTAGATTCAGTAGTTTTGGAGAAATAGAGAAGGGGTTTTAATATAATGAGGCAAAAGTAAAAACCAGTCAAAAAGTGGCCCCTAATCAGTTCTCTGATTCATTGCAATTCATTAGTTTCCCTTATTGCTATTTCCAAACCCTTTTGTGCCTCTGATAGATCTTGAATTATGAGTAGGAATATTGTAAGTTGAGAGCTCAGTCTTTTCTTCTTCCTATCTTCTCTTTCTCTTCCACTTTCGCCTCAGTTTTGGTTGCTGTTAATGAAATTAAAGCAGCATTTATTTATTGTTTTAGTTTTATGGGTAAATTTGGATTTGGTGTGGTAAACTATTTCCATTATTTTGATTATATTGGAATGCAAAAATTTTACCCTACAGTGTGCTTGGACTTTGCTTTTTTTAATTCATTATACCATATCCAGGAATCATAGTCAATATCAAACAGCTATTTAAATGTTACTAAACAGTGTAAAAGCAACAGATTTGGTTTAGGCACACAGAGCATTCAGGCTAGAACTTAGATTCTTTTTCCTGTAGTCCTTTATGTGTTGCCATGTGAGAATACTGAGCTTTATTATAGGCAAGATGTCAGACTTTTTTTTCCTTAAAGTAACAATTTTTCATGTAGATGCTAACTATCATAATACTGATATATGTTGCTTTATTTTAAAAATAGGTCATCCTTTTTTTCCCTGTTGAGTTAAAAATAGTTATATTTATATATCCTACAGAAAGCATTAATATTTAAACAAGCTTGAATATCACACATGAGACAATTTACAGTTCTTAGTGCTAAAGGTCTGGCTCTTCCTATCCTAGCTCTGCCATTGAAAGACTGAATAACTGGTGAATTAGGAGAAACGTTAAAGGGGCTGGAACATTGTTCATATTTAAATCTTTGTGTAATGACATCAGATTATCCCTTTGGAAAAAGGATTTCAGATCTCTATGAAATACTAGATAAAATAGATTGTCTTAGAGGTCAACTGTACTAAAATAATGAGTCTAAATTTTTAGAATTTATTTTTTTCTTTCTTTTAGCTGTGCTCCATTGAAGTAACTTGTGAGTCAGCTAGTGTGATGGCAGCAACACTGGCTAATGGTGGCTTCTGCCCAATCACTGGTGAAAGAGTACTGAGTCCTGAAGCAGTTCGAAATACACTCAGTTTGATGCATTCCTGTGGCATGTATGATTTCTCAGGGCAGTTTGCTTTCCATGTAAGTAATTGTTTGATCTTAATTTCTCTGGCAGGAAACTAGTCTAGACTAGCTTCTTTTTAAGATGCAGTTTGAACTTTGCTTCTAGAGCTGTCCATTAATTTTAGAGAGAGAGGCTTGTTCTCAAGGTTAATTTGTTACAGAATTAGTAAAAAATAGAGTTAAGCAGTCTATGACATGTTCTTAAGAACTTGAAGTTTAATCTATAGGTACTTTTCACTTTTATTTTACGGCATTTCACTGTAGAAGCTTAGTACAGACTTTACTTTTAGTTACTAGTATTTAATATTGTGGTGACTAGGTACCTCAGGAATTCTTTAAGTTCAGAAAGAGTGCATGCATAACTGTGGTGTTCGGCATCTTTGTTTACAACCATAAGTGTTTTAAAGGATTTAAAGTGTATTCAAGTTAAAACTTAAAAATATATTCCTTTGAGCTCTGTTGTGCATTTGCCACTTGTGAAATGTTAGAGACTTCTCTTATTTCATTCTATATCAAGTTGTAATGCCCTAAAATTTTATTTTGAAAATGTTAAGCATAGAAAAATTGGTGCATTATCATATGATACCACTTTTGTATAGAATCTTAAAAAAAAAGATACAAGTGAAATTGTTTTCAGAATAGAGAAATAGCCACACAGACACAGGACCTATTTACTGTATAGTACAGAGAACTATACTCAATATTTTATAATAACGTATAAGGAAAAAGAATCAGAAATATATACACACACAGACACACACAGTAAGTCCCCTACATATGAACAAGTTCTGTTCCAAGAGCAAATTTGTGAGTGCAACAGAGATAGCGTAGGTACCCAAGTAACACATTTGGCTATATAGTACTGTACTATAATAGGTTTATAATATTTCTCATACAAATAATACATAAAAAACAAAGTAAAACATTTTTACTCTTACAGTCCAATACCTTAAAGTGTAGTAGTACAGTACAACAGCTAGCATACAGGGGCTGGTGTAGAGTGAACAGGCAAGAAGAGTTACTGATTGGAGGAGGTGGGAAATGGTAGAGCTGAAGGATTATTGGCAGTAGGAGATAGAGGGCAAACTATAATTTCACTCACGTTTGACGTTGATGACACTGGTTCTGGCTCCTTGCTGGAATCAAATGCACATTCACATCTTTGAAAGCTTGCAACTTGAAGGTTTGTATGTAAGGGCCTTACTATATGTATATCTTTAACAATTTGTTGTATACCTGAAACTAACACAACATTATAAATTGACTATTCTTTAATAAAAAATAAGTGTACCTGGCACTCAACTTCAGTAATTATCAATACATGAGCAGTCTTATTTCATCTTTATTACACCTACTTCCCCTACCCTTTTCATAGTTAAGTATGTAATTCTAAATGATAAGGACTCAAAAAAATCCACAGCAACATTATTACCTATAAAAACCTAAAAAGGATTTTAACCTTTAATATTATGAAAATATTTAGTCAATAATAGAAAAGAATATGAGAAAGAATATGTATATTTATAATTGAATCGCTTTGCTGTACAGCAGAAAATAACATTGTAAATCAACTGTACTAAAAGTTTAGTCAATGTTCAGATTATCTGGATGATCTTGAAAATCATTCCATAGTTTATTTCACTTGAATACAAATAAGGGCTATCCATACATTGTGATTGTTGTGTCTCTATTATTTTTTTAAAAATCTATACCCTCCCCCTTAACCTACCTCTGTTTTCTTATTTTTAAATGAAAAAAAACTGGATCATTTTTCATGTAGTTTGTCAGAGTATTGATTTTGCTTACTACATCTCTTCCATTGTCCCTGGTATTTGCTGTAAATTAGTAGGTTCCATTCAGGTAATTATTTTGTTTTGCTACTTTTGTGCAAGATTACTTCTAGTAAGAGGTCCGAATTGTTAATAAACCATTAGTAAAACCACTGTCCTGATGACAGTAATTTTGTCTTGTATCATAGTTGGTGTCAAATTTTACATAATGTAAACTTAAATGTTTTGAAGAGGATTAATTTGAATTAGTACCATCTTATCTCTATTCTTTAGAATTTCTCTGCCAGTATACCACAGAGAGTCATCTTGGAAGAGATTATTTCTCGTTGTTTTAGTCATGAAGTATTTTTTGAAAATAACTTATACTTAAAAGCAATACATGTTTACTGTAGAACAATTAGAAAATATAGCCAAAAAGAGTAAAAATGTGAATGTGTCCACAAGTTAAATTCCTTAGATTATATCTTTCAAATTTTTTTTCCATATTTAAATATATCCCAAGTATTTTGTAACTGTCTTTTCATTTACTATATTACAGACGTATTGGTAAATATTAGGTTGGTACAAATGTAATTGTGGTTTTGGACCCTGAATTTTACATTGTTATAATTAGGCTGAAACACATCTTTATTAATCAAAGTAGGAACCATTACAATCAACACATTTTTGCCAGTGAAAAATAAGTTTATTCCTGTAGTGTAAAAATCCATGCGTTGGGATTTGATGAACATTTGGAGAGCATTTTCTGCTTCCTGCTGGTTGTGGAAGTGTTTTCCCTGCAAAAAGTCAATGAGATGCTTGAAGGAGTGGTAGTCTATTGGCGAGGGTCAGGTAAATATGGCGGATGAGGCGAGATTTTGTAACCCATTTCGTTCAAATTTGAAGCCTTGGTTGTACAACATATAGTCAGGCATTGTCATGGAAAATTGGGCCCTTTCTGTTGACCAGTGCTGGCTGCAGGCATTGCAGTTTTCAGTGCTTCTCATCCATTTACTGAGCATACTTCTCAGTTATATTGATTTCACCAGGGTTCGCACAAGACCACCAAACAGTGACCGTGCCCTTTTTGTGGTGCAAGGTTGGCTTTGGGAAGTGTTTTGGAGCTTCTCTCAGTCCAACCACTGAGCTGTTGTCGCAGGTTGTTATATACAATCCACTTTTCGTTTCATGTCAAAATCCAATCAATAAATGATTCACTGTTGTTGCATAGAATGAGAAGATGACACTTCAAAACAGCGATTTTTTTGATTTTTGATGAGTTCATGAGGCACCCACTTAAGACACATTTTTTACTTTTCCAATTTGCTTCAAATGGCGAATTCCATAGAATGGTCAACGTTGAGTTCTTGGGCAACTTCTCGTGTAGCTATGAGGATCAGCTTTGATGATTGCTCTCGGTTCAATTCAGTCACTCAGTTGTGCCCAACTCTTTGCAACCCCATGGACTGCAGCATGCCATGCCTTCCTGTCCATCATGGACTCCCAGAGTTTATCCAAATTCATGTCCATTGAGTTGGTAATGCCATCGAACCATCTCATCCTCTGTTGTCCCTTTTGTTCCTGCCTTCAGTCTTTCCCAACATCAGGGTCAATTAAATGAGACAGCTCTTTGCATTAGGTGGCCGAAGTATTGGAGTTTCAGCTTCAACATAGTCCTTCCAGTGAATGCTCAGGACTGATTTCCTTTAGAATGGACTAGTTAGATTTCCTTGCAGTCCAAGGGACTCTCTCAAGAGTCTTCTCCAAAACACAGTTCAAAAGCATCAATTTTTCGATGCTCAGCTTTCTTTATAGTCCAACTGTCACATCCATACATGACTACTGGAAAAACCATAGCCTTGACCGATAGACCTTTGTTGGCAAAGTAATGTCTCTGCTTTTTAGTATGCTGTCTAGGTTGCTCATAACTTTTCTTCCAAGGAGTAAGCATCTTTTAATTTCATTGCTGCAGTCACCACCTGCAATGATTTCGGAGCCCCAAAAAATAAAGTCTGACACTGTTTCCACTGTTTTCCTATCTATTTGCCATGAAGTGATGGGACCGGATGTCATGAACTTAGTTTTCTGAATGTTGAGCTTTAAGCCAACTTTTTCACTGTCCTTTTTGACTTTCATCAAGAGGCTCTTTAGTTCTTCACTTTCTGCCATAAAGGTAGTGTCATCTGCATATCTGAAGTTATTGATATTTCTCCCGGCAATCTTGATTCCAGCTTATGCTTCATCCAACCCAGCATTTCTCGTGAAGTACTCTACATATAAGTTAAATAAGCAGGGTGACGATATTCAGCCTTGACGTACTCCTTTTCCTGTTTAGAATTGAGAGATAAATTTAAGAGACTATATCTGATAGAGTGCCTGATGAACTATGAATGGAGGTTCTTGGTATATTACAGGAGACAGGGATGAAGACCATCCCCAAGAAAAAGAAATGCAAAAAAGCAAAATGGCTGTCTGAGGAGGCCTTACAAATAGCTGTGAAAAGAAAAGAAGTGGAAAACAAAGGAGAAAAGGAAAGATATACACATTTGAATGCAAAGTTCCAAAGAATAGCAAGGAGAGAGAGGTAAGAAAGCCTTCCTCAGTGATCAGTGCAAAGAAGTAAAGGAAAACAATAGAATGGGAAAGAGTAGAGATCTCCTCAAGAAAATTAGAGATACCAAGGGAACATTTCATGCAAAGATGGGCTCAATAAAGGGCAGAAATGGTATGGACCTAACAGAGGCAGAAGATATTAAGAAGAGGTGGCAAGAATTCACAGAAGAACTGTACCAAAAAGATCTTCACGACCCAGATAATCACGATGGTGTGATTACTCACCTAGAGCCAGACATCCTGGAATGCAAAGTCAAGTTGGCCTTAGGAAGCATCACTTCCAACAAAGCTAATGGAGGTGATGGAATTCTAGTCAGGCTATTTCAAATTCTAAAAGATGATGCTATGAAAGTGCTGCTCTCAATATGCCAGCAAATCTGGAAAACTCAGCAATGGCCACAGGACTGGAAAAGGGCAGTTTTCATTCCAGTCCCTAAGAAAGGCAATGCCAAAGAATGCTCAAGCTACCGCACAGTTGCACTCATCTCACGCTTGTAAAGTAATGCTCAAAATTCTCCAAGCCAGACTTCAGCAATACTTCCAGATGTTCAAGCTGGTTTTAGAAAAGGCAGAGGAACCAGAGATCAAATTGCCAACGATCATCAAAAAAGCAAGAGAGTTCCAGTAAAACATCTATTTCTGCTTTATTGACTATGCCAAAGCTTTTGACTGTGTGGATCACAATAAACTGTGGAAAATTCTGAAAGAGATGGGAATTCCAGACTACCTGACCTGCCTCTTGAGAAATTTGTATGCAGGTCAGGAAGCACCAGTTAGAACTGGACATGGAACAATATAGACTGGTTCCAAATAGGAAAAGGAGTATGTCAAGGCTGTATATTGTCACCCTGCTCTCAGTTGGTCATTGTCTATTTCTGATGGCCAGCTACTGTGCTCCCTCATCCTCAGAGCTCTCATCTCCTTTGCAAAACTGCCTAAACCACCACCATACTGTACATTCTTTAGCAGTTCCTGGGCCAAATGTGTTGTTAGTGTTGTGCGTTGTCGCCTTTGATTTGCAACCGATTTTGAACTTGGATAAGAAAATCACTGAAATTTGCTTTTTGTCTAATGTGATTTCCCCTGTCTAAAATAAACAGCAAGTAATAAGTCATTGGGGCTTCCCTGGTGACTCAGTGGTAAAGAATTTGCCTGCCATATAGGAGCCACAGGAAATGTGTGTGTTCAGTCCCTGGGTTGGGAAGATACCTTGGAAGAGGGCATGGCAATCTACTCCAGTATTCCTGCCTGGAGAATTCCATGGACAGAGGAGCCTGATGGTTCCTGCAGTCCCTGGGGTGGCAAAGAGTCGGACGTGACTGAAATGACTTGGCACACATGCATGCTGTAAGTCATTAACAACAAAAAAAACCATAAAGCAAGAAATGTGCATTAACATGATGTACAGCATTACCACATTTAAGAATGTTCCAATATCAAATGGCAGAGTTCAACAATGCAAAACTGCAATTACTTTTGCACCAATCTAATACTTATCTGCGTTTTAATGTTGGAATGCTACTGTATGGAAATACACGGTAATATTTTAACCAGTTCCCTTATTGTTGGATATAACTTTTCTTATTTTAAAATGTTAATATAAGTGTCTATTTTTTCAAACTGTTTTCAGGTTGGTCTTCCTGCAAAATCTGGAGTTGCTGGTGGCATTCTTTTAGTTGTCCCCAATGTCATGGGCATGATGTGCTGGTCTCCTCCTCTGGACAAGATGGGCAACAGTGTTAAGGGAATTCACTTCTGTCATGTAAGCATATTTTCTTAATGAAAATAGTGATCATGTAAGTTGAGCCATCTGATGGTTCTACTTTATTACTCATTTCCATAGTTTGACTGTTTGCATTCTCACTGCCAGTCTGTCAGTTACTGAATAGCCATGTTAGTGTTTGCAAAGGAGCTTTAAATTGCCTTTACCAGACAGCTCCCATATAATCATCCTCACAAATTACAAATTTGTTTGATGCTTAAGTTTTAATTTCATGGTTGTAATTAGTTTTCAGTTTCTAAAAGCTCAGCAAAAGACATTAAACTTAGAGGAGTCATTTAGCCCTCACCATAAGTGAAAGATTGTCTTTTTTTTTTTAAGGAAATAAATAATGCAATTTAAAATTACTACTACTGTTAACTAGTTCAGTATCTTTATATTCTGGTTTTATTTACATTTACTAATTCCTAGAGTCTGCACTGAGTATTGTAATTTTTTCTGCAGATCTTCCCATTTAAAATACCAGTTTATTTTTCAGTTTTTTTAATATTTTACAAAAACTAGAGAATGACATTGGAGTCCTTATAGATTAAAATACACTGTAACCATAGTATTTCTTTATATTTTTGTGGTGCTATAGTTATTTGATAGAATAACTATTCATGTGGCCTATTATTATAATGCCCATTTTACAGAAAATCAAAGTTACGCATTTTGAGTGCCTGAGCCCTAAGGTTATGGTAGTAAATTTTCAAATACCTGTAGTCCCTGTCTTCTCATTTTGACTTTGGTCTTCTTGATACATCATGCGGCTTTATTAACATGCAGTGGTACTTTCTAGGAGATAGTAGTTAAGTTGAACAGTATTAGTGAAATTTGTTTAAATATGGAAAAACAATAGCCATTGACTAAGTCAGTTTCTTATTATACCTGTTTTGTTTAATTACAGGATCTTGTTTCTCTGTGTAATTTCCATAACTATGATAATTTGAGACACTTTGCTAAAAAACTTGATCCTCGAAGAGAAGGTGGTGATCAGAGGGTAAGCAAAATTCTTATTTAGGTTATTACGTAACTTTTTTTGAGAGAGAAAATGAGGTTCACCAGTTTAAATAAAACTTACTTTAATTGTTAGTGGCCTCTTATTTTTACTAATAACAAATGAATAATGTTGAATTGTTGACGTTATCATCCTGGACATACATAGTAAATATTACTGTTTTATTTAAATTGAAACTGGTTAGCCTAGGAGCAGAGTTTCCTCCCCATTTTTCTGCTGTTTTAGCAGTATTTTTAAGAATTGACTCTGTTAAAAGAAAACATATTGGAAAGTGCTGCATGCTATAAAGAGAAAACCTATTTTTGCTCTTAATATTTGTCAGTTATAGTCTCAAATTGAAGTTTATTTTTATGTGGATGGATATATAAGTGGAAAAGGATTATAGTATTAGTGATAGGCCTTACAGAGCTTCATAGTAAGTTTTATATGTCACTATAGATGAAGTATTTTTCTTCAGAAAGTGTCTAATACAGTGTTCTGACACTGTTATTATTTTTTTTTGACACTGTTATTTTAAAGTGATATTTGTTTTTTACCAGTGTGTTTGACTTCATATTTTTGCACATATATACTCCTTTTTAAAGGAGTCAGGACTTAATTTCAGGAACAAGATTTTCTTTTTGTCTTTGTTGTTGTCTACTGCATTAAGGGACTTGTTTTGAATCTAAATTCCTTTGTATCCCAAGTGGAAATGTTTAGAATAAAATTACCTAACTAGACTTGAAGCTAATATATGCAAAGCACTTATAAGTAGAAAAAAATTTTAATACATACCAAGTAAATTTTCCTATCATTAGTTTCAAAGTGACTTTTAATAATACATGAGAATTATTCAAAGCTGACAAAAATAGAAACTTCCATGGGCGTCAACATGAGTAACATGGAGCAAAACATCAGATGGTGGTGGGTGAAAATGCTAACAGATTTTAATAACATTCATCATTGAAAAATACCATTTTATAGCTTGGACCTTTCTTCACTCAAGTGCACTAATAAATTATGTATGTTGCTTGAACAACTAGCATTCCTTTGGACCATTGGACTATGAAAGTCTCCAACAAGAACTTGCTTTAAAAGAGACAGTATGGAAAAAAGTGTCACCTGAGTCAAATGAGGACATCTCTACAACTGTAGTATATAGAATGGAAAGTCTGGGAGAGAAAAGCTAAAGATATGGGTTCTAGTTTCAGAATGTTCTTCATTTAACCTTTCAAACATCTTTAGTTTTTTTTGCATACTATATTTATTGAGTTTTTTGTGCTTTCAACCTTGGGTACTGGAGCCATAAAGCTTTTTTTTTTTTTTAATCTTTGTGTAAAGTTAACAGATTAAAAAGTGGATTTGTCAGTCTTTTAAAAAGTATAAATAAAGCAGATTTTTTTTTTAATGAAAGGAAGAATTTCTTTAAATTTTTTCTTGGTGTAATTAAAGTTTTAACTATATGTAGTCAAATAATCCTATTTTAAAATAATAAGAGAAATTTATAATTTCTTGGTTCTGAAACCCACACATTGAACTCATAAATTTCATCACATTTCTTTATTTTCCAGTTTTAAAATTGACATGGTGTCTCCAGTAGCAATACAAAGTATTTCTGTGCTAAATACAAAAATAAAAAGACATAATTATGATTTCCAAATTATTTAATATAGCAGCAGATAGATTTGCTTTACTCTTTTTTGGCTTTAAATTTTTTAAAATTTATTTAAAATTTTATCAAACACTTTAAAATATCTTTGCTTTTTCACTTTCAACTCCTTTGTTCTGTCAGAATTGTTATGTACAGGAGTGTCTTATATTACTAAAGCATTCCAGCCAAAGAATTTCCGATGTAAGATAATGACATGTTTCACTGTTAAAAAACCTATAATGGTTACTCAGAAGGAGCAGCAGTGACTGTCTTCAAGTGAAATGTTTACCTGAACAGTTTTATTTTCATATTACCCACGTAACTTTTTCTGTGTTATATTTAAGTGTGAATGGTGAATTTTGGTTTTTAGCTTTTAATAATTATAATAATTTCACAAATGCTAATGAACTTTGCAATAAATTATAATTATATCTCATAAAGCTTGTTTTATTTGAAAGTAGTTAGGAAATGAATTCAGTATGAAGGTAGTAAGTATGCTACTCAAATAAACCTGTTAGATTTTAATCCTTTTGTTTGGTTATAATAATGCAATATTGAGAATCAAAACTTGTTTTTAAGAGGACTGTAGGTTCAACACAGCCTAAATTTGAAATAATTCACAATGTTTAAAGTCTGTCTTGGCAAAGTAATTGTAAAGTTTTGTAGGATCCTATTCATACTTCTTCCTTCCTCCATATACCTCACTGTTTCTCCCCACAGTTCCCAAGAGCTTCAAGATTTTGGAAGGACAGGGATGGAGTCAGAAGGAGAACTTGATAGTTTCTTAGTATCATGGCATACATGTGGTATAGGGTAAAGTCTAAAATAGTAATTACAGTGTAGCAAAAAAAATATTTTCCTGGATAGTTTACATGCAAGTGCAAACACAGATGTAGAAAATCTTGATTATATGAGTTTGAAAACCATGATATTAGGAAAAGAAGTTCTCTTCCAAACTTGTTTAAAAGCCTTTTGGCCCAACTGAAGTATTAAACATATTTTTAAACTAGTTATACAGTAAGTTTTAGAAGATATTAGCCAAGGATTTTATGGCTAATTGTTCCTCTGATGTACAGACACATATCCTAACTGGATGTTTCTGGTTTGGCCATTTACATGAAAGTGGTATGTCTGCTCTCTCCATATATTTATACCTTAACTCTGCTATACCTTTGAACAGTGTGATTCGTATTAATTCACAGAGCTATTTGTGGTTTGGGGACTGAATGTCTTTAATTGGTAGTTTCCCAAAAAAAGGCTCCTCTCTCCCAGGCTCTAATTGTTACATTTTACTGTTTCATTTGGAGTGGGTTTTACTTTATAAAATGAAAATTTCATGTTTAATATTGTATCCACATTTGTACAGATTTCAAAATGATGTTAATTTGTGCCACTTACTATGTTGATAAGGCTTAAATACACACCAGTAGAGAAGGGTTTTCTAAGCTATTCATCCTGTTAAAGATGAGCATTCAGAAGTTTTTGTAGGAAGGTATAAATGGAAGAAGAGAGAAGATATTGTGAATAGGTCCTCAAACTTTACTTTTTTTAAAAAAGAGGAAAATCTTTGCCAGATTTAAAAACATTATTTTGATTCTTTCAGTATTTTAAATACCTTTTCAAATAAAGTTATTGAAAAGTACCCAGTATTGTTGAATTTAATATTTTATGCCATTACTGATTCTTGATATTCAAGCATTTTGAAGTTAGCGTATTTGTTTTTCTTTTTTTGCCATCATTAACATTTCATTTGAAATGCATATCCTTTCTGAAATACTTTATTTTTAGCATAAATGTTGTGCATTTTATCTTAGTGTTTGGATTAATCCATTTGTGTTATTTAGCTTTCTTTTATTTGCTTTGTATATTAATGTACCTTTTATTTTCCAGTATGCCTACTTTTTGTATTGTACAATAAATTTATTTTAAGCTGATTTTATTGTTTTTTTTTATAAAAGCAACTCCAGCATTTTAAGTATAACAAATGGAATTTTAACTTTAAAAGTCATGCTTTATGAAGATATAATAAAAATGCTTTATAATTTTAGTTAATTCTGAGACTTCTGTGAACAGAAACTATAGAAATACTCAAAGGCTTCATTTGATTCTATTTTTTAATGTAGTATAGTGTTGGTGGGTTTTTTTTTTACTTTCGGGGAGGATGTTTTTCAATTGGTTGTATTAGAAGTATTTGAATAAAGACTTTTTTCCTAATTTTTTTTTTTGTTGTTTTTCCACTTAACAACTTAGGGAAAAAAGCTCTCCTCCAATTACAGATTCTTTCTGCTTTCTGAGCAAGAACATCACTGATTCACTATGTAATTGTTGCTTTATCAGTTGTCCAGAATAGGAGAAATGTTGCTAAAATCAGAGTATTATTGCATTAGAATAGAATTGTAAACCTCAGTAGAATTTATATTGAGTAGAAAAACTGTAAAACTGAAATTCACCTTAACTACTTTTTAAGAAATTTAACTTTCAGAAGGAACTTAGCATAGTTCTACAGCATGGTCCAAATTACAATGCATGTGCATCGTAGGTCAGATACAGTACTTCAAGTTTTTGTTTGATGAAATTTCCCATTCATATCCAGAGAAACATCCCAAATATATTGGTGAAGTTTTTAAAACTGTTTGAAGGGGAAATACTGTTGTTTATAGGAATTTCTATTTATCTGTGAGATTTTTTTCCATAATGTTCTTTTGGGACTAGTAAATAGGGAGATCCATTGTCATGATATATTCAGTTTGTAAGTTTGTGATCAGTAGCTTTGAAAGATACATTTGGGGTTGTTTTGTTGTTTTTAGTCCCTTTGAAACAGGTAACTCAGAGAGCTTGGTCTGAAAGTGTAGTTTCATAGGCATGCATGTGAGTGGAAAAAACCACTGAATGTATACTGATATTGTCAGTCTGTATCATGATAATTTATATAAATGTATGTGAATGTGTATATAATAGATGTCTGTTTATTTATGTGTCTTCATCTATGCATTCATATTCTGAAAACCAGTAGCAGTTATTTCTACACAGTATGTCCTGTATAAATGGTTCATTGATCTAGGTTTTGTTGTAGAAGAACTTTGAATTTTTGCTGACCCAGAACTTATAAAATAGAGCATATTTTACTTTCTTCAGTTTACCTTTAAAGATATGTGGTTTCTGTTTTGCTCCCATTCACTACTAGCGCTGTCAGAGAGGAGAATAATGATATTGGAGAACTGCACAAAAGGGAAAGCAAGAACATCAGATTTCCTGTGGAAGCTGACTTTAGTTTCCAAAATTATTATATGGAAGGATTGTATACAACTTAAATAATGGACTTCTTAGTTACAACAGTTTACTCTATGGAATAATTTTATTCCAAAACTTGTGCACAATTTTTAGTTTTTTAACAAATAACATGCTTTCCATTCAGTTCTTCCTTTACCATTTTATATTAAGTGTAATATTTAATTAAAACCAGATGAATTGGAGGTGGGGCTTGTTATGATTCATCATGCCCCATCCCTCAGATTTTTACTCAAATTTTTTCATAGTAGACTTGTCCATTCACTGTCATGTAGTTCAGAGCCAAAATTATGCGTGAACATAGATTCAGGTATATCAAGTTCAACCACTTTTATTTTAAATTGTAACACAGTTAACATTTGCTTTCTACACTGTTTAGAAATGGAAGGAATTTAATTGGACTAAGATTCTTTTATTCCTTTTTTCCCTCTCTCTGCCCCAGTTGTAGTTTATCAGTGTGAATAGCACACAGTGCACATTGAAGAAGTTTAGGAATGGACTGAACTTCTCTGGTGGCTCAGATGGTTAAAGAATCCACCTGCAATGTGGGAAGCCTTGGGTTTGATCCCTGGGTTGGGAAGATTTCCTGGAGAAGAGAAGGGCAGGAATTACACTTAGTTTAGAATTCTTAAAAATACTGTAAATCTAGGACAAAATCTATCCAGTATAAAACAGAGCTCACAAAACTTGATTTTTTTTAGAGTCCTTAAATAGTAATAGAAAAGGTACTTACTTAAAAAAAATATTAAATAGACTGATATAAGTCTTTATTTAATGAATTGATTCTCTTCCTGTAGTTTTAAAATGTTCCTTTCTAAATTTATGTTTTGTGAGCATATGAAACAAAGTTTAAGGTTGATTTAGTTTACCTAAGTGTTTTGTAGATGGTTTATCCTAGTAATTTTAATAAGTTGTAGCTATGGAGATTTTTGAGATATGTAAGAGATGTAAAACCAGGGAGGATCAAAACTTTTATAATGGTTTCCTAATCCATTTATCTTTAATTAAAATGAATAGACTACTAATTAGCACTTGGCACATTGCATTTTTGGTATTTTGGGCATAATATACAAAACACTTCTTGTTGGGAACTCTTACATTGGTTACATTTTAAAAAAAAGAAGTAATGATCCTTGATTCCAAGTACTTTGATGAACTTGTATGCAGTTCAGCATGGAGGCTCAAAGGAAAGAGTAATGAAATGACAAATTCTGGCAGTTGATCTCATAATTTGGGTATTATTATTAGACTTTAAATTTCACTTACTAATTTGGAAGTATTTTAGTTAAAATCTCAGTGGTAAAGAACAATTTTGATATACCTAAGTGAGATTTTAATATCTGAGGATCTTATTTTTCTGGACATAGTATTATCAAAAAATAATGATTTTTATTTCATTAAGTATTTACCTTGCTAAAATATTTTCAATCCTAATGTCTCAGCTGGTTGAAATTACCTGTTTGGAAGGCTTAGCTTTTAAAAGGAAAAATTCTTAACTGAAACCGTTTTAAATTTCTATTTATTATATATCTGGAGATTTTTTATATAGTGAAAATCTCTCCTGCCTAACAATTCTACTTGAAACTCTTAGTTATAATTTTAATTCATATCCTATAAATAGCTGAAGAATTTCTTTTAAAATACAGTTCAGCTGTTCTAGGTCTTTGTTCTTTCATTTACTGTAGTCTTGTAATTTATTAGAATCACATGGTTGAGCTGGAAAGGAATTGAGGGTTATCTTACCGCAAACTCCCATTCCTCCCAACCCTCTTTTCCAGGTAGCACCTTGCTTTCTCAATTAGCACATTACTCCCCCCCACCTTCGATAGGGTTGGTTTATTTTATGTATTTTGGGACAGCCTTTTATTTGTTGGTTGTTTTTATCCTGTGTGTGTGTGTGCATGCGCATGCACACTAAATCACTTCAGTCGTGTCCGACTCTTTGTGACCCTGTGGACTGTAGCCCACCAGGCTCCTCTGTTCAAGGAATTCTCCAGGTGTAATTGGCAGTACTGGTTAATATGATTGTAAGTTATTTACAAACTAATCATCCCATCATTGTTTATTAAAACTAATTGTATTTTTCTAGTATATAGTTATATGCCACATTTATAAAGACTAATAAAGCTAGAAATGTATGTCACAAGTATACAGTAGTTCTAAAAATAAATCATGACCCCAGAATCTTTGAAAAAACTAAAGGGTAACAGAAATGTGACTTTAAATATTGCACCCTTGGCTTTTTAAAATAAATTCCTTTGCGATTAGGCTAAATATATAAGTAAAAAAGATTTTCAAGTAGCAAAAAGGTTATTGGAGTTCCAAAAATATGTTTTCTGGAAAAAATTTTTTTTCCAATTAGCTTTTCCCAGCACATACTGTGCAAAATACCTAGCTAGTTCCATTGTTTCTGCTTTAGATATTTGGTTCTTTGAGTGGCTTCAGAAAAAGGCTCCGTAGTTGCCTGATACTTTATTATGTGTATTATCCTCAGTATCAATATACTTCATAGTTCTGGGATTTTTTTTTTATGAAGCAGATATATATTGCTATTCTTGAAGTGCATTAATTTTTTCAAGAGTTGATTTAAATGTTAAAACTGTATTCTTTAAAAAAAAAACTACTATTTCTTCTCAAAATTTAAACTTTTCTAGGAAACTCTTCTCCCCCCAAGTTTGTATAAGTGAGAACCTGAACTTTTAAGAGACTGACTCATTCAGTATAAGCTTGCTTGTATTGAATGCTTGCTTTCATGTTATATCTATTAAATTAGAATGATGCTGAAATACTAGCATTAGTTAATGCAGATATAACTATTCATGTTCGGGTATTCCATTGTAAGGTCCAAATTAAAATCATGATCTTCGGTCTCTTGTTAAACTTTTCCTTAGCTTCAAATGACGAGTTTTCATTATTTTGTGTGTGCCTTTCATAAATCATCACTAAGGATCACTACAATTCGTCCTTTGAGGGGATAACATAAAACTTAAGTCTTTTATCCATTAAGGGAGATTAATGATGTATAGAATTATATCAATTATTAATTTAATTACACCCAAGGTCTATTTTGTTTCTTCTTGTAGTCTCTCAAAATTAAAGAATGCTAATTGAAAAACTCAAAATCTGTTAATCTTGAGTATTGTTTCATTTTCATCCTTTCCTGACAGTAACTCATTTTGGGCTTTTAAAATGAGATAACTTTCAAAATTATATCAGAGTTGCTCATAAAATGGGCTTTCCTTTTCAGACCTTCATATTGCTGGTAGGTTAATTTCCAAATCGTTTCATGTTGTTAACATTTGTCACTCTACTTTTATTTTCTTTAAAATGTTATTTTTTTAAATTCACAACTGATAAAGTATAAACTTATTATCAATATGATGTAACTTGTTGGTAATTTATTTTACAGTTGACTTTGAATACATGCATCTGTGGGTCCAGGTCTGTGTAGAAGATTTATAATTTAAATACAGAAATGAACTAAATAATATTTTCTGCTTTGAGTTAAAATGAATACGTTACAGTTTCTGCAGAATGGAACTTTATTGATATCCTTTGAAATTGTAGGACAAATGATTTTGTTAAAATTCTTTTAACTAATACCATTAACCCACTTTAATCATACCAATAAAATATTTCTGCCTTAATGTTTCCTCTTTTTACCTGAAAGAAAAACATCAGAGAACAGTTCTCATGAAGCAGGAAGTAGAGCTTAACTTTCTATTACCTGCTGTTAAAGTGTTTCAACTAAAGCATGCTATTACAAGAGTCATCATATGACATTTTTTCTTTTTCACCTAAAGGAGAAACAAGGGAGAAAAAACTAATTGCAGTGTTTTTAGCCAAGTAATAAAAACTGGAGAAGCTGATTTTTGTCTCTGTTGTGCAGTTTTATTTTATATCCACCGTATAGATCTGCCACAGAACCATCACTGTTATTTATTTTGTATCCCTTACATGTTGGACTTTGTCCTGTAATGATCTGCTTGCTTTCATGTTAGTATAGATTTACCGTGTGGGTAGGGCCTTTTGGATGCAGAGCTGCTATTGCTTGCATACTGTATTTTGTAGTTTTTGCTATGCAGAAGTTCTTACTGCCATTGTGAGGCTTAGAATTTTGTGTTAGTTAAGAATTTGGGATCTTCTGCAGCCGTTTTTGATAATTGAAACTTTTGGTTTACCTAGCATTTTTTTTCACTTAAAAAACATCAGTGAATGCTGGGCAGTTAGTTGGGCATACAGTTTAAGTGGGTAGCCTGATGTGATATCCTATGGGCATGAATTTTGAGTTTTGATTTGCTTTTATTTTCATATTTACACACACACTATTCAGGCAGTATGTTAGGTGTTAGAGATGCTGCTATAAGAGGCAAGGTTCTTCTCCCTATGATGATCACAATCCATAGAAGCAGGGAGGCTGCCTCCGTTCTCTTAACTCTAGGATTGACAGAGTGGAGTTTTCTGTGCTATATATGAGCAAGCACATTAAACGTCGCTGGCATCTGAATATCCTTGAGCCCTCAAACAAACTTCTAAAACATTTCAGATTTTCAAGTTTATCTATTGTAAGTTTGGCTCCTGTACAAAGAAAAAAATAAAATTGCAAACGTTTTAATGTCACTGTCAGCTTTTTTTCAATAAGTAATGATTATAGATGTTGACTTGTCTATAAATAATGCCAAATGATTTTGACATACAATTTGAAGGCTCAAGTCTAATGTAAGTAAAGGAGGTTTTTGTATATTGACTCAGTCTACCACTTATTTTCTGGTATTCTTTTAAAAGTCTCAAGTATTTTCAGTTTGATCAGTTAATAAAATTCACCCTTCAAATCCTGACATCCATTTAAAAATACGATTATCTGTTAACCCACTCCTACCAAATAGATGACTAAATGTAAGCATAAGAGTCTAAACACATGAATTTTTTTAAAGTTCACTTTAAAACCATCTCATTAAGCTTGTTTACTGTATATGTTCAGCAGAATATGTCACTAGGAGAAAGGACTGATTTCAACTATGAAGTAATTACTTGTGTTCCTTCTGATCAGGAAACTCTGCAATAGCGATCTTCATTAAGTTGCTGGCTACAATGCACAAAAGCAAACAGGTTTTACAGGACTTGGGGCCAAATCTAGTGACCATGTTGTAATTAATTTTGCCCTAGACAGCTTCTTTTGTAGAGATGCAGTGAAAAGGGAGGAAAGCAGGTACTACCAGAGAAGTTTGAAAGTGTTTTACAGATAACATACAGAATAGGTGCAGAAGTTTATTCTTTTGTTCATTTGCCTTCATGCAGTAATTACAGAGCAGCCACTACAAGCCAGGAATTGTTTTGTGTTCTGGGCAGGACCACGAGACACAATCTTATAGACCGTATATACCAGGAGTTAGTATAGCAAAAAACAGCCTAGATAAGTAATTGCATAAGGTGATTTCAAATAGTGTTTTATCTACAAAAAGCGTATGTCACTGTTCTATCTTAATAATTTGAAAATCTCAAACTTTGTTAAGCACTCCCCCAAAAAGCTAAATAACTTCAGTCTGTTTCATTACATTGTTAATTGTTGAATGAAGTAAAAACCTTACCTGGATATCTGGGAGTTAATGACCACCTGGACCGCTTGACTTATTCATAGACAGCCCTTTTATTTTTTTAGAATGTTAAAAAGAAATTTTTAAGTACAGGAAGCAATAAAGAACTTCTTTAAGAAGTGATACTGTGATAATAGCCCATTTGCAATATTTCTACCTGATTCTGATAGACTTTTTTTTGTTCCAGAAGTTGGTTTGGGGGCTCAAGCACAAACTTTTAAAATTTTGTGTCATATTTTTGAAAAAACATAATCAGATGTATATACAGTTGATCTTTAACAACACGGGGATAAGGGTCCCTGATCCTCCCATGCTGTTGAAAATCCACATACAGCTTTACAGTACACCACCTGTGCCCTTGGTTCCGCATCCATGGATTCAACCAACTGGCAGATTCTATAATACTACATGCAGTATGTATTTATGGGTGGGGGGGGACATACAGATGTTGACGCACACAGTTCAAACTTGTGTTGTTCAAGGGTCAACTGTGTTCACCCATTTTCCCCACCCTCCGCCCCCACCTTTTGGAACCACCAATCTGTTCTCTGTATCTATGAGCTTGTGTTTAGGTTCCAAATATGAGAAAGATTATAGTATTTGCCTTTCTCTGTGTGCCTTCATGTAGTATAAGGCCCTTGAAGTCCATCTATGTTGTCTTAAATAGCAGGGTTTTCTTCTTTTTTATGTTTCTGTAATATTCCTGTGTGTATACATGTATGTGTCAACAATTTTATATCCACTCATCCATTGACAGACACTGTGTTTCTGTGTTGGCTATTGTAAATAATGCTGCAGTGAATGTGGGGGTGCATGTATGTTTTCAAGTCAGCAGATTTTCTTCAATAAATACCCAGAAATGGAATTGCTGGATCGTATGGTATTTCTGTTTTTAATTTTTTGAATGACATCCATGCTGTTCCATAGTGGCTGTGCCAGTTTACATTACCACCAACAATGCCCAAGGATTCCTTTTTCTCTGTATCCTCACCTACTTCTGTTTCTGGTTTTTGTTTTTTTTTTATAATACCCTCTCTATCAGGTGGGATATTTCATTTTGGTTTTGATTTGCATTTCCCTGATCATCATGCAGAACACATTCTCATGTACCTCTTGGTCATCTGAATGTCTTTGGGAAAATGTCTTTTTAGATCTCATTTTTTAGTTGGACTTTTTAAGTGTACTGTTGAGTTGTATGAATTCTTAACATAATTTGGATATTAGCCCCTTACCACACGTGGTTTACAAATATCTTCTCCTGTTAAGTAGTTTGTTTTTCATTTTGTTGATGGTCTCCTTTGCTGTGCAGAAGGTTTTTAGTTTGAGGTAGTCTGGCTTGTTTATTTTTGCTTTTAGTGTCAGATTCAAAAAGATCATTGCCAAGACTCATGTCACAAAGCTTACTGCTTGTTTTATTCTGGGAGTTTTATGATTTGGGGTTTTAGGTTCAAGTTTTTAATTCATGTTGAGTTCAGTTTTGGGTATGGTATGTGATAGTGGTCTTCTTTTATTCCTTTGCATGTAGCTGTCCAGTTTCCCTAACACCATTTATTGAAGAGACTCTCCTTTCTCTATTGTGTATTTTTTTGCTCCTTTGTTGTAAATTAATTGACTATATCAGTGTGGGTTTATATCTGGGTTCTACTCTAGTCCATTGATCTCTGTATATGTTTTTATGCCAATACCACCTGTTTTAATTACTATCATTTTTAATATGGTTTGACATTAGGGACCTTCTCAAGATTGCCTTGAATATTTGGGATCTTTGTGGTTCTGTGAAAATTTTAGAGGTTGTTTTTTTCTGTTTCTGTGAAAAATACCATTGGAATTTTGATAGGAATTGCATTAAATCTGTATATAACTTGGATAAGTATTGACATTCTAACAGTATTTTAGTCCTTGAGCATGAAACATTTTTCCGTTTTTGTTGTCTTCAGTTTCTTTCATTAATCTTGTAGTTTTCAATGTGTAGGTCTTTCATCTCCTTGGTTAAATTTATTCCTAGGTGTTTTATTCCTTTTGACGTAATTGCAAATGAGATTGTTTTCTTCATTTCTCTCTTTCGGTAGTTTATTAGTGTGTAGAAATGCAACAGACTTTGGTGTATTGAGTTTGTACCCTACAACTTCACTGAATTTATTAGTCCCAGCAGTTTTCTGATGGAGCTTTTAGGGTTTTCTATGTATAATATGTCTTCTGCAGATAGTAGCAGTTTTACTCTTTTCTTTCCAGTTTGGATTTCTTATCTTTTTCTTGTCTGTTTGCTTTGTCTAGAACTTCAAGTACGATGTTGAATAAAAATAGTGAAAGTGCACATCTTTATTTTCTTTATGATCTTAGAAGAAAAGCTTCCTGTTTTTCACTGTTAAGTATGGCATTAACTGTGGACTTGTCATATATGCCCTTTATTATGTTGAGGTACATTCCCCACCTGGTTGAGAGGTTTTTTTAAAATCATAAATGGATGTTGAATTTTGTCAAATGCTTTTTCTGCATCTATTGAGATGACCATATGATTTTTATCTTTTATTTTGTTAATCTGGTGTAACACATTGACTGATTTCTGTATGTTGACCCATCCTTGCACCCCTGCAGTAAATCCCACTTGATCACAATGTATGACCCTTTTAGTGAATTGCTAAATTTGTTTTGCTAATATTTTGTTGAGGATTTTTGCATCTGTAATCATCATGGATACTAATGTGTCATTTTCTTTTTTTGTGATGTCTTTTGTCTGGTTTTGGTATTGCGGTTATGATAGCCTTGTTAAATGAGTTTGGAGGAGTTCCCTCCTCTTCCAGATGCAAAAGATGCATTTTCATCCTTTTGTTTGCCTTGTCTAAATGTCTGTTAGCTAAACTCAATTTATTAAAACTTTTATAAATCCTGATTTTTCACAGAGATCAAAGTTCTGGGCTTTCATTAATCTTTTTTATGTATAATTGTTCAATGATCTGGAACTTAATTATGCAAAAATGAATGTATCTTTGTTCATATCTATACTTGTTTTTAGTATAAAGATTTTTTTTTGGAAACCAATAGAATGAGAATGATTCAGTGATTTAAAAAATGAAATATTCTATCATCATTTAGAGCCATTTACAGTTGTCCTATACGTTTGATTTTTAGTTTAATGACAATGTTAAATGTAAGCAAAAAAATCACAAAAACATGCCATGTATACTAGATCATGAAGAAACAACTTTGTTATTAAAGTGTATTAAAAAATAGCTTCTTCCTTTCCCAGTGCACTTATTCAGGCAGATGAGTGGCAAATGAATGCATTTTCCATCTGTTTTCTCCCAGAATTGCTTTTATAATAATGTATTATGTATAATGTATTTGTACCAGTAGTGTGGTGCAAAAGTGGTCAGACAGACGATTTTTTCTGTGAAGTTGCTTTGCCACTTATGTAGCTGTAAGAAAGTGGCTAAGACTCTTCTGGTCTCTAGGTTTTCTCTTCAATATTGTTAGTCCCTGTTTTACTTAGTTACCAAATAGTTTTACATGTCTTCTCCACCAACAATTTTGTTTTCCTTTTATGTGTGTTTTCTCCTCTTTCCTGCTGCTGTATGTAGGTCCCCCACCAGTGTCCAATATTAGATCCCTTTATATAAATTAATATATAACCTTTAAAATTATTTTTTTGTTCTTCCTATTAAGAACTGATTATCTCAGTATTTATTAGTTTTTGTTTAAATCGCGTAACAGAATTAGTTCAAGGTATTTAGCCGACTTAACTTCGTGGAGTAGCTCAGATTTTATAAAAACCAACATCAGCATTATCTTATTATTCACTCATGAATTAGTTCTTCATTCAACCAATGTTTATTTATTGCCTATTATGTCCCAGAAACTGCAAAGTGCTTAAGATAGGCAGCAGTTAATGAGACAAGTATGATCCAGCTCTTGGTGTTTGCAGTCTATAAGGGGATGCAGATATTGAATAAAGAATTACTAAAATAATTTAATATAATTAATTTCTTCATACTGATACATGTAGTTCTAGTTTATTTTAACTGCTGTAAAGAAGGTGAAATGGTATATTCTGTGACACTGTTTTTATATACCCATAACAGACTTCATGAGACAAATACACAATGTAGTTAAAGTATAAGAACATATACTCCAGTCTTCAGTGAAGCTCACCTCTGGGCAGAAAAGGACTGGATGCAGGAGAATGATCAATAGTTGGCAGTATCTTTATCTTTTAAAAATACTAATCAAATACGATAGAATAAATGAAAGAAAACTGCAGAGTAGAGTGCTAGGAGAGGGTATAACATGAAAACCTCATTTTACCTGGATGATTCAGGACGGTTGTTTTCCATGGAAGGTGACAGTTAAGTTTAGAATGAGTTAGAGGAAGAGTTGTTTGGTCGCTAAGTCAAGTCTGACTCTTAATGCCACCCCATGGACTGTATCCCGTCAGACTCCTCAGTCCATGGGATTTCCCAGGCAAGAAACCTGGATTGGGTTGTCCTTTCTGTCTGCAGGGGATCTTCCTGACCTAGGGACCAAACTCCCATCTCCTGCGTTGGCAAGTGGATTCTTTACTGCTGAGCTACCAGGGAAACCCAAGAGAAAAGGTAGAGTAGGGTTAATAGGATAGTCTGGTTTTAGAAAGGCTCCAGGACAGAAAGGAATTTAGCACATTTCAGAAAGTGAAAGTAAGCAAATGTGGTGAGGCGAGGTGAGTGGAGATAGGCCGTAGATGTGTCTTGGATCACATTATGTAGGTTCACCCTTCTCATATTTTAATATGCATCTGAATTGTTAAGTGTCCTAATTATGAAGTGGAGATTCCTAAAGTCCAACACCGAAGATTGCTTTTAAAATCTGCATTTTTATTAAGCACCCCAGGTGTTTCTGCTGCAGTTAGTCCTCTGAACACAGTTGGGCAAAAATCTATGTAGGGTTTTATATGCCATTTATATATAGGGTTTTATATCCATATTGGACTATTCATAGTGCAGTTGGAAACTTGAAGACTTTTTAGAAGAGACATGACATGACACTGCTCTGTGGAGAACAAATTAGAGGAGGGCAAGAGTTGAAGTTCTGAGCCCAAAATGAGATGTGGTAGTGATTTAGAATAGGGCATTAGAAGTGAAAAAGGTAGATAATAGGTTTTAGAGATGAAATTGGCAAGCATGTGTTGATAGTATTTGATGGATGAAAAAGATGAGATATCAAATTGACCACCAGGTTTTTAGTAGGAGCAATAGGGAGGATGCTCCTGCTTTTACTGTGATGAAGAAGTGAACTTTGTGAGTACAGAAAGAAATTAATTTTGGTTTTGATAGTTAAGGATGTTTGACTCTAGGAATCAGGAGGTTGATTAACAGGGGTTTAGACATATGGAATTATTTTTCTCATATAACAAGTCTGGGGGTAGACAGCCAGTACTAATACCATCAGAAAGGTATGCTCTGCTGTGACCCATCCTTAGTGTCTGGACGTTAGACCTTATAGTTGCCAGATAGGTGTTTCATTTTTGGTCTCTCTTGTATGGTCAAAGTAGAAGAATAAAGGAAAGAGTGACACCTAAATCATGTGAAAGAAATTTCCCAGAAACCCATATACTCACTGGCCAGACTAGATATAAGGGAATTTAGGGGGCTAGTTTTTAGTTAAGACTCATTACTATCCCTAAGGAGTAAGAGATTCTATTAGTGCATACTGACAGGGTAGGAAATGGATAATGGGTAGGCAGCAGTGTGTGAAAGGTAACATCTTTTTGGCATGTCTGTATTTGTGAGATGTCTAAGTAACGATATTGAGTAAGTATCAGATATAGGTCTGGAATTTAGAAGGGTGGTCTAAGCTGGAGATAGAATTTCATGAGGGATCAGCCTGGAAGAGTAGATTCAAAGCTGTGGGGAGGTATGTGAGATTGCTCCAGGGGACAGTGAAATGAGAAGGAACCCTAAGAAACTCCCATTTTAAAAGTAGGATAGAGTAGTTCAGTTCAGTTCAATTCATTTCACTCACTCAGTTGTGTCCGACTCTGTGACCCCATGGACTGCAGCATGCCAGGCTTCCCTGTCCGTCACCAACTCCCGAAGCCTACTCAAACTCATATCCATCACATTGGTGATGCCATCCAACCATCTCATCTGTCGTCCCCTTCTCTGCCTTCAATCTTTTTCCAGCATCAGGGTCTTTTCCAATGAGTCAGTTCTTTGCATCAAGGGGCCAAAGTATTGGAGATTCAGCATCACTCCTTCCAATGAACATTCAGGACTGATTTCTTTTAGGATTGATTGGTTGGATCTCCTTGCAGTCCAAGGGACTTTCAAGAGTCTTCTCCAACACCACAGTTCAAAAGCATCAATTCTTCAGTGCTCAGCTTTCTTTATAGTCCAACTCTCACGTCCATATATGACTACTGGAAAAACCATAGCCTTGACTAGATGGACCCTTGTTGACAATGTCTCTGCTTTTTAATACGCTGTCTAGGTTGCTCATAACTTTCCTTCCAAGGAGTAAGCGTCTTAATTTCAGGGCTGTAGTCACCATCTGCAGTGATTTTGGAGCCCCAAAAAATAGCCACCATTTCCATTGTTTCCCCATCTATTTCCCATGAAGTAATGGGACCAGATGCTATGATCTTAGTTTTCTGAATGCTGAGTTTTAAGCCAACTTTTTCACTCTCCTCTTTCACTTTTATCAAGAGGCTCTTTAGTTCTTCTTCACTTTCTGCCATAAAAGTGGTGTCATCTGCATATCTGAGGTTATTGGTATTTCTCCCAGCAATCTTGATTCCAGCTTGTGCTTCCTCCAGCCCAGCATTTCTCATGATGCACTCTGCATATAAGTTAAATAAGCAGGTTGACAGCCTTGACGTACTCTTTTCGCGACTTGGAACCAGTCTGTTGTTCCATGTCCAGTTCTAACTGTTGCTTCCTGACCTGCATACAGATTTCTCAGGAGACAGGTCAGGTGATCTGGTATTCCCATCTCTGTAAGAATTTTCCACATTTTGTTGTGATCCACACAGTCAAAGGCTTTGGCATAGTCAGTAAAGTAAGAAAGTAGATGTTTTTCTGGAACTCTTGCTTTTTGATGATCAAGCAGATGTTGACAATTTGATCTCTGGTTCCTCTGGCTTTTCTAAATCTAGCTTGAACGTCTGGAAGTTCATAGTTCATGTACTGTTGAAGCCTGGCTTGGAGAATTTTGAGCATTATTTTGCTAGCTTGTGAGGTGAGTGCAACTGTGCGGTAGTTTGAACATTCTTTGTCATTGCCTTTCTTTGGGATTGGAGTGAAAACTGACCTTTCCCAATCCTGTGGCCACTGCTAAGTTTTCCAAATTTGCTGGCATATTGAGTGCAGCACTTTCATAGCATCATCTTTTAGGATTTGAAATAGCTGAAAAGTGGCCAGAGAAGAGAAAATCCAGCATAGTATAGTATCAGAAGTCAAAGGAGGGGAGTATTTCAATAAGTTTTGAACCATCATCTCTATCAAAGCCAAATGAGTGTTAAGATAAGGGATGTCCGTTTACATCAGTTCCTTCCTAATTTTCATTCTTTTGGTGTTAAAATGTCTTTTTATTTAGTAAATGATAATAATAGATGGTTGGATTGTTTTATTGTTTGCACTCGGACAGTAAACTGTTGGTAGCCCATACTGGTGACTTCCTTTTCACCTTTTAAGAATATTTTGTTGGCTTTGAGATTTAAAGGTCAGAGAACTATTTGGAGTAGAGCACGTTTGGCAGCTGATAGATCCAGTAAAGAAGGAAAGTTTGAAGTAGATACAGGAGAGTAGAAAAGGCCAATAAAGTGAGATCCCTGGAAAGAGATGGAGCTCTCAGTGCAAGTGGTAGATTAGGCTTGTGGAAGGAGGAGCATCTTCTCCAATAAAGCAGGTCATTGAGCAGCAAGTGGGTAGGTTTGTAGTCATGATAGGAGGAAGTTGAGAGATTTTCTGTCCATTGGTTTCCATCTTCCTGAGGCATAGGAAAGAAGGCTTTCTGCTAAGAGTGAGTTGTGGGCTTGGCATGAGGCCATGAGATTTCAGAGCATGGAGATGATAGGAAATGTTTGTTCTTGGAGATTGGGAGTGAGAGCTCAGGGAACCATGGTGATGTCAGAATACTATTGAGGTTGGTAGCTGTGGATTTATAGTGATGACAATCTGTTCTGTCGGGCACCCTGCATCCTATGGCTGCATCCCAAATTTGGGTTGCAGAAGATCAGGCAGGATTTTTAGAGCAATTACCAGAAACATTTTAACAACAGAGTTTGAAATCTACTTTAAACCCTGCCTACATAGAAGGCAAGCTTTTAGGGTCTTTTAGACCTAAAAGATCTTTTCTTTTTTTTTTAGAATTTGGTTCTATTTAAAGAATTTTTAACTAATATAGATTACATTAACAAGTGAATTCTGGGTATAATTTTGTCATGTCCATCCTCTTTGCTTCACAGAATAAAGTATTACTAATAAGAATTATAAATGTTTTAATATAGGTAAGGGTAAGCAGTCTTACGATATAGTCTAATTATGTGTATATCTAATGTTACTTACTTTCGAGGATTTTGAAAAATCCTATTCTCCAGGAACTACTTATATTGTATGCTGGAGGAACATTGTCTCATAACTTGAATAGTAGTCAAAACATCTGTGAAAGCATTTTGAAAAGTTCAAAGCACTAGAGAAACAGATATTGTTAATGTATCTGTTCTCTGTTGTCTATAAACACACATGTTGAACTTTTCACAATAAAAGTATGAAATGAACATTAAAGAATCTAGAGAATTAAATGTGACTCTGGAGACCAATGAAAATGACAGTTTTTTTTTTCTCTAATAGCAGTCAGTAAGAATGTATTGTGGTTGGAATAACTGTAGAATAGTCATGTATGTGTACATTGGTTGTGGTAGTAGTAGTCAAGGCATGCAAAGGAGTGACAGGTCCTTTAATTCTAAATTGAAATAATTCTGTCTCTTGCTGCCAAAACTTTGTTTCAGTCCCCATCAGAAAGAGAACACTGTCTGGGAACTTGTATTTCCTTATTTTTAATTTATACCAGTGTAGCATCTTATAATTCCAGTGGCCCTGATCCTGATTTTTTAAAAAGTAATATATACAAACATTCAGTGAACAGTTTATTTCCCTTTTATTCTTATTCTCTGTTTCTAGTTTCTTTGATTCTTTGGGGTTTTACATACTTGTCTTTTTAGTTAATAATAATTGTAAATAAGCATGACACTTGATCATGCCACAAGTGTGGCACCTTGTTTTCTATCTAAACACTAACGAATGCTAACTAATCTTTGTGGGGTTTTATAAATACTCATTTGTATAAGGGAAGAAGAGACACAGGAAGATCGTGAATATAAATGAAATTTTGATAGTTTTCAATGCAGTGCAAATACTCTTAGGTCTGCCACATGGAAAATGCACTTTGTTCTTCAAAGGCATAGCTGTCTTTGCCCTGCTTATTTCTGTTTTTCTCCTGTTTGCTGCTTGCTTCTTAATTCGAGTGCTCTTTGTCAGCCCACACAAAGATAGGCTGTGAGTTACTTTTATACTTGGATATAAAAGGAGGGTTGCTTGTGAGCCCAGTGATATCATTTTAGACCATTCATTGGCATTTACCGGAATAATACGAGCCACTGAGATAAGAAGTTATTTGCTGCCAGTGCTGTCTGTAGCAGTCATACTTGCTCTATTTGCATTAACCCAAAACTCATATTTCATTTTTAGAGACTTGAAGAATAAGGATACCTTGTTTTTTTTCCCTTTTTTGGCATTGATATACTGAATTGAATGATTTGTCTTGTTCCCTTATTTTGTCTTCAGTTTTAAAAAAAAAGTACCTCAACAGAAAAATACTATCTCTGATTTCTCTATAAATTACTCCTTAGTTGCTATTTTCTGATTTTCTGTCACAACATATTTTAATCTTGGTTCCATATTGGTGAGGAAATCTCATCTCAGGTGTTGTCAGGAAATCTCTTGGCCCAGGCAATACTGAGTAGAGCTTGAGAGAACACTGACCCTGGCGTCAGGCAGTCTGGGCCTGAGCCCTCTTTCTGCCACTTGCCAGCACTATTCCCTTGCTCAAGTTCCTTTGAATAATAATAGGACAATAACCCTTTAAAGCACTTGTTTCAGTTGAAGGAGAGTAGGTGCTACATATTAGCTGTTTTGCTATAAATAATACATAATCCTAATTATTTTTTCTTCATGGGTCATTAGATCTCTTTGATATAATTGTGACTTCTTCATTTAAGTGTAAGTAAAATTACTTCAAATTATTCTCCTCATTGAGAAATTTTGAAAATGGTATGTTAAGAGAGTTTATCACTTGACTGATCAAGAGCAAAAATGCAGTGTTTGGAGCTGCCATTTAGAGGTTATATTTTGTAAGTGAAATGTCTATACTCTTTTTTTTTTTTTTAGAGTAAAATTTGTAGTTTATTCTTGTCTACTGAAATTATGGTATGAGAATCTCCTGCATTTATGGAGAAATTTGGAAATATGGACAGGAACTTACAGAGCTGTTACTCGCATGAAGGATTTTCTCTTATCCTCTGATCCTGTCAGTTGGATTAGTTCTGTCTCTATATATAGTAACAGTTGTCCCTTGGTGTCCTCAGAGATTGGTTCCAGGATTCCTCCTTGTCCCACTGCAGATACTAAAATCCAAGGATGCCCAGTCCCTTATAGTCAGCCCTTTGTATCCATATATGCGGAACCCATGGATATGGAAGGCCAACTATATATTAATAAATGTGTCTGAATAAGTCATTGGAAAGCTTAGGAACATGTGGCCTCATATTCAGCCCATAATTTTATTTTACACATGCGTATGAATGTTAAATAAACTCAGCAGTAAGAGAAAGAGAATATCTTTGATCACATACATGTTGTAATGGTTTATATTTCTACCCTCGTCAGCAAGTGATTAATTTACATTTGCTGGAAACTTAAAGTTTTTCCTCAGCTACACTATATAGCAGGCTTGTATTTTTTAACCTGATCTTAAAAATATTTATGAAAGAAGGCTGAAAATGTATTTTCATTTAGAGGCTATAAAAGGCCAAGTTGGAAGTAAACTTCTAAAACAAAATTGGAGGTGGAGTGATGATGGTTTATTTAACAGATGGAGAAGAGTATCTGTTCCACAGCAACAGATACTGTAGTGAGCTAGAAATAAGAGAGCAGCTTACATCAAACCAAACGTGGTAGCGACAGAAGGATGGATTTTCAGTTACCTGCTTTTTTCATTAAAGCCTTTCCAAAAGGGTGACTTTGTTCTCTGTATGAAGACAGAGACTAATGATAAAAAAAAAGGGGGGCTAAACCACAGTTTTTGTGGTTGGTAATAGAATTGGAAATAAAATACTTGGAGTAAACTGTCATGCCAGTGTTATCAGTCTTCCCTCCCTCTCTCATCATCTGCTTTCCTGTCCCTGCTCCTACCCTTCCATGTTTCCTCCCTTCTTTCCAGTATTTAGCAGAGAATCTTTATGGGTTAAAACTGGGTTGCTGGTTAGTCTCTTAGTTGATTTGTATCCTTTGGATAACAAGTCTGTGTGTAAGGATTCACGTTAACATGGTCTGCTTGTACACAGTTGGGAATGTATCCCAGCTACCTTACTAATTCATGTGCTGTATGGCCTTGAGCCAAGGCCTTTAACCTCAGTGGTAGTAATAAATACCAGTTTATCTATAATATCTTACAAACCAGCCCATCAGAGATGTTTGAAACAATTATAATTTTTTTAATATTTATTTTTTCAAAGTCATGCACTCTATAAATACAAAGTAATATGTAATTCTCATAATTGCTACTTGTACAGAATCGGGGTATTTGGGAGACACAAAAGTCAGACAATTCAGCTTTTAAATAGGCTCAAAATAAATAGGAGAATGATAGGACTGAAGAGAGGAATGTCATGTTTTAGGCTTGTAAAATTGGTAGACTCTATAGCTGCTTCTAGCTTTTTTGGGAAAATGTATGATTTTGATATGCCAAGCATGCCTGTGTTAAATGAACTCATGTGAACTGTAACATTTTTGTTCCACTCTTGTCATAACTTTGTACAAATAAACTAAGAAGGTTGTCTGGTTCTGGCAGGTTCTGAGGAAAGATATTTGATAAGGAAAATGTAGTAGTACCGGAAAGTCTGCAAAATGAAAGAACTTAACATTTAATTTCTAAATTTTTAGAGGCTGCCTGCCCAAGTGAAGTTTCTTTTTAGTAGGGGGAGGCATACATGAAACAGTCCTTGATTTATATGGACTACTGTTCTGCTGTATAAGCTGTTTTCTTTGTACTGAAGAATGATTCGTCAAAGAACAGGTTCCATGCCTCTGGCAGTTACTGTTAGTTAATTCACTGTTTTCTGAACCCTGGCCTTCTTGACAGGTATTTTAAGATTTACATAACACAGGTATCCATTGGGAAATTAGAATGAGGCTTGATCAATGGTTAGCACACCTGCATCCTTCACAGCAGTTGGCTTAGAGTTGGATGAGTCATCTTTTTTTTTTCATTTTATTTATTTACTTTCAATTTTACTTTATTTTACAATACTACACTGGTTTTGCCATACATCAACATGAATCTGCCATGGGTGCACATGTGTTCCCAATCCTGAACCCCCCTCCCACATCCCTCCCCATATCATCTCTCTGGGTCATCCCAGTGCACCAGTCCCAAGCATCCTGTATCCTGCATCGAACCTAGACTGGCGATTCATTTCTTATATGATATTATACATGTTTCAATGCCATTCTCCCAAATCGTCCCACCCTCTCCCTCTCCCACAGAGTCCAAAAGACGGTTTTATAGATCTGTGTCTCTTTTGCTGTCTCGCATACAGGGTTATCGTTATCATCTTTCTAAATTCCATATACATGTGTTAGTATACTGTATTGGTGTTTTTCTTTCTGGCTCCAGTTTCATCCACCTCATTAGAACTGATTCAAATGTATTCTTTTTAATGGCTGAGTAATACTCCATTGTGTATATGTACCACAGCTTTCATCTTACAGGATGTCCTCCTCCTCTGGTTTGGTTTGTCATAATAGCCTTTCTAGAGTATGTCCATTTGAGAATTCATGGAATGCTTTTAACAGACCACAAAGTGGACTGTCCCTAAGGGAAATAACACTCCATCTGCTGTCTCAATACTGTTAAGCTGTTCCATTTTCTTTCTTGGCATTCTACTCATACCTCATTTATGGAAACCTTAAAAATATAGGTGGTTGGTTATTTGCTAGAGTAAAGAAGTGTTTGTACTTCCAATTTTAATTGGTGTTCACTGTACCTCCTAGTGTTTTTCTCTCTTGGAGTGAATGGCACTTGTTTTATATTTCCCTCTGAGCTGAAACATGCTTGTGAATAAAGTGTTGGTAGCATACCCTCAAGAAATTGATTATACTCTACAATCAGCCTTTCTTGGGCCTTATTAATAAGCAGTTTTCAGGAATTCCTCGGTGGTCCAGTGGTTAGGACTCTGCATTTCCACTGCAGAGGACAAGGGTTCAATTCCTGGTCAGAAAACTAAGATCCCGCAAGCCATGCAGCACAGCCAGATTTAAAAATAAATTTTCTTTTAGCACTTTGGAAATATTAAATAAGTGAATAAGTGGTACCTATTACATAAATAAAATATCTTCAAACTTGCTTGGTCTAAATTCAGAATTTTAAAAGGATGGGGTTCATGCAAACAGCCATGAAATACATCAAGGGTATATTGCTTAGGATAAGAAATGTTAAAGCATAAGAACCGTGGGTAGTTAGCATATCACTGGTATGCTCATTGGAATTCTGGATTACTCTTGAGTAGTGGGGGAGATGAGAAACAAATACACTATATGTGATAGTGCCACGGTGAGACAGATATATATGGAAAGGGATGACTTCTGATTTAAGAGATTGGCGTGGGTCTTACAGAGAAGGGGTTAAGAATAACACTGCAGTGAAAAATGGGTGGAGAGAAGATGCTTTCAGGAAATTAGTACATATAGCAATACTGTAGCTTAGTAGGAGCAGAGGTATCTAACTGATTATGATTACTCCTTGGCTCATGCTGTCACAAAGCCCTGCGTGGGTAACCGGCAACAAGCTACATGGGTAGTAGATGCTAGATGGGATGCTTGGGGAAGGGGCTTTCACGCTAGCCCTTGAAGAAAGGGAAGGATTTGATTAGAAATCTCGATGTTCCAATGAAGGGGGCATAGGCATAAGATAGAAACAAAGGTAGTAAAACAGACCAGTTTTACTCTGTTGAGTTTGAAAGAGACAAAGCCAGCTACATTGAAGAATCTTGAATGCAAGGCTAATGAATTTAAATTATCAGGAATGATTTGGGAACTTCTTTTAATACTCCCTTGCTGAGAAACATTTAATGATCACAGCAGTGTTTTGAGAAGATGATTAGACATATGTGTGAAAGTTATGGAGGGCGAAAGAAGGACTAGAAGCAGAGGCACCAGTTGAAGTGAAATCGCTCAGTCGTGTCCGACTCTTTGTGACCCCATGGACTGTACCCTACCAGGCTTCTCCATCCATGGGATTTTCCAGGCAATAGTACTGGAGGGGGTTGCCATTTCCTTCTCCAGGGGATCTTCCGGACCCAGGGATCGAACCCGGGTTTCCCGCATTGTAGACAGATGCTTTACCATCTGAGCCACTAGGGAAGTCCAAATAAAGGTACTGATATTTAAGAAGTAGAAGTCAAGGAGGTAGAAGAATCAATAATGATTACAATTTAATCAAAATGGTGGTAGCAATTTGAGTATTTGCCTTGGGAGAGAATATTAATTTAGTCGGTCAACACTTTAAATTGAAATACAATTGACATTTAGCATTGGGTAAGTTTAACTCGCACAGTGTGTTGATTTGAGTCAAATGAGTACTTATGTGTAATAGGCACTGGGCTATAATGAGGACGGGAAAATACAGGGTCTCTGCCCAGATGGACCTTTTGTTTAGTGAGGGAGACAAGAAACCTCTGTGTGTGAGAGAGAGAGTAAGTACTCTGAAGAGAGAAGTGAGGTAAGGGATAGGAGTGATAAAAAAGAGGGCAGTGTTTTAGGGTGGGTGGAGATACCATTTGAGTAGAGACCTGAGTTATAAGTGAGGAGTGGAGCCTTCTCACCACCTGGGGAAGGAGTGTCCCCGACGGCAGCACTGCACGTGTAGGCCTGAGCACCCCTAGGACCAGCAAGACCACCGCCTGGCTGGAGACAGCTGCAAGGGGCAGCGCTGTAGGGAACGAGATGCACAGTGTAACCAGGGAGTAGGGCATTTAGTGTCCTGAAAGCCATGCTAGAGAGTTTGGATTTTATTCTCGGTTTGATAGAAAGTCACTGGGAGTGCCATGTGTGCTTTCAAAAGATCCCTGTGGCAGCCAAGTTGAACACGTGGAAACAGTTAGGAGGCAGTCCTCCAGGTGAGAGAAGGTGGTGACTCAGAGCCTAGAGTGATAGTAATGGAGGTGGTGGGAGTTCAGATATAGTTTGGAGGTGGAGCAAAATTATCTGAGCTAGGTATGGGTTATGTGAAGTGGAATCCAGGAATACCCACAGAGTTTATGTGGTTGGTTTGTGGAAGTTAGAGAAAGCTAGTTCTGCCTCTTGTGCAGACCCCTCAGCACATTTGTTTGAGGAGGGCTCCCTTCCTCCCATAGACATACCTGGGCACTGGGCCCCACAGCTGGGGGAGAAGAGCACGAGCTGAGTACCCCTGCTTGGCCAGGTGTACTTGTGGGAGGCTCAGTGCATGCTATCCAGTGCAGCAGCCCTGAATCATGACTGTTTTTGGCCTGGGCAACTAGGTGAATCGTAGTGTCATCTAAGGGACTCGGGAAGAGAAGCTGACTTGAGGTGAGGGAAGGTGGTGGAAATCAAGTTCTATCTTGAGCTGATGTCTGAGATGCATATTAAACATCCTAGAGGCAATGTCAAGTAGACAGATGGATATGGACTTGTGGAGGCCAGGTAAGGAGTCATCAGGGATGCAGACAGGTTTGTTGTTTTTGAGTTTGAAATGACAGCATGACAAGCAAGTGGAGCTCTAGAATTCAGGTTTGAGAACAAAGATTAAAGATGCAGACTGGGAAGTCATTCTGCCCAGAGGGATATATGAAACACATTTGAGGGAAATTACAGTGAAAAACAAGAAGGTGGAGACCACTTTTGGAGTGTTACCAGGCAGTGAAAAGTAGGAAATAACTGCAGAGCGGCCAGCATGGGGGAGAACCTGGTAATCAGCCTGATGGAAGACAAGGAGTGAGGGCGGGGCATGTTGGAGAGATCAGAAAGAATCCAGGCTGAGGGAGGCTGCTAAAGCTTGAGAGTACTACTAAGAGGGAATAGTGGGTGTGAAGGTAATTTGCAGGGAATTTAAAATATACTTTCAGAAAATATGCACTGAGAGGAGGTAACAGTGGCGTTGTGTATTGGTTTTTCAAAATAGGATGGTTGTGTCTGATTAAGGCAAAGATAAGGGAACCAGTGAAGGAGGGACAGAAGAGAGCATAGATACTCTAAGCCAATATTTTGCACAACAGGAAGGAGAGGTGAAAATTTATCGTCTTTAATAAAGTTGTGGCTAGGGTCATCTGTTACGGGGTCACCATTGATATTAAAGATCTGAAGAAAGTACAAAAGGGAACCAATAAGGGGGAAGAAATGGTCAAGCAGCGATAAAAGACTGGTTGGAAATGATGGAGAATCATTTGTAATAGTCCATCATGTTTTTCTGTGGGCCCAAGAGCACGAGGGAATTGAAAATTACAAATTGATCCAATTCAGAAAGGGCACCTGGAACAGTGGTTCATAACCCATAGGAGTGCATATCAGAATCACCTGGAAACTTTTTTCAAATTATATCAAATTGAGGTGTGGGAATAGCAAGATTGCAATAGGAGGAGAGATGCTTACATATACTTTCAAAACCTTCTGGGTGATTGTGTTAAACTCCTATCCTCTCTCCATCCCCTCTCACACACACACATTTGAGAACCATTCTGGACCTGAAAGTAGGTTGACATAGTGCAAGCTGGGTAGGAGTAGTAAAGAGTAGCTGGAAGGGAAGCAAATAGACTGAAAGAGTTAAGAGTAAGGTTTTCTGGAGTGATCTTAATAACAGTAACTACTGGTAAAATTTGGTGGTGCAGAGGTTAAAGTGTCTGCCTGCAATGTGGGAGACCTGGGTTCGATCCCTGGGTCGGGAAGATCCCCTGGAGAAGGAAATGGCAACCCACTCCAGTATTCTTGCCTGGAGAATCCCATGGACAGAGGAGCATGGTGGGCTACAGTCCACGGGTCGCAAAGAGTCGGACACGATTAAGCGACTTCACTTTCACTAGTAAAATTTATAGGTGGGGTGTGCTTAGCTGGTTAAGTTGCTGTTCTGCAGAACTTTACAGAGCTTTTCAGATGCACATGAATCTCTAAGAAGGAATTTAGTATTTTAGGAAAATAGCTAACCATGGAACCCTTTTTTTCATGGTACCTTTGGACTAGTTTCTATTAGAAAACATTTTGAAAATGCTGATTAGAGAAGTCCTGCGATAGTTCGTTCCAGTTTAAGAGTTCACAGGTTGTGGGAAAGGGAAGCTGTAGTGGAAAGGTGGCCTGTCCAGGTTAAAATCTAGAAAATACAGCTCCCAGGGTATGGGATCACTGAGTTACTTCCCATTCCAACAGGTCAGCTGTTTTCTACCATTGAGTCCAGTGTCAGTTGGATCATCTGTATGAATGTTGAAGTTGAAAGTAAGACAAAAGTGGGGATTTATGAACTATTTACAGTGTATGTCAGTAGTTAGGTTTCTCAAAAAGTGTTGGATAAAGTCTTTATGAAAGAGACCAAAATCCAATGGCCTTTTAGGGTAACTAGCCTTTCCCTTAATTAATGACAAGAAAGTGGATGTTAAAAGAAGATATACTTTGATGTCTAGAAGCACTCCATGTCAGTGACTTAGTATTCTGGGAATGTATCCACCTTTTGGGCTGAGGCAGAGTCACAGGCTTTGGGAATGCCACCCTGCCCCCATTTGTACTGCCTGGGCATTGAACTGAATACTACCTTTCCAGGGAAGAGCTTTTCTTACAGTTTGAGATGATTAATACCAAATGTTGTCTCTGAAGATTTCCAAAGAAACCAGTGATTGGTGAGGACATGGATTGTTGGCAGCAATTAGACATTTATATAGCATGAGTTAGTTTTTAGCAATGATGTGATAGGAATTTTATGAGTATACAAGTCAGCTCCCAGCACTGAGATATACTAAATGAAAAAGGTTCCAGTTTTCAGTTGTCCCAACTGTGTGTTTTCCAGGTCACAAGTTTCCATTCTTTTGTGCCAATGATAGCATTCCATTCTTTCCCTCATGTATCTTTAATGTTGGATTCCCCCCATAATCCTCTATGAAAAAAGAAAAATAACACACATATGCCTCCTTTTTGCTTACAGCAGTATCCTTGTGATAAATTTGTGTGTGTGACCCCACTGAAGTGTTCAAAGCACGTGGAAATGACTTACTGGTGACAGTTGTGCATTCTGCGTGTTGATTTTTCTCTGGATGCCTGAACTCTCTTTTCTTCACAGGTAAAGTCAGTGATAAACCTTTTGTTTGCTGCATATACTGGAGATGTGTCTGCACTTCGAAGGTATGTCGACAGAATAGCATATGGTTTACAGATGTTTATGAAATTGCTTCTTGGGAGAGGGCCATTTTGAAGCTAAGTGAAGTTTCACTTACATTTCCCTCTAATAAAAATAATCCAGAGTTATATTAAGTTTCCCCTTCCAGTGCCTTAGTCTTGCTGTAGTCTTTCTTTTTCTACTTCCTACAAAAGCCCAGTCCTCTGTTTTCCCAAGTGGTAACTGTTCAACCAATCTGGCCAATTGGTATTAGTGTTTTACTGGAATTGGACAGTGCCTTCTCAATCTCCATCTACCCACACTCTCCATCTTTGGAGGTGAGGGAGGTGGGCAAATAGAAACACTTGATGATCTGCAGATCCCCAGGCTGGAAAGGTCACAGAGGACTGTAAACCTGAGATGGCCAGTGTTTCCTCTTACCCAAAAGGAGCAAAAGCTAAAGAGCGGTGAAGTGGCATTTGCCTAAGGCATCATGTACTAGTTGAACAGGGTCTCCATTAGTGAGCCTAGTGAAGGATGACACCTTTCTCACAGGACCTTCGGTTGAACTGATGGAGGAAATGCTACAGAGGCGAATTAATAAAACCAACAGCTATGCTTATGAATTTTCAGGTTTGCTTTGTCAGCCATGGACATGGAACAGCGAGACTATGATTCTAGAACGGCACTCCACGTAGCTGCTGCAGAAGGTAATAATATATGAACCACTTGTTGTTTTTTTTCAAACGTAATTTCTACTTAACACTAAAACCTGCTTGTTTTACTTTGGCTGTAGGTCATGTTGAAGTTGTTAAATTTTTGCTGGAAGCCTGCAAAGTAAATCCTTTCCCCAAGGACAGGTGAGCCCTCGTGTTACTTTCTAACATTGGCAGGCCAGGCTTTTTATCATACAGGGCTATAATAGTTAAATGATGGGTGTATTAAATCCACATTGTGTATGTTGGAGATGAACTTGCTTTGAAGCCTTATAAAGGCAACAAACAAAACCTTGTTTTTATTCAGTAGATCATTCTTTCTCCTAGATCCTCTTGTTTACCTAAGGGAGTTCTCTTAGAATTATCTTGGTTAGTCTGTCAGTGAGTGTATTGTGTGAGAAAACAAGTCTTGGTGTTTGTTAAAATAGGAATTTTGTTCTCGTGAGGCTTTTGACTACCCCAGGCAGACAAGATAAACATTGCAGGGATATATTAAAATGTGTAAGGAAATTACTGTTCCAGAACTCTATTGGAGTTTGTTGAAATTCCTGGATTTGGTTGGAGTCAGTTTTAGAAAGCTTCATGGAAGTTGAATTTTAACCATTGCTTTGGGGAAGAGATGAGATTTGAGGGCACAGAAAGAAGAGAGGGGCAGTCTATCTAGAGTGGAGAGATTAGCCTGGGTATGTTCTGTTCCTCTCTTCTTCTTCCTGGTCCACACAGCAACTTGACATTCATCCTGCAATAAGTCCTGTTCACAAGGTGGATGGTCAGGAGAGGGTTAAGAATGCAGCTTAGGTATATACACACGCTTGAAGTAAATCCTGCACTAATGCACTGGCATGTTATATAATGAGTTACATAACTGGGTGAGTCAGTGAGTAAGGAGAATAAAGGCTTAGAAGAATGGAAAAAAATATTTGGTGGGAGAGGTTTGATACGTGTGATTAGGAGTTTGGATTAGATCTTTGAGGACTATATGAAGTAACTTTGTGGAGCAAGTTGATTATTTTCAAGCTATTAGATCTTCCTGTTTCAGTAAAGTTTTACTATTTTTCACATCAGTGGTTTGGGTTTTATTAGCTCAGCGTGCAGGAAATGCAGGCAAGTTATGACATCAGTGTCTGAGAACTGTTAGCAATTTGGTAAGTGTGGTAATGCTCTGATTACCTAAAGTCATGATCTTTATTGGTAATATTCTAAAACCTCATGTTCGGGAGACAGTTCTCCCATTTATCCCCAAATGTAATGTCCACACAAGCTCTTTCTTCAGAGCAAGGAACTGAAGAGGGTGTTTTCTCCTTGCCCCCAGTATTTATAATCCCAAGTACAACACTGTTTAACATAGGCTCAGGCTGGAAATATTTACTATGCTTTGCATGTTTAAGAATCAAAATGTTTTGTTTTGGTTTTTGCCCTAAATCAACCTCTAGGAATGTGAAAGTAGAAGCACCCATCTGAGAGGCAAAAGTTAGCTCAGTAACGAACGTGGTAACTGGTTATTCAACGTTTTGAGAATGTAAGCTAGATGAACACATCTTTGTTTCTCTATTTCATAGAATCAGTATCACCTCAAATTGGTAAAACAGGCTTGAGCAAATTTAGTGTATAGAGTTGATATTTTGCATTACTTCATCGAAAACAAAAAGAGGTAATAGTTTTCCCAGAAAGACAGGTAATTATATACTGTAAATGACTGAAAAGTTACCCCATCACCCTGTTTCAGGTCACTGACTCCCTAATTTAATGAGGGCTAACATAGAAGTAAAAGGCAACTTAATTCAGCAGTTTTTTGAGAAGCATGTTTGTGTTAAATGTTACTTACATATAAAAGGTTACTTACCTGATTTTAAAAGTTAAGAACAGGCTCTCAAACTATTAAAAAAATTTTTTAAATGAGATTACTTAAAAAACTTTAAGTTCCACATTGGGACCCCACTGAGAAGGTAAAAGGTTAAGAACAAAGAAAGAAGGAAAAGCAGAAGCTTGTGAGAGTGGCATGTGAAAAAATGGAATCAGAGAGCCTACCAGCCATGGAGAAGTGAAGTGACATAATAGTAGGGAGAGGATGGAAGAGAAACTTAGTATGTTTGTGAGGAACTAGGGAGGTAGCTATCATGCATGCTCTGTCATTTACTTGGGTTGTCAGTTATGCAGGGTTGACTGCTCTTCCAAAAGGCAAATTAGCTGATGGACCACTGCTGGCAGCCCTTCGCTCCTCTTCAGTAGTCTTCATCTGCAGGACGCTGAAGAGCACAGCCCAGAGCACACTTCCTGTGGAAAGAGGAGCTCTTCTGGTTGCGGAGTGGGTCCAGTTGAGTCCCTAAAGTCCCATCCTTACCAGAGATGATGAAAATGTCAGCTCCTCTGAGGCCAGTCTTGTTTCTCCAATGTATATTTGAGCTCTAATAAGACTATGGTTATTTCCAGACTTTGTGGAGATTCACTGTGATTTTACATTGACAGGAACACAAATTTTCTATCAAAGGCTAGGGTGATGGATGTTACACAGCTGAGTAGGCTTTTCATGAAGGTAAAATTCAGGAATAGTAGAGGAATCTCTCCTACCTGTCAACACTAGAATTTCCCCTCCATAAACACTTAGTATGAACAAAACCCTTTTGCAGAAGATGGTTTTTCTCTTCCTCCCCATATCCCAACTTGCTCTAAGATCACTTTTTGGATTATAAATCTCTTTCTGCATTTTTTTCAATATTACTTGTAATACTGTGTAAATAGCTAAATTTGAATGGCCCTTTAACCTGCATTTAAAATCTAAGATTATCGTCTTTGTACAGAAATTCTCTAATGACCCTGTCTGTGCTGTGCTACTTGTTTAGGTGGAATAACACTCCCATGGACGAAGCACTGCACTTTGGGCACCATGACGTATTTAAAATCCTGCAGGAATACCAAGTCCAGTACACGCCTCAAGGAGATTCCGACAACGGAAAGGAGAATCAAACGGTCCATAAGAATCTCGATGGACTGTTATAATAGTCTTAAGCCCAAGATTTAAATCACTTACCTATGTAATTGTGGAAAATGATTATGAAGAACGTGTGTATTCCTATCTGGTAGTGATGTATATTTTACAACATTGGTCATTTCAGTGTTACTGGAGTTTCTTCATTGTGCACACAGGACAAATCTGATCTCTTTGGGAAAAAATAGAAATAAAAACAATCTCCCTCCATAATGTGAGCAATATTTACCTCGTGCATTGTATAATTTGATGTAAAAGATACATCTACCAATGCTCGCTTTACTGTGTGGTCTTCATGATTTTTGTGTATTTTGTGAATTTTACAGTTTATGGTGATGATCTGCTGATATGCATTTATAAATTAAACTCTATTGTACAGTCTGTCCAAATGGGTCAAGGCTACCTTTAGGCAAGACAGTGTAATTTTCATGACTTCAAATACAGATTTAGTTTGAGTGAACAACTATATGTACTTATGGTTATGTGTTTAAAATGTCTCCCATCACCCTAGCTTCATGATGTGACTCTAAAAATTATAATAGTTAACAACTGTTAGTAGGATAGACCAATTCTAATTAGACTTTATCAGGGAATCTGTTTAAGGTATGTTTGGTGACCAAAACGTTATGTGTGAATGTAGTTAAAATATTTTGGAAAGAATCTCCTTTTTCTATATCCCCTTAGACCAGCTTCTTTTCCCAGACTTTTAGCTCTTTGCCTCTTTCCTTTAGCTGGGAAAGTGGGTGCTGGCATACTATGCAGTTTTCATTTTTCCACAATAAAACAGAAAATGCCTCCTGTATCTGGCATCCAAGCTGTAACTATGCCATTTCTCTACAGGAGATGAACCAGAGACAGATTAGTAAGCTAAATACAAATTATTCCAATTCGTCAGCCAATAAAAGGAAGGAATGTGCTCCGACAGCTCTTTAAGAAGATATTTTTCAGCTTTCAGGATAAAATCAGACATGCTCTAAGCTACCAAAGTTATTATGAAGGTATGGGAACTGCTACAAATAACATTTGTTTTAAAACCTGTCATTAAAAGTCTGCATCACGGTATCTATTCTGTTTAGGGGATCAGTAGATTGTTCCCATTTTCTCCTGACTTTCTACTGTATACTTTTGGTGGACTTTACAGTTTAATAATAAGAAAAGGCTATTTCATTTTAAATCAAAATCCGTTATTTGTCTTGGGGAGGAATTGCACATATACATTATCCTGTCATACCTCAGAGGTATAAAAGGGTATGTTAATGAGGATTTCTGAAATTAAACACACACACACACACACACACACAAATGGACTTCTCTGAAGCTGTATTTAGTGAAATGAGCAGAATCCTCAGGTACATGAACGCTGGCTGTTATGTTAATATAACAAATTCCTTTTTCTTCCCCTTTCTGTCAGCACACACTGCTGCTTCCAGGCTTTATCATGCCCAGTGGCTCCTATCCCACTCCAGCAGCCTCCAAGTGTTTCAATTACTGCTCCCAGTCTAAATCAGTAACTTCTGCTATTATCCCTTATTGCCTAGGCAGCACCTCGGTAGGTGGAACATGGTGGGTGTTCCTTAACGGAGCTGCATCAGGCACGAAGCCATTCTCAAGTTCGAGCTTCTGTGTGGAGTATGGTGGGTGGGCGTTCCTGCCCCATGGGTCTATCAGACATGTAGACAGGTAGTATTTGTAAAATGCTGCAGAGGAACAGCATTATTCCCAAAGATATCATGGGGTAGACACTCTGTAATTGAAATTATTTGAAATAATTGCTCCAACAGCAGCCTGCTCTGTGTGATTTAAATGAAACATTAAGATAGTTCAGTTACATGACTTGAAGACTGCCAATGATTTTGAGAACTTTTGTTCTGTTACTTGGGAACAAAGCGTTTTCCTCTTTTCTCAGATCAAAACTATTCTGTGCAATCTTTGTTGTTTAGTTAAATGTGCCCTTATTTACACATGATGTTATTTATGACTGTAGGCTGGGTCTTGCTCTGGCTATTTGCTATTGGCTGGTAATAATAATGAACACATTTGACTTAAATGTTTTTAATTGTACTGTTAACTGCTGCCATCACTATGCTCCAAAGATCTTTTTATTCTGGCTTTAGGATCATATGTGCTTTTTCGGTACCACAGAGCTCTTTATGGTGGTGTTTCTTTAAAGCTTTGTATACACTGTTGTTTTTGCTGGTCTCTGTTCTAATCTCATATCTTGAGTGTAATGTGCTGTACCCCACTGCTGCCCATCCTGCCCTTCAGCTGCAGAACTGGATCAGCTATTGACCATTTGATGCTCTTATCTGCCTGGCAGGAACTGAATGACCTGATGCTGGATTTAGATTCTTTCTGGGGATTGTACAGCTATGAATGTATTTGCTTCCAGAACCTCCCAAAGTGAATCTAATCTTAAAACTATAAGTTGTAAGTATTCTGAAATTGAAAAATATTTATTTTAATTGAAATCAGGTAGTGTTGCTTTTTACAGCTTAATAAATACATGTATCAAAAAAACCAAAAATGATTCTTTAAAAAAAAAGGTTTTCTCTTACATCACTGGGTTGGGAACTCCACTGAACATAGGATCTACGTCTAGGCATTTTTCATGCCTCCTATGGACCCAGGTACCATGCCAGTAGTAGTTTCTGCAGAAACTACTGCAGTAGGGTTACTGCAACGATTAGGATGAAAATTCTGTAAGCAGTTCATCCCTGAAGGTGAGAAGACGCACAGGCATGTTTCTAGGCCTCTTAGAAGCTAACACCATCCTTTCACAGGAGGTGCTCAGTAAATATTTGCTACACTGAAATCTTTCACTAGGAGGGTTTGAACCTCTTTCAATGAAAAGAGAGGGTATTTTCACAAATGTCTTGATGTCTGTTGGGGGAACTGAACTCAGTGCTGCCACACTGGGGTCCAAGCAGGACCAGCTGGTAGTGGCAGCCCCCACCTGGTCCATGCATGTATGGAATGGCATTCACTCCCAGAGCCAGAAAACCCTGGTTCAGGGTCACATGGTCTTCTAACCACAAAGAAGGTACATAAACGCCACAAATGCCATGGCTGTCCATTTTCAACAATCAAAGTTGTTTGTCACAAAGTAATCTGCTTTGCTATAGCAGTCAAACAGTTTGTCTATATTACTGACATTTTACAACTGGAAGAGACATCCAAAATCTCCACTCACCCTTTCTTGGATGAATGCCATTACTTTGAAATTATGTATATTTTTGTATAACCTTTAAATTATTCATAGCTTTTGGCTATGTTTGCTTCACAAAAGCTTTCTTAAGTTTTAACAGGTAAGATGTTTGTACTAGACATACAATCCAGTATCTCAGACCATCTTAAGTTCCACAAAACCAGAGATCTTTGTCTGTTTTACTTTGCCAACTTAGTTTCCCAAACATCTAGTATAGTGCCTAGCCCATAGCAGGTGCTCAACATATATCTGGTGAACTAATAAATGAATCTTACTAAGCAGAAACCACTCAAGTAAACACCCCTTACTCTGGGCACAGCATCCGAAAGTACCAGAACTTTCAAAACCATTTCTGGTTTTTTCTTGGGATAGTCAGATGTGAAAGGAGTACTTTGTTCAATTAAGACTTAATATTCCATTTCAGCTTACAGACAACAAATAGACTTCCATCATTTAATGCTATTTACTGCCACTTCAGAAAACACTTTCCTGAAAAGGGAGAAATTTGTCCTAAGTGGTACATAAAGGTTCTGTGCTTATAAAACACCGTACCAGAAATACTCTTAAAACACACAAACATCCCTTTACCAGGATCTACTCAGTGACTTCTTACAATGATCAAATACAAAGAAATACAAACATAACCAGCTAGGCAGGGCATTTATCTGTTGTACTTCATTCCCTGGAGAAATACACTCTTGATGTTTGTTATGAAAAAACTTGATATTTCCTAGATATAAGTACTTCAGACAGGGAGATGAGAATGGTCATATTTGCTATGAGGCCGGAATTCAAGCTTATACCACCATTCCCTGTTAGCTCAAACGGTTGAATCTAACCTGCCAATTTACGTCTAACCTAGTGATTCTTCTATTATACTATTTTTCCCCCCAGCACTCAATGCCTTTTAAGAGGATTACAGCTTTCTGGCTTAGAGCATCTTTGGAGGAAAAAAAAAAAAAATCCCAGCTTTTCATGTGGGTGCAGTAACTTCTCAGGAAGTACTATCTCACCTCAGCAAGGAGGTATAGGTTTTAGATGCTGCTATGGAGACAGTAGTCACATTTTACATATATTTTAAAATTAAAAACACATTATAGCAGTATTGAAATTCATTTTAAAATACCAAATTATTTCTGCACTTGGAGGCAGCTCTGGTGGTCACCAAGACCAAAGGATTTTCATTTGTTTATTTATGGTACTCTTTATGACTTCTCTCAGTAATGTTTCTTCTCTCATCTCCTCCACTCACCTACCTTAATCAGGGTAAGAGAAGGCAACACTTAGGAAAACGATATTGATCTTTTTTAAAAATAAGGAGTGACATTTTTATGTTTAAACATATGAGAAAAACATCAAACCTACACACAATGCCAGGAATGTTTAAAATCTTTACACCAAATATTATTTATAACAGACTATAAGTTTAATACTTTTAAAAAGTAAACAAAATCTCTGGACGTGCAGGAAAATGAAACTATGCCAAAGCATTTTTAGAGGGCAAAAATATACCAGATAGCTAAATAGCATGAATTAGAAACACCTTTTTAAACTGCTGTCTTTGTTCCTTTATCATTTTAATTTAAAAAGTCAATGCAAAAAAAAAAAAAGTCAATGCAAACTCAATCAGGTTCATGTCAATCATCTTATGTAAAAACTGAGAGGAGGTTTTAATTTGTGTTTAATAAAAGAAAGTACCATGTGCATATTATATTTAATGTAATACACATACTTTAGCTTTAACTTTAAAATAGACCTCAAGAAAACTTTATCCCTACCAGAAAAATACAGTATTTACATAAAAATATGATTGTGGTGGCGATAGCAGAAAAATATGATTCAGCTGCAGACAGCTGTTTGTGAAAGTTATCTAGAAGACCTCTATCAAACCCACTCCCTAAACCACTTCTGTGTATGTCAGTGCTAGGGAAGGGGCAAGGTAAGTAACACAACACTTCACAAAACGTCATGCAGTCCACAACAGGTCTAGAAAAAGCACAAGAGAGAGAGTGGAACCATCTGTAATGTATTTGTGAGAGAAACACATTTGCCAGTGAAAATTACGCAATTCTCAATGCAGTTACACAGGATGAGTTTTCAAATTATTGGATTCTCATAATCTCCACTTCTTAATGATTTGTCAGTTACTATTTTTTCTTCTCGATTTGAAAATTTTGACTAAACAATAAAGACAAGTGAACTCACTTATGAAACATGCATTAAATTTCTGAGTTTGTTGACATCTACAATTAATTTCAACTTTTTGAAAAAATAATAGGATTTGCCTTAAGAGAGCTGTTAACAGTTTGGCTACCTTGATAGAACTGTGAAAACAGTTTGATTTACTAACTTCAATTTCATGATGAAGGCAGAATATATTCAACTTTGGTATTAAAGCTGAAATGGAAGATACTACTCATGAATTTGGAAAGTTTACTTCCTTCTGTTGATATTAGCCAGCGTCATAAAGCCGTAACAAAAGCTAATTCTTCCGAGAGAGAATCTCTCTCTAGTTTTCAATGGCCAGTGTGGAAAATATAATAACACACATAACTTTTATCCTCTGCCCAGATACAGTACAGCTTTGCACTATTTCACAGGCAAGCCACTGGCAAACTTGAGGCTATATGTAAAGCAGAACAAATAAGAATAACCATATGATCCATCCAACCACCTGTAATAGTCGGGCCCTGACTGCATAGCTTCTGCTACATGCTGCTAAATGTCTCACCTTTCCTAAAGTACTCTCATTCTAGTCCTGATGATTTTGGTGTACCAGGATGTTTTTCATCTGTAAAACCCTCTATGTGGAGAAGGCCTTTCAATTTTACCTTCAATAAGATGCATGAAGCCCTTCAGAGTAACAGATGTTTCTGAATTAGGGAAAAATCCACTTGCTATCAACAGGTTGCAGCAAATCTGTTGGCCTTTCTTTAGTTTCCCTAGAAACACAGGATGTGAAGGAACACAGTAGCAGAAGGGAATCACAGGTGGGAAGGAAAAATGTCTCCAGAGAAGAGAAAATTCATGCTCTAGACCGCATTCATCTGTAAGAGAGAAAATGTAGTGATATTACTACACTGGTCCTGTAAAACGCAGACTCAGAGCTAACATTCCTTATGTGTCCTACAGTAGAAAGACATCCCCCAGCAAAAAGCCACCATGGGATTAGAGGGCCTGCAGCATGTGCTATCCGTTTTCCTAGCCTAATCGAGACCTTTTATACCACCTAAGCTGATGGATTATTACTCTGCAGCCTACCGGCTTAATTCTGTCAATTCATCCAGGCTGTATAAAGCTTTCTGCTGTTGGGCAAGTCTGGGGACTGAGCAATGTGGCAAATCTGCTCATGCAAAACAAGGGTGAGGCAGTGCTGAGCTGCACGCCAGAGGGAGAGACGGACCTGGGGAAAATGACGAATTTTCCTTAAAGGCCACTCAGTAGGAATAACAGATGAAGGAGTTTCAGGTACTGGCTAGACAAGCAGAAGGCTTAGGAACTCCCCCAGCCATGCCTCTGGCCCAGCTGCCTCCAATAGGGCCGTTCATAGACCCAGAACTGCTCATCCACAGTATACAGCCTGAAACAAACATCCCCCCTCACGTCTAAGCTGGGCCCTCCCCTTATTCCAGGTGCTCTCAACCAGGGGTGATTCTGTCCTCCGGCAACACCTGGAGACATTCTGCATTGGCATGACTGGGTGTGGGGGTGGGCTACCGGCATCTAGTGAGGAAAGGCTACGGATGCTGCTATCCATTCTGCAATGCACAGGACAGCCCCACCCAGGGAATCATTCACCCCCCCGCAAAACACCAACAGCAACACAGCTCTAGACTACATGCCTCTTGAAAACTGAGTCCTTTTTTAATCCCAAGCAATCAATAGTGGGTGGTACATAGTGGGTTCCTAGGAAAATATTTTGGATTGAAAAGCACAATGAAGGTTTTGCCCCTATATTTCAGTCTGGCTGAGAGTGAAAATATGTAGATGGTGGTCTTTGGAGAGACAGAGAGAGAGAAAGCAAGTGAGCAAGGATTCAAATCCTGTTACTGTGTCTTACTAGCTGTGTGATCAAGCCATGTTCCTTAACCTCTAAATCCCAAGCTCCTCATCTATTTGAAGGAGACAAACAGTCCCTAACAGACTTGTTGTTGAAAGGGTTAAATTATACAGCATATGTAGAATACTTAGTATGTGCTATGTGCTTAGTCATGTCTGACTCTTTGTAATCCCATGAGCTGTAGCCCACCAGGCTCCTCTGTCCATGGGGATCCTCCAGGCAAGAATACTGGAGTGGGTTGCCATGTCCTCCTCCAGGGGATCTTCCCAACCCAGGGATCGAACCCAGGTCTCCCGCTTTGTAGGCCGATTCTTTACCAGCTGAGCCACCAGGAAAGCCCAAGAATACTGGAATGGGTAGTCCTATCCCTTCTCCAGGGAATCTTCCCAACCCAGGTATCAAACCAGCATCTGTTGCATTGCAGGTGGATTCTTTACCATCTGAGCCACCAGGGAAGCCCAGAAGAATGCTTAGTATAGTCGATGGAAAATAGCAGACAATTAATAAATGTTCCTACCAATATCAGCACTGCCCAAAGGCCTCCAGGAGAGGAGCCTGGTTCTCATGTAGTCCTCACGGAAAAAGTTTACTGTACAGGAAAGCCAGACTAAACAAATACTGCAGTCAGGCTACAGAGAACACTGGTGCTCTGTCTCAGGAGGCTGTAGTCCTCCGGCTCCGGAGCGGCACCAGGCGTCAGCTCCAGTGCCTGCTGCTCCAGAGAGACAACCCCCAGACACACCCAAATACCAGCCAGCTCCATGAAAGGTCTATTTCAGAGCATACGCCCTAACTCCAAGACTGGACGCTAGAAGGAAATCGGGCCATGGTGGAGGACAATTTGGGACAGACAAGGTGGAGTCCAGCCAATTCGGAGACAGAATCCAACTGTTATTTTGTCTCACCAGTGCTGTGCCCATATTAGAGCCTGTTTTAGCTCTTAAATCTTCCATGGGTTTAATCCGGAGATTTATATGTGTGCGTATGTGCAAAAATAGATTTTATTCTACAAATGAAATGAATAAAATCACCTGGAATAGAATGGATGGCTCCTGGGCAGGGGAAGTGGGGATCCAGAGCCATAAAGCCATTTCCTAGTATTTATTTAAAGTAAATAGCTCCCACTGTTGTTATTCCCAGGGCACAGAGAAGCACAGAGAAAGCAGTCATGCCGCATGCACAGATGGAGGGGACTAATCCATCTTATTTTCTCAAGGTCACAGGGGATAACGGTGTGACAGAGGTGGAGTTCAGATTTCCAAATAACAAACACAAGCCTCTCCCCCAAAGGTTATGCTGCCTTCATCTTAATAAACCAGAGTAGCACACACTCAGTGTCAAGTGCCAACAGCTTCCCTGGGGTGAAGGTTTTAAATGAATCAGAGATGAGCTTTCTAGGTGACGGGGGTCTCAGGAGAGTAGACAAGAACATGCAGTCCAGAGGCAGCCCAGGGGGATTCAAATATTCATTCCCTCATTTACTGACTACCTGATCTTAGGCAAATTTGTTAATTTTGGAAAAATTTTTTGTCTACATCTATAAAATGGGAAAAATAATAATATCTAAGTCAGAATATCGGTATGAGGACTAAGTTACTACCAGCAGCATGCCCGGTACACAGTAAGAGTTTAACAAGTGTCACCTCTTAATAGTGATGATGATGCAACCTGCTCGGGAACAACAAACAAACACACGGTTGTTAGGTTCTGTCCACTGGTCTTACAATTTCTGAACAAGGCTTTACAGTTATTCCAGTTTTTCTGCTGGGCTCACAGAGCACTTCAGAGCAGAGTGGAGAGCTACATTCCAACAGAGAATGCAACGTTATGCTTGTAAGTTTCGATTTTCACTTGCCAATAGAACTATTTTGCTATTACACTACCTAAGCATTTTTCCAAGTAATTTTTTTTCAGCCTCAACAATCAGGAGGGTGTAAGAAAGCACAGCCTCTAAAGATTTTAGCCCGTACTTCTGCAGGTGAGGGAAAAGGATAAGGTTACATGCCAGAAACTTGAGTCTAAACAGATACTACTGGTGACACACAAATGCATTCCCTGAACTCAAGGATGTGTGACCCTGAACGTCGAAAGCGCCCTCTCAACCAGCATCTGCTCCCTCCTCCGCTTAATGCAGTCTGTGCCAGGACCACCCTCCCCCTCACCACCCCCCGAAGCCCCCACCCCTGGCCCGGGCACACAGCGATAAAGACAGACTGGGGATGACTCAGAGAGATTTTTTTTTCAATTAAGAAAATTTTTAAAAATGAACTGGAATAGCTTCACGTGGAAAAGAGCTTAAAATTAAACAGCATCAGAAAACATCCAGCCAATAAAAAAATAAAATTTTTAAGAGGAAAGATTTCAGATTTCAGGCAGACAATACTCTTTGACACTCTGAAAAACATTCTCCCATAAAAAGAATCACTCTTTTGGTGGCCAGCCCGGTCCTTATTCTTATACTGACCCTCATGACAGGATTTCACTCACAGTATTCATGACTGTATTTCATTCCTTGAACTTTTTACTCTTGACAAGCCCTTCACAGCTCCAGGTGTGAGCGGCACAAGTTAGCTCTCAAACATAAAGCAGGTGAAAGTGTTTCGTTGTGGCTCACCAAGTCTCTACAAAGATTGCGACTACCAAGCGTTAGTCTCCTCCCTTCCTAAAAATAACACCTCTTCACTCAGACACAGGGCTGAAACAACAGGCCAAAGGAAAACATTTTCTTATCAGGAAAATCTTAGTTCCTTTATATATGAGATTTCTACGTGGATAACTTTAAAAGGCAGAGGGTGAATTTTTAAATGTTTGAAATATTATTTTGGGGAAGGTGCGGAATTCCAGAAATAAAGATCTTGGTGACAATGCAGCTTGTTTAAACACAGCAGGCTCCAAGTTGTCACAGCTTATCTAGAAAACATCCTTCTGGGCCTCTTCCGAGAGCTCACAGAGAGGCCCAGGGTTAGCCAAGTGCCTTCCTAGCCTCGGAGAGCTAACACTGAGAACGTCCCTGCGTGATGGTACTCACCATATCGAATTCTACAGAGCCCACCATCCGAGACACCTCGTCAAACTCCTCAGGAGACATGGGAAGAAGGTTGTCTGTGGTCTGAAGTCGAGAAGGGTGACTAAAATGGGGGAGAAAGAAACAGGAAATGTTGACATCGAAATTGTGAAAGCAGTACCACCAGCTTGGCCATTTTCATCTCTGGCCTGTGACTGAAACAGCGCTTCAGTTTTTTATTTCAAGAGAAATGTGTGCACTTGTAAGATACATTTGAAAAAGCAAGGATCTCAAGAGGTTCATGTCCCCAGCCCGGCCCCTCATGAAGCACTTTGGACTCTGGATATGTGAGCGAGAAATAGCCAGTCTGGGTCCTGCACCGCTTCTGCCTGGGTAAACCTGGGTGCGAGCGTGCGCAGCGTGTCGTCTACCCTGGCCCAAGAAGCGCCAGAGGAAACGTCTGGGGAGTCCCTCATCCCTACCTTGAGGTTTGTATGCAGATAAAGCTGCTCCAGAGGGTTTTTACATGAAGGCTACATCCATTCACCCCAAGACAGTGCTGCAGGCCAAATAACTGACAATGACTTTTCCAAAATTTTTTCTACCTTTTACAAAATGAAACAACAAAATAAAAGCAAGCGGACAAAAAAAAAGGTATCTCATTACTTTGGCCTTTTCTACATTAAAAAAAACTGCTTTCCCACTCTCATCAATTTTTGTTCATTTTATTTACACTCTTTCAAAATATCAGTTTGGGGAGAACTTATATACCTTAAATACAACCTTGTTTGGGGTTTTTTTTTTAATAAAGGCAGTGAAACGCTGACAGGGAGTGACACAAGGATCTCTAGTTAGGATCTCTCCAACAAGTCCAACTGTGATGATGACAGCAGCAATGACAATGGAAAAGCAAAGAACAAGCATCTTCAACAGGACCCAGCCAGGACAGGGGGCTTGTTTGAGGGTTTTAAGCATGTCACTCTTCTGTGTTCACTTACACTTCAGACACAGAAATCAATTCAGTCTTGATGTATCCTGTTCCTTTAGGGCCATCAAGTTCCATAGGCTCTGGAGCTAGAAGCAAACACATCGTGGACACTTCCCATTAGCAGATATCACACAAGAACAATCAATGGGGACATCCCTGCTGGCTCAGTGGTAAAGACTCCTGAACCGGGAGGATCCCACATGGTGAGGAGCAACTAAGCCCACGCGCCACAACTAATAAGCCTGTGCTCTAGAGCCTGGGAGCCGCAACTACTGAGCCCATGCACCCGAGAGCCCATGCTATGCAAAAAGGGAAGCCACCACAATGAGAAGACCATGCACTGCAACTGGAGAAAAGCCTGAGCAGCAGCAAAGACCCAGCACAGCCAAAAATAAATCCAAGAAAAAGAACAATCAACTTTTTCTTTGATCAAGACTGGATTTGTTTTCCTTGGCAGTGAGGTAAGATTCCCTGCCTGGGTCACCTGAAATTGTGGTATGGATGCAGAAACAACGAGAAGAAAAGGGGAGGTACGTTCTTCTGTGCTGAACACAGACAAGATGGGGGAGGCTTTTCTTTCCAAGGCCCGAAGTCCTACAGAAGTTGTATCTGGTTTATGGTCCTGGCCTGGCTGGTGTCATAGACACATCAGTCAAGGTGAGCTGGGGGCATCTGCTCCCCAAGTAATTGTGTTAATACTGAAATAACTGAGCCTGAAAAACCATTAACTTTGTTGGCATGTTCTAAAGCAGGTGAGTCTAACGTCCCCTTCCTCGAGTATGGCTGAGGGAAGACTGAGCAGTGGAAGACCTGTGTGCCGAGTCCAGACCTGCTCTTAGTGAGGAGGAGACCTCGTAACTTACTGGGTCACCGTGCAGGGACCACTGCTCTTCACCTAGGCCTCCGCCTCCTCAATTTCAGGCATGGGACGACATAAATCAGGTGACCGTCAAAGGTCCTTTTATCCCTTCCACTCAGAGAAAGTAAAAAATGTAACAAACACAGAAGACCAGAAGTGGACTTTTCCAGCACCCCTAAAGTCAAAAATCATTTGCTCCTTTCTAACTCTCTGTATCAGGCCAAACAATGTATCATGTGTCAACTGTACTATGTTTTGAAGAGCTGCTTTTACCAATTCAAAAGGAAGGGATGGGCTGGCAGAGTTTATGCCAGTGCCCTATACTTACAAGAAGGCAAGGGCAGTGTGGAGGAGTGGGATTAAAGCCTGTCTGAAAACCTCTGGACAAGATGAAGGGAGAACATAACCATGGCAAAAAGTAGGCTGTGCTATGACTCAGCAGGCAACTCCTGTGCACTCTCCCCACTTACCTTCCTTTGGCCTGGAGTAGTATTTTCCAAAGGCATGGTCTTTATCAATATTTGGATACAGAAATTTCAGGGGATTCTCTGGAATATTTTCAGCAGCCATGACTTTATAATTGCGAATAATGTCAGGAAAAGTAACCGCAGAAAGTTCTTTCTTTGTGTAGGGTTCAACCGCATGGAAGTAAGGTTCTAAAAGGAAGAAAAGCAAAGTGAGTCCCATGGAATAGCCCAGAACAACAGAGGAAAGAGACAAAACACTGCAGAGTTTATGGATTTAACAGAACCTGGTAAGAACTAAACATAATCTAGGAGTTTCATCACAGTGTGTGTAACTGATTCATTTCTAAATAAATTATTATCCTTTCATTAAGGCAGGAAAAACAAAGGCCATCATCACTCTCAATAACATTGCATTTGTCATTATTTACTTAGACTTGTAAGTCTAGTCAAAAAAATTTTATTAGACACCTATAAAATAACTAATTACCACTTGGGTCTTCTTGGCTCAAGCCACAGATTAGGTTAACAGAAAAGCTCACTTCTTTTCATATTGAAGAATGAAAATAAACGATGACAATACAAGAAAAACTTTTTAAACAAATCAAAAATGGACCCTATGCTATCTTTTTCTATAATTCTGAATGCAAAACCACCCAAACTTTAATTTGCTCCTGGTCTTAGTTCCAGGCTTCACTGAATTCCTGCTTCCTAACTGATTCAGGATCTCACTTTGGGGCTCATATTCCAGAGGTCAGGTGCTTTAGGGACTCTGCTCCTGAACTTTAGACCAAAGCTGGTGCTGCCCTGCTAAGACTGCCCAGTTGTCAGTGGTGTGCATCTCTGCCTGCTTTGCTAGCTCCATCTCTCTGCAAGTTCCAGAAAGAACAACCAGGGGAGAAGCAGAAAAGGCAGGCTCTGCCATTACTGTCCTCCCTCCCTGGGCTCTAACCCCGGCTCTCTTGTTTTTCACCAGAAGAAAAAATAAATACAACTAAAAAAGCATCCCATCTTATCGCATCTTCTAACTGAAAGCAGAAGTTACTGGAATAGTTCAGTCTTCCCTCCAATCCTTCAAACAGAGCAAACTAGAAGTAACGGGGAAAAGTCACCAGTTTGTCTTTAACCTTTTTTCATCTCCACCGAAACGTGTTTCTTATTCCCCAGAAACCTGTTTTGTATACTTCGGTTTTTGAAACTGTTTTGCCATGGATGTACTGCATCAGATAGAAACCCAAGATAGGGCCCAGATAAACGTGCACCTGCTCTGTCTGAAGGCAGGGTGGAGAACCAGTCCTGGGACCCCCTCAAACAACCAGCCCTCATCCTAGCACATCCACATGTGATTCCCCTCAGTGGGTCTGGAAGCTTATGCCTGCACACGATGGGTTTCCTCCCAACAACCAGGTACCAGTCATAGTGACTCACATTCTTCACCTACAGGTATCAAACCTGAACAAGAGGAAAGAATGTGACCTTGTGTTTTAAACAACCATTATGTGCACAACAGGTTCCAGGCAAAGAGTCCCACAAACTCTTGGGTATGCAATAAATCCTATTAGGGAAGCTCAGCTGGGGTAGGGTACAGGAGCTGCAATTTTATGTCACAGGCTCATTATTTGTACGAGCTGATCTGCAGCAGAGGAAGGGCTTGCACCTGTGGGTCGAATGGGGGTGTGTGCAGGAACCCTGGCTTACCGCCTCCATTCTGGGACCGTTCCACCCACGTGAACGTGATCGCCCCTTCCCGGCAGCTCTCGCTGAAGCGCAGCAGGAACGTCCCGGGCTGTTGGTCCTTCAGCAGGGCTCGCTCTCGCTCCTTGCTAATAAAGCCCACGATACACCTGGATGTGGAAAGGGATCAACGGAGGCACTCTGAGGTTCGGTCATGACTCTATAATTTTCCCGCTCACTTACCAACTAAGATGGCTACAACGTGACAAGAGAACACAGGATAAAAATGTATTGACTATTTTAGATGCTTTAAAATCTATTTCACTGACACTTCAGGAATCATTTCAATCATACGTATATATGCTTAACTCCCCCAAAAGCTCATTAACCTGGTGCCAATAGATGATCAATAAATACTTTCTGGAGTAATGAACCTTTCCTTTTCACTTGGTGATTGAAAATGTCTGAATTTATTTATCTTTTACAGTGAAAAGCAAAGCTCAGACAATCCATTTTCATATTCTTAACTTCTGACCAAGTTAAAGTCTTTGCTGAAATCTCAACTGACCCTGGGAATAAATTAGAAACAATTTACTGAGTTGGGCTTCCCTGGTGGCTCAGTTGGTAAAGAACTGCCTGCAATGGAGAAGATGCACGTTCGATCCCTGGGTCAAAAAGACCCCCTGGAGGAGGCAATAACAACCCACTCCAGTATTCTTTCCTGGGAAACACCAAGGACAGAGGAGTCTGGTGGGCTACAGTCAATGGGGTCATAAAGAGTGGGACACAACTGAGCGACTAACATTTTAAACTTATTGTGTTAAAAACAGCTTTTTCTTCCTTACTGGGAGGCAACAAAGAAGATGCTCAAGAAACTTTTGTACAATGAATGCATGCATGGCACTCAGGGTTTTTAAACTCAGCTTTGAAAATGGGGATATGTGTGTACCCATGGCTGATTCATGTTGAGGTTTGACAGAAAACAGAATTCTGTAAAGCAATTATCCTTCAATAAAAAATTAATTAATTTAACAATGCATATACATTTATTATGGAAGTATAAGTTCAATCTTATGAGGGCCTACTAATGAATCCCTGAAGGGACGGCCTGTAAGCATCTGTTTCAGTGGGATGCTCACAAGTCTCGCCAAATAATGAAGTCTGTCTTGGTCAGGACTATCTCAGCCTTGCAGTAACGGAGGCTGTGCTCAACATATGCTTCAAAAATACATCTCTCTGTGGCCCTTACCCGTCATTCCAGAGAGCAAGCAGGTGTTTTTTAATGAGTTCAAGGATGCTTTCGATCCAAAGCCAGAATGGAAAATTTTTATCATTTATGTTTTCCTGCCAAGTAAATAGATGCACACATTAGAAAACAAGAAATCCCAAACTCTGACTTTTCCTTGTCTCCTCCTACCCTCGGGTTTTAGTTTGCAAAGACTGCCCAGCTGCCAAAGTTAGCATTGTCTCCTACAGAGCTGTCCCTCCCCTTCTTATCGGCTTTCAGACACCCAGTTCTCCACTTCCTGAGCCAGACTCTGCTTCCCTCTCCAAACATTAGTGACCCAGCCAGGGCATGACCTCTTGGGTGATCACGGTGGCTTCCCACTGCTGAACGCCAGTAGCTCGAGCTTGTCAGCACTGTCTGGTGACCCTTGTAGGGTCTGATTATCACCCCCCTGAACTGGGCCCCTGCTTGAGTAGGCTCGGGGACGGTCATCTGGCCCACAGGCTGTCCACGCCGGCACAGAGCACACGTTACTCACGGACGGGGCTAACATGCTGCCAAGCCAGGGCCCAGTGTGAGCAAACAGAGGACTCATTTCGGATGTGAGAGAATGTTATCATACAGACAGGTGCTTCCTGTCAGACTCACACTTGGAGCCTAACCTTCACGCTGAAGGAAAGTAAACAACTTGTCCTAGGGGTTCCGTGGGCTAGAGGAACCTGCCAAAGCAAGCATGGCACAGCCAGCACCGTGTTGAGAAATCCAAGAACCCTACAGAGAGCAGAAAGTACTCAGAGTGTAAATCCAAGACAGCACCCACCTTACAGAACCTTGTCCATGGAATCAGACCATCGGGGCCGGCGTTGGGGCCTAAACAAATAAAAACAAGGTTTTTCAGGAACTGGGAATCAATTCTGAAGCTCTGGCTGGGCTGATGGCTCTCGTATTTGCTCTCAAAGAGCCAACACTCAACCAAGGCAGGGTGTATGTACACAGTCAGTAGTCTCAGATGACTAACACTAACTGCCTGTGCTTTCTGGAGAAGCCTAGGGTGGTCCCTCCCTGTGCAATGTCACTTGCCATTCCTCCCTCTCCTTCCTTACCAGGCTCCTCTCCCAGTGACCCTGCAGAGTTTTTTTCAAGTGCAAACTAAGACCAAGAATCACTTGCAGGTGATCGATTTAACTGACACAACTTTATAAGCTTATTTTAGGTATTAATTAGGTATTTCCTCAGCCTTCCTCCAAATACAACACAGGCTCAGGGAGGCAAATCAAAAGGCAAGTGAGAGAAATGAAAGGGGAAGGAAGACTAGGGGTCATCGTCTGCACAAACCAAAACGGCTGAGCCATGAGAAGTGGGGAGACTGACACCGCTCTTCACAGGGCCGTGTCAGATAAGCCATTACAGGCAGGAAGGGTATCTGTCTTAACTCTCAGCAAACAAGGAAATGGAAGAAGGTGACTCCTTACTTTTTACTAAATTGCACAAGACCCCCACTGTGACAGCTACATGCCCAAGAGAGGACACTGCTGAGAGCTATCCAGTTTTGGAAAAGTCTACTGATGCCTGCAGGACAGGCAGCTCTGCTGTACAGAAAGCAAATCTGGGGAAAAAAGCCATCTGTGGGTTTAAAAATAAATAGTTGAGATACTCCCATTCATTGAAGATCTGACCTTGAGACTAGTGGGTCTTAGATTTGCTTGGCGTAGAAGACTAATAAATCCATGACGTTAGCTACTGAAAGGGAATTCTCTATCTTGGTCTGGACCCTGCCCATCAGGCGGCGCTGATCATGGGTGTCCCCTGATGTAGACAGTATCTCCTCCCATTTGGGCCACCTGACATAAGAGACCTGGGTGTGTGCTGTGGGGTAGGTGGCCCCAGGGCCTGATTCTTACAATATTGGGGGCTTACTTTTTTCTCCCCAAGGTTAATCAGACTTCGTCTTTCTCAGACTTCACCTTTCTCCAAGAATTTATTTTAGCCACAACTAATATATTTTACATAACTCAGAAATCTTTCCCTTAGGAGCCTTGCTCAGAAATGTTAATATGAGATAATGGGAAAATGATTCATTTAAATCTATCAAGTCAGCATCTCCTTCTAAAGTGAGGCATCACTCTCACTTAGCTATAATAAATGGCAGCTGGAAAAGCCAATAGATTCCTAACACTCTCCTACCTTGAAGATGAAGAGCAAAGGGGGGAAAAGAGAAGTCAAGATATTTTTTATGAATTCTGATTGTTGGTTACATAAAAAGTGAATATGCTCATACCAAGAAGTTTCTCCCCCAGCATGTTCAGCTGGTCCACATTGAGACCTCTTTTGGTGACAGAAGAAAACTGCCAGCTCAGCACCTCTGAAAGCTGAGACCATCGTGCACAAGGTGGGTTCAGGAAGAAGGACAGATTCTAGGGAGAAAACACCAAGAAGCTAAAAGCCACTGATGAGTCACCAGTCACAAGCTCAGCATGGAAACACGGATCTGTGCCAAAGTTTAGTTCTAGTCTATGACACACATATTTTCACAGCAGAAGAGAAATAGTTCTCACTATTTGCAGACTCATATCTGTGCATTTTTCTACTCACTAAAATTTAACCCCCGAATCAATATTCGTGGCACTTTGGCACTCATTTGTGGACATACCCAGGCACAGAGCCGTGAAAACTTTATGAGTCGCCAAACAAGTGTTTCCGGTTGAAGTCAAACAAAGCTATGCTCTGCCTTCCTGTTTCGGCTCTCACACTACACCCAAGTGTCTTCTTTGAGATCTGTTTAATGCTGTGGTCTCTGCATTTCTGGAGGTTTTTTTGCTGATTTCATTTTAAAATATGCCCCTCAAAGGCGAGCTGAAGTGCTGTCTAGTGCTCCTAAATGCCTTAAGGAGCAAACGCACATGATATATAAGTTCTGTTCAGACTGAGTTATAAAGCTGCTTGCCATGAGTTCGATGTTAATGAATCAACAAGTATGTTAGATAAGGGATCTTTGAACAAAACAAGGTGATGTATTGATCTGCAGATGCAAGGGTTTTGCCAGAGGCTGACGGGAACCCATACTTCCCTTAGGCACAGTGATTCAGTATCCGCTAAATCAGTGTTCACAGTGACTTCAAAGAACCTAAGTACAGTGAATAACTGGAATCAATTGTAACTAATCGACCATGAGTATCCGCATTCTCAAGAACAGAGCCTGCTTGTTTAGCAAGTGTATATATTATTTAAAAAGCATAACACAAAATCATCTGTTGCCCAAGCTTATTCACATGGAAGGAAAATCATAATTTTTAATTTCTAGTACATACACTTGCTTCTGGAATGCTTCGCTATTCCAGAATTACTCAGCTCCTTAGCAATGAGTTGGGTTGTGCCACTTTTCCCCAAAAATCTGGCCCATACAGGCTCTTTCAAATATGCAGAACTAGAGCAGGGGCGGTCTTTAAACCCTGGTATGAAAGTAGATGTGTTTTCCTTACCCGGGGTTCTGCCACCAGCATGTTGTACCACAGGATAGAGGCCCAGCCACTTGGGAGCTGGCTGACATTGGAGATCACCACGACGGGTAGAGAGGTCGTCTACAAGATGACAAAGACCTTGAAATCCTCGGAATCCCAGAAACACTACCTGCAGACCACTATGCAGCCTCACAGACTAGCAAGGAACCCTATGTACATTCACATATATTTTATTCTTAAAAATTAAGAATGTAAAGGTACAGTCTTTGGTTTTTAGTTGAATTTATCTTTGACATATATTTTCAATTAAGAAATGTCAAAGCTTCTTATAAAAAAATTAACACAGGACATCTCAACTGGAACATTTGGCTTATTGGAGTGTCCCTTGTGGCTCAGCTGGTAAAGAATCCACCTGCAATGTGGGAGACCTGGGTTCGATCCCTATGTTGGGAAGATCCTCTGGAGAAGGGAAAGGCTATCTACTCCAGTTTCCTGGCCTGGAGAATTCCACGGACTGTATAGTCCATGGGGTCGCAAAGATTCGGACACAACTGAGCAACTTTCACTTCAGACAAAGGTTAACTGAGTTCTCTGGCAGACTGAACCATGAAATTAGCATTGACAGAGTAATGGCTGAAAACAGCAGTCTTTTTTTAGCAATTAGATAAGTATGTCTAAAATTAAAATACATGCATCAGTTTAAAGTAAAAATAAAGTTTCCCATCCTGGAACATGTAAGTCCTACCTCCAGGTCAATGACCAAACCAGGCTGGCACAACTGGGTTTCAAAACTAAGAGAGTGAAGCTCTTCGGTGACGATGAGAGGACCCTTGAAAAAGAAAACGGGAAAAAAACTAATACAGTGATTCGTTCATTGATCCTGCAATCAGCAAGAAACTACTAAGCATTTTAACAAGCTCCAGAAAGCATGAGCCCAATCAGGCACAATTTAGAAGATTCTAGCTTTTAATACGGAGAAGGCAATGGCACCCCACTTCAGTACTCTTGCCTGGAAAATCCTATGGACGGAGGAGCCTGGTGGGCTGCAGTCCATGGGGTCGCTAAGGGTCGGATACAACTGAGCGACTTCACTTTCACTTTTCACTTTCATGCTTTGGAGAAGGAAATGGCAACCCACTCCAGTGTTCTTGCCTGGAGAATCCCAGGGACGGGGGAGCCTGGTGGGCTGCCGTCTACGGGGTCGCACAGAGTTGGACACGACTGAAGTGACTTAGCAGCAGCAGCTTTTAATAATCTATCCTAGATTTAATTATCCCAAGTATCTCAGTGTTCCCTCAAAGACCAGATTTCTAATATTCTGGCAAGGGTTATGGATTAAGGGGAAAAAATGTCTTTAGGGAAATAGCAACTTCTAATGAGTTTATTCACAACCTAAGGCTTCCCGGCCCTCAGTCCCCTCTGCCCACCATGGACCCGCCTGGCCGGGGCTGCACACTTCAGGCTGACAAGGGGTGGAAAGTGTACACATGTTCCAAGTGTGATTATCTACCAGGAGAGCAGATTTGCATAAGCCTGGCAGGTTATAAAGTGCCTTGGTTGGTTTGGGTAGAAAGCTTATTGTGTTCCCAGTGCCTTCATACACATTATCTAATGTGAGCCTCACAACAACCTTAGAACCAGAGAGGTGTGACTCCATTCCTGCTCCTGGGAGAGGAAATTAAGTCCCTAGTTGGTTACTAAGAGTGAAGATCCAAAAATGAGGGCTGGTCAGGCCCAGGCGGGCACCTGTCCCACAGCTCCACACGCCCTCTGCTGGTTGTGGTAGGGAAGGACAGAGTGCTAGGCAGGCACAAAGAACAAAATCCAACCAAACCAAAGCAACTCCAGCCATTCTGTCCTCTGCCCATGGTTCATATCTGAATGCATCCCAAACATAGCTCTTCAAGGACAAGCTGTGACGAGGGGGCTGACAGAAGGATAACGGCACTGGACAGGGCACACACAGTTTTTGGCAGGGCAATCATGAAGCTGGCCTCTGATTCCAGCTTTGACAATTACTTTCTGTGCACGCTTAGCTAACTCTTGCAAACTTCCTGCGGTCCAATTTCCTCACCTGTGAAATGTGAGTAACACAGGAGCCTACTGTACCTACTCTGCTGGGCTGCTGGTGAGGGTCCAGAAAATTCACGGGCAAAATCCCTTGACAGCCAGAAAGCACAAGCACAGAGTGGCTCTACTGTTGCCACACGAGCACCACACCCCAGAGCTTGTGGGCCGCTCTCGCCTGCTGGTCTTCCCACTGCTCAGCCCTCTGTGAGCTGTCCCTGGCCAGCCGGGACCCCCGGGGCCATGGAGCCAAGCTCACCGGACAGAGCTGCTAGTTAAGAGACCAGTCACGACAGAAAAAGACTTACCTCATTAGTTCTGGCACCGGCATTTTTTTGTTCTTTCAGTTGCTACAAAAAAAAAAAAAAAATCTTAGTAAATAGCTATATAATAATCCTCAAAGTTGCTACTTCCATCTACAAATCAAAACAAGTGGGGACTTGGAATGAAGGAGGTGAAAATATTTTGAGGATGCAGAACAGGAGGTGCAGTGACCCTGTGGGGGTTTATGAGGTGGAGGGGGAGTGCCTTTCCCCAACGTCCTGACACCCTGCAAACACCGCAGGGTTCAGAAGGAGCCAGGGAAGTGGAATGCTGCTCCCTCCCCTGGGCAAGCTTGTCCTGAACCATCCCCATCACCTTCCCCAGCTGTGCCATGCTCCCCAGGCTTTGGGCACAGCTTCTCCCACCTCTACTTCCCTCAGCAGAATCTCCCAGACAGGCCTAGTGTCTTAAGCCTCTCAGACCATCCTTTGAAAAGGTCTTCAGTCATGTAGGTTTTAAGGAAGCAACTCAGAGCCCCCAGAACAGCTCTGGACACCCTCAGACTCCCGGTTTGGACTGAGGCTCTCACTTAAGGTCCAGCTTCCTAACCATGAGTTTGCGGGCTCATGAGATGGCTGCCAGTGAGAAAAAGGGTGCCTTGAATCTCCCTGCAGGTTCCAGGCCAGGAAGTGCATAGGGCTCAGCACCAACACATCTGCAGAATACCTGCCAGCCCCGAATCTCCAGGGAGAGGGGAGAAGGCACCACCCACATAAACCCCTCTGCTGGTTTCCACTGCCCGGTGCCCGGGCCTACTCCTCTGGAGACAAAGCGGTTGAGACAGTGGTTGCAGGCAAGACCCCAGGAAGGAAATGGTGATGAAGAGACCCAGGAGAGACCCCTGGGGTCTGCCACACTTGGAGGGGGGGAAGCACCAGTCAGGATGTGGGGGAATAACGACCTTCAGGAAGATTCCAAGAGTCTAGAGTGAGTGATCACTGAGGTCGTCGAGGGACCACATGCAGAGAGCTTGTGTGCACACTGGTTTATGGAATATTTTACTGAGCTCACTTCCCCCCAAAGAAGGTATGTCTGAGAGAGAGACAGGCAGAAAGAGAAAGTGAAGAGCCCTGAGATAAGGAGAAGGAGCCAAGATTCCCAGAGTACTGCTGAAGTCACCAGCCACAAACTCTAGAAGTCTCCTCCCAGGGAGACTTCCCTCTACATCACATATGGCACAGAGTGCCAGTCCATTGCAAATAAGTCCTGATAAGCCAGACACAGCAGAAAAGGGGGAGATGGGTCTCCCTACCAGGTGTCGGAATTCTGCCGCCAGACTCCCATTGGTGGACTCTTCCATGTTCATCACCTTCGTGTGAGTGCCCAGAATGTTGAACTTCCTAAACCTAGACAACACAGGCAAGGGATACTTAAAAGGCTGGGAACTGTTAAAGCAATGCATAAACAAAGCAGACAGCAAAACAGAGTGCAAAACGTACCCTTTTACTGTATTTCTCTCATTCACATCTCTGCAAGAAAATAAACAAAAAAAAAAGTAACCATACATGTGTATTTAAAGTGTGAAATTCGCATTCACAAACATATGAAAGTATTAAGATCAATAACCAATAAATCTATACCTGTGGGTTTTCTTCCCTATCATTCACTCAGTCTATCAATCAACCCACACCAGCACTGCCAAGTTTTGCTGGGTGACCTTGGGCAAGTAAACTGAGCCTCACCTTTTCTCTTCTGTACATCCTGCTAGCAGCACCGACCACACAGTACACCGGGAGGAGGAAACCAGTTAACGGGTAAGGAGAGCACAGACACCCTCAGGAATGTAAGCCTGAGTTATCCAACTTATGAGCAGTTACTCCCTCTGCAGGAAGCAACGAGCTAAGCCCTGGGGACTGAGCAGAGAGCACTGCTCTGGGCTACAGAACTCAGAGGACCCTCCAAAGAGACAGCTCGAGTTTTATTTTTGCTCTTTATTAGTTTTAATGCTTTCATGAAAGTATCTGAATAGTCAATTATTTGGGGAAACTGCCAAGTTTTAAATCTGAGGTTAAAGTTTTGAGAGACCAGAATCATATAAGTTCAGCAATAATGTTGTCATATTCTGGACAAATAATGTATGTTAGGGGCAGGCGAAGGTCAGAGACCATTAGCGCACACCCAGTTAAATGAGTTAGCTTCCTTTCCTGTCCCAACTAGACATGCAATGCTTTTGTGGCTGATAATCACTGTCAGCTATGACAGCGACCGATTTTCCGATTTTCCTATCAAAACTAAGAAGAAAACTCAGAACTGGAACAGACAGAAAGGACAAAAAGACAAGAACAAACCGAAAGAGATACTGAGTTAAGCAGACTGTGGCAAAACTGTGGCAGCCACGAAATTCTCTGCAACTCTTCCTTTAAAGACACAGAACAGATTTCCTTGTCCCTTGAATATCAGGGGACTTTGACTTGCTTTTCCAGACATGATGGATGGGAGCAGTGCTGTGCAAGTTCCAAGTCTAGCCTAATAGGCCCAGCATGCTGCTGCTTAGACCCACTTGAGAACACCACTGCCATGTGAGGAAGCCCATGCTGGCCACTCTGACAGCCCCACGGAGAAGGGCCCAGTTATCCCAGCCAAGACCTCGGACATATAATGAGGTCACGCTAGACCACCCAGCAGCAACCAGGCCAGCTCAGACTAGAAGGACCACCCACAGTTCACAGAATAATAGAAATAATACGTTTCTGAGTTTAAGCCACTAAGTTTTGAGGTTATCTGTTATGTAGCAAAAGCTAACTGATACACAGAAAAAACAAAGAAAATGGGAGGAAAACAAAGGTACAAACAAAGAGGGCTATAGTTACAGGAATAGAAAGAGACAAAAGCCAGAGGAAGTGACTTGGAGTATCATAAACGGTTTTGAAACTTAGTAAACACACCAACAAAAGCATTAAATATATCAAGGGGGGATGGTAGGGGCTAAGCCATCTTGTTGCTTAATGTAAGTGCCTAGGTCACTGCTAGTTTGGGTTCAGGGTCTAAGGACAAAACAGGATAGACCTGCTCCATTTAGACCTCTTGAGAGCCTGCCCATTCCTGGATCCCTACTGTTCAGAAGAGACAAGTGTAAAGCCAGCAGGCTCCATACATGCCCCCCAAAATGCCATCAGTTTCAGTCCAAAAACAAGCCCACACTGGCCGAAGAATCAGGTGGCCTGGAGCCTGACCAAGTGCCTCTTCTCTGGGGCTGGCCTAGTTGAGGTGGTAGCTGCTTGGAACAAGCACATACGCATAAAATGCTCTCACACTTTTGTTCATTTGTCGTCTAAAAAGGCACACTGCTACCAGCTCTTAGAGAAAGTTCCCAAGACCCAGGAATTACTGATTTAAATCTGCTAGAATCACTAACAGCCCTGCTGCATCAGTCCATGTTTGGTTAACAAAACCAACGTTTCAATAGTATATGTATCTTTGATAATATTAGAGATATCTTACTTGTCAAATAAGACTTTGACTTTCAAGTTATAATTCAGCTCTTGCAACTTCACCAGCAGCCTGAAAAGAAAAATAAGTCATAATTACTTTAAAAAATTATCTATTACAATTTATTTATTATGCCAATTCCATATTGATAAACATTTCAACAACTGCCACCCCATCCAGTTTTTGGTTATTACAAACAATTAAATTGACATCTTTGTATGTCTACTTGGATTTTTTTTTTTAAGTGTATTTGTAGGATAAATTCCTAGCTATGAAATTGCTGGGACAAAACTGTAATATTAAATTCTGACAGCAAGCAACGGATTTTATATTCCCACCAAATGTAGTGAGGGCACTTGCTTCCCCATTTTGCCTCCCCAATGCTGGGGTTTATCAAAATTTCTATTTGGGGCTAATTCTGTAGGTAAAAAATGGGCTTCCCAGGTGGCTCGGCACTAAAGAAACTGCCTGCCAATGCAGATGTAGGTTTGATCCCTGGGTTGGGAAGAGCACCCGGGGAGGAAATGGCAACCTACTCCAGTATGCCTGCCTGGGAAGTCGCGTGGACAGAGGAGTCTAGTGGGCTACAGTCCATGGGATCACAAAGACTCAGACACGACTGAGCAACTAAACAACAGAGGTAAAAAATAGCAAACTTTACCCTTTACCAAAACTTGTACCTAATGCTTAACCTGTTGGGAGAAAATAAAAACTCTGACCCATAGTCAGGAAAATGAGGGTCATCTCTCTAACCACTCCAGGCAGTGTGGAAAGACGGAGGGCCAGAGCCCTGGGCTGAGACTCCAGCGTGTTTCTGTTCTGACGAGCTGGAGGCCCGGGGAAGAGCCCCTCACTGGCTGGCTCCCTTTAGTCACGCACGTGATGGGATGAGATTGCTCCCCTTGCCAGCATGAGTTCTGGGACCTCACGGGTGTCAGAGTCTGGTGCTGGAGCACTGGTAGCCGAGACGCAGCACCTGTGGACCTAGCTCAGCAGCACCATGGAAAAATGACTGGGGCCAACTCTGAAGGTAAGCCCAGCTCTTCCGAGCCCAGCTGCTCATCAGTAGAGGAAAAGCTATTAATAAATGAATGCAGCCATGCAACCAAAGGAAGTAAAGCTGGACATTCTCGTATGGAAACATTTCTGCAATTTATTACGAAGGAGAAAAATAGTCTGCCAAACAACAGAGAGCAGAACTCTGATTTTTAAAAATGAAATATATCATGTCATATATACTTTCACAAGTCTATGCATGAAAAAACACATGTATATAAAAGTACAATGTATTTATTTATATATTCATGTAGACATGGACAAAATTCTGGGAGGACTGACACCAGGCTGCTTACTATGGTAGTCTACAGATATTGAGATCACATACAACTTTGAGAATCTGACGAAAGTTATGCACACACTCACCAGAAAAATGTACCAGTCACTTACACACACTGTATCCATTTCAGGGAGAACATAAAGCTCAGGTTATAGGCTCATGCTCAAGAGGGGATGAGGCTGCTGGGAACTTTTACTCTCTACCATGTGCACAGTTCTGCAATTTTGAATTGCTATTTACAGTAAACATTCATTATACTTATAACTAGAAAAAATTGTGGTGTGTGTGTGTATACACACATCTTTGTTATATTTCTAGTTGAATAGAAAGACTCCTAGATATTCTAAGTAAGAATTCATATTAAAATACCTACTGCAAAATTCCTCTAAAGCACCCCCCTAGATAACCATGTTGTGGAAGGAAGCTGGGTCACAAACTTTGTGATAGGACATGTGGAAAGAAAGTGAAAGTGTTAGCCGCTCAGTCAGGCCCGACCCTTCACAACCCCATGGACTGTAGCCCTTCAGGCTCCTCTGTCCATGGAATTCTCCTGGCAAGAATACTGGAGTGGGTTGCCATTTCCTTCTCCAGAGGATCTGCTCGACCCAGATGAACCCAGGTCTCCGGCATTGCAGGGAGATTCTTTATCATCTGAGCCACCAGCAAAGCCCTAAGGAGGTGTGGGGGTTCCATCTTTTCTTTATTACCTCAGTTTCACAGTGAATTGGACTCCAGTCTTCAAGACCAATGGCCTCTGAGGGTGAGTTGGCATGCAGGGCTGTCTTTCCACCACAAATGAGCTGTAAATACCCAGCAAAGGATATATTAGCATTTCCATTAAAGTTGAGGCAGTAAAAGTTATTTTCCCTAAGGAGGAGAGGGGGCTTAGAGGGCACGATCTAAAAAATAGTTGAAAAACTTCTAACCAATTGGATGAATAAACTGAAGTTTTACAGTCGATAAAGACATCCCCAAGTCTAACAGATGCACTCAACAAAATCAGTAATTGCAAAGAGCTGTGATACTCTTCAACAATGAAAAGTCTCAACTGGATTCTCTTCATTTACAAATTTAAGAATCAAATTTGCTCACTGACCAGTGTGGTGATCATTTTGCAACATACGCAAATATCAAATCACTATTGTTGTATAACTAAAACTAATATAATGTATCTATCAATAATATCTCAATTTGAAAATAAAAAACAGTAACAAAAACAAATTTTACTATACTTGAAAATGAACCAAGTAGCATACTGCTTACCACCATGCTTTGAAACTTACATTTTAAACATCCTTTGGAAAACTGCTATTCTAGTAAAATTATTTAGCAATATCACCTAATAAACACTTCCAAGTATTAATTTTAATTTAAAAAAAGAATGAAATCTGCACTCCAAAACCCAAGTGAATGTCCTTGATTATTTCAAAATCAAGGTAGAGAGTAAAAGTTGAGTGCATCAATTTCAAAATCCAACATTTGGGCATTCCTGTCTGGACATTAGCCACAGGGAACATAATTTTTATTATGTCAAGTTAGCATTTAAAAACTGCAATATGAACTCTACTCTTCTACTCAGGGCCATTTATTGACCTACTAAGCGCACTAGGAACACCTAGCCCTGGGTAAGGCACTACATAAGGCCCTGGTGGTAGAAGCAGATGACAAAGGCACCTCTCTGTCTACGAAGACCTTCCAGTTTGCAATAAAGGTAACAGAAATGCATAGATAATGATACAACCAAAATCCAAAACAGGAGAATAAAGAATGAACTGTGCAACTCTGGAAGGGAGACAGCATCTGCCTAGGAACTCTGGCCAAAGTTTCATGATGGGATATATGTGGAAACATTGAAGATGCAGGTTCTCAATGAGCTACCAGAGAAGAAAGCTCTGAGGCAGAGGAAATATTGTTGGGAGAGGCATGGAGAAGCAAATGTCCAGGGTGGGCATGAGGTCAAGTCGGCCTGGAAATGGGGCATGTGTAGAAGCTAACATGGAATGGCTGGTGAGGGCCAGGCTATGGAGGTGGGGCTTGGGTGACTAGATGAGGGGCTCCCCTCAGAGTGGCAGGTGATGACAGATCAAACAGAACTCTGCTATGGCAGAGTACAGGGTCACAGGGACGAGGGAAGAAGGGGCTGGGGTGCAACCATTTGAAAAGCTACAATGTAAGAGTTCAATAGAGAGCTTGAAATATGATGAGACCAAGGAATAGGCAAGAGAGGGCAAATACAAGTTAGACTCAACAGGTCTCGTCACAGATTGGCCAGGGAGAAGGAAACAGGTTACCAGAGTAGGAGGTCACAAGAAAAACATGCCCTTGGCATAAACAAGGGATTCAGGAAGACCTGGTTCAGGGAAGCCATAAACATTTTTACATATCCTATTAAACCCTTCTAAATTATCTGAATTACCATAAAATTTTCCTTTGGGTAAAATAACTGCAAAAGGTGCAAAAACATCTTGCTCAAGTTACCTCTGAATGAGCTGCTGGAAGAGGTTGAAGGTGCGGTCCCATAAGGCTTGCTTATTTTTGGTGATGGGGTCATGTTCATAGGTATATTTCTGTTCCAACTCTTCAAGCTTTTTAAGCTGCTGACGAACCTGCTGCAGACTCTCCGCCACTATAGTGAACCTGGGAAGGTACAAGCCACAGAGTCTTCATCAGAAATAGCCCCAAAGCAGTCTGGATTCAGAGAATCATGGAGACCAACAAGCACTGTTTACAGACAACACGTGATGTTATCTGCCCAGCTCTGCAGCCCAGGGAGAAACAGAGAACAAATCTTGTCTTGGTGTAAAGTGAAAAAGTGAAAGTGTTAGTTGCTCAGTCGTGTGAACTTTGTGACCCCATGGACTGTAGCCCTGCCAGGCTCCTCTGTCCATTGAATTTCCCAGGCAAGAATACTGGAGTGGGTAGCCATTCCCTTCTCCAGGGGATCTTTCCTGACCCAAAGATGAAACCTGGGTCTCCTGCCTTGCAGGCAGATTCTTTACCATCTGAGCTACTAGGAGTCGTTATTTGTGAGAAAAAACTAACACGCACTGAATGATTACAGCCTAAATAAAAACACCTCTGCATCCCACAGAGATAGACCTAAGGAGAGATGGGGGCGGGTGGGGGGAGTGGAAGCTTCTAGGGCAGTGATCCCCAACCTCTGGGGCCTAATGTCTGATAATCTGAGGTGGAGCTGATGTCATAGAAATAAAGTGCATGGTAAATGTAATGTGTTATTAAATCATCCTGAAACTATCCGCCCACCTTGTCTGTGGAAGAACTGTCTTCCAAAAAACCAGCCCCTGATGCCAAACAGTTTGGGGACTGCTGTCTAGTGAATCTTGGACTTCAGCTGAGTTATGAGATAACTGGGACTTAAAGGCACAGGGTAAAGGCGGCGAGGTGCAGAGGGAGGGGACACAAAAAGGCAGACACTCTAGGAGGTGATGTGGTGGCAGTGAGGGGCCCCTACAGATTTTATATCAGGGCAGTGACACTGTGCAGGGAGGAGCAAGAGGGAAACCTGGAATCAAGGCAGCAAGGCAGAGGGGGGATGTAAGGTGGGTTAGGAGGAGACAAGGGAACAGGGGTTATTATGTCACTAACCTGAAAGGAGAGGCAAGGTGCATAATCTAATCATTATCAGACACTCAAAATATATGTATAAACCAAGGAGGAAAGCTACCGACTTCTCTCAGGTTCCTCCATCCTGACAGTAAACCAAAGGTGATGGAGCCTCTGAGCTATGTCGGACTGTGGAAGTCCTGGCCTGGAGTGATGATAAGAGCATCAACTCCCCAGTGAAAAACATCTTGTTTGGTTGGTGTTCTCATTCCTTGAATTCAGGTCACAGCCAAGAGCAAAGCCCATGGGTGTGAAATGAGAGGCCGGATAACAATGGCAGGTGGGCGTGTTCTACAAGGATTCTAACCCAGTGATTCCCAATCCTGTTTGGGTCGAGGGACACAAGAAAATGCTGACAATTCTTGCACAGCACAGCGGGGGACAATGGAAGGCATTCATATCTCCACAAGAGACTCCATGTGGCCTAAGATAACCATAGGGGCTCTAGACAGCGGCGACCTCACCGGGCTCCCGGGTAGGGGGCTGGGGGGAACAGCAATCCAGAAAGTCATCTCATGAGATCTTTGGTCCTTGGGCCCTTCAGAGCTGTTTCAAGCCACCACCCACTCCTGCCCACTGATTCTACTGCTTCCATCTTGTCTGCTCAGATCTGTCGGACTCTGCTAATACTTTCAGTTCAGTTCAGTTGCTCAGCCATGTCCAACTCTTTGTGACCCCATGGACTGCACCACACCAGGCTTCCCTGTCCATCACCAACTCCCAGAGCTTGCTCAAATTCATGTCCATCAAGTCGGTGATGCCATCCAGCCATCTCTTTCTCTGTCGTCCCCTTCTCCTCCTGCCTTCTATCTTTCCCAGGATCAGGGTCTTTTCCAGTGAGTCAGTTCTTCACATCAGGTGGCCAAAGTATTGGAGTTTCAGCATCACTCCTTCCAATCAATATTCAGGACTGACTTTCTTCAAGATTGACTGGCCTGATCTTCTTGTAGTCCAAGGGACTCTTAGGAGTCTTCTCCAACACCATGGTTCAAAAGCATCAATTCTTCGGTGCTCAGCTTTCTTTATAGTCCACCTCTCACATCCATACATGATGGTTGTGAAAAACCATATGGTTTTGGAAAAACCATAGCTTTGACTAGACGGACCTTTGTTGGCAAAGTAATATCTCTGCTTTTTAATATGCTGTCTAGGTTGGTCATAGCTTTTCTTCCAAGGAGCAAGCATCTTTTAATTTCATGGCTGCAATCACCATCTGCAGTGATTTTTGAACCCAAGAAAATAAAGTTTGTCACTATTTCCATTGTTTCCCCATCTATTTGTCATGAAGTGATGGGACCAGATGCCATAATCTCAGTTTTTTGAATGCTGAGTTTTAAGCTAACTTTTTCACTCTCCTCTTTCACTTTCATCAAGAGGCTCTTTAGTTCATTGCTTTCTGCGATAGGGTGGTGTCATCTGCACATCTGAGGTTACTGATATTTCTCCCGGCAATCTTGATTCCAGCTTGTGCTTCATCCAGCCCAGGAGTTAGCATGATGCATTCTGCATGTAAGTTAAATAAGCAGGGTAACAATATACAGCCCTGACATACTCCTTTCCCAACTTGGAGCCAGTCTGTTGTTCCATGCCCGGTTCTAACTATTGCTTCCTGACCTGCATACAGATTTCTCAGGAAGCAGGTCAGGTGGTCTAGTATTCCCGTCTCTTTCAGAATTTTCCACAGCTTGCTTTGATCCACACAGTCAAAGGCTTTGGTGTAGACAATAAAGCAGGTGTTTTTCTAGAACTCTCTTGCTTTTTTGATGATCCAGCAGATGTTGGCAATTTGATCTCTGGTTCCTCTGCCTTTTCTAAATCCAGCTTGAACATCTGGAAGTTCATGGTTCACGTACTGTGGAAGGCTGGCTTGGGGAATTTTCAGCATTACTTTGCCAGTGTATGAGATTTTGCTAGCATGTGAGATGAGTGCAATTGTGCGGTAGGTTGAACATTCTTTGGCATTGCCTTTCTTTGGGACTGGGATGAAAACTGACCTTTTCCAGTCCTGTGGCCACTGCTGAGTTTTCCAAATTTGCTGCCATATTGAGCGCAGCAGTTTCACAGCATCATCTTTTAGGATTTGAAATAGATCAACTGGAATTCCATCACCTCCACCAGCTTCGTAGTGATGCTTCCTAAGGCCCACTTAACTTCACATTCCAGGATGACTAGCTTTAGGTGAGTGATCACACCATCATGGTTATCTGGAACATGATCTTTTTTGCATAGTTCTTCTGTGTATTCTTGCCACCTCTTCTTAATATCTTCTGCTCCTGTTGGGTCCATACCAGTTCTGTTCTTTATTGTGCTCATCTTTGCATGAAATGTTCCCTTGGTATCTCTGATTTTCTTGAAGAGATCTCTAGTTATTCCCATTCTATCATTTTCCTCTATTTCTTTGCACTGATGATTGAGGAAGGTTTTCTTATCTCTCCTTGCTATTCTTTGGAATTCGGCATTCAAACATCCCCAGAGCAGACCAGAAATACAAGCCTTTCTGTCTCTATTCTATCCTCAGACTTAAATAGAAAAATCAGAAAAATGAATCTCCATTTAAATAAAGGGCCTGCCTGGCTCACCAGTGTCGACTGGGAAAGTCCTGGAGTTCCCAGAATAGTATGGGAACCTCCACGACCAGGCTCCAGCCTCTTGTCTGCTCTGCTTTCTTCCTTCCCTATCTGGCTTCTGACTCTCTAGCCATCCACTGTAAGAACTTCAGGCCTAGGTCCTTCCCTCTCTGCTGCTTCTGTCCACACCTTTCTCCTCTCTGGTCTGTGGTTTTTTCCTCTTCACTCCTCAGTCAGTGCAAGACCATTTTGTCTCCTTTATCTTTCCTGGTGACTCCTTCTTCATCCTCCATGGACTCTGAATGGTCTCTGTTAGAATCTTGGCAATCTTTCACCAAGTAGTTATTACCACATCCATCTCCCGTCTCCCCAGTGAAAGTTCTTTGCTGGCAACAACCAGGAGTCATTCACCTTGTGCCCTAGGTCCTAGCCCAGTGCCTGGCATACTGCATGTAATGAATATTTACCAGATGGATGACGGAATGAATGGCCCACAAACTGTTATTTCATGTAAGCCTGGAAAATGCCTCAAGCCCTTTCATTTTGAAAAAACACTGGGACTTACATTGTTAAATGTGTTGTGTGATGACCATGTCACTGGTGTGTTGGCAATCAAGTGACACGCCCCACGGTACGTGTACAGCAGGGAGAGGAGAGTGCTCCACACCAAGCTGAGCGTGGCCACAGGCGTGACTAACACTGTGCTTTTCAAGCGAGTGTTTCCAGGGCAAGAAGCAGCTGGATTACATCCAACTCCAAAGAGAAGTTTTCACAGGGTCTGTGCAACTAACACAGCTTGAATGTTCACTCTACAAGCTTATGCAGCTCACCAGTCAGCTGCCAGTCTTACCAATTTTGCAGCTGATCCAGGCAAGCATTGGGGGGCCCCCCAATACAGGCACTCTGTTGTCTCCGCTTCCACTCCACCAGTTCATCATTAATCAGGGCTTTCTGGGTAAGTTCGGTGGCATTCAACAACTCTATTATTTTAAGAACGACTTCCTAAAGGGAGAGAAAGACACACAGTGAAATAAACACATCTTTAATCACAGAATTTTGTTCTTTCCTCTCAACTGGAGCACTAAGCCAAGTGGCTATAAAAAATAATTTTTGCCTCATTTCTAAATTTCAAGTTTATTATTTACAGTCTCTGACAAAAGTACTGTGCTATTCTGGAATGTGAAATGCTACCTTTCTCTTATTGTCCAGCATTAAGTACATCTTCTGGAGTAACAACTGCTCTTGTTTCTGATCATTCTTTGCCACGCCATTGGTTTCATGTTCTGTGAATTGGGAGAGACAGCAGATAAACAAAAATGTGAGAGAAGACAAAGCCAACTGAAGGCAAGATTCACATACATTTAGGGAAAATATGACCCAAGTGCTATCTGAAGACAGGTCCAAGCTTGGTCTTCTTCAATCAACAAAAAAAATACCAGAACAGGACACTCTGAAACAAAGTCCTTGCTTTCAATGATTCATGTAAATGAGAAATAGTACTGTCTGGTTCTTAAGTCACTGTCAGAATATTACCTCAATGAACATAAAGGACAAGATTCAAAACCTCAGTTAAAAAAAAAAATGATATAAAGCATCTCTGTGGCTTTGAAAAAGAAGCAAACAATTTGGAAACGTGTCATTGAGGTTTCTTTCTCTCATATTTTTATTCACATTATTACAAATAATGTTTTCATTTTATCACGATACCCTCAAAGGACTGCTCAGGTAATAGCAGTACTCTGCACACTTTGAGGTTATTTTCAGTGGACTTCCTGTCATCATTAAAAACAAGCAACAACAACAAAATAGAGTACAACTGCTTTAAAACAAGGAGGAAATGCTGAACTTCACCTACAGCATGCACACACGGAGCTGGCACATTTGCAGGAACTTTGGGGAATAGGGTAGGAACTCCAAACACCTACCCATTCATGCCCATCAGTAGGTGACGCACAGTAAGTAAAGTGACTGGCACATAACCAGTGGGTGTCAAAGGGGGGTGATTTTGTCACCCAGAGGTCACCTGACAACATCTGGAGACAGTTTTGAAATGGCAACCCACTCCAGTATTCTTGCCTGGAAAATTCCATCAACAGAGGAGCTTGGCAGGCTGCTGTCGACAGGGTCACAGAGTCAGACAGGACTGAGCATGCAGTCACACACACCGGCAGCTCTACTGCCATCTCGTGGGCAGAAGTCAGGGATGCAGCTAAACATCCTACAATGCCCAGGTTGCTGTCCTTCAGTCAGTCGTGTCTGACCTTTGCAGCCCCACAGACTACAGCCTACCAGGCTCCACTGTCCGTGGTTATTTCCTAGGCAAGAATACTGGAGTGAGTTGCCATTTCCCTCTCCAGGAGATATTCCCAACCCAGGGATCAAACCCACATCTCCTGCATTGGAAGGCAGATTCTTTACCAGTGAGCTATCAGGGTATTTCACAATGCACAGGAAAGTCCCCAAAACAAGGTTGTGTGCGTGCTCAGCTGTGTCTGACTCTTTGCAACCCCATGGACTGTGGCCTGCCAGGATCCTCTGTCCATGGGACTTTCCCAGCAAGAATACTAGAGTTGATTGCCATTTCCTCCTCCAGCAGAACAAGGTTATCACTGAGGTTAAAAAAACCCTGGTCTGGTCATCAAGAAGTCAAGACTGGTAATTAAGTCATAAAATATTTGGTAAATATGAAGGAGTACTTGCCTTTGTTAGCTAATGTAGGCAGACAAAATTACAGGCAATGGACATTGCTTTAAATGTTAATTCTTACCTCTGTTCTGCAAGGTTTTACATTTAAAGTCATATTCATCTTGCAAATCTTCTAGGGTCTTGATTTCATGTTCAATACTCTACAAGTAAAGATGTAAACAAGTTTTCCACCGTACTCAGAACAAAGACTTTAGGAAACAGATTATTGTTTCTATAGGACCCAGAAAATCAGGGATACAATCCTGCTCTCTCGAAGATGAAAAAGATTCATAAAATCCTGCTCTCTCGAAGATGAAAAAGATTCGTAAAATCCTGCTCTCTCAAAGATGAATAAGATTCATAGAATTCTAATAATGAATAATTTCTACTTCATTAATAAGTATATAATAATCTTTTTAGAAAATAAAACATATGCCTATTTCTGGACTGGGCCACTTGATCTCGACTCATTTAATGAAATGTCTCCCTCAGAGGCAATAAAGTAAAGTTGCTTCAAAGAACCTGTTTGATAAAATGCCATCTGTAGCACAAAGTCAAGCTCATGTTGGTGTGACCCAGAGACCCACAGGAGAGTGGGCCTCTCAGCAGAAAGGCCGCTTTCACAGACCCAGGTCCAGGGCAAAGCTGGACTCCTCACCCTCTCCACACAGCCCCACAGTGGAGGGAAATGAACACATATCACCAAGGGCACCACTCCCATAGATGGGCTGGGAAGTTCTATCTTAAAATTATTGTGGATGTTTTATTCTAATCAGAAATTTCCTTCCATGAGATATTTTTGTTCCCCTTCCAAGCCTTGGAGTAAAACAGGTGTTTGAGGAAGACTACGTTTATCCTGGGGTTCTATGTAACCCCAGGAACATGCCAATTTAAGATGTGACACCATAAAGGGCAATTTAGAGCAGCAACAACTAGTTCACTGGGTGATGGGGCAAAGTCCACAGTTACTGCATGATCTTGCCAGGAAGGAAAAGATAGCTCCACGTTTGGAAGTTATAACACAGGCCATAAATATCTATCTGCTCATTGGTTAATCAACTTGTTTACTTAGAGATTGGAATTTGGGGGAAACTTTTCTTCTCAACTACTTAAAAAACTGAAATCAGTTAAAATGTTTACAGTAGGGCAACTGAAACTTTTATCCCCCCTACAAAAAGTTACAGAGAATATGTATGCACTTATTCAGCACTCACCATAACTTTGTCTTTCACATTTCTGACTTTGCTGTCAAGCTCCTTCTGTTTGTCTAACATTACAGTGGTCTGAATATTCCCGGACTGCGCCTGTAACGGAAGGTACGCAGTTAGCAGCCATGACTTCCTCTGCTGTGTTTACCTGCGGGTTAAGCTCCAAAGTCAAGTCTATTCCCTGTGCCCCACCTAACTCTCAGACCTTCCAGAAGCTCCTGAAGGCCTCCCACATGAGTCTGCACAAGAAAAGCTCAGTTCTCAAGGCCCTGGAAAGTGCCAGTAAACTGTGAACAAGCCTAAAGAAAGACTAGGCTCAATTCACATCTAAACTAAACAAACAGTGTATCTAGGATTTTCCATTAGTTCATACAGTTGCCTGGAACCACACAGGAATTTATTTGAGGGTTTTTCAAATGCTGTAGAGAAGATTATTCTTATTTACCCTGTTCTTATTTGTCTCAAAGTCATGCAATTCAGTGTGGTCCCCAGATCAGCACCACCTTACCATCTGGGAGCTTGTTGGAAATACAGAATCTCAGGTCCTAATTTGATCACTGAATCAGAAACCCCATTTGGACAAGATTCCAGATAATTGAGAGGCATATCAAAATTTTACAGAGAAAGACAAATATCACAAGATATTGTTTGCGGATATGTGGAATCTAAAATAATGATCTGATACCCCCAGACATCCAGGACCTTCCCCTAAAGCCCAAGAAGGCCTTGCTTCTCTTGGTGGCAGCTGTGCAGTCCACTAATCTCCCCTGAAGGGGTCACTGATAACTCAATGTCCTCTGAGGGGCTTAAAATAAATCAAAAGCCGACAAGCCTTCCAAACACAAAGCACACCCAAGAGATGGGGCTGACCTGGCAGAGCAGGAATCACCTCCTTCACTTTCTAGTGCAGCCTCGGGGCCAAATATGAGGCGGGAAAGGTTTAGGTACCCCAAGGTGAACAGTTTACTCTCCTGCCCGTCTCTGCTCTTGGCTGTCCACTCAAGCCCATCTGAGATCATAATGCTGTTAGAATGAAAAACCCACATGACAATCAAAATTTCCTGCTGAAGGTCTCCCAGGTGCAGGCCATACTGAAGAAGACACACCTCTCTCAGAGGCAGCAATGTGGCCATCTTTTCCTCTTGACACTTCTGTTTACTAGGATGAATGAGCCAGCGTAAGCTTGCAACCAATAATACGTATCTTTAAATGCTTACTGCAGCAAGGAGCTTTCGGCGTGACAGGAGCTAAACACCCAGGAAGGCAGCAGAGTCACAGGCACTGGGCAAATGCTCAAAAAGTGCATGGAAAATGGCATTCCCTGTCTCTACTTAAACTCTCTCTCTCCACCCCTACCTCCCAATCTAACAGCTCACTTTATTAGTTATTCCTTAGAGAAATTGACATAGGAAGTATTCCACTGTGTATTCTGACCTTCTCCCCCGATAATAGAATGATCTCAGCCAGAACAACTCAAACCACAGTGGTTTCACTGTCTGCTGGGTTGTTCCCACCACCCCATCAATGAAAGGCATGAATAAATGCCACTGTAACTTCAAAAAACTGAACCCTGATCACCAGGAAGGTCTGTATTAGGATTAGTAAAATCATGATTTTAAAAATCTTGGTTATGGTATAACTCTGACTCATTCACTGTTTGGATGTCTTAGATTCTCAGTGCCATTCAAAAAGCTGCTGATTTCCCCATCAACCCATTCTTTTCTAAAACCTATTGTGTCCTGCCAAAACCCTACTGTCTCTTTCCTATCTTCCCCAGCTTAGTAAACAGTATCTCCAAGTGACAGTCACAAATCACAGTCATCCTAGACTCTTTGCTGCTTCTCACTTCCGCATCAGATCCTTCAGTGTAAGCCGTTTCGGTACCACGTGCAGAACATAATGGAAGCTGCCCACGTCTTCCCACCTCCACTGACTGTGCCTCGACCTCACATACTTCCCCTCTGCTCCCTCAGTCTGTTGAAAGAGCCCACTAGACATCTGCTTCTTCCTTTCCTACCCTGCCACCTCAGAGATGACGCCTGACCCTGATCTAAAGAAACAACCCAACACTCCACTACTGTCCACATTGTATCATGCTTTATTATCTTCACAGCAACTATCACGACCTGAGAAGGTTTTTCAAACCTAGAATGACTTCTACTATAATAGGATCCTTTCTCAAAGTCTGGGTCTGTAACATTTTGATACTTATTTTTCCCCACTTCTTGGGGGCAATAAAATCAGAGAGCTAGTCACCACTGCCTTGACACAGGGCCTCAATAAAACTTGTTGGATGACTGAATGAATGTTTATTGCTTTATTATCCTTTATGCTCAATTAGGAAAAAAGTACCTGGCTGATTCTCTGGGCATGATCCAAGATCTTTCTTTCCTCCTTCAGACAGTTACAGATGATCATAGACATCAGTATTGGGTCTTCCTGAAAATTATCCTAGACATGGGTTGTTAGAATAAAAGTGAATTAATCTTCAGAATGTTTAAACCACTGTGTAATATACACGGAAATGAGTCTGTTCATCCTCCACTTACTATCCTATATAAGCTGTTTTCGGTAACATCAAAATATTCTTTACACGTATTATGACTAAAACTGCTTTAATTGTCCAACTACGTGCAGGTTCCTAAATTACTTCTTGATTAAAAAAACAAGTATTTTTGTATACAGTTCCTGTAACATTTTTCATTTTCGTTGCTCTTGGGCCCAATTCTCTTGTTACGATCCTGAGACAATGCAAATGATATAAAAGTTATCCAGATTATTCCCCAATTAATCTGATGGTCTCTGCTTTGAATTAGACCAAAGACATTCTTTTCAGTTTTTCTGCTTTCTTGTCAAAGGTAGTTTGCAAAGTACTGGCAATTGTGCCTCTCTTTATAACAGGTATAATCACGTCAACTCTGTAGGAGACGAAATTTCTGTAAAGTTAATCTGGCTTTCCCACTCACTGGTATTATAAAATCATATATACATTCACAGAAGTGGGGGGAAGCTTCTAATTAAGTTGAACAGTCTGGTTGTGTGGACTAAAACAAGACAATGATAGTACTCACCTCCATTAAAACAGAAAAATTCCGTTAATACTGAAATAAAAACAGCAACCAGGCTTATGGGGTGCTGAAAGTACTTATGAAGAACTCCTAAAACTCTGACGTATACTGTCTCCTGCCTGCAACTCCCTTTCACTTTTTCTTCCAAGGGAGGGCAACTCCAGCAGAAGCAAGGCAAGGCGGGGCCCACCACCAGTTCACCACCTCACTCCTGGGCCTCAGAGGCATCAAACCTTTCTGGACTTACTCTTCATCTGTCTACCAAGCACTCAGACTGGACTCATCACTAAAGTTCCTTTGAGCTTTAACATGTTACTACAGCTCACTGCTCTTACCATATAACCCTTTTTATTAATGACTTAAATATCAACAACTTTAAATAAGACAAGACTATAGCACCAAATTTCTCTCAGAACTACTTATGCCTAAGTGACAGCCTGAAGCTTGAAAATTCCTTATGTTTACAAAATGAATTGATATTTTATTTTACTTCTGCTATAAAGTATTAGCCACAGAAAGGCAGTTTATTGATAGTCTCTGTAATTTTCTAAATACCAATGAGAATGTACTCAATAACACTTGCTGAATGAAAAACCTCTCTATGTAAACCTGGAAGCATTTCAACTAAAACACAAAACAAAGGTCATACCTGAAGGTTACGCTTGCTTTTCCTTATGTTATGTTGCAATAAAAAATTATTCTCCAAAGAAAAGCGACTGTATTGATCATCCAACTGCGATAGTAGGTCATGAAAACGGATGGTGGCAAATGAAACATCGTTGGCAGCATGCTCCCTAGGAGAGTCAAAATGTACACATTTTATTTAGATACTACTTCCCTTGCGGCACAGTTGGTAAAGAATCTGCCTGCAATGTGGGAGACCTGGGTTCAATCCCTGGGTTGGGAAGATCCCCTGCAGAAGGGAAAGGCTACCCACTCCAGTATTCTGGCCTGGAGAATTCCATGGACTGTGTAGTCCATGGGGTTGCAAAAAGTCGGACACAACTGAGTGACTTTCACCTTTAAACCAACAAAATAAACACCGTTTTCCATAATGAAATGATTAAAAATAACTTAAAAGTGTTTTCCTGGGTTTTATTCCCTTCTTTTGAAACTGACAATGCTTTTAGCAGCAGGGAGTATAGTATTTCTTTTATGTAACACTAGCATGAACAATTCTAGCATGCCAAGCTTGTGCATAAAGCTATCAATGGTGATTATCTCTGGAGGCAAAAAATCAACAGGAGTCTTCACTTTCTATGTCAAATACTTTCAGAACACTTAAAATATTTGCAATGAGCTAAACAATAAATTTTAAAACAGAACATATATCAGTTTTAAGAGCGATTTCCTTAACTGCATTACTTTATACTTCTCATAAGTGTTCTATAACCTGAATCTTAACTTGGGAAATAATTTGTATCAGCATTATGCAACTTGTCCAAAGCATTTAGAAGGATGTATAATTAAACTAAAAAGTACATCAAATTAATGACTAATGCATTTAGCTTTCTAGAGATATATGACATTTTTCAAGTCAACACTCTTTTTTTGCAACAGATAATCCCAACGGCTACTGACGAGATTCCTCTGCTAGTCGGTGTAGTTCCAAGTCATTCAGTCAACAAGTTATTTTAAAAGTGTAGAAAAACTCCTCCTTCTGTCAGATGAGTTTTCCTTACCAGTCTTGCTTTTCTAGCCACTGTGCCAGATATTGTCTGATTTCCATGGGAAAACTGTCATCATAGAGCTGGTGAACCTGCTCCAGGTATTTGGACTCAAGCTGCTGAAGCTCGTACCACTGGGACATCCTACAGGGAAAGAGAGCACAGATCATAAATGGAAGCCCACAGCTCCAATGAAAGCATGTCTAGCATTGTGCTTCTTCTATATATCTTGCTTAATCAAAACCATAATTTGTCTCAAATATACTTTTCAAATGGATGTCTATATTCCAAAACCTTTTTTATTTGCATTTTGGGTCAATATTTTTCCTTCCCCATAAAATACACGTTCAGGCCTTTGCTCAAATGCTAATGTATCAGGCAAGCCTTCTTTGGCCACCTTATTTAAACCGACCCTACCTCTCACCCCAGAAAATGCTATCCCTCCTCCTTGATGTACTTTTCTCCATTGCCCTTACCACCATCTGACCTAGGACATATTTTCTTTTTTATTTTGATTACTGTCTGTTTTTCCCACTGAAGGGAATGATTTGTCCGGGATAGTGGTAGTGCGAGGTTGGGGAGGGTTTTTCACTGAAGTATCTCCAGAACAGTGCTGGGCATATGGTAGGTGTTCACATGACTTTAAAATGAATCTGCACTTTTATTAATAAGTGGAAGACACTATTTGCTTTAAGATAAATTGCATAAACTTTCCCCAAAACTGCTCTTAGAAATTACAGAACATTTGTAATTTAACTCAAAGGACTTTAAAATGGTACTCTATATATCATGATTCACATGATTAAAATGAATTACTTTTGTTATATATCTTTTAAAAGAGATATTTTCTTCTTTGTCTACTGCACACAACAAAGTTGCACAAAATTCTTAAATCTCAGTAATAATTTTTAAAGACTGAAACTACATTGTTAAATGCAATTTGAAAAGACAAAGCAATACTATCTCTTTAGATAACTGTAAATCAACTTTTACATAGTAGCCTTGAAGATTAAAAATTAAAACAAAAACCTGATTTAAGGAAGTCTGAACATCCATCAGGAAAATGAAAAGCCTCCCTTCATCATAGTGTAAATTAGGACTTATCAGGTTGACCAAAAGGTTCATTCAGGTTTTTGCAACCCAATATATCAGCACACAGCTGACAATATTGTGAGCAGATGTAAGTGAATCTTGTTCTACCAGGCCTGAGGAAAGGCTCTGGATTTTCAAGCAGGGCATGGAAGAATGTATGCATGCTTGACGGCAAGCACATGTGTGCAGGCATGAAGTCATGTCTGCTTCACAAATTTCCTTCCACAGGAAGGCAAGCATATGGTGGGGTCACAAAACTAGTTAAACATCACAAAACATCAGCACAAACGAACCCAAGTCCACACCTTTGGTATACTTGCCGTAGCCATTTGATTTTTCACTTCAAATTTATCTTACCTGAGTGAAAGATTGCAAATTTGCAGTGCTCTCCCTCCCTGCTGCTGCTGCTGTTAAGTCGCTTCAGTCGTGTCCGACTCTGTGAGACCCCACAGATGGCAGCCCACCAGGTTCCTCTGTCCATGGGATTTTCCAGGCAAGAGTACTGGAATGGGGTGCCATCGCCTTCTCCGCTCTCCCTCCCTACTAAGTATCTAAAAAGGATGTGCCTAAAGCAAATACACTGGCCAGACGGTCAACCAGCGGGGGCTGCAACACTCTTCTTAGGGTGAGTGACCACAGGTGACTCACTTTTCTATCAACAGGGTGATTGTTAAGACTGCATGAGCTAATACAGACACAGCACCTGGCACAAAGCAGGCGATCAATAAACTCACGCTAAAAAATCCAGAATCCACTCCATCTCGCAAAACTTGGTACCAACACGGAGTGGCAAGACCATCCCTCAATCACCTGACTTCTTCCTTTCCAGTCTCAAGACATCCTGCCTCCATGCCTCCAACACTATTTCCCAATCCAGCCTTCTGCTGCACACGGGTTTTGACCACATCATTCTCTTGCACAAAATTGCTAGTTTGCCCACTATCCCACTGACTTCCACACTGACACTATTTTCATCCATTCACAAAGCAACTCTGTCACCAAATTATCTACTTTCCTTCCCCTGGCTTCGCCCAACATTTCTGCTTTGCTCCAGCTGTCACTCACCCTTGAAAACAGCTTCCTCATAAATGTTTGCCTCTTTAAATTTTACTAGCATTCAAAGACAGGTACAAATGCTACTTATTCTATAAGCTAAGACATACCAGAGACAATTAAGCTTTCATTGATTTGTGCCTCACTGCATTTTGTATCTCTATTTGGGTGTCAGTCCCTGTTTTCCTTGGTGGCTCAGTGGTAAAGAATCTGCCTGCCAGTGCAGGAGATGCAACACACAGGTTTGATCCGTGGGTCAGGAAGATCCCCTGAAGTAGGAAATGGCAACCCACTCCAGTATTCTTGCCTAGAAAATGCCATGGAAAGAGGAGCCTGGTGGGCTACAGTCTACGGGGTCACAAAGAGTCAGACACAGCTTAGCGACTGAGCATGCACACTGACACCCTGTCTTCCTTAAAAAAACTCTATGATGTCTCCCCTAAATGATGTAAGCTTCAGATTTGCTGAGACTGTCTTTTTTTTTTTTTCCTTTTTAAACATCTTCTGCATTTTGGACAGTGTCCTGCACACAATATATACTCAACAAAAGTCTGTTGAACTGAAATCTAGTAGATGGAATTAGAAAGTAAAGGGCAAACCATATTATGGTACATCAAATTTTAAGTCCTGCATCAAACTGCAAACTGGATTGTGCTTGGGGCTCAAGTCTTATTTCCGTCCCATAAAAACAATCTATCCAACTTATACAAACAATATTTAAAGCACAATCAATCACACCTATTTTTCTTCCCCCAAACTTTTGGTACGAGTCAGAATTTTTTAAAGGCGAACTATATTTTTGGGGGATCTGCAGAACTAATAGTCACTTTTACACTTCACGAGCACATTAAGTTCTTTTACCCTTAAAGAGATATATAATTAAGTTCCAAAGTCACATATTCATTCATTTCCGTTAACATTTACTAACCTGTCACCTTGTGCCCCAGAGAAGGGCTAGGGATTCAACACAAGCAGCAGCTACACACAGCACGTCAGATGCCAAGACTGTTGGGTCTGCATGCACAGGGTGCGTCTAGCTTAGACAGCTCTCTAGGGGTGGCACAGGGCAAATGCAAACTTTCTGCGGAGAGAAGAAAATACGACTCTGCTGGAAGGGGAGGGAAAGAGGTAAACGGGAAGATGCATTGTTGTGGGGGAGGGGCGGGATTCCATTCCACATTTTTTTACTACCAGGGCACGACTGACTGGGGCAACCGTGCCATCACCGGAAACACCTAGGATACGCGTTCTTTTCCAGATGAGGGATTCACCTGCCAGCACTTAAAGGCTTGCGCTCGTAGGGCATCCGTCTACTGGGCCCCGACGAAGCCGGTCCAGGCGCGTCCCACCCAGGCACCCGGAACCTCACGCTCACTCACTCTGCGCGCCGGATCCCGCAGAGATGGGCGAGAGCACAGCCGTGCCTCCTCTCCCAGGTCGCCTCCGCTCTATCTGGGGTCTGACTCGCGTCCTCCCGAGTGCGGCAGGATCTGTCCGCAAACTCAGCGCAGAAAAACGAAAGTACCAGCGGAAAGAAAAGGCAGATCCTGACGCCCCGCCTCCTTCTGCTCCGCCTATCATCGGGCTGCTACAGCGCTCGGCCAATCGGACACGGCTGTTCCCCGCGCGCATCGCCTCCCCCCGGCAGCTGCTCTGCCAACCCGCCGAGTCTTTCCTTAGCCTTCGGGTAGGGCTCGTATCCGGAGGCCTCGAAGCTCAGCTCTGTGTTGCAAGTTAAGGGTTATGTTTACACATACTTTAGAGAACAGCTAAAAGGAAGTTATGTGTTTGCAGAGGCCCAAACTGGGAGATCCTTACATTAGCCCCAAATCTGAAAATTCGAGGCAGAGGACACAGGTGGGACATTGTCGTTCTCGAATCTCAGCTTAGCAGCTGACCTACCTCCACGTTGCTAAACCCGGAAGACGCTTTTCTGTCCTCATGTGACCACTCAGAAACCTTCTGCGCAGCTGACACCTCCATTCTTTAACACTTCTTCGTGGGCCATGATGACAACGTATCTTCCTTGCTCCTTCCTATCTCTCTGCTATTTCTTTCTCCATCTCTGCCACCAAACTGCTCAGTGTTAAGTGTGGTCATGATACATATTTGGTCTCCTTTACCTACACTTCTCAGGTTGTTCTGCGTTGACCTCATCCACAGCATCTGTGTCCTAGATAATGTAGAACTTCTACACCAGTACCGTGTCCACACGACTCGTCTGAGCGCTACACCCACTGTATACAGCCCGCATTTGACTTTCCACTTGGACGTCTGGTGAGCTCTTAAAACTAATTATGTTCAGAACCATCCATCATTTTTCTTCTTAAACCTGCCCTTTTTCTAGAAATAACCCGTGCCAGAAAATTAGGAGTCACCTTTGACATTGTCTTCTCACCACCCACGCCCACACTGGTCCTCAAGCCTTGTTGATTTTTCCTCCTAAATACTTTTCAGGTCTCGTTGCTTCTGGTCATCTGTGCCATTCCCCCCTTTTCTCTCATTTGGATCTTTGCAGTAGATTTCCCAAATGGCTGCCTCACTTCAGTTCTTAACTCCCATTTAATCCATTTACCCTATAGCAGTTTGACTTTTGTTTTTTAATTGCAAAGCAGATCATGTGTTTGCAAACCTGAAAATCCTCTGATGACTTTTTTGAATAAGATCCAAATTTCTTAATGTAACCTATAAAGCCTTGGTTTCCCTATCACTTTCTTTAACCTCATCTTGTGCCACTCTTTCCTTACTTAAGCAGTTTTTTTTTTTTTCCCTGCAAATAAGACAAGCTGTTTCTACAAACTGCTGGTCTTCTCACCAGCAATTCTCCATTTGGAAAACCCCTTGAGCCAATGCCCTTCTCCCAACTTCTTTGCTGGCTAACTTATTTTTTTGTTGTTAGCCACATTGCTAAGTTGTGTCTAACTCTTGCAACTCCATGGACTGTAGCCTGCTAGGCTCCTCTGACCATGGATTTCCCAGGCAGGAAAACTGGAGTGGGTTGCAATTCCTTCTCCAGGGGGGTCTTCTCAACCTAGAAATCAAACCTGTGACTCTGGCACTGGCAGGCAGATTCTTTACCATTGAGCCACCAGGGAAGCCCCAACTCATCTTTTATGTCTCCACTAAAATCTAAATTTAAATGTTACTTCCCCAGATAGGCATCACTGAGGCAAGCCTAGAGTAGGTCTTCTTGGAAGGTATGCACATAAAATCAGTTGGTTCCTCCAACTATTTAATAGATAGAACTTGAATCAAGCCTAGAATAATAAGGCAATTTTGGGTGGGAAAAGGCTGTAAATAATTTCCCTGACATATGTTTATATGTGGGCTTCCTTGGTAGTTCAACTGATTAAGAACCCACCTGCAAGGCAGGAGACCCTGGTTCGATTCCTGGGTTGGGAAGATCCCCTGGAGGAGGGATAGACTATCCACTCCAGTATTCTTGGGCTTCCCTGATGGCTCAGCTGGTAAAGAATCCACCTGCAGTGTGGGAGACCAGGGTTCCATCCCCGAACTGGGAAGATCCCCTGGAGAAGGGAAAGGCTACCCACTCCAGCATTCTGACCTGGGTTGCAAAGAGTCAGACATGACTCAGTGACGTTCACTTTTCATGATTATATGTGTGTCTGTTGTAGTTTTCTCCATTCTCATACCTATATGCTCCTTCTTATCACATGTTCACCCTCACAAAGCCAATATTGAACTGGTGATAACAATGACTCTTGGTACCAAAGTAGCAGCCCTCTGTGTAAAAATATGCTAGGACTCCACCCTCCAAAAAGTCCTTCCCCTCCTACTTACACCCTGCACTAAGGGCCCACACAGTGTTTGAGAAAAGCTGACTCTAGGACGGGTAGATAATATGTTAAACATATATATTTTTTCTGGTATTATAAAATTTACACAGAGACTAGCTTCAGTCTTGACATGTTGATATCTGCAAGTAGGATGTTTCTCTTTGGCTCTCCACATTCTGGTTGTCATCAGATTCTATGGAAGTTTCCTTCCCTACGTCTTTAACTGCCTTAATTTTCCCATCATTGACGATACCCCACTGTAGGTCTTCCTCAATCTAGAACTGGAAGATGCCAGTTACACTACCTTTTTCCTGTCCCTTTGCCCTCCACTGTACTCGCCAAATTGTTGTTTAGTCACTCGGTCAAGTCTGACTCTTTTGCGACCCCATGGACTGTAGCCTGCCAGGCTCCTCTGTCCATGGGATTTCCCAAGCAAGAACACTGTAGTGGGTTACCATTTCCTTCTCTAGGATATCTTGTCCATCCAGGGATCAAACCCATGTCTCCTGCATTAACCGAATTAAATTCTCTCAAACACCTCGTTTATAGTCATTCCCTGCTTAAAAGTCTTGGCAACTCTCATCGCATTTATGACAAACACAAACTTTGCCTGCTAGTCTGGACCCGCTACAGAATGTCCCTAACATGTTTCAGGGTGGTGGGTTACTTTTTTTATAATTTTATTTTCTTCCACAAAGGTCCATTACGGGCACTAGTACTTTCGTAATCCAGACACCCTCACGAACACCTTGTGAGCTTGTGTGCTTTCAGGCGAGCAGCCCAGGGCCCGCCCAGGATGAGGTACAGTAGAGGAGGTGCCAACTGTCAAACGCTGATAAGTTTCCAATAACAGCCTGCCTAGCGCTCGGCGGGAGGGAGGCGACTGCTCGGAAGAGCCGTCCCACGTGCTTTCGGGGAAATAGCCTGGGAGCGAGAAGCAGCAGGACTGAGAGGAAACCGAAAAGCGAAAGTAGAGACGGAGGGAGCAGTACGCAGGCGCGGCCCAGGGGCTTTCCAGCTGACCGCCCGCTGCGCCGCGGGTACCGCCCCCCTCGCCCCTCGCAGCCTCCGGGAGGGCGACATCCGTACATTGCTTAAGGGGCTGGAAAACTTACCCCATTCTCTTCCATCTTTCCTTTCTTCCGGTGGTCTGGAGATGTCAGGGTTTTTTCTCCCTCACTTCTCTATCCACACAGTCTGCACACATGCTAACTCAGACCTTACTAGTCTTTCAAGCTCTGACCGCCACCCACCTGGGCTAGTTCCCATTTAACCAGAAATGGGGTGGGGATGCGGGGAGGCTGGCTGTTTCTTCAACTGTCCTTTTCTAGATCTGCCAAGAGGACTTGCCTTTTTTCCCTGGCGTCTTCTCACCGCCCCCACCTTCCCCTTTCTGGTGATTATACCAGCGGGAGTAGGGAAGAAGTGTAATGAAGGAGAACAATCTAGTCACTGGACCATGATTTCGAACGTTTGGCAGGCCCAGGAAAAATCGTTTTGGTCCAGCCTGCTACCTGTGTGACTTATTGAATGGTTCTAGGAGGCATGAACTGGATTTTTTGGACTCTGCTCAACCACTCTTAAAGGGCTGTATCTACTTAGGGGACCAACCTAGGACCTCCAGTGTGTGAAGGGACCCACCTGACTGAACCACTATCTCCAGACCTCCTGAGAGTGAGCCCCAGTCCCCAGAGCTGCAAGAACACTTTACATAATTCCAAGAATACAAATGGACATCTGTTTCCCCCTCTTAATAGAGGACAGGAGCCATTATATAATTTGCAGGCTCAGCGCAAAATGCAAACAAGTAGCCCCTTATTCAGACTTATGAAGAATTTCAAGAAGGCAGGCAGAGCACCATATCAGGCGTGGAGCCTCTTGAGTGTTCTGCCCTGTACAGATGTGCAAAGTTGCGCACCCATGAGGTTCCTAATAGAGGAATTGCGTGGAGGGGAGATTTCTTCTGTAGAGACCTCCTTACATATTTGCTTAAATGAAAACTTAGATATAGTGAAGCATTATAACACCGCTCCTTCCCAAAGCATTTGCAATAAAATCCAGTGCCTTCCTCCTTCCCTGTAGCGCCCTACACCCTCTGATCTTGCCTCTTTCTCCTGCACATCTCGTCCCTCTTTCTCCATGCTCCTCCGTGCTCCACACTCTGTAGCCTCTTTCTGTTCCTCAGGTACCCCCAGCTTTTACCTGCCTGCATCCTAAGAATGTGTATGCTCTTCCTGTGTTCCCAGCTGTGGAATGAACTTGCCTCTTCTCATTCTTTAGGTCTCAGCTCAGATGTCATTGCCTCAGAGAGACCTCTGACCATTTCTTTCAGTTACTCTATATCACATTTACATTCTTCACAGCACTTGTTAAATCTGTCCTTCATTATTTACTTGACTGTTTTCATCTCTCCTCACAACCGAGGGACTTTGCGCTGTCTCATCTCGGGTTCCGTGAGAGAATTAAGCCTAATGCCCGAGGCATCTGTGTATGACTTACCTTCTCTCCTGTTTCTCTAGAATGGCACTATGTACTATCCTTGGGAGAATTGAAAAGATAGTCAAGCAACTCACTTTGTGTCTTTAGGGCTCAGGGAGGAAACCCTAATTGCAAAAAGCAATGCCTTTTTAAATAAACAGCGCTGGGATAAGGACTCACAAGTTAAGTCAACCATTCAGACTTCAGCACAGGCTCCAAACCTTTTGAGCCAGAATTGAGGGCGAGGAGGATTAAGAACAGCTGTATTCTGAAAGATGTGCGTGAGAGCACTACTTCTCCACACCCCTCAAACTTTTCCATCTCCACCCTGTGTGGATGGCCTCTGGGGTTCTTTCCATCTGCAGCAGCCTGTGAGACGTCTAAATGGATGACGGTCAAGCCTAAAGTCGGAGAGTGTTGTGTGAGATTTTTATGGGGCTGGGAGTAGTAAAGGCAAAGAGTTTAATGAAGGGGAATTAAGGGTACATTTCAGGAACATTTGATTCATCTGCGAGTAAACAGATGCTTGGGATGTTAGGCACACATAAAACACCTAAATTAAAGGGAAGTTACAGTGAGCTAGTGGACAGTCTGATTCCAGAGCATTTCTATTGTGTTTGAAAGTCATGAATGAGGTGAAGTAGAAAAAACGTCCTATGTTTGAGCAGTGGCAAGTGTGTTTTGATTAATCAGTTTGAAGTATAATATTTGAGACTGTTCCACAATTGTAGAGTTTGGAGGATTATAGAGGAAGTTCTAGCTTTCAGGCAGATCAAGCAGCAAAGGAAAGAAAAGAACGAAGTATTGCTCTATATTTCCTTTGGTTCAAACACTGAATCATTAACAAATATTTGTTAATACTAAGAGGCACACTGTGGTAGATTTTAGGGAAATAACTGTGAACCAGGCGTTCTTGGTCCTTGTACATACAGAGCTTGCTTAGAGTCTAATGAAGACAGATGTTTGCCAAACATTTACAACCAAGGTGGTAAGAGTGGTGCTGGGTGAGGTGGAGGATATGGAGGAGGCATGATGTGAGCTGAGCCCTACACGTGTGTACCTGCATGTGTGTGTGTGTGTGTCTGTGTGTGTGTGTGTTGGGCAAGAAGGCTTTTCAAAGCCTGAAAGATGTGTGAATGTTACTGAGATGAGAGGGTAGGTGGGTTGGGTTTTGAGATCTGAGAGGATACAGCAGAGGGAGGCAATAGTAAGTATGAGCCATCAAAGAAACTAAAAGTAGTTCAGTCTTATGTATATTTTGAAGGATTAGAAGCTATTGTTGGGGAGAAACGTTGAGAAATGAATTGAAGACTGAGAAGAGACTAGAGGATATATGATTTTGGAAAGATCTATTGAGAATTAGAGCCTTCATCCAGAGCTGGGATTCTTAACTAATTTTTTTGTGCCGTGGACCCCTTTTGGCAGTCTGATGAAACCTATGAACTCTTTCAAAAATTAATGTATTTTGTTGAATAAAATAAAACACATAAGATTAAACAGGAAAACAACTACAATGAAACAGATCAAAATATTAATACCAACTTTGCAATAAGTAATATAAATGCTTCTTTATTAATGGCATCGAGTAAGATCTAGCAGTAGGTCTGGATGAATGCAATTTCAAAATTATGCTTAGCATAAGCAATATTTTGAGATAAGTGTAACAACTGTAATGTGACAAAAATGTGGTGTGATTTATGGTTTGTTATCTTTACTCTTAATTGAAGGAAACTCTAAGTTTCTGTTTGAAGTTTGGGAAAATAAAGCTCTCACTTTGCCATTCAAACTCCGGAATTCTATGTTTACAGCCAAGTTACAAACTGTCAACACATGGTGCCACGAGCCCTTTGAAGATCTTAAGCAGGAAGGTAAATGATCTGATTTAAGTAAAGCCCTCTGTCTACGTAGAAGGCCACCCGGAATTCATTGTTGTATTTACTCTAAGGATATTTTCGTGAAATCTAGCAGTAGGTCTGGATGAATGCAATTGCATGATGTTTTTGTAGTGTCCTCTTTGTGAGGACTCTGGTGGAAAAATATTCTAGGTCTTACACATCCATACACATACAACTGTATGGGTTTACCGGAAAAGGGTGAATTTTATTATGTGTAAATTATGCTTCAATGAGCCAGACTTTTAGAACTGCAGTCAGTCAAATCAATCAGTGTTTACAGTTCATTTGGAAAAAGTAAAAAGAGTCGGACCGAAATTGGAGTGTGTGCACATGGAGGGCAGTTTGCTCAGTCTGGACAATGATTGTCTGCTGCTGGAACTCCTAATTCCGTGCCTGCTATTGCAGGGAATGCATGGGCCCCCTGCACCATCTGAGGGACAGAAAACCCCCTCAGCTTTCCCAGACGTGGCTCCTTCTTGATGGTTCCTTGGGGAGCCTTCCTGACTACATTACAACTTGAAGAAATCCACTGGCAGCTGCCTTCTTTAACCATTTATTCCAGATAAACACATTGCTATTGAGTACAGTTGGTCAAAGTGTGTGTTGACATTATAAGGAGTTTGCAATGGAATTAGGAAAATGGACATCTGTGATTGGTCTTGGATGGTTGAGGGGAGAAGTGAAAATAATTAATACTTTGAAAATAAATTTACATTTTGCTTCTATACATGCTGCTTATTTGCTACTCAGTTCAGTTCAGTTCAGTCGCTCAGTCGTGTCTGACTCTTTGCGACTGATGAATTGCAGCATGCCAGGCCTCCCAGTCCATCACCAACTCCCGGAATTTACTCAAACTCATGTCCATCAAGTCGGTGACGCCATCCAGCCATCTCATCCTCCGTCGTCCCCTTCTCCTCCTGCCCCCAATCCCTCCCAGCATCAGGGTCTTTTCCAATGAGTCAACTCTTTGCACGAGGTGGCCAGAGTATCGGAGTTTCAGCTTTAGCATCAGTCCTTCCAATGAACACCCAGGACTGATCTCCTTTAGGATAGACTGGTTAGATCTCCTTGCAGTCCAAGGGACTCTCAAGAGTCTTCTCCAACACCACAGTTCAAAAGCATCAATTCTTCAGCACTCAGCTTTCTTCATAGTCCAACTCTCACATCCATACATGACCACTAGAAAAACCATAGCCTTGACTAGATGGACCTTTGTTGGCAAAGTAATGTCTCTGCTTTTGAATATGCTATCTAGGTTCGTCATAACTTTCCTTCCAAGGAGTAAGCGTCTTTTAATTTCATGGCTGCAATCATCATCTACAGTGATTCTGGAGCCCCCCAAAATAAAGTCTGACACTGTTTCCACTGTTTCCCCATCTATTTCCCATGAAGTGATAGGACCAGATGCCATGATCTTTGTTTTCTGAATGTTGAGCTTTAAGCCAACTTTTTCACTCTCCACTTTCACTTTCACCAAGAGGCTTTGTAGTTCCTCTTCACTTTCTGCCATAAGGGTGGTGTCATCTGCATATCTGAGGTTATTGATATTTCTCTCGGCAATCTTGATTCCAGCTTGTGATTCTTCCAGCCCAGCATTTCTCATGATGTACTCTGCATAGATGTTAAATAAGCAGGGTGACAATATACAGCCTTGATGTACTCCTTTTCCTATTTGGAACCAGTCTGTTGTTCCATGTCCAGTTCTAACTGTTGCTTCCTGACCTGCATATAGATTTCTCAAGAGGCAGGTCAGGTGGTCTGGTATTCCCATGTCTTTCAGAGTTTTCCACAGTTTATTGTGATCCACACAGTCAAAACCTTTGGCGTAGTCAGTAAAGCAGAAATAGATGTTTTTCTGAAACCCTATTGCTTTTTCAATGATCCAGCGGATGTTGGCAATTTGTTCTCTGGTTCCTCTGCCTTTTCTAAAACCAGCTTGAACATCTGGAAGTTCACGGTTCACATATTGCTGAAGCCTGGCTTGGAGAATTTTGAGCATTACTTTACTAGCGTGTGAGATGAGTACAATTGTGCAGTAGTTTGAGCATTCTTTGGCATTGCCTTTCTTTGGGATTGGAATGAAAACTGACCTTTTCCAGTCCTGTGGCCACTGCTGAGCTTTCCAAATTTGCTGGCATATTGAGTGCAGCACTTTCACAGCATCATCTTTCAGAATTTGAAATAGCTCAACTGGAATTCCATCACCTCCACTAGCTTTGTTCATAGTGATGCTTTCTAAGGCCCACTTGACTTCACATTCCAGGATGTCTGGCTCTAGGTGAGTGATCACACCATGATTGTCTGGGTCATGAAGATCTTTTTTGTACAGTTCTTCTGTGTATTCTTGCCACCTCTTGTTAATATCTTCTGCTTCTGTTAGGTCCATACCGTTTCTGTCCTTTATCGAGCCCATCTTTGCATGAACTGTTTCCCTTGGTATGTCTAATTTTCTTGAAGAGATCTCTAGTCTTTCCCATTCTGTTGTCTTCCTCTATTTCTTTGCATTGATCGCTGAGGAAGACTTCCTTATCTCTCCTTGCTATTCTTTAGAACTCTGCATTCAGATGCTTGTATCTTTCCTTTTCTCCTTTGCTTTTCACTTCTCTTCTTTTCACAGCTATTTGTAAGGCCTCCCCAGACAGCCATTTTGCTTTTTTACATTTCTTTTCCATGGGGATGGTCTTGATCCCTGTCTCCTATACAATGTCACGAACCTCAGTCCATAGTTCATCAGGCACTCTATCAGATCTAGTCCCTTAAATCTGTTTCTCACTTCCACTGTATAATCATAAGGGATTTGATTTAGGTCATACCTAAATGGTCTAGTGGTTTTCCCTATTTTCTTCAATTTAGTCAGCAAAAAAAAATATTGTGTAAATGTGGTCTAGATTCCCTTCACGTTGCATTTCCATCTCATGCAGCATACCCTATCCTGATCTAAATAGGTATCCCTAGGAATTCCCTAACAGAACCCTATTACTCCCACAAAGATGGTTTTTGGAATGTGAGACTCACACCCCTAAGGGTGTGAGTCTTTACCCTGGAGTCAAGAACTTGATTTTGATTTTCTGAATCTAAATTAAAAAGTCACTTATTGGACTCATCCTTACTATGATTTCTGCCTCTGTTATGGGGAGGAAACTACAAATGTTCTTGTACATCAACTAAGGTGGCTGTGACCACATATGAAACCTTGACATTCTTCTGCCAGGCTCTCTGTTTACAATCTTTTCAAAATTTCTTCTGAAATAAGCTAAGAGTCATCATACTTTTAATATTTTCCACAGAATAAAAAGCTCCTGCAGCATTTTTTGATATCTAAATCCAACTATTTATGAGTATTTCCTGGTAAGGAATTACCTCCTTAAAGATAAAACTATAATGTTCATTTTATAGTTCTAAGGGCTTCCCTGGTAGCTTAGACAGTAAAGAATCGGCCTACAATGCAGGAGACCTGGGTATTCTTGCCTGGAAAATCCCACAGACAGAGGATCCTGGCGGGCTACGGTTCATGGGGTCACAAAAAGTCAGACATGACTGAATGACTAATACTTTTGGTTTCACTTATAGTTCTAAATATTTCCTCCACTTCTGCTGTCAATTAATATATTTGAATTTCAGAGAACTTGGCTTGTGGAGAGAAGTAGAGACTGGAAAATGCACCTTGAATTAGCTTGTGGTCCTACATCAAACTGACACCTTCACCCAAAGAATACTGTCAAGAGCTTGCAAAAGAGTAAGAGGAGTGGCCTTGGGACAGGTGCAAAGTTTCTCCCATAGAGTAATCTAGGATCATGTGGGTGGGTATAAAGGATCAGAGATAGGATGGAGCTCAGTTGTGTCCAACTGTTCATGACTCTTTGGACTGTAGCCTGCCAGGTTCCTCTTCTGTGGATTTTTCAGGCAAGAATTCTGGAGTGAGTCATCGTTTCCATCTCCAGGGGATCTTCCTGACCCAGGGATCAAACCCACATCTCCTGCATTGCAGGTGGATTCTTTACCTACTGTGGCATTGGAGAAGTCCAAGGGAGAAGGCAGGTTATATTAAAAGCTTTTTTTTCTTTGAAATCTTCTCCATCAAACATTAGCTTCTTCTTGTTTGACCACCTAGAAGATGGGAAATGGGTGAGAGAACTTAGAGAGGAGTCCCCCACAAGGAACTGTCATCTCTGACTGCAGTCAGGGTTTACTTTGGACACCAGCCTCAGGACTTTAGGTAGCTGGTCATGGCTGATACTTCAGTATCAGGACTTCCTCACCTGGCTCAGCAGCTTCTCTGGAGCCTGGAGACATGGAGAGCTCCCCAGGGCCCAGGCACTGGGAGGGCCCACACTGTTACTAGGGTCAGCAGCTGGGCAGTGGCACCACTAAGCATCCAGTCCCGGCAAAGGAAAGATCAAAGTAGATCTGTAGCCCATATACATATATTATCATTCAGTCAACCACTCCCTTCCTGCATCACCAAGGATGGAGCACCTCATCCTAAATTCCTTCCTCCAGGCTCAAGTTGGATTCATGAGACCAGAGACCATTAGAGCTGGGAAGGACCATAGCCTACCTAGTCCAACCTCTTCTAGAGGTGAAGAACATACAACCCAGTGATCAAATTACTAACCAAGGCCAGTGTTGTTATTTTCGTCTTGGTCTTCATTTCATGGGAGTTTTACCCATACATCTGCTTTCAGTGTAATTTGCCTGAGATTTGCCACCATGGATGACTCTGGATCCTTCCCCCTAATAGGAGAGGTGTCCCTGGCAGTGATGCCAGCAGCTGTGAATCCTGAAGCTGGAACAGTGCTGACACGGCAACCAAGAGGCTTCCTAATTCACCTGGGAATTGCTGCTGTTAATGCCCTGTTGTTGCTTCCATCTTGTATCCAGTGTGATGACTCTTACTTGCGAGAACTCAGGACATTCGCTTATTCAGTTTCCATCAAGCCTTCCTGCTGGTTTGTGAGTAATGTGTATGTGACTTTGTTATTTTTCACTTATTGTGCAATCTTTGCACTTAAATCTTCTAGAGTCAAAATCATAAGTAACACAACAGAAAAAAAAACCAGAAATGAAACACATACAAATGAGTCTTTCATTAATATTATATTAACACTTGTTTCTTAAAGTGTTTTATCTCACAAGTTTATCAGAAGCTTGGGTCTCTAGCATTTCAATGACATTCCCATTTGGGTGTATCATAAGAATGAGAAGAAAGCTTCATATTTAATCATTTCCTAGAAACTGGTATATACAAAGCTGAAGAAACCAGATATGATTGTCGGCAAAGATCAGTCTTTAAAACTTTTTCATTAGCTTCCTTCTTTTGAGTGTCAAGAGTTTATCTTGTCATTCGGCAGAATAGGGAGACTTCATCTAAAATTGAAAAATGAAAAGAACCTTTGAGCAAACTATTGTTTTGCAAATATGTCACCGTTTCTTAGGTAAACATTCTCTTGTCTACTAAATACATACTTTACTTCATAATCTTTCTCCCAATTAACTACAGTACTTGCAAAAGTAACTGAGGTTGGTCAATCTAAAATAAAAGGCATTTTTTAAATAAATAAAAGCTATTTTTAAGAAGGCCTATTCATCCTACAAAAACATAATGAAGAATTGAGTGTAAAATGTAACAAAAGTTCTCTTATAACTGAATGATTTAAGGATGACTAACACTGGAGAGTAAGTTTTTCATCCCTGGAAATTTTCAAGAGAAAAACTAAACACCACTTGATTTATAGCCAGATATAAATTTCTTGGGGCTCATGGTCTCTGCAAGACGCTATTATTCTGATGTACATGCATCCTCATGTAATTGGAGTTTTGAACTGCTTGACAATATTGGGGGACAATAATAGACTGCATCCTAGAGCATATAGTTGCATTTAACACTATGATTTAGTTCTCAAAAAAGCATTTTTATGCTGCTATTGATTGTTGTTCATATACTACTTGAAGAAGCTCCCAGGACAGGACAAATGAGGCAATAATCAAGAAAAATTGGCATTTTTGGTGCTTGAACTGCTAACATAAATATTATACTAGACTTACATATCTAATGACTGATATGTGTTATCTTATAAAGGGGGGACAGTGGTAGGGACTGGTGGGGCTGATGGTGGAAGTAGGGATGAAGTGTACTTAGGTGGGGAGGTATACAGGGATATTTTGCCTTTGGGCAGCTTTTGATGGGAGACCTTAAAGCAGTTCAAGTCAGCATAGGTGTCTGCTTTCAATGCCCACAGTAAGAGCAACACATAGAACCATATAGACATCCCTTGTATTAGGTCCATGAATCAAGGCAAATTGGAAGTGGTCAAACAGGAGATGGCAAGAGTGAACGTTGACATTCTAGGAATCAGCAAACAAAAATGGACTGGAATGGGTGAATTTAACTCAAATGACCATTATATCTACTACTGTGGGCAAGAATCCCTTAGAAGAAATGGAGTAGCCATTATGGTCAACAAAAGAGTCCAAAATGCAGTACTTCGATGCAATCTCAAAAACAACAGAATGATCTCTGTTCATTTCCAAGGCAAACCATTCGATATCACAGTAATCCAAGCCTATGCCCCAACCAGTAACACTGAAGAAGCGGAAGTTGAATGGTTCTATGAAGACCTACAAGACCTTTTAGAACTAACACCCAAAAAAGATGTCCTTTTCATTATAGGGGACTGGAATGCAAAAGTAGGAAGTCAAGAAACAACTGGGGTAACAGGCAAGTCTGGCCTTGGAATACGGAATGAAGCAGGGCAAAGACTAATAGAGTTTTGCCAAGAGAATGCACTGGTCATACCAAACACCCTCTTTCAACAACACAAGGGAAGACTCTACACATGGACATCACCAGATGGTCAACACCGAATCAGATTGATTATATTCTTTGCAGCCAAAGATGGAGAAGCTCTATATAGTCAGCAAAAACAAGACCAGGAGCTGACTGTGGCTCAGATCATGAATTCCTTATTGCTAAATTCAGACTTAAATTGAAGAAAGTAGGGAAAACCACTAGACCATTCAGGTATGACCTAAATCAAATCCCTTATGACTATACAGTGGAAGTGAGAAATAGATTTAAGGGACTAGATATGATAGATAGCATGCCTGATGAACTATGGACAGAGGTTCATGATATTGTACAGGAGACAGGGATCAAGACCATCCCCATGGAAAAGAAATGCAAAAAAGCAAAATGGCTGTCTGGGGAGGCCTTACAAATAGCTGTGAAAAGAAGAGAAGTGAAAAGCAAAGGAGAAAAGGAAAGATATAAGCATCTGAATTCAGAGTTCCAAAGAATAGCAAGGAGAGATAAGGAAGTCTTCCTCAGCGATCAATGCAAAGAAATAGAGGAAAACAACAGAATGGGAAAGACTAGAGATCTCTTCAAGAAAATTAGACATACCAAGGGAACAGTTCATGCAAAGATGGGCTCGATAAAAGACAGAAACGGTATGGACCTAACAGAAGCAGAAAATATTAAGAAGAGGTGGCAAGAATGCAAAGAACTGTACAAAAAAGATCTTCATGACCCAGATAATCACAATGGTGTGATCATTCACCTAGAGCCAGACATCCTGGAATGTGAAGTCAAGTGGGCCTTAGAAAGCATCACTATGAACAAAGCTAATGGAGGTGACAAAATTCCAGTTGAGCTATTTCAAATTCTGAAAGATGATGCTGTGAAAGTGCTGCACTCAATATGCCAGCAAATTTGGAAAGCTCAGCAGTGGCCACAGGACTGGAAAAGGTCAGTTTTCATTCCAATCCCAAAGAAAGGCAATGCCAAAGAATGCTCAAACTACTGCACAATTGCACTCATCTCACACGCTAGTGAAGTAATGCTCAAAATTCTCCAAGCCAGGCTTCAACAGTATGTGAACCGTGAACTTCCAGATGTTCAAGCTGGTTTTAGAAAAGGCAGAGGAACCAGAGATCAAATTGCCAACGTCTGCTGGATCATCAGAAAAGCAAGAGAGTTCCAGAAAAACATCTATTTCTGCTTTATTGACTATGCCAAAGCTTTTGACTGTGTGGATCACAATAAACTGTGGAAAATTCTGAAAGAGATGGGAATACCAGACCACCTGACCTGCCTCTTGAGAAACCTATATGCAGGTCAGGAAGCAACAGTTAGAACTGGACATGGAACAACAAACCGGTTCCAAATAGCAAAAGAAGTAAATCAAGGCTGTATATTGTCACCCTGCTTATTTAACTTCTATGCAGAGTACATCATGAGAAATGCTGGGCTGGAAGAATCACAAGCTGGAATCAAGATTGCCAAGAGAAATATCAATAACCTCAGATATGCAGATGACACCACCCTTATGGCAGAAAGTGAAGAGGAACTAAAAAGACTCTTGATGAAAGTGAAAGTGGAGAGTGAAAATGTTGGCTTAAAGCTCAACATTCAGAAAACGAAGATCATGGCATGTGGTCCCATCAATTCATGGGAAATAGATGGGGAAACAGTGGAAACAGTGTCAGACTTTATTTTGGGGGGCTCCAAAATCACTACAGATGGTGATTGCAGCCATGAAATTAAAAGACGCTTACTCCTTGGAAGGAAAGTTATGACCAACTTAGATAGCATATTCAAAAGCAGAGACATTACTTTGCCAACAAAGGTCCATCTAGTCAAGGCTATGGTTTTTCCAGTGGTCATGTATGGATGTGAGAGTTGGACTATGAAGAAAGCTGAGTGCCAAAGAATTGATGCTTTTGAACTGTGTTGTTGGAGAATATTCTTGAGAGTCCCTGGACTGCAAGGAGATCTAACCAGTCTATCCTAAAGGAGATCAGTCCTGGGTGTTCATTGGAAGGACTGATGCTAAAGCTGAAACTCCAATAGTTTGGCCACCTCATGCGAAGAATTAACTGATGCCAAAAGACCCTGATGCTGGGAGGGACTGGGGGCAGGAGGAGAAGGGAACAACAGAGGATGAGATGGCTGGATGGCATCACGAACTCGATGGACATGAGTTTGAGTAAATTCCGGGAGTTGATGATGGACTAGGAGGCCTGGCGTGCTGCGATTCATGGGGTCACAAAGAGTCGGACAGGACCGAGCTACTGAACTGAACTCTATTATGCTCATGGGTTTGTTCTGACAAATGTGTTTTCTCACTGCCCCGGCATATCTTCACCCCCCTTTAATTCACACACCATCTTCACTCCTGAGAAATGCCCTTGACAGCAGTGAAAAGAAAGGGAACATACTGCAGTTTCGATTGTTGTGGGACTCAGGTTTTCTCTCAGCACTGCATATACACTTGGCGACATGGGAAGAAGGTCTGATGGAGAATGTGGCTCTGTAGAATCACTTCGGCTTGAAGAGGTAACAGAGTAAATATTGAAGAGGATTAAACATAACAGCTTGTGGTGACTTACTGTGTTAGCAACTGTTAGGGCCCAGAGGAAGCCACCCCAAAATGTGCCTCAGTGGCATATTGGTTATTTTGAATTAAATGATTTAAGTTACTTTAAAAAGATGCAAAGCAGGAGGGACACTCAGACCCTTGTCTCTGCCTGCTGGGAAGCAGGAACTAAGTCTCTTCTGTGAGAGGTGCCCTCCCAGTTCTGGAGGTAGAAGAACATCCTTTTTGCTAGAGATAGGGGATTCATTTGGGCCTAAGATGCCTGTACAAGCCTGGACCTTGTTACTTCTTTAATTTAATATCCCAGACCCAAACTCTGTTTAGATTCTTTACTACTTGAGCACCCAAAGCGTAAGTATCTTTTTCCTGTCAATTCCTCATAAAGTTATTGATTTTTTGGTGTGCAAAAAGTATAAAAGCTGCCTGTTTTGGCCACTTCTTAAGTCCCATTTCTATGAGAATTCTATGAACATCAATTAAAATGTTTTCCTTTTTCCTGTTAATCTGCCTTGTATCAATTTTATTATTAGTCCAGTCACAAGAACTTGAGGGGGTAATTTCTACCTCCCCAAAAGAACCTTTTTAGGGTTTCTTTTATTGTGACACTGAGATTATTGAATTTCAAATAATTCATCATTTGAAAACAGAGCACTCAGCCCACTAGGGAATAAATGGCATATGAACTGAACTGAAACGGCAACATTAGAATTCCTTCATGATGGACTGTGGTATATCCTAAAGACTTATGGGTTAAAGAAAATGGGACATTGAGCATTAAAATGCTTTATTCTAATTTAGATGTATGCTGTTTTATCCTTAAGTTCCCAGCTTTTTCGATAAGTTTAATAATAATTATCTTATATGTGGCTAAGATTACTTACATTGTTGAGATGGGGATAAAAACAGAAGGGACATAACCTTTGTCTCCCTTTTCTGTTGGTCTTGAAACTGGAAAAGAAGAGCATGTTGGGGGAAAATATTATTATTGATAAAATTATAAATCTACAAAAGGTTCAGTAATGCTAAAAGGAAGAGAGATAATATAACTGTTTAGTGATTCACGTTTTTCAGTTGAATAGATGAAACGACATTTCACATGAGCACAAAATGTGCAAGAAGAGAAAAACAAATCTCTTGGCAGGCCTGATCTAACTTCACATATTAATGGTCTGAAATAAGTGAGCAAAATTGGGAATCAACTATATTACCTGTTCTCCATGTAGTATTTAAGTTTAATTATAAGGACAGATATATTCATGGATTGGGGATTTATAGCAATGCAGTTCTTTTCATTAAAACTGACTCCAATTATAGTATTATAATGACACAAAGTTTTGAAGCACAGACTTCAGTGTTAAAAGTACAATATTACTGCATTGTAGTAGCAGTAATATTGTGTGCAATCCTCACCCTCAAATTTCTCTGGTTTACTCTATTGATCCAGTTGTAAGGACCAACTGTAATTTTTCAAGTGTAATCTGTTGCATTGACATTTATTATTTCATTTGATCAGATATAGAAACAATTAAAAGCCTCAAGGTTTTTGTGGCTGTTGTCTTTTGCTAGTTTCAGAAGGGGATGAAGGAGGGTGGCAGCAAGTCACTGCCGTGAGTGACAACTGTGCCATATTCCTCAAGATGATGCTCATATATTAAGTTGCTATGGATGACTGTTTTAATGTCTTGTATATACTTCTGGGCTTCCCTGGTGGCTCAGACAGTAAAGAAACTGCCTGCAATGCAGGAGACCTGGGTTTGTAACTTGGGTCTGGAAGATCCTCTGGTGAAGGAAATGGCTACCCACTCTAGTATTCTTGCCTGGAGAATTCCACGGACAGAGGAGCCTAGCGGGCTACAGTCCACGTGGTCACAAAGAGTCAGACGTGACTGAGTGACTGACACGTTCACACATTCACATATATACTTCATTTAAAGAAACAGAATGGTAAACATATTACAATTCGCTAGTTCGTGAATGTTCTTTTCACGTATCCAACAAATATTTACCAAATGCCTATTTTGTCCAGGTATTGTTTTCAGCCCTTTACATACAACCAGGAAAGGCAGGCATGTCAAGACTTGTTATTGATAGGCTGGAAGGTGGGGATGAAGCATAAAGACCCCCTTGTCCCCTCCCTGGCAAAGGAACAACAGTCTCTGAGTTGTGAGACTACAGTAAGTAGAAAATACAAAGCTCATCAACTCTGAGCTTCTTTTGTAGGAAAGGAAAACAGCCTTGCCTGACTTTTAACAGCTTTCTAACCATTACTTCTTCTTTCTTTTCTCCTCCCCAGGCATAGAGGTAAAATTAGTGCCACTCCTACTTTAGAAGGGAGAAAAAGGAAACTATCTGTGGCTGAGAAGCTCCCATAGCCATGGTGAAGTCTAGCTACTGATTACTAACCACTCTGCTAGCTGGACAATCCCTGCTGTTCTTTTCAGGAACTGCTCACACACTACTTCATGTCTAAGGCTTGATCTTATAATGATCAAAGTCAACATAAAGAGAGGAACTTCATTTACTTTACTCCAATCTGAGATTGTTCTCCAAAATCTTAAGAAGAAAAAGCAAATGGAAAGAACCTAACCTTCGCATGGCTGGGAGCTGTAGTGTTTACTGAAGGCTTTGTCTTTGGGAATATCAGGATAGAGGTACTTCAGAGGGTTTTCAGGGATGTTTTCAGCCATAATAACCTTGTAGTCTCGAAGGATGTCAGCAAACGGCAGGGCGGACAGCCGGCCTTTGTTGTAGGGTTCCACGGAATGGAATCTTACTTCTCCTGGAAAAAGAGAAAACAGAGGTAATATTCAGGATCCTGCAAGCATTCTTTGTGGCCATTTTTCCAGCCTACGTTCTCTTCATGTCACTGGTTATAAAACAAGGCCAGCCCTTCTCTACATCTGTAGAATACAGATGGCCACACGATAGAGGACACCCACATAGGCTGTGAGAAAGTCATGCTACATTCTTCTGGAACAACCGTAACAATTAATATTCAAACCCACCAAACACATGAGAAATAGAACAACAGGCCACACACTTCTGAAGATGGAAAGACCAATAACCAAACTCAATGCTAATTTCACATGAATAAATAATAGTGAGCATGTACCGTTTTCAGAATGGTCCACCCAGGTGAAAGTTATTCCTCCAAGGTGGCTTTCACTGAATCTTAACAAAAAGGTCCCAGGCATTTTATCCTTTAGTAAGAGTCGTTCCTTTTCTTTGCTAACAAAGCCCATGATGTACCTAAAAATAGAACATGGCACAGTTTCATCTGATCAAAGAATGTAATTTGTTGCATTCACAAAGAACAGACCTGGATTTATTTTGATATAATCAAAAGTCAATAATGTCTAAAATACTCTTATACAGATTAAATATCAATATGTGATGAAGAATGTAAGAAACTGCAACTATTTTCCATTCTATGACACTAAATATGCTTATGAAGGAAAGAAAAGAAAAAGTGACTACTGTAAACAAAGAAGCTATGAACAGTGGAGTGCATGCATCTTTTCAGGTTAGAGTTTTTGTCTTCTCTGAATATAAGCCCAGGAGTGGGAATGTTGGATCACAAGGAAGCTCTATTTTTATTTTTTAAAGAAATCTCTACTATGTACAACAGTCAAGATATGAAAGCAACATAAGTGACCATCAACAGACAACTGGCTCAAGAAGATGTAGTATAATATATATATATATCATATATATAAAACATATATATGATATATATACATACGATGCAATCTTAGCAATTTAATAAATGAAATACTGCCATTTGCAGCAACATGGATGGATCTAGAGAATATCATACTAAGTGAAGTAAGTCAAACACAAATATTATATGATATCACATATGTGCAATCTAAAAAATAATATAAATGAATTTATTTACAAAACAGAAACAGACTCACAGATATAGAAAACAAACTTATGGTTACCAAAGGGGGAAGTGGGGTGAGGGGAGGGATAAATTAGGATTTATGTTGGAATTAACATATACATACTACTGTATATGAAAGAAATAACCAACAAAGACCTATTGTATAGCACATGGAACTATATGCAATATTTTGTAATAACATATAAGGGAAAATGATCTAAAAAGGAATATATATGTACAACTGAATCACTGTGCTATACACCTGAAACTAACAAGATGTAAATCAACTACTCTTCAATTTTTAAAAAACTGACAGTATAAAAATAAGAATTGAATGAATTCATAATGAAAAATATAATCTTCCATATTATTCCATGGAACTTACCCATCAATCCAAAGGGGAAGAATGTGTTTCTTAATTAGGTCTAAAATTGCTTCAAGCCAGGTCCAAAAGGTAAATGATTTACCAGGCAAGTGTTCCTATTGGAATAAACAAACATGTTAGGACAATAATTGTGTCAACAGTAATGTTGGTATGATAGTTCAAGTTACTTTTTCCAGTGAAATATTTATTTTAAATGAGAAAACACTTTAGAGGTTCTTGTTAAAATAACCTTATCAAGAAAACCCTCAAAATCTCAAATTATGATAATGGAGGCTTAAAAAAGAACACTAAAAAAAAAAATGTAAATGATACTATCCTTTCCCCATCTGTACCTTGCAGAACTTGGCCCAGGTGAGATGACCATCATTGTAGCTAGACTGGACTAAAATGAAAGAAAAGAATGAGATTGAGATTTTTATTAAACAGTTAGACTCTTCAATTTGGTGCTCAATTTGAATTGTCCTCCCCCAAGCATTTCCTAAGCACCTGCTATGGGTTTGGAGTGTATTTAATGCTAGAAACAGTAAAAATAAGATGTCATGAAAATTTTTATCCAGGAAAGAAACTCTTCGATGGAGGAGCTAAAGATAGCCTTAGGAAGTGGGTTGGTGTCTAGAACCAGGCCTCCATGAATGGATAGGATATAAATTGTCAAAGAAGGAAGAGGCTGCTCCAGTAGCAAAAATAATGTAGGTTGAGGCATCGTGGATATGAACAAGGCTTATATATGAGACCATAAGAGCAGCCTAAGAATAATTTGATGAAGATCTGAAAAAATATGGCTGCTATTTATACTATATATTTAAAAGCTTTATTCACTCATTAACAAACATTTATTGAATGCCTGCTAGTGTGGTTTATGAATTAAATAGGATCAAAAACAATATTTACATTAAGTAAATTTTGTAATGTTCCCAATTTATTTAAACATCAAGTGCTCAGATAGTAGATCCAAGGGCAACCCAGCATCCCTTTTCAGTCAAGTTTATCCAAATCACACATGACTCACTGCTGCTAATCAAATACATCTTTGGCTGTACTTCAACTAGAAATGTATACAAATTCAATTTTAACTCTTTTCTTGGTGCTAAATGTGTTCACCCTAGGTTTGTCAAAACATTCATATCTTCTAAAATTCTTTTAGAAAAAACTTACACTGTAGTCACTATATGGAGTACCAATGACTACTTTGCAAACTTTAGACATAGTCGTCAAAACTGAAATTTTCCTGCTATGAAGAATTAACTATGACCAGGCACTTCCCTGGTGGCTCAGATGGTAAAGAATCTGCCTGCAATGCAGGAGACCCAGGATTCCATCCCTGGGTTGGGAAGATCTCCTGGAGAAGGAAGGGGCTACCCACTCCAGTATTCTTGCCTAGAAAAATCCATAGAGGATACAGTCCATGGGATCCCAGAGTCAGACATGACTCAGTGACTACCACTTTCACTTTCACTTTGGGTAGTTTTTTAAATTTCAAATAAATTTCCTGACCCTGGGATCAGCTGTTTTCCAGTTGGTTAATAACCACTGTAATATTAATACGAAAGATCAAGGCACCATTAAGGCTTCACAGTACATTCAGTGGAAATGGCATAAAGAATATCCTAGAGAGTACAGTGCCAAGTAGAAAGGAAGGTACTTTAGAACTGGACAGTCCTGGCCTGCATCTTGTTTTTACTACGTAACACCTGTGGCAAGTCATTTAACCTCTGAACTTAGGTATCCTCATGTATAGAATGGATAGAATATAAACAATAGAACAATGAGTTATCCTCAATATTCTGCCTTAAGGAATTTCTGTGAGAAGGAAAATGTAGCATTTAGCCCTATATCCAGCAATATAGTAGGCACTCAATAAATTGTGATGAGCATTATTACTATTAATAGTAATATCACCCTCATTCTTTAAAACTCTTGAGTACGAGAAACAGGGGCAAGTCCTCCATATATGCCAGCTCTTACCTGTTAGCTTCTCGGCCAGCATGTTGAGCTGATCTGAGTTCAGGCCACGACCAACGTATGATGAAAACTGCCAGCTCATCACTTCCAGGAGTTGACTCAAAGTGGCAGATGGAGGATTATTAAAGAAAACCAAGTTCTGAAACAGAGTTGTATTGATGATTGTATGTATTAATCACACTGAATGTGATTAATTGCAGCTCAATATATAAGGTTCCTGATTTAAACTTTTCAGGTTAACCTAAGTTAAAAATACAAATCTATTGTCTCATCTCTGTTGTGCTTTTAAATTGACTGATTTTGTCTTTTTCTAAAGAGTTCCTGGTTCTTTGAGTCTAATGTAATATATGGTTCTATCTTATCCCTAAAGGAATCATTGGGCAGCTCTTTAACTTTCCCTGGACTATAGACTATCATCAATCAACTCATACAAGTACTTAACACTGTCCAACAAATAACTAAACAGATACTCTCTTCTGAAATAATATTAATCTTTTAAAAAATATTTATTTTTGGCTGTGCTGGGTCTTCACTGCAGCGCGTGGGCTCTTAGTTGCTGCAAGTAAGTAGTCTTTCTCTAGTTGTGAACGGGGGCTGCTCTCTAGTTGTGGCACACAGGCTTCAGCAGTTGTGGTTCACAGGCTCAGTTGCCTCAAAGCATATGAGATCTTAGTTCCCAGACCAGGGATCAATCCTGTGTCCCTGGCATTGGCAGGTGGACTCTTAACCATTGGACCACTGGACGAGGGAAGTCCCCTGAAATAATATCAATCTTAAACCAAACTTGTATCATGATATTTAATTGGTTTATCATGGGTTGCTGCTGCTAAGTCGCTTCAGCCGTGTCCGACTCTGTGCGACCCCATAGACGGCAGCCCACCAGGCTCCCCTGTCCCTGGGATCCTCCAGGCAAGAATACTGGAGTGGGTTGCCATTTCCTTCTCCAACGCATGAAAGTGAAAAGTGAAAGTGAAGTCGCTCAGTCGTGTCCGACTCCTAGCGACCCCATGGACTGCAGCCTACAGGGCTCCTCCGTCCATGGGATTTTCCAGGCAAGAGTACTGGAGTGGGCTGCCATTGCCTTCTGGTTTAGTACAAGTTATATCTTGATCAGAAGAAGCATTCCAAAGCACAAAAATAGTTAAGTCCCAGGCTAAGGAAAGGAATCCTGTAATATGAATTCATAATTAACTTGGGACTCCTGTTTTAGGATTCTCTTTTCTAATATTGTTCTAGACAAGAGGATCTTTTGTATGATCAACTGCAAAAGATCAACTGTTTATAACAGCAACTGGGTCAACAATGGCAGAACAGAAGACTTCACCTCAGATTACTGGAAAGGAGAAGGTGAGAAAGTCAAGAAAGATATTTTAAGGAAGAAGGTGGGGGAGGAATTAAGAAATCCTTTGCAATATGGGGAGAAGGCCTTTGGCAGACATGAACCAAGCTGGGCAGCAAGAAAAGAAACCAATTCAAGAGACTTCAGAAGGTGGGAATAAAAGAAGACATGGCTTTCTGTAAGAAGGAGTGAGAGACAGGAGAGGGAAGAGTAGAGAGAAAGAATTTCCTTGAACATGATGATTATATCTGGACAAATGACCAAAATGCATAGAACATAATTAAGATCTAGGAGCTTAGGTTTTGAAGCAGAATAGTTAAGAGAAGCCAGAGTTAGCTGTTATGCTGAACTCTGTAAGCTGGCTGTGCATTTACGTGTTAGGAGCTGTATATGAAATACATCTCCAGGTTCCTTATCTAAAACTAGAGCAGAATCTGAGATGCTAAAGCAGATATCTTTGGTGGCTTTCTCATAGAAGAAGGATGCTGAAGAAAGCTAAGGGTGGTGGCACTGCACTCTGAGGCTAGTCCATCTCCTTCTTATATCCTGGAATTGGATGAAATGTTCTAAACGTGTAGTTTCTAATGGAGACATTAAATCTCAGAAGTGTTGGCTGTTATTGACTTTACAGACCAGGTAACTTTTCAGAAATATTCTAGAAATAACTTTGGGAGAAATATCAATAACCTCAGATATACAGATGACACCACCCTTATGGCAGAAAGCGAAGAACTAAAGCACCTCTTGATGAAAGTGAAAGAGGACAGTGAAAAAATTGGCTTAAAACTCAACATTCAGAAAATGATTTTAAAGTCATGGCATCTGGTCCCATCTTCATGGCAAATAGATGGGGAAACAATGGAAACAGTGTCAGACTTTATTTTTTGGGCTCCCAAATCACTGCAAATTAAAAGGCACTTGCTCCTTGGAAGAAAAGCTATGACCAACCTAGACAACATATTAAAAAGCAGAGACATTACTTTGCCAACAAAGGTCCATCTAGTTAAAGCTAAGGTTTTTCCAGTAGTCATGAACAGATGTGAGAGTTCAACCATAAAGGAAGCTGAGCGCCAAAGAACTGATACTTTTGAACTATAATATTGGAGAAGACTTGAGAATCTCTTGGACTGCAAGGAGATCCAACCAGTCCATCCTAAAGGAAATCAGTCCTGAATATTCATTAGAAGGACTGATGCTGAAGCTGAAACTCCAATACTTTGGCCACCTGATGCGAAGAACTGACTCATTTGAAAAGACCCTGATGCTGGGAAAGATTGAAGGCAGGAGGAGAAGGGGATGACAGAGGATGAGATAGTTGAAAGGCATCACCGACTCAATGGACATGAGTTAGTTTGAGTGAGCTCTGGGAGTTGGTGATATAGAAGCCTGGCGTGCTACAGTCCACGGGGTTGGGAAGAGTTGGACTGAGTGACGAACTTTTCTAATGAGTTCTGTTCTTCTCACTGCAGGCTGAGAGGAAGCAAGGCACAGGACACTGTGCACAGCCTTCCTCTCTGCAGTTAATCTGACTCAGATGCAGGGCACCAGAGGATGAGAAGTTACAAGGCTGAGGCATTTTCTATGCTGTTTTCTTATTAAGCACATTAGACAAAAGGGAGGGAATGCTTGGAGCTGACTCATTATGACTATTCCTACTGCTAGGACCCGAGGTAGACAAATTCTTCCCTTTGGAAGGCACATTTACTTTGCATCAAGAAGAAATAGTTATTTACATCTGATCTATTTTCTCTAGACCTTGGTGGTTTCCAGGACGACACACTGGGGTTTTGTTAAGAGAGAATGGAGGGAAATCCTGACTCATCTTTTTTGCCACGCCCTGCCTTGGTGGTCTTAATAGAAGCTCTTTTAAGAAGTGCTTCTACTCTCTACTTCCTTTGAAACTTGAGACCAATTTTTCATCCATATCTTAAATAACCACCAGATGGCATTAGAAGCCAATTTGAGCCTAAAATGGATTTAAATCTATAATCAACTTGAAAATCTGTAGTGTTGTTAGGTGAGATTGGTGAAAATGCTAGTCACTTATTTGAAACCAATTCTCGACCTTTGTGGAAGAGCCAGTGTGGAGAGGGTGTGGCCAGAAGTAGTTGAGGAGGTAAACACAGCAGTCAGACCTCAAATTTTGGAGAAGGGATTCTCCAGAGTCATGTGAACAGAGCAACTGGATGTCCCTAGAACCCTCTGTGATGCACAGAGTTGGGAACTGACCAGACCTCAGAAATAAAGAACATCTGTATGTCACTTCTGCTAGCCAGAACTCTCTCATGGTCCAAGTATATCAGAACATGTTATTTTAAATATGACACAAGGGAAGAATCACACAACTGAATATATTGGAGTTTTGAAATAAACAACCCACAAAGATATGCCAAAATTTATACACACACATACACTCATACCTTTTGGGGCACATGGGTTTTGTTGACCATAAAACAAACCAAATGGAATTAAAGGGGGAGAAACAAGAATAGGGTCTCTACCTGGGAATCGTTGGTTGACACATTGTACCAAATGATGGATGCCCAAGCATTAGGTAACTGACTGACGTTGGAAATCATCACCACAGGTAATGAGCAGGTCTGGTTTTTTTTTAAAAGAAAGGCACAGTTATTACAGGTAGTAGCATCTTACATTGATTTTATACTTGGGTCTTTCCCCTAAAGGGCCGTCTCAAGTCAACCCCACTCCTCCAATCCTGGTGTCTACACTGCTTTGGTACTAAAATGATTCATGAAGGCAGTGGAACCATCTGAGCATACATGAGTCAAAGTACAGGGAGCAAAGAAGCAATAAAAATAGGGATCCTTTCAGAGTGCTTGGTCAGTCGGCTCCAATATCTTCCCTGATATTATGTAGATATTTTTAACTTTCTTGTATCATGTACTGCCAAAAATATAACTAGAGCTTGTATTGACTTAGCAACTTTCTTAATAAGTTACATCAAAGAATCTAATTTAAAATTTATCTCTGGAATGGATTAATATATTCAAATTATGATCTAACATCTCATTAATGTCAGTATCAGATATGGGGATTTTAGAGGGAGAGGTGCATGACCTTGGAATACAGAACACTATGGGAGACAGAGCTGCTGCCTCTATTGTCATAGCACTCAGCTTAGTACTGTTGGTGCTAACGATCTCAACCTTATGGAACAAACAGGCTTCACAGATTCATCTGGGAAACTAATCAACTTACATTAGTCCCTTCGCATGAACAGAAGTTATATTGTTTGTAGACAGTGAAATGCCCACTTGAGGAACTCAACAGCTCATGGAAGCAGACATTTAGGGAAAAGGGATGAAGGAATCTCTGGAAAATTTTATAAATATGTTCACATTCATTAAGATACAAGAGTGAAGGCAGAATGCTAAGATAATCTATTCTACAAATAGGACCATATTCAGGTGTATGAAGTTGTGTTTATCCATTCATGCACTCATTCATTCATTTACTCAACAAATGTTGAGCATCTGTTATATGTCAGGCACTGTGCTGGGCACTGGTAATGGAAGGATAAAGGTGTGATATCCTGCCTTCAAGGAGCTCATTGTTAATTATGTTCAATTTAATTCCCCATTTCTTGATTCCTTCTTTGAGTTCAGTGGTGATTGTTGTCAGAGAATCAAAACAATGTGCTATTAATGTTCCTATCATTGGTCTTTGCTCATCACACTATAAATACCTTTCTTCTGAGGCAATTTTATGTACAAATTAAAATTTTGAAATCATACATGACATGATTCAAGTATATTTATTTCTCTTTAAGCTTTCCACTGAGTATCTGTGACTCTGGGAATCCCAGAAAACAAACAAATATACAGTCTCAGCAACAAATTATTCAATATGTATTGAATTATAACGACTGAGGTTTTATCATTTATATATATATATAATTAAAAAATTATTTTTTGGCCATACCACATAGCTTGTGAGATCTTAGTTCTCTGACCAGGAAACAAACCTGGGCCCTTGGCAATAAGAGTGTGGAGTCCTAAACACTGGACAACCAGGGAATTCCCTTATCATTTATATTTAATCAGAATAATATATGCTGACTAATGAGTGAATATTTCACATATTGATTTCCTAAATTACAACAAAAATAATGAATAACGAACGTACTAAAACCTAGAAAATATTGGGTTTTCATCTTCAAATACTAACCAATTCCTGAAAATGTTATTAGTAAATACTAAATATTCCTTGAAACACCTACCTCCAAATCTATGGTCAGTCCATAGAGGCAGATCTGTGTCTCAAATGTTATGGAATGAAGCTCCTCAGTCACCATGTGACAGCCCTAAGGGGGAAAGAAATAAATTGTTATCTTACAAATGCATACACGTGTGTGCTAAGTCACTTCAGTCGTGACTCTCTGCCACTCTGTGTATGGACTGTAGCCCGCCAGGCTCCTCTGTCTATGGGAATCCTCCAGGCAAGAATACTGGAGAGGGTTGCCATGTCCTCCTCCAGGGGATCTTCCCCACCCAGGGATTGAACCTGTGTGTCTTATGTCTCCTGCAATGACAAGTAGGTTCTTTACCACTAGTGCCAACTGGGAAGCCTTCTACAAATGTGTATAGTTGTTACCTATTATTAGATGTGCTTTTATAAAAACTAACAACTTTTTAAAGTATAAAGTATAAAATACCCTCAAACATCTTCTGTTATGGAACATTCCTTATTTTAAAAAGTCAAAAGATATACAGAGTTTGAGAAATCTTCCTTTACACAAACGAATGATATTGTTTCCAAAACAATTTCTAGCTTCAACAATTCCAGCATATTTTCATCAGTTGAAATCCAGATAAGTTGCTCTCTATTTTTACTTTTGGAAATTTGTCCTTTTGACTTATCAACTATTAACAAAAGAAAGCCAGATGTGTGTAGCTATAACAAAAACAAGTCAGTATCATAATGGATTTTTTAAAAGCAATATCAAACATGGTTAAACATGGTTAAGTGGGAAAAATATGTACTTTCCTCAGCTTCTTCCAGAAACTTCAATAAAGTAACAACTGGGGTTTTGTTTACTTTCCAATAAAATAAAACTGTAGCCTAGGTCTGGGAGTGAAAGCTAGGGGAGTCTGGAGTGAGGGTGGCAGTTAGGGGCTGTGTGTTTCAGAACCAGGGGTGGAAGCATTGAGCCCCCAGAAGCTGGAGAATGAGGGCTAAACAGGAGGGGTAGTTACTAGCCTCAGCCTAGGCAATGAGGTTCCCAACTTCCCTGACCCTGGTGGGGTTTTGGTTAGTTAATACATCCAGTGCTTGCATTACTATGATTATTAAAAAAAAATGTTAACAGCTGAACCATGTAACAGTATGATTGTATTTCCATTCTTATATTATTTTTAGTTTTCCCTGGACTTATTAGTTGCCTCAGACGTTTTACTTAATCAATTTGTTTTATCTACCTGTTACTAATGTTACCCGAAATACTGAATATATTAAATAAACTAAATGCTATACAATAATATTGTAAAAAATGGGTAAAATTCATGTGTATGAAGAGCTGGTATATAAGAGCCATAGTTTAATTTAAAATAGATAACCATCAAGGACCTACTGTACAGAACAGGGAACTCTGCTCAATATTACATAACAACCTAAACAGGAAAAGAATTTGAAAAAGAATAGATACATGTATATGCATAACTGAATCATTTTGCTGCACACCTGAAACTAACACAACACTCAGGGATCCAATCCAGGTCCCCTGTACTGCAGGCAGATGCTTTCACCATCTGAGCCAGCAGGGAAGCCCCTAATCAATCATACTGCAGTATAGAATAAAAAGTTTTTAAAAAAGAGAGCCACAGCTTAATCTTTTTCTAGGAATAATTCAGAAGTATAGAAAATAAAAATATCAAGAAATATCAGTATGATCTTAACATAATATTTAGAACTCAAAAAGTGATCACCTCCGAGGAGTGGGTTTGGAGTGGGAAGGAATGGGACAAAAACTGCTGTTTTTCCCAGGATGAAATCTGACAGAAACTTGCTGTATGCCAGAACCAGCAGTACTGTCATCATCTAAGAGCTTGTTAGAAAAATAGCTTCTCTGGCCTCTTTCCAGGCCCACTGAACCAGATTCTGCATTTTAACAAGAAGCCCAGGTGGAATTTATGAGGCAATTATTCTCAATATGATGTATCCACATTGTGTTTAGTCTCAAAAGGGATGTAGAAAAATTGGAGATGATATAGAAAGCTTAAACGATTTAAAAAATAAGTCCTGTGGGAACATATGAGCAGAAGTGGAATTATCTAGATTAGAAAAGTCAGGGTGGGGTTGTGGGTGGCTGAGTCAGCTCTGAAAGGGAGCTCTTGCTACTGAATATAGTTAATAACAAGCTGGAGTCCTTTTGTGTTAAATTTTTAAAAAAAGTTCTAATATGATGATATGAATGACAACTACAAGAGGAAGATTTTATTGACAATGCTGCTGCTGCTGCTAAGTCACTTCAGTCATGTGCAATCCCATAGACGGCAGCCCACCAGACTTCCCCGTCCCTGGGATTCTCCAGGCAAGAACACTGGAGTGGGTTGCCATTTCCTTCTCCAATGCATGAAAGTGAAAAGTGAAAGTGAAGTCGTTCAGTCGTGTCCAACTCTTAGCAACCCCATGGTCTGCAGCCTTCAGGAGGGAGGTTAAAATAGGATTTGTTACTGAGAAAAACTCCTCTTTCCCTTGGGCCAGAGCATTGTGGTACCTTCCAGTGCCCGGAGGTGTAGATTGACTCAGTGAGACTGCTTCTTACAGATTAGTAGAAAGTTATGTTACTGAAAGTTCTTTCGAAAATTCTCTTAGACCACCCCTAAAATTACTCCAAACTCACCAAACGACCAGCCCCCTCCCCCAATTTACTTATTATGTAGAACTAAATTGTTCTTCCTTTGATTGACCATGAGATGAAACGGTCATCTTTAGGCACCAAGTTAACAAAAACCACATTTTTTTTTAAAACAACAGAAAATCTCACTGCCCTCTGGGAGGAGGTGTTTACACTATGCAAAGTGAGACAACAGAAGAATCCACAAGCCCATGGTCACTAACGGGTGCCACTCACATTCTCACTGAGTTCAGCGGTGGAAAGGATACAAGCCTGTGTTTGTACATTTGAACAGAACATTTGAGAGGCCTGCGGCAAGCACACAGAGGGAGATCACATACCATATGTCTAAATATTTAGCCTTTATAAATCAAGTTAACAAACGTTAAAATATGGGCTAGTCTCCTGCCTCAACAGCTAAGCTTTCACATGACCTAATTGGCCAGGTTTTAACTCCTCAAAGTCCTGCTGAAATATCCTGGCCTGGGGAGAGCATGACCTTCTGGGACCACTCCCATCCTTCTTTCTTATTCCTCTGTGAGGGGCTGACCTGACGAGTGTGGCCCTGAGGCCTCTCCTCATGCCTGGAAATGTTTGCACTGACGGTTTCATCTGTGCTTGAGAGAGCAGACCTGGGGAAAAGGCCTTGTACAGCCCTGAAAGTGGGCTTGAGGTCTTCTGGGCTGGGAATCCTGAAGCCCTGGGCTCTGGTGAGCACATGGCCTTGACTACCCAGACATCTCTCTCTGTGGGGAGGGCCACAGTGGGAGGACTGCCGAAGGGAGGCTTTGGATTTCTTATCCCTCCTTCATTCTAATCTCTGCAGTTTAATTTGTTTAATTAAATGTGTGTGTGTGTGTGTATAATAACAATTCATCATGGATATAATTCCCTCACACCTTTGGGTTATGGCACTTGTGTGCTCACTAGTCCAAGTGGCAAGAGTCTCTCAAAGTGTAAGAAATCAGGGCTCTGCAGAGCAGTGACACACAGGGTTGTCCATTAACTTTGGAACAAGACTCTGTACTTTAAATATTACTTTGTTGAACCGTAATGTGGATGGTGAGAGGTTTACATAGGGATTCAAACTAATTTCCAGTGTTTGCTTTAAACTTTTGATGCAACTGTGAGGTACATTTAGAATGCAATTCAACAAAGAAGCTGACATCAGCTTCAACATGTCTATCAACAATATACAAGACTGGAGGAGAGCAGCTCTGACAGAAGACAGGGTCATTAGCTTTCCAAGCTCGCATGGCCACCAGTCATAGTCTTTATTATTTTATCAGTGCAGTCCAAGCTAGAGACACTATTCAATCTCACATTCCCAGGGTCCATTCCTTACAGACTGAAAATATCATAGATAAGATGTACCATTAATGTTTGTATTAAAAGCCATTTCAACCATCTGAGATGATTATAGATTTAAAATATCCATAGTTTTGATATTTATATTAATGACATTGATGATATAACTGGATTGACTGTATGGCACTTTTAAAGAAAAGTACCCACTGGATAATCTGCTAAGAAAGTGAAAAACTGGCTAAACAACCTGACCAGGGCTCCACCTAGGGAAATATATGGAACCTAATGAAAGGCAGGTATAGATGTCACCATATTCTTTTTGTTACCTCTGTGCATGCATGTTGAGTCACTTCAGTCATGTCCAACTCTTTGCGACCCTATGGACTATAGCCAGCCAAGCTCCTCTGTCCATAGGATTCTCCAGGCAAGAATATTGGAGTGGGTTACCATGGCCTTTTCCAGGGGATCTTCCTGACTCAGGGATTGAACCCATGTCTCTTATGTCTCCTGCATTGGCAGGCAGGTTCTTTACCACTGCACCACCTGGGAAGTCCCCAATAGAGTAGGACATTGTTGTTTATCTTGCTCATCTCTTAACAAGCCATAATCTATGATAATGTTGCACATGGAAAACTATGTGGAATAGAAAACAACTGCAATAATCCATTCGCTTAATGAGTATTTGCTGAGTCCCTATCATGCATTAGACCCTGGCCTAAATCCTGGGAAACAATAATAAGAGGGAAAAAAATGGTACAGTCATATGAGAGAGAGATCTTAATCACAGAATCATAGGAAATAAATTTAAAGCAACAACTAATTCTCAATCCATAAAATAAAGGGAATGTATGGAAGATATTGCCAAAAAAAAAAAAATCTATGTTTCTAGTGTTATTTGTGCACCAGTCTTTGTCTTTAAAAAGCATTGCAACTACTTAAATTAGTTCAGAAGGCAATCGACTTCCTGTGAAAATGCTTGAGCCAGTTGGAGTATGAGTGGTGGATCTGTGTTTGAGAACACTGAACCTTGAAAGAACATCTGTTTGGCTATTCTGTTAAATGAAACTCAAGTCAGCCAGGCTTTACTAATAGCTTCTTTGTGCTTCATGACTTTCCACCACATAAACAAAATTACCTAACACCTCAGTCTGTGGCTAAAACTGTCATTTATCAGTTAAAGCCTACTGACAGAACAAACTCAAGAGACTGCAATTTCAGCCTCCCTGTTCAAATAGTTTCTGCCATTTCAACAATCACTCTCAAGCCAGATCTTAGGACCTCCAGGAAAGGCTGCTTCCTGGGAATGTTTATTTTATAGAGATAGACTGAAGCTTTCACCAAGTTTGGCAACTTGCTAGACGATGGATTCTTATCTTCAGCATGATTATTGCAAGGAAAAAACAAAGGTGGGAGAAAGAAGCAGTAATTGAAAACCTTGAATTTGTGACAGCATGTCAACAGATTCCTCATTCCAAAGCAAATCTTTTAAATTAAATGCATTTTGAAAAATTACCTGATTCTCTGCTGCACTTCTGAGGATTATAGAATCTCTGTCAAAGGAGTTTCAGACATTGTGTAGTCTAATGGTTCTAAAATCTTTTTTTTTTAACCCTGGAACATGTTCTTAGAAGTAAATTTCCCACCTGGACCCCTATCTGTAAAATACTTAAAATAGGGCTGATTGATTGAAATAGGGGTGGAAAGTCCAGAGCTCCACCGCTCACCAAACCAAAACCAAAGAGGGGACTTCGCTGGTCTTCCTAGCCTTCTAGGGACAGCATGGGTCTAGAGTAACTTCCTTCTTTCACCCAGTGCTCCTGAGAGGAGCCCCTGCGCATCCCGAAGTTCACTTCTGCCCAGATAATCTCAGAGTCAAACGCCAGGGGGCGCTGAAGTTCGAAAGAGGTTTGGATTGGCAGGCTTGAGGAAACTGTTATGGTATGTTCTCAATCATTTAAAGAGTATTCAATCTAACCTCTCTAAAGTAGGAGAGGAGGACGAAAGTTGGGCAAGTTGTAGGGCAGCAGGCATTCGGAGTAGACATGCAAGCCTATAAAAGGGGTGTACATAGTGGTCTGAGGTTTCATGGACCTGGACCCAGAAGAGGAACATGCTCAGTGGCCCTTAAAGGGAATGTTTCCAGCAGAACACCTGGCAGGTGGGCGGAGAAGGGATGTTACGGATTCGTAGTTTATCCTAAGCCAGGAACCACCTTTAGAGTCATTTCCGCACCTGTTACGGAGGGGGCAGCCTGGAGGGCTGATCAAGAAGCCCATGGTAGACAGCTGCACAGCACATTGCAGTTGACTCTCACACACTTCATCCTGTTTGGTCCTCACAACTACCCTATGAAGTGCAGACGAACATGAAACCATTTTATAGTTAAGGAAGTTGGGAGTTAGTGAGGTAAAGTAGCTGGTGTAAGGTCAGCTGCCTGTAAGAGGCAGAGCCATCGGCAGTGCTATTTCCACTATTGTACCAATGTGCACAGGAGATACAGGAGCAGCGAGAGTTTTCTTGGGAAGCATGATTTTAAATTCTTCTAAACTTTGTAAGGATTCTGGTGTGAGGTAGCTACATGATTTCTGAGCAGGTGGGTAAAGTGAGGAAAACAGTAGCTTAAACAGAGGAAAGAATGAGATGCTCTCCACAAACCTGCAGAGATCTTTCTTATAGGAATCCCAGCAAATGCGTGTGTGTGTGTGTGATGAGATAAAGGGGTCAAAGCAGAGTGACAACCATCAAGGCCTCTGTGTGTGTGTATGTGATGAAATAGGTCAAAGCCGAGTGACAACCATCATGGCCTCTGTGTGTGTGTGTGTGTGTGATGATATAAAGAGGTCAAAGCCGAGTGACAACCATCATGGCCTCTATATATGTGTGTGTGTGATAAGAGGTCAAAGTGCAGTGACAACCATCATGGCCTCTGTGCATGTGTGTGGGTATGTGTGTGTGGGTGTATGAGTGAGTGTGATGAGCTAAAGAGGTCAAAGCGAATGTCAACCATCACAGCCTCTCCCAGGGAAGGTTTTGTGACTCCAGAGGCAGCGTGGCACAGTGGCCAAAAGCATGGACCCAGGAGCCAGATTGCTGAGGTTTGAGTCTAAGCCCGAGCACTCAGTGCCTCAGTTTCCCTGGCCGAAACAAGAATGACACTAAATCATGTAGCTATCTCACACCAGAACCCTTACAAAGTTTAGAGGAATTTAAAATCATGCTTCCCAAGAAAACTCTCGCTGCTCCTGTATCTCCTGTGCACACTGGTACAGTAGTGGAAATAGCACTGCCGACGGTCTCTACCTCCTGGCACTGTTGAGACAGTTACATCAGTCAATGCCAGCGAAGCTGTTAGACAGTGCGATACAGAGTAAATGCCACAAAAGGATTTGTCAAGTAAGTTCTTATCAGGCTATGAACTCCTGCTGCAGGTACATAGATAAGCGATAAGCAACAGCTACTGTCTGAAATTTGAAATGAGGTTATAACATCCTGGCTTCCCGTTCTCCCTAAATTTTGGTTACTGCAATTCCTGGCCCCATGACTTTGTGAATCCCACTTAATCACCAGATCCTCCCCCACTCTTTCCTGACTCTCCTTTTGTCACCCCTAAGTTTGGCCAAGCTCCTGACTCCCATCTCATCTTTCTGAGTCCACTGCATATATTGTGTGACTTTTCAATGGTTCCTATAGCACATACAACAGCATTCAAGTCTATGGTTTGTTTTGAATGTACCGAGGAGTCATATTAAAATTCTGTCAACAGGGGGAGCTCAAAGAACAACTTAAAATAAAATTATCCAGTTCCAGCAAACTTGGGGGGGAAAAAAGAAAATCATTCTGATAGAACTGCATGATTTTGTTATTAATCAGAAAATGAGAGGAAATAAATTCAAAATGAGATAAATAGGCAGTGTTAATGAGACATTGTTTTTCTATAGTGGAAGCTGATTTACTTAGATCTCTGTCTCTAGAGAAATTCAAGTAGACTCTGATTTTACATTCACAAAGATGACAAAGTACTGAAAAATTCAGCTATTTAATTTATTCCCACTTGATTTGTTTTCCTTAAGAAGAGTTTAGAAGCCTTGTGCTTAGTAAATACTATTCAGAGAGGTCACTGCATGAAATGCTGTTTGCAACTTCGGTGAAAATTCCAAGATTTGTGAAACAGACTTTTATTTGTAATGTGCTAATGTTTTAATTAGGAAGTTTAGAAAACCGTTATGGATTTCTCTAAGGTGGGAAGAATACCCCCTATTTGTTTGGTTTATTAGAATATTCTTAAACTCAAAAGCTTTGTTCCTGTTGTATCTGGGCTGAGAAACCTGTTTGACAGTCTGCTGTAAGCCAAGGTTGTACCTTGGGAAGAAAGCTTAGCTCATCCTTGGTGGAGTGGCAAGAGAACTTTAAGACATGGGTAAGAGAATGACGAATTCTTGGAAGGGAAAAATGTAGAGCATGAAAACTGTTGTGATGGGTCTTTGTGGTTTTGTGGGGTGGGCTAGATCGGCTGTAATCGAATGCTAGATTTATAAAGTGTATTTTCTTCCAAATAATTTGAAGAAATTTCTCATAGAGTTGTAACACTAAAGCTAGGAGATTTAATCCATACCAACCATACCAGAAATAAGCCTCATTGCTTTCTAATTGCATCATGTAGGTGGTCTTACACATGCAGTTTCTCTGAGCATGGAGCATTGGGCATTATGACTCTATCTCTTAGAGGAAAAAAATGCAATATTTCTCTATCAGATCATTTGCCAAGGGTCATATTTTCAGTCACTGTCAGAATGGACTCAAGCCCAGGTTTTCTAATTCCAAATACGTAGGGGATAGAGAAATGCCCTAGTATCTGCTAAGTTGCTTCAGTCGTGTCCGACTCTATGCCATCCCATAGACGGCAGCCCACCGGGCTCCCCCGTCCCTGGGATTCTCCAGGCAAGAACACTGGAGTGGGTTGCCATTTCCTTCTCCAATGCATGAAAGTGAAGTCGCTCAGTCATGCCCCACTCTTAGCGACCACATGGACTGCAGCCTACCACGCTCCTCTGTCCATGGGATTTTCCAGGCAAGAGTACTGGAGTGGGGTGCCATTGCCCTAGTATCTAGGTCAACTAGATAGATGATTCCCAAAGCCACTTCCAATTCAGGATTTGGCAACTCTATTATTTACTGACAAACTCGAACACCTGGGCTGCATCAGTTTGTTCTTTTAATCGATTCATCCACTGAAGTGCCAACCTTAGATATACGAGTGAAGTAATTGATACCATAAAGTAATAGAACTGTTTTTCACTTGTGATTTTCACATACTGGGTCATGATGTTCCAAGACTTACCTCTTACCCGTGGAAAATGAGTGATGTTATGATATTCTATAATAATGAACTGACTAAAGAAATTACAGCAATACAATGCAACCACTTTAAATCATGTCCTCCAAGAGTAAGTTAATGGAAAACTGTTCACTTCACATTGCTATGTGATGGAAAGCAGGTTATGAAACATTGTGTGTATATATACATTTAAAGTAATGTATACATATAAAGTTTAGAATGATGTGAACCAAAACATTAACAGTTGTTTGCTTAGGAGGATGTTATATGCAATTTCTGTGCGCTTCTTTTTAAAACAAAAGTTCTTATACAGTTGGCAATTATCAAGTTTTACATTTGTAATTAAAGAAACATGAATTTGATTTTATATAAAAATACAAAGGGCAGTTTAAGAGCTTTTGCCTTTTCATACCGTTCATGAGTTTTGTAAAAATAAGACATTATAGGATTTTTTCCTAGAAAAATGCCTTTGGAGAAAACATTTCCTACCTCATTTCCTTTGTTTCCAGCACTAGACTTCATTTCCTTTGGCTGCTGTGGAAAAGGAAACAACAGTGTTTGCATGGAGAAGCATTATCTGCTAAATACCAAGTTGGTTGTACCTATTATAGCAGTTTTCTCAGTCAGAATTTTGACTTCTGGAACAGTAAGCCAGATGTCTTCTAACACACTGAAACCTAACATAGCTGCCCAGATTCAACAGAAAGAGCTTCCTGTTTCATCTCATGGGACTCCACTTCAGGAAGTTTCATTGAGATAAGGGAGCAAGCCGGTATAAGACTGTTTTTCAGCCACATTTTGGAAAGAGGAAATCATATTGGGATGTTTTAGAATATATTCAGCACTCTTCTGTACCTGGAAAGTATCATCTGAGCTAGGCCATGACGATTCTCAATGCCTATGAAATCATATCTAACACATAGGCCTGGGAAAATAGACACGGGCCAGTACGCACATGGCGTGGTGAGCTACTAAATGCCATGAGAGGAGAAGACACAAAATGTTCATGACATAGACTACTCAGTGGGAAAATAGGACAGAAAAAAAATTAATGTGTACAATCTGATCCACTTAAAAAAAAGAATATATACATATATATATTATATAGTGAAAGTGTTAGTTGCTCAATTGTGTCTGATTCTTTGTGACCCCACGGACTGTGGCCCGCCAGGCTTTTCTGTCCTTGGAATTCTCCAGGCAAGAATACTGGAGTGGGTAGCCATTCCCTTCTCCAGAAGATCTTCCTGATCCAGGGATCAAACCCAGGTCTCCTGTACTGCAGGCAGATTCTTTACTGTCTGAGCCACCAGGGGAGGTCTATATATATGTATACATACACATATACATATATATATGAATGAAAATATAAAAATAAGGATTTCAATAGTGTTATGTCAAGGTGTTGGGATCATATAGGTGGTTTTTAATTTTTAAAATTTTGCTTCGCTGATTTTCCATATTTACTTTGGTATTAAAAATTGATAAAAGCTATTATATAAAACGTAATATATGTGAAAATGCTTTGCAACTAGAAAAGCCTCATGAAAACTAAAGTTTTGTTATTTTATATTTTATCCTTCCTGGAATAGAGACTCGACCACTTTTTGGTATGTTTCTTGTCCTTCCTTTTTCAAATGACTCTTTTGAGAGACAGGTATCTCTAAGTTAAGAGCCTTTTATGGCTTCACTTATTAGCAATCATTGGCCATTAGTGAAAGTTTCTTGAGAATAGGAATTGAACTTAAGCAAAAAGAGTGCTAGTTATAAGAATGTATACGAACAAAGCTAGTGGAGGTGATGGAATTTCAGTTGAGCTATTTCAAATCCTGAAAGATGATGCTGTGAAAATGCTGCACTCAATATGCCAGCAAATTTAGAAAACTCAGCAATGGCCACAGGACTGGAAAAGGGCAGTTTTCATTCCAGTCCCAAAGAAAGGCAATGCCAAAGAATGCTCAAACTACCGCACAATTGCATTCATCTCACATGCTAGTAAAGTAATGCTCAAAATTCTCCAAGCCAGGCTTCAGCAATACATGAACCATGAACTTCCTGATGTTGCTGGTTTTAGAAAAGGCAGAGGAACCAGAGATCAAATTGCCAACATCTGCTGGATCATGGAAAAAGCAAAAGAGTTCCAGAAAAACATCTATTTCTGCTATATTGACTATGCCAAAGCCTTTGACTGTGTGGATCACAATAAACTGTGAAAAATTCTTCAAGAGATGGGAATACCAGACCACGTGACCTGCCTCTAGAGAAATCTATATGCAGGTCAGGAAGCAACAGTTAGAACTGGACATAGAACAACAGACTGGTTTCAAATAGGAAAAGGAGTATGTCAAGGCTATATATTGTCACCCTGCTTATTTAACTTCTATGCAGAGTACATCATGAGAAATGCTGAGCTGGAAGAAACACAAGCTGGAATCAAGATTGCCGAGAGAAATATCAATAACCTCAGATCTGCAGATGACACCACCCTTATGGCGGAAAGTGAAGAGGAACTAAAAAGCCTCTTGATGAAAGTGAAAGAGAAGAGTGAAAAAGTTGGCTTAAAGCTCAACATTCAGAAAACAAAGATCATGGCATCCAGTCCCATCACTTCATGGGAAATAGATGGGGAAACAGTGAAAACAGTGTCAGACTTTATTTTTTTTGGGCTCCAAAATCACTGCAGATGGTGATTGCAGCCATGAAATTAAAAGACGCTTACTCCTTGGAAGAAAAGTTATGAGCAACCTAAGAGAGCATATTCAAAAGCAGAGACATTACTTTGCCGACTAAGGTCCGTCTAGTCAAGGTTATGGTTTTTCCTGTGGTCATGTATGGATGTGAGAGTTGGACTGTGAAGAAGGCTGAGAGCCGAAGAACTGATGCTCTTGAACTGTGGTGTTGGAGAAGACTCTTGAAAGTCCCTTGGACTGCAAGGAGATCCAACCAGTCCATTCTGAAGGAGATCAGCCCTGGGATTTCTTTGGAAGGAATGATGCTAAAGCTGAAACTCCAGTACTTGGGCCACCTCATGCGAAGAGCTGACTCATTGGAAAAGACTCTGATGCTGGGAGGGATTGGGGGCAGGAGGAGAAGGGGACAACAAAGAATGAGATGGCTGGATGGCATCACTGAATCAATGGACATGAGTCTGAGTGAACTCCGGGAGTTGGTGATGGACAGGGAGGCCTGGCATGTGCTGCAATTCATGGGGTCGCAAGGAGTCGGACACAACTGAGCGACTGAACTGAACTGACTGATATATATGATCACTCATCATTACATTTAATTGATTTAGCAGTCTCATACAGAGGGATTCAAGGATTCACACAAAAAATAGAAACTGAACACCAGTATAAATTTTTGTATGCAGCTATCTTTCTGTTAACATAAATTTTATCTTTTAGAAAGTAGACCTCTTGAGGCTGCTTCAGTGGTCAACATTCAGGTGAGGTACATTCTCAATATTAATAAGCCAGGTAAGAAACATGTTTTTGGCTAGACAAGCAATAGGGTGTTTGGGAATCTAAGAACTATGTGACGAATTAGAAAGGAAGCAGGAAGAGAACTCCAGATTAAGAGGAAGTAGTAAAAACAAGAAGTAACAGCATGAGGCTGGGTCAGAAGCTTTCTAGAAATGCCAAGGCCAACTGTGTGCATCTCACACCTAAAACCATCCTATTTCCCCAAGCCAATCCTCCTAAAATGACAGAGATTTTAGCCAGACCTGCCATTATTGGGTATCAATTGGAGAGATTTTTAAAATGAAGCCAGGAATGCTTATCTACTTTAAGACATATTATCTCTGTCATCATGACCAAAATATTTTGACTAATTAAGACATATATTTAGGTGCAACATCACCATTGTTAAGAACGCAGACTTTCTGAGTTAAGGTTCAATTTTTTTTTTTTTTTACCACTTTAAATTCTTCAAAGATGGCATGTTTTATTTCTCAATACGATCCTTAATTCACATAAGAAACACTAAAGAACAAAACACATTAAATTATAAGGTCTATTAGTTTAGATGTGTCTGATTTGGAGGGGTTGGGGGGGAACTTCGGTCATTTCACTACTTAACTCACCAAATGTCGAAATTCTACAGAGAGACTCCCATTGGAAGATTCTTCAATGGACATGGCTTTGACATGAGTTCCGCAAAGTACAAATCTTCGATTGCTAGAGAGGAAATCTTAGCTATTTACAGTGGTCTCAGGTAAAAATGTATTTATGGGAACAACAAAAAAATCTAAAGTAAATGTCTTACCTTAGAGTTGAGGCATTCCTGTAAAACCAAGAAGATTCTTTAAAATGCATTATTTAATAGATCTAGAAAAAGACTTTTCTATGCTACTTTAGAGGATGAGGATAGTATATAAAATTTCATTTCATGTCTTTATATTAAAATTTATAAAGTCAGTCTTCATTTGAGTCTGTTAAATGTTTGAACTTTAAAGTCAAATATTGAAGTACATTGATACATTATGTTAGAGAAGTAAAATTAAAAGTTAAAAATTATCCTATAAAATAAGGACAGTTCTTCTTAAAAAGTCTTACTATTTCATGTTTCAAAATGGAAATTAAAAACTTACTTGTCAATTGATGCTTTCACCTTTACCTGATAATTTAGTTCTGGTAATTTTATTAGCAGTCTGGAAAAAACACATAAAGAATTAAAGATAAAAATTTTCATGGCTAAAAGCCTTTTTATATGTAAAGATTTAAATATATTTATGCCAAATATATATAAATCAAGCTCACATTATTTCCAGTCTTATGTTCATGTGTTTTGAAAATGTCAATTCCTCTTTACTTTGTCATTTTACTAATATTGACATCACCCACTTAATAGAACACATATTTGGAAAGTATTTTCATGTTGCGTTAGTTGATGTGTGTTAGATAATACATTGGCTAGATCAGAAAAATAGCTACATATTTTGGCTAAAGCCTAAATTTGGGTTAGACATATAAATAAAAGAAAAAAACTTTTGTAAATCTATTTATGTGGATTCATTTAATTCTCATATTATAAAAAAATTGTAAGCTTAGTAAAACTAAATGTTTTGATAACTGTTTTATGGTAAAATACTGAGAAAGACTAGGACTCTGATAGAATACGGAAAATTCCACTTCAAATGCATTTGCAGACTTTAAAGACATTACATGTAAGTAACAGCAAAAATTTTATAACTGAAAAAGACCTAATTTCACACAAACAAATGATTAAAGGTCAGAATAACAATTTCTTTAATTCCTTCAGGTGTCTCCTTAGCTTTCCCCAAACTTTCTAAGCTGTACCCTCTGACATAACCTCTCTGCAGGTTCAGTTTAGTTTCAAGGTATTCATTCAGTCAGTCACTCACTCATTCATTTACATATACACTCATCCCAAACATTGTTTATTCACGCAGCTGCATTGAGCTTCTTATATAAACCCAGTACAGCCCCAGGCAGTGGGAAACTGGCATAATGAAGATTAAGGAAGGAGCACAGTAGACATGGCGATACATCAAAGGAAGAAGTGTAGCTAAACAGATGAAATTTAAAGAATGGTGGTAAGCAGCTGAGTGACATTAGAGAAATATAACCATAGATAACAAACAACCCAAACAAAACAAAAAGAATGTATCAAGGTTTCTTAAAAATCCTGCCAGAACTGGTTTTGGGCTTTGGGATATGATAATATAGCTGCTGGTAGTGAGGAAGTCATATGAAGTAAGATGAAATGATTTCCCTTTTTGCCTTCCTCTCTATCCTGTATCAAGAAGGATCTGACTCACTTTAAGTGCTGATGACAAAAGGGAGTCCCATGTCACCTCTTTCCTTTGAAATAGGAGGATGAAATGCTTTGGTAGAGTGGGGTTTTAGGAAAAATCTTGAATACTAAGTAAAGGATCAGCTGTCAAGACAGTGGGGGAATTGGGTACAGAAAAGAAGAATGGGGACTGAACAGTTAGATGGAAGAGGAGGGCAGAATACCCTCGCCAGGGACTAATGGTCTATGCCTCTGGCAGTCAGTTTAAACAACATGCCAGGTGATGCCCATTCAAGGACTTCTTCCACTCAGAGTTGTTTGTTGAGCAATCCCTACTCATCTTCCCTTTTGCCCCAGAGAACATCTTAGACTGAATATATCATATACGGGTGTCTCAAGGGAAAGCAGGATATATGCACTACCCCGCTATCCTATTTCCCTTTAGTGTTACAATTTTCTGGGTTGTATAGAGATGTGGGGATGAGAAAGGAATACATTTGAAAATAAGAAAATTTTAAAAAGGAACCTGGTTTTTATTTTCTATTTTTGTATCTTAGTGTGGTGGTGCAAATTCACACAAAGGAAATGATTCAGAATTTCAAGTAGGGTTTCCGAAATGCAAATGAAAGACAAATGCCTTCCTTTAACAAATGAAGTTCCTAGGTGATGGATGTCAACTAAACTTATTGTAATCATCATTATGCCATTTATGCACATCAAGTCTTTATGCTTAAACTTACACGGTGTTGTATGTCAATATGTCTAAATAAAATGAAACTGAACTAAAAATGGAGTTTCAATAGTGCTCTGTGACCAAGGATGCTACCATGGGATCTTAACTACCATCTACCATGGCATCACAGCCTCCTGTACTGGTCTGGAATTTCAGCTTTCCAGAGATGACCTAGTGATTAGGAATTTAAAGCTTTGGGACTTAGAGATTGAGGCATGATGACAATATCTTTGAAAGTCTGAAGTCAAACTCGTTATTTTAAAAATGTCATTAGGAAAGCTGTATGTGTTAGTTTGCTCATGAAAATGAAAAGAATCACATACATAGATAAAGCAGCAACAACATAATCATTTCTCTTTAAATCAAGTACATAATAAGGATGTGCTGAAGATCATGGTGTTGAGAGTTTTCATGGAAAATTCAATAAGCTAGCTTCTGGGTGATCACAGGTAAACAATGTGCCACTATATGCCTGGATAGGATATTCGAACCTTCTACAACCTGTTCCAATCCATCTTCTCAATTCTCTCTCTCCCCGCTCCCCATGCTTATAGAACAGTGACTCCTTATTTTAGAAAGTCCTTATTTCTAATAGTGTCTCTCTCACACCCCTGCTTTTCCCTCAAGGTCCTTCCTCACAGCATTCTCTAGGCTCCCCAGTCTTCTTCTCAAGCAATCATTGGCCATTCTCTAGGCTCCCCAGTCTTCTTCTCAAGTCAATCACAAGCATTCTCTAGGCTCCCCAGTCTTCTTCTCAAGTCAATCTTCTGAGCAATTAATCCCATGTCATCTGAAATTGTGACTTCATACTTTCATGCTAATAACTCTCATGCCCTCATCTTCATTGCTCCACTCTTTATAAGTAGGGCTCTCACGTTAATATTTCTGTGGGTATTTAATTTACCATAGCTGGGCATGCAGGAGTCACTCGATAAAGAATAGTTGCCTGAAAGCCACATTGAAAGAAATGGGCCTTAGTTACACAATGACCATAGCACCACAAATATGAAACAATAGAATACATTCTGCCTACCTTAGCTTTACTGTAAACTGAATGAGAGTCTTAAGTACCATCGGCCTCTGAGGGTGGGTTGGCATGCATGGCTGTCGTTCAACCACAAATGAGCTGGGGTCAAAGGAAATAAAGCGTGTCATTTGAAAACACTGAAGACATTGACAGGCTGAAAACCACAGAGTAACAGGATGCTGTCCTCTTATAAAATAAAAATTTTCTACACTTATAAGACATTCAAACTCCCATTAGGCTCAAATCTTTCCAAGACGTCACATAAATAATTACCAAGAGATGGGAAATGCCTAAAGATTTCCGTAAGTAACAACAGTAAATAATTCTTAATTATTATATTTAGGTCAAGAATAAAAGCCCCAGTCTCTTTTTATCATAATAAACATCAAGTAGAAAGTTAATTTCATGCCATTTTTGACCTAGATATCAGGATTTCTGGTACACAGTAATATTTTTTTCTTTAGATGAGCTTATAAACATAAACATGTTCTCCACCCTTTATTTATTGAATATGTATTGATACTTGAGTAGAAATCCTAGAAATCTTTTTTTCTAAAATATGAAAAATGAACTTTGGGTGGGCAACATGGTGACTCATGAAAAACTGGGTTAGGTGGTGGAAGAAGTGTTGATGAATAAACAGTGATGAGTAAAAAAATGTTTCTGGAACTCTCTGGAGCTTTATTCACTGCACCCTAAAGCTCATTGTTTAACACTTCTCTCCCATTCCTTCATCTGAACACCAAAACCAAACCAGGGTGTCCTCCCAACTACATAGAACTAAAGCTGCCAGGAGGCATCTAAATGGATAACACTTGACTTACCCTCTTTTTTTAAGCTGAAGTATAGTTGTACAATTTAAGTTGCAGGTGTAGAGCAAATTGTTGACTTACTTCTTAAAAAGGTTGTAGATCAAGAAGGTGACTCTTTCTAGCAGATGTGGTCTTTGCAATGGGATAGGATCTCCTTCGTATGTCATTTTCGTAGATTGCTCCTCTAATTTCTCCAACTGCCTTCTGAGTTGGAACAGACTTTCTGCCAACAGTGTAAAGCTATTGAACAGTCAATGAAAAATGCAGATAGTTTTTTTTTCTACTAAACTCACTGTTTTAACTATTTAGCAAGTATTACTAAATAATTATTAAATGAATTAGTCATTTAATTCCATTAGATTAGTGACAGTGTTTTTTACATTTATTTTCCTAACACAGTTTTTCTCTAAAATGCTGATAGATGTTAATTGTTTTCAATGTTTTAAAACTTTTACCTTCAGTTTTATACAAATCATTTAGAAAATTTTGTGAATGTCTGGGTTCAAATTCCTTTGTTTTTGAAGTATTTTTATGTATTTGGCTTCCCTGAGTCTTAGTTGTGGCACACAGGGTCTTTAGTTGCAGTATGTGGGAACTAGTTCCCTAACCAGGGATCAAACCCAGGCTCCCTGCATTGGGAGCACAGAGTCTTAGCCACCGGACCACTAGGAAAGTCCCCCCAAATTCCTTTTATTATCTTTTTTAGAAGTCTATTAAACACATATATTTTAAAAAGATGGTACTCGCTAAAGGGCAAAGAGAGCAAATTTAAAACTTTAAAAACATATTTTATGAAAAAAAAATATATTTTATGAAGAATCTTACGTGTAAGAATAGTGACGGAAAAAATAATGTGACCTCCCTCCATATATATTTATACAAGTCCTAAATATTAACCAAAAGATTGTCAATGGATCTTTCTGAAGAAAATTATTTGCTTAGAGTTTTACACCTTGGATCTCACTTAAGAAATGGAGGTGGCAGCTTGGGCTGGAAGTCTGGGAAAGGGGGAGATTGAAAGACACACAGAAAGGGCCTCCAACTAAGAGGAGGCAGACGTCTCATCACACTTACCTAAGTCCATGTGCCCTGACAGCAGCTCTTTCTAGTTAAACTTTATTCCCCACAACATGGTAGAAAGAACTGTCAACCCCTTACTGAATTTGGTATAAACACCATTTCTGCTATGCTCTCTATTCCTCCCTTTATTGTTTACCTTGTGTTCACAACAACAGTGAGGTTAGTGAATCAAAATATTTCCCCAAGGAAATCAACAAATTTTAAAAGGAGCCCAGTTACTTTTCTTGAGAAGTAGTCGTGGAAGTGCAGAGCTTTTAGTGCAAGTGTGCCCAGTTATATGTGTTTTCATCGCATTGGATTGTACCCCTGGAAAGCAATTTTTGATTCAATCAAAAATTTTCCTTCTTTTTCATCATATTTTCTAATTGCTCCTTCACTCAGAGAATTTTCTTTTGCACTGATGAAGGGGAAAACCCTATAAACCGTTGTTTAGTAGAAAGGATAATATCTGTACATGATTGTACGCATGTGTACACAGGCAGGGGATGCCATGTTGTATTAACCACTTGAGATTTGTCATTTAACTACAAAAACAAATCATTTTGTTAAAAACACAAAACCAATGCTTAGTTTTATGTGGACATCTTAAGATACACATTTTACAAATGAGATACAGTGTTTGAAGCCAGTGCTTCTCATGCTCTTCAAGAAAGTGTATTTATTGATGATTTGAAAAAAATTCATTTGAGTCTTTTCAGACTGCATGTTGACATATTATATATGAGAAAATGAGCAATTCTTATGCATTCTGTAGATTTCTATAGATGCTTTATTTTTCTCCCCCAAGGAATGGGAATTCAGAACACTTAGACAATTACATCTATTTGTATTCAAGAGTTCCAGCTGCTCATAAACCATCAACAAGCTGAATGAACTGATGCTAAGGTCTAAGCCTGCCTTCTCCAGCTCAGCGACACTGAAACTGTGTGTGTACTTCCTGTGGTTTTCACTAGAAACTAAAGTCAGCGCGTTTTACCAGTTTTGAAGCTGGTCGAGCCCATTGTGGAGTGGACCTCCAATGCAGGCGATTTGCTGTCTCCTCTTCCAGTCTTGCAGCTCCTCCACCAGCATGCTGTTCATTAACAAGTCCGTCTCATTCACTATTTGTGTCATCTTACTCAGGGCTTCCTAAAAACAAAAGTGACTACTGAGAAGATTCTTATGACAGGCAACCGAAGTCACTCACAATTCAATCTAGAATACAGTCTGCCTAACCTGGGAGATAAAACTTTGGGTTAAAATTTTGACCAAATATTTTACCAAATACTACCTTCTATTTGCCATAGGACTGCCTTTTCAAATAATTTAATTATGGCAATTCAATAACATCATGAAGAAAAAAGCATGATCACAGTTAATATTCTCATAATATCTCACAGTAGCCTCATGTCATTAATATAAATATGTTGAATTTGTAACTCCTGTGACAATATTGAATCCTGTAGTCATAGAAGCCATTTATCTGCTTTTTAAAAAGCCATTTATAAATTGAATTTACATTCTTATAAATATCTTAATGCATTAATTCTTAAATGTACTGACTAAAATTTGAGCCTCTCTGTGTTAGTTTTTGGGCTTCTCAGATGGCCCTAGTAAAGAATCTGCCTGCCAGTGCAGGAGACTTAAGAGAAGCAGGTTTGATCCCTGAGTTGGGAGGATCACTGGAGGAGGGTATGGCAACCCATTCCAGTAGTCTTGCCTGGAGAACCCCATGGACAGAGGAGCCTGGCCCAGCTATAGTTCATGGGGTCACAAAGAGTCAGACACAACTCAAGCATTATAGCACACACAAATGTTAGTATTTATCATCACTTTATCTGGGTTTGGGGAAGCATAGTGGGAGAGGATAATTTTCAAAGGCTTAGGGATTAGAAGATGTGAATTTCTACCCTGGCTTGGCCACAGGCTATGTAAATTTGAACAAGTCATTTTACTTTGCTTTCTCATCTATACATTCAGGTTAATGGACTGAATTATTTCTGAGGTTCCCCTTCTCCTTAAAATTTTATTTAAAGTAGAATAAGATAGCATGCATAAAATGTATAGCATAGATTCATTATGTATAAAAGTATTAAGCTTATCTTAGGTTAAATATTTACATATTTAAAACCTGACATATGGTTGTTTAAGTTTATAATTGATTTAGGGTGAAAATAATTTTACATTTATTTGTGCTTACACAAATTCCTGCACAAAAAAGTGAAGCCAAACTTTTAGAAATAAACTATCGATTTCAGTAACTGGTTAATTTCAGTTGTGTCTCTTTTCAAAGAGAGGTAGAATTGAAATTGAGATATTTCCCCTCTTTTAAAATATTTTATTGAGCCAGAAAAATATCCTTCCTCTCATTGGGAAGAGATGAGATTGAATATGTTCAGGATTCAGTGGACTATTCTGAAATCTACAAAATTATTTAGTATGTCATTTCTCATAATAGAAACTGGGACACATTTCTGCAATAAAATTTTAGTAGTCATCAAGTAATATCTTAATTATACATGTACAGTAGAACACATCTCAGCATATTAAGTACAGCAACTAAAACAGTCATGTCTGAAATAATGGCAAATAAAAACTGGGTAAAATGTTCTTGAAATTAATGGTAGCTATAGTACCGGTACCACATAAGCAGAATAGACTCTAGAGACAGTCTGCTTTGTAAACTTAGGTAGAGAAGCATGGCAAACAGTATGATACTCTTCCTAGAAACATTGCATAAGTGGAACTGATAAAATCATTCAGCCTAAACAGAACTGATAAAATCAAAGAGCTTCTTTTCAGTAAGACTAGATATACAAAAAGGAGAAAAATAGACAAAAGGCCAAATTAGAGTTCTTCACTAGCCTTTCTTTTGAAGTCCAGGCTGTTCAGCATTTCCTGCAGAGTTAAAACTTCCTGATTCATTAGGGCACTGTTCTTGTCACCCTGATCTGTGAAGAAGAGATCAGATTTAGAGTCCTCTCCAAGGAAAAGGTCTTTGACGTGAAAGCCAAGCTGGCTGTAACCTGCCATCCTAAGATCCAGGATGTAAGAGCAGAAATGGGGCCATTAATGATGAGCTTGGAAGTAAATCCTTGACTGCTCATATTGCCAGGAAGGATTACATCCAAGCACGCCAGAGATGAACTCTCTATCTTACAAACCTTGAGAGAACACCATTCTTCACGATATTCCTTTTAGGGGCCGGTAGAGAGAAGATACAAACGTTTTTCTAATGGATTCTTTATTAGATCATCTCTACATTGACAATGACTTTGGCTGGTTGGCATGTGTAAGAAAGGAAGAGGCCTTTCTTTGTGCCCATGATTAAATCATATTGACCCCTCCTGATGTCTTGACTCAATCTCCTGCAAGGGTTGTACTTTTATACACAGTCTCATGAACTAATAATGACTAAATCCTTTGCTTTCTCTTTTTCTTTGCAAAACAAGCTAGACTCACAGTGAAACCAGAAGAAGTGGGAGTTGCAAATTAAGAAAAATCTCTGGCTGAAAAAACCCCAAATGATTTATCCTCTTAAATGGAAAAAGTACAATAAACATCATATTATTTAATTTGAACTTAAAAATGTATTGGTATACAGTAAGTGACTATATATACCAACTGTTCATTATCTAAATGAAGGCCTAACTGTTCATATACCTAAATGAAGGTCTGGAACACTGATAGGGCTTCAGTAATTGTGAAAAAAAGGCTCCTGAACAACATTGTAGCAAATTTCTCTACAAAATAGCACTGGTCTCCAAGAAGTATTTCTGGCTGTATTAATTCACAAATTCACTAACTCCTAGATCCCATGTATAGCAAACTCTTGCTTAGACAGCATTTTATCAACTCAAAACTTAATTAGCTAATACTTTTCATTCTTCACCAGCAAGGATATAACTTATTTCCCATGTATCTTTCATTTCACTTAAAACATTTCCTTTCACTTATAACCAACAAAATAAATACTTGGTGATTTAAGTGATAAAATAATCATTTTTATTCTTCATACTGCTTATGAAGTACTGAAAGATATTAAAGTAACTAATTGTAAAATAAGTTCAAAAATAATGTTATTGTTATAATTTATTTTATCATATTCTAATTCATAAAATTGGTAGTTCACATATGAAATTTAGAGTGAGGCTGCTTTCAATGAAATGTAATAGTTGATTAAATGTGCAGTTGTTCTAAACCTTTTTAAGATCATGAACCCCTTTGATAATATAATCTGACGAAACCTGTGTTGTGTGAATTTCTCCAAAGGAAAAAAAATTGTACATACAAACAATTATGCATGTACAAAACTGTACACACAAACAATTGTACATACAAATTCATGAACATACTTATAACATAATAATCAACATTTCATGGGAGTCAAGACATCCTGAAGGTGCCAGGAGAACATGTCACATCTCACCTATGCCAGGAAAAAATAATATCCTCTCTTTGAAATATTAGATAGGAAGTTAATAAGCATTTGATCACAATCATCCATATTATTTCCTTCCAGATAAATTTTAAGCTAGCATTTCAATAGTTAAGGATGATTTTGTAAATCATCTATAAAAATAATTTATATCTAATGTGTTTTTAAAAATTGTTTTAAAATAATTTTAGAATTACAAGAAGTTACAAAAAATAGTATAAAGTTCCCATATAGACTTCACACAGCTTCCTCTAATGTCTTACATAACCATAGTACAATGGTCAAAGCCAGTTGATTAACACTGGTACAATCCTATTAACTAATCCAGACCTGATTAAAATTTCTCTAATTGTTCCACTAATTGCAGTGCACTTTAAGTGACCAATCTATTATTACTTGTAAATCTTAGATCTTTGTAAATATTCTCATTCTTTCCTTATATTTCTTTAAAAACACCTAATTGTAACATTGCAGGCAGACGCTTTAAACTCTGCACCACCAGGGAAGCCCCAAACAACTTCAATATTTAACCACAAAGAAATAGTGAAATAAATTGCAGTGTTCTTACATTTTGATATTTATATAATTATTGAAATTATATATGTGGAGATTATTTTAATCTGAGGAAATATGTAAAATAAAAGTTTAGCTTAAAATACTATTCAAAAACTATGTGCAAGTTGATTTCATTTTTTGTAAATAAATCTCTATGGATGTATTTTGAACATGTAGAAAGGGCTGGAGGAAAATATGCTAGCGTTTTGATGGTGTTTTTGCGTGATTTTTAAATTTGTAATTTTTTTCTACTTTCCCAATTTCCTACAGTGAATAACATTTCTACTTTTAATTTTAAAAAATTATAGTAAAAAACTCACCTAGAGATAATATTAGTAATTTCCTGATCATAATAGACAATTATTAATCCTTTTCTTAATTATGATAATGATATTTTGATTCTACAAGAAAATGTTCTTAGCTTTTGGAGAACCATTCTGAAATAGGGGTTATTTCTCATGAGCTTTATAATTTGAATAGTTGGTAAAAAAATATATATTTATATGAAGAGAAAAGGAGGAAGTAAATTAAGTTCTCTTCTCCTGCATTCTCTCTTCAAAAAAAAAGGGACTAATTTATCAGTTCTTTCAGGAAAGAAGAAACCCTAGTCATGTCCCTTTGTGGAATTGTAGACAAAACAAAAACTTACCCATTGTCTGAATTGTTTTATACCTGTAATCAAATTCATCTTGTAGATCTTCTAAATATTTGGTGTCTTGTTCTGTCATCTTTTTACAAAAGAAAACATACTCTGTTGTTGCAATTAATCATGCCAATGAAATAATACCATCCATCATCAGTATTTCAAAATACACTGTTTAGTGCTTCCAATCTCCAGTAATATCCCAGACTAATTATATATTATAGAACCACAATTTCTAAAGAGCTAATTCCCATGAGAACTGAATATCTCTGGAAGAACCAGACTGAAGTTGCTCTTCCATTTTCTCTTCCTGAGTGTTTGTAAATTTCAGCATCTTGTCTCTCATTTCTCAGTAAATTCCAAATGATGCTACTAACATATTTTTTATAATATAGATACTTTATCCACTTAGCTCCATATAGCTCTGTATTAATGTACCAACTATCTTTTTGCTTAAAGTCTCCTTTATAAAAGGACATATATGACAATACAGTCTATATTTTTTCCTCTGAACCTCTTAGAAAATATTTATGCCTCCTCTGTGTCTCCTGTTCATTTCTGTCTTTGAGATTTTTGGTTTTACTCTTCTCCAAATCTAGTGATGTTTTTGCTCAGACATAAAGATGTCAGAATCTAAGCTAAAGGCTTTTCATATAGTATTAAATCTCATGTAGTCCTCCCAACCAGCCTGTTAGAGTGGTTATTCTTACTTCTACAGATGAAGAAGCAGAGGCTTGGAGATGTAAAGTAACTTACTTGCCTGAAGCCACATGGCTTCTCATTGATGGAGACTGGTGTGACTCCAATTTTCAGTAAATTGAAGTTCAACGCTTTCCCCAAAGAAATCTTTTCTAATATGAACATAGTGTGTGAGAGATATTTATCTTATAACCAAGTACCCCATGACTTCTGTACACAGTAACTTTGGGCACACAAGAGAAAGGTGCCTAGAATGGGGACCACTGCTCGCCTTTTCTACCATCTATAAGAGATCACTCACCTGCACACTATTTTTAATGGCAGCCACTTTGTGCTCCACATTCCTCTGTCTTTCTGAAACTGAAGAACTTTGTAAGGATTTCTCCAGAGGTCCCTGGAAAAACATTTTGAAATTTCAACATATTAAAAATTTTTTTTATATGGACCATTTTTAAAGTCTTTATTGAATTTGTTACAATATTGCTTCTTCTTCTTTTTTTTAATGTTTTGGCTTATAGGTTGCAAGGCATATGAGATCTTAGCTCCCTGACCAGGGATCAGACTTGTACCCTCTTGCACTGAAAGGCAAAGACTTAACCACTGGACTGCCAGTGAAGTCCCTGAAACTTCAACATGTTGATGAAACAGGCTTATGATGAATGTAGTATATGTAATATACTTTGAACTGAGGTCTGGATCAGTATGATATGAAATATTCTACAGCCATTAAAAACCATGCTGTAGAAATATTTAATGACATACGTGTATGTGTGCTCAGTTGCTTCAGTCTTGTCTGACTCTTTTCGACTCTTATGGACTGCAGCCCACCAGGCTCCTTTGTCCATGGGATTTCCCAGGCAAGAATACTGGAGTGAGTTGCCATTTCCTTCTCCAGAGCATCTTCCCAACCCCAGGATCCAATCCATTTCTCTTGCATCTCTTGCAGTGGCAGGTAGGTTCTTTACCACTAGCGCCACCTGGGGAGCCCTTAAGGACCTACAAGTAGTGTCAAAGTATGAAATAGAGCAAATTATAAGACACTATATGTTTGTGATCTTTGTTGCTTACGTATGTATGTATTTATTTATAAATATCTAGATGTATGTATAGACATGTAAACTCAAGCACATGTGATTGGAAGAACACATATACCAAAATATAATCATTTGTTATCTTTGAACAGTGAAATTACAGATGATTTTATGGTTAAAATTTTTTTCCTGTTTTTCTACATCAGACCCATGTGACTTTTGAGATTCTATAAGATGTGAAACTACATTATGTTGTACTTGAATTCAGAATTAAGGATGTTGAATCTGCCAGGATGAAATTTATTTTTATTTTGGAACAAAGAGAGTTTGCTAAAGAATATGTAAAAATGTTAGCCTGGTTAAGTATTAATGGAAAGACTAACCAGCTACTCCAAGCCATGTTTCTTGGTCACTCTAATAACCTATCTGAGTTTGTTCTTGAGATATAACGTTTACATAGATGGCTAGAGTTGAGAGAATGTCCATAGACCCTTCACCTTATACTTGGATAGGGAGGTATGGTTAGAAAGGGTGATGACTAAGTAGAAAATGAGTCCCAGAACCTCAAGTGGAACCCAGGTCCTTAACTTTCAATCAAATGTTCTTTCAACTATATCACATTCTTCAGATGATTTGTGAAATTGCCTCTCTCTCATTTTGGCTCCCATTATTTCTGTGTGTGTGTGTGTGTGTGTGTGTGTGTGTGTGTGTGTGTGTGTATGTATCTCCATATATTGTCTATTGCTTTGACGTTTATAAACCAGTGCTTCTTTTGTGGTAGTATGTAGTACTAGAAGATTGAGGAATGATTTTGAAGAGCATCTATTCAAATAAATGTTTCTAACTTGGCTGATATCTGATATGTGAAGAGAACAACAACAATAATACGCACTCACACACACATATATAATGACTAGAGATAAGAGGGCTACAAAAAAGGACAACTGAGAATATATGAAAATATCATATATTAGTAATAGAATCTTAATTTTCATCTAAATTTTCACTGAATCAAACTATGTTTACTTTAAAAACTTACTAACTTTAGATTCTAAAATTAAAGATGATACATTCTTATTCATATCTAAAAAATAAGAACAAGTTGTTAAAACTTCATACTTCTCTAGAAACAACCATAAACTGACAGCAAGCAAATCTGAGAATTTTTAATAGTTGAAAAAAAGATAGTTTTGTTGGATCTTCAAAAATAAATACAACATTGTGAATCACTAAATTATTCAGCATGACATTTGGAAAGCTGATTATCTACATGCTCTTTCCTTTTTAAATGGAGTATTCCCAAGGTCTTCGTTAACTCCTCTACTTATCTTTCTTGGGGACTCTGAATTCATTCAGCATAATGGGATAAAATGTACTCTAAAATATGGCAGGGCAGAGCACACTGAAACAGACAAGAAGTATTTATGGAGTTTCTATAAGACAAAATTCCTGCTTATGGACTAGTTTGGACCTGTGGTGTAAGAAACGGGGAAATACTGAAGGGTTTCGAGCAAGATTGTCCCTGAGGATAAACATGCTGAAAGAAACAGAGCCTAAATGGTACTTAGGAATTTAGCCAGGAAGTGGTTACTCTGTTCCTCAGCTGATATTGTAAGACCACAGATCAGAGTGTGAGCAGTGGAAACAGAAAAGAAGGTATAGATAAGATTCTAGAAACAAATTCTGGAAAGACTTGGTAACTATCTCAGTAAGAAGGCAGAGAAAAGAAAGCAACTATTCAAAGATGATCCCAAGAACCTTGATTCCAATTGGCTGAACGGATGATGGCACCATTAATGTAGACAGAAGAAGACGGTTGGAAAGAAGATTAGAATTTCTGTTTTAGAAAAATTGAGTTCTTGGTGAAAAGGTTGCAACTCGAGAAAGTATTACCTGAACAGGCATGTTGGCAGCAGCCAATATTCTCCTCTCTTCCCTTAAACAATTTGAAATAACCACAGCTACATGCATTGGGTTTCCATGAAATTTTCCCTGAAAAAAATTGAACAAAAACAACAAAATCTTAAACATATACATCACTATTTGAAGATTAAAATAACCTCCCAATAAATATGTGAAATTGTTTGGGATTTGTTTCAACTATCTATTCTATTATAAAGCCACAGAAACTTATATTGTGAGTGTAGACATCTATGTAACATATTGTTCTGTCTCCAGAAGTTATTCTTAATTATTAAAAATACTTCTTGAGCACCTTTGTAGGAAAGGCTCTGAACACACATTCAGAAGGATTGGTTTACCTGGGGCTTCGGATAAGTTCTACAAAATTTACTTCTTTGTAAATTATTATTAGGAACCATGGTGGTCCCAGCTGTTCATTTGTTAACTGTTCTTCGTGACTTGTTTTACACATTGTTTTTGGTCCCTGTTTGATGGTCTTTGTATCAACTAGCTCATAATTATGTCAGTATGCTAGAGCAACCCTCCAGGTGGCTCAGATGGTAAAGTGTCTGCCTGCAATGCAGGAGACTTAGGTTCGGTCCCTGGGTCAGGAAGATCCCTTGAAGAAGGAAATGACACCCCACTCCAGTACTCTTGCCTGGAAAATTCCATGGACAGAGGAGCCTGGTAGGCTACAGTCCATGGGGTTGCAAAGAGTCGAACACTAGTGAGTGACTTCACTTTCACTTTCATTTTTATGACATCTAAGCATATACATGTTTTATTACCAATGCTAATGTAAACTGAAAGCCCGTGGGCCTAATTCAGCCATAAGGCATGATGTGTAAGTTGAAATATTGTAATTCCTTCAGGAGAGCTTGTACTACAACAAATTGCCATAATATCCGTCACTGAATGACCCAGGCACTCATTTCCTTTACCTGCTAGGCTCCTATAGATGTCTCTGTTTCCTTGGTTTATAGGACTAATTTGAACAGCATCATTTTAGTCAATAGTGTTAAACTTTGTTACTAGACCTCTCCATGGTAGTATTAACAGGAAGCACAATAAATGTAAACAAATGCATTTATTTTTTTATTTAGTTTCCTTCTCCCTCCTCTCTGAAGGAGGTGCTAATTATCCACAAAATGGCCAAAAGATCAATAGTAGAAAAGATAAAATAACAAACCACAAAGTGGAAAATTAATAATCAAAAGTAGATTATACAGACTAGTAAATCAAAGGGTATTTCTGGGAAAGAAATGGGGTTATTGTTTGTAAACATTTTTATGGCCTTGACCATTGCTACAATTTTATTAGATGATGCTTTCTAATTAGCATTTCTATTGGTAAAGTTAGGGTAAACACCAAGTATCTGGTTTCATATTCTATTGCTTTCAAAACATTTTCCCCCTTTAAAATCAGAAAACTCCAAAAGAAACAAACAAAAATGAATTGACAAAAACTCTTAAGAAGTTAAAATTATCCTGTTCATTAAGCTGGGATACTAAAAATTCTGATTTCTGCATGCTAACAATTTTAGATTCTCCTTAGTTTGAATTTATTCCTGTTAAAATTTTCCTATCTATTGATTTTTCCCCATATACTTTCTATTGAACTCTCCAAGAAAAGCTTTGTTTTCTCATTTTGCCCTTATTTTCAAAATATTCCACTGAAAATAATAACGGGTTTCTCCCAGGACTAGTTTGGAGGCTCTGTTATTTATGTTAAGTTGAAAGATTTTTCTATCCAAGATCAGGAGTTCCTCTAAGATCCTAAGAATCACCACTATTTGTTTTTCTCAGTGTTGTAGAACTTCTTCATTGTTGATCATTCAGATACTATCTTTCAACATTTCTCGGCTTCTTTGTCTACATTTCTTCCTTTTTCTTTCCTACTTGAACTTCTTTTACCTTCCCTTTCACATTTCAGTTTCCCCCCTGTGAGGTTACATTATTCTTTTTTTTTTCTGCTTTGTTAAGAGCAAAGAATCACAGTTTTTACCCAGGCTATCTTTTCACTTTCCTTTTGTATTTTCCCAAAACTTTATCTCACTTAAATATATGAGATGAAAACATCTTATGGAAAATTGATCACTATAGATTCAAAACAAAATTAGCACTTTTTAAAATGATCAGGTAAATTTAAAAATTTTATTTTTTATTGAAGTATTGTTGATTTACAACGCGGTGTTGGTTTCAGGTGTATAGCAAAGTGATTCTGCTGTGTGTGTATTAAAAGATGTAGTTATGTTCACTTTTCAGTAGTTACTGTGTATATGGGCCATGGACACTCCTCTTACCAGAAAGCAACAACAAAAAACAGAAATAAAAGAACAGAAAACCAACCCCTAAGTGTATGTTGGTGGAAGGAAGGAAGGAAGGGAAATTACGCTTTTTCTAGCATGTGTGTGTTTCTCTTCTGTGTGTGTGCTGTGTGCTTAGTTGCTCAGTCGTGTCCAACTGTTCACAACCCCCATGGACTGTAACTCACCAGGCTCCTCTGTCTGTGGGGATTCTCCAAGGCAAGAATACTGAAAGGGGTTACCATACCCTCCTCCAGGGATTGAACCCAGGCCTCCCACAATGCAGGTGATTCTTTAGCGTCCGAGCCACCAAGTTGGAGAGATGAAGGGAAATTACCTTTTTTCTAGTGTGTGTCTGTTTCTCTTATGTGTAGGTATTGCAAATACTTTCTATCTCTGGCTGTCTTTTCACTATCTCTTAGTGTCAATAAAGAGAAGTTTTTAATTTTAGTGAGGTCAAATTTATTAATTCTTTTGTTTATAGCTAATTTTTTATGACTTAATCTTTCCCTAATCTATAGCCATGGAGACTTTTCCCTATATATATATATAGTAAGCCTTTAGAGTTTTTCCCTAACTGTAATTCACTTGGGGCTTATTAATATGAGTGGTCCCTTTTACTTTTTTATATACAAATATTAGTTCCAATGATATTTTTGAATATTTTAGTTTTTCACCACCACTGCTGGGTGAATTGTCATAGCCAAGTGCCCATATATGGATGGATTGGCTTCTGACTCCATTCCACCTTATGGTTCTATCTGCTTTATCAACAGACCGTCTTAATTACTAGAGTTGTATAACAAGTTTTTTGATGTCAAGTATAACAGGCTTTCTCTGCATTTTCACATAAATTTTAGAATCACTTCATCAAGCTACAAACACACATACACACAACCCTGTTGAGAATCTGAATGGCACTAAATCTTTAGATACTTGGTATCTTTATAATTGTGTTCTAATCTATTTATTTAGGTCTTCTTTAATGCCTATTATTATATCTTTCCACAGAGATCTTACACCTTTTTTTTAAGCTTATTTCTATGTAGTTGGTATTTTTGATAACGGATAGTATCTTTCTTTCTTAAGTGTTCTCACTAGTATGTAGAAATATATTTTACTTTTATATATTGACTGAATCCAGCAGTTTTGCTAAATTCCAATAATTCTAATAATGTACTTATAATATCTCTTACCAAGTATAAAAATTTATCTGTAAATTCTTTTGGATTTTTCTGCAAATACGAACCAAATCTTGTATGACTATTGATAACATTTCTCCCTTTTCCTTTATCTAATTTCCATAGAATTTCACCTTTACATTATGACTTGTTTATAAATGCATTGGTTAATTTCCAAACATAGGGATTTTCTATTATCCTTTTAACTAATTGTTATAGATTTTTTAAAAGTCTGATCAGAACAGATTTTTGAATGACTTCAGTCACAAAATTCACTGAGAATTGTTTTGTGGCCCAGCATATGGATTTTCTGTAAATATTCCATGTGAGCTTGTAAAGAATGTGAATTCTGCGGCTGTTGGGTGCAAATGTCTCATACATGTTCATTAACCTAACTTAAATTGTTTTGTTCAAATTTCTGTATCCTTGCTGATTTTTCTCTCCCTCATTAATTTTATCAAATATTGAAAATGGCATGTTAAAATCTAGTTTGTGAATTTTTCTTCTTGTGGTTCTTTCATACACATTCATACTTGTTATATATTACTAGTCAAATCTTTCATTACTATGAACTGATCTTTATCTTTAAGAATGCTTTTTGCCTTGAAACAAAAATAGTATAGGCCTAGAAGTAGGATTGCTGGATCATATGGCAACTCTATTTTTAGTTTTTGAAGGAAACTCCACACTATCCATAGTGTTCTCCATAATGATTGCACCAATTTACATTCCCACCAACAGTGTAGGAGGGTCCCCCAAATAGATCCTTAAAAGGATTAAGAGAGTGAGTTTGGATTATGTGAAGCAGTGTAAATGATAATAATTAAACACATAATTTAATTTTTCTTCAGTGGTATCATGCTGTAAATTAAGGGCATTCTGTTCAAAGGTAGCAGGAAGTTTCTGATAAATGTATATTGTACATCTTAATAATAGTCCTGTGCAGTGCATGATTCATTTCCTCCAGCCTGCTATTGTGCTGATATTTTATTCATCTATCGTGAAGCATTTGGTGATTTCTCTTACCACTGTTGCTCTGTCTATGATAGGCAATCCTTTTGCATGAGTCTCAAAAATAAAATATAATTCAACTTCTAATAGTGGGCATCTTCTTCCCTTTCTTATATCTTGTAAAGTACTTTATTGTTGCTTTCTAAGAAAACATGGAATTTAGGACCATCCACCTAGTGACAATTAACTTGCTTAACAAATATCAAACTTATGCGTTGCTGATTTGTTCCTGTCCCATCCTGCATGTGAGCAAACTCCAGGAGATGGTGAAGGACAGAGAAGCCTGGCATGCTGCAGTCCGCGGGGTCACAAAGAGTTGGACACCACTGAGCAATTGAACAACAACATTCTGCATACATGAAAACTTTGTTTCAATCCTAAATCACAGTATTATATTAATGACACTTAAACAGCAATTAAATTCATTGTCTGTATCAACAGTGCACACAGTTCAACCAAAGTGACATGAAGAGCTATGACTTAATTTTACCTCACAGGAAATGGCCATAACATTGTGACTGCTGCCTGACAGTAGTAACTAGAGATGCTGTTGATCATAAGATGCATTTCGATTTCAGAGACGTTAAAACGCAGGAAAAAGTGTTTTAGAATCAACGTGCTCAGTTGCTCAGTTGTGTCCGACTCTGTGACTCTGTGGGCTATAGCCCACCAGGCTCTTCTGTCCATGGGATTTTCCCAGCAAAAATACTGGAGTGGGTTGCCATTTCCTCCTCCATTAGAATCAACAAATGTGCTATTTTATTATTCTTGCTGCTTTTGGCTAAATTCCTTGGCTTTCCTGCAAATTTTTCTTATAGTGCCTTCCATTTAATCTCTAAATTTGACTTGTCATTAAACAATGACTAGTTTCTCTGCTCTCTTTTTCCCATATAGTCCAAAGAATACCAGAGTCAGAGGTAAAGGAAGTGATAAGGCTGCTCAAAACGATCTCCTTCATTCGGGTGGCATGAAATCTGAGATTTCATCGCTAGACTTTCAGTCTTCCCAAGGATCCCCTTTAAAATGCAAAGACATAAGGGAGAGTTAACACTGCATTTACGTAATTCCCTCTGCACTGTGAAGGATTTATCAGATGTGCTCTCTGACTTCAGCGACCTGGCGCCTGCAGGCTGAGTGTAATGGATTCCAGGGCAAATAAAAGGGGAAGTTTCAGGACAGCCTTGAAAGGAGGAGGCACAGCAACTAAAGGGGATGGAGGATTCTGAATAAATGTGTAACCAACAACTGTCTGAGCCTGGGTTGATCTAGCAGCTAACCCTGAGACAAAGATGCCAGTGCAAGAAGTATAACTGAAAGTTCATCCCCCGAAACAGTTATGGGAGTGGGTCAGTGAGATGAAGAAGAGAAGGCATCCAGTAAAGGGTGCGCCACCCAGCCATTGGCTCAGATGGGCTGGAAGCCCCCAGGATAGGATAGAACATGTGCCTTAGAGTTATTTGGGCTTCCCAGGTGGTGCCAGTGGTAAAGAACCTGCTTGCCAATGCAGGAGACAAATGTAAGAGACGTGGGTTTGATCCCCGGGTCAGAGAGATTCCCCTGGAGAAGGAAATGGCAACCCACTCCAGTGTTCTTCTCTGGAGAATCCCATGCACAAAGGAGTCTGAAGGGCTATGGTCCATAGGGTCTCAAAGAGTCGATCATGACTGAACTGACTTAGCACAGCACAGATTTATCTATGCCAGGGAACTGGAGTATTTTTATATCAGCTTTTGTCATTACTAGCCCTAAAGCAAAAACCCACAGATGCCGGCACTTTGAAGTCCACTCAACTGAACTAAAGCCATAAGGTCCAAGGGGCTATGGGCAGGGCAGCCTCTATCTCTGCTCTACCAGCTTTCCTCCTAACCTCAATTTCAGAAATTTTCGATTTCTTACTTTTTTAAACTACCTGCAACCACACTACAGTCAAATGTTGATATTTCTTTTTTATGGTATCTCTGAGATATGAAGCAGTCATTTCCAACTACTGGGTAAAATGTTTTCATTCATGTTTTTATTGGCAATCTGCAATCTACTGCACACTTCTGGCTGCCAGCTCACACTATCCCCTTTTATCATCCTGAATACTGCTGTTAAATCATGTTTATCCTTGCTCCTTACCAGCAGCAAACACACTGGCCATGACAACACACTCTCAGCTTCAGCTTCTTATTATTTCCTTCTCTTTGTTCTAAGCACATGATTTTTCTTAAAGGCTTTTCCTAAGATTTCCTCACTAGAATTATAAGGATATGTCTAAGGTGAAAAAAAAAAAAACTAAATTGAAGAAGACCTAACCCAGTTGTCTTAAGGCTGATTTAGACTGGCCAGTCTAATAGATTTAAAAAGCAATTCTCTTTCATGATAATTAGAACAATAATGAAGTACCACTCCACATCTGTTAGGTTGACACTGACCACACCAAATGCTGGTGAGGATACGGTGCCACAGAACTGTCAAATGTGGAAGACACTTTGGCAGTTTCTTACAAAGCTAAAAACACCTTTATCATACAACCCAGCAATCATGCGCCTAAGAATTTACCCAAATGCATTAAAAGCTTATGTTCATGCAAAAATCAGCAAATGTTTATAGAAACATTATTTATAATTATCAAAACTTGGAAGCAACTAAGATGTCCTTGAAAGGGTGAGTAGATAAGCTGTGGTTCGTACCTCCATGAGGGCTTCCCTGGGGGCTCAGAAGTTAAAGAACCTGTCTGCAATGCAGAAGACTCAAGTTCGATCCATGGGTTGGGAAGATCTCCTGGAGAAGGAAATGGCAACCCACTCCAGTATTCTTGCCTAGAAAAATTGTGTGCTAAAAATAGGAGCCTGACAGGCTACAATCCATGGGGTCGCAAGAGTCAGAAACGACTTAGAGACTAAACCACCACCACATTTCTATGATGGAATATTATTCGGTGATAAAAAGAAATGAGCTTTCAAGCTACACAAAGACATGGAGGAAACGAAAACATATTACTACCTGAATACTGTAAGGCAAAACTGTGGAGACAGTAAAAAGATCAGCGGGTGCCAGAGGGTTGCAGGGTTGGGTAGAAGGATGAATAGAAGGGCAGCACAGGAGACTTTCAGGGCAGTGAAACTCATCTGTATGATACAGTAATGGTGGATAGATGGTATGAGGCATATGTTAGAACTCAAAGAACCATGTAACACAAAGAACAAAGGGTAATGCAAGCTATGAACTTTATCTAATAGTAATGTATTATTGTTTCATCAGTTACATCCAATACACTACACTAATAGTGCAAGATGTTAACAACAATGGAAACTCTCTGGTGGGGGCAGGGGGAGAGGCTAAGGTAGTATTTGGGAACTCTGTACTTTCCACTTGATTTTTCTGTAAACCTAAGACAGTTCTAAAAATATTAAAAAGTCTATTTTAAAAAACCATCATTCAGAAGTCACAGTTTCCACATATCCTTATGCTTTTCCTTTGACCAAGAAAGAGAAAATTCAAATGACAATAGTTGCCTGCCTCTGTAGTTTAGCTGGCTTCACATTCTCTTGAGAGAAGTGGGAGAAAATAATAGCAAATGAAGCAACTGACAAACAACTAATCTCAAAAATATACAAGCAACTTATGCAGCTCAACTCCAGAAAAATAAACGACCCAATCAAAAAATGGGCCAAAGAACTAAATAGACATTTCTCCAAAGAAGACATACGGATGGCTAACAAACACATGAAAAGATGCTCAACATCACTCATTATCAGAGAAATGCAAATCAAGACCACAATGAGGTACCATTTCACACCAGTCAGAATGGCTGCGATCCAAAAGTCCACAAGCAATTAATGCTGGAGAGGGTGTGGAGAAAAGGGAACCCTCTTACACTGTTGGTGGGAATGCAAACTAGTACAGCCAGTATGGAGAACAGCATGGAGATTCCTTAAAAAATTGCAAATAGAACTGCCTTATGACCCAGCAATTCCACTGCTGAGCATACACACTGAGGAAACCAGAATTGGAAGAGACACATGTACCCCAATGTTCATTGCACCACTGTTTATAATAGCCAGGACATGGAAACAACCTAGATGTCCATCAGCAGATGAATGGATAAGAAAGCTGTGGTACATATACACAATGGAGTATTACTCAGCCATTAAAAAGAATACATTTGAATCAGTTCTAATGAGATGGATGAAACTGGAGCCGATTATACAGAGTGAAGTAAGCCAGAAAGAAAAACACCAATACAGTTTACTAACACATATATATGGAATTTAGAAAGATGGTAAGGATAACCCTGTATGTGAGACAGCAAAAGAGACACAGATGTATAGAATGGACTTTTAGACTCTGAGGGAGAGGGAGAGGGTGGGATGATTTGGGAGAATGGCATTGAAACATGCATACTATCATGTAAGAAACGAATCGCCAGTCTATGTTCAATACAGGATACAGGATGCTTGGGACTGGTGCACGGGGATGATCCAGAGAGATGATATGGGGTGGGAGGTGGGAGGGGGGTTCAGGATTGGGAACTCATGTACATCCGTGGCAGATTCATGTCAATGTATGGCAAAACCAATACAGTATTGTAAAGTAAAATAAAGCAAAAATAAAAATTTTTTTTAAATGTTTAAAAAAAAGAAAAAATAAATAAATAAATTCTCTTGAGAGTCTCTTGGATTGCAAGGAGATCAAACCAGTCAATCGTAAAGGAAATCAGTCCTGAATATTCACTGGAAGGACTGATGCTGAAGCTGAAACTCCAATGCTTTGGCCACCTGATGCGAAGAACTGACTCACTGGAGAAGACCCTGATGCTGGGAAAGATTGAAGGCAGGAGAAGGGGACAACAGAGGATGAGATGGTTGGATGGTATCACTGACTCGATGGACATGAGTTTGAGCAAGCTCTAGGATGGACAGGGTAGCCTGGCATGCTGCAGTCCAGGGGATTGCAAAGAGTCGGACACAACTGAGCAACTGAACTGAACTGAAATTTTCTCATCATCACAAAGATTTTCTTAATAAAAAAGAAGTGAGGTATAGATTCTCCATGGATACAAATTATTAATGCCCCATTTCTATTTATGCTAATAATAATACATACATCTTAAATGAACTTAAGATTAGCTGTAGATGTAAATAGTTTGTCTTGGTTTACTTTTTATTTTTGTGTTGGTTTATTTTTTAAACTAAAGAAAATACTTCTTAAAGGCATAATCCTTAAATTCTGAGTCTATTTCTGGCGCCATGTTCTGTGTCTGTGAAGGCTTAGCTTATCCTAGACAACTGCTCTATGAAGTGGTGGGAGAATTCTCTATATAAAGTCAGGGGAACCTGAGTTTGTGGTTGGCACTAGCTGTGTGACCTTAGGCAAGGGACTTCTTAACCTTCATTACTCTAATTGCTCCTTGAAAGTGAAAGTAAAGTCAGTCAGTTGTGTCCAGCTCTTTGAGACCCCATGGACTGTAGCCTACCAGGCTCCTCCATCCATGGAATTTTCCAGGCAAGAGTACTAGAGTGGGTTGCCATCTCCTTCTCCAGAGGATTTTCCTGACCCAGGGATTGAACCTGGGTCTCCCGCATTGCAGGCAGACACTTTACCATTTGCTCCTTAGTCAGCTAAGATAACAATATTGGTATCAGAGTCATTGTGAGGGGCATGCCAGACAATTGAGAAAGAGCTTTGTAACTTGTGCAGGCTCAGTTGCTTCAGACTCCTTGCGACCCCTCAGACTATAACCTTCCAGGTTCCTCTATCCATGGGATTACCCAAGCAAGAATACTGGAGTACGTTGCCATGTACCTCCTCCAGGATCTTCCCAACCCACGGATCAAACCCACTTTTCTTGTCTCCTGCATTGGCAAGCAGGTTCTTTACCAGTAGTTCCACCTGGGAAGCTTGTAAAGCATGTAACTTACAAAGTGCTCTAAAAATAAAAGAGAGTTATTTTTGTTGTCTCATGGGGGTGTTGCTGCTGCTGCTGCTAAGTCACTTTAGTTGTGTCCGACTGTGCGACCCCAGAGACGCCCCCCACCAGGCTCCCCTGTCCTGGGATTCTCCAGGCAAGAACACTGGAGTGGGTTGCCATTTCCTTCTCCAAAACATGAAAGTGAAAAGTGAAAGTGAAGTCGCTCAGTCGTGTCCGACTCCTAGCGACCCCATGGACTGCAGCCTACCAGGCTCCTCCATCCATGGGATTTGCCAGGCAAGAGTACTGGAGTGGGGTGTTAGAAGAGTTTAAAGATCATAAATGGTAAATCAATGGAAAGAAGATAAAAATCTTCCTATTAGTTTCACAAAAAGGAAGAAAACTGACTAAAAAGCCAAAAAGACCAATTTGTTTTCTGGGAAATATACTTACATGAATATAAAAGAAACTCCAAAAAAAGATAGACTATGTATGGGGGCCTTTCAAAACATTAAAGAGCAGGGACTTTCCCAGCATTTCTTTAGGATTAACTTGCACATGTGCACAAATACATAGGTGCTTTAAATTTTAAAAACCAATGCATACAAGCTAGCAATAAAAAATAATAATACAGTGCTCCCACCTGAGCATAATTCATAGAATCTTTGGAAGATAATAATCAATACTACATTTTCTAAGCAAATAGAAAGGCCTGAGAAGAAACATGATAAACTCTCATTAATGATCATCCTTGGGGAAATGAAATTGGGGGGGCTGGATACTTTCATTTTATCTCGATTCTTTGGTATTGTTGGAATTTTAAAGATACTTAAGTGTGTGTTACTTTTATGATTAAAACAAAACAAATAGTGATAAACCACTCATATATACTCCATACCATATCTTTCTCTTGGCTTGATTTATGCAGAGGTTTTCGTAAAAGATGAATGTTGGTTTTGAAAATGTGTCATTCAGGTGAAAAGAGAAAAAAGGAGAGTCAGAGTCTAGTGAGATCATTATAGTGACTAAATTTCAATGCTCTTGGGGAACTCACAGTCTTGTAATTAAGAGATAAATGAATTGCTTAATTCAAAGTGACAGGAACAGAACAAGGTAGATGCTAACAAACTCTACTTATCATTTATATGTTTGAACATAACAATACTAGAACCTGCCGTTTACTGAATACCTATTATATGTAGGGTGTATTATAAAAGGTGACAATAGTCTGCAAAGGTACCTTTTAGGAAGCTCAGAGGTCATGTCATTTGTGAACGGCACTGAACTCTAAAGTTAAGGCGAAGGAGTGCTTCAAAAGACAGGTGTATCTCATTCTATAAACCATCACCTTTCCAAATCACTACTTTTTCAAAATGCATTTCTTATTTAACTGGACTCCTCAGTCACAGCTGCATTCAATTTTACCCTCCCTGAAAATTATCTTTATAATATTTCCCATGATAAATCTGTTCAAGGATTAACCATTCTTTATGGAACCTCAAGATAGTTGCAGTGGTTAAACCAACCAACAGAAAATTACTATGTGTTTGATTGTAAAATTATTGAATCACATTTCCTGAAATGACTTCAGTCTTAATAACCTCTGGTTATTGTACTTGCTATTCATACAGGCAATCTGCCATGGACCCTGAGTGCTCCTGTGTGATCTTGCTGGTGTGCCAAGAATACAAAGCCTTGACCACTCATCACTCGTCTCATTTTGGGTGGGGGGGGGGGGGGGGGTGTATTTGCAGCAGGCAGCCTAAAGTTATGTGGTAATGTCTCCGTCTAGAGCAGGCTGGCCTCGCCTAGCTGTAAAAGCAGTGAATTCCTCAAGTTCAATGTTCCTCTCCTGTGACACAACCCATTGAGTGTGTTGACAATCATGGTGAGCACCCTGTAGTACCTGTGTTACTGTTGTAGGACCCAGAGGACAAAGGAAACTAATGCAAATGAGCCTGAAGCTCTGATTACTACTTTTGCCATGAATAATAAAATCTTTATTATCCGGAAGTCTCAAGTCTTTAACTGGCACAGGAAACAATAAGCTCATTTGTTAAAGAAAAGGGTAAAATTCCAGATCTTCCATGCTTCTCAATACCAATTTGTATTATAAACTTGTAACATTTCCATTATTTGTTCCTATGTCTTATTCCCAATCTATACTGGCATCTTCCAAAAGATGGAATTGGCTTTCTTCAAGACAAATCTTGTAGTAGCAGTCACCTTACAGGAACCTTGTAAATGCTTGCTGAATGATCGAATAAGATGAGTAAATTACAGTAATTCCCACCTAACTGAGAAAAAATAGAAAAAGCATATTATTCGATCTCAGTGTTAGCAAAGAGATTGTCTTTAAATTCTTCTGGAGTTTTTATTAATCACCTAACCCTATTAACCAGGAATATATAATACTAGAGTCTTGAGATTAGTTGGAAGAGGATAGCAAGGTATGAAATACTCCTGGAGATGGTGACTTTGCTTCAAAAAGCCCTGGTGGGATCTTCATCCTGGTTGACCACTATCACTGGTAGTGAGGCTGCCTTGGGGAGATTTGAATAGCAGGGATGATGCTCTGAGAGTCTCCTGCTCTGTGTATGGTAAGACACATCCTTTACTTATAGTAAAAGAATTGATGTCATTTGCTTACGACTAGTAGAATCCTTTAGTGACCCTTCCACCTTTGCTCTCATGATAGCAAGAATACATCACCCTTATAATCAAAGAATATTTAGATGAGACTATAAAGACAAGAAAATGAAATACTAAATGTTAATACTGATAAAGAAGGTATACACACATCTCTCTTGTTGATATGTCTTTATCTAGAAAAAATAAGAAACTAATAAAAAATTCTAGAATGATAAACAAGATGACACTTTTTTCTACACTGGTAATAACCATCTCAAACTGAAAATGGAAATAATATTGCATTCAAAATAGTAAGAAAATATTTTTAAAACTTAGGAATAAATGTAAAAAGAAAGGTACATGTTTTACATCAATTAAACTAGGGTCATACTGAAGACTGTAAAGATCTGAAAAGGTATAAATTAAAAACAACATAAAATAAACATAACAGAATTTTAGGATGTGGGACTTTATCCTAAAAATGTTAATCATCCCAAAATGAATACACATTTTTAATGCAGTTAGACTTCCAAGTGTTGATTTTGGAGAGTTTGGATTGAAAGAAAGAGGTAATACAATTTATATGAAAGAAATGTTTCACAATGGTTAAGAAAATTACAAAAGCTACTTAATGTTTCAGTGCTTAAAATATATCAGGGAATTTTCTAAGTGTTCTATGTTTTATTTCACTTAATCTTCACAACAATTGTTTGTGATCAATGCTATCACCCTGGTTTTACAGATAGGCACGATGAGAGAGAGAGATGAAGTAGCTTGAAGCCAAGGTTCAATCTGACTCCAGAGTGTGTGTTTTCAACCAATTAACCACCAAGTCATTGTCACCAAGTTGGGAGGAGAAGGACTTGCCATACAGGATGCTGAACTATACTACAAAATATAGTATATTTATAAGGTATAAATATACTATGTAAAATACTTTATAATCATTAATTTTGACATATATCTAGACTAGCAGAGCATAACAAGAGAGTGGTAGAGAATTATAATATAAAAAATGAACATACAAAAAGCATTTCAATTCAGTGGGGAAAAATGATTATTTAAAAGTCTTGCTGGTATAATTGTCTATTAATCCAGAAGAAAAGTTGGATCTTTATATAAAGAATTCTAAGTAGATTAAAGATAATTTTTTTAAAAGTAGAATAAGTCAGGAAAACATGTATAATTTAAGAATTGGGAGACTTTTAACCAAGGCTAGACCCCCTGAAACTATACAAAAATGTGAATTTTTCACTACATTTGAAGATTTTTTTGGTACGGAAAAAAGATGTCATAAAGCCAAAAGACATATAGTAGATTGAGGTAATTATTAGTAACTGTTATTTAACATGAAAAGTATTCTTAGTGTTTTTAATATATAATCATTTGAAACTGATAAAGGATAGCCCAATAGAAGAAAGTGAATGGAAAATTGACAGAAGAGCACATCTAAGTAACAAATAAATATGAAAAAGGATGACCAGCTTCACATGTAGTCGGAGAAAAGCAAGCAAAGTAAAGGGAGATATTATTTCCTGACAATCAGGTACGCAAGATGAAAAGAAATGAAAATTCCTACTATTAATGAAGATATGGGAAAGAGGGTCTTCATAGACTTTGCTGATGGAAATGTGAACTTTACAACCTATTCAGAAAGCAATCTTGACAATGTCTATTAAAACTCAACTATATCTTTGGACTAGAAGGTCCATTTCTAGGAATCTATCCCATAAAAATAAGGGCATTAGCCCATAGGGACACACGCACCAGGTTGTTTGTTACAACACTATGGTAGAGAAAAGCTGGAGGGAGAAGGGGATGACAGAGGATGAGATGGCTGCCTGGCATCACTGATTTGATGGACGTGAGTCTGAGTGAACTCCGGGAGTTGGCGATGGACAGGGAGGCCTGGCGTGCTGCGATTCATGGGGTCGCCAAGAATCGGACACGACTGAGCGACTGAACTGAACTGAAAGTGCCTGCTCCACTCATGGGAATGGCTCGATGAAGTACAGCACATCCACTTCATGGACCATTTGCTACCATTAAGATCTAGAGATTTCTGTGATGTAAAGTTTAGAAAGTAGAGAAGTGATTAACACAGCTTCATTTTTTTTCATGACAAGATCCTGTCTTCTCATTTACAAAATTTCAGAGAACATACAATGTTCATGGGGATAAATTACATATGTTCTTATTTTATTTAGAAATGAGATATAGGTATGGAATAGTGCCCATTGATGTTAACACTGATGTCTTTGTGGGGTGATGGTGTGGATGGGGGTGAGGAAAAAGAGAAATCTGTAATAAGAAAGCAGCATATATTATATCTAATTTATGGTAGACTATATGTGAGTGTGCAGTAAAAAGATGAAAAGATAATGACCAAAATGATAGCAGTAGTAATTTTATTTTGGTGGAATTTTAGGGAATTTTTAGTTTCTTCTTAGATTTTTCATTATTGTCTGAATTTTCACAAAGACATGTTATTTAAGCAATTAGGGAAAAATTAGAAAGCTATTTCCATGATATCAAAAAAGTCCATTAGTAAAACACTTTTAAATTAATTTACATATAGTGTGAAAATTAGAAAATTAGACCTCTTACATCTAGAAGTGGAAAACCATTCCAATCGGAAGAAATAAAACCATTCTCTGAAGACTGCTGACACTTATGAAGCAACCCTCAAAGTGACCATTAAACATTTTCCATTGAACAAAAATCCGGAATCTATTTGAATTGTAGCGGAGGCATTAATACTGTTCAGCTACTGAGAGAAATGGAAACTGAAGGGTTGCTAATAGCTCATGAAATGGAAAGTGATGCCCAAGTGACTTATTACTCAACTGTGACCATAAGTTGGTCTAGAACTGGTCAGAGCCAGTTCTAAAACTGGGAATCCTAATGTTGGTTTACAGATACCCAGAGTGACACTTCAAAGTGGTCTTGAGGCTTAAAATGCAAGTCACGATAACATGTTTATATTTAAAGGGTCACTTTCTTTCAAGGCCACATTAGTAAAGATACTAACCCGGTGGAACTTGTCCTTCAAGGCCTTTTAAACTGACTAGCTCTGACTTCCGGAACTATTTGTACCATCAGCATCCATCAAAATGTATTCGTCTCATTCCTACACTCCTTGCTCATGCAGTGCTAATAATCAGTGTAGTTGCCTCTTTTTCCTATCATCTTGGATGAAAACTCCTATTAAGCTGTACAGGTTTACATAGTTTACTACCTGAGGGCGTGAATCACTTGAGGTGCTGAAGCCAGGCCATTGTGGAGACATGGTTTACGCAGAAGGCACTGGAAAGTCCTCAGCATCTGAGGTCAGAATCAGGGTTTTACCCAGCCCCACCATTAACTGTGACATTAAAAAAAAAAAGCCACTTTACATTTCTGAACTTTGATTTTTCTCCCCTTTAAAATCTGTACCCTGCCCTCTTAAGTTGTGAGAATCAAGTGGGATGTTCAGAATATCCGAGTCAATCATTAAACAAAGGTCAATTATGTTTTGCTCAGATTGCAGAGGCAAAAATATCCTTTGAAGAGGAATTTTTAAGTGCAAAAATACTAATACTAATAAAAGACACCCATAATCACAAGATCTAGAGATAACTGATATTAACATTTAATGTGCCATTTAGTTTATATTTTCCATGTGCAGACATTTAAGAAAACAAAATTTAGACATACTTTATATATTATTATATATCTGCTTTTCCATTTAATTGATAATTAAATTACAATGTCATTAAAACATCTACAATATCATTTTTAATAGCTGATGAATGGCTACTTTAGCCCTAATCTATTGAATAAACTCTCCACTGTTGACATGTAGATTATTTATAATTTGTCACCATTAAAATGCTGTGATATATTGATTAAACGAACATTGCTAAATTACAGTATTTAGATCTTGTTCATTTATGGTTTTCCTACTTGATATGTCAGAAACTAAGAGAAGTTTATTAAAGTGTTTCACTTTGATGTCTCTTATTTCTTCTTGTATTTATAGTTTTTACTTTATATTTTGATTCAATACTATTTGGTGCATACCGATCTGTGAATGTTACATTTCTATTTGAAATTGTCTCTGATAAAATATTTGTCCCGATTATTGCTTTTGAACTGGAATTTGACATTGTCTAACCACCTCAGAACCACCAAAAGGATTAAATGTTATACATTCGGAGTACTAAACCAGTGTCAGCTCATTTCTATTTTATCAGGATCAACCTGGTGGCTCAGAGGGTAAAGTAGCTGCCTACAATGCAGGAGACCTGGGTTTGATCCCTGGAGAAGGAAATGACAACCCACTCTCTTGTCTGGAAAATCCCATGGACTGAAAAGTCTGATAGGCTACAGTCCATGGGGTTGCAAAGAGTCGGACACGACTGAGCAACTTCACTTTCACTTTCATTTCTATTTTATTATTTTTATTATAACAATCTATAGTGACCATACTCTCTTTTTGTCTGCATTATTTTTACCCAACCTTTTCCTCCTTATACCTCATTTTGGGCTTTCCCAGGTGACTCAGTGGTAAAGCATCTACAATGCAGGAGATGCAGGAGACCCAGGGTTGATCTCTGGGTTAGTAAGAGCCCCTGAAAGAAGGAATGGTAACCCACTCCAGGATTCTTGCCTGGAAAATCCTATGGACAGAGGAGCCTGGCAGGCTGCAGTCCATGGGGTGGCAAAGAGTGGGACATGACTTGGTGACTGAGCACACACATATATCTTTTTAGGGGTTGTTGGTAAATAGCATGTCACTGAATTTTCTGTTTTGAAATCTGAAATTTCTGTTTCTAAATAAGAACTTTCTTACCCTTAAGAAGAGTTCAATCCACTTGCATTTACTGCCACATTTATACGTTCAGTTGTACTCTGTCACCTACTTTTCTATTTCCTTTGCCTGTCTTTTGTTATAGATAGCCCATACTTCTTTTCTGTCACCTTCTCCACTATTTGGGAAGGTACAAATACTGTTTTACATGCTTATAGCAATTATCATTGAATTTACCAAAAGTTCTTTTGTGCCCAGTAGTTCACAGCCTAGTTTTCACCACCGTCTCCAGGCGGATTACCTCCCACCCGCCCCATACCCCTCTGTGCACTGCTGCATTGACAGAAGAGGAGGTACGACTCCCAGTCTGCACCATCTGTAATTCCACCATTTTCACTTGCACCAATCACAAGATGCCTTGACTGTGTGATACTACCATTGAAACTTCATTTTAAGTATCTGAAGTAGAAGTTAACTTTCATTATTTTGAAATTCCCATGTCAAAAATTTACCATACTTTCCATATCTAAATGATTTCTTTATCATCCCAAGAAACTATTCTAGGGATGCTGGAGCAGCCGTGAAGAGATGCCCCACCATCCAAGGTAAGAGAAACCCCAGTAAGGCGGTAAGTACCAAGAAAGGGCATCAGAGGGCAAATAGACTGAAACCACAATCACAGAAAACTAGCCAATGTGATCACATGGACCACAGCCTTGTCTAACTCAGTGAAACTAAGCCATGCCATGTAGGGTCACCCAAGATGGACGGGTCATGGTGGAGGGGTCTGACAGAATGTGGTCCATGGGAGAAGGGAATGTCAAGCCACTTCAGTATTCTTGCCTTGAGAACCCCAATGAACAGCATGAAAAGGCAAAAAGATAGGACACTGAAAGATAAATTCCCCAGGTCGGTAGGTGCCCAATATGCTACTCTAGAGATCAGTGGAGAAATAACTCCAGAAAGAATGAAGGAATGGAGCCAAAGCAAAAACAATACCCAGCTATGGATGTGACTGGTGATAGAAGCAAGGTCCGATGCTATAAAGAGTAATATTGCATAGGAACCTGGAATGTTAGGTCCATGAATCAAGGCAAACTGGAAGTGGTCAAACAGGAGATGGCAAGAGTGAACATCGACATTCTAGGAATCAGCGAACTAAAATGGACTGGAATGGGTGAATTTAACTCAGATGACCATTATATCTACTACTTTGGGCAGGAATCCCTTAGAAGAAATGGCGTAGCCATCATGGTCAACAAAAGAGTCTGAAATGCAGTACTTGGAAGCAATCTCAAAAATGCAGAATGATCTCTGTTTGTTTCCAAGGCAAACCATTCAATATCACGGTAATCCAAGTCTATGTCCCAACTAATAACGCTGAAGAAGCTAAAGTTGAACGGTTCTATGAAGACCTACAAGACCTTTTAGAACTAACACCCAAAAAAGATGTCCTTTTCATTATAGGGGACTGGAATGCAAAAGCAGGAAGTCAAGAAACACCTGGAGTAACAGGCAAATTTGGCCTTGGAGTACAGAATGAAGCAGGGCAAAGGCTAATAGAGTTTTGTCAAGAGAACACACTGGTCTTAGCAAACACCCTCTTCCAACAACACAAGAGACTCTACACATGGACATCACCAGATGGTCAACACTGAAATCAGATTGATTATATTATTTGCAGCCAAAGATGGAGAAGCTCTATACAGTCAGCAAAAACAAGACCAGGAGCTGACTGTGGCTCAGATCATTAACTCCTTATTGTCAAATTCAGACTTAAATTGAAAAAGTGGGGAAAACCACTAGACTATTCAGGTATGACCTAAATCAAATCCCTTATGATTATACAGTGGAAGTGAAAAATAGATTTACGGGACTAGATCTGATAGACAGAGTGCCTGATGAACAAGGGGGGAAGGTTTGTGACATTGTACCAGAGACAGGGAGCAAGACCATCCCCATGGAAAAGAAATGTAAAAAAGCAAAATGGCTGTCTGAGGAGGCCTTACAAATGGCTGAGAAAAGAAGAGAAGCAAAAAGCAAAGGAGAAAAGGAAAGATATACCCACTTGAATGCAGAGTTCCAAATAATAGCAAAGAGAGATAAGAAAGCCTTCCTCAGTGATCAGGGCAAAAAAAAAAAAAAAGAAAAAAAAGAGGAAAACAATAGAATGGGAAAGACTAGAGATACTAAGGGAACATTTCATGCAAAGATGGGCTTGATAAAGGACAGAAATGGTATGGACCTAACAGAAGCAGAAGATATTAAGAAGAGGTGGCAAGAATACATAGAACAACTGTACAAAAAAGATCTTCATGACCCAGATAATCACGATGGTGTGATCACTCACCTAGAGCCAGACATTCAGGAATATGAAGTCAAGTGGGCCTTAGGAAGCATCACTATGAACAAAGCTAATGGAGGTGATGGAATACCAGTTGAGCTATTTCAAATCCTGAAAGATGATGCTGTGAAAGTGCTGCACTCATTATGCCAGCAAATTTGGAAAACTCAGTAGTGGCCACAGGACTGGATAAGGTCAGTTTTCATTCCAATCTCAAAGAAAGCCAATGCCAAAGAATGCTCAAACTACTGCACAATTGCACTCATCTCACATGCTAGTAAAGTAGTGCTCAAAATTCTCCAAGCCAAGCTTCAGCAATACGTGAACCATGAACTTCCAGATGTTCAATCTGGTTTTAGAAAAGGCAGAGGAATCAGAGATCAAATTGCCAACATTCACTGGATCATCAAAAAAGCAAGAGAGTTCCAGAAAAACCACCTGGGAAGCTCACTTCCCACATTACTTATTTATTCTCCATACTATCAATTATGTCCTTTCTTACATCCCATATGTTTCTCGTTCTACTGTTTCTCTTTTTCCCTCCTTAAAATCCCTTCCTATATCTCCTTCTTTTCATATTATCTGTTTGCAATTTGTATTTAAACCTGTTTATCTCTTTTATATTTCTGTTGTTATTTTATACACATGGTTTCCTGAAAAACTTCATATTATGCAGTAGATCATTTTCAGAAGTATGTGGTTTTTTTTTTTAATACATTCTTTTGAGCTTGCCAGTCTATTGTTATGAGGATTTTTTTCACAAGATTCAAGCATGTATCTTTAGGCAGTGTTTCGATGGATGAATATGGGGTTGATATTCCTAATTTAGTTTTATTTATGTGTCTGATACTATAAAGATTTTACTCATATTTTTGTATTTAACTGTCCAGTTGTTTTAGGTTTTAATGTTGTATGTCTTTGTCCTTTTCTCCTCTAATGTATTTTATCCAGAAGCTTGGAGAGATTTTTATATACAGTTGTAAACTTGAAGTCTTCATTACCAAAGTCAAAGGCATGATTTCCAGGCACTATGGTAAACTGGAAAGAAAAATCTTTAGGGATGTGCTGAAATTTAAATCTCTTGTCAGACTTCCTAAAAGCAAAAATAGAAAGCCCTGTTTCTCTTGCTTATAGGGTTGCTTCTATTCCAAGCTGAAGCATAATTTGATTTTTAAAAATTGCTTGTCACTATTTTACCGTATTAGTCTCATGATATAGTAATATGTCTTTAAGGTCAATTAAGCTCTATTTTAATTTGAATGAATTTTCTCAGACATTGGGGAATCTGTAGTTTTTCCCATGCATGTTTTTCATCACCCCAGTCTTTCAAATATATGTAGTTTCATTTGCACATTTCTGATAAGCAAACTAGATTTGAGAGTATGAGTAATGGGTTGCTAAGTTTTCTAAGTATCAGAGCCTCTATAATAGCTTTTTGATGTAATATACCAAGGAAACAACCATGTAATCTCCATTTTGTGAAAAAAAATACATGCATCCATCTCTAATACATTTCAAAAGATAAGAAGAAATATACTAAAGTATCAACCATGGTTGAAATCTGCATGTTAGCATTATGGATAGTTTATTCTCTGCCATATTTTTCAAACTTCTTATAATTAATATGTATTACTTATACAACCAAAGTAAAAATTACTCTATTCTAACTGAACAAAACTTTAATGATGAAGGAATTAAACCAATGAATTTTGCTTTTCCCATGTTCAGTTCCAACTAACATTTATTTTCTGGGAAAGGATAAAAGTAGATTGTGGATACAAAATTTTAGTGGTCATTTCTCACTCAGTTACCAAAAAAAAAAAAAAAAAAAAGGCATTCACAATAGGCATATATGAAAAGATTTTGCCATACAGATTAATGCTGTGCTTTTCAGACATGAGCATTTTATGGACCAGAAACAGTAGAACTTTCGGTGACTAATATAAAGTTGCAAACTTTTTATTCTGCTTAAATGAGTATATAAGGTAAGCTTCACAAATATTGCCATGCACATCATCATTTCATGAAAACAGAACATTCTATCCCAAGGATACAAAATGTTACAGAATTTTTAAAAAATCCCTTAAAAGGAATAAATTTGACTTTGTAAATTTTCTTATTTTGCTGCTGACCAGTGAAGATTTTATTAAGGATGGGCCCTAACTGATGCTTGATGCTTCCTGGACTAAGACTTGGTTCTTCTGGTGACTAGACAAAGAAGTCCCAAAGGAATCTTACCTGGCTCCATAGAGATAGAGTAATGGTTGGTATAGAAGCAGGTGTTCGAGAAGGAAAGGAAAAATCAGACTTGGTGTTATTTTCATGGAGAAGACCTATCGCCCAATGTTTTTTCAGTTCCTCATAAATTCTATTGATAAAATATATTAAATACATATTTAAATCCCCATATAATAAATGATAGATTGTGGGAAAATAGTTTTCAAAACCTAACACTGTGATGGATAACTAGCTAGAATCCAAACCTCATCACCTCTACCATGACCAGCCTTGTTCAGTATGGCTAAACAGTGTGATCTTGTTAAAAACTAAGCGGGATCAAACCACTCCACAACCAAAACCTTCCAGCGGTTTCTCATTTCAAAATAAAGGCCACAGTCTTTACACTGTCCTAGCCAAGCCAAGGTCATGAGTTCACGGGTACATATGTCCCAATTATTTTTCATTGTCATTAAACAGTCTTCAAAAACATGATGTTAAGTAAATGTGTGTTACTGAGTTATCTGGCAAGGCCACAGTTATGGTACTAGTTTCCTGTTATGAATATTCAGGGTGTTCCTGATTTCTAAATGGTAGTATTCACTATCCTTGCTAATCAGGCTTCCCAGGTGGCTCAGTGGTGAAAGAATCCACCAGCCAATGCAGGAGACTCAGGCTTGATCCCCATGTTGGGAAGATCCCCTGGAGTAGGAAATGGCAACCCACTCCAGTATTCTTACATGGAGAATCTCATGGACAGAGAAGCCTGGCAAGTTACAGTCCATGGGATAGCAAAAGAGTCGTACACGATTGAGCGACTGAGCGCGCGTGTGCGCACACACAGACATCCTTGTTAATAATATGAATGGAAAATAGCTAACTCCTAGCTTCTGGAGGGGGACAGGGCTGGCATCAGCAGAGAGGCTTATGATAGTCTAGGTGTATCACTGGGATTTGCTGTGAGCTCTGCAGAAGAAAGATCTCCCATCAGCTTTTCTGTTACTGAGGAATTTTGATCAGGTCATTATAGCCTCATCAGTAACATTAAGAGTTGGATTAAATGATGTTAGAATTCCAGTTCTCCTAATTTTTGTTCTGTTATTAACAGGTCTCAAGCCAAAAATAATTAGCCATCCATTAGAACACAGATATTACAAAAGCATTTGTAACCCTTGGGGTCTCATTTGTGCTTTTGTGGCTTTGCTGGCAAATAAATCACTCAGTACTGGGAACTTTTCCAACTTGGCAGAGCAGGAGACAAATCAAAACACATGCCTAATTCTGTTTAAGTTTTATGGTTTAGAGACTGCATAGGAAAAAAATTAAAATGTTCCAAATTTAAGGAGCTTTCTGAAAAAAATGTGTATGAGTCAACAAATCATTTTAGGAAAAGCAAACATACATCCTTCAGGAGCAGAGCAAGACTGCATTCGTGTGACAGCATGCCTACACCCAGCATTAGAATTAGGCCAGATCCCGTTAGGAATATTACAGTATGTGGTGTGTATGCGTGCTAAGTCACTTCAGTCATGTCCATCTCTGTGTGACCCCATGGACTCTAGCCCACCAGGCTACTCTGTCCATGGGATTCTCCCGGCAAGAATACTGCAGTGAGTTGCCATGCCCTCTTCCAGGGGATCTTCCCGCCCCAGGGATCAAACCTGCATCTCTTCTCTCCTGCATTGGCAGGCAGGTTCTTTATCACTAGGGCCACCTGGGAAGCCCACAGTATATGGAGCAACCTCATTTTTATGAGAGAGCATTCCTGGAATCCTCTAGTGAGGAAGATATTGTAAAGCAAACTGTACAGGATGTTGCTGTCTGAAGAGGTGCCAGGCTTAGAGCTCGGTGCTACATCTATTGTGTCAGTCAAGTGATATTGGATTTGATAGTGATCTGCTGATCAGCATATCTGCTGAATTCAAGTACATCTATACATTTAACACCATCAGCAGAAACTTGTGACTGCACAGAATATAGGGTTTTGGGGAGGCGGGTTCTTTCTTTCTTTTTTTTTTTAATGCAGTGTTCAGGGAGGTCAGTAAGACAAAAAGTGTTCAAAAGTTTCAGAGGGACTTCCCTGGTGGTCCAGTGGGTAAGAATTTGCCTTGCAGTTCAGGAGATGAGGGTTCAGTCCCTGGTTGGGGAATTAAAATCCCACATGCCTCAGAGCAACTAAGCCCATCAGCCCCAACTACTGAAGTCCACGTGCCACAACTAGAGATCCCAGGTGATGCAGTGAAAATCCCGAGTGCTGAAACTAAGACCTGACATAGTCAAATAAATGCATATTTAAATATTTTTTAAAAATGTATATACATAGACCAATTTTGAAAAGTTTCAGAGATCAACTTTCTTGTTCTGTGAGATCTGTAGTGTAATGCATGCATGCTAAGTTGCTTCAGTCATGTCAGACTCTTTGCGACCCTATGGACTATAGCCCCCCAGGCTCCTCTGTCCATGGGATTCTCCAGGCAAGAACACTAAAGTGGGTTACCATGCCCTCCTCCAGGGGATCTTCTTGACGAAAGGCTCAAACACACATCTCTTATGTCTCCTGCATTGGCAGGGAGGTTCTTTACCACTAGCACCACCTGGTAAGCCTGTAGTCATTTCTCATCCCCAACGTCAGATCTACTGTGATGACCTCAATATGTACTGCAAGCATGTTTATGAGCTGAAATTCCCCCAAATCATCCTTATTTCCTCTTTGTAATTATCCTGCCTGTTACTAGTCTACCGTGTCATTTACACTCAGTTCTAGATATGGCAATATTTATAAAATAACACATATTGAGGGATTTTTGAGTGCCAGGCACTGTTCTAAGATCTTTAGATGAATTACATCCTCTAGCCCACAACAGCCCTATGATAAGGGGTATGGCCGTACCATTGATCAGGCAGAAATGCAGATATAAGGATACTGAGGTGCAGAGGGATTGAGTAACTTGTCAAAGGTTACACAGCTTGTAAATCAGAACCAGGAGTCCATCCAGGTAGTCTGATTCATGAATGCATATACACTTAAAGATTATGCTGTTATTTTTAAATTGTCCCCACTTCTTAGTTTAGTTTTGATATATATATTTGAAGGGCAGTGATTATGGCTTAGCCACTTACCCAGGTTAAGCAGAAATATTCAGAGTATAATTCTGTTTTTCATTGTCTCAATCTGAATTATTATCCACCCTTCCTGCTGTTCTACTGTCTGGTCACAGAAAGAGAATCTCAATGATAGCTCTAGATTTTTATCAGGTATTTATGATGTGGGGAAGTCACACATTTTCTATAGGCTGAAGCATCTCAATTTCTATAGAATATTTCTTACTTGATCGATGCCCACATATTACAAAAAGAGGTAGTTTCTATGATCTCTGAAAACAAAGAGGTAGTTTCTATGATCTCTAAATTATATAATTTATGAAGCATACAAAAATGAAATAAAGAGATTATCTATCATTTAATTTATGGAGACATAACAGAAAAAGGGGAGCTTATTTATCTGTAAATGTAATGATAGCTGCAGTGCTGTTCTGCATGAATATCTGTTCTTCTGGAAACAGATACTTTTTCACTTACTTGCAGTGATGCTTTGAGAAACAGAATCAGAAACTGATTTTGGTGTGTTCAGGATAAATCAGTCAAATATGAAATGAAGAGGAGGCGGTGGGGGAAGAAGAAAGGGACGTGAAATAAGGTTTATTTCACTTCAGTTTGTGCATGCAAGTTATACGAGGCTAAGCAGATGAATTTTTCTTACTTAGCAAAAGGAAACCTTTTGGTCAGCATCAGCAAAACAGGGGTGATGAACAGACTAAAATGAGAAAACAAATTGTGTCTTGGGACCATGATTCTGTGGTTGGACCCAACAGGTTTAAACCAGCCAAAAGGTCACAGCCAAAGCAAGTGCTATTCACTAATGGAAACTCACCTAAAATTCTAAAACTCTGGGTACATACCCTTAAAAATTTGATAGAGATTCACTAACAAAATAGCTTTTTAAAATTGAATTTTCCATGTCTACTAAACTACCTGAAAAATAAGACTGCATGTGACAAATCTTTTTCCGTTTGGCAAAAACAGAAACCTCCTGGTTTCTAATGGAAAATTACAAAATATTAGCTTTATTTACTTTCCTATTTGTCAAAGGCACTCTCCACCTTTCTGAATGGTTCACATACTGACTAGTATTAGCAATCAGCAGTGTGTTTCTGCTCCTGAGAAAAAGCAGTGCTTTTAGATACTTGTTGAGTGGTGGTATGCTGGGTATGCAGTAAGCACTTTCCCTGATTACCTGTGGTTCTCACACACACCTTGGGAGGCAGGTGGATTTATACTCATTTTACAGATACAGAAGAGAGGCAGAAAAGAAGTTCTGATGAAAATTCAGCTTTTCAGTAAACTTATAAAATATAAAGAAATATTTTTAAAGAGAAGGAGCAAAGCCTGAATGATGTTCTCCATTTGTGCAGCTAAGATGAGGAGGCTTTTTGAGGGGCAGTCATACAACAAAAATCTGTTGAATACTACGTGCTAAGTCCTGTGTTCAGTTTGTCTGTCCTCCCTTTGATCTCATTTAGTTCTCTTCTAAGTAGTCTGATTAAGACGAATGCCATGAATCACTAGTTCACAGAGGGGGAAATGAGCATCCTCAAAGTAAAGTGGCTTCCCTGTTCACTGACCTTGTTAGAAGCTGACCTGAAATCCAGACCAAATTTTCCTGTTCCTCCGGAAGTCCTTCTATCATGGTGAAGGGAGAAGGTTACACAGGTTGGCCATTCTTTAAGTTTTATGTCGCATTGAATTTATCTTACGCCAGCGGTTTTTAAAATGTTCTTGAGAACATTTTATTTCTCAGTCCTGTTATTTCCCATGTCCTACTCCATCTCTCAAAACAACTCCAGTAGTTTTATGTGTTTATGTTTTCATTTAGAGTTCGATTCTGGCTTTCTTTTTTGGAGTGGGAGCAAGTGCGGTCGACGGAGGCTCAGCACACACAGAACAACCATTGGTGGCCAAAGGGCTAATTGTAGACCCAGAAATATTGACTAAGGAAACCTATTGATGTTGACAACAAGTTTGCCATTTTTCACTTTCTCACTCAACATGGTCAATTTTCTAAGACTTAAAGTCTCACAAGGGTCTCTTGATCAACTCCCTGGAAACAAATATTCTGACTTTGCACAATGGCAAGGTACTTGGTTTATTCATCACTGACTTTGAGGGTGTGTCAACACCCAAGCTATGCTACACGGCCTTTGATAAGCTGTTATATTTCCCGGGGGGGGGGGGGGGGCGGGGCGCTATTCACAAAGAAAGATCATAATTAGCAAACCTCTGGTTTCTAATCTGAGCTGTCACCTTCCACCAAAGATCCAACAACTAACAGTACCATCTACAAGGCCCCTGCAGCAAATGCCAACCACACAATAACCTCAGTCTCCCCAGAGAGACAGTGCTTCATGCCTTTCCTGGCATGGACAGTCCCTCCCAGTCCTCAGTCTGCACAACTATTTGCCAGTGCTAGGATAAAAAGGTCCCGTTCAGGCATTTATTCAACAAGTATTCCAGCACTAGTTTTGTGCCTGTCTCTGTGATAGGTGATGGGAGTAAAGTATATGAAATGTGCTATACCAGGAATGGTAAAAGGAGTCCTTATTTTCCCTGGGAACCTAAAGAAGTCTCTAGAAAAAAGGACTTGGGGTGGACAGGGAGAGGAAATACGATTTTAAAGTGGGAACATTTATTGGCCACTTACAACTATATTATCAAGGAAAAGATGTATGTTTTTCAACAGATACAACTGAAGCACTGGATCACAGAGTGAGTTTTCATAGTTCGTAGCACCATATTAGATTAATTTAATTATAAACATAATATTTCAAATGCAGAATTTTATGCACAGAATTCAAAAATACAGATTTTATGTGCATGCCTGTGAGGGTAAAATTTCAAAATTAACTTATGGTTTTGAAAGACCAGAGAGATATCACATCTGGGAGACCAACTCTTATCCATCCTGTGCTCTCTCCCCTCGTAACTCTCTATCTTATTCTTTTTCAGCTTAGACATCTACTTAATATTTCAGGGAAACATGGCATGAGTATTAAGAAAAATATAAATTAAGGATCAGAATATCACAAGTTTTAAGAACATAATTTGCTTTTGTACTTCCTGCATATTCTAGAGTATGGGAAATTATTAAAACTTATCATAGACCAAACTTATTACAATATGTCCATGCTGCTGGAATACTACTCAGCAACAGAAAGGAATAAACTCGAGTAATTACAATGCATTAAAGATGCCATAGGGTCACAAAGAGTTGGACACAACTTAGCGACTGAGGGTGCCAGTTTAAATGGACAGTACAAGGTGTGGTTATATTTACATAAAAATGCAAGGGTGTCCCTGGTGGTCCAGTGATTAAGAATCTGTCCGCCAGTGCAGGGGATGGGTTTGATCCCTGATCCAGGAAGAGCCTACATGCCATGGAGCAACTAAGCCCGTGTGTGTGTGCGTGTGTGTGTGTCTGTGTGTGTGCACGTGCAGGTGTGTGTGTGCGTGTGTGTGCATGTGTGTGTGCATGTGTGTGTGTGTGCATACACTCAGCTGCTAAGTCATCTCCAATTCTTTGCAACCCCATGGACTGTAGTCTGCCAGGCTCCTTTGTCCATGGGATTTTCCAAGAAAGAATACTGAAGTAGGTTGCCATTCTCCAGGGGTTCTTCTCGACCCAGGGATTGAACCCAGGTCTCCTGCATTGGCAGGTAGATTCTTTACCACTGACCCACCTGGGAAGCCCAGCTAATTCTGTGTGCCCAAGCACCACAACTACTGAGCCTGTGCTCTAGAGTCCAGGAGCTGCAATGACTGACCCCACTGCTGCAACTACTGAAGCCTGAGGGCCTAAAGCCCATGTTTGGCAGCAAGAGAAGCCACTACAATGAGAAGCCCAAGCGCCACAAAGGAGAGGAGCTCTGGCTCACCACAGCTAGAGAAAGCCCATGTGCAGCAACAAAGACCCAGTGCAGCCAAAAATAGTAAAATAAATAAATTAGTAAATCTTAAAAAAAACACAACTTAATTCTATTTTAAAAGAAAAACAACCTCTAAGAAATGCAAGCTAATCTTTAGCATGCAAAAGGAGATAGGTGGTTTCCTGTGGAAGGAACCCAGGGCAGGAAGGGGTATACAGGAGGACCCAGGGAAGTTTTTAGAAGTGATGATGAATATGTTCATTATCTTGACTGTGGTAATGGTCTCATGAGTGGATACTTATGTCATAACTTCTCAAATTGTACACTTTATGTGTTTACTATATGCCATTATACCTCAATATTATTAAAACTATCATAAACTATACTTTTCAGAGAAATATAAACTCAGAATTGGGGAAAGTACCTATGTGTGTATGCTATTTGAGGCACAGTCTTTAGAGTCAGAAAAGCTGAGATTGAATCTTAGTTCTCTCACCTCCTAGCTGTGTGACCTTTCTACGCCTCCATTCTCTCATCTGTGAAATGGGGATAATAACAGTAGCTACCTCAGAGGATTGTTGTGAGGATTAAAAGAGCTAATGAAAGTAGGTATCAGAATGGACTCCACATACACTAAGCATGCACCGTTATTCTAAGATGTATTCAAGAACATGTAGGAACATGTATGGACATGTAAGCAGATAATGTGGCACAATCGACATAGAATATAGGATAGTAATGAACCTAAAAGAAGCAATGAACTGATCTATGAAAAATGAGACTTTTGTTATTACTGTTATTACTTTCTCAAACATCATCTTAGTTTTAACAGCCATGTGAGGTAAGGCTTATTAGTACCCCCATTCTATAGCTAAGAAAACTGAAGCAGAAGGGGGGTAAGTCATCAGCTAATGAATGGAACACAGACACTCTCACTTCAGGTCTAGGGCTCTCGAGCACCTTAAACCTGAAGAAATCACAAGAAGGAAATTCAAGGTCATTTCTCAAATGTAGTTAATAAGTATTCTGGGACTCAGAGTAAACAGACAATTTGTAGTCCTATGTCTATATCTATGTATTTGTAGAGCAAATATTAAGGAAAAGCATCTTTCTCCCCTGCACCCCACTGCCAGTCCCCTGTGCTCCCTCATGTGAAGAGCACTCATATAGTCCTCCATTGCTCTGACCCGTCTTCCCAAGACTCAAGTGCACGAGTCAAGGGTGACCACAAATCACCTAGTCCAGGTTCCTATGTCTCTTCACATTGCTTTCCTACCTCTGTGCCTTTGCATACATGGCTTTGTACATCTTTCACACCTCTGTTTATGAAAATCCTGCCAATGCTTGCAGACATTACTGACGCAACTTATTTATTCATTCATTCATTCCACAAATTTGTATTAAACAACAGGTATTGCCAGGCACTGATCTGGATGCTCAGAAAACCACACCAAATAAGCATCACCTCCTCCATCTTTCCCTTCTTTGAATCTGACCTTCACTTTTATACTGTGAAGTGAAATGAAATGAAAGTGTTAGTTGTTCAGTCCTAGCCCACTCTTTGTAACCTGTGGACTGTTTCTCCAGTCCAAGAATTCTCCAGGCAAGAATACTGGAATGGGTTGCCATTCCCTTCTCCAAGAGATCTTCCTGGGATTGAACCCAGGTCTCCCGCATTGCAGGCAGATTTTTTTACCATCTGAGTTACCAGGGAAGCCCTATATTGTAGTTGTTCCTTTAACCTTACAGCTATGACAGGTTCAGGATATAGCACTTGAGATGTGGGAGACAAACTCTTATTTGAAATGTATTAAGAGAAAGGAAAGTGTTGACTTTGATACAATTTTTAAAAAGTTTGATGTAAACAATGCTCAGAAATTCACACAAGGGAGCCAAACTTGAACAAGGATGAACTGGTTTATGAAACTCAAGGAAACTTTTGGCCTCCCCAGAGAGATGCAAGAAGGCAACTAGATGTCACTAGGGACAACCCTCACCATCTCTTGTCATTTGGAAGAGGGATTAAATAGGTTAAGGACAAGAATTAGGGAGTTTCAACAAAAGAACTCGGGAAATAGTATCAAGGAAAATAATTACAGAGATCAGTATAATGAAAATCTGTGGAAATTTAAAATGTTTTTAAAAGCAGCTTTTCACAGAGAAAGTTCTCCCCAAGAGCCACAGAGAATGTTGTATGAACGTTAGAGGTTTTTAAAACAGAGAAAGTGAGTTATATAGAGAAAATGTTTTCATACGTATTTTTACGTCTTTTTCTTCTGCCCAGAACTGCCACAGACTGGAGGTTCCCCTAGACTCTAAGGCCTAGAGTTTATGGTTGATCAAATCTGATGTTTAAAATACACTGTTTCTTAAGAAAGCTGTGGTCTGAGCAAAGGTGTGATATACAGGAAGCTGCTGTTAGAATTTAGTCTGGGTCACAGTTGTTTTACAACATAGGTAGCTTTTTAGACTTTGTTTAAGCAACTAAATTACAATATAGACAGGAGAATAATTATCAGTGAAATTAATGAAATACCCCCAAGCCTTAAGTGTTGTTGTATGTAATGCTTGGCTGCTAATAGCATTTCTAAAATTGAACAAGACATAAAATTTTTAAAAATGTATAGCCTGAAGTTTTTTCAAAATCATGATAATGAGACTGTTAACAAAACAATGTTCAAAACCAATACAGTATTGTAAAGTAAAAAAATAAAAAAAAAATTAAAAAAACTATTTTGCTGGTTATTTGTTACACACATATTCATTTTTCTTATGGTCTCTTCCATATCTAAAATATTATTTTTCTAGGATGCCTATACATATACTGTGATAAATAGATAATATAGTATTCTCTGTGTATAGTATAGATAGTAGGAAAAACAAAAGAAGAAACAATATGTTAAAAAAAAAAAGCACTTAAAGGTTTCTCTCTTACTGTTCTTTTATCACCTCCTCCATGAAGTTCAACAGGAAGTTACAACTCTCAGTTGCATAATTTGTGTTTTCCATTTTCTGTTTTTCAGCTGAGCCTTTATTAGAAATATGAAGTCAGTTCTAGTGAGAATACCACGACACAACTTATCACATATGATGTCACCTTCGTCTCAGTCAGAGCCCTGGGGCTCTCCCTACTAAAATATATCACTAAATAGTGTTATTAATAATGTCTTCTTGAAGGGTAGAGAAATTAGAGATTCCTTTGGAGGAGGAGACAGCAAATATGACAATAGAAGAGGACAGAGTTCTGCTTTCATTCAATTTAGCAATGAACCGGCATTTTGTTGGGTCAGGGGAAGGTATGTTCCCACCCCTAATGGCAAAATTTCATATGCTTTGTTTTCAGCATGGTCATCATTGCTACTCCAATTTTGGGCTCCAAAATCACTGCGGCTGGTGACTGCAGCCATGAAATTAAAAGACACTTGCTCCTTGGAAGGAAAGCTATGAACAACCTATACAGCATATTAAAAAGCAGAAACACATCACTTTGTCAACAAAGGTCCATCTAGTCAAAGCGATGGTTTTTCCAGTAGTCATGTAAAACCATGACATCATGGTGTGAGAGCTGGACCATAAAGAAGGTTGCATGTGAGAGCTGAACCATAAAGAAGGCTGAGCGCCGAAGAATTGATGCTTTTGAACTGTGGTGTTGGAGAAGATTCTTGAGAGTCCCATGGACTGCAAGGAGATCCAACCAGTCCATCCTAAAGGAAATCAACCCTGAATATTCACTGAAAGGACTGATGCTGAAGCTGAATTTCTAATACTTTGGCCACCTGATGCAAAGAGACAACTCATTGGAAAGGACCCTGATGCTGGGAAAGATTGAAGGTAGGAGGAGAAGGGGGCGACAGAGCATGAGATGGTTGGATGGCATCATTGCCTCAATGGACATGAGTTTGAGCAAACTCTGGAAGATGGTGAAGGACAGGGAAGCCTGGCATGCTGCAGTTCATGGGGTCGCAAAGAGTTGGACACGACTGAGTGACTGAACAACATCATCATTGCTAGTATTATTTTTTTTGTTCTCAAAACTGATGTGGTAGTATATATTAGTTTGTTTGATTAAAAGGTAAATTTGTTGATATTTTCCTCTATATTCCACATTTTTTTGACAAGCATGGAAGTGCATTACTTTTATAAACATAAAAAAAAAATTACCTGGTTTTCAATTCTTCCAACACTTAAGGAACATCTGCTATGTGCCAGAGATTGTGCTAAGTGATGGGGAAAGTTGCATAAAACACAATTCTACTGTCATATAAATTCAGTTCATCAAAAAACAGTTCACTAAAAGATCATTTGTTAAAGTGATTTCAGGCTGTTTGCTCTCAAAAACTCACAATCTAATAGAAAATATAGATATGTAAACAGCATGACATGTCTGCTTTATTAGTGGTGTGGACAAAGATACTTTTCAAAGCCCAGAGAAGAAAATAGCTCTTCTTAGGAGTGAGAGATCAATCCAATGAGAGAGTATGATTTGATCTGGGCTCTGAAGCAGTAGCTGGATTTAATCTGTATTGTGTCCTCTAGTTTTTCTTCATGACTTCAAGCAGGATGATGAAAAGGGTAAAAGGCTAAACTCTAGGTTTTGTTTCAAACTAAGCACTGAGGTGTACTTCCTTTTAGTTTATGTGCTTTTACCTTGTGCTTATAAGAATTTTTTTTTCATTGAAAGGCATTTTACTTTAAATATAGTAGTATGTACATGTCAATCCCATACTCCTAATCTATCCCTCCCCACTACCCCATAACCTTAAAGTCTGTGAGTCTGTTTCTGTTGTGTAAATTAATTTTTATCATTTTTTTAGAAGTATTTGAACACAGCCTCCTCACACGTACAGCCTCACTGAAGCAAAAAGAGCAACTCCATTCTCCCAGCTCCATAATTTCTTAGTTAAACAGACACAGCCCTGAAGTTGGACGAGTTTTAAGTCCTGACCTCACTCAATAAGATGCCTCAACTGCACCTGGAGTAGTCATGTGTACACTGGACTCTCCCTTGTGGCCGGTGGTCATGTCTTGCCTCATGATGTCAGATAGGATCATAAATAATGCCAACCCAAGAGGATGAAAAACTGGATATGTCTCGGTTGAGGAAGGGTCAGGGCTCACAGGCAGGTAGGACTTGGCACTATCCTGCAAGCCATGTGGTGCGAACCAAAAAAAAAAAAAAAAATTGTTTAAAAAAAAACAAGAAAAACACAGCAGCTGTTGGTCCCTAGGACGACTTACTGTGACTTGTAATAAAACAACCTAGGCAGTCTCACACCAGGACACACAGTGTCATACAAGGGATCCCTGTTTGTCCCCCAGTCTCATGCATTTGTGCAAGGCATAGCCTGTCAACCATACTTCAAGACTTGGAAAGTTCTACTGTTTTGAAAAGCATCTGCATTGGCTTTGTGCTTAATGCTACTTTATCAGACTCCCCAAAAGCCTATGCATCATTTTTATCGTGTCTCATTAGGGTCTTTATTCACCTGTGTACAGTTGGACAGGATGATGCTCCCACTGTAGCAAAATTGCAATAGCTTATAGTTCCATGTTTCCAATGAGGATCTTAGGCTACATTTAACTATTTGGGGGCCCAGGCTGGTACATAACCTTGGTCCTCAGAAATAATGACTTCCTACCAATGCACAGTGAAGAATTCCTTAATAAATTAGGAATCATTTTATGTACATTATACCAAGAATATAATAATTGTATACATCAATTCTTGAGGGATCAAAAAATGTACTCTGACTCTACATACTAGGTCTTCTGTTGCCTTTTCAAGCAGGATTAAGTGAAAATGCCAGAGAAGGTTGTGTCTTTTATGTAGTAGTGCTTAATTCTTGCAGGAATAAGAGATTGGTCAAATGGAATTAATGGACCTATGGTCATGGAACCCATGTTCAAATGAACCTTATGATCATGAGATAAACTTTGAATGACACTGGATTATCAGAAAAAAAGCATTTGCTTGGAATGTATCCTGCTTATAATGTGAAATACTTAGGTAAGGGCCATGACTGACAGATGGAAATCTTGATGGTTCCTTCCACTGTTTCCATCCCCAAAGCAAGACAAGTACACATGTACCCTTGGTCCATTGGTGTTGACAAGAGGGAAACAGTTTGATAATGTAATAGTTTTAGACCTAGGATCTGGAATCCCCTTCTCTACAGGATCATACTGGCCACTACATTCCAACCTGGACTCAAGCCATCATCAGCTGGTCTTGTTGATATACAATTACTTTGCAATCTAAAGTTTACATAAAGAAGAATCAGCTTAGTCATAATAAAAAAAACTATAGCCTAACTAAAGTTGAGAAATGTTAAAAGCTGAGAGTAGTATAGAAAATTATCTTCTAATAAAATAACTGATTTATAATAAAATAGAAGAAATAACCTCAAAGAATTAGAAAAGTTGTTCTTAAACACACTGCATTCAATTAAGACAAAGATGGCATATTTTAGGAATGGTCCATAATGGTTGAAGCCTACTCACAGATTCAGCTCCAGTGTAATTACTTGTAATTACTTATTTAATTTCCATCTGCTCTGGTAGATTATACACACCATGAAGTCAATATCCCCAACATCAGCAGACTGCTGACAAAGAACCTCCTCAATGCATACTTGTTGGATGAATGAATAAATGAAAGTAAATTTACTCCAAGTTCTCATAACGGATGACAACGGATTTCAGGGAGATGGTAAATAAACCCTAGGGAATCATTTCCACTGGAAAAGCAACTCACTTATCCCCTACATTTAAAGTGGCAAAAAATAATGAAATCCATTATATGTGAGATCTACACCTGGTTGTTTTGCATTACTTTTGACGAGTCTCCATCTTGGCTACACATTATAGTCATCTGAGGAGGTTTAAAAAAAACCCAGCTGAAACAATCTCTGGGGTGGGGTTGGCTGAGCATGGTGAATTTTTCAATGTGTTTCTGATGATTCTAATAAGCAGGCAGTGTTGGGAACACTGATGGAAAGGCACTCTTTCCCAGACTTGTCTGATTATAAGAATCACCCAGGTTGCTCAGTCTGCAATCAGCCCGAGTGGTTTTTAAAACTTTGCCAGTTTGGAAGATAAAACGTGCCCTCTGTTTTGTTTTGACAGAGACGCACTCATTTCTAATTCTTTAAGTCCATTTGACTTCAAATTTCAGCTTCTACAGAGTTGCAATGCTTCTAATTTAGTGTCAACACAAAAGTAATTTACTTCAGGATTATGTTCCAGGCTATCCTAGGGCATTTCTTTTTGTCCTGAAACAATACTTCTACAACTTTCATAAGACTGTATCTTTATTACTGTAAGTCAATGCCAGTCTATCTAAAGTAATTGCAGCATGTGATTATCAGGGCAAGTTGTTTGGACACAAAGGGCTGGGGGAGTGGAGAGGAAGGAGAAATCAATGTGGATTTTTAATGACACAGAAAGTGGTCTTGGACTGGAACTTAATAGATGATGGAAGGAAAGGGGAGCAGAGGGCAGGGCAAGTCATGAGCAACGCCTCTATTCTAGGCATATGAAACATTCATAAACTACACCCACCATTATTCATATTGTCTTCTGTTGCTTCTGCCTGGAATGTGTTGCTCCTTTGTAAACTTTGTGAATCTTACCTTCCTATCCACATCCCCAAACCACATTCTTGACCTGCTCAGTCAGAATTGGAAGTGGGTGTTAGAAGTTTTTAACAAGTTCCCCAAGCGATTTTTATAATGGAACACTAATTTAGCATGATGAATCTTTCTACACAATTCAAGAGGAAGATAGATGGGACAGAATGTCCCCAAAGAGAACCAAATGCAACAAATAAGTGCTTCTGTCGAAATAAATCAGATATACCATTTTTCATTTATCAGCCTGGCAAAGATTAAAACACTTTGCACCACTCAGCATTGATGATGGAATGAGCTTTTACACACTGCTGGTGGGAATGTGAATGGTACATTACTAAAGGACAATTTAGCAACTCTGATCAAGAGCCTTGACATTTTTCATACCCTTTGACATAGTAATTCCACGTTTAGAAATTTACCCTAAGGCTGTGGTCTCAACCCTGCAATTTATCAGAATCACTTGTGAGGCTTTTATATGAACTACAGATTTCTGGGCCCCACTCCCGGGAGATTATGATTCTGTCGATTTGGGACAAGGTCTGGGAATCTGGGTTTTGAAAATACTCATATCTATTGGACTTTTTTAAAATTTCAGGTAATAGAAAAGTTAAAAATTGCTGACAGCTCCATATTCTACTTTCCCTCACTCCCTGTGGGTAATACACAGAATATGTTGTTCTGCATTTTCTTCACCCCATAACATATATCATTATTCCACTTCAGCATATTCAGATCTAATATTTTAATAACTGTTTATCCAACAGAAATAATTCAACTTATTTAAGAATTAAGAGTTGGACTATAAAGAAGGTTGAGTGACAAAGAATTGATGCTTTCGAACTGTGGTGTTGGAGAAGTCTCTTAAGAGTCCCCTGGACTGCAAGAAGATCAAACCAGTCAATCCTAAAGGAAATCAACCTTGACTATTCATTAGAAGGACTGATACTGACGCTACAATACTTTGGCCACCTGATGCAAAGAGCTGACTCATTAGAAAAGACCCTGATACTGGGAAAGATTGAGGGTAGGAGGAGAAGGGGATAACAGAGGGTGAGATGGTTGGATGGCATCATTGACTCAATGGACATGAGTTTGAGCAAACTCCGGGAGATGGTGAAGGACAGGGAAGCCTGTTGTGCTGCATTCCATGGGGTCTCAAAGAGCTGGACACAACTGAGTGACGGGACAATGACAAAAGAATTGAGATTATTTAAAGATGGACATTTGAGATCATTTTCACATTTTGCTATTATAAATAACAAAACAATGAACATAATTGTATGGATATCCTTCTTTTTACCTGTGTAAGAATGTCTATAGGATAAATACCCACAAATGGAATTCATGAGTTGCATTAAACATTGATACTGACAAACTGCTTTTCAAAAATGGTTTTACCAAATGTGGCAAACACACCTACTTGTTCCCCCAAATTCCTGCTTCTTTTCTCCCCTTTGAAGTGTGAAGTGGCAGTCCATCCAGAGATTACACTGCTTAGCATTCCTTGCATGGTGTGGAAGGTGTGTAACTAGTTCATGCTAATGGGATATAGATATACTGTGTCATTTCTAGGCCAAGGAATGTTTGATGTGGCTGTGAGTTCATGCTCTTTCTCTTTCTCCAGCTCCTGCCTATCTCTAAAGAGATCCCTTTGGAATAGCCAAGCCCTGTGTGGAAGGAACTTGGATCCCTGAATTGTAATGAAAATGAAAGCCATCCACTTATCTACAGACTAACCAATACTAAACTGTTATGTGCATGATAAAATCCTACTGTCTGATAGTTTAATAAAATAACTAGTATTATTCTCATTAATATATCAGTTTACATTCATGTCAGCAGTGGGTGTATTAAAAACAACTCTATAAATGATTTTGATGTATAGTGTTTAAACCCACCATTTAACAGAATAATCATAAATGTGAATGAAACTTTAATAACAGGTATGTGTACTTTGGGGCTTTCCTCGTGGCTCAGTGGTAAAGAATCTGCCTGCAAAGCAGGTGATGTGGGATCCATCCCTGAGTTGGGAAGATCCCCTGGAGAAGGAAACGGCAACCCACTCCAGTATTCTTGCCTAAGAAGTCCCATGGACAGCAGAGTCTGGCAGGCTGCAGTCCATGGGGTCACAAAAAGAGTCAGACACAACTCAGTCACTAAACATGTGCACTTCACTTGTTATATTGGTGAAAAATAAGGAAAAAGTAGTAAATATCCAAATAATAGGTGAATACAAATAATGCTGAAAAAGAATATTTAATGGCATGGAATGCTATTCCATGGTTGGTTGGTTGGTTGGATGATTATTTAACTGTATTAAGCTTCCCAGGTGGCGCTAATGGTAAAGAACCCGCCTGCCAATGCAGGAGATTCAGGTTTGATCCCTGGGTCAGGGAGATCCCCTGGAGAAGGACATGGCATCCCATTCCAGTATTCTTGCCTGGAGAATGCTCATGGACAGAGGAGCCTGGCAGGCTGCAGTCTACCGGGTCTCAGTTGGACACGACTGAAGCAACTTAGCATGCACACATGCATGCAGGCTTAGGAAGGATATAAAACAATATCAATTTTTTTAAGTTAAAAGATATATTTGAGTGGAATCATCGGCAGGAAATATACTATATAATATACTATTTTATAATACTAACATGTTAACAATGGTTATCAGTTAAAGATGGGATTACAGATGATTCTTTTTCCTTTTTATCTATGTTTTCTAAACTTTCATTATTGGATATGTATCCAATACACAAATATTTTTGTGATAAAAAATAAAGTTCTTTAAAAATCAGTAGTTATAATATTGAACTACAATCAACAGAAAGATATAATCTATAGGAACTCAGAGATAAACCACCTATAAGGCTCTTGATGTGTGTTGTTTGAGGCTTAATAACTCAGGAAAGTTGGCTGCCTCTGAGAGGAGACCTGAAGCTAGAGTGTTCACATGCTTATTAAAAGGGCTCCTATAGAGCAGATTACCAACAACTGCATGGTTATTAGTTGATTTGCAAGGTTGGAGTTTAGGACCAATATGCAGAGCTAAAAAGAGTTAAAGACATGGGAAATTAATAGGGCCCCCAATCCAGTTTGTTTTCTAATTCATGGAGAACTATTTTTAAAAAATAAAAATAGATATTCTTCCATTCAGTGATAAGTTCTTTCATTCACTGACAAATGAACAATGGGAAAATGGGTTTAATTTATAGCAAAATGACAAAAGAAGGCATTTTCTGATAGCCAGGTTGGTACTGGAAAGCTACAAAGTCTGTTCATGCAGTAGCCTTCCCTAGAGATTTTAAATAACAGGAAATAGATTGAAGTGGTTCAGCTGTGGTTTTAAAAACCAAAGGGTGGGACACCATTGGTAATGTGTTTTTGCCCTTTGGCTTCTTGCTTATAGACGAGAATATAGGAGGGGGAGAATGGATAGTGTTTGTTAGCAACACAGCACTTTAAGATGATAATTATAGCACTTTAAATGACAAGCAAAAGACAGACATGAGGTTTTAAATTTTATTATACTTGTAGAGATGCAATGGGGTGAAAACTGCAAACTAGATGCCCCGTTCTAGAAGACTGGGTAAAGTACTGCTAAGTCACTTCAGTCGTGTCCGACTCTGTGTAACCCCACAGATGGCAGCCCACCAGGCTCCCCTGTCCCTGGGATTCTCCAGGCAAGAACACTGGAGTGGGTTGCCATTTCCTTCTCCAATGCATGAAAGTGAAAAGTGGAAGTGAAGTCTCTCAGTCGTGTCCGACCCTCAGCAACCCCATGGACTGCAGCCTTCCAGGCTCCTCCGTCCATGGGATTTTCCAGGCAAGAGTGCTGGAGTGGGGTGCCATTGCCTTCTCCGGGGTAAAGTAAGGTACATCCATAAGATAGGAAAGACCTACAGAAGAACGGTGAAAAACATTGCCAGGAGAAATGAAAGATTTAACCATATGGATGTTTTAGGTGACTGCCAGAAGTTTGGGGGTACTGGAAGAGTGGAGAAGTTGCAATTATGTACAGCAAGATTGACTATAGTTAATATTGTATCTAATAATGGAACTACACTAAGAGAGTAGATTTCTGGTGTTCTTGTCACACACACGAAAGTGATACCTGAGATAATTTTAGTTAGCTTGACTGCAGTAATCTTTTCATTATGTACATGTATATCAAATCATCATACTGTGCATATTAAATATATATATATATGAATAAAAACTCTAGACTGTGGTTTTGTATCCTTTCCTCAGAAGTTTCTCAGCTTTTTCTGCTTCTGGTCCCATCCAGTCCAAATTCTTTCACATGTACAACACACTCTAAAAAAACACATCTTCCCAAACCCAATCCCCTTCATCTTTAGAAACTGGTGATTTCAGCAAGAAAGTTTTATTATCAAGGTTGAGTTTAAGGACGCTAAACTGCAATCGCAATGATGACATGACATTTGCTCCACTTATTTAGGATACTGATTGTAGCAAGGAGAGATTCACATTTTCAACATCAACTACACTGTTTATTAAATGAGACACTGAGCCCCTACTATGTGCTGAGCTTGTGTTAAATTTTGGGAATGCAGAGATGAACATGCTAAGGAGATCACAGGTTTGTGGAGAAAACAGGTAAGTATGCAGACACATTAGTTCTAGTTACTTTCCATTAACTTTCTGCTGCACTCCACTAGAATTTAGCAAACTTATCTTGTTATCCCACTTCCTGCCCCAAATGTAATCATTATGCATCAACATCATACAGTAACTCAGACTAAAACTCTCAATCATCTCTGATTTCTTGCTCTGCCATCTCACACATTTCATATCTATCCACTCATTAAGTGATACATTCTTTTACCAAATTATCTCACAACTCCAGCACATTTTTTTCATCCTTGTCATTGCCCAGCTCAACATCCCTTGAGCTACTGCAGTAATGTCCGGACAGGTCTCCATGCCTAAGTGGTCACCTCTGCCACTCTTATGCTGCACACTGTTGCCATGAAGCCTCTGTCTGTCTGTCTATCATCTCTTTCTCTGGGAAGACTATTTATTGTTGAGAGAAGGATACAGAAGAGTCTAGAGGAGGAGAAATACTGAGTTGATGGTATACTGAACTACAGAGAACCAATGAGATATTAATTTTTCCCAAAGAAATCTTGACAGAAATGAGGTAAGTTATGAAAACCTGGTAAGTAGAAAAGGCAGTGGCTGGTTTTTATTTTAGTTTGATATGACACTGCTTATTTTCTCATTTCCACATCTTGCAACTGAGACAGAGGTGACAGATTAAAGGACAGAAAACAGGCAGGTTCTTGACTCCCCAGGCACACAGGAGGGTCTTCATTTCTCTGGAAGCATAGTTCTTGGCTGCCTGTACCATGTCAGCACCTCACTGCGTACTCAACACACAGAAGGTGATGTCATTATGTTCTTGACCAAGGCAGCCAATCACAGGATTACTGTTTCCACTGTTTCCCCATCTATTTCCCATGAAGTGATGGGACCAGATGCCATGATCTTCGTTTTCTGAATGTTGAGCTTTAAGCCAACTTTTTCGCTTTCCTCTTTCACTTTCATCAAGAGGCTTTTTAGTTTACTTTCTGCCATAAGGGTGGTGTCATCTGCATATCTGAGGTTATTGATATTTCTCCCGGCAATCTTGATTCCAGCTTGTGCTTCTTCCATCCCAGCGTTTCTCATGATGTACTCTGCACAGAAGTTCAATAAGCAGGGTGACAATATACAGCCTTGATGTACTCCTTTTCCTATTTAGAACCAGTCTGTTGTTCCATGTCCAGTTCCAACTGTTGCTTCCTGACCTGCATATAGGTTTCTCAAGAGGCAGGTCAGGTGGTCTGGTATTCCCATCTCTTTCAGAATTTTCCAGTTTATTGTGGTCCACACAGTCAAAGGCTTTGGCATAGTCTATAAAGCAGAAATTTATGTTTTTCTGGAATTCTCTTGCTTTTTTGATGATCCAGTGGATGTTGGCAATTTGATCTCTGGTTCCTCTGCCTTTTCTAAAACCAGCTTGAATATCTGGAAGTTCACGGTTCATGTATTGCTGAACCCTGGCTTGGAGAATTTTGAGCATTACTTTACTAGCGTGTGAGATGAGCACAACTGTGCAGTAGTTTGAGCATTCTTTGGCATTGCCTTTCTATACCCTGATTTTTTTTTAAAGAAAGTGGTGTGAGAGATAAGTGTCAACTGAGCCAATCTTCTGTCTCCCAGGTCATTTCTGGAGAAATCAGTAAGATAAGCCCAGAGGGGAACTGGTGACTTGGTGAGAAAATAGCTTCTTCCCCAAACAATGAACTTTTCATTGACAAATTACAATTGATACCTTTAAAATTATTTGGATCAATTAAAGGCAATCATTCAATGCCTATGAACTAAGAACTTCCCAGCTGTTGCTAGTGGTAAAGAACCTACCTGCCAGTACAGGAACATAAGAGAGACAGGTTCTATCCCTGGAGCAGGAAATGGTAACCTACTTCAGTATTCTTGCCTAGAGAAACTGCATGGACAGAGGAGCCTGGTGGGCTACAGTCCACAGGATCACAGAGTCAGACATGACTGAATTGGCTTAACACACAGGTACTATGAGCTAAATCTAATTATATACTAAGTTTAGATAGCAACTTGACCATTATTCACTCAGATCACAGTTTTAAAGCTAACATAAAATGGTTTCTTACAAACTTGGATTATACTGACTAACTTGTTTACAAGTGGATTGTTTATTTTTGCTCCAATTTTTATGCTTTTACTAAACTTGTACAGAAATATTTAAAGCAGCAAACGCTAAGGTAACAAACAAGTCTTATAAATTATCTTGGTTTTTACTAACTATCTCTTTGGAAAGTTTCCAGGTCACAGTGGATTCAGAAAAGTTTAACTAAGGTTTCCTATAAGTCTGCATATCCATGAGATGGGGACAACTGAAAAAAGAAACTAATTTAAAAAAAGAAAACTGCTGGCAGAATGATACAATTATTCCACTTTTAAGATGAACATCTGCTCAGCTTTTTCTTCAGTCACCATGATGCCACCAGCAAATGGAACCCATGGATAGTGAACATCAGCTTATGACACTTAACATTTTCATATCCTCTGCCCCAACTGGCATCTGTGTCTCTCCACCCATGTTCTCAATGGTGAGATTAGTCATCATACTAGGGGCTATAGAAATCTATTTCATTATATTCTTGGGGGTGACTGCTCTCTCTGGGCTTTGGCAGCTCCTCTAAAAGTTTCTGTTACAGTCTGTCAGGCTGACAGACTCAGGCCTCATCCCTATGTCTGGACTTTTCATGATAGTTCTTGGATAAATTTCATTAGCTTCATGTTTAGTTTTGGGACTTCTCTGGCAGTCCAGTGGTTGGAACTTCACCTTTCATTGCATGTGGGTGCAAGTTTGGTTCTTGGATAGGGAGCTAAGCTTCCACATGCCTCGGGAGCAAAAAAGCTGAGAAACATTGTTTAAAAACCCAGACACGATATTGTAACAAATTCAATAAAGATTTTAAAAGTTGGCCTACATCAAAAAATCATTAAAAAAAAAGAATGATTTTTTTTTTTTTAATTTTCTTTCCCTTGGGAACACTATAGCTAGGCTTTGTATTAGGGGAAATAAAACTTATCCAATCACTAAATTTAGATGATTTGAGAAGAGGGAGAATAGGGGCTGGAATGAGGAAAGAAAAAGCTTTAAGTCTTAGGATAATTCTCCAAAATTATTTTGCCTACAGCAGATAAGGGATGGGTCTTTCTAGAGAGAAAGATTGCTCTATATATGTTTTCAAAAAAACCTACATTCATGTCCCACTTGGCTTAAAAACCTTTGATGGCTCCCCATTGCCAAAGCCCAAACTTCTTCAGTTCAGTTCAGTCGGTCAGTCATGTCCAACTCTTTATAATCCCATGAACAGCAGCACACCAGGCCTCCCTGTCCACCACCAAATCCCAGAGCCTACCCCAAACTCATGTCCATTGAGTTGGTGATGCCATCCAACCATCTCATTCTCTGTCATCCCCTTCTCCTCCTGCCCTCAATCTTTCCCAGAATCAGGGTCTTTTCAAATGAGTCAACTCTTCGCATGAGGTGGCCAAAGTATTGAAGTTTCAGCTTCAACATCAGTCCTTCCAGTGAACACCCAGGACTGATCTCGTTTAGGATGGACTGGTTGGATCTCCTTGCAGTCCAAGGGACTCTCTAGAGTCTTCTCCAACACCACAGTTCAAAAGCATCAATTCTTTGGCGCTCAGCTTCCTTTATAGTCCACCTCTCACATCCATACATGCTGCTGCTGCTAAGTCGCTTTAGTTGTGTCTGACTCTGTGTGACCACGTAGATGGCAGCCCACCAGGCTCTGCCGTTCCTGGGATTCTTCAGGCAAGAGTACTGGAGTGGGTTGCCATTGCCTTCTCCCATCCATACATGACTACTGGGAAAACCATTGCCTTAACTAGATGGACCTTTGTTGACAGAGTACTGCCTCTGCTTTTTAATATGCTGTCTAGGTTGCTTAGCATGGCATTCAAGGTCCTCATCAGTTCAGTTCAGTTACTCAGTCGTGTCTGACTCTTTGTGACCCCATGGACTGCAGCATGCCAGGCCTCCCTGTCCATCGCCAACTCCTGGAGTTTACTCAAACTCATGTCCGTTGAGTTGGTGATACCATCCAACCACCTCATCCTCTGTTGTCCCCTTCTCCTCCTGCCTTCAATCTTTCCCAGCACCAGGGTCTTTTCAAATGAGTCAGTTCTTCGCATCAAGTGGCCGGAGTATTGGAGATTCAGCTTCAGCATCAGTCCTTTCAGTGAATATTCAGGGCTGTTTTCGTTTGGGATGGACTTGTTGGCTCTCCTTGCAGTCCAAAGGACTCTCAAGAGCCTTCTCCAACACCACAGTTCAAAAGCATCAATTCTTCAGCACTCAGCTTTCTTTATAGTCCAACTCACATCCATACATGACCACTGGAAAAACCATAGCTTTGGCTAGACGGACCTCATACAAGGTCCTCATACAACCCCCTTTTAATGGTTGAAGTGCCAAGCTTGTTTGAGGGATGGGGATTCATTCCCCTGTCGTGTTCCTGCTCCTGCTTTTCCTCTGTACGTGATTCCCTTCCCTCCCTTCTTGTCAGAGTTCTGAATCATCCTCTTAGAACCAGCTCAAATGTTCCCAACTCTGTTGTGACTGTAAGAAATCCAAATCATCATTTGGAATTTAAATACATATGGACTATAAACAAATAATTATTTCATAAGAAGGAAAGAACAAATCATTACGGACACTTGATACACTGTGAGAGAAGACTTAATAAGGAGGGAGAGCAATCCTGGCAGGCCTGGATAAGATAAAGGCTTGGAGGAATATGCAAAAAGTGATCCATGAATGAAGTCTCAGGTGGGTGGGATCTTGAGTTGATCCCCTGGGATTTCCAGTTTAGTGTGATGTGCATGAGCATTGTGATTTACGCTATCCACCTTTTGTTGGCTGTCCCAGATTATGCAGCAAACAAAATTCTGACACTGAACTACATTTCATCTTAGATGGCATGACTTGCAGGTCTCTTAGCCTTTGAAATGTGAGCATTGTGATACTGGCATCAGGTAATTATCTCAGAAGGAAAATAGGGATGTGTCCTGAGGATTTGGGAAAATAACTGTGGCATGAAAATGGCAAATTGGCTGCTGCCCATATGTAGAAAATAACCTGAAGGACTGAAGCTTTCATTTGGCTCCTTCAGACTTGAGAAATCTGTATGCAGGTCAGGAAGCAACAGTTAGAACTGGACATGGAACAACAGACTGGTTCCAAATAGGAAAAGGAGTATGTCAAGGCTGTATATTGTCACCCTGCTTATTTAACTTCTATGCAGAGTACATCATGAGAAATGCTGGACTGGAAGAAACACAAGCTGGAATCAAGATTGCCGGCAGAAATATCAATAACCTCAGATATGCAGATGACACCACCCTTAAGGCAGAAAGTGAAGAGGAACTAAAAAGCCTCTTGATGAAAGTGAAAGAGGAAAGTGAAAAATTTGGCCTAAAGCTCAACATTCAGAAAACTAAGATCATGGCATCTGGTCCCATCTCTTCATGGGAAATAGATGGGGAAACAGTGGAAACAGTGTCAAACTTTATTTTCTGGGCTCCAAAATCACTGCAGATGGTGACTGCAGCCATGAAATTAAAAGACGCTTACTTCTTGGAAGAAAAGTTATGACCAACCTAGATAGCATATTCAAAAGCAGAGACATTACTTTGCCGACTAAGGTCCGTCTAGTCAAGGCAATGGTTTTTCCTGTGGTCATGTATGGATGTGAGAGTTGGACTGTGAAGAAGGCTGAGCACTGAAGAACTGATGTTTTTGAACTGTGGTGTTGGAATAGACTCTTGAGAGTCCCTTGGACTGCAAGGAGATCCAACCAGTCCATTCTGAAGGAGATCAGCCATGGGTGTTCTTTGGAAGGAATGATGCTAAAGCTGAAACTCCAGTATTTTGGCCACCTCATGCGAAGAGTTGACTCATTGGAAAAGACTCTGATGCTGGGAAGGATTGGGGGCAGGAGGAGAAGGGGACGACAGAGGATGAGATGGCTAGATGGCATCACGGACTCAATGGGCATGAGTCTGAGTGAACTCCGGGAGATGGTGATGGACAGGGAGGCCTGACGGTCTGCAATTCATGGGGTCGCAAAGAGTCGGACATGACTGAGCTACTGAACTGAACTGAGTTGACACCGACTGGCTACACCGGGCTTTGTTCAGATTGGAGGCTGAGGTCACCTTGTCGCCTCTCTTGTATACCGTGTACAGAGGGGAAGGAAGAGGAGTGAACTAAGAAAGCAGCACGAGTTAGAGGAGAGCATCTGGTAGATTCAGAGCCACTCAATAGTTTAAAAAAAAACAAACTTTTTTCTCCATCATATTACAAAAATGTGCTTCTAATCTTCCACCTTGTCATGTTAAAAATCTCACTTTGCTCGATACTCAGAACCAAGAGTAGGGTTTTTACAGACTGGACCAGAAGGAACCACGGTTTACCCAACTTTAGAGGACCTTTAAACCCCAACATGTATTTTTGTTCAGGCAAATCCAAACACCTCTGACAAAGAGGCCACAAGAGTGCAGAGAATAGAACATGTCAGGTGTGGTTTGCACTTGCTTGTGCTCCCTCACACATAGAGTCTAAAACTCTCACTAACAGACTCATTACCCTGGTGGGTAAAAAATGTTCTGTAGTTGATGGGACTACTAACCACAGAGTTAATCACCAAAACCCTGAACTCAGCCTTCTAATGGAGGTTTTTGTTTTTTTTTTTAATCAGACAAGTTTGCTATTGTCTGTTTCCCCTTACTTCCAGATACTAATTTGTGATGGACAGCCATTGAGGCTTCTGTAAGTTAAAAACAAAACATAAGAGGTGTGTATTTTTTATACTGTAAACTTCATGACTTCCTCCAATTGTATTCCTAGTACTTAAGATGTAACTGATAATATAATAAGAACTTGTCTAATATTTGTTGACCAGATAATAAGATTGGCTATGTGATATTTATAAAATATTCAGTACAAAGTGACAAAGTATGAAAATGGAAAGATAGAGTCATTTACCAGTTAGCAAACAGTAACAAAAAGAAAGCCACACAATAAAATTTCAAAATGCAAATATAATAAATGAGTCAAAGAGAATATTTTATATGAATTTTTTTAAGTTGAATTCACCAATATTATTTTGTACTTATGCTCCTCACAACATAGTAACAAATGCACAAAGCAAAAACTTCTAGAAGTTTAAGAGTTGATAAACCCCAATAGCAGAAAAAGACTGACTCAGTATACTGCTTTCAAAAATCAATGGGATTTTCTAACAGGTTGCCCTGATTCTTTCTTGACTAACTACAGTTCATTTAAAGATCAGAGAAAGCTTTGAAAAACAGAAATCTGTTCATGTCACACCTTTGCCCAAACCTCTCAATGGCTCCTCATCATACTCAGAATAAGACTCAGAATTTTGACCAGCGCCCACAAGATTCTATACAAGGCAGCCCAGGCTCACGTCTTTGATCTCATCACTTTTTTATTTCATGTTTTAGATACATCCTTGTAAAAACTATAGTTGGTCTTAGAACTGCTAAGTTTGATACACACAGTGAATAGTTTTTTCTGATATATTATTGCACATTTTGATCCTTTCATGTACTCTATTTTTACTTTTTTGCAGTGAAACTTTTGAAATTTTAACATGTGTGCTTACCATCTGCGTCTGATTTCCTTTAGTAATTCCTTCTGTGAGCATACCGTTGTAGATTTTGTATAGTATTATACAAAACTTTTAATTTTGAAGAATGATTGAGCTGGGTATAGAATTCTGTTTTTGGATATTGTATTCTAGTGCTGTGAAGATATTACACTCTTATCTCACTTGATACTCTTTTAAATTTGGCTTTCAGTTTTTCTCATTTCCAAGTAGTTAATACATTTGGGCTCTCTTGCCACTTTCAGGATCTTTTCTTTCTCTCTGGTGTTCTATACTTTCTTTTTATTTACTATGTTTGGGGCCTGTATTTCTAGAGTCTAAGGATATATGGATGTGAGAGTTGGACTGTGAAGAAGGCTGAGCACTGAAGAATTGATGCTTTTGAACTGTGGTGTTGGAGAAGACTCTTGAGAGTCCCTTGGACTGCAAGGAGATCCAACCAGTCCATTCTGAAGGAGATCAGCCATGGGTGTTCTTTGGAAGGAATGATGCTAAAGCTGAAACTCCAGTACTTTGGCCACCTCATGCGAAGAGTTGACTCATTGGAAAAGCCTCTGATGCTGGGAGGGATTAGGGGCAGGAAGAAAAGGGGATGACACAGAATGAGATGGCTGGATGGCATCACTGGAAATTAAGCATTTGAATAAAGAAGTTAGACAAAGAATAAACTAAACTGAAGAAATTAGATGGATATAGAACCAGATTGGTACATGATATATGTCCATTGGGCTTCCCAGGTGGCTCAGTGGTAAAGAATCCACCTGCCAATGCAAGAGACACAAGAGACAAAGGAGATGCAGGTTCAGTCCTTGGGTCAGGAATGTCACTTGGAGGAGGAAATGGCAACCTACTCCAATATTCTTGTCTGGGAAATCCCATGGACAGAGGAGTCTGGAGAGCTACAGTCCATGGGGTCAAAAAGAGTCATTGGGCGTAACTTAGCAACTATGCATACATGCACGCATGTGTCCATTACAAGTATGGACAAGAATACCAGAATTCTTACTCTACTGGGAGAGTATAAAGTTGTATAACTATTTTCGGAAAACAATTTTGGCATGATCTAGTACAATTAAAGATATAAATAACCCAAGATTCATTGTTTCACTCCTAGGTCTATGTCTCAGGGAACTGCATGCACCAAGGGCACACCCAAGAATATTCAGACCACAGTGTCTGAAATAGCAGGTGAAGTGAAGTGAAGTGAAGTTGCTCAGTCGTGTCCGACTCTTTGCGACCCCATGGACTGTAGCCTACCAGGCTCCTCCCTCCATGGGATTCTCCAGGCAAGAGTACTGGAGTGGGTTGCCATTTCCTTCTCCATGGAAATACGGAAATAACCCAAGTGCCCATCAACAGTAAAATAAATAAACTATGACATAGTCACATGATGGAATACTATGTAGCAATGAAAATGAATGAACTACTGCTATATACATCAACATGGGTGAATCTCAGGAATTATGTTGCACGAAGAAAAGTCATGAAGAATAAACATGTGATCCTATTTATGTGAATAGGATAAAAAGTGTGATCCTATTTACGTGATATTTGGTAACTTGCAAACCTATATATCGTCTAAAGATGCCAATATATGGAAACTGTAACAAAAAGAAAGAGACTGATAAATGCAAAATTTAGATTAGTGATTACTGTGAGTGGGGAGAGAGCAGAGAGGAACTGGGGGTGGGGAAACAGCAGGCTACAAAGATACTGATAGCAACTGAGTATAAAATGTCAAAAGTAGCCTGCTCTACTATCCATCCATATATATATATATACACACACATATATGGAATGAGAGAGAGCGATGTTAGGAATGATGTTTATCAAATATTAATATGGTTATATCTTAGCAGTAGATTTTGTATTATTTCATATTTTCTTTGCATATTTTATATTGCTTCAATTTTTAAAATTATGAATATGCACCATTTTAATTATTTTAAAGTCATTTTATCTGAGGAAAAGAGACAGTAAAAGGTTGCTGGAAGATAAGTGTTTGTGCCTCCCCAATTCATATGCTGTAACTCTACCCCCTAAAGTGATGGTATTTGGAGGCAGAGCCTCTGATAAATGATTAGACCGTAAGGGCAGAGCTCTCTTGAATGGGATTAGCATTCTTTTAAGACAGAACCTAGAGAGCTTCCCTGTGAGGTTACACTAAAGCTGAATCAGACAGTGAACAGGCCAGCACCTTGATCTTGGGCTTGCTGTCCAGAACTGTGAAAAATAAATGTCTTTTATATAAAATTTACTCAATCAACTGTATTCTGTTATAACATCCAGAACAGACTAAGACCCAGACAGGAAGATGAATAAACAAAAGAGATTTTCAACTGAAAATCGAAGAACAAAGATTCAGTAATAAAATTCCAAGGTGCTAAAAATATGTTAAAAACTCAACGCACAAAAACCTGCACATAAATATTAACATGTTTTGTTTATAATTCCCCAACACATATAAACACACTGTAGTACCTCCATAAAAAGGAATTATCATTCAGCGATTTTTAAAAAGCTACCAAGCTACAAAAAGCCACAGAGGAAACTTAAAACATATTAATAAGTGAGGAAAGTCAATCTGAAAAGTCTACATACTGTATGATTTCAACTATATGACATTCTGAAAAAGGTGGAACTATAGAGTAAAAAGATTAGTGATTGCTAGGATCTTTGGCATGGGGAGGGAGGGAGGAATAAATTGGTGGAGCAGAGGAAATCTTTAGGGCAGCGAAACTGAAATAGTGGATCCAACGCATCATGCACTTGCCAAAACCTACAGAATTGTACACCACAGACAGTAAATGCTAATGCAATCTTGGACTTTGGTAACAATGTACTACAAGAGGTTCATCAACTGAAACAAAATACAAAAAATTGCCAGATAATAAGAGAAAGTAGGGAGAGGCAGGTGGAGAGAGAGCATATACAGAATTCTACTTTCTATTCAATTTTCCTTAAACCTAAAACTGCTCTAAAAAAGAAATTCTATTAGTTTAAAAAATAAGCCCCAAGAACAGAGTGAAGCGTTCTTGAAATATCTGGGCCAGATATTTAGCTTTATAAAATCCTAACACAGTCCTTACCACATGTTCTACAATTTTTGAATGCTCCTAACATCCTCGTGGGGTCAATACCACTGTGATTCCACTCATACTGCTGAGGAAACTGAGGCCAGAGAATGTGATCATTTTGCCCTGGGCCACACAGCAAGCAAATCATAGAACCAGGATTCAACCCAATACAGTCCCACCTCCTGATCTTGATCTGAGGCTGGCTCCCCTTAAAAGGACTAAGGTAACCTGGGTATCAGTGTTCACTGCTTCCCGCTCAGAGATTGCCTTGACTCTTGATTCAGTGGTTTTGTTTAATTTGTATTTTATAACAAGCCATCCCATATTTTTATCAGAAATAGGTGGGATATAAATAGTAAATTAAAATATTGAAACTGGAGACCTCAGTTGCTCTGACAACAGCTAAAATAAATTTACCTTACACCTGCTTAGTTCCCCTGGGACCATGTTGTTTGATCTTTTATGCTATGAAAGTTAAAATAGATTGCATTTAAAATCCCATAGGATGAAAATGTTCAAACCAAATAAACATAGTGTCAATATTCTTTCAGCAGCAGGTTTTTCTTTTTTTTCCTTCGTTTTGGGAGAGGGGATCTTGCTTTACCAAAAACATTTGTCTTAATTGGTGATGTTCTTTATCACTATTTTCTATTGTTTTGAATCAATACAAATATCAATAAGTATAGTTTATAAGACAAAGGAAGAGCAAGTGATTTTGTCCATTCAAAATACCCTAACCAGCCAAACTATTTTTGGAGTTTCTAGTTTGTTTCCAGTACCACACTGGGTACTGGAGGGAAGAGGAAGGTCACAAAACGAGCTCAGATATTTACTTTCAAAGAGCGTGTGACCTTCTTGGATACATCCCCCACAGATGAGAGGCTGGTTATCTTATGGCCCATGCTCCATGGGGAATGAGGAAAAGCAGTATAGATGAAGATTCCCTTGCTGCCCTGGGGCCTTCACAGGTCCTCTAGGAATGACTGGGAGCTGGGCTGGAGGAAGAGAGATGGCAGAGCATTCCTGGCCACCAGATTGTCATGGACAAAGGCTCAGAGTCATTCACGAGTGAGCTTGCTGTGCTCAGGAACAAGGAGTAGACCTCTGGTTTCTAGGGCAGGAATGTGGAGGAGCTTGCGGCAGTTTATTGAAAAGGTGAATAGAGACAAGATGCTGCAAGGTCTGTGACATAAGCAGAGACGTTTGTGCTTGAGCTGAAATGTGACTGGGAATTACCACGGGTTCTTGGGCTCCCTCACAATCTTATCCCCACTCAGAAAAATGATGGGTTGGACACTTACTCTTGAATAACACTAAGAAGATCTTGCTGTTTTCTCTATCAACAACAAGATCCATTATTGAAAGCCTTTTTTTTTTTTTTTTGCCAGAATAAAAGCTCCAGTTTTTCTTATAATCTCAAATAATTATCCTCATTTACATGAAAAGATATAAGAATTTAGAAAAATTAAGTGACTTGCCTAAGGTCAAATTTTGAGACTCAGAATTTCCAAAGACCACGAATCACCCATTTTATCCATCTATGTCCCTCTAGCAAAGACCAAGGGTCAGTAAACTTTCCTATAAAGGGCCAGATAAGTATGTTTAATACAGACACACACACATATACACAAGCACACATTTTTAATTCAGGCTGTGGGTCCATACAGTCTTTGTCACAACCGCTCAACTGTGCCAGTGCAGTGCAAAGACAGCCAGAGTCAACACATAGCTAATTAAGTAAGCTACACTCCACTAAGATATAGAAATTTGAATTTCCTATAATTTCCATGTCACAAACTTATTTATTTTAATTTTTAAACATCTAAAAATGCAAAAATCATTCTTAGTCATGGACCTCAAAAGCACAGGCAACAGCCACATTTGACTTGTGGGTACCAGTATGCCAAACCCCTGTTTTAGGTCCATTGATTAGAACAATGAAGCCAAGATTAAATGTCTTATCCCTGGAAGAGATAGTTTGCTTTACACTGTGAAAAACTCTGTTTTGCTGGCAACTAGTTCATTTCCTACCCAAGTCTCTTGCAAATTTGTAGGGGATTACAAAGGCAAAGATAACAGTAAAAGGAAAATGAAAAAAAAAATCCAATCCTAACAACATAAAACATTAACAACTTAAAAAACAGCAATCCAAACAACAATAAAAAATTAATATCTATTTCCCTCTCACAGAGGTTAGTAATACCAAGAACATTTCTATTATAGTCTAGGAAAAGTCTTCTAAAAATGCTTTCATTGTAAGTTTGAGGTTCTAAAGATGTATCACTAAGAAATGTACATGTACATTTCATGTTCTCTAATACGTTGTATAGGCACTTTGTAAATATTAGAGCAGTCCATGTTCAGAGTTTGCTTCATTAGCATCTCTGCATTTAGGTCAATAATAGCCTGCTCCTAATTCTTTAGATCCTTGTTTCACTTATTCATTCACCTGTTTAATCAATGAATATTACACATCTACCATATGTCCAGCTTTGTAGTGGTCACTGGGAATTCAAAACTGAATGTTGAAGTTCTTGCCTTAAGTAACCCACGATTTGAGGGAGAAGAAATACAGAAGTAACACTAATGTAGAATACACTAAATGCTACAGTACAGATGAGTTGCACTTGTTATGGGAACACCTTGGTGAACTTTTGGAATGAACTTTTGGAAAGGGAAGCTTGGACGAACTTTTGGAATGGGAAGCTACAGGACACCAAAGAATGCTTTCGAAGGTGAAGTTTGAAACAAATCTGGAAGAAGACATACGACCATAATGCCTCCACCTATGAATGAGAACAATACCAACTCTGATTTGTTATATACAAGACAAAGATAAGAAAGGTTTGGAGGGACAGCTGTGAAATGAACATCTTTCAGATCCCTGTCCCAGACTCTCATCAATTTGATCATAACTAGTAAACAGTCACATGCAAATCATACTCTCCCCTTTGTGGGCATCTTAAGATTCAAAAGTTGGTAAAAAACAAACGCTGGGTAATGAAATTAAATTGAGCACAAAATGCAAAGTCGTAAGAGAATTCAGCTTTTTCCCTTTTAAATCTGATACAGAAATACAATAAGACTACATTTTTTAAAATTGAATTTAAGACTTATAAAGACAAATATTTTGAAAAAGTAGAATATATTCTCACCTGAAGGACTTTCCTAATTCTTTTCAGATTGTGTATTAAAAGTAGGTTTTTCTCTTTGGAAACACGGCCTAACTGTTCATCCAGTTGTATTAACAAGTTTTGAAGAAGAATCGTTGCCATAGTTTCATTGTTAGATGCTGCCTCCCTAAAATGCAAAAATGTTATTACACAGCGGGAAACAACTTATAAAAATGCCTACTTTTTACCATAATCATTTAAAAGTGATAAATATATCCCACAGTGATAAGCATTTAATGGTTTTAAAAACTAAATTGTATACACATGACAGTATATTCAACATCACTAATCATTAAGGAAATGCAAATCAAACCAGGAGATACCACTTCACACCTATTTGGATGGCTATTATTGAAAACACAAGATAAGTTTTGGTGAGGATGTGAAACTGGAACCTCCTTGCATATTGCCAATGGCAGTGGAAAACTGTACAGCCAGTGTAGAAAACAGTATGGAGATTCCTCAAATTATAAAGATAAAATTACATACAATTCCACTTCTGGGCAGATACTCAAAAGAACTGAAGCAAAGACTTGAGTAGATAATTTGTACATCAACATTTAAATCAGCTTTATTCACAATAGCTGAAAGAAGAAATCACTCAAATGTTCATTGAAGGATGAATATAGAAATGTTGTCTATGCATACAACAAAATATTATTCAATCTTAAAAAGGAAGGAAATTCTGATACATGCTATATGAATGAACCTTGAAAGAATATACTACGTAAAATGTAGTATACTACACTTATGACTACACTTATATGAAGTACCTAGGCTACTTAAATTAAGAGACAGAAAACAGTGGTTGCCAGGGGCTGGGGTGGAAAGAATGAGGGGTTATCATGTAATGAGTACACAGTTTCAAGATGAAAACATTCTGGAGATGGATTGTGGTGATGGATGCACAACAATGTGAGTATGCTTAAAGCCACTAAGCTGAACACCTAACAAATGTTAAAATGGTAAATTTTATGTTATGCATATTTTATTACAGGAAAAATTTTAAGAAGACAAAAGCAAATAAAAAATTAATTGTACAAGGTGAATGGAGCTTCCAAAAATGTTTGTAAAACATATTAAGAAAAAGTGTTTATTTTATTGAGTCTATGATGGAGAATTGATATAAACAATAGACTAACTTCTTGGCTTTTTAATACTTAGAAAATCACTGGGGGTTGGCTTATAAAAAACAAAGCACTAGAACCATAAAGTTTTAATCTACAATGGATGAAACCAGGAAGGACAATGATTCTTCTCCCTTAAGGAAGCTTTCCAAAGCCTCAAAGAAAGTTCTTTACCTGAAAAGAATGTATCTACTGAGTTAAAAGTGGACCACAGAGTAAGTCCATGTGTAAGTCCTCTAGGGAAAACACAATAATGTTTGATCCTACCAGTCCTGATTTTCAATCCACTGGGCCAACAGATGCCGAATTTCCATAGGAAAGTTGTCATCATAGAATTGATCAACTTGCTCCAAAAATTTTATTTCTAACTGTTGGACTTGATTCCACTGAGACATGCTATAAAGAAGAGGAAAAAATAGAACTTAAAAATAATGTTAATTAACAACTATGGTACATGTTTTCTTTTCCTTTTTTTTTTTGGATTTTGGACAAAAACAATGTTATCCATTAAATAACTGGAGAAAAAAATTTATTTTATAATCACTCAAAGAAAACAGAAACAAGAAAATGTTTTCAATCCAAACATAATGCAGTTCTGAGCTTTTTCCTAAGGCATTCCTAAGGAAGGAAAAAGGATTCTTCTTCTACCCCAAGCCATACTTTTCTTTGTTCTAAAAGAAACGTCTGATCCACCTTCTCTAGAAAGCTTTCATTCCCCCTCAAAACCCCTCACATCTGTCTACATAGATGTGTATTCTCAACAATCTCCTTCCCTAGTCTGTGCTCCCTCTCACTATTAATTAGACTTTGAGCAACCTGAAGACAAGCAACAAACTAAACTATATCTCCTAAGATTCTCTTAAGGCTTTATATGTGCTGCAGCACCAGTCGCTCAGCCTTTCCAACTCTTTGCGACTCCATAGACTGTAGACCACCATTCTCTTCTGTCCATGGAATTCTCCAGGCAGGAATACTGGAGTATGTTGCCATTCGCTTCTCCAGGGGATCTTCCCAAACCAGGAACCAAACACGGGTCTCCTGCATTTCAGGTGGATTCTTCACCATGTGAGCCACCAGGGACACTTGATGTGAGGACTGCCCAATATAAGCTTCTTTTATATAAAACTGTCCAATCCCTTTTTATTTCAGATCTGTCTGGCTTCTAGAGTCAGTCATATTCCTAGACTTCTAGTCTCAGTCTTACCTATATAAAGAGTTTCCTGTGGGCTTTTCTTTCAGTTCAAAATACCTCTGAACAAAGAAATATTTTCATTTCTCTCTGGAATGATCAACTATTGCTGGGCAAAGCTTTTAAAGCCTCCTTTTAATCCGTCTCTGATGTGTATCTGACAGTGGTTAAACCCTCAACATACTGAAGAAGAAACCACTTGATACGTAGTTGGCAGTGTGTCATAAAACAAAAGTCTGTGTTTCCCCAACATAACCCCATTCTGTCCAATTTAGAAGTTTTAGACGTATTTCTTAACTCAAGGAAATGAATATGACATCTCTCCTTGAAATTACAGTATTTTATTTTTCCCAAAGTCAAATTTTTTATTGTTTTGTCACTAATTCTAAATCAAACAAAGAAACCATTTATGTGATCAATCACAATGGTGTTTCAACTTACCTTGTAGGTATATTAAGATTTCCTTTTGCTTACAGAACATTATGATGAGAAATTTCTCAGGTTTCAAAGGGAACCATTTCAGAAGCAACTTTTGTATTTAAAAAAGATTAATGCCAATGTTTTGCTAAAAGAAAGTGACTGGAAAATTTTTTTCACTTTCCTATCACTTTATATTTATACATATAATTCTAGGCGAAAGTGCTCAGTAAGTACTCATTAAGAGAAGAATGAGTGGGTCTCTGGATGCTGTAATTAGCACAGGTGGCTAGTATTATTCTGGCTTTAAAATGAAAAAAAAAAAATCTGAGGGACACATAGGCAAAATGACTCTTGCCCAAGACACACAGCTCCTAAGGAACAACCTGAGGTCTCCTGACACTATACATGGTTGTCTTTCCTGATGCTGGGTGCATACACATTTGTTGCCATGCTACTATCCCCATGGCTCTGCTCTATCAGTTTATTCTAGTGAATGACAAAAGAACAGGTGCTGAGAATAGCATTACAATTGTAACTGCTACTATTGTTCAATCTCTGCTATGATCTGGATGAAAATCTATTTTCTAACTAAGAATTAACTGGACTGAACCCATCCTAAAGTTAGATCACTCCTAGTATCTGAGTCCACCTTTCAGAGAGCTGAACACAAGGCTGAACGGGGGAAAGACAGGTTTATAGACTCAGGACACTCTTTTCTGTTGCAGCCTCCAGTAACGCCTTTAAAGGACCTAAACACACCTTCACTCTCTAAGGGCTAATTCTTCCCATCCCAAGAAAACTACCGAGCATTTCTTTTGAAGACTGAGCGCCTGCCTAGTCTCTTTGAATGCCTGGCCCTAGAAGAAGCCTGATAAACGGGCGTTTTGTCCCACGGCCTGGGGGCTAACGCTGCCGCTTTGGGGTTCTGTGAAAAGGGGGCGACTTGTCCTAAAACATCACTGCTCTTATCAAAGCCTCAATCACTGGCTACCTCAGTTGCGAGCTTCTGGCTGAAACCCAGGCAAGCAATCTAATGCCAGGCATGAGAGTTCAGAGCAGCTGGCTAAGAAAGTGAAGCGGGGGGCCACACTCGGCGCGGACCCACCCCCGCTGCAGCCACATGGGTCGCACCCACCCAAGTTTACGGTCTCCGGGGCAGAGTGCCTGGAGAGACCCGCGCCAACCGCACACCTTTGAATCATGGAGTCGACCGCTTGTTTCTGAAACTACTCTTCCTCAGCTAGGACCATGAAGTAACTGTCAACACAGCACGGGCGCGGCAAAACTTCGGCAGCGTCCTGCAAAACCACGTCCTGGCCCGCCCTCCTCCAGAGAAGCCACGCCAAGGTGCGGTCTGCCTCCTTACCTGGCTCCCTCTGCCCGCGTCCCAGGCGGTGCTCAAGTCCACGGTCGGAATCGCCCTGCACGGTCCCCCAGGACCTAGCCGCTGACGCCTTCGTCAGACGGGATTTGCATTTCTCCTCCTACTTGAGGCTTTCCTGTGCGTCAGTGTTAGAACCTCCGGTACTTTACTAGGGTCGTTCCCACCCACTGCGTATTCTAGAAACGCTGAAGAGCAGAAACAGGTTGAAGCCACCACGCGGGGCGCCCTCTCCTCATCCCCATCAATCACTCCAGCCACTCCCTGTGGCCCGAGGGTGTCAGAAGGGGGTGGGTGGGGGCCACACGCTCTTTCTCTTCCGGTTTCCCCAGACTGAGAGCCCTTGCAGACTTACTTGTGCCGCGCTTAGTCGCTCAGTCGTGTCCTACTCTTTGCGATCCCATCCATGGACTGTAGCCGGCCAGGAGGATTCTCGAGACAAGAATACTGGAGTGGGTTGCCATGCCCTCTTCCAGGGGATCGTCCCAACCCAGGGATCGATCCCAGGTCTCCCTCATTGCCAGCAGATTCTTTACCGGCTGAACCATCAGGGAAGCGCAGACTGACTTGCCCCGACCTAAATTCCAGGCTTCCCGGCTTCCTCCCTACAGACTCCACTCACCACGGCGGGAGCCAGCCCCTGGAATGAAAGGGGTGGGTCGCCAGGATGAAAACAGCCAATGGAAGACTTCACTGTGAGCGGATTCTAACAGGGTCTGCTCACCAGCAAGACAACCTCACCCAGAGGCTGGGACCAGCTCCTGCGCAGGTGGACACCTGCCCTTACCAGCCCAGAATCATCCTCCCCTACCCAGTAGCTACGCCTGGTTGCAGGGGGATGTGTTTCTCCCTTTGTGAGGTGGACTGGTTCTAGAACCCCAGAGCTGGAGGGAGCCTTGGCCTCATCTGGTTCTGACTCCTCTTTTCTATCTGAAGAGACACGGGGCCCACAGAGGTGACCCGAGTTACTCATTGATTTACCTGTGAAGACTGGATAAGAACCTGGAGGGTTCAACTACCTCCTGAGTGCTGTTTTCTTTTCATCTCTGAGCCAGATGTTAACATCCCCTGACATGCAGTAAGAGTTCTACAAAAGTTCAGGAAAATAGACACAAAAACAAAAACGGACGCAGGACTAAAGCAGGTAGAAAGAACAGAACGACTCAATCTGTTTATGTACATGCCTAGAGAGATCTGCCAAGGTCAAAGGCCTTGCTTCACAGCATGGTGCTAACCAGCATCACAGAGGATTCTCCTCCTCTTTCGGGAGATCTCATCATGTGATTAAACTTACCACCCCTCTCCCTCACCGACAAAGAACAAGTCAATCAACCCCAAAGTCAGACATCTAAATTCAAAGTCATCATCTAAATTCATTTGTCAGGTAGAGCTGGTCCTGGCTGCTTGCTCACTGGGTGGTTTCCAGGAGCTTATGCTGCTCTGTCCCCACCTGAAGAAAGTGCCTCACCTGGGCTGTTCCAGCAGCCGTGGGACAAAAGCCTGGTTTCCTTCTGGGGACACAGACACTGCCTATAGGAAAAAGTCCAAATTCTTGGCACTCAAAGTTCTGTTCAACTTGGTCCTAACCTCTTTCAGAAACTCCTCTCCCCCACCCTCCTGGCCCACCCCGAGAACCCATGATCTGATGTAAATCAGTCTCCTCTGCTCTCTAGATTATCTCTCATATTTCAGTACTGATGCTCCCTTCAGCTGTAGTTTCTTCCCCAACTTGTCTACTCACTGAAATCCTCTCCTTCTCAGTAAAGATTTCATTGATGACTCCAACCCTGTAAGCAATTTTTCCCTGACTGAATTCTGATCATGTCCAAACTAATACTGTCCAAGAGAAATAAAATGCAAGCAACATATGTTCACTTTTCTAGTAGCCACATTAAAAAAAGGAAAAAGCAACAATTAAATTACTTTTAATACTGTAAATAACCCAATATATATAGAATATTAACATTTCAACATATAATCAGTATAAAAAGTTATTAATGAGAGACAGCATTCCATAAACAAAAGATCCCACTATATAGCACAGGGAACTATATTTAATATCATATATATGTATATTATATACAAAACTGATTCATTTTGCTGTGTACCAGGAACTAACACAACATTGTAAATCAACGGTACTTCAATTTTTAAAATGTAAAGAAAAAAGACTGAGAGACAATATTCCTTACTTCATACGAAATCTTTGAAGTCTGGTGTGTACTTGCCATTTAGTTAGGAGTCTCCACATTTCAAGTGCTTAACAGCCACATGTGGCTAGTGGTTACCATATTGGACAGTGTAGAACTAGCCCACTCATTTAACACTTTTCACTTCCTGCCTTACAACATTAGTCACATTGGTTTTGTGGGTCTTTATCATCAGTATAGTCAACTATTGAGTGACTGCTATAGAAAGCTGAGAGTTTGTTCCCTTCTTTTAAAAACCTCACCTTGGGATACTCCCAGTAGTATGCCAACTGTTTGGTCTCAAGACACCTTTATACACTTAAAAAAATTGTTGACAACCTCAAAGAATTTTTGTGTATTTCTATTCTGTATTTATTTTTAATTATTGTGCTCAAAATTAACTCTGAAAAAAAGTCAAAACATCTATTCACTTAAAATTATAGTCATAAGCCCATTATGTGCTAAACATTTTAAAAGGGAAAACAAGCATATTTTCCAACAGACAGGCAAAATAGAAGATTGGCGTTGATTTACATTTTTAAAAATCTCTTAAATGTCTTATTTGAGAAAAGACAGCCTCTTCTACATTTACTTTATTGCAAAATATTGTTTTGCTTAAAGTATCTGAAGAAAATCTGGACTCACATAGATATGTAACTAGAAAAGGGAAGAACATTTTAATAGCTTTTTCAGATAATGTTGGTATTCTTCTTTGGTACCACACCAAAACTCAACAAGTGGTAATTCCTTAAGAGTTAGTTGTATTGTGGAATGTGAAGCCGTATCAGCAAACTTTACATATACTGTTACATTAAAATCCATTGGTATACCCTGTTTTTTGTAATATCACACATTGTTCAGTTTGGAAAATATTGGTTCACTGAATTACACAACTCTTCCAAATGCTGACACATTTTATCATACAATAACAGAAAATCACGGTAGTTAACATCACCACTGATCTCTTTAGAAAGCTATTTTAAGTATTGTTGTTTAGTCGCTAAGTAGGGTCTGACTCTTTTCAACACCAAGGACTGTAGCCCACCAGCCTGCTCTGTCTATGGGATTTCTCAGGCGAGACTACTGGGGTAGGTTGCCATTTTCTTCTCCAAGGGATCTCCTTGACCCAGGGATCAAACCCGTGTCTCCTGCATTGGCAGGCAGATTCTTCACTGCTGAGCCACAGGGAAGCCCCATTTTAAGTATAAGAAAGCTGTTAAGTTCATGATAACAGATAAAAATTTTCCAAACTTGCTTAAAAGCTTCTGTTTTGTTAATGGCAACAGATATTGCCAACTGTTTTTCTTGAAGTGATAGCTCACTTTGTTTTCAGGAAAATGTCTTCCAAATATCCAAGTCTTCATAGCCATACTCAATCATTTTTTTTCAAGTAAAAACTGCCAGGACAGTGGGTGGACAACTTAAAGAATCACATAATTGCTTTTCTTTGAAGTGACCATTGTATATTAGTATGTGTATGTCCCATTTCATCACACAGAATATTAAAGAGGCATGGATTCAAGATCTGAGATTTTGGGAACTCATGTACACCTGTGGTGGATTCATGTCAATGTATGGCAAAACCAATACAGTATTGTAAAGTAAAATAAGGTAAAAATAAAAATTTAATTAAAAAATAAGTATAAAAAATAAAATAAAATAAAAAACAAAAAAATAATATGTTTTCCTGCTTTATTGAAAATTTTTAACTCAAACTGGCATTTAAAAAATTTTAGGGGCTTCCACTGTGGTCCAGTCGTTAAGAATATTCCTTGCAACACAAGGGACACTGATTTGATCCCTGGTCCAAGAAGATCCCACATGCCACGGAGCAAGTAAGCCTGTGCACCACAACTACTGAGCCCTCAGGCTGCAACCAACTAGAGCCTGTGCTCCACAACAAGAGAAGCCACCACAATGAGAAGGCTACACAGCACAGCTAGAGAGTAGCCCCCACTCTCCAAAACTAGAGAGAGCCTGTGCACAGCAACAAAGAGCCAGCACAGCCAATAAATAAATAAGTGAATAAAAACTGAAGTGTGTGGTGGTGAAGAATGCAGTGAATACTAGGATAATTTGGCATTACAGTCTTGGTTCATTCTAAGGTACCAAGATTACCCATCATGGTTTTGGTGCAATCAGCGTAGATGTCAACAAAGTGAAAAGGCAAACCAGTATTATGATGAAATAGTGCTACCCTGGAGGACAGCCTGAAAAGACCTGGAGGACTACTCTCAGGGGTCCTCAGACAACACTTTCGGAATCCTTGCTCCATGCACCATCTCCTGTCTACTGTAGTCAGTTACCCAGAGTTATGGATCATGAGGGAATCTCCACTCGAATGAACAGTCTCTTGGTTTCAAACATACACTTAAATTCTGGTTCTTTTCCTATTTCATGAACTAAGCCAGGCTTCTGGGAAAGGGTATCTCTATATCCCCCTTGCTTTTCTTTCTTAGAATAAAATCTAAAAAGCTAGGTTCCCAATTTATTGACCCTATGCTGGTCTTGGCCTTATCAGCGCCTCGTCAGAAATAAAACAAAACAAAAAGAGACAGCTTCAAACCAACCTTCCCCAAAACAATTCAAAGCAAATCAAACAAAAGCATTCTAAAGTGAAATCCCCATAAAGTTTCCTAAACCCAGAGACCTTCAGAGATTTCTCTCCGCTTTAAATTGTCCCCTAACTGCCTTCTTATAAGCCCTACTGCTGTGGGGTTTTTTTTGCCTCATCTTAAAATGGAAATACCAGATTATAAAGCTCCTGAAATATAGATTCTAGTGCTCATTTTGCCACTTTCTAGCAGTACAAAGTTGGATTAGCTGCCTAACCTCTGAGTTCTAAACTACCTGTAAAAATGGCAATATCATAGCCCACACAAAATTGCTGAGAAGATTCAAAGGTCTAATGTCAGGAGTGAGATAAGGAAAAATGCTCAGTAGCTGTCATGAATAGAGTAATAAACATAGACAGATTGGAAGAAACTGTGGAGGTTACTAGGTTAATAAACTCCATTTTCCCTTCCCCCTGGTTGTACAGACAGGATTTCAAATGGAGATGGGATGAAGACAGGTCAGGTGAGGTAAGCAGGTTCACATCTGTAAGTTGGTGGCAGAGAGGATTCAGTCCGTTCTTCTGACTACTTTTTCCGCTAAACTCAGGAGACATGTTTGCTTTGGAGGCCATGAGACAGGAAGAGAAGGGGTGTCACTTTCCCCCCACAGGATACAAGCCACCTCCACCTTCTCCCCAATTCCAAAGAACATAAACATTTGTTTGTTTTGATTTTTGTGGTGGCACCTTACCTCTCTGTCCAAGCTTCCTCTAATGTGTGTCCCAAGGGGACAGGGGTAGGTTAGAGCTGATTGGACCAACAGAATACATACACAAGAAAAGATACACTGGATTCCAAGGTAGCTAGTATCAAATGAGTGGTACACACGATTATTGGAACAGGCAGTCTGGTGTGGGTCTTACCAGCTCATCTGTGTAGGTCACTCAAGCTCAGTCAAAAAAGGGTTTCAGTTCAGTTGAGTTCAGTCGCTCAGTCGTGTCCAACTCTTTGCAACCCCATGGACTGCACCATGCTGGGCCTCCCTGTCCATCAATTTACTCAAACTCATGTCCATCACATCGGTGATGCCATCCAACCATCTCATTCTCTGTCGCCCCCTTCTCCTCCTGCCTTCAATCTTTCCCAGCATCAGGATCTTTTCAAATGAGTCAGCTCTTCCTATCAGGTGGCCAAAGTATTGGAGTTTCAGCTTCAGCATCGGTCTTTCCAATGAATATTCAGGACTGATTTCCTTTAGGATGGACTGGTTGGATCTCCTTGCAGTCCAAGGGACTCTCAAGAGTCTTCTCCAATATCACAGTTCAAAAGCATCAATTCTTCAGTGCTCAGCTTTCTTTATACTCCAACTCTCACATCCATACAAGACTACTGAAAAAACCATAGCCTTGACTGGTTGGACCTATGTTGGCAAAGTAATGTCTCTGCTCTTTAAGATGCTGTTTAGGTTGATCAATACTTTTCTTCCAAGGAATAAGGGTCTTTTATTTCATGGCTGCAGTCACCAACTGCAGTGATTTTGGAGCCCAAAAAAGTAAAGTCTGCCACTGTTTCAACTGTTTCTCCATCTATTTGCCATGAAATGATGGAACTGGATTGCCATGATCTTTGTTTTCTGATTGTTGAGCTTTAAGCAACTTTTTCACTCTCCTCTTTCACTTTCATCAAGAGGCTCTTTAGTTCTTCTTCACTTTCTGCCATAAGGGTGGTGTCATCTGCATATCTGAGGTTATTGATATTTCTCCCAGCAGTCTTGATTCTAGCTTGTGCTTCATCCAAACCAACGTTTCTTATGATATACTCTGCATATAAGTTAAATAAGCAGGGTGACAATATACAGCCTTGACGTACTCCTTTTCCTATTTGGAACCAGTCTGTTGTTCCATATCCAGTTCTAACTGTTGCTTCTTGACCTGCATACAGATTTCTCAACAGGCAGGTCAGGTGGCCTGGTATTCCCATCTCTTTCAGAATTTTCCACAGTTTATTGTGGTCCACACAGTCAAAGGCTTTAGCATAATCAATAAAGCAGAAACAGATGTTTTTCTGGGACTCTTTTGCTTTTTTGATAATCCAATGGATGTTGGCAATTTGATCTCTGGTTCCTCTGCCTTTTCTAAAACCAGCTTGATCATCTGGAAGTTCACGGTTCACATATTGTTGAAGCCTGGCTAGGAGAATTTTGAGCATTACTTTACTAGTATGTGAGATGAGTGCAATTGTGTGGTAGTTTGAGCATTCTTTGGCATTGGCTTTCTTTGGGATTGGAATGAAAACTGACCTTTTCCAGTCCTGTGGCCACTGCTGCGTTTTCCAAATTTGCTGGCTTATTGAGTGTAGCACTTTCACGGTATCTTCCTTTGGATTTGAAAGCTCAATTGGAATTCCATCACCTCCACTAGCTTTGTTCATAGTGATGCTTCCTAAGGCCCACTTGACTTCACATTCCAGGATATCTGGCTCTAGGTGAGTGATCACACCATTGTGATTATCTGAGTCATGAAGTTCTATTTTGTACAGTTCTTCTGTGTATTCTTGCCACCTCTTCTTAATATCTTCTGCTTCTGTGAGGTCCATACCATTTCTGTCCTTTATTGAGCTGTTTCATTACATGAAATGTTCCCTTGGTATCTCTAATTTTCTTGAAGAGATCTCTAGTCTTTTCCATTCTATTGTTTTCCTCTATTTCTTTGCACTGAAAACTGAGGTAGGCTTTTTTATCTCTCCTTGCTATTCTTTGTAAGCCAAGGGCTTTGTAACCTAAGGGCTTTGTAAGCTAAGGCCTTACTACATATCTTAAGTCCAATTCCCAATGACAGTGCTCCCTCTACTGTCCCCTCTAAAGAACTGCAAATTATAAATATGCCTCCACCCCACCTCCCACCCCCTTAGCCACCCAACCCTCCCCCCCACACCCCCCCCCCCCACCCGACCCTACAGTAGAACTTTTTTTCGGACACCTGTTGCGAGGAACCGACTCATTGAAATAATGGCTGTCTGGGGAGGCCTTACAAAGAGCTGTGAAAAGAAGAGAAGTGAAATGCAATGGAGAAAAGGAAAGATATAAGCATCTGAATGCAGAGTTTCAAAGAATAGCAAGGAGAGATAAGAAAGCCTTCCTCAGCGATGACTGCAAAGAAACAGAGGAAAACAACAGAATGGGAAAGACTAGAGATCTCTTCAAGAAAATTAGAGATACCAAGGGAACATTTCATGCAAGGATGGGCTTGATAAAAGACAGAAATGATATGACCTAACAGAAGCAAAAGATATTAAGAAGAGGTGGCAAGAATACACAGAAGAACTGTACAAAATAGATCTTCACGACCCGGATAATCACGATGGTGTGATCACTCACCTAGAGCCAGACATCCTGGAATGTGAAGTCAAGTGTGCCTTAGAAAGCATCACTATGAACAAAGCTAGTGGAGGTGATGGAATTCCTGTTGAGCTATTTCAAATCCTGAAGGTGATGCTGTGAAAGTGCTACACTCAATAAGCCAGCAAATTTGGAAAAAGCAGCAGTGGCCGCAGGACTGGAAAAGGTCAGTTTTCATTCCAATCCCAAAGAAAGCCAATGCCAAAGAATGCTCAAATTACCACACAATTGCACTCATCTCATATACTAGTAAAGTAATGCTCAAAATTCTCCTAGCCAGGCTTCAGCAATATGTGAACCGTGAACTTCCAGATGATCAAGCTGGTTTTAGAAAAGGCAGAGGAACCAGAGATCAAATTGCCAACATCCGCTGGATCATCGAAAAGCAACAGAAAAGAGAGTTCCAGAAAAACATCTATTCTGCTTTATTGACTATGCTAAAGCCTTTGACTGTGTGGATCACAATAAACTATGGAAAATTCTGAAAGAGATGGGAATACCACACAACCTGACCTGCCTCTTGAGAAACCTATATGCAGGTCAGGAAGCAACAGTTAGAACTGGATATGGAACAACAGACTGGTTCCAAATAGGAAAAGGAGTACGTCAAGGCTGTATATTGTCACCCTGCTTATTTAACTTATATGCAGAGTACATCATGAGAAATGCTGGGCTAGAAGAAGCACAAGCTGGAATTAAGATTGCCGGGAGAAATATCAATAACCTCAGATATGCAGATGACACCACCCTTATGGCAGAAAGTGAAGAGGAACTCAAAAGCCTCTTGATGAAAGTGAAAGAGGAGAGTGAAAAAGTTGGCTTAAAGCTCAACATTCAGAAAACGAAGATCATGGCATCTGGTCCCATCACTTCATGAGAAATAGATGGCGAAACAGTGGGAACTGTGTCAGACTTTATTTTGGGGGGCTCCAAAATCACTGCAGGTGGTGACTGCAGCCATGAAATTAAAAGACGCTTACTCCTTGGAAGAAAATTTATGACCAACCTAGATAGCATATTCAAAAGCAGAGATATTACTTTGCCAACAAAGGTCTGTCTAGTCAAGGCAATGGTTTTTCCTGTGGTCATGTATGGATGTGAGAGTTGGACTAAGAAGAAAACTGAGCACCGAAGAATTGATGCTTTTGAACTGTGGTGTTGGAGAAGACTCGAGAGTCCCTTGGACTGCAAGATGATCCAACCAGTCCATTCTGAAGGAGATCAGCCATGGGATTTCTTTGGAAGGAATGATGCTAAAGCTGAAACTCCAGTACTTTGGCCACCTCATGCAAAGAGTTGACTCATTGGAAAACACTCTGATGCTGGGAGGGATTGGGGGCAGGAGGAGAAGGGGACAACAGAGGATGAGATGGCTGGATGGCATCACCAACCTGATGGATGTGAGTCTGAGTGAACTCCGGGAATTGGTGATGGACAGGGAGGCCTGGCATGCTGTGATTCATGGGTCGCAAAGAGTCGGACACAACTAAGTGACTGAACTGAATGGGAAATATAGAAGGTAGAAATAGAACGGGACAGCAGAGGATGAGATGATTGTATAGCCTCACCGACTCAATGAACTTGAGTTTAAGCAAGCTGGTGGAGATAGTGAAGGATGGGGAAGCCTGGCATGCTGCAGTTTATGGGGTACCAAAGAGTCTGACATGACTGAGCCACTGAATAATAACAACTTTTTCAGCTCTAACTCCTTGGCAGGCAAGGGCTGAGAACTTTACATGCATTGTTTTACCTAACCCTTACAACATACCCCAGGATTAAGTATCATTCTTATGATCAAGTGACAGATTAGGAGATAATGAGGTAGGAGGATTTGGTAAATCTTAATCAGATAATAAGGGGACAGTTTAAGGATTCAAACACCGGATTGTCTGACTCCAGAAACACTTGTAACCACTCAGCTTTACAAAAAAAAACCTTACCTGCTCTGATAATAAAAGCAATAAATTGCTCAGAGAGTTAAGAAAGAGGTAAATTTAAGGATCTAAACACAAATTCCAAAATATACTCATTACATAGTCTGTTGGTTAGAGATGATGCATATCCTCTGATTCTCCAGCATTCCTATGGAGCATATGGACAATTAGCCATGCATTTAAAAGTCCTTGATGTATCACGATGGTAGGCACAGTACCAACAGTGTTGCAAAACATTTAGCAAATTACATGCTTCTATAGCATCTTGTTTATACTGTACATGACATGAGTGTTTTTATCGAGCCACAAATGAGACAATGAAGTCTGATAGCAGGCTGGGATATTTGAGTTGTAGACTTTTCCCAAAAAATTCTGCTTATGTGGACAGTTAAATAGCCCTTAACCACCTCATTTTATTTTGTGTATTTTTCATATGCGATTCTCTCTCTGGACTGAATATTTAGGACTAAATATTTATTTAGTCAGGACTAAATGTTAGTTTTCTTTGTGTTTCAGTGTTCAGCTCAGTGCCTAGAACAGAGCAGGCACGTTTACTGAACAGAAGAAGAGCTGATGAAGGACACCATCATCAAAGTCTGCTCTGAAAATGGCTCTTTCTAGTGACTTTCCTTCTCAAGTCCCCACCAAGGTTGACTCTACACTTTATTATTATAACATCTCAAGTTTATACATTTATTAGCAGTTATGCTGCTGTTGTTGTTCAGTCACAGGTCATGTCTGACTCTTTGTGACCCCATGGACTGCAGCACACCAGGCTTCCTTGTCCCTCACCATCTCCCAGAGTTTGTCCAAGTTCATGTTCATTGAGTCAGTGATGCCATCCAACCATCTCATCCTCTGCCACCCTCTTCTCCTTTCGCCTTCAATCTTTCCCAGCATCAGGATATTTTCCAGTGACTCAGCTCTTCACATCAGGTGGCCAAAGAATTGGAGCTTCAGCATCAGTCCTTCCAGTGAGTATTCAGGGTTGATTTTCCTTAGGATTGATTGGCTTGATCCCCTTGCTGTCCCAGGGACTCTCAAGAATCTTATCCAGTACCACAGCTTGCAAGCGTCAGTTCTTCAGTGCTCAGCCTTCTTTATGGTCTAACTCTTTAGTTCAGTTCAGTTCAGTTCAGTCACTCAGTCGTGTCCGACTCTTTGCGACCCCATGAATCACAGCACGCCAGGCCTCCCTGTCCATCACCAACTCCCGGAGTTCACTCAGACTCACGTCCATCGAGTCAGTGATGCCATCCAGCCATCTCATCCTCTGTTGCCCCCTCTCATCCTGCACCCAGTCCCTCCCAGCATCAGAGTGTTTTCCAATGAGTCAACTCTTCACATGAGGTGGTCAAAGTACTGGAGTTTCAGCTTTAGCATCATTCCTTCCAAAGAAATCCCAGGGCTGATCTCCTTCAGAATGGACTGGTTGGATCTCCTTGCAGTCCAAGGGACTCTCAAGAGTCTTCTCCAACACCACAGTTCAAAAGCATCGGTTCTTCAGGGCTCAGCCTTCTTCACAGCCCAACTCTCACATCCATACATGACCACAGGAAAAACCATTGCCTTGACTAGATGGACCTTTGTTGGCAAAGCAATGTCTCTGTTTTTCAATATGCTATCTACACTGGTCATAACTTTTCTTCCAAGGAATAAGCTTCTTTTAATTTCATGGCTGCAGTCACCATCTGCAGTGATTTTGGAGCCCAGAAAAATAGTCTGACACTGTTTCCACTGTTTCCCCATCTATTTGCCATGAAGTGATAGAAGCAGATGCCATGATCTTCGTTTTTTGAATGTTGAGCTTTAAGCCAACTTTTTCACTCTCCTCTTTCACTTTCATCAAGAGACTTTTTAGTTCCTCTTCACTTTCTGCCATAAGAGTGGTGTCATCTGCATATCTGAAGTTATTGATATTTCTCTCGGCTATCTTGATTCCAGCTTGTGCTTCTTCCAGCCCAGCGTTTCTCATGATGTCTCTGCATAGAAGTTAAATAGGCAGGGTGACAGTATACAGCCTTGATGTACTCCTTTTCCTATTTGGAACCAGTCTGTTGTTCTATGTCCAGTTCTAACGTTGAGAAACCTGTATGCAGGTCAGGAGGCAACAGTTCAAACTGGACATGGAACCACAGACTGGTTCCAAATAGGAAAAGACCTAACTCTTACATCTGTACAAAAGAAAGACCATAGCTTTGACTATATGGACCTTTGTTGGCAAAGTGAAGTCTTTCCTTTTTAATATCCTGTCTAGGTTTGTCTTAGTCTTCTTTTCAAGAAGTGTCTTCCAATTTCAAGACTGCAATTTGATGTGCATTAATTCTATTTGAATACCAAGTTGAAGAGAAGAAGTGATCTTTCAATTTCTTTCTTTCTTATTTTCTCAAATATTTTAGGGAGAGAAAAATCTTTACTTAGGAAAAGAGTTTGGTTACACTGTTTGGGGTGATAGGAAAAAGAAAAACAGCTAAAGGACACCACTTACAGACATAAACAGAAATTGGGACAATGGAATAGATAGGAGAGAAAAATAAGAAAAGGAAGGAAAGAAAGAGGAAGATACAGGAAGGTAAAAGAAGCTGGAAACAGGGAAAGAATGAGAGAGAGAACAAAACATGGCACAAAACTTGCCTCAAATACTCTTTTCATTTCCTTCAATACCACTGCAACAAAAACCATACTGATCACTCATGAAGTCTGGGGGGATGGAGGAGGTGACAACAAAGACAAAAAATAACTTGATATAGATCATTAGACATGGGTCATTAGACTCTACTGCTCAAAACTTTCCATTGACCCCCATTTTGAAGCAAATCAATCAGACCAACTAAAGGCAGCACTCAATGAAAAGCATCCAAAATTAGTCAACAGAAAATGTATCATCTTCCATCAGGATGGCAGAAGACCACACGTTTCTTTAATGACCAGGGGGAAATTGTTGCAGTTTGTCTGGGAAGTTCTAATTCATCTGCCATACTTACCATACATTTCACCTTTGGACATCCATTTATTTCAGTCTTTACAAAATTCCCTTAATGGAAAAAATTTTCAATTTCCTGAAAGATTGTAAAAGGCACCTGAAAGAGTTCTTTGATTAAAAAGATGAAAAGCTTGGGAAAATGGAATTATGAAGTTGCCTGAAAAATGGCAGAAGGTCAGGGAACAAAATGGTTAATACCTCATTCAGCAAAGTTATTGGTGAAAATGAAAGCTGTGTCTTTCATTCTTAAAAAACTGAAGGAGAGTTTTGGCCAACCCAATATTTTCTTTTGTGTGAACTTTGATAGTTTGTATAATTCAAAAAATTTATCCATTAATGTGATCCCTACCAAATTATGCATGACATTTTTCACCAAACTAGAATAGATAACCCTAAAATTTATATGGAACCAAAAAAAAGAAAAAAGAATTGCTGCTAAAGCCTGGAAAAAAAGAACAAAGCTGGAGGCATAAACCTTCTAGACTTCAGATGATAAGACAAAGCTACAGTAATCAAAACAGTGAATCAGAACTTCCCAGTCAAGCTGCAACAGTTTTTGCCTGGTCATCAAGGAACATATGATCTTATGCTCCACTGATGGAAGACAATGTACTTTCTTTTGACTCATTTTGGATGCTTTTCATTGAGTGCTGCCTTCAGTTGGTCTAATTGATTTGCTTCAGTAAATCAGTTCAGAAACAAACCCACACACCTATGGTCAATTGATCTTTGACAAAGAAAGCATGAAAATACAATGGAGGAAAAAAGTTTGTTCAGCAAGTGGTGTTGGGCAAGTGCAACAGCCACATGTAAATCATTGAAGCTAGAACACGCCCTCATACCCTGAACAAAAGTACTTGAGATGGATTAAAGACTTGAATATAAGACCTGACACCAAAAAACTACTAGAAGAGAACACAAGAAAACATTCTCTGACATAAATCATACCAATGTTTTCTTAGGTTCATCTCACAAGGCAATAGAAATAAAAGCAAAAATGAACAAATGGAACCTAGTCAAACTTGTAAGCTTTTTTACAGCAAAGAAAACCATAAACAAAGAGCAATCTACAGACTGGGAGAAAATATTTGCAAATGATGCGATCAAGAAGAGTTTGATTTCCAAAATATGCAAACATCTTATACAACTCAGTACTGAAACAACCCAAACAACCCAATCAAAAAAGAGACAGAAGATCTAAATAGACATTTCTTTAAGAAGACATACCAATGGGCACATGAAAGATGCTCAATATCACTAATTATTAGAGAAATGCCAAACAAAACTGCAACAAGGTACCTGCAACATTCTCACACTAGTCAGAATGGCCATCATTAAAAAGTCTACAAATAATAAATGCTGGAGATATGGAGGAAAGGGAACCCTCCTACATTGTTGGTAGGAATATAAATTGGTACAGTCACTATGGAAAACTGTATGGTGGTTCCTTAAAAAAACTAAAAGTAGAGTGACCATATAATCCAGCAATCCCACTTTAAGGCATGTATCTAGAGGAAACTGTGTTAAAAAGATACGTGTACTCCAATGTTCACTGCAACACTCACAATAGCTCAGACCCGGAAACAACCTAATTGTTCATCAACAGATGAATGGATAAAGAAGATGTGGTACATATACACAATGGAACACTACTCAGTCATAAAAATGAATGAAATGATGTTATTTGCAGCAACATAAATGCACCTAGAGATTATCATACTATAAGTGGAGTAAGTCAAAGACATATATCACTTACATGTGGAATCCAAAAAAATAATAAAAATGACCTTACTTACAAAATAGAAACAGACTCAGATATAGAAAACAAACATGGTAACCAAAGGCGGAAGAAAGTGAAAGTAAGAGTTGCTCAGTTATGCCCAGCTCTTTGTGACCCCACAGACTGTAGCCTACCAGCTCCTCTGTCCACGGAATTCTCCAGGCAAGAATACTGGAGTGAGTAGCTATTCCCTTCTCCCGGGGATCTTCCCCACCCAGGGATAAAACCAGTGTCTCCTGCATTGCAGGCAAATTCTTTGAAGGGAAAGGGAAGGAGGGATTAATTGGGAGTGTGAGATTAACAGATGCAGAGTATCATATATCCAAATAGATAAACAACAAAGATTTACTGTATAGCACAGGGAACTATATTCAGTATTGTGTGCTAAATTATAATGGGAAAGAATAAAGAAAGAATATAGATAAATACATATAAGCATGTGTGCAGGATTTGTCACTTCAATTGTGTTTGACTCTTTGCAACCCTCTGAATTGTAGCCTACCAGGCTCCTCTGGCCATGGGGATTCTCCAAGCAAGAATACTGGAGTGAGTTGCCATGCCTACTTCCAGAGGGGATTTTCCCGACCCAGGGATTGAACCTGTGTCTCATGTCTCCTGCATTGGTAGGTGGGTTCTTCACCACTAGCGCCACCTGGGAAGCCCATATACATGTATATATATAAACAAATCACTTTGTTATATATGCCTGAAACTTATACAATAGTATAAAACAGCTATACTTCAATTTGAAAAATTATCTTTTTTATATAAATAGTTACAATTATAGACATAAAGTTGTTCATGTTCTCTTCTTGCTCTTTTTAATATCTGTAGGATATATATATAATGTCACCTCTGTCAGTTCTGATACTGATGGTTTATGTCCTCTTTTTCCCATAACAATCTAACTAGATTATCAATTTTATTGATCATATCAAAACAAGCTTTGGATTTCATTGATTTTCTCTGTTTTTCTATTATTTTATTGACCTCTGTTCTGGCTTTTAAAATTTCCTTTCTTCTGTTTACTTTGATTTCAATTCACATTTTTTATGTGTCTTAAGGTGGATGGTTCAGAGAAAGCAATGGCACCCCAACTCCAGTACTCTTGCCTGGAAAATCCCATGGATGCAGGAGCCTGGTGGGCTGCAGTCCATGGGATCGCTAAGAGTCAGACACAACTGAAGTGACTTAGCAGCAGCAGCAGCAAGGTGGATGCTTAGATCATTGATTGGATCTTTCTTCTTTCCTAGTACACTGCAAGTTGCTCAGTGTCCAACTGTTTGGGACCCATGAACTATACAGTTCATGGAATTCTCTAGGCCAGAATAATGCAGTGGGTAGCCATTTCCTTCCCCAGGGGATCCTCCCAACCCAGGGATCGAACCCAGGTCTCCTGCATTGCAGGTGGATTCTTTACTAGCTGAGCCACAGGGAAGACCAAGAATACTAGAGTGGGTAGCCTAACCCTTCTCCAGCGGGTCTTCCCAACTTAGGAATCGAATCAGGGTCTCCTGCATTGAAGGTGGATTCTTTACCAGCTGAGCTTACCAGGGAAGCCCCAGTATAAGCATGTATATATTTCCCCTTTACCACTGCTTAAGCTGTATCCCACAAATTTTTATGTATTGTTTTTAATTTTTATTCATTCAGTTTAAAATACTTTCTAATTTTCCTTATGACTCTTTGACATATTGGTGTTTTTGAAGCAGTGTGTCATCTAATATTCTGATATGTGGAGGTTTTCCAGGTATCTTTCTGTTTATTATCTTTTTAATAAAAGATAATATCTGGTATTATCTTTTTAATTTAATTCAATTGTGGTTGTTGTACTTTGTGTTATTTGAATTATTTTAAATTTAATGAACTTTATTACAGCATAGACTATGATTTATCTTGTTCAATATTTAGGATGTATTTTTAAAAATCTAGTCTCTTTTGCCATTGAGTAGAGTATCCTATGAACATCAATTAGGTCAAATTGGTTGATAGTTTTCTGTATAATTTCTGATTTTTTTTTTTTTTTTTTTTTTTTTTTGCCTATTTATTCAATACCTTGTGGCTCAGCTGGTAAAGAACCTACCTGCAATGTGAGAGACCTGGGTTCAATCCCTGGGTTGGGAAGATCCCCTGGAGAAGGGAAAGGCTACCCAATTCAGTATTCTGGCCTGGAGAATTCCATGAACTGTATAGTCCATGGGGTCACAAGGAGTTGGACACAACTGAGCGAGCTTCACTTTGGGACTTCCCTGGTGGCCCAGTGGATAAGACTCTGTGATTATAATGTAGGGGGCACAGGTTCAATCCCTGATTAGGGAACTAGATCCCACATGCCACAACTGAGAGCTGGTTCAGCCTAGATAAAGAAATAAAATAGCCTAAATAAATAAATATATGTTTTGGCTTCCCAGGTGGCACTAGTGGCTGGTTTAGGAGACATAAGAGACCTGGGTTCGACCCCGGAGTCAGGAAGATCCCCTGGAGAAGGAAATGGCAACCTACTCCAGTATTCTTGCCAGGAAAATCCCATGGACAGAGGAGCTTGGTGGGCTATAGTCCAGGGGGTCATATAGTCAGACATGACTGAATCGACTTAATCTTATTAGTATCAGAGGAGTATTGACATCTTCAGCCATAATTCTGGATTTGTCTATTCTCTTCTTAGTTCTGTTCTCTTTTCTCATGTTTTAAGAGCACTAAGTGCATAAACATTTAAGATTATTTTGTCCTTGTGATGATTTCCACTTTTATCATTATGAAATCCCTCTTTATCCGTGTTTTGCTCTGATAATGCATATTGCTCTGAAGGCTACTTTGTCTTATATTTATATAGCCACTTCACTGTTCTTTGATTAACATTAATGTGGTATATAATTTCCCTGATATTTTACTTTTAACTACTTATTAATATTGGAAGCTGGTTTCTTACAGGTACCCTATCACTGGGTCTTGGCTTTTTTTAACCAGTTGGCCAATTTCTGCTATTATCATGTGTTATATACTTCCTCCACTCTGGCTGTTGGGAGTATGTTGGGACTATGCCTAGTCCTCTGTGAACTCCAGAAATTGTTCCACCCTCTCCTTTCTAGTGGTTTTCCCCCAACTTTGGGTAATTGCTTCACACACAGATACTGATCAGTACTCAGCTGAAGAGTCAAGGGGAACTTTCTACAGTCTCCTTTCTGGTGCTCAGCCCTCTGGATTCTAGCCAACTTGGCCTCCTCAAACTCTCAACTCCAGTTCCCTCTTACTGTACTGCAGCCTGGAAATTTTGTCCTTTTAAAAAATAAGCTAGGGCAGTCATAAAATTCCTTCATTTTTTCACTCTTCCCAGGGAATATTATTCTCTTGCACTGCCTGTTCACTATGTCTGAAAACCATTGTTTCACATATTTTTCAGCTTTTTCAAAGTTGTTTAAAGCAGGAGGGTAAATCCATACATGGAAGATTTGCCAGATTTAGCAAAACACAAGGCAAAAAAAAAAAAAAAAGGCAAAAAACCCTACAAAAACTACAAGGAAAGACTCTTTTAAATCTGAATATCAGACCAACAGCAAATACTTTTTATTATAACCCATACTTATAGTACAATTATATCTGAAATTCAAATTTAATGGGGCTTCTTGGATTTTATCTGGTGACCTTAACCTCTATTAATCCATCATGTCCGAAGCAGAAGTCCCCAGAGACTCTTTTAGGTACAGGAGCTGTATTCTTGTTTGTAAATCCACTGACTTCAGTATGAAATATTCACTAAGTTCCTATACTGCACTCATCAGAATGAGAAGGATGCAGGGAGGGATCTCCCTGAGGAGATACCAAATTGACAGCAAAGACCAAATAAGCATATTTAAGACTAATAAATTCTCAGTTGACCTATAATACTAAGCATGAATGCCACAGGAATTCAGAAGAGTTAAAGACCAAGATGAACTGAAGTAGCCAGAAAACCCAGGAGACATGGTTAACAAGAAAAAGTGAAGGAAGAAAAAGCTGTATTCAGACAGGGGAGGAACAATGGCACTCAGTCTGCCTAAGGAAGTAAGACACAGATGCGGGAGAGGGTCAGCATCATTCTGGACAGTGGCTACAGTAACCTGTACAGAAGATGCTGTGGAAGAGTCATTATAAACAAGTGAGCTGGTCTCAGGGCCTCTGAGAAGAGCAATCAACTGGTTCACTGCACAAGGGGAACTGGATGGGAGGATGGGTGAGGACTGAAATCTACACTGCTTCAATTTCCAAGATACTAGCCTCTGTGCTGGGGCTCATCCAGTCAGAGCAAAGGAAGACTTTTCTAATTTTCAGGTGGTTATGGAACATCTGATGCTCTGGGTGGCAGCTTTGGTGCCTTCCTTCTGAGTGAAGTGAAGTGAAGTTGCTCAGTCGTGTCCGACTCTTTGCGACCCCATGGACTGTAGCCTACCAGGCTCCTCCCTCCATGGGATTCTCCAGGCAAGAGTACTGGAGTGGGTTGCCATTTCCTTCTCCAGGGAATCTTCCCGACCCAGGGATTGAACCTGGATCTCCAGCATTCCAGGCAGATGCTTTAACCTCTGAGCCACCAGGGAAGCCCCTCCTTCTGAGTAGTCACAGTATAATTACCTCTGGACAGCTGACCCAGATTGTTCAGTGTGAGTACTCCTTGCAGGGAGAGGTAGGTGGAGATGTTGGAAGCACATCATTGTAAATCAACTGTATGCCATTTAAAAGAATGAAAGAAGAAGAATGGCCTTAAATCCAGTGCTGTGAATTCAAAGGCCTCTTGGGGCAGGAAGATAATGCGCTTGTGGAGAAGCTATCTAACAGATAGCTTTTTTCTCTGGGAAGTTTTTCAGAAGAAGCTGCAACTCTAGATTTTTAAGAAAAAATCTCCTGAATTTCAATTGTAGGCATAGTTTAAAAATATAAACCTGCCTCCCCACATGCAAAGGTACACCCCACAATACACAGTGCAGTCTTAACACTGTTCTAACCAAATAACACTCATCTGCAGGCATGAATGCTACTAATGTGCTGTATTTCCTGGCCCTAGTCATTCTACACATAGGTACATTATCCACTGGAGGTCCCCCAAAAAGGAAGAGAAAGGGAAGAGGGAAGAAGAGGAGAACCAAGGCAAAAACTACCCAACTTGGCAACATGGATGAATGGATTTTGGAAGACATGAACTGAAATATCTACTTTCTCTCCCCTCTCATTCATCAGCTTGTTCTTAAAAGAATGAAGTGGGGCTTCCCTGGTGGTCCAGTGGTTAAGAGTCTGCCTGCCAGTACAGGAGAGAGGGGCTCGATCCCCTGGTCTGGGAAGATTCCACATGCTACAGAGCAACTAAGCCAGTACACCACAGCTACTGAGCTCACACTGCAACTACTGAAGCCCGGGTGCCTAGAGCTTGTGCTCCAAAACAAGAGAAGCCGCTGCAGTGAGAAGCCCTCACACAGCAAGCAAGCATAGCCCCTGCTCCCTTCAACAAGAGAACGCCCAAGTGCAGCAATGAAGATCCACCACCACAGGAAAAACAAAAAAAGAATGAAGCAACAGATGCAGACTTAACTGGTTGGAGCAATAGTTTTGTATTTAGTTTCACCACCAAAATTTCAGACTAGTAGTCCTCTCTGGAGATCTGGAGATTATGAGTTGTGATGACGAGTCTTTACAGTAAAAAAAAAACCTGTATCACATCTTCACCAGCTTGAAATTCCTTGCAACAAGAAAAAAAAAAAATCCCTAAGGCAAATGACCACCTGTGACAGATATCAGATTTGTGAAAAGACTGTCAGCAGTAGGGTATAGCATTTTTCTCTTCCACGTGTAGAAATGACCAATTGTGCCGTCTAAAACAGTACTAAACTGAATGATATTAAACTAGGGACTCCCTCCCAGGTGGTGCTAGGGGTAAAGAAGCTGCTGATAATGCAAGAGGCTCAAGAGACACAGATGCAGGTTCGATCCCTGGGTCAGGAAGATCCCCTGGAGGAGGGCATGGCAATCCACTCCATTATTCTTGCCTGGAGAGTTCCATGGACAGAGCAGCCTGGGGGGCTACAGTCCGGCGAGTTGCAAAGAGTCGGACATGACTGAGTGACTAGGCACAAAGGCACACAAACTAAACTAGATGCCTCCAGGGAAGGTGAACCTATATCTGTAGCTCCTCTGGGAATGAAAATAATGAACTCAGTCTTAAAAATGAAGCATTGCTATCTTCTTTCTCTTAAGAAATACTTGACTTTTCAAATCACTGCTGCTGAGCTTCAGTAAATGTAAATCTTATCTGTCTGGCTACTGCCTGCATTGATATATCTGTGTGATGCTATATTAAAGCAATGGTTGGGAGGGGTGTCTAATGCACTACTAAAAACACAATTTTTAATGAAAAAGTGCAATTTTAAGGACAGCCAATCCTATTACCTAAATTTTTCTAGTTAGTCACCTTGTAAAGATTTTCTCTTCCTTCACCAAATTGAAGGCTACAACATAAAAGAAGCGCCAGAGGGCACTAGTCTCACAGGGAAACCAGCTCACAGAACCACTAAAGATGGAGGCTGCCTCTGAACTTATCTGTAAGTGTTCTTTCACATTTAAATAAGACAAGTGTTCTCTAGGCTTTTGCCATTTGTGAGTGAATAACGACCTTGTTCCTGAGACATCACAAGCTTAATAGAATTAATATGCTAGGCCCAGCAACTTCCTCTATGGCAAGTGTTTTTTTGTCACTAAGTTGTGACTTTTTCGTAGCCCGCCAGGCTCCTCTGTCCAAGGGATTTCCCAGGCAAGAAGACTGGAGTGGGTTGCCATTTCTTTCTCTGGGGGATCTTCTTGACTCAGAGATCAAACCCACAAGTCCTGCATGTGGGATTCTTTGCCGCTGAGCCAGCTGGGAAGCTCCCATGGCAAGTGGCAACTGTATTGGATAGTATTTCACACAAGGTTAGATATGGGGGCAGGATGCGGGAGGAGGCAGGAGGACAGATGGTGATGTGAACTTAGGTCAAAGAATTGTGGAGATTTATTCTTGTTTTTGCTTAATTTGCATACCTGACATTGTCAGGTTCATACCTAGGTGAGATCTGAGCCAGGAATTTGGTCAGTTTTAGATAAAATCTTTGCACTTGACTTAAGTTTCTCAAGTTTACACAGAATGATACTGCCAAGAGATCAGGAATCTCTTACCTCCTTCCTAATGTTCACCATGTCACCTCACCCCATCCCCAGAAAAATGTATCATCTAATTAAAGATGATATACTTGCTATGCAAATGCACCTTCAAGACAAATTCTTTGGCTGTCCCTTCCAGAAAAGGTGTTACTTTCAAGTTCTCTCTTTATGGAAATCATCATATACGCATCACTATAGAAGCATCACTACTGCTTATTTGTTGATTCATTGGTTTTTCCAGAGAACTTTCCCTAATAATCCAATTCATTTGTCATATAAAGGCAAGGCCTCTGCATCCACTTCCTCATTTGCCACAAGGGGCAGAAAAATTCACAAGGAAATTTGCGTAGTAGTCATCTTTATCAAGTGTTACTGTGACATAAAAGATTAATTACTAAAGATAACATTCATTCTCAGAGTACTAAGGTACATGGTGATGTATCCAAACAGCCAGCTAGCTAGTTAAACTCCTTTTTAGATGGCGTTCAGCCTGTAGATTTTCTCAAGGCAGAGAAGCTTGTCATGATTGGCCATATCGGAAGCAGCCAGTTAACCAGATGTAACATGAAACTTTGATATGATTACATAGTGGCAACTTGTACTGTAAGTGTATTGTCCTATCGCCCGCATGCTGCGATACTGCCCCATTGTAAACAAGATGTCTGGCTTAATGGGGATATCCTCTAAAAACATTTAAACTAAAACAGGCTGACATCATAGGGGAAGGCTGTATTCCTTGTGTTTGTATTTCTAATTTCCCATGCCGTGCCCGAAGAAAGCCACTGGATGTTGCTTAATAAAGATAACAATGGATTACATACAGTGGTTGGCAAAGGGAGAGCAAATGATTAGATCATCCAGGCAACTCATTTTTCTAGCCAAGCAGAATCCCCAGATAGGGAATCTAACACTTTTTTTAAGGCAGAGGGCCAAGTTGCAAGAACCACACTGACTTCGTTGTGCGGTCTTCTCTGGCAACAGACAGAACGCCAAATCTGTTTTAGTTGGCTGCACTCATGTCCTACTTAAGTCCCTAAATGGGAGCTTCCAGCTCAGTACTGCTCTTTTCTTTAGAGATAACCAATGTTGAAAAGTAATTAACTCTTGTAAATGATGCCGGCACAAAACTCAAGGTCAGGTTACCGCAGAGAACACCTTGACAGGACAAGACCAACAAGGGGAAAAGTCCTAGAGAGCCCTCCCATCTGGACAGGCTGTGGACTGTATTGTGTAAACTCTGGCTCAGAAAGGGCTATTGTTCCAGGCTTATTTATTCACCTGATTGGATTTAATCAATAGCCCAGCTGAAATGCTTGATCTCTCACTCCCTAGGCTTTGGTCTTTTTACGAACTAGGGAGTCTACCTTGTTTCCAAGTATATTTTCTTCTTAGAGCCAAATACATATATGGCTAATTCAGATTCTCAAAGTGTATTTTATAATATCTGGAGGTGACAGGCTGGGACTATCCAGACTGGCTGTCAGATTCCCACTCCAATTTGGGTTTTTTGTGACGACCACAGTAGTCTCAGTCAAACAATGTTTTGTACCTCCGAGTCACCCATGCTTTTAGACTCACAGTGGGACCCAGGATGGTGAGTCAGGGCATTCGCTCTCTCTGGCTGTCTCTTTCTTTGGGAAGGTGAGTGGTAAGGACCATGTGATCCTGGAACTCTCAGTGGTCTCCTCCCCTGTCTGTAGAAGATGTTATTCAACAAAGCCAACAGATGTCTCTGGATCTAGTTGTATCTAAAGCCCTAGACCATTGGACTTCCCAGTTAACCTGGGAAATGACTACCCCCTTTTCTCCCTTAAGCAACTTGGAATTGAATTGCTATTAGAAGCAACATGATTGATAGAAAAAACCATCAAGATAGTACCACATTATGGACTAGAAATAAGGGCAGACAGCCCCAGAAAGGGAACGGGACACTGACAGTAGATTGTTTATAAAGAAGCTGTATTCAGACTTACAATGAGTATGACTTACTTCACAGTGAACTTGCTGAATTGATTGAAGTTTTGCAGGGTTACATCTGTTATGCTTTAACATTTCATGGAGGACTGAGGAAGTGCCAGCATACTGGGAAAAGAGCCAACATAAAATGGTTGTGTAATAAAAGGGAAAAGGTTTAGTTTGGAAAATTAAAGACCTATAAGCTCAATTTTTATAGCAAGGGAAAAAATTGCCACAGTGAATAATGTGACTAGAACAAGATATTGACTTTAGTGAACTATATTTCCCTCAGACCAATCTAATATTTTAATCTATTGACAAACGATAGGTAAATTATATCTGTATGTTAGCACTGAGACCAGCGGTACACAGCCAAGCTGAAGAAGCCGTGACAAGACTGGGTCGCAAGGTGGGAGTAAGGGGGAATGTAGACCACAGCTAGGGACATAATTCGTTCTCGGGTCTAAAGCCAAGGGGATTAAGATAATCTAAGATGTGCCTTTTTTCTGTTTCTTAAACAAATTGAATTTCCAACCAAAGTCCTATGAAGACTGTTCAGTTCCTCTGAGACCCTTTCTTTGCCCATCATTCAGAAAGCAGTCATTAGATGATGGCTTTGTGCAGTACTGATTTATTAATTCTTCATTCATTCACTCACCACTTACTAAATGAGGTGTAAAGAAAATAAAAATGATGAACAGTTGGTTAAGTTTTTTCCCAATAAGAAATATACGTCTGAGAACATTTTGATTATGATCTAATCATTACTGACTTTTATATTAAAAATTATCAAAAGAATAAACACAATTGAGATGTAACTACTTCCTTAAGTACTTTTACGATCTGGTGTAAACTAGGACAAGAATTCAAAAAAAAAAACCCACCTCTTTTTTAAATTTTATTTTTAATTGAAATTTAATTGCTTTACAATATTGTGTTGATTTCTGCCGTACAGCAACATAAATTACCCATAGGCATACATATGTCCTCTCCCTCTTGAACCTCCCTCCTACCTCCCACCCCATCCCCACCCCTCTAAGCTGTTAGCTCTACTTTGAGTTCCCTGAGTCATACAGCAAATTCCCATTGGCTTTTTAAAATATGACTTGGCTTCATTTCGACTTCTTACAGTTTAGAGTGTCATTCCAGTCTGGTCTATAGAACCTAGATTTCTGACTTTTTAACTTACTGCTTTATAGTTTCTTTATTTTGCAAGCCAGTGCCCTGCTCTTACCAGCTAGAAGTGCTGCTTTCTCCGCAGCTTTGCTTTTGTCATGGTCAGAGTAAAACCAATATGAAGCGAAACATATGGAGAAAAGATTATTTCAGTCTTTCCACTGCTTGCTTCTATTTTTACTTCCCTTGTAAATTAGTAAAATGTTATTCTTGAAAAGATGTTTCTACATCACTCCCACTTTCTGTGACTTTCCATTATTGTATATATTCTTTTGTAAAATAGCTCATTAAATAAGTTTCATTTAAAAATCTGGCAAGCTTAAATGAACTCTCACTTTTCACTTAAGAATTTAAAGTAAAACATCCAATTTGAATATATTTTAAGCAGTTACTATGTAATTTCCTTATGCCTGTATACCAATGTCTCTACAAGATGAGTCAATAGGTGGTTAATTTATTCATCTATTAATTCAGTAAATTACTGGGCGGCAACATTGAACAATGAGTTGTAATAGGTTAAATCCAGATGAGACACCAACTTGTATAAAACTCATCAAGAGAGTCAGAGGGTTCAAGAAATCTATGCAATGTCAAACAGCAGGTAAGTGGCCAAGTTGAGGCTATAACCCAGCTCTGTTTGATGCCAATTCCTCTACATATGCAGATTCAAAAGTCATCTTCAGAGACTGGGGAGTAGAATTTGTGAATGACAGTTCCAAGACATAGAAGCAGAGAAGTACAAGGACCTAGTTTCATCTGTAATACCTAGTTCCTGGCTGCATCACTTCAAAAGAAAACTATGGATTAAGGTATTATTAAAGCAAAGAATTGCATTCAATGGCTTTTCAAATCATCTTTCGCCACCTTAAGTTCATTATCCATTACCAGACTTCCACTTCTCCCTAAACATTTCAATTTCAAGAGTTAAGCTGAACAGTGAGGAGTTCTATCACATTTTGATTTTACAAAAATGTCTTTTACAGTGATGGGTGCCTATTTCCCCAAACACCAAAAGCAAACTTCAAATACTATTCCCACTGACACCTCTTTCAAAGACAAATAGCAGCAACAAAACCCAATAAAATTTGGCTCTAGCAGGCTTGACGTTTAAGCCAGATCTGTGCTTGGTTTCCCAGGCTGAAGAGGGATGCAGTTAGCTAGGTTTCAAGCACTTCACGGCACTGAAGAACAACGGAACAAAGAGCTTCAAAATAAAAATCATGCATTTGATAGAAAACAGCTCCAACTGGTGCTTGGTTTACTAACTAGACATTCTGTCTGTTTCTCACATGCTCTGAACAAACACAGGAAGCACCACCAGGTATGAATGGAGAGATGTTTTCCCCGGTAGGACCAAAAAGAGTGACATCTGAAGGTGTTAGGATCACCATGATTTTGGACACCATCAAGAGTCAGGGCTTATAGGGGTTCTCGTTTTTATAGCTTCACTGCTGCTGCTGAGTCGCTTCAGTCGTGTCTGACTCTGTGCGACCCCATAGACAGCAGCCCACCAGGCTCCCCTGTCCCTGGGATTCTCCAGGCAAGAACACTGGAGTGGGTTGCCATTTCCTTCTCCAATGCATGAAAGTGAAAAGTGAAAGTGAAGTCTCTCAGTTGTGTCCGACTCTTAGCGACCCCGTGGACTGCAGCCCACCAGGCTCCTCTGTCCATGGGATTTTCCAGGCAAGAGTACTGGAATGGGCTGCCATTGCCTTCTCCGTTTATAGCTTCACAGGGAGCCCATTTCTTTCCCAGGAATCCTCTCCAGAGGGAGAGGCTGTAGAGAATTTTCCTGAATGTGATGAATGTCAGCACATTCCCTGCTAGACCACACATTCCATTCTTATCAAATGAAACTGACCTCTTTGCCCCAGCTTGTTCTCCTTGTTCATCACTATGATTAATTTAAAGTTCTCAGTGATGCAGGTTTCTAGATGAATTGCACAGGTCATTTCAGATGGCAAATATGTACTTCCATCGTCTCCTTACCCTATGGAGGTCATGCACTGGCTTACAAGATGAGGATTTAAAAAATAGTTGGCTTACATTCAGATCTGTATCCTACAAAATGCTCTGCCCAGACTGGCCCCTCTGCTTTCAGTTGGCAGAGATCCACCTCTTCCTACTCGTTTTCTTTTAATACCAAGTGACTCAAGTGGGAGTCATGACCAAAATGAAACGTTTACCACATACTTCAAGTTTTGGTGTTTTTTTTTTTTTAATGAAAGCATTTTTTTTGGCCAATAGCAGCAAACAGGATACATGAGAGTCCTTGAGTTGACATTCAATAAGCCCCTGAGCCATGCTTAGCCACTAAAGACTTCCAAGTTCATTGGAACTGATACTTGCTGCTGAGCTTTTTCTGGTGAACAAAATTATTGTTCCATTCGCCATCACTGTCAAGGGGAACAAAGTACACCGAATAAAACCTGATCAGAAATCACTCTTTGCATGTACATTTCTGCATCAGAACGATTCAACAATGATTGAATTTGGATTTCTGCACCCTTAAACTTTGTTAGAGCTTTTAAGGGGTCCAGGTTATGGAGAATGGGTTAATTCATGTTTTCATCTTCTCCCTTTTAAGATTTGGTCTTCTTATTGAGGTACTTTAGGATTAAAAATAAAAAGGAAAAAAAAATTGTTCTTATGAACATCTAGGTAGTCCAAATATCCACATGGAGAGCAAATGCTGATGAAGGCTGGGACTAAGGCAGTGAAAACAGGATTAGAGAGGGGAAAAGCCACATTTCAAAGACATTTCTGAGAAGGAAATGACAAGATTGGTTGTGGATGAGGACTAAGAAGTCAACAGAGGTTTCTAGTCTGGGAAACTAGGTTAACGGTGGCAGTTCCCTCTCTGCCCATTTCTCTCTCTCTCTCTGTTTGTGTCCTTGCTGTCCACCTATTTTCTTCATGATGCTTCATCTCTGTGTCTCTCATTCTCTTGTTTGGTCAGCATCTGTCTACATTCAAGCTCCACTTCCCTTTCTCTGCAGGTCAACTTCTTCACCATCTACATTTGCTCTGCTTCCTGGTTGCTTTATATAACAAGTGCCTTTGACTTTCCATAACCCTCATTAAATCCCACAAAATTCTTTCATTTTCTACCCCAAGCTCCTTATAAAATCTGTTCTGTTTCTTTATTCAAATTTCCACCAAGCTCTAATCAGACAAGCTCTTCTTTCTATGATGGTTCATTCAGAGAGTGTTTTGTCCTGGTTGCTTATCAGAGTCAGCTAAAGTGCTTTTAAAAAACATTTGTGCATGGGCCCATCCTGGACCTACTGACTCCGAATATTTGGGGTTGGAAAGCACAGCATGTGTATTTGTTTTAAAATCCTCATGGTGATACTGATACCTAAATAGGCCTGAGAGTGCTGCCATAGGTTATAGCTCATGGTGAAGACCTTGGGTCAGTTTAGTTCAGTTCAGTCACTCAGTTGTGTCCAACTCTTTGCATCCCCATAGACTGCAGCATGCCAGGCTTACCTGTCCATCACAAACTCCCAGAGCTTACTCAAATTTACATCTATTGAGTCGGTGAGGCAATCCAACCATCTCATCCTTTGTTGTTCCCTTCTCCTCCTGCCTTCAATCTTGCGCAGCAACAGGGTCTTTTCCAGTGAGTCAGTTCTTCCCATCAGGCTACCAAAGCGTTGGAGTTTCAGCTTCAACATCAGTCCTTCCAATGAATATTCAGGACTGATTTCCTTTAGGATTGATTGGTTGGATCTCCTTGCAGTCCAAGAGATTCTCAAGAGTCTTCTCCAACACCACAGTTGAAAAGCATCAGTTCTTCGGTGTACAGCTTTTGTTATAGGCCAACTCTCACATTCATCCATGACTACTGGAAAAACCATAGCTTTGACTAGACGCACCTTTGTTGGCAAAGTAATATCTCTGCTTTTTAATATGCTGTCTAGGTTGGTCATAGCTTTTCTTCCAAGAATCAAGTGTCTTTAATGTCATGGCTGCAGTCACCATTTGCAGTGATTTTGGAGCCCCCCCAAAATAAAGTCTGTCACTGTTTCCATTGTTTCCCCATCTATTTGCCATGAAGTGATGGGACTGGATGCCATGATCTTCGTTTTCTGACTGTTGAGTTTTAAGCCAACTGTTTCACTCTCCTCTTTCACTTTCATCAAGAGGCTTTTTAGTTCCTCTACTTTCTGCTATAAGGGTGGTGTCATCTCCATATCTAAAGTTATTGATATTTCTCCCGGAAATCTTGATTCCAGCTTGTGCTTCATCCATCCCGGCATTTCTCATGATGTACTCTGCATACAAGTGAAATAAGCAAGGTGACTATATACAGCCTTGATGTACTCCTTTCCCTGTTTGGAATCAGTCTGTTGTTCCATGTCCAGTTCTAACTGTTGCTTCTTGACCTGCATACATATGTTTCAGGAGGCAGGTCAGGTGGTCTAGTATTCCCATCTCTTTAAGAATTTTCCATAGTTTGTTGTGATCCACACAGTCAAAGGCTTTGGCATAGTCAATAAAGCAGAAGTAGATGTGTTTCTGGATTTCTCTTGCTTTTTCAATGATCCAACAGATGTTGGCAATTTGATCTCTGGTTCCTCTGCCTTCTCTAAATCCAGCTTGCACATCTGGAATTTCACGGTTCACATACTGTTGAAGCCTGGCTTGGAGACTCTTGATCATTACTTTGCTAGCATGTGAGATGAGTGCAATGGTGCAGTGGTTTGAACGTTCTTTGGCGTTGGCTTTCTTTGGGATTAGAATGAAAACTGACCTTTTCCAGTCCTGTGGCCACTACTGAGTTTTCCAAATTTGCTGGCGTATTGGGTGCAACACTTTCACAGCATCATCTTTTAGAATATGAAATAGCTCAACTGGAATTCCATCCCCTCCACTAGCTTTGTTCATAGTGATGCTTCCTAAGGCCCACTTGACTTCAAATTCCAGGATGTCTGGCTTTAGGTGAGTGATCACATCATCATGGTTATCTGGGTCATGGAGATCTTTTGTGTATAGTTCTTCTGTGTATTCTTGCCACCTCTTCTTAATATCTTCTGCTTCTGTGAGGTCCATACCATTTCTGTCCTTTATTGTGCCCATCTTTGCATGACATATTCCCTTGGTACCTCTAATTTTCTTGAAGACATCTCTAGTCTTTCCCATTCTATTGTTTTCCTTTATTTCTTTGCATTGATCACTGAGGAAGGTCTTCTTGTCTCTCCTTGCTATTCAAATGGGTGTATCTTTCCTTTTCTCCTTTGCCTTTAGCATCTCTTCTTTTCTCAGCTATTTGGAAGGCCTCTTCAGACAACTATTTTACCTTTTCGCATTTTTTTTTCTTGGGCATGGTCTTGATCACTGCTTCCTGTACAATGTCATGATCTTCCAACCATAGTTCTTCAGGCATTCTGTCTATCAGACCTAATCCCTTGAATCTGTTTGTCACTTCCACTGCATAATTGTAAGGGATTTGATTTAGGGCATACCTGAATGGTCTAGTGGTTTTCCCTACTTTCTTCAATTTAAGCCTGAATTTGGCAATGAGTTCATGATCTGAGCCACACTAAGCTCTTAGTCTTGTTTTTGCTGACTGTATAAGGCTTCTCCATCTTTGGCTGCAAAGAATATAATCAATCTGATTTTAGTATTGACCATCTGGTGATGTCCATGTGTAGAGTCTTCTCTTGTGTTGTTGGAAGAGGGTGTTTGCTATGACCAGTGCATTCTCTTGGCAAAACTGTTAGGCTTGCTTCATTTTGTACTCCAAGGCCAAATTTGTGTGTTACTCCAAGTATCTTTTGACTTCCTACGTTTGCATTCCAGTCCCCTATAATGAAAAGTACATCTTTTGTGGGGGGGGGGGGGGGGGATTAGTTCTAGAAGGTCTTGTAGTTCTTCATAGATTCATTCAACTTCAGCTTCTTCAGCATCGCTGTTTGGGGCATTGACTTGGATTACTGTTGTATTGAATGGTTTGCCTTGGAAACGAACAGAGATCATGCTGTTGTTTTTGAGATTGCATCCACATACTGCATTTTGGACTCTTTTGTTGACTATGAGGGTTACTCTATTTCTTTTAAGGGATTCTTGCCCACAGTAGTAGATATAATGGTCATTTGAGTTAAATTCACCCATTCCAGTCCATTTTGGTTCACTGATTCCTAAAATGTCGATATTCACTCTTGCCATCTCCTATTTGACCATTTCCAGTTTACACTGATTCATGGACCTAACTTGCCAGGTTCCTATGCAATATTGCTCTTTACAGCATCAGACTTTACTTCCATCACCAGTCACATCCACAACTAGGTGTTGTTTTTGCTTTGGCTCTATCTCTTCATTTTTCTGGAGTTATTTCTCCACTCTTCTCCAGTAGCATATTGGGCACCTACTGACCTGGGGAGTTCATCTTTCAGTGTCCTATCTTTTTGCCTTTTCACACTGTTCATGGGGTTCTCAAGGAAAGAATACTGAAGTGGCTTGCCATTCCATTCTCCAGCTGACCATGTTTTGTCAGACCTCCCACCATGACCTGTCCATCTTGGGTGGCCCTACACGCATAGCTCATAGTTTCATTGAGTTAGACAAGGATGTGGTTCATGTGATCAGTTTGATTAGTTTTCTGTGATTGTGGTTTTCATTTGTCTGCTCTCTTATGGAGAAGGATAAGAGGCTTATGGAAGCTCCCTGATGGGAGAGACTGACTGATGGGGAAACTGGGTCTTGTTCTGATGGTGGGGCCATACTCAGCAAATCTTTAATTTTCTGTTGATGGCGGATCTGTGTTCCGTCCTTGTTTGACCCAGGGCTAAACTATGGTGGAGGTAATGAAGATAATGGCGACCTCATTCAAAAGGTCCAGTGCATGCACTGCCCACTCAGTGCCCCCGACCCTGCAGCAGGCCACCACAGACCCACACCTCCACCGGCGACTCCTGGACACTCACGGGCAAGTCTGGGTCAGTCTCTTATGGGGTCCCTGTCCTTTCTCCTGGGTCTTGGTATGCACAGTGTTTAGTTTGTGCCCTCTGACAGTCTGTTTCCACAGTCCTGTGTAAGTTCCGGAAGCCCTATTGTGGGGTTAACGGCGACCTCCTCCAAGAGGACTTATGCCATACCCAGGTCGGCTGCACCCAGAGCCCCTGCCCCTGTGGCGGGCCACTGCTGACCCATACCTCTGCAGGAGACACTCAGACACTCAAAGGCCACATCTGGCTCAGTCTCTGTAGGTTCTCCTGGTGCACACAAGGTTTTGTTTGAGCCTTCCGAGTGTCATGACAGGTATGGGGTTTGATTCTAAGTGCAATTTTGCCCCTCCTACTGTCTTTTTGGGGCTTTTCCTTTGCCCTTGGATGTGGGGTATCTTTTTTTGGTGGGATCCAACATTCTCCTATTGATGGTTGTTCAGCCATGAGCTGTAATTTTGGAGTTCTCACAGGAGATGATGAGTGCACATCCTTCTACTCCACCATCTTGGATATCCGTGGGTCAAGTGCTCATAGTTATTCCAGTTTCAACTGGGGAGGGGAAAGATAGAGAGGAGCAGGGTGCACAAAACATGACCACCCAGGAGCTCTGAGTAGAGGGATCCTCTTAGAACTGGCTGTGGTCATTCAGGCACCATGAGATATGTTTGCTACAGTAGTCTTGTGAGGGGTAATATGTTAAAGCATACACTTACAGGACCTTCTCATGGGTTCCACGGTAGAATACAGAGGAGGCTGTCTCTAGTTTAGATGGGAGGAGTAAAGGAAAAGCTTCCTGGCAAGGTGACACCTGAGCTGAGCCGTTGGGGAGCATTAGTGGTTAGCCTGGCAGATGAGAACAGCATATTCAAAGCACAGAAGGAGGTTTGGGGGGCAAGATAGCAAGATGAGTTCACACTTTGGACATCTTCTGCCACCCTTTTCCAAATCTGTATCAGAAAACTCTTCAGTTTCTTTATTCTGAAAGTGATTTAAGTCTCCAACAGAACTTGTAAGGCTAGTGAGAGATGAGGCTGGAGAGGTATACAGAGTCTATCATGAAGCTTCATAACTTCAGTTAATTAAAATAGTAGTTACCATAGTAGAAGAGTAGTTACTATTTATTAAGCAACTACATACCAGACAGTTGATGCGTGGTATTTCCTTTAACCCTCACAGAATCCAGAAAGTCAGTATTATTATACTCATGTTACACACAAAGCAACAGAGACTCACGTAGCTTAAATTGTCACAGTAAGAAAGCTATGAAACAGCAGGGCTGGATTGAATCTAATCATTCAAGTTTTCAGCCTTAACACTTTTTTCTTTAAAAAAAGCAAGAGGGTGGGGGAATGCTATATTTGGAAATGAAGGCTTAAGATATTGCCTGTTGGGATTATTTCAGCACTCAAAGTGGTTTAAAGTATTCATGATCATATCTTTACAGGTAAATGTTATAAATATTTTATATCTTCTATTTTTATTCTTTTCAAACATTTTAGCAAAAAAAAAAAAAAAGTATTTTCATGAAGCAGAACTTGGTGTGAATGCCCAGAAGGTAATGAAAAGGGAGTGTCTCAGGGTGCTTGGAGGCGGGAGGTTGATGAAGTGGCAGCATCGTTCGTTCTCTCCTCTCAGCCATTTCCCCCAAACTCAGGGACTCCATGGCTCTCGTCTACAGCCCCAAATAATATTTAGAATCTTAAACGTTTGTCTACATACCGTTTAAGCAAATGGATCCAGGAAATAGAGAAATGCCATGCGTAAGTGACAGAGGTGTATCTTTGCCAAGGTGGAAGTCTGTGGCCCTGCAGGAGGGCCCTGGTCACCCAGTGGACCCACTCCTGTGTTGTCATGGGTGCGCCTGTGACCTAGAGGAGGGCAGAACCAATCACAGACTGGTTTAATGAATACCACCAGGATAACCACCTCCTTAGTGAGGTCCTGACCTTTGTTCTCAGGGTCATGGAAGAAAACAGTGAGATTATACCTTATTTTGAGACTTATTTATTTACTTTTGGCAGTCTTTGTTGCTGCGTGAACTTTTCCCTAGATGTGGCGAGGTGAGGCTGCTCTCTAGTTGTGGTGCCTGGAGGTGGCATGTGGGATCTTCCAGAACCAGGGAGAGAACCTGTGTCTCCTGCATGGGTGGGCAGATTCTTTACTGCTGAGCCACCAGGGAAGCCCAGTTATACTTTACTTTAGATGGGAGACTGCCATAACTATTTTTGGAAAAGTTCCCAATTAGACACAGCAAATGATAAAGTCACCGAGGAACAATGCCCCATGACTGGTACTCTTTGTTTGTTTCAGGATTCTTCCCAAGGGCAGGGGCAGAAAGCATCATGAAGTAATTCACACCTGTCCAAACATAAATTGTTTTATTGCCAGCACAAGCCAGACTTAAATCTCTGCTCCTCTTGGGAGGTGAGGAGGGTTTCAGCACAGCACACTGTGATGACCAGTGGCCTGCTCTGCTGGAATGGAAGAGGCTCTGAGGAAGTGGAATTTTTAGTAGTGAAACCAAGGGAGTCCTAGGAAAATGAAAACAAACTGAATCACCTTACCACAGCTCAACCCATCACAAAACTTCAGGGTGTTAACTGGCTACAGTTATCGGCTGATCCTTTGGAGTTCCAGAGGCACAAATCAGAGCCTCAGCCTTCAGTTCAGTTCAGTCGCTCAGTCGTGTCCGACTCTTTGCGACCCCATGAATCATAGTGCACCAGGCCTCCCTGTCCATCACCAACTCCCAGATTTCACTCAGACTCACGTCTATCCAGTCAGTGATGCCATCCAGCCATCTCATCCTCGGTCGTCATCTTCTCCTCCTGCCCCCAATCCCTCCCAGCATCAGAGTCTTTTCCAGTGAGTCAACTCTTCGCATGAGGTGGCCAAAGTACTGGAGTTTCAGCTTTAGCATCATTCCTTCCAAAGAAATCCCAGGGCTGATCTCCTTCGGAATGGACTGGTTGGAACATCAAAAACCTTTTTAAATTGAAGAAAGTAGGGAAAACCACTAGACTGAATATGACCTAAATCAAATCGACAAAAAGATTCAAGGGATTAGATCTGATAGACAGAGTGCCTGAAGAACTATGGACAGAGGTTCATGACACTGTACAGGAGGCAGTGATCAAGACCATCCCCAAGAAAAATGCAAAAAAGGTAAAATGGTTGTCTGAGGAGGCCTTACAAATAGCTGAAAAAAGAAGAGAAGCTAAAGGCAAAGTAGAAAAGGAAAGATATGCCCGTTTGAATGCAGAGTTCTAAAGAAGAGCAAGGAGAGATAAGAAAGCCTTCCTCAGTGATCAACACAAAGAAATAGAGGAAAACTATAGATTGAGATAGACTAGAGATCTCTTCAAGAAACTTAGAGGTGTCAAGGGAACATTTCATGTAAATATAGGCACACTTAAGGACAGAAATGGTATGGACCTCACAGAAGCAGAAGATATTAAGAAGAGGTGGCAAGAAGACACAGAAGAACTATACAAAAAAGATCTTCATGACCCAGATAACCATGATGGTGTGATCACTCACCTAGAGCCAGACATCCTGGAATGTCAAGTCAAGTGGGCCTTAGGAAGCGTCACTATGAATAAAGCTAGTGGAAGGGATTGGAGAAGGCAATGGCAACCCACTCCAGTACGCTTGCCTGGAAAATCCCATGGATGGAGGAGCCTGGTGGGCTGCAGTCCATGGGGTCGCTAAGAGTTGGACATGACTGAGCGGCTTCGCTTTCACTTTTCACTTTTTACTTTCATGTACTGGAGAAGGAAATGGCAACCCACTCCAGTGTTCTTGCCTGGAGAATCCCAGGGAGAGCCTGGTGGGCTGCCATCTATGGGGTTGCACAGAGTCGGACACGACCGAAGTGACTTAGCAGCAGCAGCAGCAGCAGCAGTGAAGGGGAGGGAATTCCAGTTGAGCTATTTCAAATTCTAAAAGATGATGCTGTGAAAGTGTTGCACCCAATACGCCAGCAAATTTGGAAAACTCAGTAGTGGCCACAGGACTGGAAAAGGTCAGTTTTCATTCCAATCCCAAAGAAAGCCAATGCCAAAGAATGTTCAAACCACTGCACCATTGCACTCATCTCACATGCTAGCAAAGTAATGATCAAGAGTCTCCAAGCCAGGCTTCAACGGTATGTGAATCGTGAAATTCCAGATGTGCAAGCTGGATTTAGAGGAACCAGAGATCAAATTGCCAACATCTGTTGGATCATTGAAAAAGCAAGAGAGATCCAGAAACACATCTACCTCTGCTTTATTGACTATGCCAAAGCCTTTGACTGTGTGGATCACAACAAACTATGGAAAATTCTTAAAGAGATGGGAATACTAGACCACCTGACCTGTCTCCTGAAAAATATGTATGCAGGTCAAGAAGCAACAGTTAGAACTGGACATGGAACAACAGACTGATTCCAAACAGGGAAAGGAGTACATCAAGGCTGTATATAGTCACCTTGCTTATTTCACTTGTATGCAGAGTACATCATGAGAAATGCCAGGATGGATGAAGCACAAGCTGGAATCAAGATTTCCGGGAGAAATATCAATAACTTTAGATATGCAGAGGACACCACCCTTGTGGCAGAAAGTAAAGAGGAACTAAAAAGCCTCTTGATGAAAGTGAAAGAGGAGAGTGAAACAGTTGGCTTAAAACTCAACAGTCAGAAAACGAAGATCATGGCATCCAGTCCCATCACTTCATGGCAAATAGATGGGGAAACAATGGAAACAGTGACAGACTTTATTTTGGGGGGGCTCCAAAATCACTGCAAATGGTGACTGCAGCCATGACATTAAAGACGCTTGATTCTTGGAAGAAAAGCTATGACCAACCTAGACAGCATATTAAAAAGCAGAGATATTACTTTGTCAGCAAATATCCATCTAGTCAAGGCTATGGTTTTTCCAGTAGTCATGTTATAGATGTGAGAATTGGACTATAACAAAAGCCGAGCAACTGATGTACTGATGCTTTTGAATGTGATGTTGGAGAAGACTCTTGAGAGTCCCTTGGACTGCAAGGAGATCCAACCAATCAATCCTAAAGGAAATCAGTCCTGAATATTCATTGGAAGGACTGATGCTGAAGCTGACACTCCAATACTTTGGGTACCTGAGGCAAAGAACTGACTCATTTGAAAAGACCCTGTTGCTGGGAAAGATTGAAGGCAGTATGACCAGGGAATGTCAGAGGACATTGGTAAAGAATCCGCCTACAATGCAGGAGACATGAGTTCGATCCCTTGGTCAGGGAGATTCCCTGGAGGAGGGGATGGCAACCCACTCCAGTGTTCTTGCCTGGGAAATTCCAAGGACAGAGGAGCCTGGTGGGCTACAATCTACGGGTCACAAAGAGTTGAACATGGCTCAGTTCCTAAACAACAACAATACCCCTGGGGCAGCATGTGCAGGCTCTTCTTGCAGTTCCTAGAACCAGTGGTGGAATCAAGATGTCTCTTGATTCCCTGCTCGCCTACCTCGTCCCCTCCCCCATCCCAGTGCTTCCTTAGTTATACTTTATCAAGACTTACCCTTTGGACTGGGTTCACAGGAACACCCCAATTCTTCCTTTGATGAGGAGAAGCATCCTGACAGTCTGTGAGTGAGTATGATGCTGGCAACAGGATAGTTGTCCTTTCACAGGCAGCCCAAAGAAGACGAGAGTAGAGGTCTGTCAGGACCGCTTCCTCGGCCACTCAAACCTGATATCCTGACTTTATCATCCACAGGATAGTGAGAAGTTCTTATTGTTCCTGAAAATACAAGCCCAGTCCTTTGAGGTAATGGTCAGTTGTAATCTCTTAAAAGTCTTAAGTGAAAGTAAAAGTGAAGTCATTTAGTTGTGTATGACTCTTTGCAACCCCATGGAATGTAGCCTACCAGGCTCCTCCCTCCATGGGCTTCTCCAGGCAAGAATACTGGAGTGGGTTGCCATTTCCTTCTCCAAGGGATCTTCCTGACCCAGGGATTGAACCTGGGTCTCCTGCATTACAGGCAGACGCTTTAACCTCTAAGCCACCAGGGAAAGAAGGTTAATAAACCAAGTTATAGCCCTTGCTGCTGCTCCATGGGCAGCACTGACACTCTGTTCATCCCCTGACCACCCATTCTGGATTTTCCTTACCCTTGACCAACATTTTGGGCTGGTTTAGTTGCTTGCCTGGTGTAGTGACACAGACCTTCATTTCTGATGGGTTTCGGTCCTTAGTTGCCTGATTCTTATCAGATCACTTTTGACATATTGCCCTTTAATAGATATTTATTGGACACAGAAGAGCGAAGAGAAGCCTCTGTGAATACCCTGGGTTTTAGACATTCTCCTCTCTGTACCAATAACCCTGGCTCCCCAAGGGAATCATCATCATTCATGCTTGCCAATATAGTAACTCTTTTTTACCTAGTAGTTCACTGGCTTGTGGAGGCCAGTAATCAGATGGCAGTTGGACCCTTGGTTCAGTGTAAACCTTGGCCAAAGTGTTCCCAGTCAGGGACTTAGAACATCTTAATTTAACAGAGACCAAGTTTGTGGGAATGAGAAGCTCAAATTCTGCAAGTGGGTCATTTAGAGTTATGGTGGAACAGGGTCAAATCTATATCACATAGGATATGTATCTCTATTTAATCTATCTATCTAATTATACCATGAAGGATAGCACCCCAGCCCCACAAGGTTTTGTCCCTTTGCTGGTACCTTAGCTGAGATTTCAAAACGCCATTCCACTGTTCTATCAAGTTAACTGCTTCCAAGTGACAGAATACATTTTAAAACTAATAAACTCTATAGGTATGAGCCTGGTGTTGCACTTCCATTGCTATAAAATGAGTCCTTTACTCTGAGGAAATGGCATATGTATAAAGTTAGTAGATTAGGTGTTATGGGGATTCATAGATGATGGTGTTGGAACAGGCACTGTGTACACGGAGGGCAAGCCCATCGCTAGAGTATCAATATGATGGATCACTGCTTTCTCAAGGTAGAAGGGGTCTAATGTAACTGGCCTGCCACCAGCTGGTTAGCAGGTCTTTCCAAGACTGAAGCCATATCAAGGGATTAGTATCAGTCTCCGATCCTGGCAGGTAGGGAATTCAGTAGCAGCAGAAGCTGGACTCAGCCTTCTTGAGAGCTAACCCACGTGTTTTCGACCCATGCTTAGTTTCCATTCTTGCCACACTGATTTCATGGCCCCATTGCATAAGCACCGGATGACTCAGTAACAAGCTGATTGACGTTCATTGTCTACTTGATGTTGAGAGCTTTATGTGAGATTGTCGTTCTCTGGTAAGGCTTCCCTGGTGACTCAGACAATAAAGATTCTGCCAGAAATGCAGGATACCTGGGTTTGATCCCTGGATCGGGAAGATCTCCTGAAGAAGGGAATGGATATCCCACTCCAGTGTAAGTATTAATATGTGATAACAGATCTTCAGGGCTTCCCAGGTGGTGCTAGAGGTTAAGAACCCACCTGCCAATACTGGAAATGTAAGAGATTTGGGTTCACCCCTGGATCAGGAAGATCCCCTGGAGGAGAGCATGGTAACCCACTCCAGTATTCTTGCTTGGGAAATCCCATGGACAGAGGAGCTTGGTGGGCTATAGTTCATAGGGGTCACAAAGAGTCAGGCATGACTGAAGTGACTTAGCACCCATGCAACAGATTTGCATGCATTGTGTTCACTCCCAGTAGTCCATGTACACGTAGTTTTGGTAGACACTGTTGTCTCAAGTCTTGTTGCTTCTCAGTACTGACCATTTGATTAAATCATTTCCCACTGCTCAGGAGTCAATACATATCCTTTCCACAGGTCACTTCTTCAGTATAAAATAATAACCAATGTATTGCTCTTAACTCTGTCCAATGGAAGGATTAACCCCTTTCAAGGTAATCATGAGCAGCAGCTCACCCCTGGCTGGATCCAGCATATGACACTCGGCCTTTCTTTTTTTTTAAATTTTAATTGGAGGCTAATTGCTTTACAATATTGTGGTGGTTTTTGCCATACATTCACATGAATCAGCCATGGATGTACATGTGTTCCCCATCTAGACCCTTCTTCCCACCTCCCTCCCCATCCTATCTCTCAGGGTCATCCCAGTGCACCAGCCCTGAGCACCCTGCCTCATGCATCGAAGCTGGACTGGCAATCTATTTCACATATGATAGTATACATGTTTCAATGCTATTCTCTCAAATCATCCCACCCTTGCCTTCTCCCACAGAGTCCAACCGTCTGTTCTTTACATCTGTGTCTCTTTTGCTGTCTCGTATATAGGGTCTTTGTTACCATCTTTCTAAATTCCATGTGTATGTGTTAGTATACCGTATTGGTGTTTTTCTTTCTGACTTACTTCACTCTGTATAATAGGCTCCAGTTTCATCTGCCTCATTAGACCTGATTCACATGCATTCTTTTTAATGGCTGTGTAATACTCCATTGTGTATGTGCCACATCATTCTCACCCATTTGTCTGCTGATGGACATTGAGGTTGCTTCCATGTCCTGGCTATTGTAAGCAGTGCTGCGATGAACATTGAGGTACACGTGTCTCTTTCAGTTCTGGTTTTCTCAGTGTGCATGCCCAGCAGTGGGATTGCTGGGTCGTATTGCAGTTCGATTTCCAGCTTCATAAGGAATCTCCACACAGTTCTCCATAGTGGCTGTACTAATTTGCATTCCCACCAACAGTGTAAGAGAGTCCCTTTTTCTCCACACCCTCTCCAGCATTTATTATTAGTAGACTTTTTAATAGCAGCCATTCTGACCGGCATGAGATGGTACCTCATTGTGGTTTTGATTTGCATATCTCTGATAATGAGTGATGTTGAGCATCTTTTCATGTGTTTGTTCTGTTCAGTTCAGTTGCTCAGTCGTGTCTGATTCTTTGCCACCCCATGAATTGCAGACCGTCAGGCCTCCCCATTCATCACCAACTCCCGGAGTTCACTCAGACTCACGTCCATCGAATTGGTGATGCCATCCAGCCATCTCATCTTCTGTCATCCCCTTCTCCTCCTGCCCTCAATCCCTCCCAGCATCAGACTCTTTTCCAATGAGTCAACTCTTCGCATGAGGTGGCCAAAGTACTGGACTTTCAGCTTTAGCATCATTCCTTCCAAAGAACACCCAGGGCTGATCTCCTTCAGAATGGACTGGTTGGATCTCCTTGCCATCCAAGGGACTCTCAAGAGTCTTCTCCAACACCACAGTTCAAAAGCATCAATTCTTTGGCACTTAGCGTTCTTCACAGTCCAACTCTCACATCCATGCATGACCACTGGAAAAACCATAGCCTTCACTAGACAGACCTTTCTTGACAAAGTAATGTCTCTGTTTTTCAATATGCTATCTACATTGGTCATAATCTTTCTTCCAAGGAGTAAGCGTCTTTTAATTTCATGGCTGCAGTCATCATCTGCAGTGATTTTGGAGCCCCCAAAAATAAAGTCTGACACTGTTTCCACTGTTTCCCCATCTATTTCTCATGAAGTGATGGGACTGGATGCCATGATCTTACTTTTCTGAATGTTGAGCTTTAAGCCAATTTTTTTACTCTCCACTTTCACTTTCATCAAGAGGCTTTTTAGTTCCTCTTCACTTTCTGCCATAAGGGTGGTGTCATCTGCGTATCTGTGGTTATTAATATTTCTCCTGGCAATCTTGATTCCAGCTTGTGCTTCTTCCAGCCCAGCATTTCTCATGATGTACTCTGCATATAAGTTAAATAAGCAGGGTGACAATATACAGCCTTGACATACTCCTTTTCCTATTTGGAACCAGTATGTTGTTCCATGTCCAGTTCTAACTGTTGCTTCCTGACCTGCATACAGATTTCTCAAGAGGCAGGTCAGGTGGTCTGGTATTCCCATCTCTTGAAGAATTTTCCACAGTTTATTGTGATCCACACAGTCAAAGGCTTTGGCATAATCAATAAAGCAGAAATAGATGTTTTTCTGGAACTCTTTTGCTTTTTCCATGATCCAGTGGATGTTGGCAATTTGATCTCTGGTTCCTCTGCCTTTTCTAAAACCAGCTTGAACATCTGGAAATTCATGGTTCACGTACTGCTGAAGCCTGGCTTGGAGAATTTTGAGCATTACTTTACTAGCGTGTGAGTTGAGTGCAATTGCATGGTAGTTTGAGCATTCTTTGGCATTGGCTTTCTTTGGGATTGGAATGAAAACTGACCTTTTCCAGTCCTGTGGCCACCGCTGAGTTTTCCAAATTTGCTTTTAGCCATTTGTATATCTTCTTTGGAGAAATGTTTGTTTAGTTCTTTGGCCCATTTTTTTTTATTGGGTTGCTTATTTTTCTGGAATTGAGCTGCAGGAGCTGCTTGTATATTTTTGAGATGAATCCTGTGTCAATTGCTTCCTTTGCTATTATTTTCTTCCATTCTGAAAGCTATCTTTTCACCTTGCTTATAGTTTCCTTTGTTGTGCAAAAGTTTTAAGTTTAATTAGGTCCCATTTGTTTATTTTTGCTTTTATTTCCATTACTCTGGGAGATGGGTCATAGAGGATCCTGGTCTGATTTATGTCAGAGAGTGTTTTGACTGTTTTCCTCTAGGAGTTTTATGGTTTCTGGTCTTACATTTAGATCTTTAATCCATTTTGATTTTATTTTTGTGTATGGTGTTAGAAAGTATTCTAGTTTCATTCTTTTACAAGTAGTTGACCAGTTTTCCCAGCACCACTTGTTAAAGAGATTGTCTTTTCTCCAATGTATATTCTTGCCTCCTTTGTCAAAGATAAGGAGTCCATAGGTGCATGGATTTATCTCTGGGCTTTATATTTTGTTCCATTGATCTACGTTTCTGTCTTTGTGCCAGTACCATACTGTCTTGATGACTGGCTATATAGTATAGCCTGAAGTTGGGCAGGTTGATTCCTCCAGTTCCATTCTTCTTTCTCAAGATTGCTTTGGCTATTCGAGGTTTTTTGTAATTCCATACAAATTGTGAAATTATTCATTCTAATTCCCTGAAAAATACCATTGGTAGCTTGATAGGGATTGCATTGAATCTATAGATTGCTTTGGGTAGTGTATTCATTTTCACTATTTTGATTCTTCCAATCCATGAACACGGTGTATTTCTCCATCTATTTGTGTAATCTTTGATTTCTTTCATCAGTGTGTTATAGTTTTCTATATATAGGTCTTTTGTTTGTTTAGGTAGATTTATTCCTAAATATTTTATTCTTTTCATTGCAATGGTGAATGGAATTGTTTCCTTAATTTCTCTTTCTGTTTTCTCATTGTTAGTGTATAGGAATGCAAGGGATTTCTCTGTGTTAATTTTGTATCCTGCAACTTTACTGTATTCATTAATTAGCTCTAGTAATTTTCTGATGGAGTCTTTAGGGTTTTCTATGTAGACGATCATGTTATGGGCAAACAGTCAGAGTTTTACTTCTTCTTTTCCAATCTGGATTCCTTTTATTTCTTTTTCTGCTCTGATTGCTGTGGCCAAAACTTCCAAAACTATGTTGAATAGTAGTGGTGAGAGTGGGCATCTTTGTCTTTTCCTGACTTTAGGGGAAATGCTTTCAATTTTTTACCATTGAGGATAATGTTTGCTTTGGGTTTATCATATATGGTTTTTATTATGTTGAGGTATGTTCCTTCTATGCCTGCTCTCTGGATGGTTTTTATCATAAATGGATGTTGAATTCTGTCAAAGGCTTTCTCTGCACCTATTGAGATAATTATATGGTTTTTATCTTTTAATTTGTTAATGTGGTATATCACATTGATTGATTTGCAAATGCTGAAGAATCTTTGCATCCCTGGGATAAAGCCCACTTGGTCATGATGTAGGATCTTTTTAATATGTTGTTGGATTCTGTTTGCTAGACTTTTGTTAAGGATTTTTGAATCTATGTTCATCAGTGGTATTGGCCTGTAGTTTTCTTTTTTTTGTGGCATCTTTGGTTTTGGTATTAGGGTGATGGTGGCCTCATAGAATGAGTTTGGAAGTTTACCTTCCTCTGCAATTTTCTGGAAAAGTTTGAGTAGGATAGGTGTGAGCTCTTTTCTAAATTTTTGGTAGAATTCAGCTGTGAAGCCATTTGGTCCTGGGTTTTAGTTTGTTGGAAGATTTCTGATTACGGTTTTGATTTCTGTGCTTGTGATGGGTCTGTTAAGATTTTCTATTTCTTCCTGGCTCAGTTTTGGAAAGTTACACTTTTCTAAGAATTTGTCAATTTCTTCCACACTGTCCATTTTATTCGCATATAGTTCCTGATAGTAGTCTCTTATTATCCTTCGTACTTCTGTGTTGTCTGTTGTGATTTCTCCATTTTCATTTCTAATTTTGTTGACTTGATTCTTCTCCCTTTGTTTCTTGATGAATCTGGCTAATGGTTTGTCTATTTTATTTATCTTCTTAAAGAACCAGTTTTTGGCTTCGTTGGTTTTTGCTATGGTCTCTTTTGTTTCTTTTGCATTTATTTCTGCCCTAATTTTTGTGATTTCTTTCCTTCTACTAACCTTTTTTTTTTTCTTTTCTAGTTGCTTTAGGTGTAGAGTTAGGTTATTTATTTTATTTTTCTCCTGTTTCTTGAGGTAGGCTTGTATTGCTATGAACCTTCCCCTTAGCACTGCTTTTACGGAATCCCATAAGTTTTGGGTTGTTGTGTTTTCATTTTCATTCGTTTCTATGCATATTTTTATTTCTTTTTTTATTTCTTCTGTGATTTGTTGTTTATTCAGAAGTGTCTTGTTTAGCTTCCATATGTTTGTATTTTTCATAGTCTTTTTCCTGTTCAGTTCAGTTCAGTCACTCAGTCATGTCCGACTCATTGTGACCCTGTGAACTCCAGCATGCCAGGCCTCCCTGTCCATCACCAACTCCTGGAGTCCACCCAAACCCATGTCCATTGAGTCAGTGATGCCATCCAACCATTTCGTCCTCTGTCGTCCCCTTCTCCTCCTGCCCTCAATCTTTCCCAGCACAGGGTCTTTTCCAATGAGTCAACTTTTCATGTGAAGTGGCCAAAGTATTGGAGTTTCAGCTTCAACATCAATCCTTCCAATGAACACCCAGGACTGATCTCCTTTAGGATGGACTGGTTGGATCTCCTTGCAGTCCAAGGGACTCTCAAAAGTTTTCTTTAACACCACAGTTCAAAAGTGTCAATTCTTGGGCGCTCAGCTTTCTTTATAGTCCAACTCTCACATCCATACATGACCACTGGAAAAACCGTAGCCTTGACTAGACAGACCTTTGTTGGCAAAATAATGTCTCTGCTTTTGAATATGCTGTCTAAGTTGGTCATAATTTTCCTTCCAAGGAGTAGCATCTTTTAATTTCATGGCTGCAATCACCATATGCAGTGATTTTGGATCCCAGAAAAATAAAGTCAGCCACTGTTTCCACTGTTTCCCCATCTATTTCCCATGAAGTGATGGGACCGGATGCCATGATCTCAGTTAGCTGACATCTAATCTTAGCGCATCGTGATCAGAAAAGATGGTTGAGATAATTCCAGTTTTTTTAAATTTACCAAGGCTAGATTTATGGCCCAGGATGTGATCTATCCTGGAGAAGGTTCTGTGTGCACTTGAGGAAAAGGAAAAATGCATTGTTTTAGGGTGAAATGTCCTATAGATATCATATGGTCTAACTGGTCCATTGTATCATTTAAAGTTTGTGTTTCCTTGATAATTTTCCGTTTAGTTGATCTATCCATAGGTGTGAATGGGGTATTAAAGTCTCCCACCATTGGCTGGATGGCATCACTGACTCGATGGATGTGAGTCTGCGTGAATTCTGGAAGTTGGTGATGGACAGGGAGGCCTGGCATGTTGTGATTCATGGGGTTGCAAAGAGTCGGGCACGACTGAGTGACTGAACTGAACCGAACCGTTATTGTGTTACTGTTTATTTCCCCTTTCACACTTGTTAGCATTTGTCTTACATATTGCAGTGCTCCTATGTTGGGTGCATATATATTTATAATTGCTATATTTTCTTCTTGGATTGATCCTTTGATCATTATGTAGTGTCCTTCTTTGTCTCTTTTCACTGCCTTTATTTCAAAGTCTATTTTATCTGATATGAGTATTGCTACTTCTACTTTCTTTTGGTCTCCATTTGCATGAAACATCTTTTTCCAGCCTTTCACTTTCAGTCTGCGTGTGTCCCTAGTTTTGAGGTGGGTCTCGTGTAGACAGCATATATAGGGGTCTTGTTTTTGTATCCATTCAGCCTGTCTTTGTCTTTTGGTTGGGGCATTCAACCCATTTACATTTAAGGCAATTATTGATAAGTATGATCCCATTGCCATTTACTTTGTTGTTTTGGGTTCACGTGTATAATCCATTTCTGTGTTTCCTGTCTAGAGAAAATCCTTTAGCATTTGTTGGAGAGCTGGTTTAGTGGTGCTGAATTATCTAAGCTTTTGCTTGTCTGTAAAGCTTTTGATTTCTCCTTCATATTTGAATGAGATCCTTGCTGGGTATAGTAATATTGGTTGTAGGCTTTTCTCTTTCATCACTTTAAGTATGTCCTGTCATTCCCTTCTGGCTTGAAGAGTTTCTACTGAAAGATCAGCTGTTATCCTTATGGGGATCCCCTTGTGGGTTAATTGTTGTTTTTCCCTTGCTGCTTTTAACATTTGTTCTTTGTGTTTGATCTTCATTAATTTGTTTAATATGTGTCTTGGGGTGTTTTGCCTTGGGTTTATCTTGTTTGGGACTCTCTTGGACTTGGGTGGCTATTTCCTTCCCCATTTTAGGGAAGTTTTCAACTATTATCTCCTCAAGTATTTTCTCATGGCCTTTCTTTTTGTCTTCTTCTTCTGGGACTCCTGTGATTCAAATGTTGGGGCGTTTAACATTGTCCCAGAGGTCTCTGAAGTTGTCCTGATTTCTTTAAATTCTTTTTTCTTTTTTCTTCTCTGTTTCATTTATTTCTGGCATTCTATCTTCTACCTCACTTATCCTATCTTCTGCCTCAATTATTCTACATTGGTTCCCTCCAGAGTGCTTTTGAGCTCAGCTATTGCATTATTCATTATTGATTGACTCTTTTTTATTTCTTCTAAGTCCTTGTTAAACTTTTCTTATATCTTCTCAATCCTTGTCTCCAGACTATTTATCTGTAACTCCATTTTGTTTTCAAAATTTTGGATCATTTTTAGTATCATTATTCTGAATTCTTTTTCAGGTAGACTCCCTATCTCCTCCTCTTTTGTTTGGTTTGGTGGTCTTTTATCACGTTCCTTTACCTGGTGAATATTTCTCTGCCTTTTCCTCTTTTTTAGGTTGCTGTGCTTGGGGTGGCCGTTCAGTATGCTGGAAGTTTGTGGTTCCTCTTTATTGTGGAGGTTCCTCCTTTTGGGTGGGGTTGGACGAGTGGCTTGCCAAGGTTTCCTGGTTAGGGAAGCTTGCTTTGGTGTTCTGGCGGGTGGATCTGGATCTCTTTTCTCTGGAGTGTAGTGAAGTGTCCAGTAATGAGTTTTAAGGTGTCTATGGGTTTGGCGTGACTTTTGGCCACCTGTATTTTTGTGCTCAGGGTTATGTTCCTGCTTTGTTGGAGAATTAGCTTGGTATGTCTTGCTCTGAAACTTGTTGGCTCTTGGGTGGAGCTTGGTTTCAGTGTAGGTATGGAGGCTTTTGGATGATTTGTTGATTAATGGTCCCTGGAATCAGGAGATTTCTGGTGATCTCAAGTTCTGGTTTTAGGCCTCCTGCCCCTGGATTTTAGTCTTATTCTTGTAGTAGCCTTAAGACTTCTCCATCCATACAGCACCGATGACAAAACATCTTGGTCCTCAGGTCCTCCAACCAACTGAAATACAGAGAAGCCTGGTTGTCAGCCTGGATCCAGAAAGTGTAATTATTTGTCTCTGGGGCCACAGAGAACCCACTGAGCTGTGCTCTGGAAAGCAGAGGAACACAGAGAAAGAAATGAGGGTAATCAAGCCCAGTATCACTGACCCAACAATCCACTCTGCCTTTTTTGAGCCAGGCCCAAGTCCTTTCTTCCTCTGATAGTTGCCATAGAGAGCACCCAGTGATCCATGGCTGCGGATTGAAGGGCAGGCACTAGTAAAGCAGAGTTAGGGAATACAAGGCTAAGCCACTTGTCTCTGTACTTTCCTCAGGTGTCCTGGACTGACTTCAGCCTGATGCTGAATGTGCCCCTTCCATTATGTCATGCATTGCTCATCCCCACCTGCACCTGTGGTGTGCTGGGTCTGATAGCACTGAGCTCAGAAGGAGCAGCTCTGTTTTATAGTCACTTGGTGTTTATGATGAGGACTAAATATTTATTTGTGATGAGCATCTTGCTAGTTTTCCAAATAGAGAGTTTTTTTCTGCCACAAAAGATAAAACTGTGCTCCAGAATCATAAGAGTCTGTACCACGATTCTTCTCATGAGACTTTTGCTGAGAGTCTACACAGTATTCTCACTCACAGATGCCTTTAGAACCTTCCAACCAGATGAGTCACATGGATCAGGTGGCAAGGCAGCCCTCACTACAGCCTGGACTGGGTGCAGCTCCCTTTTGGCTCTGGTCCACTCTTGATACTGTGCCTTCTTTATAGAGATCTGAGAGCTAAAGTGAGAGAGTGAGAACACAACATCTTCACTGGCTGTCCATCCATCCCACTCCTAGGCTGGTCAGGATCCATCACCCATCACCAGCCATCCCTGTAGATCAAAGCACTCCCTGTGACCAGACTGTCCTGGGATGTTACCATAATTATAAACCTGAAGGCAGGGGGGCAGAGGAGAATAAGACTTCACATGAGATCATTGGATTGTCTCAGAACAAAAAGATTTTCTCCTGTGAGGAGGGAGAAAGGGCCATTTCTCCTAACCAGGGACATGTGGACATTCACAATTAATGTCCCTTTAAATGTCCCCATTCCAGGGTTCAAGTTTATACTCCTTTCCTCTCTAGACCCTTACTTTGACACAAGAGCACTTTGGGGCTGTGTGTTTTGTCTACATTGAAAGTTTGCCACCCTATAACATGCAATCCTGGATGTAATTTTCTTCTTTGTCCACCTTGCAGGAAACAAGAGACTTTTAAAAGCTGCCACAGAGACCCTCTGGCTCTCACAGCATGCTATAAGTGGACAATTAGTCTCCTTTTTGCAAATCTCCCAAAGCCATCAAAAGCAGCCACCCCATAAGACAGTCCTGCTAATTATCACTTCCCCTTTATTCATCAGGTACAGCAGCCACTTGACGCACCAATATTTTGCCTTCTACCTTTACTGCTTACCAGTTGAATAATTTAGCAATTGTGACATGGCTGCATGCCAGGGACTGGGAACACCCAGTTTAGCACCACAAATGGGAACCCAGAGTTCTCTCCTGAATGTTTGAATGTCTGATTTCTAAGGGCACTCCCAACACCACTGTCTTTGCTGAGGTTCTTAGAAAACAGAACTTCAGCCAAAATTTTCTACACCAAGACTTTATTGCAGGGTGGAATCCCAAGGGAAAAAGAGAAATGAGGATGGGAATGAAAAAGAACCAACTCAAGGAGGAGCATGACCGAGTTAGCCACAGCCTCACCATAAGCACATTAGTTGCTTAATCTTAAAGAGACATCTCCAGAGGAACCATGTGCCAATAACCACATTTGGAACTGTCTATTGGAGGAGATGGGCAAGCTGTTTACATGCAGGTAGACTTTCATTTCATGTCCCTGACTGGTCTAACTTCACCCCATTGTGTCAGTTCAGCTCAGTTCAGTTCAGTCACTCAGTCGTGTCCAACTCTGTGAACCCACGAATCACAGCACGCCAGGCCTCCCTGTCCATCACCAACTCCCAGAGTTCACTCAGACTCATGTCCATCGAGTCAGTGATGCCATCCAGCCATCTCATCCTCTGTTGTCCCCTTCTCCTCCTGCCCCCAATCCCTCCCAGCATCAGGGTCTTTTCCAATGAGTCAACTCTTCTCATGAGGTGGCCAAAGTACTGGAGTTTCAGCTTCAGCATCAGTCCTTCCAATGAACACCCAGGACTAATTTCCTTTAGGATGGACTGGTTGGATCTCCTTGTGTCAACTTCTCCCCAAATCCAAGCTGCATCATCACCCTCTTCAGGGAGCAGCTGGGGCTTCTGAAGGCCCAAGCCAGGCAATGCTTGGCCACAGTAGTCTGTCCTCCTTGGATGGTCATGTCTGTTGAAACTTCTCATTCTGTGGTGATAACTCCAGCAGCAGCAACTGGGCCTTAAGGTGGCAGCAATGCATGGGCTACAGCCAGGCCCTACCTAGTTAGGGAAGAAAGCTAATGGCCAAAGCCCAGCTTTGATGTGATGATGAGTGGATCTGGGTGGCACAGAAACTGGGCCGAGCGAGTATATTCATTTTTCCTTCAAGGAAATAAAGCTGGATGTTAAAGTTAAGCCTGTTTTTAAATGTGGTGAGTTGGAAAAAAATAAATAAATAAATAAATAAATGTGGTGAGTTGGCACTCTTAATGAGAACCTTTCCTCATTTTAGAATTTCATAGGCTCACAGGACTGGAAAGATATGTGCAAATCATTTGCTTCAGTCTCTGTATTTGTCAGATGAGACGTGTGAGCTTTACCAACAAGTGGAGAAGCTAGACCGCCTCCCTCCAGTGCAGGCTTTCTTTTACAATATCACACTGATAACACAGGTGAAGGGCAGGGGTGTTAGTGGGCACCCACTTTTGCCTTTATCAAAAGCTTTTGAAGGTGTTGGTTTAGTGAGGTAATGTCTAGGAACTGTTAAGAACACTGAAGGAAAGATGTTATATAATTTTGAAGTGCTGTTGTTGGTTTTGAAACAAAAATACTTTAAACAATACTAGTTTGCCTTGTTGGTTAATCAGTCAGTGTTAGAAGAATCTACATTTACAGAGGCGAGACCTGATCTTTGGATATGAAATAGAGTGAAATACAGAGACGAAGGGCAGTCAGCAAAGGTGAGTGTGTCGTGTGGAGTTACTTCCTCCCCTGAGTTATAAATCTAGATAAAACAATTCTCAGGGATTGGCTGTTCTGTGTTCACAGCTAAGTGGAAACATAACAGTCTGTGCCCTTTTCAGCACAGTCATTGAGGCGACACTGGTAGCTGTCATAAAGGTCAGTATGTATCCAGAGCAGAAACCCTTTGTTCCTTGAGAATAGCCTCATTTCAGGCCCATCTGCTTGCTTTACCCTCAGCGGACACACTGATTTCAGTGACATCTAGAGATTCTTGACACGTGTGCTGACCATATACAGCCCTGCCCTCCACCTCTGTCAGCCTTCACTTCTGGAGCTGCAGCAGCTCACAGGGATGATGCACCCATCTTTCTCATTTTACATTCCAAATAATACCCTAGGAAATGTCTTGTTTTTATTTCCTGTCTGAGGAAAAAAAAAAAACAAAAAACTTCTGGCTGGCTAAAATCTGTTTCCTATCACATCTTAAATTAGCCTGGCACCGATTTGCTTGAATATCTCCCCCAGGCCTGTGGGAGGAAACTGATGAGCTGGCTTTGAATTTCCAGAGTGGATGCCAACAACGGTGTGCCCTGGCACTGCTTTCAGATACTTTTTGCCTAGGCTAGAGTTTCTGACTCCACAGTGAATCAAGCCCTGAATGAGAAGACAGTTACAGACAGGAGGGAAAAATAGCATTTCTTTGATCTGTCAGCACTTCTCCTTATATTCCTTTTCCCCCACTGAAGGATGCATTGATATACAGCAAGAAAAATACAGAGTAAGTGCAATTCAGTTAAGTAGAGAAAAAGCATAGGTGGCTTCCAGGCAAGACTGTCTCATCAGCGGTACAGGTAGAGCATTTCAACTAGTGTTTCCACTGCAGAAAGTATGGTCGCTTCCAGGGCTTGCCAGGTGCTACTGTCGATGCTGGCAACCTCTCCTGGAATGGAAGTAACATTGCACTTACTTTTGTGCCATTAGAGTTTCCTATTTTATCCCTTTTAGCTTGAGAGAGGCTATTGCCCTTTTATGGCACCGCAATGCTGAAGACTGGAAAATATATAATCATGCACTTTTTGGTTGTTTCCTGCATGAGGCAGGATGTTCTTTCCAGTGAATTCTACTTTGGAGGCTTTCTGAAATGTCAGTGTCTATTACCTGCATCCTAGGAGAATCCATTACAGGCTTGTACAAGTGGACCCCAAAAATCAGATTTTACCTACTAATGGAAACTGAGCCAGGGCTGCAGAATTTGACCCCCTAGAAGTACGCTGCTTTTCTTCTTGTTTTTTAAGGTTTATTTATTTATTTTATTTTTTGGCTGCTGTGGGTCTTTGTTCTTATGTGCAGGCTTTTTCTAGTTGTGGCAAGCAGAGGCTACTCTTCATTGTGATATGCCGGCTTCTCATTGCAGTGGCTTCTCTTGTTGCACACAGGCTCTAGGTACGTGGGCTTCAGTAGTTGCAGCACATGGCTCAGTAGTTGTAGCTTTCAGGCTTAGTAGCTCTGTGGCAGGCGGGATCTTCCCAGATCAGGGATTCCTTGCATTGCAAGGTGGATTCTTAAACACTGGACCCCCAGGTAAGCCCTCTTCTTTTCTTTTTATATGAAGGAAACTTGTTGAATATACATGTTTCTTGGATGTGGGAGGCATGGTAAAGCCTGCAGAAATCCAGGAGGGACAGTTTTCGAGTCTTTGATAGATATTGCAGGACTCCTTGCCTCTCCTAGAATAGATACCCTTATGTATTGTCAGGCCACACCAGATGGCTGTTCTCTTGCTCTCTTACACCCTCTGCTTGACCAGCTTCCGCTTCACACCCATGACTGCCCAATCTTTTAATTATAGAGCTTAATCAGTAACTGCCTATGTGCTTGTCTGCTGCCCCAGCAGCTGGTTTCCCTGGTAACTGATGACCCACCTGACATCAATTATCCCTGTAAATGGTAGCCTCCTTCTCTCCCGAGTGGCGAACTCTGTTGTTATGTCCTGCCTGCCACCTACAATTCGTGGTGGGGTGTCACACTGGGATCCTTTGCTTCAGATATGCAGGATTCCTTGTCCAATAAATATCTGTGTTGCTGTCTCTGGGCTCTTTTCTTCAGTTGTGAGGCTGCACAACTACAAGGTGTGCAGGCCTGTGGGGTACAGTCCAACAACTGGGGAGCCAGCTAGGAGGCTGAGGAGATTCTGTGAGCAACAAGGCGCTGGGAAATAAGGATGGGAACAAAATTTGGGGGGTAATCCTGAGGTGGCCGTCTGCTCACACGTGGGGCTCCGGGGTAGCTGATGACCACAAAAAATGTCTTTCTCTCACGCTATACAGATGATATCCTGTAAACTTCAGAGCCTATCTCCATTTTAAAAGTAACAGCCCCCACTCATGGCTCATCTGACTGCACAGGCTATGGCTGGTGAATATAGACAAAATGCAAAGACTAGGATGATCTATGAAATACTTGGGTGTTATCTGGTCAGGTAAGACAAACACCACCTGACCTACTACCCCTAGACAATTATAGACACAGGATTCAGGATTATTAACTTACAGACAGTCTAGTGAATTGGTCATGGCCAGTTACTCAGACAGGTCTGGTTAGGGCCTGTGGCAGTGGCAAAATGATAAAAGAGTACCCATGGGCTTCTGGTCCCAGCTCTAGGGGGCCAGAGCAACAACAGTGTGATGAAACAACAGCCAGATGCAGTCCACGATGTGTTACAACAGGCAGAAGACATTACAAGTCTTCGTGGAGCCATCAAGCAATGCAAAAAACCACTGCTCGGGGTCTGGGACAGCTGTGTGTAACATATGGGCCTCCCATGGACATCAGTTATCACCAAGAACCATGAAGTTCAGGATTGGGCCTATAAAGATGGCACACACTAGCACTTCCACGTTCCTTACAACCCAGTTGCTGCTGGACTGTGATGGACCGCCTAAAGATTAAAACAGGAAACTTCTCTCTCAACACATGGGCCAGGAGACTAGGCTAAGCCCTGTGAACTATAACCAAACATTGTAGGAGCAATTGTCCCAGTGTCTGTGCCAAGTTAACCCAGGCAACTGGTCAACACAATTCAGGCTCAACTGTTGACCACCAAAGAACCATTGCCAACTGTCAGTCAGGATAAAAAATCACTTTTGCTCTTCTCACAGGATCTACCCCAGGTGAACACACTACAAAATGGCCCTGGTAAGGTAAGTCCCTGGTGATTTGGGTTTGCCACCCCATGGAGAATAGAATTAAAAAAGGAATTACAGATTTCACCTGTCTTCTACCTGGCCCCACCTGACTAGGATAATTAATCTGTGTCCCCTGCCCTACTAGAGAAAGGCACCATTTTAAGAAGCCTATCGTCTGTTGCTACAGTGCCTCTCCAGTATTTGGCACTGGCTATGAGGACTGAGGGTAGACAGGTGGTGTGGAACTGTAGGCTAGGACAAAAATCACACACAGGGCTAGTATTATCTCAGAATGCTGTAACTGTTCATATTCTGCTTAATGGTCATGAACTTACCTGTACTGTGCCTATTAAACATCTTAAATTTTATCCCTAGTCTGGGAGGAAGGAATCTGCATACTTGGTGACTGTGGTGGTCTCACTTCAAAGAAGTCCTACTGCTGGGTCTATAGAGAGATGCTATTGTCATTCTCCTCTGAATTTCCTCTGGTCAATGAAAAATTGAGCCAGTGAGTACCTGGCTCCAAAGTTTGTCCACCTCTTAGAAAATTACTGTCTTTAGTCAACTGCGTGTCTTACTCCTGATACTCGTTAACTGCTGGTGTCTATGTTGCATTTGGGTAATTGGTTGCAGTGCATCTCTACATAGCTAACCCTATGGATATCCCTGAAGAGGGGTAGACCAGGACTGCAAGGGTCAGAAGGGTACGTAGGGATGCAGTGTATGGTCAGGCCATTCAAGATGGCTGTTCTCTTGCTCTCTGTACATGCCCTGCTCGACAAACCCTGCTTCACTCCCATGACTACCCAATCTCACAATTGTAGGGTTTAATCAGTAACTGCCTACATGCTTGCTCCCTTTATTATTTAAAAAATGCAAATTAAAAAGAATACATATTTCAAAAGAGCTTCAGATACTTATGAGACAATTAAAAATAATTACTAAAATGGTAAAAGCTAAAAATCATATTATAGCATATTTTAAAAGTCAAATCTCAAGTTACTGTTGGGTGCTGGGACTAGAAGTGCTTTTTATTTTATTTTCCTTTTACATTTATATTTTTCTTTTCTACAATTCATTATTACTATTATGATAAAAATTAAAGTTATTTAAATTAAAATTTTGGGGGGTATGATATGGACATATGTAAACATACAAATATCTAGAAAGTCAGAATTACCTTCAAAAGAACCTATTTTAGTTTAGTTTTCTAGCATGTGTTGTTAGTTTTGTTTTTACTCCATCAACAGCATATACATATACATAATTTTTTGATTGAGATAATTGTTAGTTCACATATAGTTGTAAGGAACAGGGCAAAAAGATTTGTTGTACAGCTTATCCAGTTTCCCCCAGTGGTAACATTTTGCTAAACTATAGTAGAAGATCACAGGGAGGATATAGACATTGACACAATTTACTGATCCTATTAAGATTTTCCCAGTCTTACTTGCATGTGCTTATTTGTGTGTGTGCCTATAGGTTCAGGCACACTCATGTACCAAGTTCCATATGATTTTATCACCTGTGTGATTTTATCTCCATATTTTCAAGTATTTATTTGCTATCAGTGTATCCTCTTTGGTGAAATGTTTATTAATGTCTTTTTTTTTTTTTTGCCCCTTTTCTAATTGGATTGTTTGCTTTTTTAAATCTTGAGTTTTGAGAATTGTTCACATTATAGATATTAATCTTTTGCCACACAGGTATTTTGCAAATATTTTCTCCCTGTTTACAACTTTTCTTTTCATTTTCTTCACATGGGCTCTCACAGAGCAAAAGTTTTAAACTTAATGAGGTGCAATTTGTTGATTTTTTTTTTTTTTTTTTTGCTTTCATGGATTGTGGTTTTGATGCCAAGTCTAAAAACTCTACCTAGTCTTAGGTCACAAAGACTGTTTTTTCTCACTCTAAAAGTTTTATGTATTACATTTAAGTCTACGATCCATTTTGAGTTAATTTTTGCATGATGTGTGAGACTTAGGTCAAGGCTCATTTCTTCCTTTTTCCTTTCTTCTTTTCTATCTTTCCCTCTTTCTGTTTTTTCTATGATGCCCAACTGCTCCAGCACCATTTACTGAAAGGCTATCCTATCTTCATTGAATTGCTTTCTCACATTTATAAAAAATCAGCTCGGTATATCTATGTTGATCTATTTCTGGGTGTCAACAGCATTTTGACACAGCATCTGCTTCACATGGAGAGATAGAATGAGGAGTTTACTGCTTCACTGTGCATGAAAGAAGAGGGTTTCTGTGAGGTTATTAGTGTAAGAGAGCCAAATGCAAAATTGGTGGGAAAGCACAGAACCTGGTCCACAAAGGAAATAATCTGCCTGGCAATGGCTGAAACATCAAGCCTGAGCTTTAAAAAAAAAAAAAAAAATCGCTCTTGCTTAAGGCATACACCAGCAGGCTATGGTCAGTTCTCTGCCTCCCCACTGTCCTCTACTTGTATCACTTAAAGGCGATGGGGCTCTTTGATTCCCCACTAATTTCTGTTACAGCTAATCAAAGACTAATTTTTGGATGTCTCTTTGAGGGCTCACTATTTCCCAGACGTTTTAATTATCACCTTCAAAACATCAATTCATCCCCTTAATCCCCTCTTCTCCATGTATTGTCACATATCCAGATATGTAGTTGAATGGGGATACTTCTTAGGGGGTTTTCATGCTAAGAGGTCACCATGAATCTAGGGGACTCCATGAATCTTTGAGAAACCTAGCCTTGACCCACTGTACCTCACACAGGTGCCTCACAGTATTTTCTGTAAATCAGTTTGGTTAAAATTATTTTGTCCTGAATTGTTCATGTTCTTTGATCACTTGGAGAAGTCTCTGAAGGATAAAATGACTGTAACCTGGAAGTTACTTTCATTTTCATTCCCTCCACCTTTCTCTGAGATTTAACTCCTTTTAATCAGAATAATCTATAATATGTATGGGTACATACAACAAACACTTTACCATTTCTTAATATTAAGGGAACAAACCATCTCCTTCTCTGTAAGACATTTATACTATCCTGGCCTTTTTTATTTCCTCCTGGGAGCCAAGTTCACCCCTGCTTATGTGTCTCATAACACACATGGGAAGAGACTCATTCTATCTCACTCTCCCTTGGTGTTCTTCTTCCTCATTATATTTTAATCATATTTCTTCCTATTTTCCTTTCAGTAGGTGTAATGAAATATAATTTTGCAGGTTGAAATATTTATAAGGATTAAGTATGTGTTTCCATCAGGGAGCCTTAACATTTTAACTTTTTAAACTACATGGAAATAGTTTCAACATGAAATTCAAATCAAAGCTTTGCATAGAAAAAGGAAAGGCTTCAGGTCTATCCTGACTGGAGGCTGTTGGCATGAAAAAGCTGTAAGCAGCTTACTAGAACTGGGGAATTTGCTGTGCAATTGGTTAGGGATGCATATTTGACTTTCTCTGGTTGAGCCTAAGTTGAAAGAGGGGTCGAAATTATTAAAGCTGTCAGTTATTAATCAAGTCCTGACCATTTGGGGCCAGTTATTACAAGGGTATTGTTTGGTTTCACAGACTAATGGGTAGAGACAGTAGTCCATCTTCCTGGACTGCACAGTAGGTTGGCTTTCCCAGTGGCTCAGCCTGCAATGCAGGAGAGGCAGGAGACACAGTTTTGATCCCTCGGTCAGGAGGATTCCCCTGGAGGAGAGAATGACAACCCATTCCAGTATTTTTTTCTGGGAAAATCCTATGGACAGAGGAGTCTGGCCAGCTACAGTGCATGAAGTTGCAAAGAGTCAGATGTGACTGAAGCAACTGAACACACACACACACACACACACACACGTATATGGAATATATATAGAAATCTCTTCTGTGGCTCAGATGGTAAAGAATCTGCCTGCAATGCAGGAGACCTGAGTTCAATCCCTGAATTGGGAAGATCCCCTGGAGAAGGCAAACTCTGGCCATTGTTCATTTGTGTAATCAATCTCTCAAGAATTTAAGCAACTTATCCATAAACAGATAACAGAATTAAGATTCAGACTCACGATGCAACAAGAATATGAGTTTCTATCACTTCAATGTATTGTCTCTGGAAGGATTCCCAGAGAAAGATTGGCAGAGATAACCAAGTTGGCGAATAAGGTTGTGTTTCAGCTGATAACTGCTGCTGGACATTGTTAGTCACTTATCCATCCAACTTCCATCTTCCTTCCTAGCTAAAATCTGATTTTATTCAGGTATTAAGTCCCTTTGCCATGAAGCAGGGTTGAAGTTGATGCCTTCTCCAATTTCTGGAACTCTGATTTTTTTCAGCCAATCAGCATTTGGCATTGTCCTGGTCACATTTCCCCCTTTCTACCCAAGCCCAAGCATAAACATGTGACCTAACTTGGCCCAGAAAGAGTGGATCATGGAGGGAAGATTCTCTTTCTTGCTAGATGACAACAAAGGAGCTCATATATACCCCTTGCTACTGGTTGTTGTTACTGACTATAACGGCAAGGAATCTTAGGTGAAGTTAGTGCTGTGAGTAACAGGATCAAAAGGCAAAGAGAACTTGGCCTCTCCATGTGACATCAATAAATCACTGATGACCAATTGTGCAGCTACCCTTCCTACTGACTTCTATTACATGAAATAATTTCTTCATTGCTTAAACCAGTTTGAGTTGAGTTTTCTGATACACACAGCCAAAGCAGCCAGCAAGCAGATGGAAAGACTCACGATGAGTCTTTGCCTTTATACTCTATCCCAAGTCCAGTGCTAAGCTTTTGAACATTCAATAAGGCAAAATGGCTAAAAGCCATTGCCTTGGACCCAGAATGTCTGTGTTCAAGGCCATCTCCACTTTGCAACTGCTGACCTTGAGAAAGCTACTTAATTTCTCTATGCTTCATCCTTTTATTTAAATTAGAGATAATGATGATACCTAACTCATAGGATCATGATGATTTTAAGAGCTAAAATGTGTCAAGTGCTCAGAATAGTGCCTGGAACATTGTGAGAGCTATCAAAGTGTTCATTGCTGGTATTAATATTTAAAAACTTAGCAAATATTCCCTAACCTTTCTTCCAGAAAGAAAAAAAAAACCTTTTCACCATTTAAAACTTTAAATCATTTCCATTACTGAAGCAGATGAATCCATTTCGGCTTTTTCACCTCTGCTTCAAACGTGTAGCCAGGCTGCAGCCTCCCAGGAGCAATCAGATGAAAAGGGGCCACTCTTTGCCTCCTTTCTTTACATGCCTCCTTTCCTAACAATTGATGTTTCAGTGCATTCAACGGACTCAACTTTGCTTTCACTCTAACTCTTCTAATGTTTTCTAATGTCTTAATAACTGTCATGTCAACATCTTTCTTTTTAAAATGGTTGAAAACCCACCACTTTTAGACAACGTGTTTTGAGGGAGTGACATGTAGTCCATTCCTGATTACATCAGTGTCCTGTCTCTCTTTTCCACGGAGAATGTTCAACCAGGAAAAGAAACTGCTACCCAAGTGCTTACGCTGTCCAGGTACTGTGCTAATTGTTTTCACTATTTTTTAAAAAATTTTTATTGGAGTAGATTTACAATAGTGTTAGCTTCTGCTGCACAGCAAATTAAGTTATTTGCACATATACATATAGCCACTCCTTTCTAGATTCCTTTCCCAAAGAGATCACTACAGAGTATTGAGTAGAGTTACCTGTGCTGCATAGCAGGTCTTTATTAGTTATCTCTTTTATATATAGAAGTGTATATATACCAATCTTCTAATTTATTCCTGTTCCTCCTTTTCCTCCAGGTAACCAAAAGTTTGTTTTTACATCTGGTTTCACTATTTATTGAGTAATGTTTTTCTATTAATGACATACACACAAATTGGGTGATTTTTTTAGCAGAGTTTTGTATCAGTCAGAATAACCTGGGTCTATATGAATAACAAATAGTCCCCACTTTCTGTTGGTTTAAAATAACAAAGGTTTGTCTTTCAATCTACATGTTCTTCTCAAGCATGTGGAGTGGGGGAACAATATATCAAGAGTTGGCATACTATTCTTAGAGGCCCATTTAGTAACCATCTTAGGTTTGCATATTGTAACAGTCTCTGTTGCAACAATCCAATTCCACCATTGCAGCTTGAAAACGCATAGATAAATGGATATGGCTTTATTCCAATAAAACTTTATTCGTAAAAGTAGGCAGCCAACCCAGGGGCTGTGGATTGTTGATGCCTGTGGCATATCATCCTCATTCTGGCACCAAGGCTGATGGAGCCTCCCTCATCTGGAATGCACCCATCATGGCGGCAGGGAAGAAAAAGATCATGAAGAATCATGCCACCAGGTCTTAAATGCTTCACCTGGAAGTGACCCATATCACTTGCGCTCATGTTTTATTGACCACAGACAATCATACAGCCATATCTGAGTTCAATATATGGAGGTAAGGAAGCCCATCAGTGGGCCTAGAAGAGCAGAACCAGAAATACAACCAGGAACACAAGTTCCAGTCTATCTACCGTATGTTGCATCATTCTGTTGTTCATCTCTTTTTGTGGCTATGTTTTTGCTGAGCTTTAGGTTCCTAGATAAGGAAATGAGTTATAAAGCTGTGGTTTGCTCTGTGTTCTTACAGGTGTATTACTCAGTTTCTGGACAAACTAAGCCTCTTTTTCCTGCTTTTCTCATCCAACCCTTAGGCTTGTTATTACTCAGCAAGCAGAGTACTAAAGAGCCAGAGGGAAAGTGAAGTGTAAAATGCAAATTCATCCACCTCAAATGTGGCTCCTGGCCTTGTACCATCCCCCTAGGAAAGTCCCTGCAGAGGGCCCATTGTCAGGCTTGGGGGTTGCAGAAATTTGCATATCATCAATTATTACCTAAATTATACAGTATTCAAAGTAACCATTTTTTGTGACAACTTCTGGCCTATGTTGAACAGCTATGTATTAATATGTTAGAAGTATGTGTGTGTGTGTGTATCAGGATGAATATTAAAAACAAAATTTGGTTAACTTCTTGTTGCCATCCTCTTTTCCTCTGTTTTCTCTTTGTATTTTCTCTTTCTTTCTTCTTCTTGAACCCTAATGTTTTCAGAGAGTCAAAGATAGGTTAGAGGGAGTGGGAATTAAAGTTTTTTTTTTTTGTTTAAAATATGTCCCTAGCCTATGTGCCTAATTATATTTTCCCCCAAATTTCTTTTTCTCCTTCATGCATCCATTCATCTATCCATCTGGCATCTAAATGAGGACCTATTATTTGCCAGGCTCTTTGTAGGCAGGTAACAGGGATATCGGAGAAGGCAATGGCACCCCCACTCCAGTACTCTTGCCTGGAAAATCCCATGGACGGAGGAGCCTGATAGGCTACAGTCCATGGGGTCGCTAAGAGTCAGGCACGACTGAGCGACTTCATTTTCACTTTTCACTTTCACGCATTGGAGAAGGAAATGGCAACCCACTACAGTGTTCTTGCCTGGAGAATCCCAGGAACAGGGGAGCCTGGTAGGCTGCCATCTCTGGGGTTGCACAGAATAGGACACAACTGAAGCGACCTAGCAGCAGCAGCAGCAGCAGCAACAACAGGGATATAGCTTTCCAGGTGGCTCAGGGATACAGCTTTCCAGGTGGCTCAGTGGTAAAGAATCCGCCGCCAATGCAGGAGACGCAAGAGACATGGGTTCGATCTCTGGGTCAGGATGATCCCTTGTAGCGGGAAATGGCAATCCACTCCAGTATTCTTGTCTGGAAAATCCTGTGGACAGAGGAGCCTAGCAGGTTGCAGTCCATAGGGTCGCAAAGAGTTGGACATGACTGAGCAACTGAGCTCTCACACACACACACAATGAGGATAAACCTGTGAATTCGAGCAACACAGTGTTTGCCTTCATGGAGCTGAAAACTTTTGTGGAAAAAAAAACTGTAATGGTTAGTAAGAGACCTGAAGAATACTGGAGGTTGGAGACTGTAAGGGAGCATATGGTACAGGCCTCTAACTCCTGGAAGGTAAACCGTTGGAGGGGAAGTTTCTGTTCCTCTAAGTGAATGAAGGTACTATTAAGGGATTTTATTCAAATGCTTTTGTTCTTTAACCTTTAGCTTCCTCTGTTTATGCTACTGCTATCTTCAGCTCTGTTTGAAGAATGGCAAATAGCCAGCAAGTTCTCGGTAGATTTCTCATTTGTAATATGTTTCTCATTTATCAGATTTTGGCTTAAAGATCAAATTGCTGTTAGGGCTACTTCTGATCTTTGCCAGAAAAAGCTGGCTCTTCTTCCACTCATCTGTGTAAAGCATTGCTCAGGTGAGAATTTTCACATGATTTGAATAGAAGAACTAAGACTTTCCAGGAAATAAAGGGAGCAGGAAGGGTATAATTTATTTCTTTATTTTGTTAGTTCCAAGGATGAAGATAGTATTTTGTGGTTTTCTTTTGTTTTACTTCTTATTTTGTGGCAAAAATGTATATGTAGTTGAAATGTTGACCAAATAAAATGAATGCAATACCTATATGTAGAGATATTTTGAGAAAATAATCCTCACATAAAATCAGCACAATGGTAAAAATAACAGAACTATATCCAGTGTCAACTCATTTATTTTGCAACCTGGAAAAATGTAATGTTCCATATCACAGAATTTCTAGAAAACTTGCTCTTTTTGCTTGCTCTTTTGTAAGCAATTTTAAAAAATGCTAAGGAATTTTGAATTAAAATATTTCTATGATATTTCCTATCTCTTAAACCAAACATAATTTATTCTTGATAGCTCCAAGAATAATTACACATGAGTTCAGATGATTCTAATTTTCTGTAGCATACTGACGCCTTTGGAGCCAGCCTAAGAGGTTTAGGACAATTTATTTCAATAGGTGTGACAAGAAGGCTATACTTTAAAAGTATTTACAGGAAAACCTACTATAGATTGGGTTTCCCAGGAGGCACTAGTGGTAAAGAACCCATCTGCCAACGCAAGAGACCTGAGAGACGTAGGTTTCAACCCTGGGTCCAGAAGATCCCCTGGAGAAGGGAATGGCTACCCACTCCTGTATTCTTGCCTGGAGAATCCCATGGACAGAGGAGTCTGGCAGGCTACAGTCCACAAGGTTGCAAAGAGTTGAACACAGCTGAAGCGATTTCGCAGGGATGTATTACCACAGGTTTGGCAGTTTGTGTTTTCTGGTTTGTGCGTGTGTGTGTGTGTGTGTCTTAATTGTCATAGATGTCAGACCTCTCTTCTCCCAGGTATCACGTATCTGTTTCTAGTAACCACAAAACTAACAATTCATTACCTTTAATTTATGTTGAGCATACTTATTAGAATAAACTTGGATGCATATAACATTGAGAACAAAAGTAACAGCAGCTAAAATAAGATAGTAGCTTATTTCTGTCTCATGGGTAAGAGACCTGAGGTAGGCAGTTCAAGATGAGTACAGCGTGTCTTGAATTTTTTAGGGGTGCGTCTCCTTCTACCTCTCCACTCCAACATCTATAGGCCGTAGTCCTTATACTCACAGTCCAAGAAGATTCCTAGAACCATCGTAGCAGAGCAGCCAGCAGACTGGAAGGCAGGAAGACAGAAGGGCTAGGTCTCACTTTTGTGGGATGCTTCCTGGGTGGCTGACGAAACACCGTTTCTGCTTGTCTTTCATTGGTCAAATTTTATCACACTTACGGTTGTAAATGTAGTTTTTATCTAGCTTACCTGAACAAATTTGAGTTTCTGATACTAAGTAGAAATGGAAGAAGGAATGCTGGGGTCAATCAGCAGCAGCCTCCACCATATTTCAATACCAAACATACAAGCCTCTTAGAAAATTGTGTAGAGATTTTGAATAACATGGGTTTCTCCTAGGAAGTAAAGTGAATGGCATTTAATGCATGGACTTACGTATCTTAATCACTACAAGACCTTTGAAAATTTTTCCATATTCTCAACTGGGTTCTGAGTAACTAAATTCGTTACATGAATGGTATTTGAACAATGAAGGTGCTGTTGTGGCTGAAGTGAATATTTATATATAAAATCCTTTTCTAGAATTCAAGAATGGAAGAGGGGTTCAGGATGCGGGGGACACGTGTATACCTATGACTGATTCATGGTGATGTATAGCAAAAACCATCACAATATTGTAAAACAATTATCCTCCAATTAAATAAATAAAAATTTTAAAATAGAATAAAAGAAATTCTAATTTGCCATATTGCAGAGATGCATTCCAAGTATGGGAGTTTCCTCTTGAAGTATGTGCCTTGAATATATGCAGGAATTGTATGTGGCTTGAACAATCTGAATTGAATCCTTATATTTGGTTATATCTACTTCCCTTATCACCATTTCTCAGCTTATGAAATTTATGCCAGGACTTACTCTTTGAAACCCCATGGACTGTAGCCTACAGTTAAGTTAGAAATAAATTTTTCACATTATCTAATTCCTAGAATATAAGCAAAATCTTGTATTTGGTTCATTTTCTACATTTTGTCTAAATCTATTCTTCGCTGCATTTGAAAATTTGGAGTGAAGAAGACGAAGTACACATGAAAACAGGATGCCAATCTGTACATTTGATATATGTGTTTGGTGAGGATCACTGCGGGCATTATTTTTGGTTCCTGGGTATTTGGTTTAACGTTAAAAACATTTGCATGAGCTTGATACATGTTTAGTCTAGAACAGGGTCTCGTTCCCCCCTGTTCTTGAGTGACTTAGTTCTCTGGGTAACTCTCATGGCAGCCAGCACATATGCTTTTCTGGTGAATTGTACGGTCAGGTTTTAACTGCCCTGACCTAGCTGTGTCCACAAATGTGACTTTTGTGTGTGGAGTAAATGGAAAGTGAAAACAGCGTTTGCTAAGCTGCTAAGCTGCTTCAGTCATGTCCGACCCTGTGCGACGCCATAGACGGCAGCCCACCAGGCTCCCCCATCCTTGGGATTCTCCAGGCAAGAACACTGGAGTGGGTTGCCATTTCCTTCTCCAATGCATGAAAGTGAAAAGTGAAAGGGAAGTCGCTCAGTCGTGTCCGACTCTTCGTGACCCCATGGACTGCAGCCCACCAGGCTCTTCCATCCATGGAGTTTTCCAGGCAAGAGTACTGGAGTGAGGTGCCATTGCCTTCTCCGGAAAACAGCGTTTAGCTCACTCCTAATACAGCTGCGCACTAATACAGCTGCACTGGCTGTTTACAACCACCCTACAAGGTATCAGATATTTTGAATATCTTCCCTAGTAAGGATTGGACAGATCTTCCTAAGTTACATATCGAGGACTCACCAATGCAAGATTTCCAGCTCTTCTAGGAGAAGTCCACCTCACACACCATCTCTGGCACCTCGAGTTGTCCACAATTCCCAGCCAAGCCTGGGGAGAGATGAGTGCACTGGGAAGATGACAGAGTTCTTTGTCTTCCACATTTACCATAATGACCACTGTCCACTCCGCTTTTACTCCAGCATCTCAGCCATTCCTAGCCTCAGCATGTTCACATGAAGTTATAATAAGCGGACTAAATGCTTTTTTTTGACATACCATTAAAAGGAAAAGGTGAAATAACAAGGTGGCTTAGGCATCTTCCTTCTGCACCCTCTGCAGGCATCTGCCTCCTCTTTACATTCTGCCTGAACTCTCACACTGTACTGGAGGAGAAGCATCTGCCAAATCCTGGGGAGTTATGGAAATGACAGCAACGTAGGAGACACGGCAGGAGCCACGAGTTCGATCCCTGAATCAGGAAGATTGCCTGGAGGAAGGCAGGCAATCCTCTCCAGTATTCTTTCCTGAAAAATCCCATGGACAGAAGAGCCTGGCTGGCTATAGTCCATGGGGTCACACAGAGCTGGACACAATTTAGTGACTAAACAAAAACAACAAATATGGAAATGATTGTAACTCCAGCTTTGCCTTCAGGTGCTTACAGTCCAGAGGTGGAAGTGGTAAGAAACCATAATAATGAAGTGAGGGATCTTGACCTGGTCCAACCCCTCTTGTGAAGGAATTGCATTCAGTGGGGAGAGAAGAGAAAGGATGGGTAACTTAGTCTGCTCAGGCTGCCATAACAAATGTTATAGATCAGGTGGCTTGAATAACAAACCTTTATTGTTTCATAATTTTGGAGGCTGAAAGTCCAGGATCAAAGTTCAAGTCAATTTGGTTGTTGGTGACAGCTCTCTTCCTGGTTTGTGGACATCTCTTTGTGCATGTCATCACTTGGCATTTATTCAGTCTGTGCACTGTGGGGAGCGAGTTGCCAAGCTGTCTGATGTCTCTTCTTATGAGAACACTAATCCTATTGACCTTAAAAGGATTCAGTTCAGTTCAGTTCAGTTCAGTAGCTCAGTCAGGTCTGATTCTTTGCAACCCCAAGGACTGCAGTAGACCAGGCTTCCCTGTGCGTCACCAACTCCTGGAGTTTGCTCAAAGTCACATCCATTAAGTCAGTGACGCCATCCAACCATCTCATCCTCTGTCATCCCCTTCTCATCCCACCTTCAACCTTTTCCAGCAACAGGGTCTTTCCCAATGAGTCAGTTCTTAGCATCAGGTAGCCGAAGTATTGGAGTTTCACCTTCAGCATCAGTCCTTCCAATGAATATTCAGGACTGATCTCCTTCAGGATGGACTGATTGGATCTCCTTGCAGTCCAAGGGACTCTAGAGAGTCTTCTCCAACACCTCAGTTTAAAAGCATCAATTCTTCAGCCCTCAGCTTTCTTTATAGCCCAGCTCTCACATCCATACATGACCACTGGAAAAACCAAAGCTTTGACTAGAGGCACCTTGGTTGGCAAAGTAATGTCTCTGCTTTTTAATATGTTGTCTCAGTTGGTCATAACTTTTCTTTGAAGGAGCAAGCATCCTTTAATTTCATGGCTGCAGTCACCATCTGCAATGATTTTGGAGCCCCCCCAAATAAAGTCTCTCACTGTTTCCATTGTTTCCCCATCTATTTGCCATGAAGTGATGGGACCAGATGCCATGATCTTCATTTTCTGAATGTTGAGTTTTAAGCCAACTTAAAATTTAAAGCCAACTCTTCTCTTTCACTTTCATCAAGAGGCTCTAGTTCTTCTTCACTTTCTGCTATAAGGGTGGTGTCATCTGCATATCTGAGGTTATTGTTATTTCTCCCGGCAATCTTGATTCCAGCTTGTGCTTCATTCAGCCCAGCATTTCTCATGATGTACTCTGCATATAAGTTAAATAAGCAAGGTGACAATATACAGCCTTGAAGTACTCTTTTCCCTATTAAGAACCCGTCTGTTGTTTCATGTCCAGTTCTAACTGTTGCTTCTTGACCTGCATACATATGTTTCAGGAGGCAGGTCAGGTGAACTAGTATTCCCATCTCTTTAAGAATTTTCCATAGTTTGTTGTGATCCACACAGTCAAAGGCTTTGGCATAGTCAATAAAACGGAAGTAGATGTTTTTCTGGAACTCTCTTGCTTTTTTGATGATCCAACGGATGTTGGCAATTCGCTCGCTGGTTCCTCTGCCTCTCTCAATCCAACTTGAACATCTGGAATTTCACAGTTCACAAACGGTTGAAGCCTGACTTGGAGAATTTTGAGCATTACTTTAGTAGCTTGTGAGATGAGTGCAATTGTAAGGTAGTTTGAACAATTTTGCCATTGCCTTTCTTTGGGATTGGAATGAAAACTGACCTTTTCCAGTCCTGTGGCCACAGCTGAGTTTTCCAAATTTGCTGGCATATTGAGTGCAGCACTTTGACAGCATCATCTTGTAGGATTTGAAGTAGCTCAGCTGGAATTCCATCACCTCCAATAGCTTTGTTCATAGTGATGCTTCCTAAGGCCCACTTGACTTCACATTCTTGCATGTCTGGCTCTAGGTGAGTGATCACACCATTGTGATTATCTGGATCATCAAGATCTTTTATGTACAGTTCTTCTGTCTATTCTTGCCACCTCTTCTTAACATCTTCTGCTTCTGTGAGGTCCATGCCATTTCTGTCCTTGAGTGTGCCCATCTTTGCATGAATGTTCCCTTGGTATCTCTAATTTTCTTGAAGACATCTCCAGTCTTTCCCATTCTATTGTTTTCCTTTATTTCTTTGCATTGATCACTGAGGAAGGTTTTCTTATCTCTCCTTGCTATTCTTTGGAACTCTGCATTCAAATGGGTATGTCTTTCCTTTTCTCCTTTGCCTTTCACTTCTTTTCTTTTCTCAGCTGTTTGTAAAGCATCCTCAGACAACCATTTTGCCTTTTTGCATTTCTCTTTCTTGGGGATGGTCTTGATCACTGCCTCCTGTAAAATATCATGAACCTCTGTCCATAATTCTTCAGGCACTCTAACTATCAGATCTAATCCCTTGAATCTATTTGTCACTTCCACTGTATAATCGTAAGGGATTTGATTTAGGTCATACATGAACAGTTTAGTGGTTTTCCCTATTTTCTTCAATTTAAGTCTGAATTTGCCAGTAAGGAGTTCATGATCTGAGCCACAGTCAGCTCCCGGTCTTGTTTTTGCTGACTGTATAGAGCTTCTCCATCTTTGGCTACAAAGAATATAATCAGTCTGATTTTGGTATTGACCATCTGGTGATGTCCACGTGTAGTCTTCTCTTGTGTTGTTGGAAGCAGGTATTTGCTGTTGCCAGCGCATTCTCTTGGCCTAACTCTATTAGCCTTTGCCCTACTTCATTCTGTACTCCAAGGCCAAATTTGCCTGTTACTCTAGGTATTTCTTGACTTCCTACTTTTGTATTCCAGTCCCCTGTAATGAAAAGGACAAGTTTTTTGGGTGTTAGTTCTAGAAGGTCTTATAGGTTTTCATAGAGTCATTCAACTTCAACTTCTTCTTATGACCTATTGATCATATGACTAATCCTTATGATCCGATTTAATTGTAATAACTTGCTTACTCAAATACAGTCACACTTGGGGGTAGGACTTCAACATATGGATTTTGGGGAGATACATTTGTTCCCTAACAATGGTTTGAGATGAAACACTTGGAAAAGGGGCAATGGACTTTCTAAATTTTAGTCTCATCTCTGGAAGATTTACTTGAAAAACAATTCTTTATTCCCTTGAGAAATTCCTGTTGGTCTAACTCCCCATGTCCTAGTTTAGATCTTCAGCCTCAGAAGCTACTTGATTTGAGGAGGATGGATGATGCTAGAAGTCTGAGAAACACTTGAGTGGGCTGTTGAAGTGGCAACATCTTGATGGTCCTTCAGACTGCGGTTTTGAATAACCACATCTTCAAGCTAAAGCCAGGACAGACCTCCAGACTGAGATAAAAATGTTTAGAATTGGAATTTCTCTGGACTGTATTGAATAGAATATGGCTGCTCTAGGGTGGGTGCAGAAGACAGTAGGGGAAATAGTGGACTGTGTCAAGGCAGAGAAGTAGGGGATTGGGGTGGGGAAGAGGAACCTGGCTGAGGAGCAAGATCTACTTTTATCCATGTCTATAAAAGGACAGGAGGTTCACAGGTGTTCAATTAGGCCCTTTATGTTCAAAGTCTACATCTCAAAGACCTCCTTTCTGTGCTGCCCTGGGCACTCAAGGTTTCCCCAGCTAGGTTTCCCACATCTCTCTCTGTGCTTGTGAACAGATACTGTGGGAGATTCTCATTCTCCCCATCCCTCTGCCAGTAGGTCACTCAGAGGCAGGGCCTGGAAACTGGAGAAGCAGGTGTGGTCAGGACGGAGCAGCAGGCTGAACTTTGACTCCTGGCATGTGTGTAACAGTTCATAGCGAGAGATTGCTAAGGTTTCTAAAACTCCAGAAAATTCTTAGCCCTTTCCTGGATCTGCCATGTAGCACAACTTCAGAGGGTATGATTCATACCAAACTCTACATGAGCAGTGCCCCAGAGTTGTGCAGGGCAGAGCCTGCAAGGCTATTCAAAGTGACCCTGGCTCTCTCTAGTGACCCCGCCTCTCTCTAGTGACCCCGCCTCTCTCTAGTGACCCCAGTCCTGAAGGGATTGGTTACTGCATGTCTTCTCTAGCAATAGCAGGAATAGGAACAGAGACAATAATGACAAAAAAGGAAAATGGAAATATTAGTCACTTAGTCATGTCTGACTCTTTGCGACCCCAAGCACTGTAGCCCGCCAGGCTCTTCTGTCCATGGGATTCTCCAGGCAAAAATACTGGAGTGGGGTGCCGTTTCCTTCTCCAGGGGATCTTCCTGACCCAGGGATCGAACCCAAGTCTCCTGCATTGCAGGTAGATTCCTTACTGCTTGATCCACCAGGGAAGCCCAGTAATCACAAGGCCAAAATCTATTCAAGTGCTTGTGCAAAAACTTGATTTTCTATACCATCTTATTGCTCAGCTACATGCCTTGATATTGGAAGTGACCTGTACTCTTATGGATCTCCACTCATCAGATTTCTTCTAGCTTTGTAAAGGGCAATTTGCCTAAGAAATGTAATTATTTATTCCAGACAAATGCTGCTTTCACTCCCTCAAATATCTAAATCTCCTCTTGGAAAAATAGGTTAATAATTCTTCTGTTTACAAGACTGACTTGATCTTGGTGGACCAAATATATGCAAAATTATTTAAATTAGCACTGGAAAGTACAAGGTGTCCCTGAAGCTTTCAAAGTAGCAGAAAGGTTTTTTTCCTAATTATTTTAAATCTAGTGATGCATGCTAATGGCTAACAATCTGTAAACCAGTAACTCTCAATATGTGGTGTCTGAAACAGCATCACCTGGGAATTTGTTAAAAATGCAAATAATCAGGTTCCAGTCCAGACCTACTGAATCAAATTCTGAGGGGTGGGGTCTGGCAAGCCATCCAGGTAATTCTGATGTGTGCTTATGTTTGAGAAGCAGTGTTCTAGGTCTAGGAAAGTGAGTCTCAGTCTTGCTTGAATTGATATCTAAGAATCTCTTGTTGTTGTTATTTAGTCACTAAGTCCTGACTCTTTTTTTCCCCCATGGACTGCAGCATGCCAGGCTTGCCTGTCCTTCACTATCTCCCAGAGTTTGCTTAGATTCATATCCATTGAGTCAGTGATGCCATCCAACCATCTCATCCTTTGTCACCCCCTTCTCCTCCTGCCCTCAATCTTTCCCAGCATCAGGGTCTTTTCCAAGGAGTCAACTCTTCACATCAGGTAGCCAAAGGATTGGAGATTCAGATTCAGCATCAATCCTTCCAATGAATATTCGGGGTTGAATTCCTGTAGGATTGACTGGTTTGATCACCTTGCTGTCCAAGGGAGTATTCTCCTGAACTGCAGTTCAAAAGCATCAATTTGCCTTTGTTGGCAAAGTGATGTCTCTATTTTTTTAATATGCTGTCTAGGTTTGTCACAGCTTTTCTTCCAAGGAGCAAGAATGTCTAGAGAGCTCTTTAAAAATATTCCCATGGCCTAGACAAATCAGAATTTCTGGAAGGAGAAGGCAGGCATAAATTCCTGAGGTGATTACAATGTGCATCAAAGGTTAAGAACCACTTATTGTTTTAGGAACAATACATCTCAGATTTTACCATGTATAAAAATAAACCAGGAATACTTGTTCAATATTTAGATTGTCCCCAGAAATTTTGATTCAGTAGATCAGTGGTTCAGTTCAGTTCAGTTCAATTGCTCAGTCATGTCCAACTCTTTCCGACCCCATGGACTGCAGGACACCAGGCCTCCCTGTCCATCACCAACTCCCAGAGTTTACTCAAACTCATGTCCATTGAGTTGGTGATGCCATCCAACCATCTCATCCTCTGTCAGCCCCTTCTCCTCCTACCTTCAATCTTTCCCAGCATCAGGGTCTCTTCAAATGAGTCAGTTCTTCGCATCAGGTGGCCAAAGCATTGGAGTTTCAGCTTCAGCATCAGTCCTTCCGATGAATATTCAGGACTGATTTCCTTTAGGATGGATTGGTTGGGTCTGCTTGCAGTCCAGGGGACTCTCAAGAGTCTTATCCAACACCAGAGTTCAAAAGCATCAATTCTTCAAGCCCTCAGCTTTCTTTATAGTCCAACTCTCACATCCATACATGACTACTGGTAAAACCATAGCTTTTACTAGATGTACCTTTGTTGGTAAAGTAATGCCTCTGCTTTTTAATATGCTTTCTCAGTTGGTCATAACTTTTCCTCCAAGGAGCAAGTGTCTTTTCATTTCATGGCTGCAGTCACCATCTGCAGTAATTTTGGAGCCAAAAAAAAAGTCTATCAATGGTAAAGCCCAGGAATTTATATTTTTAGCCAATATCCCAGGTTGCTATTGTAGAAGGTCCATGAACCACTCCTAAAGGAACCCTACTTTAAAGCCAGGACTACCTAAAGAATCTTGAGAAAGAGCGATACTTACCAATGGTAATTAAGAAACCATAGCTCTGAAGACTTAAACTTGCAGGGTCAATTGGCTGGTGATTAGATGGTAAATTGACCTTGGGTGGTGATCATTTTGTAATAAATACAGGTGTTGAATTATATTATTGCACTTAAGAAACTTATACCATGTTATATAGCAATTTTTACCTCAATAAAAAAATAAAGTGTTTTTCAAAGTTGGTGGCTGAAAAAAATCCAATGGATTATTGCATGGAGAGTTTGGGAAATGGAATTGCAGAAAGGTGGTGAAGCAGTTAAATTATGTTGAACCATAAAAAAAGCTGAGTGCTGAAGAATTGATGCTTTTGAACTGTGGTGTTGGAGAAGACTTTTCAGAATCCCTTGAACAGCAAGGAGTCAAACCAGTTCATCCTAAAGGAAATCAGTTCTGAATATTCATTGGAAGGATTGATGCTAAAGCTGAATCTCCAGTACTTTGGCCACCTGATGCCAAGAACTGACTCATTGGAAAAGACCCTGATGCTGGGCAAGATTGAAGGCAGGAGCAGAAGGGGATAACAGAGGATGAGATGGTTGATGGCATCACTGACTTGGTGGACATGAGTTTGAGCAAGCTCCATGAGTTGGTGATGGACAGGGAAGCCTGGCATGCAGCAGTCCATGGGGTAGAAAAAAGACATGACTGGGCAACTGAACGGACCCCTGTCACCATTGATTTCCTTAACCTTGGGAGCTAATGAACTCTCTTAGCAATGGCAACCCACTCCAATGTTCTTGCCTGGAGAATCCCAGGAATGGGGGAGCCTGGTGGACTGCCGTCTGTGGGGTCGCATAGAGTCGGACACGACTGAAGCAACTTAGCAGCAGCAGCAGCAGCAAATGAAATCAGGAAACTGACACAAACAACTCCTTAAATTGCACGGTCTTATGGTGGAGGCTAGGGCTTTCCTGGTAGTGCAGTGACAAAGAATACATCTGCCAATACAAGAGATGTGGGTTTGATCCTTGGGTCAGGAAGATCCCCTGGAGGAGGAAATGGCAGCCCACTCCAGTATTCTTGCCTGAAGAATTCCATGGACAGATGAGCCTGGTGGGATACAGCCCATGGGGGTTGCAAAGAATCGGGTAAGACTGAGCAACTGAGTAAGCACACACACACAATTGATGGAGGCTAGCACATCCAAACAAAGGAAATTCCCACACCACGAAGCAACAGACTCTGGAGTCCAGCAGACCTGGACTTGAATGTCACCACTAGCTAGCTACATGATCTTGGACAAGTTGCTCATCTCTCTGACTGTGCTCTGGTCTGTCAAATTAAGATATGGATACCTCCCTCACAGGGCCATTGTGAAGATTAACATGAAAGGCACTTGGCACCCACTACTAGCCTCACACAAAGGGTAGCTATTGTTACTTTGCTGTTGACTGACCAGGCTGCTTTCTAATTTATTGTCCCAGATGCCGTTCAGAAGTTTTGACTTACTGAGAAATTTCTCCAGCTTCTCTGTTTAGACACAGAGTTCACAAGAAGCACAGGCATGAAAACTGTCATTATCTTTAAATAAAAGCAGCCAAGAATGGATAATCTAGGGAATACTTTTTATAAGCCCTGTGCTTGATTTAAACCTCTAAACAATTCTTCAGTCTGTTGAGCAAACAATACCTATAGCAATTTGACTGATAAAAAGCTAATTTGGGGAAAAAAAATCTTAACTATTTTCCCAGCTGTGTTCTAATTGTCTGCTTAGAAAGAGTATACATACATTTCTTCTGTTTTGCTGTGGTAACTTCAAGGATAGATGCTGCTAAAGGGAATTTTAAGTGATTCATACCATGTTTCCTCATTCAAGAAAGCTTTTGCTAACCTCGTTCTGATAAGCCTACAGAAATAAAAGAGAATATCGTAGAGGAGGACATTAAGAATTTAAGTTGGGACAAGGAGTCACCCAGTTTATTTTATGAGCTCTCTATATACAGAAAATCTAGCCTGACCCTCACGGTGGTCTGAGGCAGATGGAAACTTCTGCGAACCTGTTTTTACTAAAGTGAAACTCTCCTTATTGTTGGGCTGCATTTCTCTCACCACAGGATAAACACGGCTTCTCAAGTGGGTTTGGAATGGAGAGGAGCTGGGGGATCACTCAAATCGGAATTACCCCTCAGACATGCAAGGTGACAACTGAGTCATCCTCTGGCCTCTTTTTCTTTTCCCTAGGAAAAAATTCAGTTCCTTAAAACCTACTGATGGGCTTTTCTCCAACCCTGTAGTCACGGTCTCCTCTTGTGCCCTGGCCACCTGCCCTGCTTCTCTTCTCAGCTGTGACTCTCAGAGCTGGACCTGGTCCACGAATGAGGACCTGACCATGCTGACAAGAATAGGAAAGCCCCTCTGTTTCCATAAGCACTTTTGAGCCAAGAAAGTAGTTAATAGCCATCATGGAGTACCTCCCAGGCTTTGTTGTAGAAGGTGTGGATAACTCTGTTGCCATAGAGCCAGGCAGGACCACAGTGAAGTGAGGGTGAGGAGTGGGAGGGAAGCGGAGGACGATGTCAAGCAAAAGATTGTGGCCAAACTTGGCTCCAGGATCTCTTGCCCTGAGGTCCATTCTTTCCAGATCTTTTTCTTTCTTTCTTTCTTTTAAAATCTATTTTCTATTTTTTGAAAAAAAAATGTAAGCTTGAGGTGTAATTGACACCTAGCATTATATTTGTTTCAGGTATACAGCATAATGATTCAGTATTTGTATATAGTGCAAACTGATCACCACAATTAGTCTAGTTAAATCAGTCACTATGCATAGTTAAGAGTTTTTTTTTTCTTATGAAGAGAACTTTTAAGATTTACTCTCTTGCTACTACTGCTGCTGTTAAGTCGCTTCAGTCTCTGTGCGACCCCATCCATAGACAGCAGCCCACCAGGCTCCCCCGTCCCTGGGATTCTCCAGGCAAGAACACTGGAGTGGGTTGCCATTTCCTTCTCCAATGCATGAAAGTGAAAAGTGAAAGGGAAGTCGTTCAGTCGTGTCCGACTCTCAGCGACCCCATGGACTGCAGCCCACCAGGCTCCTCTGTCCATGGGATTTTCCAGGCAAGAGTACTGGAGTGGGTGCCATTGCCTTCTCCGTTTACTCTCTTACCAATGTTCAAATATGCAATGGTGTATTTTAATTAGCACCAGCCAAGGGTGCGTGATTCCTCTCTCAGAGCACTTGGTAACCAGGGTGTTGCTGTCACCTCCTTGTCGCTCCCCATGTTTACCATCTACCTTCTTGTAAGATTATCTGCACTTGTGATCTTTCCAGCTTTATTTCTCACTTAGTCTTCAAGTCTCTAAAACCCAACTTCACCCATCATAACTGAAGCTACCCTCTCACAGCCCCGGTACTTTCCTGAAAGTAATTTCACTGGGCACTTTGACAACCTGCTTCATGTGACCTCTCTGTAGTGTTTGACACCTTTTACCCTGGTCCTTCTGGAAATGTCTCTCTCTCTCCTTTAGCTTCCAGTACCTCATCTCTTGCCACTCACTACCTCATTCTGTTTGTGCTCTAGCCATATGTAACTCTTTGCAGTCCCTTGTGCAGGGGATGTGGTGTTGACTTCACAACTCCTAAACCAAGTATGATACTCACACTCCTCTTCTAGCAATTTGATTGGGAAACACAAATGAGCCAAATCCTGGCCAATAAGATGTAAAGGGAAGAAAGATTTTCTTACTGCAGAAGAGAGTCCTGTGGAAGAAAGTATCTTTTCTTATGAGCAGGATGGAGCTGAAAGCAAGGAGGAGAGACACCTGGAAGGCACAGAGAAGTGAAGGTGAAAGTGTGGGTTCCCAACTTGAGGCCCACACCACACATGACCTTCTTGTCATGTAAGATAACAAACTGTTTCATGGCTTAGTGAATGTGAGTTGGGTTTTATTTACTAATGAAACTTAATGTTCTTCCTATGTGTATTGGCTGTACATGTTTCTGTTCCTGATAAGTGTTTTTAAATCTCTTTTGTTCTTTTTTTCTAATTTTATGTGTCTTTCCTCATTGATTGGTAGAAACTTTTTTATATTCTTGGTACTAATTAGTGTTAGTTGCTTGGTCATGTCTGACTCTTTGCAAACTCAAGAACTATAGCCCACCAGGCTCCTTTGTCCATGGGATTCTCCAGGCAAGAATACTGGAGTGGTCTGCCATTTCCTTCTCCAGGGGATCTTCCTGACCCAGGGATCGAACCCAGGTCTCCAGCATTGCAGGCAGATGCTACTTACCATCTAAGCCACCAGGGAAGCCCTTGGTACTAGTTACGTGTATATTAAAAATATTTTCTCTCCATTTTGCTTTATTATTCATTTAATTGAAGGTATTTTTCTGATGAACAAAATATACTAATTTTAATACAATTTAAAAATATTTATAGCAGATTTTTTTTAAGGAAAAAACTTGTATTAAGAAATCTTTCAGATGCTTGGGGCTGGTGCATGGGGAAAATCCAGAGAGATGATACGGGGTGGGAGGGGGGTTAAGGATTGGGAACTCATGTACACCCGTGGCGGATTCATGTCAATGTATGGCAAAACCAATACAGTACTGTAAAGCAAAATAAAGTAAAAATAAAAATTTAAAAACAAAAATAAGAAAAGAAAAAAAAAAAAGAAATCTTTCAGACTTTCCTTGTGGTCCAGTAGTTAAGAATCTGCCTGCCAATGCAGGAGACACAGGTTTGGTCCCTGGTTCAGGGAGATTCCATATGCTGTGGGGCAACTAAGCCCGAGTGCCACAATGACTGAACCCACACACAGCAACTACTGAAGCCCATGCACCTGCAGCCTGTGGTTTGCAACAAGAGAAGCCACCACGGTGAGAAGCCCGTGCACCGCAACTAAAGAGAGCCTACACCTATCGTCGAAGACCCAGTGTAGTTAAAAATGAATACACAGCATTTTCTTAAGAAAGAAATATTTCCCTATCCAAAAATCTAAATCATTTACTTTCATTTTCTACCATGAGTTTAAAGTTTTATTTTTTGTATTTAAACCCTCAATTCATCCTGTGGTAATTTTTATATGTGCACACACTCCTCTATTTTATTGTTCCTTCTGCCTGGGATTAACTCTACGTATTCACGACAGTTATCTTTTCTGTACATGGTTGAACTATGGTTGGATTTGTTTTGCTAATTTTTTAAAAAAAAATTGTATTTATTTCTTGAGAAATAGTGGTTTATAGTTTTTGTTTTCTTTATCTTTATTGTAGTGTTTGTCTGGTTTTGGTATCAGGGTAAAACTAACTTTATGGAATAAGTTGAAAAGTGTTTTCACATCTGGAATTTTCTGGCAGAGTTTGTTGGAATTGGCATTATTTCTTCTTTAAACCTTTATAGAATTCACTAAAAAAGTCACCTGGGATTGGAATTTTCATTGTGAGAACATTCTTAACTACAAATTCAATTTTTAATTAGATATATGACCCTTCAGGTTATTTTTTTAGTCTTAAATGAGCTTTGGTGGTTGTGCCTTTCAACAGTTGTGCCTATTTTATTTTAGTTTTGAATTATATGTGCATAAAATTATTTTTGGTAATCTTTTATTATCATCTTAATGTCTGTAAGATCAATAGCCGTGTCCTTTCTGTTTTTTCTTGATATTGTTAATTTCTGTATGTGGTAGGGTAGATATTTCATAGCTTAGTGAATATGAGTTTTTCCATAATCAGTGAATATAGCAACTTGTTTAATGGTGCAGTTCAGATCTTCCATATTCTCACTGATTTAGTGTCTCCCTATCACTTCTACCAGTTATTGAGAGTGTGGTAGTGAAAAAATTATAGATTTGTCTATTTCTTTTAGCTGTCCTGTCAGTTTTCTCATTATGTATTCAAAACCTGTTATTAGTTTCACATGCATTTAGAATTTTTATGTTCACTTAATGAATTGATTCCTTTTTTACTGTGAAATTTCCTTTCTGATCACTCACAATATTCCTTTTTCTGAAATTGTCTTCATCTGATATTTATGTCTCCATTCCAGCTATCCATTTATTAGTGTTGGCATAGTATATCTAATTTCATCTTTTCAAGTGTAATTTGTCTATATATTTAAAGTGCATTTTTTTGTAGACAGAAAATAGCTGGGGGTTGTTTTTCTATCAAGTGTTATAGTTTTGCTTTTTAACTGGAGTGGTCTTACCAATTATATATATTATTGTCATTGTTGGACTTAAATCTACCATCTTGGTCTATGTGTTCTATTTGTCTCATGTGATGGTTCTTTTTTCCCTCTGAAATTTCAGCCATTATTTCTTCAAAAAAATATTTTTGTTCCCCCACCCCCTGCCCCATCTCTCTACTATCTATTCTGGAATTGCAGTTGCATACATTTTAGGTAACTTGATATTGTCTCACAGATTACTAATGCTCTTAATTTTTTCTTTAGTCTTCTTTTCTGTGTGTATTTTATTTTGGATTCTTTGATGTCCTAACATTAACTAACCCTTTCTTCTGAAGTACCTAGTCTGCAGTTAAACCTATTCAGTACTTTTTCATTTCATATATTATAGTTTTCATTCCAAACAATTTAATTTTGAGTTTAAAATACCTTCCATTTCTTTCCTCATTATTTCCGTGTTTATACTGGGCACACTGTTTGAGGTCTCATCCCACCAAGATCTGTCTGAGTTTCTCTTCCCTGCAATATGGCCTGGAATGTCTCTCTGGAGTAATCACAGAGCTTATCTTGTTTAGCTTTTCTCAATAATCATTCTCCTGCCCTGGTATTTTTCAGTATCTAAAAATCATTGGTTCATTTATTCCGCCCCCCACCTTTTTTTTTTTAGTGGTTTAATGCAGGAGGGCCAACCCAGTCCCTGTTACTCTATACTGGTCATAGACTTCATTATAAAGATAATTCTGCTAGGTGTACAATTCTATGTTGAAAGCATTTTGCCTTCAGCAGGTTAAAGCATGTTTTGCTCTTCAGTATGTTAGAAATGTTATCTTCTGGCTTTTGTTATTTTTGACAAGAAATTATTATACTATTTTCAGTGACTTTCTTCCCGGTCATAGATCACATTTTCTTGCTTCTCCACTTGTCTAGTATTTTTTAAATCGATGCTGGAAATTGTTATATCGCATCGTTGTGTGTCTGGATTTTGTTGTCTTTCTGATTTCTGTCTCCTCAACTCATTACTCAACTTCTGTACTCTGCTTGGATTCCTCTACCTTGTGGTATGGTCTGGAGATTGCCTTTAAGTAGAAAGCCAGAGTGATCACAGGATCACTTTATTTGATTCTCTTTCCTCAGGGATAACTTCAATGAACTGCTTATTTTCCAATATCTGAAAGCTTGAGGTTTTTTTTCCTACATTTTGTCTAATTTTCTAGTTGTTTACAGTGGGAGCATAAGTCCAAAACCAGTTACCCTGTTTTTTGCCAAAAGCAGAATTTGTTACATTATTAAAAATAACTGTCCAACTAACAAGCACACAATTTAATAAGGGTTTTCATGTATTAACCAAGGAAGAGTAGTATCATAAACCATGAATTATGATTAGAACAATCCCACACCCCTGAGGCCCTTTTTGAAATAAATTGAAAAAATTAATTCCACATTTGTATCATCTATTATTCCATTCAATGCTGAAAACTCACACTATTTAGCAATATATAATTTTTGCTCTTGTGCGCAATTGTTGGTCTGATATATGCCTTTTCTTTTTCTCTGTTGTGACCTAATTCTCTTAAGTATTATGAAGAGGTATTATATGCCTTAGGGAGTATTTGCTATTTGGGAGAGTCTCAAAGATTTCTGGACTAATTCTTTCAGAATGAAAACGATGTTCCAAGTATTAGATTCTCAGAATTTACTCCACACTCATATTTTCCTTCTTTCTTGAACATCTCACTCCTGTCTATATCTGTTAAAATTCCATTCCTCCTTCAATATTTGAACAATAAGTCACCTCCTTTGGTTATTCCTTCCTTGTCAATATCTTTAAATTCAGACTTAGCTTCTTCTCCTCTGTGTTTCCACATTTTTTGGCTTATACTTCAGTAGGATAATTCTAAATTCTAAATTAAATTGTAATTATTTGTACAGATGTCACATTTGCCCTCCAGTGCGTTCACTGAAGGAAAAATTAAATCTTAATAATCTTTGAGATCTCATGTCACTTTGTATCATGTTTGTCAAATAACTGTGCTCAGTATATCACTGTTGAATGAATGGTGAAGGGAAATGGAAGGGCTTTCAAGACAAGTTGCCCTTAATCTACTGTTTTTACCTACACCCAGCTCTATTCATTGCAGTCACACAATGCAGGCATCACTGTTCTCTGAATGCGTGCTTCAGAGATCAGTGGTCCTGATGTGGCTACAGCTCATGCCAACTTCTCTTCATTCCAAGTTGCCTTGGAAAGCGGATGGTCACTGAATTGGTGGTAAGACAGGGAGAGTAGTGGTGTGTGTTTAGACGACAGGATTTCAGCGCCACTCTAGTGCAGCTTCCTGCTTTGAGAACACTCTGGGTTCCATGGCTTTTTGCCTCTGTAAACTTCTCTTTCTTCAATGTGTTGGCTTATTTGTCTTTAACCACCCTTTGACTGCCAAATTCATCTTCACATGGTTATATTCTTGAGAGTCTAAGTGAGCTGGAAGTCACAGTGCAGCCAAGCAGGGGAAGGCTTACTGGTGTACTTCGGGCTCTTTATTGAGAGCAATCCTCAATTATTTATGGAGTAACACCTGAATGCTGTGCACAGCTCTGTGTAATGAAGGTGCAAAGTTTAGTCTGTTTTGGCCTCAAGGAACTTATCTAGATGGAGAGATTGATAAGCAACAAACAAGTATAGCCTTCATGAGTGCAATAATAGACGATGGGTAACAGGATGGTCTTCCCTGGTGGCTCAGTGGGAAAGAACCCGCCTGTAATGCAAGAGACACAGGGGTCGATCCCTAGGTCTGGAAGATCCCCTGGAGAAGGAAATGACAATCCACTCAGGGATTCTTCCTTGGAAAAACCCATGGACAGAGAAGCCTGGCAGGCTACAGTCCATGGCGTTGCCCAAGAGTCAGATATGACTTAGAGACTGCACAACCTCAACAGATCCAGAACTCTGGAAATGTAAAGAGGAATTAATTCTGCCTGAAGGCAGTAGTGTGGTGTCTTGATACTGGGGAAGGTAACATCTGAGCTGGGCCTTCCGGAATGAGTAGGAGGTCATCAAGCAAGAGTAGGTGAAGAGTTCAGCAGAAGGATGTGGCAGAAGAAAGTGCAAGAGCCCAGAAACATGAAAGAGTGTGGTTTGTTTGGTATGCTTGGGAGAGAGGCAGTGAGAGGAAATTGTTGGAAAAGTGCTCCTGAACCAGACTGCCCTTTTTATGATCTGCTAAGAAACATGGATTTGTTTCCATAGGGCCATGTTTCCTAAATTTTGGTCTTTTTTTTAAACCACTGTCACATTATCACCATATATAATTTACAATACATGTACCAATGTTTCTTTAACACTTTTCCTTTAAATCAGCTCTAACTTATCTCACTTTAAATAGTTTATTATGCAATATTTGATTGAAAAGAATATTATCACATGTATGAGTCAGAATAACAGAATGGCCACTTGTGAACTCTTTATACAATAAAAGAAGTAAAACATTTTTATTCTACTTAAGAACTGAAACATTTCCACCTTCATTGTTCTACTTGTATACTTTTTTCCTCTGTCATCTCCTTGACTCTCCCAAGAGATTACCACTATGCTATAGTTTGTGTTCATTATTCCCTTGTTTTTACTAAAGAATTTCTTCCCCTCCTATGTATAGGTCCCTAAACAATGTATTACTTAGCTTTGCTTGGTTTTTTGTTTTTATTTTATTAGAGTATAGTTGATTTACAATGTTGTTTGTTCCAGGTGTACAGCAAAGTGATTCAGTTATACATAAGCATACATTCATTCTCTTTTAGCTTTCTTTTATTTTGCACTTTAGATTTTGATTTGTGATATACTAGTACAAGAAAGATTAATGCAGGAACAAGCCTAGAAGCAGGGAGATCATTTAGAGGTTACTGTCATAATCAAGAAAAAGTTGATGAGAACCTGGATTAAGGCGATACAGAGAGGAAAGGATCATTATGAACTATTTCAAAGGCAGGGTTGCTGAAATTAAGGGACCATTTAAAGAAATATATAATATGAGCTTCTTAAGAAATTTGCCCTCTATGATGTTTCTAATACTAAAAATCTTTGTTTAGTTTATTGATACATTTTGAATTTTGACCCTTGATGAGCTAATGGTTCCTTGTGGTTTCCAGGGAACAGGGAAAAACAAACCCATATGTCTCCTTCCTAGAAGGTCTGTTCTGTGACTTTTAAAGTTAAGTAAATAAAAGCCAGGTATTTTTTGAATGATGTTTAAGGTATAGTACTTGATGATTCTACTAGGAAGCTGAACAATCATTTTTAACTCCCAAACAAGTCCTCTCCTCCAGGCCATAATGTCTTAAATTTACTTTTTAATTCGCCACACCCAGATTTCCCCCACATTTTTTTAAACAAAAATGTCATCTTTCTGTAATTTGTCTATACAACATCACTATTGTTTTCAGAATGACTTTGGAAAGACCCAACAATTTGGGCCATATTCACAAATTGTGGCTGTCTACGCTGAGGAGATTTTTAACTTTAAAGTAAGAGGTTGAATTAGCCAGTTTTATTGAGACTAGAGCAATTAACTTGTAATTTGTGTTGGCTGGAAACAGCCATTCACTGGAAGGGGAGCCTGGGTGCTCCCCAAGGCCTCACGCTGACCTGGATTGAGCCATGTGAGCAAAGCAGGGTGGTTTGGAAGAAGTATTCTCCAGCCAGGAGACCACTCATGCTACGCCAACTAGACCTGGAAACTGGTTCAACACATTGGATCAGAGAACAACCACACAGCAGGAGTTTTGTAAGAAAATACAAAGTGATCACTTGTGAAAAATAGAGGTGAAATACAGTGATTTAAGTCCTCTTTTGAGAGGCAATAACCCCTCTATCTTTTTAGTCTTTTAGTTGACCAGTTTCCTTAGTTTGAGCCAGATTGTTTGCTCAACAAACTATTTGATAGTCTAGGAAAGGTACAAAGTCTTGGATAAATTAGCCATTTTCACTACTGGTAGAATTAAAAAGGTGCCCTGTGGTTCCTCATGCCTCTGCGGGGTTGTGGCCTCTTAGACTATTTAGTTCAATTAAACTAATATTTAGTTAGTGTCTGTTATGAAAAAGTTCTGCCCTAGGCACCCTGCTAATACTGTATTACTTTCCTAATGGGCTGGGAAAAATGGGAAAATATCAAGTAGGTTACAACAGGTTTCCCAAGTTTATTCTAAGGAGGAGATACTATTTATCTCCAAAAAGACTGACCAGTCTGGGGAAAGGAGGTAGGGCATGAATGGGGATCCCACGGGGAGTCGCTCTGTTGTTTTGTCCTCCCCAGTGGAAATCTGACTAATGTGAGGTGGGAAGCCTAGTGCAGAAAAGAATTTGGTGGTTTGGGGATCTGGAGAGGCAATATCTTAGGATCTACTCTCTGATGCTAGAGGAGGACCTATGACTTAATTCTAACAGGGTATGACACATTCAGGACTTTGTGGTCACCTTGATGGGTTGACATACGTTCTTTCTGCATTGCTCTTCACTCCAGTCATTAATTTTGTTTGACTATATACCTCTACTCTGGAGCGGAGCTCTTTGAAAAGGTGAAGTTCACTTTATTTTTATTTTTTACCTCCTGATGATTGATGGTGGGGAGGGGAAGGATGAGACAGGAAGCACAGATAAGCTGATAAAAATGACAAAATATAATTTTATGTTTAAATCAGAAGAACAAAAGGCTGTTTATGAGTTGTGATATTATTTGGCATTGAAGAGTAATGCAGATGTAATTAAAGTCTTTCAACACAATGTTTTATCCAGAGAGATAAAGACTTTCTTTTCAGAGTCAGGCAGTATTTATCTCATACAAGCAACCCTGGTACATGCAGCTCATTTATATGACAGCTATTATGACCATGATAGCCAGAGCCAGGGCCAAGAACACGGTCCCGAATAGAATCTTTCAATACCCGAGGCATGAAGGAGTGAGTATGCATACAGAGAGGGTAATAAAATCCTACATTTGCATAGTGCTTTTCTCTTCTTTCAAAGCAGTTTTACATCTATTAGAACACAAAATGGTGACGTTAGTTTTTTTTTTCCTAATGATCATTTGGCCACAATTCTCTGGATTGTGTTGTTGAACTAAGCTGAACTAAGAATCTTCAGGTCGAAAAGGATATTTGGTGGTCTCTTGGACTAGGAGATGAACTGTGAGATCTAGAGGTCTTTCTTAAAATGCAATACCCCTTGGAAGAGATATGTTCCTAGATAACAGCTTAAAATGTGATTGTTCACATATTAACACAGATTTGTTGCAATTACCTGAAAAGAGAGGGGGCTTTTAAGGTGGTGAAGGAAGTTATCTGAAAGAGGAAAATGCTTCCAGGAGAAGAGGGAGTGTCTATGGGCCTGCCAAAGACGAAGTTCATCTCTCCACCTCTCCAACTGCAATCTCATAAAACTCCATTAGAGTTATTTTCTTAATTTCCCTTTCTGATAGTTTATTATTAATGTATTGAAATAGAACAGATTTCTGTATAGTTTATATCTTGCCACTACTTAATTTGGTAAAACAAATAAAGGGAAAGATACACTGTGCTCACGGAGTGGAAGAATTAATATTGTTAAAATGGCCATACTACCCAAAGCAATCTACAGATTCAATATGCTGCTGCTAAGTCACTTCAGTCATGTCCGATTCTGTGCAACCCCACAGACGGCAGCCCACCAGGCATCCCTGTCCCTGGGATTCTCCAGGCAAGAATACTGGAGTGGGTTGCCATTTCCTTCTCCAATGCATGAAAGTGAAAAGTGAAAGTGAAGTCGCTCAGTTGTGTCCAAATCTTAGCAACCCCATGGACCACAGCTTACCAGACTCCTCCATCCATGGGATTTTCCAGGCAAGAGTACTGGAGTGGGGTGTCATTGCCTTCTTCAACAGATTCAATATAATTCTTGTAAAAATATCCGTGGTGTTATCTCAGAACTAGAACAAAATAATTCTAAAATTTGCATGGAACCGCAAAAAATCCCAAATAGCCAAGTAATCTTGAGAAAGAAAAACAAAGCTGGAAGCATCATACTCCTTGATTTCAAGCTGTTCTACAAAACTATAGTAATCAAAATAGTATAATTCTGGCACAGAAACAGACAGCTAAATCTATGGAACAGAATAGAAAGCCCAGAAATAAACCCATGCTTATATAATCAATCAATCTATGACAAAGGAAGCAAGAATAAACAATGGTAATGAGCATTTCTTCAATAAATGGTGTTGGGAAAACTGGATAGCTACATCCAAAAGAATGCAACTAGACCACCACTTTTTTTATACCATATACAAAAATACACTCAAAATGGGTTAAAGACTTAAATATGAGACCGGAAACCATGTATTTTCCTAGGAGAAAATATAGGCAGTATGTTCTTTGATATCAGTCTTAGGAGTATTTTTCTGGATAGAGCTTCTCAGGCAAGGGAAACAAAAGTAAAAATAAACAAATAGAACTATACTAAAGCTTTTGCACAGTGAGAGGAGCCATCAACCAAACATAAAGACAACCTACTGAATGGGAGAAAATGTTTGCAGATGGTATGACGGATAATGCCCAAAATGCAAAAGGAATGCATACAATTCAAATTTTTTTAAAAGGCAAATAACTCTATTAAAAAATGGGCAGAGGACTGGAGTAGACATTTTTCCAAAGAAGACATACTGATGGCCAACATGCACATAAAAATGTGCTCAACACCATTAATCATCAGGGAAATGCAAATCAAAACCACAGTGAGATATCAGCTCAGAAATGGCTGATATCTGTCAGAATGGCTACCATCAAAAAAGCAGCAAATAGGAAGTTCCCTGGCAGTCCAGTAGTTAGGACTTGGCACTTTGACTTTTATGCCCCAGGTTCAATCTCTGGTCTCCTAATTTAAGATCCCACAAACCAGAGGCCTAATAAAAAATAAAAAACCCAAATAATAAGTGTTGGGGAAATCCATGTGGAGAAAAGGGAACTGCTGTGCATTGTTGGTGGGAATGTAAATTGGTATATTATATCTGCTACAGAAACAGCACAAAGTTTCCTCAAAAATTAAAAATAGAACCATGATACAAACCAGCAATTTCATTTCCAGGTATTTATCCAAAGCAAAAGAAAACACTAATTCAAAAAGATATGTACACCCCAGTATTCATTGCAGCATTATTTACAATAGCCAAGATACAGAAGCAACAAATGTGCTCAGCAATAGAAGAATGGCTAAAAAGGACAGATGACTATTTTTAGACATCTCACAATGGAAGATCGCTGAGTGGTGAAATAAGAATAAAAGCTTGCCGTTTGCTACAACATGGATGGACCTAGAGGATATTACATGAAATGAAATAATTCAGATAGAGAAAGACAAATACTGCATGATTTCACTGTTATGTAGAATCTAGAAAACAATGAAAGAAGACAACAAAAGAGAAACAGACTCAAAGATACAAAGAACAATCTGGGGACTTCCCTGAGAGTCCAGTGGCTAAGGCTGCCAATGCAGGGAGCGTGGGTTTGAACCCTGGCCAGGGAACTAACATCATGCATGCTGCCTGGTGTGGCCAGCAAAAGCAAAGAAAGAACAATCTGATGGTTGCCAGAAAGGGGGAGAGAGGTGAGGGGATGGGAAAAAAGGGGAAAAGGATTAAAGGGTACAACCTTCCAGTTACAAAATAAGTCATGGAGATGTAATGTACAGCAAAGGAAAGATAGTCAATAATATTGTAGTAACTGTATGATGACAACTGGTAACTAGATTTATCATGGTGATAATTTCATAATGTATAAAAATATCAGTTCACTAAGTGGTACAACTGAAACTAATACAATATTGTATGTCAATTATACATCAATTAAAAACTGCATTAGTTACCTCCTCCATGCGCTCGTAGGGCCTCTGTACTCTCCTGACAGCACGCATCACTCTTGGTTTATTTGCTCAGTCAACACTCTCCTTCTGTCCCTAGACTCTGCCTTCTTTGGGGTCAAAGACTCTTGTCCCTCACCATTGCTTTCCAGCATTTCTGCATATAGTAGAGACTCAGGAAATAAATATAGAATGAATTAAAACTTACTAATCCATCATTTTATGCCTAGTTAAGCTTCTCTCTCACGCTATCTTTGTTTTCAAAAGGAATGACTCTGGAGCATGCCAGAAATTGAAATATTTATCTTTGTCTTAATCCTCTGGAAGAGAAAAGTATCCAATTTCCTTGTACAATAGTATAAATAATAGATAGCTAACACTTACTGAATGTTTATTGTGTGCTGGGTGCTGTTCTATCATTTTATACAGATTAATTTATTTCATTCTCATTACAGTCCTCTGAGGTAAATGCTACTATTATTACCATTTTAAAATAAAGAAACCGAGGTGCAGAATGTAAGTCTTCTTGCATGTAAATTTTGCCTTTGTTATTATGGAAAAGGAAAAAAAGACACTGAATGACAATGACCAAAAATGTTTTTTCTATTTGCATTTTTCACACTTCAATTAGACTCAAAAAAAAAAAAATAAACGCAATTTTAAAAAGACAAAAGGAAGAATTCATCCCCGAGGGGCACAGCACAATGCCTAAGTATGTCATTGTATAACAAACTATTATTGACAAATTCCTAAAACCCACATGAATGTGGGTTAGCAATAAATATTAAGTGGAGGATCCAAGATGGCATTCAAACTATGTCCACCAGGTGGCACTAGTGCCTCTAAATGAGGGGCATGGGTGGGAACACTCCTGATCCTGCTGTCAGCACCCTTAACAAAACTGGCCCTCAGTTTCCTAGGCCCCAGTTCTGCATCCAGAGGGAGCTGAGGAGCTGTCTGATACCCACCAGTGTACTCTGCCTATTTTGCTATAAGAGGAAAGTTCTCAGAGGCATAGTCACTGTGGTGTAGCGGATAGATGCTGGTCTGTTTCAAATCCAAATTCAAATTCAGGTTTCTTCAAATCCCAGCCCTACCAGCTACTAGTTGTATGACCTTGGGCAAGTTATTTAACCTTTCTGTGCTCCAGGGTTCTCATCTGTGAAATGCAGACAATCCTTGAGCCTACCGCATCTTGCACCACCTATTGTAACAGTGCTCTGCTCACAGAAATTCTGCATGAATCTTCTACGCAATAGAATCAATAGCTGACCTTTCCATAGCTGAATGTGTGTGTGTGCTAAGTCATTTCAGTCATGTCCAACTCTTTGTGACCCTATGGACTGTAGCCTGCCAGGCTCCTCTGTCCATGGGATTCTGCAGGCAAGAATACTGGAGTGGGTTGCCATGCCCTCCTTCAGGGGATCTTCCCAACCCAGGGATGGAACCCATGTCTCCTGCATCTCCTGCACTGGCAGATGGGTTCTTTACCACTAGTGCTACCTGGCACACTCAAATGCAATTAGCATTTTACTTGGCTCAGAATAGGCCACAAAGGAGATGAACTTGAGTTTCAGTTTTACTTTTATTTTCTTGGGCCACACAGCATATAAGATCTTAGTACACTGACCAGGGCTTGAACCCATACCTCCTGTAATGGAAGCACTAAACTTCCACAAAAGTTCCTGAGCTTAAGTTTTAAGTATTAACGTAAAGCTACTACTATTAACTAGATGTGAGCTGGTCATTAGAAGAAGAAATATGATTCAGCATCTGCAATGCTCCAGTCTCTTCTCTAGGTGCTGCTGCTAATGTGGACAAAGCAGGTAATTCCCTCACCCTCATGAAGGCTGTAGTCTAGCCAGCAAGATAAACATTAAACAGATGATGACATAAAAGTAGACAATTACAAAGGTGCAAAGAACCAAGTCTTATAGGAATGTAAAACAGGTGCACCTAACCTAGTCGGGCGGGCGGTGGCGGGGAGGGTCAAGGAAGGCATGAAAGTGGAAATGACTGTTAGCAAAAGGAGGGTGGCTAAGCATTCCAGGTGAAAGACATGACATTTGTATGGGCCCCTAAGTGGGAAAGAGCCTGCTCAGTTCACACGACTGAGAAAATTCCAGTTTAGTCAAAGGGTAGGAAGAGTAGATGGGGAAAAGGAAGCTGGAGAAGCTGCCTATTGGGCAGTAAGAAGTATTAAAAGATCTTAACTAGGAAAGTGACATCAGATGTGCAGTTTTTAAAAGGTCGTATGACTGAAATGGGGAGGTCGGTTCGAGGAGGTGAGGGAGTTTGAGGAATTTGAGGAGGTGAGGGGGAGAGACCAGTGGGGAAATTCTGATGCTGTTTTAGTCAAATAGTGATGGCAACCTGGCCTAGTGTGGCAGGAAGTGTGAATTTATTGGGTAGGTGTGTGAGAGGGAGGAGTCAAGTCTTCTCCCTTAAACAGGAGGATTGATGGTAATCTCATTTGCCAAGGTAGAGAACATTAGGGAGGAAAGCTCCTATGTTCCTTTCAGGATATTTTGAGTTTGAAGCACTTGACAAATATTCAAGAGGAGCTGTTTAGAAAGCACTTAAATGTGAGGAGCTCAAAAGAAGGACTGTGGTTGTTCATACAGATTCAAGTGTTAGCAGCACACAGATTTAAGTGGAAACCACAGGGAGACCTTGTAAGGAGAAAGTGAAGTGGGAGAAAGGAAGATGTCCAGAGACAGAATGCTAGGGAACCCTACCGTCACCAAGTTGGCAGAGATTAGATATCAACAATCAGTAATGAAACCAGAGAAGGAACAGTTAGACGTACCGAAGGAAAACCAGAAAGCCCAGTTCCCCTCCCCCGAGAAATGATTATGAAAGAGGAAGGTGTCATTAGCATTGAGAGCTACTGAGAAGACAGGCAAGCAGAGAACTCAGTGTGTCGTTTGAATCTGGGGACGAGAAGGTCACTGGTGACCTTGGTGGGCTGAGTTTCTATGGCACCCTGAAGGCTGAGGCCAGATTGCAGGGAGTTGGAAAGTTGAATCGGAGGTAAGCAAATGGTGATGACGTCATCCACATGTTGGCACTTGCCAAGAGCATTTGCCAGCGAATGAACAACTCTCAGAGCATTTGCCATCTGCCTGAGCTGCTGCAGCTGCTTGCCTTCAACACACCCTGAGGGGAATTCAGCGTGGACAGTGAGGCACTCCATGCTCCAGGGAATCCGGCAGAACAGGCCTTTGTATAGTCACATATTTTCAGGAACTGACTTCATGAACCCAACCCTTGCACATCTCCTCATATCTAGAAAAGCACTAAATCCCTTCACAGCGACATCAGCTCCTCGTGATGAGCAGAAAACTTTTGTAAAATAAGTGCTTGATTGCACTGAACTCCTCCTTCACCAAAATCTTATATATTGACCTTCCCCTGCTGCCTGTTTGGAGCAGTCTCTAAGAGCTATCTGAGGTGCTGTCTCCTGGACTGTGGTCCTCATTTTGCCCCAATAAAACTTAACTAGCAACCTTCACATTGTGCATCTTTCTGTCAACAATGATTATGCTAAAAATGTAACCCAATTGATTGACTGGGCCTACACCAGGGGCCTAGTCTAGGGAAGACCCCATGTCTTTGCCAGGGAGGTTCTTTTTCCAGTCAGATTTTGCACAGCCAATAATGGAATAATGCTGAGGCTGGAATAGCACAAGCTTTATTCAGTGGCCAAAGAATGGAAAAGCTGGAACCTAGATCACAATATTGGCAGAGACACCAAATATATAGGAGAGATGAAGTAAAAGGGAAGGAATTGAAAAGTAGGCTGTTCATGACTTATCTAAGAATAGGGGTGTGGTTTGGACCTGGAACTGACATAGCTTTCTTTTTCGGTCCTCTTAGGGACTTATCCAGTTGTTGTCACGGCAATCATCAATGAGCACAGTGCTGGTGGTTGTGTCATTGAGCATGCTAATGTATTACAAAGAGTGTGTAATAAGGCCTAAATTATGGGAAGTCAAATCTTGCACCATCTTGGGCCTACTTGGTTCCAACTAGTCTTGTTTGGTTGTTTTTTTTTCTCTTTGCAGCTTCCTTCTGAAACTTAGATGTAATCGGTTTCCATTTCAGGGAGGGGAGGGGTATGATTCTGGGGCAACAACCTTGGTAAGAAAAGTATTTTCTAGCAATTTGGTTGGGAAGGGAAGGGAAGGTAGAAGGAGGGCTTTTTCAAAGCGGAGAAACATGAACAGTTTTAAATGCTGATACAACAAATCCAGTAGAATGAGAGAGATGTTGACAATCTCAGCAAGGGAAAGGTTCCTAAGAAGGCCGCAGGGGATAGGATTCAGAACACAAGAGGAAAGATGACCTCCCTGGGAAAAGGTCAAGGTGAGGCAAATTCAGGAATGTTTGTAGACTAGGTGGCCGGAAGCTGGTGTCTTTCCTGTGCGATGTCTGTGATTGCCTCTTACGTACAGAGGGCGTCACCGCTGACAGTGACTGACAACGATGTGAATTCAGAAGGAAGACTTGATGTAGTCAAAGCACTAACCAAGCAAGATGAAGACCCGAACGAGGCTGGTGACCACTGACTCGTAGTGACACAGGTAGCAGAAGGTATGCGATTTTCTGCAAGCTATGTTCATGATGCACAGCTACTCAAGATAGTGATCAGTTGGGATCACTCACTTGCACATTTTTATTGTATATCTGCTGTGTGCAGACCTCCTGCTATGCATTGGGTTCTGCTGGGCAGATGTTGTACAAGAAAGACTTGGACAAGGTAATTTTGGATATTGATAAGAGAGTGGTTTAAATGATGGAGCACTGAATCTTAGCTCTGTAAGGGATGAAAGACTTTTCCTCGAGCCTCTTAGATCCTGTGACTGGGCCTAACAAAAGACAGATTAAGGGAAAAGAGCATACAGGTTTATCTGGTGGTGCTATTTTCATGTGACACAGGAGCCTTCCTAGAAAAGAACTGAAGACCCCAAGAAGCAGATACTTATGTATCGTATCAATAAAGAACAATGCACTGTGCAGATGTAACAAGGCAAGGGAAGAAGGGCTTGGGGTGAGGGGCAGGAGACTGAGGACAAATGATTAGGAAATAAATGGGCGGGGGGAACTGATACAAGATGCAGACTATTTTAGTAGGTCTGTTTGTACGGATTCATCTTGTTTCCTGTGATAAGAATGTTCCTCTCTTCATGGTACAGTGAGGGCATCCTTCTCACTGGAAATTTATGTCCTGCTTTTAGACACAAAGTGGGAGCGCAGAGAGCCCTTCCCCCATCTGCTGTTTCTTAAGTGCCTTGGGCTCAAAATAATCAATATGTCAATGTGGCATATTTTGGGATGGCAGGTTCTGATCCCCTTCAGCTAGATAGGGAGGAGAGAGAAGGAGAGAGGATGGGCGAGTATGGAGACAGCAGGGTGAGAAAGCCACTGGAGGTCTCCATGAAATAAAAGAACAGGTGCCCTGAGGTGTCTGCTATAACACTAGGAGAAAAGGAAGTTGTGGCCAGAGATGAAAAGTTCTGCGTTACTGCTCTGAACTGTTGGTGTGGCTCTAAGAATTGATGGCTGGGGTGAACAAACCATGTTGTCACAGCAACCAGAGTGATCTTTTTAAAATGCACATTTGAATGTGTCATTTATGACCTTTGGGGTTTCCGTTGTGGCTCAGATGCTAAAGAATCTGCCTGCAATATGGGAGACCTGGATTTGATCCCTGACTTGGGAAGATCCCTTGGAGAAGGAAATGGTTACCCACTCCAGTATTCCTGCCTGGAAAATCCCATGGACAGATGAGCCTGGTGGTCTAGAGTCCATGGGGTCGCAAAGAGCTGGACACAACTAACACTTTCAAGAGCAACTAACACTTTCACTTTGATGGCTCTTAGGAAGAAGACTTAAAATTCTTAACATGGCCTGTGAGGCCCTGCTCATGCTTCCAGCTTCACCTCTTTCCAGCCACTCTGGCCTTCTACCACGGAGCTTTGGAAAATGCTGTTTCCTTGATCTGAAATGTTATGCCCTCACTCAGCCCTCAAAAGCTCTATCAAGTTATACCCTCCTCAACCATTCATACTTGGGTATCAGCTTAATGTCACCGCCTCAAAGATTTCCTTTGACCTCAACTGAGTTCTGTGAACTTTCCCTTCATAGCGATTATTACAAGTTATCATATGTTTGTGTGATCTTTAAGAATTATTTTTGTGTCTCTCCCACAAATGGCAAGCCCCACGAGAGTAACAACTATGCCTGCTTCCCTTCTTGTCCTGTTGTGATAACGAGCTCTGTGCCAAGGATGTAGGAGGTGCTTAAAAATATTTGCTTAAATGAGTGGGTGAATAAAGAGGTTAAGTGACTTGCCCAAAAGCATAGATTGGGCTTGCTAAGAACAACAATATTTATAAACTGTGCTTCTTATACTTTATACCTTTGTGACCTTGCATGTATATCATGACGGGTGAATGTCCCCAACAGACATGACTGATGGCAGAGAAGACAGAAACAGGAAGGGAACAGCAATATATGACAGGAGGTAACACAACAGAGAGACTTGATACCCAGAAGTCTTCCCTGGCACTTCTCCTGTAGAATGAGGGTTATGCACTTCTCCTGTAGAATGAGGGGTATGCACGTCACCTGTAGAATGAGGGTTACGCACGTCTCCTGTAGAATGAGGGTTACGCACGTCTCCTGTAGAATGAGGGTTACGCACGTCTCCTGTAGAATGAGGGTTACGCACGTCTCCTGTAGAATGAGGGTTACGCACGTCACCTGTAGAATGAGGGTTGCGCACGTCTCCTGTAGAATGAGGGTTACGCACGTCTCCTGTAGACTGAGGGTTACGCACGTCTCCTGTAGAATGAGGGTTACGCACGTCTCCTGTAGAATGAGGGTTACGCACGTCTCCTGTAGAATGAGGGTTACGCACGTCTCCTGTAGACTGAGGGTTACGCACGTCTCCTGTAGAATGAGGGTTACGCACGTCACCTGTAGAATGAGGGTTGCACACGTCTCCTGTAGAATGAGGGTTACGCACGTCTCCTGTAGACTGAGGGTCATGACAGGCTAAGATGGGCCCTTTTCTATAGCCACACAAGGCTTTATTTTATTCTATCTCTCCTCCTACCTGACCATTGTGGAAAGCCTAGCAACCTACGTGCCTGTCCACCAAAAGCAGACATGTGTAAAACAACCCCTGAGTACTGACTACATGGCTGGGTAAAGAGAATGAGTACCAGGCCAAGCCCGAGGTTGGTCCGAGGTCTAGACCGGCCCATCTCTTCCCTTATTTTCTTGAGCCGGCATTTGAATAGTTGGTAGCAAGATACTTTGACCTACTATCTGAGGATTTTGCTCACATATTTTCTTGTCACCCTCCACCTCTGCTCCCATTCTACAGCCAGAGGACAAGCCATCCCCTGACTCAGAGGAAAAAGAAGTGTTTTCCTGACTCGAGGCCAAATGTACAAACCCTATAGGGAACAAGTTAATGGATCTGAGAGAATGATGCAGGAACAAGATTTTCCACCCCAAAAGATTGTTTGATGGGTCAAGGGTGATAAGCGTCACTGAGTGTCAGAGGGGAAACAGAGTCTGTGAGCTGCTAGTTTGTTCTTAGGAAAAAAAAAAAGACACCTCATTCCCACTCCCCATCCAGCTGCTGGAGAGGAGACAACAGAAACTCCAGGTGCACAGAGAGACCGGCTCCTGGCTGCAGGTAAAGCTTAAGGAAGCTTCAGGGTGTCAGAATAGGCTGTGGATTTTGTCTCAGTTCAGAGGCCTGATGCCCTGCCTCACAGAGCATCCCCAACACAACTTGATGCAGCTCTAGGGAATGAGTCTAGTGTGCTCATGGGGAGTATAGAACTGCTGAAGGCCCTTGGACAGCTCCCCAGACCACCCCCCCCCCTCCCCCCCCCCCCCCCCCCCCCCCCGCCACCAACCCCGACATGCAGGGTCCTCAAGGAGAGCTTATGTAGCGAGGACAGTCACTGACTTCAAGGGGCCCTTTGGAGAGGAACAAGGTCCGTCCAAGTAGCCATCTGGCAGCCCAAGCCCAAGAGCCACATAATACAATGCATATCAGTGGATTTCAGCCTGGGCACCTGCCTGTTCCCCATTCTTCCTCCAATCAATTCAGTTCAGTTCAGTTCAGTCGCTCAGTCATGTCCGACTCTTTGTGACCCCATGAATCGCAGCATGCCAGGCCTCCCTATCCATCACCAACTCCCGGAGTTCACTCAGACTCGCGTCCATTGAGTCAGCGATGCCATCCAGCCATCTCATCCTGTCGTCCCTCAAATTGAGAGCTGATAGCATTGATGAAGAGAGAAGTTCTTTTATCGACTAACACTACAGTTTTGCCTCTTGGAAGAATTTGAACTTGACGTCAGTTGTAGACATTCACTAGCTTCTATGTTAGCGACTCTAAACAATAACAACAAGCCTTTTCTGTTATTGAGAAACAAAGCGTTCCTTGCACACTTGAATCTGCGAGCAGAGAAGCATGCTCCACACACAGTTTGCTAGTGATCTTTTCCTGCATTCATGTCCAGTCTCCACAGCTGAACTGCAAGATTTTCAAAGCTGGAGAGGGGCCCCTTCCTACCCTCTTTTCTTCCCGCTCAGCATCTTGTACACAACAGGCCCCATTTTGTGGAGAAAACCTATGGAACAGGGGTGCATGGTGGTTTTGTTTACATGTTGGTTTGCCAGAGTCTCATTTCAAGAGTCTCTCAGCTCTGACTTCATTTGTAAGTTGTGAAAGTTCTCCCAGTATTCATTTTTCACTTTGAGAGATAACAGATGTTTGCCAAGTGTCCATCATACACAAAGCCCACTTGGACTTCTTTCTAGGGATGCAGGCCTCGTCCCTAAGGAACTTGTTATTGGAAATGTAGATGGGATGTAGACGAGGGAGGTAAATGTGCCTTGACTTTAGGACAACAGCTAGGAGGTTTCGTTGCCTGTTATTTTAAATTCACACATAATCTCATCACCAAAGTGAGAAATAATCTATTTGAGAAAACTTGCAAAATTTAGAAGCAAAGAAATTGTACCCACAAACTCAGTACCTGTAAAATTAGAAGTAGCCAATGCTGACATTTTGACATATATCACTACTAATGTGTTTTAAAATGGTATCATGATCTACTGGAGTTTGTTATTTAAACAAAACTCTGATATACTAGGTTGTGTGTGTGTGTGATTTTTGTTTTCTCCTAAAAAGGAAATAGGGGTATTCCAGGGTTTCAGGGACTATGTATTTGGTAACCAGTACAATGATGAAAGAAATTTGAAAATGTATTGCAGACTAGAAAAAGTTGAAAATCAGGTTTCTGGTAGCTGAGTGGGATGGGAAACCAAATCAAACATACATTTGAATTGTATCCATGATGGATCCTTGGAAATGATTCTGCTGATTTACTCAAATATCCTCTCCTCACTGAAGTGCTCCTGTTTTCTTCCAGCAGTTAGCCAGCTAGTCTCTCCTTCCTCTCAAATATATTTTTACTATTTATATTTAATAATATATTAATTATTTTAATAAAAGATAACAGATACTATTATCTCTATACTATATCTTAGGAAGGCAGTCTACTGTTGTGGTTAAAAAAACAGATTTTGGAGTTGAACATCCCAAGTTCAAATTCCAGACTTACCATTTGCTAGCTGTGTGACCTTGGACAAGGTATTTAGCCTCTCTGAATCTGAGTTCTCATCTGTAAAATGGAAATAATAATACTTACTTCATAGGGTTGTGGTCAGAGACAAGTAGGACAATATTTGCAACATGCTGACCCACCCCAAAACACAGTCAATAACTAATAGGTGTAATTATTTTTATTGCAGAACTTGCCAAGTTGAATTACAGTTATCAACTTCGGAATGTTTTCCTCACTGGACTGTGAACACCTAGACAGCAAGCCCTGGTTCCTGACCTCTCTCATCCAACCTCTCTCTCTTCTAGCAGAGTAGCCTATAAATAGCAAACAATCCATATGCATTTGCTGGAGGATAAAATAGCTATAGAAAATGCCAGGTTTCCATTGCTTTCCCTAAGAGTCCTATATCCTTACTCAGATTTTTAGAACAAACTCTTAACTGCAAATCATCAACTCTTATAATCAATATAATACAGGACCATTTCCACTTTAATGCAAGCTAACATTTAATGGGGCTTCCCAGGTAGCACTGTGGTAAAGACCCCACCTGCCAGCACAGAAGACAAGAGACACGGGTTCGATCCCTGGGTCGGGAAGATTCCCCTGGAGCAGGAAATGGCAACCCACTCCAGTATTCTTGCCTGGAGAATACCACAGACAGAGGAGCCTGGCAGGTTTACAGTCCATAGGGTCGAAAAGAGTTGGATACAACTGAAGCGACTTAGCATGCATGCATGCACAAAATTTAATGAGCACTTACTGTGTGGCAGATTTTGTCCTAGAGCCTCACATTGCATGTAAACCTTTATGAGAGGGACATTATATCTCCTTTAACAGATGAGGAAACTGAGGCTCAGAGAGAGTGCTGTGAACTCTTTGACTTCTGAGATCTTGTCAAGCACCCCAGGAGGGTTTTTGGCTCTCTGTTCTTCCATTTAAGTATGGAGGTGGGAGGTGAGGAAAAGAAGCAGCCATCTATTTTTCTTTCTCTTTAGTAAAAAAAATTTAATTTATTTTGCAGTTTCTTTTCTCTTCTGGAAAAACAAACAAAAGAAATTCTTGCTTCATTCATGATTTTACCCCTGCTGAGGTCCAGGGTAAGACTTCTCCCCTGCAGAGCCCTGTTCAGGGATGCAAATAAAGGTTGGTTATAAGACTCAACTGAGTGTCCTGAGCAGTAAATTTTTTTTTTTTTAAAGAGAGGCATTGAAATAGATGTTCAGTACATTCAATTAATAACAATGCTTCATATCCCATCTGTGTATATAGAAACAATTAAGTCACCTGTAAAGCCATGAAATATCAATATGCTGAGTAAAACTGAGAGTGGAGAGCGCTAAGACTTTTTAAAAAGCAGCTGATTCTCAGGGAAGATATTTTATCCCATATGACCCAGGTTTTATGTGAATGAAATTTATCAGTTACTTGTTCATATTGCCTGCATGAGTGAAAGACATGTTTTAAAAATAAGAAAAACCTTGGGATGATTTTACTTCAAGGAAGCTGATTGGAATCTCTCCAGATTCCACATTTGTTCCTATTGACCAGAAGTCTTCTGACTTGGGAAAATATTTTTGTTTCCCTCCCCCTTTTCTAAATGTCCTATGAAGACCTGCATTAGGATGGGAAACATTTTCTGAGTCCCAAAGGAATCTTGCATTTGTCTGAAAGAGACAGTTGAACCAAGTGTTGAGAGAAGCCACTAAAGAAGAGGGTGAAGATGCCTCAGAATAACTGTTTCGAACATTCTGTGCATACTTTCTTCATTCATAGTGACATCGGCCGTGTGATAGAGAAAACAGGAGTCTAGAGAGCACTATGCTATCTTTCTTCCACATACATCATAAAAGATGTCCCCAAAGTCACTTTTGAGATTACAACTGCACGGTGCCTAGCTTACTGATTCTTTAAAAAGTTTGTTTCAGTTTACTTCCAAAATTAAACAAACAGCAGAGGCCACTACCGTGGAAAACTGATCAACTGTTATTCTTCTCTAAGAAAATAAATAAATTATGAGGAAAGGGAAGAATTGAACAGGTCCCTCAAATATGAATTTTGCCTTATTTTTGCCAACATTACCCTGATAATAATAACCTAAAACAGGTTAAGTAGGTAAATTAAGTCCATCTGGTGAAACTATTACCTGATGTAGTAATAGAATTCTCAAGTGCAATATGTAGTGAATTTGTAAACTAATGCAGTCATAAAGGTAGCTGCTGGCTGCCCAGTGGTCCTTTCTATAGTGAAGCAAGTAGCCCTTCCTTGGAAAAACACTTTGAAAAATACTGTCCTTGTGGAACTTTGTCTTAGAATTGAGGCCAGGATTGCTTCAGGCTTCAGCTCTGGGACAGAATATTCTGAATGAGTGAAATGAGAAATGTAATGTGCTAAGACAGCAGGCAAAGACTTCATTCAAGGTATGAAGAAGGTACTGGTTAAATGTTTGACGAATAAATGATGAAGAATGTTACTGGTTGTTAAGGGTCTGAAGGGTTGTCATTTAGAACACACCAGAATCAATGAGTCTCATTTACTTCCAATGGGTGTGAATTTATTTCTTCCTTCCTTCTTTCATTCATCTATTAATGCCTGCCATGTGTCATGGAACTGAAAATACAACTATGAGCATTACAGACACTGCTTTTATCAAACTGACATCCTGAAAGATGAAGAGCAAAACAAACAAGCAAATAAAAACTCCATAGACCAGTCAATCACCTTAGGTAGCCACAAGTCTTCATGTGGCTCTGATCCTGTCTGTATAGATCCTGTCTGTATAGAGGTTAGAACATGCCTGGTATGAGAAACAGCAAAGACAGCCTCTCTCAGGAGCTCCTCCCCAACCCTTCCCTACTGCATCCCCTGATCTGAGGGTCTGACTGGCTCAACCTTCAGCTTCCAAGCTCTCAGTTAAAAAAATAGAAATCAAAGTGTATCATTCCACTGTGGGGGCAGAGAAGGGGCAGGACACTTGTTGGAGTAATAAATAAATCTCATATGCTTTTTCTTTTAAAATGCTCATTTAGGCTTTAGTTTACTTAGTTGCATCTGTCATCAGAATAGTCAGACAATTTAAAGTGAATAGAACTCCTTGAGAAGAATGGCTGATGACTGGTTCCATAAAGCAGTGATTATCATACAAGTCCCTCTCTTCCCTCACTGTCCCTCCTCCTCATATCACCATCATCTTCCCTTGGTTGTCTTATAAAATTGAGTAAAAAGCAGGATCTGGGGTCAACATTTTCAACACAGCTAGCCCACATCATTCTCTGATACCAGACACTTCTTACTTCGTTTGTGGCTTTGAAAGAGGGCACTATGTCCCTCTAACTTTCCATGTTAAAGTAGTCAAATTTGCTTTTCCTGTACAAGATTCCTCTACCATGCAGAAAGATAGAGTTGAAGTCTTGTTTCATCTCTTCTGGTTTAGACAAGCCCTTAGGTTTCACATGGTTTGACTTCCAACATCAAATTTTAAATGTTGGGTCTTTGAACTAGACTTAGGACTTCACACTTAGGAGTCTGAGGCATGACCAGTGTTGAATCTGTTTCGCAAGTGGGTCCCTTGTTGTCATGTGTGAACCACTGTTACCTTTCCTATGAACCAGTGTGGCTGGGTCCTGAAGAACAGGGTCGTGAAAAGGAGACAGTCTGGCAGCAGTTACCCCCTCTTGACTTCATGGGCTGGACCATGCAGAGCTGAATGACAGCAGGCAAGCCAGACAGCTGTCCGGGAGTGAGCCCAGGGGACCCAACTCCATGCCAGGTGGGTGGAAGAAATGCTGTGAGAGTCCCTTGAAGTACAACCCCAGGCTACATGGCACAGGTGTGGCTGAACTGGAAACACCAAGAGCAAGAGGCTTTCTCAATCAGAAGGGAGCCAGCTCTTACAGAAGAAAGGAGGTGGGTACTGTGTGAATTAACAATCAGGACAGAAGGTCAGGTGTTACCATCAAAAGCTGTGCCCCTAAATTTAAAGGAAGGCCTTTACACAATGGTCATGTAGAAAGAAGTCCTCTGACAGTCACTGACGAGTTTTGCTCTCCTCTAGAATAAAACCCCTATATCCGCTGAAGTGACAGCTACTGCTTTTAATGTGGCACCACATATGCGTGAATGTATTCACCTTAAACATTTTTTTATTCATGTATTTGCTTGCTTATTTGTTCGTTCTGGTGGTGTTAGGTCTTTGTGGAGGTGCTCAGGCTTTCTCTAGTTGTGAGGGCTGCCCTTCTTTGCAGTGTATGGGCTTCTTGTTGCAGCGGCTTCTCTTGTTGCAGAGCACGGGCTCTAGGCGCTCGGGCTTCAGCAGTTGCAGCATGGGCGTAGTAGTTGTGGTGCAAGGGCTGAATTGCTCCAAGGCATGTAGAATCTTCAAGGACCAGGAATCAAACCTGTGTCCCCTGCACTGGCAGGTGGATTCTTAATCACTGGACCACCAGGGAAGCCCTATAGTCATTTTTTAATCAAAGATTCCTCTCATTACTTGAGTTGCAGGGTTGCAATAATGTATCTATAGCTGCATAAACAGTTATCCCAGCTTAAAACCACAAATTTATCTCACACAGTCTCTGAGGGTCAGGAATGAAGGAGTGGCTAATCTGGATGGTTCTGCCTCTCCTAAGGTTGTTGTTGAGCTCTGGGCCAGGGTGGGTGGGGTGGGGATGGAGGCGCACAGTCATCGCCATGCTTGTCTGAATGCTTCCAGGATAGCTCACTCACATGACTGTTGGCAGGAGGCCTTGGTTCCTCCCCACAGGGGCTTCTCTGAGGGCTGCTTAAATGTCCTCATAACACAGCAGCTGTCTTCTCCCAGAGCAAGTGACTGGAGAACAAGGCAGAAGTCACAGTGCCTTTTATTATTGATCATAAAGACACACACCATCACCTCTGCCCATTCATTAGAAGTGAATCATTAAGTATAGCCCACAGTAGAGTGGGGAGTAGGAACTTTTAAAGGAAGAACTGTTGAAGAATTTTGAACTCCTGCATATAGTATTCATTTGGAGTATCAAGAAATGTATATAGGATTTGTGGGACCCAGTGCAGAAAAAAATGCAGAACTACTTAAGAATTTCAAGACAGTGACTGTAGAACATTAAGCATGGGCCCTTTCTAGGTATCAAGCCCTGTGCTACTGCCCAGGTTGCGCATCCAGGAACGGCAGTCCTGAGGAGAATAATGAGGAGCATGGGCTTTGAAATCAGGGGTTTGAATTCCAGCCCTCTGCTTTATAATTGTGTGACTACTAGAAAAACTACTTAATATCTCAGAAACTCCACTTCTGGGTATGATTAATGTACCTGCTACTTGGGATTTCTATGAGCATTAAATGAAATAATTACAGTGCCTTGTTCATAATAGGCACTTGAAAACCTACAGATGTAATGATTATATTTTTAAGGAGCTTGGGCTTCCCTTGTGACTCAGCTGGTAAAGAATATGCCTGCAATGTGGGAGACATGGGTTCGATCCCTGGGTTGGGAAGATCCCCTGGAAAAGGAAAAGGCTACCCACTCCAGTATTCTGGCCTAAAGAATTCCATGGACTACAGTCCATGGGTTGCAAAGAGTCAGACATGACTGAACAACTTCCACTTTCACTTTCAGAAGAGAACCACTTAGCTGGTAACTCAGATTATTCTGCTGATGATTATAAACTCCTTAAAGTAGGAAGAATATCTCTTACTCTCTGCAGTATCACATTTCTTTTACCAAACATGGACCCACATGTTCATGCATGTGAAAAATGTGGATGGTAAGCTACATTAAGAATGGCTAAGAAGACATGTTTCAGAAATGGCGTTTTCAACATTCTAGAAGTAGAACCAAAGTTACTGTTTTAGGAAAATTCATTTATGATCAACATTCCATTGGCTGTTGCGATACTAGGCATTTATTGGCAACTTAGAAATAGTTGCCATGAACAGCTCTCTATGAATAACTCAGCTGATGAGACTGAATATTAACTAGGAAATTTCCCTAGCAATATTCTTTCTTAGTGGCTCAAAAAACAAAAACTGAAACTATTCCTGGATGAAGTGTTAATACCAGTAAAATGATTTTATGAAACACTTTAGAACTTCAAGCAGGCTTTCTGCTTTCTTTCTGCAGCTGAGCTCAGCCTGGCTCAGTGACGCTAACAACCATGGACTGCCTGTCTTCAAAAAGCATCAACTGTTTCCACATGGACCTTCTCCTAAGCTCTTAACCAAAGTCTACTGTTGGGCCAAGACATCTTCACTCATTTGCAAAAAGCACGTGTACCAGCTCAGGCAATGGAGTCCACAGAACCTAGGAACACCTTGCTGCGTGTATGCTCGGTGTTGCTCTTCAGTCACAAAGTCGATTCTGGGGACTGTAGCATGCCAGGCTTCCCCCTCCTCCACTATCTCCTGGAGTTTGTGTGAATTCATGTCCACTGAGTTAGTGATGCTGTCTAACCATGTCATCTTCTGTTGCCCTCTTCTTCTTTTGCCTTCAATATTTCCCAGCATCAGGGTCTTTTCCAATGAGTTGGTTTTCCCATCAGATGGCCAAAATGCTGGAGCTTCAGCATCAGTCCTTCCAATGAATATTCAGGGTTGGTTTCCTTTAGGATTGATTGGTTTTATCTCCTTGCTGTCCAAGGGACTCTCAAGAGTGTACCATACCTTTAATTACTGCTGAATTGTGCCAGGGGTATCTCTGTTGTCTCTTCTAAAAAGATGGTCTCATCAAAGACTAGAATAAGGAAAGTGGATAGAGATACTGGTTCTTTGCATAAGCAGACAAAAAATATTAAGAGAAACAGCGCAAGCTGGAGTCTTTTCACAAACACGTTTAACACCATAAAATAAATAAGCCAGGTCTAAGTGGGAATAGACTCATTCCCCATCCCCGCGCCCCCTCTTAACTGTAGGCAGTGCTGTTTTCTTAGCAATAGTCTATTTCTCAAGGACTTCTTTATTTATTCCCCAATCCAAAATTAGTTCCTTAATTTGAAACAGCCATAAACAAACATTACTAAAGAAATCCCTTGGGCTCTCTTCTCCCACACCCTCTCCCCCCACACACATATTTTCTGTTGCTTTGTTTGTTCTCAGTTCTTTTTGCCTTTGTGCTCAACACAAGGACCTGCAGTGGCTTGGCTTTTCTGAAATCCCTTCATAAGTCTCTTGAAAGATGTTTAAATTCCATTTTGGCACGAAAGAATTAAATTCACATTAATTTCAATTAATTATATATTAAGTACACACAAACTTCAATAACTTCAAAGCATGGGTCTGAGCACTCCACTGATTTCTAAGGTCACCTGCAGCTCTAGAATTCTTCTGTTGGCCTGTGCCAGCTACCACTGGCCAGTGAGTATAAATGGAGCCTCTGATCTCAGCTGTTGCTCCAGCAGACTTGGAGAGAGATCCCCTCTTCTTAACTTGTGATCTTTGCTACCCTTTCTTCCTCTCCTACCTTTTTCCTTGGCCTCCCTTTCCCTCCCCATATCAACAAAGAATTTCACAGCCATGTGGCTTTCTTCTTCAGATTCATCGCGACACTATCTTTATAAAAAGGAAGGTGCTGTGGCCATTTACCTGGTTGCTCTGGCCTTTCCCCTGCTCTGCTCTCTATCATGGGGACTGCATTTGCCAGCTCTGTTGCACTCTGGCTTCCACATAAGCTGAGTCAGGGGGATGCTCAGGCAGATTTTGGGAAGGTGGGAGGAGGGGGAAGCCAGGGAGTTTCTCCCCCTCCCTTTCTGTTATGAGTGGTTTCTCTGGCAGGGGCTGCTTCTCTTCCATGATTCCAGCTGCTGTCAGATAGTCCCTCCCTTCCTGGTCTCAACATCTGCTAAGAATCCTCCTCTGTGCTCCTGACTTCCCTCTGATGGTCCCACCTTCTAGGCTCTGCCCTCTCCCTGGGGCTCTCCAGCCCCAAGGAAGGGGAAATCAGGCAAGTTATTAACCTCTGACCATTGTTAATATTTGGTTACTCACACCATCCTACGTAACTCCTTGGTTTGGAGTCTTTTATTTCTTCCACCACATGTATAATGAGTTCCTGTGTTAAATTTTCTCTGTTTGAAACACCTAGAGTGGTTTCTTTTTTCTCATTTGGCCTCTGATTGAAGTCAGAGCTCATGATGACAACAACAACAAACAGGAACTCCCAGGCTGTGGACACGTGGAGGTGCAGGGAGAGTGGCAGGCTCAGTGAGGTCAAGGAAGCTCCTCTCCTTTCCACGTACCTGGCCTGGGCATCTCTTCCATCTGGCTTCTCATGAGTTATGTAATAAACTGGTAATCTAAAAGCAATTAAAAAAAATATAACCTCCTCTGAATCTCTCCTTCAGCATTACTGGTCAGGCATAGACTTGGATTACCGTATATTGAATGGTCTGCCTTGGAAATGAACAGAGATCATTCTGTCATTTTTGAGATTATATCCAAGTACTGCATTTCAGACTCTTCTGTTGACTATGATGGCTGCTCCATTTCTTCTAGGGATTCTTGCCCACAGTGGTAGATATAATGGCCCTCTGAGTTAAATTCACCCATTCCAGTCCATTTTAGTTCACCGATTCCTAACATGTCAATGTTCACTCTTGCCACCTACTGTTTGACCACTTCCAATTTGCCTTGATTCATGGACCTAACTTTCCAGGTTCCTATGCAATATTGCTCTTTACAGCATCAGACTTTACTTCCATCACCAGTCACATCCACAACGAAGTGCTGTTTTTGCTTTGACTCCATCTCTTCATTCTTTCTGGAGTTATTTCTCCACTAATCTCCAGTAGCATATTGGGCATGTACTGACCTGGGGAGTTCATCTTTCAGTGTCCTATCTTTTGCCTTTTCATACTGTTCATGGGGTTACCAAGGAAACAATACTGAAGTGGCTTGCCATTCCCTTCTCCAGTGGACCACATTTTGTCAGAACTCTCCACCATGACCTGTCCGTCTTAGGTGGCCATACACGGCATGGCTCATAGTTTCACTGAGTTAGACAAGGCTGTGGTCCATGTGATCAGATTTGTTAGTTTTTTATGATTGTGGTTTTCATTCTGTCTGCCCTCTGATGGAGAAGGATAAGAGGCTTATGGAAGCTTCCTGATGGCAGAGACTGATTGAGGGGAAACTGAGTCTTGTTCTGATGGGTAGGGCTGTGCTTAATAAATCTTTAATCCAATTTTCTGTTGATGGGTATTGCTGTGCTCCCTCCCTGTTATTTACCTGGGGTCAAACTATGGTGGAGGTAATGCAGATAATGGCAACCTCCTTCAAAAGGTCCCATACACTCACTGCTACACTCACTGCCCCCAAAACTGCAGCAAGCCACCGCCGACACATGACTCCACTGGAGACCCCTGGACATTCATGGGCAAGTCTGGATCAGTCTCCTGTGAGGTCACTGTTCCTTTGTCCTGGGTCCTGGTGCACACAAGGTTCTGTTTGTGCCCTCCAGGAGTCTATTTCCCCAGTCCTGTGTAAGTTCTGGCAGCGCTATCATGGGGTTAATGGCGACCTCCTCCAAGAGGGCTTATGTCATACCCAAGTCTGCTGCACCCAGCCGTATCCAAATATTCTACCCATAACTTCTAGAACTAACACCGAAAAAAGATGTCCTTTTCATTATAGGGGACTGGAATGCAAACATAGGAAGTCAAGAAATACCTGAAGTAACAGGCAAATCTGGTCTTGGAGTACAAAATGAGGCAGGGCAAAGGCTAATAGAGTTTTGCCAAGAGAACGCACTGGTCATAGCAAACACCCTCTCCCAACAACACAAGAGAAGTATACACATGGACATCACCAGATGGTCAATACCAAAATCAGATTGATTATATTCTTTGGAGCCAAAGATGGAGAAGCTCTATACAGTCAGCAAAAACAAGACCGGGAACTGACTGTGGCTCAGATCATGAACTCCTTATTGCCAAATTCAGACTTAAATTGAAGAAAGTGGGGGAAACCACTAGACCATTCAGGTATGACCTAAATCAGATCCCTTATGATTATACAGTGGAAATGACAAATAGATTCAAAGGATTAGATCAGATGGAGTGGCTGAAGAACTATGGATTGAGGTTTGTGACATTGTACAGGAGGCAGTGATCAAGACCATCCCCAATAAAATGAAATGCTAAAAGTTAAAATGGTTGTCTGGGGAGGCCTTACAAATAGCTGAGAAAAGAAGAGATGCTAAAGGCAAAGGAGAAAAGGAAAGACATACCCATCTGAATGCAGAGTTCCAAAGAATAGCAAGGAGATGTAAGAAAGCCTTCCTCAGTGATCAGTGCAAAGAAATAGAGGAACAAAGTAGAATGGGAAAGACTAGAGATCTCTTCAAGAAAATTAGAGATACCAAGGGACCATTTCATGCAAAGATGGCTTAATAAGGGACAGAAATGGTATGGATCTAAGAGAAGCAGATCTTAAAAAGAGGTGGCAAGAATACACAGAAGAACTGTACAAAAAAGATCTTCATGACCAGATAATTGTGATGGTATGATCACTCACCTAGAGCCAGACATCCTGGAATGCAAAGTCAAGCGGGCCTTAGGAAGCATCACTACGAACAAAACTAGTGGAGGTGATGGAATTCCAGCTGAGCTGTTTCAAATCCTGAAAGATGATGCTGTGAAAGTGGTGCACCCAATATGCCAGCAAATCTGGAAAACTCAGCAGTGGCCATAGGACTGGAAAAGGCCAGTTTTCATTCCAATCCCCAAAAAAGGCAATGCCAAAGAATGCTCAAACTACTGCACAATTGCACTCATCTCACATGCTAGCAAAGTAATGCTTAAAATTCTCCAATCCAAGCTTCAGCAATACATGAACCATGAACTTCCAGATGTTCAAGCTGATTTTAGGAAAGGCAGAGGAACCAGAGATAAAATTTCCAACATCTGTTGGATCATCGAAAAAGCAAGAAAGTTCCAGAAAAACATACACTTCTGCTTTACTAGCCATGCCAAAGCCTTTGACTGTGTGGATCACAATAAACTGTGGAAAATTCTGAAAGAAATGGGAATACCAGACCACCTGACCTGCCTCCTGAGAAATCTGTATGCAGGTCAAGAAGCAACAGTTAGAACTGGACATAGAACAACAGACTGGTTCCAAACAGGAAAAGGAGTACGTCAAGGCTGTATATTGTCACCTGGCTTATTTAACTTATATGAAGAGTATATCATGAGAAACACTGGACTGGATGAAGCACAAGCTGGAATCAATACTGCCAGGAGAAATATCAACAACCTGAGATATGCAGATGACACCACCTTTATGGAAGAAAGTGAAGAAGAACTAAAGAGCCTCTTGATGAAAGTGAAAGAGGAGAGTGAAAAAGTTGGCTTAAAATTCAACATTCAGGAAACTAAGATCACGGCATCTGGTCCCATCACTTCACGGGTACATGGGGAAACAGTGGAAACAGTGCCAAACTTTATTTTTTATTTTTTTGGCTCCAAAATCACTGCAGATGGTGATTGCAGCCATGAAATTAAAAGATGCTTGCTCCTTGGAAGAAAAGTTATGACCAACCTAGACAGCATATTAAAAAGCAGAGATATTACTTTGCCAACAAAGGTCCGTCTAGGCAAGGCTATGGTTTTTCCAGTAGTTGTGTATGGATGTGAGAGTTGGATTTTAAAGAAAGATGAGTGCCGAAGAACTGATGCTTTTGAGCTGTGGTGTTGGAGAAGACTTGAGAATCCATTGGACTACGAGCAGATGCAACCAGTCCATCCTAAAGGAAATCAGTCCTGAATATTCATTGGAAGGACTGATGCTGAAGCTGAAACTCCAATACTTTGGTCACCCGATGTGAAGAACTGGCTCATTTGAAAAGACCCTGATGCTGGGAAAGATTGAAGGTGGGAGGAAAAGGGGATGACAGAGGATGAGATGGTTGGATGGCATGACCGACTCAATGAACATGAGTCTGAGTAAACTCGGAGTTGGTGATAGACAGGGAGGTCGGTGTGCTGCAGTCCATGGGGTCACAAAGAGTTGGAAATGACTGAGCGACTAAACTGAACTGAACTGAACCTCTCAAAACTCAAGTCTTATGATGTCTTTATAAGCTGATTCTGGATGACAAATACTTGGGAATGGCAGAGCCATAAGAAGGAATGAGCCTAGGTCCCTAAATCACCACGTAGAAGAAGGCGGCCTACTCAATAGATCAGCATCTTCAAGCTGGCACACGCACAACAAAGAAGCTGTCATTGCATTTGTGCCATTGAATATTCGGGTTATTTTAGCAGCTATACAACTCTGTTAGTTACAGGTAGAGAGGAGATGAACTCAAGTAATAGCTAGATCTTAAATGAGTGATTTACATGGATAATAAATACTATAACAAATATCCAAATATTAGTCATTTTTTGGACGGATGAGATGATCAAATTTACACAAGGTAATTAAAAAGCAAGAGAGTTCCAGAAGAACATCTATTTCTGTTTTATTGACTATGCCAAAGCCTTTGACTGGGTGGATCACAATAAACTGTGGAAAACTCTGAAAGACATGGGAATACCAGACCACCTGACCTGCCTCTTGAGAAACCTATATGCAGGTCAGGAAGCAGCAGTTAGAACTGGACATGGACCAACAGACTGGTTCCAAATAGGAAAAGGAGTACGTCAAGGTTGTATACTGTCACCCTGCTTATTTAACTTATACGCAGAGTACATCATGAGAAACGCTGGACTGGAAGAAGCACAAGCTGGAATCAAGATTGCTGGGAGAAATATCAATAACCTCAGCTATGCAGATGGCACCCCACCCCAGTACTCTTGCCTGGAAAATCCCATAGATGGAGACCCCGGTATGCTGCAGTCCATGGGGTCACTGAGGGTTGGACACGACTGAGTGACTTCATTTTGACTTTTTACTTTCGTGCATTGGAGAAGGAAATGGCAACCTGCTCCAGTGTTCTTGCCTGGAGAATCCCAGGGACGGGGGAGCCTGGTGGGCTGCTGTCTTTGGGGTCGCACAGAGTCGGACACGACTGAAGCGACTTAGCAGTAGCATGCAGATGACACTACCCTTACGGCAGAAAGTGAAGAGGAACTAAAAAGCCTCTTGATGAAAGTGAAAGAGGAGAGTGAAAAAGTTGGCTTAAAGCTCAACATTCAGAAAATGAAGATCATGGCATATGGTCCCATTACTTCATGGGAAATAGATGGGAAAACAGTGGAAACAGTGTTAGAATTTGTTTTTTGGGGGCTCCAAAATCACTGCAGATGGTGATTGCAGCCATGAAATTAAAAGATGCTTACTCCTTGGAAGGAAAGTTATGACCTACCTAGATAGCCTATTGAAAAACAGAGACATTACTTTGCCAAGAAAGGTCCGTCTAGTCAAGGCTGTGGTCTTTCCAGGGGTCATGTATGGATGTGAGAGTTGGACTGTGAAGAAAGCTGAGCGCTGAAGAATTGATGCTTCTGAACTGTGGTGTTGGAGAAGACTCTTGAGAGTCCCTTGGACGGCAAGGAGATCCAACCAGTCCATTCTGAAGGAGATCAGCCCTGGGTGTTCTTTGGAAGGAATGATGCTAAAGCTGAAACTCCAGTACTTTGGCCACTTCATGTGAAGAGTTGACTCATTGGAAAAGACTTTGATGCTAAGAGGGATTGGCGGCAGGAGGAGAAGGGGGCAACAGAGGATGAGATGGCTGGATGGCATCACTGACTCGATGGATGTGAGTCTGAGTGAACTCCGGGAGCTGGTGATGGCAGGGAGGCCAGGCCTGCTGCAATTCACAGGGTTGCCAAGAGTCGGACACAATTGAGCGACTGAACTGAACTGAATGGAATCTTCCATGTGTATTTCCAAATCAGCCATGTAAATATGTTTAGACTATTGGGTTAGTAGGTCTGCCCGTGTTGAAAGAGATACAGAATTCCCAGAGACAAGGAAGTACTCATAATTTTGATGTAGTAAAACAATAAAGATCAAAAGGGCAATTAAAAACTATTGCAAAACAACAACAACAGCAACAGCAATAAACCACCACAGCAGCATCTAAGATCAACAGTTCTCCCAAGTGGAACCCTGTTCTGTATGGCCTTCTTGTCTTCTCTGGGCTTTTATACACATGGCACACCTTATGAAACCAATAGCTTTCAAAGCCCAAAATCAATGTCAAAGGTAATTTTGGGGTGCACAGGAGAGGTGCGCTAGGGAAGCAGGTGGAGTGTCTTGTCCTCTCTGCACCGGTAGAGGGCATCCTGTTGTTTTCACTCTCCTAAATGTGGAGAGGAGGATTCTCCATGTACTTTACTAATACGTGCTTTATACAAAATGTCATTTGAGAGTTGGCAGTGACTTTCTCATTTCCATCTGAGAGGATATGTCACACTCACGTTGTACCACTGCCTCAAGACTCCAGTAATGTGGTTTTGGTCTTCACTGGGTTCAATAATCTTGAATCTCACCTGAGAGTCGCACCTGTCTGCTTATGAATCTGAGAAATATTTACTATAGAGCAGTGGTTGGAAACACTCCATGAGTCAAAGCCCTTTTGGGAGAATCCTGGGACTCATCAGATTCCTCTTTGGTGCACCTCTCAGGTGCATGCATGCACACACATACACACACACAAACACACACTACACATACTTTGATATACATCTCAGCTAGCTCACTAATTCCAGATTAAGCATGCTCCACCCCCTGCCCAACTAGATGGTCTTTGGTCAAGTATTATTCTTAATATCCAGAATGCCCTCGGTTTTGCTTACATTTTATATATAACCTATTTTCTTCCCATTTACCTCCTTTTCAATGATGGATTTAAGTTCAAAATACAAAATCTGTCAGACATTATTTGGAGAGATTCTTCCTTCTTTTGGACTGATCCTTAAGCAGATAGTTCCATGTCTTACTTGTGTTAAAAGATTTCCTTATAGTGATATTAAATGCTTCTGCACATGAAGCAGGCATTTCCTCCTGCTGTTTTGAGATAGCTCTTTTACTTATTGGCACCACATAAGATAAAGTTCTGTAATTGGAACAGAGATTTATGTAGTATTATTGCTGAATGTATGTGTATGCTTCTTTCTGGTGGTGAAAGACCCATGATATAAGACTTCCGTTTGGGGATTGATCTGGGGCCTCGTGTAACATATATGCTGTAATAAGTCACAGCAGATGCTGCCTATTCAGTCTCTGCTGTCCCATGTGGTTCGAGAGTTGATAATTTCGCTCATTCTTTTGGCCTTTGCTATGACTTGTCAGGGACTGAACTCATGTTCATAACTCTGAGAAGTGCTCAGCTGTGAAATAAGTACTGAAAGGATGAAATGCAATTGATACTGAGCCATTGTGATCTTTCAATCCCATGTAAGCAAGAAATAAGTATTTAAAGTGGCCCCATAAATCTTCTTGAGTTTAAAAGTTCATAGATTTAAAATATTTATGGACTGACTTGGGCAGAAAGACCAGGAAAAACATATGTACTGGCTCTGAAGCAGAGCTAGAAACCATTATGGTGTATTCGTGACAAGCTCAGTGGGTCAGTCCAGTGTATCTGTTTCTACAGAAATGAGGACCTTTTAGCATCCAGGTAGGAATGTGTGTTCAAAAGTATAGGAGATGTCAGTTTCAAGATTGATTAAAAAGGAAAGATTGGGTTTCTTTTAAGCATCTGTAGCTAATTTTTTGTGTGTTTGAGCTTAATAGAAGAGGATATTATACTAAAATTCTTGAGGGTTTCTCTAATAGGAAATGGGGTAATCTTACAAACTGAGTGGTAAGAGTTATGCAGGACCCATGGAAGAATATATTGAAAATGCTTGATATTCATTCATTCTTCGTTTATTCAACAACCATTACTGAATGCCTACTACATTCCAGGACCTCTGTTAAACACAGGAATAAGAAAATGAATGACATCATTCTGCATTTAAGATTGTCTCAGTATAGTAAAAAAGACTGATAGGTAATTTAATCATGGTGTGATACATTCTATGACAGATATGCAGAGCATTATTGGAGCACTGAAGAAGTGTTTTTTTCTTATTTTTAGAGGTTAGAAGATCTCAGAGAAGGTGATGTTTTCCAGAATGAGAAGGTGTCTTCTTTCCAGGGGAAAAAGGAGAGGCACCCCAGGCAGCAGAGACACCGCATGCAAAGGTGAAAGTAAAGAATCCTAAGAGATCAGGGACTGGAATGACTTGGTGCAGATGACCTGGGTGGCGGTGTGGTGTGAGATGGGCTGGAGAGGGAGCACACGTCGCATGTATGCCATGCTGACAATGGAGTAATCGGAAGCTAAAGGCTTTAGGGTGAGAAGACAGTGAATATGGAGAAAAGAGCTCGGATCTTTGAGTTAGCTAGGATGTAGAATAACAATAGCTCCCAGATTGACAGAATTCAGAAGATAACAGAGAACAAGGAGGCTAGAATACATTTGCTTCCGTCTTGCACCACTAGATTGATTAACAATTGTATTCACCATAATCAAGAATCAGTTCAGTTCAGTTCAGTTGTGTCTGACTCTTTGCAACCCCATGGAATGCAGCACCCCAGGCTTCCCTGTCCATCACCAGCTCCTGGAGCCTACTCAAATGCATGTCCATCGAGTCAGTGATGCCATCCAACAATCTCATCCTCTGTTGTCCCCTTCTCCTCCTGCCTTCAATGTTTTTCAGCATCAGGGTCTTTTCAATTGAGTCAGTTCTTCGCATCAGGTGGCCAAAGTATTGGAGTTTCAGTTTCAACATCAGTCCTTCCAATGAATATTCAGGACTGATTTCCTTTAGGATGGACTGGTTGCATCTGCTCGCAGTCCAACAGATTCTCAAAAGTCTTCTCCAACACCACAGTTCAAAAGTATCAATTCTTCAGCCCTTAGCTTTCTTTATAGTCCAACTCTCACATCCATACATGACCACTGGAAAAACCATAGCTTTGACTAGATGGAACTTTGTTGGCAAAGTAATATCTCTGCTTTTTAATATGCTGTCTAGGATGGTCATAACTTTTCTTCCAGGGAGCAAGCATCTTTTAATTTCATGGCTGCAGTCACCATCTGCAGTGATTTTGGAGCTCCCCAAAATAAAGTCTCTCACTGTTTCCACTGTTTCCCCATCTATTTCCCATGAAGTGATGGGACCTGATGCCATGACCTTAGTTTTCTGAATGTTGAGTTTTAAACCAACTTTTTCACTTTTATTTTTCACTTTCATCAAGAGGCTCTAGTTCCTCTTCACTTTCTGCCATAAGGGTGGTGTCATCTGCATATCTGAAGTTATTGATATTTCCCCCAGCAATCTTGATTTCAGCTTATGCTTCATTCAGCCTGGCATTTTGCATGAAGTACTCTGCATACAAGCTAAATAAGCAGGGTGACAATATACAGCCTGACTTTCCCAATTTGGAACCAGTCTGTTGTTCCACGTCCAGTTCTAACTGCTGCTTCTTGACCTGCATACATAAGGGACAAGAAATGAGGTTAGGATTGGTAGAGATGATGGTTTCTTTTTTCATGTTTTGTCTGAGATACCTGCGAGTTTCTGTTCTGAATGTACGAAATTTGAAGTAGATGTTCAGTAGACACTTAAATATAGGAAACTTGAGCTTAAGAGGCATAAATTTGGAAGTCATCAGTAGTTGAAGCCTTGGATGTGGGTGAAATTAGAAGGGAAGGTTGAAAAGAGAACCTAAGGTAACATCAACATTTATGGAGGAAAGGCAGAGACAAAAGAATTTTAAGTAATATTGAGAAAAGCCTGCAAGAACATTAAGAGGAAAATAAGGGGTAGCCAAATGAGCCAACAAAGAAGAGTGGCTCATGAAGGCAGCAAGGTTTCATTTGGCAGTGACTCCAGGTGACACAAGGACTTAAAACTGCCCCTAAGATGTGACAACTGAATTGAGCATGTTGGCAAGATCACTTTTAATACAGTCATAGGAGCAAAAGCCTGGGTATAAAAAGAAGTAAAAAGGTTTTCTAAAACTTGATTGGCAGGGGCAAGAGCTTTTAAGACCAGGTTTTTTCATAAGAATGCAACTTAATTAGCTCAAAATTTTGATCAGATAGAGCTCCCATCTCCCTGAGTATCGTGGCTCAATCTTCTGAATATTTCTACCCACCAAGCACCTTTTATTCTAGATTTACTTATAGTAATTTGTATTATAAATGAAATATTTTTCCCAAAAAGGAATTTATAGTGTAGTAGTATAAAACATCATCCACTCCTCAAGAATTCGATACTATACATAGATAGGAACTACTGAAGTTACTAATGTAGAATTCACCTGGACACCTCAGCACAGTAACAGGGTGGGGGTTGTGGTCATTAAGTTGTCGGGTTAGTTTTAAAAGCTAGTTGTGAATGAATTATTATTGACTGGAAACCAAGTAGAACTGTGATGTTGTATGCAATAGCAACCAGCATAGGAAAATAGCTAGTTGGGAATTTATAGATTTAATATTTAAGTTCTTACATGTATGCAGTGGTTCAGCCATTTTTGAGGATTCTAACAGAGCCCCCTGGCCCAGGGATCTTGGTTGTCTTGCCCTTGACAGATGTCTTCACAGTCGTAATTCTCCTTTGAGATTGTCATCATAGCCAACTGCCAGGCTGGCAATGGAGAGACTTTCCCCATCACACCCTCCAATCACTCCTGTCTCCTACTCTCTGCCCCCTACCCATGGGCACAAGACTTCATGAAGTGGAAAGAAGGCCCTCTTCTATTAAAGAGGATTCAGTAGAGAAATCCAAGGACTTCGCACTCAAGGTAAATGTTCTCTGTAGGTTCTTTGCATAAACTCTCACTCAGTGGAGCTAGTTATCAGATCTACTACTTTCTAACATATTTGACAGAAAAGTTCACTGAGTACTGAAATGTTCTGATGGAAAGGTATTAGAAAAAGTGTGCAAGCAATATTTATTATTATTTTTTTCAGTAGGGCTAATGCAAAAAAACATCCTCTCAAAACTTACAGACCACACATTTTGTCCAAAATGAAAATAGCTTTATTATTTTTCCTGATTGTAAAAATAATGCATGTTTATTATTACAAAAACTTGAACACTGTTTGTATGAAAAAGAAGTAAATATAGCGTGAAATCCCAAAACCCACAGGGGCCAAAAGTTTAAAAACAACTCACGTAGTTTCTTTAGTATTTGACTTTCTTGACTAGAGAAATGTCAAAGGATATCTTTTAGCTACTAAGTTTTTGAATATTTGAAATTTGATGATTAAAGTTTGAAATGAAGAAACAAAAGGCAGCTTTTTAATCTCTTACTCAGAATTGAAATCCTGGACCGCACTGTAGCCCTTCTGAATAACTGATCTAAAATGCTCAGGGCAACACATCAAGGACCAGCTGGATTGCTGAGGCCTGGGGGAGAGGCATCAGGGCTCTCACTGCCTGAGGTCTGGGGAGATGTTCTAAGGGAAAAGGGAGTTTCAGTCACCAGAAGAAGGAGCCAAAGACCTGAAGTTTGACTTATTCACTGAAAGGTCACAATCATCTTGTTCATTGTCCCATCCTAGCGACAGGGCCAGCACAGGACTGGACACGGACTCAGTTAAAACCTCTTGATGTAGGACAGGTTTTATCTACTTCACTATTTAGCCCTGGGGTAGTGATGCAGGACCACAAGTAACAGAACAGAAGGCGTCACCAAGATTGAGGTTCGTGTATGGTCGCTGTGCATGTGAGCATGCTTGGTCGATTCAGTCGTGTCCGACTCTTTGTGACCCCATGGACTATAGCCTGCCGGGCTCTTCTGTCCATGGGATTCTCCTAGCAAGAATACTGGAGTGGGTTGCTATGCCCTCCTCCAGGGGTCTTTGGGATCAAACCTGACTCTCTTAGTTCTCCTGCCTTGGCAGGCAGTTTCTTTACTACTAGCACCACCTGGGAAGCCTTTTATGGTCACTAACCTGGAGCAATTATAGGACTAATGAAAATAACCCAGTGGCAGCAAAAGCACGGAACAGCCCACGTGCCAGGAAATAAAGAGATTCTTTTCCCTTATGCCCAGGCTACATCTGGCTGGGGCTAGTTGCTTTAGGCTAATAAAAATTCATAAAGAAAAATGAGAAGTTTTAGCATGCTTTCCAAACTGTGAACTTGTAGAAGCTTGCATGACCCTGCAGAATACCTCAGATGGTAGATAATGAGTTTCGAGGAGACTTCAGGATTTTCGAAGCAGTTTGCAGACCCAGCGCTCCAGGGAAGGAAACGTTTGAGGTCTTTGGATCAAGATTATTTCAGGTCCAGATTAAAGATTTGGGGAGAACTGTAAAATACCCACTAGCTGAGGGAGCCTTGGGGCAGGTGAGGCCTGGCAAGAGAGGCCCAGAGAGTCTAGGACACGTGTCTGTGTCCTTTTCTTAGCAGTATGATAGGATTTCAGCATGTCTCGTGGGAAAGAAGATTATGCATCTTTTCAATTGAGTCACGCTGCCTTTGGGAGCTCAGTTGCTGTTCAATACATGGGCTCATGTGGTCTCATTCTTCTTCTTCCCCAGGAGGTGGGCTACACTTCAGGGCTTCTCTCTTTAAAGTTTCAGCTTTATTCACAGTTGAAGTAGACTGAGGAACCCATCAGCAAGACCTACTTTTGTTTTATCTTGCTGTGCAAAGTTTTAAAATTGATCTAAGACCCATCTGGAAATATTGTCTGAGATTATGTGCTAGTTCAATGGGCTTCCCTGGTGGCTCAGCTGGTAAAGAATCCGCCTGCAATGGGGGAGACCTGGGTTTGATCCCTGGGTTGGGAAGATCCCCTGGAGAAGGGAAAAGCTACCCACTCCAGTATTCTGGCCTGGAGAATTCCATGGACTATTTAGTCCACGGGGTCGCAAAGAGTCAGACACGACTGAGCGACTTTCACTTTTGCTTTACCTAAAATAACAATGATTTATAAAATTCAGAAACTCCCTGGTCCAGTGATTAGGACTCTGCACTTTCACTTGCTGAAGGGTGCAGGTTCAATCTCTAATCAGAGAACTAAGATCCTACAAGCCTTGGTGGGAAAAAACCCCATTCTTCATCAATTCAACAGTACTGAACCTGGTATGTTTCTAGGCTCTGGGAACATGACAGTGGGCCAAAGAGATAAAATCCCTACCCTCATGGAGCTTCTCATCTTGTACAGAAGATGGCAAGATTGAGAACGCAGCTGAAACCAATGAAAAAATCTATTATGAAAGCCTTTTAGTTCCAGTTAAATTTTGGTTTATTTAGTCAATAGTCCTTACACCTGGATTATGTGTTGTCTTGGTTATGTTAAAATGTTTTTTGGCTACACAATTATCTTTCTCTATCAGTATTTTCTTTCATATGCTAATACCTATGATGAATGTATTCTCCATACTCAAATAAATGGACATTTAGTTTTAGGGACTGAAGCAGAAGCAGACAATTATTTCATATATTTGCTAATTGCTCTTCATTTGGTATAGATAGCTAATATTTTGTTTTCTTTTGGCATAAAATTTTCTTTTCCTTGTAGTCCTCCTCAGGTCTTCTTGGCAATGAGATGACAAACTCCCCAGTTATCATTAAAAAAATGAAAATGCTTTTTAAAAAAGATTGGAAAAACCATCTAGTCATTTTTCAGATTGATTTATTGCTTAACAGCAAGGCTTTGCCATAATGGTACTCACTTGCTACAGCTTGAGTGGAAATAAAAAAGACGATTACTTCACTAGTTGAAATGACAAAATGCTAAATTATAAAATGTTAGGGGAAAAATTCAGGCTTTACATTTCCTGGCAATGGATCTATAATTTATTTGAGGGATCAGTATTCTGATCTATAGACAAATGTATTTTGTGGAGGAAAAAACTACACTTCAGTTTCACTGCCCAATTTTAGTGCTCAATTACACTCATATTTTATAAAGCACAGTTTTTGGTCTTCACATATAGTTCCTATAAGGAGCCCTATTCCTGAGTTTTTAATTCTTTTCTTTTTGTCATCTAAAAGTTTTAGCAAACTTTCCTGCCTGGAAGAAATTTTGTCAATCATTTTTCACCCTGTAATATTTTTGTCATAGCTTATCTACAGTTTTTAATTTTTTTAATTAATTCTATTTTAGAGGTATAATTGACAAAACAATATTAATTTCAGGTGTACAATGTAATGATTTGATATTTGTACAAATTGAAAAATAATCACCACAGTAAGACCAGTGAATATCCATTATCATACAGAGTTACAAAATTTTTACTTGTTTTCTTATAATGAGAACTTTCAAGATCTATTTTCCTACCTACTTTCTATCTATAGCTTTTTTAATACTTAAGAGTTGTATATTTCCTGCTGTGTCCCACAGGCTGAAAATGCTATAGAAATGTTTTCTACAATACCTATTCTGAGTCAAATGATACTTTAAGCAATATGCATTTATTTTCAAAGCATTCTTTAAATACATAAGAAAAGATTCTTTTTTTTTTTTTGCATGGAACTGAGAAATACTAATTCAGTTCTTACTGCATTTAGAGCACTATGATAAACTAAGAAATACATACATTAAAGAAATGAGACAGTACTTGTTTTCTCAGAGACAAAAGAAAAAAAGAGCTCACAGATGTGAGCGGAAGTCTAGTTTTAGACTTTAGGTAAGAGATCAAGCCCTGAGGCTAGACTGACCAGCTTCACATCCTGACTCTAGTGTTATTACTGTGGAACCTCTGGTCAGTAATCTTTGCTCTGCCTCAGTTTCATTCTCTGTAAAATGGGATCATAAAAACCTACCTGATTGGGCTGTTATGAGGGTTAAATAAATCAACACACATGCAAAGAATTTAGATTATGTTCTAGAACAGAGTAAGTTCTCTCAGGCAGTTCTTACTATCATGGACTTGGTGTTCCCAAACTGAATTACTCCTTTAATCTAGAGATTTGTCATCTAGTTGGAAAGGTCAAAGAGAACAACTGGAAAGGTTTCACAACCTGGGACAAATTGCGAAGTATGGAGAAGATGTGGCATCAAGATGTTACTAGAGCAAAGGAAGCAGGATCCAATTCAAGAAGGTGGTCAGTAATTGGTAAGAACAGAGAAGGCGATGGCACCCCACTCCAGTACTCTTGCCTGGAAAATCCCATGGATGGAGGAGCCTGGTGGGCTGCAGTCCATGGGTCGCTAAGAGTCGGACATGACTAAGCAACTTCACTTTTCACTTTCACGCACTGGAGAAGGAAATGGCAACCCACTCCAGTGTTCTTGCCTGGAGAATCCCAGAGACGGGGGAGCCTGGTGGGCTGCCGTCTGTGGGGTCGCATAGAGTCAGACATGACTGAAGCGACTTAGCAGCAGCAGCAGAATGTGGTCTCAAAGGATAAGTAAAGTGGGTGAAAACTAAGGACAGGTAGGTAGGGAGAGAAAACATGGCAAGAATAAAGACTCTTAGATTTTTTAGAACCAGAGGCTCTGAACACATTCAAGATGATGTAAAATAACTAGGGCAGAAAGCATGAGCTTTTTAGCTAAAATTCTAAAGTTAGTTGCCCACAGAACCAGTGAGAAAATCTAAAAGTATGACTTCCAGCACACTATGTCATTTGCTACACCAGTATGAGGTAGAATCAGGTCATGTGATCCTTTTGTTGGTCAATTTTCTCCAATGTTTAATTCTTAAAAAAAAATTTTTTAAGGGTTCAAGTAAAAACATCTAAGGAAAACAACAACTCTACGCTTTTTTTTTTTAATTTTAAAATCTTTAATTCTTACACGTGTGGTAAAATAATTCTCTTCCTGGGACACACACAAATGTGTTTTTATTTCTAAAATTTTCCACAAAGATGACAGGATTTTCCATGTTTTAATTTAAATCACTGCATGTTTTCATTGAGGTAAAATATACCTCTTACATTCTTTTACTCCAGCGATTTTATAATTTATGACTGTAATAAGTCTTTTTGTTTCTTCATAGATTCTACTTCCTTCAAATAGACTTAGGGGAAAGTAAAAAATGCTTTGTACTTGATGGATTTATTAACTATTCTTGACAGTTATTAGAACAGCTGTAATCTGCTTCTTTTAAATTCAAAAGTTGTTGATTGACTTTTGGAAAGAACAGCCAGGAAGGTAAAAGTATTTAAAAACCTCATGATATGTCTTCAGAAGTTTGAAAGTTACGAAAACTAGGCTAATGGTATTTTTAAAAGAGAAGCATAGCTTTGCTCTAGAAACATTTTTGGTTTTCTAATAGCTTCTTGGTTCATTTTCTCAGTGTTACTAGGATGAGTTCAACAGTTTCTATTATTTTCTTTTCTGAACTTGCTTTTAAAAAAAACCGGGAGAATGCCTCAGGTGTCCCCACTCTGCTAGATTCTTCTTGAAGCAAACTGTTCGTACATAACTATGCTCCCAATTTCTTTCTTGGGGCAGGAGCTCCAAAACCTTCTTAAGAGAAGCTCTCTTAATTATCCTACTCAGTATATACCTGTCTTAAACCTACTTTTTACTAACCTGGTCTTCTTCCAAGATCAAAACGTTGTAGAACTCGCCCACTCTCTCAAACCACCTATTTACATTTGTTCTTGTGAAACTACCATTTGAATTTCTGTGACTTTTGAAAAGCTGGACTGGACAGCAGAGGTCAGGGGCTCCCTGACTACCAAACCGCTAAAAGTAGTTAATTTGGAACCTGAAGTCAGATGGGCAAAATGGAGAAGAGAGTCTAACACTTGTCATGGGGTAGCAGGTCTGTATGCTGTCTGTTGCGAAGGCAGACATCTTCAGGGTGTTCATTAGGCTAGGTTATCAAAGTCTGAGGTAGTGTGCCTGACTGTGGTGAAGACTGTGCAGTCAGATTGCCTGGGTTCACACCCCAGCTCTCCCAATGTTCCCAGTGCCTACTGCTCTGCAGTGACCACCCTGAAGACAATCTTGTATAATTGTTACCTGTCCTGTTTCTAGGCACTGACTAGGCTCAATTAGGGTTTCTTTTGAGGTCTCTCAGTAAGGGACTGGGACTGGAGTAATCTCAATGGCTTTGTAACTCACATGTCTGTCTGTTCATTTGGCTGAGGGTTGGGTCCTTACTTGGCATCATCAGCAGAACCACCCATACCTGACCTTCCATGTGACTTGGGCTTCCTTATAGCATGGCTGCTGAGTTCCAAGGATGATTATCCCAGGAGAGGGCCAGGTGAAAGCTGGAGCTCCTTTAACGACCTCGAATGAAGGTCATTAAACCTCATCTGTGTTGTTTCATCTGATTTCATCTCGAATCAGAAGTTTAAGTTATGTAACATCACTTCTGCTGGATTATATTCATTAGAATCACGTCACTAAGTCTAGCCTATATGCAAGAGGAAGGCAATTAACTCTGTTCCTCAATGGAAGGAGTGTAAAGGAATTTGCCGGTGTGTACTCAAACAAGTATAGCCACTTATTAGCTGGAAGAATTCTCTGTTGTTGGTTTCTGGTTTGTAAAACAAGGACAAAGAGGATAACTTACCTCCCAGTTTTTTGTGAAGATTAAACAGGAAAAGAACCAGTACCTGGTACTCAATATGTTTAAGTTTAGAACATCTCAGGTGTCTTATGTAGATCAGAATGCTGATGGTGCCATCAATGATAATGTCGTTTCAAAGCAAGATACAGTTACCTTTTCAGTCTCTACTGGTGGCATTTGACAAATAGCACTGCCTGTGGTTCTTATGCCTGTGGGGACAGTTACTATATATGGTCTGAATTCTTTGGATCACCTCATTTTAGTGACAGTTTCCAGATATAGGTCAGTCCATTTAAACCTGGCCCCATTTATGGCAACTTATTTCCTTATTGGATAAAATAGAAACATGAATAACAATTACCATGTCTACATTGCTTTCAACACCTTAGCCAAGTAATCCTCACCTCACCCAGTGAGTAAGTTAGGATGAGCACCCTTCCCTTCTTGGGATGAGGAAACCAGGGCGAGGGTCAAATGGCTTGTTCTGAATTTTACAGAGACAAGAACCCAGCTGGAGTGAAGGAGGGCCTGATTCTCTGTCCACTCCAGGATACCGAAATAACATACAGATGAACACATTGTCACTGATCATTCTATATTCATATGTATTGTTGTTCAGATATTAAAAAATCTTGTAAATAAAAATACATACACATACACACGTAGTTGAAATTTCTTTTTAAACTATCTTTTATTTTCTGTATCAGAGACTTGGCCAGTGTTTACTTAGCATAACATGAAACTGAGTTAGCAAATATTAAAAAATCTTTTAAATAAAAGCACACTTTGCTACTCAGTACACTTTTCTCCTTTTCGGTCAGATTAATATTTTCCAATATTCTTGGGTATCCCAACTTTTTTTTATCCAAGGGAGAAGGAACAATGAACACTCCTACTCTTTGCCAGCCGGTGCCTGCAGGCTGGCTTCTAGTTGTTATTCCCCGCCGGCCCGGTACCCCTGGCCTGCCCCTCCAGTAATTATATTTGTCGTTTGATGTTAATAAATTCGGGAGTAAACAATGTAGAAGGGCCGTGCCTTCCGTGGGCTGAGAGGGACGCCTCTTCCTCTCCCTCTTTTCCACTGCTTGCCCCGTGCAGGCAGGTCCTGAGGCCGAGGCTGCACCCGTGCTCACCGGGGGGCGCTGTGCCTTCGGCCCCGAGGCGGCCGGAGGTGAGCCGGCTGGGAGGCGGCGGCTCCGGGTTCTGCCGGCTCGCCGAGGGGCGAATCCCAGGCTGCGAGGTCGGCGCCCCCGCCCCTCGGCCGGCCCCTTCGCCCGCGTGGGGGAGAGGGGAGTGGCCGGGCGCCTCCCGCCGCAGCGCCGCACTCCGCAGCGGCCGCGCACTCTGCAACTGGCCGCGCACGGGAGCCCCGGCCGCGGCGCTTGGAGGCGGTGTGGGAGCGCGGGCGCAGGGGCAGCAGTAGCCGGGCAGCAGCCGCTAGCAGCATTCGCCGAGTAGCCGCGTGGGAGCCCCGCAGCCTCACAGAGGGCCAGCGTCCCGGAGCGCACCGGAGAGGGTGGACGACGAGGAGGCAGCGTGGCGCTCGGCGAGGTAGCGCGAGCGCTTTCCCTCTTCCCCCTGCCCTGCCCGCTCGGTCCTTTGTGCCCGCGATCCCCCGTGGTCCTGACGCAACCCGCGGAGCGCGGGGCAGCCGGGTCTGAGGTCTCCCCTGCCGGGCCGGGCGGCGGTGCGGCTCTTGCCGCACCGCGACCCTGGAGGTCGCGCAGGGTGGTCGCGACTCAGCAGTTGCTTCGGGGGCGATGGGAGAGTAGAGGGCGCTAAACTAAGTTGCTCTCACTTTGCCCCATCCCCCTTGTACCTGTGGGCAAAGTGGAATCCAGGTCTTCCTGGTGTTCACCTACACCCCCTCCATCCCCCTGGTGCACAGCTGTTTCCTGGCCCCCTGGTTCTATAGAAGGAGGCGGGGTGGCCTCCTCCGGGAAGGAAAGCAGAGGGAGAACAATGGGGCGTCCTGGGGAGTGGGGTTCAGGTGCGGCGTGCCCCGGCGGCTGGGGAGAAAGGGCCCGGGACCCGATGGGGCGTCCTGCGCCTGCAGCTGTGCTCTGCTCCTTTGTTCCACCGCAGCGGAGGGGGCTGCCCTGGGTCTCGTTTCCTGCCCGGGATGGGATTGATTCACCGTCCTGGAGAGGGAAGGGGAGGGGGCGGGGCAGGAATGGAAGCCAGTTTAGGAGCGGGCGTCCTGGAGGGTTCTTGCTGGGGCGGGGAAGAGGGTTGGGGAGTGGGTGATGAGAGAGAGTGGGGAGTTGATTACAAACACCCAGCATTTTGTCCAAGGGCTTGCTGTGTGGGTTTCTGGAGCTTATTTGGAATGCTTTGTTCAGACTGCGGCCGAGCGTTTATTGCTGCAACAAGTTGTGTACTTCCTTGAGTTCTAGGCGTTCTCAGTGTTAGTTTGTTGAAATCAAATCTTCTTAATTAGAATGGAAGACTTTTTTCCCCCCGCTGTAAATCAGAGTATTTGTGTGCATATATGTGTCCGTGTATCCGTGTTTGTAGCTAGTATGTATTGACTTGAATGGGTAGGGAGCAAATTTTATAGCATTGATTTTGACACAGTTTTCTCCATTGTAATATAACAAATTTCCAGGAATATTGGAGGAGGGAAACCATCAGAAAATTAGACATTGCTAAATAAATGAATCAGGTTAGGTAACACCAGCCTGAAAAACCCTTTACAGTCTTTCCCAGAAAACACATCATACACACCACTCTTTGGGCTTTGAGTTGAGGAGTCATGACTTCTGTGCTTTCACTGCCATAATGTGGGTCTTCTGGACTTAGAGAGAGAACAGTTAGCATTATGGTGAACAGGAATCTTTTTTTAGGGGGAGGTAGAATTGAATGTAAGGTGTTGGGCATATGTTAAGTGACCCTTTCCTAGATTGGAATCAAGAGGCCCAAGAGGATTGGCTGGCCTCCCGGGGGGAGTCAGAGGATTGAATGATGCGTGTTTTTTGAATGGAGTATTCCAAGTGAAACCATTTAGGGGGGAGGCTGACATTTCCAGGCATTCATGGTTTGTGCCTATGGGACCCTGGTGGAAAGATCCCAGAGTTGTACTGAAGGTTAGAATTACTGTGGGGATAGTTCAGGAGACATTCAGTTATAGTTGTCTGGCTGCAGGCAGGGCTGGGAAATGACGCAGAGCTGCTGCTTTGAGACGTCTGAGGGCTCGCGGTAAACTACCCCATTGGCTATTCATTTGAAGACAATCAAGTTGGAAAGTCTCTTAACCTTAGAAGGGGGATGAGAAACTTACCCCGGGGGAGAAAAATGTTTCCTGCCCACTCAGTGGTAATGGAAAAGAGCTGTACCAGCTACTAGGATGTGGTCAGATTTTTAGGCCAGGCTGAAAAGCAGTGGGATTTGTCCTCAGGAACCATTATGATGTGCAGCTGAAGTGGGATGCTGTCCAAGCGTCAAGCTGTTTGTCGTTATAACTCACACACTGCTTGGCAAAACATGGTGCCATGGGCAGTGAACAGAGGGAGACTGCCTTCCTTACTGTTGTCTTGGCATTTGGGGCTTTTTGTTTATGTTGTGAATTGTTTTATAAAATAGAGCACAGTTGGATTCCTCCCAAGTACTCTTTGGAATATACATTAACAAAATGCAAAGTGTAAGACTGTCACTGCTACCGAAGACATGGATGGCGGATGCTCTTAAATAGCTGGTCTCTGGCCACAGGCCATTCGATGGATTTCCCATTGTATCATGAGGCTGGATACAGGCTGCACCCTCTTCATGGGATGGGATGAATCATCACTTTGTTAACCCTGGAGTTAAAGAGCGTTGCTCTCCCTGATTGCTTCAGTTATGCAAAGCATCCAGGAGCTTCTGACATCAGTGGGAGGGAGTGGAGATGGGTGGGAGTGGTATCTGGCCAAGAAGGGAATCCTCAGCGGGTAGGATCCATGTTTTTAATACTTGTTCTCCTTTTGGGTGAGATTCTTCTATTGTCCCCCTCCCTGCTGCTATTTCTCATTTTTCTGTTGTGCTGGGTCTTCATTGCTGAGTGGGCTTTTCTTTCATTGTGGAGAGCAGGGGCTACCCTTTGTTGCAGTGCATGGGCTTATCACTGCGGTGGCTTCCCTTGTGGAGCGCAGGCACCACGTGCATGGGCATCAGTAGTTGAGGCTCTAGGGCTTTGGAGCGCAGGCTGAGTAGCTGTGGTGCACGGGCTTAGATGCTGTGTGAAAAAGTGGGATATACCCTGACCAGAGATCTTACTGGTGTCCTCTGCATTGCAAGGTAGATTCTTAACCACTGGACCACCAGGGAAACCCCCTTCTACTATTTTCAATGGACACTTTGATTTTACGCTATCATTTAGTATTTAGTATGTGAAAAGGGTTTTATATGCATTATTCTGTTAATCCTCACAACTTGATAAAGTGGGTATTATCTCCATTTTAACTTTTGAAACTGAAGCCTAGGGGATTTGGTAACTTGCTTAGTTGTGTAGGTATCTAGTAAGTGGTGGAGGTGAGATTTGAGTTCTAATCTCTGATTCCAAGTTCCGCAGTGTATGGTGTGATTATCTTTTAATACTGGGAATGACAGCAACTTGATTATCTATTTGATTATGCTTAGTCTCTCAGTGTCCAACTCTTTGTGACCCTTTGGGCTGTGGTCCGTCAGGGTCCTCTGTCCATGGGATTTTTTAGGCAAGGATACTGAGATAGGTTGCCATGCCCTCCTCTAGGGGATCTTCCCAACCCAGGGATCAAACCTGAGCCTCCTGTGTCTCCTGCATTGCAGGTGGATTCCTCACCTGCTAAACCATCAGGGAAGCCCAGGTATGTATTTGTTTAGCCATTTGCAGATTTGATGTCACTTTCATGTATCTTACCATCATGTATTCTTTCAAAATCCACTGTGAGATAGGTTTGAAAGGCTAGATTAGTGACAACTCTTCAAACTGTTTTGTTAAAAAGCTTTGCTATTTGATGGCCTATGTTAATAAACTTTAAGTGAATGAAATACATGAAAAAGTTAGGCTGCACATTTTTAAAAATAAGTGTTTTGTTTTTTGGCAGGGGGAACATTTAAAGGTAGTGGAATGGAGTAGATCTTATAGTCACTTGATATTTATTGAAATCTATTTTAGCCTGTTTTTCTTCCAGCCTTTATTAGAACACTGCACTTTGCTTCTTTACTGAGACCTAATGCCAGCATGTCTTTTTAGAAGAGGAATAAGGAGGAAAGGAATGTGATTCTAAAGAGGAAGTGGGACATCAGAATTGGAGTCATACACAGCAGCAGGCCTTAGATTTTCCCAGCACTTGATTTTTGTCCTGGCAGTCGCCTTTTACAGAAGACATTCTTCCTTAGGGAAGTGTCAAGGGTCTTTCTTTACAATATCCTCTGAGATCATCACATTTCTGAGCTCTGTGGGAACACACATTCCACAGGATTTCTGTGCTCATCCTGTCCCCACAGGGGAAGGGAAGGGAAGCTTAGGCATCCACGTGAGAGGGGAATGGAAGTGGTATCCGTCCTTGGGGTGGGGAGTGAAGTATGGTGCTGGACTGGAGGCACCTAACCTTGACCTAGGAGACATCTGAGTGCAGGAGCAGAGTGGATTTGAACGCTTGGCATCATCAATTGCTTATGGACTTCTCAGAATGCTCCTGGGCAAGTGGAAAATTCAATATTGGTTTCTATTTGTTGTTGTTGTTCCTAAGAGAAGACTGAAGACTGAAAGTTCTACCTTTACTTGTTTAATTATTTCAAGCTGGGACATCATTTGGGGTCTTCAGAGACTGTAGTAGAAGTGCAGTAAGTTTTGTCTCCTGAGGCCATTACATTCCCATCCACTGGATATTTAGAGGGGATGCACACACATGGGCTGCTGAGTGCTAACTGGGAGCACCTTCCATACCAGCTAAGAGGGATGAAGGATGCTCTATCACCAGTCTTAGGTTTCTTTTCAATTGCCAGTGTCTTCATCAATTCATATCTTATTAAGCACACAGCTGATGTAGGGCTGTGCATTAAAAAAGAGCAAAGGAAATCTACTGTGTATCAGAGGATGTACAGGGCAGCTCAGTGCACCCAGAGAGTGGATGTTGGTAATGAAGAAAATGACTGTGACAGTTGTGGTGATCAACGCTTGCTGCTGAGACAAAAGCTGAGAACAAACAAAAGTGTGAGAGTGGGAGGACCCAAGCCCAGCGCCTGAGCCTTGGTTTTGTTTCCTCCAACTTCTGATGGTGCCAGAGGATTGAGTCTCTGAACACCTGCCTCTGAAGGCTGGACTGGTAAGGAGCATCTTTCTTGTGAACTTGCTGCCTGAGGAGAGAGGACTGTATCCTTTTTTAGACCCTGAGGATGTATAAAGTACCATCCCATGGGAGAGGGTGTTGCATTCCATGGTTGGCCCTGCTGTCCAGCAAGTCCCTCCTGCTTTCTTCCCTGCTAACATCCCACCATTCCTCATCTTGTGTTCAGCCCCACTGAGGCTGTTCATAGACTTCAGGCCTATTTGCATTGTGGACAGGAAATGCCAAGTCACCAAAGAATTGTAATATATTTTGCTACATGACATTCATGCTGCTGTCCATTAAGCATTGGGTACTTGTGCTGTGTCAGGCTGCGTTCTGTATTCTCCATAGCCTGATTCATTTATTCCTCATTGTTCTTCTTTAGTAGGAGGTATTTGTAAATGGGGGGTTGAGTAACTGGCTCAGGCTAGTAGAGATCAAACCCAAGACTGTGTGCTTCGCCCTCTTCCTCTTGGTGCAGTGCTCTTGGAAGCCTTGAGGAGTGAGTTGTATGGAGTTAGAGAGCGAGCCCCCCTGACAGTGTCTGTCCGTCCTAGATAGCTTCCTTTGTCCCCTGGAGTCAGGGCTCCTGTGTCCTTGACTGGACTAGTGCTGGGAGAGTTGGTTGAAATGCTTCTGAGTTTCTCCTTTTTTTCCTGTGTCTTGTGCTTGGCTCTCCTGCATTGTTCTCCTCTCTCAAGTGAGGGAGAGTTGGTGAAACAAACCGAGGAGCCAGCCGTGCCTGGTGATCTTTCTCATCCTCTCCTGATCACCGCCTTCTCTGTGGGAGTTCACTGGCCTTCTGGGAGTTTTCCGGGGCTTTGTCTGATCTCTGGCCTCCAGTCTCTGTGGGCACAGTTATGCTGCTGGGCATCCAGTTGGAGCTCAGGGTCTCATGCATGTGGGTAAACTGTGGGAGTACCATTGCAGAGCTGGAACTTGGGGCGTTAAGACTTTGGACAAAGAAAGGAAGAAAAGAATTGGTATGAAATGCATTCTCGTCCAAGATAGGCAGTTTTTGAAGTTGAAGTCTAGAGGTAAATGAAAATGGATATTCCTTCTTTGCTTAGCAGATAAACCACAACATTGAGCTTTACAAACACCAGGTGCCTGGCTTTCGTAGATAACTTGGAGGGGCCAGGAGGAGACCAAGTCTCTGCTTTCCAGAGACTTCTGATCAATCCTGCATGCACTCAAAATGCCTTGAAATTACACAGATGGCTTCATTTTGCTGTGTTAAAATGAAGATATTCAGAATTGTACTTTAGAAGTTTTAAAACTTGTTAAAAAAAAAAATACATCCTTGAAGAGACTTTAGAAAACTGCATTGAAAGGACAATGGAATGGAGCAGGTTATTCATTGTTGGTTTTGTTATTGTGTGTGTGCATATTGAACACTGCTTGTTTTCACTGGCTTCATGAAAACATTTTCTGCACACTTCCACCAGAAGAGAAAAAAACAAACCAAAAACCTTGGTTGAAGAATTCCCACTGGCCCTACTGACTTTTGCCAGTGTACACCTTCTCTCTCTTACCCTGGTGCTCATTTCTTATAAATTCTGTATTAGACTCTGAAGCACTGTTTGCAGTGTTCAGATTGCAAATAAGCCCGGTTCCTAGCTGATCATTTTTTCCCCTTGAAAGTGCTTCGAAAGGATCATCACTCTTTTATTCATTTTATAAAGTCCCTGTCTAAATGCTTTTAGGAAAAGTTTAATTTTTATGAACATAGGGCTTAGGCCAGTTTGCATGGCTTTTTTTTTTTTTTTTTGGCAGCCCTCATGCAGTCTAATTACAGTTGTAATACACTGACCACAGTTTTGATTTACTTCTTATGTGGTGAGCCATCTAGTAAAAAGTTCTCACTTGCTTGAAATCTTCAGGGTGTTGAGAGGCATTCATAAAAATATATGAACCACCACACTGGGTCAGATTCAGGAATCTACTTTCTGCCATAGCAGAATACTAAGTATTTTGTGACAGTGGAAGAGGGGACTGTATAGCTTTCATAGATCTTGGGGCAATCTCTTTAGCACCCATAATTGTATAATCTCTTAAAAACCTGTCGTCCTTGTACTTAAATTCATATATTCAGATTCTTGAATTGTTTATTTGTATCTTTTGTTGTAAACATTTCACACCTTCTTTAAAGGCAGAACTTGACTCTTTTGGTGTTTTGACTTCAGATGTTTAGTTTTTGGAATGGTAGAGTGGTAAAATTGAAAGGGCCTTCAGGCCACCCCCGTAACCCCTTCCATGTATCTGAGAACTGCCCAGGCTCAAAAAGTTACCCAGGGATACATCTGTCACTGGACTCCAGATCTTTGAACTCCTTGCTCAGTTTTCTTTCCAGGGGAGTCTTACTCTCTCTCCAGATCCATCAAAATCCAACCTTAGGGCCCATTACCTAAGTAGTTGATCCTGTGTCTGTGCTAATAGCATTCTTATAGTCATCTTGACTTTGGATTTCGGAAGCATCACTGACTTCTCTAGTTTCTGTGACTTTTACATCCGTCCACTCAGTTACAGTGTCTGGCTGAGTGTTGCCTTTTATTTTCAAATCCCTAAGTCTATTCTGGTTCAGGCCTTTAAAAGGCTGGGTTACCAGAATGCAACATTTCCTAAAGGGTGTTGTTCCATGAAAAGTTGGTAGATGTGAGTGTAAAAAAGACTTCTTTGGCCAAGTAAGTATTGGTTAAACAACATTTTGAGTAAGTTTCTTTAAATAAACTTAAAACAGTTTCCTCTTTGCAGAAAGCCTTATCGGGGGCTTTTATTTGTGACTGTGCACTGTGGATCTCCAAGAGGAAGATGGGGTGTGCACAGGTCCCAGCTTATGTGACCAGTGTTCCCCTTTGTGGCAGGATCACTTTGTAGGTAACTCTGCTGGAGTTACTACATTGTACTGTTTCTAGATCTGTCACTGTCTGGCTTTCCATGGGACCATGTGTTACTTGGTTCTCGCTCAGATATTTCTTTTGCTTCTCTGCCTTGTTGTTCTGGATCTTTCCTTTCTCCTGGAAGCCCCTCTCCACCTGTCACACCTACACATCTGTCACAATCCAGTTTCCCTGAGCTGGTAGCATTTACTGTTTCACAGCTTACAACAGTGAAGATATTTGAAACAAAGCATTGGAAGTAACACTGCACACCCATAATAGTTAAATTACTGGAATTCACACCAAATGCCATGTTCTGTCTTTGTGTCAGTTGACGTGTCAAATGCGTGTTGCATTCTTCTCTCTCCCTCCACATGGGTTAAACTGCACATATGTTCTCCAAGCATGTGGCTTGTTTATGTATTTATTTTTTATTTTGTGTTATTGGAATTACATTCATAATAAAAGTTTAGGGAGAATTGATATCTTTAGAGTCTCATGGCTTCCCATCTGCAACCTAATATATCTCTGTATTGATTAGGTCTTTATGTCCTTCAATGAAAGGACATAGAAGACCTAAGTAACTTTCATAATTTTATGTGTAAAACTTTTTCACAACTTCTGTTAGATTGGTACCAAGGTGCTTTATGGTTTTTGTGGTCATCATGAGTGGAATCGTTTAACACATTTCTGATTGGTGTCTCTGGTATACAGGAATGGGATCAATTTTGTATTTGTTTATTGATGGGTTCTTGACCAAGTTCACATTACAACTGGTGTTTGCTATGGGAGCCTGGAGTCGGGTGGCTTTTCTAATAAAAGTGTGAAATAACTAACAGCCTGTCATGGAAATGTCATAACTCACTTCTATTTAAAAATTCTGTATGATACTTTCAGAAGTAAGGGGAAGGGGTGATTATTGGTTGTTTAATGCATTCATGTATTCAGGCATCAAATGTTTGGGTGCCTAGTATGTCCTCGGCACGGTATTAGGTGCTGAGTAACAGTGAGCAGAGCAGGTATGTTTCTGTTCTCGTGGAATGTGAGGGGAGAGACGCTGCAGAAGTGAACACAGATATTTATGACATGTTTGTGAATTGTGATATTTGCTATGAAGGGAAAGGACAGGATACTGAGAATAAGAAAGATGGGGAGGGGAGGCTTTGGCTTGGGGGCGGAGGGAGGGCCTGCCTTAGGAAGCAGGCATTCATGCAGCTGCTTGATGTACCTCTCCGGGAAGAGAAGGATGGTGGAGTTTTCCAGGCAGTGAAAGTGGGCCCAGAAGCCCTGAGGTGCAGTCCTGCTTTAATGATAGATTGATGGAAATGTTAGTAATCAATGATTTAAAAAGTTTGACTTCTTAGTAAGTCATCATCATAGTAAGTCATCAGGAAGATCCCCTGGAGGAAGGCATGGTAACCCATTCCAGTATTGGAGTTCTCTTGCCTGGAGAATTCCATGGATAGAGGAGCCCGGGAGGCTCTATGGGGTTGTGAGGAGTCAGACACCACCGAGCGACTAACACACCCTCACCATCATAATGGTATGTAATAGTGTTTAAGTTATGATGGCATAAAAATGTTTAGTTTTGGTCAGTGTGTTCCCCTTCCTTCTCAAATGAAGCCGCCCAGGTAAAGAGAGCACTGCCTGTGTGATGGGGCTTGAATGGGGCTACTGCCCACCCCCAAGCCCCTGCTCCACCCCTTGAGCGCTGCCGCTGCCCTGGTTCCTAGTGGCTGCTGGGCACACTAGCGTCCTGGGCTCTGCCCTGTTGGACTGAGTTTTGCTCTGCGGTCTGGAGAAGCCCTATCTCTCCTCCTGGGAGTAGGGCCATCTGTGGCTGTTCCAAGGTCTAGGGTCTCTCTCTCCCATTTCCCTCTGGCCCCTTCTCTAGACACGCAGAGGGCTCTGTTGTGACAGAGTGGGGTGGGGGTGGGGGACTCTGGTCTGAGTCATGCACACTTGATTCCACTGCACACTGCACACTTCAGTTGCAGCTTTTTGGTCTTTGAGGCTTTGTATCTGGGCCAAGTGTGTCAAGGTTTGGTTCTCCCTTACGTGGTGATAACCCTCACTCAGTGAGAGGCAGTGTGGTTCAATTATTATAGACTTCACTCTGGGGAAAGTACTGGCTTTGAAACCTGACTCTTCCGCTTAGAAGCCCCTGTCCACGTCCTGGGGCACATAGCTTAATCTGTCTCTGCCTCCATTTTCTCATCTGCAACATTTGGATAATAGTAGAGCCTTCTTCCTTGAGTTGTATTAAGAATTCAGTGAGTCAAAATGTGTATAGAATAGTGTCAGGCACAGAGCAAGTGCTTGGTATAAATGTTGGTTGCTACTCCTTAGTCTTTCCTGAAAATGGATTTCTGGGGTTCTTCCTCCTTTTCCCCCTCTAGATATTCAGATTTGTTTGACTCTAAGTGGTGCATATATGATATGATATGGGTCTCTAGATACTCCTCTGAAAAATGTATAGGAAGAAAGATGACAAAGAAACCAAAGTGTTCACAGTGATCATGTTAATTTAGTAGATTGGGATGGGTTGCTTTACAACCCTACTTATTTTCCATGTTTTCTGTAATCTGGTTATGTTATCTCTGAACTAATAATAATACACAAAAGTCTTATAAGAAAGATCAGGCTGCTGTTGCCCAATGATTCCCTCAAGTAGGGCAGAAGAGGGTGGGATGCCTGGGGTCTGCCTATTTTGATTGCAGTTCACAGGTGCAGGAGTTTCCTACGTATGCTTATAGTTGCAGGAACACACCGTATTTAATACAAGTCTTCAGCAGAAGTATCCCTAAACGTTAGAAGATGGGGATGTGGGACCTTGTGAGGCTCCTCTGTCTTTGAGTGTTTCTTTTTCTGTCGTCATTTTCCCTTTTTGTCTCTGGCTGCACTCCCAGAGTGGGCCTCTGGCCATCTGTTACTCCCTTTGGTCTCCTCTTACTCCCCTCCCTTTGAAAACCCGCTCCTTTCAGTGACCTCATCTTTCTCCTTTACTTGTTTGTCACACGGAAATGATGCACACATTTCTACAATTCAAAGTAAAGACTAAATTTTATTATTTTTAATTGTAAAAATAAATGTAACTTTCACCCTCAAAATCTAAATTAAGTTGCCTTTTATTTATTCATATCTAGAATTAACTAACTTTGTAGCTCACTAAAGGCTGGGGGAGTGGTCTGTGTTCTAAGTCATTTCAGTTGTGTCTGACTCTTTGTGACCCCATGGACTGTAGCCCGCCAGGCTCCTCTGTCCGTGGGATTTTCCAGGTGAGAATACTAGAGTGGGTTGCTGGGGGTGGTTGGTCTTTGATTTCCTAAATCAAAGCACTGAGAATCTTGGAGGACTTGGAAAATTGAGGGAATGTTGAAGTTGAATTTTTTCTCTTTCCTTATTTTACTTAGGGTCATCTCCATGGCCCCCATCTTGTTATGTCTCAGAAGTTTTAAAGTTTTCCAAGCTGAAAGAGCAAAATCCTGGAAAATTATTGTTGTTCACTAGCTAAGTCGTGCCTGACTCTTTGTGATCCCATGGACTGCAGCACGCCAGGCTTTCTTGTCCTTCACTATCTCTCGGAGTTTGCTCGAACTCGTCCATTGAGTCGGTGACGCCATCCAACCATCTTATCCTCTGTCGCCCGCTTCTCCTCCTGCCCTCAATCTTTCCCAGCATCAGGGCTTTTTCCAGTGAGTCTGCTCTTTGTGTCAGGTGGCCAAAGTACTGGAGCTTCAGTTTCAGCATCAGTCCTTCCAATGAATGAATATTCAGGGTTGAGTTCCTTTAGGATTGACTGGTTTGATATCCTTGCTGTTCAAGAAACTCTCAAGAGTCTTCTCCAGCGTCACAATTCAAAAGTATCAGTTCTTTGGCGCTCAGCTTTCTTTATGGTCCAACTCTCACATTTGTACATGACTACTGGAAAAGCCATAGCTTTGACTATATGGACTTTGTTGGCAGAGTGATGTCTCTGCTTTTTAACGCTGTCTAGGTTTGTCACAGCTTTCCTTCCAAGGAGCAGGTGTCTTTTAATTTTGTGGCAATAGTCCATCCGCAGTGATTTTGGAGCCTAAGAAAATAAAATTTTCTGGAAAATTGCCAAAATACATCTTTAGAAGGAGAACTTGGCCAAATTTGACACGTTTCCTCAAAAGCCTGTTGATTTTAATTACTTTTTTAAAAAGTTCAGTGAGCTTCACAGTTTTCCTTTCATATGTCCCTTCTCAAATAATTGTGAGTGGGGAAATGGGCTTTTCTGCTAAGTTTGTTTTATCTACAGGAATTTATTTTTAAGCAGTGGCATGCTGTAAATATCTCAAAATGATACTGACACGAATTTCAAAGGAAATGTGGCAGCAGTGTTGCCTGGTATCAGCAGAGTAGCTCTTTCTTTGAGAAATATTGCTAATTTCAGCGATGTTTCACAGTCAAATATAAAATCTAGTTGAGGGGATTTAAATAAAGGGATGCCTTCCTATACTTTACCCCACAGTTGTTAATGTTTTTCATCTCCAACCACAATGTCTGATTTGAACATAACGTAAACATTTAATGTGTTCTTTCTCTGGTATAAGGAAGTCTAGTTTACTTATGGTGAAATCTGGATTGATAGATTGGGTATAAGGAATCCTCCTGCTAATGCAGGAGACCTGGGTTCCATCCCTGGTTTGGGGAGATTTCCTTAGCGAAGGGAATGGCTACCTATTCCAGTATTCTTGCCTGGAGAATTCCATGAACAGAGGAGCCTGGTGGGCTACAGTCCATGGGGTCACAGAGAGTCAGACATGACTGAGCCACTAACACGCATAACTGGGATTTAGTATTTACTTTTCAAAGGGATTCATCAGAGGAATTCTTAAAAAGGAAACAACATATATGCTACTACTGAGTAAGGCAGCAGTTCTGAAAGGTCTGTATTATCACTGACCCACTAGGCATGGACAAGATCTTATAGCTTGTCTGTTTCACTTTATATACACCAATACATCAAGGAAGAGAAATTTGTTGGATTTAGCTGACGCATGCCAAGGGGATGACGTGAGTTGTTTGAGAGATAGTGGTCAAACTGTCAGCCAAATCCTTAATATTTGCCATTTCTTGATAATTTAAAATAGAAACAGAAAAATGTAGGTAAAATGCAACAGGAAACTATTTCATATCTCATGGACTTTGGGATGAAAGGGTTGACAGCTTCTTTCCTTGGATGGGAAAGTGCCCCTTCCTTACCTGTTAGTCATCACCCCTGTCGGACTCTTGATACCAAGGGGCTTCACCTTCTGTGATTCCACTCCAGCTCTGCACTTGCCCTCCTGGCAGCAGCGCCTGTGTGTTGATCTTCTCTTGCTAGAACAGTTAATAACCGTGGCAGATGTTGAGAGCCCAGTTCCGCAGTCATGCAGCTGTTAATGTGTCCAGTTGGATTTCTTGAAAGAATTAATTTTTAGGATCTCACTCTGAGGGCTACAAGTATAATAGGATTTAGAGGGAAACATAATTTCGTGGGAGTTTGTGTTGGATGTTGCAACAGATGTGACATGAAGGTAGCACGGCAGCTGAAGGGAGTTCTATAGTAAAATTCCCATTTATCCTGAAACCAAGCAACTCAGAAGGTCCAAGATTACTAACGCTTGCCTTTGGGTATTTTGTACTTAAAAAAAAAATCATCCTAAGAACATTACAGAAAGTTTAGAAAATGAAACTAAGAGACTTCTTGAGGCAGCTAACTTTAAAATATCAACTCTGTGCATTTCTGAATATTCCTTTTCAAGCTTTCTATGTGTTTGTTTTGGAATGATTGCAATCATAGAGTTCATGTATTTTCTATATTACTACAGGTTTTGAAATAAATTTTATAGTTGTGTATTCTGTTGAGTACAATCATTTCCTGAAGCACCTCTTTTTTACTGGGCATTTGGGTTGCTTCTACCACTTTGCTGCTGTAAAATAATAATACTATGATGAACATTTTTGTACACTGAGCCTTTTCTGTATTTTGGGTGATTTGCTGATAGTAGCTGTTGAGAATGTGCTGATTGGGTCAATGATTGTGGTGAGTGTTCTGATGTACCCCTCTTTAATCAGTGGGGGGGATGTAGTGACTCGGTTGGAGAGGGCTGGGGAAGTGGGGGTCTGGGATGACTCCCGAGTTTCTAGCTGTGTGACGTTGGGAATGGTTGGCACAGGCAGGCTGAAAGTAGTGGGTTTCATTTGGGATGTGGGGCCTCCAGGCAGAGAGTGGGGTTTAACAGATGCACGAAGTACAGACACTAGGGCTCAGGGACAGGCCAGGGACTGAGGTCTGGATGGAGGGACCGTCAGCATCTAGGTGTGATCGAAGCTGTGGATGCTGTGAGGGTCACTTAGAGTGAGGAAGGAGAAAGGGAGAAGGTGGGTGATAGGAGTCTGGGAGACGTTATTTTGTGACAAGTGGACAAAGGAGAAGAAGCTGCTGAGGAGAAGAAGGAGTGGTGGGGGTGGGAAGTGGACAGCCAGGAAGAAGTGGCCAGAGGGAAGCCAGGGCTGGAGAGAGCTTTTAGGAAGAAGTGCAGTGGGCAGCAAACAGGCGGTGACATTGTACTTGAAGGTGTTTCAGTGGCATGTGCTGAATGAGCTCTGGATGCCTAGGAAGGGTGGCAAAGGTCAAGGTCAAAGGTTGGGTGCATCAGAAAGCTTGGCTGTGGAGGAAGAGAGAAGTAGGCAGTCTTACAAGGGGTTATAGAACGTCAAAGCATTACTCTGCATGCACTGCTGTGACAAATGATATGACTGGGTGTCGTACACAGCAGAAGTAAATTTTCTCCCACTTCCGCAGGCTGGAAGTCCAAGATCAAGGAGTCTGCAGGTTGTTTCTTTGAGGCCTCTCTTCTTGACTTACAGATGGCCACCTTCCCACTGGACCTTGTACAGGCATCCCTCAGTCTGTGCTGGCTGTGTTCCTGTTACCTTATGAGGACACCTGTCATGCTGGGTTAGGGTCCACCCTAATGGTTTCATTTTAACTTAATCGCCTGTTTAAAGGCCCTGTCTCCAAGTGGTGGTGTTGTTGAGTCCCTCAGTCGTGTCTGACTTGTTTTGCAACCCCATGATCTGTAGCCTGCCAGGCTCCTTCTTCTGTCCATGGAATCTTCTAGGTTCCCATTTCCTTCTCCAGGGATCTTCTCGACCCAGGGATAAAAATTGGTAAAGAGGGGTAAAGAATCCACTTGCAATGCAGGAGATGCAGCTTTGATCCCTGGATAGGGAAAGATCCCCTGTCCCATACTCTGAGGTGCTGGGGGTTAGGGCTTCAGCATATGAATTTGGCACTGGGGTGAAGGCACAGTTCAGCTCCTACCAGGTGGATTCTAGACCTGCTGACACACTTGTCCTTCCTGCTTCCTCCTTGTCCCCCATCCTGCACACCGTTGACCCTCTGCTGCCCCTTGTCACCCTCCACGGAGCCGCACCAGTGTGACTGTGGTGACCTTTGCTCTAATCTCATCCTCTCCTCCCATGGTCCCTCGGTGTGCAGATTTTCTAGGATTTAGGCCTTGGCTGGCATTATTCTCCTCCTGGAATCAAGTTCATTTATTTGTCTTCAGTTCCTCCCAGCTCTAACTCAATCTCATATAGCAAAGCATTCCTTCTCTCAGGTATAAAAGTTGTGTCACATTAACCCTGTAGTAAATTTTATTTGATGATCAGATTAAATCATTCTGTAATCTTGTCCTCATGGCTGCTCATGTCACAGTTAAAAAAAATAAAACATAGTGGGAACATTGATTTAGTCAGGGTTCAGCCAAAATTTTTATGAGTTCCCCTCATATTTTACAAATTAATGCTTCCCCCCCACCCCGCAAAGTTTCGGTTTCGATTCCTTTCTTTTCCCCCACAAGAGCCCACGTCAGTTAAAATAAGACTTGAGTGGGTGACTATCCCAGTAGTGCCTGGGGGCAGAACTATTTGGGTAGCTATGGTATTACTGCCTTTTTTCTCCAGATGTGTGTGTTTTTTTTTTTTTAATTAAAAGTATATAGAAGTTTAGGTTGTCCTACTAGATGCAGAGGAGGGAGGCTTTCTATGCATGGTGTTGGTAAGGAGTTGGGGTTGAACTGTGAGTATATGTTATTTAAAATGGTTGGTCACTTTGGGGTGTCTGTATATGTGTTTACACAGTGTTTCTCTAGGTAGTCTATTGAAATATATCAGCATGATTTCTACATAAAAGTTCATATTTTTATTGAAAAGGCTATCGGATTTCTCAAAGGAGATAAATTATGGGTAGATTTACTGTTTGGCTACCTAAAATAGAAGCACCCAGATTTTTCTGGGCAAGCTTGAGAGGAACATTTATCTCTGTCGACAGTTTTAAAAGAAGTATATAATTTTAAAGTATGAAACTCAAATTTAGTTTTTAATAGTAACTTCTGTGTTTTTTCTTTCTATCTTTGAGAGGCAGGTTATTGGAAAGACATGTGACCTTGTACTCTTGACTCTATGTCTGGTTGTGGGTTTGAAGTGTTATTTTTGTGCTTTCTTAAATGACTTAAGCACTTCTGACTGTACATTTGGGACAGAATAAATATGGTAGTTGGATATGGTTTTGAAAAGCCAACTAGATTTTTAGCCTGGTAATATGATAGTACTGTTCATTCTTAGAACTGTCTAGGCTCATAGCTTTAAAAAACTCTTTAAGCTCCTAGTGACCTCCAGATTGGCTGGATTAGTTGGTGCTCTTTTCCTTTGTAAAATATATCAGCTGATGCCCATAACACAGTAAATGCCCAAAGTTAGAGGGCCATCCTATAGTGTGCTCTTGAGTTTCTCTTCCTACTAGGCTCTGCTTATCTGGACTCAGCTGTGTTTATTTCAAGCCTATTTATGCCAGCTTTACTTACTATTATAGTTAATATAATGATTTTAAAATGGATGCAAAAAGAACTGTTTCTATGAAAATTCATTTGATTATTTTATAAACCACCTAATAAGAGTAAGTTTCTAAAAGTGATTACAGCTGATTTAGGAGTAGCTGAAGTAACTAAAGGATTTGCTGTTGTTTAGTTTTTTAGTCATGTCTGACTCTTTGTGACCCTGTGGACTGAACCCTGCAGGCTTCTTTATCCATAAGATTTCCCAGGCAAGAATACTGGAGTGGACTGCCATTTCCTTCTCCAGGGGATCTTCCTGACCCAGGGATTGAACCTGTGTCTCCTGCTTGGCAGGCAGATTCCTTACTACTGAGCCACCAGGGAATCCCAAAGAATTTGGGAGATCATAAAATAAAAGTGTTCCCATTAAAACTGTCAGTTATTTAGCGTAAGTAGATTAATTTGTGATTATGTAAACCTGAGAATCTTAGTGACTCAAATAATCACACTCACAGTGGGTGGGCCATTATAGGTGAGGTGGGAGGTCTACTCATATTGCCCTGGTCCTCAGTCCAGGGTGCAGAGTGATGGAGCTGTGCCCTCTGAAACGCTGCTTATCCCTGTGGCAGAGGAAGGGCAAATGTGAAACCTTCTTAGCTATACACCTGAATTCAGCAACCCCGTAGAGAAGAGTAGTGAGCATTTGTCAGGAATACTGCAGTCCACCCCACATTGCATCCCAGGTGTCTTTATAACCTCACCTTTCTTTGAAGAAATTAGACGTGGAAAGTGATGCCATGGAGAATGTTTTACAGGAGACCACTGGGGACTACAGTCAATGGACATAGACGCAGAAGGCCTCAACACTACCGAAAAAGATTGGAAAATAAATCTATATCTTTATAGGGTTTATTTAAGATAATAGGTTTAGGGGGACTTCCCTGGCGGTCCACTGGTTAAGACTCTGTGCTTCCACTGCAGGCGACCTGGGTTTGGTCCCTTGTTGGGGAACTAAGATCCCACATGCCGCTGCTAAGACCCGGTGCAACTAAATACATATATTAAAAAATAATATTAACAGGCTTTGGTATATATCATTTACTTATGACATCCAACCTTTTAACTGATCTTTTAAAAAAACCAACCAGCCAAACTTAAGCATCAGGATGAAAAAGGACGTGAGTCTTCACTCCTCCTCTCTCTGTTGTGCCGTCCCATCAAGTTAGTTTCCCACCTCTTATGATAAATTTGTTTGTTATTTCTCTTGCACTTACCTTCTTGTTTCATTTCCATTAGTTCTACCCTAGTTCTTATTCCTGACTTCTAGCTTCATGCCCCAGCTGAATTACCTGCTGCTAGCTTGTACAGTGCACTTATGCAAGTAGGAAAAGGTGTCCTTTAGGGCAATCACACCCCCTCAGGAGCTTGACTTGATGTCAGTCCCCACATTACCCCTTGGCTGGCTCACTTTAATGCAGTGCATGAACTGAACACTGCACAGAGCAATCCTACTTCCTGCTTCTTCACACTCCCGCAACAAATTCAGATTATTTCCTGATCAAATCTCAAATTTTTGTTGTCTCCATGTCTGCTCAAAAATTTTTGATGACTTCCCATCATCTATAATGGCTGTCCTCAACTTCATTTTCCATCTGACTATCACCAGTGACTGTCAGTCACACTTGTTGCCCTCTGGATGCACTGATACCAGCGATGACTGCAAGAGGCAGGCTGTGTGATGCTTCGCTCTCCTCTCCCACCCATTTCCACCCCCTCAGCCCACACTCTCAGCTTTGCCCCAGCTCACCTTTCCTTCCAGCTTCATGGTCCAGCAGGACATGAAATCAGCTATCTTCTGCTGCCGTTCTGTCTAGACACCATCTTCTGAATAGGTTTTGTACATCTTGTTTTAAGTTCTTATCTTTTTAATCACATCCTCAGTGCTCATGTGCTTCAGTCGTGTCTGATTCTTTGAGACCCACTGGACTGTAGCTCACTAGGAACCTCTGTCCATGGGGATTCTCCGTCCATGGGGATTCTCCAGGCAAGAATACTGGAGTGGGTTGCCATGCCCTCCTCCAGGGGATCATCCTGACCCAGGGATCGAACCTGCATCTCTTACGTCTGCTGCATTGGTAAGTGGTTCTTTACCACTAGCGCCACCTGGGAAGCCCCTAATCACATCCTAATAATCATATCCTGCTGCTGCTGCTGCTGCTAAGTCGCTTCAGTCAGGTCCGACTCTGTGCGACCTCATAGACAGCAGCCCACCGGGCTCCTCTGTCTCTGGATTCTCCAGGCAAGAACACTGGAATGGATTGCCATTTCCTTCTCCAATGTATGAAAGTGAAAAGTGAAAGGGAAGTCGCTCAGTCGTGTCCGACTCTTCACGACCTCATGGACTGCAGCCTACCAGGCTCCTCTGTCCATGAGATTTCCAGGCAAGAGTACTGGAGTGGGTTGCCATTGCCTTCTCCGAATCATATCCTGCTCATCCTCAAAAAGGATCCTCATGGTCAGGTTTCACCTCTTCAGCCATCCTTCTGTGATTCTCCTAGACCATGAAAATAGTTCACCTTTGAACATAGATGAATTATCAGCCCTATGTGAGCACTTTTTTTTTTTTAAGTTTGTTTTTCTTTTTTTGATGTGGACCATATTTAGAATCTTTGTTGAATTTGTTACAATTTTGTTTCTGTTTTATGTTTTTTGGCTTGCTGGCTTCGCAGGCTATGTGGGTTCTTAGCTCTGCCCACCAGGGGTTGAGCCTGCCTGGCATTGGAAGGCAAAGTCTTAACCACTGGGCAGCCTGGGAAATCCCTGAGTTTTATTAGTTACATTGCTCCTAAGAATTTTTTTCACCCAGCTAGTTTGCTAATGACAGGGAAGCAGTTGAAGGGTCTCTCATTCCTTGTTCTTCCAGGGGCACAAGTCAGAACAGGAGGCTGTGATTGGAAGAGAGTCCAGCCTGGTTAATCATATAATTCAGTTCTGGACGGAAGCTGAGGCTGTGTCTTCCTAGCCACAGGATATTGACCTACTTTCCCCCTCTTATCTGTTTGCAAAATATTTGTTGTACTTAGTGTGTTTTCCCTGTCACAACGAATGTTTGTCTCTCCCTTTCATATGAACTGAATGCTGAAGTGCTAGTTAAATTGGTAGAAAAAACAATGGAGAAGAAAAGTTGGTAAGCAGTTTTAATTTCTAAACTCAGATATCATCATTATGTCATTTAAAGAGAACTCTGTAGTTTTCAGATCTACCTGCCTACCTACTTACCTAGTGAGAGACGTGATTAAGGATAGAGTGTAAATTTAAAGGTGTTTAGGCCTTTTGAGTTGATGCTTTACAATATTAAAATGTGACGCCTTTTGAGTTGATGCTTTACAATATTAAAATGTGGTAGTTTGAAAATCTTTTTTTCATAAACTACTTGTAGCAGGAAATGAACTTTTCTTAATCGTCCATATACAGTGTAGTTCACTATTAAATATTTATATCTTACCAGAACTTCCCTTGGGAAAATTTACTGTATAGTTCTATACCTGGTCAAACTGATTAGCAGTTGATTTTTCTATAGCTTTACAGGTTGAGACCATGCTGTATTCAAGGGAAAAAATAAGTGTGCATGTCTTAAAGGGCATTTTTATGTATGTATACTTTTGTAAATACATGAAATAATTGCTGCTTCCGACAGAATTTTGGGAAATGAACAGAACTGTTATTACAGTTTAGTAACCATTTATCAATTTAAATTTAGTAAACATAAATTTTGTTAGACATTTTAATTTGTGACTTAAAAAGAGTTATTTAGCTATGGAATGCCTGGTAAATGTTTCTGCTATATTGTATATCTTTTTGTTTCTTCCTAAATACGTTATAATGTGTTTAGAGATACAGAAAAGTTGGTTCATTTGGTTTTAAATTCAGTAATGCTTCCAAAATGAGCAAAACTAGAAAAAAGTTATTCCAGAAAATACTTCCAAATTCTAGTCTGATTGCTAATTTTAGTCAATTTAGGTGAAGTAACCCCAGTGCAATGTAGCTATTTTCTTTAAAAATTCTTTTTCAGTGACAAAGTCATTTTGCCTTCTCAATTTACATATCAGTGTCATTTTGGTAACATGTTAGCTGTTTTTGTTTGATCAGTTCTCAACTAATAAACATTCATGAAGCCCTAACGTAAATGTATAAACATCTCTGTCTTTGATTACATAGTGTGGATATGTAACTATCCACTAAAGTAGTTTAATGGATAACTGCTTGAGGAAGCTTCTGAATTTTTATTATTCCAAAAATACTTTTTCTTAACCACAAGTACAGAGATGTTACTGAAGATGTACTGTTGAGCGATGCATATTTTTCTTTTACTATGGTTTCTTTTTCTTTAATTCTTATTATGGTTGGTTTTATATGGATTTCTTAATTTGTAATTTTAGATCCCTTTTTGCTGTCATAACTGGATATATTTGTTAAAATAGCCAGTGCCATTTTGCAGCTAAGCGTGTAGTTGTAAACAGACAACGCAGTCACATGTGTCCCGATGCCTTTCCTGATGGTGATCCTGTGATTTTGTGCATTTCCTTCTGTGCTGTGTGTGGTTATTCCCTTAATATATTTTTCTTTCTATTTTTTTTGTCTGGTGAGGTCAGAACAAAGAGAGCTGCGTTCCTTTACGTCTGAGTAAGTGTCATTGGGAAAGTTTTCTGTGGCCTGGCATTTTTGGTTTTTCACATTCTTTGTAATCACACCCGTGATTGCTTACCCTGAAATGAAGGAAGTCAGTCTTTCCCAGTTGAGCTATTCTTGCTGAGTCAGTAATGATGGAAGCCGGAACAAGACTTTAGGAGACGATGTGTGCAGCCCCTTTGTGGGGAGACTGAGGCTCAGCATTGGCAGTGTGCTGGGTCTCCCTGCGCTACCGCAGAGCTGTCGACAGCATGGAACTCGGGGGATTCTTTCCGAGCCACTGAGGTGTTCATTCCAACTCTCTGGTCTGTTGCAGAGTGCAACAGCTGATGTTTCCCGGAGAGGTACTTTGCTTCCTTACCGCAGAGAGCAATTCAGTACCTTTCCCTCCATTGTCACTGAAAAGAGCCTGGATGATGAAAGGAACCTTTTTAAAGGAAAGTAGTGTTGCTTTGGTGTACCCCAGGCTATTTCATGTGAGTGTCTTTGTTCAGCCAAGTGTCTTCAAAACTTGATATAGTGGGACCCGCAAACTGCTGGGTACAAGGAACCTTACATGTATAGCTCCTAGGTGCAAATCACCGTACTTTGAACTATAAGGGAACAGCTTGAGTGCTTGGATGGTCTGGTCAAGCATACAGAGAACAGAGAGGGACCCCAAACCTTGTAACCAAGGGGAGGGGCTGAGGACAGGAGAACTTGGTGTGGGTATTAGCGTGAGGGACGAGACTGAGACCCTCTGATTAACGAGGCAGTTCGTTTGGAAGGAAAGTTGGATTTCCCCTGGTGGCTGTGTTCTGTTTAATAACCACTGTGTTGTATTTGGGGTCTGCGCACCAGCCAGGAACTAATCAGAGCTGGCAGGTGTGCCAGTTACACGTGAGCCCTTTTACGTTCACCTGGGGGTTCCAGGGCGTCAGGTTTGCCAATCTAAACATGCTGGACTTCTTGGAAATTTTTTTAATCCGTCATGAGGGAACGGATTGAGAGGCCTATTGGTTATAATTTGCACGTCCCAGTGCAGCTGAGTTTGTGTTTCTGACTATAACAGTGGTTTATAGTTTTTGGCTCCTTTGTCCCTCAGGAACTCATAGGCCTTTTCAGACATTAGCTCATGAGTTCTCATAATGTCCAGTGTGAGTGGGACAGCATGACCATAGGTTCCCCCTAAAGCCAGGACGGCTTGTCTTCTATTCCTGATGGGTACTACGCTGGGGAAGGGGTGGAGAAGAGGCATGGGGGTGGTTTTCAGACCCAGTCTTGAGGGTGGGTGGCATTCTCTGAAGGCACCCTGCCCCTTGGCAGTTGTCCTGCCATGACTCTGCAGAACTTCCTCCGGGAAGTGACGGTGGAGACAGTGCTGTTGGCTGCGTGCCTCCTTGGGGTACTGACCTCCATGGGATGTCCACTGCACATGAGGCAATGCTCGAGGTTATTTACATGGACACACCGGCCAGGAGACCTCAGGGCCAAGCAGGCGAGCTCTTCAGGTTAGCAGAAACAGGCACTAGGGAGGGAGAGAACTGGCATCTGGTGACAGCCTCTTGGGAGTCGGGCTTTGCTTTCTCAAAAGAGGAAGTAAACTGGATGTTGTTATCCCTGAATTTTTAGATCAGAAACTCGAATTCCAGAGATGAATTTCCTTGGATGCAAGCTTGGGTCAGTAATTCAAAGCCTGTGATGTTCCATGTTGGGTGGATCAAAAGTGAATTCTCAGTCATGGTAAACTCTTGCTACTGAACTTGTGAAAAGTTACTCTTTCCCGAGTCAAGCTTCTCTTTAAGAACTGTGGCGTATTCTGAAGTTTGATGACTTAGGAATTAGAGTGAAGGATGTGTGTGTAATATAATGAGTATGAAAGCCTATATGCTTAGACCCATTAGGAAAGCTTCCTCTTCACCCTGGCTCTTCCAGAAACCAAATATGCAACATCTCCTGGGTCCATTTCTATCTCTGGTAAAATAAGGCTTTGCCTGGGATCCTAAGAAATTTTGCTCATACATCAGAAGAGGTAGTCTGTAGTTTGTAATCCAGAACCTTCAATGTTGTCATAGCAGCCAGTTATTTTTGATTCAGAAGTCTTTCTAATTAGTCTCGATAATACACTTCATCATTTCCTTAGGTAGAAAAAAACTTTTTTTTTAACCTATCACATTATAAAGTTCTGTCTAGATGCTATCTTTCAAATCCTTAATAACTGGACCATGCCTGGGGTTGAGGGTAGCCCAGCTCCTGGCTGACAGCTTTGGTTGATAAGGCTAGCCTTGCTATACCCGGACAGAAACAAACCTGACATTGACACTGAGTGGTTCCTGGCCCATCTCTGCCTATTCAGAGGTACTCTCTGGGGTGTGGACTCTTAGATATTCAGAAAGTTGTATTAATTGCCTTTCGCATTCACAAAGCTTTTTAAGATCTGAGTCTGGCTATGTGATTTATGGGCTTCTGTATGGTTTTAGTTGTTTGTTTTCATTCCCAGTTCAAATCTATTCCATTTTATCATTGCCTGATAACTTAATGTCCTTTTTATTATCCAATATTGGAGCTCAAGACAACAGTTATTGTATGGAAACTGCCCAGTAGTTAGGCCTGTTTCTTTCCTAAATCTAAGATGCTAACAAAAGCCTTCCTACTAGCAGTCTATTAAATATCCTTAACAAAACGCTTTAGAGAAAGATGGATAAAACCTCAATGTGTAGTGGCTTTAACAGTGGAAAACAGGATTGGAAAATCAGATAACTATGTGAAGTAAAGCCATGAATCGGCATACTGTATACTGTAAGCTTCTCTAAGGAAGTGTGTTGATAGGAATGAAAATTGGCATCATCCTCAGATGCTGTTTCATAAATGAATGTCATGGCCCATTTTCTTAGACTTGGAGGGAGCCCTGCACAGCACCCTGTGTGGCCCACCAGCCTCTTCTCCTTGAGTAAATTGTCCTAAAGAATGCAGTTTTCATTCTACTTGCCCTTAACTTCATAAATACTGAGAAAGTGTTTTGGCCTTCAGTTGCTAACCCAGGTCTTTCTTATTCTTGGTGAACCTCATGAAGCTCTCTGGTAGGAAGGGTAGAGATAATGGAAACAGCCCTGGAAGGAAAAATGGGCTGAGTCACTCCCACGTGCATCCATCTACCTATTCTGCACACCAACTCCTTGTGCACCATCCCTTGGCCAGGCAGCGGGGGTCTTCACACGTGGGGAGCGCAGGCTTTCTCCAGAGGCCGAAGGAGACCAGCAAGCTGACAGTTGTGCTGGATGTGTAGGGCTTGCTCAGAGCACACTGCTTTGGGGGAAGGGCTGCTCACACTGGTTTAAGTCAGAGGGGATTTATTTAAGACAAGCAGCTCAGCTGATCCTGTGGAGCAAAGGCCTACAGCTAGAACCACGTTTCTGTTTGTCCCAGGAGGTCCCTCATGTGAGGTTTGCCTTAAGGGGTTGAGAGACTTGGTCAAGGAGCAGTGAGAATGAGGAGGAAGGCTGGAGTCCAATTGTGGAGTCGTGTCAGCTCTGATGAGGAATTTTTTTCAATGTTTGATAAAATATGCATAGCGTATCATGACCATTTTAACGTTTTTAAGTGTGGCAGTTCAGTGGCATCGAGTATATTTACATTGTTGTGTAACTATCAGCACCATTGGTCATCTTCCCAAAGTGAAACCTTGTACTGGTTAAACAGCAACTTCCCTTTCCCTCCTCCCTCAGCTCCTGGTAACCACCGTCCTAGTTTCTGTCTTTATGAATTTGACTGCTCTAGGACCTCATAAGTGGAGTCATACAGTACTTGTCCTTTTGTGACTGACTTATTTCAGTTGGTCAGATGGTAAAGAATCCACCTGCAATGTGGGAGATCGGGTTCGATCACTGGGACAGGAAGATCCCCCACGGAAGGGAATGGCAACCCACTCCAATATTCTTGGGGCTTCCCTGGTGGCTCGGATGATAAAGAATCTGCCTGCAATGTGGGAGAACTCTGCAATGCGGGATACCTGGGTTCAATCCCTGGGCCAGGAAGATTCCCTGGAGGAGGAAATGGCAACCCACTCCAGGGTTCTTGTCTGGAGAGTTCCGTGGACAGAGGAGCCTGGCGGGCTACCATCCATGGGTTCACAAAGAGTGGCACATGAATAAGTGACTAACACTATGACTACTTCAGTTAGCATGATGTTCTCAGGTTTCATCTGTGCTACAGCGTGTCAGAATTTGCTTTTTTTCTTAAGGCTGAATAATATCCCATTGTTTGTGTGTCACATTTTGTTTTGTGAATAATGCTGCTTTGAACAGGAATGTTTGAATCCCTCCTTTCAAATTCTAAAGTAGAATTGCTGGGTCATATGGTAATTCTCTGATCTTTTTGATCATCTCCTAAGGAATTTGAATATTAAAAGATGCTGGAGAGTTTTTGGAGGATTTAGAGCAGGGCTTACCTGATCAGTGGAGAAGAAAATGGCAACCCATTCTAGTATTCTTGCCTGGAGAATTCCATGGACAGAGGAGCCTGGTGGGCTACACAGTCCATGGGGTCATAAAGAGTGACTTTGACTTACCTGATCAAACTGTGATTTAGAAAGGCAACTTGGGTGGTGTGGCGCGTGGATCGGGGGAGGAGTGGGCCTGGCAGAGGCAGTGGTGAAGACAACTTAGGAGGTTGCTGCCTTCAGGGTGAGAGATGATGAAGCCTGAACTGGGGCAGTCCCAGTCAGGAGGGGTGGGAAGGGATGGAGCGGGGGTGATTAAGCCGATACAATCAAGGTGATACATTGTGTGGGGAGTTAGAGACAGGGAGAGGCCAACAAGGGTGAGAAACTGAATCAGTTGTGACTGTGGAATCTAGGGAGAGTAAGATGGTTTTGTTTTTGTTTCTGGCCTTGTGGTGTGTGATGGTAGAAGAGAGGTGGATGTGCCCTGATATGTTAGAAACAGCCAAGTGGTAGAGATGACTGGTGGGCAGGCGGTTGATGCTGTGGGTTGCTAATTTGAGGGTGGGGAGATGGTAAAGAGGGGCTTGCTTGGTGGGTCAGAGTGTAAAGAATCTGCCTGCAATGCAGGAGACCTGGGTTCAGTTCCTGGGTTGGTAAGATCCCCTGGAGAAGGAAAGGCTACCCACTCCAGTGTTCTTGCCTGGAGAATTCCATGGACAGAGGAGCCTGGTGGGCTACAGTCGATGGGGTTGCAAAGAGTCAGCCATGATTGAGCGACTAAGCATACACACAGAAGGTAAAGAACAGAGGGGCAGATGGCCATACAATTTGGCTGAATGTTAAAGTGTTGGATATTATTGGTGTAGCTCCAGAGTTTCATAACTCCCATGGATCTATTTCACATTCCTACCTGAGGCAGAAATACTTACATAGATCAATAAAGCCAGAAATGATGGCCATTTCATTGGTTATAAAAATCAGGTTTTCTAGGGATTCTAGTGAATCCAGAAGGATTTAAACTAAAGCATGAGGCTGTTGGATTTGGCTTATATTCTTTTTGCTCATCTACACTTTCTGATTTCTTTTTTCCTCTAGTGAACTCGAGTTGCTTTTAATCATTAAGATGGTCATTTGAAATTTCAAAAGTCACCTATTTTTTGTCTCGACTCTCTTACTAGACCGTGAGCTCCTGGGGAGTATATGGGACAGGGAAGTACCATGATTATTCAGTGTGTCCCTAGCACTTAACACAATGCCAGGGACCAACAGGGCTGAATAGCGTTAAGCGGTGGTTGAACCGAATTGAATGGAAATTTAATCAGACTTTTCTCAAAGATGAGGTTGGTGCTATTTTGAAAGATCCAGGAAGGAAGTTTCAGGGTTTTTTTAGTCACTTAGCCCATTATATTTGGTACTGAACCACGTCCTATAGACTTGGCCTCTCTTTTGCCTTTGTTTTGCTATCAGGATTTGCTGAGTCTTACTTTATTCCTGAAATCCTGCCACATTGGTCTTGTTTTCTTAGTTAAATGTGTTTCTCAGGTTATCCTTAAAAGCATTAGCGATGTCTTTGGGAGCCAAATAGCTCAATTCTGTTTCCTGTCCTTTGTTGATAGTATTGTGTTTTTAGAGGAATGGATCAAAGTGGCTTGAAGCCACAGTCATTATTTTGCCTTCTGGTCGGCTGGGAAGGAACCACCCAACCCAGGATGGCAGCTGTGAGAATGTTCACTATTGAACAACTCAGTTGTCAACCATAAATTTGCATACTTGTTTTCCTTTTGTGTTTGTCTGAATGCCTGCCATGTGCCAGAGGTTGTGCACTGTGCCTTTGGGGAGATAAAGATGAATAAGGGTGATTCTTGACACCGTGGAGCTGATTCTCCAGAAAAGGGGCTATAAAGCATACAAGACTATGGCACAAGGAGGTTAATGAGGGGAACTCGAGTCAAATAACAGTGGTTACTATGGTAAGAAGACTCCCCAAAGGCTCTGCTTCTGATGTATATTATAATAGATGTATTTCAGACGTCCTCATTTACAGTTACCAGAGCAGTAGATAACCTGCTTTCATTAAGTTTTCCTGCAAGTGGCTTTTATGGCTATGCTTAAGAAATGCCTTCACATTTTAAAATTTATTCATTATTTAATCATTTATTTTTTTGGCCATACTGGGACACTCGCAGGTTCTTAGTTTCCCCACAAGGGATTGAACCCAGGCCATGGTAGTGAAAGTGTCATTAAGAGTCCTAACCACTGGACTGCCAGGAAATTTCCATTATTTACTATTTTTTTAAGTTGAATGGCTTAGATGGTAAAGAAACTGCCTGCAATGCGGGAGAACCAGGTTCGATCCCTGGGTGGGAAGATCCCCTGACGAACGGAATGGCAACCCTCTGTAGTACTCTTGCCTGGAGGAATCCTTGGACAGAGGAGCCTGGCTGATGACAGTCCACGGGGTTGCAGAGTCAGACACGACTGAACGACAAACACTTTTTTTTCATAGTTGATTTACAATGTTGTGTTAGTTTCTGATGTGCAAATGATTCAGTTTTATATGTATTCTTTTTCATATTCTTTTCCATTATGGTTTATTACAGGATATTGAATATAATTTCCTGTACGATACAGTAGGACCTTGTTGTTTATCTGTTTTATGTAATATTTGCTTGTAGTCCCGGAGAAGGCAATGGCAACCCACTCCAGTACTCTTGCCGGGAAGGTCCCATGGATGGAGGAGCCTGGTAGGCTGCAGTCCACGGGATGGCTAGGAATCGGACATGACTTCACTTTCACTTTTCACTTTCATGCATAGGAGAAGGAAATGGCAACCCACTCCAGTATTCTTGCCTGGAGAATCCCAGGGACTGGAGAGCTGGGCAGGCTGCTGTCTGTGGGGTCGCACAGAGTCAGGCACGACTGAAGTGACTTAGCAGCAGCAGCTTGTAGTCCAAGGTTTCTTCAAATTTAAAATTGTGTTCGTAAATTAATGTTAATTCTTGTGAACCATTGCCTAGCTCAGCTCTGATTTGAGAATGTTCTTTCAAATTCTACAGTAAAACTGTTTCAACTTAAAATACACATTTGTTCTCATCTGTGGCATTCTGAGGCTTTTGAGTAACTGGGAGACCAACAGATAATATATTTCAGCTTAAAATACATCTCTTATTTAGTAATTAAATTACCGATTACTTTGGAATAACTTTTCAGTGTTGCTGTTTTGATGTCAATAGTAGAATGGCCATGCTCTTCCTAAGGATCTACTGTCTGGTGTGGCCATGTCTCTGTGGGGCTGTTGGCTTGGGGAATGCTGGTCTTGACATCCCCAGGCATAGACAACATTAACGTGGTAGGTGACTTGTAATTTAAGGTTGGGGCTGGGTAGACTACTCATATATAAATGTTAGGTTATAGATGGCATTTTAAGATGCTGTAGGATGTTTATGTTTCATTCTTTTGGATTTTGAGGGATTTTTGAAATGATGCTTTTCAGATTTTAAATGGTATTTTTATGCTGCAAAATATGCCAGTAAATGAACTGATATACACTGCAATATAGGTGGTAAGTTTTTGAGATGAGAGTAAGTGGGGGAAAGAATGGTTGTGAACTTGTATTTTGTTTTTCTTGGATGGACAAACAGGTGAAAAGAGCTTGTGCAGCCATGGAGTCACCTGTTATCAGTTGGTGAGCTTCTGGCTGGGCTAAACCAGTGCCCTTAGGTGGAGGTCCTGCCTAAGTGGCCCCCTAAAGGCTCCGCCAGTCATTGTATTTGGTGGATTGCTTTCTCCAAGGTTGGGGGAAAAAGATTAGCTTCACATAATATCGAAGATCGAACAGTGGTTTAATACTTATATTGGGCACAGTACTTAGTGTTCAAGTCAGTCAAGGATCTTGGTTGGGTGCAATGCAGAAAGGATGTAGGAACTCACAGAATTGCTGAAAGGTCAGAGGACCAGGAAGGATACAGGCTTAGAAGGTAGGCAGGAACCTCCGAAAGACTGGGGGACTGGGCAGCGGGATCCATAGCAGAAGCCAGGGCACGGGAACCACCTGGTCTTCATGCTGCTGCTGTCATGCAGTGAGTAATGAGTATAACCACCAGCCATCATCATGTCCCGGGACTCCTGGTCATAGGAGGATGTGATTGGCTGTGCATAAGCCATGTTTGGCCTTCCCAGGTCGCTCAGTGGGTAGAGTCTGCCTGCAGTGCAGGAGATGTAGGAAACTGGTTTGATCCCTGGATCAGGAAGCTCCTCTGGAGGAGGGCATGGCAATCTACTCCAGTATTCTTGCCTGGAGAATCTCATGGACAGAGGAGCCTGGCGGGCTACAGTCCATAGGGTTTCAAAGAGCTGGACACGACTAAAGTGACTTAGCACGCACGCATGCATGCAGGCCATGTTCTTTGGGGATGAAGAAAGCATGTCTGTCTCCTTCGAATTCTGTAGTGAGAACTGGGCATTACTTATTACTAGTTACTTGTCATAAGGTAACTTGGACTCCTCGAAAGGGGAAAAAAAAAGTAAAAGTGTGATAGTTGCTCAGTTGTGACTGACTGTTTGTGACCCCATGGACTGAAGAATAGACCCCAGGGACTAGCCCATGGACTAGCCCACTGGGCTCCTCTGTCCATGTCCTGGAGAATCCAGGCAAGAATACTGGAGTGAGTTGCCATTCCCTTCTCCAGGGGATATTCTTGACCCAGAGATTGAAGCTGGGTCTCCTGTATTGCAGGCAGATTCTTTACTGGAATAGGATTGTATACAAGATAGTGTCTCCATTAAAAAAAAAAAAAAAAAAAGACGAATGTCTCCTCTGGCTCCTCTTGTGGCTGCCCAGCACTCACATATGCCTTTCTTTCCGTGCTTCGGCTTAAGAAAATGAAGTGCTCCAGCCAGCATCATGCAGCTCTTCCCTGTGTGGCTGAAAACATTGCTGCCCCTCCGCAGAGGGTATCAGGAAGATTTCTCTCGCCCGTTGTCTTCTGTGGCCTCATCTAAAGTGGAGTGTAGGGAATGATGGTTTTGTCATGTTTTAACAGTTCTCGTTTTTAGTTTTTTTATGAGTTGGAGGTCTTGGTGTTGATTGTCTTAAGGATTAAGCACTCGTCATTGTCAGCCAGACTCCTTAAAAATGGTGTTGGCTTTCAAGGTTTACCGCTTCCATGGACTAATAAAAAACAGTATGTGCATGCTAAGTCGCTTCAGTCTTGTCCAATTCTTTGTGACCCCCTGGACTGTAGCCCGCCAGGGGATCTTCCCGACCCAGGGATCAAACCCCTGTCTCTTTCATTTCCTGCATTAGCAGGCAGGTTCTAGTGCCACCTGGGAAGCCCCAATAAAAATCAGACATGCTACCAACCCCTAAGGTTTTGGACCTAGAATCCGATCTGAGAACTTGTCTCTGGGCAGTTGAACCTGGCCTTAGCTCTTGGTGAATGGAATCCACCTGGGAATAGTTAAGAAGCTTAGGAAGCGGTAGCGTGGGTGGTAATTCCCCTGCGTTCCATCTTCACGGTGGGTGTGCTATCCTGTTCTCGGGCTGTAGAGATGGAACAGTTGGTTCTTGGGATAGCGGACTTCTCTGCATCTCCTGCTTCCAGGCAGTGACTCCTCTTAGAATCATATGTTCTCCCCTCTGGCTTTCAGACAGGTTAGTTTTACAGCTTTCTTGTAGATCTTCAATGAGTAGCCCACACATACTCTAGCATCGGATTTTTTTTCTCACATTCTCAAAAGTTGCAAGCACAAGGTCCATGTTTTAAGGCACAACAGGCCGTTAATCACCTGTTTCTCTGTTAAATATCAACGGTGATCTTGCCAGTCCAAATTAGTAAGTAGGTCCTCATGCCTCCACCCTTGCGGCCTTGGCTTAGCCGGTTCATGCTCTCTAGTGTGTTATTTACAACATTCTATTTCCTTGTGCCACCTTCTTTTATTGGGTAAGGTGCTTTCTGTCGCAAGTAATAGAAAATCCAACTCAAACAACTTAGACAATAAGGAGACTTAGTTGGCCTCTGTGACTGAAAACTTGCGAGCTGTGTGGCAGGCTTCAGGTGCAAACCTTTCTGGAGGTTTGTGATGTCACTGGGTTATTTTCTTTCCTTGCCCTCCTCTGTGTACTGTTTTCCTCCTCAGACCAGCTCCCTCATAAAAGCAGACCCCGTGGACTGTAGCCTGCCAAGCTCCTCTGTCCATGGGATTTCCCAGACAATAATACTGGAGTGGGTTGCCATTTTCTTCTCCAGGGGATCTTCCTGACCCAGGGATTGAACCCGGGTCTTCTGCATTGCAGGCAGCCTCTTTACCATCTGAGCTACCAGGGAGGCTCCAAAAGCAGTCATGGTCTCAGCAATTCCTAGTACCACATCTATAACTCATGCCACCCTGAGATAGATGGAACCTTTGTCCTAATACTCCAGGCCAAAGCTTCAGGCTCAGTTAGATGACCAGCGCTGAATCAGCTCTCGTGGCTGGGAGATGGAAATGTGTTCATTGTCACAGTCTAGATCGCACGCTCTATTCCTGGACATGAGATAAAAGTGGCTTCCTTGGAACAACGTGGATTCCCCTGAGGGGTCTTGGGAAGGGTGCAGGTGGTGAGCTTGTATGCATCAAACACAAAGTGTCCTTGGTGCTCTCCATGTATTCTCATGTGGCTTCTTCTGGTAGTTTATGGAAACCTTGAGTTAGCAAGTCATTCTGAAATTTATTCTTGTAGTCAGTGTTGCTCTTTCAGAGAAGAAACAAATCAGTTTCTTTCGGCTGAACGAAATATATGGGCTAATTTTGTTGAGATGTCAGAGTGACCCAACCAGGCCTGGAGATGGTAGTCAGGGAAATCAATCCATTTGTGTGAAAATAGGAAGTATCTCGGTGCCATTTTATCAGGGTTCCAGTTTCACCAGAATGAGAATGTGGGGGAGGGTATCACTGTTTGCTCCCCCAGAAAACCTAGATGCTAAAAAAGAAAAACTGGTATGAAACAAAACTGTGCTGGCTGGACTAAATGGATGTTGGTATCACCTTTTCAGTTGGTTTACTTTATTGTGGTATTTTGATTTGCAAAAGTTGTGTTTTCAGAGTTTTTCCCTTTTACCCACTGCTTATAACAGCATTTGTTTTGCCCTCTTCCGCCCTTGCCCTTCAGATTGATTATAAAGTTGGGAAAGAAGTGTAAAAATTAGAACCCATACTCTCGCTTGAAACTCATATTTGAAACGATGGTGAAGCAGGTTTAATTACACAGAAAGATTGGCTGCTTAATTGCTGTTACCTGCCACGAAGCTGTTGTCTTTCTGTAGCTGTTTCCATAAATAGACTTTATATACAGGAATCTACCCTGGGGCAAAGAGTTCCCATTCGGCCTCTTTACTTAATTCAAATTGCTGGGTTGAGGTGGTTATTTTTGAAACTCTTCTCAGGTTGACTTTCCCCTTAATCCCTAAGCCTTCTTCCCTCATCTGCCAAATTACATGTAATGTATCGCTGCTAGATTGCTTTTGGCATTTCTCAAGTCTGAGAACTTGAAATTTGATTAAAATGGTAATTTATTGCAACAGTTTGGGCACTCACGTTCCTATTCCTGAACAAGTCTCCAAGGACTTAGTGTGGGCCCAGCCCTGTCTCTGGCTTCTGTGCATCCATAGAGCTTGACAGGTCTCCTTCCTCCACCTGGTTTATTTTGAAAGAATCTGGCCTGGTTCAAGGTATGTGAAACCATTCTTGGTGCGACTGTTGCTGGGTTTTAGCAATACCTGAGGCTGTTTATTCCAGGTGTAGTTGGCATGATATTTAAAAAGATTAACAAAGAAGTTAACTTTGGTTTTCTTCTTTTGATTATTAAATAGTTCCTTATTGGTTGCTTTTGTTTATTGGAGAGCCTTGCTGCTGGTTCTTAGTCTCTCTTTTTTGGCTTTTCAGTACACACTTAAAAATTTTTTTTTTTAATGTTGTTGTTGTTCAGCCACTTGGTCATGTCTGGCTCTTTGCAACCCCATGGACTGCAGCACGCCAGGCTCCCCTGTCCTTCACCATCTCCCGGAGCTTGCTCAAACTTATGTCCATCGAGTCGGTGATGCCATCTAGCCACCTCATCCTCCATCATCCTCTTCTCCTCCTGGCTTCAGTCTTTCTCAGCTTCAGGGTCTTTTCCAGTGAGTCAGTTCTTCATATCAGGTGGTCAAAGTAGTGGAGCTTTAGCCTTCAGCATCAGTCCTTCCAGTGAATTTTCAGAGTTGATTTCCTTTAGGATTAACTGGTTTGATCTCCTTATCGTCCAAGGGACTCTGAAGAGTCTTCTCCAGCACCACAGTTCAAAAACATCAATTCTTCAGTGCTCGGCCTTCTTTATGGTCTAACTCTTACATCCATACATGACTGTTGGAAGAACCAAAGCTTTGACTAGATGGACCTTTGTTGCCAAAGTAACATCTCTTTGCTCTTCTAGCAGTGTGTCTGTTGGAATGAGCATTAAGAATACTGAGGTCATTCTTGGCAGGTTATATTATATAGGCAACCTCTGATTTTCAAGTGGGGTGTATTTTTTTCTATATCAGTCAGTGTTGACTCCTGGAATGAAATTTTTCCTCATAGGTATAGTATTATAAGTGGTGATTTTGTTCTTTTAACACATAAATGTAATATAGTCCTAACTAATCATAAGCAAAATCTCTTAACCTTTCTGAGATTCCTTGTCTTAAAATGGGTATAATGATAACAATTTACCTCATAGAATTGTGAGAATTAAATTCACTGATGCACAGAAAGTTCTTGAGATAGCATCTGGTATGCACCAAGTACTCCGTAAATGTTAACATCATTTTAAACACAATATTTTTTGGGAAAATGGCATTTTGCATTTCTTCATGGAATACTGGGTGATGCCACTTGGGGCAGCAGGTTTCTGTGGGTTCAGGTCTGACATTGGTAGGCAAGGGCTGGTAGAAAGGGGTGGGTTCTCTTGCTAGTGTTTTGCAACTTCTGGTTGGGAAGAGGCAATGATCTAAAAAGAAGGAAACAGCAATCCTGGCTACCTAGTGGCTCTTTCGGTAGATGGACTTTGCTTGGGCTGATGATGACTGGGAGGGAGGTTCATCTGTGGTGGCATGTTGGCAGTTGGGACTTCTAGCAGCTTGGCAGTGACTGCAGCCTTCTCCCCACCCCCTCCACCCCCTAGGCTTCTGATGTAGGTTGTAGGAAAGGAGAGGTTACAACATAGGTGAGGTAAGTGTTTCATTTCTCCATTGATGCCAAGAACCTATCTGAACTAATCTTGCTCATTTAAATTGTCCCTTTCTCTTTCTTTCCTACAGCAAGAGACAATGGCCAAGATGGAGGTGAAAACGTCACTGCTGGACAATATGATTGGAGTTGGAGATATGGTTCTTTTAGAACCTCTCGATGAGGACACCGTCATTGACAACCTCAAGAAGCGCTTTGACCACAATGAGATATATGTGAGTGTGCACGGAAGGTCATCTGGGGAGTTTAGACTTTGCATTTTATGGTGCAGAGTGGGCTTCTCTTCCTCAGACTCTTCTTTTTTCGGTGTGTTTATTGGAGTCCAGAGGTATTTGTTGATACCCTCAGGACGAAGTTTGTGTTTGCTCACTGGTGCATGAGTAATGTTGATGAGAATCACGTGAGTCTCTTCCCACACATGATGTCTGCTGACCAGGCAGAGTGTTGCGCTGGATGTTGATGGTATTCAGAATCAAGTGGAAGACTACATTCTGCCCTCTGAGGGACATATGCTCAGGAGGAAGTTTGAAATCCAGAAGTGTCTTGGATGCCTACATAAGATTAGTAGTCTAACCTTCAAGAAACCACTTATTGAAATGCAAGTCAGTCAACTATCAAAAGAGAGAGAAACCTTCTTGACATTTGTAGTTAGTAGAGACAGGAGCAAATTACCAGCTATGAATATGTATTTGGTCTCTGGAGATTTGGGAATAGTCATGTCCTGCTATACAAAAGTATCATGTCAGGCACAGGAATGAAAACATAGAAATATATACAGTGATAGAAATTTTATGTTGTAAAAATTCTCTGTGAAGGATTTCACAGTGTTACATTGTCGAGTTTTTAAAATATATTTACAGTATGAATGACAAATGCTTTTATGTGCAGCTTTTTGGGAACTTGTAGAAAGCACAGAAATTTGCATCTGCTCAGATAGAGACATGGTGTTAACTAAACCAAGGAAATGGGGCAGTGATGCCCTGTACCAGCAGCTGAGAAGGAAACCAATGGATTGGGTAGAAGTAGTTTTGGTAGAACCTACATCACCTTTGAGTTCTATTTCTTCCACTCTATAGTGTCTCTGTGTCTGGATATGAATTGGTTTATTGAGACATGCTTTATGTTTTCCTATTAGTGTGCAAACAATAGGAAGAAATATAAATAAATAAAAGGAGAGAACATAACTGATTTGTAACTTTTGTGGAACTAATATATTTTAAAAATCATATGCAAAGCTATATTTTATGTCTCATATAGCTTTCCTTTTCAGGTAGCAATCATGTTTCAAGGATAACATTGGATAATTAATTTCTTAATGAAATAGGAGTCACCATCTGGGAATTGAACTTTTCCTCTTTCTTGATTTGAGTATTAGAGATAGGGGTAGGTTGACAGTAACAACAATGAGATATGTGGGTACTGCTTTGGAATATTAATTGGGTAACTGGCTCCTAACCTAAGTTCAGAGATGCAGTTATGTAAACTGCTGATTCAGGTGGACGAGGTATAAAATGCTGTTGCTTTTATAACAGGGGGAAGGTGTGGTTTGGTTGGGTACTGAGGCCCCGGGTCACCTTTCCTCAGGCTATATCAGCTTTCAGGTGGGAAAACTGCACGGCTCTGCAGCTTTAATTGAAAGTGTGGTCTGATAGCAAATAAAAGACAGACTTTAAACATTGGTCTTTCAGGTGGAGATAGGAGAAATCAGTTATATCCCAACCTAAGGCAGCTGATCATTTTTCTTTTTGGCTCTGAGAAGCAGAATTCCCTTTCAGGTGAATTGAGAATAGGATGGAGAGTAGAACATTACATGCATTCAAATACCTGATTTGTTGTACCCACTAAAAATAAAACAGTCTCCTTTTAAACAAAATGCCAAGTGTTAACATTCATGAGTCTTTAGCAGACGAAATGTCTGGGTTTCAGCCTTACTTAATTTTATTTTCTGACTATTTTAGGAATCTTCTTTCTAGTATAAAACAAAAGCAGAAAATTGCTTTCTACTTCCAGATATTCATATAATTAATGTTTTCCATGATACTTTGGACCTATCATTTCCATGATGTTTGTGCCTTCATTTTGTAACTTTAAACACACATCATATTGGAGGCTTCAGTTCAATTCAGTTCAGTCGCTCAGTCGTGTCAGACTCTTTGCGACCCCATGAACCGCAGCACTCCAGGCCTCCCTGCACTCCAGGCCTCCCTGTCTATCACCGGCTCCTGGAGTCCACCCAAACCTATGTCCATTGAGTCGGTGATGCCATCCAACCATCTCATCCTCTGTTGTCCAACTTCTACTGCCGTCAATCTTTCCCAGCATCAGGGTCTTTTCAAAGGAGTTAGCTCTTCGCATCAGGTGGCGAAGTATTAGAGTTTCAGCTTCAACATCAGTCCTTCCAATGAACACCCAGGACTGATCTCCTTTAGGATGGACTGGTTGGATCTCCTTGCAGTCCAAGGGACTCTCAAGACTTTTCCAACACTAGGCATTCTCTATTTTAAGCAAAAAACGGGGAAAAAAAGTAGCTTTTATAGGGTAATGTGTGTTGTATGACTTTTTTAAAGATGGGAGGTATATGATATGTACGTGTTACTATATTTGTATGAATAAAAAGAAAGGCATGCTAACTTTCAGTTCAGTTCAGTTGCTCAGTCATGTCTGACTCTGCAACCCCATGGACTGTGGCATGCCAGGCTTCCCTGTCCATTGCCAACTCCCAGAGCCTACTCAAATTCATGTCCATTGCATTGGTGATGCCATCCAATCATCTCACTCTCTGTCATCCCCTTCTCCTCCTGCCTTCAATCTTTCCCAGCAGCAGGGTCTTTTCCAATGAGTCAGTTCTTTGCATCAGGTGGTCAAAGTATTGGAGTTTCAGCTTCAGCATCAGCCCTTCTAATGAATATTCAGGACAGATTTCCTTTAGGATTGACTGGTTGGATCTCCTTGCAGTCCAAGGGACTCTCCAGAGTATTCTCCAACACCACAGTTCAAAAGCATCAATTGTTTGGCACTCAGCTTTCTTTATAGTCCAACTTTCACATCCATACATGACTACTGGAAGAACCATAGCTTTGACTAGACAGACCTTTGTTGGTAAAGTAATTTCTCTGCTTTCATAGCTTTTCTTGCAAGGAGTAAGTGTCTTTTAATTTCATGGCTGCAGTTACCATCTGCAGCAATTTTGGAGCTCAAAAGAGTAAAGTCTGCCACTGTTTCCACTGTTTCTCTATCCATTTGCCATGAAGTGATGGGACCGGATGCCATGATCTTTGTTTTCTGAATGTTGAGCTTTAAGCCAGCTTTTTCACTCTCTTCTTCACTTTGGCAAGAAGCTTTTTAATTCCTCTTCACTTTCTACCATAAGGGTGGTGTCATCTGCATATCTGATATTTCTCCCGGCAATCTTGATTCCACCTTGCGCTTCATCCAGCCCAGCGTTTCTCATGATATACTCTGCATATAAGTTAAATAAGCATGGTGACAATATATAGGAGACTTGATGTACTCCTTTCCTGATTTGGAACCAGTCTGTTGTTCTATGTCCAGTTATAACTGTTGCTTCTTGACCTGCATACAGATTTCTTTGTTTATTTGAATGAATAAAGAGAAAGGCATGCTAACTTTAGTACCGTACTAACTTTAGTGTGGGTGGGTTTAGGCATGTTGACTTTAGTTGGGGGAGGGGATGGGATATGGGGACAGGGAAAAGTTATTACTCTTTTAGACCTCTGTATTATAGGATTTGTTAAGTCAAGCATGTATTGGTTTTGTAATTAACAAAAAATATAGGACAATAAATTTGATCATCCCACCTCTGTAACCCCACAAATTGTATATACCATCCTTGGGAAATCTGTTTTTTGGCCTTTATTCTGATATTTCTGCTTTGCTTTTGTTCGTGGTTTTGCTACAAAACTGTTTAGCCGGGTATCAAAGACCAAGTTAATAACGTGTGATATTTTACTATCTTGCATTTCATTTTGTTTTTTAATTCTTTCCCAGAAAGATACAGGTTTTTTTTTCTTTTTTAAGTCCCTGTCATAGTCTCCTGGCTTTATTTCATTCTGTAAAAGTGTGTGATGTTCTTGCGTGATCCAGCATGCAAGCATATTGAACAGTCATTTGTTTGTTCATGCTGTGGTTGATAAGGGGGCCCGTGAATGGAGGGCTGTGTGGCTCAGATTTCAGAACTCTGTCTCTGCTCAGAGCTTTTGCAGCTCTAGATCAGAGGACGTGCACTTCCATCCTGCCGTCCACCCTCCTGCTGCCACCACCCAATGTTCAGGTAAGAAATAGTCCCTTCCTTCACAGAGTTCTCACAGGATCACTTCTCTAGAGCATTCATAATCACTAGTGATCCTGTCAGGTAAACCTGGAACTCTGGGTAGGCCACTGAGTCAGACATACTCTTCAGTCCAAGTCACCACAGGTGACTGTGGCCAGGTGACCAGAAGGAGCTAAATGGCTTAAGAAAATGTTGACTCTGAGGTTTGGGGAAGTAAGTAAAGTCACTCAGTCGTGTCCGACTCTTTGTGACCCCGTGGACTGCAGCCCACCAGGCTCCTCAGTCCATGGGATTCTCCAGGCAAGAATACTGGAGTGGGTTGCCATTTCCTTCTCCAGGGGAACTTCCCGACCCAGGGATCGAACCCAGGTCTCCTGAATTGGAGGCAGACGCTTTAACCTCTGAGCCACCAGGGCAGATGGGTTAACAGACTGGGGGCAGGGCTGGTGAGGGAAGAAGAGGGTGGAAGGAATTGAGAGAGCAGCACTGAAACATATGCATTACCGTATGTAAAATTAGATAGCCATTGGAAATTTGCTGTATGATCCAGGGAGCTCAAATCTAGTGCTCTGTGACAACCTAGAGGGTTGGGAGGTGGAAGGGAGATTCAGGAGGGAGGGGACATATGTATGCCTATGGCTGATTCATGTTGTTAGATGGTAGAAACCGACACAACATTTTAAAGCAATTATCCTCCAATTAAAAATAAATTTAAATTAAAGAAAACAACAACAAAATAGGTGGATTGTGTGTAAGTAGGTTAAATAGTCTACTGAATACAGGAGTTGATGCTGACCAGACCCTCTGCTGTCAGCCCCTCACAGGCTTCGTGCGTGCGTGAAAGTCACTCAGTTGTGTCAGACTCTTTGTGAGCCCATGGACTATACAGTCCGTGGAATTCTTCAGGCAATAAGACTGGAGTGCATAGCCTTTCCCTTCTCCATGGGATCTTCCCAACCCAGGGATCTGGGTCTCCCACATTGTGGAGGGTTTCTTTATCAGTTGAGCCACAAGGGAAGCCCCACAGGCTTGGTAGGGAATTCTGTAGTGAAGTGGCTTCATTGGTTGGTGTTGTTACCAGGCTGAAGGACACGCCCTATGAGAAGCATTTATTACTGAAATTCTAAGCTTGAAGTGCACCCAGAGGCACACTTCTTAAGCTTTTTCTCCTGGTGAACTCCTCAAGGCAGGGCAGAGTAAACAGGGGCCCCAGGGGAGAAGGGTGTAGTTGAAGTCCATCAACTTGAGGGAAATTGTGTTGAAATCTTTGCTCCTGAAGTCATCTCGAGTTTTCTTTTATTCTGTGATGCATATGGTTTTTTTTTAATCTGCTGTGCTTCTTGCAACCCTCCTTTGAAGTGTTTTTGGTGCTGACAAGCCCTTTGAGTTTGTTTTCTATCTGAATTGTCAGGATGGGGATCATCTAGCCATCGAAGTCTGAATTAGTCCACTTTTAGGATCTCATGTTCAACGAATTGTAGCTGTAAAAGGACTGCTTTGAAAGTCTTGATAAAAACTGTCTTGATCTTTAGAGGCTGGTACTAGAATTAGGATCCTCATAAAAGTAGGATCTGGTATTTTATGAAAGATATTAATGCATACTTCAGGATTATCTGTTCTTTGCTTTGAGTTGGGTTCTCACACTGATTTTAAAAGGCTGGAGTTGGTTTATCACTCTGTCTGTAGTTGGGCAGAGTCTCTAAATCTGAGACAGTTCCAGATATTGACGTGGTCCTCGTGGGAAGACTGTTCCACTGGAGATGGATGGAGGAGGATCGGGTGAGAACAGATAGAGGGCATGTTGGTCCGATGGGGTAACGTGTAGAATCAGAGACTATTTGCTTTGATTCCTCACTCTTAGCAGAGTATGGTGCAGGCTGGGCCCAGCTGCAGGGCAGGCTGGTGCTCCAGCGGTCGCTGTGGGGTCAGCCAGTGGTGGGAAATGCTGGCTGTGACATTCGTGAGCCCTGCTCTGCTGCACTCGTGCCTGTCCTTTGTCAGACCTTCTTCTGGCGCCTCGCCCCCGCCCTCAGCCAGATGGGGTAGTGGCAGGATTTCAGGTGGACTGGCAATGCAGGAGACCCAGCCAGACGTGATGCTGTTTTTAGGGTCACTGGTCAGGACTGTGGTTCTGTTCAGAAACAGGAAAGGTGCAATTTAGGCAAGAACAAGGCCCAGGGCAAATTTGGAAACTAAAGAACCAAGGTGTCCATTCTCTTGACAGGAAGTATTTTTGATGCTGACAAGTAGATTTAGTTTTTTTCCTAGCTGATTGTCAGGTGGGGATCATCCAGATAGAGAGGTTTGAATTAGTCCAATTTTAGGATCTTAAGTCAAATTAACTGTAGATAAGACTGCTTTCAAAGTCTAGTAAAAACTGTCTTAATTTTTAGAAGTCAGTAGTAAAGTTAGGATCCATGTAAGGATGAGATTCAGTGCTCTTATGAAAGATATTTAAATGTAAGTATATTTGGTTTAAAATATTGCAAAGCAAGTGAAAATAATTCTAGTTAACATTTATATATTTATTTGAAGTGTCAAAGTCACTTTTCATTTATGCACATGAAAATTCCTACCTCCTGAGGGTAACATTTATTCCTGAGAATTTGGTATAAATGGTGTACTAGTTTTCTCTTGCTGCAGAATAGATTGCCTCATATTTAGTGACCTAAAATAATGTACATTTATTATTTGACTCTTATTTTGGGATGGCTTAGCTGGGTCCGCTGCTCGGGGCCTCAGAAGGCTGCCATCAAGGTATAAGCCAGGACTGCAGTCTCATTGGAGGCTCGTCCCTTTTCTGGGCCCACAGGGCTGTTGCCAGAGTTCAGATGTCCACTGAGTGCTATTCCTGCTACCTAGACGTTCTCCAACTTTTTTTTTTTTTTAATTTCCTTAACAGCCTTGAAAAAAATTACAAAAATAACAAATGCTTTTGGGAAAACAAACAAATAAAAAATAGGTAGTTTATAGGGATACATAACATAAAAATTTAATTTTCTTCTTTCAGTACCCTAGTCCCATTTCTAGAATTAATGCTACTTAGGTAGGTCATTTTCCAGATCATGTAAGTTTGATTTAAAATGAAAGTTTTTTGTTTTGGTTTGTTTTCAAGTTGAAAATAGGAGGTTCTCCTTTATCTAAATGGATCAGTCTTTCCCAGAGAACCCAGACCCAGCAAAGGTGTGTGAAACAAGAATCTTCTTTAATGCCACCTTCTGTCATGCCTTAACCAAATAGGGGAAGAAGGAGGGACTCCTGAGCTGGTGGAGTGAAATGCCTAGACCTCACTGTTTGTGAGGGATTCGTAGTGAGCATACTCTGCCTGCTTGGCTAGCTGAAAAGGTAGATTGTTAAGGAAACATGAAGAACAAATCATGTGTTTTCAGGAGTGTAGCTTTGGTGTTTGGAATGGAGTCATAGCATTAGGAAGCTAGATAAAGCTTCCTAGTGCTGTGAAAAACAGCAGATCACGAGGCTGTTGTGTCTACTTTCTGAGCACAGTCTAACTCTTGGACTGTTTTATAATGCTTTTCAAAACAATTATTTTTTCGTAAAAGCTTGCCAGTTTCAACTTGTCCAAGCTCTCTTAAAATCTTTGGTGATTGGGAAAATTTTTCCTCTTTAAACTTGCAAAATGGACACATGTTTGTCTGTTATTTGCCAAGCCTAGAGAGTTGTTTCTTCATGTAGGCACTATTATTTGATATATTTGTTTAATATTTATAATATATTAATGTAAATGTTCTGATTGAAGTCATACCTGAAGTTCGATTTGGAGGGAAACTAAGGCTTCTCTGGTGGCTCAGCGATAGAGAATTTGACGGCAATATAGGAGACAAAGTTTTGATTCCTGGGTCAGGTAGATCCTTCTGGAGAAGGAAATGGCAACCCGCTCCAGTATTCTTGGGATTACCTGGTGGCTAAAACGGTAAAGAATCTGCCTGCACTGCAGGAGACCTGGGTTCAATCCCTGGGTCGGGAAGATCCCTTGGAGAAGGAAATGGCAACCCACTCCAGTATTCTTGCCTGGAGAAGCCTATGGACAGAGGAGCCTGGCGGGCTACAGTCCATGGGGTCCCAAAGAGTCCAGTGTGGACTGAGGAACTAACACTTTCACTTTCAATTTCCAGTATTCTTGCCTGGGAAATCCCATGGACAGAGGAGCCTGGCGGGTTGCAAAGGGTCGGGCACGATTGAGTGATGAACACAGAATGTTTTAAGTTTTACTAGAGTCTTATGCGCTATATATTTGAAAACTATCTTCATTTTACATATGAAGAAAGAGGTTCAGCAAGACTTGAGTAACCTGACCAGGGTCACATAGCAGTAAGAGATAGCACAGGGATTCACACCCAGAAAGTCTGGATCTGTAGTTCTTATTAACAGTCCTGCTGACTTTACAGTTACCATGCACATCAGTGATACCACTAATAGGGAAGGATTCTCAGCCTGCAGAGTGCTGTTCAACATAATTGAGTATGATACTGAAGAATGTGTGGGTTTGGAGCAAGGCAGTCTCAGCAACCCAGACAGATAATGGAAGTGATAATCAGTATTCCTGCCATGGGTTGAGTGAGCATTCAACGGTGCAGTGACATGAACTAGTGTGGCAGGGAACAAGTATGTTCAGTTCTAAACTAGGTGTTCCCTAGTCAAAGAAAAGTGACAGCAACCTTTAGGATGGTGTTTTTATCTCTGGAAGATGGGAGAAGATCTTGGGAGGAGATTGATTTTCATCCTGTTCACTGGACAGCTGCATGTGGTCCTTGACCTTTGAGAGCACAGAGTAGGTCGACTTCCTCTCTGGTGGCCCACTGGTTAAGATTCTGTGCTTTCACCACAGGATCTTAAAAAAAGAAGATGAAGCACGGAGTAGAGGAAGCAATTCAGCACAGGAGATGTGTGCCCAGTTCATGTGGCTGATTCAGCCCTCCCTTCTATATATGTGTTTATTTCTGTTCTTACATCTATAGTACAGATAGGTATTAATGATAATCCTAATTTCTAAGGAGAGGCTCTTTTGTTCATTCAGCTCCGTTGTGGAGGGGTGGAGGGTGAGACACAATGTGGCATATTGGGAAGGGCGTGGGCTGACAGACCAAGGTTGTATCTTGGCCACTCACAACCACTGTGACCACTGAAGTAAGTGATGGTCAGTTCTTTCATCTATAGTATAGGTGTCGTGATGCTTATCTTGTTGAGTTGTGTTGGACATTAAGAGGCATTTTAGCTCAGTGCTTGACACATAGTTGGAGTGGAGTACCTAGTTGGGGCCGTGACCATCGGAAAATCTTAGAAACCTAGAATGACTTTAGTCCAAGATTTGGGACCCTGAGATTTTCTTATAAGTAAAATCTCTCTCTCTCTCTTTCCCCTTCTCGGACTCTTTGTCCCTCCCTACTCCCGTTTTCCCCTCCTCCTTTGGTATTCATCATGCAGATCTCATTTTTGTTGGATTGCTGTTGTTGTTTACTCTCTAAGCTGTGTCCAGCTCTTTTGTGGCCCCAAGGACTGTAGCCTGTCGGGCTCCTCTGTCTATGGGATTTCCCCAGACAAGAATCCTGGAGTGGGTTGCCAATTCCTTCTCCAAGGGATCTTCCTGACCCAGGGATAGAACCTGAGTCTCCTGTATTGGCAGGTGAATTCTTTACCACTGAGCTACCAGGGAAGCCTTTTTGTTGGATTACTACTTTCAGTTAGCTGCATAATATTATTTTCAAGACTTGTAGCTGGTAGCAAAGCTGTAATGTGGGACCACTCTGTACCTTCGTTAAGAGAGTCTTAAAAATGGTGCATATCTGGAAAATACTTATTCATTACAAAGTTTATTTCAACGAAGTTGAGGTAGTATTGTGTTATCCTGCTCTGAAATAAAACTGCCCGAGGTGATATTTTTAGTTGGTATTTCAGTGTAGCATAGAACTCATATATAGTTCCTTAATTCATAGTCTGAAATGACTGGCAGCCCAAGAACAAAGGATTATCATATGGTGGTTAAGGCATGTCTCAGACTAGACTGACAGGGACCAGGCTAACCTGATAAACCTGCTAGTCCAAGGCCAGTGATTGATGGCACAGCATAGATAAAAAGGTGAACAGGGCTTGGTTCTTTCCTCCAACTTTGAATTGAGAAGTACTGGAAAAAAATATATATCAACAGGAGCAGAGGCTGGCAGTCATGATGTAGTGAGGCCATGATGGGCCATATACAGGCAGAAACTATGAATAAGTCTTTGCAGTGGGCCAGCTATGGAGTAGAAAGTGAGAAGATCAGTCAGTAGCAGGCCCAGAAAAACCAGAAACATGAGCAGGGGGTGAGCACGGGATGAGCACATGGATACTGGGCCTGGAAAGGAGGTCTTCACAAACTCAAGTTGCTTTATTCTGTAATGCACTCTTATACTCATCCACACTCACTCTTGGGTGGGCTTGGGTCCCAGCTTTTCTGGTAGCTCAGGGATGGGTTCCTCGGGGAGTTCCTGAGTGTGTCATTATTATAATAGAACTTTCTGTACTTGATGTAACTAGAGAGCATCTCTGTGCCCAGCAGCTGACAGAGCCTGACCAAATCATAATTCTCTCTTCTGGCATCACAGACTCCAGTGAGAGTGTTGACATGAAACTGTCTCTGCCACTAAGTGTGAGAGCTTTGCTAGGTTTTTAAAACCTTCTAAAATCTTCAGTTTCTTCCTCTGTGAAAATTAGGCTGTTATTCTTCTATACCACAAATCTGTTCTTTAGACTGGGCTTGTGAGGTGTACTTACTGAATTCCATTGTTCTTGATATAAGATCCAGATAGAAGCCTAATTGTTATTGACCTTATGTTTATAATTTTTCACATAGGCAGGCAGCTTTTCACAATTTTGAATTGTGTCTGAAAAACCAGCTGAAGAGTTTGGTAGACCAAACTGTCTTTCAAAAACCAAGACAGATGTCTAAACCAAAAATGCTGTGGCAGGTAATGTTTTAATGTCTTGTGATCAAATTCCCAAGATCCAAGACCCGAGAAGAGGGTAAATTCCTCCATGTGAAGTGAGTAGCATGTTGTCATTGCTGCAGATTCCACCAGCTTTTCTTATCCAGGCATTTTGTGTATCTCAGGCTTTTCATACCAACTTATTAAGACCATACATACCTCATGCACCCCTCTGATATTGATAACTCACCTGTTCCCTGTATACAGAGACCATTTGGTAAGACCATTTGGTAAGTGTCATAGGGCTCATTGATGACTTTAACTGAGATACTCGAGTCCTGAGTTGGCTGTTTATAATAGCCAGTAGATTTCCAGTAGAGTCAAACTGTGTTTCCCTAATCAGAGTAGATAATATTGATGGAATACTTGCTGTGTGTCAGGTGCTGTGGTTTGTGCTTTAACACACAATCTCATTTAACCCTCAGATTGGACAAGGGGAAGAACCAGTCTTGTCCTCCTTGTCCAGAGATGAAACTGCAGTTGGAGAGGTTCAATAATGCACCCAGGTTCACATAAAAACTAAAAAACTTTGCTAGATAACATTTGAAGCCTTGTAATGTTGTATGGCATAGAATCTGAGCGTAAAGCTCAATATGTAAGTCAGGATGTTGTTGTTCAGTTGCTCAGCCGTGTCCGACTCTTTGCGACCCCCATGGACTGCAGCATGCCATGCTTCCCTGTCCTCCACTATCTCCTGGAGCTTGCTCAAGTTTGTGTTCGTTGAGTGGTGATGCCATCCAACCATCTCATCCTCTCCCACCCTGTTTTCCTTCTGCCTTCAATTTTACCCAGCATCAGGGTCTTTTCCAATCAGTTGGCTCTTTGCTTCAGGTGGCCAGTGTATTGGGGCTTCAGCTTTAGTATCAGTCCTTCCAATGAATATTCAGGGTTAATTGCCTTTAGGACTGAATGGTTTGATCTCTTGCAGTCCAACGGACTCTCAAGAATCTTCTCCAGCACCACAATTCGAAAGGCTTTTTTATGGGCAAAGGGTGACTTGGGTTCAAATTCAGTCAGTTTCATCATCTAACCCCTTCACCCTACACACTGATTTTTACTTCAAAACTGCCTCCAGACTGAAGCTCAGACTCTTCATCCTGACATTTGAAGCTGTCTGCAATTTGATCCCAGTCTTATTTTCTAGGCTGTTATTCACAGAAGGTCTTTGTTCAAGGTAAGCTGTTTGTTTCTCTTTGTCTGAAGTGTGGCTGGGTGGGCCTTTATGTTGCTATCCATGTTTTAATCCTTGTTATAAGCATGTGTTGAATTTCCTTTTTTTAAAGGCTGAATACTATTCCATTATATCTGTCTACCATATTTTGTTTTCCCATTTATCCATCTGTGGACACTTGGGTTACTTCTGCCTTGTGGTACTTGTGAGCCAAAGTTGAACCTGGGTGTGCAGATATCTGCTTTGAGTCTCCAGCAATTCATAGTTTAAAAAAAAAATACATTTGAAGCATACAACAATCTTAGCAAAAAATTTTTTCAAAAGAGAGGGTTCAACTGTGATCTGAAAACCAAATCTCATGCTACTGTTTGGGGGAATGCTACTTTATCTGAATTTTGCCCATTCTTTTAGACCTGCCCAAGTCCTCCAACTTCTGGAACATTCTTGGACCTCTGCAGTTGACAGTGACCTTCATTTAAACCCAAAGCACTCCTTTAGAAAGAAGACTAATGCATTCATTTAGCTAAGAATCACTTATATCCTATTTCATCTATTTTTGTGGCTAGAGTGGATAACCCTTAAACTTTATGTTTTATGATATAGAAGTCTTACCTCCTAAGCTCTGTTATAATCTCCTCAGGGCACAGGGCACAGGCCACAGGAGTGTCTTACATTTTCACTGTGCCTAATAGGATATTTTGCATAAAGAAGGCTCTTGCAAAATTTGCCGCTTACTTGTTAAACGCTGTAGCCTGAATTCAGTCAAGACAATGTGGTTGTGCAGCCTTGTGAAAGGTTATATTTACTTTATTTGAGTACTGACCCATTCTGGATTTGAACTATTATTACTTTAGAGGTGAAAATAACATGACTTGGAGACTGGGACTTGGAGAACTCCAACATATTCTTGAATATTTTTTGATGAAATTTTAGACTAAATAATTAGCATTAAGTAAACTATTTAAATAAACATGACCTGTTCCATTGCCACCTTGCTGATTCATTTCTCTCAAGTTAAAATGATGATTGTGACACAGTGTCTTGCGTTTCTTCAAGATGTAGGCACAACTTTATGTGCTGGAATAAACATAAAAAAAATTCTTTTCCGTTGAGATAAAAAATTTTCCTGTAACTAGAAGATCTTCTCTCCCCTTTTCTTTTTTGTTTATTTCTGGTGGCGTAAGGATGTCCGCATTCCTCAGATAGTCAGAAAGAGGCTTCTGCCCAGCAGAGTCACTCTGTTAAACAAAGGTGAAGACCCTGTTGTAAGGCATTGTACAACACAAGTTCCTGTGATGAGGTGTTCTTGGCCACTTTTTGCCAAAGCTTCCCAGGCCTGACAGCAGCATGGATTGTGTGCTGTCATGAAAAGAGAACAGATTCTTGGCTCTTTGTTCTGATTCCACTTTTGTTAGATAATGTGGTCATACCACTTAACTTCTTTGTGCTCCATTGTTAAGGACATTGAGATGGAGACTTCATTTCTGTCTCATGGGGATTTAGGAAGAGTTTAGTAAAAAGGTGCTTCAGTGTATATTATATACAAGAAACTTTAATAACTGTGGGGGTGAGTTTTTAAGAAACTGCGGTGACTGTAAATAAATGGCCAAAATTCGTTATGGAGAAAGGAAGAAGCTGACATAGGGGATGCCAAATTAGAGCCTCAGCAGAACAGGGGCTTCAAAAAGATTTTGGAAGAATCTGATATTTGAAAAGAAGCCTCCAAGTAATCATCATGGTGAAAAGAAGTCACTATAGGATTTCCTGTGGTATTTATGGTTTATTTATAGTTTTATTTTCAATTTCATATGGGGAATTGAAATATAAGCTTTCAGGGTTAGGGCTTCTAAAGATCTTAATATTGCACTGCAAAGAACTATGATATGAAGATGTGACACCTTTGTGACTGTTCTGTATGTTTGCTAGCATTTCATGAACCTGGTCTTGTGGAAGAATGTGTATATAGTTCTGCATAGTTGAGACACACAAAATATTAAAACCGTAAAAAGGCTTTCCTTTTTAACTTGAAAAAAAAGTGTTTCCGGTTAGATATCTTTCCGAAATGTATTGCATGTGTCCTTGTCAATGGAAACAGAATACTGTCTATCTCATTTTGGCTCTTAACTGTTAGGCTGTGTTCTGACTCAGTGCTGTAATAAAGCACTCAGGGCCAACTGAGGTGAGCTATTGGCTCTTATTCTAAATGACTCTTCATTTTTATACTTTTAGAATTATTTTGACCACTTCTTACTCCTTTTCTTTTTTCTTTGCTTTTCTCTCCCCCCTCCTCCCCCCCATTTCCCCTCTGTCTCTCTTTTCCCATTAGTGGCTGTTGTTTCTTTTCTTAGGGTGGGAACTTGTAATCTGGTATATCGACTGTATGGAAACTCTTATGTGTGTATTACATGTGTGTTTTTTGGAGAGAGAAGGTTCATAGCTTTCACTGGCATCTCAAAGCCATCGACAGCTAAAAAAAGATGAAGTGCTCAGTTAGCAGTATTTTTTAAACAGCAAGATTGAGCCTTTAAGTGATGAAAACCATTTAGTGGGTTAGGACCACCAGTTTTAAAACATTTTGTAATGAAAATGAATAGCGTTGAACAAAGAATATCAGTACACTGCATGTGATAAGGATATTTATGGTTTTCTAAACTTTTATTTCATACATATGTATACATGGATGTGTATGTAAATATACATTCAAGCACAAGTACTTGGTTGTGATGAAAGTATTTTTTACACTGAGTCATAGTCAAACGTTTGAAACATACTGCCATGGAAAGGCCCCAGTTTACAGATGCAGCCGCTGTTTCTCTGTAGTGTACTGAGATGCCATATGCTGAGTTTATTATAAATGTGGCTTAGATGAAAGTAACTGAAGCTGGGAGAATTTTCTTTTCTCTTTGAAGTGTTCATGGAATTAATTACATAGGACAATTTAAAGGGGAGGGTAAAATAGAAGATAGGCCAACACAGCTGTGTTTGAAAGTAAAACCTGGTCCTGTGAGCCCTGAGGGTGAAAGGCGTCAAGCAGTGTTTTTAACCTTGGTTACTTGGTTCTTTTTCTGGGGAGAAAGATGCAAATGCCTGGCCCTTCTCTAGACAGTTGAAATAGAATCTCTGAGGATGAGGTTCTGGAAGAACTTTCCTGTAGAGTGAAATGCTTGGTCCTTGCGCTGTTTGTCTGTCTGGGCCCTTTCCTCTGGATTCCGGATTGTGGTCTGGAGAGCGGAGCCTGTGGGGTGCCTGGCCTCCAGTAAAGATTTCAGTTTTCCCTGTCATCACAGGAGGAGCCCTCTTTTGAGTATTATTTGGATATTTACAAGGCGCCTGTTCTGGAATTCTAGAGATATCTGAAGTATGAGATTGTTTTGACTTAGGAATGTTTGCACATTCTTGGTTTAATGTCTGCCCTTGAGAAGTGAGAGATAAACTTGCTAATTGAATGTGCCATTTGTGGAAAGGTAGCGTCTTTCTTCTCCATCTTGCCTTTGCCTTTTCTCCCCAATCCTTTCCCTTCCCTTCCCTCTTCCCTCTTAGATGTCAGAGGCTGGGTCTACAGGGTGGTGAGAGTGGAGGGGGCCTTCCGTGTCTGGTGATCTGCACGCTTCAGGACTCAGGGTGCTGAGGGCTGGGAGTATGGAGGTGGTAAGCTAGGATTGCTGGGAGGTTGGTTACACGGAGTGAAAAAGGACATGGATTGGTCACATCCATCCATCCACCCACCGAGGGTAATGAGAACCAGACTTGCCCCTGGTGGAGAAGGTAGATAGAACCTAATTGGGAAGTAGTCTTTGCCATTATGTGAAGGAGTCCTTTTTGGTGTGATCAGCTGAATAGAAGAACAGGCTCTGGATTCCAGTAGGTGTTGATCTGTGAGCCCTTTTGGGACAGAGGGACCAGGTGGAGTGTGAATGCAGCACGGAAGAAGTCTTGGTAGGAATGAGCACATGTATGGATGTGAGAGTTGGACTGTAAAGAAATCTGAGCGCTGAAGAATTGATGCTTTTGAACTGTGGTGTTGGAGAAGACTCTTGAGAGTCCCTTGGACTGCAAGGAGATCCAACCAGTCCATCCTAAAGCAGATTAGTCCTGAATATTCATTGGAAGAGATCTCTATTCTTTCCCATTCTATTGGGAAATAGACACCCTACACCCTAATTGCATGGGAGCTGAGGGTCTTTCTTTACAGCAGCAGTCTTGTCTGCTCTTGCTTAGATTGTGTTCTTATAGGATGCTGCTGCTACTGCTGCTAAGTCGCTTCAGTGGTGTCCGACTCTGTGCGACCCCATAGACGGCAGCCCATCAGGCTCCCCCGTCTCTGGGATTCTCCAGGCAAGAACACTGGAGTGGGTTGCCATTTCCTTCTCCAATGCATGAAAGTGAAAAGTGAAAGTGAAGTTGCTCAGTTGTGTCCAACTCTTAGCGACCCCATGGACTGCAGCCTACTAGACTCCTCCATCCATGGGATTTTCCAGACAAGAGTACTGGAGTGGGGTGCCATTGCCTTCTCTGACCTTATAGGATGAAAATAGATATAAAAGTGACCTGTTCCATTTTCCAGGTTGGGGGAAAAGGCTTTTATAATTAAAATAATTGTGACCCACGTTTTGAAAAAAAGATCAGAACATTTTTACTGTTCTGTTTTCTATTCTGTTTAATTTTCTAGAAAGATCTAACAGTTTCCTTGAATCCAGTGGTGATAGTACTGGAAAAACTTGCTTAAAAATGTCACCTTTTGCTGCTTGACCCTAGAAAGGTGGGGAAGTTGGAAGTGAGCTTTTTCTTCTTTCCTTTCTTTTTTTACCTTTTTCTTAAAAAGCCTTTTCATAACTGACATCTTTTTGTTAGCATCTTCCTTCCTGCCATCTTTATAATGTTGAAACTGAAAGGAAAAATGAAACTGCTAAGATGAGTTACAGTTAAGTAACTTTTGCTTGCAGCATTGTGCTAGTCTCTGTATAAAGTGACCTAACCCAACACTGTTTTTGCTGCTGAGAATTTAAGATAGAAATGGAAAAAAACATAAATAATGTTATGGTTTGCAGTGTGAGAGGGTTACTGTCTGCTAAGATAACAGCATGGATCCTTCTGAAAGTACATTTAAATTCTACATTAAATTTAAATTCAACATGAAATGTACTCTTTCAGCAAGTACTTTTCAATTCTGGTATTGAAGCCCATTAGATGTAATATGAAATTATTTTGTTTGAGTGGTGGTGGTTTAGTCACTAAGTTGTATCAGACTCGTGTGACCCCATGGACTGTAGCCCGCCAGGCTCCTCTGTCAATGGGATTCTCCAAGCAAGATGCCCAAGGGAAAGCTGTAACTCTGATATTGAGTTATATGTGGTCTAAGCCCAGTGTAGAGATGGACAGACTATGTAAGGGCAGTGCCAAAGTCAAGGTCCCATTGGATAGGTATGGATGTGGGCAGGGAGGAGGGGAAGCCTGGGTCACTATAGACTGAAATTGGAGAATAAAGATGAGAGAAGGAAGCACCAGTTGTAGCTGGAATCCGGGAAAGCATAGTCTTGTTGACAATTAGCTGTTGGTTGGTGATGAAATTTTTGGCAAGTATGACAGGGTTGTGGAGGACTCTTATCCAGGATCATGAGTTAATCTAGAGATTTATTTTGAAAGCTTTTTTCAATGTATAAATCTGTGCTTTCCATGTATCAGCAAAAGAAACATTATCGGCCATCTATCTTCCGAGATGTAAAGTGTTCTTGAAAAGTACAAAATGATCGGGCAGTAGAACTAGTGTTTTTATTTTTAAAATTTTGAAATTATTTTTAGGATGTACCACTGTTAAAATTTTTTATATTATACTGGAGTATAGTAGAACCAGTGTTTTTAAAAGGATAAAGCCATGCGACCCTAAGACGTAAGATGGTAAAATGGTTGTATTTTATTCTTTCTTTTGCAGACATACATTGGAAGTGTGGTTATATCCGTTAACCCATACCGGTCATTGCCCATTTATTCACCAGAGAAAGTGGAAGATTACAGGAACAGAAATTTCTATGAACTGAGCCCTCATATGTAAGTATGGTATTAAAGTATCAAGTTTCTCTTTCACTCCAGAGATGTTGGGTTGACAGATGTGTCCAGCTGTTTCCTTTGAGTCTCAGGAAAATGTTATTAGTCATTTTTAAAAACCAGATGAAGGAACATAGAAGCTAATTGTTACAGCTTATTTTAAATTTAAAAAAAAAAGAAGACTTCATTTGTCCTCAGGCTCTGTAAGTCCTGAAGTATTTGGTTTCAGTATGTAAAGTATTTTCTGTTAAAAATTCTGTGTAAGTAGCAGCTGCTGCTAATTATTTTTGCAAATAAAACAGGAATGTGCATTGTTTGTTATTATAAAGAGCCCAAGCAGTGTTTCCATGCCTTTGTTGGGTCAAGAAAGATTCCAAGTGTTGGATTGTGTAATGGGTTTTGAGAAAAAGAAATAAATAATACCTTCAGTTTATAATCTTCATGGACATTGTTCACCAGATGTGTGTATTAGGCCTATGATTTCACCTTCCTTGAAGTTAGTCACTTGTTTGATTTTTCTGAGAAGGTCGCTTGTCATTGTAAATATTTCCCGTAAGTAATAATCTATAATTGGAGAAGGAAATGGCAACCCACTCCAGTATTCTTGCCTGGGAAATCCCACGGAGAGGGGAACCTGGTAGGCTGCAGCCCATGGGTTCGTAAGAGTTGGACATGACCTAGCGACTGAAACCAATCACCAGAGTTGGACATGACTTAGTGACTAAAACCAACCAACCAGTAATCTATACTAGTTACCTAGTGAGAAACCCTGAGCTGAAGTCAGAGAATCTGCAGAGTTTTAGTTGTGTCCTAGCAGAAAAGAATTTTCTGTGTATGATTGAAGATGGGCTCTATTATTTTTACTAGAAAATAAATCTGATAATTAAAGAAAATGCACACCACTGTCCAGATACTTATTTTAGGTTTTTTTTTTGATAGTGGAACGTACAGTAATGTTTTTGAACTATTTGAAACTAAAGATTTAAATAATTTGTGGGAGTGGTTATTAAAACTAAACACTGTATTTTACCAATCGAGTAGATTCTGATTATTCAGTTTTCTCCTAGGAGTATATTTTGTAAGTGAATTTGTTTGATTTTGCCTTAGCAAAAATAAAATCTGAAATTTGTTTAATAAAGTTTTCTTTATAAGTCCCTAGAATGAAATGTCTTATTTGATGCCTTAAGATTTAAGTTCTCAGCCTTCAAGTCATGCCTTTTAAGTGCTTAGATCAGCTGTATCAATATTGTGCCAGGAGCTTAGGAGAAATTTAGTTTTCTAAGCCTTACCTCTGGTAGGCCAGGAATCTACATTTTACACAAGCTTTCCAGGTGATTCAGAGGTATTTGCAAGTTTGAGGACCTGTTGTGTCTTGTGTGTATGTGTGTGTGTGCACGCCCACGTGTCCAGTCACTCAGTTGTGCCTGACTCTTTATAACCCTATGGACTGTAACCCACCAGGCTCCTCTGTGCATGGGATTCTCCAGGTAATAGTGGAGTGGGTTGGCATTTCCTCCTCCAGGGGATGTTCCCAACATCTCCTTCATTGGCAGGTGGAGTCTTTTACCATTGAGCCACCTAGGAAGCCATTGTCTTATATATTTGCAGATGTTTTCGTTTCCTTAACTGCTTACTGCCTTTTACAGTAATAGCATTAATAATAATAGTAGCAGTAATAGCTTGTATTTATTGAATACTTACTGTGTGCAAGTACTTCTGTAAATACTTGACGTGTATTGTAACTCATGCCATTCTCAAAATAATTCTGTGAGGTAGGTACTATTGTGTGTGCATATGGTGTGCATATGTGTGTGCCAAATTGCTTCAGTCGTGTCCAACTCTTTGTGACCCTATGGGCCGTAGCTCACCAGGCTTCTCTCTTCATGGGATTTTCCAGGCAAGAACACTGGAGTGGGTTTCCATTTCCTTCGCCAGGGGATCTTCCTAATTCAAGGATTGAACCTGTGTATCTTACATCTCCCGCATTGGCAGATGGGTTCTTTACCTCTGGTGCCATCTGAGAGGGGAAATTGTCTCAGAATAATCACCCATTTACAAAGCCACCCAGCTCTGGGTTGAGGAGCAGGGATGTGAGAATAGTTACCTGCCGTGCCTCTCAGCTGGAAATACATTCTGTCATTTTCACATTAGGCTTGTCACTGTGCAGTTTTATTCTGCTATCCTTGGGCTTATTTTCTGTATTCTGAGCTCTCCAGAATAACTTCGCTGTGCCTCGGTTTGCCTCCAGAGACTGCATGCCATTCTTCCATTTGCAGCTGAAATCTCCACTTTGGGGTTGTTTAGTTGTATGCTAGATGTATACTCTAGAACACAGAAATTCATGCTCTGGAATATCCATTTTTATCCCTGCTCCTAAAGATTCTTATACGAGCACTGCTTACCTGAATTCACCTTTTATCCCCAAGGGGAAAATACCACACCAGCAATAAATTCCTAGAGTGCCTATGATAAAGACAAGATATTTTTGCCATGCTCTGTAAAATAGTGGCTCAGTGGTAAAGAATCCGCCTGCAGTGCCGGAGATGCAGGTTTGATCCTTGGGTCGAGAAAATCCCTTGGGGAAGGAAATGGCAATCCGCTGTAGTATCCTTGCCTGGGAAATTCCATGGACAGAGGAGCCTAGCGGGCTGCAGTCCATGGGGTCACAAAAGAGCTGGAGGCAGCTTAACAACTAAACAGGAACATAAAACATTGTATGTGGGGTGAAAGATACAATCTCACCTATTAAATCTGAAATCGCTAGGTTCATATCACAGCTCCCTCCCCACCTCACTTTTCATTCCTCAGTACATTCCTTCCCACCATCAGGTCATCTTTGCACATTCTGTGCCTTCTTCAGGGGAATGCTTTTCCCCTCCCTTTCCCCCAAGGCAACTCTTGTTCTTTAGATCTTAGATTGCATTAGACCCTTTCCTTGCCAAAGTCAGATCTATTGCTCTTGTCACAATTACAGTTAAACATTTCTTTCGGACATTATTTGATTCCTGTCAGCTTTACCTGCCTTGCCAGCTTTTGCTCACCATAATTTTCTTAGCACCTGAAAATAAGTGTTCAAAATACATTGATCAAGACTTGGTTTGAGTCCCAGTTTTCCCATTATAAACTCTGTAACCTTTAGCAAATTACTTGAAAAAAAAACTTCAACTCAGAAATTAAGTAATTTGCTGTGTACAATGGGAAAATAACTCATAGGATTTTTGTGAGGGATAACTATCTAGAAGATACTTAGAAAATACAATTATCTGATATAAATACAGTGCTTAGCAGGGAATCCATTGTTATGGACAGCTGCTGCTATTAACAGTGATAAGGATAATAATTATTATAAGTGGGACACATTTCCAACATTTTGACAAGCTCTTCCTTACCATTTTCTCCTCCATGGTGGGACATTTTCACTTACTTTAATGCATTTTCCTTCATTATTGTTTGCGAATGTCCATCTTTGACAGCATTTGAAACAGGTTTCTAGTTTTTCCCTACTAAAACCCAACCTGACCTTTTCAGAGATAGGCTCCACAAAGAGAGGATCTGTGTGGTATAAGAAGATAAGATGACTTTAAGCTTTTGATGCATTCTAGTCATAACTACTTCAGAAATTTGGTTCCAGTTTGAATAAAAAATAACTTAAGCAGCTGCTCAAACCATGTCCCTTGAAAATTGCTGATTAATTTGCCTCATATTTTATGTGAAGTTTCTCTTGATCTGTTGTTCACTGTTAGTCTGCAAATCTGTCCAGATATTTCCCTCATAACTCAATGTGTTTTTGAAGATGTCCAGAAATGGTCTTTCTTAAGTGTCAGACAACTGAAAAATATTTACATTCTACATAAGTATGTGACTTTCAGAGAGCGGAAATGTATAAAGGAATAAAATGAAGATAAACAGTGGCTTCTTATCTATATGCCTTTAAAAAAATGTTTTCTTAACTCATGAATGAGGGGTTAAATGGAGTGAATTAATTGTTAGTTATAAGTGACCATCAATCACTTGTATAAATTATAGTTAGCTACAGACAAATCATTGGAAAAGACCTTGATGCTGGGAAAGATTGAGGGCAGGAGGAGAAAGGGGTGACAGAGGATGAGATGGTTGGATGACATCACTGACTCAATGGACGTGAGTTTGAGCAAACTCTGGGAGAGAGTGAAGGACAGGGAAGCCTGGTGTGCTGCAGTCCACGGAGTTGTAAAGAGTCGGACACGACTTAGTGACTGAACAACAACACAGACAAATTACAAGCAGTGTTACCTAATTTATGGAATCATATGTACATATATAGCACTTTCCTGGTGGTTCACACAGTGAAGAATCTGCCTGAAATGCGGGTGACCCAGATTTGATCCCTGGATCGGAAAGTCTCCTGGAGAAGGAAATGGCAACCCATTCCATTATTCTTGCCTGGAAATTCCCATGGACAGAGGAGCCTTGGAGGTCTGTAGTCCATGGGATTGCAAAGTCAAACACAACTGGACGACAAGACTAACACACCACATGTACCTATATACAATAAATATACATAAGACAGGATTTTGAAGAATTTGTATGAAGAGGCTAATTGTTGTCTCTATTGAGTGGTATTATGGACATTTTTTAATGTTGTTTGTCTCGTTTGGTATTCTTTTATGTAAGAGCCATGCATTGCTTTTCTAATAAGAAAAATAAATAATACAAGTAATTGGGCGGGAAAAAAAGCGAAAAATGGTTTTCTAGTGTCATAATCTCTTCTTTCCCCTCCTTTGAATTCCTGTCCCCTATATGTTTGGAGCTACACCTCAAGCCTGATAACATTGGGTGGCTGGCTCTGCATAGATGATACTGTTTACCTTTCTAATTGTGTAAGCCGTGTCTTTCCAGTGTGGTTTTTACAGTTTTTGCATATAAGGCATTTTTCTTAAATATCCTAGGGAGGACTTACTACATTTCAGACCACTTAGTAACTGTTCATGGAGAACTGCCTCAAAGGCCAAACCTCAGAGATGGGGAAGAATGATAGGGGAGAGATAAGGGGGATGACTGAACTGGTCACTGTCCCTCCACTCAGACTATACCGTGGTGACATACCCTTTCTGATACGTTAGTTAACTAAATCAACTGGCCTGTTCTTGGGTTATTGCTTTTTTTTTTTTTAATACTTTGCAGCACTAGGTAGAGTTTATCACCCTCAGATGGATCTTCGTAAAATCAGAAAACTCCCTGGGCTCCCTGTTACTATCTGTGTGAACTCCAGGTTCCTTGACTTACTGTTCAGGCTCCTGCCAGTCCAGCCTCAGTCCTCCTCTCCAGCCTAACCACCGCTACATGCCTTCTGGAGTCACAGGTTTCCATGTCTTCTCCTTTCTACCTCTCCCACCTCATACCCCAACTCTACTGTTAACATCCTGCCTGTCTCCTAGGTTCTGTCTTAAAGGCTTGATCAGCCCTAGACTGATCCACTGGTGACTTTTCCTGCCTCTGAATTCTTGGAACCATTCATGTGATCTTACACACCACCTTTCTTACTGTGGCTAATTGTGTTTCAGCATCATCCTCCTTAATGAGACAGAGGCTTCTATAGATCAGGAACTTTATTCTGTCCATCTCTATGGCTTTCTCAGTGCTTTTCTCTTAAGAGCTCCATAACTTGAGTACAAAAGAGGTTTTAAATAATGTTTCATTACATTTTGCTTGTATTATCTCTGACAATTCAAGGAAATCAAACTATTCTTGGAAGGCTATTTGCAGAGTTTATTCAAAACTTCATGTGGTATAATGAGAATTTTTTTCATTTTTATAAAAAAGTAGACTAAAGTATTTTTATAGTGCCATTCAACGCTGTGTTCAGATTCAATTTATTCCTGATGTAGAGCACTTACCATCTAATTATATGCAATGTCTAGGGAAGGGAACATGCCTCTAGAAGGAAAAGTACCCCACCACCTACCCCTCTCAGTGGTTGCAACCCAGGAGCAAGCTGAAATGTGTCCTTCTCAGACTGAGGTATAATATGGTGGTCGTATTACATAGGCATTACAAGCACTATTTGAAGGAAGCAGTCTTTACATTCTGGTAAATGGAAAAGCTTTCAATGCATTTTAAAAACTGAGAAAAATATCTTAAGGCCTTGAAAAATTTCTGGCTACTCTCACTTAAAAAGGGACAAGTGATCAATGGGAGGATGTAGACCGTGTTCCTGTCAGTTTTCTGTCAGTTTTCTCTAGGGAACCTCTGTTGCCTAATTTTATGGTGACTGAATTTGTAGGGCCAGATATTAGTGCCTGGAGAATGGTGTTGCTAGAAAGATGCTGTTGTGGATTTTGAGTCCTTGTTGATCCTGTCATTGTACTCCTTTCAGGGTGAACCAGGTTCATATTAGAAAGAACATTTCTGACCATATCTCACAATGTGCTGGTGCAGTGGTTGCATGTCCAGGACTTAGGATAGGGTGTAGGGCAGAAGCCCCAGGCATTGTCCCTGTTCTGTTACCAGTATTTTCCTTAGCAGAGTTAAAATATTGTGAGTAAAAAATTTATTTGTTTGGAGAAGTCTTATGGTAACTAGAGTCTGCATTCTCATAGAGGTTGCTTTTACAACTGGGTTTAAGGTACTTTCTCAAGGAGAGAGATGGAGAGAAGGAGAAGGAAACGAGAGGAAGAGGGAGAAAGATAGAGAACAAGAGAAAACGCTGATGTGATGTCCTGTCACTGAGGCTTTTGTATTATTTCCCTAATTTTCCTTTTGAAATAGGTGAGCCTCTCATTGATTCAGTCCCTTCCGGAAAACCACTTTCAGAAAAGGGTTTTGTGCTTTCCCATCTAGCATTCTTTCTGGTTATTGCTTTAGGAAAGTTACTCATTTACTGAGCAGATGTTTATCGAGAGCTTACCATATACCAGGCTGTCTTTTTAGGCACTGGGATATAGCTGTGAACAAAGCTGATAAAATTTCTGTCATCATGAAGGAGACAATCCTCAAACTTAAGTGTACAGGAACCGATGTTGTTCAAACCATCCGTTCAAGGGGAAAAGGGAAGAGGAAGGGAAGAGAAACTCTTATGAAAAACAAAATGAATTTATTTATTTATTTATTTATTTTTTAAAATTTTAAAATCTTTAATTCTTACATGTGTTCCCAAACATGAACCCCCCTCCCACCTCCCTCCCCATAACATCTCTGTGGGTCATCCCCATGCACCAGCCCCAAGCATGCTGTATCCTGCGTCAGACATAGACTAGTGATTCAATTCTTACATGATAGTATACATGATAGAATGCCGTTCTCCCAAATCATCCCACCCTCTCCTTCTCCCTCTGAGTCCAAAAGTCCGTTATACACAGCTGTGTCTGTTTTCCTGTCTTGCATACAGGGTCGTCATTGCCATCTTTCTAAATTCCATATATATGTGTTAGTATACTGTATTGGTGTTTTTCTTTCTGGCTTACTTCACTCTGTATAATCGGCTCCAGTTTCATCCATCTCATCAGAACTGATTCAAATGAATTCTTTTTAATGGCTGAGTAATACTCCATTGTGTATATGTACCACAGCTTTCTTATCCATTCATCTGCTGATGGACATCTAGGTTGTTTCCGTGTCCTGGCTATTATAAACAGTGCTGCGATGAACATTGGGGTACATGTGTCTCTTTCAATTCTGGTTTCCTCAGTGTGTATGCCCAGCAGTGGGATTGCTGGGTCATAAGGTAGTTCTATTTGCAATTTTTTAGGGAATCTCCACACTGTTCTCCATAGTGGCTGTACTAGTTTGCATTCCCACCAACAGTGTAGGAGGGTTCCCTTTTCTCCACACCCTCTCCAGCATTTATTGCTTGCAGATTTTTGGATCGCAGCCATTCTGACTGGTGTGAAGTGGTACCTCATTGTGGTTTTGATTTGCATTTCTCTGATAATGAGTGATGTTGAGCATCTTTTCATGTGTTTGTTGTTAGCCATCCGTATGTCTTCTTTGGAGAAATGTCTATTTAGTTCTTTGGCCCATTTTTTGATTGGGTCGTTTATTTTTCTGGAATTGAGCTGCATAAGTTGCTTGTATATTTTTGAGATTAGTTGTTTGTCAGTTGCTTCATTTGCTATTATTTTCTCCCATTCAGAAGGCTGTCTTTTCACCTTGCTTATATTTTCCTTTGTTGTGCAGAAGCTTTTAATTTTAATTAGATCCTATTTGTTTATTTTTGCTTTTATTTCCAGAATTCTGGGAGGTGGATCATAGAGGATCCTGCTGTGATTTATGTCAGAGAGTGTTTTGCCTATGTTCTCCTCTAGGAGTTTTATAGTTTCTGGTCTTACATTTAGATCTTTAATCCATTTTGAGTTTATTTTTGTGTGCGGTGTTAGAAAGTGATCTAGTTTCATTCTTTTACAAGTGGTTGACCAGTTTTCCCAGCACCACTTGTTAAAGAGATTGTCTTTACTCCATTGTATATTCTTGCCTCCTTTGTCAAAGATAAGGTGTACCCAAGGAAACTAAAGACCTATATATAGAAAACTATAAAACACTGATGAAAGAAATCAAAGAGGACACTAATAGATGGAGAAATATACCATGTTCATGGATCGGAAGAATCAGTATAGTGAAAATGAGTATACTACCCAAAGCAATTTACAAATTCAATGCAATCCCTATCAAGCTACCAGCCATATTTTTCACAGAACTAGAACAAATAATTTCAAGATTTGTATGGAAATACAAAAAACCTCGAATTGCCAAAGCAATCTTGAGAAAGAAGAATGGAACTGGAGGAATCAACTTGCCTGACTTCAGGCTCTACTACAAAGCCACAGTCATCAAAACAGTATGGTACTGGCACAAAGACAGACATATAGATCAATGGAACAAAATAGAAAGCCCAGAGATAAATCCACACACCTATGCACACCTTATCTTTGACAAAATGAATTTAAATAGTATTCTTGTAAAGCACCTCTAAGCCATGTTCTCTCAGGTAGTTTAAGTCAGTAGGCCATTGGTTGTGATCTGGTAGGGTTTATATCTGCTTAGGTCTCTAATCCACGTGAGTAACTTGTGCTCAGGAGCACCTGAGCTCCATCTTACTCTTTAGTTTGAATACCTTAACAACTCATATGGAATGCCGTATCTTAAGAATCATTAAAATTGCCCTTTTTCCCTTGCTGTATGACTGTCTTGGGTCAAAATAAGCAGATGGCAGTCACCATGTTTGTCTTGGCATATACTTGTTGGATTTTGGACAACAGTGGATGAAAAAATTTCTTGATGTAGAAAGACTGGTTTATATAAGCAATGTGATGCCCTGTGGTGGTGAAGGACAGATGTTAAATGGAAGCTTCCTGGGCCTCTCACTGAATCAGCTTTTACGAATCTCTGTGATCTGAACTTCTTGCCTTTAACTCAAACTTTTATTCTCTGTCTATAGCTTTATGGGAGTTATTTTCAAAACAGTGTTTTAGAACATGTATTATTAGCAGAAATTGACCTCAGCTAATTTCTCTTATAGTTTATGAACCTTTTAAAATTAAAGTCAGAAGGCTTAGGTTCTATACAACTGTGATGTTTTTACCATGAGAATTGTGATAGAAGGATACGTTTATTAACGGAAAATGTTTTTGTATGTTTGCGAAGTCTCTGAATTCTAATTTCTAGATCCCTAATTAAAATTTTTATCACTCCTTAGAAAATGCATATCTCAGACCTGAAAGACAGTTTATTTTGAAAAGGTGATTCTTTGAGCTAGCTAAGCACATATTCATACCAGCAAACATGATTATTTCAATGGTATATAATATTAAAGGGAAAAATTTGATTCTTAGCAAAATAGGCTGCTTCCCGCCAGAATGTTACAGGAATTTGACAGGCCCTGAGAAATCCTACAACATTCTGGAAGAGATCCATTTCACCTTAGGCCTCAGCCCTGAAAGGAGTTAATGTAACACTTCATCTACTGTTAGAACCCATGCGAGGAGTGCTGTCTAGAGAACTTGTGTTCAGAAGGTGGGGAAGGGTGCCCTCTTTGTTGTTGAAAAAATACTCACTGCTGTGGCCTGTTGTTGGGACTTGTGTGACCATTGGACCGGATGGGTGGGGCAAAGGGAACTGTATGGGAGTTTGTCTAAACAGGGCCCAGCAAATACTGGTCCGTTCTGGGGGAGATCAACAAAATCAAGGGTAATAGTAACAGAGTTCAGTAAGGCACTTAGGAGAACCACTCTTAGGAGACAGGGCCCCAGGTCTGTCATGGGACAGAAATACTTGCAAGGGGGGTGGGTCCTGGAGGACCATCCCCTACCCCACCCCAGGGTGGGGCGGTGCTTGCTGCTGTGCCCACTGTCTAGGTGTGCTGTGCTCCAGCCTGTCTCAGGGTTCCAAATCCCCAAGCAGAAGCAATGGTTCATTCATTCACTCAGCATTATTAAGCATCCACAGTATGTGTGAGGTGTTGGGGATACAGAGATGATTTGTCCCTGAAGAATTTATAGCCCAGTGGGGGAAACATACCAGGAAGTAAATGAATACGCAAGAGATAGAATCGCCATGAAAAAGGTGGGAGATAGAGTGACCTTGTGTTCTGGCCTGCCCTCGACAGCCTGTCATTCCAGCATAATTATCAGTAGTGCCCCCTGTCTGCAGGTGTCCTGAGTGTGGTCCCCCATGGATAAAGTGCTGTGGGCATGCCAGGGAGAAGGTGTTAGGCCCTGCCTGAGGGCAGGGGGATGGGACAGTAGGATTTTTGAAGAATGGGTTAGCTGCATAGATAAGAAATAGGATTTAGGGCCAGGATATAATTTTCCCAGCAGAGGGAACAGTGTTGATCCAGTGATTCAGCAGATGTTATCTGAGTGTCTGTCATGTGCCAGGCATGAGTGCAGGTACCAGGCAAAAATCTCAGCCTTTTTGAGCCTACATCCTAGCAGGGGGAGAGACAATAAACCAGAGAAGGAAATAAATGGTGTTGGAGATGGTGACAAGAACACAGGAGGCCTGTCTGGGGGTGGGAGTACCATGGTGTACCATTTTAAACAGGGTAGCCAGGGATGCCTTACTTCCTGAGATTGTGATACTCCATTGGGTCCTGGAGATAAGGGGATGAGCTATTTGGAGGGAAGAGTGTTCTGGCAGAGGGAACAGCAGGTGCCAAGCACTGAAGGAGAGAGACAAAGGTACAAAGACATGGCACGTCCTTGATCTCAATTCCTGTGGTCTGCAGAGGCTGGAATGTAGGATGCATGCTATGAAGGGGGATATATGTGGAAGAGGAAGAGCTGATCTGGGTCACAAAGGGCTTGTGTGCTAAGGATTTGCACTTTTAAGCAGGCAGGAGAGATAAGGGCAGCCTTGAGATTTGAAACTCCAATACTTTGGCCATCTGATGTGAAGAGCTGACTCATTTGAAAAGACCATGATGCTGGGAAAGATTGAGGGCAGGAGAAGGGGACGACAGAGGATGAGATGGCTGGATGGCATCACTGACTTGATGGACGTGAGTCTGAGTGAACTCTGGGAGTTGGTGATGGACAGGGAGGCCTGGCATGCTACAATTCCTGGGGTCACAAAGAGTTGGACACAACTGAATGACTGAACTGAACTGAGATTTGAACTGTCCTGGTACCCCAGGGGAAGGGAACTCAAGGACAGTGAAGTTTAGGGATCTGATCGGCTTTGGCAATAATCCAGGCTGGAAGGGATGAGGGCAGAGTCTCATCTGGAAATGGAACATTTCAGAGGCAAACCCATAGAATCCAGTGGGAGTGACTTGGAGGGGTGGGAGGAAGCTCAGTGGCCAGTCTTGACTCCTGGCTGAGCTGGGCATGTGGATGCCAAGCAGTCCCCCCAAAGCTAAGCTAGTCTGGAGACAGCCTTGTAAAGCACTTGTGGGCACTGGGAGTTGGCTTGGACATGAAATGGGGCACTTCTTCCCTGGCATCTTCATATTCCCTAATCCAAGCATGTGGACAGAGCGGATCCAAGCATGTGGACTTAGTCCATGGGGTCTGAACTTCTGGAAGAGAATATGTGTGTAGACCTGCATTTCCAATATTGAATCCTTGCCACTCATGCTAAATCACAGAGCCTTACTTGTTTATAAATGTGCTTCTGAAAGGTTTTATGTAAAATTTGAATCCCTCATTAGTGTATGAAATTACCACGTAGCTGTTTTATTTTTAAGGTAATTATTTGTTCCGAGTCCAGTTGTTTATCTTTCTTAAGTGCTTGACTCTGCGGTGCTTTGGTCTGACCTTTCTCCTCGGGTGATTAAGGTTTGGAAAGCAAATAGACCAGCCTTTGCTGTGTGTGAACTCGCCACCCTCATGTTTTCTACATTTAAGATCCAGAGTTACCTGTGTATATTTTTAAGAGAGTGCGTCTCTGTAGTCTTCTTTTCTTATTCCTTAAACCTGGTAGCTTTGAAATTTCAGCATGGAGACATTCACTGCTGTCATCAATTCTCATGGTCCCTTATCACTTGTTTGTTTTATTCCCTCATGGCCTAAGAGCAGATGTTGTGTGTTTTCTGATACCAAAGGTATGGTTATTTCCACCACCAACCAGTTCTCTGACACCAGCTGGCAATTCAATTCTGGCACTAACTACCAGAGTTATTGCATATTCCGCAGGTCAGAGGCTCTGCCCCACAAGTCGGCCCCTGCTTCTGATGCCAGCAGAAAATGAAGTGCCCAGGCCCCCCAACACTTCTAGAGCTGACTGCAAATTTGGGGGGCTTCTGCATCCCCCTTCAAGTTCAATACTTTGCTAGAATGACTCATAGAACTCAGGAAAACACTTACATTTATTGATTTATTATAAAGGATGGGCTTCCCAGGTGGTGGTAGTGATAAAGAACCCACCTGCCAATGTGGGAGACCTAAGAGACATAGGTTCGATCCCTGGGTTGGGAAGATCTCCTGGAGAAGGACATGGCAACCCACTCCAGTATTCTTGCCTGGAGAATCCTACAGACAGAGGACCCTACAGTCCATGGGATCTCATAGTGTTAGTCGCTTAGTCATATCCAACTCTTTGTAACCCCATGGACTGTAGCCCACCATGGGGGTTTATTGGGTTTCTACGAGTTGGACATGACTGAAGTGACTCAGCATTATAAAGGATTCAACTCAGAAACAACCAAATGGAAGAAATGCACAGCACAAATATAGGGGACAAGAAGTGCAGAGTTTCCATGCTCTCTCTGGGTGGATCAGCTCCCCAGCACATTAGTGCCTTCAACCCAGAAGTTCTGAATCTCCTTGTTGAAGAGTTTTATAACCTAATCTGCAGCCACCCCCACCTGATTCCTGGAAGTGGGGAGTGGGGGCTGAGAGACCCCCTCCCCTCTAATCACACATTTGGTCTTTCTGGTGACCAGTCCCCAAGCTGAAGCTACTTGGGGATCCCGCTGTGAGTCACCTCATTAGTGTAAACTCAGGTGTGGCCAAAAGGGGCTTGTTATGAATAACAGAAGACTTTCCTGTTACTCAGGAAACTCCAAGGGCTTTAGGAGCTCTGTGCCAGGAACCCGAGTCAAAGACCAAATATATCTCTTTCTATCCTAGAGATGGGCTTCCCAGGTGGCACTAGTGGCAAAGAACCTGCCTGTCAATGCAGGAGACGTAAGAGATGCAGATTCAATCCCTGGGTCAGGAAGATCCCCGGGAGGAGGGCACAGCAATCCACTCCAGTCTTCTTGCCTGGAGAATCGGACAGAGGAGCCTGGTGGGCTAGAGTCCATAGGGTCGCACAGAGTCGGACATGACTGGAAGCGACTTAGCATGCACGTGCCACAGGTTGGTATGTGTGGATACGCCCTTCTTGAGAAGCATAGGAAGCTTGCCCTGAAATACTCCAGTGTTAGCTTCCTGAAGCCAGGTAATGCAGCAGTTTCTGAAAAGTGTTCTAGAAAGCTGAATTAGTGGGACTCCTTTTTATAAGAAATATCTTAAGTAAGGGGAGTTCAGGTCCGTAAACACTTGAGAATTATAGAGACTGGGCTATCCAGTCCACTGTCAGGTCTGGAGGAGATGGGCATGCAGCCCCTCTCATGCCCTCAGGACTTCGCTCTGTGAGTAATCAGCCTTTTCTTCTCCGCCCATTCCCGCAAACAAACATGCTGTAATGTTTCTCTTGAATCCGTGTCTCCGAGCTATCACGCTGTTTGTTCCCCTTTATTACAAAACTTTCTGAAGAAGTTGCACATGTGTGTTGTCTCCAGTTTATCTCCTTTTCTTTGTTCTCTTTAGTCAGGCGTTTCTTTCTCTTCTCCATGAAAACTATTCTTTATCAAGGTCATCTGTGACCTCCATGTCATCAACTCCAGTAGTCAATTTTGAATTCTCTCCTTCCTTTAATTATCAATCATATTGGACAATATGACCAGTTCCTTCTGAAACCCTGTTTGAATTTGGCTTTCTGTTTTACCTCCAGCAAGCTGGCTGTTCCATTTGCTGGTTGGAAGGCTGGATGTGCCTGTACCTCTGAAGGTTGGCACCTCTAAGGGCTTGGCTTGGGGCCTTTTCCTTCTCCTCTGTAGACACTTAGAGGAACCCACATGGGCTTCAGAGATGCGCTGATGCCCCCAGATTTAGGTCTCCAGCTGGACCTCAGCCCCTAGCTCCTGGTGACTCAACTATATTCAACCCTTCAGTATATAAATGAACTTCAGCTGCTTCAGACTGGAGGGCGGGTTGCCCCCTCCACCTCCTGTTTCTCATCTCTGGCAGTGGCAGCATCATCCTTTGGCTACTTATGCCACAAACCTTTTCTTCCTTTTCTCTCCCACCCCACATTCAGTTCACTTGTTGGCACTGCCTGTATAGATCCCCGTCTCACCACCACTGCCATCGTGCTTGTCCAGGCCACCGGCCTTTCCCACTTAGATTACTGTGGGAGCCTCCTAGTGGGGCTTCCTGTTTCAGCTCTCCCAGTGTCTCTACCCACACCTCAATACCTCAACCATCTTTTGCCCAAAAATGTGATGGCTGCTGGCTGAAGTGATCTTTTCTTGAAGGTGCCCATTGGCTTGCTTTTCTCTGCTGCTCAGAAACCTGCAGTGCCTCGCATGTGGTCTGCAGGGCTCCACCTGATGTGGGCACCAATCTCCTGACTTCTCATCCCTGTGCTTTAGCCAGGTCGGCCTCCTCTCTGCTCCTCTCACGTGTCACACACTCTGTGTCACTTTCTGCCCGTAAAGGGACCAACATGTTTGTTATCTCACTTCAGTTGTATGTGTGTGTGCTTAGTTGCTCAGTCGTGTCCAACTTTTTGCGACCTCATAAGACTGTAGCCCTCCAGACTCCTTTGTTCATGGGATTTTTCAGGCAACAATACTGGAGTGGTTGCCATTTCCTTCTCCAGGGAGTCTTCCTGACCCAGGGATCAAACCCTGGTCTCTTGGATTGCAGGTGAATTCTTTACCATCTGAGCCACCAGAGAAGTCCTCTCACTTCAGTTAGGAAACTCCTTAACTGTCCACGATTACCTAAAATACTTAAAAAAGCAATCCGTGCTGCAGCCACTCGCTGTCCCTTGAGACTGTTTTACTTTCATTTATCATCTGACATTTCATTAGGTGTCTGTTGCGTCTCTATTATTTGTCTCCTATATTTGAATGTCATCTCTAGGAGAGCAGGGGCTGTGTTTATTTTACATATCCATGTATCCATAGCAATTAGAATAATGCCTGTCCCATAGCAGCCGTTGCATTAAGTGTTTGTTGAGTGAGTGACTGATTTAATGACTATGGGGAGCCTACTCTTTAGTTAGAAACTGTGTATAGAAGATACAGATGTTCTTTGTTTCCAAGAATCTCAGGCTAGTTGGAAGTAGAAAGAAATGGCTCCATAAACAGGTCATTTTAATATAACAGCATACCTGGAATGACAGGGAATAAGGTGGAAGCACAAAAGGTTGGTGGGTTCAAAGATTCTGAAGGTGCCACCTGTGTTGAGTCTTTAAGAAGGAATTCTAGAAATCAGTGGCCACTGAAAAGTATAATAATGATCTGTATAGAAGAAAAAGCAAAGGACTAGTTTCAAGGCACAGTGCTCCAGGATGATAGGAAGGTATGTGAGGAAGGGAAAAGGTGTTTGAGTTGAGATGATAGCCATATGTAGAACTTTTTTTTTACAAAAATAAAACATTCAAATACCAGTCTACTTGAATCATTGGGAGGATTGAAGGATTATGTTTATTCTGAAGTAACAGGAGGAGGGTTTGGGATGAGGGCATTACTTAAAATTACAAGCTTATGTGTCTGAAAAAATTGCCATCTTGCATTTTCAGTCACCAACTGGAAAAAAATGTCAGGCTTGTCAAATATGCCTAAATATGTATGTGTGTAAATGCAGTGTTTTAATGAATGAGTGGTAAGTGACTGAATGTTTGCATGAATTTTAGAAGTGTAAACAGATGTTAATTCATTATGTTTTATGACAAAACCTCTAGTTGCTATGGGTGATGAATCACACTGTTATTCAGGAGGAAGAGCATTTTATGTACAGTAATCCTGATTTTCAATCATTATTGACTTCTGTAAAGGATGTACTCTCCTTTGAATATGGAGTCCTTCTCTTGGGAGATTCGTGTTCAGTGTCCAAATGCCTGGTTGGTCAGTGGAGATCTGAAAAGAATATACTCAATTACATTGAGAACATTGTAAGCCCTATCAATGGTTTGACTTAATTTTACAAAAAGCAGTAGAGGCATAAGTTAGAATGTATACATTTTCTACTAATCTTTTCCCTTCAGTCCACCTCAACAGCAAAACATTAGAAAGTACCTGGAGGGAGGGAAGGTTTGGCTGGTTTGTACCAGGTGTGTGTGTTGGTCGCTCAGTCGTGTCCGACTCTTTGTAGCTGCGTGGACTGTAGCCCACCAGGCTTCTCTGTCCGTGGGATTCTCCAGGCAAGAATACTGTAGTGGGTTGCCATTCCCTTCTCCATGGGATCTTCCTGACCCAGATAGCGAACCCCGATCTCCTGAGTTGTAGGCGAATTCTTTACCGTCTGAGCCACCAGAGACGCCACAGTTTGTACCATGGACTTTTACTTTTGGGGAACACAGACAGGCATCCTCCTAGGTTGCCTACTTGAGACCTAGATGGCCACTGCATGAGTCCATTTCCACTTCTGTCATGTTTATTTTCGTGAAGCGTGGGTTACTAAGGGCTTTTGAGTATTCCCTTAGGACTTGCTAATTTTTAAGCTGTTGCTTTGATTGCTTTCAGAGGACAGACTCTTGTCTCATACATGCTGCCTCACGTTCTCTCCTTCAGTGTTGCTGCTGCTTCTCTCTGTTTAGAATTGCCTTGGCCGTTGTTAATAGCAGAGGCTTAAATGTGATTTATATGTGTGAATAGCATTATGAATAAAAACAAGGATATTAAAAATGGCAGAATCCCACCCATGGTCAGAGAAATGTATTAAAGAAAATGTTACTGAAGTATAAAATTGTTAGGACATAAATCATAAAATGAACCCACTTAGCTGGTTAAGATTACTCAATATGAGTGAGTCCTTGCTCTCTGGTTACTCATTACCTGAAACATGGATATAAGGAAGGAGGAAGTGTGGAAATGTCTCTGGGTGTTTCTTGGGCATCTCTCCTAAAACAAATAGAAAATGATGTATAATGCTTTGAACATTTTCTTTCTTTTCAGAGTGTAATATGATTGTCATTATAATAGTATCCTATCTATGATTGTATCTCACAGGCATAGATCAGGCAGCATAAATGAATCTTCAGATTTGAAAATTTGTCATTGTCAAGATTTTTCCTTGCTGTTTGCATATATCTGGCATTGATCTTGAACAGAAAATTTTGGCTGAAAATAGAGAGGTTGAGTTTGAATAAATTTGGCTGGGGATCTGTTAGTTGTAAGCTTTCCTTCTCTTGGCCTCTCCTCGCCTGTCTTGCTGTTGCTTGCATTTTTCCTTCTTTTTAGGCACCCTGGTCGTGTATTGTTTCACTCGCTTCATTCTTCAGCATGTGTTCAAATCCTACTCATCTTTCAGGATGCATCCAGAGTACACCTGCATTTTGAAGCCATTTCCCTAAAGGCCACTTGGTGGTTCTAACATGTATTTTCCATAGCATGCATTATGTCAGAGTTGTGTGAACTTTATTGTATACTGTCTTATATATTTCATTAATTATTTCTGATTTAAGTATTGGACAAGAGGGAGCATCTTTTGAGCAGGGACCAAACAGTTATAATTATTTTCTTGTCTCAAGATTATGGATCTTAAAATCCATCCAATATGTGTGTTTATCTATTGTATGGAGTACATTATGAAACATCCACAAGAACAAGAACTTTAAAAATATGATAAAGACCTATAAATAGAAATTCTAATATTTTATATCCATATTCAAGTGGCTTATCTTAGGCATGCCCTGGGATGCCCACATGTCACTTTGGAGACCTAGAGTTAGGGACACATTAGGGAGACAGGAAGTATTTATTTTTAGCCTTCAGCTATTTTCTGCTGGTTGTTAACAAATTTTCTACCTGTCCAAAATAAAGTGACGTGACGTCGCTCAGTCGTGCCCGACTCTTTGCGACCCCGTGGACTGTAGCTTACAAGGCTCCTCTGTCCATGGAATTTTCCAGGCAAGAGTACTCGAGTGGGTTTCCATTTCCTTCTCCAGGGGATCTTCCCAACCCAGGGATCAAACCCAGGTCTCCCACATTGCGGGCAGACGCTTTACCGTCTAAGCCACCAGGGAAGCCCTAAGGCAATAGTGTATATTTTGTATCTAGTTAGGGAATATCAGGAATGTATTAGAATAAGATAAGTTATGCTTGAACAACAAGCCCTCACACCTTAAGACATAACAGAGTGCAAGTTTGCTTGTCACTGATAGCACAGTCTGATGGGGGTCAGATGGCTCTCCTCAGAGGCTGTCCTCTGAGTGGTGACTAATATTCAGGCTGTAGTTGTAGCAACTGGAACACGTGACATTTAAGTTTGCTGTGGGAGGTAGAGAGAGAGCATGGTCTACCCTTTCCTCATTGGTTGATGTGTGGTCACATGGGCCCAGCCTCCTGCAAAGGAAGCTGGGAAATGCACCCAGGAAGTAGAAGATAGAATGGGATTTAGTCAGTATGTGTCATGGCCTCCTATTTGCTAGGATGATCTGTTCATTTCACTAGGGTTGTTGCTGTTTAATAATTCAACTCATGGTTTACCAAGTAAAGCAAGCTTCTGCATGAATTTAAACATGAATTCAGTAGTATAATTTAGAAAGAAAATAAGTCCTCTTAAAGTACTGTCAAATATTTCCCTTGTTATGATTATAATCACTGTGGATTTTCACATTTCCATTTGAATCTTATTTGAGTGCATTTTAAACTACAAAAGTAAAACTGTTCACTCAGTTTTCATGTTTCTGTTGTTATTCCTTTCCTTTTTTCCCACTCAGCAGAGACTAGTGGTTTATTCGTTTACTATGAACAGAGTTTATAGTAGTGTCCAATTTCGTTGCGGTTGTTTACAGAAGTAGTTAATATATGAATATTTGAAGATGTGTGTAAATGCTTTGATCGTTTATGCCAGTAGATCTGTCTTTGGTATAATTCCCATATTATCGATTTTCTTGGAACAAGTATGTTTACTGAGAATTTTAGAAAATTAAACGCTGATCTCATCTATGTTAATTCACATATTCCCTTATTGAGAATTGTGGCAAAATGGTCTGACCAGCTTTGAATCTTAAGCCAGTGTAGTGTTAATTTTTTTGGATTCAACTCTTCTGAGAATGAATGAATAAAAATCAGTTTCTTTTACATTGTGGAATTTAAGTTGTGTTTAAGGACAACTTTAGTGAAATTCTTTTTCCAAATATGAGTGTAGTCAAAGGTGGAAGGTGAAGAAATATTAAAATTTTAAAGATGGATGCAGAAGAATTTTAATATTACTTCTGACTAAAAATTTTTAATTTTAAAGCAATCATATTAATTTTCATGGTGGGAAAACCAAAAACCATAAATAAATAATGTCACTCCCAATAAGTAATGTTACTCTGTAGTTTCATCTTATACAATATAGATATATTACTTTTAAAATTTTATTTCTAGTTTATAACAGTCATTCTCTTGTAAACTTTGGTCATGATTAAGTACTTTGCAAAAATGCTTATGGTATATCCTTTACATACTTTTCTTGGGTCTTCTTGATCTGGAAAAATACGCTTGTTTTTGGTAAACAGTTTTATTGGATATAAAGATCTTAAGCATGGCCTGTACTAGCATGGGAGATGAGTGCAGTTGTTCGATGGTTAGCACGTTCTTTAAGTACTACTTTTCCTGGGAATTGGGATGAAGATTGACCTTTTCTGGTCCTGTGGTCACTGCTGAGTCTGCAGATTTGATGACATATTGAATGCAGCTCCTTGATGGCACCATTCATTAAGGTTTTGAATCGCTCTACTGGAATTCCATCGCATCCACTAGCTTTATTAACAGCAGTGCTTCCTAAGTCCCGCTTGACTTTGCTGTGCAGAGTATCTGGCTCTGGGTGGCTGAGCACACCATCAAAGCAATCCGGTTCATTTGGATCTTTTTTGTGCAGTTTTTCCATGTATTCTTTCAGTCTCTTCTTGATCTCTTCAGTGTCCTACTGTACCCATAGATGTGATTAAAAATCATTGTCAATCAACTCTTTGCAGACATCAAATAGAACATTAAAACATTATAATTTAGTTAAAATAGGATTCTGTTTAACTGTTAACCTAGATGCACACTTGCATACTGAGGGTTTTGTACTCACTCTTCTCTCTGCTTGGAATGCCGCAGCCCCTGCGGTGTGTGTGTGTCTCTGTCTGTCTCTCCACAAGTCCTCCTCCCTCACCTTCCTTGAGTCTTTGCTCACATGCTACCTTCTTAATGGGTCCTTCCATTGTTATCCTTTCTAACAGTTTCATCCTGGTCTCCTTTTCTGTTCTGCCCCAGCATTCGCCATCTTTCTTGCTTGCATTCTCTCTTTTACCAACTTTGGGTACATTATACGGTACTTAGTTTCATTATTGCCTGCCTTCCCCTTCACATCACCCACAGAAGCTTGGGTCCATGTTCATTGCTACATCCTCTGTGGCTGGCACATATTAAACAGTCTGTAATATCAGTTAATTAGGTTAAATAAACCTTTAGTCACATGTTCAGAAATTTCTGATGTTCTAGGAATTCATATCAAAAGATGAAGCTTCGATATCTCAGCTTGCTATTTAGTAACTTCTGAAAAAAGAAAAAAGAGGGAAAATTTTCAAATGGTATAGTTTTAAAATTTAGGAGCCACCTTCTTTAGGATTCACACCAGAGAAAACAGTAAAATTATTCAAGTACGAGATATGAATGTAATAATGATAATATTATATTTAAATGTTCACAGATGAACTTGTGATGTCAGTAGACTTATTGTTGGTGGTTTTGAGTTGTGAATGCTAACAAAGAATTTATGAATGGGAAATAATTTAATTCTAAGGTTCCTTTCAACTCTGAAATCCTATGAGTATATGATCTTCCTATTTAAGAAATGTGGAGTGTATTTTAGGAAAACTTTCATTAGAAAAAAATATTTTTTAATGTTCCTGATTTTTTAAAATGTTAGTTGGTTCAGTTGTTTAGAATAACTAGGTAATAGGTTGTATATGTGCATCCCTGGTAGCTTAGCTGGTAACGAATCTGCCTGCAAAGCAGGAGACCCTGGTTTGATTCCCGGGTTGGGAAGATCCTCTTGAGAAGGGATAGGCTACCCACTGCAGTATTCTTGGGCTTCCCTGGTAGCTCAGATGGTAAAGAATCCGCCTGCAATGTGGGAGACCTGAGTTCGATCCCTGGACTAGGAAAAATCCCCTGGAGGAGGGCGTGGCAACCCACTTCATTTTTCTTGCTTGGAGAATCCCCATGGACAGAGGAGCCTGGTGGGCTACAGTCCATGGGGTCGCAAAGAGTCCGACACAACTGAGCGACTAACCACAGCACAGGGTGTATATAGGACCATTTGATTTTTCAGTTTCTGAGGTTACAGTCTAAATTAGGGAAGTTGAAGATTAGTTAACATATTTAGATTTAAAGTCTAGTTTTGCCCTTTTCCAGCTTCATTGTCAGTTGGGCACTTGTGACAAACTTTTCTGTATCAGGGTGGAGATGTACCTGCAAGGTCTTATTTACGTGGAAAAGAAGGCAGATCTTCTCCAATTCTCTTTATAGAGATAACTTTCAAGAAGTCTTATTAACTCTCTTTGAGTTACTGCTGACCAGAATTTGTTTATTATACTCTGGAAATCTTAGTGAATGGAATAGTACATCTTCACAAGCACACACCTCATTTCTCAGCATCTCCATAAAAGCATGTAAGGAAAGAGTCCTCTTGGAATTGGCAAGAAAGGAGAATATTGGAGTTTTTCAGAAGAGATGGGGCAGTTTTGAAGTGTTTGGGTGGTGGGTTAGAGGAAAGCATAGAATTAGGAATGAACAGATAGAGAATCCATGCCAACAGTCACCCATTCAGAGTTTCTCTTTACATAACATGAGGTGGGGCAATAGTCTTGAGGTTTCTCTTAACTCAGTGTTGCTATGATTTTTAAACTGTAGTCTTTTACTTCCGATAAACCTGCTTGCACACTGAAGGTTTTTCTAGATTTGTGAATTTAGAATGTTACAGTTTTAACTGAATAAATAAAAAATTTCTGGGAAATTGCCATTCTTAGCTATACTTGAAGTGAGCTCATATATTTTGAGGGAGGTCTGTCTATCTACCTACTTGTCTATCCTCCCCACTCCAAAAAAAAAAAAAACAACAACAAAACACCAAAGAAGAACGTTTCAGGTATCCATGGATTTTAGTCACAGCAATGCCAGTATTTGGTCTTTTATCTAATGTTTTTATTGGAATATGGTTGCTTTATAGTTTTTAGTGCCACTGAATCAGCTTTATATATACATTTAAAGATATGTGAAGAGTATGCTGCTAAGTCGCTTCAGTTGTGTCCAACTCTGTGCGACCCCATAGATGGCAGCCAGCCAGGCTCCCCCATCCCTGGGATTCTCCAGGCAAGAACACTGGAGTCGGTTGCCATTTCCTTCTCCAATGCATGAAAGTGAAAAGTATGGATGGGAACTAATTGTTTAATCTCCTCATGTTGCAATTGATTGAAAGCAGCTTACTGTTTTACAGTCAATATTTTAAAATGATAGCTTTCAAAAAGCCAGAGCTGGTTGGATTTTTTTTTTTTTTTTTTTTTTTTACTTTTGGAGCATGAGCCACCTGTTCTCCTTGCTTGGCTCTGTAATAAACCTTTCCTTTGCTTTAAAAAAACAGAAAAAAAGCAAAGGAAACAGAAATAATGAGACCAAAGCAAAAGTTAATACCATGCTGTCCTCTATGGTTATTGAACTTGGATTTTTCATTTCCTGGTGGTCAAAACAAAAAGGGGAATGTGATCAGTTACAAATTCTTTTTGCACACAAGATCAAAGTACTTGAGTTGCTCAAGAGAAAAGTTTTCCTTACCAGTTAGTTTTAAAAGAGATTTTGAAGTCTTAACGGGACTTACGAAGTGAAGGATAGCATCTTGAGCAACACCTCCCAAACTTTCTCTGCAGAAAATAAAGTAGGAATTTTATATAGCTGCTTTTTATGTCACTTCATTAAGTAGAAGCAGAGGACATAACACCAAAGCACAGTTTTGCAAACGCAAGTCTGTAAGACACTGAAGTTAGCGGTTGGTTATCCTTGGCTGCTCCACAGGACCCCCACAGAATTCCATCACATCTGTGGAAGGTGGGGCAAGGGTAGGGAGGCATCAGCTCCTCAGGTGATTCTAATGTGTGTCCAAGGTTGAGAACCACCAGTACAGGTACCTAGGTTATTGATGGTTTGGCTTGATTCAGAAATACAAGGAACAGATAGATTGCCGTTTCTCCCTCAGGTGATAATCTGTGACAGTTCTGTATGTTCCTTTATTTGTTTTCCGTTTTTTCATAACTGGGCTTTGAATTAATGGTGGTCTGCTGACAGAGATGATGTGCTTTGGAAAGAGCCCAGAATATGCGTACTCTGTTGTCAGGAAAAGATAGAGCTTTAATTTGGAAATAAGGTTGTCATTATTTTATGAAAATTGAGGAAGCAAACCAAGACTCATTTAAATGGGTGGCTGCTTCCTCTCTGTAGAGTTGTGGGCTACAGACATGACAAATAGAAGATTCTCTAGACGGGAACTAGTTTACACTTATGCTTAGGCAACCATGAGGGGTATAGGGATGGTCCCAGTCTTTGGGTCTGGGGGGTTACTGCAGAGATTGATATTTCCTCGGTTAGTAGGTATTTGAAGTACACGTACCTGGAGAGAGCAGTCGTGTGTGTGTGTGTGTGTGTTTAACGTTAAACAGGAAGTTTAGCAGTCGTGTGTGTGTGTGTGTGTGTGTGTGTGTGTGTGTGTGTGTGTGTGTGTGTGTGTGTGTGTGTGTTTAACATTAAACAGGAAGTTTAGGGACCATAGGTCTCAATGGCAAAAAAGACACATGGAAAAGGGACAGAGGGTTATGACTATAGCTTTTCTAAGTAGTCTTGTAACCAGTTTAAGTTTCAAAGATTTGGTATATGGAGTCTGAAGATTTATTGGTTTATTCATCTGACAAAAATTTTGAGTGCCACACCTCTGCCTGTCCCAGTGCTTTTCTTGGTGTAGAAACTCTGCTCTGAAGAATGTAAATTCCAGACAGTGAGACTCCATTCCTTCTTCCAGTGGAGTCTTTTGCTGGGGGACCTGAAGGGAACTGTGCTGGGTTACTCTGAACAGAGTCAGGGCTGTGGAGGGGGGAGCCTTGAACTTGATGGTCTGGATGGTAAGGATAAGCTCATTTTCATCTACGTATCCTCTGATGCTGGGTGCATGGTTCCTGGTGGGTTGTACCCTCTTGATAGATATTGGCTGTAGAATCTGAGAAGCACATTAGGATAAACATGATGATTTGCTCAAGGGGGTCCTTGCAGAGGGGCTATACATATTTTGGAGAGGAGCGGGACTATCAGTTGAGGGCTCTGAGAAGCAGTAGGAGCAGGATCTCTTCATCAGGCAGTTCTGGAAATGACTGGTTGCTTTTGCCTCTTAGTTCAAGAACTGTAATAGCAAGGTCTTCGAGTGTTACCAGGGCAAATATAATCATGCTTTGTCTTTCTAAAACAGAGGATTTTAGATGACCATTTGCCTGTGTCTTTAAACAGAATCTAGATGGATTAACATTAGGGAGAATTGATAGATAGTAAGAAACCTAAATGAAAAATTTCAACTAGAAAATATGACATAGAATCCCAGTTCTCTTCAACTTTCTTCTCTAAGTATTTTAAATCCATAAGTCTCTTTCTTTGTAAAGATGTGAATGTGCACTCACATATACATGCCTGAATAACATTTGTTTTAATTTCTCCCTAACTTAGTTACAAATAGTTGGTAAACTTGAAATTTGTAAATGCCATACAGTGATTCTGTCAATTTCTTACATGACTAGGAGAGAAGACTATGTTAGGATTCATTTCACAGATTTATTCTGACCATACACCGTGTATTATCCACTGAGATGATGAGTCATAATTTCTGCTCTCAAGGGAAAAAAGCAAAAAAAGTTCTCCAGAAATTTAAATCACATACAATAGATATACAGATGGGATTTTTGTAGGTTTGTAGGCAACACTGTCTTTGAACAATGGGAATCAGTGAGGATTTCCAGAAGAGTGTTTGGTGGGGATAGTGCGGGCAGAAGAGGAACTGACAGGGAGATGAAACAGGAGACATAACTGATCTTGCTCCTGGGAGGGGCTTGGCTTCTTTAGCACACCAGTGAGAAATAAAGCCCTTAGACACTGGATTCTGGGTGGGTGACCTGCCTGATTTTGACCCCTTGGGCCAGAAACCAGTAGGGATATACATGAAGGATGTTTTTAAGTGCTTCATGGTTTAGTCACTAAGTGGTGTGACTCTGTGACCCCATGGACTGTCGCCTACCAGTTTCTCTGTCCATGGAATTTCCCAGGCAAGTATAGTGGAGTGGGTTCCCGTTTCCTACTCCAGGAGATCTTCCTGAGTCTTGAGCTTATGCTCTATAATAAAAACATACCCTGGCACTGTGCATAGCTTTTAGGGACCCAGTATTTGTATCTAGAGCACCTGGGGCATGGTTTCATCTCATCAGAATCTTTTGTCCCTATGCCGCTCACCTGAGAGGATTTCTGCTGGCTTCCAGGACTTTATTCTTAGTATTTCAAAGTTTAGTTTTTTAGGACAAAGTCTTTATCAGATGACTTTTTGTTCTTCAGTCATATGGTAATGATACTAACTGCCCACTTGCAGATCCGAGTCTTTCTCTCAAATATCCATGTCATCTGCGTATGTGGCATTTCAAGGTAGTCATTTGCTTGTGGCCACTTTGCAGACACTGTGACCTAGCTTAAGAATCTTGAAAGCAGATGTTTGCATGCTCTGTGCTTTAAGTCCATTCTGGAGCTGTGCTTTCTGCGTGCCGCAGTGATAATGAGAGTTGTTTCAGACCCCTTTCTGAGTGCTAGGGCACTTTGTGGGTATCAGCATTAAATCTTCCTCCGGCAGTAGCTCAAAGCATTGTTGCTTCGTCATCCCCTGCCTCAAGTGTGGGCCAGAGAGGCTTGTGGAGGAGGGAGTGACCTGCTCGCAGTTTAGAAGGAGGAGGGTTGTGGGGAAGCCAGCCTACAGACAGAGTGGCATATGGTATTTTTGGTTTACGCATTCTTACGTGGCCACTTTGAAGCCATTTTTGAAAGGCAGATATTTTAGCATAAGACACACACACACACATATGCACACATAAAAGTTAACCAGATACTGTACAGAGCAGACTTCCTGGCATCTTATGAGCCTGCCTTATGTTATTGTTGAAGCCCCTTCCTTGCGAAGGGGAGCAGAGGTAGAATAAGGAGGGAGTGGCCATGAAATCTGTCTGGGAGCCGCACCCAAGTAAAGAGTAGTCGTCCTTGGTTAGCCTCTCAGAGAGGGCTGTCAGTCACCCCAAGCCCGGAGCCTACTCATTCTCTGAGGGGGCTTCTGTCTCAGTGGTCTGTTTCGTAATCCTCTGATTTCCTCCCTTTATCTTAAGTTTCTTTTTAAAATTGAGACATGGATTTGGCCATGTAATTTTTTTTTCCTCTTTGGAAATTCAGAAGAAAGGTTTCTGCATTTTGTCCTTGTCCTAAATTTGTAAACCTTATTGGAATAGGTACATATTAAACTCTGGTGGATTGTGGGCCAGCAGAGCCCCTTAGGATCACTCCAGTTCAGTCCAAACCACTATGAAATCCTCATCATGTGTTCAGTACTTGTGTCTGGTGCCTAAGCAAAAATAACCGCATTATACTTAAAATCACAGTGCTCCATAGGATCATAGTTTTGGAAGACAGGAACGATACAACCTAGCTTTGAGTTTAACAAATTTGGGGGGAAAGCTTTGTCACAGGAACACGTAAAATCAAGAAGCTAAACCTGAATGCGGTGAAATCAGGGGAGAAAGTCATGTCAATGAAAAATGGCCTCAATTTTTGACAGTGTTGTATCAAGGTGGCTTGGGAAAAGTATCTTACTTGGATATAGAAAACCCATTTAAGAGTTACCAAAGCTCAGGCCAGAAATGAGGAAGTCATCTAAGGCAATAAAAAACTAGTGATGGAGAGGAGAGAAAGGGGTAGATTTGAAGGGAATACTGAGTACCTGCATGAAAGAATCAAATAAAATTTTAATTAAATTTTTTTTTTCTAGTACTGGCATCCCTCAAGCTTTAGGAAATGGATTTCTTGTTTTTTTAAGTAAGCCACATAGACCAAGTGACATGTCCTCAAATGACTGAATTATTGTCTCATTAGACAGTATGTGATTTCTCTAAACTGAGCAACCCGAGGGTGGGGATGACATCATTTATATTCCTCTGCCTGGAATACTCCATGGCACATAGAATGCTTATTGAATTAACGAGTACTAAATTCTCTTAAAATTATTTCCCAAAGATGTTTCTTCCCTTACAATATCATGATATAAATTTAGCTAATTTCGGGAAGTTTCATTATTATTATTATTTTGCCAATTCACTTTCTTTTCTTCACAGCAATATACGTAAGCTCAGGCAATTGCATTGTATGAACATGGCGATCTATGTGTGTGTGTGTATATGTATGTATGTACATGTATCTCTTTGTAACCAGGAATCTTAATATTGGATAGGCCAAAACGTTCGTTCAGGTTTTTTCTGTAAGATGTTATTGGAAAACCTGAATGAACTTTTTGGCCAACCCTATATTTGTTGATTTCACTGAATTGTGTATCCACTCTATGAAATGGTGGTGGATCTCTCTCTGCAGATGTGAGTTGATTTGTGAGCTTGATTCTATAACATGCAGTCTTAGCCCCATCTGGCCTTCCAGTCCTTTATTTAGATCCTGCGGCCTCTCTATAAGGGGCACCTTCTGCCAGGTCTGTCAGGCTGGAAAGCTAACAGCTTCTTCAAAGCTTTCACTGCTGCCTGCTCCCTCTCCTCTGTGCTTTTTTTTTTTTTTTTTAAATCCAAAGCAGGTGTACTTGGGGTTCCTGTTCAGAGGCCATCTCTACTCACTGTGTTCCATGTTAACCACGGCCAGATTTCTCTACACTTCTTTAGTACGGGGTGCCATGCAGGGTGCTCAGCACAGCGTCTTCCAGTGTGGATAGCTGTTCCTGTGTTTCTCTTCCTCTCTCTCTTACTGGAGGGAAGCTGAGACCACCTCACGTCATTGTATCCTGTGTATATACCTGGCGATGGGGACTATCAAAGTTAGATGATGATGCAGAGTGCGTGACATTTGAATGCTGAAAAGTTAACTTTACTGAACAGTCTTAATTGTTTGGTTTGTGGATGTGGAGTGCTTTAAATCAGAATGTGTGTTTCAGTGTTAAACAAAGACACACAGAATTGGCATACGAAGTGGCACATTTTTAGGCTTCTAGTCAGTAGGGAACACCTATCTCAAAAATCAGCATTTTGAGAACGTGAAGTCATTCTGTTTACTTTAATGAATAAACATCAAGTTCTCAGGACAATTAGGAAGACCATGGAAATAACTTCTCTTGGAATCAGTTCAGTTCAGTCACTTAGTCATGTCACTTAGTCTTTGCAACCTCGTGGACTACAGCACGCCAGGCCTCCCTGTCCATCACCATCTCCTGGAGTTTACTCAAACTCATCTCCATTGAGTCAGTTGGATGAGATGCCATCTAACCATCTCATCCTCTGTTGTCCCCTTCTCCTCTTCCTTCAATCTTTCCCAGCATCAGGGTCTTTTCCAGTGAGTCAGTTCTTCGCATCCGGTGGCCAAAGTATTGGAGTATCAGCTTCAACATCAGTTTTTCAGGACTGATTTCCTTTAGGACCGGCTGGTTGGATCTCCTTGCAGTCCAAGGGATTCTCAAGAGTATTCTCTAACACCACAGTTCAAAAGCATCAATTCTTTGGTGCTCAGCTTTCTTTAAAGTCCAACTCTCACATCTATACATGACTATTGGAAAAAACAAAGCTTTGACTAGATGGACTTATTGTTGGCAAAGTAATGTCTCTGCTTTTTATTATACCGTCTAGGCTGGCCACAGTTTTTCTTCCAAGGAGCTAGTGTCTTTTAATTTCATGGCTGCAATCACCATGTGCAGTGATTTTGGAGCCCCCAAAATAAAATCTGTCACTGTTTTCACTGTTTCTCCACCTATTTGCCATGAAGTGATGGGACCAGATGCCATGACCTTACTTTTCTGAATGTTGAGTTTTAAGCCAAGTTTTTCCACTCTCCTCTTTCACTTTCATCAAGAGGCTCTCTAGTTCTTCACTTTCTGCCATAAGGGTGGTGTCATCTGCATATCTGAGGTTATTGATATTTCTCCTGGCCTTCTTGAGTCTGGCTTGTGCTTCATCCAGCCCAGCATTTCTCATGATGTACCCTGCATATAAGTTAAATTAGCAGGGTGACAATATACAGCCTTGACGTACTCCTTTCCTGATTTGGAAGTAGTCTGTTGTTCTGTGTCCAATTCTAACGGTTGCTTCCTGACCTGCATACAGATTTTTCAGGAGGCAGGTCAGGTGGTCTGGTATTCCAATCTCTTTAAGAATTTTCCACAATTTGTTGTGATCCACACAGTCAAAGGCTTTGTTTTGGCATAGTTAATAAAGCAGAAGTAGAAGTTTTTCTGAAACTCTCTTGCTTTTTTGATGGTGCAACAGATGTTGGCAATTTGATCTCTGGTTCCTCTGCCTTTTCTAAATCCAACTTGAACATCTGGAAGTTCACGGTTCATGTACTGTTGAAGCCTGGCTTGGAGAATCTTGAGCATTACTTTGCAAACGTGTGAGATCAGTGCAGTTGTGTGGTAGTTTGAACATTCATTGGCTTTGCCTTTCTTTGGGATTGGAATGAAAACTGACGTTTTCCAGTCCTGTGGCCACTGCTGAGTTTTCCAAATTTGCTGGCATATTGAGTACAGCCCTTTTCACAGCATCACCTTTTAGGATTTGAAATAGCTCCACTGGAATTCCATCACCTCCACTAGCTTTGTTTGTAGTGATGCTTCCTAAGGCCCACTTGACTTCACATACCAGGATGTCTGGCTCTAGGTGAGTGATCACACCATCGTGATCACTGGGGTCATGAAGATCTTTTTTGTATAGTTCTTCTGTGTATTCTTGTCACATCTTCTTAATATCTTCTGCTTCTGTTAGGTCCATACCATTTCTGTCCTTAAGTGTGCCCATCTTTGCATGAAATGTTCCCTTGGTTTCTCTAATTTTCTTGAAGAGATCTCTAGTCTTTTCCATTCTGTTGTTTTCCTCTATTTCTTTGCACTGATCACTGAGGAAGGCTTTCTTATCTCTTCTTGCTATTCTTTGGAACTCTGCATTCAAATGGGTATGTCTTTCCTTTTCTCCTTTGCCTTTCACTTCGCTTCTACTCACAGCTATTTGTAAGTCCTCCTCAAACAACCATTTTGCCTTTCTGCATTTCTTTTTCTTAGAAATGGTCTTGATCACTGCCTCCTGTACAGTGTCACGAACTTCCGTCCATAGTTCTTCAGGTACTCTGTCTGTCATATCTAATCCCTTGAATCTATTTCTCACTTCCACTGTATAATCGTAAGGGATTTGATTTAGGTCATACTGAATGGTATAGCGGTTTTCCCTACTTTCTTCAATTTAAGTCTGAATTTGGCAATAAGGAGTTCATGACCTGAGCCACAATCAGCTCCTAGTCTTGTTTTTGCTGACTGTATAGAGCTTCTCCATCTTTGGCTGCAAAGAATATAATCAATCTGATTTTGGTATTGACCATATGGTGATGTCCACGTGTAGAGTCTTCTCTTGTGTTGTTGGAAGAAGGTGTTTGCTAGGCCCAGTGCATTCTCTTGGCAAAACTCTATTAACTTTTGCCCTGCTTCATTCTGTACTCCAAGGCCAAATTTGCCTGTCACTCCAGGCTTCTTGACTTCCTACTTTTGCATTCCAGTCCCCTATAATGAAAAGGACATCTTTTTTGGATTTTAGTTCTAGAAGGTCTTATAGGTCTTCACAGAACCATTCAGCTTCAGCTTCTTCAGCATTACTGGTCAGGGCATAGACCTAGATTACTGTGATATTGAATGGTTTGCCTTGGAAACGAACAGAGATCATTCTGTCATTTTTGAGATTGCATCCAAGTACTGCATTTCAGACTCTTTTGTTGACTATGATGGCTACTCCATTTCTTCTAAGAGATTCTTGCCCACAGTAGTAGATATAATGGTCATCTGAGTTAAACTCACCCCTTCCAGTCCATTTTAGGTCACTGATTCCTAGAATGTTGACGTTCACTCTTGCCATCTCTTTTTTGACCACTTCCAATTTGCCTTGATTCATGAACCTGACATTCCAGGTTCCTATGCAATATTGCTGTTTACAGCATCGGACCTTGCTTCTGTAACTGGTCACGTCCACAGCTGGGTGTTGTTTTTACTTTGGCTCCAACCCTTCATTCTTTCTAGAGTTACTTCTCCAGTGATCTCCAGTAGCATATTGGGCACCTACCTACCTGGGGAGTTCATCTTTCAGTGTCCTGTCTTTTTGCCTTTTCATACTGTTAATGGTGTTCTCAAGGCAGAATACTGAAGTGGTTTGCCATTCCCTTCTCCAGTGGACCACATTTTGTCTCTTGGAATAGATATTTTTAACCTGAAGTTTGAGTTGCCTATAATAAAGTCATAAAAAACCCATGATGTTGGTTGTTGGTGGTTTAGTCACTCAGTCGTGTCCTACTGTTTGCAACCTCTGGAGTGTAATCCACCAGGCTCCTCTGTCCATGGGATTTCCCAGTCAAGAATACTGGAGTGGGTTGCCATTTCTTTCTGCAAGGAATCTTCCCAACCCAGGGATCAAACCTGGGTCTCCTGCATTGCAGGCAGATTCTTTACCAACTGAGCCGCTGGGGAAGCCATAAGTTGGTTGAAATAAGCTATTTTGCTAAAAACCTTGGAAATGATTGTGCTAGGAGTTTGTTTAAATTATATTTACCCTAAGCAAAAAAGGCTATTTTTGTAAATAAATAGCTGTGTCCTTAGTTTTATGAGAGTTGGGTAATAAAAGGTTATTTGTTAGTATTCTTTTGTTAAAAGAGATACTAAAAATACTTTGAGGGCTATTGAATTTGCATTAAGAGCTCAGTTGTCTGGTTTTTCCCCTCTCAGATCAGGTGTGTTTTGTTAATTTCTGGATAGAGGAAATAACACAATTTCCTCTTGTTTTCTGTGTTCTCCCAGCCTCTGTCCTTGCGTATGCCTTGGGGTTCGATGTGACATACCTGTCTTCTGTGACATACTTTTCTCAGTAGGGGACTGATCGTATGTTTCTTACCGTCTCCCACACCTTTTTTTTTTTTAGATGAGGAACTCTGTTCAGATCTATTTACAAGGCAATGGAAAACCGGGGAAGACAGGCCAGAATGCTTGCGTCTTGTGCTGTTTATTATTTTATCATATTCATTGAAAGGATATCTTGTGTAATGGTAGAAGTTAGATACCAAAAATATAGGAAATGTGGAGCTCTACACAGAACTCAGGATTCTGTGTAGAATGAGCTTTGTATCATTGTGTCATTGTTTTCGACAGAATCTTTTAAGAGTGGGAGTGGATTAGAAGGGAGAAATAAGTGCGGTTTAACTGGAATTTCTCTTGTATGAATAACATTATGCACCTTAATGTTCTTCTACAGCTCTTTTTTGGGGGGATTTAATGTCTTTCGTGTTTGATTTTAAGCTGTTAAAAGACAGATTTTCTTCATCTTTATTCCCAGAAGCCTCGCAGTGAGTATGATGCCTTTCAGCTTGGGGTGCCTGGGAACCTCACCCTTGTGGATGTTGCTGCTCTAACCTCCGCGTATTCTTCCATATTAGTTGTTAGGGGCCCTCGTTCAAGATAGAAGAAACCAGCCACACTTCATTAATTTGCGAGATAAGGCCCTTCAGCAGCAAAGACTGATAAAGTGGAGTCAGCCTCTGTGCTTTTAACTGCTTGCCAAGTCCAAGCAGGATGCTGGCCCTGTGACGGGCTCTCCCCTGTGGCCTCTCATGCTCAGGACACCATTTGCAGAAGGAAGTCCTCAACAGCTCAAGGGATTACTGCTAAGTTCCAAAGAGCAGCTTCTAGGGCCTGAAGGCAGATGTTTCCTCCTCAAGGCCTTCATATCTTAAGTCCAGTCCTTTTCCTTCCTGACATAATTTAGTCTTTTTAAACCTCTTACCTACTTCCTAATGTCTGTCTTCAGTACCTGGCTTTTGCAATTCACCTTTGTAAATGAGTCACCCCTTGGCTCAGTCCACCTTCACATCCCTCTTCAGGAGAAGGAAGGTATTTGTTCTGTTGAGGGACACTCAGCCAACTGACCCCGGGCTGAGTAGAACTGAGGAACTCCATCATAATTTTGATAATGGATGGGCCCATGGGGTTGGGAAAATGTGAGCATGCCTCAGAGCTTCTTCCATCGCAAGAGAATTGTAAATAAAATTCCTAAAATCTTGAACGACTGCCCTTTAAGTGCTCTTTGCAGTTTGTTTCGGATTATATTGCATACCTAGCACGTGAACTGGTGAATTAAAGAGCTTTGTTTGTAAATTCTATTACTTAAGGAGAAGAATTTCTTGTCTAATTACACAGGGATTTCTGTTAGTCCTTAGAACGTTACAATACATGTGAACCATTTTATTCGCACAAAACATTCTAATGCTATGGGTTTTGTCCCTTTAGTGGTTATGTCTGACTGTCCAGAAACTATTTTTGAGTGACTCATTAAAAAATAATGGGAAGCCTAGTGTACATTGAGGTTGACTCAGTCTATGAAAATTTGCAAAAATACTCTGTAGTCTGTTTTTTGAAAGCCAGTGTAATTCTAGAGAGGAAGAAGAACCTTTTTGTGCCCATTTGTTATGTCTTATTTTAAAACCTTTTGAGCTTTATTTGATGCCTTAACTGTGTCACTTCAGAACAGATGTCGTTTTAAAATGATTCATCCCTGATGAGATTTCTGTTTTATACCTAATAGAAACAAGCCTTTTAGGGTATAAGAATGCATATGAACTTTAAAAAGTAAGTATTGATAAATATTTTTTTAAAAAATGATTGATGTTAATGAAGTTTCACCTTTAATCTGCCGTATGTCATGCCATGACATAACAGCCTTCTTTTCATTGAGTTGCCAACTAGGGACCTCTTTGAGTTTAGATGAATAAAGAGAAAAGAAAGTGAAATGTACTTTTCTCTCACTCTGTTTTTGACCTGTTGTTTTGGCATGGTGTATATATATATATATATATATATATATATTTTTTTTTTTTTTTCCCCATCTTACTTCCTTTTAGCCTATCCATGTCTTCATATTTTAAGTTTGACTTCCATAGGAAGCATAAATTGGCTTTTGTTTTTATATCCATTTTAACATACTCTGCCTTTTGATTGGAGTATTTTGTCCATTAACATTTAGTGTGATTATCGATGTGCTTGAATTTAGGTTTACCATTTAATAATATACTTTCTATCTGTTCCCTGTTTTTCTTCTTGCCTTCTTTTGGATAATTTGAATTTGTTTTTAGAATTCCATTTTAATTCTTTTGTTATTTTGTATCTCTTTGTGTTATTATTTTATGATTGTTCATGGTATAATGTATATCCTAAAGTTTTCAAGATCCATACATAGTTAATGTTGTGCTGCTTTATGTAAAATGCAGAAACCTTGCCATCATTTAGGTCCATTTACCATCCATCTCCCTCCAATTCTGTTCTTTTTTTCTTTCTCATAATCTTGCCTTTTTACTTCATAGTATATATACGTCCCCTTGGAGAAGGGAATGGCAACCCACTCCAGTATTCTTGCCTGGAGAACCTTGGACAGAGGAGCCTGGTGGGCTGCAGTCCATAGGGTCGCAAAGAGTCGGACACGATGGAAACAACTTAGCACGCACACATGCATACATATACCCATTGCTTTTTATTTTGAAGAGAGGCTTACTTTTGTTCTGTCTTCTCTTGGATTGTTAGGAATGCTTACCAATGTTGTGGCTATGTAGGAGTAGATGTATTTTTGTAAATATGTTATTTTACTGTGCTTTTTAAGGCACACCTCGGAGATATTGTGGGTTCAGTTCCAGGCTACCTTAGTAAAGTGACTATCTCAATAAAGCAAGTTACATAAATTTTTTTGGTTTCTTAGTGTATATGATAGTTACATATACCCTATACAATAGTCTCATAGTAAAGTATGTAATAGTGTTAAATCTTAAAAAAGTATATACATTAAATAAACTGTGTGAAACAAAAAGTTATAATAGTGACATCAAAGATCACAGATCACATGTCACCATAACAAACATGATAATAATGAAAAAGCTTGAGATATTGTGAGAATTACGAAAACATGGCATAGGACAAGAATGGAACAGAGCTTTCCAGGATGAAAAGTTATAGTTACTTGTAACAAGTATAAAAACTTATTTTCCCTGAAGTTTTTCCTTAAGATGTGGGATGATTGTGTCACAGAAGAGCATAACACTAATTTAACTCAGTGTTATTTTTCAAGCAAGTGAATGTTTCTGACTTAAGAATATGAGACAATTATAGGTGTATAGGTATCTGCAATAGTATTTTACAAGAAAGGCCAGCATTGTGTGTCTCCTTTGGAGAAGGCAATGGCACCCCACTCCACCCCACTTCCATTTTCGCCTGGAAAATCCCATGGATGGAGGAGCCTGGAGGGCTGCAGTCCATGGGGTCGCTGAGGGTCGGACATGACTGAGCAACTTGACTTTCACTTTTCACTGTCATGCATTGGAGAAGGAAATGGCAACCCACTCCAGTGTTCTTGCCTGGAGAATCCTAGGGACGAGAGAGCCTGGTCCTTAAAAGCCAGCAAATAAACAGACCTCAAGGATACTGTACAAAATACACCATACATAATTCCCTTTCTTTCTTCTCTTGTGTGTCCTTGCTGTGGACCTTAGTCCTTAATAGGATTTAATATGAAGTTAGAAATTGGTGGCACAATTAGAGGTTAGGAATTTTTTTAGAAAGCACTTTATATTTTTGTTATTATTGCTCAATTTTAAAAGTATATTGCTTTTAGAGGTGAATCAGAGCTAGAAAGTGGAGAAATAGTTAAGTTTCGCAGGTCTCAATGTGGATTAGAATTTTGAGACAGAGCTGTTTTAAGAGGGTTAAATTCAGAAGCAGAATTTCCTTAGTGTGATTTGAAAGTATTCTAGGATTCAGAATTGAATGAAAGGAAGTACCATTTTGAGAGTTCTTGGAAAAAAAGATAGAAAGGTAGAAACAGTCATCTAAATCTAGGAAAGTTTCCTAAGACAAAATTTGTTCTCTGTAACACTTTGGCTAGAGGAGATGACAAACTAGAAGTCTTCAGAATGGATTAGACTGCTTTAGAGAATGGTTCCTCAAGCGCCTCATTAGGAGAGCCAGAGGGACTGAGAAAAGGGGTCTGCTTGGGAGAACATGGGTGGGCTTCCCTGGTGGCTCAGCTGGTAAAGAATCCACCTGCAATGCAGGAGACCTCGGTTCAATCCCTGGGTGGGGAAGATCTGCTGAAGAAGGGAACAGCTCCCCACTCCTGGAGAATTCCATGGACAGAGGAGCCTGGCAGGCTGCAGTCCATGGGGTCACAAAGAGTCGGACGTGACTGAGCGACCTTCACTTTAGGAGAACATAAGCTTTAGGTGGTGGTGGGTGTATATTTGGTGTCACACCATTTTTTTACTCCCTGAAGTAGGTGAAGGAAGCCTAGAAAGAAAATGATAGGGTGAGGAGCTCGGAATTTTGGGCAGGGGTGCCCTGATGCCCACGAAAGCAGGACCATGGCAGAGATTCCCATTCTGAACGGAAATAAAATGGTGAAAGAACATAAATACTGGCTAGATAATTTTGAACATGCAACTCAATCTTCTGCTCAGACAGAACATGATAGATGAGCCCCAAATCTGGCTTCCGAAACCTATAAATGGTAGATAACAACTGTTTGCAAATGTGCAACAAACATGCTCTCTATGGATGGAAGGTTGACTCTCAATGAACAGCTGTTTAGCTAATCTGGAAATGAAGGAGAGACTTGCATTCAAACGTCAGGCTGTCGCTATTCTTAGAGCTCAACTAGAGGACAGAAGAAATAGATGAAGCCCTGCTCTTGATGTGGTCCGATGAAGACCATGTTTGCCCCCTAAGTTATCATCATTATAGTGCAGTAAAGCATTCATTTTTGTGTGTGGTAAATCACAATGCTGACATGCTCACAAAATAATGTGAAGCATATGGGTCACAACTGTTTTTAAGTAAAAACTACTCTAAAGATTTATTTAGATTCCTTAATTATAGAGTGGTTGGAAGACTGGCATGTGGTTTCAGTTTAGTTACAAATGTTGGCTGTGGTGATGGGTACGTGCTAACGTTGCCAGAGAGAGTAAGATTGAACATTGCCAGAGAGAAAGAGAGTAAGGTTGGGAGGGGAGCTGGTGTCCTGACCCCTGTGTAATTTTTTTAAGTGAAGTCAAGATCTTGTGTTTATACAAAATAAGTAAGAATGCATTATGCTCTGCTTGAGGTGGGTGTGCTAGTATCCCGGGCCAGTTTTCCCAGTGTGTGAGTACTTTAATTGGTGAATTTTAATGACAGTTTGAAATCATTGACTCTTCAGAAACCTGACAGAATAACCATCCCTTTTAGCCTTTGTCTTAAAATATACTCCCCACTAGATGTATCAAGCTCAGGTTGGGGAACAGCAGTTAACGATTCTGTCTAGATAGACAAGAGAAAACTAAGTGTTCCATCTGGGTGTTCTGATAGGAAATAAACCCATGTCAGGGTCATTTGGTGATCTTCTGAGCCCGTGTGTGTGTGTGTACACATGTATGTGTGCAGTCATAATCACATGTGGTTAATCATGTTAGAAGTAATTTTGCATCATTTGTGATCTAATGATGTTATAATATATAAAGCTAACTTGCAGTACTAGGAGCCTGGGGAAAGGCCTGCGTTAATCCATGAAGAGGTCAGCAAATACATCAGTATATGATTGGAAGAGTTCATTTGTATTTGGTGTAACATGCTTTCCTGCATTTCTTGCCAGTGGTGAAGATGACATTGGCTCTGCTGAACTATTGTCTGGAGGTAGGAGGTGTGGGAGGGAGGAGGGGGCTAATAAGAAATCCAAGTAAAGCTTTTCTTCCCTGTCTGAAGGTGATAGGAGATATGAGTTTCCTGCTTATGGAGCTCAGTCCATTAGGGGCTTTGTCAAAACTTGGAGACGGTCCACTCATTCATTCATTCATATTCTGGTATAGACAATGTCTTATGTTTATAGCTCTGTGGAATGCACGAAAATTAATTACACAGAAAGGCTGTGCCCCCAGGAGCTTGCACTCTGGTAAGGGATAAGAAGATGTCTGCATAACTAATTATAATACAGAAAGACATTAGATATTTATTGAGGACTTACTCACTTTTAAGGTGCTTTCATACAGTTTGATTTAATTTTCTGAGCTAAAGTACAGGGCTACATTTCTTTATTTTGTACCTGGAGAAATGAAAGTTCAGCCAAGGTGAGTGACTTGCTCCAGGTCCTGTAGGTGGTAAGTTGTGGTTCTGGGGCCCAGAGAGTCCTGTCCATCCGGGATGCCCGCTGCCTCCAGATTTACTGTTTTTTCTACTGTCCCAGGGTGCAGTGGGGCTTCCCAGGTGACTCAGTGGTAAAGAATCCACCTGTTAATGCAGGAGATGCGGGTTCCATCCCTGGGTTGGGAAGATCCCCTGGAGAAGGAAATGGCTATTCACTCCAGTATTCTTGCCTGGGAATCCCCTGGACAGAGGAGCCTGGCAGGCTACAGTGCATAGGGTCACAAAGAGTTGGACACGACTTCATAATTAAACAACAACAACAGTATGTAATCACACAGAGGGACTTACTTGCTTCTCACTTGGGAAATCAGGGAACACTGGACAACGATGAGGCCACTGAGCATCCTTGGGGGTGAGCAGGGCACTGCTTATTCAGGGGATGGCTGAAGGGGTTTCAGGGTGAGGGAGGGAGGGCTGCTGGATGGAAAGAGATCAGTGTACATTATTCACATAAGATTCAGCTCCTGGCAGATTGAAGGTGCTCAGTGTATTGTTAATGGCTGCACACACTTTTCTGAAGAAAAGCCCAAGACTGTGATTGAAAGGCTGAATTGACACCCTTCCAAGTGCCCCAGCCTTTCACTGGGCTCCTTGCCTCAGATGGATCTCTCTTAGTATACTCCTGTGGCCCTGTGATCTGTCCAGAACACAGAGGTGGTGTGTGCTAGTGGTCAAGAGCAGGGCTCAGTTTGGGCTCCACTGTGTCATACTGCCAGTGTGACCTTGACACCTTCTGTCTTAACTTTGTGCTATGATTTCATCATCTGAAAATAGGATTAATAATAATATATTCATAGTGGTTTCATTATGAGACTTAGAATCCTTAAATATGAAGGGCCTGGGGCCCCTGCTGGTGCAGGGTAAACGTTGGTGTTTTAGCTCCAGTTACTCTCTGGTTACTGTCTGGTCCTGCCCCTCCTTTGCTTACAGTCCCGGTGGGTGGATCCATTCCCCTGATTTGGAGTCTGCTTATCTCTCTGGGCTTCCCTGATGGCTCAGATGGGAAAGCATTTGCCTGCAATGCGGGAGACCTGGGTTCAATCCCTGGGTCGGGAAGATTCCCTGGAAAAGGAAATGGCAACCCACTCCAGTATTCTTGCCTGGAAAATTCCATGGATGGAAGAGCCTGGTAGGCTACAGTCCATGGGACATGACTGGGCAACTTCACTTCGTCTCTCTAGTGCGTTTCTCCTCAGGCCTTGCCTTTCAGCAGCATGCAACTGCTCATACCCTTAGCCCACCTCTAGGATATTTTGGCCTTTGTTTTTGCCTCAAAGCCTTTTGTCTTGCTGATTAATTCTTTAGGACTGTTTTTTCTACCTCTTAAGATATTCTAGCTCCAATCCTCACCCTACTGAGGGCCCTGTCTGGTTCCGCAATGTTTTGCATATATCTTTCTCCTTGCACTTCAGTTCAGTTCAGTCGCTCATTCGTGTCCGACTCTTTGCGACCCCATGGATCGCAGCACTCCAGGCCTCCCTGTCCATCACCAACTCCCGGAGTTCACTCAGACTCATGTCCATCGAGTCAGTGATGCCATTCAGCCATCTCATCCTCGGTCGTCCCCTTCTCCTCTTGCCCCTAATCCCTCCCAGCATCAGAGTCTTTTCCAATGAGTCAACTCTTCGCATGAGGTGGCCAAAGTACTGGAGCTTCAGCTTTAGCATCATTCCTTCCAAAGAAATCCCAGGGCTGATCTCCTTCAGAATGGACTGGTTGGATCTCCTTGCAGTCCAAGGGACTCTCAAGAGTCTTCTCCAACACCATAGTTCAAAAGTATCAATTCTTTGGTGCTCAGCCTTCTTCACAATCCAACTCTCACATCCATACATGACCACAGGAAAAACCATAGCCTTGACTAGACGGACCTTAGTCGGCAAGGTAATGTGTCTGCTTTTGAATATACTGTCTAGGTTGGTCATAACTTTTCTTCCAAGGAGTAAGCGTCTTTTAATTTCATGGCTGAAGTTACCATCTGCAGTGATTTTGGAGCCCAAAAAAATAAAGTCAGCTACTGCTTCCACTGTTTCCCCATCTATTTGCCATGAAGTGATGGAACCGGATGCCATGATCTTTGTTTTCTGAATGTTGAGCTTTAAGCCAACTTTTTCGCTTTCCTCTTTCACTTTCATCAAGAGGCTTTTTAGTTCCTCTTCACTTTCTGCCATAAGGGTGGTGTCATCTGCATATCTGAGGTTATTGATATTTCTCCGGCAATCTTGATTCCAGCTTGTGTTTCTTCCAGTCCAGTGTTTCTCATGATGTACTCTGCATATAAGTTAAATAAGCACGGTGACAATGTACAGGCTTGACGTATTCCTTTTCCTATTTGAAACCAGTCTGTTGTTCCATGTCCAGTTCTAACTGTTGCTTCCTGACCTGCATACAGATTTCTCAAGAGGCAGGTTAGGTGGTTTGGTATTCCCATCTCTTTCAGAATTTTCCACAGTTTATTGTATCTCTCCCCTACTTTCGGCTGAAAACTCATCAAAGAAGGGCTGAATCTTAATTATCTTTGCATTCCTAGCATGTTCTTCACATTAGGTAGACTCAAAATAAATGAATTAGAAAAGCAGCTTTACCTATTTTAAGATAGCATCGTATTGTCAAAATTATTCTTCGGTTAGCTAGAGGGAGTCAAAATTTACCCTGTTAGTTGATTTTGAGGAGGGGAAGGTCAACATGAGCACTTACTTGATAGGGGGCCCTTTGTCATCATGGAGCCCAAGACTGGACAAGGACCATGGCAAACCTGCAGGACCACCTGCCACTGGTGGGTCTTATAGTTTCAACTGTCTTGTTTGTGGAGGTGGTGGTTCTGTTTTAGTTTTGTGATGGTAGTATCAGCTATTTAGTATTTGATAGCATTTTCTAACATTTGAAAAACTTTTTTCTCAATGTTTTGAAACTCCAGTGTATCATCCTGGAAATATCAACATCATCCAGTTGTGGACATGTGTTGTAAATTTTTTCTTGGTTCTCTTAGTTCCCCGGATTTTAATAAAGTAAGCTGTAAATATAGCATGTGGGTTAAAGAAAGCATATCTTTATGGTGTACAGTATATCAATACCATTTTAGTTAATAGGGAATGCATAGGAGAAGATAACTTGGGCCACAAAGAATAAATAACTTTATTTATTTACTTGAAGAATTTGAAGAAAAACAATGTGATATGTCTGTTTTCTACCTGAAACATATCAGTGGCCCTTAAAGAGCCTGTTATATCTGGTAAACAAATAATAATGAGCTGAATTGTAAGGACTTTTTTTTTTTCCATTATCCCCTGCAGCTTTGCCCTGTCAGATGAAGCATACAGATCCCTAAGAGATCAAGATAAAGACCAGTGTATTCTGATTACTGGGGAAAGCGGAGCAGGAAAAACAGGTAAGGTCACCACCGGACAACTTACTTTTTCCTCTAAGAAGGTGAACCATGGACAGGATGATGTCAGCAAAGTGGGCTCATTAGCATGAAGGTTACAGGGCTTCTTTGCAGGAAGACCAGTTGTTAGGATCCTGGAATGTTTTCCAGGAAGAACTTGCCTCATCTTTCATGTGAAGGAACAGGCACATATCAAAAGGGGTTCCAGCCAATGCAGGAGTCAGTTCCTGGATTCTAGACCTCTAGTGTAGTTCCTGAGTACTTCAGGGTCTTTGACCTTTCCTCGAAGATGCCAGAACCTGCAGAGTCTTACCTCTTCCCTAAGGAATAATTGTTTGAGTTTAGGGAGACCACAACCACAAGCCTACCTCTGCTTAAATGTGAAGGAAGGCCCCAAGAAATGCTGGATTTAGCTCCAGAGAAGTCTTCCTCTGGGTCTTCCCTGGTGTCCCAGTGGCTAAGACTCTAAGCTTCCAATGCCGGAGGCCCAGGTTTGCTCCCTCGTAAGGGAACTTGATCCCACATGCCATAACTAAAGATCCCATATGGCGCCACTAAGACCCAGTGCAACCAAATAAAAAATAATAATAGTAAATATTAAAAAACTATTTGAAAAAAAGATAAGTCTTCCTCTGAAGTCTGAAGAATTGAGATTTCTGTATATATTTTTAGACAGGCTGGCAACTTCCCCATAAAACAACCCCTCAAATGGAGGGATTATGCTTTATTTCTCGTGCTTTTAATAAAAACGATTTGCGTGATTGATGGTCTTGAGTGAGAATGTGCTTTTACAGGTGGTGCCCAGCTACCTGGAAAAGGTTCAGAAGAGCTGTGCTGTCTGAGTCAGTCAAACTTGGACAGGTTAGGACTGCTTTTGTCAGTGGGTTTCTTTGATGGAACTGATGAGCCCATGAAAGAGGAGGATGATATTTTCATGACTGTTTCATCTCTAAGATGTTCTTGTTTTATAGATAAGACTCTTTTAATTGGTAATTTTTACTTGTTTGCCAGAGTGGGATTTAAATGTTTCCACTTTGCTTGGCTAATTAGTTGTCAGATTAATAACTTTGATTTCCTGATGATCAAAAGAAGAAAATCCCCTGTGGGTGTTTCAGTTGTCTGACTGCATCCATTCTGTTCATCAGCCCTTAGTTAGATCTGTGCCTCGAAATACCTATTTCTGTTTCTCCCTACCTTCCCTGAAGTATCTATTTCCACTCCACTTTCATGAGGAGCGCCTCTTCCCTGTTCCCTAGGGTAGCTGAAGAAAGAACGGTTAGATCAGTGTGTCCAGCTCCCTTCCTAGAGCCTTGGACACACGGTGCACGTTTCTTTTGGTTATGCAGGTTCTAGGCACTGGGTGGACAGAAATGGAGGGGGAAAGTCCAGCATGTGAGAATCTTAGGTAACAGAGAGGATAGTCTCCTATAGACCATCTATTGTAGGGTCCTCCCAGGAACAGCAGAATCTGATAGAAGGCTCACCATTCTGAACGGTGGCCTATGGACTTTGTCACACAGGTTTGGCTAACAAAGTTCTTCCTTACCTAGAGATGAATTCTGCCTCTATGTACTCCTCTTTACTCAGTAGTCTGGAAGCTTACCAAATAAGTCTAGTTGCTCTTCTGCAGGACAGTTGCTTAATTATTTGAAGTCATCTATATTATCAGTTAAGGGAGGGTCACAATGAGTCTCAGATTATGTAGTTGCCTCCTGAACTGTATACGCCAGTCAGTTCCTCTTACCTGGTCTCCCAGCTTACACGTCCAGTACCTGCTTGTCATGTCTAAGTGAGTCTCTAAGAGACATCTCAGACTAAGCATGCCCCAAACTGAACTCTTGATTTCATCCACCTACCCAAACTTCCTGATCTCAATAAATGGAACCACCTGTCAACCTAGTTTCTCAAGCTAGAGATGTTAGATGTTTTCTTTTCCTGTATTGTCCACATGAATTCCATTTTCTATCAGCCCTACCTCTAAAATATATCTCCTGCCAAGCTCTTTCTTCCTTTTCTTTGTGTCCACCTGGAGACTCTAGTTAGAACAACCCACTGATCCTTTTTTCCTTTGAGGACTGTTTGTAGCAATATCTAACAGGTCTCTTTCCCCCTTATGCTTGCCTGCAGAAAGACACCAGAATGATTTGTAAAACTGAAAACTGGATCAAAGCCTTGGCCTGTTTAGTTTTTTTTTTTTTTTTTTTTTTGAGTTACCTTCTTTTGTGTCTATGTGGTGAGAACTTTTAAGATCTACTCTCTTAGCAACTTGTAAGAATACAATACTGTGTAAACTCTAGACTCTATGCTATACGTTAGATTCCTAGCACTTCATCTTGTAGCTGGAAGTGTGTACCTTTTGACCACATGTCTTCATTTCCCCCTTCTCCTCCAAACCAACAATCTACTCTTTGATTCTATGAGGTGTTTTTTTTTTTTTTTTAAAGATTGCATGTATAAGCAAGATCATACAGTATTTGTCTTTCTCTGTCTGACTTACTTCAGTGAGTATAATGCCTTCATAGTTCATCCATGTTGTCACAAGGGGCAGGATTTCCTTCCTTTTTTTTTTTAGCTGAACAATATTCAATTGTATATATACAACACATTTTCTTTATTCATTCATCCATAGACAGACACTTACTTTGTTTCCATGTCTTGACTATTGTAAATAATGCTTCAAGGAACATGGGAGTGCAGATCTCTCTTTAACCTAGTAATTTTATTTACTTTGGATATGTACCCAGAAGTGGTTTTGCTGAATCATATGGTAGTTCTGTTTTTTTTTAATTTTTCAGGAACCTCCATACTGTTTTCCATAGTGGCTGCACCAATTTACATTCCCACCAATAGTGGCGCAAGGATTCCCTTTTCTCCACATCCTCTCCAACACTTATGTTTTGTGTGTATGTGTTTGTTTTATACATATGTTAGCCACTCTGATAGGTGTGAGGTGATACCTCATTGTGGTTTTGATTTTAATTTCTCTGGTGATTGATGGTGTTGAACATCTTTTCATATGCCTGTTGACCCTCTGTATGTCTTCTTTGAAAAAATGCCTATTCAGGTCTTCTACTCACTTTTTAATCAAATTTTTGGGTTTTATGCAGAATTGAGTTGTATGAACTGTTTATGTATTTTGGATATTATCCCCTCACTGGTCATATTATTTAGAGACATTTTCTCCCATTTAGTAGGTTGCCTTCCGTTTTGTTAATCATTTCTTGTGCTGTGCAGAAGCTTTTCAGTCTGATGTAATCCCATTTGTTTATTTTTGCTTATGTTATTTGTGCTTTGCGTGTCATATCCAAAAAATCGTTGCCGAGACTAGTGTCTAATATGAGTTTTCTCCTTTGTTTCCTTTTAGAAGTTTCACAGTTGCAGGTCTTGCACTTAAGTTTTCAATTCCAGTTTGAGTTAATTTTTGTGAGTGGTAATTAAATTTTGTCAGTTTCATTCTCCTGCATATCACATGCTTTTTCCAGATCTGTTGAGATGATCATATGATCTTAACCTTTTATTCTATTCAGATGTGATACATGTATTAACTGTAATGTATTATGTTTATTGATTTGCACATGTTGGATCATCCTTGCGTTCCAAGGACAAAGCCCACTTGATCATTGTGTATGAACCTATTGAATTCAGTTTGCTAGTATTTTACTGAGGATTTGACATATATATTCATCAAGGATATTGACCTGTAATTTTCTTTTCTTATAGTATCCTTATCTGGCTTTGGTATCAGGGTAATGTTGGCCTGCTAAAATGAGTTTGGAAGTGTTACCTCTTCTTTGTTTTACAAGAGTTTGAGACAGTTCTGGTGTTTTTATTTTGGAGTTTTTGATTACTGGTTCACTCTCCCTAATAGTAATTGGTCTCTTCAGATTTTCTAGTCATAATTCTAGAAACTAACCATTTCTTCTGGGTTGTCTAATTTGTTGGCATATGACTGTCCAGAGTAGTCTCTTATGATTCTTTATTTTTGTGGTATCTGTTGATTCCTCTTTCACTGATAATTTTATTTACTTGAACTCTCTTTTTTTCCTTGGTTAGTCTAGATAAAAGTTTGCCAGTTTGGTTTATTTTTTTGAAGAACCAACTCAATTTTCTGTTGCCTTTCCTGTTCTCTATTTCATTTATTTATGCTCTAATCTTTATTGGTTCCTCAAAAAACTGTATCTTCTGCTAAGGTTGGGCTTAGTTCTTACTTTTCTACTTTTTTGAGGTGTAATATTAGGTTGTTTATTTGAGATATTTCTTTATTCTTGATGTATGCATTTATAGCTATAAAATTTCCTCTTGGAACTACTTTTGCTGCATCTCATCAGTTTTGGTGTATTTTTCCATTTTTGTTGCCTCAAGGTATTTTTTAAATATAAAGTTTTCATTGCACGAAATGGTTTTTATTGCACTAAAATATAAGCCTAACCCAGAAGATTCTGCTTGACCTAGCCCCTACCTGCTTCTGTACCTTCCCCTCATGTTTCCCCCACCCCAGTGGCAGCTCATGTTATTATTCATTGAAGGGTTTACTTTTCGCTGTGTGTTGTCAGTATATATTATAAATAGTCATTATATTGAGTTTCCCACCCCTTTTTAGATCATTCATTTGAACTCTGGGTATGGGCTCTTACCTCTGTTCACTCAGAAATTTGTGAAATCTTTCACTATTTAGGATTCCTTCTTCCCAGTAAGAACTTTAGGAGGAAATTGATCTCTTGGGAGAAAGTTTTTGCTCTTTCACTGCTACTAACCATTCTTTCTTGTGAAACAGAATTTAATTCTTAAAAGCAGTACCACTTCTTGTTTGTCCCCAGGTTGACCAGTGAAAGTGGTGGCAAGGCCAGTTAAAAACTGCGTCCCTTGACGGAGCCATTTGTGTTGATGATGTCTCATGTCACCTATCCCCACCCCAGTCATTTTGTTGGTATCTACCAGCCTATTCATTTCACATTTGTTTCCTTTTTAAGGCATAAAGGAGGAAGAGATGAAAATATTCCTAAGCCTATTAATTTTCTTTCAGATTTTTACTCATTCTTCATCCTGCTTTTATACTTTTTTGAGTATCAGATTATTTCAGTTTGTTACCAAGTGAGTCATCAGAAGTGGATTGTGGTCACTGGTTTGATTAGTGTGGGCCAGTTCTTCATCTCCTCTGGAACATGTGTCCCCTCCTGAGCCATGTTAGTATATGATTTCCTCCTTCTCAGAGAGTTGTAAACCACCTGCTTCCTCCTGGTGCAGAATTCTGTTTCCTGGTTGGGCTTGTGTCCTTCCTTATTGAGTTGGAGTAGAGGTTGCTCCTGTTTCATGGGGTGGACATTCATTCTTTCTGTGAAAAACAGAAACACCTTATTCCTCTAGTGGAAGTCTAGTGGCACATTGAGTTCATTCTTCTTTTCTATATTTTTCTCTTCTCTTGATATTTTTCTACTTGATACCTTGTCCTCTTGGTTTCAGTGTCCCATTCACTGCTTGAAATCCTATCATCTTCCCTAGATTTAATCCTTCTAGCCCCCGTTTACCCTCTCATAAGCTGAAGAATGGACAGCTGCTTCACAGGGTCATTGCCACCTGCTCTGGTGGGAAGCTTTGTTTATAGGTGCTGCTTCCTGTGGGAGGTTGGAGGAGGGTACCACCGTTAGTCATATTGTCAAACCTTCCACTGGGAAGCACCAGCTTCTTCTCTCGCCCAGACTGTTGCTAATCAATACCAGAAGAAATCGAAGAAGACATAGACAAGTTCCCAGCTTACAGTTTTAGTTTCAACAGACAAGGCACCAGATTGCTACAGAAACTTCTCTTTGTCAAAGTCTGTTCTCATGTGTAGGCAGACCAATAGCTGTTCATGGACCAATCAGCTTTTGAGTAGTGCTGGTCCTTGAACCATACTTTGAGTAGCGCTGTCCAGAAGTCACTTGGAACATTTGTGTTGGTTTTGAGCTACTGTGCTTCCTAGATCTGGTGAGGCTTCACTTATCCATTACATTGAATTCCTGGTGCTGGGTGGTGGGCACTATACCTAAGAACTCTGTTTGTAAAGACTACTCAGCTATACCCTTTGGTGACTGCTTAGCCCTTCCTTTCATTTATAGATTCCAAAAGCATCTCCTGCCTCTCCATCTCCATAGAGACAGTTAGTGTTTTACTTACTTGTTCCCATCTTTTTCTACTTTTCCTTCCTTTTCAAAGTAGTGACACAGAAATTATTTCAAATTGCATTAAGGTTTTGATTGTCATTAGGTTATAGTTTTGAGTAAAGAGACTTTGTGTCGTTTAATGTCTCTGTTTCATAGAGATTACTTACAGGAAAATGAAATGATGGAAAATAATACAGATTGTAGCACAGTGTGTGAGGCTTTTCTAGAGGGGGTTTAATCTCAGTTTTGTGGGGAAGAGGAATGCCAGGCCATTTTTTGAATGTCACGTTATCTTATTCACCAAAATTTTTTTGAGTACATGTAGTTATTAGCATTTTTGTATCAGCTAATGAATGAAAGAAGAGAGCTAACATTTATTGAGGGCCTGGAATGTGCTCTGTACTTATACAGTGTCTCTTTTCAGTGAGAGTTTTTACTTAATAGCATATACAGAACCACCATGCAGTATCGGAGGGCTCATTTTATAAGAAGTAATTAACTTAATGAGGTTGTAAACCTCTCTTGGCAGATGATGATGTTATTGGTCTTAAACATTGGAGACACTCTTACACTGTAGGGTCGTATAATGAGAGCTCCCAGGGAGAGGTGTAAACTCTTTGAATCCTTTGGGGTCCTATTTAATTCATTACTGCTGTGCTAAATAAAAAATTCATCATGCCTCATAAAAGTGCCCAACTATTTCTAGGCAGTGAACTCACAATTCACTATCATGAATACAGATAGTTTGTGGAGAGCCATTCAAGCACTGATGGGGGCAGGGAGGCAGAACATGAGGGAACCATCATAACTGCATTTTTCCAAGGACATCAGAGTAAACTGTGGGCCTGAGAAGATGATCCTGATATAAGAAAGCTTTATAAATTATTTGGCTTCTAATTTTACAGTTACATCAGTTTCTAGGAACTCTGCAGCCATCTGCTACAAGAGCTGTGAAGCCTGCCCTGCTTGTTAAGACCCGTGGTTCTGAACCCCAAATGACCTTGCACTGCTTTATATCTGTGATAGTTTTCTGACTTGGTCAGCAACAGAGATGTGACTAACTTTTTGTAGCCTAAACATCCATAAGCGTTTTACAATGCTGAATATCTCCACATGGACTCAAAAGAGCTAAGCAAGCTCAAGGCCAAAATGCCGTGAGCTATGTTTTCTTTCTTCCTCATGTGAGCGAGGTCTTTCATGACTCGTGTGTTTTATATGAATTATCAGAGATTTTGTGGCCAACTTTCAGAGGCAAGGCAACTTGTTCTTAATTGTGTTTCAATAAAAACATTTCTAGTCACAATTCCTCTTGGAGCAGAGGCAGTTTTTCATTGCAAGACCCTTGCTTTTGATTGGGGCAGTTCACAGCTGCCTGTTTGGTCAGTTTGGATGTGCTGCAGCTGGGTTATTTTGTAGCACTGCAGACTCAGGGCTACTAAAAAGGGTGTTCTTCTATGTTGCAGAGTCCTTGTTTCACTGTATATAAACATGGCTTGCTTGATTTAGGCAGTCATACTCTTTGGGTCACTGAACCACCAGACCTGTTCAGCCCCTATAAAACCTTGGGTGCTTTAGCTAAGGAAATAGAGAAGTGTGTAAGCTGAGAAATTTATCAGTATTGGGTGTATAAGTGTATGGCTATCTCTATGCTATGTGACATATGTAACATGGTTTATGTGATGTGTATGTGACATACAATAATACTTATATTGGGTTCCATAAGATGTTATGGAAAGAAAACAAATGAATTTTTTTGGCCAACCTAGCTATCTGTTAATGCATGGGTGGGTACTTGTTAACCCCTGGATAAATTTATTAGTTCTGAAAAAAAAAGATCCTCAGAATAAGCCTTGCTTAATTTCATACCTTTCTTCCCTGGCATAGTGATTGAATCCATGTGGAGCCTGCTCATTTACATGTATGGGTCTTCCCTTGTAGTTCAGTTCAGTTCAGTTGCTCAGTCGTGTCCGACTCTTTGCAACCCCATGAACCGCAGCACGCCAGGCCTCCCTGACCATCACCAACTCCTGGAGTCCACCCAAACCCATGTCTATGGAGTTGGTGATGCCATCCAACCATCTCATCCTCTGTCATCCCCTTCTCCTCCTGACCTCAAGACCAGCATCAAGGTCTTTTCCAATGAGTCAGCTCTTTGCATCAGGTGGCCAAAGTATTGGAGTTTTAGCTTCAACATTTTAGTCCTTCCAATGAACACCCAGGACTGATCTCCTTTAGGATGGACTGGTTGGACCTCCTTGCAGTCCAAGGGACTCTCAAGAGTCTTCTCCAACACCACAGTTCAAAAGCATCAATTCTTCGACACTCAGCTTTCTTTGTGGTCCAACTCTCACATCCACACATGACCACTGGAAAAACCATAGCCTTGACTAGACAGACCTTTGTTGACGAAGTGATGTCTGCTTTTTAATATGCTATCTAGGTTGGTCATAACTTTTCTTCCAAGGAGTAAGCGTCTTTTAATTTCATGGCTGCAATCACCATCTGCAGTGATTTTGGCACCCAGAAAAATAAAGTCAGCTACTGTTTCCACTGTTTCCCCATCTATTTGTCATGAAGTGATGGGTCCAGATGCTATGATCTTAGTTTTCTGAATGTTGAGCTTTAAGGCAGCTTTTTCACTCTCCTCTTTCACTTTCATCAAGAGGCCCTTTAGTTCTTCTTCACTTTCTGCCGTAAGGGTGGTGTCATCTGCATATCTGAGGTTACTGATATTTTTCCCAGCAATCTTGATTCCAGCTGGTGCTTCTTCCAGCCTGGCATTTCTCATGATGTACTCTGCATATAAGTTAAATAAGCAGAGTGACAATATACAGCCTTGACATACTCCTTTTCTTATTTGGAACCAGTCTGTTGTTCCATGTCCAGTTCTAACTGTTGCTTCCTGATCTGCATACAGGTTTCTCAAGAGGCAGGTCAGGTGGTCTGGTATTCCCATGTCTTTCAGAATTGTCCACAGTTTATTGTGATCCACATAGTCAAAGGCTTTGGCATAGTCAATAAAGCAGAAATAGATGTTTTTCTGGAATTCTCTTGCTTTTTCATGATCTGTTGATATTGGTAATTTGATCTCAGGTTCCTCTGCCTCTTCTAAAACCAGCTTGAAGATCTGGAAGTTCACGGTTCACATATTGCTGAAACCTGGCTTGGAGAGTTTTGAGCTTTACTTTACTAGCGTGTGAGATGAGTGCAGTTGTGCAGTAGTTTGAGCATTCTTTGGCATTGCCTTTCTTTGGGATTGGATTGTAGATCAGTTGGTCAAAGAATCTACCTGCAATTCAGGAGACCCAGGTTCAATTCCTGGGTTGGGAAGATCCTCTGGAGAAGGAAATGGCAACCCACTCCAGTATTCTTGCCTGGAGAATCCCATAGACAGAGGAGCCTTGCAGGCTACAGTCCATGGGGTCACAAGAGTTGGACACGACTTAGCAACTAAACTACCACCACCACCAGTATTCTTGCCTGAAGAATCCCGTGGACAGAGGAGCCTCATAGGCTACAGTACATGGAGTCGCAAAGAGCTGGACGTGACTGAGTGACTAATACTATAATGAGATTCCCATCCTTTTGTCGTCATGGTTGCAAATCTCATTGTTTTCTGTTTCTCAAGCACCTATAGCTGTTTCGCAATGTTTTCTTACATAAAACATTACCATATATGAGTTTATATGATTACATATTGGGCTTCCCAGGTGGCTCAGTGGTAAAGAATGTGCCTGCTGTTGCAGCAGCCGCTGGAGACACACGTTAGATCCCTAGGTCAGAAAGAGCCTCTGGGGGAGGACTTGGCCAACCCACTCTCCAATGCATAGGATTTGCCTGGAAAATCCCGTGGACAGAGGACCCTGGCAGGCAACAGTCCATGGGGTTGCAAATGAGTTGGAGACGACTTAGTTTCTAAACGACATGATTACATATTATGTAATTCTACAATGACATACAATAGATATTATTCACAACACAGTGCAAGGTATCAGAGTATACAGAGTTGAATTAGTGTTATCATTACCTTTAGTTCAGTTTAGTTCAGTTGCTCAGTCGTGTCTGACTCTTTGTGACCCCATGAATCGCAGCACGCCAGGCCTCCCTGTCCATCACCAACTCTCGGAGTTCACTCAGACGCACGTCCATTGAGTCGGTGATGCCATCCAGCCATCTCACCCTCAGTCATCCCCTTCTCCTCCTGCCCCCAATCCCTCCCAGCATCAGAGTCTTTTCCAATGAGTCAACTCTTCGCATGAGGTGGCCAAAGTATTGGAGTTTCAGCTTTAGCATCATTCGTTCCAGAGAAATCCCAGGGCTGATCTCCTTCAGAATGGATTGGTTGGATCTCCTTGCAGTCCAAGGGACTCTCAAGAGTCTTCTCCAACACCACAGTTCAAAAGCATCAATTCTTCGGCGCTCAGCCTTCTTCACAGTCCAACTCTCACATCCATACATGACCACAGGAAAAACCATAGCCATGACTAGACGGACCTTAATCGGCAAAGTAATGTCTCTGCTTTTGAATATGCTATCTAGGTTGGTCATAACTTTTCTTCCAAGGAGTAAGCGTCTTTTAATCTCATGGCTGCAGTCACCATCTGCAGTGATTTTGGAGCCCCCCAAAATTAAGTCAGCTACTGTTTCCACTGTTTCCCCATCTATTTCCCATGAAGTGATGGGACCGGATGGCATGATCTTAGTTTTCTGAATGTTGAGCTTTAAGCCAACTTTTTCACTCTCCTCTTTCACTTTCATCAAGAGGCTTTTTAGTTCTTCTTCACTTTCTACCATAAGGGTGGTGTCATCTGCATATCTGAGGTTATTGATATTTCTCCCAGCAATCTTGATTCCAGCTTGTGTTTCTTCCAGTCCTGCATTTCTCATGATGTACTCTGCATATAAGTTAAATAATCAGGGTGACAGTATACAGCCTTGACGTACTCCTTTTCCAAGTAAGAATTTCTAGAATCATAAGCCGTCACCTATAACCCCTTTCCATTCTTTGTAGAAATGAATTCTGATCTAGATATTTTGATCTAGAAATGTTTTGTTATAGGCCATTTGTCCATTAGTGTATATTGTTTGGATAACCTTTGATGTTTTGCTGTTCTCTGGTGAGAAGATATTTTGACATCGAAGACTTCATGTTTTATTTGTCTGACTTAATACATTTTAAAATTTAAGTTACATTCAAATGTGTATGTGTACATAAATCTGCACATGTAAAGTATCTATGAGTTGGAGAAAACGATGAACTAGAATCAGTTGTAAGCAATGCTGTTGTTTTGCTAATTTTAAATGTCAATGTTCTTATATCTAGAACAGCAGTGCTTTTTAGAACTATGAGTACACATAAGAATATCCTTTTTTTTTTTGTCCTAAATAGAACCCTTTTATATTTTTACAGCAAACATGCAAGACATTGTCACTGAGAGTGTGATTAGTGGATAAATGCATTCATTTTACTCAAAAGTATTGTCTTGGAAAAGGCTTACTGTTTTATGTTGTGGTTTCCAAGGTCATGCGGTTCCTGTGATAGTTAACATGATTCAAAAATTGGGCTTTGTAGTATGGAGAAGGATGATAATTTAATTCTTGATTCTCCTCACAAATGTAGTATTTTTCATTTGTAGAGGTGATTACATAAAGTTTTGATTTAGATAAATATTTAAACACTTGAATAAAAATCGAAATTTATTTGAACTTTACAATAGAACTGCCAAAGGAAATGAAGCAGAAAGTCTCATGAGATAGCTATTATTTCTTGTTTCCAGCATGGCGAAATATAATGAAAACAGTCTCTAAACTACCTGGGACCTTGCCACTTGTCCTACAGGTTTACTTATTTTCTCTAAAGTAGTCGACTCTCTTGTGAACTACTTGAGTTAAATATCAAGTATTATGTCAGGAAAAAAATAATAAGAATTGTCTCTTTTAGACAGTGAGGCTTTATTTGGAGAAAATTACCCTTAATCCCAGCTTCGAAAAATGATTTATAAAAATGAACCCAGTAGTAGAATTACTGAAGATAGTTAAGAATATGAACATAGAAACTTGTTAACAACTTAGAAGGATCTTTGAAGTATATTAAAAAATTATATTTGAATTACTTAAATAGATTTTAAAATTAATAAAACTGATTCCTAATTTCAACTTAAGTTAATCTCATCTTGGTATCTCAGTAGATATTGTGAGTTTACATACAGTTTTAACAGCCATATGATGTCAGTCCAATCCAAATTCCAAAAAATCTGCTACTGGTGCCGTTTTAAAATAGATTTGACCCTGAGAGAATTTGATACTGTTTCATTCAGGCCATTAAAAGATCTCTGGGAGGTCAAAATCAATTCTCCCAGCTACCAAAGAGTTCTCATTCTTGGTTTATCTCCCTTCCTCCCTCTGCTCCCATATGCACACACACAGCAGTTTGTCCCTGGTGTCCATCCTGGACTCGAACAGGGTTTTCAGAGAACAGGGTGTAGCCATGTATCTGAGGTTTGAGGTTCGGCTGTAGTGAGGTTCATAATCACTGAAATAAGCAAAATAGCCTGGCCTGGACTTTTAATATTTCTTGTTAGTTTACCTAAAAGAAAACCTACCTTTCCATCTGAAATATGTGTGTGTGTGTGTGTGTGTGTGTGTGTGTGTGTGTGTGTGTGTGTGTGTGTACCACTACCTGGAGCAGTTCTTTTGCCTGTGAATGCTTCCCTTCTTTAGTAGTATAATGAGTAGAGGGCCGGAAATTCAAGTCAGGAAGAGTATAGGTAAAACATACATGTGTGATTGTAGGTGGGGATGGGGAGCAAAGAATGCTGCTGAGAAAGCAGGATGATGAGAAAGCAAGCCTGGAGGTGAATGGTTTCAGAGGCCACACCATAGGGTTGGAATGCGTGGGTGATTCAGGAGAGTTGGCCCACAGTTGGGAGACCAGATAGTGCAAGACGTCAGGAGTTTGCTGGGAGGGCTGTCTCACCTGACTTTGAAAGCCAGAGAGCCTAGAAACAACGTATTTCAAAGTGACAGAAGAAGAGTTCCAGTGTGGACTGGTGAGCATAGGGAAATGTAGCACCCAGAAGTGAAATGAAAGGTAATAGTATAAACTTTTGTCCAAGACTGAGGCCAGGTCGCCCTGATGGAGCAACAAAAGTGTGTCCATACGGTTCGCTTGCCTTTACGTAGTTAAACCCTGAGCACAACGGGAAATGTGGTTCAGGAACTAGACATGATGGAGGATGTGTTAAGGGACAGTGCCCTCTGGAAGGAGGGTATTGCAAAAACGCAAGACTGCTTTTTCTCAGTTACAGTCTTTAAGAGGAGACAGCAGAAATCAGCCATCACAGACCACCAGAGAACCTGTTTGGACTCATTCTCATTACCCAGAAAGCAAATTGGAGGCAGCATTAACTCCAACCATTGAAGAAGTACCCCTCGGTCCCACCACCGTCCTCAGGGCTCCAATGAGATCGTCTGCTTCCTCAGCACTGTATCTGCTAGCACTGCCTGAGGACTCTGTGGGACCTGCGTGGATTCCTGGTAGTCTGTGGCTCCTGTTACTAGTTGATGCTTTGGGTTTCTGTGTAGGCCCTGAAGCACGTGTTGGGCAATGTACCCAAGGTCATGTTCCAGTCATTCATTTCTTCACATATGGATGTGGGAAATTGGCTGGAAGTTACAAGAGCAGTATTGAGTTTGATCCCCTTACACCCATAGGTAGGGGTCCTGCCACTCATACCTGGGGAAGGCTCTCCTGCCCTCCGACAGTGGCACCAGAGCAAAGAACTTTCAAGAAAGAAAGATTTGGGGAGATTGGTTTTTCTTCTTGACTGCCCGAATGTGGGTCCCTGTGTTATTTTGCTGACATTTACTGGTTGAGTGTTTACCAGATCCTGATTATGGAACATTAGAACTGGGACAGTTCAAAAGAAATTCGATAGCAAATAAGTTTGGGAAATGGTGAATTCTTGATCTTTTTCCGGACTTCTACAATGCACATGCTCCTCTAAGAAGCCATGTAATAAGGAAACCTGTTTCACTTAACCTAACTCAGTGTGGCCCCAGATTCATTTGACTTTGGACTTCATTTTCCCTTAACATCTATTACCATTCCTTGGAACAATATTAAAAGGATCAGTTTTTTGGAAGTAGATGCTGTGAAGAGACATGTACTGATTGGGGAAGGATAAAACCAGATTTGGCCCACCTTACCAGTTTCAGCTGGGCTTCCCACGTGGCTCAGTGAGAAAGAATCTGCCTGCCATTGTAGGAGATGTAGGAGATGTGGGTTTGATCCCTGGATTGGGAAGATCCTCTAGAGGAGGAAATGGCAACCCACTCCAGTATTCTTGCCTGGAGAATTCCATGGACAGAGGAGCCTGGGTGGGCTACAGTCCATGGGGTCACAAAGAGTGGGACACAATGAGCACAGTGAGCACTTGTGCAAAGCAAAAGCACCAGTTTGAGCAAACAGTTCTTTGCATGCTTCTGGTGGCCTGTGTGTTTTAGCAGGGAACTTTCTACTAGTGAAGTCTATGAAAATAACTAAAAGGTTCCCTGGAAGGTCTGTATTTCTTGTATTCGAATCCTTAAGATTAGCTGCTTAGATTTTTAATTGATTTGAAGAGTAATTAATCTGATTATAAGCAGGCCAGTTTGATTTAGAAAGTATTTTTGAGGAGAGGCAGTTCTTTTAAACTTTAAAAATACGTTTGGTTAAGACACCCAGGTTATCAAGTTCATTTTGACTTGAATCACCTGTGTATAATATAGTAATTGTATATAAACAATTGCTTTTAAAAATTAATTTTTTATTGAGGTATACTTGATTTACAATCTGTTTCAGGAATATAGCAAAGTGATTTAGTTATATGTATATATTTATATACAAACAGTTATTTTTAAGATTTTTTTCCCATATAGGTTATTATAAAATATTGAATATAGGTCCCTGTGCTATACCGTAGGTCCTTGTTGTTTATCTGTTTTATTCATACTAGTGTGAATTATGGCTTTTTTCTGGATATATGCCAGGAGTGGAATTGCTGGATTATATGTGGTAGCTCCATTTTTAGTTTTTTAAGAAACAATTGCTTTAAGAAGATAGTCCTGAGATCTTGTTGGCTATGTTTACTCAGCCAATTTTTTAGCAATTCAGTGATAACCTTTAAGCACAGTTGCTGTTACATCTAAATCAGTGATATGTCTGAATAGAAAGCATGAATATTTTAAAAGGTTTCCAAAACATTCTTTGCTCCCAGGAAGTGCAGGTTTTTGAAAACACTATTAGTGCATATTCTTGCCCAGATCTCTTCACCCCAAAATTAAAAAAAAAATTTATTGGCTTAATTTATTAATATGGCTTGTTTTCATCCACAGAGGCCAGCAAGCTTGTTATGTCCTACGTGGCAGCTGTTTGTGGAAAAGGAGCAGAAGTTAATCAAGTCAAAGAACAGCTTTTACAGTCCAACCCAGTTCTGGAAGGTAGGATTTTGGGTGTATATTGGTTCAGTGTGACTTGAACAGTAAATCCAGTTTTCAGGGCACTTCAGGCACCTGGAGGTAGCCTACGGGGGCAGAGGGAAGAGGAGAGTCAGGCCCAGACCTGCTGAGCAGGTAGCATGCCATAGAACTCGGGGCTGCATGAACTTGAAGGAGGGAACACTTTCCTTGACTAAAGGAGCTCTTCCACTTGCAGTCACTTTTTTCCCTCTCAGTTTTTGTTTGAATTACTTAAATTTTGCTTAATAATAATCAATTGATATTTGCATATGACTTGACAGCTGGGAGAAACTTAGTGAAAAAGAGCAATGTGAGGGCAGTGCTATTTTATTCAGAATAACACCCAATGGCTGGAGATTTCTGTTGTCAAGGAAACCAAGGCTACGTCAGAGAAACATTTAAGGACTAGTTTCTAAGGGTTACAGAAAGCCTAAACTTGACTTTATTCTCTGGTTGGCCATCTGGGTCAGTCAGCTTGGGCTGCCATAACAAAGTACCACAGACTGGGTGGCTTAAACATCAGAAATCTATTTTCTCACACTTGTGGAGGCTCCGAAGTCTAAGATCACCTGCTGCTAAGGTAGGTGTTCTTCTTCTTTGTAAGCAGCTACAGCCTGCTGTGTGCTCACATGACCTCTTCTTTGTGTGTATATGTGGGAGGAGGAGGGGGATGATGGGTGGTTGGGGGCTGGCTCATAACCTCGTCTGATTACCTCCTAGAGGCCCATCTCCAAATACCATTACACTGGGGGTTAGGGCTTCCAACATGTGAAGCTGGAGGGAGGGAAGGACATAAGCATTTAGTCTATAATACCATCAGGAAACCAAGCCAGAGATAAGTCCCCTTCTACCATGGAGGTTGGCATAAACCATCAGCATAAGCCATCCATATGTTGAAATCAGTAAATGAAAGCCTGTCTCTGTTGATGGAAGGCCCACTGCATTGCTTTATACTGTAAGCATATCTGTATTGTCATTTGACACGGTTGTTAGGATAGAATAGGTTTCTCAGCCGGGGCATTGACAATTTGAACTGGATAAGTCTTTGATGTGGAAGGCTGTCCTGTACTTCGTAGGATGTTTAGCAGCATCTCTGATCTCCACCCACTGGGTGCCAGTTGCACCCCTGCCTCTAGTTGTTACCATTGAAAATGTCTCCAGACATTGCCAGCTGTCCCCTGTGGGGGTCAAGACAACCCCTGGTCAGAAGTTCTGGTCTCAAAAGAGTAGTTTGGTTCAACTGTTTGTTCAGAGTCATGGAAGGTCAAGATTTAACATGGATTAAAAGCAGAGTGGCTTTTGGAGGGAGAACCACCCCCGCACGCTGCCCCAACCCAGTATGGAGAAATAGAGCCCTGCCCATTGTCTCTGTTACTCAGGCCAAGTCCCTCCATCCACTTTATTACACCGTATACATCTTTATCCCCCAGACAGTGAAATAAAACTCATGGGAATACTTTGCATGTGAGAAACAAAGGCCAAAACATCTATTATATTGTTACTGATCTTTCTTTCCCTTCAGTACCTTAACAAATAAAGACGCTGTGATAGAAAGCAGTATATCTTCTTCTTATTCCAGTATTTGACTTTTTGTTTATTGTCTTTTGCTTTTAAGTCAGGAAGCTATACATGTGTTATATTTCTGTAGATGCTTATTTTAAGAATGCTGAGATCTAACAGAGAAACACTGTGGAATGCCATAGCTCACATCTGTGATTAGAATTTGACTCTTTATTTGATGGTATTTGAAATGAGGCCTCAGTGCAGGAAATGGGAGAAATGTCCACTGTAGGCATGTATTATATTTTATGGGAATGCTTTACTTTTTAACTGGAGTTGCTACTGTAAATGAACACTTAGAACAATGAACTTAAAAAAACAATTGAGGAATGTGTCTCGAGTGTTCTATAATGGAACACTTGTTTTTGCTTCTGAGGCTTACAATAAAAGACTTTAGTGTTTAGAGCTATGTTTAGTAATATGCAACTCAGATTTGTTCGATGAAAAGATGGTCTATGGCTTGCAAATGGCACCCTGAATAAAGTTTCTTGAAGCAATTCCTTCACTTGCCCTTGACCTTCAAACCACAAGAAACTCTCCTTTATGTGTCAGCATCTTGTGCTAGACTTCGGGGCTGTGCATATTAGTTAATTTGGCATCCCTGTGTGTTCACCCCCGCCGCAAAGATCTAGCCTATGAAAACACGGAAAAGTTACGGTGTTCATGATGACTAGGTCAACACTCAACCATTAGCAAGGTTACATATATCAAGGCCCTTTAGCTGGTGGTGGACGTGGGATAAGGACCTCTTCAGCAAGCATCCTTTTTTGAGTGTTTTTCACGTGCAGGCTTCTTTACTTAACACAGCATCTCAGCTTATTTACTATCAAAAAGAGAATTTGTTGTCAGGGACCGTGAAGCCATACCCATTCCAAGTGGAATCTCTGAATCAAAGGACTTGTCTGGTATAACTTTGTAAATTTTGTCTTAACTGAGCAGGAACCAACTACTTTTTTTTTTTTTTAACAATCAAAAACATAAAAATACCAGCTAACATGAAATGTAACACAGTAGGTTTGGTTATTGAATAGCCACAGTGAACTTTCCACATTTTGATCAGACAATTGCTTTCAAAACTTGAACCATCTTTTGGCCATTTTAATCATGTGAACTTATTGTTCTGATCTTCTTGTCTTTGTTTAACTTAATGAAGTTGTGAAAGCTTTTGGGGTTTTGATGCCTGACCTCTCATTTAGAGTCATTTCTATTCACCACATCATCGCATATCACACTGCAGTCCCTACTGGCTGCAGTGTGGCCCATGGATCCCTCAGGGTAGGGTGGGAGGGTATTGGTAGAAAAGCAGAATTTCATGCCCATCCCTGGACTCAATGAACTGAAATGTGCACTTGAACAAGATCCTCAGGCGATTGGTTTACGTATTAAAGTTTGAGGTATGCTTCTGGGCTTCACAGCATCAAACAGGGATCCTCTCTGCTTCTATGACTTACGTTTATCCCACTTAATCTTCTGTTACTAAGGCCCAGATTAATCTGCTCCTATCTTATGCACAAGTTTGATGAAATAGTCCTCTTACCTTCTGACACTGAAAGACCTTTGTCAGACAGCAGCGTTCTGTGCCTGGGGCAGTGTCATCCCTGCGGTTCTGTGTTCTCATTGGAAAGAGCGTCCTGTGGAAGATTCTGGCTCCTTGAAGCAGCTAAGCCTGGAACTAACTTGATTTTGCCTTGTGGGCTGTTTTTGTTTTGTTTTTCTGGAAAGTTTCGCTTAGGTCTGATGGACATAAACTAATGAAACTGTGGTATTTTTAGTCTTTTGGAAATGACGTTAGCTTCCAAAGTTCTTACTCTTTCTGTATTTCAGAGTTGTATATTTAATCACATTTAAATAGCTTTTATTTCAAAGTTGATTAAACAGTTTAAAGTTTCTTATGTTTTTTTCCACCTGGAAACCTCATCGGTTGAGTTTCATAAAACCTTTGGTAATGTTAAGTAGTTATCTCTAAAATAACCTTGTTCGTTGTTGGTCATGGAAGAAGAACACAGAAGCCCTGCTTGCTAGCCATTCAGTTGACTACTATCAAAACAGTTAAAAGGTGTTGAAGTAGACAAGATTGTTTACAGTAGTACTTGAAAAACAGTTCCACGAATCATAGGGATGATTCTTTCTATGAACTTATAAGAGGACATGGGAGCTTTGGCAGCTTATTAAAAACTTGTGTTTAGTTTCTATGGAAATTTTCTGGACAGAAATGTCATTACTGCAAGTAGCATTTCTAGAAATTTATAGATGTCATATATTTGTTTTAGTTTTGGCTTGAAAGTATTTTTCTGTCGCTTGACCACACATCTGTTTCTTTCCTACCAGCGTTTGGAAATGCCAAGACTGTAAGGAATGACAACTCCTCTAGATTTGTAAGTATTTGTATAAGCATAAGTGTTAACACTAATATTTAGCTCATGTGTGTTTAAACAACCAGTAGATGTTTAATATTTCTTAATACCCACATTTAAAAAAATAAGAAACACTGTATTGAGACAGGCTGAAAGTTCTATAAGGACTATTTTCATGCTTTCTGGAATTTTCCTTTAAAATTCTTCTTGGAGTGACAGGCTATTTTTTTCCCCACGTTTTCTTATCGTCTATCATAAAATTCTATGAGCAATTTAAATAGGGCTGTTTAGAATCTTCACTCATGTGAGTTTTGATATTTAGAAATCATAATTAAGACTTAGAAGTTAAGTAGAAAGGAGGATAGACTAGGTGCCAAGTTTGTATACTGTACAGCTCTTACCCTTTCTTCATTGCGGCCAGAAAGGATGGACATGTATTCTAAAACCTTATAGAGGTAAAAATCAATTAGTGTGGCAACCAGTAGGGGATGAGAGGAGTACCAAATAGTGACAACTGAAGCTAACTGAATCCTTTCCAGCCTCATCTCCATCTCTCTGCAGTGTGCACTCTGCACTCAGCCCCTGGGATCTCTCCAGCTGGGCTGCCTTCTCTCCCACCTCTGGTCTTTATGGAGACAAACACTGCCTGGAGGCAGCTGGGGGAAATATGATGAGTGTGATAGTTGCATTTTGAAATTGATGGCTTTTTTCCTATAGTTTAGTTCTATAAATTTGATAAAGCTGTGTTCTTATACACATTGCTTGGGACCATTATTGATGATGTTCTGTGCCTCCCTGAGATTCTTCCTGTACCCCACACCTCCTCCCCAAGCCCCACCCCTAGCTTCTTTTAGTCCCCTTTTACTTTTTTCTTATTAGAGTTATCCATGGACTTCCCTGGTGGCTCAGACGGTAAAGCGTCTGTCTACAATGCCGGAGACCTGGGTTCGATCCCTAGGTCGGGAAGATCCTCTCGAGAAGGAAATGGCAATCCACTCCAGTACTATTGCCTGGGAAATTCCATGGACAGAGGAGCCTGGTAGGCTACAGTCCATGGGGTCACAAAGAGTCGGACACAACTGAGTGACTTCATTTTCACTTTCATGCTTAAGGCATGAGAATGACCTCAGGTGGAGAGAGTTTTGATAGCTTGGAAAGTGAAAGACTAAGGTTCCTAATTCCAAGGCAGTGATTTTTTTCCATTGGATTACCCCCTTAAGTTGTTAAAACTGATTTAAGCCATGCCTTTTCCTGTTGTGGTAACATGGCTAATCTCATTACATAAATAGAATTAGACACAAAGTGTGGGCAGATAGGAGAAATTCCAAAGATCAAGCTTCTATATAGGTTAGAGATTTTGTTTTTGCTGTTGGCAAATGTACATACATTTTATTTTATTTTATTTTATTTTTTTCATACATTTTAAAAATTTGCAAATATATTTAGTCTATAGACCATAAAAATGCAGAGTAGTATATTGCTTAAAGAGTCATTGGTACTTAGAGATATTGGAAAATCTAGCAAAAGGCTCGGCAAGTGATTCAGCTTGTTGAATAACTTCGGAGAAATGCTATCATAACACGGGTATTAGGATATGAGATTAATACTTGATTATAAGCTAAATCATTTCATGCCCAGTTTTTAGTAATTTCTCTGCTTTGTGGCCTGTGATTTTGACCAGTAATATACTCAAGTCTGTGTTATAATACTATAGTAGGACTCTTATATGTTTAAAATTACTGCTGTATATATAACAGGGGTTTATGACTCCAGGGAAATTACCTTTCCTTCAACTATGCTTGACTGATTATCCTGGAATAAATTTCTTGATCTCTTTGCTGAGAAATCTGGTAGACCCTTCATCTCACTGTAGCTGACAGTGTCGACCAGTGTTCCCATGATATATCTCATAGTGACCCCCACCCCAGCACTCACTTTAATTTGACATATTGAGCTTCTGTTAAGACTCAGTGGTGTTTTTTTTTTTTTTTTTGGAGGGTGTTGGTTTAAGGTTTTGAAAATCACTTCTTGACCAAAGAACTTTGGAAGGGGATTTCGTTGAGCATCTGCTGTGTACCCTGAGCTGAGTGAGGCTCTGGAGAGCATGGGAGAGAGCGTTATAGGGTCAGGAAGATCTCATCTCCTCTCATTCAGTAAGAATAGAAACACACACACAGTTTATTCATTTGTTTGAAAACTCTGTTTTTTTTTCTTTTTTAAAGATAGTTAAGCTTAGGTTTTCCTGCATGTCCTCTTGCAGCCTGCAGTCCTTTCTCCACTAGCAGCCTGAGTGATCTTTGCAAACTGCTGTCCCCCGCCAATGACAGCCTCTGTGGTTCCCTTGCACCTGGAATACAGCCTGGGCTCCTTCAACCCTCCTAGGGCGAGCTAGGCTGCCCAGCCGACCCTTACCGGGCTCCTGAGGCCTCAGCCACACAGGCCTTTGTGACTGCCAGGCGTGTCTGAGTGCTTCCCCGGCCTTGGGCCTTTCTGTTGCTGGTCCTTTTGGCTAATGTGCTCTGTCCCCGGCTCTGTGTATGACTGGCATCTTGTATTGTGTAGGTCTTATCTCAGATGTCACTTCCATGATGCCTTTTGTAGCCTCTGTGACTTCACTCTGTTTTCATTTTTGAAGGCACTCATCGGGCTCTGAAGTTAACTCTGCTCTCTTCCCCCATTTCCATCCTCATTGGCCCTGGAGAGTAGGAGCCGAGGAAGCAAACTGCTCAGCCTCTTGTTCACTAAAGTGGCCCTAGGAGCTTGTGTAAGCTGCTGCCATAGGGGACTCTGGAGACATTTATTTGTTGATGAATGGATACCTGTTTTGAAGAAGCTTAGAGGCTAGTCAGGAAAATGGACATGTCTGAAAATAATTACAACACAGAAACTAGCAAGTTCCCCATGACAAGTACAGAATGAAGTGTTAGGGAAGCTCAGACTCAAGAAGCTGGAGGAGTCCGGGGCAGGGACAGTCCTGAGCGGGTCCACAGGATTTAAAGAAGCCAGAATCGAGTGGTGAGCCCAAGGAGCTGGCAGAACAGCATAAGGAACTGAGGGGCAGACGCCAGTGTGGACCTGCATTTGCCAGAGTTCGTGGCCAGGCCAGAGGTTCTGTGAATGGAGCCGTAGACCAGAGCACTGGGAAGCTGGATCTGGGCCCCAGGTGGAGGGCTTGGAGAAGCACGGTCAGGGTCTCAGACTTGGTTTTGTAGTCTGCGGGAAGCCCCTGGTTATTTGTGAGTGCCCTGGTGACAGGATCAGAACCAAGCCTTGGGGAGGTCATCAGCACGGGCATCCGCTGGGTTCTTAGTGCTGTCCTGGAGTTGAGCCCTGGTCAGTTTCCATTTCCCTTCTCCACGGGGTTTACTCACTTCAAACCTCCTATTCTTTATTCTCAGCTGATGATATTTTATGCCTACTTCACAGAAATCATCTTCCAAGCTTGCAGACTCACTTAGCCCCACTCCTTGACACCTCCTGGTCCCCATGTCAGTTCACACACACTCCTGTCTCTCACTCGTCCCTCCTTGGGCGTTCCAGCTCTGTCACCGCCTGTGCCCAGGGACCACTTGCCATCAAAGTCATCCTGTCTCCTCTGGTCAACCTCTGACTGTCTTGTGAGGTTACTCTTCCTCCCCCCTTCATAGCTGCTTTGGCTCCGGGGTCCCCATGTCTCCTGCAGAGCACTGCTCTTGATTGCCTGGATCTCAACCTGGGCTTTGGAATTCTTGACCAACCCTCCTTACCTTCTGCGTCTAACTGCAGCCTGTCATCATGACTCCCTTCGTAGCTCTCAACTCCGTTTAGTTTCCTCCTTTGCTACTCCAGCTACAAACTACCATTTCTCCCCATGTGCTGTCACCTCTGCCAGCTAGATCCTTTGCAGTCCATTCTACACAGCCAGGGTGATCTTAGAAAGAGGCAAGTCTGATCACTGCATCCTTGTTGAGGAACCTTGAATGACAGATCTTTTATGTCAGGAGAAAATGTTGGTGTCATGATGTTGTAGCTTCCCTTAGCATCCTCGTGGGGGCCAGTCCTTAAGCCTGCTCCTCCCTGACCCTCAAACGCCTGCCTGCCTGACCTCTCCTGATACTTCACCTTTAAGTCAGGGCAGATCTCCCACACCGTGCCCCGTCCCCTCTTCTTTGTGCACAGCACCATGACCCACTGTAGGACGCAACCCTGTACATGGTTATGTCCTGTTTATGTCCCAGTTTCCCCCAGGCTGTAAGTTCCTTGAGGGCAGGAGCTATGCCTTGCTTTCCCTTGTGTCTACGTTAGTATCTAGGAGCTGCTTGATAGACATTTTCGTAATGAGTAAGTGAAGACTTAAAGAGGCCAGATGACCTATGACAGTGAAGAAGGCGGGGGAGCGTTCACAATCTAAAAAAAGTCACAAATAGCATCATTGATTGTGTGCCATGTGACCGTGTTTCTTCTCCTTTACCATTATTTTGAAAAATAGAATTAAATTAATTCTCTGGGAGAATTACTTATAAACCATAGATCTGACTAAGGTAGAACATGAAACAAAACCAGACAACTTATTAGATCAACACACACTTTTCCAAACAAAAAACAACTGTCGGTTATTCTGATATATTTGTTACTCTTTAACCAGATGATTCGAGATTCTTCTCTACAAATCAAAGTATGAGAGACTCTACGTGTATTCCTGTATATTTGAGATTCTATCTATATACATGGGTCCATCCATCGACAGCATGGGTTATATATTGCTATATAATCTAGATCAAGAGCCAAAAAGAATAATAATGATCAGTCTTCGGTTCTGAGGTGGTCACAACACATAATCATTCATTTGATTTGAGTAGATATAAAAACAGAACTTGAAGTGTTCCATTTTATCTACCAACCAGTATGTCTGAAATGTCTAGTCATGGCTTAAAACATACTTTGCCTATAAAACTGAAATAATTTATATTCCTAGCTAGTGCATATGCAAGAAATACTTATTTTTTCTGTTTTTCATTTTTGGATTGAATACACACACCATTGAGAGCTTTGAAGCACATATCTGAAATGGAAAAGTCTTATGATGGCTGAAAGATGTATTCTTAAATTAGCAATGAGATATGTTCAGTTTGAGCTAATAGAGTGTTTAGTATGAGTTATTTATGGAGGCATGTTGTTTTGCATCATGGTTACATAAACTATGTCCTTCTTCATTACATTTAAACCAATGTATAAAGGGCTTATTATGCTATGTTTTAAAATACAGACTGACTATTTTGAGGTGAACTTAACTCACAAATTCTTTCTTTTGCAGGGCAAATATATGGATATTGAATTTGATTTTAAAGGCGATCCACTGGGAGGAGTGATAAGTAACTGTGAGTATTTTAAAGAAGTTCAGAATAGTAAAATATATATTAATATGTAAATAGAATAGTTTAGATACTGGGTCTTTAAGAAATAGCTATAAGGATACATTTCCTGTTCTTCAATTTAGTTTTTTAACCTATGCATTTTGGATTGTTTTTATAATATTTAATTTCCAAGTCTTTTTTAAAAGATCAGAGTCTTTGCCTTTGAGAAACTTTTTAGAAATCTGCTAAAGAAATAAATGTTAGCTATTTAAATGTTAGCTAAATAGTTGTCTGTATTTTATATTCTGTAGCCAATCCAGTAATAAAAACGATTCTTCAACAGTTGTTTTCTTTAACAAAATTATGGTTAAAAAACCCATAAATAATAATTGATTTTAATAATTTTTTGAGATAACATTTATCTGATAGGATGAGATAAACCTGTTCTTCAGGTTTTAAGAAATTTTGTCTTTAAGTGTATTTAGATAATTGAAATGTGATACACCTGTTAGGTTGAAACAGATTTATTTAGTGTTCTTTAGTCATGATTTGTGATTGTAGTGAAGCATTCTCTGTCAGAGGTGAAAAAAAGGAACAAAATCAGGTCAGGTCTACTCAGCAGTCCCAGGTGCGGAGTTTTCTCGGGGGACACAGTGGTCAGTACCTGTTGTCAATGAGGCCCCTTCATCCATGCTTTGGAACTGTCCTGGTATCTCTGCTCGTATTGATTTAGTCTGATTCGTTTGGGATGTGTAAGATGACAACTCAGGGTTTGTGCCCATCCAGTGGGAGCCACAGCCTGGCTACCCTCTTGTTTTTCTGAGGGCCACACTGCTGAGCCACCCCACCTCCCCACCTTCCCCTAGCTCTTCTCTGCCCTAAGATGCTATTGGAATTGTTAGAATGAAAGCAGTCTAAGCCTGTACTAGACAAAAGCAAATTTGCTCAGATATCTGAAGCACTGCTTTTTGTTATAGTAGTGGCATTCTTTCTCCAAATGAAATTGTACTCCAAATATAAAACAAATAAAACAAGGCCTGATCTGGTTAAAGAGGATATGAGTTGCCAGAACCCCTAGACCCCTAGGTGGCCCCTGAGATCTTCCTGAAAAACTCTAGAACCAGAGGAATGCCATTTGATTCCAAAGTGAGTGTTTTTAGAATTTGGGCACACCATGCAGCTGAATTTTTTAAAAACCACAACTCATGGAGTAAACTTCTAGGGCTAGAGTTTCTTCATCTTGGAAACAATAGAGTTGACTTGGATGAATTCCATGGTTCTTCCCATTTCTACCATTTGTGGTTTTTAAATAATTTAATTTTTAAATTTAGTTTGTGTACTATCCATTGGGATTATCCATATTTGCAAAAATGTATTGTTACTGGGGAAACATCCTGAAGATGAAGTTTTAATCTGAAGTGAAATTGGCTAGGGTGGTGCTACTTATGTTAAATGATTTTAAATGTCAAATAAGGACGCAGAAGTACTCATGCAAACCATTTATGATGCCACCAAAAGCAAATGATTATAACCCTGCCAAGTTTGTTAGGCAAGCTTCCTTCACAATGTGTGCCAATTGGTGAGAGCTATACAGGAAAAGGTAGCCTCAATTTTAAGACCACCATTTTAAGAAATGATTAACTTTTATTCTGAAAGATAATTTTAACACATTTATAGCACTTGTATTTTATAAGAGAAAATAGCTCTTGTTATTAATTGAATAGCACATTATTTTGAAAATGAGAAAAAATGAACTGTATTATAGAACATTCTGAGATGACTGAATCTATGTTACTCCTGAGGACTCTAGGAAAATATTTAAGAATGACTTAGATTAGAAAGTATTAGAAAATCACTTGGGTTTTACATTTTGAAGTTTCAAATTTCAAACACAAATGTCTTCCTGTCCCTAGTTCTTGCAGTATCCATGGAGAATAAATAGTAAACACTCAATTCATTTCCAGTGAAGATTAATATATCATCATGAATGGGTTTCAGATGGACTCTGTTACCATTTGTTCCCACAATGAAATTATATTGAAATTTGTGGTAGTGGGAACACCCTGGTATTTTAGAGTATCCTTTGCTTTGAAAAGGAGAGGGAAACATTAGTGGTGAGGTGAGAACAGGAAATTTCACCCAGTATAGACAGAGGACTGACTCATAGGTGGCCACAGGGAACTGCTGACTGCTGTCTTAAGGGAGTATAAAGCCATGGGTAAACCCATTCTTGTTCTCACCAAGCTGCTAAAAGTTAGCTTCTTGTACCCAGAAAAGAAGACAAGATCTGCTGTTTTGTTCAGTTCAGTTCAGTCGCTCAGTCGTGTCCGACTCTTTGCGACTCCATGGACTGCAGCATGCCAGGCCTCCTTTTCCATCACCAACTCCTGGAGTTTACCCAAAGTCATGTCCATTGAGTCGGTGATGCCATCCAACCATCTCATCCTCTGTCATCCCCTTTTCCTCCTTCCTTCAATCTTTCCCAGCATCAGGGTCTTTTCAAAGGAGTCAGCTCTTCACATCAGGTGGCCAAAGTATTGGAGTTTTCAGCTTCAACATCAGCCCTTCCAGTGGATATTCAGGACTGATCTCCTTTAGGATTGACTGGTTGGATCTCCTTGCAGTCCAAGGGATTCTCAAGAGTCCTCTCCAACACCACAGTTCAAAAGCATAAATTCTTCAGCGCTCAGCTTTCTTTATAGTCCAACTCTTACATTCATAACATGACTACTGGAAAAACCATAGCCTTGACGAGTTGGACCTTTGTTGGCAAAGTTATGTCTCTGCATTTTAATATGCTGTCTATGCTGGTCATAGCTTTTCTTCCAAGGAGTAAGCATCTTTTAATTTCATGGCTGCGGTCACCATCTGCAGTGATTTTGGAGCCCAGAAAAGTAAAGTCAGCTACTGTTTCCAGTGTTTCCCCATCTATTTGCCATGAGGTGATGGGACTGGATGCCATGATCTTAGTTAAAAGAAGACAAGATTTGCCATTTTTGTAGAAAGTCTATATTGCTTGCTTTGTTAGCAGCCAGCTAGTAAAAGTGTAAGTCACTTTGGCTTAATTATTACCTTGAAAAAGTCATAGGATCACTTGAGCCCATTGTGTACCTTGGAAGGGGTGGGAGGAAAGCCCAATAACTAACTCTGTCTTTCTAAGAGAGGTGTGCTGTAAAACTTGTCTTCAAGTCATTTGAAAGCTATGTGTTTCTGAGATTAGTGTCATTAGGAGAGAGGTGTTACAAAAATAGAAAATGGCAAACATTTACTTCAGTAGAGAAGTTAAAATATGGATGCATATCCAGATTTTTGGCTGATGTGGAATACTGTTTCTCCTGTTTTGTTAATTCTTATTGATCTCATAAAATTTATACATTTACCTTTGAGGATTTTGGACCTAATGTTATGAACTTAGAATGTTTGGAAACCTGTTGCTTTTATTAATAGCCATAGATACTTTTCTATAGTTAAGGCAGTAAAAGGCAATTCAGACTGTGCAGAAAATATGGTACAAGTCTCAAGGGATTTTATTTCCTAAAAGAAGAATAACATAGAGATATTGGGTTGGCTAGAAAGTTCATTTGGGCTTTTCCATAAGATCTTACAGGAAAACCTGAACAAACTTTTTGGTAATCTAATACTAAGAAGAAGCCTCAAGATTTCAAGTGTGCATATATACCTGAGGGAACTGTAAGGATGGGAGACAAGACTGTCCTGTTTACAGTAACATATCAGGAGCCTAGGGTGATATCTGGCATACAGTAGGTGCTCAGTAAATGCTGGAGACAGGGATGGAATTGGTTAAATATAGGTAGGCTCTGTGTTTTCCTGCTTTATTATTTGGGGCATATCCATGAGCTTACATATGCAGCTCTCAGTGATTTATCATGTGGGTGCCAATGTCTAAACAAAAAGACAAGTTACTTAATTCTCTCTGCCTTCATTTCTTTATCTTTGAAATGAGGGTAATAGTGCTGATGTCATAGAATTGTGATGAGTTGTGAATAATTTGTTAACATCCAAAGTGCTTGTAACAGGGCCTGGCATGAAGTAAGCACTCAGTAAACGTTAGTTTCTTTTCATTGTACTTATTTGTTGATGGTCTCTAGCTCCCAGACCAATATATACCCTATAATAACAGAGACTTAGTTTGTATGGTTGCTGAATGACAGTAACTAAAATAGTGTCTGACGTCTATTATATAATTGTTGAATTAACTACATGTAAGTACCTAGTGTATAACAAGTACAGTTTGACATAGAGAAATTTATTGAATAATAAAACTGCTTCATTGGATACTTTTATCCAAAAATTATATGCTAATCATTTAAAAATACTTTTTCTAAATCCCAGAAAGGCTAACAGAGTTGTTGGTAATCCAACTTCCTCTGTTGCTGATGTCTCCTCAGCTTGAAAGAAGTAATGCAATCCTGTGATTATGAATGAAAGCAAATGTTGAAGTTGGTGTGTGGTCCAGTTATGATTACTGCCCAGTAAACTACCCCAGGCTTAGTGGAGTAAAACAACACCCTGTCATATGCTCTTGGATTCTCTGGGGCAAGAATTCAGATGGAGTCAGCAGAGCTAGCTTGTCACCACAGCGTATGGAGCTTCAGCTGCATGGACGTCCCCAGTGTTGGGGAAGACTTACACGAATGTGGGGTCATAGTCCTCTGAAGCCTTTGTCATTCACGTGTCAGGCTCCTGGGCTGGGATCATCCAAGGACTGGGCTCAGCTAGACTGAGAGCAATCTACGTGTGGCCATGGGTGGTGTGGGCTTCTCACAGCAGGCCGGCGAGGTTCTGAAAGGGAGTGCCCCAAAAGGGAACATACTGACAGACCATGTTCTGAAAGAACCAGAAAGAAGCCTGAGGAACCTGGGAAATCGTACAGTGTTACTTTGACACTCTTAAGTCCATGTAGGCACAAGTTTTCTCAGTTTCAGTGCTGGGGGATGTAGATTCCACCTCTCAGTGGGAAGAGTATGGAAAGAATTGGTGACCATTTTATTTTAAGTAGCTTAAACCCAATAGATCATTTACAGAAATGGCCACAACAATTTTTTAGCTTGGATCCACCCTCTGCAGTAGTCCCTTCTCTCAATGACATAAGGCTTGGCTGTGAGATTTGTTTTGGTCAGTGGAACAGTTCACAAATATGGTGCATTGACGGACTTGAAAATTGGTTCTGTGCTGGGACTTGTCCTCTCTTGCTTCTCTGGGGAACTCGCTCATCACCTTCATGTGCGTGAACCTGGGTGAGTCAGCTGGATGATGAGAGACGCATGGAATGAACCAGCAGACATATGAGTTGAGAGCATCTTAGGTCAGCCAGCTGCCAGCCAACCTGGGTTAGATCAGAAGAACTACAAACTAACTCCCAGACTCATGAGTTAATAAATGATATTGGTCTAAGCTGGTAGGTTTTGGGGCCTTTGCTATGCAGTGGAAAGTAAATAACTAAGACAGAGGTCTAATAGGTAATGTGCTTTCCCCACACAGTTTGGAAACACATGAGAAATAGGCATAGGAATCAAGCTGGAGAGAAGGCAGCTTTATTACTGTAGAGGCAAGGTTGAAGAAGGTGATTCGGTTTATCACCAAGAGGGGTGCTAGTAGTCCTCTGGCAGGTGGGCAGGTATCAACCACCCTGAGCAGCCCCTGGGGAGTGGAACGGAATGTGCACAGTGTGGGGAACCAGAGGACTGAGCTGTACACACACGCCCATTTCTTCTCCAAACTTCGCTGCTCAGAGGTGTATTTCTTCCTGCCAAGTGGAGGAGTGAGTAAGGGTCTGCAGGGCTGGGGAGTTAATCACAGAAAATCCTTCCACATGGACTCAGAAAGCAGGAATAAATGCCCACCTTACTCACTGGAAAGATGGGGGGGATGGGTAGAAGGAATTGCTTTGAATTCCTTTTCTTTTACATTTTGTTTGAATTTTTGATGGAATTAATTTATGTGCTATCTTACAGCATGCTGTTTAATCCATATGTATGGTGCACGCATGCCATTTTGTAGCATATGGAATATAATTTTACTCTTTTTAAATTGTTTGAGATTTATAGCTTTTTTTCTTCCTTTTACATTATACCTTTGGCTTAATTGATGATGAGTGGGTGATTGGGAGCAGAACTGCTTGTTACAACACTTCCTAAAGGAAACTTGAGTCTGTTTGGTTTTGGGGGTGTGTGTGTGTGGGGGGGGGTGTGTGTGTGTGGGTGTGTGGGTGTGTGGGTGTGGGTGTGGGTGTGTGTGTGTGTGTGTGTGTGGGTGGGTGGGTGTTTGTGTGTGCTATGTGTTGAGGTGGAATTGGGGACTTTCCTGTACATAAATCAGTTCTCAACAGCTAGTGACTATTCATCAAGGTCTGTTTTTATAAATAAACAGGCTCTGTTTGTAATCTGTCTTCTTTAGAGTCAAAATTCATCAAAAAACTGAGGCAGTACATCACCTAGTTTATAATTCAAGGCTGGGCTTTTTTAGCACTTTGACATCTAATACCCCTACAGAAGACAGAAATAATCCACCATTGGTTGTAAAGTATCTGTAGCAATAAAGCTGAAATTTCAGAGACCAATTCTGTTCCTCTGTAATGGATGGCTGTGTATAAAAGTAGATGCTTTGTCTCATCTTTACTTTGGTATTCTTTCTTATATAAAAATATACCATGAAAAGAAAAGACTGCATGTTTATCGTGAAATAAGACTGCATACAATACTATAGAAGAAATCAGATGTCCACATATGTCTAAATTAACCTCAGATTAAGAAATGAATTGGGATTTATTAGAATAATGTGTATAATAATAAGATATTGTGGACTAGATATTTCATTAAATTTATTTCCGGGTTGGGCATCAAATTTTAGATTCAAATACATAGACACATGAGTAATTTTTCAGTTATTAGATAAACTTTAAATTTGTAGTAGAAAAAAATCCATGGTGAAAATGCGTAAGTGCTATATATATGGAACCAGATTCTAGCAAAACACCCATAGTTAATTAGGTAGATAATAAGGCACATTTTCTTAGTATTTCAAACCCCAAATTGATTTTTTATGTATAGACAGTGAGAGTCCTTTCACAACTTTTAATGCAACATGTCCAGCTATCGTTGGTACTGATCTATCACTTTGGGATTCTGACGTTTGAGTTAGAACTTTAAGCTGATTTCTTAAAAATGAAAATGCTGCATGGAGGTAGAGATATGGGAAAAACTGTCATGCCAGGTGTTTGAGGGTTCTCAAAGTCTGGGACATGTAGCCACACAGAGGTCTGTGTGAGACCCAGGCTGAGAAAGAGCCCTGGGGTGAGCACCCGTGTCTGCTTTCTTTTAGTATAATACATGGGCACAGGGAGTGATTTGTAAGAAGATATTTGCCCCATCTTTTTTACTTTAAAGCTTGTCTTTAGTGAAACTTCCTAATTGTCAATCTTGAGGATTATGTTGTGTATTTCCAAAAATATACTGTAGAGTTGATTTTAGAATATATATCCTAATGTATGAACAAACATTTGTTCATAATCCAAGTTTTTCATTGAAATTACCATCAGTTATGCCCAGTATCCAGTTGAGCTGTTTCAAATCCTGAAAGATGATACTGTGAAAGTGCTGCACTCAATATGTCAGCAAATTTGGAAAACTCAGCAGTGGCCACAAGACTGGAAAAGGTCAGTTTTCATTCCAATTCCAAAGAAAGGCAATGCCAAAGAATGCTCAAACTACCGTACAATTGCACTCATCTCACATGCTAGTAAAGTAATGCTCAAAATTCTCCAAGTCAGGCTTCAGCAATACGTGAACCGTGAACTCCCTGATGTTTAAGCTGGTTTTAGAAAAGGCAGAGGAACCGGAGATCAAATTGCCAACATCCGCTGGATCATGGAAAAAGCAAGAGAATTCCAGAAAAACATCTATTTCTGCTTGATTGACTATGCCAAAGCCTTTGACTGTATGGATCACAATAAACTGTGGAAAATTCTGAAGGAGATGGGAATACCAGACCACCTAACCTGCCTCTTGAGAAATCTGTATGCAGGTCAGGAAACAACAGTTAGAACTGGACATGGAACAACAGACTGGTTCCAAATAGGAAAAGTAGTACGTCAAGGCTGTATATTGTCACCCTGCTTATTTAACTTCTATGCAGAGTACATCATGAGAAACGCTGGACTGGAAGAAACACAAGCTGGAATCAAGATTGTCGGGGAGAAGTATCAATAACCTCAGATTTGCAGATGACACCACCCTTATGGCAGAAAGTGAAGAAGGACTAAAGAACCTCTTGATGAAAGTGAAAAAGGAGAGTGAAAAAGTTGGCTTAAAGCTCAACATTCAGAAAACTAAGATCATGGCATCCGGTCCCATCACTTCATGGGGAATAGATGGGGAAACAGTGGAAACAGTGTCAGACTTTATTTTTCTGGGCTCCAGAATCACTGCAGATGGTGATTGCAGCCATGAAATTAAAAGACGCTTATTCCTTGGAAGAAAAGTTATGACCAACCTAGATAGTATATTCAAAGGCAGAGACATTACTTTGCCGATTAAGGTCCATCTAGTCAAGGCTATGGTTTTTCCAGTGGTCATATATGGATGTGAGAGTTGGACTGTGAAGAAGGCTGAGCGCCGAAGAATTGATGCTTTTGAACTGTGGTGTTGGAGAAGACTCTTGAGAGTCCCTTGGACTGCAAGGAGATCCAACCAGTCCATTCTGAAGGAGATCAGCCCTGGGTGTTCTTTGGAAGGAATGATGCTAAAGCTGAAACTCCAGTACTTTGGCCACCTCATGTGAAGAGTTGACTCATTGGAAAAGACTCGGATGCTGAGAGGGATTGGGGACAGGAGGAGAAGGGGATGACCGAGGATGAGATGCTGGATGGCATCACTGATTCAATGGACATGAGTCGGAGTGAACTCCGGGAGTTGGTGATGGACAGGGAGGCCTGGCGTGCTGTGATTCATGGGGTCGCAAAGAGTTGGACACGACTGAGCAGCTCAACTGGACTGAACTGATGCCCAGTAAATCACTGGTTATTTGACATTTTTCTTCAGGGATGGTGATCCAAGGCAGCAGAGTCCGTATGGAGATAAATGTTGTTTCTTAGGTGGCAGGTCCTTAATTACTGCTAACTGTATCATTTCACATTAGGGAAGGGAAAAGCCTTGTGTGTGTGGGGGGGGTGGGTGGGTGTGTGTGTGTGCGCACGCGTGTGCGTGCATGCACTTGCATTTACTCTATCGTGTCCGACTCTTTGTGACCATATGGTCTGTAGCCCACCAGGCTTCTCTGACCATGGAATTTTCCAGGCAAGAATAGTGGAGTGGGTTGCCATTTCCTATTCCAGGGGATCCTCCTGACCCAGGGATTGAACCTGTCTCTTGTGTCTCCTACATTGGCAGGCAGATTCTTTACCACTGTGCCACCTGGGAAGTCCTCAGTGCCACTCACTTTTTTCTAGTGTGTATCTGTGGAGAGGAGCAGGGCTCATTGTCATTCCTGCCTTACAAGCAAAGCAGGCAAAGCTGATTCTTCTATAAGCTTTAATCAAGATCTTGGAGCATTTCTTTTTCTTTTTCATCCAGGAAGAGAGATTATACATAAAGTAAAGAAACTTTGATCCTGCTACCTAATCCTTTATCTGTTATACTCCAAGTAATGCGAAATTTTTTTCTTCTTCTTTGAAACCACTACTTGTTCTTTTATTCCTTGGCTTATTAAAAGACTTTATTCTTTAACAGGTGCAAACATGGACATTTTACTTCTTTCATGTCTTGTACCTTAGGGAGGTTGTCTCAGTGCAAGGCACATGTATCAGCTATGACCTAGCAAGTAATTAGTCAAAACTAAGAAAGCCCCTCAGTTGTTCTGGTGCTGTTAATAGTGAGGTGTCAGTATCATGATGGAGTCGGGGGAAGTTCTGATTTCAGAATTTCTTTGTCCCTTCCCACTGCTTTTCCCCTTTAGAATGTCTTCATAGGTTTCTTTCTTCCCTTTAAACTTAAATTTTTATCAGATATCAAATGGGCTTCCCTAGTGGCTCAGACAGTAAAGAATCTGCCTGCAGAGCAGGAGACATGAATTCAATCCCTGAGTTAGGAAGATTCCCTGGAGAAGGGATTGGCTACCCACTCCAGTATTCTTGCCTGGGAAATCCCATGGACAGAAGAGCCTGGTAGGCGATGGTCCATGGGGTTGTAAAGAGTCGGACACGACTGAGTGATGAATGCTTTCACTTATATCAAATTTAATATGAACTTAGATGTATGACTTGAGGGAGGAATGTAGCTTCATTGGAATAGATGGAATATGTGGAGATTATTTTACTGTCTTCTCTATTAAATATCTAGTGTATCCTGTACTCCTTTTTATTAAGTCTTGTTAGCAGAGGGGCAGTCTTGTTAGCAGTGGTGGCAGAAGCATCTAAAACAAAAGAGAAAGCCCTGCCAGTGTTTTGCTTTGCCTTAAGTTAGGGGAACACTTAAATAAATTTAAATGTTCAGGTGGCAAGTCCTTAGAGTGAATTGAATTTATTTGAGTAATTATTTGATATGGCTTCATGCTGTTAGGTTATGTTGGTGCACACACATTTAAAAAAATAGAATAGGGAATGGCTTTAAGCACTAGTAAATTATTCAGGAGCAAACATTTTCCTGATTACTTTTATGTCTTGAAGCTTATAACTTAAAGAAAAGTCATAAAGAAATAAGAGGCTCTGGGGTAATCGACAAAGCATTTTACATGGTAAAACCCTTAACTGCTTCGTAGTCAAAAGCTTCTCACTTTGTGATCAAGTTGCTTAGATGAAGTCAAACATTTTTTGTGAAGAACAGTCTCAGCCTTTCTAAGTGTTCATGGATTTAGCATTCTGTTTGAAAGAAAATTATAAAGCACATAAGCAGGATACCTTAGTGTCCTAAAGCTTTTCATTCTGGCTCTGTCACTTAGTAACAATGTGTTGCCTCATTTTCTCATCTACAAAATGGGGCTTGTAAAACCAACTTCAGAGGAGGTATGATAATAAATGAAAAGTACTGAATGGGGAGCAAAACGTCAGTGAAAGTTTCCTTGTACTTCCCCTCCTGCACGTTTCCTTTTAAACTCATGTTATATTATGTTTCAGATTTGAGTGTGATCGTGATCACTGATTATATCAGGATGTGTGGTAAAAGGAGTACACTGGCCAGCATTCTTTTCCACACTGCATAAGCGAATATCATTCATTAACTTGGTGACTGTTATCTGCTGAATCTTAGAGCCATCACTGTTTCTAAGCTCCCCATTGTGTGTGAGCATTTGTTCAAAAAGTGCCAAACATGAGGCTGGCCGTGTTGCTGTTGCACAGTGTGTCCCTGTCATGGGGTCTGAAGTTGATTTCGTGTCTTGAAGTAAGTAGTACAGTTTGCTTGTGGGGTGTAACTGGGTGAGTGGCACTGAACAGTTCGTCATCATCACTGAGGGGCCCCGTGAGGCGAGGGCAGCAGGCTTCCGATGCTTGTGCAGCATGGTGGGATTCTTGGTGCTATGGGGAGAGCCTGGGTTTTGCGGGCTTTCGCAGGTGAAGGACACATGGTCATTCTGCCTTTCTCATCCCCACCTTCTGCTGTCTCTCTCAAGGGTGTTGGCAGCCCAGCTTAGACAGAGCTGCTGCCCTTGGTTTGAGTGGTGAGAGTGATGGAGACAGTTGTAGGTGTGACCGGTGTAGGTCCAGAGGAAGAAGGTCTTCAGGTGTGTAGTCGGTGCTGGGCTCATCCCAGGTAATTCTGTCACATGGTGGGTGAGCAGTAAGTGAGCTTCATGAAAGGATGAAGTAAACTGGGGCATTTGTTTGTGTTTTTCATGTAGTTACTTTCTTCTAGGCTTGAGGAATTAGGATGAGTTAGTGTCTCAGTGCGGAGAAGGAAATGGCAACCCACTCCAGTGTTCTTGCCTGGAGAATCCCAGGGACGGGGGAGCCTGGGGGCTGCCATCTATGGGGTTGCACAGAGTTGGACACGACTGAAGCGACTTAGCAGTAGCAGCAGTGTCTCAGTGAAAACTCTGCCCAGGCACTGAGTTCTTTCTTCTAAAAGTGTGCTGGTACTCTTAGGACCCCAGAGGAGCTTGGTCCATGATGAGTGCAATGATATACTTTTATCCTTACCTGTTTTGTTTATTCTGTCTGCTGCCTTGGATGTCAGTATTTATTGATCGATTGAAACGTTCAGTCCTTAGAGATGATGACTATTGCACAATCCTGTTTTGAATTTTATCTCACTTGTGCTTTTCAGTTGCAGTTTTTTTTTTGGCTAAATATGAAGTCTTCATTATTCTCCATCTGTGATTTGAGGGCATTGGCAGTTGTCCAAGTCAAGTGAGAGCTGAAGATGAAATCTCTGCAGCATCTTGTTCTTAATAATTTTTGTGTTTACATGTTTTTGTTCTTTCTGTCAACTTTATGTATCCCCTTAACCCATCTCTTCATTCTTACAAACGGCCTCATGTATTTGGAGCACCCTAGGATGTCCCTGTTCACTGAATCTACACTTTTTAACTCTCCCTAAACTCCTCCTCTTGTGCTAGTAAGGTTTCCATAAATACAAGTTAAGAAGTTCAGGGAAAAGTCCCTGTGAAGTTGCACACTGTACTCTCCTTTACTAATTTTTTGGATAATGTTTAGATTTCAGTCTGATGGTAAATCGAATGTGTCTGTTCTCTAGAATTCGTGCTCAATAATGGGATCACTGATGCATAATTTTATAAATAAATTTGGCCTTTGACCACAGAATGCAGACCCTGTTTTATATCGCCCGTCAGTGATAAACAGGACTCTAGGTAGGAATATTCTCTGCAGTTGTACTTTGCCACTCCCTGTTTCTGCCACAGTGGTGCCTTTCTGGTTGGCTTGCTGGTATTCGTCCCTTCCTTTCTCCCTGTCTGCCTCCCTCCCTTCCTGAAAATTTGATAATGTGTCAGTTACAGCATGAAAAAAATCATCCAGCATCAATGAAAGTATACTGTCAGATAACACCAGATTCCATGAGAACCACCTTTCATTCTTTAAGACTTCAAGAGATCAAAGAGGTTTGCTGCTTTTATGCCAGGTAGCACTGAGGTCAGATGGCTTGATTTCAAGTCCTTCTTAAGCACCTGGACTATCAGTTTTTTCATCTGTGAAGTTATACCTTACAAAATGATGAGGAGGATTCAATGAAATAATGTCTATAAGGCACTTAGCATAAAATATCAAAAATATTTAATTTGTTATCATTATAACTCTTCAGTTAAGTGAATTCTTAACTGAATGGCTGCATTTCCTTACTTGGACTTGTGATACTACATATTGAAGAACCTAATGTCATCAGGTTGCACTAGTGGTAAAGAACCCTCCTGCCGATGCAGGAGATGCAGGAAACTCGGATTTGATCCCTGGATGGAAAGATTCCCTGGAGGGGATGGCAACCCACTCTGGTATTCATGCCTGGAGAATCCCATGGACAGAGGAGCCTGGCAGGCTACAGTCCATAGGATTGCAAGGACTTGGACATGACTGAAGCAACTTGGCATGCATGCAGTGTCATCATATATAAAATCAAGAGAATATTATTACAAAAGCTATGTTGTCTTTAATCAGCTTGTTGATTATATTGTTAAACTTATTTTGCATATTCACTATTGTACCAGAAGGTGGTTTGTTTAATTTAGTGGTTCTAGGTAGAGTTGTGCTTCTTCCTAAAAGTAGAACTGAAAATGTAGCTTCTGTTGTTACTTTATTAGTACAAAACAGAAAATGAAAAAGAAAGTTGAGGGGGAAGAGAAGGAAGCACAGTGTATTTGAAAGTGAGATTAATACTGTATTACGATTTTGATTCTTTTTCTCTTTAGATCTTTTAGAGAAATCTCGAGTTGTTAAGCAGCCAAGAGGTGAAAGAAACTTCCATGTGTTTTATCAGCTGCTTTCTGGTGCCTCTGAAGAGCTTCTCAGTAAGTCCCTGTTTTTGTGTTTTAATTTAATTTTTACTGTTGCAGCATCCAAAGCAGAAGTGTCCCTTATGGTTTTCCTCTTTTTGTCTTAAAATTTTTCCATGATTCTACTTGAAGGGAAGAACACGATGGGTTGGCTTCTACCACCTTGCAGTCTTTGGTATCTGTCTCTGTAGTACCTCACCAGGTACTGGAACGTGTCTCAGATGGATTGCTAAAAGAGCTAAAAGTTGGGGGAGGGACTCATTATCAATTAAAAAAAAATAAAATGGAAGACTATAATTTGTGTTTCAGGTGGGTTGCTAAAAAAACTAAAAGTTGGGAGAGAGGCTCATTATCTATTTAAAAAAAAAACCAAAATGGAAGAATATAATTAGTCCACTTGGAAGGAAGTTAGCAGGGAGCAGTAGATGAGTATAATTATATACAAACATACTACTCAGTGACAATTTAAAAATAGTGGAAAAGACATTTGCAACTGATACAAGAGACAAAAATCTGACCTTTAGATATTTTAGAGAATTATTATAAGTCCATCAGGAGAGTATCCAATAGTCAGTAACTAAGTGATGAAAAGTTTTGAACAAATAGTTTAAACAAAAAGAGCTATGGAAAATCAACACACTTGGGGGAAAAAATTACCCTCATAGTTCAGTTCAGTCGCTCAGTCATGTCCGATGCTTTGCGATCCTGTAGACTGCAGCATGCCAGGCCTCCCTGTCTATCACCAACTCCTGGAGTTTACTCAAACTCAAGTCCATTGAGTTGGTGATGCCATCCAACCATCTCATCCTCTGTCATCCCCTTCTCCTCCCACCTTCAATCTTTCCTAGCATCAGGGTCTTTTCCAGTGAGTCAGTTCTTCACATCAGGTGGCCAAAGTATTAGAGTTTCAGCTTCAATATCAGTCCGTTCAATGACTATTCAGGACTGATTTCCTTTAGGATGGACTGGTTGGATCTCTTTGCAGTCCAGGGGACTCTCAAGAGTCATCTCCAACATCACAGTTCAAAAGCATCAATTCTTCAGCACTCAGCTTTCTTTATAGTCCAATTCTCACATCCACACGTGACTACTGGAAAAACAATAGCCTTGACCAGTTGGACCTTTGTTGACAAAGTAATGTCGCTGCTTTTCAATATGCTGTCTAGGTTGGTCATAACTTTTCTTCCAAGGAGCAAGCATCTTTTAATTTCATGGCTGCAATCACCATCTGCAGTGATTTTGGAGCCCCCCAAAATGAAGTCTGTCACTGTTTCCATCGTTTCCCCATCTATTTGCCATGAAGTGATGGGACAGGATGTCATGATCTTAGTTTTCTGAATGTTGAGTTTTAAGCCAACTTTTTCACTCTGCTCTTTTACTTTCATCAAGAAGTTCTTTAGTCCTTCTTCGCTTTCTGCCGTAAGGATGGTGTCATCTGCATATCTGAAGTTATTGATATTTCTCCTGGCAATCTTGATTCCAGCTTATGCTTCATCCAGCCTGGCATTTCTCATGATGTACTCTTCATATAAGTTAAATAAGCAGGATAACAGTATACAGCCCTGACGTATTCCTTTCCCAGTTTGGAACCTGTTTATCCATGTCCAGTTCTAACTTGCTTCCTGACCTGCATACAGATTTCTCAGGAGGCAGGTCAGGTGGTCTGGTATTCCCATTTCTTGAAGAATTTTCTACAGTTTGTTGTGATCCCCACAGTCAAAGGCTTTGGCATAGTCAATAAAGCAGAAGTGGATGTTAATTATCAACAAATGTAAATTGAGGCAGCACTGAAGTAGCCCCTGTACACGTATTAGCTAAAGTTATTGAAGAGGATAAAGCTGGCAGAGTTGTCAGGACTGATCTGTCTAGAGCTTCTGAGTATCACTTCAACGTGAGGACTTTTTCCTGGGGGACTAGTTGGCAAAGCAGAAGTCATAAAATGATCAGACCCTGCTGCCCAGGCACACCACTTTTTGGATTACATCCCAATGGAATCATTCAAAAGAATCCAAAAAATATTTTGTGTGAAGACATTTATCACTGGCTTTTATTTATTATAACAAACTGGAGAAAATCCAAGTGTCCAACAGTGGGAGAATCACTAGGCAGACATCATATGTTATAAGGAAATAGCACATTGAAGATAAATAATCCAAATATGGAAAGGGTCTGTAAAAAAAAAAACAGTTTGAAATATGTACGCACGATGAAGGTGATTTTGGTCAAATACTATTACTGATATATTTGAGTTGATACCATTCATTTCTGTTCTTTTGGTTCAATGCATAGTATGAAAGTCTTTTTATCTGAAGGGTTAAAGGAATGAGATGTTAAAGATGATTAGATTTATTGAAGTAACTTATCAACTCGTATGTGTGATTCAATAGATAAGCTTAAACTTGAGCGGGATTTCAGCAGATATAACTACCTGAGTCTGGACTCGGCCAAAGTTAATGGAGTGGATGATGCAGCAAATTTCAGAACCGTTAGGGTAAGATGTAATGCCTTTGTTACTCTTTAAAATGGGTGATGTTATATTGCTCAATCAGCATTGTTAAAGTTCAGACTTTTCTTTGATTTCTAACTCATGCTCCCAAAGGTTTTAGAATTATAGAATTTATTGTATTTTTGTTAGTTTGATATTTTACTAGCTCAATAGTCATATGGTATTGAAAAGGCCAGACTTAATTGGAGCGTGCAATTTTACTGTTTTACATCTATTTTGGGGTTTGACTTTTTATATTGTACTGAAATTCCAAATGTATTTATATGCTCAGTAGTTAATTTCCACATGTGAAAACTGTCCTACAGTCATGTTAAGTCAAATCTATTTTTCAGACAGTCATGTTTATATATAGTTTTTGAAAAATCCTCCATAAAACAGAATAATTAGCATTTGTGTTCATTAGAAAAAAAAATTATTTTTAATTAAATTCTGCTTTCTATGTTTCTGAGGCACTTGGAAAGTTGCTTCTATTAGGAAATGATCCTGATAACTGTTATTTACTTCCAGATGATACAGCTGCAATAGTGGCAGGGGTGGGAATAGGCTGGATTATAGATAAAATAAGATTGGAATCAGTTCATCTTTAGGGGTGAGTGAATATAACATGTGGTTCTTTTCCTGCTCCCTAGACTTGTATATGTTTGAAATTTTCTAGAATGGTAAATCTTATAGTACTCCCATTGCTGTGTAACCTAGTCATTATAAATAAATAGGCAGGTAGATTGATTGGGGTGGAGGGAAGTAAATAAGCAAGCAAGCAGACTGGGCTGTTCTTCAAAAAAGAAAACGTTTCTTGAGAATATAATTTTTTCTAAGTTGTCTGAACAGCCTCATATGGAAGCCTGTTGATCCCTGGTCATGATTTTAAGTTTGGGACCAGTTCTATGACCACTTTGCTTGGCAGATCATTGGCACTCAATAAAAATTTATGACTGGACAAATGTTCCTTATTACCTGTAGTTCCTGGAATTGAGTACTTCACCTTTGCAAACCACAGTTTTTCTCCCATGTATAATAAATGAGGAGGTTTCTTTGTAGGGGATTATATAAGGTTTTTTGCTTGGTTTTGTTTCTAGCAGCAGAACTCCAGTATGAAAACACACACACACACACACACACACAGAGCTGCTGTGATTGGAGCTGGAGTGGGAACCCAGGACTCAGCTCTCCACCTTCTTCTCTCCCTCTGTCTTCCTCTTTGCCACAGCCTGTGAAATACCCCAGGGTTCCTTGAATTCGAACTTGAAACCACTGAGCAAGATAGAGCCCAGCATTGGTGCTAATTCAGTTCATTCATTATTAGGTTGGCCACAAAGTTCATTCAGACTTTTCCATGTGATGTTAGTTTTGCCTTTTGGAAAGTTTACTCTGGGACACTTTGTCTTTTTGATTTTTTTTCAGAGGCGAGTCTGTTTTATGATTTTTTTTTTTAAATAATAGAGAACTGCAGACAGAAAACACGTGCTTTTTCTCCCCTAGAATGCCATGCAAATCGTGGGTTTCATGGACCATGAAGCTGAGTCTGTGTTGGAGGTGGTGGCTGCGGTGTTGAAGCTGGGGAACATTGAGTTCAAGCCTGAATCGCGAGTGAATGGCTTAGATGAAAGCAAGATCAAAGATAAAAACGGTAAGTCAGTGGAGGACGGGCCCTGTTGAGCAAAACTGACTTTGAACTTCTGCCCAGTTTTTAATGTAGAAAGTAAAACTTGCTTTGAGTTGAAAAAACTTTCTAGTGAACCGAGCAGAAATGTAATTACAGCTCAGTCTGAAGTCTTTTGATTTATATATTTTACATTGATTGGTTTGAAAATGATTTAGAAAGAACACTGTAAGCCTTGAAAGTGATTGATTATTAGCAGCAGATATGCAGTAACTCTTTGTGACCATTCCCCCTACAACAGAGTTAAAAGAAATTTGCGAGCTGACCGGCATTGACCAGTCAGTTCTAGAACGAGCTTTCAGCTTCCGAACGGTCGAGGCCAAGCAAGAGAAAGTTTCAACTACACTGAATGTGGCTCAGGTGGGTGAAACATAATGTCTGGAAGGGAGTTTTAAAAGTCTTCAGAATCTTGTATAAGTGGAAACAAAAATTTTAGTTTTCAGGCTATTATCCTGTCATATTATATTCTGGGCATTGTTTTAGGCACTAGGGGTACAGGGTAAACTAAACACACAAAGATCCCTGCCTTTGTGAAGCTTAAAATTTTGGCAGGAGGAGCCAGACAAAGCAGTAGACCTAGAAAATTCATACAGCAAGCTAGCAGGTGCTAAGTGCAATGGACAAAGAGAAGAAAATAGAGCAGAGTAAGGGAGGCCCATGGTGTTCAGGGCAGAGGGGCTGAGTGAGCTGAGAAATAGCTGGAGAGTTTTGAGCACAGGTGGTATGATCTGCCTTGTAAGGGGTCATCTGGCTGCAGTATAGGCAGCATAATATAAGGGACAGAGGGTGTCTTAGTCACTTTGGCTGCTATAACAGAATACTGTATTCTCTTTAAACAAAAACGGTTATTTTTCACAGTTCTTGAGGCTGGAAGGCTGAGATTAGAGTGCCAACACAGTCGAATTCGTGCTGAGGGCCCTCTTCCTTACATACAGACACCTGCCTACCTACTTGTCCTCACATGGCAGAGAGGAGGAGTGAGCAAATGAGCTTTGGTGTCTTCACCCCTTTTAAGGGTCATTCAGGCAGTCAGTTCAGTTGCCCAGTCGTGTCCGACTCCTTGCGACCCCATGAATCGCAGCACGCCAGGCCTCCCTGCCCATCACCAACTCCCGGAATCCACTCAGACTCACGTCCATCGAGTCGGTGATGCCATCCAGCCATCTCATCCTCTGTCGTCCCCTTTTCCCCCTGCCCCCAATCCCTCCCAGCATCAGAGTCTTTTCCAATGAGTCAGCTCTTCGCATGAGGTGGCCAAAGTACTGGAGCTTCAGCTTTTAGGGGTACTGGTCCCATTATGGGGACTCCAGCCTCACCACCACATCTAAGTCTAATTGCCTTCTAAAGGCCCCACTTCCAAATGCCATCACACTGGGGCTTCAACATATGGATTTGGGGGAGGGGGATACACATTCATAGCTCAGGGGAGCACACAGTTGTATGCTAACGCAGAGTCGATGGTGGCTTTTGAACCAGATGGCGGCAGTGGAATGAGAAGTATATTTTGAAAGGGGATGCAATGAGATTTGCTGATGCGTTGGTATATGTGAGATGAAAGACACAGAAGAGTCCAGGATGACTCCCAACACTTTTGGCCCAAGCACCGTTATTGATTTGGAGAAGATAGTGGAGGAGCTGGCTGTGGTTTAATGACCAGATTGGCTTCCCTGCCTTTCTTACTGTTCCCCCTCCACCCTCCACACTTAGGCCAGTGGAGTCCTTCTAAGACACAAGTCTGAGTTGCTTATGTCTTCTCTCCTTTGGTTCAAGGATGGATGAACAGATGTATTCCGGCATGCTTGTATATGTAGGAGCTTGTATAGACCTTTTCAGTATAAATCCTTTGTTCTATGGCTTAAACACTCTCCCACCAGTCAGTGTTGATATGGGCTAGAATTAAATGGTTAACTTAGGATTTTTCCCACTCAAGCCTGTTCTATCTAGCTGTATTTTCATCCTCCTTGTAAGTAGCCTTAAGCATCGGCAAAACATTGAGTGGGCTTAGTCTTTCTCTCTACTGCTCTGAGCTAGTCTTTCTTACTAACCCAAAACATACACATGCTTTTAGCTTTCTTTCAACATTGATTTCTTATTTTAGGCGAGCAGTTTTGACTATGAAAATACTATACCTTTATAATTATGTAAATTTAAGGTGTAACAATCCTTTTCTAGCTATAACTGCTACATGTCCTTCTTCCTAAGTTACTACTACTGCTATGATGTCTGTCCTTGTCCACCTCACTCATTCAACGTCAGATGGTGAGTCACTTGCCTCATCAAGAAAAATTAGTTGAGCCCACACAGCGGAAGCCTCCGTGTAGACCATTAGTAGGGACATAAGGGATTAAAGAGGATTTTTGGAGAACATGGTTTCTGAGCCAGTCTTTGAAGGATTTAGATGTATAAAGAATAGACAAAATGGTATTTTCAAAAGAAAAGTGTGAGAGGAGCCAGGTTTGGAGTACATAGCAAAAAAGAGTTGATCAGGCTTGGTTAAAGTGAAGTGAAAGTGAAGTCGCTCAGTCGTGTCCGACTCTTTGTGACCCCGTGGACTGTAGCCCACCAGGCTCCTCTGTCCATGGGATTCTCCAGGCAAGAATACTGGAGTGGCTTGCCATTTCCTTCTCCAGGGGATCTTCCCAACACAGGGATCGAATCTGGATCTCACGCATTGCAGGCAGATGCTTTAACCTAAGGCTATAAATATGTAAAGAGGATTCAGAGCTACATGGCTAGAAATGATGTCAGAGTGGATTGTGTGCAACAGTGGTTCTCGAACTTGAGGGTGCATGAGAATCACCTGGAGGGTTTCTTAGACACGGTTTGCAGGTCATACCCCCTGGAGTGTTTGGTTCAGTATGTCTGAGGTAGGATGGGAGAATTTGCTTTTCTAACAAATTCCCAGTTGCTGCTGCTGCTGCTGCCACTGTCCATCCCAAGGTTCCATTTTGAGAATATTTCAATAGATTGGGGATGGTGAAGTATATAGTGATGTGATGAGAAAACATCTGTTTAAGAGGCGCTTTAGGAATATTTCATATATGTTATATATATATGGAATATATATGGATGTATTTTTGTCTTTTTAGTGTGTGTTTTATTCTTGCTTTTTAATCATCCTGTAGAGAAATCAGACCCAGGTGCCTCTTACATGTATAATCTTGAGTCACCTTGCATCACTGGGTAAAACTTTCCCCCATTCTTTTAACTATTGACATAAAAGAATTGGCTTGAGATCTCAGATTATTCAGCTTCTTAAGTTTTGTTGTTGTTGTTGCAGGATTCAGAGAGTTTGTTTCTACCAGTCTTATGGCCTAAAAGATTTTTATTCCTACAAGATGTGATTTGTTTTATTACCTTTTCCTCATAACTTCAATTCTTGGGCCCCATTATCATCTTTACTGCCCTATGCCTCATTTTCCCCAAGGCATTTAGATCTTTCCCCAGATGGAATGACTAATATTGAAATAACAGGAACTCAAGACAGAGTTATTGTTCAGCTTCTACCACATATTTGTGCCTTGGCTCCCAGAGTCCCTGTCATCTGATCCTAAATGACTTCTCCCAGTTTATTCCCTGATAGTTCTCTAAATGCCATACTTATTTCTACCGGAGGCCTTTGCTCCTGCTTATCCATGTCATTGCTAATTCCTTCTGCTGTCTAGATGGTCCTTGAATTGTACCTCATCTAGGAAGCCTTCCGTGATCATAAGGCCCTGATTCTTCCTTCTCTGAGCTCATTTTTCTCCTGCAAACTCCTTTGGAACTTGCCTTTCGATTGTTTGACCTCCCATATTCCTCTCTAAGCTCCCAGAAGGTGAGCCCCGTGCCCATGCATCTCTGTGTCTCCACTTACCCTGCTGTCCTGGGTCACGCCTGATACTGGACATCATCATGGAAGCAGATTCCTCCTGGGGTTTTTCTCTAAGAGCTTCATCAGCTGCAGAAACAGTCCTGTCATTTGTGCTTAGAATCTGAGATGGCGAGTCTGTGCACTTGGTGTCTTCCCTCATTTCTACACACCTTACTCACGATCCTTATATGGGAATAAACCTTCCTTTAGAGGATGGTACTGTGGAGATGAGGTGGCAGCAATCAGACCCAAAAAACTACAGGTAGCAAACTGACATCCGTGAGGCCAGGTACAGCTCAGTAGGTGTACTTTATTTGATGAACATTTGAGGAAATCGTAGTTTTGGCTTATTTGTTTTCTCATGTTAGCTTGGTTTTAAAATTTTGAAGTTGAGTGCCTTTAACCTGGAATGCAGTCTCTAGCTCACTTGGACCCCACTATTTCCCATTGATTTTTATTGTGCAGTCCCTGAAAGCATCTGAGTTTGAGACTTCTAAATAAGTATTTGAACGAAACAAGGATGATTAAGATTGTCAGTGGTTACACTTTAAAAAATATAAAGCAGTTTACCAGAATAAGTTGTCACTATTCATTCAGTTGCATACTGAAACAGTGGTTTGTTTATAGCAAATTGCATACGGTTAGGAGAGCTGGATGATGTGATGATGAAATAGGGTCTGTTTATAAATAAGTAGTGTTTGGAAATGACTTGATCTTATAAGAAGAAAGGGGAAAGGATTAAGAAAGAATTATCTAGGTTTATGAGGCTGTAGAAGAGGATGAGGACACTTCAGAATACACCTGCAGACTATGTGCCAAGCATTGTTCTAGGCACTTAAAATATCTATTTTAAAAAAAAAAAAACAGAACAAAACCTAGAAGAAAGGGTATTGGAGAAATACTGTTCTTCTAAATTAAACATTCTGTCTTTGTGCCAGCATTTTATATATACATTTTCTTCTGTGGAATTATTCCCTCTGCCCTCCAGCCCCCACCTCACGTATAGTATTGGACAGTCAGGTTTTATTTTTTTTACCAACGTCTAGGTGAATTTTCTACCCTTATTGGAGTAGCTGCCTGAGACTTTGGGAGACAGGTTTGGGATTAGCGTGGAAGTATCAGATAAAGGGAAAAGGTACTCTCTTCCCAGCTGTAGTATATTATCATGGAGTGAGTCTGTTATTAAAGTTGTCACACTTCATCTCATAAGAATTGTAGAGAAAGAATTTTCACATAATTTAGTATTTTGTGTTCTTTATAAAATAAAAATATAATGATTTACTTTAACTGTAATGCCCAACTTTCTGTTTATAAACAATGAAGTACACACATATGTCTAGTCTTAAAAACAGCAATAGAACCTCTTTCCTGAGGCCAATTTCTTCTTGGGCTGCTGCTGCCCATTTCCAGGCCTGTCCCCAGAGCAATGGTATCAGATGTATCACTAGTACTTACTTCCTGCATACCCTTGGCACACAGTACGTTTGTTTAGGGTCTGTTAGGCCTCCTGACCAAACCCAGCTTTCTCCAACCTTTGTATTCTAAATCAAGGTCAGAGAAACATCCATGTCTTCTACCTATTCTTTGTTAAGTAGCTGTGAACAGCTTTCAAACAGATAAGAAATGAAAGCACTTTATTTTTATTATACAAAGTATTATCCAACAACATGTTGTTATACTGCTTATTACAAAAGTTCTTTTAGATGCTCAAAAGACTGATTGATGAAAAATAACTACAGATCTCATCAGTCAAAACCATTTTCAGTGTATTTCCTTTGAGTTTCCTACATCTAATAGTTTAAAAAATAGTTGTTATTATAATAAATGTATATGTTTTATTATCACAAAGCATAATAGGAATTTTTCATTTCATTATCTGATTTTTATAACAATCATTCTGTGATGACTGTGTAACTTCCCTTCCACCAGGCACTTATTTATTTATTTTACTATGCTTCTGTTGTTGAACATCTAAATTGCCTGTGATTTTTCTCTGTTCTATAATACTGAGATGAATATCCGTGTGGAGAAAGCCTTTGCAGTGTTTAAAGTTAATTTCCTGGGATGCAAAAAAGTATAATAACTGGGTATAAGCAATTTCCCCAGTTTTCTTAATGGCTTGACTGTTCATCTAGAGTACAATAAAAATGCTCTGAAAAGAAATTTGAAATAAAAGAGTTTTCAATATCTTTTAAAAATATCTTCATTATTTTATTGAAATTAAGCATTGTGGTAATTGTGGGTATTGAGTTTTTCTTTTTCTTTTTAATAGGCTTATTATGCCCGTGATGCTCTGGCTAAAAACCTCTACAGCAGGTTGTTTTCATGGCTGGTAAATCGAATCAATGAAAGCATTAAGGTACTGAATCTCTATACACAGATAAATAAATAATTGTAATAAGTGGTATGCAGAGTATAAACATTAAGTTAAGGATATTTTAATTTTATAATCAGGTAATTGATTAGCACTTACCGAGATTGTTCCTTGAAAAGCATTTCCCTTGTTTAGGATTGGAATTTGTCAGCAGTTCTGTTTTTGTTTTGCATGCATGTTATAAGAAATCTCACCAGTGAGTAGTCTCATGGTATTTGCAGAGTTACTGCAAAAGAGAGCATCCTAGGTCCTGGTTGTGACTCATCTGGTGACTAGTTATGCACACTTGGCTGAAGAGGTCACTGGATCAGTCTAGCTATAATATATTCTTCAATAAAATGAGAGTATTGGACTAGATGGTTTTGAAAGACCCTATGATCTCTTTTTTTATAATTAAGCATCTAATATAGCACTGATAAAGAAAGCATAATGATACCTTCTTTAAATCATCTATTATTAAAATTTTGGGGAGATTCCATACAAATGGAATCTTTATATAAATATAAGAAAAAGAAATTAGGAAAAACTTTAATTACTAAATTTGTTTAGAGTTTTCAAATAAACACTTTTCAAATATAAACTGGCTTTCCTCTTTCATGTGTTTAAAAAAACCTAAATTCTATTCTTCTAGGCCTGAGACACAACTAACTTGTAATCTACGTCTATAGTCCTTGTTATGCTTTTAGTGTTATATGTAATGCTTAAATTAACCCTTCAATTTGAAACTATTTTTAAGGCACAAACAAAAGTGAGAAAGAAAGTCATGGGTGTTTTGGACATTTATGGCTTCGAAATTTTTGAGGTGAGCTGCTTATTATTATTATTGTTATTATTATCTTAATTTTGTGAAACAGTTGGAGATTAAATCTTGTGTTCTATAGAAAACATTTGATATAATTAATATGACTCTTAATCTACAAGTAACTCTTGTAAAGATGTAACAGTTGTGTGTGTGTATGTGTGTTAAGAGCTGAGATCCAGCATTTTGGAGACTGTGCTGTTTAAAAAAATTTTCTTGTATTAGTACTTGACTTTTGAAATTGCAAATTCAAAATTCCTACTGTGAAATTCCTAACAAAGTATATAGACGTTATGTCTGTAGTTATTAATATTTGTTCATTTGTAGATTGCTTGAAAATCAGATAGGATGGTGCCGTAAAAAAAGCCAGAAATGGGAGAGCCAGAGGCTGGCTGTGGCCTGGCCAGAGCTGGTTACTTCATCTCTGTAGGACTCAGGCAGAGAGTGTCTGCATCATGTGCTTTGTTGGATCTTAGCTAGGTCTCATCCAACTGTAGTCTTATGAGTTCTGCTGCACAGGTTGAAAGAAATTTTCAGCTAAAAGTTCACAATGAAACATTTTTTAAAAGACTCCGTGTTCATTGCAAGTTAAATATTTAAACATGATAGACTTATGTTAGAATTTCTTATTTACCCCCTTGCTAACTTTGGCATGAAGAAGCCGTTTTAAGGACCTGTTAGGAGAAGGCAATGGCACCTCACTCCAGTACTCTTGCCTGGAAAATCCCATGGGCGGAGGAGCCTGGTAGGCTGCAGTCCATGGGGTCGTGAAGAGTTGGACACGACTGAACGGCTTCCCTTTCACTTTCATGGACTGGAGAAGGAAATGGCAACCCACTCCAGTGTTCTTGCCTGGAGAATCCCAGGGACAGGGGAGGCTACCGTCTATGGGGTCGCACAGAGTCGGACACGACTGAAGCGACTTAGCAGCAGCAGGCATCCTTAAAGGACTCTCGCTTAAAGTGAGACCTAAAGGAGTCTTACTTTTAGGACTGGCATTTTGGTTTGGTTCAGGAAAAATAACGAGTAGATCTTAACTCTCCCCACCAGTAATTTGTGAATTCCTTTAAACAACGAGGCCCTACCCAGAGTGACCACCCAAAGAATTTACATGTTCTAAGTATCAGTGTCACAGAGTCACAAAAAAGACATCAGCTTGCTTCCTGCAGCTCAACCAGTCCTTTCTAGTAAATGCCTTTTTCTTACAACATTTACTTTGGGGATCATGCCTTCTCCTTGCTTTATCATGTTCCATATTTAACAGCTAGAGGGAAATGATCATCAAGAACTGCCTATATGCAAGAATTGTAGTGTTATATACATTGTCTGATTTAATTGCCACAATAGTCTCATGGAGTGGCTGCTGTTATTTCTCCTTTTATAAAAGAAGCAGCAGCAGCAGGGCTTTGAAGGTCAAATAACTATCCCAAGGTTATATGGCTACTATATGTCAGACTCAGGACCTAAATCTTAGGCCTCTTTGATAAATAATTTAAAAAGGCCTTCTACTGGGCTTTTCTTTACTTTTCTCCCCAAACTCACATGGTTCCCAGTATCTGGAGACAAAGAAAAAACCCAAATGCTTAAAGTGTCCGAAATGCTCCCTATATCTGCACGTTTGTCATTATTCTAAGCCCCTGGGCATTGTGGGCCGCCTTCCCAGGGTTCATCTGTGTGCTGGTAGAAGAGTGCAAGGGACTTTTGTGCTTCCTGCTGCCCTCGAAGACTGCACTTCAGCACAGTGTCTGCTTATATTGGTGTCCCTTTAGCAGACTCTGAAAAGGAGAGCTCCCCGTCCCTTGGTAAGAGGAAGAATTTGGGATTTGTGCATGAGAAGGATTGCCTGAGTAGACTCATAAGTCATGGTGCTAAAATTAGTTTCTTTCCAGCAAAACCTCAGGTTACTGTCACTTGATGGGCACTAAATGTCAAGTCATTCTTTACCATTGGCAGGGAAAGAGGTTTCTTACCCAGCATGTTGCTTATCTTCATTTAGATGGTTTCATGTGCAGGGCAAAAGTGGAGATCTCACTAGAAAATTAGGGGAAAAAAATCCATTCATTGATATTTCTCAGATCAAATTAATTTTATTTTTGCTTTGGCAGAAAAAATTCATTGATCCTTGCCAATGGGCGAGTGTTTGGTGTCATGTCACAGTACATGGAACGTTTGTTTAAAGAGGATAGTGGAGTCATGATAGAACATTGGGTTGGCTTCCTCTTCCAGTGAGCTCTAATTAGCCTTGGGAAGAGAGACCTGCCATGCCCTGCCCCGCTGAGTTAAACCTCATGAGCAGTTTGACCATGTGTAAGTGAGGGAGTCATTTCCCCAGGGTTTATTCTGTACCTCCAATGAGCCAGAATGCTGGTGGTAAGCAAGGCAAAGATGTTCCTTGCCTGAATGGAGCTTATGGTCTTGGTCCTAAGATGGAGAGTCTGTTGCTGGCTGAGGACACATCCTCTCTCTGGTAGGAAGCTGTGATCAGGAAATTAGATTTCTTCTTTAAAGTGTTTATTATAGACCTAATTCGGCTTCCCTGATGGCACAGTGGTAAAGAATCCACCTACCAGTGCAGGAGACACAGATTTGATCCCTTGGTTGGGAAGATCCTCTGCAAAAGGAAATGGCAACCCACTCCAGTATTCTTGCCTGGAAAATTACATGGACAGAGGAGGCTGGTGGGCTACAATCCATGCGGACACACAGAGTCTGACACAATTTAGTGACTAAACCAGCGAACAGCAAGCAAGCAGACCTAATCATAACAGGATTTAGACGTTCCAAGTGGAAACTTGCTGTAACTTAGCACTGAGTGGGACACCGTTTAGCAATCCAGGAATATTTTTCATTTATGGTTAATTCAGGTTTTTCTACAAGCCTACCTTTCCGAACATGCTTTCCTTCTGCAAGTTTTATCACCGTTTTCCTCAACATTGTTATAGTTATAGACTTTCTGAAAATGCCTGCATTATGTTTCTAAATGGTCTTCCTTCAGAAGAAAGTTCTGAAGTTCTCACGGCTAATTAGAGCTTACTGGAAGATGAACCCAACCCAATGTTCTATCATGACTCCAGTTCAATAGTTCTCAAACTTAGCTACACATTGGACTCACCTGGGGAACTTTGGAAAATTTAACTATTTGGGCTGCACCCCAGACCAATAGATCAGAACTTCTGGATATGGAGTCCAAGCAGCAGTATTTTCAAGCTCCCAGGTAATTCCAATGTGCCATCAAGGTTGCTCTTATAAACAGGAATCTTCAGTGTGAACTGTAAATTCCAAGCTTATATGGTGTCCTTGCCATTTGACCTCTGCACTAGATGTCCTGCCTCACACACAATTCATCTTAACCTAAACCTAATCTGTGTGTATATAATGTTCCTAAAACCAAATCGGTTATACTTTTACTCTTTTTAAACAGACCAGATCCAACCAGTCGTATGTCTACAGCAAATCTTATGATGGCCATAAAATCTTTAGAAGTTAATTTTCCTTCTCCATGCCGTAAATCAGTAAATAGGGTTCCCCCCCACCATTTCTTAAGAGAATTAAGATTTGTTTTTCATTATAGTTAATTGTTCTCTCCATTTTCCCGTCTAAACCTTCTCAGTTAATCTTTCAAGCATCTTGATTTTTAATAATCTATTTATGCATTATTTCTTTTATAAATGAACTTATTTGGGGCAAAGGCAGAGGAGGGATTTGGTTGGGCTCTTTTAAGATACGTTTACCTGCTTTTTGATTCAGAATTAGAAAGTTTTTTTTTTTTTTTCTTTTAATGTATTCACACAAATACCCCAGATCCTATTATACATTTTTCTGGATTCTCAGCAAAATTGGAACATGTGGAAATGTCAGAGCTCATCAGGTTGAACACTAGGAACCTAGATAATTGAGGACGTAAAAGTACCATACACTTGTGTGCAAGGGCTCAGAGTATGACCTAAGAGGAGGTATTCAGAATCCACATCAGTGCAAAAATGAAAATTTCAGTGATACTGTACACTCAAGTGAAAATAAACTCATAGAATATAGAAAAAATTCTTTCTTTTTTCTTCAGTGAAAAATGGCTGCAGGAATTAAGGTCCTGCCTTTTGGAAAGCCCTGGGCATCACTTTAAAAATTGTACAGGGCTAGAAGGAATTTTTTTAAATGTTTCTAATTCTGCCTCTTGACCCTACTGACAGTTCCCATGAGAATGTTTTTCAGCTGAGCTGGTGGAAACCTTTCATTTACTTTGGTCTGTCTCTAAACGGAAGAGGGAAACTGATGCATTAAACCATGGGATGATGACACATGCGTTTGACTGCAAAACATTCCAGTCCCAGCTGGGTGAATGGCTGTGCCTTGCTGGCCACACGTGATCTAATGTCAGTTTGGAAAACAGATTAGTGGAACATTGATACCAAAAATAAGGTGAAATGAATTAAAGTTCATTGAGGAGAAAAATCTAGCTATACATCCTGGTAGAACATATTCAGTTTTGCAAAGGAAGAGAATTATAATCCAGACACTCCAAATCTTCACAATTAAGCTTGGATATTCTTATAACTGAAAACATGCCTTTAGATTTCTGAGGAATATTTATAGCATCTCCATAAAGTAGCAAATGCTATTCTTTAAAAAAAAGTGAAACTGAATTCAGAACAATGCTGGGCAATCTAAATTGATTCAACTCTTTTCTAAGTACTTATCTAATAGAGTGGACAGGTGGTTTACTGGGGAACTCTTGTTAGTGTCCTATAGACCAAAGCAGGACAGCAGTGACTGAATATTTTACCTCTCATGTGGCTGAGCTAGTTTTGCACAGGCCAAATGCTGTTATTTGCAATCAGGCATTCTTACTCATCTTGCTCTCAGAACCTCATTGAAAGTGGCCATATGTAGTAAGGCTGTGATCGGCGAGGTGCCATGATTGTTTCAAATTAAAGAATCTAACTAATACTTGGGGAAATGTCAGTGTGAGACCAACTGGTAAGTTCATCTAATGATTATAGGATTTGTTTTCTAAAATATTTTTTAAAAGAAGATTGATTCTAGTTGCAGGGAATATCTTTTGTTCCAGCTTTTTGTATTTAATTTTGTCCTTTATATGCTGGAGAACTTATAGTTGAAGAGGAAGGAGATGATTGAAAGTGGATTTTAGAATGAAAATTAATTTTCATTAATTTTGAGAATTACTATAGTTCATAACATGTATATGCTTGTTTGTCAGTGTTGTTGCTATAACTTTTTAAGTCAAAACGTATTTAAAAAGTATTTCAGAGAACCAGAATGCTGTTTTTCTAATATTGACCATATCTGAGTAGGTACTGGAAAGAAAAATGTTACGTATTTAAAGGGAAGTTTTCTATAGCTTCAGTTAGTCAGTTTTGTGAGTGTCTTTTGAAAAGGAGAATATTTAATGTTAAATGTTTCTCTCCTACTCTGAGGATTGTTTTTTTTTTTACAAAGTTAATTTTCTGGGGAAAAAAAAGTGGCTCTTGATCTGGGGCCCACTTATTGACATTGTGATTTTTGAAAATGGATTGTTAAGTGCATTGTATTTTCCTGTAGGAAGAGCATTATAAATGGGGACTGCCCAAGTGTTTTCTGCTGAGTAAACCTTTGCTAAGACCAACAACACACTTTAAAGCAATAATACAGCCCAATGTCTAAAACAGTGTTGTAACAAAGTTTTAGAACTTTTAGATAAATGTACTATTTCATTTGTTATGCAAAAGACTCCATTGTATGTAAAATATGGAACCCCCACCCAACCTGTTACATCCAAACTTTGACCTCAGATGAAAGTGTTGAGCTATGGGAAATATCGATTAAATATGTAATTAATAGTGCTTTTTGCTGAAGTAAGTTATGATCTTTGAGTTTGAACTGCCCCCCCTGTTTCGTACATTATCTGCATGCTAAGTTGCTTCAGTCGTGTCCGACTCTGCAACTCTATGGACTGTAGCCCCCCTAGGCTCCTTTGTCTGTGGGATTCTCCAGGCAAGAATACTGGAGTGGGTTGCCATGCCCTCCTCCAGAGGACCTTCCTGACTCAGGGGTCGAACCCACATCTCTTGTGTCTCCTGCACTGGTAGGCAGGTTAGTTCATCTGCAGAATCCTTCCCACCCACCATCCTAATGATGGAGTTGAAGGAGCTACCTCGTTTATTTTACATCTTCCTTTCAATGTTTATTATTTATAAAGAGTATAAGACATCATTAGCCTTCTTTATTGCTGAGAATATACAAATATGATAATAGGCCAATATTTTTGATTCATCTTTCAAAATCACTACAAGTAGAAAGCTCATGGTTGACATGAGTATAAACTGGCTATGAATTTTGGGAATATGAATTTATGGGGTTTTTTGATGTTGAAAGGCTGGACTCAAACTCTAGAATTCTTAATAAAAGGCCTAGATTTTAAAATGTTGGTGTATTTTATATTTCTAAATCCAATGAGTGCTTACTACCCCAGTCTGCACTTTGTAAACAGTGTAGAAGGGTGTAGAACCCAGACACTTTGCTGTTTACTTGTGTTTTCTAGAGCAGTCCAACAAGAGTAAGGGGATTGTCTAGTGGAAAATTCAGTATGTTCTTGTGCCAAGAGTTTTAGTGTTATCCTTCAGTCTTTAGGGATGAATGTACTTTAGACAATGGAGAAAAATTCCATGAGTGGAGCATGGATAGAAAACTGGAAGGAGAGGAGGTGAGTCATTCATGAGAACATGCTCCTGCCTACTTCCTCCTTTGGAGAATTTGATTCACAGGACTGTCGTGTACAAGAGAGAACCAGCTCAGGGATTGCTGGCCACCCGCAGTTCTGGACAAGCCAAAAAACATCCAAATTCCAAGCTTCTTTGGCACCTACATATTCATGTGATAGTTCCTTGACTCAGTTTAGCTTTTCTAAAGGGGAGCAGAAGAACCTGGTGATATTTAATGCTTATATAAATGAAGAAACTGAGTGTGTGCAAGTTGCACCTGTATGAGCTAGTAACAGACTGTTCTTTAATTTTCTGCAAATTGTAATTTTTTGCAACTTACATGTAATGATTTGTGAAGTCTCATTTCCCCCAAATTTGGGACACTGTCAACAACTTAAACATTAATCACAGGAAATATGATTGCCTTCATTTTCAGCAGTAATGAATCACTCTTTGACAGTTCATGGCATGTTTGGGGTCAGTGAGGTAGGTTTGCAACAAATGCAAGGTGTTTCTCTTGGAAGTAAGCTGGCTTCTGCCTTATTGACTGTGCTGTTGATTTTGAGTTTTGTTCTGTAAGCAGCAAGTTGAGGTCAGAGTCGTTTTTGTTCTTAGGCTATTTACAGAACACTCTCCTGTCCCTCTTGTTTGTATTTGAAGGGGACACAACACAAGCACCACAGGAAGGGGTCACTGTGGTGGGGAAGGGGAGGGGTGCCCTGGATCTCGATGAACCTCTACTCTTTTGGTGACTTGCCGACTTTGTCCCCAAGTCTTTGAGTGAATATGTCAGACACATTTTATTTTTGCTGATAATTTAGTATTAGAAGTACTACATTCTGAAGCCTTAGGACTTCAAGCAGGATATATGACATATTATTTCAGGCAAATGGTTTTTATCCTGAGTAGCTCTCACCTAGCAGAACTCCAATTCAGAATACCACATGTAGGGTAGGTATTGTGATCCTGTTGATGGGACACGTGTTTTGATCTCAAGTTTTGTGCCAATCAGAAATACACCCTGGATGAAAAAATCTTTCATATGTACCAATAAATAATATCCATCAGTGTTTACTTTTAGAAGTTCATTGCAGATTGAGAACTGACTGCATTTTGTGTAATCTGTCCCTTTGTGCACCAGAATGCAGTAAGTATGAACTGTGCAGTGCTGGGGTGTTGCATGCGCCTGTGTTAATAGCTTCTCCAACTGTGTGAAGTCTTTGCAGTAAATGGCCATTGATTAACTGTGTGTGGATATGAAGTGTATTATAGAAGAACTTACAAAAAAGTTCGTACAAGAATTTATAAAAATTGAGAGGAAGTTTACTTTAGCTCAGATTTACGCCTTAGGTTGTGTTGTGATTGTGAAGCTTTGCCTTGGTTCCTAATTCGCTTGTGTGTATTTATTTCGTAGTCCTGTTCTAGAAGCATACCTCCAGCTGCTGACAGCCACATACTGTGTCAAGGACACCAGTTGTTCTCCCCTCCCTTCTTCTCATTAGTTACCATCTGAAAATTAGCATAATTTTGTTTAAATAGCTCCATGGGTACAAACCTGTTAAATAACAGAAAGGATTCACTCCGTGAATTAAAAAAAAAAACAAAAACAAAGATCTGCTCCTATAAATCTCTAAAATTTTAATTTTATGTACAAGTGTTAATTTGGGGTAGTAGCACTGTCTACAGATAAATTTTACCAAACTAGGAAAGCCAGGCTTTCTCGTAAATGGCCTTATACTGATTATAATGAGGCATCTATTGATATATCAGACCAACATCAGCTGCTAGTCAAACTGACTAAGCTCTGAGAATTGGAGCACTTTGTTTTTAAAACTTTTCATGAAAATGAGTGCTGGGGAATGACCTTCATGTCCAGGACTATATTGATTGAATGTTCTGGTGATAATTGTGTGCCTTTTAAATAAGAAACTTCAGGATTTAAAAAAAAAAAAAACCACCACAACTTTTATCTTCAACATTTAACACTAAAAGATTAATCAGTGATAATATATTTTATGTGTAGTTTATGGTTTAGAGTTTAAAATTTCCCTGGATTTATTAGTTTACTAGTGAGTAGAGATCCTTAGCCAACCTCTAGGACAGTATGTGATTAGGTGCTCCCTCCCAGGTATCGTTTTACAATTTGTCCTGGTTGAACTAAATTTCATTTTGAAAGATCAACTTTCAAAAACCTATGACTTTTGATTTCATCATTTCTGGAGAGATTTGAAGGCAGCTGCTCAATATTCACAGAGTGGCAAGCTTCAGTTCTGTCGTCACAGGCGGCCCCTCTTAACCTCAAGGCCAGGACTGTCCAACGCAGTGGGAGAAGAGTCAGTGGTGTGGTCACCATCTCTCACTCACTGCCACCATGTCCTCTCTGTGCAAAGAGGGGGAGAGAGTGAAAATCACAAGTTTTATTTCCCAGAGGTGCTTCTTTCTGAATGGTGTGGTTCTTGGTGTTTTCATCCAACAGACATGCATTTTATGCCCTCTGTATGTACAGCAATACATTAGAGCTGCAGATTGTTCAGAAATGGTTTAAGAATGGATCTTTCTTCTTCTCTGCTGTGAAGAAGAAACTGCTGAGAATCATAAAAGTGATACACTTGTGACCCTTCTGAGAATCATATAAGTGATACACTTGTGACCCTTCTGAGAGGAGATTGTTTTTAGCTAGGAGATGATTTTGATGTACTGATTCCCTTAAGTCTGTATTTTGTGAGCCCTCCATTCATTCATTCACTCATCCAGTACATGATGAGTGCTTGTTCAGGTGCAAGTTGCTGCAAGCATTGGCTTCCATTGGTGAGTAAAAGATGTATAGTCAACACTTTTGAAATGTAAAATCTAGTGAGACCAATTAGTATGAAACTAATCAAAGGTGTGAATACACATGTACATGCTTATATACACATAACATGATTTTTCACAAGTGCTGGTATGTAAGAGTCAGAATAAGGGATATGACCCTGGGTGGGGGAGTAAGAGCTCTTTCAGAAAGAAAGAATTTCTTGAGCTCCAGAGTTTCACCTGAGAATGGAAGACTGAGAACTTGGATGACTGAGATGAAGAATCTCACTTTCTTTGATGATCTTCTGTGGGGAATGTATTTACTTTTCATTTTTACCATGTGTGGGCTGCTTATTTGTCAACTAAAATTCTTCATTCTCTATAAACTGCATAACTTGTGTATCCTTCATTCATTCACTTGACTCATGTGCCTACAGTGTGCCAGCATCTGTCCGGGAGTTGTGTGCTGGGCCGCGGTTTGGTCCGCAAGACAGTGTGTGACGTTTCTCGTGGAGTGAGATGTTAAGAGTTGCATTGTCGTGGGAGCGCTGCTGGCATGCTTTATAAGGCTGTCTTCATTTTTCTCCACACAGGACAACAGCTTTGAGCAGTTCATTATCAATTACTGTAATGAAAAGCTGCAACAAATCTTCATTGAGCTGACTCTTAAAGAAGAGCAAGAGGAGTATATACGGGAGGTAATGTTGAAAAAAGTTTTTAAGTATTCCTTTTTTTAACTCATAATACAAATTCTGGTTTCAGAAGACTATTCAGACATGACCTTACATTCAGATGTATCAAGTACCTTTTTAAAGCCTGTTTGTTATGACATCTAAGCTGACTGGGAACTTCTTTGCTGTGGGTGCAGGACAGTGCTCAGCACATAGTAGGTGCTCAGTGGACATCAGTTGATGGACTTGAGTCTCACAGGATTCCAGTGCAATGAAATGAAATAGTACCCTGTTAAGAAACTAGTCTGAGATAATTGAACAAAAAAACAGTGGTACATCTGTACAAGGCCCTAGTATTCAGCAATAAGAAGGAACAAACTGTTGATACACAACAGCATGAAGGAGCCTCAGATGCGTTTTGCTAAATGAAAAATGCCAGATTCAAAGGCTACATATGTATGAGCCTGTTTGTATGTCATTCTAGAGAAGTCAGAGCTGTCGAGGCACCAGTGATAGAGACATAATAGTCAGTAGTGGCCAGGGGATAGGTGTGTGACTACAGAGGGGCAGCTTGGGGGAAATTTGGAGGCTGGTTGTGGTGGTGGTGGTTACCTGACGTTATGCATTTGCCCAAATTTAAGAGAACAGTACGCCAAAAAAGTCTTGTATATAAATTTGAAAATATTTTAAGACTTTGTTCACTCATTAAAAGCATTGATTTTCTAAAATTTTTAATAAAAAGCAGGTATTAATGCTAGTGCTGTGGATGTTATCTCATTTAGATGTAGTTGGAAAATAATCAAGTAATATTTACAGAATACATTCATCCTTAATTTTAAAACACATACTTGGTTTTCACCCTTTGATTTTTTAAAAAATAGCCAACAGTTTTCTATGTATAAATGTATTTATTTTAGACAAAAGGAGAAATTTTATTGTATCTGTATTGGATTATATTCTGTTTCCCTTTCATTTATTGCTTTAATATTTTAGTAACGTTCCCTATTTTTCTCCATTTTTCTGTAGTGTCATTTTAAGTCATTAAAGACACAGAATCCTCTTTTTATGGCCTCTCAGTATAGATTTTTCTAATGTGAATATTATCCCCAGAGAGTTAGTAAAATAACTCATCTACTGAAAAACTAAATCATAAATATTTTATTTACCATTTGGAATTAATATCATGCTTTAGAAACATTTTATACTTGAATGACACCTTTTTTAACATAAACATCCTAAAAGCCAGATTCATTCTCTTCCTGTCTTCTCATCCTAAAATGAATACCCAAACTTTGATCTGTAACTTAAAACAGTTTGTACAGATTGTCTAAGCCAGTTCTAAGAGTATATAGGAAGATCCTTCCCTTGCAGTATGAATTAGCTCTCTTCCCCTTAGAGGAAAAATAAATGTTTACACTTATGGACAGAGTGTACGCAGATACAGAATGTTTACATTTGGCCTCCCAGCTTTGGCTTTGTAGCTAGTGTTAGAATCAGTGCCTAGGTTTTCATTTTTTCTTTCTGTTGAAAATACTTTTCTCAGCAGTGTTCTATTTTTACATTTGAAATAGTTAATGGCCCTAAACATGGGGTTGACTCTAAAATGAATTTCTTCCTTGTGATTACAAATTAAGAACAGAAAAATCTAGGCCTTAGATTCTTGGGTTCAAGTTCTGACTTATTTCCTTATAAACATTGTAAATATATACAAAGTAATATTGACCCGAGGGCCTGGTGAGTAAATGGCCCAGAGCCAGCAAAGTGCATGGGAAATTGCCACAGATGGGAGTCTGGAAGGGGAGGCTGTCTCAGCCCAGGTCAAGGGCATTTATTTCAATCGAGTTGTGTCTCTGCGTCTGCTGCTAAGTCGCTTCAGTCGTGTCCGACTCTGCAACCCCAGAGATGGCAGCCCACCAGGCTCCCCCTTCCCTGGGATTCTCCAGGCAAGAATATTGGAGTGGGTTGCCATTTGCTTCTCCAATGCATGAAAGTGAAAAGTGAAAGTGAAGTCGCTCAGTCGTGTCCGACTCTTTGCGACCCATGGACTGCAGCCTACCAGGCTCCTCTGTCCAAGGGATTTTCCAGGCAAGAGTGCTGGAGTGGGTGCCATTGTGTCTGTGCTAGACTGCTGCATCACCAGAGTTTTGGGAACCAGAAGATGACATTTGCCACACTGACTTTTATCAGGGAAATTTTCAGAGAGGAAGTGGAAGATAGTAAGATGGGCAAAGTCTTGTATTATAGATAGTAGTGTTGTAGCATCATTATATGGGATTTGATTATGTTCTGTTTTTTCTTTTTCAGGGCATAGAATGGACTCACATTGAGTACTTCAATAATGCTATCATTTGTGACCTAATAGAAAATGTGAGTATTAAGTACAGTTTTCTAACAAATTCTTGGCAGTATAATTTACTAGTTACGAATGATCTGACTGCCTTCAATGTTAAGCTTTGGTATTTCCAGTATTTGAACATGTTAGAGAAATACAGAGTTCTGTGGAGACTTTTATCACAAGCTTAAGAAATTACACACAGTTCTTAAACACATACATAGACTGCTAGACATTTTGATACTCAGCCAGTACTCCCCCATGCTCGTCCTATTGCTGATAGATCATTCTGATGTACTGATTCCCTTAAGGCTGTATTTTGAGAGCCCTCTATTCATTCATTCACTCATCTAGTACACGATGAGTGCTTGTTCAGGTGCAAGTCCTGCAGGCATGGTCTTCCATTGGTGAGCAAGAGATGTATAGTCAACCCTTTTGAAATGTGAAATCTGAGCGTTCTTGACACTCAGATGCTATGCCCTTACATAGACTGTTCTATCTTATGTGCTGGGATCCCAGGTCCAATCCACAGCTCCTGGAAATAAGAGCCCTGATCATAGGAAAAGATCAATAAAAAAGATGTTTGCCCAATTAAATTATGCCGTTCCTGAAATTCTAGTGACCTCTTAACATACTATTCAGTGGTTATTATCAAAAAGATAATTGTTTGTGAGGTGTGGTGAAATAGTAATCCTTGTGTACTGATGGTGGGAATATAAATTGATGCAACCGCTATAGAAAACAGTGTAGAGAGAGAAAAAAAAAAAAAAGACAAGAAAACAGTATAGAAGTTCCTCAAGAAATTAAAAATAGCACTGTTATGTGACCCAGCAATCTCACTTCTGGGTATATATATCCAAAAAAAAAAAACCAGAATCAGGATCTCAAAGAAGTATCTTCCTCCCGTATTCACTGCAGCTTTATTCACAATAGCCAGGATTCGGGAAACCACCTAAGGGTCCGTCCACAGATGAATGGGTAAAGAAGATGTGGTGCACATATACAGTGGAATATTGTTCAGTCTTGAGAAAGAAGGAAATCCTGCCATTTGTGACAGTAAGGATGGACTTTGAGGGCATTATGTTAAGTGAAAGAAGTCAGAGAAAGACAAGTACTGTATGATATCACTTGTATGTAGAATCTAAGTTAAAAACAAAAAACTCAGAAACAGAATAAAATGAATAGTGATTGCCAAGGGCTAACATTTAGGGGAAATAGGGAGATGTAGGCCGAAGTGTACAGACTTCTAGTTGTAAGATGAATGAGTTCTGGGCTCTGATGTACAGCATGGTGATAGAGTTAACAACACTGTATTATATATACTTGTGGTTAAGGAAGTAGGTCTTAAATGTTCTCACCACAGAAAAAGAAATGGTAATTATGTGATGTGAAGGAGGTAACTAGCAATATTGTTGTGGATCAATGAACATGTTGTACACCTTGAACTTTCATAGTATTATGTCAGTTGTATCTCATTAAAACTGGAAAAAAGTTTACAAAAACAACAACAAAACCCCATGCAGTTCAAGTTAAAGTAAAGGAAGATAAAGGCACCATCTCGGGAGCTGAATTATGTAGGATCCCAGGGGTGGCTGGTATGGATCACGGCCTTGCTTTAGGTTGTGACGGACAGTGTATATGACTTCACAGGTGGCCGAAGGCCATGGGATTTTTCAGGTGACAAATTATGCATGTGAAAGGCTTAAGCTGTGAAAAGTTCCTGCATCATTTTTAGTAACCTTTCCAAATCTAAGATTTTTGTGTTTACATCATATTCTGTAGTTTATTGTGAATGAATTGATTGCGGGAAGATGTGTAAAAGCTTAGGATCCTGACCTTGATAACAAAGTAATCTGAAGCAATGCGTAAATTTAGCTGTCATCATAGATGAGTGCTGTGTTTCAGCAATAGAATCACAGGCTCTAAATGTCCAACAAGTCGTTTGCTATTCATCTTTAACAAGATGTTTTTGAATATTATATAGTTCGCCAATATCTTTTCCTTCAGTATTAACAACATTCTTGAAAGCTGCACCTCTGATTATTGAATTAAAAAAAAATTATGAGCCATTATTATTTTTCAATTAAAAAGTAAACCTTGTTTTGAAAAATTTGGACAGTTTTGGATTGTGAACAGTGATATTCCGCCTAAGCAATTTAAAACTGTAGCCTAAAATTTAGAAAATCAATCGATTTCCTGAAAAGTTTTTCTGGTAAGTTTTGTGACCGAAGAAATTTGCTGAGGGAATTTTAACTTTCAGAAGTTGTGACTAACACTTTTTTCTTCATAAATATAACATTGCACTTAATTGTTTCCCTTCAGAAGGGAGGGGGTAAAAAAGGAACAATAGTAATACACCTAATATAGCTAAATTATCTCAGCCCCAAATCCCCTTGCATATGTGATTAAAGAAACTCATGTCCTCCTAGGAGCCTGGATACATAAAGGAAATGTTTCCTTTCAGCAACACCTAACAATAATGTTTATTCTGGGGATGTTATGAACACATTTGATTGCTGAGAGTCCACACTTCCCCCAGATTTTGTGTGTGGAATGTTTAAGTGCTGGTCAGAGGATGTCATGGCCTTGTAAAGAGAAAAGGAGAACCATGAGACTTTGCCCTAGTGGAAGTGGGTGGGGCTGATGGTCAGTAGATTGTTTTCCGTGGAATGGAGATGTGTGGGCCCATAGGGGCAATCGAAGGAACAACAGCCTTTATTTAGCAAAGTAGAAGTTTCCTGATTTTTTATTGGGTTTAGTTGGGCTGACAGCTCTTGGGATAAATATGATCACAGGGTCTGAATACTCAGCAAGCAAATTCTCAACTCATGTTTAACATCCATTTCGAAATTTAATATGAAAGGAGAATTTTATTCTAAACAGATGATTCTTGAAATATAGCTTGATTGCATTGATCATTAAAAACAGCATCCCAATCACATCACTTTTTTTTCCCAGAGAAAATAAACTATTTTGAACACGTGAGCAATTTGGAAACATCTGAAACCAATTTCCTTCTCAAGCTACGAATTAAATAATGGCCTTAGAAGACAGTGCTTTGTGATTTATGACCACATGTTATACAGATAGTAGTGTCACACTAGTCCCTGACTTTCAGATTTGTTTTTTGGTCTTTGCGGTATAAGTTGCCTTTTTCTAAACTACCTAAGTTTCAGTCATCAGCCTGCTGAGGTGGCTGAGGTGACGTCTACGTCCTGTTCTGTGGGGGAGGCACCATGGACAAGGGGAAGTGGGGGGAGCCTCATAAAGACACTCCTGCCCCCTCCTCCAACACACCTGGGACACCCTGGAAGGGGTTGATTCCTGTGTTTTTCTTTGGTATTTGTTTTGATTCTCCACTTTTTGTTGTAACAAAACAGATTTTCTTGTGACTAAGTTGATTGTGTTTAACAGTATAATTAGGAATAATTATGAAAACAATACAGTGAGGAAGGAAGGAAACCTTTTTTATTTCCTTTCTCCTAGAACACAAACGGGATCCTGGCCATGCTGGATGAAGAGTGCCTTAGGCCGGGCACGGTCACGGATGAGACCTTCTTGGAAAAGCTGAACCAAGTCTGCGCTACCCACCAGCATTTTGAGAGCAGGATGAGCAAGTGCTCCCGGTTCCTCAATGACACTTCCCTTCCTCACAGCTGCTTCAGGATCCAGCACTATGCTGGCAAGGTGTGGGAGCCCGGGACCCCAGGGAGGCCACAGTTACTCCCTGGAGAGCAGACAGCTTGCCTCAGAGATGGCATTCTGACCAGCGCCAGCTCTGGAGGATAAATGGAGCTGCTGAGGGGGCGTGGAATCCATGAATGTTCAGTGGGCATAGACTCTGGACCATACTGAGAAAAATCTTACTAGTACTGAGATCTGAAGGAAAGCCAGCGGACCTAATCAAAGAGTTCAAGTATATATTAAAAAATAAATTTTATTATTTTCAGGCTCAGAGCTAGCCTATAAAAAAGATCTATTGACACATATAAAAAATTTGCCAGTAAAAATGAGCAGTCACTAAAGACATACAGTAAGGTTTTAATTTTTTAAATTTTATTTATTTTTTTGATGTGGACCATTTTTAAAGTCCTTATTGAATTTGTTATAGTACTGCTTCTGCTTCATGTTTTGGGTTTTTGGCTGCAAGGCATAGCTCCCTAACGAGGAAACTAACCCACACCCCCAGCATTGGAAGGCAGAGTCTTAACCATTAGACTGCTAGGGAAGTCCCTACAGTAATTATAAATAAGCTTGCAAACATCAAAGGAGAAACAAAATCTGATTTTGTATTTTGTATGAAGTTGTTTTGTTGTTGTTTAGTTACTAAGTCATGGTCAGACTCTTTTGTGACCTCATGGATTGTAGCCCACCAGCCTCCTCTGTCCATGGAATTTTCCAGGCAAGAATACTGGAGTGGGTTGCCATTTCTTTCTCCAGGAGATCTTCCTGACCCAGGGATTGAACTAGAGTCTCCTGCACTGGCAGGCAGATTCTCTACCAGTGAGCCACCAGGGAATCCCAAATATGAAGTATATAGTATCTAAATTACCTTTAATTTCAAAATGTTGGAACTTGTTACTTCATTTTTTTCTTTACTAGCCCATGTTATTAAAAAATACTTTTCTGGTCAATTTCCCTGCCAGTGTAGGATGTCTATAAAAATATCAGTGTTATCTGTGTTTTCCCCTGTCTCCTTTTAAACACACTCGAATTGGCACATGTAAACTAAAAAATATAAGTAAAACCTCAAAAATATGATTGAATACCCAAAAAATCCCTAAAATCCTTTGAAAATGTTATGATAACATTTTTGAAGTTTATTCTTGCAAATCCTGAAGGGTAATAGAATTTATTTTGAACTCCTCTGTGATTTAGACAGATGGAATTTAAACTTGGAGGCTAATTTGGTATTAGAGTGTGACTAGCGTGTTGAGGGTTTTTTGATGGAGAAAGAAGAGGCTGCAGTATAGATAGTCTCAGGATATTTTTAACAGCTGTTTGATGTTCTGGTGTGCAGCGTATCAGCTACTGAGTCCCATGTGCTGCTCATAGGTGCTGTACCAAGTGGAAGGATTTGTGGACAAGAACAATGACCTTCTCTATCGGGACCTGTCCCAAGCCATGTGGAAGGCCGGACACGCCCTCATCAAATCTTTGTTTCCCGAAGGAAACCCTGCCAAGATCAACCTGAAAAGGCCTCCTACAGCCGGCTCACAGTTCAAAGCATCCGTAGCCACTCTGATGAAAAATCTACAGACCAAGAATCCAAACTACATTAGGTATTTCTGGCACACAAAATTCTTTGGCCATTCAACTATGAAGGCATTCACTAGGAAGATCATTTTCCTGTGTGCTTAAAAAGCAGAGGAGTAACTCAAGTACTTACAGTTCGAATCATATGGTGTCTTAGGTGTACTTGAAAAATACTCCAGTGCCCCCAAAATAAGGAATTCAAGAAGGAAAGAAGTGTGGCAGGCGATGGGAATAGATACTTAAATGGGTTGTTGGCACACAGGAGTTCTCAACTTTTTTTTTTTTTTTAAAGACAAGAAACAAAATATAAATTTATTTCTGATAAGGTTTTGCATAAACTCTTCTGTTGGATTCATTTTGGATTCTTGTAACATTGACTTGGCCCATTGACAACCTGAGTTGCAGGGCTTGTGTGAGGAAGCATGTGCCTCAAGTAATGATTTCTGAAACAATCGGAACTTTTTCAAAACAAGACAAGAACCCCTTTTAAAAAATCTGGTTTCTTTTTTTGCTTCTAGGTCATCATAGATTTCAACATTCAGTAAAGGCCGATTAGTATTAGAGTTTGCGATGTGTGTATTTGATGAACTAGGTAATAGAGGGTGTGTGTCTAGCAGGTCAGGTTTCATGTGGCACATGCGTGCCCACACATACTTTCTCCTGTTGTCTTTGAAAATTCAGTTATGAGGAAGTTAGCATGAAGAATATTTTCGTTGTTTGGCTTGTTGCCCTAATATTTGTGTTCATAGCAAATGTAAATAGCATCCCCTGGTTTGGTTGCAGACAAGTTAGAACATATATTAGGTAAGGATCCTAATTTCAAAAAATATGAACCAAGAAGCTTTGTGCAATCAGTCTTTTGTTATTCTCATTTGAGTCAACTTTTTTTTAAACCTTAAGATTCTATTAATTGAGGTATAATTTGTATAGAGTGATATGTACAGATCTTAGGTGAATGGCTCTGTTATTTTTTCACCACTGAATACACTTTGGTCACAACTACTCAGATCAAGACATGGAATGTTCCCTCACCTCCAGAAAATTCCTTTCTTCTCCTTCTCTTTCAGTGGTTTTAATTGGTCTCTAAGAATTCTTAATTAATAAACTCCAATGTTGTGAATATATCATTTTAAGTGTATATATATATCTTTATTTTTAGACTCAGTTTCAGATTCATTTTAAGGTCTATTTTTCCCAGATAGGTATCTTGTTTTGGCACTGTGTATTAAAAAGAAAAACAAACCTCTATTTTTCACTCATTTGCCGTGATGCCTTTGTTGAAAATCAGTTGAATATATGTGTAGACATCTAGATCTAAACTCACTAGTTTGTTCCATTGATCTGTGTGTTCTTAAACCAAAAAGTAAGCATTATTTTTATAAATGTAAAAAGGAAAATCATAGAAAACACTAGGGTCAAACTATGTAAGATTTAGTTGTCCATATATGATATATGCATGTAGATTTTATTTGACAGTTATGGTGAGGCAGATATAACTGTAAATGTTTAACAGTATATTAATTAAGATATAGAGATTGCTCCAGCAAGATCCAGAAATAATAGGGGCCTAAACAAGATTAACATTTATTTCTTATGTAACTTCTAAGTGTACGGACTTCAAGGCTAACAGAGCAATGTCTTCTGTGTTGAGGCTCTGCCATTTCCAGGATATCTCCTTCTATGTATATAGTCAGAGATAGCTCTCTACCATGTCAACATGCCAACCAGCAGTTAGCAGAAGAGCAAAGGAAGAACCAAGTTCCTTTTAACAATACATCAAAAGTAGCAAACATCATTTCTGCTCTGGCTAGAATTTTGGTCACATGGCCACACTTACCTACAAAGGAAGCTGGGAAATCTCGTCTTTCCTTGGGCAGCAAAGTTCTCTGTTTAAAAGGAGGGAGATAATAGGGATTTAGTGAGACAGCAGTGTTTTTAACTGTTTCATTGAGGTATGTAATATACATATAAACAGTCTAATATATGCAGCTTAAGTGTGCAGGCTGTTGAATTTTTACATATTTCTGTGCCCATGTAGCCCCATCCTGACCAAGATATAAAACATTTCCATCACCCCAGAAGATTCCCCTGTGCCCCTTCCCTGTCCATCTTCACGCCTTCCTCTCCCCAGAGGTAAAACACTGCCGAATTCTCACTAGGAATAGTTTCTCTAGAACTTAGTATAAATGGAATCATAGACTATGTACTCTTACACATCAGACTTCTTACATTCAACAGAATGTCAGTGATATTTATCCATGTTATTGTACATAAGAGTTTATTCTTTTTTATTGCTGAGTCTGCAGTGTATTTATCGTAATGTTTTTATAAAATGATCTAGAATAATTTCAAAGGAAATGATGAGGTTTCCAAGAATAAGAAGTAATATGTCACTGTGAAATAATTATATGTAATACTTTGATCAATCTGTAAGAGACAGAGTTTAAAACCTAAAATTTGTATAATCTTTCAGGTGTATCAAACCGAACGATAAAAAAGCAGCACACATCTTCAACGAGGGTCTAGTGTGTCATCAGGTCAGGTATCTGGGTCTTTTGGAGAACGTCCGCGTGAGAAGGGCAGGCTATGCCTTCAGGCAGGCCTATGAACCTTGCCTAGAAAGATACAAAATGCTTTGTAAACAAACATGGCCTCACTGGAAAGGACCAGCAAGGTAAGACATTCATTAATCACATTTAATGATGAAGTGTTAAAACATACAAATACCATGTTGCTTTCTTCACATGCTGTTCAGGCAAAACAGAATCCTATGAAAAGTTGGATGTAACTTCTGTTTTGGACCATCTTTTGTCAGGATACCATTTGTGCCAATTTTTATTGATTATAGAGCACTTGTCTTCAAGGTTAAAACAGGGCTTATCAAATCTACCTTTGAAATTTGTATGTCAATAGAACTTCTAAAATAGGCTGTGGCGAGTTAGCAGGAGGGAAATTTGTGATTGATAAGTCTATTTGTGTAGAATCATAGCAGGGAAGAGTTAGAGGCATCCTGTATCACTGCTCTCAGCTTTTCATTTTTTTTGCTGGAGAATTAACCCCAGAGAGAGTGAGAAGGGAATGGGGATTGCATTCTTTCCCCAAGTCTGTACCAATTAAGAAATAGATACAGGAGCAGTTATATCTGTTCCCTTGTAGCTTCCCTTGTGGCTCAGCTGGTAAAGAATCTACCTGCAGTGTGGAAGATCTGGGTTCGATCCCTGGGTTGGGAAGATCCCCTGGAGAAAGGAAAAGCTAGCTACCCACTCCAGTATTCTGGCCTGGAGAATTCCACGGACTGTATAGCCCATGGGTTCGCAAGTTGGACATGACTGAGTGAGCAACTTTCACTTCACTTTATATCTATCTATGCTGTGTTCTGTATCTGAACACAGGAGAGTTCACAATGTCAGTGTTATTGCAAGTAAAGCTGGATTGGAGAATATGGCAGAACTCAGGGCCATGTGGCTTTTCAGCCCATCCGCCCTACATTGCACTCAGCCATCTAGTCCCAGCAGAGCACTGGACCACTGCAGACCCAAGCAGAGAGTTTGTGTGCTGGTGGGGGGCTGCTGCAGGAGAGAATCCAGGCCTTGTCTGTGCAGGGGCCTTTCTTCTGCTCTCACCAGAGTCAGAAGTTACTCTTCTGCAGGCCACGGGAGCTTTCCCAACTGCTATAGCAGGGCCAATGTGCTGTTTGATGGGGATTTTCTTTCACTGCACTGGTTGTGCCTCCACATTGTCAGTGCACCTGACCTTTCACAGGAGCATCAGTAGAATTACATGCTCACCTCTTGCAAGAAATTCCAGATTTACGGTGTGGTCTCTGATGCATAATTCAATGCCCAAGTAATTAGGGTGTGGGTGTTATGTCATTTCCCACTGCTAATTTCCAGGGTATTATGCTCATTGTCTACTATAATACACAGAACAAGTATTCACTCCCTGCCTGGTATCCAGTCCACAAGTTGTTGGGGCAAAGTTTAGGGCAAAAGCCTGACTTTAAATCCAGGGTCTAGGATGAAGGGGTTAGAGCCAAGTCCAGGCCCTTGCTTCTGTCCTGTAAAGCCTGTGTTCTTTTGCATTCCATTGCCTGGCGCTTAGCACTCTTGGTCCCTGTCTACAATCTGAGTAGTAGGAGAGTCCTTAAAAATGTTTACAGGGATTAACTAAGAGGATTCCAAATAAATGTGAATTTCTTGTATACTCTTTTGGCCCTGGTTGATCCATTGTTATGAGTGTTATTTGAGCACCTCTGCTAATGAAATCAAGAAATTGGCTTGAATAGTATATTTTCTTAGAATATATAGTTTGAACCAAAAATGCTTTTTTAGTATTTACCCCTGGATTTGGATAAATTTGTGGAATTCAATCTGGGAATTCTGTGATGAAAGGATGCTTACTGAAAGAACAATTATACTTGGAAATGAAACTTTTTTTTTTTATATTGCTGAGAACCTAATATCATGGTTTAAGATAAGATAACCTATTTTTGTAACTTAGAAAATGTGTTGCTTTTATTTATCTTTATAGAGCTGGTGTGGAAGTTTTGTTTAATGAATTGGAGATTCCTGTGGAAGAATACTCCTTTGGTAGATCAAAGATATTCATTAGAAACCCAAGAACAGTATGTAATTTTGCATTTGTGTTATAATCATGTAAGCAAGTTCTTAAAGGATGTTTAACTTTATAGTGTTACCCAAGATGCTACCAAGAATGTCACATTTTTGTTTTTCTACAAATGTCCAAGTGGGTGGCTTAATAAGGGGTAGTGGAAGAACACATGTTTTATGAAACATCAACATTTTTGAGTTGATAGATGGTGTAATATTTAAAAAATCATAAACTGATATTACAGTAAAACCTCCCTCATTCATAAAAATTGGAGGTTAATTCAGTCTGTATGTGTAATGTCTGAATTATACAGTAATTTTAGGAACGACAACTCTACCATTTAGAGGTACATGAAGTCACCCAAATTAAAAAAATTTTTTAAGTTAGGAACACTGAAAATTCTAGTTATTAAAGAAATCTGATTGAGCATTTTTAACTGAAGAGACTAGCATGAAATATAATGAACATAGAGGTTTATTGGAAATATGGTGAAATATGAAAGTATTTAAATCGTTTGCGAGAAACCTCAGCAATCATTTGAAAGCACCTCCCTTCTGTTAACAATTTCATCCTCATTGATAATGTGAAGGCGCATCTAGAGCTCAGTCCAGCCCTTATGTGATTTGTCATAAACACTTTGTAAAACACTGTAAAACACTGTACCCTAAATTGTGTATCTTGCATGAATTCATCCAAATAGTTTTTTCCATCTGTTATTTTATTAGTTATTCAAATTAGAAGACCTGAGGAAGCAACGGCTTGAGGACCTGGCCACTCTCATTCAGAAGATTTATCGGGGGTGGAAATGTCGTACACATTTCCTGCTGATGAGAAAAAGCCAAATCGTGATTGCTGCCTGGTTCAGGAGATACGCGGTAAGAGCTCATGACGTTTTTGAGGTGTAATCATGGTACTGCTTTGCGAATGTTTGTTCTGTACTTAACTATGAAAGTAACTTTTTACATACTTAATATTCCCAATGACCTGGTGAAATTGGTCCTCTTCTGGTCCCCTTTTTTAAAGATGAGAAAACTAAGTAACAGCTATTAGATGGCCGAGATGGGGTTTGAGTCCAGGACAAGTCAGAGCTCCAGCTGAGTTCATCCCACTGTTTTCCATTGAAAAATACATGTAGTGGAGGTCTACATCTTGAATTTGGTGTTCAGATTGGAAGAGATATTGTTATTTAACCATTTGAGTAGGGTAGGGTCAGTTTTCCCAAATAATTGGCTGTCCTCCATTTATTGTAGGAGCTCTGAAAATGGTTTTAATTCCAGAAAGCTAGTGCCACATTTTAGTAGAATTCTGGGTTTGGGTAAAGGTTTGGATTTCCTTTAGTCCTCAGATATCAGGCCCTTTGGGAAAAGATTCTAAAATAAAGTATGTTTATTTAATTGATATGGAATTTCTTTGGGGAATTTTCTTTCTCACTCAATTATAGATGTTTCATTGGCGGCATAACTGGTTTGAGGGAAACCTGAAGGTTTGCCTCTAGGTTAGGTTGAACTTGGCATTGTGTCCTCACAAAATGAATTTTAGTGATAAGAGCGCTGCTGCCAAGTGTATTTTCATTCTCTGCTTTTTCACTAGAGAGTGGGTTGGAGAGTGAATTAAAATTGCAATCAAATCTCCTTGAGTGTGTTCTTCTTTTTCAGCTGTAGAGTAGTTTTACTTTAAAGGAGTGTATAATTAGAACGTAACTTATGCTGGCCTATTCTCATGTAATACATTTTAGTGTAAATTCTGACTTTTAGAAATCAATGTTACTTAAATGAGTAAAGAGAAATTACATTTAAAAGAACATCTTCAAAATTGCTTCCTGGAGTTAAAAGAGTATAACCAACAGTACAAGTGTTAAAGTCTGAGCCTAGCCAGCCACATTAATGATAAATTTATTCACATGTATTTTGCAAAGGCCCAGAGGGCTGTTGTCACCAGGCTGGCTGCACATAGTAGTGGTACTTTGCCCTTTGGCAGTTTTATAATGCTCTGTTTTCTGTTTGCCTTAGAGTGGGAGGACTAACAAATAACCAGTCCTCAAGGAACCCATTTTTATTATTTCTTTATTTTGAGATCATTAAGAAAAAAAAAAACAAGTTTTGAAGCATCCTAAATTCATCTGTCTTCAGTTCTACAAATAGTCTTGAAACTCCTCCTCTGCCAGACTCTGAGGGGATAAGCAACGTGAACCAAATAGCCTGGTTGCTGACCTCATACAGTTTATGTCTAGTGAGTGACAATGTGCATTTAAGCAAATAAATAATCAGAACAATGGCAGATTGTAGTAAGTGCTAGGAAGGAAATAGAGAACTGAGATCTAGAATAATGGTGAGACAGATATTACTCTAGATGCGGTGGTCAAGGAAGACCTTCTGGAAGGGACTGTTTTGTCAGAAGAATGAGAAGAAACAGGAAAGGAACCGATAAAGCTTTGGTATCTCCAGATTTTAAAAAAGTCTTCATATGTATTATTAATTCTTGATACTGAGAGTTAGAATGAAAACAAATAATAGCCCAAGCTTTAGACTGCTCTAATGTTATTTCTGTTTCAGAATTTTAACTATGGGCAAAACTCAGAAACTTTTGTGGGTTTGTTTCCAGACTGTTCCAATAAAGCTAGTCACATGAATCTTTTGTTCCCCAGTGCATATAAAAGTTATGTGTGTGCTACACTATAATCCATTAGGTGTGTGGTGTCATTATATCTTTAAAAGTACATACCTTAATTTAAAAATATTGTTAAAAAATGCTAACTATCATTTGATAACACAGAGTTGCCACAAACCTTCAATTTGTTAAAAAAAAAAAAAAATTTCTTAAACTCCAGTATCTATGTAATACCTCCATCAGTTATCTATAATTATCCAAGCCAGTGATTTTCCCTTGACCAAGTAACTCAGATTTTCTGAACGTCCATTTTCAGATACTGATTACCTTAAAACCCATATTCTGTGATATTTCATGGCTCCTTAAGGTGAATTTTAAAGAGAGAGTTATTTTCAAGCCATGTAAGAATTTTAAAAGAAAACATGGAGGTACTAAATGGATGTGAGAAGCAGTAGTCAGGTATCACAGGTACAGTTTGTTCCCTACAGACATGGAGTATCCTTCTGTGTGGAATCTTACAGATTTTCCAGCTCCTCATTTGATTGATGGGGAAACTGAGACCAACAAGGGCAGTGACTTGTCCAAGGTCCCAGAAACAAGGTCCTCTGGCTGGGTCCAGAGGGGCTACTTCAGGGTAGTTCTCAGGCCTGGAATCCTTTCCACGGCTGGGGGTTGAAGGGTAGAGCCGTGGACTGGGAGTCCCGTGGCTGCCATTGCCCTTTGTCAGGATCTCTGCCTTTCTCTCTGGCATCATCTTTTGTTCTGCTGCTCATACATTGATAACATCACCCTCCATCTCTTCTGAGCTTCTAGAACGTAGCCTAGAGCCCTTGGAGCATCTGTCCTTCCTTAGAGAAAGGGAGCTGGGCAGTCTGCCATTTCCAGGATCAGAGTCACAGCCTGGCTTCAGTACTTTGTTTGAAAAACTGTGGAACTTCATCCCAAGGGCCCACGTTGTAGTGAATATTCCCCACTAAACACAGTCAACACTCACTTTTTCTAGAGTTAGTGTTCTAGCAGCCTCCGCTTTCCAAGACATCAGCTGGGAATTAAGAAGGGCCTCCAGCCATTGACCTTGTCTCACTGACCCTTGGGAAGACTCTGACTGGGTCTTCCTTAACCTTGCCCATCTCTGGATAATCTCTGCTGCATCTGAACCTGCCTGTTGGGCTCGCATTTCTCTGGGCAGACCCTGTTTCTCTTTTCCACTGCTGGCTGGTGTCCCCTCTGAGTCCTTGAGTGCAGGGAGGCAGTCAGGGTAACATCTCCATCTTCACAGTTCTATTCAAGGGCTGGATGTAGAGCAGCAGCTCGATAAATAAAGTTTAGTCAGTTGATAAACGTTTACTTCAATTTGTGAGCTGATTTCCCAGCTTGAGTAAAAGCAGCAAACCTAAAAGAAGCGTGGGATGTCAGAGGTTGACCCAGTCAGTGGCATGGTGAGAAATGGCACCAAGAAGAGAGCACGCTCAGAAGCAGTGCAGAACTCAGTGTGTATTCATTCCGTGTGTGTTCATCGGTATCTGTTGTGCATTTGACCGTGTGTTATAACAACATGATGCAGAGAACAGATGTTAATAATGCTGGGTCCTAAGTCATTTAGACATTAGTTAATTGTATTTACCAGCCTTGAAGCAAACTTTGGATTAACTGTAATAAATTTGGATTCTTGGATATTTTGATTTCTATACTTAATTGGTTGCCAGAAGGAATATGGGTGATCAAGAGTTCATGGCACTAAGTGAGCTGACTCTTTCTTGGTATATGTGTTGTGGATAATATAAATAGAACTGCTGATGTCTTCCCCTTTCATCCTATAGCAACAGAAGAGGTATCAACAGATAAAGAGCTCTGCCTTGGTAATTCAGTCTTATATCCGGGGTTGGAAGGTGAGTTTGAAAGAAGTGACTCTTACTTATGTGGTGTTTTCACATTCTTTACAAAGGATGATGTCTTCATGCTCACTCTGTAGGGGAGGGCTCCTTGTCTCCTGCCCACCTTGTAAACAGTCAGATGGAAAGAATAAATATTATGGGCCAAGCTGGGGCCCTACAGCACCATGTCTTGGCTGCTTCCTGCTTTCAAGATTTGTTCTCTGAGCAGGAAGTCCTTGAAATAATACTGTACATGATGGCAATCTCCTCTTACCCCCTATTTGCAAGGGAAGCTGTAGTTCATGAGGCTGAGCACATGTGAGTTCTGCCAGACCTCAGCACCCCCAGCCCCGTGCCTTCCATACCCTCCCTGTGACAGTCTTACAGGCTGTCCCGTCATGATTGAAAGACCCTAAGCTCTGGTTGTCCTAGTGCACCCGCTGCACCTGATTCTAGGTCCTTCCTGCCAAAGCTTGGTTCAGAGTCAGCAAGCCAAATGTAGTCTACTGACTCTTTTCACACGGCCTGAGAGCTAAGAATGGTTTTTATATTTATATATTATTATTAAATTTAAAAAAAGAGAAGAAGACAATTTCATGGCATGTGAAACTATAGGAAATACAAGTTTCATATAAATATATGCATACCTGAAGTGCAAAGTTCATGTAAAGCTTTATTAGTATACTACGTCCTATACAAGACTGGGCAACTGAACAACAACAGGACATTACTGTGCTCACTTGTTTGACATCTTGTGTGTGGCTGCTTTAGTGCTACAACAGCAGAGTCGGCAGTTGTGATAGAGAACATATGATCTGCAAAACCAAAAACATATACTATCTGTCCTTCTGCAGATAAAGCTTGCTGTTCCCTGCTTGGGTCAAAGGTACTTCAGGGCCTGTTGTTGCCATATTCCTGTTGGGTGATTTTGTGGAGGGAGCTGGATCCAGAGGGACTACTTCAGGGTAGTTCTCAGGCCCGGAGAACTTTCCGGAGGTGGAGCCTTGGACTGGGAGTCCCATGGCTTCCATTGCCCTTTGTCTAGGCCAACCCAGGGACTTAGTATTAATAGTTGTCCGCAGCAATGGCCAAATACAAGTCTGAGCATACAGAGTATGTGAGATTGCTGCCTGCAGGTTTTTCTTCTGATGTACTACTTTTTGAGTCCTGGGGTTCAGGTGTCCAGTCCAGAAACCAGAGGCGGGACACAGGATTCACCTCCAAACCAGCTGTCCTCCTAGCCCCCCACACTAAATCACTTTCCAGCAATGACTGGAAGGAAGCCACTAGTATTGAACCAGTGAGATAATTTTATTTTATAACAAGTTTTTAGCTATCTCTTTTGAATAAAAAGTACAGCTACACTTTCCATTCCAGACAGTAATAGGAAAAGTGATCAAGTGGCTCTTGATGGATCATTGGAGGTAGACCTACCATATACACCCACCATGTTCAGAGAACTCTTCTTTCCATCTGACGCATCCAATTTATATTGCTGTGGTCAGATTTATGGTAAAGAATCTGCCTGCAGTGCAGGAGACCTGGGTTCAGTCCCTGGGTGGGGAAGATCCTCTGGAGAAGGGAATGGGTTATCCACTCCAGTTCCCCATGGACAGAGGAGCCTGGAGGGCTACAGTCCATGGGATTGCAATGAGTTGGACACGACTGAGTGACTGACACTTTCACTTTCATCAGAGTGTGGAAAGATGCTGTCTGTCTGAGTGGGGCTACACTGTCATGATGGACAGTGTCTTCATTTACCTCCTCCTCATGGTCCATTTTGGGCTAATGAGCAGCTTTCCCTTTTCCTTTCTTTAAGCTCTTAATTTTTCACTTGAGAATAGAAATTATGACTATATTTTCAGGTATTTTCTTTCAAGTCACTATGGATACACGGGGTTTGTTTTTTGGTTGATTTTCACTCTTTCTGGGTCATTCTGTGTGCTTTAGGCCCGGAAAATCCTGCGGGAACTGAAGCATCAGAAGCGCTGTGAGGAAGCCGTCACCACCATTGCAGCATATTGGCACGGCACCCAGGTAGGCCAGAGACCCCCCAGGATGGCAGTGGGTCAAGAGTGACGTGTGGAACAAGGGACCCCCTCATTCGGGTTTCACTGGCTTAAGCTCCTGAGCACGCGTTTGCCTCTCGCTCTTTCCAACGTTTTGGTGTGGGGTGGTGGCTCACGCTTTTGTTTACTGTTTGATGGTGATGGTGTCTGTCTTCCTCTTTCTCCACTGGGAACCAGCAGTAACCTTCCTTGCCTTAAACTTCTCTGTAAATCCTTTTCAAATGCATCACAGGCGCGAAGGGAACTGAGCCGGCTGAAGGCGGAGGCTAGGAATAAACATGCTATTGCAGTTATTTGGGCTTACTGGCTTGGATCTAAGGTACTTGAAATGCATATCCCATCACTCCCATCCTGGAATCTGCAATAATCAACCCATGTTTCTAGCGTCTCAGGGGATGGAGTCCCACGGTTAACACTGGCGCATGTCCTAGCAGTGAGATTTAATAACCCTGAACATGTTCATGCCAACAGAGGAAGCTAACTCTAAGCACGTATAGGCAAAAAAAAAAACTAATTGCTTACTAATGAGGTACTAGCATAGCTGCTCTTTTTTTAAAACTCTCAAATAATGTGCATGTTTACTTTGGGAGGAGTTTTTTATTTGTTTGTTTTTACCCCCTTGATGTGTCCTGTCAGTTTTCTAAAGGTGTTTTTAGTACACAGCGGGGGCATGATGGGAATGTTTAATTAAAATTTGGATTTTGATTGGTCCTTGTAACATTGATAATAGAAATGCCTTTAATGCATGCTTGGCAAAAATATTAATCCATGAATGAAATTGGTTTTTAGGCTCCCTGTAGCTGCTATTGATTATTATAAGCAAAATATTATATGTGAAAAGAATGATCATCTGTGATTTAGTAGAAAGCTATGTTCATGCAAAACTAGCTGTAATTGCCCCTGAAGAATCCCAGGAATTTCGGCATCAGCTGTTTGTGTTCAGAAACAAAGGCCTCCTGAAATACTCTCACTAATCCCCAGGCAGAGTCGTGGGCTCTGTGAACATTTCACATACCCCAAGGGACGAGCATTTTAGATGTTTTCGTTACTTAGAAAATCAAAGGTCATCTCTGCTAAAAATGTGAATCCCAGTTACAAACTCAAATAGCAACATAGTCCTATGTTTTTAAGTCTACCTTGTCAGCCTTATAAACCCATATTGTGAGAAAAATGAGAAAAGTCAACATTTGCCTGCATAAAGATTATAACTTGCCACAAGCTAACCAAAGTTGTTCGTTTGTGTTTGCCCCTGAACATCTGTGTGGAACTAGCTAGTTCCTTTTATGAGCTGAGGGAACTGAATCAGAGGCAAAGGGTCTCTGGACAGTGGGATTTCTCCACTGAGTGAACTCATTTCCTGGTCTCAGTACTATGATGTCATGAAACATGAGTGCCTATCTGTTTTCATAAAATAACACGCCTCAGATCAATTTTTTCCTCAGGTTGATTTTTAAACCTATGAGTTGTTTTCACTTTTTATCTTGCTTCTGTATATGTCACTGTTTGGGGCCCTAGCTAATATTGAATTTTGATACATGCTACTTCTAATTTTCCAACTGCAGAGTTTGGGTGTTTTTTGGTTGTTTTTTTTTTTTTTTGGAAGTTCAGAGAAGCAACCTTTATTCCTTCCAGTTTTCTAAATGGTTTTTCACAAGAGTTATCTTTTTGTATGTTCAAGTGAATGGACTCAGAAATTCACTGTGTCTTTAGCCCCATGGACTGTCAGCAAAGAGGAGTCCACAGAAATTATTAGGTGCCACTTAGAGTTCTGAGGCTTTGATGAGGGAGGGAGTGAGAGAGTGTGGATGAGGATGTAAGAGGGAAAAAGAACAGGGGAGAGAAAAGGAATGGAATGGAAGGAAGGGGACAGGAGGGGAGTGTTTCCCTCGGGTCACACACGGATTGTCCTCCTTGGAGACAGAGTCTCAGTGCCCTGAAAGTACGCCAGCCTGACACCGATGCTTTGGATTTAAATGATTGTGCACCATTTCTCTTTCATTCTGAAATCCTGATACATAAATTGGCTCTCCTGTTTGGTGGGGTGTCTTTTTCTGGTCATTTGTGCTATCTGCATTGGGCTGTCTCTTTTATTTACCATCTAAAACATTCTAGGCTCGAAGGGAATTGAAACGCTTGAAGGAGGAGGCTAGGCGTAAGCATGCAGTTGCTGTCATTTGGGCTTACTGGCTTGGACTGAAGGTACTTCCTCAACCTCTTCTTTCTGTCCACGGTGACTCGATGTAGCCCTTCTAGCACCTACTAACCCTGACCAAATGATCAATTATGCTTGCTGATGGTCTGCACAATCTTTTACAGTGGCATCTTGCCTAATTTGGTTTCCTTTAGAGAGCAAACCTATACACTAAAATTTTCTGATTTTATTGCAGTGTCTTTCTTTAAGTAATAGGTTTAAAGTAATATAGCATATTATTTAAATATAGTAATGTAGCATATTTTATTCTTTGTTATGCAAATTCTATTTAATATCCTCTCCATGAGGATGAAGTGTTTTTTTTTTCCCCCATTTGTGATACAGAGTTATAGCAGTTGAGCTAAAAGCTGACCCACTGTCTGCAGTGACCAGCCTGGGGATATTGGGCTTTTGTTTCCCTTTATCCTTCTATTCTGTCCCATTGATGGCTCCTGGAGCAGAGCTTTCTTCAAACTGGCCATCATTCTAATTGTTGAGCATAGAAACTAAAGAGTGTTGCATAAATGTACAGATTTTGACAAGTAAGACCAGCAGTGGATCATTCAGGTTAAAGAGAACTTTAGATTCAAATGCCTTCTCATTTAAGGCAGGGTTTATGTCAAAGAGGTTCTTATTGCTTGAGGTAAGGATGCAGGTACCTAAATATGATTACGCTCTGGAAAACCTTGAGAATGACCTTTAGGCAATGCAAGGATTTTGTCTTCCTAAGAGTCAATAACTCATCACTATAGGGAGCTATTCATATTGTCATTAGGGGGATAATTAGGCCCCTTTTTGGTATTTGCTCTTCATTCTTTTTACTTTAATACTGTAATAATTCACTTTTTTCTAAATATTTGAATATTATCCAGGAAACCACTAACTCTGAATCTGAACTGAGTTAGCAGTATCCATAAAACTCTGCTTTTAAGCGTCTGCATTTTTCCTTGAAAGTTTAGCCTATAACTTTGAGTAAATTAACTTTTTGATTATAATGAATATTCATCAAATTTTGAAGTAATTAAGAAGTAACTTAAATATGAATTTAAGATGTTCTGTTTCAAAAATTGAACAAGTTTGAAATGACTTTTTTAAAGTCAAAATTGAGGATTTTATTTCCCGTTTTATTCACATTCTAATTTGCATCTAATTTTCATAAAAGGAAAGAACAAACAGCATTGAGTCAGGAGTTTTACTCTCTATAATGCTCTGTACCAGCAACATCACATTTATCTTCAGTTTTCTGGATTTAACTAACTGCACATATGATTTTATATTTATTATAATACTTTCATATTAAGAGTGTGTGCTCGCATCTTATAAACCAAATTCAGTTTGTAGGTGAATGCTATTTTAGTTAGTTAACTGGCCTTACTATAGACATAACTGTCTTTTTTCCCCTAGTTTCCACAAAACAGGAGTATTTTAATGTGGTACCATAAAATTGTTAAACGATTGAACTTCTTTGAAGTCTAAGAATGTAATAATTTTGTATTTTTATATATTTTTTAAAAAAGAATTTTGTTGATATGAACAGTAGTTTTGCCCTTTTAAAGGATTTGATTCTTGTGGAATTATTACAAAGTGGACCCTTTTTAAGACCCCTGGGGCCCATGAAGGGAACCCATTCTGTGTACCATCTTGTCACCAGGCATCTTCTGTGTGTAGCTGTATTTCAGGGGAAAGGGCCTGTCCTGTATCACAAAGCATGTTGCATTAAGCTCAGTTACAATGACATTCAAGTGTATATAAATGTACATTCAAGTACATGTCTAAAGATATGTTTTCATGAAACCTCACTTTAACTTCTCTGCTTTTGTACATTTTTATAATTTTAGGAGCCAGTTAATGAGTATCATTTTTTTTCCTGTTCCCTTTATCCTTGTAAGCTTAAGATTGAAGGGAATCCCCCAGCGGTCTAAATGTTAGGACTTCACACTCTCACTGCTGAGGCCCTGGGTTCAGTCCCTGGTTGGGGAACTAATATCCCATAAGCCACGTGATAAGCCTCCCCCACAAAAAAATTTTAATTTTTTAAAAATAAAATAATGAAACAAAAACTTAAAAAAAATTTTTTGAAATAGTTATAAACAACATGCGGCATACTAAGTCACTTCAGTAATGTCCTACTCTGTGTGACTCGGTGGACTGTAGCCTGCCAGACTCCTCTGTCCATGGGATTCTCCAGCCAAGAATACTGGAGTGGATTGTCATTTCCTTCTCCAGGGGAATCTTCCTGACCCAGGGGTTGAACCATGTCCCTTATGTTTCCTGCATTGGCAGGCGAGTTCTTTACCGCCAGCACCACCTGAGAAGCCCCTATAACCAACTCCATGACTACAAGAGAAATGATCATCAGTAACATGAGTACATGGTATATAAGAGAATTTTTAAACTTTAAAAGTCCATAGGTGTAGAGAATAAGTCTGGTACTCAAAAGCCCAGAGGCACCAGGTGGGTCACATGGATAAGGGAAGTAACGGATGAGAGGTAGGGAGGGAACACAGGCCTCCAGCTGTTCAGAGCAAGCAGCTCTCTTCCAAAGGCTGCTCTGGCTCACTCAGTTCTTGCTGTGTGAGAATGGGGCTTCCTGTTGCTAGATCTTAGAGAATTGTAAGAGAAATCTGCAGTCTGAACTATGTGAAAGTCTTAAGTTAAAGTGCATATAAAATATTTTTCAACAAATTGAATTTGGTTACTTGGTTGCTAGTTTATAGCCCCTAGTACAGAAATATTTTGAACATGTGCTGTTAAACCCAGAAAGCTAAGATATAAGAAAAACATAATATCTAAATTATTCAAATAGGCAAATATTTTGCCAGATACTAACTCTCCTAATTATAGCTGGATGATAAACATTTTAAATATTTTCCCCTCAATTATAAAACTTAACTACCATTCATTCATTTGACAGACACCTCAGTTATTTTATTTGTTAGACACTAGCATACAAAGTAAATATGACAGTATAGCAGAGAAGAAATAGTAAACTAAAACTAATACAGTGTCTTAAGTGTTGTGATTAGTATTAGTAGAAAGTTTGGTGGGAGTAGGAGTGAGAGAAAAATTAATGTGATTAAGTGGAAGATAATGATCATTCGAAAGCTTCCTTTTACATTCTTATTTTTAGTCATATGCCCTTCTCAGTATGTAGTACTAAAGTCCTGTCTTCATATGCAAGGCTTTTGGAAACTGCCATATATTTCCTCAGGCATTTCTTGCCTTTTAAGAACAGTTTGAAGTGAAAATTACCTTATGTAATTTTTTCTGAAATGTATTTTGATTTTTGATGGATTTGCAGCTATGCCTATACCGTGTTTCTCATCAGATCTTCAGGCTCTTTAAAAGCTAGTTAAGAGGATTTTAAACATCAAAACATTCTGGTATTATCTTGCATCTCTTAATTTCTTTTCCTCTGACTTAAAACCCACTGTCTCAATATGCTTCAATTACTTTCCTGTATCCAGAAAGACACTTGTGAATTTACTTCTTCCACTTAATTTTTGGTTTCAATAGAGGTGTGTTGTCTTTATGGGCATCTGTTGGCCACACACTAACCTCTGTATTCTGCTGCTTCTTTTTAAAGGTACGCAGGGAGTACAGGAAATTCTTCAGAGCCAATGCCGGCAAGAAAATTTATGAATTTACACTTCAGAGAATTGTAAGTTTATATGTGGCTAATTAGTATTATTGGGTTAACTAGTCCATCGCACCAACTCAGTAGTATGTGACTTATCTGGTAACAGTTAAATCCTAATTGTGACATTGAGAGTTTAATGTCATCACTTTTTTTATCATCACTCCTAAAGTTCAGGTAAATTGTGTCAGAAAGAGGCCCATTAAAGAATATTAATCAAATATTCTTTTTTTGACAGAGAGAACATACTTTGGGAAAAGTGAACCCAAGAAAGCCAGGTGTCTCAATTCAGGCTGCTATGACAAAAGTGCCATAGACTGTGTGGCTTAAACAGTAAACGTTCATTTCTCTGAACAGAAACGTTTATTTCTGTATAGCCTCCAGGGTGCCAGTGCAATCTGGGTCTGATGAGGGCCTCTTCCTGGTCTCCTCACATGATAGAAAGAGAAGCAAACTCTTTCCTGTCTCTTCTTATAAGGACACTAATCCCATCTTGGAAGCTCTGCCCTCGTGACCTCATCTCAACCTCCTTACCTCCCCAAGGCTCCATCTCCTAATACCGTCGCATTGAGGGTTAGGGTTTCACCATAGGAATTTGAGGGGAATGCCAAGATCTTGCCCTGCTAAACTGCCATGGACAACTGCCGAGCAAGGCTGGCAAACAGACTAGTGGGTGGAGGGGTGTGGGAGAGCGAGGCTGTGCTCCTCTCCCAGGATGGATTCAAAAGTTCTCCGTTTTTCTGAGAATAGGTATAGTGCTGAAGAGTGTGAACTCTGAAGCCAGCTTGCTCCACCACTCACAGATTTGAAAGCCTGATTTTGTCATCTGTAAAGTGGGGATAGTAATAGCACTTAACTCGTAGAGTTAGGGTAAGGGTTCCGATGAAGTCACACTGTAAAGCCCCCACAGTGCCTGACCCATGGCAAGTGCTCCAGAGCAGTGCTGTCCAGCAGAGCTTTATGTAGTGGCAAAAACGTCCTGTATCTTTGTGGTTCAGTAGAGTAGTCGTGAGCCATGTGTGGCTGCCTGTTAGACATTGTAGCTCTTCGTATTGGTGATAATAATAAAATTAGTATTCACGTTGGTTTTCTTTCTCCTTAACCATTTGGTGGAGCTCAGATTTCTCCAGCCAGTGAGAATAGTAGAGTAGAGACTTTTCAGAGGAGTTACAAAGTTTTATGGACCAGAACTTGCTAAATTCCACTAAAGACTGGTTTCTTTGAGTCCGGTTTGTATTAGACAGTGTTTTCTTTTTCTGGTGTATTTGACTCACCTGATATTTTCTGTCAAACCCAACACAGGTGCAAAAATACTTCTTGGAAATGAAAAATAAGGTGCCTTCCTTATCTCCGATAGATAAGAATTGGCCATCGAGACCCTACATGTTCTTGGATTCTACTCACAAGGAGCTAAAAAGGATTTTCCACTTGTGGAGGGTAAAAATCATCTTTTTATGTTTTTTCAAAGACGTCTTGCCATCTATTTTGAGTGTTTGCAAAGGGTAACGTAAAAGCAGGATTTTGAAGTAAGAAGCATGCTTGGCTATCTGGGAGAATTCGCAGTGCCCTCCTTGCTCCTGTGATGTCTCCGGGACTGCATTGTCTTTTCCGTCCAGATTCTAGTTGCTTTCAAGTAGTTCGATTTCTTGTCTTCATGTTTATCTGAAGAAATACTACTGGAGGTAGAAATAATAAAATTTGAACATCTCCATGTGAATAGTAAAGTCTCACAAATTATATGAGTTTACTTTCTACATAGATCTACATAGACATATATGAGAACGTACACGTTCTGATGGACTGGGGAGAAAAGCTCTATAAAGTCACCCAAAGGACATAAAATTTCCCTCTCTCTGAATGAAAGGGAAGCTCAAAATCTATTTGATTTGGCCTTATATTTTAGCTCACTTAATTTTACATGAGCACGTAACATGTAATTTAGGTCGTGCTCAGCGTGGACTACGTGGGGTACTTGTATAGAGGTTGATTTTATTTCAGTAACTTAGTTGGTATATGGAATGGTACAATTATTTGTCATTTGGATAGAATGAAGTCTTAGGTTGAAGGGCTTGTATTTAGTGAGTGAGCAAATGATGGATACATCTTCCAGGAAACTTTCCTGCTCAGTGCTGGGACTTGTTCTTAGCTGAGTCATATGTATATACAGAGAGACATTATCACTAATCACTGTAATGATTGTTCCCAGCACAGCCTGTGGAATGGAATACTAAGTCCTGTTCTCCTACTTAGTGAGTCAGTTTGGCAAGATTTGCCATTATCTCAATGTTCACTTCCCCCTTTGAGTCTGATACAGAAACTATTTCAGAAATAATGATGGGAGGTTGTGAATACTAGGCATCTGCTCCGCCTCTCCTTCCCCCTGGCTCCTGAATTTTGCCCTTACCTCTCTTGGTTTGGGGCGTAGAGAGAAGAGAGGGATGCATTTATTCCAAGGGTGGGCAGTAATGCTGATGATCTGATCATGTGGGTGATTCTCACCCATCCGTGAACTGGATTTCTTAGAAAGTTCATCTAAAGAAACTGGTTCTGCTCCTCATGCCATCCCCTGTCTCCTTTCAGTACAATCTCAGAGTCAGTGTGAAGGGGAGATTTCTCAGGTCCTATTTCCACATTCCGGCTTCCCTGGTGGCTCAGTGGTAAAGAATCTACCTGTCAATGCAGGAGACTCAGGTTCAATCCCTGGGTTGGGAAGATCCCCTGGAGAAGGAAATGGCAGCCCACTCCAGTATCCTTGCCTGGGAAATTCCATGGACAGAAAAGTGTGCCAGGTTATAGTCCATGGGGTCACAAAAGAGTCTGACATGACTGAGCGACAGACAACAAGAAACAGCAATGTCCGTGTCATGAAATGGTAATGGAGGGTTTGGAGCATTGCTTTTCAAACTATAGATCATAACATATTTGTGAGTCATGAAATCAATTTAGTAGTATTACTACCAGCATTTTGAAATGAAAATAACAGGATATATGACATGTAGACAGGATAAGTGCTGTTTTTTGAAGCTTTTGTGTCAATTGTATATATGTGTGTGTATAAATATGCATGCTGGGCTGTGATGGACCATGTTTTTCTTCCTGTGAGTCTCTGAAAGAGTGTGGATGTCCAAGGGCTGATGTAGTGGGAGGAAACGGTACTCTCAGGAGGGCTCAGGCCAGAGAGGTTCTTGTATGTTTTGAAGAAGCATCGCAAGTTCTGCAACACAAATAGTTTTTATGACATTTTCCAAGACCAGCCTTTTAAAACTCAAGAAGGAAAAATTCTCTTGACCTTTTAATGAATATCTCATACACGTTTACTCTTATTTTTAACTGCTGTTAAATTGGTTTAGCATATTTAAGGATGAGTAATGATTTACTTATATAAGTGATGTCTTTTTTTCTTCTTCTTTTCATATCTCACAGTGTAAAAAATACAGGGACCAATTCACAGACCAACAGAAACTTATCTATGAAGAGAAGCTAGAAGCCAGTGAACTCTTCAAAGACAAGAAGGCTTTATATCCATCTAGGTATTATGGTTTGACTTTACCTGTAAAAATCAATATTTTAAAAAAGTTTCTCAAATGTATTGTAGGCATTTTCTAGTGGGATTTGATTTTGGTGACACACGGACTTTTAATTTCATGAAGTATTTTGAGATTGGCTGGATATGTTGTTCAGTGGCTCAGTTGTGTCTGACTCTTTGTGACCCCATGGACTGCAGCACATCAGGCTTCCCAGTCCTTCACCATCTCCCAGAGCTTGCTCAAACTCAAGTCCATTGAGTTGGTGATGCCATCCAACCGTCTCATCCTCTGTCATCCCCTTCTCCTTCCACCTGTAATCTTTCCTGGCATCAGGGTCTTTTCCAGTGAGTCAGCTCATCGCACCAGGTGGCCAAAGTATTGGAGCTTCAGATTTAGCATCAGTTCTTCCAGTGAATATTCAGGGTTGATTTATTTTAAGATTGACTCGTTTAATTTCCTTGCAGTCCAAGGTACTCTGAAAAGTCTGAATATGAATGTAACACATTTGAGCAAGAGCTTTCATACTTAGCATACTTAGAGAAACAAGATCACATGTGTTGGTTTTACTCCCTTAGCATTATCCTGAACACTTCCTAAATAATTAGAAGTTGTCATTTAAAATAAAAATTGTCTAGGTTAATAAGAGATTTACTCAGTAAATTCCTATTCGTTTTCCACTGGTTTCAGAGACTAGCTGGTTTCTGTTGACAATCTACTGTAATCACCATTCCAATCTTCCCACTTTAACAAGCTGGGTCAGAATCTCCTTTGTAAGATAAATGAAGAATGAGCCAGTCTGTCACTTTCTGGCGTTGCCTAGACTGTGGCCTGTAGTGACTTTTGGTCCGCTAACTCATTGCCTCTGACTTCACTGGCCTCTGCAGTAATTTCAGTTCCTTTATTGTAGACATCAAGTACTCAGTAAAAGAAGGAAAACCAATTGCAAGTTTGCCAAGTGCAGTTCTTGGTAAAAACTGCTTTATCTGAATATTCTTACTTCTCCCAAGGTCATCATTCCCGCCCCCTCACCCCACCCCAGAATTCCTATCCCTTTTGTGTCTGGTATTTATAAAACAGTAGATTGTACAACTTCAAGCCAAATCTATGACAACTTCTAGCTTTTTCCAAAGAATGTCCTAGAAATAAAAATGCATTATATGCTAAGTATATTCACTTGGACTGCATGTTATATGTGTGCACGTGTGTTCTCTATGTCTACAGCTGTTCTTCTTAAAGGAGGAAATGAACGTAAGTTGCCAGACTCATTTGCTTTAGATATTTTAGTAGCACAGCTTACTTGGTTAGCTGATTTGGCTGCTTGAGGGGGCATACACTCCCCTCAGTCAAACATAGTGCCTAAAACCAATGGTATTGAAAGTGCCTGCTGTATAAAGCATGTTCAAATGGGTAAACTGTCTGTATGCTTTCCTCACCAACTTAATTCATTCAGCATTTTTTTTTACGTATCTTTAAATTGTAAAGTAACCTTGTTAATTAACATTCCCTGTGGATGACTCCTTAGAAACTGGAAGGAGGGGGAAAAAAATAAAACAGTTTTGAAGAAACAAATTTCCAATACTATTAGCACTTTGTATTATTAAAAACATGTTAGAATATGAACTATCATCCAAAAATGTTAGTATCAAGCCAAGGCCTTTCGGGTAGTTTTACTAGTTTTTAGGAACGATGGCGTGCTGAGTCTCCGGCATTAATTGAGGTGGAATCATGTACGCGCCCACTCCTATGTGAAGCGGCAGCTCTTAGGGGTGCCGACCTTTCCTATCCTGGAGCTGTGAAACCCTGACCACCTACGTGGATTTTCAGCCCTGATCCTCCACCCACAATGCAAGCATTTTAAGTTGCATTTGCAAATTGCCAGAACTTTATAGCTCAAAGTGAAGCCGTGGTTTTTTCTTGGCGTCTTTGAAGTCACCCCACATGTCTTTAGGAAGAGAAATCTTGGTGCTGGGTGCACGATCGTGCCTCTTGCAAGAAGTAGTTTGTTTGGAAGAAAACTGCTCCGATTCTGCATGTTTACCTTGGCCACTTCTGTCCATTTAGGGGCATATCCTAAGAGGAGAGGCCGATTTTCCTTTTACACATGGCTAGCGTAGAGCCAGAGTTATATGGTAATATTAAATGCTCCAAAGTTTTCTTCTAAAGTGGTTGCTCTGGATCTGTTCTACCCCCTAGAAGACCTGTCAATTTTCTTACTCTTTGTGAGAAAATGAAAATTTTCTTTGGAGCAGAAGATAATGATCTGTGCCCTCTTTATCGTTGCTCTGTACTGTTTAAAGGCGTTAATGAATCCTGTGTAGGCAGCTGTTAACTTTATATTAACAGATTGGAAGAAATTGCCTCTTCCTTCCCATGAGACCATGCACATGGGTCTTGACTGTCCTTCTTGGGACAGATTTCTGTCTTGGTTGTTCCATGTGATGAGATTTGTATCAAAGTCTTACCAACCAAATGCCATGGTCACATCAAAAATATAATGAAGTTTGAATTTCAGAATTAACCAACCCGTTACCTTTTTCTAGTAGTACTTCCATCTGAAACCATTTCTAATGTTAGGAACTTTTTTCCTTCAGTGTTGGGCAGCCATTCCAAGGACCTTACCTGGAAATCAATAAGAATCCCAAGTATAAGAAACTCAAAGATGCCATTGAAGAAAAGATTATCATTGCTGAGATTGTGAACAAAATTAACCGTGCTAACGGGAAGGTAAGAATGCTAACCCTGGAGACCTTGAATGACAGTGTTTCAATTGGGACAGTTTTCTGAATGTTAAAATCTGCATTGCAGAAAGACTCAGATGTAGAAAACAAGCACTGTTATCAAAAGGGAAACGGGAGGGGAGGGATAAATTAGGAATATGGGGTTAACAGATACACACTACTTTATATAACATAGATAAACAGAAAATTCCTACTGTAAGGAACTATATTCAATATCTTGTAATAATCTATAATGGGAAAGAATCTGAAAAGAAATATGTACACAGAGTATATGTATAACTGGATCACTTTGCTGTACATTTGAAACTAACACATTATAAATCAACTATACATCAAAAAAAATTTTGCATTTCATATTCTCTGCAGAGTTACTGTGAAGGAAGCTATTTTCTCTTGCCTTTAAGCTCAGGTGGAATTTTGCTCATTCTCTGAAATTTTTGCAAATTGAAATAGATTGGCTATGTTCTTTAGTGTGTTTTCAGTTTACATAGGTGTGCAGGCTGAAAAATACTATTATAAGATGTGCATTTCTATAATAACTAATGCCTTAAACACATGGACAGTTTGGAGGTGTTTTTGATCTTTGGTTTTATATCTTTTTTTGTTTTGTTTTCTCGTAGAGTACATCCCGTATTTTCCTCTTAACAAATAATAATCTCCTTCTTGCTGATCAAAAGTCTGGACAGATCAAGTCAGAGGTTCCCCTGGTGGATGTAACCAAAGTATCCATGAGCTCACAAAATGATGGCTTCTTTGCCATCCACCTCAAAGAGGTAAAGCTTCAACTATTGATTTGACGGAAAGATTTCTGCGTTGGTCTGATCTCTCAGCCATTGATTTGAGATTTTCCACATGTGGATAATCCTGTTACTTGAAGTTTATATATCCTTCTTACTGATCTGCAAAATCGGGCTATATTCACTCTTACATAAAATCTCAGGCTTCATTTTTCAGTAACTAAATAAGATTAATGACTTTTATTGACTTGTTCACTTGAATTCTCATTTCATTGAGTAGCTTTTTGTTTATACCCAGTGTTATGTGCATTATTTTGAGACTAATGCCTAGAAATATCAAGACATTTAAAATTATGCTTCCTTCTATTATTTCTTGTATCTCCTAAATTGGTAAATGTCTTCTTGTCCATACTCAATTTGGGGATTTTCTAATTAAAGGATGCAGCTATAGTAAAACAACTGCATAATAATTTTGACCTGAAGATTTTTTGATGTCAGCTTAACCAGGACCACCTGGCTTGAATTGGGCAGTTAAAGTGTAGACTCTGGCATTGGTACCATTAACTTTATAGTGACTTTGGCCAAGGTATTTAAACTTTAATATGCCTACCTAATTTTTCTTCTCTTACGAAAAATATTAGTACCTACTTAATAGTGTTGTTATAAGGGTTGAATGGAACTATGTAAAGTGCTTAGCATAGTACATGTCACATAATAGTCACTGAATAAACAGATGTCAGTAAATATTAACATATATAGAGACATATACTTAACTAATAGATAGTAGTCTATCTAACTGATTTTGAACTTTAAAAAAATCCCATAAGTTTTGTTTAGCCTGTTTTCCCCACTGTGGATTTTAACCTAAGGGAGCATATTATTTCATTGCTGATTATGAGCCTCGATTATATATTAAAATATGCTGGTGCATAGGCCATTTCACCAGTCCAACCAAATTAGAGTTTCTTGGAATGGGGCACAAGCACCCTATTTTCTGAAAACTCCCCAGGTGAGTCCCTTGTGCAGCTGAGGTTGGGACACTGCCCTAGAATATTTGTTGCAAGTGTTGTTGCTGCTATTCTTATTTTTTTAACCAAATCATGGAGGAGCTTTTAGAACAGCGCTTTCAGGATAAGTTGTAGGTTAGGCCAGTGAGTGCTTCTCCAACCTGCAAGCAAACAGATCACACATGGGCCTCGCTGTGGGAGCATCTGCCGTAAGCCTGTGGTCAGGCCTGACTCAGCATATGCTTTTCCAACAAGCTCCTAGGTGGTGCTGGTGGTACTTCTGGTCCATCGACCAGCTCGGGGGGACAAGGGCTTAGGTGACCTTACTAAAGTGCTCTGAGCAAGTTGGAAGAAACGATGACTGCTCTTGTCATCACTGTTGATTCGGAAGACTTGACACCAGTAGCTGATGTTTTAAAGAGATTGTGAATGTGGTTTCAGCCAAACCTGTAAACACATAACCTCCCGAGCTGTCTTTAATTACAATTAGCCTGACTCTTGGTTTGTTCTTTCAGGGCTGTGAAGCAGCTAGTAAGGGAGACTTTCTCTTCAGCAGTGATCACCTGATTGAAATGGCCACCAAGCTCTATCGGACGACTCTCAGCCAAACCAAACAGAAGCTCAATATTGAAATTTCTGATGAGTATGTTTATGAATTTTTTGAATATGTCTTTTCCGTGTCAGCTTTATTGCTTTAGTTGAGGGACCTGGTCTCATTCATTTTGACAGCTACTACTTATTGAGGACCGAGTATGTGTTCGACATGTGTTCTAGGTGACGGATGGGCAGTGAGTGACCCTGACCAAGTATCCACGGTCACATGCCTGACATCCTAATAGAGGACACAGATATGCACAGATGAAATAATAAATAGGTGGCATGACTTTGGTTAGTCGTAAATGCTGGCAGAGGAAAGAAAAAGCAGAGTAAAGGTCAGAAAGTGTTATTTTTGATAGTAGACCAGGGAGGCCGCTTTGATGCGGTGACATTTGAATTGAAACTGGAATCCAGGGAGATGCCTTCCAGGAGAGGCAGCGGGTGCAGAGGCCCTGAAGCAGGAGTGGACATTGTTAGAGCAAAATAGGGAGTGGGGGAGGACCCTGGAGCAAGAGGCAGGGCCTGTGTAGAGCCTAGAGTTGAGATTTTACTGAGGATGATGGAAAGCCACTATAGATTTTGAGCAAGAGTGTGACATGATTAGATTTATGATTCTCGAAGATCTTTCTGCCTGCGGTGTGGAGAATAACTGTAGGGAGGCAAGAGTGAAAGCAGAGGAAGTAGGAGCTTCTCCGAGCTGTCGGGTAAGGATGACGAGGCTTAGGCAGGGGTGTGAGTGGGAGGCTGTGAGAAGTAGTCAGGTTCTGAATGTAATTTGAAGGAAAACAAGAGAACTTATTAACAGATTGGGTGTTAGGTTTCGGGCATGAGCCCAAATGGTACCATTTACTGCAGTAGTTGACATTGAAGAATGAGGGGTTTGGGGGTGGGGGAAGTCAAGAGTGCCATTTGGGAATGTGTTAGGTATTTTTGATATACCTTTTTTTTACATACAAAGTAGAGTTATGGAATAAGCATTCTGGGTTGACTGGGGTTCACTAGTGTTAAGACTGCTGTGAATCTGAAATCTGCTTTTTTTGCTTCGCAGTAGGGCTCTAATTCTAGAGACCTGTTATTTGCATACAGGTTGGAGCATCCCTCTGTTTATTAAATCTGTCAGTATGAGATCACTGGAATGAATTTTAGTTACTATGTGGATTGATACTTAATTGATTACTTTTCAATAGATTGTTTACTGTCTGTATATATACTTTCTTGGACATGGAGTAAAATTTACATCACCATATTGCATAGGAAATGATTTTATTTTCTAATTAAGATTTTCCCTGCCTATTTTATTTCAACGCTTTTTAAAAGTTTCTCTAAAGTAAGTTCATATCCGTTCCTGTCCCTTTGTAAGCCACACCAGCTCTCCTTGATATACTAGGTTTGACAGAACCTCAAGTTCACCGTCTGTTCTCGTCGTACACTAGGAATGGTGTTTAGATGGGAATAGAGGGTGAGGGGTGGTAATTGACTTTCATGTATACCCTATATTGGAAATTGCAATTTAAACAAAATAACTTCCCTTGTTATCAAGTCCTTTCTCATAAAACAAAGACTTAGGAGAAAAGATATGGACCAGTTGGGTTCTCATCAGTTAAAATGTTCACCTGTTAGGGTTGTTAGATCTTTAAATTCTTACTTGAAATATTTCATAACTCAGGAAGCTGGGCTCCTGTTCTAGTGGGACTGGTCTTCTCACACCTCCTGGAAAGATTCTTTGTGTTCAGATGCAGACGCTTCTTATATGGATGAAGCAGCTTCACATGTGGTTTACTATGTTAATAGGGCCATCTTTACAGAGAAAACTACACCAACATCCAGGCCACTAAGGATTGCTGCTTTTAGCACTTCCCAGACTGGCATTTATGAGAACACTGCCTTGGCAGGATGTTAGTAGTGATGTGTTGTGAAGAGAGGAGCTGTCCCTCACTACAGCACTTCGTAGAGCTTCTGCAGTCTTGTTGTACATGGTGACTCTCCTGAGGCGCCCTGTGGGGGTGCAGTGTGCTGTGTCAACCACAGAACCCCATCAGCAGCTCTCACAGAACCCCATCAGCAGCTCTCACAGTTTGTCTTTGAGGCATTCGATCTCAGAACACGACTTCCAGCTGAAAGGGACCCTGCTTGTCACAGAAGGGGTGGGGGTGATGTTCTAAAGTGTGTAAGTTTTCAATAAACATGCTTGTCTGAGCGAAGATTCAGTGTGTCCATGTGAAGAAAACAAACATTTAGTAGCATTATAAACTAGACCAGAACACCTTTCCTTCTCCTATTCCTAATTATTGGTTGGTCTCATACAAAGAAAATAGCTGATGGCGCCTTGCATGGCCCCACAGTCCCTCCCTCTGCAGCACAGGAGTCCACGTGGCAGAACAAGGCTCCCATGTAGCCTTTGCTTCATAACCTCTGGGAGCCCTTAAGCAGGGATTATATACTTTTTTGGTGAGCATTTTAAATTTAAACAAAATTTTACAGAGTCATGGACAAGCATGCCCATGATGTCTTTTTGTGGACTATACAGACCAGTGTTATAAACAGCATGCATTTCAGTGACCAAAACCTCCCTCAGTGCATCCTTTTTAGAAATAGAAGTAGGTATTCTAACAAACCCAATCTCCATAATCATTGTAGATAAACTGGATGTCAGCTTACAGGAGGAAAGCCAAAGGCCTGCTTCCTCCTTAGAGCAGTTTTGTTTTTGTTTTTGTTTTTGTTTTTTTCCTTAGAGCAGTTTTAACCAGCACATGTCGACATGAGAATTGAATTCATTGAGAGACTCGACTGCCTTGTGATCCCCAGTCCTTAAATTCCCAAACTATTCAATCTGTAAATAGATTACATTTTAAGGATAACATTAAACAAGATCTATAGTTCTTCTAAAAATGGATCTGTAGTATTGAAAACTAAAGTGAATTTTTTCTATCAAATACTTTAAATATATGTATATATGCATACATACATGTAATACATATACGTGTATCCTTTAAGTTATACAGTTGTTTTTCTGAATATTTTAAATACAAACAACTAACCTGTACTCAGTTTGCTGTGACATTCTAAGTGGTTTGGATGCTGTGAAATCATGCATCTGACATGATTGTTTGCTGGAGGATGGTATGTCCTCACTGTGGGCTAAGCTTCAGTTTTCTCTTCTGTGAAAGAGAGATAATAGTATACTTACCTCATAGGACTGTTTTAAAGTTGAGTTAATATGTGTAACGTACTGAGAACAGTGTGGTGCGTGGTAAACACTCAGTAAGGTTTAGCTACTGTTATTTCTGGAGTGAATCATGGGCATGAATTGAGGACATGGAGACAGTTGGTATATGCTTAAGTTATTGGGAAAAGAACTTCCCTCTACGTTTATTACACTACAGATTGTCTTTAAAAATTAAAATGTAAATATATTTGATCTTTTAAATGTATATATTTGTGTTAAACTTGAAAGATTTTGCTTTTCCTCTGAGGCACATAGATTTAAGTATGCATGCTAGAGAGAGATCGCAGCCGAATTTGGAACTAGAGCTGCTTTTTAGTGCTTTCAAGTTGAAAAGAAACAGCCCATCTAAAGCTCAGATGTACCACCGATGAGTACAAGCTTATGTGTCACGTTTCACTCCAGGGCATGTTTGCGAAACATGGGCTCTTTAGACCTTGAAGCAGAGACTGACATGTACAGAGCAGAGCTATCGTGGGTGCCAGTGAACATGTGACCTGCCACATGCTTTTTAGACTGACTCATTTAATTATACACCAGTAACTCAGAAACAGTTCCCTGAGAAACACACTGAAAACGTGGTAATGCTATACGGATTCTGATGGTAGAGAGAAAAGAGCTGGGAAAGCCGGGGTTCCAGTACAGCCATGCTGCCCGTATGCCTCCCAGTGATGCCTCAGAGACCTCCTTTCATACATGCAGTGCCTGTTCTTCACAGCACCCAGCCCAGGGGAGGCCAGTCACATGTCTGTCGTAGGAAGCTGTGACAAATAGTCTTGTGGGCAAACGCTTGACTGCTCTTGGTCTGTGAAAGGAAAGATTTGAACTAAAATACCGTTTCCCGCAGTGTACTGCTTGTACCGCTTGTACCATAAGAGATGTCTTTAGGTGTACATGATAGATTTTTAAATTTTTATGATGACATACCTGTGTGTGTATACATATGTTTAAATGGATATTAAAAATAATAACTGGCAGATAAGACTTATGATTTCATCATTTTTATTCTGTAGGTCATAGCTATTTTAAAACAGTTATTTAATGTATAGATATAAAAAAAGTAGTATAGGAAGTGTGTAAATATCCAATATTTAGAAACCATAGTCTGGAATGTCTCTGGACCTGTTCTCTGTATTTCTGTATTTCATTTTCTCAATTTGTTGATAATTTTACTATTTTTGCTATGCAGAAGTGGAGAAAAATGGAGAAAATAGCATGTTTGTCTATTAATATTTCAAATGTGGAAATAATTATTCATAGTCCTTCTTACTGTATAGGAATAGGATGAGCTAATGAGCTTGAGTTTACTTAGGGCTAAATGGTGGCCGTTGGAAGCAAAAGGCAATGTAATACCTGGTGGTATAATCCTCTGGCTAGAAGGGCTGATGGAAAGGGGCATACTTGTCAAGGTAAATATCCATTAAAAAACAAAGGCTAGTGTTCATGTGATCATCAGCTGTTCTGTGTGTACTTTTCTTTAGTTTGTCTTATTCTTTCCTCCTAGGTTCCTGGTGCAGTTCAGGCAAGACAAAGTGTGCGTGAAGTTTATTCAGGGCAACCAGAAAAACGGGAGTGTCCCAACATGCAAGCGAAAAAACAACCGCCTCCTTGAAGTTGCTGTCCCTTAACTGGCGCGTCGTCTCTGCTTCCATGGACTCGTTTCTTTGTAACAGTGCAATTTGGTTTTGTTTTGTTTGGAGTTCATTCTATGTTGGGGAATTGCCAAAGGTTAATACTGTTAGAGTCCCTTGGCAAAATAAAAATATTTGACTAATCAATTTTTATTATTGGAGTAGTTTAACCCTTAAAGTACACATTCTGCCCTGGGACAGAATTGTAGAAGCTAACAGTATCTATGCCATGTCATGTGTGTTCTTTGTTTAGTCATCATGTTAGATTTGTGTGCCCTAATGCAACATATTACTCATAAATCATTAATACATCGAAGTGTAGGAAACAGTCTCAAAAGATAGTGCATCCATTCGTCGTCACCTATTTATTGAATGCCTACTCTGTGCTAGGCACTGTACTAGGCGATACAAAAACTTATTAGTAGGGCCCCCCCTTTTTTTTCCCCTTAAGGCCATTGTATTCTGGCTGGTTTGTGCTGGCTTTACCAGAGCTAAGAGAGTTTGAAAATGCTGAGACAAGAACAGTTACTGGTGATAATGGACAGCATTCATTAGGAACCCTGTAGGATGGTCTTTAACAATATATACTTCAAGAAGGGCTGGTCCTAGGAAGTAGAAATATATGACTGGGTAAAAACGCCTCTACATGTGGTTTCTGTTTGAAAAGAGAAAACTGACATTTGAACAGGACTTTTAATTTGTTCACATCTCTTATCATTGCTTTTAAAACAGTAGGAAAGAGTAATTCTTATTTTAGAAAAAGTAACAGAAGCAGTCCAGCAAGGTTATATATTCCTGTTTCTGATAAGCATCATATATGATCCTAGATATGCTAATACCTGCAGAGTATTGTTTTCATCCAGATTTGAGTATCTGTTTTAAACATCTAATAAAGGCAAGGGCTTAAAGCCTTTCAGATGGTGGTAAGCATTCTCTATGATGTACAGTAAACATCTGAGATCTGTTTTGAAAGTTTTATTTATAATATACATTTTGTATGGAGAGGTGATTAGTACAGGGTGCATATTTTAGTCAAGGATCAAAATGATGTGTGTTAATTTGCAGGACTATTTTTACCCCAAAATTTATGGTTAGGATTCATTTTGGAAATCACATTTTAAACTTTGGAATCAAAATTGTTTCTTATTTGGGAGGATAATGTATATACATTGGTATGTTAAATAATAAAACTGTTCTAATTTGGTGCCATTTCCTGGATCACAACTGTATTTTTGTATTTCAAGCTATTTTCTTAAGTTATGTGTCAATGTATTATCGCACGGAAAGGCTTTACAATCCAAACATTACATGTTCTCTGTGTAATTGAATTTCACTTACCTTTTATAAACCAGAAACAGTCATTTAAACTATTTTTCTGGGGATTTTCTTTTAACTTTTGTACTTAAAAAAGTTGTTCCTGTAAAAAAATCCTCAAAAGCCTTTGTGCTTATTGGTTCAAGTAGAAGATATAATTGCTTTCTTTTAGTCTTTTCCAACATGTATCTAAAGTGGTAGATTGATGATTCCTGAAATAGGTGAGTAGAAATTTGGAACTGAGAGGTGGGGTTTTTTTTTATACTTTAAAAAATATGTAATGCATTCCCGTTGTTTGACATAAAAAGAAGTATGAAAAGACATATAACACAGATTTTCCATCCCATCAGTCGCCCATTTGCTCAATTCCTTTGCCTTCCTGAAAAATTAACTATTGTTTTCAGTTGGCTTTGCTTTACTTTGTTGTTAAGTTGCTAAGTTGTGTCCAGCTCTTTGCAACCCCATGGACTGCTGCACACCAGGCTCCTCTGTCCTCCACTCTCTCCCGGAGTTTGCTCAGATTGATGTCCATTGAGTCGGTAATGCTATCTGTCTCTCATCCTTTGCTCCCCCCGTCTCCTTTTGCCTTCAGTCTTTCCCAGTCTTTCTTTTAGTTTATGCATATGCTTACAAGAGGAAATAAAAATAGAGATTCTTACCTTCCTCCTGCTTTAGTAGACAAAAGCTACTATGTTATAGATATTGTTCTTTACTTTGCCTTTTTCATTCTTCATTCTTTGTACCATATCGTCTTCAGTTGTATGGATGCACTATACTTTATTTATACCGTCCCCTGCTGATCATCGTTAGGTTGTTTCCTGAATGGAAGCTTTCAGGGCACAACGTTGTTGGCCAGACCAAACTGTGCTGCTCACCCACGTCCCACCTAACTAGAGATTATGATAAGCTGTACTGTTACCTACTGTAGCAGGTGAGCATCCACTATTTGTGTGTCTTTGAATTTCTGTCACTGTCCTGCAGTGGAGAATTAAAGTACTGATGGCACTCCAGATTTCCTGTGTACCCTAGTAACACAGCCCTAACTTATTCCCAACCACCACTTGGTTGCCTGGCCCATGGAGTGTCTTGTAGATGCTGTGCTTGAAAAAAGTAACCAGGCAGTGAGGACCAAACATCAGACCATGATATTGCCAAGTTATCTCATTGTTGACGCAGTTAGCCTTGACTTTGACATCCATCTACCACAAGGCAAGAAAGGAACTTGGGGAAGTTACCAACTTAAAGGCTGGATACAGCTTTGTGATTTCATACTCGGAATAATAACTTGGACCCAATACTCAAATGGAAGACCTTCAGCTGCAGTTTGAGTGCCTTTGCTTGTACTCCAGGTGATACAGGGCCTGTCTGTAATGGCAATGTACCAGGGCCAAGGGTTCTGAGAACTGGGCACATCCTTAGAATGGAAGGTTTGGCTGAAATCTAAGAGAATAAATGGTTTTATTATCATGGCATTTCAAGTAATATGCTGAGTGAGAACTCTCAAGTTCATGTAACTGAGTATAATTATGATAATTACAGCATGGTTTAAAATTCTTTGAAGCTACATATAATAGAAAACAGCATTTGGGTTGGTTTGTTTTTTTTTTTTTTTTTCTCTCTTTATATGCTATTTTTCATGTATTAGGTAAGGTAGTTTAGGCCCTAAGATGTTCAAATAGCAAGCACTTTTTGAAATGGTCTAAGTTGCTGGTAAATTCCATAATGGTCTATTCTTTTGCCAAAAGGCATTGTAGTAGGATTTGTTTTTAAACTGGGCATTGTTTTTCCATTAATACAGCAGTACTCAAATTCATGAAAAGGAAGGGCAGTAGTCTGCTCTTCTTTCTACCTGGTGAGAAAAGCAGCTGTGAGTTTTCATTTTCCATTTGAAGATTTAACATTGAGGCATTATATTATTATTGGAGGGGCTCTTTCTTTGGATCTCATGTTAACAATTCCATTCTGTGTGCTTTCGTTCTCAGGGTTTGCCTAGCTGAACCATAGGAAGCCTCAGTCTTGATGAGCTGACACTTTATAGTCTCATCAGCCTGTATTCCAATAGCCACTTGGTAGAAAATTCATTCTTTTTCAGTTGTTTTCTTCCAAATCTTGAAGTTGTTCGCTTTGTTCTCTTAGGTTTGAAGATCATTTTCAAAATCTGTAGTTAATCACAGTAGAGCATAAACCATAATCTCTTCCTCATTAACTTTTTTTTTTTTTTTTGGCTGGCATGGTGGCCAGATCCCACTGCTCAATTTCATAAAATTCAACAAAATTCTAACTTTGTAAGGAAAACAGTTTCAGCTTCTCAGTGTTTAAGGAGACAACTGGAACAGAATTTAATTCCGTATTCACCAAAACGCCTGGCAGTACTGAGAAAAGAAATAGATCAGCCAGTTACCTTTTCATTGCACTTAGTTTTTTAAAGTTTTGTTTTTTTGTTTTTTTTTAACTAACACACACTTAGTTTTAGGTGTGTGTTCATGCTCAGTCGCATCTGACTTTTTGCAATCCCGTGGACTATAGAGCCCACCAGGCTCCTCTGTCCATGGGGTTCTCCAGGCAAGGATACTGGAGTGAGTTGCCATTTCCTCCTCCAGGTAGTTTTAGGTATACAACATAATGATTTGCTCTATGTGTTATTGTGAAATTATCACAATAAATTTAGTTAACATTCATCACCTCTCAATTCTTGTGGTGAGGACTTTTAAGAATATTCTCTTAAGTCATTTCACTCCAACTTTTTTTTTTTACTTCCTTACTTTTTCACACCAATTAATGGATCTGGCATATTCTCTTTAAAAATATTTTTTTAATGATAAGCACATCAGAAATATATACAAACCAGAAATGGACCTTTCCAAGAATTTTTTACCAAGTGAACACATCCATGTAAGTAGCACCCAAGAAAAAAGCACCCCAAAGATAGCACCCAGAAACTTCCTGCATCCCAGTCATGATCCCATGTAAAAGTAACTTTGTTTTTGTTGCCTAGTATTATGTTTTAATTTAGACCTTTTTTTTTGCTTCCTATAAGTAGAATCATCCAGTATATTCTCTTCTTTCTGGCCTCTTTCATTCAAACGACTTCGAATTTTGGATTTTGATCTCTTCCTGGGCCTGAGATGCTCCTGTGATTCTGGGCAGTGGCAGCAGCTCCTGGTCAACACCGAGATCACAAGGGGAAACAGCTGATACACCTATGACCATTCTGTGCCCAGACAACTTTCTGTTTTTCACTTTCAGTGTAGTATTCAGTAAATCACATGGGACGTTCAGCACTTTATTATAAAACAGGCTTTGTTTTAAATGACTTTGCCCAACTGTAGGTTAATGTACATGTTCTGAGCATGTTTCAGGTGGGCTAGGCTAAGCTACCCTGTTTGGTGTTTAGGTGTATTAAATGCATCTTTGGTTTATGGAATTTTCAGCTTATAATGGGGTTTATCAGGAATGTAATCCTGTCGTAAGTTGGGGAAGGTATAATTGTGGGATTCATTTATACTATTGAATATAGCTAAAGTTTGTTCTCCTGGCTGTATGATACTTCATCATGTGAGTAGACAGCACTTTTGTAATCCATGCTGCTGTGATGGGCATTTGGCTGTTACGCTCAGTGCTGCTGCAAACATTCCTATGAACATCTTTTGGTGAATATCTGTATACATTTCTGCTGGTTATATACCTAGGAATAGAGCTGCTGGTTCACAGGTAAGCATGTGTCCAGCTTTAGTAGATTCCGTCAAACTGTCTTACAAAGAATCGGCACCAGTTTACACTCTCCCCAGTAGCGCACGAGGTCATGGTTGCACCACATCCTTGCCATACCGGGTGTTGGCCGTCATTTTTACTTTGATCCTTCTGATGGATCTTTAATTCAAATTTTCCTGGTGACTAATGAACCCAAACACCTTTTCAATATTGTCCATTTGCTTATCATCTTTTGTGAAGTGCCTATTCAAGTATTTTGACATTTTTTTCTGTTCAAATTCTCTGTCTTTGACTTGCAGTTGTTTTGTATATGAGACCTTTATAGGGTGTGTATGTGGTCTGTATTGTCTCACAGTCTGGTCTCCTTTTTACTTGCTTACCAGTGCCTTCTGATGACTAGATATTCCCTTTTAGCATAGTATATTTCGCCGATTCTTTCCTTTATGGTTAATACTTTCAGTTTTCTATTTATGAAATGCTTGTTAACCCAAGTCTATGATTATATTTGCCTGTGATTTCCATTAAAATCTTTATTTTGTCTTTCCCATTTAGCTCTTTAGTCTATAGGAGTTTTTGTTTGTTTGCTTTTGTTTTTGAATGGTGTAAGGTAGGGAGTCAAGATTCATTTTTTTCCACATTGATATGCAGTGAACCTGGCACCTTTTATTGAAAAGGCCATCCTTGCCCCACTGTACTGTTTGATTCTTTATTACATTGATTATGTATCTTTGTGTTAGTACTAACTAATATTAGTTTGTAGCTTTGCAACATGTTGGCATAGTCATTTAGAAGTGAAATTCATGACTCTTAGAGGTCATACACTCTTGTGGTAGAAAGGGGAAAGCATTAAGACTAATAAATTTTCAGGTACTTTAAGTAGTGACAGTTGGATTTCTAAAAATGTGAACTTAAATAGCCTTTCTCTAGCCACAAGGATCAGGCATGGGAGTTTCTAATGGGATCATATGCAGAAAAGATTCAAGGTTTCCTTGAAGTAAATTAGCAGCTTCTAATTTTATATGATATTTTGGTTTTCCATTAACTCAGTGGCTCCTATCCATATCCCTAATTATCTCCATTTACAGTTTTCCAAGCAGTCTTCATAAAAAGTGTGTTTGAATATTTTTAGGTGTTTCCTTCTTCAATCCAGTTCTTTCCTGTGCTGTGCTTAGTCGCTCAATCATGTCCAACTCTTTGCGACTCCATGGACTGTAGCCCCCAGGCTCTTCTGTTCGTGGGATTTCCAGGCAAAAATACTGGAGTGGGTCACCATGCCTTCCTCCAGGAAATCTTCCAGATTCAGGAATCAAACCCATGTCTCCTGTATTACAGGCAGATTCTTTACCCATTGAGCCATCATTGCGCTCAGTTCTTTTGTGGTAAATCATGAGAGACCTCTGAGGTGGTTCTTTAATAGTCATCTACAATACTTTTACCATCTTTTACGATGACTTACCTTGTGCAGTGATAATAATTTGTAGGTGAGGCTGTGAGGTACTGCAAGTGGAATTCACATCATTGAATTCTGTGGTACTCAAACACGTTTTTTAATTAAAATATTTTTTGTGAATCATTTCCAGGTAATCAGCCATTCCATTCTCTTGTGTGCAGTTCTATGCTAGTTAAATTCAAAATTGCCTTCTCTAAAATGATTTCTGCAAACTCAGCTTTCCTGACAGAGATTTTAATTGACAGAGAGGAACAGTAAAGGCATATGCATTCACCACCCCCTTCTTTTTTTATGAGGGGCAAATTATAAACATAGAAAAACATGTTTATTGTTAATTTTATATGCAGTAGTAATAATCATTTCCCAGAAAGGTATGCATGTCTATAAATCAAAGAAGAAGTTTACATGGGTCTTAGCTTATACACAGAAAGGAGAGGGGTGGATTTGTTGAGGCCTGCGCAGCAGAAAATAAAACTTCGATTTAGAAACCTGAAAGTAGTCCTTCAGCTACAAGATCATCTTCATTGTTTATTCAGTAACATAATGTGTATGATAATATTGCCATTCTGTTGTCTCATAGAATGTATTCTAACTTATACTGAAGCAGAGTAATCATAAAGACTCGTTCTGCTTGTTATAGCCCCTAAAAATGACCTGAAATGAATTTCCTAAAGTTTGAAAACAGCTTTTAGAATAGAAGCTCATAGAAGATGGAGCTGTATCTATTAGATAGGAAACAGCACCATTTTACTCCATTGAAACTACCTAATAACTTTCTCCTGGTGGCTCAGACCGTAAAGAATCCACCTGCAATGCTGGAGATGGGTTCAGTCCCTGGGCTGGGAAGATCCCTTGGAGAGGGGAATGGCTACCCACTCCAGTGTTCTTACCTGGAGAATTCCATGGACAGAGGAGCCTGGTGGGCTACAGCCCATGAGGTCAGAGAGTCAGAGATGACTGAGTGATTTACACATACTTCCTCATGGGGGAAAATCAGTAAGTTTCTATTCAGATGTCTAAGCTGGCATTTTTGAGATTCAAGTTCAAAAAGGGCTTGACAAGTTTAACGCTGCCCAGGTATAACATTTACTCAGAAGGAGAGAAAACTCATTTCTGTCTTGAATATTTGTAGGATTTCAATACAGTTCAGTTGCTCAGTCGTGTCCAACTCTTTGCAACCCCATGCACTATAGCACACCAGGCCTCCCTGTCCATCACCAATTCCCAGAGTTTACTCAACCTCATGTCCATTGAGTTGGTGATGCCATCCAACCATCTCATCCTCTGTTGTACCCTTCTCCTGCCCTCAATCTTTCCCAGCATCAGAGTCTTTTCAAATGAGTCAGTTCTTCGCATCAGGTGGCCAAAGTATTGGAGTTTCAGCTTCAGCATCAGTCCTTCCAATGAATTAGAATCTTTTTCCTGGCAATCTTGATTCCAGCTTGTGCTTCATCCAGGCCTGCATTTCTCATGATATACTCTGCATATAAGTTCTATAAGCAGGGCAACAATATATAGCCTTGACGTACTCCTTTCCTGATTTGGAACCAGTCTGTTGTTCCATGTCCAGTTCTAACTGTTGCTTCCTGACCTGCATACAGGTTTCTCAAGAGGCAGGTCAGGTGGTCTGGTATTCTCATCTCTTTCAGAATTTTCCACAGTGTATTGTGATCCCCACAGTCAAAGGCTTTGGCATAGTCAATAAAGCAGAAATAGATGTTTTTCTGGAACTCTCTTGCTTTTTTGATGATCCAGTGGATGTTGGCAATTTGATCTCTGGTTCCTCTGCCTCTTCTAACACCAGCTTGAACATCTGGAAGTTCATGGTTCACGTATTGCTGAAGCCTGGCTTGGAGAAGTTTGAGCATTACTTTACTAGCATGTGAGATGAGTGCAATTGTGCGGTAGTTTGAGCATTCTTTGGCATTGCCCTTCTTAGGGATTGGAATGAAAACTGACCTTTTCCAGTCCTGTGGCCACTGCTAGTTTTCCAAATTTTTGGCATATTGAGCAACAGCACTTTCACAGCATCATCTTTTAGGGTTTGAAATAGCTCAACTGGAATTCCATCACCTCCACTAGCTTTGTTCTTGGTGATGCTTACTAAAGCCCACTTGACTTCACATTCCAGGGTGTCTGGCTCTAGGTGAGTGATCACACCATCGTGATTATCTGGGTCATGAAGATATTTTTCGTATAGTTCTGTGTATTCTTGCCACTTCTTAGTATCTTCCACTTATGTTAGGTCCATAATATTTCTACCCTTTATTGTGCCCATCTTTGCATGAAATGTTCCCGTGGTATCTCTAATTTTCTTAAAAGAGATCTCTAGTCTTTCCCATTCTGTTGTTTTCCTCTATTTCTTTACATTGATTACTGAGAAAGGCTTTCTTATCTCTCCTTGCTATTCTTTGGAACGCTGCATTCAGATGCTTATATCTTTCCTTTTCTCCTTTGCCTTTTACTTCTTCTCACAGCTATTTGTAAGGCCTCCTCAGACAAGCATTTTGCCTTTTTGCATTTCTTTTTCTTAGGGATGGTCTTGATCACTGCCTTCTGTACAATGTCATGAACCTCTGTCCATAGTTCTTCAGGCACTCTGTCTATCAGATCTAATCCCTTGAATCTATTTCTCACTTATCACTGTATAATCATAAGGTCATTGATTATACACTGATTGATCTAAATCATTTGATTTAGGTCATACCTGAATGGTGTTAAGATTTGGGTGACTATAAACAAAAATAAGAAAGATTTTCATAGGCATCTTTTTGTTGGAAAACACATTCACTTTACCATAGTATTACTTTGTAGGTTTTGGGTGACTATAAACAAAAATAAAAAGAAAGATGTTCATACGCACCTTTTTGTTGGAAAGCACATTCACTTTACCATAGCTTTGTGTCTGTGTATTGTGGACAAATTAAGGTAGAGATCCAGGAAATGTCAGAAGTTGGAATCTAGTCTTTCTAGTCTCCAAGGCAGTTTGGTAACAGCTGTCTTTACTTCCTTGCACAAATTGGACTTGGATCTGAAAAAGAAACGGGATCTGGTAATATTAAATGAAAAGCAGTTGGGAGCTCGCGCAGAAACATTATAAAAAGGGAAGGAAATACACCCACCGATTTGTTCCTTCCACTAGAAAGAAACCCCACAGATGAGGATACCATGTGGTGTCTTGAACTGCCCCCAAACCACAGCAGACACACAGAGTTTGTTTGAAACCACTTATTTCACAAGTGTACATGCAGATATGTGTACATGCAGACACACCATCATATCTCTTTCTAAAGATGCCATTTGTAACGGGCACTTGGGTGTACAGGTTGGCTGTCCTCATCCTGGATTGCTCAGAAGTCATCGTTAGTCACATGGTTGTCAACGTACCTGCCAAACAAACCCATCTCTGAATACTTTTTCTTTGGGGCAGCCATTTCAGGATTTCGTTCTACAGTTGACCCTTGAACAACATGGGTGTAAATTTCAGGTTCACTTACATGCAGTTTTTTTTCAATAGTAAATACTGTAGTACTACAAAATCCACAGTTGGTTGAGTCCCTGAGTGCTAAAACCACAGATATAGAGAAGCAATATATATGGAGAGCTATATGATACATGAATTTTTACTGGGTAGAGGGTCAGTGATGCTAATCCCTGCATTGTTCAAGGGCCAGTTATATTTTCTGCTAAGACATGCTACATTCTAGGAATGGGAGCTACTTTATATTGGGTGCAAAGATTTAAATTCTTAAGTTTTGCCATCAAGTCCTATTCTGATGCAACCAAGTCACTTATCATTTAATAATTACATCACTGTTCTTTTCATGAAGGTAATAAAATGTCTTTAAACCAAAATCAGATCCCTGAATGGGCCATTTTGCTTTATCTGAGACTTCACCTCAACAAGTCTTGCCAAATGTACATCATTAGACAAAAACGCCATTTGATTGCTTGGTAGAAACCTGATACTGCTTTTCAAATGTAGGTACATTGAGAGTGTCTCACAGGTTGCCATTCTGACTTAGAATGTGGATGCTGAGGATTAAAAGTGTTAGTGAAGAGAAAACACTTTCAACTCTAGCCTGAAATGAGAATCCTTTCACAGCGGAGTTTCAAGAATAGCAGTGAAACAATATTGAGATCTTCTCTGTCATGTAATTGGGTGGATCCCAGTGTTGTCTAGTATGAGGACTTCTTCTTAATTTATTCATGAATACCTGCATGACCTCATGCTTTTAACATTTTCTGACTGGGAAGATACATAATTTTTGAATTCATTCAGTAAGTTTGCATTTTCTTAATCATAGAACATCTCAACACATTTGTAAAGAGGAAATACATATTTTTGCTCTCATCGGTACGATAAATAGAAGTTCATGTAGACTCATGGACCCCTTGCCAAAACTCCATAGTTTGAGAATTGCAGTCTATAACTTACAGTTCCCTTACATTACAGGTAAGAAAAATTAGGGCCCAGAGTAATTTGGTCCAAGGTTTTATGGTCTTTGGCAAAACCAGACTGTAATCCGTGTCTCCTGGTTTTCTCACTCCCTATCCCAGGCTCCCTTAGTTGGATTAGGAAAGGATGCTCAAACTCCTGAATTTTCATTTATGAATTTACAGTGGTGGATATTAGTGGAAGGGGCCTCTCAGGTGGTGCTAGAGGTAAAGAATATGCCTGTCAATGCAGGAGCCACAAGAGATGTGGGTTCAATCTCTGGGTCAGGAAGATCCCCTGGAGTAGGAAATGGCAACCCACTCCAGTATCCTTGCCTGAAAATTCCATGGAGAGAAGAGTCTGGCCTCAAAGAGTCAGACATGACTGAGCATATATTAATGGAAGATGCCACAGTACAAAAAAAACATGCAGGAGAGATGGACCCTATGTAGAAACCCAAGCTGTAATGCCTAGCACGTAATAATTGTTCAATAAATAGACCAGATAGAAACAAAACTTCTCCATTTCTAACCCTCTGTCCCTTCACCTCCCTCTACCCCCTGCTGTTGCTGCTGCTAAGTCACTTCAGTCGTGTCTGACTCTGTACGACCCCATAGATGGCAGCCCACCAGGCTCCCCTGTCCCGGGGATTCTCCAGGCAAGAACACTGAAGTGGGTTGCCATTTCCTTCTTCTGAGTGTTCGCTTAAATGAAGATTTCTCTTTGCTCATTCAAGTTATACAGGTGAATGCTCAACCCCACTTTTCTGAAAGATATTTATTTATAATAATTCCTACATCTCTCCACTCTCCCCACCACCAATAACTTTATATAATAACTTTGAGACCATCCCTCTGGCAAGAAGTAGGCACAAGCAGATGGATCTTTCTCAGTTCCCAGGCAAATATTTCAGAAAGAAATTTTCTCTCTTGCAATCTTAAGGAAAGTAACATTTATATGAACAATTAAGTAAGTCTTTCTCTGGTATTCATTCTTTGGACTTACCTCTAAGCTAATTAAGATGGTGTACATTCCTTGTGGCTGATTCATGTTGACGCTTGACAAGAAAACAAAGTTCTGTAAAGCAATTATCCTTCAGTTAAATAAATTTTTAAAAGATGATGTATGTTCCAAAAAATCTTATCTTTACTATCAGAAGTATCAACTATCTGGTATCATGAACACCATTTCAGAACTATATTTGCATCTTCCCCATGTCCATTGTTATTTGAGTCCCACTGGGCTTACCTTTTGTAGAAGAGCTGACTAGCTGTCCAGGGAAGAGTGTTTCATGTCAGGCAAGCTCAGATGTTAACTCAGACATTCAGATGAGCCATTCCTGGATTCAAGGCTGTTTCAGACAAGTCAAGAATAGACCCTTCTGATTTCCCCCAAAGGGAGGAGGAGAAAACAGAGATCTTCAGCTGTCTGAGAAGATATAGACCCTTTAGGTATTTTATCTCAGGGAGAAATTGTCACTTTATCTGATAGTGACTGTTTAAATTAGTAATATTAAGTCTGTATGAGACTTGGCTGGCTTTCCTGGTGGCTCAGTGGTAAAGAATCCTCCTGCCAAAGCAGGAGACCTGGGTTCAATCCCTAGGGTTGGCAGATCGCTTGGAGAAGAAAGTGGCAACTCACTCCAGCATTGTTGCCTGGGAAATTCCACGGACAGAGCAGCCTGGTGGGCTACAGTGCATGGGGTCACAGAGTCGGAGATGACTAAGTGACTGAAGAACAGCAACATGAGACTTGGCACTTCAGTGTTTGTTGTTGTCTAGAACAATGTGACTGCTTGCAACACACCATTTATTTAATAGGAAGGATCAGGGAGACTGATTGAGTTTCATGAGGCTGCAGTAAGCCAATGTTTGTAGCCTCTGATGAAGCAATGATGGGTGTTCATACAGATTTATACTTCTGAGAACCAGGGGCCCTGACATCTTTTATCTTTGAGAAAGAGCTTTTGAGAGCAGATTGGAAGCTTCTTCTAGAGTCTGTCAGCTCCATTAGTTTCTAGTCCTGGTTTACAAACACACAGCCCAGGGCTTCTATTGCACACACTGGGCTCATGTTTATTCTTTTTTAAGGACAAACCTTCACTAGTGGTCACTTGGCCCTGTTATTCTCACTTATCTCAATCTCTCCAATTACTCCATCTCTAAGCCTCCTCAGGAGCCCAAAATTATTGGCATTGGAGAGTGACCCTAAAAGTATCTGGAGAAGATTACTTACAATTTTCTATTAACAAATTAGTAACCCAAATGAGTACTTTTATTTGATATTAAATTGATGAAGATTAAAATGCCCCCCAGTAAACTATGTTACAGGTGAAAATATGATTAGAGAATCCTGTATAAAAACTGTGACCATACTCTCTACCTTGGTTCTCCTCTGAAGCAGCTCTGAAGAAGTCTCCTCTGTCATGACAGCAGCATTGGGTCTTCACTTAAAAAGCAGAGATTTGGCACCCTCCTTTTCTTCACCTACTTATGGTGTTTACCTGGGTACCCTGCCTGCAGGGCAGTTAGTCAGCAACCCCAGAGCTACCCACACTGTTCAATGTGGCAGCCTGGCGCTTCTCTGCTTGTAAAGGAACTGACTTGTTACACTTCCAGTTAGAGAAAAATCAAAACCAGGTGATCAGAAATTTATAAAGTAAAGTGATAAGAGATAAAACTTATAAAAATACTGAACTTTTCAGAATATGCCCAAGAAAGCCATGTTTGTATTATCCCTCTAGAGACAGATTTTGTTTTGTTGATAGAGTATCTGCTATATAGCACTTGGGGTTTTTTTTTTGTTGTTGTTGTTGCTTTCTGTTTTAAAAAGTAAGATATTACTTTTTCTGTTGCCTGTCTTATTTTCTAAGCTGCTGAATAGAATAATTCTGTTACTGAAAAAAAAATTAGAATAATGTGATCAGGTATGTTTCCCACAAGCAAAAATGGCAATAGTTTTTAAAGTATTTTTTCAACTACTGAAGTAAGGAGGATGAGAGCGGTGGTTTCAGCATCTTAACCATGTCCTTCAGCGCTTGGTGTGAGTGGGAGCAAACAGAGAAGAGACAGCCGGGCAAAACTGCCCCCTGAGCAACAAATGGCTCTTGAGCCTACCCAGCTGGTGCTTTGGACCATAAAGAGAAATAATTGCATCTGCAGAGTTTAATTTATGCTTCATTTGAGTTTTGTAGGGAATAGCTTTCTACCGTTCCCCTTGAAAACCTTGGGGGCCCAGATGCTAAGAAGCTAACTGTATCAACTCTCTCTCCATCTTTTTCTGGTACTTATTCAACACAGGAAGACTTATTTGCATTTAAATTTTAGATAGGGGGCCTCTCTTGACTTAGCAGTCATAAGATTTCCATGGGCTTGTGGCTGACAGATGGATATTTAAAATAAACGTGTTTTAAATGTAACATCAAACATATGTTATTCTTTGAAACCATATGATCCAGTCTCTCTTGTGGCTAAATTGTTTTCCAAAACAAAAGGTGTCCAGAGTCCTCCCCTCTGAAGAAAGCGTGCGTGCATACATGTACACGTGTGTGTCGCTCAGTCGTGTTCAACTCTGTGTGACCCCATGGACTGTAGCCTTCCACGTTTCTGTCCATGGGATTCTCCAAGCAAGAATACTGGAGTGGGTTGCCATTCCCTTCTCCACGAGATCTTCCTAACCCAGGGATCAAACCCTGGTCTCCTGCATTGCAGGTAAACTCTTTACCATCTGAGCCACCAGGGAAGCCCCCCCACCCCACCCCACCCCACCATATACACATGGGTACACATCAAAAAAGAAAGAAAGAAAAAGTAACTCCATTATGCACTTGCTTCTTTGAATTTTAACCTCATCTTGCAAATAGGCAGACCTCCTTATCTGTGATACATCTAATCAGGAAGTGCTGGAGATAGTTTTGTAACTATTTTGCAACACAATCCTGCATCTTTCTGCCTCCCTTGAAAGCACCATGTCCTATCCCTCAAAGTTCATTACATTTGGGTTAAAATTTTGAAAAAGCAAAAGAACAAAATAGAAATCCATGAACTGTATCCACCACATTCCACCAAGCAAAGACCCTGATGCCAGAACCTCTAAAAGCCACTGTTAATTCCTTCTCTACTGGAAAAATGTAGTCCCCTTCATGCCATCAGGAAGATGCTCCGTCCCTCATGCAGCAGGGGACTAGTGTGTCGGCTCTGGGTCATTCTGACAGACTCATGGGGACAACAGATGAGAGACATAAAATAGCCGATGATGACACCATGGAGAGAGGGACATGGCCAAGCTATCTGAACAGAAGAGCAGGCAAGACACAGTGACCAGGGCTGGATAATAAGTGGGAAGAAACATTACTGTGTATAGAGGCAATTCACGTTGGATGCCTTACCACACTCTCTGATAATAAAGTGTCAATTACACCCTTACATCTCTCCTTCCAATTAGTCTTCTAGAACTCAATTATAAAGATAATTTTATTAAATTGAGACGTATTTGTCTAAATCATAAAATTAATTTTTCAGAGAGACAACCGAGGAACTTCCTAAGGATGAAACATCTTGTGTTTGAATGATGTCCTTTGAATGATGTGGCATTTCTGCTCCCTCATCCCCCACCATCCTGCGCCCATTGACCCACTCTGGATTGAATCGCTTTGTGCTCTGGGGAGGATATCTCCTCCTCACATTCTCTCGTTTCACCTCATTTTCTCTGCGGGGTGCTGTGTTTCATCTCTGTCTTTCCATTCTCTCAGCTTGGTTCACTGCATCTCTGGAAAGTTTATTCTTTTCTGCTTGCACGTACTCTTTATAATCTCCTTTTTTATTGCCCTTTAGCCTTTCAGTTTTCCTCAGGAGAATTGGATTTCTTCTTCATCTTCATAGCAGTTTTGAACCAAAAAAGTGTGCTAATCATGACAAAGTAACTCTTTCCTTTAGAGCACTTGGCTAACTTTGGATGTTTACATTCGCTGTGCTTAGTCGCTCAGTCATGTCTGACTGTTTGCAATCCTATGGACTATAGTCCCCCAGGCTCCTCGGTCCATGGGATTCTCCAGGCAAGAATACCGGAGTGGATTGCCATGCCCTCCTCCACAGAATCTTACCAACGCAGGGATTGAACTCAGGTTTACATTCATTAGTGAGATTCATTAGTAAGATTCGTTAGTGAGTTTCTCTTTTCCCAATAGGAGAATAACATCATGAAGGTGGAGACTGGTTTTTCCTGACTTCTTTTTATTATATTCCTAGTTTCTATATAGTGGCAGGCACATAGCAGATGTTCAATAAATATTTGCTGAATTAATGAGAGAATGCAGTGTTTAGTGAGCATCTGCTGCTGCTGCTGCTGCTGCTGCTAAGTCACTTCAGTTGTGTCTGACTCTGTGCAACCTCATAGATGGCAGCCCACTAGGCTCCTCTGTCCCTGGGATTCTCCAGGCAAGAATACTGGAGTGGGTTGCCATTTCCTTCTCCAATGCATCAAAGTGAAAAGTGAAAGTGAAGTCGCTCAGTCGTGCCCTACTCTTAGCGACCCCATGGACTTCAGCCTACCAGTCTCCTCCGTCAATGGAATTTTCCAGGCAACAGTACTGGAGTGGGTTGCCATTGCCTTCTCCAGTGAACATCTACTATATGTTGGATACTATCCTAGGTGCTCAGATATAATGACAAAATTGACAAGTCCCTAGACTCCTCAAGCTTACATTAAATTAACAAATGCGTCAAATTATTAAGCAACTGAAAGTAGACATTATAAAAAAATATATGATCAAGCTCTAAAATCCTGGAAGTAAACATAAAATTCTATCTCCGTATCTTTTTCTAGTTAAAACTTAAGTGCTGCTTTTCAGTGAAAATATTTCTTATTTTACCTCATTATTTTTCTCTCTTAATGATTAATATTATATAGTATTATTTTCAACTAGGTATCATTGCAAACATAATGTTTCAACCACTTTATAGTATAAATAGCCTTTGGGTATATGAGTGTAGGATCCCAGCTATTTCTTAGAACTATGTTTATAAGGAAAGATATTTGTGTATCTAACAATGAACCTAACTTTAAGAATATAGCCTATCTGCCTGGTTAGAGGGGATTTCAACATGGGCAAAACCCAGTGAAGTGTTGAAAGAAGCATTTCAGTGTTAAGGACCTGGCTTTTTAAAAATAGATGTAAATATTTTATCTAGTCATTGCTCCAACAACATCATTGTTAAGAGGAAGAACGTGATCATGGCCCTGCAATGTAGGCATTGGTGCTGGGTCTCCTTCCCAGGTTGTGGCCTATCTGTCACTTAGACTTTTCTTCCTCCAAAGGGAAAAACCAAACAACAGAAATTGTCCTTCTATTGATGTGGAAGACCATTCACTAACTACATAAGGTGGCACACCTTTCCCACAAGTTGCATGAATTATCGTTAGGTATTGAAATTAAAAGGCATATTGTGAGAACATTCTTCCAATGGAAATACTATGTTGACTTTGCAGAATTTCTTTTCTTTATTTTCCAACATTATTGCTTCCTTTTAATTCATTGATTTGTTCATCCATTAAGCATTCTTCATAGAGAGAAATACTGTGAAGACAATGTAATGACATTAAAAACTAAGTAATACTCCTTGTAAAAGTCCAGAAATAAAAATCGTGCCCTATGTACAAAATGTATACATATACTACATGTAACATTGTCATTGCAGTTAAAAGACTGAATTGAAAAGTTATGATAGCAGTGATTTTAAGTTGAGTTTAACTCAAGTTGAAACTTTCATTTTCTCTCTGTCATAATTGTCATATTACAAGCATGGCAAAAGGAACAGTATATTAATATTTAATATTAATAACATGTAAAATAATAAAGGAATGGCATATATTCATTTAAATGTATTTACTCTTACAGTGGATTTTTATTCCTATCAATTCTGCTTGAATATTTTCAGCTACTTTCATAATAATCTTCTTAAAAATGAGATCTGTTTCCTATTAAGGCAAATGCTTTCTTGTGAGTCTTGTTATCATTGCTGAAAACACCTAAGTATATATTTTCTCACATGAACCACACAGTAGTGACAGGTGTAATGTGTCTCCTTGTTCCACTGGGATGAGCTGAAGTGTCAAACAAGCATTTATTTGCATGCGTGCTATTCTGAAGACTCGACCTCTTACTTGAACTAGAATTTTCTGTGTATGCCCTGATTTAAAGAAAAATTGTTAGGGAGATCTGCACTTGGGAAGCATAATATTGGGATAGTTTTGCTTCACTAAAGATTTTTTTCTTTTAGGAAAGTACCTAGCATGGAAGTTATTTAGATAGCCAACATCATCAATGAATTGTTTAGTGAGTGTCTAACTTCAAAAAGACTGATATTGCTTCAAGGGGAGTTAAGACTCCTGGGTTCCCTTTACATAATTCTCCCCATCCCACTAGGTCACCCTCTTTTGGTGTCTTTGATGGCCTCATTGCCCTTGAATGAATGAGCATATATTCTTTTTTTATTTTTCCAGTCATGAGCCTTTTCTTCATTATGTGAAGATGTAGTCTCCTGAGAGTCTCTACCTCTTGCTTGAAGCATTCTGCTCAGGGCAGATATGCTGAACTCTTCAGCTAGGAGGTGCCTGGTTGGATTTTTCTTCTAGATCAAAGCTTGCATCTGGAATCAGTAGGGGAAATGCCACATAAATCACTGAGTCAGTGATATCCCTGGAATTCAGCACTTGCCTCCATCCGAAAGGGTGTCAGTCTTCAGTGAGGGGAAGCCAAGGACTTAGACCTCCTGAAGGCTGGCCCTAAAAGATGGTTTTCACCGTACCTCATGTTCAGTGTGGGAAGTAGGACAAAGGATTTTAGGAGAGTAAGAATCAAAAGCAGACCAGCCCTCGCCTGATGTGGACAGGACTCGAACAGGACAGATGTTCCAAGTCACATGTGGAGAAGTGTTTGTGGTTGGATTCTGTTTGAAACTGATTGTTGATACTCTCATGAGACAGCCTGTGACAAATTGTATAATAAAAATGTTAAAAATAGCATATTTATTCCCTGGAAAAGCTGAGTTCCCACAATTCAGTGAGCTGGGAAAATTGCTAAACTTTTTGGACACAAAGTGCTGATTCTCTGTTCTTATAACCCTTTCATTACACATAGGATTTTTCATTATAATTTTTGTTTTTCTGAACTCTGAACAGTGTTCTGACTAGCCTTTTAAAAAAATAATAAAACAAGTCAACATATTTTTGAATAAAAATTTTAAATCCAAGTAAAATGTACATGCAATATTGATAAATTACCAAATGACTGTAATTTTTTTAAGAAAATTCTATGTATATACCCATTTTAAAGATAATGTGAGCCACAAGTGCAATTCGTATGTGTAATTTGAAATTTTCTAGTAGTCACATTAAAAAAGTAAAAAGATCAAAATTAATTTTAATAATTAGTATATTTTATTTGACCCCCTATAGATCCAAAGTCTTATCATTTCAACATGCAATAAATGTAAAAAAAAATTATTGAGATATCTTACATTTTTTAATTAAATAAAAATTCAATGTGTATTAATGTTTTATACTTATCACACATCTCAGTTCAAACCATCCACATTTCAAATGCTCATTTGTCACATGTGGCTACTGTATTAGAGATCACGGGACTATACCATAACAAACGTGAATAAAAATTTGAAAAAATAATTCTCTGTTGAAAAGCACATAGATATCAGTGTTTCCTAGGACCTTTGATATACAATGGAATGCTAGGATTTTCAGAGGCATAAATCTTGGTTGAGAATCTAAGAGATAAACGGTGAATATAGACAGTAGAAAAATACTTTGTGTGGTTATGACTGAGGTGAACTAGAATGAGAAATGCTTGGACTATCTAAGTTGTTTTCATAGATTTCAAATAGCACTATGTATCAGAAATGCTTTTGGCTGCAAGTAACACAAACTGAATTATAGTGACTGTGGTGGTTAATTTTATGTGTTAACTAGGCTGGGACTTGGTACTCAGGTATTTGGTCAAATATCATTCTAGATGTTCCTGTGTTTTTGGATGAGGTTAACATTTAAATTGGTCGACTTTGAGTAAAACACACTGCCCTTCATAATATGGGTGAGCTTCATCCAGTCAGTTGAAGGCTTTAATAAAAGAAAGCCTGACCTCACCCAAGCATCTGTCCTTTAGACCTGAACTGTAGCATCAACTTTTCCTTGGGTCTTCAGTCTGCTGACACAACCTACAGTTTTGGGCTTGCCAATCTCTATAATCATGTGAACCAATTCCTTAAATCTCTTTTTATCAGATAAATCCACACTAGGGGACAGTCTACGAATAACTGACCAATACTGTTGGAAAATATGAAAGATAAGGAGAGGTGGAGGAACTGTTCAAAGTTAAAGGAGACTAAAGAGACAGACATCTGTGATGCTAGACTGAATAGTGAATGAGAGAAAGGACACTGGTGAAACAACTGAAAAGATTTAAGGCCTATAGATTAGACAATAGAGTTATACTGGTGTTAGTTTCCTGATTTTGATCATTGTGCTTTGGATATGTAAATATGTTAACATTTAGGGAAATCAAGGCAAACGGTAGAAAGGAATTCTTTGTACATTTATTATATATTTTTATTGACAGTCTAAAATTATCTCAAAGTGAACATTTTTTTAATAAAAATACTTAAAAGAGAATAAAGAAATGAAGATAAACAGAAAATTATTTGAAAGAACACAATACTAAAGATAGGCAAAGAAAATAGAATGTATGGATAATATGAGAATCTTTCTGAAATTAAAGACTTGAAACTAAATATTTAAAGCACATATCATCTACCCTTAGAATACTGACTTGTGATAGTCAACACCAAGACATGTCACTCAGCTCTAAAGAACATGAAGATATCCTTTGAGTATCTAGCAAAGAAAAAGTATATAGTTTATAAGGAAAAAAATTAGATTATTATACATCTCGACACTAATGCTCTATGTGAGAAAACTATGAAGCAACAAATTTAAGATCTTCAAGGAAACAAGTGTGAATCAAAGATTTCTTAAAATCCAGCAGAACTTTCAAGTATAATGGGCACAGATCTCAGGGAATATTGTTTCCATGATTCCTCCTGTGAAATCTTCCAGAAAATGTGCTTCAGACAACAAAATAACTAGACAGATATTGACTGACATAAGGATTGTTGGTGAACATTAAGTAGAGACATGAAAGTGTAGTCGCTCAGTCGTGTCCAGCTCTTTGCGACCCTATGGACCGTAGCCTGCCAGGCTCCTCTGTCCATGGAATTCTCCAGGCAAGAATAGTGGCGTGGGGAGCCTTTCCCTTCTCCAGGGGATCTTTCTGACCCAGGGATTGAACCAACGTCTCTCACATTGCATGCAGATTCTTTATCATCTGAGCCACCAGAGAAGCCCCATTATGTTCAACAGTCCCCTAGGACTAAGATGGCTAAATACTAACAGAGAATGCTAAGAGCTATATCCTCTGATAGTATAGATATTGTACAGCTGTTTAAAAGTGGAGATGAGAGTATTTTCAGTTATCATATTGCTGTTCATCTTATCTTCGTCTATCCTGAGACGATGAGGTGTATAAGACAAATAACTAATCGTTAAGATATTTAGGTCTGTCATCTTTTTCGTCCCTGAGAACAATTCTATCATCTCCTTTTATCTCTGGTTCCTTGAGAATCAGGATTTTTGATATGGAAGAAAAAAGATACTAAAGTAATAGAGAAGAGGTTAAGTAAAAGCTTGGTGTTTTCATAACTGAATTGGAACTTTCATTATAAACACATGAGGTACTTGATCTTATTTTATCCTTGGATATGTCCACGCAAAATTCTTTGCAATGACCTACAATCTAACACCCTCCACAATCTAACACCCAGATTGTGGTCTTGCAATACCATGTTTCACTACAAGAGACTCTGTCTCCTTGGAGAAATGACTGGTTCTGGGTATAAGGCAGAAAATGAATAAGATGACTCTTGGAACCCCTTGCCACACCAGATGGCAAGCAAGCTATCAGACACTACTTGGGACGTGTCTAAAAGAGTTGGAGTCAACCTGAAGAGGTAGAATCTTTTGAGTGCATAATGATAACTACACGGATTGAAGTATATTAAATACGTTTATATCCATGGTTTCACAAAAATATGATAAGTAATTACTCCTTTTGGAGGATGATAGAAAGTCAAATCATTATCTTGAAAACTGGCAAGTATAGCTGAAGAACCAAATATTTATCCCTCTTTTCCTGTATGAATTATATCACAGTACAACCAAATAGTGGGTGTGGAGAAGTGTCTCTTTATGAAAATATTCTAATGAATAAATCAAATATTTATAGACTAGAATGTCACAATTTGCTATAGGTATTAAATGTTAACAGTTTCTAAAATCAGGAAAAGAATGACAATCATATGCTATGTGCCTCCATAGTCTTCAAAAATACCACCTATATATATTTGCCAAGGGGATGGAACCAGAATCTGACCTTGTCTCTGGATTCATCATTTAATTTTCAGGAAATATAGAGACCAGAAGAATAAATCGGGATAGTGGTTACTTATGGGGAGGAGAGGGTTTGTGATTGGGTTGGGACACACTAAAGGGCTTCCTGGGGTGACTGGTAAAGTTCTTTTCAGAACCTTGGAGACCTTTGTTTTATAATAATTCAGTAAGCCATACATTTAAATTGTGTGGTTTTCTACATTAGTGTTTTATTTTATAGTAAAATTAAAGAGGAGATGAAGAAAAAGAAAAAATATAAAACCACCCCAAAATTAAGTGAATTTTTCCATTGCTGTTAGTTTGGGAAGGCTGTGTCTCACAGAGGTCACGGGTTGATTAGACATAGCAAACTTACTTCTAGGGGACTTTGGGTTAAGTGTCCTCCAATTTATTGTAACCTTTCATGAACAGTAGGTTTATTTTTTTAAAAAATCAGTAAACAGAACAGCAATAAGCTTTGTCCCTATTCACCCAGAAGTGATGAGAAAATAGAGTTATATGTTTTCTCTAGCAAAAGCATAGCTTGATGTTACCTAAAACATCTTTGTACTTTATCAGGGCAATAAATTTCTATGAATCAGTTAGGCAGCATGACAAGATATATGACTCTGAATTGTTTATTTATGCTGCCTACTAAGTCCTATTATTTAGGTAGAATCTTTTAGACATGTTGATACTTGCATTTACAGGCACTTCAAGACATTTTCTTGCATACTGAAGATGATAAATGTTTGGTTTGTAAAATGTAAGTGAATAAATTACAGTAACATTAAATTGCACTATGAGTATTCAAACAGCTAAATCTAGACTGTGAACTTATATGCTGTTTATAGATTTAAAGCAGGAAGACCTTCATCAGGAATATCCTAGAATTCTGCCTTCTCTGTTAATTTCCTACATCCTCTCATGCCTTTAAATAAACTGATGACTCCAAAATGTATATCTGTAGCCCACACCTCTCCCTGAACTCCAGGTATATATTCCAGTAGCCTACGGAAAAGCTTTACTTGACAAATAGGCATCTCAAACTTATGTCCCAGAACAAATTCCTGATTTCCACATCCACAGAATTTTTCTACTCACAGTTTTCCTGTCTCAATAAATGTCTACTTCCCTCTTCTACTCACCATAGTCCCAGATCTTGGGGTCATCCTTGGTACCCGTCTTTTGTATCCCACGGCCAATCCATTGTCAAATCCTTCCAACTCTACTTTCAAAATATATTCAGAAATTTGTTTCTTATGACATGCACCATTACCACTGTGGATCAAGCTGCCATTTTCTTTATTTCAATATGAATTCAAACATGTAAAAATTGCCAAAATGGTTATAAAGAGCTACTGCACACTGATTATCCAGATTTACCAATGTTACACATTTTTCTTCAATTCCTTTATATTTCACTCATTTCCCTTTTCTTGCCTCTCTCAAACACATAAACATAATGCAAACACACACACTCTATATTTGTAATTTATTCTGAAATGTAATCATTTGATTGTTTCTACCTGGTTTTTCTGCGTTAATTCAGTTCAGTTCTGTTCAGTCACACAGTCGTGTCCAACTCTTTGTGACCCTATGAATTGCAGCACGCCAGGCCTCCCTGTCCATCACCAACTCCCGGAGTTCACTCAGACTCACGTCCATCGAGTCAGTGATGCCATCCAGCCATCTCATCCTCTATTGTCCCCTTTTCCTCCCTCCTTCAGTTTTTCCCAGCATCAGGGTCTTTTCAAGTGAGTCATTTCTTTGCATCAGGTGGCCAAAGTACTGGAGTGTCAGCTTCAGTATCAGTCCTTCCAATGAATATTCAGGACTGATTTCCTTTAGGATGGACTGGTTGGATCTGCTTGTAGTCCAAGGGACTCTCAAGAGTCTTCTCCAACACCACAGTTCAAAAGCATCAATTCTTCAGTGCTCAGCTTTCTTTAAAGTCCAACTCTCATGTCCATACATGACCACTGGAAAAACCATAGCCTTGACTAGACAGAACTTTTTTGGCAAAGTAATGTCTCTACTTTTTAATATGCTGTCTTGGTTGGTCATTAACTTTCCCTCCAAGGAGTAAGCGACTTTTAATTTCAAGGCTGCAGTCACCATCTGCAGTGATTTTGGAGCCCCCCAAAATAAAATCTGTCACTGTTTCATCATCTATTTGCCATGAAGTGATGGGACCGGATGGTATGATCTTCGTTTTCTGAATGTTGAGTTTTAAGCCAACTTTTTCACTCTCCTCTTTCACTTTCATCAAGAGGCTCTTTAGTTCTTCCTTTCTTCACTTTCTTTGCTTTTTGCCATAAGGGTGGCGTCATCTGCATATCTGAGGTTATTGATATTTCTCCTGGCAGTCTTGATTCTTGTGCTTCATCTAATCCAGCGTTTCTCATGATGTACTCTGCCTATAACTTAATTAAGGAGGGTGACACTATACAGCTTCGACATACTCCTTTCCCTGTTTAGAACCAGTCTGTTGTTCCATGTCCAATTCTAAATGTTACTTCCTGACCTGCATACAGATTTCTTAAGAGGCAGGTCAGGTGGTCTAGTATTCATATCCCTTGAAGAATTTTCCACAGTTTGTGGTGATCCACACAGTCAAAGGCTTTGGCATATTCAATAAAGAAGAAACAGATGTTTTTCTGGAAATCTCTTGCTTTTTCAATAATCCAGTGGATATTGGCAATTTAATCGCTGGTTCCTGTGCCTTTTCTAAAACCAGCTTGAACATCTGGAAGTTCACGGTTCATGTATTGCTGAAGCCTGGCTTGGAGAATTTTGAGCATGACTTTACTAGCGTGTGAGATGAATGCAATTGTGTAGTAGTTTGAGCATTCTCTGGCATTACCTTTCTTTGGAATTAGAATAAAAACTGACCTTTTCCAGTCCTGTGGGCACTGCTGAGTTTTCCAAATTTGCTGACATATTGAGTGCAGCACTTTCACAGCATCATCTTTTAGGATTTTGAAATAGGATCTTGAAGGTCACAGACTCTTTTTTTTCTGCTATTCCAGTCTATAGGTAAGCCTATCTAGTGACCATCTGTGACAGTCACAGATTTCATTTGTGATATGCTTTTCAGTCTAGAACTTTATAATCTTTTTCATAGTTCTCATTTTTACTGTTGAGATTCACCAAGAGTAATGGCTACTTTTCCTTTAAATCATTGAATAACAGCTGCTTTAAAGGTCTTCTTCATTAATTCCACTATCGGATCATCTTGGGCATCTATTGATTGTTTTTATTCTTGACCTTGTGTCACATTTTTCTCTTCCTTTACATGTCTAGTAATTAGGATTTCAAGCTGAACATTGTGGATTATATATCTTGGAGAATCTTGGATTTTGTTATCCAGTTATTTTATAATTTACTTAGCTAAACTTAAACTCCAAACTCTGCCTCCCCTTCTGTGAGCAATAGTTAAAATTTCTGATCAGTTCTTATAGTCTTCTTCCTATTGTTTTCCTCTGAACTTTTTTACCCCATATGTTTGTAGTCCAGAATTCCAGCAAGAAGTTGAATGGAATTTATATGCAGAATTTTGGGATCCCCGTGCCGTGGCATCTTTTTTTTTCCTGAGATTTCTTTGCTCAATTTCCAGCTGCTCTCATAGCCTCTAAATTCTGTCTGATTCTTCAGACCAGTAAGACTGCTTTCTGAGTGAGTTCTAGCTGCCCTGTGTTACATGGACTGGAGCTTGCTGTCCAGTGAAAACCCACAATCTACTTAGTGTGATTCCTTTCTTAAAAGGGTTGTATTCTCTCCAGTTTCCCCCTGCTTCTGATCAATTGACAGTGCCCTAAAATTCTTTGAAAACCTTTTATTTAGAGTTTATAACTATTATCTGTGAGAGGTTTAATCAATACATGTTCCTCTGCTATTCTCGGAACCAGAACCTGCCATCATTTCTTACCTAGAGTATAGCAATGGCCATCTCATGGGCCTCCTTGCCCCAACTATTACCCTTTCAGCCTGTTTTCTTTTGAGAAGTCTAAAGTATCCCTTTAACATTGAAGTCATCTCATTTCACTTTCATGGTCAGAACCCTCTATTTATTTCTTACCTCATTCAAGTAAAAGCAAAATTCTCTGCAATGACCTACAAAGCCCTCTACTATCTGGCCTCTCATTGTCTCTCTATCTCATGTTCTGCTCCAGGAACACTTGCCTCCTTGCTGTGCTCAGTTCAGTTCAGTCTCTCAGTTGTGTCCAACTCTTTGCAGCCCCATGAATCGCAACATGCCAGGCCTACCTGTCCATCACGAACTCCCAGAGTTCACTCAGACTCACGTCCATCGAGTCAGTGATGCCATCCAGCCATCTTATCCTCTGTCGTCCCCTCCTCCTGTCCCCAACCCCTCCCAGCATCAGAGTCTTTTCCAATGAGTCAAGTCTTCGCATGAGGTGGCCAAAGTACTGGACTTTCAGCTTCAACATCAGTCCTTCCAAAGAATACCCAGGGCTGATCTCCTTTAGAATGGATAGGTTGGATCTCCTTGCAAGGGACTCTCAAGAGTCTTTTCCAATACCACAGTTCAAAAGCATCAATTCTTCAGGGCTCAGCTTTCTTTATAGTCCAACTCTCACATCCATACATGACCACTGGAAAAACCATAGCCTTGACTAGGTGGACCCTTGTTGGCAAAGTAATGTCCCTGCTTTTGAATATGCTATCTAGGTTTGTCGTAACTTTTCTTCCAAGGAGTAAGCGTCTTTTAATTCATGGCTGCAGTCACCATCTGTAGTGATTTTGGAGCCCCCCAAAATAAAGTCTGACACTGTTTCCACTGTTTTCCCATCCATTTCCCATGAAGTGATGGGACCAGATGCCATAATCTTCGTTTTCTGAAGGTTGAGCTTTAAGCCAACTTTTTCACTCTCCTCTTTCACTTTCATCACGAGGCTTTTTAGTTCCTCTTCATTTTCTGCCATAAGGGTGGTGTCATCTGCATATCTGAGGTTATTGATATTTCTCCCGGCAATCTTGATTCCAGCTTGTGCTTCTTCCAGCCCAGCGTTTCTCATGATGTACTCTGCATTTAAGTTAAATAAGCAGGTGACAATATACAGTGTATATTGTATATGTACAATATGGGAGTATGTGCAATAAAGGAGTATGTATATTGACGTACTCCTTTTCCTATTTGGAACCAGTCTGTTGTTTCATGTGCTAGTACACAGTAAATACACTCCTATCTCAGGGCATTAGTCCTGGCTATACCCTCTGCCTCAAAGGCTGTTCCTTCAGGTATCCACCTTGCATATTCCTTCATTTCTTCTTTCAGGTCTGGTTCAAACATCACCTTCTCAGTGAGGCCCTGACCACTGAAGTAAGCATGCAGTCCCTTCCCTTCCCCTCTTTCCATTTCTTATCTGTTTTCCTTAGTATATTTTCTCCATAATACTTATCACCATCTAAAATATTTTCATTTTACCCTTTTGTTTATTTTCTACTTCTACTGGAAAAAAATGAGCTCCTCAAAGGCAAGAGTTTTTGTCTCTTCTGTTCATTGCTGCCTCCCCAATGTCAGAACAGTACCTAGTAGTTAAGAACTGCTCATTCGACATTGTTAAAAGGAGACCGAATAAGTTGGGATCATCCTCCTTTGCAGGTAGGTCTTTACTTAAACATATTTACTGATGAAGTTTGATTTCTCCTAACTAGGGATTAGGTGATATGGTAGGTCTACCAACCTCTTACTGTAAGACAAACCTATGTTCTTTCAGTTCCGGATATGAAGAACAGCAATAATGCACAGCATTTTACCTAAAGACCTGTCTAAACTTTTAATTTGTATGGTAGTTTAGACTCAGTGTAATACAAAACTCAAAGGCTTTGGTGTTGGACAAAAGCACTCTGGGCTACTTAGCACCTCTGAGCCTCAGTTTTCTTACCTGGAAGTGGGATAATGGCCTTTGCCTAGATTTGTTAGTTGAGATTAGGTGAGTCTGAGTGACAGAAAAATCCAAAATAATGAAGAATCAAACAAGGTAAAAGTTAATTTCTCTCTCATATATAGTCTGGAGGTTGGTCCAGAGCAGGTATAGCACTCCATGCCGTTAAGGACTCATTTCATCATGTGACTCTGTCCATAATAGCCTGAAGTTACAGGGTGGCTGCTCCTGCTCCAGCTTCTGTATCTACTCTCCAGCTAACTGCAAGAAGAGAAGAAGCAGAGTCTCAAAGTCTACCACAACACATTTATCCCAATAATCAGAATGTAGATAAATACACATATAATGTAGTGTTTATTTTGGAGGCTATCAGGCCACTTGAAAAATGCTATTAACCATGGCAAAAGGGAAGAATGAATGCTACAGGGCAAATGGTAGCCTGCCATTCTAGCTAATTGTAAAGATTAAATGATTCCCAAGAATCATGATATCTTGAAAGCACTTAAACTATTAACTATCTTCTCCCTTTTCTGCACTAAGTCATCTCTTGGCCTTTCCGTTTTAAGAAAATGAACATTCTTTAATCCTTTTCTTCTGGTTCTTGTTTATTACACATTACTTTTTTGTAATCAGTAGTTGCTTTATTTTTGAAGTATAGTTGATTTACAACATTATATTAGTTTCAATTATATGATTTCTTGCACAATTCTGCTGTAGTTTTCTAAGCCTCCTCCAACTCTCACAGGCAGAGATGAAATCTAATCAAACCAATCTAAATAGAGCTATTCCAGCTCACGTTAAGCCACTGTTGCCCATTCTTGGTCGGATCTGTCGTCCCTATGCGTGCATGCTGAATTGTTTCAGTCGTGTTCAACTCTTCACAACCCCATAGATTGTAGCCCGCCAGGCTCCTTTGTCCATGGGATTCTCCAGCAAGAATACTGGAATGGGTTGCATGCCCTCCCTCCTGGAGATCTTCCCCACCAAGGGATCGAACCCGTGTCTCTTATGTCTCCAGCATTGGCAGATGGGTTCTTTAACACTAGCACCACCTCATCCTGATAGCAGTTTCTTAACAACAAATCTGTCTTGATTGCTGGTTTTCAAGAGGTATCCTTCAGATCCTCAGAATTCCTTGGAATCAGATGTAGTAAGACAGAGTTACAGTATTTTATTTGTGTTTGTTCTTATGCCTTTAGCTCTCTTCTCAGTACTCTATGTAAACTGAAGTTCTAAGGGGTAACTCTCCACCTCTAAATGATCAATGCTTTTATTTCAAGTAAAGGAAATCTTCCTTCAAATAAAATCTTATAAATACACCCGAAAAGACTGAAGCACAACTGTACTGATTGAAGCAAGACTGGGGCCATAGGCAAGTAACTGGTCAAGATCATCTCTTAACTCATTGAAAATCAGTTAGTAGAGGATGAATGGTACTGATTATGAAAAGGAGTTTGGAAGGAAGTGAATATTCTTATTCACCTTGGTAACTCTGGCTATAAACTGAGGCCTGGTTGCCTACCATCTCAACCCAATCCATGATAGGCCATGCCAATACTTCCCTTGGACTCTGTCACAAAAAGAAGCAGAACTAATGATTTAAAATGTCCCCACTTGGTCATGGTGTATGATCTTTTTAATGTGTTTTTGGATTCTGATTGCTAGAATTTTGTTGAGGATTTTTGCATCTATGTTCATCAGTGATACTGGCCTGTAGTGAGAAGACTCTTGAGAGTCCCTTGGACTGCAAGGAGATCCAACCAGTCCATTCTGAAGACCAACCCTGGGATTTCTTTGGAAGGAATGATGCTAAAGCTGAAACTCCAGTACTTTGGCTACCTCATGCAGAGTTGACTCACTGGAAAAGACTCTGATGCTGGGAGGGACTGGGGGCAGCAGGAGAAGGGGATGACGGAGGATGAGATGGCTGGATGGCATCACGGACTCGATGGATGTGAGTCTGAGTGAACTCCGGGTGTTGGTGATGAACAGGGAGGCCTGGCGTGCTGCGATTTACGGGGTTGCAAAGAGTCGGACATGACTGAGCGACTGAACTGAACTGAACTGAACTGAACTTTCTTTTTTTGTGGCATCTTTGTCAGGTTTTGGTATTAGGGTGATGGTGGCCTCATAGAATGAGTTGGGAAGTTTACCTTCCTCTGCAATTTTCTGGAAGAGTTTGAGTAGGATAGGTGTTAGCTCTTCTCGAAATTTTTGGTAGAATTCAGCTGTGAAGCCGTCTGGACCTGGGCTTTTGTTTGCTGGAAGATTTCTGATTACAGTTTCAATTTCCATGCTTGTGACAGGTCTGTTAAGATTTTCTATTTTCTTCCTGGTTCAGTTTTGGAGAATTGTACTTTTCTAAGAATTTGTCCATTTCTTCCACGTTGTCCATTTTATTGGCATATAATTGCTGATAGTAGTATGATCCTTTGTATTTCTGTGTTGTCTGTTGTGATCTCTCCATTTTCATTTCTAATTTTATTGATTTGATTTTTCTCCCTTTGTTTCTTGATGAGTCTGGCTAATGGCTTGTCAATTTTATTTATCCTTTCAAAGAACCAGCTTTTGGCTTTGTTGATTTTTGCTATGGTCTCTTTTGTTTCTTTTGCATTTATTTCTGCCCTAATTTTTAAGATTTCTTCCCTTCTACTAACTCTGGGGTTCTCCATTTCTTCCTTTTCTAGTTGCTTTAGGTGTCCAGTTGGGTTATTTATTTGACTTTTTTCTTGTTTCTTGAGGTATGCCTGTATTGCTATGAACTTTCCCCTTAGCACTGCTTTTACAATGTCCCACAAGTTTTGGGTTGCTGTGTTTTCATTTTTATTCATTTCTATGCATATTTTGATTTCTTTTTTGATTTATTCTGTGATTTGTTGGTTATTCAGCAGCGTGTTGTTCAGCCTCCATATGTTGGCATTTTTAATAGTTTTTCTCCTGTAATTGAGATCTATTCTTACTGCATTGTGGTCAGAAAAGATGCTTGGAGTGATTTCAATTTTTTTGAATTTACCAAGGCTAGATTTATGGCCCAGGATATGATCTATCCTGGAGAAGGTTCTGTGTGCACTTGAGAAAAAGGTGAAATTCATTGTTTTGGGGTGAAATGTCCTATAGATATCAATTAGGTCTAACTGGTCTATTGTATCATTTAAAGTTTGTGTTTCCTTGTTAATTTTCTGTTTAGTTGATCTTTCCATAGGTGTGAGAGGGCATCAAAGTCTCCCACTATTATTTTGTTATTGTTAATTTCCCCTTTCATACTTGTTAGCATTTGTCTTACATATTGTGGTGCTCCTATGTTGGGTGCATAACTGTTATATATTCTTCTTGGATTGATCCTTTAATCATTATGTAGTGGGCTTTATCCCAGGGATGCAAGGATTCTTCAGTATCTGTAAATCAATCAATGTAATACACCACATTAACAAATTGAAAAATAAAAGCCATATGATTATCTCAATAGATGCAGAGAAAGCCTTTGACAAAATTCAACATCCATTTATGATAAAAACTCTCCAGAAAGCAGGAATAGAAGGAACATACCTGAACATAATAAAAGCTATATATGACAAACCCACAGCAAACATTATCCTCAATGGTGAAAAATTGAAAGCATTTCCCCTAAAATCAGGAACAAGACAAGGGTGCCCACTTTCATCATTACCATTCAACATAGTTCTGGAAGTTTTGGCCACAGCAATCGGAGCAGAAAAAGAAATAAAAGGAATCCAAATTGGAAAAGAAGAAGTAAAACTCTCACTGTTTGCAGATGACATGATCCTCTACATAGAAAACCCTAAAGACTCCACCAGAAAATTACTAGAGCTAATCAATGAATATAGTCAAGTTGCAGGATATAAAATCAACAGAAATCTCTTGCATTCCTATACACTAATAATGAGAAAATAGAGAAATTAAGGAAACAATTCCATTCACCATTGCAATGAAAAGAATAAAATACTTAGGAATATATCTACCTAAAGAAACTAAAGACCTATATATAGAAAACTATAAAACACTGGTGAAAGAAATCAAAGAGAACACTAATAGATGGAGAAATATACCATGTTCATGGATCAGAAGAATCAATATAGTGAAAATGAGTATATTATCCAAAGCAATCTATAGATTCAATGCAATCCCTATCAAGCTACCAATGGTATTTTTCACAGAGCTAGAACAAATAATTTCACAATTTGTATGGAAATACAAAAAACCTCGAATAGCCAAAGCAATCTTGAGAAAGAAGAATGGAACTGGAGGAATCAACTTGCCTGACTTCAGGCTCTACTACAAAGCCACAGTCATCAAGACAGTATGGTACTGGCACAAAGACAGAAATATAGATCAATGGAACAAAATAGAAAGCCCAGAGAAAAGTCCACATGCCCATGGACACCTTATCTTTGACAAAGAAGGCAAGAATATACAATGGATTAAAGACAATCTCTTTAACAAGTGGTGCTGGGAAAACTAGACAACCACTTGTAAAAGAATGAAACTAGAACACTTTCTAACACCATACACAAAAATAAACTCAAAATGGATTAAAGATCTAAATGTAAGACCAGAAACTATAAAACTCCTAGAGGACACTCTCCGACATACATCACAGCAGGATCCTCTATGACCCACCTCCCAGAATATTAGAAATAAAAGCAAAAATAAACAAATGGGACCTAATTAAACTTAAAAGCTTCTGCACAACAAAGGAAACTATAAACAAGGTGAAAAGACAGCCTTCACAATGGGAGAAAAAAATAGCAAATGAAACAACTGACAAACAACTAATCTCAAAAATATATAAGCAACTCCTGCAGCTCAATTCTAGAAAGATAAACGACCCGATCAAAAAATGGGCCAAAGAACTAAATAGACATTTCTCCAAAGAAGACATACAGATGGCTAACAAACACATGAAAAGATGCTCAACATCACTCATTATCAGAGAAATGCAAATCAAAACCACAATGAGGTACCATTTCACGCCAGTCAGAATGGTTGCAATCCAAAAGTCTACAAGCAATAAATGCTGGAGAGGGTGTGGAGAAAAGGGAACCCTCTTACACTGTTGGTGGGAATGCAAACTAGCATAGTCACTATGGAGAACAGTGTGGAGATTCCTTTAAAAACTGGAAATAGAACTGCCTTATGACCCAGCAATCCCACTGCTGGGCATACACATCGAGGAAACCAGAATGGAAAGAGACACGTGTACCCCAGTGTTCATCACAGCACTTTTTATAATAGCCAGGACATGGAAACAACCTAGATGTCCATCAGCAGATGAATGGATAAGAAAACTGTGCTACATATACACAATGGAGTATTAGCCATTAAAATGAATACATTTGAATCAGTTCTAATGAGGTGGATGAAACTGGAGTCTATTATACAGAGTGAAATAAGTCAGAAAGAAAAACACCAATACAGTATACTAACGCATAGACACAGATGTATAGAACAGTCTTTTGGACTCTGTGGGAGAGGGTGAGGTGGGATGATTTGGGAGAATGACATTGAAACATATATAATATCATATATGAAATGAATAGCCAGTCCAGGTTCGATGCATGATACTGGATGCTTGGGGCTGGTGCACTGAGATGACCCAGAGGGATGGTATGTGGAGGGAGGAGGGAGGGGGGTTCAGGATGGGGAACACGTGTATACCTGTGGCAGATTCATGTTGATGTATGGCAAAACCAATGCAATATTGTAAAGTAATTAACCTCCAATTAAAATAAATAAATTTATTTATTGAAAAAATGTCCCGAAACTGATCCACAAATTATAAATAAAAGATAAACATACAAACTCTCATCAGGCTTTCAGTGTGCTGGGAGCCCAAGGGCAGAGAGGGCAGAGTGGGGTGAGGAGAATGAGATCTGTGAGCTCCCCACCCCAGAACAAATAATAAATCGATCTGATTTCCCAACCATTTCCTTTCCTGCACCCCAACATAGCACTGCCTTTTGCTCTTCATTTTTCTCACTACCATCTTCTGCATTAGACCTTCTAGTTCCTAGACTCTCCCTGAGTTCTCAAAAGCTGTCTTTCCTGTGTTTTTTCAAAAATGTTGTTCTGACTTTTGCTTGACATGCCTCCTTCTTGTTTATATGCTGAGAGCAGTGGTTCTCAAATGAGGGCAGTTTTCTCCCTCAGGGGACATTGGGCAAGGTCTGGAGATATTTTTGGTGGTGTCACTGGGGCAAGGGAGTGGGGTACCACTGGCATCTATTGGGTCAAGTTACAAATGCTCTAAACATCCCACTATAAACATCTTACTCTGTGTGGTGAGCCCCCACAACAAGGATTGGTCTGGCCCCAGATGTCAGCAGTGTCAAAGCTAAGAAGCCCTAGCTAATGCATATATTCTCTACAAGGACAGTAAACTCAATTTTACAATGGCTCAAACCTACCTGACAAAATCTTATTCCTTAGTTACTTAGTGTTTAATTTCCTAGGAGAGGGGTAGCAATTAATGTCTTCAAAGGATCCTTATGAGAAAAACAATGGAAAAGAGTTGAGAAACACTTAGCCTAATGTTGGGAATCTTTCAAGGTGAAGAATCAGTGCATCAAGCCTTTACACAAAGCACAGAGTTGCAATTCAGCAGAAGCTGGTTCCTGGCATTGATACATAGCAACCTCCTAGAATTAAACGTGAGTCTAAGATAGATGGGTCCTGATTTTCCTGGCAAGAAGGGCAGGCAGGCCAACCATCAGTGATCCAATCCTTCTTTGAGAAAAGCACATATTCTTTCAGATGCCCCAAAGGCATCTGAAAATGTTTTAGGCCAGTAATTTACTTAATGACACCCAGTGACCTAGAAGAATTAATGTGCCTTTAAATGATGAGTTTTTATGGCTTCCTTGAAGGCCCTAATTTATTCGGTAGTTGAACTCTGTAATGTAGGAAACACAGGCAAGAGTTTTAAGAACATCCCATTCCCACCACTGAAAAAACACTGCTCATTTGAGTTAGCATATTTCTTTTTGCTTAAAGGTATTGCAACTATTAAAAAGGCTTGAAATCACATTCCTTCTCTGAAGGTCAAAAGCAAGCATATCTTGCTGAGACATTTTTTTTTTTCCTTGCCCAGGGTATTAGAAATGCTATAAAAATGACTCATATATATAATTCCAGACTCTGGGCCAATAAATTCTGTTTCCTCTAGCCAGTTACTATTTTTTTATTATTAATACAAATTTTTATCAGACCTGTTGAAACCCTTGCGATATTACACTTTTACTAAGATAAAAATAGAAGATATGTGAAATTCAGCAGACTGTCACTCTGATACTCTTTCTTTCAAGGCTGTTTGTTTTCTCCAAGCTCTTGTACCTTGTACTTGGGAGCAGTTCCAGAAGATGGTTTGCTCAAGAAGAGGAGACTCCAGGGAACTTCCGAGGGTGGAGCCCACAGCAGCGGCTGGACTAGGATAGGTGAGGAGGCAAAACTACTTTTCATATCAGAAAATACTCTCTCCACTTTTGAGGACAAAGTCTGGGGCTTTGTTGATCAGAGTAATTAAGTCGAGGTCAGTCCAGGAATGTGGCCTTCTTGGTGGACACAGCTGCAGAAGACTCTGGGAAGAAAGGCTTCTTGCTTCCTGTAACTGTGGGTTGTTCCGCTGGGACTTCCTGTCACAGGCAGTCCTGAGGGCGCCAACCATTCCCCCCACCCCCCAGGTTTTTCCGCCTACCAGTTTCTCTCATCTTTAAACAAAAGAATAAGGGGGAGAATGAGCTCATTGAAATTGATGCCAAAAAGATATTTTACAGCAAAACTACTTTATAAATGAATTCACATGTCTCAAAACATTTTTTTACTAAGTAATTTTAGTTATAGCTTAAAAAATAAAATTAGGAATAGGAAAGAGAGGAAGGCCTTTATGAAGCCAAAATAGAAGTCTTATTGGATTCAGTTTCTAAATTAGAGTCCCTGGGTTCAGCACTTACTGTGACAATATAGGACAGAACCATTGAGTTTACGCGCACTCAGTATTTTCATTTTAAACCTGGTCTGGCGTACCAACCGAGGAAATTATCTTGGCACCATGAAAGCTTGCATTTTGGAGTCCTTTGAGAATGATTTAATTGAGTTTATGGTACTTTATATTTTTAACTTTAGTGTCACAATCATCAGTGTTTATTTAATAGTACATAGAATGTGTATTGTTTTTGTTAAGCAAACAAATGATCTAAGGACCTAGAATAACCATTCCACAAGCCAAATGCAATGGCTTGAATAAAATGAACATACAATTTTGTAGGCTCAGCCCTCTCACTTCCAAGTCAAGTGCAATGATGAGAAATTTAATGTTTTATATGGATCGTACATAAAAAGAACTGTTCTGGCACCAAGTCTTGAAGCTGCTGATAATAATACCTCAAGGATGTGTGCATGTCACCGGTTTTCAAATACTTTCTTCACATATATTACCTCATTTGATTTTCTCAGCCATCCATCAGGTGGGCCTGGCACACATGTAGTAGATATGGATCCCACTGTCTAGAAACCCATTAACTTCTGACTCTGGGTTGGTGGCAGCCAACTTTTGTGGCTCTGCTAGCACTCAATTTCCAAAACACACCCCTTCCAGGTAGTAGAATCACAAGCACACCTTCACTGAGCAAGTCACAAAAAGCGTCTTCATTCAGGTAAAGAGCTTGGGGCTCAGAGAACACATAGATTTCAGCCAGCCTGCATCCCCACCCCTCAGCTCAAGCACTTTTCTGTAAGCCACCAATACATGCATGTGCAGTAGTCCTGATAACCTTCATCTTTCCTGGGCCTCTCCCCCATCCCATGTGGATAGGTGGATGCTTTGAATTTCTAAGACCTCAGGAAGGAGAGATGGGAGAGCAGAGGAGCAACTCTGGTTGCCACTGTGCTTTCCATTGCTTTTATATGCATCTCACCTGCAGGGCTGGAGCCTCGCTGCTGTTTCTATTACATATTTGGAGCATGGGAACCCTTGCTCAGAAGCCTGTGATCCCTTCCCAGGATTCACCATGCAGCCATTTCCCCATAGAACTTCTGCAGAGAGCAGCCTCAGCTTGTGGTTCTCTCTCAGAGCTCACTTCTGTCTCCATTGCTCATTCTCTTTTGTCTTCTCTCTCACTTTGTCTTCTTCCTCTCCATAAGCTGGCCAAGAGGTCCTCTCTGAGTCTGGCGAAAGAGAGGAAGAGGAGAGAAGGGTTTTTGTAAGATAAAGTCAGATCTTTCTCTAAGCTACTTCTGATCTGGTGATAGAATTAACATCAAGATAACCCTGTATGTCAGCCCTGCACTCAGGCCCCATCCCAGGGGCCCCTGCTCCTTAGTGAGAGGAAATGCTGGCATCTAGTCGAGGTCACATGTAGAATCTCACCCAAGGTGCTGGAAGACAACATGCTGTCTGTTGCCCAGAAATGCTGCTCTGGCTTGACAGCCAGCAGGGCTTCCCTGGACCCATGCAGGTAGTAAGGGAACCCCTTCCCCTCCTGCAGGGGAACCAGGCTGTGGGAGGTTTGGGACATCCAGACAGCATGGTGCAGGGTCACCTTCTCCTGTCCTACCCCCAGCACCTTGGCCAGACAAAGGTACTTATGGATCCCCGTGTTCAGCTACTTGGTCTTTTTATTATCTGCTCTGGAGAAGGAAATGGCAACCCACTCCAGTACTCTTGCCTGGAAAATCCCATGGACTGAGAAGCCTGGTAGGCTACAGTCCATAGGGTCACAAAGAGTCGGACACGACTGAGTGACTTCACTTTCTCTCCTTCTACAAGCCTACCCAGAGACCATGAGAATAGGGCTGACTTCCGGACCTCCTTGAAAAGAAGGAAGGAAAAAGGAAAGGATATAAAGTGGGGAAAATTATCTATCCACAATTACTATTTTTGTTTTAATGGAAAATAAACTACCGTGAAGGATAGAACCTTCACAGACCTAGGCCAGACTCTTTTACATCATAGTATGATAAATTGAGTCAGGTATCAAAATAATTCCAAAGGCAAAGAATGAGCCAAGGTTGCTTATGTTTTGAATTGACTATTAGATCCATGTGGTAGGGGATAAGAATTGAGTTGCTCCATTTTTTTGTTTTGTGCTCCACTGGGTGAAAGATCTCTTGGGAGTAAAGGAGTCCAGCCCTTGATGAGATCTCAGACAGGCTGTCAGGCAGAGAGATTCTCTGGGAAGACCAAAACTAGCCAGCTAACCTGGTTGTGTAAACCTTGCTCCCTCACTGTGCTTTCCCATATGTTGAACACATTGAAAAGCATGATATTCTTGAAAGAGCCGCTTTGATGTTCTATTTTTCTTAATGGAGAGAGTGATGTATGCTTTGGATTTCTTAGGAAAGCTTAGAATCTGGGTAGGGATTGGGGGAGTAGTGGTGGTGATGGTGGTGGGAGGGGACAGGAAAGTGACATCTTCAAAGAAAAAGCACCACTATGGAGGCAAGGTGGGGGTGGAGGCGGGTGAAGGTTGAACAGAATTAACCAGGACAAGAGTTTAAGGGAGAGAGAAAAAAATAAAAGAATAAGCATATGAAAGGCCTGTAGGTGAGAAGACATGGCTTGTTGAAAGAACTGAAAGTATTTTGTTTTCCTGGAGCAGAAAATGCATGGACAGGATAAGGAAAATGGCATGGGGGAAAATTTGTTGTTGTTGTTGTTGAGTTGCTCAGTTGTGTCCAACTCTTTGTGACCCCATGGACTGCAGCATGCCAGGCTTCCCTGTTCTTCACCATCTCTCAGAGTTTGCTCAGACTCCTGTGCATTGAGTTGGTGATGCCATCCAACCATCTCGTCCTCTTAAAATTGGAAAATTAAGGAAGAGAAGTTACCAGAGGTGAAATTGACTGTATATAGCAAAAAAACCAAATAACAGTGGCTAAAATAAGATAAGCAGTTGTTTTTCTCATGGAACAAGTAAGAAGTGGGTGATGTTCTTTGGGTGATGCTCTTTGGGTGACTTGTAATCATCAAGGCCAAGATCTCAATATGCCTCTTGTCCCTTTTTCATGGCTCTAGCCCGCACTTCCACTTTTCAGGAAAAAAGGCAAAAATAGTTCATATTTATTGAATCTGACCTTTAAAAGTTTTTCTGGAAGCCCCTCTCCAAAACTTCAACTTAGTCTAATTATGTAGAACTATCCAGACATCACAGAAGAAGACATCACAGATATCTTCCAGACATCACAGAAAAATGTTGGGATTCGCTTTCAATGGATATATTTGATTCATATTTTCAATTTTTTGAACTAATCACTGTGGCCAGTGCACTGGTTGGCCAAATCCAAGTCCTTGTTTTGTTATTCCTGAACTATAGCAGGAATTTCTTTTGAATTACATCCTGCCAGGCCCCTGTTCAAGAGACTTCAAAGACTTTCCATGACCTGGAGGCCAGCATTCAAGACTCTACTCCAGTGTGCCATCAATTAAATTCAACAAAAATATTTTGGGTAGCTACCCCAGGTAGATAGCCTAGACTAGTCCATGCTGTTAAATGAGCACAATGATTTCCATGTCCATGCCTAATCCCCCGCTTCCCTCAGTCATCCTGTGCATCTCATTTCCTTGAATCCACTGTGTCTTTCAGAACTTTGCTCAAGTCCATCCAGGACATTAACTTATGAGGGTTCCCTCCTCCTTTTAATTCACAAAACTCATTGTCCAACATCAATGACAATTAGAAATGTCACTTGGTTTTTATAATGTTATTGAGCACTTGTCCTAAGTTTCCATATAACCATGTCCTATCCCATGTTTACATTTTCTACATATAAAAAAACCTTCAGATATGTTGAATGTTGAAGGAAGAAAACCAGAGAACGAATGAAAGATTACAACTTGACTGCTCCAAAAGCATGCATTGCAGTTTTAAGATCATTATGAAGCTTTCTAGAGTAGAATTTGTCCCTTGACCTCAGAACTATGTGACCAGATTTCCATTGAGAATGAATCCAGATACCCTGTGGGGACTTAATCTGTTACATCTCCAGATTCTTCCACATATTTATTATGAATACTTTCTTCTGTAGCTAGAGAAATTGATTTCACAGAGCCTCAAAATAAATTTTAGCCAGGTGTTGATAACATAGGAGACTCATCAAGTTAGTATCTGTCCAAACAAAAGAAGCATATGTAATTGCTGGAATTGTTTGAAATAAAAGAAATTCAGATTGTACAGTTACTGTTCAATTCTGATGCACAACAAGATATGTTCAGAAAAGTAACACTTGATTGCTAAGTATAACTATACCTAAATAGTAGTCAAATTTTCTAAGAAAGCCTCATAAAACTCTGGAGAGTTAATCTGGAACATAGCAAAAAATTCAAGTTAGGCTTATGTTGTGTCAGTAACCAATCCAGCTTTGCAGTGTGATTTTCAAAATACATAAAGGGGTCTTTGACTTTTCAGTAAAAGTGATGAACACTTAAAACTTATGACTTTATTTGATTTATCTATGGAAACAATGATTAAGTGCAAGGTGGGTGCATGAGGTTTGCTCTTTTGATAAGGCATTTGAAGAGGAATTAAAATTCTTTCCTAGGTCTACTGGCATTGAGTATATATATGAACGTGACTTTAAGTACAAAAAAATCGCAGTCATGAATAATGCCTGGAATAATCTTTTCAAAATAGAAAGTATTTTGCCTTCCTACTTCAGATAACTTTTGTTCAATAAGACTAGCCTACACACTAAAAATTAATGTCAAAATCTTTCATAATGTGAATTAATCTCAGCATCTGTAGCTTTTTCTCAAATTAGCTCTTTCTCAAATGAGACTCTTTTCCATCCTTTCTGCCTCTCTATAGCAGTTTGAGGCCCAGGATTACCAGGTCCTGATAGCAGCATAAAGTAGTGCAGACAACCCTAGGCCTCTCCCCTAGGGTCAGTGCTCACTTCCACTCCTGCTCTTTGCTTGCACAACTTGTGAATCCTGACTCTAGACTGATCACCTGTCTCATCACCACACCCCATGTCTACACGTGTGCCAGGAAACACTTATCCTCCTGCTTTAGCTAAATTCCCATTGATCTAACTTGGGGACATCAAGGAACACCCCCAAACATAAATTTTTAGCTAGACCCCTGATCAGAATTTGACCCAAGTCCCACTTCCCGATTCAACATCAAGTGGCTCTTGCATGCCACTTATCTAATGAAACCTTTCACTGTCTCTATTTTGCCTCCTAGTAAATTTGAAACAGAGTTGTCAAAAGCTTCTATGGAATTATTCTTATCCTATGAGATCAGGTCTAGGAATTGTTAGGTAAATTTTGAAATATTATTACAGTATAAAGTTTAAAGAATGATATGCATTTACCTTAGTCTATTTTAACCTAAAATATTTTAATGTACATTTACTCACCAACTTTTTGATAAAGTGCCAAGTTCTCTCTGGTTACTATTCTGAGTGGCCTTTCTTACATAAACCATTCCATTGTGTATTATCTATCATTTCTATTTCTGCTTTGTTTATTGTGGCGGGAGAGCTTAAAGATACTTTTAGATCTAAATTTTTATGATTCTTTCAATCATTTAAAGTTTTCTTCCCCATGCTTAAATTGATAGAAACTTTATTTTGTGTAGTGCTTTGCTTTTATCAAGTCTTTCCAAAGCTTTTGGCTTTGTTTTCACAGACACAACTCTCTTTACATACTCATATATCATTGATTTATACATATATATGATGTTATGTAGTTATATTCAAGAACAGGTTTTTTAAGTGGGTTTAGGAATAAATGCAACCAGCTCTCAGTAAGTATGCATCTCAACCAACAGGAGCAAAAATGAGAAAACAAGAGAGTCCTCTAGAAGCAGTGCGTGAGTATTCAAAGTGCTGTGGGCATCATTCAGTGTGTGCTAAAGAAGGAATGAAGATACACCAGCAATCAGATGAAAGCATCAATTGGACAATGGTGTAGAGCATCTCCCACTTTAGGCAACCTGAGAGAAAGAAAATCTTTCTCTCTTAGCTCTATATAGTCAGTCAGTCAGTCAGTTCAGTCACTCAGTCATGTCCGACTCTTTGAGATGCCATAGACTGCAGCATGCCAGGCTTCCCTGTCCTTCACCAATTCCTGGAGCTATATAGTAATACAGGGAAAGAATCTGACTGGGTCATATGTCTACCATGAGATGGATTACTGCTACCAGAGACATAGGGTTCTATGACAGCTCAACTTGTATCACATTTGGGAGTGAATGATTCTCCTGGAGTTGCCAGCATAACTGTCACAGCAGCCTGGAGTAAGTAACTAAATGGTAGACAAAGTGTGATCTAGTTAAAAGCAAGGCCTTGTGGTGGGAAGTGGTAATGGAAAATTCTTGTAAGGAGGCTACATTAAATGTGCAATATAAAATCCCTCTTCCTTCCTTTTACGATTGCTTAAAATTTCTTAAGAGTAAAGATTATGAGATGATGTTGACGATAATAATAACAAATGGCTAACAAAGATTGAATTACAATGATGTGCCAGGCACTGTTCCAAACACTATATGATTAGTACTTAATTTATCATCTCATGATCCCTAATCTCCACTGGGCCATCCCTAGTTTATTCCTACCTCCCAGAAAACTGTTTATAGCCTCATAGCTTTCCTCAATCTCTCCTCCTCTACATCTTTATTCAGTTGATGAATTTGCTTCTCATTTCACTGAGGAAAAAGAAGCTGTGCCAAGAGCTCCTACCACTTCACGTACATATCTACCTACCATGTACCATATTCTCTGCTTTCCCACTTATTTCCTCGTGTCAACCATCCACACCCCCATCTGCAGCCAACCCTTCCACTTGGGCACTGAATTCCATCCATCTTTTCTCTCACATGGAATGTCTTATCTCCTTTAATTATTTCTTCCCCCAGGGCCTCAATAATTGTCCCCTTTCCTCTCCCTATTTCTATTATCATACAAGACGGTCATTCCTCCCACGTTGAAAAAAAATCTCTAAAGTCTCTTTTGACCTCATATTTCATACTAGTTATGGCAAAATTCTCTTCTCTCCTCCCGGAGCACATCTCTTGGTAGAGTTATCTATACTTGTCTCCAATTTGTCTTTCTCTCCTGAACCCTCTGCAATGAAGCTTTTACTCCTATCATTCCATCAGTTATTATCTTGTTTATCAGCAGAATTGAGCAAAGTTGATCATTCTCTTCTCCTTGGAATTCTTCTCTTTGTTTCTAGAACAATCTTTAGTTTTATTCCTTCATCACAGACTACTCTTGCTTAGGCTCCTTTCCTAGTTGATCCGCGTCTTTCTAACCCCTAAATGTTGGAATACCTCGGTCTGAATTTCCTCATTATCTATACTCAAACCCTGGAAGATTTTGTGGATTTAAATATCTATATAAACTGATGGCTTTTCAGTGTATATATTCAACTTTGGTCTTTTCTCTAAATTATAGATAGATGCCTGTTTAACAGCTCCACTTGCCTGACAGTAGACATCTCAAACTCAATACAGTCAGTTCCGCTATAACACTTATTTTGAAATTGTGAATTTGTTCTAACATGATTGATATATTTGGGAATAATTTGAGCATAACACTAATTTTGCCTTTGCTTATGCGCAGTCTTGTCTGTGAGAAACACTAGGTGAATGAAGAAAAGGGCATCCAGTTGAGCGCACAGGAACATACAATATCTACCAGCTACCTCTATTCACATTGTGTGCTATTCCACAAGTTTGTATTTGACTGTTCTTCCACCTTCATGAACTTTTCTCTACTAGAAAACACTCAGTCAACAAACACTTAAGTATCCTAGATCAAAAATCCCAAGCCGTGCACACAAAGGAGAGGTAGTTAAGTACTGAGGAGAGGCTTGAAATAATAAAGTAGGGTTTTTTAAACTAGTGAATACAGGCAGTCTTTGCACAGCGCCATGTTAACTGAAACTTATGCAAATAGGAAGGGGCTGTGTGCTCCCTTTCTTGGTTCCTTAGTAACCGACACCTCTTACCAAGGACACAGTTTTGAAATGCCTGCATTTTTATTGACATGGTGTCATGCAGTCAAGAATGCTTGTATGTGACTTCTGCTGACCCATAGGTTGAGGGAATCCACACTGCAGACCCTGATAGACAATGCCATAAAAATGAGAGTTTAAAAGTCCATGGTTGGAACAACTTTGAGTACAGTGGAGTCAGTAAGAATAAGGCCTAAAGACACAGAAGGAATGGAAAGACATGGATTGAAGATCAAATAGTGAAAGGTGTTTGCTCAAATGCTATATTGTCAGTGGGGCCTTATCTGACCACATTATCTAGAATTTCACCTCAAGTCCTCAAATAATAGTGTTGTCTATCTGCCCTTTAAAATTCTTCTTTGTCAAAGTTAGTCACCACTAGACATAGTATCTAGTATTTCGCATATTTATTAGTTTATTTTCTGTCAGCAGGTGATAGTTTTAAAACATGACTGCAAATTCTTTGACATTTCTCTCATAGAGAGGTGAGGTTTCTGCCCCTCTCCCCAGAATCTTGGCAGGCATGGTGGGAATGACGTTATGTAACTTCTGAAGCAAGGTCATAAAAGGTCGTGCAGTCTGCTGTGTTCACTGGAACACTTGCTCTTGGAGCCTGACTACCCCAAGGCAGTCGAACTGTGTGGAAGCTCTGGCCAAAAGGAGAAGTCACTTGTCATGCTGGGAACAGTGTCAGCCAGGCTGAGTTAGAGTCATTTAGCCCACATGGCCAGAGTCTAGTGGGAAGATGAACGTACATGTAATCTCATTACATAGTTAAAATTCAGTGTGAAAGATGCTACAGTGAGATATTAGCAGAGAGCTGTGGGAACTAAAAGGAGAGAGTACCTAATGGGTGAAGGCTTAGCCAAGAGGTCCATCTGAGTTGTCCTGAAGGATGGAAGAGGAATTAGACTCTAGGTCTTTTTTCTATTACTTTCAGGGCAAGAAGGTCCATCCTTCTGACCATAGGAAATCAGCCAGCTGACAGGAAGCATAACCTGGGCAATACAGTGAGTATTGGGATTATGTAACCTGATGCTATGGAATAAAACTAGCAGGTTTAGGCATGACTATAGATGGAGGTGAGCAAGGAATTCCCTTTGCTGGGCCTGATTTCTAATCTGTAAGAGACAGAGATTAAAAGATGTAGAGAAGGCCACTCTTACTCAATTCTGTGATTGTTATTCTTTCCTAAACTAGATCCTTTCAAGGTTAAACAGTCTCCATTCTGTCAAATGCAGAGATATCACTTTGCCCACAAATGTCCATTTAGTCAAAGCTATGGTTTTTCTAGCAGTCATGTATGGATGTGAGAGTTGGACCATATTTATAAATGGAGTATAACCTTAAAAATCTGTGAATCACTGTATTGTAACCTGTAGCTTATATAATATTGTATATCAACTATACTTCAATTTTTTCAAACAGTATTGTATCCCAGCTAGAGCAACCCAAGGCTTCATCAGCTATCTTCCAGGCATATCAGAAGTTCAAGGCCTTTCTCACATGACCTCCTAACTGATTCATCCATATACCAAGTATTGTGAGTTTATGCAATTGATCCAACCTAAATGTTGGACTTGACATTCATTCATGTTGAATTTATCTTTTAGTCCCAGAAGCATCTAGCATAGTCAATAAATTTTTGTTGAATTGATTTTCATTTTGCTTTAGACCATCAACACAATTTAACAGAAGCTTTTTGAATTTTTATTAATTTTATATTCTATAACCCCAAGCTTTCTACTTTAAAGATGTAGGTTTGAGGTCTGAGATGTGTTAAAAAACAAAACAAAACAAAACAAACAAACAAACAAACAAAAACAAGACCACAGGCCCAATTAATTACAGAATGGGCTCACCCAGAATTAGAATCTTAAACCAGTCATTCAGGAATCACCTGATCAGCACTAGTGCGATAATCTGCCTGATAGACCCCTGCCAACTCCTAAAGGAAAGTGACCTTACAGTAACCAACCAACCTACATTTTTGCCTATGGTATGACTTCCTTGTTTCTGCTGCCTCCTGTCTATAGTCCTCTTTCCTTCTGTACAGCTCCCTAGAGCTCCTTTCTTTCTGCTAAATTGGATGCTGTCTGTTTTGAACTGATTTTTGTTCAAACTCTTAAAATGTTTAATACGCCTCAGTTTATCTTTTAACACATGAGAGCATTGATCCTGTATTTTCTCTCATCTGTGTATTTTCTCTAAATCAGACAAAGATCCGATCTCTGCATCCATAATGAATATGACCTGGAAAAGACTTAAATCTGGTGTTTTCTACCAGCCCTCTCCATTAATAAGTAAGATGTATCCGGCTAACAACTGTGCTAAATAAACTAACTCTGTGAAGATCACAAAGCACAAGGTTCTCAATGTGTGGATTTTTTCCAACATGACAAATCAACATAGCCCTTTAAATGAAGAACTCAAATGTGACAATTCTCTAAGGAGGAGGAGACGTAAAATTCTTAAAGCTCTCTGTCAGTTACTCTCTGGCCCAGGACTATTGATTTAAAGCACAAGGTTGAATCTGAAACTTCATATCAAGCCATCTGCTTTTTGTAAAGAATTGTAGAAGTTGTTCTGAATAAGATTGTTCAAGAGAGCTTCTATGAGCGCCAGAGGAAAAGACCCTGAGACATAGCAGAAGCAGAATGGAAAAATGGTAAAGCCTCACAATCTTCATTGGTCCTGACTGTCCTTTTCACCCCAGAAACCATGCCCACCCTCCCAAATTCAATCCCTAGAAGTGCCTTGTTGCCTTCCCTTCCCCTCCCCTACAGCAGGTAAGGGGTATAAAGAGGAGGAGCCTGGAGGGACAAAGGACTCTAATGATTGTATTTTCCAGCAACTTTTTCTCTTAATTCTGTGCTTTTCAAAAACTCTAGGAGTGACTGCATGTAAATAGCCCTCTCTAATGGATGTCTGTTACCACTGACTCTTTTCAGGTTTAATCCATTAAGTGCCTTCCCTAGAAAAAGAATACAATACCCTACAATGCACAGGGTCAACCATAGAAAATAAAACACACCCTGAATGGGGCAATGCGAGAAGAGAAATCCAAACAGCCTCAGATGGTAAAAGCTCTTTGTAAAAAAATTTTTTCAGAAGGGAAGCTAAATCACGAGCCTGATGCTTGTGCTAATCTTTTTTGCTCCCTTTTTTTCCTCCTCCCTCAAGAAGGAAGCCATTCAGGACACAAGCAGGCTCTTATCCTGGGCTCCTTATCATTAACCAGAGGAGCCTGTGCTAGAAATGAGATTCAGAGCCATGGCCAGGAAAGGCTGTTTCCTTAATTGAGAGCCTCCTGTTTGAAGTCTTGTCTCCCTGATGGAGCCTGGAGCTGGCTGGGTCCCTCTGGCCAAGATCAAGCATGTATAATCTCTTGCACACCACAAGCAGATGCTCTAAGACATGGAGCCTTTTTGAAAGGTCTTTAATAAGATTTCTCAGCCCTGCACGTGTCAGGCAGGCGGCAGGAGAAATAGTTTTCAGAAAAGCCACTGATCAAAGGCTCAAGATTTTAGGCATTTCAGGGCTTTCCTGCCAGATTTACCTCAGTTAAAACTGCAGTTCTGGGGGATTCTCGGCACCTTGAGGATATTCTCCATCATCCTTCCCCTGCCCTGTCCCCTCTGCCAGCCTTAAGGACCCCTTCTCTTCCAATTCCTACAGTTTATGGAACTTAAAATGAGTATTCTTTGATATGTCATCTTCTTTGGGTTATTTGGAGATGCACAAGGCTGTCAGGAATCCTAGGAGAATGTTCAATAGATGAAGCTAACACCCCATTTGGAGTTAATTTGGGGGAAGGGGCTATTTTCAAAAATCAGCCAAGCTCATATGTTGTTGGAGTTGATTAGACTCTGAATCCAAATGTCCTCTGTAAGTGAGGGTAAGAGCAGACATAAGGACAGGATTGGCATGGAATTAGATGATGTAAACCATGAGAAGCTACTAGCATAAATGTTCTGAAGGGCTCAGAAATGTTTATTATTAGCTGATTATTAGTTTATTATTACCCCTGTGGTTGGGAGAGCCTTTAGCTAGAGACTAGACTGTCTAAGCCTAACACAGAGTTACTAAAGCACAAGAGTCAAGCCTTTGTCATCTATGGTCATGCAATATCTCCTGGGTGGAGAAACTAGGTTATTTTAAACACACAGTGCTGTGCTCCTGCTGTCCCACCTTGGCCCTGGCCACTCCTCCTCTCCCACTTCCTAATCCATCTTCTCTATGCCTATTACCCCTTCCTTTTTGCCATTCTGTCCCCTACATTCAGCAAAACCCCAAAACCAGACCAGTCTAATCATATGCATTCTTTTTCTTCAGCCCGGGCTGCTGAGTTTTACAGAGAAGTCCTTGCTGCTCAGACAGAGGTCTCCACAGCATCACAGATTCTGATGTCAGCAGGAAATGTCTCTATATGTCTCCAGTTCACATGGCATAGAGTTCATACTGGGCTTCCCTGGTGGCTCAGATGGTGAAGAATTGCCTGCAGTGCGGGAGACCTGGGTTTGATCCCTGGGTTGGGAAGATCCCCTGGAGGAGGGCATGGCAACACATTCCAGTATTCTTGCCTGGAGAATCCCCATGGACAGAGGAGCCTGGCGGGTTACAGTCCATGGGGTGGCAAAGAGTTGAACACGACTGAGCAACTAAGCACAGCACACATAGAGTTCATACTCCTCAAACCCTAGCTTACCTTCTCCCACCTCGTCAGCAGATGACCTGGTCTCTTTGGTTACTGAGAAAAGGAAGGCCACCAGGCAGAGATCCCTCAACCCACTGCTTATTGGTCTGCACACCGACCACCACCCAGACTCACCCCTCCCCATCCTCTAAGGCACTGGTTCATCTTTTTCGCTTGTGTTCAGGATCCCATCTTCTGCATCTTATTCTTTATTAAACTTCCTAAATGCACTTAGCCACATTCCCCTCTCCCTTTCTCTCTTCTTTCTCTTACACACACACACACACACCACACACACTCTTTCTCTCTCATCTGTCCATATTTCTTTTATTCTGGCTTCTGCCGTATCCGGTCTTCTTCTCTTAATGGCCAAACTTCCTGAAAGTCCTCCCACATCATCTCTGTTCTCACAGTGTGTTCACTTCCACAAGCGGGCTTCGCTTTCTGCCCCGCCCCACACTGAGTCTACCTTGCTGCTAGGTTGAAAAGGTTCTCTCCAGGATCTGTGTCATTGGATCTGCCTGCAGCATTTCCTGTCAGCTTTCCTGACAATAGTCTGTGCTAATTTCCATGACAGCACTCCATGCTAGCTCTCTCAACTCTTTGATCACACCTTTTCAGACTCCTAATTGACTGCCCCTTATCCATTAGTAGCCCTCCCTGGGTTCTGGCTTCTCACTCTGCACATTCTCCTTGATTATCTTATCCTCACTCCCAGCTGGAACCACCACCTCACTCCAACCCAGATCACTCTTTTAAGCTCTAACTGCTCACAACTGCCCATGGGACACATCTGCTTAGTTGTTCCACAGGCATCTCAAAATCACCATCTTGTTAACCAGTTTTCCTGTCCTTTTATCTAAACCCAGTCTCATCTCCCCCATCAAATCAGTCACCAAAGGTAGTTGGTTCTCCCTCCTAATTTTTTCTTCTTCAGCTCTCCATCCAATAGTCACTACTTAGTGCAGAAGCCTTTTTTTTTTGCCTAGGTGCAACAGCCCCAAATTCGTCTTTCTCTGGTCCTGCTAGATGCCCCCCATTCCTCAACAACATTGCCTTCAGGAAGAGCTTTCCACAACCAAATTTCATAGCCTCTTGGGTCCTTCATGATCTTCTTCTCTAAAAATCCAAAGGGGTGGGTCTCTGCAAATCTGATATCACTATATGATCCTAACCTTCCTGGCTACAGGTGAATGGCTCGAGGAACAAAATAAGATCCAAGCTGAACCAATCAGATTCTACTAAGAATCTACAATGAGGACCCAGAAGATTCTAAACAGGTATGTCAGCACTTGAACTGAATGAGTATTCACTAGGTGATTTTTGTTTTTTTCTATTTTCTGTGTTTTCTAAACTAAACAAACCAACATATAACAGTTTTGTAAGAAGACAACAAAAACCTTGCTGTTGGTTTTAAAATAAAAACTGTAGGATTTTATCTTCTACTCCCAAGTCAGTTCTCATTCAAATGCTTACTTATATGAAATAAAAAGAACAGATTGACCATAAACAATAATATTTACTTGTGTGGTCAAAATGTTCTCAGGTCATAGGAATTAAGGATTTCTTCCTATTAAATTCCTTCACTGCTTTCCTCCTTTTCCTACTGTTTTTCTGGTTTTCCTACTGTTTTTACTGTTTTCCTACTGTTTTTCTCCTATAAAACCTTTGAGCTTCTACACAGAAGCGATAGTGGTTGCTTAAAAGTCTGGGCTTTTGACCAAACAAATGTAGATTAAAATCCTAGCTTTACCCTCAACAGGGTAATTGCTGACAAACTACTTAATATCTTGTGTCTCAGATTCTTTCTGTGTGAAACAGGAAGATAAAGCCTGTGTCTCAAGATTGCAGTGAAGTTTATATGGCATTGTGTATATAAAGGTCTTGACACAGATTAAATGTACAGTAAGTAACATTACAAAAAATCTATCTGTCGACTTACTGGGGCCCTACCATCCTTAGTGATTGTCGCTGATCTCTAACCCTCAGTGACCCTGGTCCTGTTCCGCAGTCAATCTGGCCCTCACCTTTGGCTCTAACAGTTCTCCTTTTCAAGATCAGAGACTCTGAGGTCTACATATAAAAAAATTGCCCTTCTTCCACTGGACAGATGGGGCCTGGGTAGAGGATGAGGAAGAACATAGGTATTTCAAGAAGTACTCCCAGCCAGACTTCCCAAGGAGAGACAGGGTACACCAATATGGCCCTATACAATGGAGCCCCTACCCCCACCCTGTTCCTCCAACTTCAACTCCTGCTCTTTTCCTGCTGGTTTAATGATCTCCTATCACACTGTCTTTTTTGGTTCTTCTTCAGATCTGCCATGAATGTTCCTGCCTTGAGGCCTTCACCTCTGCTGTCTCCCCTGCCTCTTTCCTTGCACTTACTTGGCTGGCTCCTGGGCTTCATTCAGTTCTCTGCTCAAATATCAGCCATGCCCTGTCTGCACACTATCTAAGACAGCTCTCTTCCCCCAGGTAACCTCTGTCACCCTGCTTTATATTCACAGAGCACCTATTGCTGTCTAAAGGTATGCTGTTTATTTGCCTACTTGTGTGCAGCCTAATGAAGGTGACGTCCTTGTCTTTTTGTTTGCTGCTGCTAAGTATGATGTCTGAAACATAATAAGCATTAAATAAATATTTGTCAGGCAACTAAATAAAATGTTAGAACAATCAGAAAGCATGTCAGCAATATATATAGTCAGATAAAAATACGTGGGCTTGGGAACTTGGTAGAAATGATAGGTTTGTAACTAATAAAAAGAAACCAGAAGGGTAAGCCAAGAATAGGAGTTGGCAAGGGAAAAGATACGTGCTAGAATGACTTAAGACAAGTTCAGATGATAATTTAGACTGACCTGAATAGAGCAGAATTGTTATTTTGGAGGGAAAAAAAAAGGGGGAATGCAGAGATGGTAATGGTGGTGGTGACTGTGGTGGTAAATCCAGACTGCCGTGTACAGCTGCACAGGCTGTGCACCACACGAAAAGCATCACATCTAAATTGTTGTCATTCACAATGGGAAGCTTTCAGCCATTATCTCTTCTGCTCTTTTTGTTTCCTCTCTTCCTGGTACTCCAGTTAGCCACATGTTGCTGTGCTTAAAGGAGTGTCACATTTCACTAAGGCTCTATCAATTGTTTTGCATGTTCTTTCCTTCTTCAGACTGAACCATCTCCATCTATCTTCAAGTTTTCTGATTCATTATTCTGCCAGCTCACATTTACTGTTGAGCCCCTCTAGTGAACTTTTCATTTCAGTTATTGTATTTTCAACTTGAGAATTTCCATTTGGTTTTTTAAAATAATTTCTATCCTTTTATTAATGTTTTCTGTTTGATGAGACATTATCACCATATCTTTCTTTTTAAAGCATGGTTTCCTTTAGCTCTTTGAATATCTTTATAATGATTGCTTTGAAGTCTTTGTATAATCCAACATCTGGGCCCTATCAAGGCAGATCTTGTTGTCTGCTCTTTCATTCCCTATGTATGGGTCACATTTTCCTCTTTGTATGCCTGTGTTATAATTTTTTGTTGTTGTTGTTGAAAACTGTATGTTTTAGGTAACAGCAATTGTAGCAACTCTGGATTCCAATTTCCCTCTCTTGTCTCTGGAGCTTGTTTTTATAGTTTGTTTGTTTAGTAACTTGGTTAGACTATTTTAGTGAAGTCTGTTTCCCCCTCTGTCTCACCCTCTGGTAGTGTTGCTCCTCAGAGGGTGAAAACTTGGGTGTGTACAGAACCACCCTGGAATGACAGTGGGTTTAGCAAGCTGAATGAGGCCTGTATCCTACAAACAGGAAATGGGAGACTTGTACCCAGGAGGGTCCCACTGTCCTACTCCATTTTTTACTTTAAATAAAGTCGATTTCCTAAAGAAGTGCGTGGGGGCTCCCTTTTCTTATGGGCTTTGTCTCCCCCAGGTCAAAACCTCTAAGCCATCTGGGTGCTGGGAAGGGCGAGAGCCTCTCCTCTTCTCAGCTTGTCTCTTCCAGGGTAGAGCCTCAACCCCATCAGTGAATTGGGATGAAGGTGATCCCATTCCAGGGTTCTTGTTCCATGCCTGGCCTAGAGCCCTGTCTTCTAAGTGGTAGCTGTGTTTCAGAAGAGACCCCAACCTCTCAGCCACACTCACAAGGAATCTAGCCTCTTTAACTCAGAACTGGAGGGGATAAGAAATGCTCTCTTGGTGAGATATAGTAACTTTTGATAGGGAGCTGAGGGGAGAGGAAGCCCAATCTTTTTGGCTACACCTGCCTACGGTGGAATTTCCATTCAGCTGGGATGCAGGGAAAGTGGTGGGGTGGTGGGGGGTGGGGATGAGGGGGAGGGAAGAAATTGGTTGTTGATTCAGATGCCTCAGGATCTCTCTGATTTTGAAATAAAATTTTAGTAAATTTTCTTGAGTAAAGAAAGGTTTCCTCATTTAGGACAATTTCCAGAGACTTTAAATGTGGTTTCTGTTGTTTTAATAGTTTTCACTAGTTTTGCTTATTCCTCTGGGGAGTGGGTCTGCAGAGCTTCGTGGTGCTGTCCTTGTGTATGCATCCTTGCAGGCTTGTATCTTTATGATAATGAACACTTTCTGGCAGATGGCTGTAAGACCTCTTATTCTAACAAACTCAGCATGTTCCAAAACTTTCCATCAAATAAAAGTCGTGTCTTGGGGAGGGTATACATTTTCTTGATTTGTACCTTTAGGTCAAGCCTTGGCCTTGGTGGTGAAGGCTAGGGGGTGGAAGTACAATGTGATTGGACGTGGAGGTGGTCCTAACCATATCATGGTGTCAGGACTATTGCATTTGAGTGCGCATGTTATTTACTGTGCAGCTGTAGGGCCATCATAGATTTATATTTGTTATTATGACTCTGCAGGAGTGTTTCTCATTTGCTCCTCCTGGTCTACTCTTCCCACTTTATCACCTTGCTCTGTGTCCAAGAAATTGATCTCTATGAGCTGTCTCAGTGGGCCACCCCACTCTCTGGCTTCTGGTTGAATTCAGAGAAAATCAGAGGGTAAAAAGAATGTGAGAGCATTTCTTCTTCCCATTCTGTTTGCTAGGTTACCATGTCTTGCCCACATCCCTCGACTAAAGGTCCCAATTTGGTAACTACATTCCGCCCTTAAACCTCCAGGCCTAGTGGGTGATAACAGCTCCTGAATGTTGCAGCCCCTGGGGTACTACACTCCTCATTATTTGTTTCCCTAAATCCTACCCAAAGCTTTGTAAATAGCCCTTTTATTAACCGTACCTAAAGTATTCAATTTGAATGTACCATCTGTTTCCTGATGAGACCCTAGCTTATAACAAGGATTTTACTGCAGATGGCAGTCAAATATCTAGAGGGCAAAGTACCTTTTCTGTCTTGCACCTGAGCTAGCCATCCTAGAGGGGGTAAGGGAATTATAGGAAAGTGGTAGTGGTGGTTGGGGTGGCAGGGCTTATGAAATTATTCTGAATGGCAGGATAAGACTAATATGTGCAATAGACATTATAGATTCTTAAACACGTGCACGTTGCTCTCTAAGATAATTCTGGCAGCTTTGTGAAAACATTCTGGGATAAAGGATAACTTCAGAAAAAGAAGCCAACTAGAAAACTGCTGCTCTATTATTGGAACAAGGCAGTGAGGGCCTAGAGTAGAAAAGAAAACCTAGGGGGGAAAGAAAGCATCCCAGAGACCTAGTAAAGGGTAAAGGCAGAACATCCTGATGAGTTGTGTTGGAGATAGAAGGAAAAAAACAAAACAGGAAGAATGACTGTAGAACCTACGGGTAAACTAGAGAGTTGAGGAAGATGATAGAAATAAAAATGATAAGAATGACTAATTGAAGCTTAGATATTTTAAATGCTCCCTGAGTTGTGACCACAGGTTTTAAGAGCTAACAAGTATTAACCCTCTTAATCCCCTACAAACTTTGTGAAATAGATCTCATTACTACGATTTACGGGAAACAGAAGCACAGAGAGCTCCAGTTACTTATCCAAAGCCACACAGTAAGCAAGTTACTGAACAATTGAGCTGAGATGTAAACTCTAGAGCCTGAAGCCTGCTGTCTCTGAAGATGTGTAGGAAGTGCTAAGGGCTCAGGGAGCTGGGGTCCTAAATCAACTCTCCAACTTTATCTTTATCCCTGGTGTGCATCAAAGTGGCCATCATTAACTCCTTGCTGTTTCCATATTCACCACATTCTTCCTACCTCTGACTGGAATGCCCTTGCCTTCTTGCCCACCTAACAATTAAAATAATAGTAACATTGTTGAACATCTGTTATATATGCTGTGACGGTTTTGTGTGGTTGATATGTATTTGCTCCTTAATCTTCAATGACCACTCCTTGAGTTGGGTATTATTCTTATCCATTAAAAGGTAAGCTACAGGGAGCAGGGATTTCTGTCTGTTTTATTTATCAGAATGCTGCCTAGCTCAGCAAAGATGTGTTGACTGAATAAACTTTACAGATGAGGAAACCAAGGCACAGCTTGGGCTAAGATGACACAATAGTATGCCGTGGGGACTGGCTGGCGCCCAGCTGTCTGGCTTCCTAGTCAGTGTGGTATCACTAACTCTCTCCAACCCAGTTGTTAAGATTAGCACAGACATCACCTCCCCTGGAAGCTGGAAGGGATCTTTTGGGGAAACTTTCCCACTCCTCTCCCCTTCCCATGGGAGGTCTTAGAAACAGCTCGTCTTGGGCTTTGAGCAAGATCACCAATCGTGAATCATCTTGCTTGATCTTCAAATCCTGCACTGCTTCGTTGTGGTCTTCCTTGCTTCTCCTTGGCCTCTTCCCTTGTTTTCTATGCTTCTCTCCTCTCATGTACTCATTTTAGATTCCCAGGATTACACTCCCACCCTCAGCCTTGCCCTTTATCTCCCTTGGCCAAATTCTGGCAGTAACACTGTCCATACAGCCACTCCCCGCTGTTCCCTGGGGCCCAGTGTACTAGCTTTGCAGAAGATACTTGGGTTTCCATTTCTATCCAAACTTTGATCCTCTCCAAGGCTCTTTTTATAGTCTGCAAATTGCATTTCCTGTTTCCTCTCAAACTTTGAAATTAGGCAGTGGAGGCTGCCCTGGGTGTGGTACTCTAAAAGTAGGACTGGCTCCACCTCCTTCTTATTTCTCGTAATGTAGCAGGAGAGAGAGGATGGCCAGTGAGTGTTTATTAGTAGAATCCCAGCAAAGGCTCAGGTGAGCACACCTGTGGGGAGCGAGGATGGGTAGGTTGGCCTTAGAAGGACACTGCTATTGCAAAGCCTTGCTTTAATTCATGTCCTAAAATTAAGCAAAAGGAAAATTCCAAAAGGACAAGTAAGCAGCCTCATCACATTTCCCAGACAGGAGCAGATTGTGTTAATGATTGTGTTCTGTTAAGCATTGCATTTGCTGTGACCTAATGTCCCACGAAGGAGCTCTGGTTCCAACAACTGACAGCGATAACTAAAACCAAAATCTTGGTTTTTCCAATTGGAGATTTAAACTTATATCTGGAGCCATGCGTTTAGGGGGAATACAACTTGGTATTTCATAAGCCACAAATACTATTCTTTTCTTTTGGGAAGGAACCCTTTCTTAGGAAACCAGTTTGGGAAGGCAAATTGCCTTTCGTGGTCTCATTTCGATTCCTGGCCCTAAGAGTTTGTGACTCATGACCACAGACTTCAGCCTGAGCCTGGGCAGCGGCCTGGAGCTGGGAGTGGAGGTTATTACTGGAGATGACTAACCAGCATCCAGCTGAGGTAGCGGAATCTGGTGTTGCTAATGAGAAAAGATGACTACTGCTTTTTCTTTTCCATAAGTTGGAGGTTTTCTTTGGCAGATTTTCATCCTGTGCATGAAAATGGCAGACTTGCCACTCCAGACGTTAAGCTTCCACAGATGTAGAATTATAGAATGTCAGAACTAGAACATTCCTTAGGGATCATCTCTTTCACCATCTCAAGTTATATAGAGAGAACTAAAGTAGAGAAACCAGGTAACTTCCTTTGCTAATAAAAGCTTTCACTGATGCTAGGGTCTAAGGTTTTTCCTGTGGAAGCCAGAAGGATGTCTCCATGGGCCATCTCCGGGGTGGAGTAGACTAATTTGGAGAGAGCAGAATATTCTTCTGTGGATGACATTTTGTTGGCACTCCTTTCGAGGTTTAGCAATGTTCTGATTATCAGTGACATAAGCAAAGTCAAGAGATGTGGGTTTGATTCCTGGCTCAGGAAGATCCCCTGGAGTAGGAAGTGGTAACCCACTCCAGTAGTCTTGCCTGGAAGGTCCATGGGACCACAGAAAGTCAGGCACGACTGAGCCACTGAGCACACGCAAGTAAAGACAATGTCTTCAGTGCGATCCTGGAGAAAAGTCGGAGCACAAAGGCCAATGAACAGAGGAGCTCGGGGAGCATTGCGGAAGTTGGCCTTGAATTCTGCATGTTGCCCAGAGGGGCCTCTTGCATATTTCACATTTTCAGCCTCCCAGTTACGCAGACTGTATGTGGTGGGTTGCACTATGCCAAGTTACCTTGGGTGGGAACTTTGTTTCTGTAGGTCCTCTTCCTGCCCTGAGGCCAGGTTAGAGTTGACCAGAAGTGGAAACTGCAGAAGAGAGGCCATGGCTGTCACTTTCTGAGGGTCTTTTTGGAGTCCCGTGTGGTGAAGGATGGGCAAAGCTTATCCTCACTCTGCTGTGCATCCAGACCGCTGGCCATGCTGACCAGCAGCCCCGAGCCCCTTGCCAGATACCAGGCTACAGACCCACAGCAGAAACAAAGGCCAGAGCTCCCTGAAAACCTCATCACAATCCCACTCCACAATTCCCCTTCAGTCCTTGAAACATGATTAACTCCTCTGCTTGACTAGTTTGTGACACTTCATCCCCCAACTTGCCCTTTCACACCTTCACTTCCCCAGCTGCTTCCACACTTGTGTGAGGTCTAGTTCCTCTAAAAGATACTTTATCCTGAAACATAGAGTGACTCTGCCCCTCTGACAGAACCCTGAGTCATTTATGCTGGATCTCTAGGCAACGTGAGCCTGGAACATCCAGGGCTCCTCCCTTTCCCTGCATTTGGAAATCCACTACGAAACCCAGATGGTAAAGGAGGGAGCAGGAAGTGCTCTTACTGCATGCAGGCAAGGGTATGTTGTCAGCGCCTCCCTGTAAGCCTCCTCAGGTAAAGAGAGAAGGGCCCTGACTGTTAGCAAAGTCAAGGAGGATGGAGGAAGCTGAGGGCAATACATCCTGGTGGGTCCACCCATGGGAATAGTGTTTCCATCAGGCTCTGAGGCTGGGAGGGATTGGGGGCAGGAGGAGAAGGGGACGACAGAGGATGAGATGGCTGGATGGCATCATGGACTCGATGGACTGAGTCTGAGTGAACTCCGGGAGATGGTGATGGACAGGGAGGCCTGGCGTGCTTCGATTCATGGGGTTGCTAAGAGTCGGACACAACTGAGCAACTGAACTGAACTGAACTGAACTGAAAGCCTTTCCTAAGCCTTTGCAACCTCTAACCGTCTCTTGTTCCTTGCTTCCCCCTAAAGAACTGAGCTGTATTACAAGATTTTTGATACCCTCATTATCTAATGGATCTACAGAACTGAAGCCTGGCTTCCTTAATCTATTTTGACAGTTCCTATTTCCAGACCCTTCTGGAATGAGATAAGTTGTGAAAATCAATCTTAAAAGGACTATGATTAACCGAACTTTTCCAACCCCTATAAAATGCATAATTTGTAGCTCTTCACATTATTGTTTTCACCCTGTCATTTAAAAACATGACATGATAGTGGTAAAAAAAAAAAGTCAGAATATCATTTGAATTAACTTCCTGAGGCCTAAGGAAAAAAGCCCCAAATTAGAAAACTGCTAAACTCACCAGATTTTAGCTGCACTCTAAATGGCAGAGGAAGGACGTGACTATATCTGACAGAAGGATATCAGGTGAACTTTTTAGTAAATTTTTTTTCCCTTTTCTTCTTTGTTGAGCAATGTAAATTTTCCTTTTAAATTTCCACATTGATTAAAAAAAAAAAAAACAGCTGACTCAGAAGTTCCTGAAAACACTGATAGCAGGTTGTTAAAACAGATATGCTAGAAGAAAGGATTCTCTGGTTAAAGCTTGGGAAATACTGACTTCATTCAAAACAAGAGACAGAGTGCCTCATTGTCTTAGGAGCTGTGCTGGACACCTGGCAAAATGTACGTGGTCCCAGTACAGTTAAACAAGCTTGCTTCCTGGAAGGTTCTTTAGCACCAATGTGCATCATGAATTCCAAGGGGAAACACTGTGCCACATTTTCCCAACTGATCTGACCACCCTTCTTCCTCTTCTTCTCTCTTTTCTAAAGCTTACACAGTAGAAATAGTTTTCCTTAAGATACTTGTTTGTGAATAGCTGACCTAAATCAAATAAAATCCTGAGCCTAACTCATTTGTAAAAAGAGTATTTTTAAAGAACACCATTGAACTCTTATCCAAGTCGAACCCTGCATCATTAAAAAAAAAAATGAGAAGATGCTATCCATTTTTTTATACTATGAACTAACAGCATTGTCATCATATCTGTTAGCAATGCAAAGATGGATCTTCATGGTTTTTTGCAGCTTTAAGTGGAACAAATGTTTAATGTATCTGCTAGAGTGGTGATAATTCACAAAGCAGAAAAACAAGCAAGCAAATTCTTGACTTTGGGCTGTGTTTATACTTCTGTTGTAAAAGATGAATTCAGTATAACTTGATATGTAGTAGAAGAAAAAATCTGAGACTGAATTGTTTTTTGAGCTATAGTCCAAGTGTCTGCTTGTGTCCATTCAAGGACTATCTTCTCTGGTACTTTTAGAGGAAAGGGGAGCTTGTCTCACTTCTCCTCCAGGGCTAGTCCAAACCAGCCCAGTTCTCTGTTATGTCCTGGCTGCAGCTCCTGCTTGGACCTCCATTCACCTGAATCCTGGTCCCCTGGATTCTGTTGCCTCCCTTGGTATGATCCTTCTGTGATACATGCTGCTGGCCTCGCAGGCTGAGCCATCCTGCAGGCTCATTTGCCTACATCATTCTGTTCCTGAACTTCCCACCATGATGTTGGTGGTAAAAGACTTCTTTTTTTCAAATAAAAGGAATGAGATTTTAGCCATTTCATCCTGGTGAATTTCTAACCTCCTCGGAGCCCTGGATTATGTCTCTTTTGTTTGCTCTCACGGTCTCTCTTTCTCCCTCTCTCATTCTTTTAAGAGTTGAGCATACGGAGGTATAATTTACACATGAGCAATACTATATAAAGTTCACCCTGTTTAAATGGACAGCAGTTATCTGACTTCTGACAAGTGTGACAGTTGTATCTGTGTGTGTTTGTGTGTGTGTATGCTCGGTCGTGTCTGTTTCTTTGTGACTCTGTGGTCGATAGCCCACCAGTCTCCTCTGTTCAAGGAGTTTTCCAGGCAAGAATACTGAAGTGGCTTGCCATTTTCTTCTCCAGGGGAGCTTCCCAAACCAGGGATCAAACCTGCAGGTGGATTCTTTGCCACTGTGCCGCCCAGGAAGCCCACAGTTGTATGACCACCACCTTAATCAAGATATAGGACATGTGCATCACCCCCCGAAGTTCCCTTGTTCTTTCTAGTCACCCTCACCTTACCACTAGCCCTTGCCCCCACCAATCTGCTTTCTCTCAATATCTTTGCCTTTTCAAGTTGAATTTGGTGATTGGGATTGACATATAGACACTACTATGTGTGAAATAGATAACTAATGAGATAACCTACTGTATAGCACAGGAAACCTTTCTCAATGTTCTCTGGTGACCTAAATGGGAAGGAAACCCTAAAAACAAGGTATATATGTGTATGTATGGCTGATACACATTTATACACAGCAGAAACTAACACAACATTGTAAAGCAACTCTACTTCAATAAAATTTAACTTTGAAAAAGGAAATAAAGAGGAATCACACCATAAATAGCTTTATTTACTTAGCATTAATACATTTGATAGTTTTTCCATGTATCATCGGTTTGTTTGCTCTTACTGGTGAGTTGTACCCCATTGTATGGGTGTACTTTTCTTTTTTTAACCAATTTGCCAGTTGAAAGACATTTGTTTCCCATTTTTTGGTATTTATTAATAAAATCACTCTAAACATATACTTACAGGTTTTCATGTGAATATAAGTCTTCACTTCTCCTGGGAAATGAGATAGCTGAATCATGGGGTAAATGTGTGTTTAACTTAATAAGAAACTGACAGCTTTCAAAGGTGGCTGTTATGTCATATTGCATTCCTACCAGCAGTGCATAAATTTCCAGTTGATCCACATCTTCATCAGCACTTGGTGTTTTCTTTCTCTTAGCAGTTCTAATAGATACTTGTATAGTGATATCTTGTTGCGGTTTTAATTTGCTTAGTGACTAACAGTGGTGCATATCTTTTCATGTTCTTGTGTGCCACCCATATACCATTTTTGGTAAAGTGTCTATTCAAAACTTTGGCCCATCTTAAAAAATCAGATAGTTTGTTTTCTTAACATTGCATTTTGAAGGTTCTTTATACATTTTTGTTATAAATGCTTCATTAGACATATTTTACAAATATTTTTCCCAGTCAGTGATTTATGTCTGTAAAGTTTCTTAATTGTCCCTCAAAGAGCAAAAGTTTCAAATTTTGATTAATTCTACCAATTTTTTCTTTTATGGATAATACTTTTAGTGTGGTATATAAAGATGTTTTGCCTAACTCAAAGTCAAAAAGATTTTCTCTCATGTTTTCTTCTAAGAAATTTATTGTTTTAAAATTAAAATTAGATTTAATTCATTTTTGTATATGGCATAAGACATGGGTCAAAGTTTTTTTATATAAATGTCCAACTGTTCACCACAATTTGTTGAAAATATTATTCTTTCTAAACAAATGACTATATTAAGTTTCTCCAGAGACGCAAGGGACTTTCCTGGTGAGTCTGTTGGTAAAGAATCCCCCTGCAATGTGGGAGGCCTAGGTTCGATCCCTGGATTGGGAAGATCCCCTGGAGGAGGCATGGCAACCCACTCCAGTATTCTTGCCTGGAGAATCCACATGGACAGAGGAGCCTGGTGGACTGCAGTCCATGGGGTTGCAAAGAGTCAGACACAACTGGGTGACTAAGCACAGCACAGAGACACAAAACCAATAGGATATATATTTATATTTCTGTTACATGTACTTTATATTATGTTTATATTATATACAAAATATATATGATTATTTATTATGAGGAATTGACTAATTTAATTATGTAGGCTAAGAAGTACTACCATCTGCAAGCTGGGAAGCTTTGGTATAATTCCAGTCCAAATTCAAAGGTCTGAGAACCAGGAGCACAGATGTTTTAAGCTCCAGTCCAAGTGCAAAAGATCATTATTTTCATTCAAGCAGTCAGGCAAAAGGAGAGAAAATTCTCCATTCCTCTGCCTTTTGTTTTATTCAGGCCTTCGATGGATTTGAAGATACCTGCCTACACTGGGGACAGCCATCTGCCCTACTCAGTCTGCTGATACAAATGCTGATCTCTCCCAGAAATACTCTCACAGACACACCTAGAAATAATATTTATCCAGATTTCTGGACATTCTGTAACCTCTAAAGTAACACAAAACATTCATCATACCAATTACCTTGGAACCTTTGTCAGTAATCAATTGACCATGTATGTGTGGCTCATTTCTGAACTCTCTATTCTGTTCCATTGATCTCTCCTTTCATTAATACCACATAGTCTTGATCCATGTTGCTTTATAATGATTCTTAAAGCTAGAGAGAATAAGGTCTTATGTACTTCCCAGGTGGCTCAATGGTAAAGAATCTGCCTGCAATGCAAGAGACAGGGGTTTCATCCTTGGGTTGGGAAGATCTTCTGGAGAAGGAAATGGCAACCCACTCTAGTATTCTTGCCTGGGAAATGCCATGGAGAGAGGAGCCTGGCAGGTTACAGCCTACAGGGTCGGAAAGAGTCAGACATGACTTGGTGACTGAGCAGGCACACAGCACATAAGATCTTACAATCTTGTTCTTTTCAAAACTGTTTTGGCTTTTCCACATAAACTTCAGTATCAGCTTGTCTATTTCTCCAAAATATCATGCTATTACTTTGGTTTAGGTTGTAGGTTGAATCTTCAGATAAATTTGGGGAGAGTAGCAAGTACAATATAACAATATCAAGTCTTTGAATCTATGAGCACAATAATCTCTGCATTTATTTAGGTCTTCTTTGGTTTCTTTCATCAACGTTCTGTAGTTTTCACTCTACAAATAAATATTCCACAAATTTTGTTAGATTTATACTTAAGTATTTGTTTTTCAATGCTATTATAAATGGAGCATTTAAAAAAACTCAATTTTCAATTGCTCATTCTTAGTATATACAAACACATTGATTTTTTTTATATTGACTTTTTATAAAATGTGACCTTGCTAAACTCATCCAATACTTCTAGTTCATATTTGGAAACTAGGGTGTTTTCTATGTAGACAATCATATCTGCTAATAGAGATAGTCTTATTTCTTCCTTTCCAGTCTGCATGCCACTTTTTCCCTTGTCTTATTACAGTGGCTGGAATCTTCAGAAGGATGTTGGTAGGAGTAAATATCCTTGCCTTATTTCCAATCTTAGGGGGAAAGTAATCAGTCTGACACCATTAAGTATGATGTTAGCTGTAGGTTTTTAAATGATGTCTTTCATCATATTAAAGAAATTCCCCTCTACTCCTGGCTTGCTGAGAATTCTAGCATGAATAGTAATTTTGTCAGAGGTTTGATTCTGAATCTATTGAAACAATCATATGGTTTTTCCCCCTCAGTCTTTTGATACAGTGAATAATATGATTGGTTTTCAAATACTGAGCCAAGATTGTGTTTCTGGGATTAACTCCATTTGGTATGATGTATTATTTTTATTACTGGAATCAATTTTTTTAATTTGTATTTATTGCTATGGGTGTTTGAGACTTGAGAGTTCCTTGGACTGCAAGGAGATCAAACCAGTCAGTCCTAAAGGAATTTTGAATATACATTGGATGGACTGATACTGAAGCTGAAACTCCAATATTTAAGCCACCTGAGAAGAGCTGACTCATTAGAAAAGACCCTGATGCTGGAAAAGATTGAAGGCAGAGGAGAAGGGGATGACAGAGGATGAGATGGTTGGATGGCATCAGCGACTCAATAGACATGAGTTTGAGCAAGCTCCATGGGAAGCCTAGTGTGCTGCAATCCATGGGGTCACAAAGAGTCAGACACAACTGAGCGACTGAACAATTGTTATGAGGATGTTTTACATCCATGTTCCATATCTATGTGAGATGTTGGGCACTCACTACTGGATATGCTGACACTGTTCTAGCTATGTAGATGTCTCAGTGAACAAGACAGAAAGTATCCCTGACTTTGAGGAGCTTACGTTCTAGTTGAGGGGAGATGAGCATTATTTATTAAGTATATAGTATTAATATATGTCATGCTAGAATGTGATAAATGACATGGAAAGGAGAAAAATTAGACCAGGGGACTAGGAATATAGGAGTTTGAGGTGGAGCAGAACTTAAATTTCTTGAAAAAGTGAGATTTCAGCAAAGACCTCGAGGAGGAGAGGAAGTGAGTCTTGTGAGTATGGGGAGCAGCTCTTCAGATGCAGGGAAGAACAAGTGCAAAGGCCCTGAGGCAGGAGTGCCTCTCGCCTGTGCAAGGGGGCCAGAGAGTGGGCGGTGGAGGAGACGAGCTTGGAGAAGGAATGGGGAAATAAATCATGTGGGGCCTATGGCCGTTTTGAGGACTGATTTCTAGACCAAGTGAAAAAGAGAGCCATTGAGCAGAAGAGGAACATGATCTGAGCTGTCAGAGCATCACTGACTGCTGTGTGGAGAACAGGCTGTTGGAGGGCAGGAAGAAGGAGGAGGACCTGTTAGATTAATGCAGAGATGGGGCGATAGGACCAGGGTGTTATGCTGAGGGTCGTAGCAGTGATGCAGCCTGACATGTATGAAAGGCCCAGTCAGTGTGATTTGATGAGAAAAGCGATGTGAAGTGGGAAAGAAGGAGCACAGTAAAAGTGACTCCAAGGTTTTTGTTCTGAGCTTCTGGAAGGATGGGGCTATCGTCAACTGGGGTGGGAAGGCTGTGGGTGGAATGGATTGGGGGCCAGAGCATGAGGATCAGAAGTTCATCTTTGGAGAGGAAAGTCTGAGATGTCTTTTAGACATCAGGAAGTGTTATCTCCTAGGCAGTTGGGTATGTAAGCCTACAATTTGGGTGAAAATTATGAGCAACAGATATAAATGGTCTCTAGCCTGGAGAATCCCAGGGACGGAGGAGCCTAGTGGGGTGCCGTCTATGGGGTTGCACAGAGTCAGACGCGACTGAAGCGACTTAGCAGCAGCAGCAGCAGAGGAAAACAGCAGCTGGCAACAACTTTTGTTTTAAATAGGGGGTTTTTCCCTCCTCCTGGTGTAAGGGTTCCAAATTAATAAAATCCTTTGATGATTTCAAAGTCTAATGTACTTTCACACATTAAACCACATTTTTTGGAGAGATTTAATCAAGGTAAAGTAGCTTAATTAAAACAAAGGATTGTTAACAGAATTAAAGATCCCTAATCCATTAATTCATTATTCTTCTGTTTTCCTGGCTGAATTTTGAAGGGAAGCAGGATGTTGAAATATGAAGGCTGTGGGCTCTCTTGATATGAGATCAAGGTTTGTGTCTAGGTTCCACAGTTTATTAGCTATGTGGAAGTGGCAAATTATTTAGCCTCCATGAAGTTGAAATAACTCCATCAGGAGTAATTACAGCACTAACTGTCATTAAAATTAGAAAAAAATTTTTTTACCAACATCTATCAGAGTGCTTAGTCATTTATTCATTCAGCAAATAATTATGACCTATTTTGTGCTAGGTGATGAATATTCTGCTATAAATAATAGACTGTCTTCGCCCTTATGAGATGTTCAGTATTGGAAGCAAGCAGTTTATTCAAGAAGAAACTAGAATGTTTCTAGATTAAGAGGGAAAAAAGTAAGAGTATCCAAGTTTGGTGAGGCAGTTGGGGAAACAGAAATTCTCTTTTTTTGATGAAGGTGGGAGTTCAATTGTACCGCCACCTTGAAGATGAACTTGACAGTATCTAATAAAGTGGAAATACACATCCCCTCCGACCCCAGAGCTCCACTGCTGGGAATGGGCGCCTGGGAAACTCGTGTATATGTGTGCTCAAGGCAACATGCTCAGGATATTCACCGCAGCAGTTGTGACAGCAAAAAGTGGAAGCAACCTAAATGTCTATCAGTGGGATTCAAAGAATGTGATATTATTCAGGATTTTCAATGAAATCCATAGGTCAATGTGCATAAAGCTCCCCCCAAAAGATGGGTAAAAATGCAAGCTGCAAAAGACACTACCCTTTGCCCTATTTAAACACCACACAAAACAATATCATATGTTCTTATGTAGTAAAATGTTAAAGTATAGATAGGAAGATACATGCAAAGGTGGTTACCTCTGTGGAGGAGAAAGAGGAATGAAATGGATGGGATGAGAAGGAGAGACTTAGCTGCTTCTGTGATGATTTCTTGCTTAGAAATAAAAAAGAAGTGAACAAGGCAAAATTATTAAATCTGGGAACTTATAAATGGGCTGTTATTATATATACTTTTCTGTTTGAAATATTTCATAAGCATTTTAAAATGTTATTGTGGTGAAATATACATAACATGAAAGTTACCATTTTAAGCATTTTTGCATGTATAGTCAATGGTAGTAAGCACCTTCTCATTGTTGTACAGCCATCACTACCATCCCTCTCCAGAACTTTTCTCATCTTCCCAACGCACACTCTGTGGGCATTAAACACTAACTTCTCATTCTTTCTCCCCTCAGCTCCTGGCAGTCACCATTCTACTTTCTGTCTCTATGAATTTGACTACTCTAGGTACCTCATAGAGGTAGAATCATATGCTATCTATACTTCTGTATAGACTGGCTTAAAGTAATATCCTCAAGGTTCATTCACACTGTAGTGTGTGTCAGAATACCCTTCGTTTTTAGGACTGAATACTATTCCACTCTGGGTATATTCCACATTTTGTTTCTCCAGTCATCCCTCGATAGATGCTTGGGTTGCTTTCACCTTTTGATTGTGACATAATTAAACCATTCAAATAAAAATAGATAACGGGGAAGTTATAGTTAGATAAAGTAAAAATAGAACAGTTTTTTACTCAATAAGAATAGCCAGAGATAAGCTTTTATCATACTAAGTCTGTACCCACTGATCTAGGTATGCTCATGGGAACAGGGGGCACATGTGAATGTTGTGTGTGTGTGTGTGTGTGTGTGTGTGTGTGTGTGTGTGTAGTGTTTTAAGCTGATGAGGAATCTTTTTTCTTCATGGGGCACCATGGCACAGACAATCCACACTAGCAGGCCATCCACTCTGTCGGAGGTGGCGCTGGCTGTGAGGGGCGGCTGTGCTCTGCAATCCCAGCTTCTGCATCTGCCCTCCAGGAGCCACTTCTCCCACCACAGATGGTGCCCTGGCTCAGGCCAAAGTTTCCTTCTCAGTAAAGCTGGTACAAGTCAAGAAAGAAAACAATCCCAGTCAGTTGGCACGTGTAAGTGTTTGGGCTGAGAAGTATTCTGAGCCCCCGGTGCCAGCACGACAATTGCAGCTGAGGCAGACCGGGACCCACCCAATTCTGGCTCACAGCAGCATGCATCACACCCCGTCACTACTGCTCATCTGAGTGGTTCCAGACGCCTGCCACCAGGGGTTCTCAGACTGAGAGCACTGGACCAGGTTCTCCTCTCCAGGGTTCTTCAGAATTGCTTTAAATGACACAGGGCAGATGAAAATGGAGCTGCTCTGGTTAAGGGGTGGGAGTGGCGTGGGTGTGAACTTTGAGGTTCCAAACCCCAGTGGAACTGCAAGGAAGCCACGTACAAGGCTACTGACCACTAGTCTGAAAGTCCACTGGTATATGGGGACACAGGAAGGAAGAAGATTCTAATCCAGAGAGGGGCAAACCCTTGTATGTAAGCAGATATTCTGGTTGAAGTATGTGTGAGTGTGCGTGTGTGTGTGTGTGTGTGTGTGTGATTGCCAGAGCCCCCTCCATATTGCCAGTGTGGTCTCTTAAATATGTCTTCCAGACACTTAGGGTTCCTCAGGGAGTGATTTGAAAATCTCTGACTCGTCTAACCTCACTTAACCCTTATGATGCTCTGCAGACCATGTGTCATCATCCCCACGTAACAGGGTGAAAACCCCACAGGCTGGAAGTGATGGAGCCAGGGAAGCTCCTTCTGAGGCCTGAACTGCCTGTCTTTCAGTGGAGGCACACACACACTGCAGCAGCTTCAAGAGAGGCTTCTGGGAACTGAGGGTTCTGCCCCCAAATGAACCATCCCTCATGTAGGGGAAGCCCACTCTGGCATGCAGAATCAAGCAAATTCTAGCTGGGCAGGGTGGGGTTGGGGGGACAAGGGCCAAGCTCAGTGAGGTGGAACCAGGACTGGGATTGCTGCTCATCTCCTGGGGAAGTCCCCTGCATTCAGGTCTCTCTTCCTCCAGCTCCTGATTCCCAGGCTTCTCACCCCCTTCCAGAAAGGGACCCAAGCTGCCAGGTGTCTGGTAGAAAACATATGACACATGGCAAAGCAGCAGTGGCTTCCTTCCTCCCAGACTGCCTGGCCCTCCAGGTGCCCAAGTCTGCTCTTGTCTAAGGGGAAGGGGAGGGGCCGGCAGGGGACAGGGGAGAGCTCGGGAGAGCTCTGGAGAGCAGATGTGGGAGCTGTCTGTGGGGGTGGGGTGGTGGGATGAGGGTACCTTATGCCCAGTTGGAGGAGCAAAGGCCACATTGGGAGATGGTTGTGGCCTTTGTTAAAAGCTCTGCTTAGGAACTGGGTTTCAGTTTAAGTCTCTCTGCTACCAAATGCAAGTCCACATGCCTGATGGACAGTAAGGCCAAACAAACTGAAATGTCAGAGTTTGGGACAGAGAAAGGTTTATTGCAGTGCCCAGCGAGAAGAAAGGGTAGCTTGTATCCCCAGAACCCCTAAACTCCCTAAAGGGTTTCAGCAAAGCATTCTTTCTGGGGGTGCTGCACCATACAGCTTGCAGAATCCCAGACCAGGGGTTGAGCTAGGCCATGGCAGCGGAAGCAGCAAGTCCTAACCACTAGATCATCAGGAAACTCCCTCAGCAAAGCATTTTAAAAGGCAGGGTGAGGGAGGGGCATCCCAGGATAAGGGATCAGCTCATGCACAATACTGTGATAGGCTGATGTTGAGATAACAGGGTGGTTAACATTATCAATCCTTAGGTACCAGTAGGTCTGGGGGTTCTGCACTCATAATCATCAAATAGTTAATTCTTCCATTTAGTGATGGGTTTTGGCATCTGAAAAACTCAGGAAATATGCAAGAGATATTATTATCTGGGACTTCAGAGAGGAGCTACAGCAGAGGATGTGGAGAAGGCCCCATAAGCTCCTGCTCCATCTCTAGACAAGACCCTTTTCTCTAAGGGCCAGTTGAAAGGTGATCTATAAAAGGAAAAGCCCACAAAGGGCTCTCAAGGGTAGGACCAGAAAGAAAAATGGGAGCTATCTCAGACCCTGAGAAACTGTCTCCACCTTTGGTGAGTAGAAACAGATGGTGGCAGGCCACTCACAGAGACTTCGGTTCTGGAGGCAGAAGAGACCCTGCAGAGCAGCCCAGGGAAACGTGGTGGAGGAAGGGAAGACTCAAGGGTGCTAGACCTCCTGAGTGCTAAGCCAGTTAAACGGAGGCACTTGCGTAGCTCACTGCCAGATGGGGCCGGGAATGGGCCCAATGCCCGAGTTGACAGGGCAGTGAGTGGAGGCACCCTCAGACTGCAGCTCTTCAACCCTGTAGGCTGAGTTTGTTAAAGTACTTTTACCTTCTCCTTCGTAACAGCTCCCCCTACACCTCCAGCCCCCCTTTCTTTTTTCTTTTTTACCTCCTTTCACCCTCTTTTCTTTTGTAAATGAATCACCCAGCAGAGTGTGTAGGCATGTACACACATTCAAAGGTTTGCCAACTTGTTTTAAGATACTACTTTACTTTTAGAGTTTAAAAGTACACTCATTAAAAAATGGCTAAACCTAAAATGTTTTTGGAAATTTCAAAAAGTCCTTGAACACAATTAGAGCTGTACTTTTTTTTTCTCTAACTTTCCCTGAGGAAATTTAGCATGAACTTGTCTCCCTCTTGTGGATTTAATCTTATCTCTTGGTTGTACTATGTGTCTAAAGTCAGAGTAAAATTTATTGCAAACTTCTTGCTGCCTTGCCTTTCTTTGCAAAAAAAAAGGAAGCATTATAATTATCAAAGAAAAAGTTTACTTTTCTGAATATAATTAGTATTTTGAAATAAACTTATTCTAACACATTATAATGCCAAAATTCTGCCTGTAAAATCTAATGCTTATAGATTTAACATTAGAGTAAAACTATTTAATCCTTAAATATTAGACTGACTTTATTTTCCATTTTATAGTTGAGAAAAACCATGACAAAACTAACTTTGTGCCTCTCAATTCCTTGCAGAATTAATTGTTAGCAATGATGACACAGTACGACAATACTTGATATTTTATTGATCATTTTTTTCTTGCCAAGCATTAGGTGAAGCACTTCACCTAAATTATATTACTTACTCTTGGCAATGAAATTATTAGTCTAATTTTGCTAAGAAACTGAGGCATAAAGTGGTTAAATACTTGCTTAAAATCACACAGCCCTTGCTGGGGTTTAAATTGGATTAATATCAGTAATCCTAAATGGAGACAGAAGACTGAAGAATAACAGAAGTGCCCATTAAATCCTCTCCCACATTTTGGCCTTTGGGAGATGAGCAGAAAGATATATGAATAATCGATAGGGATTTTTCCCCCCTCTGAAATATTTTCAAGGATAATGGGTTTGTAAATAGTGTAGTTTGATCATATTTTATAATATTTGCAAAGTTAAACTTTAAAATATGGAATACTTATGATTAATAATAGACATCACTCCTGCCACAAAGAGGGGTTGAGACCCAGATGTCTGGAGATGGAGATGGCTGCCTCCTGTTGTTATTGCTCCATTAACACTTTCAGCCACACCCACCCCATTGATTTGGTGAGACAGAGATTACAAACTAGCAAGAACGTGACAGGACAAGACTGCCCTGCTGATCCGGAAACCCCTGGGGCTGGATGGCAAGAAAGGGTAGGGTAACAGAGGCTCTTTCGAAACAAGTCAGTCTTTTAAATATTCACTATGGTGTCTTTGTCTAAGAAATGTCATTCTGCTATCTTTGAACCACATTTAGGTCTACATACAAGAGACAGGACGAATGGATGCTATTAGCGACCTCTTATCAAATTACGGAAACTCGATGGCCTTGGTGATTCCTTTTCTCATAAATTTGGCTGTGAGTCAAAAGGAGCCATTCTTGTGATGGGGCTAACCTATCACCATGTCAGCACCCTTCTTCTTCCTGAGACCATATGGCATAAGGGGGGGGAAAAAAGAAGCCCAGGGAGTCCAATAGTCATGTTTCTGAGCAGAAACAGCTGGTATTAATTGCCAAGAAAGCAACATAAACACAGAGCAATTCTAGAATGGCTGGTGAATGAGATCAAGCATCTTTAAACATGAAGATGAAAGTGGCAGCCCTTCAGATAGCAGCTCCAACTGACTTAGAGAAAATATTGTGTTCAAAGGGGTTTGATTTTAGTCATGCCTGTGTGCTAAGTTGCTTCAGTCATGTCCAACTCTTTGCAACCCTATGAACCATATCCCACCAGGTTCCTCTGTCCATGGGATTCTCCAAGCAAGAATACTGGAGTGGATTGCCATGCCCTTCTCCAGGGGATTTTCCCAACCCATTGATTTTAGTCAATGGACTTGAATACAAGGTACTGGGATGCTCTCCACACTAGAAGCCAGAAAACCCAAAATCAACTGGCTAAATAAGGGGCAATTTTTTTTCCCCTCAGGAAAAAAATAAATGTTGAGGCAGCTGCAGGGTTGATTAATTCAAAAGTAAAATGATATAATCAAGGATTTAGGTTCTTTCCATATTTTCACTCTGCCATCTCATCTTGTCAGACTCATCCTCTAGCTTACTGTAATAGTCACAAGACTGCGACTACAGCTCCATGTGTTTATGAAAACATTCAGTAGAAGAAGAGATTATCCCATCCTTGGGATTTTTTTTTTTCTTTTAAGAACCAAGAGGATGCTTCCCAACATTCCCCAGTTGGTATTTGCTCATTATTATATGTTGTCCAGGACTAGATCACATGTCCATGTTTAAAACAGTCTCTGGCAAGAGAATTATATCATCAGAATTGGCTTAGACCAATTATGATTCATCCTTGAGTCACATGGGAGAGGAATCACCTCAGGAGTGAAATAGGGGCTCTGCCTTGTGGCACTAGTGGTAAAAAAAACCTCCCCTGTGAATGCAGGAGATACAAGAGATGTGGGTTGGATCCCTGGATCAAGAAGATCCCCTGGCGGAGGGCACGGCAACCCACTCCAGTATTCTTGCCTGGAGAATCCCATGAACAGGGGAGCCTGACAGACTACAGTCCGTAGTGTTGCCGAGTCAGACATGACTGAAGCGACTTAGCAGGTTATTATAAAGAAAAGGAAAGGAAAATGGTGTTAGCAACAAATGTTGGCTACATATGGTTTAGAATATGTGAGTATGTATACATGTGTTTTCTTTTTTGAACATTATTTAAAGATCCTATTTATAGTCCAGACCCCATCTCAACTACATGGAATGTAACTTGGCAGAAATAACCATAGCCAACACCTGTAGGAACTGTGAATAAAAACACCTCTTAGTTATAAAAGAAAAAAGGAAGGAACAAAGGGATAGAAAGAGAAAGAAGGAAAGAAAGACAGAAAGAAAGCTTCTGAGTTCAATTCTCTTGGCAGGAGGGGATTATAAAGAAAAAACAGTGCCTAGTACTGTCACTTTATATTTCAGTCTGACAATGGGCATTCCTCAAGTACCTCTGCAGGCAGTTTCCATACCAACACAGAGAAGAAAACCCATGAAGTCATTAGTTCATGTTTTGTAACTATGAAAGTAATTTTATATGATAAACATTCTTAGTATTTATCATGCTACCTGTGTATGAGTGTGTGTGTGTGTGTGTGTGTGTGTGTGTGTGTGTGTGTGTGTTGGAAGAAGAGAGAGAGGTGGGTAGAATGAAACTGTAGTTGTAGTTGTTTAGGATAAGTGCTTTAATAAGTCTCTTGTATACAGAAAATGAGGCTCCAGGGCATGTTTAGAAGGAAATAGCAAAGAGACAGTGAAATTGCCTTGCATGTGCAACAATCAGAAGTGTAGTTATGAGAAAAGGAGAGAGAGGAGGAAAGAGGAAATGAGAAGTGAGCTGTGCAGCAAGTTGGGAGCTATGGCTGAATTAAAAATGAGAAATTTCTATAGCAGCATGATCAAGGGACTTTTATGAACAAAGGATATCTGAGACTTCATTTGAACTTGTGTGATATATGATCCTCTTTGGTCACCCTAATCTATGTCATCTTGCTTCATGTCCTGATGCTGGTGTGAGTGGTTTAGGGGAAATCAAAATGGCTGCATCCCATATCTGTATCCGTGCAGAACAAGGCAGAGAAACATGATGATGTTTGCATGAGATCCAGAGTTTCATAGAAGCCTGGCACCACAGTGACTCAGAAAGTAAACCCCAAAATGCACAGAGATTTTGGAGATGGTCACAAACTCCAACTTGGATTTAGAAAGGAAGCAAGATTTTGTTTAAATACTTAAGGAAGGATAGGGTCAACTGACACTTGGCTTGCATCAATATAATAAAAAAAATTTTGCAAAGACACAGGGCATAATTTTACGTCCTCCCCCCAACTCACATTTCATAGGCATTCTGTGTTTTTAAAAAAATATTCTATCTAAATCTGGATTCTTAAAAGTTTTATTACAAGTTATAGCCTATTCCAATTCAAAAATAGAGAAAAATTTATAGGCCTGCCATTACAGATGATAGTGGAAGATATTTGTACAGTCCTTATAAATACCTTTTTGTAGATTTGGACAAGAATTTTAAAATTGTTGTGTACCTACAAATAACTAAATGCTGAAATAGCAAATGACTTGCCCCCTTGAATTTTAAATAGTGAAATTGCATCAAATGTGCTAAAACATCAAAATAGATGTATTGAGCTGACCTTTAATTAGTGTGAACTATTAAAACAGATTTATTGTGGTTGTTCTTGCCTCAATATCTATTTTTCTCTCACTTCTACATTATTCTTTACCTTTTGGCTGTAAGAGTTAGGAAATGTGGTAAAAGTCTTTCTTATGCAGGAAAACTAGTTTACCCTTTTATTTCCTTACGGCTGCTGCCGCTAAGTCGCTTCAGTCATGTCCGACTCTGCGACCCCATAGACGGCAGCCCACCGGGCTCCTCCGTCCCTGGGTTTCTCCAGGCAAGAATAGTGGAATGGGTTGCCATTTCGTTCTCCTTACTGGATATAGACAAATTTTCCTGGTAGATAGAAACTCTTTAGTTTTTTTAAAAGCAAAATACTGATCTTGAATATTAGCTGCTGACACAAACAGATGAGTGAACCTGTAATAATGTGCATGAAAGCTATGTTATGATTTCTAACCCTGCTGTTTAAGAAGTTTCCTTAAATATTACATAAAACAGATACAGATGACTGACAGCAAATTAGTGCCTGCTTTTCATTTTAAGGGACCTTAATAACACTGGAGTGTTACAATCTGAAGAAACATTAATGCCACTTTTCTGTGCCTATTTCTGGAACATCCTTCCTACATCTGTGCTATAATCAACTCTTTCCCACCTGTGCACAAGAGACCCCCACTGAACTTGTGTAATTTTATAGAATATTAGGAACTCATACAGGAGTTGAATAGTTTTTTAACCTGTGTATGTGTATGACTCCTTGTAAAATGTTCATAGACACTACTGTGATTAAGAAAATACAAACTCACTGAAAAGTACTCCTAGATTAATAGTTGCCTTTTGTGGAAATTCCCTGACAGTCCATTAGTTAGGATTCTGCTCTTCCACTACAGGTGGCATGAGTTCAATCTCTGGTCAGGGAACTAAGATCCTGCAACCCATACGGTGCAACAAATAGTTGCCTTTTGTTTCTGGAAATTTCTTCGGGAAATACTATGACTATTTCATGTGTCTATCTGATAATTTCTTTTTATGTTTGAAAAAGGGTTTGTAAAGGGGCAACAACAACAAAAAAGTAAACAACCTAAATGCCCAACATTTTTGTTGTTTAGTCACAGAGTTGTGGCCAACTTAGGGGGAGGGTTAAATAACAGATGGTGGATTCTTGTAATTGAACTACTAGGCTGTCATTAAAAATCATGTTGTAGAATAAAATATTGAGTGATAAGGAAGAGATGTTAGCAGAATATTATTATATGGAAAAAAGAAAGTTATAAATCAATATAATGGTATAACATTACTATTTAACAAGTTACAGACAGATAAAATATAGAAAAAAGAAGACATCACTATAAGCTTATTATTTTTTATCTCTGGATAATGAAATTATAGCTTTTTCCCAAAAATGTTCTATAACTTCAGTTATAAGGGAAAATTTACATTTATTTTTAAGTTTCCTTTTTTAAAAGAGCTTGCTATTGTCCCTCAAAGAAATAGTATTGGTGACCATTGGCTTTTCAATGCATTAGAAATACTAAAGCTGTTTAATTTGGGGGTGTGTGAGATAGTGTTGACTAGCTTTTGCTGGCAGCCCTCTCCCTCACCCCATCTGTGGCAGTCCTGCTAATGATGTGACTTGATGCCTGTCGCTATTACTTGGGGAGGAAGCACAGCTGGGCACTTCTTCCTCAGAGAACAGGAGAGGTCAGAGGCCTTCCCTGATGACCATGAGAAGAAGAGTCATTTTAGGTTGTGTTGAGAAGATTAAAAAATCCTCTTTATTCTAAACAAATGTGTGTGTGCATATTGGTGTATATAACATATATGTATATAGTATTTTACAATAAGGGAAAATGTAATTAAAACCAAGTGTTGCTCTGGGCTATTGTGGGCCATTACTGGCCCTTTTGCTGAACTGCAGATGGACAGAATTATGTTGCCTTAATAACGTGACTCTTAAGTGCCAGCTGTCATACAGCGTGGCAGCCCTCCATGCTAACAAAGCCCTCATTAAACGGTTTGCTCGGAATAATTTGCCTGCTCTCCCTGCCTTTCTAGCAACTGACAACTCTGCTCCTCCCCCTCTCCACCAGACCTTCAGTGGACACCTTTAATCACTGAAAGAGAAGTCTTTGCCATGTGTGATGGGATGGTAATTTTTTTAATAGTACATGTCTTTATATTATTTTATGCCCTGTTTCAAAAGTTTTTAAATGAGGTTGGTAGCTAACATCCTTTGCTATCATTCATTTTGTGGCAAAATAATAATTGCTAATTTTCTTCTTCAGAGAACCAGGGCTTTATCAGGGATAACATTATGCAAATGACTATGCAAATATAAACAGAGTAGTATCTGGGAAAAAAAACAGTTCAGATAAATCCTTCAGAACACATCCAAAGTTGACCGAAAAAAAAAAAAACAAAACTGTGCATTTTAAACTATGAGGTCACCATCACAGCAAAGGGAATTTATTACTAATGAGAAGTTTGTGCGAAAGCTCTACACTCAAAATAAAAGAGGTAGGGCATGCGTCAGTATTTATTCAAGCTTAATTTATTTATGATATTATGGTTGTCCTTGTTAACTGTTAAATCTTCTTGGGGTGGGTCTCTTCATCCTTTAAGTGATGCCTAACAGTCCAAAATACTTAATGTTCAAACTTCTATTAGCAATAAGAATTAATCCTTAATTTTCTCCACTATCTATGTTTTTTTCTTATCATCAATGTTTTAGTTCTTTCATGTTGATTATTATTGGAAGAAAGTACATTGAAATTGAGAGAAAAATGCTCAGATCTTTCAAGACATAGCTTATAGAATATTGATAAAGAAAGGGAGTCTTTAAAAACTCTACATTATTCCTCAGGATCCTTTGGAGCAGTGGGGAAAGAAGCCTGATTATGAACTCCAACACTGTTTATTTCATATATGTGATATATGTATATATTTAATGATCAAAAAGGAAAAACATGGTTATTTAGTACGTTTCATGATAATAAACCTGAGGTTTCATTTTTGTTTTTTTAAAAGACCTATTCTTTGAATTTGACATGAGATGAATATTTAAAAGGTGCTTGCTTTAAATCTCTATGAATCAAATCTATACCCAAGAGTGACCTATATGATAGTAGGAGAAAAAACAAAGGCCTTTTGGCTATAAAATATCTCACCCACTCTGGCCTGGAATTCCCACTGGAAAATCCCTCTCGGCTATGCAAATCTGTTGCCAGAAAATAGTGAAATATTGGATTAGAGTCAATGAGGGGGGCTGCCTGGGTCTGAATCAGGGGCTGATTCATAAAGAAAGGTGGATACGTGGGCCACACTCAGTTCTACCCCTACATAACCTGAAGTTTGCATTTTCAGCAGACTCAGCACTCTATCGAACTACCTCAGACTGTGAAAAATTAGGATGGGATAATAAAGTATTAGTATTTGTATAGAGCCCCTGCCCCAAGAAGACAAAGGAGGGAGCAGTTTTATGATGATGCCCTGGGGGTTTGGTGGGTGGTGGGGAAGGTGGACTCCAGTGAGAGTTCAGAGACAGAAAGAGGATCGAGAATCGAAAAGAGAGATGACAGCTCTTTGAGAAAACCTCAGACATCACTTCAAGACAGACACAGAAGGCCTGACATCCTCTGAGATTTCTGGGGAAATAGAGCTCTGTGCTCAGTTGCCAAGGCTTTGGATTCCAAGGGATCTGAGGAGGACCCCAGTTACTACCTGCATTAAGTAATATCGCTGGACCTCAGGTGCCTCATCTAATAACTAGGTATAAAAGTGGGCTGCCCTCGTAGCTCAGCTGGTAAAGAATCTGCCTGCAATGCAGGAGACCTGGGTTGGGAATATCCCCTGGAGAAGGAAATGGCAGCCCACTCCAGTACTCTTGCCTGGAGAATCCCATGGACAGAGGAGCCTGGCAGGCTACTGTCTATGCGGCTGCAAGAGTCGAACATGACTTGTGACTAAACCACCACCACCACATGAAAGTGGAATGTTTACCATGAAGAAAAGTTGCTGAACAGGGAAGATACAATTACAAGACGGCCAGTGGTATGACTGTTGGAGCTTCCAGACATCGTGACCCAGCTCCAGCTTTTACTCTTTGTGTGACCTCAGCAGGTTGTTTACTATAATCTGTCTGAATCTCAGTTTTCTCAAACATCCACTGCTGGTAAACATCTATCAGGCTACCCAGGTGGCTCAGTGGTAAAGAACCTACCTGCCAAGGCAGGAGATGCAGGTTCAATTCCTGGGTCAGGAAAATTCCCTGGAGAAAGAAATGGCAACCCAGTCCAGTATTCTTGCCTGGAAAATTCCATGGACAGAGGAGCCTGGGGGGCTACAGTCCGTGGCGTTGCAAAGACAGACACGACTTAGCAACTAAACAACAGCAACGAACTACCACATGTTGTTTCACCTGGTCTTCCCTGGTGATCCAGTGGTGAAGGATCCATCTGCCAATGCAGGAGACATGGGTTTGATTCTGATCTGGGAGGGTCTTGAGTGCCCAGAGCAACTGAGCGTGTGTGCCACAACTACTGAAGCCTACATGCTCTAGAAGCTGTCCTCCACAGCAAGAGAAGCCACCGTGAGGAGAAACCGGAGCACCACAAACCAGAGAAAAGCCCATACAGCAATGAAGACCCAGCACAGCCAAAAATAAACAAGTCAAATTACATATTAAGAAGATCTCTCTACTTTATGCGTGCATTTTCTTATGTAAATTGCATTATTTACATGTAAAGAATCTCTACATGTAAATACATGTAAAGAATCTGTAACAGTACTTGGCACATAACAAGCAGCTTAATAATATTATTTCTCATCAATATTTCAGATATAAAGCAGTTGGCACCTGGTGGGAATTTAATAAATGATAGTAATTATTAGTAATAATAATCACTCCTGGCTTCAAGACAGGATCTGTAGCCAAAAGCTTCTTGTGCAATCCTGGCTGAACCCCATACCTTATTCCTAGTTTTTCATAATAGTGCTATTGACGTTATTTGAGATAACATCTGGTTAGGAGAGTGATAGTTACACAGTGGTATATGCACAGTAATCGGGCAGAGAAATACCTGAATGTTTTATGAAGGTGTGTAGGTGGAGGGCCTGGAGTGAGCTTCAAGACTCCCTTCAGTCCTTCTGCAGGGAGAGCCTGACAGCTGTGTCAACAGCAAAGCATCAGCTCAGTCAGTAAGAGCTCATCTTTCAGAAGCTAATGGACATGCTTAAAAAAAAAAAGATCTGAAAATGTAAAAATTGTACTCACTTGATTAAAAGCCTACCATATTCATACAGGTCCTGTTTCCTGCTTTGAGCTGAGCTACCCAACAATCCCCACAGTGATGGCCACTTCTTTTTCAAGGCTGGAAATAGTTGTAATACTTTTCCCCCTCTGGTGACACTGTGTTTTATTCTCTGGTTTTCAAATTTGAAATTGGTGCCCAGTTCAGCATCCTTTGTTGCCACATGTATCCTGTAGTGTTTGTAGAAGAATAAACACAGGACAACTGTTTGAACCTTTCTTCCTGCCAGGCATTAGTGTAATTTATGGTTAAATGGCAATCAGAGTGGGGGCAACGTGGTACTCATGGGTGAGAGATACAGAGAGATAGATGAACCTAGATAGATAAATGAACCCAGCCCCTTGTGGGGAGCTCTACAAAGCACTGGTGCATGTGTACTAAGTTGTCTCTGACTTTTTGCGACCCTATGGACCAAAGCCCACCAGGCTCCTCTGTCCATGGGATTCTCCAGGCAAGAATACTAAAGTGGGTTGCCATGCCCTTCTCCAAGGGATCTTCCCGACCCAGGGATCAAACCCTGTCTATTCTTTACCACTAGTGCCATCAGCTCAGTGTTTTGGGAAGCCCCAAAAACACTCAGGTGAGAAAAATCTCTGGTGGAAACATTACAAGCTTGGCTGCCACTCACTTCACTGCAAAACTGAAATTATTGGATGCTAACTTGTGTCTCTTACATTTTAAGGCTTTAAAAAGACATCATAGATAACATTATTAGCTAGAGACTCTTAAGTAAACAGGTAAATTCCTCTTGTGGCTTAGGTGAAGTCCTGGAGTGGGTAGAAATAGAATGCTTACAGCCTGAAAAGCACCATTGATTTATCAAGGAACAGACTAGTGATCTATCTAAAAACCTCCCAAGCACAGTTCTCTTTTTATTAAAACAGTAACCTGCTGGTTTTTGAAGAATGTCAAGAACAGTAAGCACATATGAAAATGCGCAGTCACAAGAAATCTTTTAGTTAATAAGAGAAATATAGAGAGAGGAAGTAGGATCATTCTTTCATGTGAATAGTCTGAAACAGTTGCTCTTTGAATCAGGATAAAATTAATGTCACTACTAAAGTTTCGGACGATCTTGATAATTCCCGTTAACAAATATTTATCGAGCACCTGCCATATATTTGGATATAGCATGATGAACAAGAGAAAGAAGCTGCCTTCAAAGACTTTAGTGGGAAAGATGAAAAATAGAAAACTTATGTAAACACAGGATCTATAATTCAAGGGTATATGATATGTAACAGCTGTCACTTTGTGGGGGTGTTTACTAATAGCTAAAGAGAACATAAGATATTTTTCAAGAATTGGTGATTAGGGAGATCATTTGAAGATGCATTTGACTTGGACATAGGAGTTTGGCTTAGCTGGGCTTCACAGGGTCTGTGTATAAGAAAAGTGAGGTGTTAGCTGCTGTCATACTTGAGTCTGGACTTCATGGAGAAATGGTGAACCACTGATGTGCTTGAGCAAAGAAGTGACATAAAATGGTAATTAAGAAACCATAATCTGATGGAAATGAGCAGGAAAGATTGCATCAGGAAGGGTCTGGAGGCTACAAGATAAGCAGAAGGGTGTAAGAAAGAGGCTAAGTGGGAAGGGATCCAGTCCAGCACGAGGGTATAATCCAAAGGCACAGAAAAGAAAAGAAATATATGAAAAGTCAAATTTTATGGTTTAGAAACTAACAGACTAGTGAAAAAAGTGTTTGAGTACCATCTAGAAAGCATCTAAATAGCTTTGCTAGAGTCTGAGGCAAAAAACTGATTGCTTCAATCAACTCAGTAAATATAGTGAAGTGAAGTCGCTCAGTCATGTCTGACTCTTTGCGACACCATGGACTGTAGCCCACCAGGCTCCTCAGTCCATGGGATCCTCCAGGCAAGAATACTGGAGTGGGTTGCCATTTCCTTCTCCAGGGGATCTTCCCGACCCAGGGATCGAACCTGGATCTCCTGCATTTCAGGCAGACTCTTTAACCTCTGAGCCACCAGGGAAGCCTATTCAGTAAATATAACTGTATGCTAAATATTTTTATTGTTCAACTAGGTCCTTTGTAGCAGCTTTGTAACAGAAACAACGTAAACTAAAACTTCAAGATACCCACATACTGTTCAGTCTGTTTGTATGTAAGTTTATGCATTTTTGTGCGTGTTCATGCCTTAATTTCTGGGTGGGGGGCAGCTGTTTGTAGAGCAAGTTGATTTTGAAAACAACAGTTTGGGCCTCACAAAAGTTATGGTTTAAAGGGAAAATATGAATCACTATTTGGAATATTCTTTTTTTCCCCTGAAGTACAACTTCATATTCCAGAAGAAAAAGATAAAAATTTTGGTAATGGATCATGTGGCAGATGAGACTTAGCTATTTGTTCTTTTGTAATCCCTGCCACACAAGAGCCGTGTTCCCTGGCACCAAGACGACATGCACGAGAGTAAGAGCATTGCTTAAGGCTCCCAAAGAAAGAAAGAGAAATTGGAAAATAAGGTTTGATGTTGGCCTCAATTTATGATAATGGGTACTCAAAATAGGGGAAAAAAAGCTTGTAATTTTGAAAGGTGTGGGAGGGAGTGGTTGAGCATGTATATGATATTGCTTTTGTCAATAAATAGTATTCATTTTTCCTAGAAGCTATTTTCTCCCCCTCTTTCTCCTATTTAAAAAAAAAAAAAACTGTAAGCAAGGAAAAAGAAAAGAATTGACAACAGGGGCTTAGGTTCTAGGTAAAAATCCATTGTGGAAGCATATGCTCCATGTAATATTTATGAGGGATGATCTTTGTAACTGGTAGGAAAGCAGTCTCTGGTGCTGTTATGAATTGGAAAGTGCATATAACTATGGTTCTATTTCCCTAAGCAATAACCATTTTATAGGTATAGGTCCTGTTTGTAATTGAAGATCTTTAACCCTTTAATATGATACTGTTGAAGAAGTCAGAGCCTTCAGCTCTCAAAGAGGCTGTCTTAAATCTTTCTTTTACATATGATTCTCTTCCTGTTCCATTATTTTTCAGAAGGCCTCTTATTTACACTATTTGCTCAATATTTCTCTCCTCCCATTGGTTAAGTTTCAGGGATGTCTATATCTAGCCACCTAGTCCTGACCACTTCTTTTTTTTAATTAATCTATTTTATTTTATTTTATTTTTTTTAGTATTAAGTTTTTTATTTTTTTAATTTTAAAATCTTTAATTCTTACATGTGTTCCCAAACATGAACCCCCCTTAATTAATCTATTTTAATTGGAAGCTAATTACTTTACAATATTGTGGTGGGTTTTGCCATACATTGACATGAATCAGCCATGGGTGCACATGTGTCCCCCATCCTGAACCCCCCTCCCACCACCCTCCCCATCCCATCCTTCAGGGTCATCCCAGTGCACCGGCCCTGAGCATCCTGTCTCATGCCTCAAACCTGTACGGGAGATCTATTTCACATGTGGTAATAAACATGTTTCAATGCTATTCTCTCAGATCAGCCCACCCTTGCCTTCTCCCACAGGGTCCAAAAGTCTGTTCTTTACATCTGTGTCTCTTTTGCTGTCTCACATGTACGGTCATCGTCACCATCTTTCTAAATTCCATATATATGTGTTAATATACTGTATTGGTGCGTTTCTTTCTGACTTACTTCATTCTGTATAATAGGCTCCAGTTTCATCCATCTCATTAGAACTGATTCAATTGCATTCTTTTCAATAGTTCAGTAATATTCCATTGTGTATATGTACCACAGCTTTCTTATCCGTTTGTCTGCCGATGGACATCTAGGTTGCTTCCATGTCCTAGCTATTGTAAACAGTGCTATGATGAACATTGTAGTCCTGATCACCTTTTTGAGCTTCACTTACCTATATCCAGTTGTCAATTCAATTTTTCTATTTTAATATTTAATAATTACCTCAAATTTATCAAGGCCAAAACAATATCCCTCCCTTCCAAGAAAGCCTGCTTCTCACTCAGGCTTCTCCATCACTAGATTTCTCAGCCAAACACTGAGGAGCCATTCTTGACTTCGTTCCCTCCCTCACATACTGTGGCCAATCCACTGACTCCCTGTCACCTGTAACTCTCATGTATGTTCACAGTCTGTCTGCTTCCCTTCATTCCCACCGCTACAATCCTAGTCCAACCACCATCCTATCTTTGTAATGGCCTCTGAGCTTGCCTTCTTGACAGCATGATACTTTAAAAGGGTAAATCAGGTTGAATCATTTCCCAGCTTAAAACCCTCCAGAGGCTTCTCTTTGCAATTAGAATGAATTCCAAGCCCCTTGTCTGGCCCACCAAGACCCTATGGCACCTGGCAGTATTTATCAATTTCTCCTCTACTCACTATTCAGTGAGTCAGTCATAAAGATCTTCTTTTAGACTCTTAGAAAAACAGAGATTTGCAAGCTTCTGCCTAGAACTCTTTCCCCAGATCCAATCTGTCTTATTTGCCTTAATATCTCTGGTACCAGAAAGGGTGACTAGGATGTAGTGGACACTCAATAATTGTTGGCTGAAAGAATGAATACAGTTAGAATTACAGAAGTCAAATATTATAGTCAAGGTATCATCAAGACCAGGGCAAATCCAGATTACCTAGAAAACTTTGAAAAATGGAGGAAGGATATGTGGAAAACAAGCTCAGGTCTATTTATCTATAAGAAAGTTATCATACATAATGAATCACCTTAACATATGATAGAAACATATTATACTTCAGATATTACATTATTCCTAAGAATCTGTGTAAGTTTTCACAGTTCGTTTACAACAACGCTAAAATACAGTATTCCTAAAGATAAAAGGAGATAAGGTGCAAAAGTATATTCCAAGTATATTTATACCTTGATTTTTGCATGAATAACTCATATAGCAAGTGTTTTGCATATGAATTTGATTATGGAAATACTATAGGGCCTTACAAATGAGAAATGTAACTGTCTAGCTAATTTTTTAACATATGCTGTGTTAAAAGTGAGTTCATACCAGACCATTTTCCAAATCAAGCCCCAAAGCAAATGCATTTTTAAATGAAATGAAATATATACAAAATGTTAGTTTCAATATCAGATAATAAAATAATGCAATTAATCCTTCACCTTGGGCCTTCTTTTTCATCAAGAACACAATTTTCCCCTTCCAGAAATGGCTGACAATTGACTTCTTCCATGGTTGAAGGCAGATTACCTGTGAACAAACCTGTTTTTCATTTAACTTTCTCTTTTGCCCCTTTAAAGACACATACAGAAAACTTTCCTAAGGAAACCTTTTAGCTTTTCTTCCCTCAGGATTGCTATTAATAAGCACACCAAAAACAAGGGAGGTTTGAGCTATTTTAAAATATGCAACCTGTAGTAATGAATTAATTACCATATAATACTTAAAGCTTTGATTATTCGTACATGAGAGCTTCCATTATTAATGATTGCTTATGAAATTAGTCTTTCTAATTTCCATTATGATTCAAATTAACTTGATTAGTTGGTCTCATGATTCACATTTCTATCAACCTCTACTTTTAATTTCTGAAGCATGAAATGACATAAAATGTCTTTGGGGGAAAATTACTTAAAATTAAGATTTTATATACTAAGTAAATGAATTGAATTAGATGAATAGTAATTGAACTTTGTTTTCATTCACACACTGTCCTCTGGTGTTTAAATGTCTACATTGCATGTTAAAAAGGAAAACCCAACATCAAATGCAAAAGTTAATCGCTTCTTGCACTTGGGAAGGTACATGTCTTTATGTTTGGTCTAATAAACTATCTGCCTTATTGAGATTGTACATAAATGAATGAAAAATTCAAATAACATGAAAAAATTAAGCGCTTTCTAAAAACACAAATTAACGTCTTAGAGAATGCACATTTGTGTCAATAGGATACAGACTGTCTTTTTAAGGGTACACATGGAGATTTCTTTTAAAGTAAAATCAATCAGTACTAAGTAGTATGCTTCATTTCTTCTCCCTCCCCTAGATTTGTTTTCTTTAAGACACTAGTGTTTTCCCTAGAGATTTTGACAAAGGAGAATTTAGTGATGATCTAGTGCAGGCATGAGGAGCAATTCAGCCCTCAGTCAGGGCTTTGCACTTATTTAGGAATTATGTAATACTAATAAATATCCCCCAATTGCTTTAATTGAACACTTTCCCCCTCAACATCTTCTGTCCCTTGATTTGAAGTGAAACCAGTGTTAAAACTCTAAAATCTGTCTCTTTGTTTCAGTTTAAGTATCTTTTTAATTGGCTGGAGGCTGGACTTATGGATTTAATTTTTTTATTGTTGCATTTAATTTTTTGAGCAGTGTTTCTCCCCATTTTCTTGAATGACAACTATCATCATGTCGCTTTTTCAAATGTCATGAATCTAATTTTATTTGTTTGGTAGAGTTGACTGAGGAAACTCCGTGAGGGCCATGACCAAGATAATGGGAAATGATAAATGTCTGCCTGAGGGAATTTATCTTTTTATTACAGTTATGTTCATGAGAAGCTAGTCACTCCAAGTAATCAGCATGATGCCATGAGGGAGAAGCTACTTTCTGGGAGTGATGTGTTTTTGCAGGTAAATCTATTTTCCTGAAGCTGGAAGAATACTTCTCAGACATATCAATGGGAGCAGTCCCTCCTCAGGAGCAAAGGGGGGCCAGATGACCTCTTAGGTGATTGCTGACATGAAGAACCTGTGACTGAGAATATCCTTTTGTAAATTTCCCACTACAGGGTAGTGATGGATGATACCCAGCAAAACCTGATCCCAAAGAAATGAGATGTTTTCTCTTAGAGAGTGATTTATATTCTGGAGAATTAGGATAACAATCACTGGATGCTATTTCTAGCAGTAAAATGAAATTATTTATACATTTAGAAAGGAATATATCTTATGGATCACCTTAGATGTATCACAGCCCTGCTGGGTATATCTAGGACCCTCCCTTTCTGGAGCTTCATGAGGGTAGGGAGCATACTTGGCTTCTCTCACTATCAAATCTTGTGTATCTAATAAAATACTTTGCATCTAATAAGCCTTCAATAAATATTTGTTGGAGGCAATGAACAAGTGAAAGTTGGCATGGTAAAATCTAAAGCATCCAAATGGTAATATTTTTAACACTCTACCATTGATTATATCTACCTGTCGGCCTATCTACCTCCCTATCTATGTATCTAATTTCTCATGTATCTGATCTATCTATATCTTACATCCAGGAAAAAGATTACCTTGAGATCTGTAAGGAACTAATATTAATGGTTTAATTTTTATAAGTAAGGAATTGCTTTAGTGAGAGACACAACATCAAAGATGTTTAAGAAAGAAGTCTGCTGACTGGCATGGCATGGTGAGGTCACTATGGTTTGAGGTCTGGCCCTAAGCTTGACAGATGCAGAATCTAGATAATGTTGCTCAATCACTGATGTAACTGCTATCTCAAAAATTACTAATACTACTATTGCTACTGCTGTTGCTATTACTGTTAACTATCATTTATTAGAAGTCAATTGTGCCAGGCTCATAGTCTTAAACGCTTCATTTAATCCTCATAATGACTTCCTGAGGTCAGTACTATCATTGTTTCCATTTTCATAGAAGAAGAAACAGACATTTAGAGTGGTTAAGAAATTTGCTCTAACTCACACAGCCATAGTCTCCGTTGTGAATGGGGAACCCTGGTTCAGCAACTCCCTTACTCCCCATGCCCCTTGGTAGGCCATGGGATATAAATCTCTGTCTGTGAAGGTCAGGCCTGACAAAGCCTAAATCTTCCTTCTCTACTGAACAGTCTCTGGCTTCTTCTCTGCCACTGCTGTAACTTCCCACCCAGTACCTCTGGGCAGAGCGAGTGGGGAGCCTGTCCTTTAGCAATGCTGTGGAGAAGAATATGAGTTGGATAATTCGGATGATGCAGCTTACCAGATACTGTGTGCAAGCCTGAGCTTGGCATCCCCAGTAGGAATGTGGAATGTCTTAAATCTGGGCCTGCCTCTGTCCTCTCTGTCTCCTACCACTCAGGAATATCCCAGGCACACTTGCCCCAGGCCTACTGCATCAGGATCTCCCCAAGTTTGGGTCCAGAATCTTAAAAAAAAAAAAAAAATCCCCAAAGTATTCAGATCAACTCAGTTGTGCAAATACCAGTTAAAGTCCTTGATATCCAAACCTGAAAGAATGAGGTCAAGAGAGTGAAGGTTTCCTCTGAAATCTCTACCTGGTTTCCTGAGACATATGAGACCAGACCTCCCAGGCTCATTTGGTACAATACCATCAACACAAACTTTGCTTCAGGAGGCAACAGTGGTCGTTGAGCACTGTGTGTTTGGCACAACTAAGTGCTTATAGATACTGTCTTAATGGGTCCTACCTAATGTAGTAGGTCTGGGGTGAGTATACTTGGGGTACTCCTGAGGGGCAGGGTTTAATAAGAGGATAAGGGCTGGTCCAGATTCAACTACATAATAGTACTGGAGAGTCTATAGTCTTGGACAGTCTATAGTCTGGACAGCCTATAGTCTTTATACTGAGGTGTAAAGACTATAGGTAGCTTTGGTTAGGGAGAGAAATTGTTGCCAGATAATAAATAATGCAACCCCATGAACTATAGACTCCATGGAATTCTTCAGGCCAGAACACTGGAGTGGGTAGCCATTTCCTTCTCTAGGGGATCTTCCCAACCCAGGAATTGAACCCAGGTGTCCTACATTGCAGGCGGATTCTTTGCCAGCTGAGCCACCAGGGAAGCCCAATAAATAATGAAACAAAATACTATTATCTTATTTGTTTTCTTCTTTACTTCATGGCCCTGCCCCTCTGACTTTGAGAACTGTCAGGGTAGGGAGCCTGTCTGTCTTGCTCACTGTTCTGTGCCTTGTGCATATTTTAGTGCACAGAGCATAGGAGGCTCAAAAATATTTGTCAAATGCATGAATGAAAAGGCAGTGAAATGCTCACTTCTATTGTTAAAAAGTTTATTTTCTGTGAGAAAATGTGAAGTCAAATTACATTCAAATTTAGAGCAAAGAGTTATTTGGAAGGCATTGTTGACCAGTGGTATCACTCTATGATGGTCTCCATTCCCTAGATTATTCTGGCTAAGAGGGATCATGACCCTTCTCCTTGAATAGAAGTGAGTTTTTTAAATAGCAGTTTTATTGAGACATAACTTACATGCTATAAAATTCATCCCTTGAAAGTGAAGAATTTTAGTATATTCACAAAGTTATGCAGCCAACATCATTATTTCATTTTAGAATATTTCATCACTCAGAAAAGAAATCCCATACTCACCAGCAGTCACTCTTTAGTCCCCTGCACATCTAGTAATTACTCATCTTTCTGTTTCTTGGATGTGCCTATTTTAGATATTTCATATAAATGAATTAATACATGTGAACTTTTTGTCTGGCTTGTTTCACTCAGTGTTCAAGGTTCACCCATGTCATAGCATGAATCAATACTTCATTCATTTTTATTTCTGTATGATATTCCATTGTATGAATATATCACATGAACATATCCACTCTTTGATGGACTTAAGCTGTTTTCACTTTCCAAATATTATAAATGGCACTGCTATGAACATTCATATATGAGTTTTTGTATGAACAGACATTTGCATTTCTCTTGGGTGTATATCTGAAGGAGAATGAATGGATCATAGGGTAACTACATTTTACTTTTTGAGGAACTACCAGACTATTTTTCAAAATGACTGCAAATTCCTACAGTTCCACCAGCAATGTATAAAGCTCCCAATTTCTCAGCATACTAACACTTGTTATTGTCTATCTTTAAAATTTTAGCCATCCCATTGTAGCTAAAATTTTAATTTACATTTTAATTTACATTGCCTGAATGACTCTAAAGACTAATGATGTTAACGGCCTCATCTTTCATGTCCTCACTGGATATTTGTATGTCTTTTTTGGAGGAATATCTATGAAGTCCTTTATCCATTTGTCTCTATTGTTGAGCTATGTTTTTTATATAGCTCAAGAAAATAAATTCCTTATCAGATATATGACTTATAAACATTTTCCCCCATTTAGTACATAATCTTTTCACTTTGTGGCATTATCCTTTGAAGCACAATAATTTTATATTTTGATAATGTCCAATTTATCAAGTTTTTCTTTTGTTGCTTACACTTTTGGTGTTATATCTAAGAAACAATGGCCTAATCCAAGGTCATGAAAACTTACACTCGTTTTCTACAAAGAGTTTTATAGTTTTATCTCATACTTTTAGGTCTATGATTGATTTTAAATGAATATTTATATATAATATGAACAGAAGTGGTTTAACCGATGGAATTCTTTTCTTTTTGAATCTTCTAGGCTCATAGAAGACCATTCTTTATAGTGCACATGATCTTTCTTCAGATATTGAGAAGGCTGCAAACGTTTTTTACCAAGCCCAGATTATTTGATTTTTGAGACTTGCTCTCCTAGTATGTTGACCAGAGAGGCTTCTTTTCTTTTAAAGTGACTTTTGTAGATTTGTAACCATGTTCACCATGTGTTGACTCTGAGAGAAACTTTTGGTCAGATTCTTTGGGGTGGGCTCATCTAACAGTGGCTTCTTATGTTGACCACACAGAATCAGTTCAGTTCAGTTCAGTTGCTCAGTCGTGTCCGACTCTTTGTGACTCCATGAACCACAAAACACCAGGCCACCCTGTCCATCACCAGCTCCCGGAGTCTACCCAAACCCATGTCCATCGAGTCGGTGATGCCATCCAACCATCTCATCCTCTGTCATCCCCTTCTCCTCCTGCCCTTAATCTTCCCCAGCATCAGGGTCTTTTCAAATGAGTCAGCTCTTCGCATCAGATGGCCAAAGTATTGGAGTTTCAGCTTCAACATCAGTCCTTCAAATGAACACCCAGGACTGATCTTTAGAATAGACTGGTTGGATCTCCTTGCAGTCCAAAGGACTCTCAAGAGTCTTCTCCAACACCACAGTTCAAAAGCATCAATTCTTCTGCGCTCAGCTTTCTTCACAGTCCAACTCTCACATTCTCACATGACCACTCAGAATAGATTGTTCTAAACTTTTGGTCATGGTTGTTGTTGTTCAGTTGCTAAGTCATATTTGACTCTTTACACTCCATGAACTGCAACATGCCAGGCTTTCCTGTTCTTCACTATCTCCCAGAGTTTGCCCAAACTTATGTTCATTGAGTCAGTGATGCCATCCAACCATCTCATTTTCTGTCGCCCCCGTCTTCTCTTGCCCTTAGAGTTTTTAATTTAGTAAAATATATAGCTTTTCTGAATTCAGTTGAAAATCAAAATAAACATTTTGGTAGCACTTTACTTTTTAGGATCTTAGAAGAAAATTTTTTGTTAATGTCAATTCAAGCTTATGGCTAATAGTTAGGGGCTTAACAGGACATTTACCTTGGCACTTATGGAAATATGTCTGCTTTCTAACTAGGTTACACATTTACTCCTGAGGCGAACTCATGGTTTATAATTAGCTGGTGAAGGCTTTCAGGTCTGGGCTTCCCAAGAGTGAAGATGAGCCACGTGTTCCTGTTAATTGCTCCCTGGGCTACAAACTAAAGAGCTAGAAGCTAACAGTTCATGGTAGACAGTTCTCATTTGGCAGTTGAGTTTTCCCAAGTCAACAAAGCATAAGGTCGTTAATTCTTCGAGGATAGGAAAGGGACTTTTTCAAAATGAAATCTTATTTGTTGAGAGCATGTAGAATTCAGGGACCAAGTTAATTTATTTTCTAATTACTGTACTTTACTTGACTGATTTACATATGCTGTGGCACTGTGGTTTTGCTGTAGGTATGAGGCTCACTGAGAATAACAGTTTTCTTCAACTAGATTAAAGGAAGTTTCCTAAATTTATGAAAACCTTCCATCATCATTATTTTATGCTCCAATATCGACTGAGCAACTGAATTGAACTGATCCATATTAGTGTTCACATTAAAAAAAAAATCATGTTGTCTTCTCTTATATAAGAAGATATAAATAGACATTAAAAACATAAGCATGCAATATGATGTAAGGTTCAGAAAATAGGAACTCAAGAAAACAGTTGATGGATTGTCCATCTGGTTATAGACAACCAATTTGTGATTAACTGAGCTACAGAACAACATGGAAATATACATTAAAAATTCTCAGTCTTTCTTTCATCATCTGATTTTAAAAATGTACCTTGCATGTGCATTTGCCATAAAACTAATGAACCTTAAGTTTTACAGCCGTTCATTTGCCAGTGCCCTATATAGGCCCTATACCAAATTTGCATGTAGAGTTTCATAGTCTTTTCTTTAAAAGGAGTCTGCAAAATGTTTATTTCAGGCCTTATAAATCTGGATTCACCCTTGTCTGACTTAGCTATGGCTACTTTCTTTATACAGGGTATTTTTTAGATTGCAAAAACAAATGGTTAAGTGCAGGTGATTCCTAAAATGAATTATTTCTTCAGCTTATACCAAGAGATGGCAAAGGGGAAAACCCCAGACTCTTATATCTTAAAAAAGTATCTCTATTTTATCCATTGACTTTTATTCTCTTTTGCTTCACACCACAATGTATCACTGAGTGAACTGCTGAGGTCTAATGTGTTTGGTGGCTGGGAAGTTTGGTTTTATTCTCGACTTGGTAGTGATTGCGGAAAAGCCAGTTCTACTTTTCTTTGTGGCTCCCACAAACCTGCTATATGGGAGGCTCAGTTAGAGAGATCTAGATTTGTCTTACCCAAATGCCATGTCATGACTGGGTTGTAGTTTTTATATATATGAAATAGGCATAAATTCAGAGATTTCAGGTGAAATTCAATAGAACTCATGCTATTAAGATAAGAGGACTTCCCTAGTGGTACAAGAGATAAGAATCCACTTGCCAATGTAGGGGACATGGGTTTGCTCCCTGGTCCAGGAAAATCCCATATGCTGCAGAGCAACTAAGCCCTCTGCCACAACTACTGAGCCCGTGAGCCTAGAGCCTGTGATCAGCAACAAGAGAAGCCACTGCAATGCACTGCAACTAGAGAGTAGCCCCTGCTCTCTCCAACTCGAGAGTAGCCCCTGCTCTCTCCAACTCGAGAGTAGCCCCTGCTCTCTCCAACTCGAGAAAGCCCATGAGCAGCAACAAAGACCCAGCATAACCAAAAAAAAGATTTTTTTTTAAAAGGAAAACCAGATGATTTGAAAACTAAAAGACTTCTCTGTAAGCCCTGGAAGGGATGGACTAAATCTCTTTTCTTTGTCTTCAGTTCAGTTCAGTTCAGTTCAGTCGCTCAGTCGTGTCCGACTCTTTGCGACCCCATGAATCGCAGTACGCCAGGCCTCCCTGTCCATCACTAACTCCCACAGTTCACTCAGGCTCACGTCCATCGAGTCAGTGATGCCATCCAGCCATCTCATCCTCGGTCATCCCCTTCTTCTCCTGCCCCCAATCCCTCTCAGCATCAAAGTCTTTTCCAATGAGTCAACTCTTCGCATGAGGTGGCCAAAGTACTGGAGTTTCAGCTTTAGCATCATTCCTTCCAAAGAAATCCCAGGGTTGATCTCCTTCAGAATGGACTGGTTGGATCTCCTTGCAATCCAAGGGACTTTCAAGAGTCTTCTCCAACACCACAGTTCAAAAGCATCAATTCTTCTTTGTCTTATAGCCCCCAAATTTAGCACCAGGTCTGGTATATATAAGTGCTCAATAAATATTTGCAGCCTGAAAAATTACATGTAGCAGACTTTATTTGTTTTCATTGATCTAATGTTTTAGTTAAAATACCACTAGTTGTTTCAAGATTAATCCCCCAAATCTCAATGGCACAACACAAAAAAATTTAGTTTTGCTTATGGAAAAGTCAATGATGAGAGAAAGAATGGTAAGGGCTGGGTTGGGGGTAGGAGGGATGCCAGAGCGAGGAACCACTGAGAGGCCCAGGGCATCAACATCCAGCCAGGTGAGACAGAAGGTAAGAGCATAGAAGTTGTGTGGAATAAACCAAGTCTGGAAGTAGAATGCATCCTTCCCAGGCTCAAGGCCAGAAGAACTCAGTCACTTGTCTTCAACTTACTCCCAGGGAGGCTGGGAAATGATGTCCCTGGCCAGGTAGCTGCCTCCCAGGAGCATCTCTCTGCCATGGAAGGGCAGCATGAGTGTGGCTGTTGCACGTCACAGAGGCCCTAATGAGAGAGCAAGGGCAGGTGATCGCAGGTAGAAATGATGGGGTATGTGACCAGGTGGGAAGGAGGACAAAAAACATCTCTAGAACATCAGTTAGAGAAGAGGAATGGAAGCACAATACGAGTGCATAGCAAAAATAGAAGCAATTAATGTGAGAAATGTCCTTTGATCCCTTTGTATAAAAACAAAACAGCATGCTTTAAAACCTCCCTCCATGTGTCTCTTGCCTACATTTTTCTCCTTGGACTAAATCTTCCATTCATTTTCCATGCTACAGTCTGCCAGAAAGACTCTGAAAGCCTTTCAAAAGCGGTTTGCAGTCTTGACTTTGAGTAAGAATGCTACACAATACTAAATCTCTAACATTCGACTCACTCCAGTTTCACCTTCGTAATGTTACTCTGAAAAACTGTATGGCTATGAAAAAAAAATACCAGCACCACTTACTCGTTTTTTTTTTTTTTTTTTAACAGCTTGTCTTCCATTAGCAGTAGGTTTTTGTTTTTTTTTTTAAGCGTTATTCTGCCTGTGACCTGGAAGTCTCTGAAATGAAATGAATTTCTAAAGAAGGAGGTCCACACACCAGAGCGAAGGTGGCAATCTGCCTCTGGAAATCAAATTGTGCTGAAGTAGTTGCAAGTGAGTCAGCCTCAGTGAGAAACAAATTGTTTGAACAATAGACTTAATTAACTTGTGTTTATGTCTTCCATCACGGCAGGTGTGAAGTCCCAGGGCATCTGCTGATAAACCTGAGCTGAAAGCCAGAGCTGCTTCTAGAAGAGTGTGAAAAATGACTGACGCATAAAATAAGGCCATGATGGTACTGGTAGTTCATCCCTGCTGCCTTCTGGGAGGGCTCTGGAGGGAAGGGAGACAGAGGACTGAATCTCCTGGAGCTTTGCTTATTGCATTGCTCTTCATTTTAAAAAAGCATTTAGCATTCACAGAAGTGCAGTTTGGGTTGACTTATCAGGAGGACTCTCAGATGCATTCTCCTTCTAGACGATACAGGGAATACCAGGAAGGTGAGGGCAAACTGGTATACATGGAAACCCAACTCATTGTGTTGATAAGTTGATCCCTTTCTTATTTCTAATCTGATTGACTGATTGCTCATACAATAAAACACATTTGGAAAAATGCTTCAAGAACTTTCTCTGGTAAACAGAATTAAACACTTTTCTCTCTTTGGAAATTCTGCTGGAAGATGGGCTTACCTTCATTAAATGTTCTTTCTCTTAGACTTTTAATGTGCTTATTATAATGTGTAGTAAATATGGCAACAAGATGCCTGGGGACAGATTCTACAGAGCACAGAAATAGCTTCTTGTCTAGTTGTGTTTTCAAGCTTGGTTTCATCCACTAATGATTGGGTGATGAAATTTACTAGGGTTTCCTACACATTAAAAAAAAATCTAATCTACTTATTATCAATTTTACTGATGAGAATAACTGCATTCTAGGTCAATGATGAAACACTCAACTAACAGAGAAGCTATGCTTTTCCTTCCATTTTTATTTTCTGTCAGAAATTTTGCTACTAATTTATGATACAGTTTTGGAGAGAAAAATATAATTGATAGGTAGAACTTTTTGAAAATTCAGGTGAATTCTAAGAGAGAAATATGGAACATATTGTAACTGTCTTACTAAAGACTCTGATTAAAATGCTGATATATAACATGTATTTTTATACATGGTTTATTCATTCACAAATATACATACAGTCAACAATTATTGAGTACTTTCTCTGTGACCAGATGTGCTCTGGATGCTGGCAATACAAAGGTGAGTGAGATTACCCTAATGAGTTTGTAATAGGACATTAGATCTGGTAGGTTTATCAGTTCTGTTGTTTTTAGAATACATTCATTAAATGTGACTTCAAGAATAGATTTCGTGAAGTTCCCTTAAAATGTCCCAGATAACTGTCAGCCTTTTGAAAGATGAGAGATACATTGCAGTTTGGTTTCTCCCAGAAGCAGACACAGATGGCATCAAGAGGGCAGAGTCTTATTGGGGAGGAGGGTAGCTTGTGTGGGAGAGACTTCAGTCTGCAGTGCAGATCTGACCAAGCCTCTCTAGCTCAACCAGGAGCTCTGGAGCACAGACTGCCTATTGGAGGAGCCCTGCATTGGGTAGAAATGGTTACACTAAAGGTTCCAGAACTGTCCACTCAGATTCTCCAAGATGCCATGGGCATACAGGGGCACTGTAGGATATTTTTAAATTTCCAGGGAAACACAGTAACATCTGTCAGATACCCTACAAACCATTACTCCTTCCTTGTTTGGATCTAACTATTTAACAAAAGGAACTGGGAGGCAATTTCTTTCAGTTTAGGCAGCGCTTTGAAAAAAATTACTGAGACTCTGAGGGTGCCATGAACTGATAAGGCTTGAGGACTTCTTGGCTAGGCTGTTGTACCTTGGGACCTCAAGAAGGATGTGAGCATGGCTATCACTACCCTGCTCAGTCACTGACTGATGCCACCTGAAAAGAGTATGTCTCAGTCTGAAGGCTTGATGGTCCCTAGTGAAGCTGGAGGCTGTTCCACTAACCACAGCCAAGCCATTTTCTACAAATGACATGCGCCACAAATGCTGGGAATAAAAACCTATTTGCATGACCAGAGTAGCATGGTCCCATGCTACATTGAAGGAACCATCCAGAATGGTTCCATACATAGATTAGAGTTGTAGGAGTAGCTTCCCAGGGGAAGTGGAGATCTGAGAAAAAAATCAGCAGTTGCCCCAGGTTGGAGGCAATATTGTGGTTCAGTTTAGCTAAGGTTGAACCTTGTCATGGGAGGTAGCCCAACACCTTTTCCACCAGCCCAGCCATTCAGTTCCTTGATATAAGCAGACATGGTTGTCAGAAGAATTATTAGAGAGCTGCAGTTGGTGATTCCAAACAATTTTATGGAGAATGAGAAGCTAATTCTAATACCAGGCATGCCCCTGAGCCCTCACCATTTTTTAACAACTCATTTCCCACTCACAAATATGTTATATGGGTCTTAGTGTGATTATTAAGTCACCAGGCCCAGGTTGATGAATTAAGCTTTTATGCATCAAGTATTGTATCTCACTTGTGAAATGCTTCGTATCTAGATGATAAAAAGCAATTTCAGTAGCACTTAGCTTAATTGGTTTGTGACCAAGACAAGGACCTTGGGTCCCCTAGAAAGCACATGTCCCGTATATTCAGTCATCACCTTCAGTCACTCATTACTTCTGAGCCTGAAGGTGGACAAATTCTCTACGTGTTAAACAAGGTTTGTGGAACATAATCTAGAAAATCACTGAAAGACATTTTAGACAAAATAAAGGTTGAGCTCTATTTCAAAAAGTTACCAGATTTCCTGTCTGACCTGCCTCTTTTCATATTTTAACTCCCGAGGAGCTACCCCACGTCCGAGGTCAGGGGCAGCAGCCTAGAGTGCCAGGCTGCGATGGCGCAGGAACGGCGGAGAGGAGCTACCCTGTGTCCGAGGTCAGTGGCAGCCGGGAGGAACTACCCCGCATCTGAGGTCAGGGGCGCTGGCCAGGAGGAGACACCCCGCCTCTGAGGTCAGGGGCAGCGGCCGGGAGGAGCTACCCCGCGTCCGAGGCCAGTGGTGGCCAGAAGGAGACACCCTGCAGCCGAGGTCAGGGGTGGCCGGGAGAAGCCACCTCGTGCCCGAGGCCAGGGGCGGTGACCCTGAGGAGCCACCCCGAGCCCGATGCCAGAGGCGGCAGCTGGGAGAAGCCACCTCGTGCCCGAGGCCAGGGCCGGTGGCCGGGAGGAGCAACCCGAGGAGCGATGGCTACACAGGCGCAGGAGGGCCTAGAGGAGCTATCCAACGTTGAAGGTCAGAAACGGCAGCGGTAAGGAGATACCCTTCGTCCAAGGTAAGGAGCAGTGGCTGTGCTTTGCTGGAGCAGCCATGAAGATACCCCATGCCCAAGGTAAGAGAAACCCAAGTAAGATGGTAGGTGTTGCAAGAGGGCATCAGAGGGCAGACACACTGAAACCATCCTCACAGAAAACTAGTCAATCTAACCACACTAGGACCCCAGCCTTGTCTAACTCAATGGAACCAAGCCATGCCTGCCGGGCAACCCAAGACGGGCGGGTCATGGTGGAAAGGTCTGACAGAATGTGGTCCACTGGAGAAGGGAATGGCAAGCCACTTCAGTATTCTTGCCTTGAGAACCCCATGAACAGTATGAAAAGGCAAAATGAGAGGATACCAAAAGAGAAACTCCCCAGGTCATTAGGTGCCCAATATGCTACTGGAGATCAGTGGAGAAATAACTCCAGAAAGAATGAAGGGATGGAGCCAAAGCAAAAACAATACCCAGTTGTGGATGTGACTGGTGATACAAGCAAGATCCGATGCTGTAAAGAGCAATATTGCACGGGAACCTGAAATGTCAGATCCATGAATCAAGGCAAACTGGAAGTGGTCAACCAAGAGATGGCAAGGGTAAACGTCGACATTCTAGGAATCAGCAAACTAAAATGGACTGGAATGGGTGAATTTAACTCAGATGACCGTATTATCTACTACTGTGGGCAGGAATCCCTCAGAAGAAATGGAGTGGCCATCATGGTCAACAAAAGAGTCTGAAATGCAGTACTTGGATGCAATCTCAAAAATGACAGAATGATCTCTGTTTGTTTCCAAGGCAAACCATTCAATATCACTGTAATCCAAGTCTATGCCCCAACCAGTAATGCTGAAGAAGCTGAAGTTGAACGGTTTTATGAAGACCTACAAGACCTTTTAGAACTAACACCCAAAAAAGATGTTCTTTTCATTATAGGGGACTGGAATGCAAAAGTAGGAAGTCAAGAAACACCTGGAGTAACAGGCAAATTTGGCCTTGGAATGCGGAATGAAGCAGGGCAGAGACTAATAGAGTTTTGCCAAGAAAATGCACTGGTCATAGCAAACACCCTCTTCCAACAACACAAGAGAAGACTCTACACATGGACATCACCAGATGGTCAACACTGAAATCAGATTGATTCTATTCTTTGCAGCCAAAGATGGAGAAGCTCTATACTGGCAACAAAAACAAGACCAGCAGCTGACTGTGGCTCAGATCATGAACTCCTTATTACCAAATTCAGACTCAAAATGAAGAAAGTAGGGAAAACCTCTAGACCATTCAGGTATGACCTAAATCAAATCCCTTATGATTATACAGTGGAAGTGAGAAATAGATTTAAGGGCCTAGATCTGATAGATAGGGTGCCTGATGAACTATGGATGGAGGTTCGTGACATTGTACAGGAGACAGGGATCAAGACCATTCCCATGGAAAAGAAATGCAAAAAAGCAAAATGGCGGTCTGGGGAGTCCTTAAAAATAGCTGTGAAAAAAAAGAGAAGCAAAAAGCAAAGGAGAAAAGGAAAGATATAAGCATCTGAATGCAGAATTCCAAAGACTAGCAAGAAGAGATAAGAAAGCCTTCTTCAGCGATCAATGCAAAGAAATAGAGGAAAAGAACAGAATGGGAAAGACTAGAGATCTCTTTAAGAAAATTAGAGATACCAAGGGAACATTTCATGCAAAGATGGGCTCAATAAAGGACAGAAATGGTATGGAGCTAACAGAAGCAGAAGATATTAAGAAGAGGTGGCAAGAATACACGGAAGAACTGTACAAAAAAGATCTTCACGACCCAGATAATCATGATGATGTGATCACTCATCTAGAGCCAGACATCTTGGAATGTGAAGTTAAGAGGGCCTTAGAAAGCATCACTATGAACAAAGCTAGTGGAGGTGATGGAATTCCAGTTGAGCTGTTTCAAGTACTGAAAGATGATGCTGTGAAAGTGCTGCACTCAATATGCCAGCAAATTTGGAAAACTCAGCGGTGGCCACAGGACTGGAAAATGTCAGTTTTCATTCTAATTCCAAAGAAAGGCAATGCCAAAGAATGCTCAAACTACCGCACAATTGCACTCATCTCACATGCTAGTAAAGTAATGCTCCAAATTCTCCAAGCCAGGCTTCAGCAATACATGAACCGTGAACTCCCTGATGTTCAAGCTGGTTTTTGAAAAGACAGAGGAACCAAAGATCAAATTGCCAACATCCGCTGGATCATGGAAAAAGCAGGAGAGTTCCAGAAAAACATCTGTTTCTGCTTTATTGACTATGCCAAAGCCTTTGACTGTGTGGATCACAATAAACTGTGGAAAATTCTGAAAGAGATGGGAATACCAGACCACTTAACCTGTCTCTTGAGAAATCTGTATACAGGTCAGGAAGCAACAGTTAGAACTGGACATGGAACAACAGACTGGTTCCAGATAGGAAAAGGAATACATCAAGGCTGTATATTGTCACCCTGCTTATTTAACTTATATGCAGAGTACATCATGAGAAACGCTGGACTGGAAGAAGCACAAGCTGAAATCAAGATTGCCAGGAGAAATATCAATAACCTCAGATATGCAGATGACATCACCCTTATGGCAGAAAGTGAAGAGGAGCTAAAAAGCCTCTTGACGAAAGTGAAAGAGGAGAGTGAAAAAGTTGGCTTAAAGCTCAACATTCAGAAAACAAAGATCATGGCATCCAGTCCCATCACTTCATGGGAAATAGATGGGGAAACAGTGGAAACAGTGTCAGACTTTATTTTTGGGGGCTCCCAAATCACTGCAGATGGTGACTGCAGCCATGAAATTAAAAGATGCTTACTCCTTGGAAGAAAAGTTATGACCAACCTAGATAGTATATTCAAAAGCAGAGACATTACTTTGCCGACTAAGGTCCGTCTAGTCAAGGCTATGGTTTTTCCTGTGGTCATGTATGGATGTGAGAGTTGGACTGTGAAGAAGACTGAGTGCCGAAGAATTGATGCTTTTGAGCTGCGGTGTTGAAGAAGACTCTTGAGAGTCCCTTGGACTGCAAGGAGATCCAACCAGTCCATTCTGAAGGAGATCAGCCCTGGGATTTCTTTGGAAGGAATGATGCTAAAGCTGAAACTCCAGTACTTTGGCCACATCATGCAAAGAGATGAGTCATTGGAAAAGACTGATGCTGGGAGGGATTGGGGGCAGGAGGAGAAGGGGTCGACCGAGGATGAGATGGCTGGATGGCATCATGGACTCGATGGACGCGAGTCTGAGTGAACTCCAGGAGATGGTGATGGACAGGGAGGCCTGGCGTGCTGCGATTCATGGGGTCACAAAGAGTCGGACACGACTGAGCAACTGAACTGAACTGACTGACTTATGGAGCTACAGTTATTCAAGCTCACATTTGCATCCTATCCCAGTGCTCTCATTTACAAATGTTTGAAAATACTGTTTTTGTTTTTTTAAAATAAGCATGTTTCCTTAATTGTCAGTTTGGTCAGAGGAGACCGCATCTTACTTTTATGAACTGGGACTTGATAAAAAGAGCCCTACACATACACATGACATCAGCTTTGTCACTAACTCTGTGCATGCTCTTGCGAAGTCCATGCCTCCTTTATCTCAGCTTCCTACCTATAAAACGCGGAGCCAGGAGAGGCCCTTCTGGGAGTCTATAAACTCCAGAGCCCAACTATGGCTTACTTCCTGCTCCCAGAAGCCCCTTCTGGCCCCTTGCCAGTCGGGGAGATGGGTCTCCAGTCTCCAGGCTGCTCTCCACATCAGGCGTCCTGTTTTCCATCCCCAGCTCTGGGCTCAGATAAAAGCTGCTCTGGAAGCTGCTGATGCAGCCACAGCCTCCTCCTGGAGGAGAAGAAATTTGCTTTCCTGTCACCCATGGAAATTTCTCATTTCCCCTAGGGAAGTGCCTGTGATAAATGCAAAATAGCACCAGCGCCCTCTGCTCAGTCGGTGACACAGGTCTGTGTTTTCTGTTGACTCTAGCCAGTGATACTCAAGCTGCCTGTGGGAAAAAAAAATCTATTTTTATCTGAGATGATGGACAGTAAATCATACGCCTGTTTTACAGTAGCTCAAGGCCAAGAGCCGCCCTTGCCCCTTAATAGGCAATTCTAACCTAGGGCACACAGGGCCAATCTTTGGAGAGGAAACAACCCACACAAAAGATGGGCGGGGCAGATTTTGTGACTTTGGTTAGCTTTCACTTGAATGAGAGACTAATTAACATAAAAATTAATTTTATGTGGCCATAAACCAGCCCAGAGTTTATATGCTATAAGAAGACTATGGTAATTAGTGCATTCAGGCAGCACAACAATACAAATATTCAGTGGCATTTGTGATTTCCAGCAGTACCTTTGCTACCTGGGCAATTCTCCTTCTGAGTATCTGTTTCTCAAGAACATGCTTTTTAATAGCTTTGACTTGACATTTATGTCTTGAGCAAACCTGAAATAGGCAGCTGAAGACTAATTATGCTAAATGTTCCAACAAGCATAATTATGAGCATTCCGGCAGGGGGCACTGGAAGCAACATTTCAGTGTGTGTGTGTGTGGTTTTTTTTTCTTTCCTTTTTTGTTTTTTTCTCTTCTTCTTTTTTTTTTTTAATTAAAAATTTCTTTTCATCCTTTAACTGCCCCCAGCTCCTTATTTTAGACTTATTTAATGGAAGCTGATTGCCCTATCGTAATGATTCCTTTTTTTTTTTTTTTTTTTTTTGCATAAGCTGCACCGCAGTCACCTAGAAGCATTTTTATTTCAACCTAATTTTAAATTTTGCTTTCTGTTCTGTTAGATTCTTTCCATTCATAGAAGAAGCAAAATCTTGGCCTGAGCTCCAGCCTGGGAAATTTTTGAGCAGAACATCTTGACTCACTTTAAGGACCACTGTGCTGCATTCTAACTGTGTGCCTGGCTTGGTGTTAATTGCAGAGGGGAGGACAAGGCATGAACGTGTACTTGCAAATTTGGTTTCTATTAACTCAACAGCAAAATTGAGAAATGGAGCATTTCACAAGCAAACGTTAATTATAATGAAAAACTCCTAACAATATACACAGGAGAAAAGCAGATATATAACTGCTGCACTGTAATTTCCTGTGGTTCGTAGTCAGCAGCATTTGCCTGCACAAGTCAAGGATCTCATAGGCAAGATTATCTAGAAAATCCCTTGCTTCAGAAGCCAAATCCTTTAAGTCTTCAGTATTTAAATGCAGCTGTATTGCTGATTAGATGTCAGAACTGGAGCACACTGAAGTGCCCTGTTCAGTGATTAACTCAATGGACCAATTTTGCTTTCAGATACTTCTACCAGAGGGAAAATTTGCATATAAATTTGGAAATGACTATCATCTTTTTGGGTTTTGCAGGGACTGGGGGATGTAAAACTTGTGAATGCCACAATAATCCTGTTCCACAATAGTCTTCTCTCTAATGTAATGTCTTAGTGAATTCTCTTTATTACCAAGAGTATGGCAGGGCCACAGGGGGGTTGCTAGATCAAATCTTTTCTCATTTTTTCCCCCATTGTTTTATTGATTAGGATCCCCACACTCTCTGCTATGTAGAAATTAGCACTCAGAGAGGGCTTTCAACTCTGTATCATGGATTAAAATCTTTGGCTATATCGGAGGGTTTCCCAGTAGGTATGTACATGACTTTTTTGCTTTCATGCTTATAATTAATTTACCTAGTGCATCGTGGCTTCCCTGATGGCTCAGCGGTAAAGAATCTGCCTGCATTGCAGGAGATGCAGGAGACGCATCATAGATTTGAGGTATAATCTTAACACTCCCCAGCAGACAAATTCCTATATGTCTCAGCTGAAATTCTCCCTCTTTTCTGGATCCCCAGGTGGACAGGGCCTCCTTTAGCATCCAACCATGTAGGCAAATGAAGGTGAGGGATGGGTTATGAAATGGTCCAACTCTGTCAGCTAACACGGGCATTGCGTAGAGATACCAGAATATGTACCCATCACTCTGGACGCGCAGACTCAATTTGGAAACTGCATTTCCCACTAAAAAGACTGAGTAGAAAATAGAAGGGACCAAGAAAAAGACTAAACTCTAAGCTCTAAACCCCTGAATATATAAAAAGCCACAATAAGTGATAAGTAGCAGATGTTTATTAGGGTATTAGAGGAAGCGAATGCAGTTGATAAAGACTATATATAAAATCTGAACTGTGAGCAGCTGCAGAAACAGAGAATATTAGGCAGTTAGTAAAGAGGGATCTGATACAAGGAAATAGTCACAAAGTGCATATTGGTAAGGGGACAGAACAGCAGGCCCTCTCCTAACATTTCTAGGGTTCAGGACAAGAGTACAACAGGAAGCTCACATAATATAAGTCTAAATATTTAAAAACTATTAATCAGGTTTAAAAACTGGTAAATAAAACATGGTGTAACCCCCCTTTACTCTGATAAACGTAATTGCATAAAGACCTGGAAGCAGGTTCAACTAGAGATTCTGCATTGTCCTCTGGCCTGTGATCTATCTCCTTTTCTTATCACCCAGGTTCCAACCACATAACAAGAGACCACCTGTACACCTATGACCAGTTGCATGTCTATCTGTGCTCCAGCGATATTGCTTGGCAATAGGCACCACTTGACCACACCACTGGCTTTGGGACTGTACACACACCATTATCAAGGTTCTATACTGGAGTAGACAGCCCAAGAAAGAAGTATGTGCAGCTTGGAAGTGGGCTCAGGGCTATTGGCAGGGGATTCCAAGATCCTGGATACTGACAGAGGGACCTAGAAGGGAACCTGGGCTCTAGATGTGCCCCATGGGGAGGACAGGATGGGCTTTTCTAAAGTGCTGAGACCAAGGCAGGGCCCTCTTACCTGAGTCTGAGGCAGCATAGCCACTTGGGGCTGGTGCATGGGGATGATCCAGAGAGATGATATGGGGTGGGAGGTGGGAGGGGGATTCAGGATTGGGAGCTTGTATACACCCATAGTGGATTCATGTCAATGTATGGCAAAACCAATACAGTATTGTAAAGTGAAATAAAGTTAAAAAAAAAAAAAAGATGATGATCTTTCATCATCATCCAGGTGATGAAAGAACAAGAAGGATGCCTGCCAGGTAAGAGTAGGGACAATTACCTTAGTCACACCAGGAATTGCTGGTATGGCTCCAGCAGTTCCTGGTGAAGGGAAAATGGAGTTTCATGCAATAATAGTACTCTAAGCTATGCTATTTATAAATTGGTATACATGGTTGTTCATTAGTTACCTGTATATGGTTCTCATCCATAGTGTCAGTTCAATAATTTACACTTTATCTCACCTCCTTGAATCAATGACTTAGGCAGATGAACTCCAGTTCACAATGGCAGTACACAGTCTGGCACCCAAAGTGGGGAGACCATGTAATCAGTCTTCTCTTGGGGATTTAAAATGTTTAATCCTAGCTGGGCATGCTCTAATCACCCCAGTTCTATCACAATTATGGGGTGGGAGAGGCAATGGGAACAATAAGGGGACTAAAAAAAAGTGATCCATTAAATATATACTAGCACTTTGTCATGTTCTTCTTTTATCCCCTCAATAAATCTAAAAGATGAAGTATCATTAAACCTACCTTGTCTCAGAGAGCTGGAATAATGCCACACAGCTCGTGTTCCTGTCCTGTACTAGGACATTTAATGAACATTACTGTGTTTTGTTCACTATTTTTTCCCCTATGGATTCTTTGTGTGTAGGGTCCATGTTTCTACCTGATGCATTGTAGGTAATCCATAAGCATCATTAAATACACATTAGTTTCTCATGTGGTTAATATTAATTATGTTTTTAAAAGTCCAGGAGGTAATGTGATATAAAGACCAAGTAAGTTAATAGACTGAGGTGTCCAAGAAGCAGGCATACATAAGACTTGGGCCTGTTAACAATGTCATTTCTAGTCTCTAGAGTAGTGTGGCAAGTTAGGCTTGCAAAGGGGTTCACCCATGCTATGTTCCTGAAATGCAGCTGAACCTTCTCGTGGGAAGGGCAGCTTAGTGCTCATCCACATGGGACACAGATGGAGGAGCACACAATATCCAACTCTGTGCTGAACAGCAAACAAAAATGGGTGAAGGCAAGGAGCCTGGGCAGAAGCGATGTTTTAAATTGACCCAGGAAGACACACGCCTGGATAGAGGATGTCAACTAACATGTCCTCAGCAAGGGGGCTATACTCTCTTAGCAAAGGGTAAGGTGCAGTGGGTCATATCTGGGCCCATCTGTAGCAAGAGCAGTTCTATCACAGTGTGCCCTTTTGCCTATAAAGAAAAGTGTGCTTGCATTTCCTAGCTGTTGTGGAAGAGGGCAACCTGTCCTCCTTGGGAGATCCTTTGATAAAAACTATCTACCTTTTTTACAGGTAATGCTGATCAGTAAACAAGCGTAGATCTATTGCCCAACGGGTTTCCTATCATTTCCTCACTTGAATTATAATTCCTACCTGCTCTGTTAGGCTGGAGGCACACAGAAGGGCCAAGTTGGAGACAGCAGAGAATGGGCTGCTCCTGAAAGGCAGAATACAGTGCTGGGCGTGGTCAGTTTCTCCTCCCAGGTGCTCACAGGAGATCTGTCGCCTCTGGGGGAGCAGTAAGTGAAGGGCAGGCTGATCTGGCATTGCTGGGAAATGAGCAGTTCCCAGCTCACCCCAAGGGAAATTCCAGTGATATTCCAGATATATCTAAGTTATATCTCAACTGAATGACTTGGAAGATTATTTGAATGCAATGTGTTAACTAATGGCTTTAAGAACCTTATGTAGCTCAGCCTGCCAATTTTTGCTCTGCAACTGCAATCAAAATACTTAAGAAGCAACAATTTCTTTCTAACGAGTTGTGCTCCTTATTAATACAATTTTAGATCCTCTTTTTCAGGACATTCTCCTTCTGCCTCTTACCTCATGGGCTTGATGTCATTTTTTGCAGCAATTTGGGGCCCACCACCTGCTTCCAGCTCTCATAGTGTATGACAACTGATAGACTAAACAGAAATTACCAAAATAAAACTATATGGACCTATCACGTAGGTCTTAACCATGAAACTAAATATAGTAGAGGGTGCTGAAATAGAACAGAAAATATCAAGCATGCTTTTGATTTTGAGCCCATTATCTATTGCTTTTCATTGAAGGTTGGTGGCCAGCAGTGTCTTCCTGGTTCTCTTGAGATGATATGCTATCCCAGAAACTCAGTATGATGGATGAGACACTTTTCATGACATCCATTTTTTTGAGAAAGCACCAGGAGAGTTAAAGAGCCCTATTCCTGGGAAAGCACCCAGTGATGTTAGCTCAGTTGATACTAACCCTTTACAGTTATTCAGTATTTTCCCATTATTTTCAGGAGCAACAGTACTCTGAAAAGAAATCAATCTTTTTTCTTTTTTTTTTTTCAGCCATGCCACGCAGCTCATGGGATCTTAGTTCCCTGACTAGGAATTGAAACTGGACCCTCAGAAGTGAAAGTGCAGAGTCCTAACCCCTGGACCACCAGGGAATTACCCAAACCAATCATTTAGAAGGTACGAATTCAAGATAAAATATTAGCATTGACTTGTAGAAAGTTGAAATGCATTTCTGCTTGATTTTCTCTCAGCAAAAAACAACATGAAAGAAGTAAAATTTTCTTCCAGAGTCCATCTGTAACTATGTTTCTGTTTGTGCTCATAGTGACCAAGGGTCTAGAGAAGACAGTTTCTCGTAGTGGCAATTCTTGGGCAGTGGTTGAGGCTAAAGACATCATTTCTGTTTTAAACTTGGCTTGGGGCATTCGTGTGACTGCAGTTAAGTCATGAGATTCCCAGCTTTTATCTTTGTCAGATGTTTAGCAATTTTACACCTCATGCAAATATGTCCCCGGGAGGGAAGATGCTCTCTAGCAAACCTTCTTTACAGTATTGGATTTGGCTTTGGCGCCCATGGAGACGTTTTTTACCAGCTTTACAAACAGATCAAAGCTCTTTAAGCTCATGCTGCAGGCTTGTATTCAGGTTCATGATGCCTGCCTGACTGCCTTTCCCAAGCGAAACACACCTCTCAGCCCCTCGGTGAGATCCACAAATGATACTTGGGTTCGCTCCTTCACGGTGTCACCAGCTGGTGATGTGCCGCGGGTCCAGCTGTGGGCATTGTGTGCTGAAAACAGGTTTGAGCTGAAAGCTGTCCCCTGGGTTAGGCAGCAGGTTTTAAGAGGAGTATGAGTCAGGCATTTTTCTTTATTTGCTTTACATTATGAGGGCTTTCTAATTCAGATGAGCAACAAGAAAATAGGTCAGTTCATGGGTGTAAGATTTTCTCATAGGATAATTTCTGAAGGAGCAGCCAGGTTTGCATGAATGCTAAAGCCTCCTTTTGCAGTGGCAGGTGGTATTTTCCTTCCTGCCCCTCATTCCTTCTCTTCTCAAGGTTTGCATGCATGCATGCTAAGTTGCTTCAGTCGTGTCCTACTCTTCATGACCCCATGGACTATAGGCCACCAGGCGCATCTGTCCATGGGATTTCCCAGGCAAGGATACTGGAGTGGGTTGCCATGCCCTCCTCCAGGGAACCTTCCCAACCCAGAGATTGAACCCGAGACTCTTAGGTCTCCTGAATTGGCAGGTGGGTTCTTTACCACTAGTGCCACTGGGGAAGCCCCCTCTCTAGGTTTATGCCCCCATAAACGTTTCCTGGGGCTTACCAGGTGGCGCTAGTGGTAAAGCACCACCTGTCAATACAGAAGACATAAGAGACTCAGCTTTGATGCCTGAGTTGGGAAGATTCCCTGTAAGAGGGCATGGCAACCCACTCCAGTATTCTTGCCTGGGAAATCCCATGGACAGAGGAGCCTGGCAAGCTACAGTCCATGGGGTTGCAAAGAGTCGGACACGACTGAATCAACTTAGCACACACTTAGGCAAACGTTTCCTAGGGGGAACTTCCTTTCCAGGAGAAGAGTGAGGAAGCACCCATTCTAAGCTCATTCTTGCTGTGTGACCTTGGGCAAGATACTCAACCCGTCCAAGTGTCAGATTTCTTATCTGTGGTACCAGTGTCATAATGCAGTTCCTGGTGTGATCATGAAGATCTCATCAAACACTGAATAAACGGTGGCTCTTATTTTGATGAAAAGATTGTGATAAGCCAATTTACTTGCCTGATGTTTCGCTGCTATTTACCTAGGTGTCAGGAAAGGTCTTAGGAAGCAGGCCATGGGGCTTCAGGGGGTGGGCCTCATTGGCTGAGGGAGGCAGGCATAGGTCAGGCCTGGGAATCCTGTCTCCTTTCCTAGAATTGCCCCGCGGCAGATCCCTGGCTGGAGCCTGTGTCTCCAGGGGCCTTGGTCCTTCAGTGGCTGCTACTCGCTGTGCTCTCCTCCTTCACTTTTCAATCCCATCCTGCGAGCAATGTTCCTTTCCCCTCCTGCAGCAAGGGCACGTCCTCCTTTGTTGCTCCACTACTTCCCCATGACTTTTAAAAACATCCAGCTGAGTTTTCAAATATTGAACCTGTCCTTCGGCTGCTCAGGGGAAAGTTGGTCCCTTTTTCTTTCTCCATCTTGCATATGGCTAGCGCAGCTGGCTGCAGGAGACGCCCCCATCTCTTTTCTCTGGCTCTATGTCATGTCAGTCATTCTCAAAGTGTGGTGCCAGGATCAGCAGCATCAGCATCCCTTGGGAATTTGTTAGAAGTTCAAATCCTTGGGCCCCACCCCACACCTTGTGGGTCAGAAACCCTTGGGTGGGGCCTGTCACTCTGGGCTTGAACAAGCTCTCCAGGTGATTCCAGTGCTCCTTTAAGGTAAGAGATTCACTGGTCTACTCTTTTGGATGCAGAATTTGTTTCTAACAAATTCTCAGGGAAGCCTCCAGAGTGATGGGTATTAAAGTCAAGGACTGCTGTGTCTGCCGAAAGCATCCATTCTTGCACTGACTAAGCTGAGGCAGACAATCCCATCTGATGTGGATTACCACTGGGGCACTGTCTAAGCTGGCCTGAAAGTGAGTCACTCAGTCGTGTCCGACTCTTTGTGACTCCACGGACTGTAATCTGCCAGGCTCCTCTGTCCATGGAATTCTCCAGGCCAGAATAGTGGAGAGAGTAGCTATTCCCTGCTCCAGGGGATCTTCCCAACCCAGGGATCGAACTCAGGTGTCCCGCATTGCAGGGAGATTCTTTACCATGTGAGCCACCAGGGAAGCCCAAGAATATTGGAGTGGGTAGCCTATCCCTTCTCCAGTAGATCTTCCCAACCCAGGAATTGAACTGGGGTCTCCTGCATTGTAGGTAAATTCTTTACCAGCTGAGCTACCAGGGAAGCCCCTAAGTTGGCCTGGACTCTACTTATTTCTGCCCTAACTGGCTTCATGTCCTCCCTCTGCATCCTACTCACCTGCATTCTCCCCAAACCCCACTCTCAGTACCTCTCTCTTCTCAGAATGAACCCACTGACGCTTCAAATGTGCTGCAAGGAACTTGATGGACTTTCCTGATCAAATCTGTCCAGGTTTTTTCTGCATACTTGGAACACATACCCCAGTCATGTTTTCCTCTAGTTTTATTGACATATAACTGGCAGAGAACACTGTATGTTTAAGGCATACAGCATAATGACCTGACATACATATACTGCTAAGTGGCTACCATAGTAAGTTTAGTTAACATCCATTATCTTGGATAGTTAACAAAATATTTTTACCTCGTAATGAGAACTTTTAGGATCTAAACCCAGGGACTTTCAAACATACCCTGCAGCAGCGCTAGCTAGTCATTGTGTTGTACATTTTATCCTCAGTGCTTATTATCTTGTACCTGGAAGTTTGTACCATGGTTTCCCCAGTCTTTAAGGTGAGATCCCAAGTGCTCCAATTATGGAGACCACCTGAAGCTTGAAGAGGTTCTTAATGTTATTTTCCTGTACGGTGTCCTTTGCTCCACAGGTATTGCTCTGGTCCGCACTGGTACTGCAGCTTCTCTTTCTCTGTTAGAGTTTTCAGGTCCCCGGGAGCCCTCTTTTTCAGTCCTGTCTCTAATGAGTGGATCCTGGGAGCATCTTTCTCTGGCCTTTTTTTTTTTTTTTTGGCCACACTGCATGGTATGTGGCATCTTGTTTCCCCAACCATGGATAGAACCCATGCACTCTGCATTGGAAGTGCTTGGTCCTAAACACTGGACCACCAGGGAAGTAAGTCCCTCTCTGACTGTCTTATCTGTCCAGCCTAGCCTCCAAGCTCTCATTCTCCTTTCTGATGGTGTATGCTCAAGATGTCTGTCGCCCAAAGAAATCAGTGCTTATTCCCCCCCAACCACCCCCTGGCTTGCCTGCCTTCTCTGTTTCTTCCCTTCTTCCTGGGCACTGGCCCTGGTAGGAAAGTCTGACACATATATTTTTTTTTTTGATCCCATCTTTTAATTGTAGAAAATTTCAGAACCAAAGAAAAGTGGACAGAATAGTACAATGAAAGTTTTTATACTCTCCACTGGATTCACCAGCTACAGACATTTTGCCACATTTACCTTAGCCTTTCTCTCTCTCTCCACACATGCATACACACACACACACATACTTTTTGTCCCTGAACCATTACAGACATCATGACATTTCCCCCTTAAATATTTTGGCTTGTATTTTCTAACGCAAGGACATTCTCTTGTATAACCACAATATCATTATTATATACTCTGTAATTCCAATCCCAAAGAAAGGCAATGCCAAAGAATGCTAAAACTACCACACAATTGCACTCACCTCACCGGCTAGTAGAGTAATGCTCAAAATTCTCCAAGCCAGGCTTTAGCAACACATGAACCATGAACTCCCTGATGTTCAAGCTGGTTTTAGAAAAAGAGGAACCAGAGATCAAATTGCCAAAATCCACTGGATCATAGAAAAAGCAAGAGAGTTCCAGAAAAACATCTATTTCTGCTTTATTGACTATGCCAAAGCCTTTGACTGTGTGGATCACAATAAACTGTGGAAAATTCTGAAAGAGATGGGAATACCAGACCACCTGACCTGCCTCTTGAGAAACCTATATGCGGGTCAGGAAGCAGCAGTTAGAACTGGACATGGAACAACAGACTGGTTCCAAATAGGAAAAAGAGTATGTCAAGGCTATATATTGTCACCCTGCTTATTTAACTTCTATGCAGAGTACATCATGAGAAACGCTGGACTGGAAGAAGCACAAGCTGGAATCAAGATTGCCAGGAGAAATATCAATGACCTCAGATATGCAGATGACACCACCCTTATGGCAGAAAGTGAAGAGGAACTAAAAAGCCTCTTGATGAAAGTGAAAGAGAAGAGTGAAAAAGTTGGCTTAAAGCTCAACATTCAGAAAATGAAGATCATGGCATCTGGTCCCATCACTTCATGGGAAATACATGGGGAAACAGTGGAAACAGTGGCTGACTTTATTTTTGGGGGGCTCCAAAATCACTGCAGATGGTGATCGCAGCCATGAAATTAAAAGACACTTGCTCCTTGGAAGAAAAGCTATGACCAACCTAGAGAGCATATTGAAAAGCAGAGACACTACTTTGTCAACAAAGGTTCATCTAGTGAAAGCTATGGTTTTTCCAGTGGTCATGTATGGATGTGAGAGTTGGACTTTAAAGAAAGCTGAGCACTGAAGAATTGATGCTTTTGAACTGTGGTGTTGGAGAAGACTCTTGAGAGTCCCTTGGACTACAAGGAGATCCAACCAGTCCATCCTAAAGGAAATCAGTCCTGAGTGTTCATTGGAAGGACTGATGGTGAAGCTGAAACTCCAGTACTTTGGCCACCTGATGCGAAGAGGTGACTCATTTGAAAAGACCCTGATGCTGGGAAAGATTGAGGGCAGGAGGAGAAGGGGACGACAGAGGATGAGATGGTTGGATGGCATCACCGACTCAATGGACATGAGTTTGGGTAGACTCCGGGAGTTGGTGATGCACAGGGAGGCCTGGCATGCTGCGATTCATGGCATTGCAAAGAGTCAGACATGACTGAGTGACTGAACTGAACTGAACTGAATATATGTAATTATATTATATGCATATATTTTAACTAATATAAACAGTCCTTAGTCTAATTACTCCAAGTATCGTAATAATTTTATGTCGTCATGTCTCTTTAGTTTTTTTGAGTCTGGAACAATTTGCATGACTTATTTAGAATTGTTTTTGAACTTTTCCATATGGTGACATTTTGGAAGAGCACAGGACAGTTGTTTTGCAGATTGTTTCACAACTGGGATCTGATTGTTTCCTCATAATTTGATCCAGGTTAAAAGTTTTTGAACCAGATTCAGTTCAGTTCAGTTCAGTTCAGTCGCTCAGTCGTGTCCGACTCTTTGCGACCCCATGAATTGCAGCACGCCAGGCCTCCCTGTCCATCACCATCTCCCGGAGTTCACTCAGACTTGCGTCCATTGAGTCAGTGATGCCATCCAGCCATCTCATCCTGGGTCGTCCCCTTCTCCTCCTGCCCCCAATCCCTCCCAGCATCAGAGTTTTTTCCAATGAGTCAACTCTTCACATGAGGTGGCCAAAGTACTGGAGTTTCAGCTTTAGCATCATTCCTTCCAAAGAAATCCCAGGGCTGATCTCCTTCAGAATGGACTGGTTGTGTCTCCTTGCAGTCCAAGGGACTTTCAAGAGTTTTCTCCAACACCACAGTTCAAAAGCATCAATTCTTCAGCACTCAGCCTTCTTCACAGTCCAACTCTCACATCCATACATGACCACAGGAAAAACCATAGCCTTGACTAGACGGACCTTAGTCGGCAAAGTAATGTCTCTGCTTTTGAATATACTATCTAGGTTGGTCATAACTTTTCTTCCAAGGAGTAAGCATCTTTTAATTTCATGGCTTCAGTCACCATCTGCAGTGATTTGGGAGCCCCCCAAAATAAAGTCTGACACTGTTTCCACTGTTTCCCCATCCATTTTCCATGAAGTGATGGGACTGGATGCCATGATCTTTGTTTTCTGAATGTTGAGCTTTAAGCCAACTTTTTCACTCTTCTCTTTCACTTTCATCAAGAGGCTTTTTAGTTCTTTTTCACTTTCTGCCATAAGGGTGGTGTCATCTGCATATCTGAGGTTATTGTTATTTCTCCCGGCAATCTTGATTCCAGCTTGTGCTTCTTCCAGTCCAGCGTTTCTCATGATGTACTCTGCATAGAAGTTAAACAAGCAAGGTGACAATATACAGCCTTGACGTACTCCTTTTCCTATTTGGAACCAGTCTGTTGTTCCATGTCCAGTTCTAACTGTTGCTTCCTGACCCGCATATAGGTTTCTCAAGAGGCAGGTCAGGTGGTCTGGTATTCCCATCTCTTTCAGAATTTTCCACAGTTTATTGTGATCCACACAGTCAAAGGCTTTGGCATAGTCAATAAAGCAGAAATAGATGTTTTTCTGGAACTCTCTTGCTTTTTCCATGATCCAGTGGATTTTGGCAATTTGATCTCTGGTTCTTCTGCCTTTTCTAAAACTAGCTTGAACATCAGGGAGTTCACTGTTCATGTATTGCTGAAGCCTGGTTTGGAGAATTTTGACCATTGCTTTACTAGCATGTGAGATGAGTGCAATTGTGCGGTAGTTTGCACATTCTTTTGCATTGCCTTTCTTTGGAATTGGAATGAAAATTGAACCAGATTACTACATAAGTATATATCCTGTTCTTTTCACATCCAGACATTGGTGCAATGTGGTGAAATTCAGGTTACACATGAATAGAAATATATGCTATGATCCCAAAACCATAAAGCAGCAGAGACCCTTACAGCCTCATGCAGCTACTTCATATCACAGGTGGATACACTAAGGCACCAAGAAGTCAAAGCCTTTCCCGCAATGAAGCTGGTGGCACTTAGCTGTGGCGGGTACATCATGTGCTAAACTCTCCTAAAATGCTAGTGTCCACTTTCTTCAACTTCTCAGGACTCCAGTGATTGTGAGAGGAATCCTGGAGATATGGGCAGTTGACATGTGTATACATACACCAGAGAGTGTTATCTTGAAGTGTTTTTCTTTTCCCTGCTTTGAAGTCTGACAGATTCCCCTAGTGCCCTCTCTGAGAGATAACCAAGAGGAAACAAATGCCTGTTTTCTACGGGAAAGATGAGCTTATGTAAAGAGTGGCCCTGTACCAACCTTCAGAAATGCTTCTAGGTTAAGAGAAGCAGCAGCCCTGCACTTCTGAGCTATTTGTGTCAGTTTAAAAGGCAGATGTCTTTCCATTGACCTATTTTCCAGTGCTATAATCCCATTAGCTTGGCACTATCCTCTGGAGTTCTGCTTTGTCTGGGAATTTTACATTTCTTTATTTGTAACAGATCAGAAGCTATCTGGCACATATGTCACATGTGGATCAGGGCACTTTGATGGATCGTGCTCCCTTCCTGATTGCACATGTCTGCCTGCTTCCTAGATAACTGCTCAGGGTCTGCCCATCCCTCCCAATTTTAAGCAGCAACCCTAATCTCAAACCTTTCAACTCCTCTCCCTAAGAGATAAACTACTAACTTTGTTGATGAATGAAAAACCAAAACTTAGTGTCAGACTTACCAGGCTGCTCCATGCTGTTGAGTAGGGCATCTCTAACAGACTCTTCAGTTTGGGTTTCAGTGGGGGTGTCTTGGGGCATTGACGTGCTAAATAGGCTGAGTAGCGGACTATTAGTCTGGTTGAGTTTGGGTTACTGTGGGATGTGGATCAAGTTGCACTTGTGGACATGGGACTTGGGAAAGGTTGGAGTTGGAGATGCTGAGAATCACCAGCATGCGGGAAGGAGTGGAAACTCTTTTGAGCGGAAACTTCCCAGGTCACGCCACCACTCCTGTGAGGATGGTGAGAACAGGAGAGGCACAGGAAAGACCTTGTTAACGTTCACATTTAGGGGAACATTGAAAGGATGGAAACTAGTGAAGAAGGAGTACAGGAAAGAGAAAGAGAGAGTATCGATCAGATAATGGAAGGGAGCCGTATCTCAATTCACTTCAGTCCCTCAGTTGTGTCTGACTTTTTGCAGTCCCATGGACTGCAGCATGACAGGCTTCCAGGCCCATCACCAACTCCCGGAACTTGCTCAGATTCATGTCCATCAAGTCAATGATGAAATCCAACCATCTCATCCTCTGTCATCCCCTTCTCCTCCTTCCTTTAATCTTTCCCAGCATCAGGGTCTTTTCCAATGAGTCAGTTCTTCAAATCAGGTGGCCAAAGTATTGGAGTTTCAGGTTCAGCATCAGTTCTTCCAATGAATATTCAGGGCTGATTTCTGTTAAAAGTGATTTGTTGGATCTCCTTGCAGTCCAAGGGAGTCTTAAGAATCTTCTCTAACACCACAGTTCAAAAGCATCAATTTTTCGGTGCTCAGTTTTCTTTGTAGTCCAACTATCACATCCATATATGACCACTGGAAAAACCATAGCTTTGACTTTTGTTGGCAAAGTGATGTCTATGCTTTTTAATATGCTCTCTAGGTTGGTCATAGCTTTACTTCCAAGGAGCAAGCATCTTTTAATTTCATAGCTGCAGTCACCATCTACAGTGGTTTTGGAGCCAAAAAGCAAAAAAAGTTTCTCACTGTTTTCATTGTCTCCCCATCTATTTGCCACGAAGTGATGGGACCAGATGCCATGATCTTCGTTTTTTGAATGTTGAGTTTTAAAGCAGCTTTTTCACTCTCCTCTTTCACTTTCATCAAGAGGCTTTTTAGTTCCTCTTCACTTTCTCCCATAAGGGTGGTGTCATCTGCATATCTGAGGATATTTATATTTCTCCTGGCAATCTTGATTCCAGCTTGTGCTTCACAAAGCCTAGCATTTCTCATGAAGTACTCTGCATATAAGTTAAATAAACAGGGTGACAATACACAGCCTTGACGTACTCCTTTCCTGATTTGGAACCAGTCTCTTGTTTCATGTCCAGTTCTAACTGTTGCTTTTTGACCTGCATACAGATTTCTCAAGAGGCAGGTCAGGTGGTCTGGTATTCCCATCTCTTTCAGAATTTTCCACAGTTTGTTGTGATCTACACAGTCAAAGGCTTTGACATAATCAATAAAGCAGAAGTAGATGTTTTTCTGGAATTCTTTTGCTTTTTCGATGATCCAACAGATGTTGGCAATTTAATCTCCGGTACATCTGCCATTTCTAAATCCAGCTTGAACATCTGGAAGTTCATGGTTCACGTACTGTTGAAGCCTGGCTTAGAGAATTTTGAGCATTACTTTGCTAGTGTGTGAGATGAGTGCAATTGTGCGGTAGCCTGAACAATTTTTGGCCTTTCCCCACTTTGGGACTGGAATGAAAACTGACCTTTTCCAGTCCTGTGGCCACTGCTGAGTTTTCCACATTTGCTGGCATATTGAGTGTAGCACTTTCACAGCATCATCTTTTACAATTTGAAATAGCTCAACTGGAATTCCATCACTTCCACTAGCTTTGTTCATAGTGATGCTTCCTAAGGCCCATTTAACTTCACATTCCAAGATATCTGGCTCTAGATGAGTGATCACACCATTGTGATTATCTTGGTCGTGAAGATCTTTTTTGTACAGTTATTCTGTGTATTCTTGCCACCTCTTCTTAATATCTTCTGCTTCTGTTAGGTCCATACCATTTCTGTCCTTTATCTAGCCCATCTTTTCGTGAAATGTTCCCTTGGTATCTCTAATTTTCCTAAAGAGATCTCTAGTCTCTCCCATTCTATTGTTCTCTATTTCTTTGCATTGATCGCTGAGGAAGGCTTTCTTATCTCTTCTTGCTATTCTTTGGAACTCTGCATTCATATGGGTATATCTTTCCTTTTCTCCTTTGCCTTTAGCTTCTCTTCTTTTCTCAACTATTTGTAAGGGCTCCTCAGACAACCATTTTGTGTTTTTGCATTTCTTTTTCTTGGATATGGTCTTGATGACTGCCTCCTGCACAATGTCACTGATCTCCATCCATAGTTCTTCAGGCACTCAGTCTATCAGATATTATCCCTTGAATCTATTTGTCACTTACCCCACATTCAAGGTCAGGAGTGGTGGCCATGAGGAGATACTCCACGTCCAAGGTAAGGAGCAGTGGCTGCACTTTGCTGGAGCAGCCGTGAAGAGATACGCCATGTCCATGGTAAGAGAAGCCCAAGTAAGATGGTAGGTGCTGAGAGAGGGCGTAAAAGGGCAGACAGACTGAAGCCACAATCACAGACAACTAGCCAATCTGATCACACAGACCACAACCATGCCTAACTCAATGAAACAGAGCCATGCCTTGTGGGGCCACCCAAGTCGGACGGGTTATGGTGGAGGGGTCTGACAGAATGCGGTCCACTGGAGAAGGGAATAGCAAACCACTTCAGTATTCTTGCCTTGAGAACCCCATGAACAGTATGAAAAGGCAAAAAGATAGGACTCTGAAAGATGAACGCCCCAGGTCGGTATGTGCCCAATATGCTACTGGAGATCAGTGGAGAAATAACTCCAGAAAGAATGAAGGGATGGAGCCGAAGCAAAAAACAAAAAACAAAAAACACGAAACACCTAGTTGTAGATGGGACTGGTGATAGAAGCAAGGTATAATGCTGTAAAGAGCAATATTGCATAGGAACCTGGAATGTTAGGTCCATGAATCAAGGCAAATTGGAAGTGGTCAAACAGGAGATGGCAAGAGTGAATGTTGACATTCTAGGAATCAGCAAACTAAGATGGACTGGAATGGGTAATTTAACTCAGATGACCATTATATCTACTACTGTGGGCAGGAATCCCTTAGAAGAAATGGAGTAGCCATCATGGTCAACAAAAGAGTCCAAAATGCAGTACTTGGATGCAATCAAGTACAACAGAATGATCTCTGTTTGTTTCCAAGGCAAACCATTCAATATCATGGTAATCCAGGTCTATGCCCTGAACAGTAATGCTGAAGAAGCTGAACGGTTCTATGAAAACCTACAGATCTTTTAGAACTAGCACCCCAAAAAGGTGTCCTTTTCATTATAGGGGACTGGAATACAAAAGTAGGAAGTCAAGAAACACCTGAAGTAACAGGCAAATTTGGCCTTGGAGTACAGAATGAAGCAGGGCAAAGGCTAATAGAGTTTTGCCAAGAAAATGCACTGGTCATAGCAAACACCCTCTTCCAACAACGCAAGAGAAGATTCTACACATGAACATCACCAGATGGCCAACACCGAAATCAGATTGATTATATTCTTTGCAGCCAAAGATGGAGAAGCTCTATACAGTCAGCAAAAACAAGACAGGAAGCTGACTGTGGCTCAGATCATGAACTCCTTATTGCCAAATTCAGACTTAAATTGAAGAAAGTGGGGAAAACCACTAGACCATTCAGGTATGACCTAAATCAAATCCCTTATGATTATACAATGGAAGTGAGAAAGAGATTCAAGGGACAAGATCTGATAGACAGAGTGTCTGATGAACTATGGATGGAGGTTCGTGACATTGTACAGGAGACAGGGATCAAGACCTTCCCCAAGAAAAAGAAATGCCAAAATGCAAAATGGCTGTTTGAGGAGGGTTTACAAATAGCTGTGAAAAGAACAGAAGTAAAAAGCAAAGGAGAAAAGGAAAGATATACCCATTTAAATGCAGAGTTCCAAAGAATAGCAAGGAGAGATAAGAAAGCCTTCCTCAGCGATCAATGCAAAGAAATAGAGGAAAACAATAGAATGGGAAAGACTAGAGATCTCTTAAGAACATTAGAGATACCAAGGGAATATTTCATGCAAAGATGCACTCAATAAAGGACAGAAATGTTATGAACCTAACAGAAGCAGAAGATATTAAGAAGAGGTGGCAAGAATACACAGAAGAACTGTACAAAAAAGATCTTCATGACCCAGATAATCACAATGGTGTGATCACTCACCTAGAGCCAGACATTAGAGAATGTGAAGTCAAGTCGGCCTTAGAAAGCATCACTACGAACAAAGCTAGTGGAGGTGATGGAATCCATTTGAGCTATTTCAAACCCTAAAAGATGAATCTGTAAAAGTGCTGCACTCAATATGCCAGCAAATGTGGAAAACTCAGCAGTGGCCACAGGACTGAAAAGGTCAGTTTTCATTCCAATCCCAAAGAAAGGCAACGCCAAAGAATGCTCAAACCACTGCACAATTGCTCAAAATTCTCCAAGCCAGGCTTCAGCAAATACGTTAACCATGAACTTCCAGATGTGCAAGCTGGTTTTAGAAAAGGCAGATATATGAGAAATCAAATTGTCAACATCTGCTGGATCATCAAAAAAGCAAGAGAGTGCCAGAAAAATATGTATTTCTGCTTTATTGACTATGTCAAAACCTTTGACTCTGTTTCACAATAAACTGTGGAAAATTCTGGAAGAGATGGGAATACCAGACCACCTGACCTGCCTCTTGAGAAACCTGTATACAGGTCAGGAAGCAACAGTTAGAACTGGACATGGAACAAGGAGAATGGTTCCAAATAGGAAAAAGAGTACGTCAAGGCTGTATATTGTCATCCTGCTTATTTAACTTATACGCAGAGTACTTCATGAGAAACACTGGGCTGGAAGAAGCCCAAGCTGGAATCAGGATTGCTGGGAGAAATATCAATAACCTCAGATATGCAGATGACACCACCCTTATGGCAGAAAGTGAAGAAATAAAGAGCCTCTTGATGAAAGTGAAAGAGGAGAGCGAAAAATTTGGCTTAAAGCTCAACATTCAGAAAACGAAGATCATGGCATCTGGTCCCATCACTTCATGGCAAATAGATGGGGAAACAGTGGAAACAGTGGCTGACTTTATTTTTTGGGGCTCCAAAATCACTGCAGATGGTGATTGCAGCCATGAAATTAAAAGAAGCTTACTCTTTAGAAGGAAAGTTATGAACAGCCTAGATAGCATATTAAAAAGCAGAGACATTACTTTGCCAACAAAGGTCTGTCTAGTCAAGGCTATAGTTTTTCCAGTCGTCATGTTTAGATCTGAGAGTTGGACTATAAAGAAAGCTGAGCGCTGAAGAATTGATGCTTGTGAACTGTGGTGTTGGAGAAGACTCTTGAGAGTCCCTTGGACTGCAAGGAGATCCAATTCGTCCATCCTATAGGAGATCAATCCTGGGTGTTCATTGGAAGGACTGATGTTGAAGCTGAAACTCCAGTACTTTGGCCACCTGATGCGAAGAGGTGACTCATTTGAAAAGACCCTGATGCTGGGAAAGCTTGAGGGCAGGAGGAGAAGGGGATAACAGAGGATGAGATGGTTGGATGGCATCACCAACTCAATGGATATGAGTTTGGGTAAACTCCGGGAGTTGGTGATGGATAGGGAGGCCTGGCATGCTGCATTTCATGGGGTTGCAAAGAGTCTGACACAAGTGAGCAACTGAACTGAGGGTTACATGAACCCTGGTTCAGGAAGATATCCTGGGGAAGGGCATGGCAACCCATTCCAGTATTCTTGCCCAGACAATTCCATTAACAGAAGAGCCTGGCAGTCTACCGTCCATCAGGTCGTGAAGAGTTGGACACGACTGAGCGATTAACATTTACACGTTACCTGAACACAAGCCCAGCAGTACTGTGACAGTAGATCTGACAGCCTAAGTGGCTCCTAAATGACTGACAAGATGTGATGGACGACAGGATGATTCATGACTGGGGGGGGACAGCGCTGTCTAGCAGGAGATTTCATCATGTTACTTGGAAGGGCATACAATGTAAAACTTACAAATAGTTTGCTTCTGTAATTTTCTATTTAATATTTTCAGGCTATGGTTGACCCTGGGTAACTGAAAACCTCCCAAAGTGAAATCACCATTGAGAGGGGATTTATTGTACTCTTCATGAATGGAATCAGATTTAAATAGCAAGATTCACAAATCAGAACAAGCATTCACCATAGCTTTACCTTCATCCTTGCTACTCTACTTACCCAGGGCACTAGTAAATAAGTAAGTGAAAGTCCCTCAGTCGTGTCCAACTCTTTGTGAGCCCATGGACTATACAGCTCATGGAATTCTCCAGGCCAGAATATTGGAGTGGGTAGTCTTTTCCCTCTCCAGGAGATCTTCCCAACTCAGGGATGGAACCCAGGTCTCCCACATTGCAGGCAGATTCATTACCAGATGAGCCACAGGGGAAGCCCAAGAATACTGGAGTGGGTATCCTATCCCTTCTCCAGCGGATCTTCCTGACCCAGGAATCGAACCAGGGTCTCCTGCATTGCAGGTGAATTCTTTGCCAACTGAGCTATCAGGGAAGCCCACCCAGGGCACTGGTTTGCATTAAGTTCCCCAAAGAGAAAAGCTCACTATTATCCTACACTGAAAACCCTCGGCCAAGCTACTTCCAGCATAAACTTTATCAATGTATCACATTCCCAACCAGTAGAGGTTATACCATCAATGTAAAATAACGAGAAAACAAATGCTTTGGCCAATCCTTGTGCAATTTAGAGTTCCATGTCTTTCTGGCTATACATAAGGCACCACAGGCTAGATACATTCATACTAGAACATCCCAGAGGCATGTTTTTTATTGGTTGGAACAGCAAGAAATAAAAACTAAGATAAATTTAATATTTAACTCTCAATCTTTAGTTTCCCTCATTAGCCTGACTTGCCCACAGCCATATTGCTGTAAATTAAACAGCTGAAGCTGGTGTGTTGCCAAAATGCACAGCCAGAGAAATGTTAACAATTCTCTCCTTGTTCTTATGCTTGATCAAGTTAAAAACAAAGAAGTAATCTGTTTGTCATCCAGAGAGGTTGTTAGAAAACTCTCAAATTATTTTTGAAGTTGGAAGTAGAAAACTGGCTAAATGAAGACCACCACGAAGACCATGTTGAAAGTGGTCTTCAACATTCAAAAACGAAGATCATGGCCTCCTGTCCCATCATTTTATGGCAAATAGATGGGGATACAATGAAAACAGTGATAGACTTTATTTTCTTGGGCCCCAAAATCACTGTGGATGATGACTGCAGCCATGAAATTAAAAAACACGTGCTCCTTGGAAGAAAAGCTATGACCAACCTAGACAGCGTATTAAAAAGCAAAGACATTATTTCAGTCACAAAGATCCATCTAGTCAAAGCTATGGTTTTTCCAGTAGTCATATATGGATGTGAGAGCTGGATAATAAAAAAGACTGAGAACTGAAGAATACTGGAGAATGCCTTCGAACTGTGGTGCTAGAAAGACTCTTGAGGGTCCCTGGACAGCAAAGAGATCAAAGCAGTCAATCCAAAAGGAAATCAACCCTGAATGTTCATTGGAAGGACTGATGCTGAAGCTGAAGCTCCAATACTTTGGCCACCTGATTGAAGAGCTAACTCTTTGGAAAAGATCCTGATGCTGGGAAAGCTTAAAGGCAAAAAAAGGGGGGCTGCAGAGGATGAGATGGTTAGATAGCATCATTGACTCCATGGACATGACTTTGAGCAAACTCTGGGAGATAGTGGAGGACAGGGAGCCTGGTGTGCGGAAGTCCATGGGGTAGCGAAAGAGTCGGACATGACTGAGTGACTGGACAACATCGGTGAAAAGTTTCAGAGAAGTTTCCTCCAGTCAAAACATTATCAAATTACTGTCACCCAAAGGAATCAAGAAAATGCCTCTGATCAGTTCAGTTCAGTTGCTCAGTCATGTCCAACTCTTTGCGACCCCATATATCGCAGCATGCCAGGCCTCCCTGTTCACCAACTCCCAGAGTTTACTCAGACTCATGTCCATCGAGTTGGTGATGCCATCCAGCCATCTCATCCTCTGTCATCCCCTTCTCCTCCTGCCCCCAATCCCTCCCAGCATCAGGGTCTTTTCAAATGAGTCAACTCTTTGCATGAGGTGGTCAAAGTACTGGAGTTTCAGCTTTAGCATCAGTCCCTCCAATGAACACTCAGCACTGATCTCCTTCAGAATGGACTGGTTGGATCTTCTTGCAGTCCCTTGGACTCTCAAGAGTCTTCTCCAATACCACAGTTCAAAAGCATCAATTCTTCAGCACTCATCTTTCTTCACAGTCCAACTCTCACATCCATACATGACCACAGGAAAAACCATAGCCTTGACTAGACGGACCTTTGTTGGCAAAGTAATGTCTCTGCTTTTTAATATGCTATCTAGGTTGGTCATATCTTTCCTTCCAAGGAGTAACCATCTTTTAACTTCATGGTTGCAGTCACCATCTGCAGTGATTTTGGAGCCCAGAAAAATAAAGTCTGACACTGTTTCCACTGTTTCCCCATCTATTTGCCATGAAGAGATGGGACCAGATGCCATGATCTTAGTTTTCTGAATGTTGAGCTTTAGGCCAAATTTTTCACTCTCCTCTTTCACCTTCATCAAGAGGCTCTTTAGTTCCTCTTCACTTTCTGCCATAAGGATGGTGTCATCTGCATATCTGAGGTTATTGATATTTCTCTCAGCAATCTTGATTCCAGCTTGTGCTTCTTCCAGACCAGCGTTTCTCATGCATATAGGTTACTCTGCAGCGTTACTCTGCATATAAGTTAAATAAGCAGGGTGACAATATACAGCCTTGAGATACTCCTTTTTCTATTTGGAACCACTCTGTTGTTCCACGTCCAGTTCTAACTGTGGCTTCCTGACCTGCATACAGATTTCTCAAGAGGCAGGTCAGGTGGTCTGGTATTCCCAACTCTTTCAGAATTTTCCACAGTTTACTGTGATGCACACAGTCAAAGGCTTTGGCATAGTCAATAAAGCAGAAATAGATGTTTTTCTGGAACTCTCTTGCTTTTTCCATGATCCAGCGGATGTTGGCAATTTGATCTCTGGTTCCTCTGCCTTTTCTAAAACCAGCTTGAACATCTGGAAGTTCACGGTTCATGTATTGCTGAAGCCTGGCTTGGAGAATTTTAAGCATCACTTTACTAGTGTGTGAGATGAGTGCAATTGTGCAGTAGTTTAAGCATTCTTTGGTATTGCCTTTCTTTGGGATTGGAATGAAAACTGACCTTTTCCAGTCCTGTCTTTGCCAGCTTTACTCATTTGCCCGTGATCAGTCTTGATCTTAATTTTCCCCCTTTATTATTATTATTTGTGTTGTGGTTTGTCTTTGTTGCTGAGAGGGTTTTTCTCTAGTTGCTGTGCACGGGTTTTCATTGCGGTGGCTTCTCTTGTTGCGCAGCACAGGCAGTACGGTGTGTAAGCTTCAGTAGCTGTGAGTCCCGGGCTCTAGAGCACGGGCTCAATAGTTGCGGCTCACGGGCTTAGTTGCTCCAAGACATGTGGGCTCTTTCCAGACCAGGGACTGGCAGGCGGATTCTTTACCACTGAGCCACCAGGGAAGCCCCTTGACCTTAATTTCTAATCCAAAAGATGGAAGCAACCTAGCAAGTATCTCCCTATTCAGACACTTTGTTTGGAAAACAGAAGCTTTTTGCCTTCACCAAGCTCTATTAAAGTGGGCGTTGGGGGCAGGGCCGCCCTTTTTCCTTTTGTACCGTAGCACACAACCTTCTATGGAAAGCTACCGCAAATTCCCCTTTCAGCCACCAGGTGGCAGCAGAAATCCAGCTTCTGGTCTAGGCCAGGCGAGGCTTAACCAGCATGGCTCTGATGTACGTTGTTTAATTAGTATTCTGATTATAGAACTATAGAAATTGAGATATGAAAGAACGTTTCTTAAATGTTCTACTAATGACCACATATGTTTAAGTGAAGGGAAAAAGAAGAACAAATATATATGTTAGGAACACAATATTCAACACAACAGATTTCATCTGTGAAGGGAAGGAAGTATTCCAGACACCTACTATGGGCCAAGCACTTTACTAAATGCCTTGTATGCTATTTCATTTGATCATCAATACAGACTTGTTGAGTGGGTGCCAATGTCTCTATTTCACAGATGGAGAAACTGAAGTGGGGATAGATGAAGTAACTTGCCTGAAGTTTCAGAGAATTAAGACAGAGACAAGGTGTGAACTCAGTTTGATCAGATAAATCCATGATTTTCCTGTTAGGTTAGACCATCTTCTGTAATTGTGACTATCAGAAACTGGTTAAAATGGCCTTTGAAGCATGGCTTAGTGTTGGGCCACTGTATGCTTGGGGAGGGGGTGGATTTACCAGCCAAATAGCAGGATTTTGATAGTGAGAGAATGTGATTATTGTTTGTGTCCCCTCTGTTTTATGTCTCAGTACTTGTGCTTGTTGTAAGAAGTAGGAGGTCAACAATGCTCTCTAAATCTGAGCTGTCAGTATAAACAGGAGAAGCTTCTTGGAATCTGTAGAGTCCTGACCTAGAGAGAGAATTATGTTCTAAAGAGGGGATAGAATGCTTTTTGCCCCGGGACAGGGTGAACCTGAAGTAAATGACAGATTTCATGTCAAGTGGGAATGTTTATTAGTGTGGGAAGTTCTGCTATACTTGTTGCCTTTATAACGAAATAGTACACTTCAATCTCTCCTTCATATGTCTGACTCCCGTTAGGTGAGTGAAGAAATTATCTCCCTTTGTGTTCCTATACCTCTCCTTCCTATAAATTTCTCAGTTTTCGCTTGTTAAACCCTTATTTTTATGCCCTCAAGGATAGTAATTTACATTTTGTCCTGCAGCTGTAAATAAAAACAATTGTGGTATAATTACATAAAGAGTATTTATCACAAAACTGAGCAGTGTATGGTCAGTAGAGAATTCTCTACGACTGAACCTCAAGTCTTGAGAGGGGAATTCTGTGATCATCAGGGTCACATGGATTCTTCTCTCTAACAGAGCTCAAAATCACACCATATCTGGTTTAATTACATCTGGACCACAAATTTCACGTAGATACTTTGTTTTTCTTAAAAGTTCTGTTTGCCATTTCTTATTCTGATTGTTAGAAGAAAACAGAACTCATTTGCCATATCTCTGGTACATGGCCCCTTGACCTTGCTATCAGCTGTATGATGCAGGAAAGTTCCTTTATGGGTTTGCCCCACATGTGTCACTGTGGGCTTTCTTTGTAGTGTACTGCTTGGCTGGTTTCCCTGTTTGTTAGATCTCAGGTTTCCTCCTTAATTGGATTTGCTTTTGTGTTTTGCTAAAACACATCCTTAATAATTATTTCAGAAATAGTGCATGAGGAATCTATTTTCCAAGGGTTTGCATATCTGGGATATCTCCCTGCCACTCTTGATTCAAATTTCATAAGAAAAAAATGTTCTTTGATTTCCCTCTTAAAGTTTTTAGTATGTCTTTATTTGTATCTAATACTAAGTCACTGAAATTAATGTCATGTCTCATAATTTCTGCTGGAATTCAGTACTATCTTAGTATCATTTTAATTAGTATATTAATATTATTTTAACAAAGGAGATACTATGAGTAAATTTTGATCTTTGATGAGTCTTTTGGGCTGCATTCAGTAATAAGAAACCACCTCCTATTTCTTTTACACCTTTGCAACACCAACTAGGCATCTTTTTTTCTCATACATTCTATTTTGTTACCGTGAAGCCTTCTAGAGGGGTTTTATTTTATTTTTTAATTAATTAATTTATTTTAATTGGAGGCTAATTACTTTACAATATGTAGTGGGTTTTGCCATACATTGATGTGAATCAGCCACGAGTGCATATGTGTTCCCCATCCAGAACCCCTCTTCCACCTCCCTCACCATCCCATCCCCCATGGTCATCCCAGTGCACCAGCCCTGAGCACCCTGTCTCATGCATCGAAACTGGACCAGTGATCCACTTCACATATGATAATATACACATTTCAATGCTACCCTCTCAAATCATCCCACCCTTGCCTTCTTCCACAAAGTCCAAAAGGCTGTTCTTTACATCTGTGTCTCTTTTGCTATCTCGGATATATGGTTATCATTACCATCTTTCCAAATTCCACATATATGCGTTAGTATACTGTATTGGTGTTTTTCTTTCTTACTTACTTCACTCTGTAAAATAGGCTTCAGTTTCATTCACTTATTAGAACTGATTCAAATGCATTCTTTTTAATGGCTGAGTAGTATTCCATTGTGTATGTGTACCACAGCTGTCTTATCCATTCATCTGCTGATGGACATCTAGGTTGCTTCCATGTCCTGGCTATTGTAAACAGTGCTGCGATGAACATTGGGGTACACGTGTCTCTTTCCATTCTGGTTTCCTCGGTGTGTATGCCCAGCAGTGGGATTGCTGAGACATATGACAGTTCTATTTCCAGTTTTTTAAGGAATCTCCACACTGTTCTCCATAGTGGCTGTACTAGTTTGCATTCCCACCAACAGTGTAAGAGGGTTTGCTTTTCTCTGCACCCTTTCCAGCACTTATTGTTTGTAGACTTTTTGATAGCAGCAATTCTGACCGGCGTGAGATGGTACCTCATTGTGGTTTTTATTTGCATTTCTTTGATAATGAGTGATGTTGAGCATCTTTTCATGTGTTTGTTAACCATCTGTATGTCTTTGGAGAAATGTCTGTTTAGTTTTTTGGCCCATTTTTTGATTGGGTCATTTATTTTTCTAGAATTGAGCTGCAGGAGCTGCTTGTATATTTTTGAGATTAATTCTTTCTCAGTTGCTTCATTTGCTATTATTTTCTCCCATTCTGAAGGCTGTCTTTTCACCTTGCTTATAGTTTCCTTCATTGTGCAAAAGCTTTTAAGTTTAATTAGGTCCCATTTGTTTATTTTTGCTTTTATTTCCATTACCCTGGGAGGAAGGTCATAGAGGATCCTGCTGTGATTTATGTCAGAGAGTGTTTTGCCTATGTTTTCTTCTAAGAGTTTTATAGTTTCTGATCTTATGTTTAGATCTTTAATCCATTTTGAGTTTATTTTTGTTTATGGTGTTAGAAAGTGTTCTAGTTTCACTCTTTTACAAGTGGTTGACCAGTTTTCCCAGCACCTCTTGTTAAAGAGATTGTCTTTTCTTCATTGTATATTCTTGCCTCCTTTGTCAAAGATAAGGTGTCCATTTGTGTGTGGATTTATCTCTATTTTGTTCCATTGATCTATATTTCTGTCTTTGTGCCAGTACTATACTGTCTTGATGGCTGTGGCTTTGTAGTAGAGCCTGAAGTCAGGCAGGTTGATTCCTCCAGTTCCATTCTTCTTTCTCAAGATTGTTTTGGCTATTTGAGGTTTTTTGTATTTCCATACAAATTGTGAAATTCTTTAGCGGGGTTTTAAAAGCAGTATTTCTGTCATTATTTTTTGAGTCTTATTTTCCCAACTCACTTAGAAGCAAAATATTTCATGAGAAGTGGTGTGGGGCCCAGAACAAGAGAACCACTGGTTGTCAGGCAAGATTTAGAAAATAGAAGCTTCCTGTAGATTTAAAGCTAGAAAGCCCATATGCATAAAGAAAGTCCTCTTAGTCCACCAAGAAATGGTTATGGGTTTCTGAAAACTCCCTTTTCCCTCCACAAAAGAGAGAAAATAATTAAACATCTTTATTTATGCCCCAGTCCATTGCTTTCTGTAGCACAGAAATCTATAATTCTCTTGCCAATGGAACAAAAGTTGCTTTTAAATGGTAACAGTCAAAAAATGCCCAAACCGAAATATTTGCTGCATTTTTCTTTCTAGTGACCTCAATAATACCTAAGTGGATATATAATTATTTCTTGGACTAAAGGAAACAGAGGATTGTGTTTAATGAAGTCTAAGGAACTTTACAGTGTAAACATCTGAACCCCTGGGGAAAAGTGGGGCCATCTCCTCTGCTATTGAATGTGTGTAAAACACACAAGGGGCTTCCCTGGTGGCTCAGTGGTAAAGAATCCTCCTGACAATGCAAGAGATGCAAGTTTGATTCCTGGAGAAGGAAATGGCAACCCCGCTCCAGTATTCTTGCCTGGGAAATCCCACGGACAGAGGAATCTAGCAGGCTGCTGTCCATGGGGTCACAAAGAGTTGGACACAACTTAGCTACTGAACAACAACAAAAATATGCAAAGATAGACATCGTGGGAAACCCCAGGAAGATTAGTCCATAAAAAGCTATGTTCCTGTGATTCCATGTTTTAAAGACTAGATGGAAGAGGGGATAAAAATTTAAATGGAGATCAAATCTAGCATTAAAAAAGGAAAAAATTTCATAAAAGCTGTGGGGATGGTCAAGATTCTTCCCTGGGATTTGAGGCAAATTTTGAATAGTGTTCAGTGAATATCTGGGTGTCTGTGCAATAATGTTAAGAAGGATGATGTCTGTTTCAAGGAAGAAAGTCCTCATTGCTCCATTTTCATAGGAACGGACAAGATTAAGAGTTCTGCTCACATGAACCCCTAAGCTCTATTAAATTTAAAACATGACGTTGTGTTTCAACAATTACTTTGGGATTATCTAAACTTCACTCAACTATGTATTTTTGATATCATTAGCATGGCTTGCTAATTGCTCATAGGCTGCATATAGTAGGTAGGTCTTGAGTAACTTTCTCAAAAACAAATATTCAAAAAGAGTTCTTATGTCCTTTGCATTCCCTTTCTTGAGCTGAAATGAGAAGAACCAGCTGTACATCAGCCTAGAATCACAAAAATTAAGGCTAATGGTTTGTCATGAATGAAATTCCAGCTATAATTTCAACATAGACACATGGAGTTCTCCAATTGAGACTGTAAATAGTCAGCTCTGCTGAATATTGTTGCATCCTGGATGCAAAACAAAAGGCACCTTAGAAGAAAAAATGACTTGTCTTGAAAGTAAATAAGTCTTTCCAGAGGTTGGAAAAGTGCAAATGATCTCAAGATGTCCATCTGACAAAACTTGGCCTGACAAAGGGCCGAGTCAGGCCAACAGGGTCTCCAAATGCATCAGGCACTATTTCTTCCCTGACGTAAAGCACTACAAACTCTTTTTTACCCACAATTTTACCAGTCAGAAAGCTAACACAATCCTTTCTCCCCAGACTCCATCTTTAAGAGAAAGCAATAATTAAGGTTGTGTGACTTTAGGGCTGTATCAACACAAAAGGATCACCTTAATTTAAGCCCATTCTTCAGATGATGTCAGCTTTGTGTGACATTCCTGGTGGTACCCCTAAAGCAATGCAGAAACTTGGGGTACCCGTGCCTCCTCAGAGATTAAATTGTACAGTGTCAGTTTCCTAGTTGTATTGTACTGGTTTTCTACTTCCAACCATCTCTAATCATTTCAAATAAATCTAAAGCCAGACACAGATGTGGTGAGCCGAGCCCCTATATATATGTTTAAAATAATCTTTGAGTGTAAAAGTTTTCCCTGATAAAATGACTTTTGACTCTTTCCACCTTCCCTACACAACTTACCTTTAAAAATTGATAGATAAACAGATAAATGGATGAATCAAACAATCTGGCTATGCATATTGATAAGATATAATGCAAGAAAAAGGTTAGGCTTCCCAGGTGGCATAAGTGGTAAAGAAACTGCCTGCCAAGGCAAGAGACAGAAGAGATACGGGTTCGATATCTGAGTCAGGAAGACCCCCTGAAGGAGGGCATGGCAACTCACTCCAGTATTCTTGCCTGGAGAATCCCATAGACAGAGGAGCCTGGTGGGTTACAGTCCACAGGATCACAAAGAGCCAGACTCAATTGAACGAACTTAGCATGCACGCAAAGAAAAAAGGTTGACTCAAGAAACCAGTGGGGTCGTTCTTCCTTAAAGTCATCACTGCTTTTTTCTAAACTTCTTTGAAAATAACTCCGTTTCCAGCAGCAGCTTGTGCTGGTAGAGGCAAGCCTGATATACAGTAACTGTGGTATGATTTGAGAAGTATGCAAATTAAGTGAAATTTCAAGTGCCTTGCCCATCACTTATACACAGAAGGCCTTTCACAAATAATTTCTTCAGAGTCCAGCATTAGCATCAATCTTTGAATTCTTTTTTTTTCAGTCCTCTTTAAATATACTCAGTTCATCCTTTCATTTACACCTAGATTCTTCCCCCTAGTATTCATCATGACTCCCTGTGTGCCACCGCCTGTGTTGGATATGGGGAAACAGTACTGAATAATAAATCCCTGACCCCACAGAGCAACAAGTCTAGTGTTAGTGATAGAGCAGAGATTATTCTTCCCATAAGAGGAATGAAGCCAGGAACCTGGAGGAAAGCAGGGGAAAGGGTCAGGAAAGTTCCCTAGATAAGCAAAAGGAATTTTTAGGTCCCTCAAGCTATTTCTCACTATGGTTCAGTGCTGGCTTCAATACCACCCCACCCTTGACTCTGCACCAAAGACCAAGGTGAGTATGACTTCCCTTCATTAGCTCTGGCTCACATCCAAAGGCGGCAATGCCAGAAGAATTGCTGCTTTAAAACGAAGAAAAAGAACAAAACAATAACCACCATGAAATAAAAGCCTTAAAGCTAAAGAAAAACAAAAATGTCATGATATGTGCATTTTTTCTGCAAACTGATTTGTTCTGTGGTGGAAGACAGAGTCTGCATTTGATTTCTACAAGATATGCAGTAATGGGCTATGTACTCCGGGGAAAGCCATCCTTAAGGGAGCAGGAACGTGATGGATTCACTTCTTGGTGAGGTTTATAATATGTGGCAGTTTTAGCGCAAGGAGGTGCTTGGTCTATAAACTGGGAGAGCACAGAATTAGCCGTGGCTCGTTTCGAAATGAAGAAGAATGCAGCTCTCCCTCTCGCTCTTGGCTGTGAGTCCTTCTGGGATAAACAGGAAGATTAAGTGTTTTCCTGATGTTGTGTTTGCCTGTCACGGTAATGTGCACACGCCCCATTGCCAGCACCTTTACATAGCCCCCCCAGACCTGCTATTTTTGTCAGCAGGAGCTGTTCATTGTGAGACCCTTGTCTCGTTCTGTGCTGAATGGAGTCAGGGTTATTTCCGCTTCTTGTTCCAATGCTCGCTCTCAATTAGACACTCTACGATTAGCTGCTTCGCAATTAGACACCGGATCTCTCAGTCTGTGAACATCCAGTTTCTTGGTCCCCGGAGGCCATTTCATGTCTTCCCTCCTCAAAGCCTGCTGTTCTGCTTGTTGCCATTTAAATGGTGCTAAAGAGAGCAGCCTGGCTGCCAGCTGGCTTCCCAGGGGCCCCCGGTGCTGCTGGGCCTCTGAGACCCTGGTCTGGGCTTCAGCCGGTATGTGGAAACCCCAGCTGTCAACTCCAAAAGAGATTTCATGTTACCGGCCTGATTCATGCTAACTCATCTCACAAAGGGTTGCTGATAAATTAAAATGCCAATATATGTATTTACTATCAGAAATATACTTGCCAAGCAATAAATCTGCATCAGCCACTCAGCTTGTTCTTTTCGCACAATTAAAGTCTGTTGGGCAAACCAAATTCTAGATCACAAGGTTTCTTGGTGAGGGGGAAAACAGACTCTCGAACGCTGCTTGTTGGTGTGTAAATGGAGTCACGTTTCCTGGAAGGCAGTGTTTTACTATGTGCAACATTTACATTGAACAAGCATGATGAGTTCTTTATTTGTGTCTCCTATCACCCCTTGAAAATTTATTCAGTGGTGGAGCTCCTATGTCACTGTCTGAAAACTTGGCCGGCCCCCTGACTTTTCCACTTACTCATATAGAATAGATTGGCCTACGATCAAAGTCATAAACACTGGCTCAATTCAGAAATGAAAACTATACAATGCAAGCTATTAATCAAACTTCAGTCTTCATTCAGAGGTCAGACTTTTCCTCCCCTTCTCCCAGCTGGGGCCTCCGGTTGGTGGGCCACCTATTTTTAGGATGATGGTTTTGGTCACTTCATTGAACTCCTCTCTTTCCTTCTGTCTAGTTACTAATTGCATCTTCTGGTCCCAGAGGATGGAGCAGGGTGAAGAAAGAGGCTGTCAGGCATGGTGAGGGTCACCATGCTTCCCTAACCCTAGTCCTGCCCCTCTGATGGGGTCTCGCTCAGTTAAAGACTGCTGCTGCTGCTGCTGCTAAGTTGCTTCAGTTGTGTCCAACTCTGTGCAACCCCATACATGGCAGCCTGCCAGGCTGTGCCGTCCCTGGGATTCTCCAGGCAAGAACACTGGAGTGGGTTGCCATTTCCTTTTCCAATGCATGAAAGTGAAAAGTGAAAGTGAAGTCGCTCAGTGTGTCCGACTCTTAGCGACCCCATGGACTGCAGCCTATCAGGCTCCTCCATCCATGAGATTTTCCAGGCAAGAGTACTGGAGTGGGTTGCCATTGCCTTCTCCATCAGCTAAAGACACTCTGGTCAAAAATCCACTTCTTCCAAATGCTCAGCCCTTTTTGCCTGAGTGATCCAAGGGAGGAGGAATTGCCTTTATTTTCTTCCTTGATATTTTGTCCAGGCATTTAACTTTGGTGTAGAACATCATTGCAATTCAGATCCTTGTACTTTTGGTTTATGTGGGTCTATTTTCTCAGACTGAATGTCTAGAACTGAAAAAGTTGTTTTCGTGGGTGTTAGTAACATGGTGGGTAGGAGTGAGGGTTCTGGAGTCTACTGTTTTCAAGGCCAAACTTCACTTTTTAATGTGTTGTAACATATGCATCGAAAGAGTTAAAGATGTGCATAATAGTAGCAAATGCTTATTTAGCACCTGCTAGATAGCAGAGACTATTCCACGAGGTTGATCTGTTCTGATAAGTTCAGTTTCTCAACAATCTTGTGTTATGTATTATAATTATCTCCATTTTGCAGGAAAGAAACTGAGGCAGAGAAAGACTACACGCCTCAAGTCATAAAATGATAAATTCCATCCAACAGTCTGACTCCAGAATCCATGTTCTTGATTTCTTTGCTTAGTGCTCATGAACACAAGAATTCTAGTTCTAGGAATTTAGCCTCAGGAAATAGACACACAAAATAACACAGCTGGATCTTAATTGAAATATCTCTCATAACTTGAAAAAACTGGATACCACTTTTGTGTTTGATAGTAGATTGATTAAATAAATATATTAATATAAACCCAAATCCTTTAAACATATATTTTAGAGGAATATTCACACACAAAAATGCAAAACCGCACCAGTAGTCAGGGAAATGCAAATGAAAATAAGATCAGATACCATTTTTAACCCACCAGAGTGGGAAAAAAAATCAAAAGGAGATGTAATGTTCAGTGCTGGCAAGGATGCAGGAACAGGCACATTCCTTAACTACTGATGAGGGTGGAAATTGTTAGTATATCTTTGCAAAGGAATTTGACCAGAACTTCTAAAATGCTTAAAAATTAGAAAAGTGTAAAACCTTTGGGCAATAATAATATTAATGGGAATCTTCATTATTGAAGATAAAGCATGTACATAAGGCAAAAATCTAGAAATAATTGAATGTCAATAAGACAATGATTGACTAATTATGGTACATTCATGCTATGTTGTATTAATCCAGCTCTTTAAATAATGAATTGGATCTTGATTTATTGACCTAGAGGAATGCCCATGATATACTGTGTGAAAATAAAAGTTGCTTTCACAATAATGTGTAAAGCAAAATCCCATTTTGTGAAAACAAGAATCCATGTGTGTATGAAAATTTGTATGAGAGTGGAAAAAAGTGTGGATAGTTACAAATCAGGATATTAACTTTGGCTATCTTGGTGGGTAGCATAAATGTGTGTGTGGGGGGGTATGTGTGTGTGTGTGTTTATGAATCTTTGGACTATTTCATTGGCTGCAGAAAGCAGTTATATTTAGAAATTTTTATTTAAGGAAAAAGAATATTAGATTATATGAAAGACATATGTGTTTGTTTATGTGAGTGCTGAGAAAAAGACTGAAAAGATTATAGAATACAAAATATTAAAAGGAATTATTTTTGACTCATGGGATTTTTATTATCTTAGATCTGTCCATGTTTTCTGAATATTAATTATATAAGGAAAAAAACTGTGCTAGAAATAAAATGAGAAACTGGTTTGTAAAGAAAGATAGACTTAAGAATTGAATTTCAAGAGAAATTTTTTTAAGAGGGTAAATGGAGTCAGAGCAAGAAGCTGAATGTACCTTTGAACAGTTCAGGGTTTGAAAATGTCTTCTCCATTAGAGGGCGACAGCTTCTGTGTCATTAGCTAGTAATTTTGTTCACAATACATGACCTACAAAGATTAGCGGGAAGCCCAACTTTAAGATTTCCTTTGGCAATATTTTCTATCTAAAATGCTCTGGCTTATACAAAATTGTCTTTTATCTAGAAGGGGGGAGATACAGAATTTGGATTAAGGAAAAAAAGTAATTTGGAATAGAAGTTTAATGAGAAACGAAGATGGATCTAGGCAGGCTTGGGGACACAGGACATAACGAGGAGTGCAGAGGGGGAAGTGGACCACTTGATTTCAGAGCAATCCTGATGCAGGGTGCCCTGGGGCTTAGTGCATGTACCCATAAAGCCATGGAAATATCCATTGAGAACAAAAATACATTTTGTGTTAAGAATTGGACTTAACTTTTTCAGCCAAAGGCACATGGTATTTGTGTCATTCATCACTTGCCATCTGCAGAACTTTGTAAGGTACTTTTGTGGGGGCAGCTGGGGAGACTATATACATTTATCAAACCCTCACAGAATTAGGAGGGAGGTATTTTAGGAAAAAAATTCTTTTTATTTCTTCCTCATCTAGGTAATATTCAAACCAAAGCTTTAGTGATGCAGAACCTCAGCTCTGGTATCTTCTCAGGATAAGGTTAGTACATGAAGAAAAGGAAGCAGAAAAATATTATGTAATTAGAGATAGAAAGGAGAAGGCAATGGCACCCCACTCCAGTACTCTTGCCTGGAAAATCCCATGGACGGAGGAGCCTGGTGGGCTGCAGTCCATGGGGTCGCGAAGAGTCGGACTCGACTAAGCGACTTTACTTTCACTTTTCACTTTCATGCACTGGAGAAGGAAATGGCAACCCATTCCAGTGTTCTTGCCTGGAGAATCCCAGGGATGGCGGAGCCTGGTGGGCTGCCGTCTGTGGGGTTGCACAGAGTCGGACACAACTGAAGTGATTTAGCAGCAGCAGCAGCAGCAGCAGCAGAGATAGAAATTTAATGACGATTAAAAATCCTAAGCTTCCTTGTCACTTACAACTGTGGTTGAAGCAAACCTTCATTGAGCAGACTGGATCATAAAACTGAAGCTGTGGAAGACAAAAGACCAGAATTCTGGTTTTTCTACAGGGATCTCATTCAAGGAGGAATAGATGGCAATTTATTTTTTTACTGTCTGTGATCCCAGTTGCACAGTTTTGAACCCATTGTTGTGGGGAATGTCAATGGTCCCTAATTGTTCCAGCATAACCAGGTAATGGGTTTTAGTTTGGGGCTATATGCTGTTTATTGCAGCTGTTGAGAGGTAGTGTTTCCTGGTAATGGTGAAATGGAATGCCTTTTCATGTCCCTTTTTGTCTGATACAGTATTTTTAGTTGTTAACTCAAGGTTGAAATAGACCTAAATAAAAACCTGAAAATAAGAGCTTCAAGTAAAAACCTCTGTTTGCCCCATGCCAAGTAAACCGAAACCCAGACTTATGGCTTTTCAACATCAATTAGAACAAGTGCTATGGAAGATGTTTCTAATTAGGCATTTCTGGAGAAATTTATGACATGCAATCAAGAAATAATTATAATCCTAGAAGCTGATTTGTAAGGAGCAAGTCCTTGTTTATGCTTACTCCTTCCCTCCTATTTGGAGGCTTAGATGTGAATATTCCTACAAAAGTCACTCCCCACCTCTTCTCCTTCAGCTCATCCTCTTGTAGTCCACTGACTTTTATCTCTGGCCTCTCTCTGTCCACCGGGGGCTTTCCCTTTGTCCATAAACACACTCTAGTCTGCTTCATCCTTTAAAACTAATCATCCACCCAACCCCCCAAAGCCTTCCTTCAATCTCCAATCCTTTTGGCCTCCTGTCTAAGTCCAAAGTCACTAGAAGAGCAGTATGAATTTTCCTTTCCTACTGTTTTATCTCTCTTTCTCCCATCACTCACTGGTGACTCAGGGAAGAATCCGCCTGCCATGCAGGAGACTCACGTTCAATCACTGGGTTGGGAAGATCCCCTGGAGAAGGCAATGGCAACCCACTCCAGTATTCTTGCCTAGAAAATCCTATGGGCAGAGGGGCCTGATGGGCTACAGTCCCTGGAATTGAATACGACTGAGCAGCTAACACACACACTCCCGTTACTCATTTCCAGACTAGTATTCATATTCCTCTCCTTATGGAAGGTAAAAGTGACCCTAGATTAACAAGTTCTCTTCCTCCCTGGGCTCTAGAGCACTCAACCTTTCTGTCCCTTTTTCTTTCTTAAAATTCTTCTTCCTTGGCTTCTTCAATCCCAATCCCATTGTTCTTCCTCAGCTCTTGTGGGATCAATCTCATTCTTGTCCTTAGAACCTGGTATTTCTCAGGTTCTGCCCTTCTCTCTCTTCTCCGCCTGTGTGCATGCTAAGTCATTCAGCTGTGTCTGATTCTTTGTGGCCCTATAGACTGTAGCCCTCCAGGCTCTTCTGTCCATGGGATTTCACAGGCAAGAATACTGAGTGGGTTGCCATTTCCTTCTCCAGGAGATCTTCCTAACCCAGGGATGAAACCCATGTCTCTTGCGTCTCCCTGAATTGGTAGGTGGGTTCTTTACCAGTAGTGCCACCTGGCTTTGGGATAATAAAATGGTATTTATTCATTTCAGGTATTACGATAAAAGGCAGGAATGCAAGATGACTAAAACATCACCACCTATTAGGAATACTTTGACATATTAACCTCTCATAGCCTCAATTTCCAGATGTCGTCAGTACTTGAGATCCAGACCTTCATTTCCAGCTCTCAACTGTGGATCCCCAGTTGAAGACCGAAAGCAAACAACTCAAAACTCCTCCCTCATTGCTTCCTCCCTGGTCCTTCCCATGCTAAATGGCAGAAACATTCCTCTCCTATAGACACACTGGAAACCTGTGAGTAACCCTACATCCCTTTCTTTCAACCTCCACATCCAATAAATTTCCAAGTCCATCACTTGTTTTACAGAGGTTGCTTAAATACCTGTCATTTCTTCACTGCTTGGTCCACCTCCTCATTTCACAGTTGGAAAATATTAATACTACAGAATCTTTTGCTTCCCTTTTCTCCAAGTTCTGCATCAACCCCAAATTTATCGTCCACAATGCTGCCAGAGTGCCTATTTAAAAATACAAATTTGATCTCATCTAACCTGCTGTAAAAGACTTCAATGGCTCCTCATTGTCTACAGATAAAGCCTAGATCATTTGTAAGACCCTTCCTATTTTGTTTATAACCTCCTTTCACAGTTTCTTACCTTGCCTTTGCCCTTTACCCAGTCACTCTCATTTCAACCACGTGTGTTATTGGATGTTGCCTGAGAGGAGTGAAGTCTCTGTCTTGGTTTATGTTGTTCCCTCTCCTCACAGTGCTTTTCTCCTATTACCCCATGTGGCAACATCCTCCTGTTTCAAGACAAGGTCCAAAGGCTATCTCTTCCTGAAGTTTTCTTTGACCTTCCTCAGGAAGAATAAAACACTCCTTCTTCTCATGTGCTCACAGAACTTTGCTCCCCCTTCTTTTGGTAGCCTTATCAGGTTGCATTCATAGATGTTTGAAAGTTATCTTGTCTCCTTGTGGATCAAGGACTGCTTCGCAGGCATTTCATCATCCTGATATCTTATCTTGGTCCAGCTCTCAACAAACATGCTCCATGAAGGGAGGAATGAAAGATGCCTGCAGAATGCCACCAGGTCCAGGGTTTTGTGGCCAAACCAGTCTTGTGTGATGCGAGCATTAAAGCAGTATTTGTTCCTGGTTCCAACAGATCCTAGCGTATGCACCACTATAACTGAACCCTGTGACCCGCAGGAGTCTAAGGAGCAGAGCTGTGAAGAGAAGCATTTTGTCCTTGTGGGGACCGCACACTCATTTCTACAATCTGCCTATGGTGCCTCGGTCTAGTTAGGTTTTCTACCCTGAGGGTGAGAATTTCTAGCCAGAATTGCAGACTCCACTTCTTCCCGAGTTGAGTTTCTGCGGATCACTTTGGAACCCAGTTCTTTTTCACCACCTTTCCCTGGGCCACAGGCCTCCAGACCATAGTGCATGCATATGTACTAAGTGACTCCAAGTCATGCCCAACTCTTTGTGACCCTACGGACTGTAGCCCACCAGGCTCCTCTGTTCATGGGTATCCTCCAGGCAAGAATACTGGAGTGGGTTGCCACGCCCTGATCCAGAGAATCTTCCCTACTGGGGATTGAACCCATGCCTCTTGTGTATCCTGCATTGCAGGTGGTTTCTTTACCCTCTGATCCACTGGGGAAGCCCCAGACCAATAGTAAGAGGCCTTAATTTTAAGATCATTAAAACAAACCAAAAAAATCGTGGCTGGTGGTTAATTGTAATTACTTGCTCAGCAAATTTAAGTTTACGGGAGTAAATTTAAATCATTCACTGTGTTTCTAAGTAATGAAGGAACTTCTCCATGGCACCATCATGCACCCAGATGGGAAATGCCTTTTTTTTGGTGGGACTGGACGTATGTGTTGTTCCCTCGGATTTTATGCTGGTTAAAGACAAGGGGCTGATAACTCCCAGACTCATGCGTGATAACCACATCTCTGGCGGAAACAGTACTACTAACTTCTCCAAAAGAATTTTCTTTCTGTCACATGTGTGCTCTGAAGAGTAGGTAGCCACAGCTGTGACCAGCGTGACATTCCTTTCCACTCGTTGTTAAGAACGACTCAAGTTAGCTTGTGAAGAAGATTCTCAACTGAGATTTTTCTTTCTGTCTTCTAAAGTGTTTATTACTAGAAGATTCAACTTTCAGATTCTCTGAAGAAAATTCTTTCCTAGGAAAGGTAAGAGGTTAAGGAAAATGTAGCTAAAATTAGTTTCTTTTTTGACTCTGCCAAAGGGATTGCAGCCGTGGCAATATTCAGAGGCAGTGACTTAACGAATGGTTTCAGAAATGAGCTCTTCACTGTGATTTGAACGAGCTCTCCCTGAATCCTAGTTCATAATTACTGCTCGATTCTTATGGGGTACCTGAAAGCTTGCGTGACTGTCTACCAGACTCATTCCTCAGGCGAACCTTCTGCTTAACTGTGTCCAATCTGAGGCATCACACTGAACTCTCACGCTACAGTTTGGGTGCTGATGACAATTTAATTACACCCACTGGCCTTCAGAAATCTCAATGATTAAGAATTACTTTGTTTGTTTTGTACTCTGTTTCATTAATCTTCCTGGATTCCTTTTCCTCCGAGGAAATCAAAGTGTTTCTTGTTAATAATTTTCAGTTTACCTAGAGGGATTTGGTGGGATTCTCTGGTGGCTCAGAGGGTAAGAATCTGCCTGTAATGCAGGAGACCTGAGTTTGGTCCCTGGGTTGGGAAGAACCCCGGGATAAGAGAATGGCAACCCACTCCAGTATTCTTGCCTGGAGGAATCCATGGACAGAGGAGCCTGGTGGGCTACAGTCCATGGGGTGGCAAAGAGTCAGACACAACTGCGCGACTGACACTTGCACTTTTTCAAAAGGCTTTGGTAGTGATTTAGAAGAAAATAGTGTTACAATAATGGTAATTGACCTCCCAAGGTCATTCTAAGTCACCAGAAATTGGGATAAGAATTTGGAGATTCAAGTGTCCTGGTTGCTTAGTTAAGATGAACTTTGACCAAAACATCTAAACCATATTGTCTGTCATATGTAGGCTTAACTGGTCCTTAGCTCTGTAAGCGGGACATGCTGTGTCTGTGTATATACAGTGTGTGTCTGGATATGTACAAGATATACTTCAACCCTACAGCTGGTGCTTATCTCTAAAATGCACAGAGGACAGGATAGCTGTGCCGAAGTGGGTCCACAAACTTCCAATTACTCTGATTCTCATGTTCTTTACCAAACAACCCACCAAAACTTATAGAACAATCTGTGGCCAACTTTTGGAATTTAGAATGTTATCATTACTGGTTTGCATGTTCTGTTGAAATGAAGGGAAAGGGGAAGGAATAAGAAGGACAGATCTAGAGTCTAAGTTAATGTTGCCACAGATCTCTGTGTAAATAGCAGTGAATTTCTATTCTTTATGAAAGGTGGTACGATTCCAACCAAGTCAATTGTTTCTGGAGTCAGGAAATGGGGTGTGGTGGTAATGCGTGGAGGGGAAAGAAGGGTGTATATGCAAATACAGGCCTCCCCACAATGGCTGGGTCATAGAATGTTCATCTAGCAGCTTGAGATAAATATTAGGAATTGAGGAAACAGAAGTAAATGCCTTCTTCAAAAACAGGAAAACCAGGGATTTCCCTGGTGGTCCAGTGGTTAAGACTGTGTGCTTTCAATGCAGAAGGCACAGGTTCAGTCCCTGGTCAGGGAACTAGATCCCACGTGCAGCATGGTACAGCCGGAAAAAAAAAAAAGGAAGAATAATAAAAACAGAAAACCAGACTAGAGGCCATGAGCAGAACTTGTTCCTAATGTTTGAGCTGTGATAGCCAAAGGTAGCGGGATTGACATCTAAAATGTGACACTCATCTGATCAGCTAGGTTGTCTGAGGACAGTTCAGATTTGGGGGAGTCCCTGTTCCATTTGCAGTGCCCTGAAGGATCTCGAAAACTGTTCAGCTCAATTTAGGTCATTCCTTTAATTATCGTTTTCCCATCAGTACCCCATTACTGCCTCTGAATGATGGCTTTGTGCATTTTTCACTTAAGGGTAATGAACTGCTCTCTTCATAAAGTGCCATCATTCAACTTTGTTCCAAGGAGCTTCCTTATAGACAATTTCCATTTTAATCAGAAGTGAATGGGACTGTTGCCTTTGAAGTGGACCATCTGTGGGTTTACCAGGAATTTTATCAACTTTGATCTTTATTCAATTTAACTTTCTGCCAGAGCTCCCAGTAAAGTTCTTTTAAGGCTGCAGAAAGCAGAGCTCAGAGCTCAGGGCAGGCAGTTTGCTTGCACTCACTGTGCCAGCCCATATGCTCCGCTCAAAATGAGGCCATTTGCTTTTGTGGATCCCCATGTTGGAGGGGTGGGAAAGCCAGTTGGGAAGGTGAGAGGATGGAATGTGTGGACACAGACTTTATTGTTGGTGTCAGTCTAGATGAAAGTGGGAGCTGGAACCTCCTTCACCAAGCTCATGGTCTGTTTCTTTATTTTTTTTTTTAAACAACTTTATTGAGACAACTGATATACAATGAACTGCAGACTGAAAGAGTACACGTTCATAAAATTTAACTTATGTTTATCTAGGAAACTGTCACTTCAATCAAGATAATACACATATCTTCCACCATAGACGTTTCATAGTTCCTCTTGGTAATCCTTCCTTTTTGTTCCCATCCCTAGTCAAGCACCACGAGTATAGATTACTTTGCATTTCTAGGATTTTATGTAAGTGGACTCATGTTTTTTTGTGGGGAGGTCTGGTTTCTTTAGACTTCCCTGGTGGCTCAGATGGTAAAGCATCTGTCTACAATGCGGGAGACCTGGGTTTGATCCCTAGGTTGGGAAGATTCCCTGGAGAAGGAAATGGCAATCCACTCCAGTACTATTGCCTGGAAAATCCCATGGACAGAGGAGCTTGGTAGGCTACAGTCCATGGGGTCCCAAAGTGGTTTCTTTCACTTAGCATAATTATTCTGAGATTAGTTCATGACATCACAAGTATAATTATCCCCGTTTATCGCTGAGTGTCCATTGTATGGACATACTGTAATTTGTTAACCTGTTGAGCAATCATTCTTTTTGTTTTATAAAATCATTAAGTATTAGAGCTAGAAGGGGCTTTACAGTTCCCTTGTGTGTGTGCTAAGTCGCTTAAATTGTGCCCAACTCTTTGTGACCCCATGGACTGTAGCTCGCCAGTCTCCTCTATCCATGGGATTCTCCAGGCAAGAATACTGAAATGGGTTGCCAGGCCCTCTTCCAAGGGATCTTCCCGGAGGAGGGTTGACCGCATGTTTCTTACATCTGCTGCATTGGTATGTGGGTTCTTCACCACTAGTGCCTCCTGGGAAGCCCTTAATCTACAGTTCCCTTAATCGACCGAAATTGTTGTAAAGATAACTGGAGCCAGAACACTACTTGAGAATTTCCTTGGAGGAATTGAAAATACCTCTTCCTGCCCTTCAATCCCAAAGATGAGGTGGACCCAGTGTCCTGCATTTTAAACTGTATCTTCTGGTTATTCTAATCCAGATATGTGGCTAATAATACTTCAGATGATGAACCAAATGGTTTAAATAATTTGTTCCAGGTCATAGAAAATTAAGAACAAAGGCTGGATTTAAATCCAGTTTCTGATCTTAGATCATGCCAGCACCAAATCACATCCGACACATGGATGCTGACACTGTGTGCTGGCATGAATCATTGCTTTCTCATGAAAGAAAAGGCCAACGGCTCTGGCACTCTGAGCTGCTCTCATCTGCTTCCAGAAGAGGGCACTGAGAGCAAATCTTTTATTTTATGTCTGCCTGCCCGCCTGCCTCCGTCCTTTCTTCCTTTCCTTTCTCCCTTCCTTCTTCTTTTCTCTCCTCTCCTCTGTTTTCATCACCAAAGTTGCAAACATGAAAAGCAATGCAAGTGAGACAACCATGGTATGGGAGATTATTTTGTTTCAGTAAAAAGACAAGGCCCCTGTAGAAATTTCCTGACTTCATTGCCCTTCTTTTTGGCAGTGCTATATGGTTAATTCCCCGACCAGGGATTGAACCTGGGCCGCAGCAGTGAAAGCCCAGAATTCTAACCACTAGGGAACTCCTTTCACTGCATTTTAATACAATCTCACCCATTGATGTTTTCACTTATTTGCTTCTGGTGTCTAATTTTATGACTCAGCATTTTCTCTAAGTGACTATCTCAAAACTGTAGAGATACACAGGACTGGGTCAAGAATGCTGAAAACTTAACCAGAGCTGAAGAAACTTTGAACTTTAGGAACAACAACAGTTAACATTGTCATATAAGCAGCCTTGCTCCTTACAACTTTCTCTTGGGTTTGTTAAGGCATAAGCAATAAAGCCTCACTTGACACATTTTCCTCTTTGGTTAGTATAATTTCTGTTACTTGTGAACTGCCTTCCTCTAAACTCTGAAAATTTGAACTCAGGCCTGAACCCTGACTTGATAGTGGCTGAGAATGTAGCTTCTATAACACAGCTGGCTAAGCAAAGATATCAAAATTGTGAAAAACCAAAAGCAATAACATTATCAGTTGAAAAGGGGAGCACGACTCAGTCTTTCAGAAAAATATAATTTATCTTTTCTTCCTTTAAAGTAATTCATCTTTGATGGTGTTTAGCATTTTCCTAACAATTCTTTTACGGTGAATTGGGTAGTTAAGATGTGCTTGCTACTTTTGAAGCTTTCGGATGAAAGTGGGCTTTTCTTCAGTCAATGAGATAAAGCAAGAAAAGGCTATAAGAACTCAAACCCTTTCTTGGGCAGAATTGTGAGAAGACACACTGTGTTCCCAGGGCCCCCAGACTCTGTTCCTTTTCTGTGAGGACCTCTTCCTACCCCATCTTTGTCAGGTATGGATATCCCACTGTTTCCTTATTAGAGCCTTAGTATGAGTTACAGTCTTATGTATCCTATGCTGACTACATTTGCATTTTAACATTAATTGTGGGCATAAAGAGCTTTGTCTTTCAGTCACGAGGTTTGATAATAAGATGGAAGATTGGTAATTAGAAGTTCTAATCTGTGTTCATCTATTTATCACTTATAAGCCTGTAGGCAAGTCATTTAACCTTTATGAGTCTGTTTTCTCATCTGTAAAATGAGAGAAAAAACCTGTAATGATGCCCATAATCTGCATATTTGTGAGTGGTTTTAGAGATTAGAGATTTTATATTTATATATATATATATATATATATATATATATATATATATATATATCTCAAGTGCCTGGGCCACAAATGGTATTTAAAGGAATGTCAGATATACAAGTATCAGGCATGCAGGAGATGAAGACTTCTGGACTTTTCCTTTTGACAAGAGGACTTTTCAAGAACAACTGAAACTGGATTACCAGGATGGAGAGTGATGGCCACTGATTCAATGAGGGTGCTTTGTGTGTTGTGGCCTACTGTTTTATTTCCACCTAATTTGTCTACATGTTCACTGTGACCATGAAGCTTGAATGAGAGTCATAAAGCAAACTAGGTGAGTGTTGAATTGAGAAGGGGCTCCAATATACTTAAATGAGTTTAGCTATTTCAGTGTTGCATTTGAAACACAATTATTGAATACAAACTTATACAGAATGACAAATGCATTATTCCATGAGTCTGACAAGGAAATGAATATCATTACTTTATGGTCACACTTCTATGACAGAACAGTTCTATTTTGCCAAAATGTATATCTGTGTTTATGCATATATACATGCTCCTTGATGGTCTATTTCTATACCCAACCCAAAATAAATACAATGAAAACTGTCTCCTTACAATCCAGTTAGTTATTTCTTGCATGTGTTGTGACAGAAACATTTTCACTGTGATTTCTGTTCTTGGGTAATGAGAAGCTGTGATAGACATTAACAGAAGAGGTTTCAAGTGGAAAGTTCTCCCAGATTTTCTCACCGCCTCCCTCCAAATTTGATATGCTGCGATGTTTTTAGTCTTATTATTCTAGTGTCTGGGTGGAGATGTCAGGAAAGAAAAGATGAAGTGCTGGAATCTAAAAATGGGTAAACAGCTGTCAAGAGAAATTCTGAAGATGTGTTCTAAAGCTTGGAGAAGGTTTAAAGAATTTATTCTTGGCACTATTTCCTATAATCAGTAATTAGTAACCCATTGAAATGATATTTGTTAAATACCTACATTTTAGATAAAGACTATTGAGATTGCATTAAGCCAGTGGGAAAACATACTGAAATATTCCTTCTAGAATAGATTTCAGTCTCTAGCAGTAGGTAGCCTCCTGAAGTCAAATAGTTGTTGGGAATCAATAACCCAGTTAGGCCCAGGAGACTGGGATCTCTAGATTTAGTAGACTGACATAGTTGCTGGAACATCTGCCTATGGCTATGCACCTTAGAGGAAAGATGTGTTCTTTTCAGGCTTTAAAGCTCAGAAGATTTCGGAAAACAGCTCTCCAGGTACTGAACACCTACTTATCAATATTACAGTTGGGCTCATTGCTGTCCCTGCCCTGAAGCTTTTGTTGAAGTCTCCTTCCAATCAGTCAGTTCACGGTTTAATCTGGCTAATCCCTTTAAGCACTGGAATCCTTTTTCTGTTGTAATTTTTCCAGTCCAAGGAGAAGGAATACATGTTTAGATTCATAAGAGACCTGTGTTTTCTAGCACACTGCAGCAGTATCAGACATATGTAGCAAAAAAAAAAAAAAAAAAAAGCAAGCTATTTTTCTTCTTCTATGGTTTTGTTGTTCAGTTGCTTAGCCATGTCCAACTCTTTGAGACCCCATGCACTTCAGCAGGCTTGCCTGTCCTTCACTGTCTCCCGGAGCTTGCTCAAACTCATGTCCATGGAGTCAGTGATGCCAGCCAACCATCTCATCCTCTGTCGCCCCCTTCTCCTCCTCCTGATGAGAAATATTTGTAGTTTCTTGAACTCAGGTACAGTTAAATTGTGTATGTTTCTCCTGCACAACTTAATTACCAGGCATGTTAAGTCTGTCAATGATGACAATCCAGTATGTTGGCATTTTCCTACCTCCAAAGTCCTTGGTCGGGCAGATCATGGGTACAAAGCATAGGGTTTGTAAGACCATGCCCCAGGAAATCTCAGATTAGAAGGTTGGCTTTACTACTACCTGGTAACTTCTTTTCCGATCAATTAAAAATATTTGTGGAAAGTAATGGTGGTCTGAATTAAACTGGTGACAAGAGCTAGAAGTAAAGGGGTGGTTTCAAAGATATCCAAAAGGTAGACTCAAGAAGACTGATGACCATGTGACTATATGAGGCTGGTGGGGCTGCTGCCACAAACCTGATGGCTTAAAACAATGAAATGTATTCTTTCACATATCTGAAGCCAGAAGTTTGGAACCATGGTGATGGTAAGACTGCATTCCCTCCAAAGGCTTTAGGCAAGAATCCTCCCTTGCCTCTCAGTTTCTGGTGACTCTAGGCTTTCTTTGACTTGTGGCTGAATAACTCCAACCTCTGCCTTGTCTTCCTGTGGCCCTTTCTTCCTTCTCTGTCTTCTTTCTATGATAAATCTCCTTCTGCCTTGCCCTTAGAAAAACATATGCCTTTGAATATAGGGATTGCAAAGATAATCAAAGATGATCACATCTCAAAATCCTTAATTACATCTGCAAACTCACTTTCTTCAAATAAGGCCACACTCATATGTTTGGGGATTAGAACATGCACGTGTCTTTTTGGAGGTCACCATTTGACTCATCACAGTGGCCAACCTGAATATGTTTGATTGTGCAGGTTCAGTAAGGGTAAATCCAAAGGCCCTGGTCTGGCTAAGTGGGAAGACTGTCGTGGCAAATAGCCAAAAAGGAAATATTAGAAGAGATGCCATTTTTGTCATTTTGTTTTAGACACAAGTATAAGATGAGGGATAGAGAAAGTGGAAACTTAACTTCACCATTTGCCTTGTATTCACCTAGTCTTGAGATTTCCAATAATGCTGTCAACGTTATTCAATTAGTAGTCAAGAAAATAGATAAAAAGCTACAGTGTTTCTGACTATATTAGATTATTATATCATCTTTGTAAAACTTTACTTGAAAAATACTTCAACATAAACAGTATGATATAGGGATGAAATTAATTTTTCATTTATAATCTGGCAGCAGTTAGCTATCATTTGAAGGATCCTGCTCAGGAGTCCATACTCTAGCTATGATTATCAGGCACTTGCAAATATTGCTGTGGAAATCTGCACATGCAGATTTTCTCATTAGTATAAGAAACGTAAGGAATAACTTTTCACTGCTGAAATGGGTGGTGCTCAGAGTACATGTTGACTCCCAATTCCAAGCACACTTGCATGAAAACTTATAGGAATCTGGCCGGCCCAGCTGTCCAATTCCTTTGGAGAACCCTCAAAGGAGACTACAGGAGAAGCCCTTTAGTCTTGGGTCCCACATTTCACGGAGCACCTGCGCGTGATCAGAATGTTCCCATTCTCACCATTAGAACATCATGGCGTCCACCTTGGAGTGAACCTTTCATGCCAAGTGTCTGTTGGCAAGTCTGAGGACAGAGTGGAACTTCCCCAAACTCACCAGTTCAGGTTGAATGTCTTTGTGTCCGCTTGGGAGAGGGAGAGGGTGGGATCATTTGGGAGAATGGCATTGAAACATGTATAATATCATATATGAAATGAATCGTCAGTCCAGGTTTGATGCATGATACTGGATGTTTAGGGCTGGTGCACTGGGATGACCCAGAGGGATGGTACAGGGAGGAAGAAGGGAGGGGGATTCAGGATGGGGAACACGTGTATACCTGTAGTGGATTCATGATAATGTATGGCAAAACCAATACAATATTGTAAAGTAATTAACCTCCAATTAAAATAAATAAATTTATATTAAAAAATAATAAAATACAAAAATAAAGTAACGAACAACTGAAAAAAAAAAGTGAGCATTTTGGAAGATTTTTGACTAAAGACTCACTTTCATCTTAGCCTCCACTTGTTGAGGAAGATATGGGGAAACTGAGGTGGCCTCACCTACCTCTAATCCCCAGAAGCTATTGACCAAAAGTTCTATTTACCAACAGCCTCAGGTGTTTGTTAAATGTACACATTAGTTTGGATAATTTTGCAACAGAATCTCTTGACCTTTGAGCACAGTTCCCTGCAAGAACTGTTGACAATACATTTTCTGGGTATCCAAGGAAAGAAAGGATGCCTTCATACCTGGGTAATGTGACCAACTGAGTGATCTCTTCATCCATAATCTGATGGCAGGGGTCTACCTAAAACCAACTGTTCTATGTGCTTCGTTGCTCAGTCATGTCCAACTCTTTGCGACCCCATGAACTGTAGCCAGCCAGGCGGCTCTGCCCATGGGGATTCTCCAGGCAAGAATACTGGAGTGAGTTGCCATGCCCTCCTCCAGCATATCTTCCCAACCCAGGGATGGAACCCAGGCCTCCCACATTGCAGGGGGATTCTTTACCATCTGAGCCACCAGGGAAGCCCAAGAATACAGGAGTGGGTAGCCTATGCCTTCTCCAGGGGATTTTCCTGACTCAGGAATCAAACCAAGGTCTCCTGCATTGGAGGCAGATTCTCTACCAGCTGAGCTACCGGGGAAGCCCAAGTGTTCTATAGTTACTGCATAAAACATGGAACTCAATGACTTCTCTGTTTGAACAGGTTGGATTCTCAGGGAGAATTTCCTAGAATTTACAGTGTACTGACTAACGGTGGACTACAGTGCTATTTATGCAGTAGGCTCAGGGTTTGATAAATATATGTGTGTATGTGTGTGTACTTGCATTCACAAATAGAAGAGTTGGGGACCATTTTAGAGGTTGTTTAGCCTTAGCAAGATCTTCTGTATGTACACACACACATGCATACACACCTGAATGAGAGGAGATAGTCTTTCTGATACTTTATAACTGATTATTCAAAACTGGAGGACTAATGAGTGATTGCTACTTGATATTTGCTTCTATAAATGAGTAGTATTCTTAATGATTCAAGTAATAATTATTACCAGAAAAACAATAATCTATAAAACTCCATTTGTTAAACCCATGTGATTTGAAAGAGTTCCAATAATTTTTCATCAGTTTAAAAACTATAAAAGGGGACAGCTCTAGTAACTTAATAATGCTGTTAGTTCTGTACATAATAAAATTGCCCCGAGTTTATACTTCTGAAAGTGTGCATAATTGCCATAAACAAAAAGGATTTATTGAAGAGAGACTGTGGAAATACTATAAATGTAAAGTAAGGGTAACATTCTCTAACTAAAACATTTTATGTTTCCAAGAGTAAAATTTGCATGTGGAGAGAAAATAACTTTAATAAATGAGGAAAATATGTCAGTTTTAGAGAAGAATGCAAGCAAAAAATTGTGAAATACTAGCTACCCACTTATAATTTATAGTGATATCTTTTCTCTCCAGTTTTGGTGAAGAAATTAAAGACTAGGTAGAAAGCAAACAAACTGCAACTTTTTATTGAAATTAACTTCCTAAAGAAATGTATGCTATAACTTCAGGGTAATCATTTGGAGTTAACACTTCTCCTGAAGTACAGCTAGTAAGCATCACAGAGCTACCCAGGTACTGATAATGAAACTAAACAATCCAAGAAGTTTTTGGCCAGAAAGTCTTACTCTGATGGGAAAAGGGGAGAAAGGACAATAAGGAAAAGGAAATGACCAGAGGGAAGCTAAAACCCCAGTGAGAAAATCTGATTCATTTCTAGTAATGATTGATTCATAAAATCTTAGTAGCGAAGATGACCTAAGAGTCACCTAATTCTGTGCCCCCACCTGCATTGCAGGCAGCAGTCACCCTGACCATTAAGGCAGTATTCATAGTTCACACTGCTGTGACTGTCTGCTGCCTTGCTTTCCCTCATGTTGAGTCCAGCTCTAGATTCAGTGGGTCCTGGTTCTGTCCCCTGGGATACATGGGATACCTCTTCTCTCTGTTTTACATGACACCTTTTCAAATATTCAAAGACAGCTGCTGTCTGTCTTCTCTGTCTCAAAATAAATGGGTAATCAGGGACAGTTATGAAGTCTGAGGTTTGGGATGGCAAGGACATTCCAGGGAATGTCACACGACCCTTCTCCAGCTGATCTGAAGGGAACAACCTGACAGCCTATAGAGGAGTCCCTGAGACAGACTAATTCGTCCTCATCTCAGCTCGTTTAGTCAAAAGTCAGGAATAAGAATTCTAATGCTGTATTGAGTGTTTTGCTATTAAGTGAAGGTTGAATAAAGTCTGGGAGTCATAAACTGTGACATTGTTTTTAAATTGCCATTATCATTTATTATCAGCCCAGTGTTACGTCCTTGGTTTTATGATGCAAACGAAAAGCTCAGTGCAAATAAAAAATTAACATGATGTTTTGGTAATGCTTAGACCAAACAAGTGATTATTTTATATTTAATTTTTTTCTTTAAGAAACCCAGAGACACAGTCTAACAGGGACTTGCAATTGGAATGTAAGATGGCAGGTGTAGAAACCATCCAATGAACATTCTTTTGGACACTGATTAGTGTTGTATTGTCCATAGTTTAGAACACTTTAACAGAGTCAATGATTCCGTTTCAGTGTACAGTAGCAGTTTTAGAGTACATCCAAGTGATTGTTAGTTACCGCTTGAAGTACTCTAATTACAAATACATGACATGAATGGTTATCCAACATTGAAAAGACAGAACTCAGAAGTCTGCACCCTCACCCTCCAGGAGCTACTCCAATACTTCAGCTAATTTTCTTCCTGATTTTTCGTCAACACCAGAGATTTTTTAATGGTTATATTACTAAAAATATGTGAATGTTTATTAGAAATGATTTATTTGTTGATAAAATTAGTCATGATAAAGAAATACAAATCTGTTGAAAATATATAGGCAGTCCTGCTCTTGCAGGCACGAGGTGTAAGAATCTTAAGACCCCAATAACTGTAGCCTTCAGAAAGGTACTTGGGATTTCTGACTCTGACCAGTAGGTTCAGGTTTAGAAGGTTTTGGCTACTTGACTCCTATTAAAAATTTAGATAAATCCTGCCACTATAATAAACTTTTCATTCAAGAGCTATTGCAGCACCTGAAAGAGTAGAGATTTGGGACTTTGTCAAGCTCACAACAGCTTCTGTGGCTGCTTTTGTTACTGCTTGCCTGTATGTAGGACAGATACATTCTATCTGATACATTCTATCATTCTAGCTGGAAGTGAGGATATGGGAGGAAAGACCGAAAACTTTCACTCACCTCTAGTTATTGAAGATGTGTTAGACTTGACTATTATTGCTCAGAAACCTTCACTCTCTCCTCTTGATCTTCTCTCCTAACATGCAAGGAATACACTTTGCCATCCTTTGACACTGGGATGGCCACAGGACAATGTTCACAGGACATTTTAGCCAATGTTCTCTCACTTCTCTGCCAAGACCGTGAGAGGAACGTGCCCTAGGTGGCACTAGGGACAAGGAAGCTGAGAAACACAGGGGGCCGACCTGGTCCTGAACTGCAGCATAGATATGCCCAGTCATCAGCAAAGCTATGGCTGCAGACCTGCAGAGAAACATCAGTGTTTGTTGTTGCATACCATTGAGACTCTGGTGGTTTGCTATGTGGCAATTGCTGACTGGCATACAAGGCTACAAATATTTAAGTCCCTCTTCCCTTGTGGCTCAGCTTGTAAAGAATCCACCTGTAATGCAGGAGACCTGGGTTTGATCCCGGGGTTGGGAAGATCCCCTGGAGATGGGAAAGGCTATCCAGTCCAGTTTTCTGGCCTGGAGAATTCCATGGAGTGTATAGTCTGTTGGGTCGCAGAGAGTCAGGCATGACTGAGTGACTTTCACTTTCACTTTCCCCAAGAAAAACTAATAGTCATCAGCATCCAAATCAGAGTAGGGTCTAAGCACTTGAAAATATTGCTTCATATAATTCTCATAACAAATCTGGGAGGTGGACATTATTTTTCATATGATACAGATAAAGTAATCACGACTAAGAGAGTTAAAACACCTTGGTCCAAATCATACAACTAGGAAGTTAGCCTCAATCCCGACTGTAAATAAGAGTCCATTATCTCCCCCTATATTTCATTGCTCACTCTTACCAACTTGATTGGGTTGAACTGAAACCTTAAGTAAAACTATATCCCTGCACGTGGCAAGAGAGACAAAGAGTGAACCCATGCACCAGTGAGGGTCATTCATGTGCGCATTCAGCCATTTAATACTTGTTTGGTGAGAACCTACTATTGCCAATGCACTGTTGTGTGTCCTGGGGATTTAGTCCTTGCCCTCAGAGGGCACACATTCTCATCTTATTATAGCTGTGTTAGTTAAATACATGCTTAAGGGATTTTTTTTTTTTTTTTTACGGTGTAAAGATTATGGCCTCATTATATACTGTGTCCATAAACAACTGCCCTAGTTCAAAGAAACTCCCTATATTTGACAGTCTGACTTTTAGTGTGGTGATCACTAACTATTAATAGTGGAATGCACATAACAACCACTCTCAGAAATGTATTGTTACTAATGATAAACCTGAATTGTTGCTCCACAGAGTTCTCTCAGACGTCACAAGTCAAAGAGTTGGGAAAAACAGAGTTACTCATACTGATCCACCAGGAGAGGGGGACAAAAAGCAATGGGATATTATAATTCTTATAAATAAACATTATTAAGCTTAGACAATTTATGAATTTTAAAATAAAATAATTAATCTACTGAAATGATGCTAAACCAGAAAAGATTAAAAAGTGTAATTAAAGAACAGGAATGACATTTGTTATCAGAGGCATCTCAGCAGACTATCTGAAGAGTGTACCAAACAATATAAATTATTTCTACCATCATAATGGTATTTGCTATAATACAATGGCATACAAGAAATCTAATTGCAACCTGCCAAGGATTTAAAAAAAAGTTATAATGTAAAAATACAGGGAGAGTAGATATGATCTGTATTTTTAAAAGAACATGGTAATACTACTATATGGTTCAATTTTTAGATATCAGGATTTAATATAATAAGAAAAGACAGAGAAAATGAAAATTGGGGAAACTTTTGAATAGGTGCTTTAAGAAGGGGATTTGCAACTGAATGGAAACAGGCTGATTTTGATTACACTTTAATATGAGATAAAGTAAAGATGGGATAAATCCAAAGTAAAACATAATTATAAGTTTCTGCATAATCCCTGGAAAAAATATTAAAGATTAGATTCCAGAATTGTATTAGTAGCTCCATAAGATTTTACCATTCACAGTCACCCACTGTACATTAAGCATTGTCATAAAACAGGTAAAAATATATTCATAGATAGAAATAATCATAAAGGTATTAAATAAGATATCTGGATTTAAAGTTTTGCCTTCCTCTGTCTGAAATAGAAAAAAAATCATAAATACAATTTATAATAGAAAATAATCTGTATAAATACAAGAGTAAGAGTGAGGAGACAGAACGCTATGAATTCATTTGTCAGTAGAAAAAACAATTACATGCAAACCACTTTTCCTATGAAGAAATCATGAACACAGCACGCTTTACATTATCCTTTGATTTTTTTTCACAATATCTTTTGATATATAAATTCCCATGGATGGGAACACAGATAATGAGTCATGGAGATTAACTGGCCAAGTAATCAGACTAGTGGTCTTTGCTCCACAAAGGCTAAGAAAAATGGGCATCATTCATTCTAAGATAAAATAACCCTCAGTTGTGAACAGGAAAGTCGACATCCCTTAACTTAAATGCTGACAACTGATAGATTTGCTGTACTGCACATAGGTGAGAGTTATAGCTTTATTTTAGGTGAGTATCTGAGATTTGGGAACATATGATTATGAAGACTCTGAGACTGGCCAATTAAGTGTTGATAGAAGCTTACCATGAAGTGCGGTTACCATCCATTCTAAACTTTCAGAAACCAACAGTGTGGTAATAAGTTTAGTGATTTGAGTGTCTCTTTTGTCTACCTGCAATACAGAAGGAAGTGGATATACACAAAATAAACTTCTGCTAAAAATCTGAATGGGTGATGAAGGCCATTTATCAATGCAAGATCAAACATACTTTTAGGGGTTGTACATTCTAAGAGTAGTGGGGGAGGAAGGAGGAGGAGGAAGGGGAGGAAGAGGACAATGAGGGTGAGGAGAATAAAAGGGATGGAGGAAGGGCGAGAAAAGGAATTAGAATATATTCTTTTAAAAAATCAATGTAGACATTTTTAGAAATGAAATTTCAGTTCAGTTCAGTCACTCAGTCCTGTCCGACTCTTTGCGACCCCGTGGACTGCGGCACACCAGGTCTCCCTGTCCATCACCAACTCCAGGAGTTCACCCAAACTCATGTCCATTGAGTCAGTGATGCCATCCAACCATCTCATCCTCTGTTGTCCCCTTTTCCTCCTGCCCTCAATCTTTCCCAGCATCAAAGTCTTTTCAAATGAGTCAGTTCTTCACAACAGGTGGCCAAAGTATTGGAGTTTCAGCTTCAGCGTCAGTCTTTCCAACGAAGTTTTTAGGACTGATCTCCTTTAGGATGGACTGGTTGGATCTCCTTGCAGTCCAAGGGACTCTCAAGAGTCTTCACCAATACCACACTTCAAAAGCATCAATTCTTTGGTGCTTAGCTTTCTTTATTATCCCCAACTCTCATGTCCATACATGACTACTGGAAAAACTATAGCTTTGACTATATGGACCTTTGTTGGCAAAATAACATCTCTGCTTTTTAATATGCTGTCTAGAAAATCAGAAGCCAAAAGACATTGTAGGTGGGGAAATATAAGTAAAAACTGAATTCCTACAGTAATGTCATCTCTGAAGAAATTATCTTTATCCATTTTGAAGTATTCTTCTAGAATATGTAATTAAATAATAATATTGACTTCTTATATTTTAAAAAGGATGGAAAGTGAAAAGTGTTAATTGCTCAGTCGTGTCTGACTCTTTGTGACCCTATGGACACAGCCTGGCCAGGTTCCTCTATCCATGGAATTCTCCAGGCAAGAAAACTGGAGTAGGTAGCCATTCGCTTCTCTGGGGGATGTTCCCAACCCAGGGATCAAACCTGGGTCTCCTGCATTGCAGGCAAATTCTTTACCATCTGAGCCACTAGGGAAGACCCCCTCCTAAATAAAGATATGTTATTTATTATAATGTTACTTTCATGAATTACTAAAAATATTGACACTTTAAGTGGTTAGAGTACTAGAAGACCTAGATATGAGTGTGACTTTATTGTATTTTAGAAGAATGTGTATTTTATTCCTGATTATAATGTTTTACATTGTGGACAGTATGAATAATTAGAATCATAAAAGGAAGAAATTGCAAACCTATAATTCTTTCACACTGTTTATAGGTGTTATCACTTTGGCACATTTTCTTTCAGTCATTTTACTTCTCTCCTTAAAAAATATACATAACACGTGTACACCCGTGGCGGATTCATGTTGATGTATGGCAAAACCAATACAATATTGTAAAGTAATTAACCTCCAACAAAAAAAAATAAATAAAAATAAAATAAATTTGAATGGTCTAACAAAAAAAAATAAAAAATAAGCATATATAAATTTGTGTCCTAATTTTTTAAATAGTTCATCAGAAACATTTTTGTATGTGATTAAACATTTGGTAAGAATCATTTTAAATGTTGTATAATATTCCATTATGTAAATGGGCTCTACCTTTAATGTTCTATTTATTTGTATATTTATATTTGCTATTTTCAATGACTTCAGAATGGACAAACCTTTTTGCATTTCAGAATATTTTCTTAGCAAAGATCCTTATGACTGTAATTATTGAACCAAAAGCTAAATGTATTATACACTGTTACGGCAGACAATGACTAACTGTTTGCTAGACTTGTTTGATTTTCCTCCTGGGTACAGAGATAGAGTGCATTTCTCAGCCTTCTTTGCTGTAAGATGTGCACTCAAGAAGGAATTATTTCCAGAGGAACATGGGGAGAAGTGATGAAATGATGTACAGTGCTTCCAAGTGTGGCCTCTAGTCGCCTCACACAGTGCTCAGCCTCTCTCTCCTTTGCCTGCTGGCTGTATGTCAGTGCAGAGGGAGCTTGTATGGCCTTTGTTGAAGACAGCAGAGCATCTGTCAGGCTGTTTCTGAAGGTCCATGAAGCGAAATAGCCCTAGTTTGCACTGCCTCTAATTGATATTATATGGGTGAGAAATAAAATTCTATTATGGTAAGCTATTAAATTTGGGGGTTTTATTCATTTTACTACCAGCATAATCTTAACTAATAAGGATGTTGGCTTTGGAAATGAGCTACAACTCTCTAATATAAATCTAAGAGATGTGGACTCAGCATTGGGTAGTAAGGAAACTAAAATCAGAGGATGGCGAGATGGAGACCCATGCAATACAATGGAAAAATATGTGTTAAAATTGTCACTGAAGATAGTTTGAAAGCAGATCAAGCACTCTCTAAGCTGGTAATTCTAGGGGAAGAGACTAGAAAGCAGAATTATGTGATGTTTATCAATTGTTACTAGGTTCTGTTAGAAAGATATTAGAAGAAAAAATGGCTCAGAAGATAGCTGGATGATTTTCAAGCAGAAATAAGAAAATATGGAGAGAAAAGAAATTTGGGGCATCAAAGTGTCGGAAAAGCTAACATTTCTAGACCCTAAACAATAGAAAACAAGATTGAAAATCCTTTTAATCAAGGACCCCATGACAAAGACCAGTTTATAATATTCAGGGCATAGCATTCTCTCCCAAGACTCCCATGCTCTGTATGACCTCAATGATGCTGACATTAAGTTGTATGTATGTGAGAAAGGCATAGGGGTGAGGAAGCAAGGAAAGATATCAGAGCTAATAATTTTATTTAAGAAAGAGATTTGAGGGGTATTCCTGGCATGTGAGACTGAGTGGTAAAAACATTGCCAAAGAAATCATAAATCTGGAGTAAAAAAGCCTTTGGCTGCTTGAGCCTTCAAATCATTCTTGGACCCCTAAACTTGCCTAAGCAAGAAGTGGGCTGAAAAAGCTATTTGGTCCCATGGAAGGAGGCCTCCCACTTCACTGAAATTATGACCAAGATGGAAATGGACAAGGAAGCATCTCCCAGAGGGAAAATCCGAAAACCATGGAGGAAAAATTGAGAAGAGAAGCCGCCTACAGAAAGTAGAATCAAGGTCAAGGCAAAGCACGTCTGCACCCTGGAGGAAGGAACTTTCAGTCAGCGTAAATGCTATTAGAGCAGTGACTCCCACGTCCAGAATCTTCCCTGTTTTGAATGAGAGGATTTATTTATTTATTTTTTGTAATTATGAAAAATGCTGTTTGGCAATACAAAGAAATGAAGTACTGATAGCGTCACAGAATGGATGAACTTCAGAAACATTCAGCTAAGTGCAGGAAGCCAGACACAAAAGACCACATATTGTATGATTTCATTCCTACGACGTATGGGAAAAATGCACGTCTACTGAGTCAGAAAGTAAAGTAGTGGTTGCCTGATACTGAGGTGGGAATGAGGAATGATTACAAAGGGGCCTGAGTGGACTGTTGGGGGTGCTGGAAATATTCTAAAACTGGATTGTGGAGATGGTTGCACAACTGTTAATTTACTTAAACATCGTTTAATTGTATACTTAAAACAAGTACATTTTAAGATGTGAGAATTCACCTCCGTAAACTTTTTTTTTTTCATTTGCTGGTGAATGTGGAGGAATATAAGGAGGAAAAGTCTTCCCAGATTGCCCAGTCATGAAGAACCCACCTGCCAATGCAGGAGACATAAGAGATGGGAATTTGATCCCTGGGCCAGGAAGATCCCATGGAGAAGGAAATGGCTGCCCAGTACAGTATTCTTGCCTGGAAAATCCCATGACAGAAGGAGCCTGGTGGGCTACAATCTTTGGGGCTGCAAAAAATCAGACGCAACTTAACGACTGAGCACAAAGAAAGAAATTTGGAATAATCTGTGGAGAGTCATATGGTACTATATGTAAAAACTTGAAAAATTCAAATGTTTGTTTTCTCTTATCCAACAATTCCATTCCTAGGAATTTATTCAAAGGAAATATTTGGATACATGCTGTAAGATCGGTTCTTTCTCTGTGTGTGTGAAATTGTCTACAATATTGAATAATTGAAATATTTAATTATAAGTTAAATAATTAAATGTCCATCAACAGGGGATTGGTTAAAACATTAGAATATATCCAAATGTTGAAATGACCTACAAGTGTGGTTTTTACATGGAAATCTTAATGTATTTTTGTAGAAAACTATCCAACAACAAGAAAAATGCAGTTAAAGTATGCTACTTATGGTATGGCCCCATTTATGTTTGCCAAAACACAGGGGGATAAGGGTGTAGGTTTTTACTGTTCCTGAAAAAACATGAATTTTTTTCAGCCACCATACATTATCAGAGAAATAGCAACAAAACATATATACTTCAGAAATAAGCTTATGTTAAAGCAAAATAGAAATCAGATTAAAATTTCATGTCTTTGATATGTTTGTGCTACAAACTCAGTTTGACTAAATTCAGGGATATCCCCCCTCCAGTTTGAAAATAGTTCAATTTATGTGCAAATGTATAACTCATTTGATGTTCAACAACCCATTTGACATACATTTTCATATGTTAATTTCTTTGACAGTGATGAAGTAAATCTTATAATTCACATTTATTTAATTTTTCCTATGGGCTGATTCTAATTAAAAGTACCATAAATAAAATTTGATCTGGGTTTTGGAGAAGATTCGACTCTGCAATATAATACATAGGATCATTTTAACAAAATTAACTAAAATAGTCAGATGTGGTTTGAGTAGGGTCACTCTTCCAGGTCTAATCCTTTACAATCACCTAAGGCACCCCACTCCAGTACTCTTGCCTGGAAAACCCCATGGACTGAGGAGCCTGGTAGGCTGCAGTCCATGGGATCACGAAGAGTCAGACACGACTGAGTGACTTCACTTTCGCTTTTCACTTTCATGCATTGGAGAAGGAAATGACAACCCACTCCAGTGTTCTTGCCTGGAGAATCCCAGGGACGGGGGAGCCTGGTGGGCTGCCGTCTATGGGGTCGCACAGAGTCGGACCCGACTGAAGCGACTCAGCAGCAGCAGCAGCAGCAGCAGCAGCAGCAGCAAACAAACCTGAAAAGGAAATATTTAGAGGTTAAATTCCTATCAGGAAGTAAAGAATTTGTGTATTTCCTTTATTGAAGAAAGTAAATATTTAAGGAGTTTTTACATCAAATTACCTGGGAAAAATAAATGTGACTCTAATAGCTCTTTCTTATAGTATGTTGCAAACATATTTGCTTAAAGGATTTATGACATTTGTTTATTGGTGCTAAACTCCAAATTAAAGTACCTTTCTGTATATCCTGTACAAATCTAGGATAGAATTGAGTAAATATGTCAGATAATGTGGGCTTCCCATGTGGTGCAATGGTAAAGAATCTGCCTGCCAATGCAGGAAGTTCAGGAGAAATGAGTTTGATCCCTGGGTTGGGAAGATCCCCTGGAGTAGGAAATGGTAACCCACTCCAGTATTCTTAACTGGAAAAATCCATGGACAGAGGAGCCTAGCAGGCTATAGTCCATGGGGTTACAAAGGGCTGGACACAACTGAGTGACTGAGGGCATATGCATACATGTCAGATTATGTATTAGAATTTTCTGAATAAATTAGAACTGGTAGTTGGGGCATACTACAAAAAACAAAAATCCCCATTTATTTTCACAGCATCTCTGACATTAAGCAGCAGGTAGAAAGCTGTGTGTTAGAAAGTAGTGCTGCCTTGCAGTTTATTTCAAAATGGAGCAAAAATAATGTTGTTGTTCAGTCACACTCAGTCATGTCCGACTCTTTGCGACCCCATGGACTGCAGCACGCCAGGCTTCCCTGTCCTTCACCATCTCCCAGAGCTTGCTCAAACTCATGTCTACTGAGTTGTTGATGCCATCCTACCATCTCGTATTCTGTTGACCCCTTTTCCTCCTGCTTTCAATCTTTCCCAGCATCAGTTCAGTTCAGTTCAGTTCAGTCACTCAGTCATGTCCAACTCTTTGCGACCCCATGAATTGCAGCATGCCAGGCCTCTCTGTCCATCACCAACTCCTGGAGTTCACCCAAATCCATGTCCATCAAGTCAGTGATGTCATTCAGTCATCTCATCCTCTGTCGTCCCCTTCTCCTCTTGCCCCCCAAACCTCCCAACATCAGAGTCTTTTCCAATGAGTCAGTTCTTTGCATCAGATGGCCAAAGTATTGGAGCTTCAGCTTTAGCATCAGTCCTTCTAATGAATATTCAGGATTGATTTTCTTTAGGATTGACTGTTTGATCTTGCAATCCAAGGATCTTTCAATAGTCTTCTTCAACACCACAGGTCAAAAGCATTAGTTCTTCAGCGCTCAGCCTTCTTTATGGTCGAACTCTCACATCTATACATGACTACTGGAAAAATCATAGCTTTGACTAGATGGACCTTTGTTGGCAAAGTGCTGTCTCTGCTTTTTAATATGTTGTCTAGGTTTGTCATAGCTTTTCTTTCAAAGAGCAAGTGTCTTTTAATTTCATGGCTGCAGTTGCCATCTGCAGTGATTTTGGAGCCCAAGAAAATAAAGTCTGTCTCTGTTTTCATTGTTTCCCTGTTAGCCATGAAGTGATGGGACCAGATACTATGATCTTAGTTTTCTGAATGCTGAGTTTTAAGCCAGCTTTTTTACTCTCCTTTCACCTTCATCAAAAGGCTCTTTAGTTCCTCTTTGTTTTCTGCCATAAGGGTGGTGTCATCTGCATATCTGAGGTTATTGATGTTTCTTCCGGCAATCTTGATTCCAGCGTGTGCTTCATTCAGCCCGGAATTTTGCATGATGTACTCTTGCATAAATTAAATAAGTAGGGTAATGATATACAGCCTTGATGTACTCCTTTCCCAATTTTGAACCAGTCGATTGTTCCATGTCCAGTTTTAACTGTTGCTCCTTGACCTGCATACAGATTTCTCAGGAGGCAGGTAAGGTGGTCTGGTATCCCCACCTCTTTAAGAATTTTCCACAGTTTATTGTGATCCACACAGTCAAAGTCTTTAGCATAGTCAATGAAGCAGAAGTAGATGTTTTTCTGGAATTCTCTCGCTTTTTCGATGATCCAATGGATGTTGGCAATTTGATCTCTGGTACATCTGCCTTTTCTAAATCCAGCTTGAACATCTGGAAGTTCTTGGTTCACGTACTGTTGAAGCCTAGCTTGGAGAATTTTGAGCGTTACTTTGCTAGCATGTGAAACGAGTGCAATTTTGGGGTAGTTTGAAAATTCTCTGGCATCGTCCTTCTTTGGGATTGGAATGAAAACTGACTTTTCCAGTCCAGTGGCCACTGCTGAGTTTTCCAAATTTGCTGGCATATTGAGTGCAGCACTTTAACAGCATCATCATTTAGGATTTGACATAGCTCCGTTGGAATTCCATCACTCCACCGTCTTTGTTTGTAGTGATGCTTCCTAAAGCCCACTTGACTTGGCATTCCAGGGTGTCTGGCTCTAGGTGAGTGATCACACCATAGTGGTTATCTGGGTCATTAAGATCTTTTTTGTATAGTTCTTCTGTGTATAATGACAGGTATGTTGATAAGTTGATAGATATTTTAAGTTCCAGGTTATTGATAGAAACTATGAATGTAAAACAATAAAACTTTAATTGAGAAGTGACAAATGAGTAATTAAAGTTTGTTTGAAACCAATGAATATTTATGACAAGAAAAATAGGGTGTGTGTATGAGTGGAAGAGAGAAATATTTAGATACAACTCACAGGACATTAATTGCCCGAAAAACATTGAGTTGGCCAAAAAAGTTTGTTTGAGTTTTCCCATACCATCTTATGGAAAAATCTGAATGATCTTTCTGGCCAACCCAATAGAAAATATTGGGGCTTCTTGAGAAATAAAGCACTGAACTTTTGGTTTACTTAATAAAAGAAACTATTCCTTTGAATTAAGGGCTTTTCTTGCAATATAATACAGAACTATTATAAATTTTTAAACAGATGGTATTTAGAATTGTCCTAGCTTTAGGACAATTACCATTTTCTCCTAGCTTTAACATGGAATAGGAATGTCGTAGGAACATCATATATTTTGACTGGGTACTGTGCGTAGTATCATATTCTTATCCTTTTAGATCAGATGCTGTTTTAAAAATTTTTTTTGTGTCCGCACTGGCTTCACGTGAAGTGAAGTGAAGTAGCTCGGTCGTGCCCAACTCTTTGCGACCCCATGGACAGTAGCCTGTACCACGCTCCTCCATCCATGGGATTTTCTAGGCAAGAGTACTGGAGCGGGTTGCCGTTTCCTTCCCCAGGGAATCTTCCTTACCCAGGGATCGAACCCAGGTCTCCCGCATTGTAGACAAACGCTTTATCATCTGAGCTACCAGGGAAGTCCATGTGGGATCTTATTAATAGTTACCCACTCAGGGATGAAACCTGTGCCCCTTGCATTGGCAGTGCAGAGTCTTAACCACTGGACTGCCAGGGAAGTCCCCTAGATGCTGTTTTTAAACTTCAACTCTTAAGCAGGAGAAGCATTTGCTTGAGAGGAAATCCTGGGGTGCAGAGGCAGTAAAAGGGCAGGGCAGCTCACATCAGTGTTACTGCCCCATCTCCTTAACATTCACTTGCCCAGCTTCTTTATTGCTATTTTAGCCTCTAGGGCAGTGGTTCACAGCTTTGGCTGCATATTGCAATTTTCTAGGGTGTTTGAAAATCATGATGCCTGGTCTCACCTCCAGGAAATCAGACTTAACTGGCCTGGGGTGTGGCTGGGGCATGAGGCTTGAACAAATCCCAGGTGATGCTGACTTGCAGGCAGTATTGACAGCCAGGGCTGTAGGCAGCAGTTTTCAGAATGTGATCCTGGGACTGACAGACAGCAAAGCGGCACCAGGGAAATGTGTGAGGAATGCAAAGTCCTGGGCTTCACCCTAGACCTCCTGAGTGAGAAGCCCTGAAACTGGATCCCAGCTATGTGTGTTTTACCAAGCCTTCCAGGTCATCTAATGATGTACACTCAACTTTGAGAATCCCGGCTTAAAGAAATGAAACTTCCATTGGTAAGACTGAAGCAAGCAAAGACTGGGGCAATGTGATTGTTGTTCACCTATCTGTTTTTAATCTTTAGAAGTGGCTGATAATTTAAGAGGATTTTGAAGGCTTTTCCCAGGTTCTATTCCTTCACAAGTTTTATTGTGTAGCTGAGGACATCACACTGAGTGTGTCTGTTATGAATATTTTTTGTGAGTTTTCTTCCAAATTGAGTATTTTTAGGCTTGTCAGCTATCTGGGTGTAGAAAATAGTGAATGATGTCTTTAGCTGTACACAATAGTGACCTTACATATCTTCTGATAAACTGTGAGGACTGAATCTAAAGAGAAAATCTTATTGCTGTCAAGCAACTGGGGCTTCTTTTTTAAGATCCTTAAATTATTTTCTTTGATCATTGTAACTGTATGTCTAATTAAGACCCCAAATCAAAGAAATTGTTTGATAAAATATAAATGCTAAGGGAATACTAAATAGGTCATCTTTTTTAAGGAAGAATCTCTAAATGCAATAACCTTCATTTGTATTAGCACTGCTTGTCTCGAATTACTTTCCCTCCTTTGTATTTCACACATTGTATTAGTCTTCTATTGCTACTATACCAAATGACCGCAAATTTGGGTCAGAATCTTGATATGAGTTTATGCTGGGCCAAAATCAAGGTGCTGGAAGGACTCCATTCCTTTAGGAAGCTCTTTTGTTTTTCTTTTTAAAAAATTTTTATTTATTTATTTTAATTGGAGGCTAATTACTTTACAATATTGTGGTGGTTTTGCCATACATTGACATGGATCAGCCAGGGTATACATGTGTTCCCCTGCTTTAGGAGGGTGTTGGAGAGAATGTTTCCTTGCCTTTTTCAGCTTCTAAAGCCTTCTTGCATTCCCTGGTTTATGGCACCCTCCTCTTTCTTCAAAACGAGGAGTGTATCATCTTTAGAATACTCTCTTTTTTTCATTGTAACATCTTTTTTCCCCCTGATCCATAAGCCTCCTTTGAATAAAGATCTCTGTGATTATATTGAACTCACCTATCTCATCCAGGATAACCACTCATCTCAAGGTCTTTAACTTCATCATAACTATAAAGTTCTTTTTGCCATGTAGGATTCACAGATTCTAGGGATTAGGATGTGAACATCTTTGAGGGGCCATTACTTATCCAACACACATGTCAAGAGACAGAAAAAGGTAGAGAACATGTCTTGATAAGTTGCCCTTGGAGACTAGACTGTAGTGGAGAGTAGAAAAGTAACTTCTTAGAGAGATCCACAAGGATCTCATTTCAGATTGTTGTGTACTTGAAAATCACTTGGGGATATGTAAAAAAATAAATAAAGGAAAAGAATATTCCTGAGCCCTGTCCCCAAAGATTCTGCTTCAGAGGTTAAGCCTGGGGAACTGCACTTCACCCTAGGCACGTTCATATGCCCCCTCACCAGCAGTGCTCCCTGAGGCAATTTCATTGGTTGGAATGCAAGCCAGTATAGCCACTATGGAGAAGAGTCTGGAGGTTCCTTAAAAAACTCAAAATACAGCTGCCGTATGATCCAGCAACTTCGCAGGCAGTGCTGGTGGTAAAGAACCTGCCTCCCAATGCAGGAGACATGAGACAAAGCTTTGATCCCTGAATTGGGAAGAATCTCTGGAGAAGGGTATGGCAACCCACTCCAGTATTCTTCCCTAGAGAATCCCATGGACAGAGGAGTCTGGTGGGCTGCAGTCCACGGGGTCCCAAAGAGTAGGACACGACTGAAGCAGCTGAAGCGACTTAGCACACGTGCAATTGCAGAATGCGGGGAGAAGCTGCCAGCAGGGAGGGATGAAGAGCAAGAGCACAGAATCCAAGACGACTCTACAGCAGCAGCATCATTAACTCTGGGTAAACATCAGAATTACTGAGGGAACTGTTAAATAGTTTTCTTGAGCCCCACTCCAGGAGGCTGTGATTCCAGAGGTCTGGGAAGGGCCAGGACCTGTGTTTTTGAAAAATCTTTCAGATAATTCTGACTGAGAACCATTGCCCTGCCTTAATAGAATTCCTCAGTTGTTCTCAGCAGTTCTACCTGATCCAGCCTTACCCAGAGGAATATCCTATTTTCTTGTATTTGAAAACAATCTTCCTGGCTAATATTCTTTTTCTTTATGACTGATTAAACTATGAGTCATGTTAAGTTTTTATTTTTGTGTCCCCAGAGCCTGGCACACAGTGGATACTCAATAAATGTTTTTGGAATAAGTCAGTGATTCTCAGGTTTCACCCTGTGTGATAATCACCTGGATAGTGATAGTGTGAAAGTGAGAGTCACTCAGTCGTATCGCCTGTAGCTCTTGTTAAAACACAGGTGGTTGCACCCATCCCCAGAGTTTCCAACTCAGTAGGCCTGGGTGGGGTCCAAGAGTGGGCATTTCTAACAAGTTCCTGGGTGCTGCTGGTGCTGCTAGTCTGAATACCACACTTTGAGATAGCTGGAATACATAGAGTTTGAATTGGTAAAGCTCTAATTCTTTTATTACAAAATGAAAAATTTTTATAGATGGTTGAAAGATTTAAAACTTTTCCAGTTTTTGAATTGGCCTTAACATTTTTCATCCCTTGTATTTTTTTCCCCTTAAAAAATTTTATCCTCTTGAAATTGAAAAAGAAAACCATATTTCTCCAGTAACAGCTTTCCTGTGATATTTTATTGTTTATTTCTCCTCTATATGTGAATTCTCTTGAAACAAAACACTTGGAAATAATGGAGGAGTTCCTACTGATAATGTTTTCAAACGTGTCATTAGCATTGCAGATGCATAATCTAAAAGTAAATTATCTTTTAATCTAAGGCTTTAGTTTAATTTACACTTTTGCTTGTTTGGTCAGTAGTTTTTTTTAAATAATTTTTTAACAAAAAAAAAAAGTGGGTGAAAATAGGAAGATAGTCGTATATGCATTATGAGACCAGTTACCACTGGAAATGCACAGCGCAATTAAGAAAGATGAGTACTACTGAGTGATTTGTCTGATTTTCCTCAGACTTGACAGTGAATACTTTTTATTATAGAGATAAATATAAATTCATTCAGCATATATTTTCAGGAAATTGTATTTCTTTGAATGAATACATGATTTTTTTCCCCTATATTTATCTAGCTAGAGATTATACATGGGGATTGATAGCCCTTATATGTACTTTTCAACCTAAGAAATCCTTTGTAGGACTTAAGGATAGCTTCCTTATTCATACAAAATTGTAACAGTATGCTTTCTTTGTAAAATATTCCCTAAAGATTGGATCAGCTTTGCAGCCTTATGCCTTTGAATCTGGGTGTTCTAAGAGTTTCTGATGGTGAAGTAATAAAAGGTATTGATTTTATTTATTATACTCTCATGAAAAGGCTGTATAGCCAGATTGGTGGGATGGAGGATTACTAAAAATATTGTATAGGGTTAGGGAATTTGAATTGTGTATACAGTGCTGAATCTGAGCATATTGCTGAGTTGAAGGCAGGCATCTTGTAAACAAACTCTTGCAGCAAACCACTCTTGCAAGGACATTAGTCATCAATACATTTTTATTAAGTGCATGCATGACTCCACCACTGTGTTAAATCATCTTCTATCTTAAAAGTTTGTCTTTTGCATATAAATTGGTAAAAAATTTTACTACCCAAAATACTCAAGGTAAAAAATTTAAGATAAAATTTGCATACAATGAAAATGACAGATCATAAATGTACACATAGATATTGACAAGGCATATACTCCTGAATTGCAACCCTTGTCAATCAAGACATTTTCATCACTCACTAAAAAAATTGCCTCAAATCATTTCCCAATCAACCCCTCCCTCCCATAAATAACCACTGATCCAATTTCTGTCACATGCACTCTGTGTCTGTCTTCTTTCACTAAGTACAGTACTTTGAGATTCATCCTCGTTGTGTGTATCAGCAATTAGTTCCTTTTAATGGCTGACTAATATTCCATTGCATGCGGCATAGGCAAATTTCCCACAACCTGCTGAATCTTCCCCAATGGAATGAGAATGTTGATAGGATATGAGGGCTACCCTAAGGTTCCTCCACTCCTCACACATTTAAGCCATTTTTCCTGAGAGTTGAAACCTTTCACTTCCTTCATCAGTATCACTAGGGTCCCACAATTCGATCAGAATTTAAATACAGGGTAGAGGACCAGCATTTCTAGCAAGCTCTCCATGGGGTGCTGAACATCCCGTATGAACATTAATGACTGACACTCTTTGCTTTAAGCAAATATTTTGCAAATATAAAGGACTGAGGAAAGGGCTAGAAGAGTAAAAAAGAGTAACCAAATTTCTTCCACTAATTCATGGTGATGGACTGGACTAAGCAAATTTCCAAGATTATAAGAAGATTGTGGGGGGGGGGGGGTGACAGGGGCAAGAATCTTTCCTCAAAGGTGGGAGAAATGTAATTAATTAGAGGGGAAGTGGAGAATGGGGCTTGAGCAAGTCACTCCTTTCTGTGCTTGATAAGATGGGTGGGGGCAAAACAAAGGCAAAGGTGAGAAGGGAAGAAAGTAAGACAGCTTGTGGTATCTTACAGGGAGAAAAAGCAGATTTCAGTTTACCTAAAGAACCAACGCTTCCCTTGCTTTCCTTCCAGATCACTCTTCTCCCATCTGCTGCCTCCCTGAGGGCTGCCAACCTCACCTGTTTTTCCTTGTTGTTGCCTCCCAGCAGAAATGTGAGTACAGTTCAAAATTAAAAGAGCAAGTATATCAGTGCTCCTGAATCACTTGTTTAAAAACACAGCCCAAAGAAATGGAATCTTTTCTCTCAAGTGCAGTGATAAGGTGCTTAAATGCCAACATGATAAGAACAGGATAAATAATAGCAACAAGCCCTGTGATACACCCCAAAATGTCAGACTGGTGTTACATGCTGTCCAATGAAATGTTCTGGATGATTTAGGGGTTGGGAGGGGGATGGTGTATACTTTTCATTCATACAATTTATTCTTTTAAAGTGACAAACTGCTGTGAAATGTTTCTATCACTGCCGTGAAGTGTCTGGCTATCTCAGTCTTGCAGTCTTGGCACAGACACTGTGCACAGAGAAACATACGTCTTGTATTTCATTTGTCTTTGTTCGATGCTGCTCGGGCGTACGTCCTTGGCGGCCGACATCACCCAGCAGTCCCGGAGGAAGGGGCTCAGAGTGTCTCTGGCTACGTTGTATCAGCAGGCTAGTGCATCCCCACCCTCCACTCGCCTTAGGTCTTTCCTCCTTTCTCAGAAATCAGAGAGAAGATGGGATAACTGAACTCATCCTGATCTTTATCCTAGCCACAACTTCCCTCTTCCTCAAGGGAAAAGCTTTTGCCTGTACTTAGGCCCATTAGGTATATTAGAATATAAGGTGGTTACACATCATTTGCTAGTGGAATACAGTCTAACAAAAATACAAAGTGATCTTCACATTCATTTAGTGTCTGTTGTTAGTAGTAATATTGATATATTTCATTGTGAAAACATGAAAAAAAGTGTTAGTAGCTCCATGGTGTTTGACTCTTTGTGGCCCCATGGACTGTAGCCCGCCAGGTTCCTCTGTCCATGAAATTCTCCAGGCAAGAATACTAAAGTGGGTAGCCATTCCCTTCTCTAGGGATCTTCCTGACCCTGGGATAGAACCCAGGTCTCCCACATTGCAGGCAGATTCTTTTATCATTGGAGCCACCAAGGAAGCCCCATATTTCATTACACTATATTTTACTGGTATTATTTTGAAGTTATTATATATTATACTTATGAATAAGTGATTATATTTTTTAAATGTTAAAAACTTGAAATGCTTTAAAATTAAAAATGTTGAAATATCCCAGCTCTGTCTACTGAACAGACCCAGTAACAGTGACTTCTCAGTAATCACGAGAATGTTGGCAGCTATTGACTAAAAGCAGTAGTAGGGGAAGGTGAATATATAAGGTTTTGGTGAAGGGGGAGTTCAATAGCATTAAGCACTCTTTTTTTTTTCCCTTTTTAAAAATTTATTTTAATTGGAGGCTAATTACTTTACAATATTGTGGTGGGTTTTGTCATACATTCACATGAATCAACCATGAGTGTACATGTGTTCCCCATCCTACTTCCCTCCCACCTGCCTCCCCATCCTATCGCCCAGGGTCATCCCAGTGCACCAACCCTGAGCACCCTGTCTTATGCATCAAACCTGGACTGGCGATCTATTTCACATTTGATAATATATATGTTTCAATGCTATTCTCTCAAATCATCTCACCCTCGCCTTCTCCCACAGAGTCCAAACGTCTGTTCTTTACATCTGTGTCTCTTTTGCTGTCTCGCATATAGGGTCATCGTTACCATCTTTCTAAATTCCATATATATGCATTAATATACTGTATTGGTGTTTTTCTTTCTGACTTACTTCTCTCTGTATAATAGGCTCCAGTTTCATCCACCTCATTAGAACTGATTCCAATGCATATTTTTAAATAGCTGAGTAATATTCCATTGTGTATATGTACCACAGCTTTCTTATCCATTCATCTGCCGATGGACATCTAGGTTGCTTCCATGTTCGGGCTATTGTATACAGACGCATTTATTTTACAAAAGGTTTTTTATTTAGTTTTGAGGATTTGATGTCACCATGAAGGGATTTAATGCTTCTCTAGGTATGAGGATCTCTACCCTTAGAGAGAGTGATTGGTATGCAACTCAGTGGATTTGTGGCACTAATTTATGGCCTTGACATCTACAGGGATGATACAAAGGTGTAGCCTGGGGTTCCCATGAATTTAAGGTCATACATGTTAACAAATTACAGGTTACCCCAGCCAATCTACCATTGGTATGATCCCAATGGGTCAAAAATCTGTATTCTACTGGTATGACCATTTAGCAGCTTGTGTGTGTGTGTGTGTGTGTGTGTGTGTGTGTGTGTGTGTGTGCCTTCAATGGGGTTGGAGGATGTAATTGACCATATCTAAGCCTTGACAGATTTCATAAGCTTTAAATGATAGTAACCAGGCTATTAGCCTATTGAATTCTGAGATCTCTATGATGAGAAAGGCAGTGCTACACAACTGCAAGACCTTTGACACCTTACAGCATCTCAGGGAGACATCTGTGCTATAATTCAAACTGAATGCTGTATTTTTGTACCTGATAAATCCTTTAATGTAACACATTTGAACCACATGAAAAATCAGATTTCTGCTCTAAGTAACCCATTCCCTAGTCTTGACAAGCTTTAAAAAAAAAAACTGGTGTGGGAGGCTCACGGCTAAAATATTTACTTTTAATTCCACTAATGTTGTTAACTATGCCATTTATATTTTGCTTGTTTCACAAGATTATTATTTCTTGTATTACCAAGTATATGACTGAGCCCCCAACGGAAATGACTAGACTTGATGCAGTTGATCAAATGTATAGTTTGATATATGATCAATGATTGTAATAGTGTAACTCTAGAAGGCAACAGCACCCCACTCCAGTACTCTTGCCTGGAAAATCCCATGGACGGAGGAGCCTGGTAGGCTGCAGTCCATGGAGTCGCGAAGAGTCGGACATGACTGAGTGTCTTCACTTTCACTTTTCACTTTCATGCATTCAAGAAGGAAATAGCAACCCACTCCAGTGTTCTTGCCTGGAGAATCCCAGGGATGGGAGAGCCTCGTGGGCTGCCGTCTATGGGGTCGCACAGAGTCGGACTGAGGCGACTTAGCAGCAGTATCAGGTGTGAGGAAATGCAAGGATTGAGATCATAAAATCTGTTCCTAAAAACATCTATCTAAAGACCTGTCCCACCAGATTCCCTGGAGCACAGGGTGCCTTACTCCACCCTGCATTCCCTTAGGGGCTATTGAAAGTCAACAGGGTTCAGTCTCTGTAGGGGCATGGCAAATACCATTGTTTTTCAGTTGTTGGCAATGCTTTTGGTAAATGCCAATTTGTAGTTGACACACCCAAACTGTGGTCTCTGAATACTGTTTCTTCCTGAAAGGAACCAGTAATTCATGGAGAGATCGCTGGTTCCAGATACAGAGTGGCAAATGACAAGCTGAGATGAGATCATCTTGTGCTAGAAAGCAAGGCAGCTGCCCATTGGCTAACAGTGGGCAATTTTGCCATCAGAGGAAAGGTGACAGCGATTGATTGAAATACACTGATTAAATAAATATGCATGAATGTATAATGATACTCAGAAGAGAAAACCAAAGCACCAAACACGACTCATTTGTCATTATTAGAGTTAGTCAACTCTGTACTCTAGAAATCAGTATTTAAAGGGAAAACACTGTCTTGATCCGCCTTTCCTGTGAAAATCTATTTTCAAGTTATAAAATAGCACTAGTGCATGAGGGAATGTTTTCTTACAGAAGTATTTTAATGAACACATGTAGAAACAATGATAGAATAATTCGCCATTCTATAACATCTAATGAAATAATTGATTCAGGCAATAAATATTTATGGATGCTAAAACTAAGAAACCAATGAGGAACTGGATATTCCAAGGAAGGTAAAAGGTCACCTTATAACTTTACAACTACTTATCAATCAGCATCTTTGCCCATCTATGTAGGGCAAATAGGTATTGTGTACTTCCTTTTGTGAAAGTGAAAGTGAAGTCGCTCAGTCATGTCCGACTCTTTGCGACCCTGCGGACTGTAGCCCACCAGGCTCCTCTGTCCATGGGATTCTCCAGGCAAGAATACCGGAGTGGGTTGCCATTTTCTTCTCCAGGGGAATCTTCCCAACCCAGGGATCGAACCCGGATCTCACGCATTGCAGGCAGACGCTTTAACCTCTGAGCTACCACGGAAGCCCGTATCACATGAAATACATAGAACCACCTGTGAAGTATCCATGTCAAAAATGTTAGCTCTGTATTTAATCAAGTCTTTATAACTAAATTCTAGTTACGGAAACATAGACGATAGAAAACAAATTGGAAAAAAATATCAGCAAGTTATGAACTGTTATGGAACAACTGACCCAGGTCACTGCTTGAGAAAAGGGTGATGTGGGAGATGAATGTGCCAGACAACAAGAGATTTAAGAAACATATTAACTTCAATAGCAGAAGCAACAAAATTCCCTTATGTTAGTTAATTCTGTGTCTTGAATTTGAATGTGTATTTAACAAAGAACTGGGATTGGTTTTTAGACTGATGTTATGTATCTGCTAACCTCTAGTGAAGAATATGGCTGGCATTTGATGTCTGCATCCTCTGCCCTCCCCTTCCTACTTCCATCCAAATCCAGTGGGGACAAGTTCATGAAACTAATAGCAAATAGAGGGGCACAAATAGTTCTTACTCAAATGGAATTTCTCTGAGGCTGTCATGGATTCTGAGGTGGGTAGGGAAGGTTTCCGCAGAATCAAATGCTGTAACAAAAACCAGATAATTTTGTGATCAGTACTAAGTTATAATTATATATGCTGAGGTAAAAGTAATCAAATCTCATGCTCTATGGTGGAAATTATTGTACACTGTGCAGGACTGTGCTGCAGGCGTCTAAAAAGAAATTTCCTCTGAACTGTCTGTAGAGTATTAATAGTTGATTAGAGTTCTCTAAGTGTCAAATATAGGCAGATACAGTGGGAACAGTAGTCCAAAATACAAACACCATTTGATCAGGTCCCTCTGTTTAAAATTCAGAACATGTTTTATACATGTACATGAGTGTGTATGTATTTATCCAGTTTCATTGAACTTACAGTCATGGAATTATCCTGACTGGTTTTTAAACTTTTAATTGGATGAGTTTCTTAGTCAGTCACAGCTAGATGCTGAACAGTTCCAAGATAGTCGTAGAGATTAAATATCCTTAAAGGGGACATTTGGGGATAGAATAAACTTCATTATGTAATAGATTATAATCTAATCTCAGATCAGTGATTATTTCTCCTTTTTATTTTTTTGGTCAGATTCCTTTGAGAATCTTAAAAATATTCTAGATTTCTATTCAGAGAAAGATGTAAATATGTGAAAAATTAGCCTACAATTTCTGAGAGTTCCTGCCAACTCCCCGCTGTGGTGGATCGCATTTTCCAGAGATGGCCACAATAATAGTTTCCATCCATATGCACTTCTACAGTGTAACTTGCTGCTCTCCTATCAGAAAATAGAGTATAAAGCTTCTTCTCTTGCTGCTGGGAAGGCCTGAGTGATTTGCTGAAACAAAAGAATCTAGTAGAGGAAATATTCTGGGACTTCCAAGGTTAGATGATAAGGATTCTTGCAGCTTTTCCCAGGAACTTTTGTAACACTCACTCTTGGTAGTGTTCACTCACTCTCAGGACACTCCATCCCTGAGCATAGCTACCATGCTGTGAGGGTCACAGACTCCAAGGAGAGGTTAAATGTGGCCACTCAGGTTAGCACATTCTACTGAGCTCATAGCCAACCACTACTGCCAATTGCCAGTCCTGGGAGGGAGCCATCTTGGACACTCAGCCCAGTTGAGCCATCAGATGAGTCAGCCCCAGCCAACATCAGACTGCAGTTGCATGAGAGACGCCCGGAGGGAACTGCCCACTTGAGCCAGCTGACCCACAGAACTATGAGTCATAGTAACAAAGTATTGTTGTTCCAAACTACAAAGTTTGGAGTGATCTCTTACACAGCCATAGACCCAAGGACCCTTACTGAGGATCACTATTAATGATTTATTGAGAAAAGGAAATGAAGTTAATAGAATATAGTTAAAAATTCTTAGGTCTAACAATTTACTAGCAGTACATTAGTATATCTTGTAAAAATTTTACCTCCTAGGTTTTTACAGCATTTAGATATGTTCAGACTTGAGCAGTTTTTTTTTTTTTTTAATTTTATTTACAAATCAGTATGAGTATACCTGGCTATTCAGAGAGAGTTTTCCTAGTACAACCAGTAATTCTTGTACAATATATGGTATCATTTTACACTGAATTTTGATGATTCTCACATTAAATATTTTCTCCCTTCTCGTTCTCTTACCCACCCTGTTATATACATACAAAAAACATACATATTACTGTATTCTCATGTTATATGTGATCAATATCTCAAATCATCATATCCCCAATCAACTGTCTTCTGTTAACATTCTTGATTTTAATACCAGATTTAATATCAGATGACACTGAGAAGAAAAATGTTTTGAAAACAGTTGTTTCTATGCTTTGATCCAGAAATTTCACTTGTAGATATTTTTTCCTTAAAAATAAATGATTAATTTAGGTAAAGATTTAGGTTGTGTATCACAACATTATGTATTATAAGGGGAAAATTGAAAACAACCAAAGTGCTCATCAAAAGTTTTCAACATTTTTGTATTGTATAAATTACTTTGCAATACTAACAGTTTTAAAAAATAATGTTTTATTTTAATGTTATATAAGGAAAAAATCATAAAAAAATAAAACAGACTGCAGACTGCAACCCCTCATTTATTATTTCTAAAAGTTTCCTTTCTCAGCGTATAAGGAAAGAATGGGGATGAATCCATGAATACACGGAATCAGTGAATCCGTGTATTCAACCATAAAATTTTTCAGGAATTCTGTCCTAAAATATTAAACCTTAATAACTTCTCCTTGGTACCATGTCTCCTAACATTCATGACTTCGGACTTTGATTCCTATATATTATTTTTCTAATGTTCCTAAATAGTTTTTACATGTATTTAATGTGCATTTTGCATTCTCAGCTGTATAAACTCCTTGGTTATTGCCTTCTCTTTCTTTTGTACAAGCTTCTATGACCAGTACATGCTAAGGACTTTGCTGGTAAATGCAGGAGTCATCAAACAATGACATATGGGTCAAATCTGACCAACTACCTGTTTTTGTACAGCCCATGCATTAAAAATAGCTTTTACATTTTTAAATAATTGCGGAAAAAAAGAGTAACATTTCATGATGTGTAAAAGTTAATGGAAAAATTCAAATTTGTATCCATAGACCAAGTTTTATTGAAACACAGACACGCTTTAGGCTTGGTCATGGAATGCTTTGGCCAACAGTATATTAGCAGCTGTGATGTGAGTGAGGTTTTGTATGTGCTTGCAGAGCTTGGCCTGTATTTGTGAGTGTCTGTGATCTGCCATGAGGTAGCAGCCATATGTCTAGGCAGCTCTTGGTCCCAGAGTGAGAGGCCCACAGAACACACCTGAACACACCTGAAGCAGAGTCATCTCAGTCAGTGCACACACCCGTGAGTGAGAAATGAATGTTTTCTGCTAAGAGCCATTGAGTTTTGTGGATGCTTTATTATGTAAAAACCTGACAAATACTGTAGGATTCATCACTTGTTAAGTACAGTGATATTTATGTAGTTCTCCTATGCTGAACATATAGAAACTGAAAATCTCATTAGATTTAGATATATTTATACTGCTTTATGAGTATGTTCTTGTTGTTCAGTTGCTCAGTCGTGTCCGACTCTGCAACCCCATGGATTGCAACATGTTAGCCTTCCCTATCCTTTACCATCTCCAGGAGCTTGCTTAAATTCACGTACATTGAGTCAGTGATGGACATCCAACCATCTCATCCTCTGTCATCCCTGTCTCCTCCTGCCCTTGATCTGTCACTGTTTCCATTATGCTGGGCTGGATGAAGAGTTTTCCACAGTCATAAGTTTGAGAAAAATCTATTTATCCTTTTTCACCAAGCTATTCTAATGCCTTGAAATAATTTGCAATAGACTTATTGTCTAATATTATATGATGTTAAAATGAACTGAACTTCTATGATTCTTCATTCCCCTACTACTCTTGTTTGGTATATAATGTGACATGCAATTGTATGTACTTCTGTAGGTGGTTTCCAAGTCTTGACATACAAATATATTTTTACCTGTAATGGGAATCTTTTGTTGATATAAAATTTTGCCCTATTCTAAACCCATGCAAATTAGGTGCTATTTTCCTTAAGTATTTAGAACCATGTTGTATTAGTGAGGAGTATAATTTTCCTTAAAGCAAGGTTTCTGAACAGTGGCACTATTGACATTTTAGGCTAGAAAATTACTGGTAAGTGACTGTCCTGTGCACTTTAACACTTCAGCAGCATCCCTGGCCTCTACACACGCTGGATGCCAGTAGTGCCTCTCCACATCCACTCCTCATCCCCACCCTGCACACTGATGGTCAAATATCAGCGTCTTCAGACATTTCTATTTGTTGTCTGGAGGTAAAATCGCACAGATGAGAACTCCTGCCTTAAAGAGTGAGTTTTAATACAGTGGTTTTCACACCTAGTTACACATTATAATAACATAGTAAGCTTTTTTAAACACCTTGTTTTGAAATTATTTCAAAATTACTGAAAATTTGCAATTATAGGACAAAGAATTCTCAAATCCCACTTGTTAATATTTTCCAGATGTACTTTTTCATTCTTTTTCTATGCATATGCATAGATACTTGTTTTTTCTGAATCATTTGGGAATAAATTGCAGGCAAGATGCCCTCTTACCCCTTAATATTAAGTGCGTATTTCCTAGGAATAAGGATATTCTGTTACATAATCACAGTATGAGTAATAAAAACAGGAACTTTAATACAATATTATTCAATTCAGTGTCCGTATCCAAGTTTTTTCCATTATCTCCCCAATGACAATTTTTTTTTTTTTTACAGTCCAGGCTTCAATGAAGGACACACATAGTATTTTGTTATCATATATCTTAATCTCCTTTAATCTAGAGCAGTTTCTCAGACTTTCATTGGTTTTTATAACCTCAATGTTTTTCAAAAGTACAGACTACTTTTTCTTGGTAGAATGGTTCTCAATTTGGATATGTCTGATATGTCCTCATGATTAGATTCGGATTGTGCAATTTCAGCAGAAACATTTTGAAAGTAATGCTGTGAACTTCTCAGTGCATCTCATCAAAAACCGCAAGATTCATCCCTTTGCTGGTGCACATTCATCCCTTCACTGGTGATTAATCATTTGGTTAAGGTGCTGTCTTAGTTTCCTAGGGCCACCATAACAAATGATCACAATGTCTTAAGTCAAGTCTTCTCTCACAGAATGGAGGCCAGAGTTCAAAGTCAAGGTGTTATCAGGGCTGTACTTCTGGAGGCTCTGGTGTATAATCCTTCCTTGAGTATTCTGACTTCTGGTGGCTGTCAGCGTTTCTCGTGGTTGCCTCATGCCAATCTCTGCCTCTAACTTCACATGGCTTTCTTCTCCTTCTCTCCTCCATGCCTTCGCTTCTGGTCTCATAAAGACCCTTGTCATTGGATTTAGGGCCCAAGTAATCCACAGTGATTTCATCTTGAGATGTTTAACTTAGTTGCATGTGCAGAGATCCTTTTCTCCAATAAGGTTACATTCACCTAACTTCCTAATCCTGGGAGGTTAGTATGTGGATCTCACTTGGGAGGGGGCTACCTTTAAGTCAGTATGGGGGGCACCGGCCAGACTTTTTCACTATAAAGTAACCATTTTTCTTTTTTCATAGAAAAGTAATTAATAAGGAGGCACTTTGAAACAATGTAAATATTTTATTCCTCATCAAAGTCTCACCCATTTGTTTTAGCCTCTGTTGACGATTCTTACCCAACTAGAGATTTTCTAGCTGCATTGTTCTTTCTACATTTATTAGTTGGCATTCTATTATAAGAGTCTGTCCTTCCTTCCCTCCCTCTTCCTTTTTAATTTCAATATAGACTTATTTTGTTCAATGGGTTATAATATATTGTTATTTTATTTTCATGTGCAAAAATTCCCAAATGTGGATAGCAAGAGTCCCATCAAGTAGCCTTCTGTGCTCTTGGACATGATTCCCACTATTCTTTGAGCAATTTTATTCCTGTCACAAGAAAATGTTCTAAGCTCATCTTATATTTTTTTCTACCTTGGCCTTATCCTTGGTTTCTTTTGGTGGGGAATAATATTTAAAAACCAAGATTTGGGTGTCTGAGAAGCTTTTTTATATAAAAATATTTAAGCCCCACTTTCAAAGATTGTAATTCTCAAATCCTTGAGTAAAGTCCAGAAATGTGTGTGTGTGTGTCTGAGTATTTGTTTCTGTGTATATATGTGTACATGTAAAGTTTCTAGTAGCTTTGTTGCATAGCAGTGTGTGGGAATTATCATTCTAATGAAGTTAAACCATGATTTAGTTCATACTAAATTTTTCAGAGCACATTTTTTTTAAATCTAAAAAGACAAATAATTGTTTCATATCTTAATTACTGGATACCAGAAAACTAAGCAAGATAAAACCTACACTGCCTGAAATAACATACTAGATACCAGATGTCAGTGATGGATGTCTGAGAAGGAAAAATGTGTTCCATAATGTAAAATAATTATTGATTACAAAATTAAGTCAACTAAGATTCGAGTCTAGATGTAATTATAATCTCAATTTAAAAAGAAAGTAGAAATTTTATTTTTAAATTGCATTCCTCTGAGTATAATCTCTCTCTGTCTCATACACACAAAAGAATATATCACTTTGTGGGAAGGGGTGCAGGGAACACAAGAGTTTTCACAATGGAATAGAAAAATCATTTATTTCAATATCCGTTGCCTGACTATCTTCAATAATAGATACCTCAGAGAAGGAACAAAATTACTTCAGTGAAGCCAACTGTACTGTTGAATAGTTTTATCACATTTTGGGTATTGAATGTGATAAAGCATTTTTGCCATATGAAATTTTGGGTTAATCTTTTTTTACCCCTTAAAAAAATAAGAGCATTCTAAGGAACTAACACATATATTTGAGGAAGAATTTCTTATATATCTACAGATGATCAGTATATTCAACTTTGGGTCTGTAAACTTTGCCTTGTGAAAAAAGAATACAATATACTTCCTCTTTTAGGTTATGACACCTTTTTACCTACCAAAAATTGAGGTAAATTAGAAGAATATCCCCCATGGGAGTAAGAATTATGGTTCTTATTATCAACAAATAATAATAGTTGTCATTTATGAGTTTGCATCATGAATTTTACATATCATCTCTATTTTACCATAAGGAAAATAGGTAAAGATAAATGAAATAACTTATCCAAGATCATGTAACTTAGAAATGGTCAAGCCAGGACCCAAACCCAGAAAGGATAGACTGATTTATGTTCAATAACAAACAACCCCAAATCTCAGCACCTTATAATATTAATAACAAAGGTGCAGATCAGATTTTTCTTCAGCTCTCCTGAGTTTCATCTCCATTCTCTAACCCTGCTGGCAATGAAGCCTCTGTTTGGAATTTTGCCAGGAGCTGTAGCAAAGGGAAATAGAGTATTGTGGCTCTGAACCCTTCTACTTGGCAGAGGAACAAAATGGTTTCAGCGCAGCCAGATACAGCATTAAATAGCTATGTCACTGTCTGAGCTTGAACGTTGATAATTTGTATTTCAGTGTCAATGTCCAGAGCAAGTTACAGCCAAAGCTGATGTCAGTGAGGTGGGGCAAGTATAATCCTCTCACAGGTAGAGGCAGCAAATATCTGTGAACTGTAGCCAGCTTACTACAGACTGGTGTACAGAGGGCATCATTTGACTTTAAGCCAGTGAAGCAGTCCCCTGGTTTCAGTGATTGGTCTACATTGGTCCAGTCATAGTGAGGCAAAGACTGTTGATCGACGGTTTGGGGAAGAGTTGACTTTGCTCTTTCTCTAATATGGAACTGCTGCAGCCTTTTTTTCTGTCACAAGGGAAGAAGTGTGACAAAAAGACTGAAATAGGTACCAAGGCAGAGTCAAGAGAAGTGGAACCCCAGAAATGAGGACCTCACGAATCTCTGGACAGCTGACTCTGAGGTAGTCCACCTCCGAACTTTCCAACGATACATCCCAACAAATTCCCTTAAACCTGTTTGAATAAGAACTTTTATTATTTGCATTTCTAACTGATAATATAAAATCCAAGAACTCTTAAAGTCCTAACCTTTGTCTTGGAAGAAGTACGTGTGTGCATGTATGTAATATACTTCATTTTGTCTAAAAATAATTTATCAAGACTATGACATTTTTGAAAATAAGGAAATTACCCATAATCATACTCCCTAGAATATGAACTATTAATCAGGTTTGTATGTGTTCTTTAGTCCTCATTCCCCCATGTGCTTTTATTTTTATATAGGTTGTTTTAAAGCATACAAATCATTTGGTATTCTTACCTTTTCACTTAAATGTACATTCGAATTCTCTTCTCACATTGCTATATTTTATTTAAAAGATCATTGGAATAGCTGAAAAATAACCCAGCAATTGGTTATAATATAGTATAGATGAAAATTCTCTAATCTTGGATATTTAGGTTGCTTCCAGTCTTTTACTTTATAGATAACAGTACCACACATATAGAAATATGTGTGCATGGAGAAAAATGGGAAAGATACACATAAAGCATTAAGCCAGTGGATACTTTTGATTAGGCTTCTGTGCCCTCTGGACCATTAGGTGATGAAACTCACAGAATTAGGCAGGAATTGGGCTCTGCCTTCTGCACGTCACTGTTCTAGATACCCATGTGTGTATATATAGTGTTATTGTGTGAAGTAAAAAAAAAAAAAAATGGCATAAACATCTTGAAATTCTTGCTAGATAAAGAATCCTAATTTGGAATAGTTGGTTAAAATTCAGAAGATAATAACTTGTAGGTGGAAGCTAGCAGGCTGGGGAGACTTGTAAGCATATTAGAAATAACAAGTCAGAAGTAAGTGCTAGTGAGAACTATCAGTAAAAATTGTAGGCAATACCAATTATTTTCTTCGGTTGAGGTCCTCCACTGGCTCATGTAAATCTGACTGGCCAGTATCTGCTGAGGAGGTTATGCTGAAAGTGTTCTCCAAGAACCTGTGCGATGCCCTGCATGGGTCACATGACTCTTCTGGCATGCTTACTGGCCTCTAAGGATCCTCATCTCTTGTCCAGTATCCCCAGAAACCCTGCAGTTTGAGAACTTTCCCATGAGCCTGAGATATTTCCCTTGCTTGTGATTCATTTATATTTATATCTATCTTCTATAAATAATTAAAAGGGGTTGATGTAGTTACTCAAGAGTAGCGTCCAGACAGTTCTTCAAATCTATTTATCTTCCTCCATCTCATTGAGAAGCTGGAAGCCTGGTGGACCCTTGATTAGACGTTGAACTTTTTGGCTCTGCTGATCTTGGTCTGGAGGTACAAGGCCACAGCTGTAGATCTTGACTCCTGTTTCTCAGTCCAGGTTCCAGACACAATTTCTTGACAACTCTATCAGCAAAAGCATCTAACTTGTGTCCACAGAGCCATTAAAAGTAGAGCTGGATAGCTTGTTTAATGGATCTGATTTCTTAAATTAGGGAATCCTTCTGTGGCAGAGTGTGGGCTGGCTCTAGACAAAGCGATACTATGTAGTAGGACTGTAAGTAGGTATATTAGTAACTTAGGAGCAGAGAACAAAAGCTGGGGCTAGCTCTTCAGAAGAAACCTAGTAAGAAATCTCCTAACAGTGAAGTTGGTTGGGTAGAAACTCACAGGGAGAGGCTATGGTATTTCTTCCAAGATGATGGGCATATAGGCTGACTTAAAAGTGAGAGGATCTGTAGTTCCCAGGAAGTGGAGGAAAGGATGAGGACCACCAATAAAAATTAGGCCCCTTCCTTCTGACCGTTAGACAAAAGGCAATCTCTACCCAGAACCCTTACATGATCAATGAATGAATAAGTGGTGCAATCACTGTGACTGAAATAAGTAATTATTTAACATGTATATTTGGCTACATTCTTTTCAAAGAATGCAGAGAAATAACAATGTATCTTTTTATTATGAATTTCAAAAAACATTTTAATTTTCAACCAGTGGTTTTTGTATTATTTTAATCTTTTTTTTTTATAGAACTTTTCTTCCAAAAAACTCAAGTATGATGCCAAGAACATTTATCCCCTGATAATTCAAATCTGGGGTTATGCCAAAGCCTATTATAGGATTTCATTTTGATACTTGGTCCTGAATATCTAATGTAGACAAACAAATCCCTGTTCTTTTCTGACAACTCCCAGGCTGTCACAGCAGCACCACATAAGTGACTTGTCTATACAGGCTTTGCTCCCAGCCTCTCTCAGGCCCTCAGAATGTAACCTCCCTGAGGGCAGGCCACACCTATAACATTCACTGGCTTCTCCTCAGGCTTGAAAAGCACCAGAGCTGGCTCAATGGATGAGAAGTGCTAATGGATTTCCTGTATCTTTATAGCTACACTTAGTGAGAAGAAGAGAGAAAAAGGTTAAGTGGAAGTAGAATAACAAATATATGTTATAAGATGAGAGAACTTGAATAAAGTTCCCATTTAGTGAAACATGTGCTTAGCACATCAACAAGATGTGTGGCTGTTTAAAAAGAAAAAAAAAGAAGCAAAAAATCTGTAGCATGTTTTCTCTTTTTAGAATTCTCCAACTACAGTATATATTTCAGATTTTCTTAAGGGCTTTTCTCACACTCTCCAATTATCCTTTGAGGACTCATCACTAAAGGATGAAGCTGGCACTTGTGCTTTCTGAAATAGCCCTGGTACCACATGGAGATGAAGTTCTCTGGCTTTCAGTTCCTATTTGCTAACAGCCCTATGCACATCAAGCCTGACAGACCGTTTATTGCTTTTGGCAGCAGAATGAGATCTGTGCACAAGAATGGCTGATGAGAGAACCTCCACGGAGGGTTTCAGGAGTGGAAGCGGCTGGGATTGGCTGGAAAAGGGCAGTGGAAGGGGCTGGTGCCCTGGGTGCTTGCTAACAAGGATGGCAACTCAGAGCTACTGCCAACCTGCAGGACCCCGCTGGCACATCGCCTCCCATGTTTTCTGACGGCACCATCACCCTCCTCATGTTTTGTAGGTCCTCAGCCCCACTGACTGCCCAACAAGGATTCTGTAAAGACAAAGGGGAGATTGAGAATCATCATGAAGAGCCTGGTTTGTGGAGAAAAGCAGTCATCACATAGCGATTACTCAGGAAGCAGAGGGTCTGAGTTTTATTTCTGAATGAAAAGTTACTTTAAGGTGGAAATACAGTTGACATTTTTAGTCAGTGTCTTTAAAATGGCCATCATTGCATTCATGTATACCACACTGATGCTAGAAGGATTAATTAATGGCTTAGAGTGTGGACTTCCAAATTATTGCAGCTTAAACCATATGGAAGGCTTTTAAAGTTATAGCAGGCATATATATGTATACATGTTAATCACTAAGGAATTTCCTTTTATAAAAACTGTAAGCAATAGAATATTTTCAACCCCAGAATGCAGCTCTAGTTATTGACCTAATTATTGAAATAGAGCTCATATAAATACTATAAGACTTAGTAATTTCTTGCAGAATCTGATTCATTAGAGAGAAGTACTCTTTACTATTTAAGCACTTAGGTACGTGTTCTCTGAGCGAGTCTACTGTCATAGCAACTGATTGACCACAGAAAAGCAAGGAATTGCTTAAGTGCTTTTCCTTCCCCTTCATTTGGGAATCTTTTCTAGGCTCTTAGGAATTAAGTTTAATGACTCAGGCACCTATCATGAAAATTTTCACTTAATGAATGATAGTTCTGTGACAGTTTAAAAATTTCTGAAGTGCCAGATTTAAGGGTCACTTAGATGCTATGCTTTAGCACCAAAGGTTGGGAGAGCAGGATACCAGAATACCAGAAAAATCATGTGACAGATGAATGGGAAGATAAACACTGCGAGTTTTGTGTAAATATATCTAGAAAAATTCAGATTTATAAACCCTGGTCAGGAATTTAAGGCTCATCTGGATCTCCTTAATTTTAATCACATTATGATAAATCTGACCCTACAGTAAAAGTGTTAGCGGCTCAGTCATGTCATACTCTTTCTGACTCCATGGGCTATAGCCAGCCAGGTTCCTCAGCCCATGAGATTCTCCAGGCAATAATACTGGAATGGGTTGCCATTTCCTCCTCCAGGGGGTCTTCCCAACCCAGGAATTGAACCCTGGTCTCCCACATTGGAGGCAGATTCTTTACCATCTGAGCCACCTTAAAATCTTCAATTTGATCCTATAAATGATAAATTTGTGTTGTAAACTGTTTCAAACCTTTCAAAAAGTAATCAAATATCTGATAAAGAAGTCTTGATAAGACTGATATCTTATAAGACAGATATCAAGCCCGATAAAAAAGTCTTCCATATTTAGACATTATCTAAGGAGGGAAAAAAATGTCCATTGGGGGAAAATGTTCCAGTGGCTCCAAATCAATGAACAATGACACTGTTGGGTGGGGGTGAGGAGCAACTATAATGGCTTCTGTATGAGGGGTGAGAAGCAACTGTGATGGCTTAGAATAAAAGTTTTAAAAACTACACTGTGACACTAGAATTTTCTAAAATCACAGAGTGTTTGTATAACATGGCCACAGATGTTCAGAGAGTCAAAGTATGAGACATCAGAAAATACTTGACAATTTACTCTTTAAAAAAAAGTTTGGGGTGGGGGTTGGGGGGATCAAAAAGAAAAAACACATCTGAAATCACTTATCTGAGACCCTTGGGTCCTTTTTGGATCTTGGCTAGGTAAAAATGGATGTATACCATATCATACCCATATATAAAACTCTGCGTGAGGTCTGGGCAACACCCTGTACTAAAACAAATTGACATTTCACTGGTGAAATGTGTAGTTCCCATTGATTGTGATCAGTGAAGATTACAAACAGCCTCAAGTCAGTTCAGGGTGGGTTTCATTGCTAAATAAGTTCAGGTCTGGTCAGGCTTTAATGCTGAGTTATGAAAAGTTTCATTTTTCAAGCCTCTTTGAACTTCAGAGTTGGTGGATAAGGGATGGTGAAACTAGACTGCTTTATGCAATGATTAACATACTTCTCTCTCTCTCTACACTGAATAAAGCTGAAAATAGGTACTGTTCAAAAAAGAAAATAGGCAAATTTACGAGCAGCAGAGCTACAACAAGTTAATAGAGGAAAATGATATTTGGGAACATCTGCCTTCCAGCAGAACATTCTTATTATGTTTCTAATAAAAACAGTAAGCTGAGTAGATGGAAGAACTGATCTGAGTTACAGTGATTCTCTGTGTTATGTCAGTACAAACATGGGCAATGAGGACATATCTTCACACAATAGTGAGGCAAGAAAGTGAAATAAGGAATAAGGGGATGTCTAACAATAATAGGTATAAAACAGACACCTTTGTGGAAGGGCAAAGGATTTGGCATCACTTAGAACACGTCCTGAGTTCAAACTTGACACCATTGCTTGCTTAACTCATCTAAGCCCCAGTTTCTCCATCTGTGAATTGGGGAGACTAATAACATAGAATTGTCAGGAGGCACCAATAAAATAAAACTGGTAAAACACTTAGTGCAGTGCCAGGTATATTGATAGCAGTTAAATAAAATAAAATGTTAAAAACTGCTGAAATGTTAAAAACTTGTTACTAAAGGTAAAGATACAAATATCTCATATAGGGTATTTAGTTATAATATTAATAGTGTCACAAGATTACATATACAGACACAATTTTCTCTACTTGCAATATGCCTCTGGTGGGGGCACTCTTATGAAGAAAAACATTTGAGAGATGTCCCTGGCATAGGAATCTTGTTTCAGTTATACCTTAACATAAGCAAGAGGCTTTTTGTTAAAATAACTTGCTTTTCCTTTGCCCTGACCTTTCTGCTTTGTTCTGTAGGATAGTGGGTTTTAAATCAACCAATACCAAGCCCTAGAGTTCTGTTACACCTGGGCTCAAAAACTATTCTGTTCTACAGTTTTCTGAATTAGTCTTATTTCTGGTTGTCATGTCTCATAACTCACAGCTTTATATGCATTGAATCTGGGGCTTTCTCTTCTTTTTCACCATAAAGCTACATATCTGAAAGACAGCCAGAATTTTCCTTTTCTTCTCCCTTAAATTTCACTGCAAAATGTATTCACATACTTTTTTGATTTTTTAAAAAATCCAAAGGCGAGTAACATAGGGTTGTATGTGCATCAGGAAAAAGTAAAAAGGGGAAATGTATCTTGAACTTCCATAATTTCATCACCTATCTCACTTTACAAAGATAATTAATGTTAGCCATTAGGCCTATGTCCTTCCAAACAACTTTTGAAGTATATGCAAACTTTTACATTCTGCATGTAAGGGAGGAATTTACTGTGGTTGATTTAGCAAAAATAAAAATCATTCTATACATACTATTCTGCAGCTTGCTTTTTTCCTGTTTAACCATATACCATGGACATCATCTCATATTGTTATTGTTCCCATTATTTTATAATAAGTTGTATTCCTTAAGCATAATTTGTATAGTTATTATCTTATTCCTTTATTCACCACAGTAATATTTATTCATCATCAAAATGAGGAAAATATGTGCAAATAGCTATAAAAAAAGGTGCAACTTAGTAAAAGATAAAGTTTTCACTCTCTGGATACTTATTATAATCTGGAAAGAGAAATAAAACAAGGACATATACAACTACAATATCAAGCAGTACAGAATATGTAAACTTAGATTTTAATATCACTGTTGGTCATAAGAAAGTTAATTCTTATGAAGGCTGATCAGGAAGGTTTTTTAAAGATTTTGAATTTAAATTGGAAATACTGATTAGATTTCAACTAATGTAAAAGAGGGAGAAAATACCTTTAGTCAAATGTCTGAGAGAAGAAAATAGAGTTTGTATTTAAACGAGGGCCATTATCCAAATGTACTGATGTATTAATAAAACATTTCTTCCTTACAAAGATATTAAAAAAGTTGGATGGCATCACTGACTCAATGGACTTGAGTTTGAACAAGCTCTGGGAGATAGTGAAAGGCAGGGACCCCTGGCATGCTGCAGTTCACAGGGTGGCACATGTCCGTTCACGGACACGACTGAGCAATTGAACAACAATAACAAGTGGGATGACCCAGAGGGATGGGATGGGATGGGATGGGATGGGGAGGGAGGTGGGAGAGGGTTTTTTTTTTAGTTTAAAGTAATAAAGCTAATTTTTAAAAAAAGTGGGAAGAAACGTACAACTGAAATCAAGAAAAAAAGGCATTTGGTCAATTTGGCTGGAATGGCAAATTTCCAGAAGGTAGAACTGATAAAAAGAAAAGTCTAAAAAAGTAAGTAGAAGCCAGATCATGGAGAGTCTTGAATGTCAAGGGACATCTAAAATCTGCCTATTTGACTCTTGCATAGAATTCTCTTCCCGATCTTTCTTTTCTTCTTATCACAAGCTGTTAGAATTTAAGAAGAGACCAGGTAACGAATCTAGAAGCATAAACATCTATATTCTGTAGCCCTTATTCAAGTGTCTTTAGAGCTATTGGTCCCTTTTGGCAGGCTCTTCCATTACAGACAGAGCTTCCCTGCTGGCTCAGATGGTAAAGAATCTGCCTGCCGTGCAGGAGTCCCAAGTTCTATCCCTGGGTATGGAAGGTCTCCTGAAGAAGGGAATGGCTCCCCACTCTTGCCTAGAGAATTCTATGAACAGAGTACCCTGGTGGGCTAGAGTCCATGGGGTTGCAAAGAGATGTACACGACTGAGCATCTAACACTTTCACTTTCCATTACAGGTTGGTCTTTTTTTTTCCCCCAAAAGAGACATAAACATTCCATATTAGTTTACTCACGTGGCCCAGCATTGTGCTGGACACCAAGATGTCAATGGTGAATAAGACAGTCTCAACCTCGTGCTCATGACCTAGTTACTAAAATTTCCAGTGCCTTTCCCCACTTTTGAGACACCATCAGTGTCAAATTTTGCTGGCCTGTTAACATCAAAAGTTATCAGTCACCTCAACATCACATTCTGCTGCTTGGCATAGTTTCTCATTTGTGGTTATGATTTCCTGTTTGCTTGCTGAACTCTGATTTCTTGAAATCCCCCTGTCCTTTCTTAACACCTAGGTGATTTTCCTACTGAGTGTTATTTAAAGCAAAGCTATTTACAAATGAACTTTATTTTTTTTTTTTTTTACAGCATTTCTGTAATTATTTCATAAAAGAAAAAATATATTGCTTTTTGGATTTCCCTGATATTGCTGAGGACAACTATGAGGAAAATGATGATGAAGCATAGGTGGACTTAGAAACATGCCAAATATTTCCTAAGAAAATGCTTATAACAATAAACACAAATGGAGAAAAGTTCTATTTGAGTTTTAGAATTAGTCATGAAACTCAGTATACATGTTTAGAATTTTTCATTATCTTGAGGAACAGACCCCTTTACTGTTCAGAAATATTCCTCTTTATCTCTGATAATATCCTTTCTTCTGGAATCTACCTTGTCTGATGTTAATATAGCCATTCTAGCAGCCTTCAGAATGGTTCCCAACGATCCCCACCTCATAGTACACACCCCATGTGTAGTCATTTCTCATATGGGACCAAAATTGGTCTGTGTAACTAATAAACTTGGCAAAGGGAAGTTATTTTACTTCTGAGATTAGATGATAAAAAATTGTGACTTCTGTCTTGGGCCCTGTCTCTTTCTGGGATCACTTCCTCTGGGTCATGAGCAGCCCTATGGAGAGTCCAAGTGGCAAGGAGATGAAGCCTCCTGCCAAGCACCAGGTACGTGGGCCTGGATGCAGAGCAGATCCTGCACACCCAGCCAAGCCTGGCAGCTAGACTGTGTGAGACCCTGAACAAGAACGCCCATCTGAACAACCCCGGAATCCTGATGCACAGAAGTGATGAGATAGTCAATGTCTGTTGCTTTAAACTACTACATCTGAAGTAATTTGTGATATAGCAATGAATAACTTCTACATCTTCTAACTTTCTTTAGGGTGATATTTTCACAGTGTTTCAAGGGTCCCAAGGCACCCCAGTTTCAGTGACTGGTTAGAAGTACTCACAAGACTCAGAGAAGGTTATATACATACTTAAAGTTTATTATGGCAGGAAACACAGAGTAAAGCAGCATGTATGTGCTCAGTCCTGTCCAACACTTTGCAACCCCATGGACTGTAGCCCACAAGGCTCCTCTGTCCATGGGATTTCCCAGGTAAGAATACTGGAGTGGGTTGCCATTTCCTTCTCCAAAGAACCTTCCTGACCCAGGGATGGAACCTGCGTCTCCTGTATCTCCTGCATTGGCTGGTGGATTCTTTACCACTGAGCCACCTGGGAAGCCCAGAATAAAGCAGCAGAAAAGATATTTTCATTGGGTAGAGTCCTGAGAGCCTCAGTACAGGCTTCAGAGTCCTTCTTCAGAGGCCGCATAGAATGTGCTTTCTCTCTAGCAGAGAACTGTAGGAACATGTGTGAAATGTCTCTACCCAGTGAGTCTTGTTAGAGTCCTAGGCTCCAAGGCTTTTCTGTGCTGCCCACATAAGCATATCTTGCTATGCAACCAGCCATGGCAGCTGAAACCCAGGACCGCAGCAATGAAACCAGGTGCACCTCGTTCATCTTGATATCTACGCAGAGCAACTTGACAGCTGATATGGCACAGCTCATTGCTCTAGGTGTACATAACCAAATCAACAATCTCTGACATCCAAGGGACATATTCCCAGTGGTTGTCCAAGGGTCATTCATGACTCCAGGTTCTCTTGGATGTATGCAAGGAATAAGCCACCAGACCTGCTCTGTTAACTCTTCCTTCACAAAAGGTGGCTAATACCATAACTGCCAATTATGTAGCTGAATGCGATTTCAGAAAATTCCAGCCCCCAGATTTCAAATCTTGCAGTTTAGGCCTCAAACACTGTGAAGCAGAAAGAAGCATTCTCTATGGCCTCTGTCAGAATTCCTGGCTCAGGGAAATGATAAGAAAGGATAAATGATCATGGTTTGAAGCCACGAAGTTTTGGGGGTAGTTTGTGATACAGCAATAAAAATATAATTCAGGGTAATATTTTCTTGTTTCTTACCACCTCAGCAATTCTTTTTGGATGAGTTTTGTGTTTGGGGGCACTGAATTTTGTTGTATTTCATAAAATAGTGCTAGATTTTGTTCACCGTTAGCTAAATTACCAGGAGTTTGTAGGATCCTTTCAAGGATTGCTAGGGTGGGTCCAGAGCAGTCTTTAGCTTGGGGCTAATTTGTCTCCACTATTAACATGACTATGTCAGGGATTGACAAACTGTTTTGGTAAAGGGATACATAGTAAATATTGTAGGCTCTGCAGGCCAAATATATTCTCTGTTGTATGTTTTTCTTCTTGTGTTTTTACAGTCCTTTAAAAATATAAAATCATTCTTGGTTTACAAGCTGTTCAAAAACCAGTCTGTGGGATGGACTTGGCCTGTGGGCTGTGTTTGCCACCCCTACCCTATCTGATGTTCTTTGCATGAAGAGGTCTTTCCACTCTGGCTGAAAGGAATATGAAGTATTTCCAGCTGGACGTGAGTTCCAGAAACTTCATCCTCAGGATTCTTCCCCAGCCCTGGGTGGTTTCTTCTCATGCATGTGTAGATTAGTACTTGGCCAAAGACTTGAAGGGACCTTTCTTCAAATTTCAGTGTAGCTCCCTCTTCTCTGTCACTCTTCTAGAAATCCTAGCTATCGTGGCCTCTCTGAACTCCAGTCTTCCTCTCTTCCACTCAGCTAGACTGCAGGCTGTGTGTGGGTTCCCTTTCCTGTGCCACAGCCTGGAAACGGCCTCTAAGAAATAAGCTGATTTAGTCGCAGGAGTCACCTTTCTTTGTTTCACTCCTTTCAGGGATCACAGTCCGGTGCTGTTTCTCTTTCAATATTTTCAGAACCATTGTTTCATATGTTTTGTTTTGTGTCCCACTTATTTCAGATGAGAGTTTAAATTTATCCCTTTATTCTTTCTTGAAAAGGATATTTATTCTTGAATTAACTTATTATCAATGGTAATGCTTTTATCTCCTTACATATATTTAGTCCCAAATGTTGGTTTTGACTTATATTGAACATACATTTCTAGAATAATTTTTTTAGTTCTATTTAATATCTTAATTGTTAAATACTGAACAACATCCTCACGCACATAGATCATCATATGTGCCTGCGCGTTAAGTCGCTTCAGTCCTGTCTGACTCTGTGCGACCCTATGGACTGTAGCCTGCCAAACTCCTCTGTCTGTGAGATTCTCCAGGCAAGAATACTGGAGTGGGTTGCCTTTTCCTTCTTCAGAGGATCTTCCCAACCCAGGCATCGAACCCACATCTCTTATGTCTCCCGCATTGGCGGGTGGGTTCTTTACCACTGGTGCCACGTGGGAAGCCTGATAGATCATCATAAGTGCCATTAATAAAAACTGTACTTCAGTGACCATAGGTTTCTAGTTGAGACAAATCTTAAATGATGGAATTGATCTTTGTCTAACTCTTTATAGAGTTTTCCTCTTCAATATCCTTAGTAATAAACATATACTTTCAAGGGACATACTCTCCTTTTTAAGATAGCTTGGTAAATACTTAGACATCAAATAATTATTGTCAAAAAATGTCCATTATATTGAGCTAAAATGTAATTCCTTATAATGTTGACTTTTTAGTTCTTGTTAAGTTTGTGTTTAATCTAGATTCAGAGGATCTTTTCTTAGAACTCCTTTTAATCTTTCTTGTGCATTATTGATTTAATCTTCAAACAGGTACTGTACGACGGCCTGTGCTGAGTTTTGGGTTGCAGGGGTTAAAGAAAAAAGGTCATGTCCAGGGCTCAGGCATGGTTCAGTTCGGTGGGGGAGTTACAGCACAATTAAAAGAACAAAGGGGCAGACATGAGTGTTTGCCTCGTTGCAAATTACAGTGTCATATGTGGCAGGATGTGACATGATGAGGGAAGTTAGGGAGGGCATTCTTTTTTTGCTGTTGTTTTAATATTTCTTTATTTGGCTGTGCTAGGTCTCAACTGAGGCATGTGGGATTTAGTTCCCTGACCAGGAATCGAATCCTGGCCCCTAGCATCAGGAGCACGTAGTCTTAGCCACTGGGAGTCTTAGCCACCAGGGAAGTCCCGGGGGGACATTCTTGTGGACATGTGAGTTGAGATCTGAAAGCAAAGTAGGAGATAATCAGTCAAAAGGGGTAAGAGTTTGCAGGAACAGGAAACAACCTGGCTTGGGGTCCTGGGGCACAAAGAGAGCAAGTGGTATTCAATCTAAATATAGGACTCTCAGATAACCCTCTTCAATACTCTACCTATTCAAATGTGCCTGTGCACAGCTGTGGACGATTCTTTGCAACCCCATGGACTGTAGTCCACCAGGATCCTCTGTCCGTGGAATTTTCCAGGCAAGAATACTGGACTGGGTTGCTATTTCCTCTTCCAGGGGATCTTCCTGACCCAGGGATCAAACCCACATCTCTTGCATCTCCTGCTTGGCAGGTAGATTCTTTACCACTAGCACCACTTGGGAATCCCTACTCATTCAAATGATTATACCCAGTCTCACAAATAGCACTATATTATGGAAAACATAATATGGATTTAGAAAAGGCAGAGGACCCAGATCTGCTGGATTGGCAACATCTGTTGGATCATAGAAAATGCAAGAGAATTCCGAAAAATCACCTACTTCTCCTTCATTGACTATACTAAAGCCTTTAACTGTGTGGATCACAACAAACTGGAAAATTCTTGAAAAGAGAATACCAGATCACCTTACCTGCCTCCTGACAAACCGATATGCAGGTCAAGAAGCAACACGTTTTCACTGAACATGGAACAACAGACTGGTTCAAACTTGGGAAAGGCTGTATATTGTCACCCTGCTTATTTAACTTCTATGCAGAGTACATCATGAGAATGCCAGGCTGGATGAAGCCCAAGCTGAAATCATGATTGCCAGGAGAAATATCAATAACCTCTGATATGCAGATGACACCACCCTTATGGCAGAAAGCAAAAAGAAACTAACGAGCCTCTTGATGAGGGTGAAAGAGGAGAGTGAAAAAACTGGCTTAAAGTTCAACATTCAGAAAATGAAGATCATGGCATCTGGTCCGATCACTTCATGGCAAATAGATGGGGAAACAGTGGAAACAGTGGCAGATTTTATTTTGGGGGGCTCAAAAATCACTGTGGATGGTGACTACAGCCATGAAATTAAAAGATGCTTGCTCCTTGGACGGAAAGCTATGACAAACCTAGACAGTGCATTGAAAAGCAGAGACATTACTTGCTCAACAAAGGTTCGTTTATAGTTAAAGCTATGGTTTTTCCAGTAGTCATGTATGGATGTGAGAGTTGTACCATAAAGAAGGCTGAGTACTGAAGAATTGATGCTTTTGGACTATGGTGCTGGAGAAGACTCTTTAGAGTCCCTTGGACTGCAAGGAGATTAAACCAGTCCATCCTAAAAGAAATTAATCCTGAATATTCATTGGAAGGACTGATGCTAGAGCTGAAACTCCAATACTTTGACCACCTGATACAAAGAGCCAATTCATTGGAAAAGACCCTGATGCTGGAAAAGATTGAGGGCAAGAGGAGAAGGGGTTAACAGGATGAGATGGTTGGATGGCATCACCGACTCAAAGGATATGAGTTTGAGCAAGCTCAGGGAGATAGTGAAGGACAGGGAAGCCTGGTGTGCTGCAGTTCATGAGGTCACAAAGAGTTGGACATAATTTAGTGACTGAACAGTAAATGGAAAACAGTTTTCTGATTTTTTGGGCATACTTATAATGAGGCAAATTTTACTCCAGTGTAAGGATTCAGAAGGTTCTTGTATTCACTTCAGCTTTTCTAGGGCCTAAAACATACATTTGAGGGGGGGGGGGGGCACTTTAAGTAAAAAAAATACTAATAATGGATACAATGGTAAGTACAGGACTTAGAAGAGGCCTTTGCAAATGAGAAGCTTTGACACTGATGCTTCATTAGTAAATAAATCTACCATCTGCCTTGAGGTATTTAAACAAAAGGTTCATGACCATTTATTGGTAATGTTACCATGGGGATTCTGATGTTGTGTATTTCAGACCACTTTCCTCCAAATGCAAAGATTGTGTGTTTACTCGGCTTAAGTTTGAGAATTGAATAGGTCAAAGTTTGACTGTAATCTTCACCCCAAGCTGGTTTATCAAATGAATTCTGTGATAATCAAACAATGATGTGGTGTTTGGGAAAGTGGGTAGACATGGGTGTGGCTGTTTATCTTTCTGGTTCTCAAAGGAATCCGAAAGTTAAATGTCTACCTTCAAGCCCTAGACGGTTGTTTTGTTCTAGCTCTCAAATCGCAAACCACAGAATCTGAGCTAAGAAAGGCTTCAGAATAACAGCCTGGGTTTGATTGCCCTACTAACCAACAAGTGTACACAGAGAACACGCCAGGGATGGCCCAGAGATAGCACCACCAGCCTCCACCCCCTGTACATGTCCCACACCCTGGTCAGTGGAGGCTTGAGAAGAGGAGAGGGATGGTCTAATGTGTGTCCATCATTCCTGCTACATATGTTGTCAGGAAAGAAGGAAGCACATTACAAATAAAACCTCACCCCACCACTCTTCAAATGAACAAAAACAAAAATCAGAACCCTTTTTTCGTCAGTTATGCTCTGAATCGTTATTATAAAGCAGGAATAAGACCAACAACAACAATGAAATAATAACAACAGCACTGAGATTGAGCCCTTCTGCATTCCCAGGGTAGTTGTCTGGGCAGATCATAAAGCTCTTAGCAAACTTTAATTAGAGCTCAGAAGTAGGTGAATTGCGTGGCTGAAGTTCCTGCCATTCTGGTCACCAGAGAAGTAAACTCAGGTGAGGCTAAGTGGTCAAGTTTTGGACACCTGGTCATGCTCATCTGTGATTGCTTTTCCAGTCTGTCAGGTTTTTTGGAATCTGACTTGTTAGCAGTGCTGCCCAGCCCTGCGCCCTTGCTTGTAGGTGCTTGGCGTCAGCACTTACGTGTTAGTAACGTCAGCTCGTTGCCCTGGGGCTCAGCCACACTGAGTCTGGACCTGTTTGCTTTTTTTTGAATTAAGTCTATAAGGGACATCTCTGAGCCCAGGAATAACCAGTCCTGAAGCCAAGTAGATTCTGTTTGAGCACCTGGCAGGCATGATGTACAAATAAGGACAGTGCTTTTCAATAGAAGATAAATGACTGCAACTGGCTCCAAGGTGGTTTAAGTTTTTTCTACTTTAATATTTAGGAACAGTTTTAAACCACATTTTCACAGAAACTGCTACCACTTCTAAGCAGATGGGGGAATTTTTAGGGCTGGCAAAGAAATAAAAAAATCCCCTTGAAGATATATGAAGACTTGGAACAACTGGTATTGTGTATCCCCTACCCACTCCGACTTCCGGGGTATCCCAGCTCTGGGCCTCAGAGGACAGAGCAGTTCTGTCTCAGGCAAAGTCTATGGTAAGTGGGTTGGCTCACCCTGGATTTAATTGTGAGCAAACTGATTGTGAGCAAACTGTCAGCAAACTAACTGATCAGCAATTTCCCAAACATCCACATTTTCTATTGACATTGCCGGTAACACATATGTTGATACACATCGCTTCAAATCTAGGTATTTTTTAATTGGTGCCAACAACTGGGAGAAAGGAGCATAATATCTTTCACTTCTCAGGCAAAGAGTGATTGCCTTTCATTTATCCTAAAGCAACACTTCTTAAATTCCAATGGTTTTCACTAGGTCAGGTATCCTGGGGTATGGTGAACCAGCCCCTGTGCACCCAGATTTCACATTCACAATTTCAAAAAATATATGCTATCAGACCATCTCACTCCCCTTTCCCTGGTCCCACCTGTCCTCATTTCTCAGTCATATCTTTGCCTTTAGATTTTCATTGTCTTTCTCTGGTCCTTTTCTCTTTCTTAAACTGAAATCAGAATTTCACACATTCATCCATCTTCCACAGTGTTTTTTGTCTGACAATACCTAACGATTTACCTTTATGCTTTTAAAATAATTTTTTCCCAGTTTATAAGTGGATTTTTTGTTTTTTTTTGTTTTGGAGGAGGTTGGTCTCAATTAGCTATTTGGACTAATATGTTTGTTTAGAAAAGAGGTGACAATAATTCCTGGTGCTTTTCTTAGATTTTAACTGATAGCTTGGAATTTATCTTCCTGTATGAGAAACGTTTTTTTTTCCCCTTTAAACTCTTTATTATTTTTGCATACATAGAAGTTCATGGGCTTCTATGTATGCAAAATACATGGAAGAATTTGGCAGAGTATGCATAGGAGTTCATTGTGCTTCCCTGATGGCTCAGCTGGTAAAGAATTTACTTGCAGTGCAGGGGACCTGGGTTCAGTCCCTGCGTCGGGAAGATCCCTGGAGAAGGGAATGGCAACCCACTCCAGTATTCTTGCCTGGAGAATTCCACGGACAGAAGAGCCTGGTGGGCTATAGTCTATGGGGTCACAAAGATTCGGACACTACTGAATAACACACACACATAGAAGTTCATTTCTCTTTCTGCTTGCAGTGTCCAGTTATGTTTTCCTTACTGCTTGAGTTGACGCTGCACTACCCGGACAATCAGTGTTAGCAAAAACTTACCAACAGTGTAAAGAGCTGTCCGGAGACATGGGCTCAGCAGGGAGTGCCTTCAGGAGAGCCCTGGCTGCTCTCCATGCCAGGGGTACTATCAGGACTCTACACCACAGGGCCAGAAGCTGCTTGGTTACTGTGTTAGTTTGCTAGGGCTGCCATACAAAGTACCGTTGACTGGATGGCTTCACCAACAGAAATTTATTTTCCAAAAATTCTCAACCTTGATCAAGCTGTCAGCAGGGTCAGTTTACTTTGAGGCCTCTTTCTTTAGCTAATCTATAGCCCTCCTCTCCCTGTGTGTGTCTGTGTCCTAATCTCTTTTTGTGAAAATGAAAGTTGCTTAGTCGTGTTCAACTCTTTGTGACCTGGTGGACTATGCAGTCCAGGGAATTTTCCAGACCAGCATACTGGAGTGGGTAGCCTTTCCCTTCTCTAGGGGATCTTCCCAAGCTAGGGATAGACCCAGGTCTCCCACATCGCAGGTGGATTCTTTACCGGCTGATCTAGAGGGAGGGGACGTATGTATACCTATGGCTGATTCATGTTGAGTTTTGACAGAAAACAACAAAATTCTGTAAAGCAATTATCTTTTAATTAAAAATAAATAAAAATTTTAGAAAGACACTGGTCATTGCATTAGGCCCCACTCTAATGCCTCATTTTAATTTAATTATCTCTTTAAAGACTCTGTTTCGAAACACAATCATATTCTGAGGTACTGAAATATAAATTATGAAATATAAATTTGGAAAGAGATATAATTCAGACCATAACAGTGCATTAACGATGCCTCGCATAGATGCCATATTTCCAGCAACAACAATTGGTTCTAAAACATAGTCTCCAAACCTCAAAGTCTGTGCAAAAGTCAGATTATGGAGCCCCATTAGTCTCAGGTGTTGTAGGCTCCTCTCACACCTTACAGACTTTTCATGACATATGTAAAGAAAGTGTTTATCTGATTCCCCAAACTGCAGCAGTCCAGAGGGTAGAGGAACCACCAACCAGAAGAAAGCCCCACCCTCACCATGAGAGGCAGATGTGTCAACCATAGCAGGAAGTGACTTCAGCATTGAAAGGGTAGCAGCAGAACCTTGAGAGGCAAAACTCTTGTCACTTGCCATGTAGTACCATGAAAGCAGATAATCACAATATTCCTGAATTGTCAAGAGTAGGCAATGTTAATTTTAAAAGCCTGTAGTAGAGGCTGTGGAAGTTTTCTCATAAAATACAGTGAAAATTGTTTGGGCATTTGAAGGACATAAACTTCAGTTGTTAAAGTAATTCACCTATGCAAAATAAAAATTTCCTAGTTCTACTAGATAAATACTTCTTTCTACAGAAAAGGTCCTGCTTGGAATCCATGAAGATTTTTCTATAATCCTGAACACGACATGAAAAAAGGGCTTTCCTGTCCCAGTGGTCCTTAATATTTAGGTCCTTCACTTCCTAGTGAGGCTTCACTTCCCAGTAAGGCAGTCAGTGACATTAGCTAACAGTTTTCAATGAAGATGTTATCAGACAACTTTTAATTTAAGCCATCTCCCTGTAGTGTGCAGTGAATCAATATTTTAATAACTTCTATAATGTTTTTATGAATACTCTAATTTTGTGACATTGTAAGATGCTTAGTGGAAACATATAAAATATACTACTATGGGCTTCCCTTGTGGCTCAGACAATGAATAATCTGCCTGCAATGCAGGAGACCTGGGTTCAATCCCTGGGTTGGGAAGATCCCCTGGAGAAGGGAATGGCTACCCACTCCAGCATTCTTGCCTGGAGAATTCCATGGATAGAGGAGCCTGGTGGGCTACAGTCCATGGGGTCACAAGGAGTTGGACATGACTGAGTGACTAAGCACACATGTACACACAATTTTGATAAACTTGTTTTGATATTTCTTCATGTTTTGGTATACCAGGAGCCTCAAAGCTGGGAGCAATCCAGATATTCTCTGCTCTAAGGGCCTGCATTGGAACGTGGGGTGTGCTCGACCTCACCCTCCTCTGAATCATCTCCAGTTTACATTTTGTGTTTCTGACCACCTCCTGTCTCATATCATAGTTATTTATAAAACTGTTTTATCCATCTTACAAGATGTGAGCTTAATTTCTAACAGCCATTCCCCCACCTCCACCCCATGGTAAAAGTACCTAGTCTTTGTTTTTCACTTGGTAAACTATTTGAATCTTTTGTAGTGTTTGTTGCAGATACCTTCCAAAGCAACGCTCAGTCCCCTCCCTGAGCTCAAAGGAATATCACCCAGAATGTTTTACTAGAGAGTTAGTGTAGCTTGCCACAGTGGTGTGCTGGTAAATGTTTACCAAGAGGCTCTGAGGTAGGTGGTGAGAGGGAAGGCCTGATTCCTAGTGTTTACTGGGTCTAGACCTCACTGACGGTATAGCTGAGAAATGTACAAAACTGGCTCTTTCTGGCCAATTGGACTTCAGAAAGTTCTAGCACCTCTCTGGCCCACACTTTAGGGACAGTGAGAAATGCTATTCTGTAAGGAATGGATAAGCCCACTGAATCCTTTCTTCACCCACAGAAGGCAAACCTGTGGTATATATTCATATGATTGTCTCGCTTTCCATATGTCTCACACTGATATGTTGACTCCTCTCTCACCTTCCCAACCAACTGCACAAGATCTTGACAAACACTGAGAAGATTTTAAAGTCATGAGCAATGAGTCATAAAATAGATCCACTCAGAGGTTTTTTAAGGGTCACTAATATGAAGGCAGTTCACAACTCTCAGAATTAGTAATGTGTGCATACAGACTGATTTTGGGGTTATAGTTATTAATTCTCCAAATTAATTTTTCAAGTATTTGTTCAACTTCCTAGCCCCCTTTGCATGTAAACACATGCACTTCTTAGATAAACGCTAAATATGTCTGTGATTCAGCAATTTGTATCAATGAGAGGCAATATCACTCCTTTTCCATTCAACCGCCTCTGCCCTACTTCCATACACCAGAGTGAGCAGATTTCAAATTTCTTTAATCAGGGATTTGGGGCTTTACTCTTCTATCAATATAATGTTTGTTCTTATATTTGGACAGGTAGTCAGAATATTTAAGTTAAATTAACTCTCATTTTGGGCTTCCGTGGTGGCTCAGGGGTAAAGAACCCACCTGTCCATACAGGAGATGTGGGTTTGCTCCCTGGGTTGGGAAGATCCCCTGCAGGAGGGCATGGTGACCCACTCCAGTATTCTTGCCTGGAGAACCCTATAGACAGAGGAGCCTGGTGGGCTACAGTCAGCGGGGTCTCAAAGAGTCAGACATAACTTAGCTGCTGAAAAACAACAACTCTCATTTTATGTAGTATATGAGAAATACCCTTTTTTCCACTCTACAGGTACTCATAAATGTTCATTAATTCTTATATGAACAAGCTGAGATTATTTCTAATCTAAAGGAAACTTTCCATTCTTAGAAGAACTAGTTTTCCCACCCGAGCCAATAAAGGTTGGACAAAAGTATCTACCCTTACTCTACTCCTCCTTTGTTAAAATAAAGGCATTTAGTTGTCTATCTCCCACAGCCAGACTCTTTCTTAAACGTCCAAGTCTCAAAAACATTGGCAAGTTATAACTGAAATCTTATGCTTAGCTATGCTGGTTTCTGGGACTTGAATGGTAAGAAAGTTCTGAGTCTTAAGAACAAACTCACTAAAAAGACTATAGTGAAAAAGACAGACAATAACAACTATTAGTGAGGATGTCGGGAGATCGGGTGCCTTATATATTGCAGATAAGAATGTGAAATGGTTAAGCCACTTTGGAAAATAGTTTGGCAGTTTCTAAAAAGTTAACCATAAACTTGCCATATGACACAGCAATTCCAGTCCTAGGTATTTACCCAAGAGAATTGAAAATGCCTGTCTATATGATAACATGTATGGGAATATTCATAGTAGGTTATTCATAATATAGCGCTACACTGAAAAAGATCCAGATGCCTATCAACGGGTAAATGAAAAAAACCAAAATGTAGTATATCCATACAGTGAAATACTCTGCAATGATAAAAAGTAAAGAAGTACTGATACATGCTGCAAGGTTGAGGGGCCTCCCAGGTGGCACTAGTTGTAAAGAACCCACCTGCCAATGCAGGGGATACAAGAGATGCAGGTTCTATCCCTGGGTTGGGAAGATCCCCTGAAGAAGGGAAATGGCAACCCTCTCCAGTATTCTTGCCTGGAAAATTCGATGGATACGGGAGCTTGGTGGACTATATTCCATAGGGGCTGCAAAGAGTGGGACTCTGAGTGACTGAACATACAACACAGAAGGTTGAAAAGCCTCAGTAATGGTAACACTATGCTAAGTGAAAACAAACAAACAAAAAACCTATATATGGAATGATTCCATTTATGTGAATTTTTTTGTAAAGGCCTATCAACGAGAGACAGAAAGCAGAGTGGTGGTTGTTTGGGGGCAGGGACTAGGAACAAATGGACAAAGGGTCTTTCTGGGGTGGCAGAAAGTTTGCACATTTTGCACTACTGTAAATGTAGTAAAAATCATTAAATTTTATGCCTAAAAATGAGTGAATTTTATGGTGTGTGAATTATAATTCAATGAAAATTTAAAAAACCCAACACAACAAATAAAGGCCTTTGTTAATTCCACTTGGCCATTGATTTTCCTTGCCTGATGACAAATCCCAACATGGCTACGAGTCACCTTGTCACATCTTTTTCTTAGTAGATGAGGAGAGTGGTAAATATGTTCCTAGAGGAGGCCGTGGTTAGATCAGGCCCAGAAAACCCACAGATGCACTGGCAGATTTCCCTCCCCCCTCCCCCACTGATCATGTTGTCTGCTGGCCCTGGGAGGGAATGAGGTTCTGTTGAGGAATGTGTGTCCCTGCTGTCATCTGCATACTGGGGGAGCTGTACTGGATGTAGGGTATTGTAGTATCTTGATCCCAGGAGACAAAGATAGTTCTTGGGATGGTTTCTTTTACCACCAACCTCTTTCTTACCAAATGTCCTCTCTTTGGGACATAGCAGAATAGGAAGTTCACAGGGAAACTTCTGGTTTTAACTTGGGCTTTTGCTGTTGCCAGTGATGAATATCCTGGAGCTTGTTCCAGAACAGCCATATGTAAGATGGCAGTTCCCATAAAGGGACTGGCCAGGAGTTGGGAGAGCATGAACTTTGGCAAGGAGTCTGTGATATTATTCCAGGCCCAGGGGGAAAACAATACGTTACTTTTTGTCCGTAAAACTAGCAAACTGGAAAATTAGGAAGTGCATACTGTTTTAATTTGGAGTTCTTAGAAAATAATGGACTTGAGAGTATAGTCTGGGTGACTTAATTTGCTTCCAGAAATACCTCTAAGGAATGTTTCACACTGGTGGTCTGGTTCCTCTGCCCTGTGGCCCCACCTACCTTTTCATCTTCATGTTCTTTTATTTTCTTGTATGTAAATGATTTTTAAGGTGTAGTCACCCTTTTAAAAAAAACTTTAAAATTATTTTGTTATGCTAAAAAAAACTTAACATGAGTTCTACTTTCCTGACAAGTTTTAAGGACGCAAAATACAGTATTGTTAACTATTGGCTGATGTTGTACAGCAGATTGCTAGAACGTTTTCTTTTTGTACAACTGAAATCTTTATAACCATTGAATAGTAACTCCTCATTTCTCCCTCCCCCAAGATCCTGGCAACAACCATTCTATTTTATTTCTGTGAACTTACTATTCTATGTACCTCATGTAAGTGGCAACATTGAGTATTTATCCATCTGTGTCAGGGATATACCACTTAGCATAATTCCTACCAGGTTCATCCATGTTGCCATGCATAAAAATAGCAGGAATTCCTTCTCATTTAAACCTAAATAATATTACATCATAGGTTTATACCACATTTTCTTTATCCATTCATCTGTCACCTGGACATATAAGTTTTTTCTATAACTTGGCTATTTTGAGTAACATAACACTGCAGTAAACATGGGAGGGCAGAAACCTCTCTGAAAGCCTGATTTCAATTATTTTGGAGAAATACTCAGTACTGGGGTTGCTGGACTATACAGTAGTTCTATTTTTAATTTTTTGAGGAATATTCATATTGTTTTTTATGACAGCTGCATAATTATACATTCCCACCATCAGTGCACACGTGTTCTCTTCTCCACATCCTCACCAACAGTTAACTTTTGTTTTCTTGATAATGGCCATCTTAACAGGTGTGAGGTGAAACCTCACTGTGGTTTGGATTTGCATACCTCTGATGATTTGTACTTACCCTTCTATTACTAGTGCTTGGCAATGCCTGCAACACAGCAGATGTTCAATAAATATTTGTCCAAGAAGTGAATTATTTAAAAGTAAAGTCATACTCAGTACATGCACAAATGGAGATTCAACCGGGGGGTGGAGGGTGAGGGGGCCGTAAGTAGTGTCTATGACACAACAGCAAAAAGTCTCCAGGCTGACTGGGGTTCCTTCTGGTTTCATATTAGAAGGCTACCCAAAACAGCTGGGGCCTGAGGACTTGAAAATTTCACCACAATGGAAAGAGATGAGTATTTTTAGAAGGAGCAAAATTTACATGTTTTGCACAATCTTTTAAAAATCATTATCTTAAATATTTACATTTTCTGAATGTTTGTGCTCTGGAGCAAACCCCAGAAATTTATTTTTTTTTCAATCTCTCCTATCCTTCAAGACTTGCCTTAAAGCATCTATCTCCACAGATGCTTTTCCTGAATCTTTCAAAAAATTTTTTCAACAAATATTTGTGTCCTACCTTCCTTTGAACCCCCATATCCTTTGCAACACTCTTCTTGCCCACTCACTCTCCCTACCTCTGTCTCTTGTGACAGTTCTCAGTTCTTATCTAATTCTTCCCTCTTGAAGACAAGCTCTGTCGTGACAGCAGCAGCTCTTTGTGTCCCATACATAAACTCTAAGGTACTAAACATTTGTTTGATTGGACTGATTAATCATTTGGTTGGTATCAGATTATTTTCTTAGGCAAGGGATACAGCTCTGAAGACGTGGCTTATAGACCCCACATACTTTAAAATATTAATAGCTCATCTTCTAGAAACTGATGTCTATACACAGGTGTTATGATCCAATTTTTAAATAGAAAAACATTTTTTTCCCCTAAAAACATTTACCAACTTGAAGGTATAAAGAAAATACTTTCAGTTGCTCAAGTTTATCAAAACAATGCCTAATTTCATGAAGGAAGGAAGAACTGGGGTGAAATTCCATTGCTATGTGTGATTGTTGCTATGAAAATACATAATCAATATTTCACACTTCAGTTCAGTTCAGTCGCTCAGTTGTGTCTGACTCCTTGCGACCCGATGAATCACAGCACGCCAGGCCTCCCTCCCTGTCCATCACCAACTCCCGGAGTTCACTCAGACTCATGTCCATTGAGTCGATGATGCCATCCAGCCATCTCATCCTGGGTCGTCCCCTTCTCCTCCTGCCCCCAATCCCTCCCAGCATCAGAGTCTTTTCCAATGAGTCATCTCTTTTCACACTAGTAAACAGTAATTATGAAATGTTTTCCCCTGTGTGGATATGCCCCTAATTGATATTTTTTTATATGGACAGTTCAGTTCAGTCACTCAGTCGTGTCCTACTCTTTGCAACCCCATGAACTGCAGCACACCAGGCCTCCCTGTCCATCACCAACTCCCAGAGTCTATCCAAACCCATGTCCGTCAAGTCGGTGATGCCATCCAACCATCTCATGCTCTGTTGTCCCCTTCTCATCCTGCCCTCAATCTTTCCCAGCATCAGGGTCTTTTCAAATGAGTCAGCTCTTTGCATCAGGTGGCCAAAGTATTGGAGTTTCAGCTTCAACATCAGTCCTTCCAAAGAAATCCCATGGCTGATCTCCTTTAGAATGGACTGATTGGATCTTCTTGCAGTCCAAGGGACTCTCAAGAGTCTTCTGCAATACCACAGTTCAAAAGCATCAATTCTTTGGCGCTCAGCTTTCTTTATAGTCCAACTCTCACATCCATACATGACCACTGGAAAAACCATAGCCTTGACTAGACGGATCTTTGTTGGCAAAGTAATGTCTCTGCTTTTTAATATCCTGTCTAGGTTGGTCATAACTTTCCTTCCAAGGAGTAAGCATCTTTTAATTTCATGGCTGCAGTCACCATCTGCAGTGATTTTGGAGCCCCCAAAAATAAAGTCTGACACTGTCTCCACTGTTCCCCCATCTATTTGCCATGAAGTGATGGGACCGGATGCCATGAGCTTCGTTTTCTGAATGTTGAGCTTTAAGCCAACTTTTTCACTCTCCTCTTGCACTTTCATCAAGAGGCTCTTTAGCTCTTCTTCACTTTCTGCCATAAGGGTGGTGTCATCTGCATATATGAGGTTATTGATATTTCTCCCAGCTATCTTGATTCCAGCCTGTGCTTCCTCTAGCCCAGCATTTCTCATGATGTACTCTGCATATAAGTTAAATAAGCAGGGTGACAATATACAGCCTTGACATACTCCTTTTCCTATTTGGAACCAGTCTGTTGTTTCATATCCAGTTCTAACTGTTGCTTCCTGACCTGCATACCGGTTTCTCAAGAGGCAGGTCAGGTGGTCTGGTATTCCCATCTCTTTCAGAATTTTCCACAGTTTATTGTGATCCACACAGTCAAAGGCTTTGGCACAGTCAATAAAGCAGAAATAGATGTTTTTCTTGCTTTTTCAATGATCCAGCGGAAGTTGGCAATTTGGACAAGGCAAGCTTTAAAAAAGAAATCAGTTTAGACTTTTGGAGCTGCATAATATCTGTAAATATTTCTAATGTACAGCATTTCTGATATCTTTCCCATTCTCTTATTAGCATGGGCATTTCTAGAAAGACCTCAATTTTTCTTTCTGTCTCTGTGGCATGAAGGAAGCCATATTAATTGGGTGATATTTATGTGAGCTGGATTCTAGCTTTGACTTTGGCAATGAATAACTGAGTAATCTGGAAAAAGTCTCTTGGGATCTCAACGTTCTTATCTGAATCTGAATTATGAGGGAAGTGGACATCAGGATTTGCCATCTGTAGCTTAGGATTTCCTGTCCCCTCAACACTGAGGGTCTTTAGTTCACTTCTTTTTCTCCCCCATCCTGCTGCACCCAATCACTGTCCAAAGAACCAGATTCATGGGTCAGGAGGCTGAGTGACAGATGACCTGTCCAGGATAGAAATGCTATGTTGACACCCTTGGGATAGATATGTGGTGAGGTGGGATGACGTGACTAAGCCTAAGCATAGACAGGACAAAGGCTGGAGAAGAACTTGTAGTAAGAATGGATCCTGCACGTGTAGCATCTTGCGGAAGAGAAGACAAGGGGTGAGGACAGAGGGCACCAGCTGGGCTGGGAGACCTGTTCTCAGGTGGACTACACTCCAAGTCCTCAGGTTGTCACCAGGAAGCCTGGGTCCTTAAACAGTACCCTCTCCCTTCCAATCCCCATAAACTCCTGGACAGACTTCTAGCAGCCTCATTAAGGGCCAATTCTGGTTTAAAACCTTCTTCGTTATAAGATAAGTACGTCATAATACCAAGCGAAGATAAGATATCGAGCCAAAGGGCATGAGAACATTGTGAGTCTAAAGTGAGACCAGGACTTCTCTCCATTGGCTCACAGGGGAAGGTCCTATGAATAAAGGAAGCCTGTGGGATCTTCTTTCTCTTTCCCAGTTGGATCTCACATAAGCCCACCAGTGCCGCATTGGACTCAGCCTCCTTGAAGGTTTACCTCTGCTCCTGGGCTCCATGCTTCCCAGTGTTCTCATTTTTCTTCAGGATTGTAGTCTATGAGTCCCTCCTCTGGCCAGGGCTGGACCTCAGGAATGCAGGGCTAAATGCTTCCATTCCTCTCTTTGCTGCTGCTACTGCTGCTAAGTCGCTTCAGTCGTGTCTGACTCTGTGTGACCCCAGAGATGGCAGCCCACCAGGCTCCCCCGTCCCTGGGATTCTGCAGGCAAGAACACTGGAGTTGGCTTGCCATTTCCTTCTCCAATGCGTCAAAGTGAAAAGTGAAAGGGAAGTCGCTCAGTCGTGTCCGACTCTTAGTGACCCCATGGACTGCAGCCCACCAGGCTCCTCTGTCCATCGGATTTTCCAGGCAAGGGTACTGGAGTGGGGTGCCATTGCCTTCTCCGATTTCTCTCTTTAAGCCTATCTGAAACCTTTTAAACTGGTGGAGGAGTTCTAAGGAGGACACAAACAGGAGTCACAGCTTGTGTTACTTTCTAATTTTGCTTGAGATGGCTGAGCCTCCCAACAAAGAGACATTTTTAAACAGATTAAAGTAAAGAAGCCAGCAAACAAACAGTGCAGGCAGCATTTGGTGTCATGGAGCGCCTCATGTACTTTAAGGAAACATGCTGCTCTCCATTTCTTCTTAAACCCTTCTGCCATGAGTCATGCCTTTCTACCTTGGCTGATAGTTGTGAGTCGTGCCTTTCTGCCTTGGCTGATAATTGTGACTTTTGACTTGTATATCATGTCTGCCTGTCTTGTCTAGGATTTAATTTATTTTGAAACTTTCCTGACAGGACAGGTATACTAATGTTTCCTGAAAGCATTCATTACTTCAGTCCTCCCCATAATTAAGCTTTTTAAAATATTTTTTCTTTTAGAGAAGACTGTATATAGAGTTTAATATCTCAAATGACTATTAAAGAAATCTAACTGCTTTGCCCTCTCTGCCTTTCAATCCAGATTCTACAGGACATTGTTTTATTTAGAGTTAGGGTATGCATGGATATGAACTTGGGCAAACTTTGGAAGATGGTGAGGGACAGGGAAGCCTGACGTGCTGAAGTCCATGAGGTTGCAGAGTCGGACACAACTGAGTGACTGATCAACAACAGGGTGTTGAAAATCTTAACTCCTTCATCACTTTATCTTCAGTTTGGAAAATCTGCAGAAAAATTTCTCCTGGATCTAAGGGCAAGAAACCTTTTGCTTCTTCTCTTTAATCAGTACATGTTCATAGATAGTCTTGTGATTCTTATAATAATCATGTTTATTTTTACTTTGGCACATTTCTACTATAGTAATTGTGCAAAATGCTATAGCATGTCTCCTGTATACTAATTTTCATATTGGGTCTCATCATTACCCAACTTTCTGTGGTTGGTATTGATTTTTTTCTTAATTCTGGAAGAAGATTTCTCTCCAATCTGTTTATATTTCAAACTATTTTTAAACTTTTTATTTTGAGCAAATTTTAGGTTTATAAAAAACCTGCAAACATAGAACAGAGAGGTCCTATGTACTTTTAACCCATCTCCTCTTACTTTTAATTTTGTTCTGTTGTATGTATTTGTAGAAGTCACTGACAATTCCTTTTCAAGCAGACCCACATGTGTGTCACTAGTTTGGCCATCTGAAACCCTGAGCCTCTGGTCAAACAGGTTGGAAATGACTTATGCATACATCTCTGGCAGCTCTGACATAGGAAGGATGCCTAGCTTAAAAATGAACTACCAGTTCAGTTCAGTTCAGTTCAGTTCAGTCGCTCAGTCGTGTCCGACTCTTTGCGACCCCATGAATTGCAGCACGCCAGACCTCCCTGTCCATCGCCATCTCCCGGAGCTCACTCAGACTCACGTCCATCGAGTCGGTGATGCCATCCAGCCATCTCATCCTTGGTCATCCCCTTCTCCTCCTGCTCCCAATCCCTCCCAGCATCAGAGTCTTTTCCAGTGAGTCAACTCTTCGCATGAGGTGGCCAAAGTATTGGAGCTTCAGCTTTAGCATCATTCCTTCCAAAGAAATCCCAGGGCTGATCTCCTTCAGAATGGACTGGTTGGATCTCCTTGCAATCCAAGGGACTCTCAAGAGTCTTCTCCAACACCACACTTCAAAAGCATCAATACCTTCTAATAATTTGCTAAAAAGTGACTTGACCACAAGGAAATAGGAACTAAAGAATATGATTCAGAAAACTGGCCATTAGGACTATCAGTTTAAAATTCTGTATTTGTAGAAACTGAATTTTTACAATGTTCGTAATCAGTATTAATCATAGGTGGTTTCATGTCTATATAACTGTCTATAAGCATTTGCATCCACTTACCATACTTTCCCTGTACTATTTGGACTTAAAATAATTCATAACTAGTTTTTCATCAATAGAGCATTAGTAATTTTTCCAGCGATCTAGCAATTTGTGGCCTTATAATAGGTTATATTAGAGGTTATGAAACAGCATGAACCTACTTTTAAGAAGTAGATGTTTGTGCGTGTGTGTGTGTGTATGTGTTGGAAGGAAATAACTCAAGATTTCAAAGTTTCTACTAGATAGACTGAATTTATGTGTTCATAATATCTCTTTTTGCATGTCTATATTTTCTAACTCTTTTCGTATTGAGTAACTTTGGTTTTATACCAAAAGAAAGCTAATAAAAAACTTTAATAAAGCATGGAAGAAAACATAAAATTCTGTTTTAATGAATTCCCCTAGAAAAGGATATTAAATTGTTTTAACCAATCTACTTTTGTCAGCCATTTAGGCTATTCCACTGTTGTTGAATAATTCTTTTTTTCAACTTTTCAGTATGGTAGGAAACAAAGAGCATAAATAATTGGCAACAAGAGCAATACCCAAAGAAACCATTTTAACAACCAGACTGTATGCTATGATTTTACTAAAATCTGAAATTACACTGGAATTTTACCATAAAAAACATTTTATCTTTCCAGATGTTGACTTTCCAGGCAATTGTCACAAAGCTAAACTGAATGAAGACATCTAGTGGCTATTGTCCCCATGTTCATAGCACTTTGCCTTTTGTACACATTGGAATTTGGAAAGGGGAGTCAGAGACAGGCTTAGGAATCAGTCTCCTGGATGGTTGGTAACCAAAGGTGACTTGGAGAAGAGAATCACGAGTTTAAGTTTTTCATAAGAACTCTTTATTTATTTATTTATTTTTGGTGCCACATCACCATTCTTAAGACCATGCACAGTCTGAGGCTGTGATTTCAGGGATTTTTTTGTTTTGTTTTGCCTCTAGTATCCCCACTAGTATCTACTTGTTCTAGGATAGTTTTACAGCATTTATTTTAAAATAAAAATACAGGAATTTCCCTGGCTGTTGAGTGGTTAAGCCTCCATGCTTCCACTGCAGGGAGCTTGGGTTTGATTCCTAGCTAGCGAACTAAGATACCATGTGCCAAACAATGTGATCAAAAAATTAAAAATTAAAAAAAAAGTCTGCATAGACCAAGCAAATCTGTGGATTGGAAAACAGCCCTAAAATCTATGGGTTTCCTCCTAACTATGCAGCTAACTTCCTGAGAGCACTGTGATAAATCATTGATGACTTTGCTCCTTAGTTTCCCCATCCATCTGTTCATCCATCCTTCTGACAGATAATCATTAAGCACCATGACCCTGTGGAAAGAAAAATCAGTAGAACCTGATTCCCTTGTCAAGATACTTGGAATTTAGGGGAAAAGACAAGCAAAAAATCAAAGATTATAATTCAGTGTGGCGAGTGTGATATAGAAAGTGTGCAAAGAGTGCTAAAAGAGCAATGAGAAAGAACATCAAGTCACACTTGAAGATGTAGAGGGGAGCTCCAGACCACTGTGAAGAAAAGATGATGCCTTCATGGAAAGTTGAACTCTATTAAATGGGAGAGATTCACTAGCTGATCTAAAAGAAATGTCTTACATCTATACTCCTATGTTAATTGAAGAAATGCTCATGTGAGCTCCCCATGAAGAAGCTTTGCAGAGCTTCAAGAAAGAAACAAAAGATATACATGAATTTGCCTAGTTTATTCATGGCCGCCTGTACCCTAAAGAGTGGTCTAGGTCTTAATCTCTTTTTCCTAATGTGCCCCAAGGAGAAAATATTCGTTTGTTGGATCTTCCTGTCATTTGGTGTATTTATAAGTAGTCATTTGAAGGGTATCTGACCTTCATGAAAAGCAATCACCTCTATAGCCCCTGTCCAACAGGTCTGTCCTCCAAACATTTCCTTGTGGTAAACTGTGTAGCCTTTCTTTCTAGGTTAATCCAAGTGCTATAATATGGACAGAGAAGCAACCCCCAAACTTTGTTTCCATTTATGGGTACACATAGCCTCAATATTAGTTTTCTGCTAAATATCTCTGGTTACCATTTTAAAATTTTTTTATTAAATTATAAATGCTTTATAAATATTGTATTAGTTCCTGCTGTACAACGAAGTGAATCAGCCATATATATACATATATTCCTTCCCTTTTGGACCTCCCTCTGCCCTCTTTGATCCCACCCATCTAGGTCAACCCTGAGCACCGAGCTGAGCTTCCTATGCTTTACAGCAGGTTCCACTAGCCATCTGCTTTACATATGGTGGTGTATATGTCAATCCTAATCTCCCAATACATCATACCTCCCTTTTCTGAAAATTATCTGCTCCCAATCTGAACTAATTATAGACACAGTTGCAAATCTAAAAAAACTTTAAAAAAAATCATAAGCAAATCATTTCAGTTCCTAGCATACACTGTTGGTTCCTTTCCCAAAGTCTACTTTTCCCTCTTCTTTTTCCTAAGGGAATTCTACCCCCTTCGTTAGTGGTTGGTTTAGAAAAGGGAAATCACCTGGAGTGGAGGGGCGGGGGAGTTCAGGAAAAGGTTTCCTTCTCCTAAAAGAGAGACACAGGAGGAGGTGTTCTCTTTCCTTCTGGAACACTGCTGGGTCCAGATGTGCCTCTGGAACCACTGTGACCGTATTGCCTCCAACGGGAGGATAAAGCCAGGCATGGACAAAGGCAGAGCTATAAGAATCACCCAGGAGTGAAACAGCCTAAAGTATCATGCCTGGACTCCATCTTCCTTGGGCTTAGTTCTAGGAAACAATAAACAGCCTTGCTGTTTGAGCCATGATGAGTCAAGGTTTTCAATTATTTGCAGCCAAAACACCCTAACTAGTAGCCAAGTACACACCAAAGTTTGTGCACTCTGTTTATAGAGGATTACGTCAGGCGTTTAGTTCTAGGAAACAGGCTTATCCAGTTTCCCAGTTCATGGCAGATTAGAAACAACAGCACGTTCAGAAAGAAAGTTAGAGACAGGCGGCCAGAGAGAGAGGGAAGAAAGGTAAAGGAAGAAACAAGAACTGAGGCTGAAACAGTAGGGGCTTATTTAATGTTGGAACAAACAAGTCCACCCACCTCCATAGCCTTTGTGGGTATTAGAGTGCATCTCAATAAGTAATCCATAATGAAGGCCACATATCATCAATGGAAGTTTGCTTTCTGTTTAGTGTATTCTGTTTTAGAAGGGGATTAAGGCTGATTAATATTTAAAAAATATTTCTTTGTAAACAAGAAAAAGGTTTCCTTTGTAAACAAGGAAAAATGATTAAAGGGATAAGATTATCTGAAAAAGACATACAGATAACAACTCTCTCCCTTTCAATAAATGAGTGCTCTACATATATGCAAATAGAATCTGTTAGTTTGCTTCATTAAAAGAAAAGGGGGGGGGGAAATAAAGTAGTATTTTGATTGCTACACTGAGAGGCTCATTTCCGTTTTGATCCCCACGTGGAGCCCCAGCAGAGCAGAAGCAAAGCTGACGGATGAGGATGTGGTGCTGCTCTTCTGCAAGTTTCTTTATTTTGGTTGAATGGCTCGGCAAGCCTGGCTAAGCTGTTTCCTCAGAAGCCTGCCTGTAGGAAGTAAATAAGCTGCTTGACTCTTCTCCTAGAGGGGGTTGAACAATTGTAATTAAAATGTAAATAATTCTCAGGGCCAACAGCTCGTAGACAAAAATAACTGGAAAGATCATAACCGAAACTGCACGCAAAACAGGTCCTCAAGTCTTTGTCTACACAAATGCTATGCCCACCAGTTGCTTCAGTCACCTTGGTGAGAAATCATGCAAACCGAGTCATTTGCAAGCATGAGGAGGAAATCAGCTGGTTGCTGTACACTGCTGACGCCAGGGACTCAAGTTGAGGGAGGCTTGTTTATCAAGTTCCCAGCGCATGGACAACTCAGAACACAAGTGTTACAATGAATTCAGGGCCTTTCTGCAATCAGCTGGTGCATTTGCGGGCCCACACACCTTCACTCTCTGATTGGAAGAGCTGCTCCTGGCCCCACAGATGTAGGCTCAGCCCAGACCCCCACAAGCCTGCCCACTGCTGAGGCTGGAGGTGTAAGATGAGCTGTCTGCACAGGTCTCCACCCACCCTTTGGTTTTAAAACCCTCCTTCATTTGAAGAGTTTCCTAAAACTTTAAAAAAATGCAAAGGCTCAGTGGTAAAGAATCTGCCTGCTAAGGCAGGAGATGCGGGTTCAAACCCTGGGTCGGTGGGTCGGAAGATGCCTTGGAAGAGGAAATGGCAACTCACTCCAGTATTCTTGCCTGGGAAGTCCCATGGACAAAGGAGCCTGGTGGACTACAGTCTGAAGTCACAGAAGAGTCGGACACGACTTGGCAACTAAACAACAAAAAGTTAAATAAAATGGAAGAAAACCTAACATCTTTCTATCTAATTACTAACAAATCTTCATGTGCCTTACATAAATAACAAATGATTTATTAACATGAATATGAGAAAAACAATTAAAGAATTTTATTAAGAATGAAGCTTAAGATTATTTCAGTTAATGGTTTTCAATGGCATTATTTTCCCCTTCACACTAGTATATTACCATCCATACTGAGAATGTTAGTGGTAAGCTATTGTTGTTAGCCAATATTTTGGTATTTCCTATATGCTCTACATTCATTGTTTCATTCTGTTATCACGATAGCATGTGTACAATTATTAAACCCATTTCATGGATGAAGAATATGAAACTTTGAGATGTAATTGGCCTGAACACATTGAGGAAATGGTTAGATTACCAAACAGATCCATTCCAACATTGAAGTCCTAACCACTACATAGTTACTGACAATAGTTGTACTGAAGGTTTCCAAGATTTTCTAGTTTTTTATTTAAAAGGACCTACGAATGTCTCACTTGCATTCTAATATGTTGCTTTGAGGCAGGGATGAGGCTAGAATCATGGCTAATGTGTGGAAAATAGTGAGAAGCTATGTATGCTCATGAAATCTCTTGTATGTTTGTCACAGGGAGAAAAGACTGAGACCTAATTTTAGAGTTTCTTTTACAGGGAATTCTAATTTTTGAAACTGAGTTTAGTCCAACATTACAGTACTCTCCAATTCAAGGTTCTAAATACTCTTCCTTCTAGTTTTTTCATTCTGAAATGCTTGCTTGATTTTTAAGTTTCATTAAAAAAAACTGATTTTCAAGTTTTTTTACACTCTACATTCATTCATATTTTAGACTTATTCTTTCAAATAGTCATTATTTACTGCCTTCATAATGTCTAAACAATTCCAAGCCTACAGAAAAAGGTATGGCACTAGTGGCTTGTTTCACAGTCTTTCTTGGAAGGTCCCACTTTCCTCCTTGATTACCTGGTTTGGGTTCACAAGATAGACAGGGTGTCATTTTGGTGATCTCCAAGTGGTTTCTACTTAAACTGCCTTTGGGATATATAAGCTAGTTCAGGTATCTGTATTTTAGTGTACTGCTTTTCAATATTGTGTGTATATATATATATATGTATATATATATATATACACATACATATTATATACCATTTCCTTCTCCAGGGGATCTTCCTGACCCAGGGATCAAACCCGGATCTCCCACATTGCAGGCAGATGCTTTACCATCTGAGATACCAGGGAATCCCATATATATATATATATATATATATATACATATCATAGTTAAGTTAAACAATAATTTATATATATGTATGATTGAACCTGGGTCTCCCGCATTGCAGGCAGACGCTTTAACCTCTGAGCTACCAGGGAAGCCCCATGTATATATGCATGCTTATTCACTCTGTCGTGTCCAGATCTTTGCAGCTCTTTGGACTACAACCTGCCAAGCTCCTCTGTCCATGGATTTTTCAGTCAAGAATACTGGAGTGGGTTGCCATTTCCTCCTCCAGGGCATCTTCTCCACTCAGGGATCAAATCCACATCTCCTGTGTCCCCTGCATTACAAGAGGATTCTTTACCTGCTGAGCTATTGGGGAAGTCCTTATGTATATATACATATGTGGATAGACATATGCATATGTGTTACAAATACATGCTTGCTGTTCCAGTAGTATATGCTCACTGGAATAAAGTATTAAATAACAAGAAGCATATGAAGTTGACGTGAAAAACTTAGATATTTTACTGCTAAAGATAAACCTTTTATGAAGTTTAGGGTTTTACCTTCCATGTTTTGGAGTTAACTACCTTGTGAAAATTCCCAACTCTCCACCACTTTGGTGGCAAATTCTTTTCCCTTCATTTTTTAAACTGACCCTATTCTACTTAATTTGAGCCTCTTGATGAAAGTGAAAGAAGAAAGTTAAGTTGGCTTAAAACTCAACATTCAAAAAACAAAGATCATGGCATCAGGTCCCATCACTTCATGTCAAATAGATGGGGAAACAATAGAAACTGAAAGACTTTATTTTGGGGGGCTCCAAAATCACTGCAGGTGGTGACTGCAGCCATGAAATTAAAAGATGCTTGCTCCTTGGAAGAAAAGCTATGATCAACCTAGACAGCATAGTAAAAAGCAGAGACATTTCTTTGCCAACAAAGGTCAATATATTCAAAGCTATGGTTTTTCCAGTGGTCATGTATGGATGTGAGAGTTAGACTATAAAGAAAGCTGAGTGCCAAAGAATCGATGCTTTTGAACTGTGGTGTTGGAGAAGACTCTTGAGAATCTGTTGGACTGCAAGGAGATCAAACCAGTCCATCCTAAAGGAAATCAGTCCTGAATGTTCATTGGAAGGACTGATACTGAAGCTGAAACTCCAATACTTTGACCACCTGATGCGAAGAACTGACTCATTGGAAATGACCCTGATGCTGGGAAAGATTGAGGGCAGGAGGAGAAGGGGATGACAGAGGATGAGATGGTTGGATGACATCACTGACTCAGTGGACATGAGTTTAGCAAGCTCCGAGAGTTGGTGATGAACAGGGAAGCCTGGCGTGCTGCAGTCCACGGGGTTGCAAAGAACCAGACATGACTGAACGACTGAACTGATTGACTGATTTTACTCAATTTGATCTCACTTCCAGCAGTTTCTCCTCTGGGTGGCGCCCTGTCCAGGAAGGGAGCTGCTGTCCTCAAATCTACTACTTTGTGGATCTCCTTGTCTAAGATTCTCCAGACCCCCAGTTGCTCCTCTGCATCCATCTGCACAGACATTGTCTGTGGTTTACTGTCACCTGCTTTTACTTCATGGTCTATGTACACACCTTGCACACAGTGCAATAGCATATATCGTTCATGGGTTTTGGGCGTTGTTGTAGTTTAGTCATTTGTTTTTATGCAGAAATACAGAAAGATTAAAAACCCATGTTGCTACTACTTCCATCTTCCCAGAATCTCCCTCTACTCTCAGATTTTCTATTTTATAAGAAGTTAAACTAGCTACAGAGAAAGATCAATGCATCTTTAATGGGACCCAGTCTTAGACATGATGTTCTACATAGGATATGTTTGTCAACTTTAGCTCACATCAGCACACCTTGGAAGCTATAAAAGCGCCTGATGCCAGGGTCCCATTCCCGAAATTTAATTGGTCTGGGATGGTTTGCTCCCCAGGTGATTCCAGTGCAGAGCAAAGTTTGACAACCAGTAATAGTAAGAAATAAGAAAAAAAATTTTCAAAGCCCAGCAAGGTCTTTATTGCATGTGATTCAGGCTAGGCTGGCCCATACTCTAGCCACTGGAGTAGTCAAGTTACCCAGGTGTAGCCAATCATGGTGCTCTATTCCTGTCCAGGGGAAAGACACATGAGCCAAGGTGAACCAGTGAAAAAAATTTCCCATGATATTTGCTCGAGTTGTCATAAAAGAAGTACTTTCTTTTCCTGGAAATTATAAATTGCAAGATTACTGAAACCTTGAACTTTCTGAGGCTATCATTACTCCAAATGAGGAAAATCTGCCTGAGACTCAAGCATAGAGAGGAAAGCACTGTTGAGAGATGGAAAGAGTAGACAGAATCTTGGTAATGGTATTGATGGAGTGTTTAGGGGTCCAAAATATAATGCCCCTCTTTGCCTAAATTCAGGATAAATTGAGAGATAGATGCAGAGGTTAGGTAAATGGAGATGAAATCATTTTGTTACTGAGAAGCTGACTGAGGTCATGGCTTTGGATTGCTGCCCAAAAGCATCTTCTAACACTCTGCTCCTTAGTTAATCTGATTTACAACCAGTCACTGGCAAGGCTGAGATCTTTAGACTTTGTCCTCCATTGCAAGTTGCATGAGGTAGGAGGGCAGACTGGAAGACGGACTCTCTGACCAGAGAAAATGAAGGGTACTGGGAGAGCAGAGTCATGTCCACATGCGAGAGCCTCTCCCCAGTTCCTCAGCTGAATGACTCTCGAGGGCCATGGCCCATGCTGTGGTGACCTGAGTTTCCGCTAAATTTTGGCCCCTACTTCCCCCTACTACATCAGTGCACCTTCAGACCCCGATCACTCCTCCTACTCTCAGGAGAAATGAATGAATAGAACGAGAATACCGGAGTTCTTCTCATGTTTGTTCATCCTGAGCGAGTCACAACTGCTTGAGTTCCTGGATTCTGCTACGTATAAAGCCACTTGCACTCCTGAATTTCCTGACTGTGGTCAAACAAATTCTCTTTCTTTAAGTCAGCTTGACATAGGTCTTTGTCATTTAGAAACGAAGTTTTGATGAATATGTCACCTAATTTTCTTATGTTTAATAAAATCAGTTTCAAGAAATATGTAATGAGTGGCTGTAGGGAAATACCATTTTTCTAGTGCTACAAATGGGCCTTCTTTGAGGGCATACATATTAGGTTTGGTATTGGATTTGTATATGATTGTGCTTTTGGAATTTTTGTAACATGGCCTTATTGGTAGACTTTCCAAGTTCCCATCACTATTCCTTCACCCTTTGCCTTCCGGTCTGGGGTGATGAGTTTCAGTATTACTGGTCCGAGCATACTGCACCATTTAGAGTTCTTACCTGCCTACACCTTTTGTAAACAGTCCTTTATTAAGCCTCCTGGAGTTATTCCACTTGTTCTTTGACTGTCACCTTTCCCCATTGGCCTCCTGCCTGATAGTAGATCAGTTATTATGTTACCGTGACACAGACATACCTTCACAGGCACTACAAGTTCCGCAGAAGAGCTGACATAGTCACTTTTATATTCAGTTACTATACAAAGGTCAAAACCCTTGAATGTTTTACCTAAGAGAAACTTTTTTCCCACCCCACCCACTCCCCAGCCTGGCAAATAAGGATAATATTTGTTAATCTACTGAAGAAAAATGAGTTTTTCAAAAGAAATATTCCCCTCCTTTTTTCCATGATCAGATTATCAAGACTAAAACCTACAAAAATCCAGATAGGAAAAGTATGCTCATCTCGGAATTCTCCAAGTGGTGAGATGACATTTAAAAATTCACTTAGTTAATTTAAATTGTAAATATTGGTTTAAAGTATCACATTAAAAAAAAAGAGCTTAAGAATAAAGTGTTTTTTTGTGGGGGAGGGATAATGTGCTGTGGCTTTTTATGTAGTATTCTCAGATGAGTGAATTATTTCTTTCTAGCTTTTCTCCTCTTTTTTCTCTTTAACCAAGGAAGAAAGAATCAAAAATGTTTTTTCTAATCTTCATTTTTTCTCATTTCCTATCTACTAACTTCATTTATTATTGAAAGAGCACTATACATAATTAAAATTACTTTTTGAACGGGTATTTTAAATGGTATTGAAGTGCTACTAAAGTTCTTTTAGCTACACAGTATAAACAAGTCAATATCTTCACCACATTTCAAAATAACCAATGAGAAAACATAAGGGAGAAAAGACATATCCTATGCACAACAGTATGAAAGAGCATAAAATATTTATAAGTAGCTTTAACAAGAAATGTGCATGACCTATATGAAGACAATTATATAATTTTATTGAATGTATAAAGAAGATGAATAATAATAATAAAAGTTAACATTTCTCTGTACTTTGCGCTAGGCTCTATTTCCCTGTGTCACCTTCTTATCTGTGAAGCACTGCTAAACACTGCAGTAGCCAGCACATTCCTCAGCCTGACTCAGTTTCCTTAACTTCTCTGTGCTGCAGTTTCTCCACCTGAAAAACCAGGAGAGGTACAATATGTATCTCATACCAATGTAATAAGATTTAAATGTCACTGCAAATAAGGTGCTCAGAATGGTCCCTGGCAAATAGCAAGCAATTGTTATGTATTAGTTATTCTCACCACTTCTTAAAACAATCTCATGACATAAGTCCCATCATTATAATCAGTTGTTGTTGTTGTTTAATTGCTAAATCACATCAGACTCTTTTGCAACACTATGGACTGTAACCCGTCAGCCTCCACTGTCTGTGGGATTTCCCAGGCAAGAATACTGGAGTTGCCATTTCTTCCTCCAGCGAATCTTCCTGATCCAGGGATTGAAAGCACATCTCCTGTTTTCTCCTGCATTGGCAGGTGGATTCTTTACCATTGAGCCACCCAGGAACTGATTATCAGGGAGGCAAGGAGCTTGTCTAATGTCATCCAGTTAAGTTAATGACTGGGATTCCTATGCTGGCTTGTCCAACTCAAGAGCTAGAACTCTGTACTTACATGTTTGTGTTTCTAGATGAGAAGGCAGTGGTATTTGATACTTTGTAGAGTAATTCTAGAGTTCATCTGAAAAAATTAACATAGAGTATTTTAAAAATAAAGAAGCAATGGGAGATTAGTCATAGATAATCGCATCAAAATTATAAATAGTTCTATGTTAAAATCAAAGATAATTAGGGTGATGGACCTGTTCTCCATCTTCATTGTAGCAGTAGTTACACAATAATGTGCTTAGTTGCTCAGTCATGTCCACCTCTTTGCAACCCCGTGGACTGTAGTTCACCAGGCTCCTCTGTCCATGGGGATCCTCCGGGCAAGAATACTGGAATGGGTTGCTATACCCTCCTTCAGGGGATCTTCCCAACCCAGGGACTGAACACAGGTCTCCTGCATTGCAGGCGGATTCTTTACCGTCTGAGACACCAGGGAAGCCCTTCCCAGCAATAATCCTAGCTAAAACTCTTCAAATTTACACTTACAAGGGGTGAATTTTATGTTTGAGAATTTTCTGCAAAAAAACTTGGGGAAAAAAGAAGCTGCTGCTGCTGCTGCTGCTAAGTCACTTCAGTCGTGTCCGACTCTGTGCGACCCCATAGACAGCAGCCCACCAGGCTCTCCCGTCCCTGGGATTCTCCAGGCAAGAACACTGCAGTGGGTTGCCATTTCCTTCTCCAATGCATGAAAGTGAAAAGTGAAAGTGAAGTTGCTCAGTCATGTCCGACTCTTGGCCATCCCATGGACTGCAGCCTACCAGGCTCCTCCGTCCATGGGATTTTCCAGGCAAGAGTACTGGAGTGGAGTGCCATTGCTTTCTCCGAAAAAAGAAGCTAACCATAGTTAAAAAGATAAGCAATCAAGTAGGGGGGAAATTTACGTAAATATAACAGAGTTAATAAGCTTGCTATAGCACCCACCAAAGCTAGTCAATCATATATCCTGTGATGCAGCAATTCCAGTCCTGTGTATAAATCCATAAGTGTGTGATTATATCTGCCAAAAGATATGTAAACAATGTTTATAGCAGCCTTCTTTGTAATAGTCCCAAACTGCAAACAACCCAAATTTCTATCAACAATAGGATGAGTAAATGAATTGTGGTATATCCGTACAGTAAAATAATAACATAGCAATGAAAAGAAATAAATGATATATGCAACATGAATGAATCTCCCAAACACAATGGTGAATGAAAGAAGCCTGATATAAGATTACATACAGGATGTTTCCATTTGAAAGATGTATAATACAGGGTAAACTTATTTATGATGACAGAGATTAGAATATTTGGGAGTGGTGACTACTGACTGGGAGGAGGTATGGAGGAGTTCTGGGTGCTAAAAGTATTCTATATCCTTATCCACCCAAATGTTCACAGCAGCACTATTTAAACAGCTAAGATATGGAAGAAACCCAAGTTTCTATCAACAGATGAATCAATAAAGATGTGGGGTGTGTATGTGTGATAAAATACTACTCAGACATTAAAAAGAAGGAAATTTTGCCATTTACAGCAATATGGATGGACTTGGAGGGTATAATGCTTAGTGAAATAAATCATACAGAGGAAGACAAATATGTTATAACATATAACATGGAATCTAAAAAAATAAAACTAGTAAATATTAAAAACAAAACAAACTCACAGATAGTGGTTATCAGTGGAGAGAGGAAAGGGGGGAGAGACAAGATAGGGGTAGTGGTTTAAGAGACACAAACTACTGTGTTTAAATAAGCTATAAGGATATATTGTAGAGCACAGAGAATATAGTCTATATTTTATAATAACTATAAATGGATTATAACCTTTAAAAATTGTGATTCACTGTGATTCCCTTCTCCTCCCACCTGCAGTCTTTCCCAGCATCAGGATCTTTTCCAATGAGTCAGTCCTTTGCATCAGGTGGCCAAAATATTGGAGTTTCAGCTTCAACATCAGTCTGTCCAATGACTATTCAGGACTGATTTCCTTTAGAATGGACTGGTTGGATCTCCTCGCAGTCGAAGGGACTCTCAAGAGTCTTCTCCAACACCACAGGTCAAAAGCATCAATTCTTCGGTGCTCAGTTTTCTTTATATTCCAACTCTCACATCCATACCTGACCACTGGAAAAACCATAGCCTTGACTAGATGGACCTTTGTTGGCAAAGTAATGTCTCTGCTTTTCAATATGCTGTCTAGGTTGGTCATAGCTTTTCTTCCAAGGAGCAAGTATCTTTTAACTTCATGGCTGCAGTCACCATCTGCAGTGATTCTGGAGTCCCCCCAAAATATAGTTTCTCACTGTTTCTATTGTTTTCCCATCTATTTGCCATGAAGTGATGGGATCAGATACCATGATCTTAGTTTTCTGAATGTTGAATTTTAAGCAAACTTTTTCACTCTCCTCTTTCAATTTCATCAAGAGGCTCTTTAGTTCCTCTTTGTTTTCTGCCATAAGGGTGGTGTCATCTGCATATCTGAGATTATTGATATTTCTCCCAGCAATCTTGATTCCAGCTTGTGCTTCATCCAGCCCAGTGTTTTGCATGATGTACTCTGCATTTAAGTTAAATAAGCAGGGTGACAATATACAGCCTTGATGTACTCCTTTCCTGATTTGGAACCAGTCTGTTATTTCATGTCCAGTTCTAACTGTTGCTTCCTGCCCTGTATACAGATTTCTCAAGAGGCAGATCAGGTGGTCTGGTATTCCCATTTCTTTAAGAATTTTGCACAGTTTGTTGTGATTCACACAGTCAAAGGCTTTGCTGCTGCTGCTGCTAAGTCACTTCAGTCGTGTTCGACTCTGTGCAACCCCATAGACGGCAGCCCACCAGGCTCCCCTGTCCCTGGGATTCTCCAGGCAAGAACACGGAGTGGGTTGCCATTTCCTTCTCCAATGCATGAAAGTGAAAAGTGAAAGGGAAGTCGCTCAGTCATGTCTGACTCCAAGCGACCCCATGGACTACAGCCTACCAGGCTCCTCCGTCCATGGGGTTTTCCAGGCAAGAGTACTGGAGTGGGTTGCCATTCCTTCTCCATCAAAGGCTTTGGCATAGTCAATAAAGCAGAAGTAGATGTTTTTCTGGGACTCTTGTGCTTTTTTGATGATCCAACATGTGTTGGCAATTTGATCTCTTGTTCCTCTGCCTTTACTAAGTCCATCTTGAGCATTTGGAAGTTCATGGTTCATGTACTGTTGAAGCTTGGCTTAAAGAATTTTGAGCATTACCTTACTAGCGTGTGAAATGAATGCAGTTATGCAGTAGTTTGAGCATTCTTTGGCATTTCCTTTCTTTGGGAGTTGTTGTACAACCTGAAACATAATATTATAAATCAACACATATCACACATATAGAACAAAAATGTTCTATATTGATCTGGATGGTGGTTACATGGGTGTGTACATAAGTAAAAATTCATTGGACTGTACACTAAGGTTTGTTTACTTGTCTGTATGTAAACCACACCTCAAAAAACAAAAGGATCTAATCTGAATTAATGAAATGGGCAAAGGACTTGAGATCACAAAAGAAGGAATCAACTGACTCTTATGACACATAAAGGCACATTCCATCTGAGTAAGCATAGAAATGCAAATGAAAGTTATTTTTAAGTTAAAATACCTATAGCTGAGCAAGATAGGAAGTTATGAGGAAGATGCTAAGATCAAGGTTCACATGCAAATGATTATCAAGGAAGTTCTTAAATAAGAAACCAGTCAGGGAGTGGAGGCCATAGAATAAGGAGAGGAACTCAGGTGTGTAAATGACATTGCATAGTTTATTCTGTCTCAAGTCACATGATCTGGGCTTTCATACTCCTCCTCCTCTATCAGTCAGAAGTTGACTACCTGTTGCCCTGGGGAGACAGGGAAGAACATTAACTTCCTCCCCTCCCATTCCCCATTTCCGGCTCCCAGTGCATCCTGCCTAAGAGGTTGTTGTAGCTCAAGCACAGTTCTCTGTAGAAGGTCCAGAAGTTATGCTAAAGTTAATTGTGCAGAAGTTAGGGCAGGGGGTGGGGGTGCGTAGGGGAGTGGACAGATACAACAAGGGAATCCAGGGAATCTAGGTGGAGTGTTGATGGTATCTGCAACAATTGTCTTGATGTGATGTTAGGGGTTTAATAGCCTGAGGTATCATCTTGCATGAGATAGAAATGACCAATCATGATCAGTTAAGCAAGTAGATAAATACAGCCAGGAATGAATAAATCTTCTTTCCTCAAACTACTCTTTCCAATAAACTTCTTATACTTTTTATATAAAACAGTTGCTTTATTGCCAAGATTAGCCAAAGGGAAATATAGGTGATTTATAGGCAAACAGGTGAGGAGCTGATTTGTTCAGGAAACTTCAGATTCTATTGAAATCTTAGAATTTGACAAGTCATGTTTATGTGCCACTTGGGTTATGAAACTGTGTGTTTGTTTTCTCTGGCAGGTCTATTTGGTCAGCCTCCACTCCTGCCCTACCTTGTACAGTCATACATAGCTCCCTTCTTTGCTAGAATATGTTGAACTTAAGATATTTTACGTTAATGACATCCTGTGAGGCAGCAGGGCCAATTGTTTCCGAGATGAGCAAAGTGAAGTTAGACCCTTTCTTTCTCAAATTTAACAGCATATCACAGTCACTCATGAGAGTTATGTAAACTGTTGCTTGGCATGCCTGGAGGTGGAGAGTGATCCCTGTTTTTATAAAAACCTCCCAAGGTGATCCTGAAGTACAGCCAGATGTGGGAACACTGAGATTAAGTGACCTTCCCAGGTTCCTGAGGAAAGTAAGAAAACACGTCCAGGCCATTAATTTATTTCTTAATCATCCACCCACCTATTTACTGAGCATTTCAATTTATGACAAGCATTCTGCTAAATATTGCATCAGTGAAGACAGTTATAATCCCCTTGGCCTCATAAAAGATCATGATCTGGGGAAGGGCTTAGAGTATAAAGTAGGAGCAGTTGGGTATTGTAGCACACAGTTCCCTGGAAGCCATTCAAAGTTGGGCAGACAAAGCCTGCAATGAACTTGGGAATGAGATAGACACTGAACTAAGAATTCCAAATATGATAAACCTTATAAATTAGAGCTTTAGTGTATTTAGGGAATAATAATGTCAATCATCTTCACCTATAGGTGTATCTCTGGTCATTTGGGGGCACTGGCACTTACCTGTGAAGATAATCAAAACTGCTAACTGGCTATATATTTATATCAATTGCTCTCTTTCATTAAAATATTACAGAAGCTACGGGTTGGCTGCTGCACAGAGGTGACCCTGACCATTTGATCTCAAATTCCACAAACCAGATTAAACTCCATATTGTGGTTTTTTGTTTTTCAGTTAACTAAGCCAAAGACAGTCCTACAGAGAACTTGCCAAGAGTCCAAAGAGATATACAATTCATCTTTTATTACCCATCTTCTAATGATTCAGTAGAGGACTAGAGGACTTTCTCAAAGATAAGACAGGTAAACAAATGGCACTTGGTGAAGTTGAACCACAGATTTTAAGGTTTTAAGTTCTTTAAACAAGTTTCCATCCATCTCACATGTATGGATGTGAGAGCTGGACCATAAAGAAGGCTGAGTGCTAAAGAATTGATGCTTTTGAACTTTGGTATTAGAGAAGACTCTTGAGAGTCCCTTGGACTACAAGGAGGTCAAACCAGTCAATCCTAAAGAAAAGCAATCCTGAATATCCATTGGAAGGACTGACGCTGAAGCTGAAGCTCCAATACTTTGGCCACCTGATGTGAAGAGTTGACTCATTGGAAAAGACCCTGATGCTGGGAAAGACTGAAGGGAAAGGAAGAGGGCAGGATAGGACGAGATGGTTGGATGGCATCACCAACTCCATGGAAATGAGTTTGATTAAACTCCAGGAGCTGGTGAAGGACAGGAAAGCCTGGCACGCTGCAGTCCCTCAGGTCACAAAGAGTTGGCCATGACTGAGCGACTGAACAACAGGTAAGCATTCTCCCAAAGCAAGTGTGGGCCATTTGTCTGAATCCTGTAGCAGAGAACGTGGTGAGGGCAATGGAATAGAATTCCTCTTGCATGAGGACTGGAGAATAAAGGCTTTCCTGGATCAGGGCAGCTCCATGGAAAGTTCAGGGAAGAGATGAGGGGACTTGACTCTGGCATGCTTTCCTCTACACAGCAGCTGACAAGACATAAATTTGCCCCATAGAGTTGAGCTCTATTGGTGTTTAAAAATCTAACCTATTTCTGCAGTGTATCCTTAGCATACTTTTAGCAAGCCTCAAGATTATTTTAAAGAATGATTTAGTCTTCCTAACTCTATTCTTATAGACCTTGGCTGTTCTGATTGTCAAATTGTCTTTTTTTCATGTTGAATTCATCAAATTCTTCCTGACAATCATGTCAATTTCTTTAAATTCTTCTCGTTTTTCTTCCTTTTTGGTATTATTTATGATCTTCTTTGGGGTGTGTGTGGGGTGGTACAGAGTTGGTTAAGATTTAAATTTCAAAGTGTTTCCCTAAAGACAGTATAAGATCAACAAAGCAAGTAATTAAACTGAGTAGGTGCTGACTGTGGATGAAGCGAATGCCAAGTTGTTAGCACAGCAAGTCATTAAGCAAAGTGACTGCTAAACTCAATAAAGGAAGATGTGCCTTGGATAAGCTAACCTGGGATAATATGATAAACGAGTTGACTGCATTAGGCAAACTTTCAACTGGTGAAAAGGTTAAAGACAAAAGATAATCTGGCACTAAACAACGTTTCAGAGTTGGAGAACTGGAGATCAGAAGATCTCAAAAGATCATCAGGTCCAAGCCCTGTTCTTAAATATATGATTAACTGACTCCTCTGGGCTATATTGGTTTGATGGCATCACCGACTTGATGGACATGAGTTTGAGTAAGCTCCGGGAGTTGGTGATGGACCGGGAAGCCTGGCATGCTGCAGCCCATGGGGTCGCAAAGAGTTGGACATGGCTGAGTGACTGAAGTGAACTGAACTGGGCTATGTTCCTGCCAACTCTAGTTTTCAAAGTTAATCAGAATATACACGAAACTTATTTCTTAAAAATGGCTAATATTGTAAATGGTTCTTCCTTGTGTCCAGATGAAAGTTCTCCCTCATTTCAGATGTTTTCTTTGGTCAAATTTCTGGCCTCTTGAAGGAATTGCTTGTCATATTTATCATTAAAAGGATTAAACTTACAGACTCTAGAGTCAGGTTGTCTTGGGCCCACAGCTTCTCTGCCTCTTCCTTAAACTACCTGAGTTTCTTCATTGGAAAAATGAAAATGCTAACAATTAGCTACCTCAGAGAACTGCTATGAGGATTAAATGAAATAATGTTTTTAAAGTTCTTGACTATTACTGGTATATGCAAAGTATTCAATAATAATGATAATTGTTATTAAATGCTTCTTATATTTGAAGATGGTAATTGAACCAATCCATTCGTCTTCTAAGCATCAAAAAATTCAGTTTCCCTTTTGACAGCTTCAAAATTGCCTCACTTTTTTTTTCTGGACAATCAATCTGAGGCTATTTAACATCATGGTTGATTCCCCTATACCCTCAAAAAACTAAGAAATTTACTATATTGCATCATGTGTTTTTATAATGGTGACCTTGAATCTTTAAAGGAAATATCATATGATATTCAGCACTTCGAAATTCTTAATTTGAAGGCGTCAAGCAAGATCCATATTACTTTTCTGTTTTAAACCAACCCTTAAAAGAATCAGCCACATTCTGAAAAAAGTGATGAAAAGTAATAGACATGCTCTTTGCTCTTATAGTGCTCACAATCTGGCAGGAGAGGCAGATATTAATAAAGCAGTAATAAAGAATGAGGACGTAATTAATAAGTGAGATAAGTACTATAAAGATATGAAGCATGTTTCTGTGTGACTATATTAAATAGAAGCCTGACCTCACCAAGTTTCCCTGAGGAGGTTAACTCTAGAACCAAGACCAAAGCAGTCAGTAAGAGCCTGGAGCCAAGTGAAGGGGGCAGTTAGGCTATTTGAAGCAGCTGTGGGAGGGAGTTGCTTTGCTTGAAGGGGCCTGTGGTGAGGGTGGGTGGTGGGGAGAGGATGGGGGGAAAAATGAGGATCAGAAAGAAAGGCAGTGTGGCTGGGGTGCTGACAGCAAGGAGAGGAGTACCACTAGTCAAGGCCGGAAGAGACAGGCCAGTTCCTGCAGGCCCTCTCAGGCCTTGCTAAGGATCGCTGTTCTTATCTACAGAGTAGTGGGAAGTCACTGAAGATTCTAAGCAGATTGTGTAGAACAAGATCTGACCTGCCTTTGGCAAAGGTGACTATGACTTCAGTGTGGGAAACGGACAGGTAAGGGGGCTGAAAATGTTGCAGGGAGATCAGTAAGGAGGCAACAAGAGAAGTGTGAGTGAGATGTACTGGTGATTTGAATGGGTGTTTTCACAGGACAGATGGGAAGAAATGGACTCATGTTATAAATATTTAATAGGCAGGACTTGTTGATAGTTACCATGGGGGCTGAGGAGGAAAAAAGAGTTAAAACGACTCCTGTGTTTCTGACGTGAGTAACTGAAAGAATGAGGTACCACTTATTAAGATGATGAACGCTGTAAGAGAACCTAGTTTGGGTGTTAGATTATTATGAATTTTGCCTTAGACATGTTGAATTTTATATAATTAGAAGATTTCCAATGAGCATGGAATTCAAACAAAAGATGGGAAGTCCTGATGGACATTGAGTCCAACTATGTTTATCTAACATAGCTCTTGGGTGGCTGTGTTTTTGTTTCCTGGGTTTAGCATCTGTCTTTCTAGAGTAGTTAGAACACACCTTGCAAATTTTTCTGTAACTCATTGATAATGGCTTAGGATCTGGGTCAGTCCAGTTAAAGATGTCAGATTGAACATAAACATTCAAATCCCTTCCTTCTTTTGCCCAGTTAAGAAAACAACAGAATGATTTTTAGCAAAACATAAATGTACAAGGACAAAGAGAATAGGATAGGAGACAGCAGCAATAAAATTTAAAAAAAAACTAGGAAGCAGAGAAACAAGTACTAACTGAATTAGAACTGTCAAGAAAGCTGAATCTTAAACTTAATGATAATCAATCCAATTTACAATACACAGCCCTAAAAAATTGGAGTAACAGATACTTTAATAAGTGAGAATGAGAGTGGTGATTACACAGGGGATTTGGTGGAAAGTCTTTTTAAGAAGCTGGTAGATCAGATTCCTAATTCCCTACTCCTGTTCCTTGCAGGCAAGAGACTGATTCTTCTCATTCAGTATGAAACTGAAGGCTTATTCCCATGTCAAGAACTAACAGGGGTACTCTAGACTGAGATTACCAGGAAAGGAAGAGGACTACTATATTGGAGACTGGGGAATTAAGTGTAAATAATTAAACTGTGTGTTGAGACTTCCTCAATCTTCTTCCTCCACTTGGTTCCAAGAACACTGTTAGCCAGGCATATGTTTTCCTGGCAAAAGGCTGGAAGAATCCTCTGGGTAATCTAATCAGCCTAAGAGAAAAAATACTGACATGGGTCCTGTATGTTGGCCTATGTTACATCATCCTGTAGTAAATTCAATAGAGAATCCCCTTTCACATGCAGCACATCCTCTTTTCAGTGCCCTGTTCTTAAAATAAAACTTGACAGCCAGTGATCACCATATATTTGAGGAATGCCTATTAATGCAAGCTACAGACCAAAACAAACAGAAGAAAGCAACTTGAAGGAAACAAACTCTGTCAATAGAAAATTTAGAAAATGAACTATCTTGTCTTCAGAGAGATAAGAGAAGATATGAAACAATAACAGGGTTGTCTATAAAAGGAACAGTCAATAAACTCAAAAGGAACTTAGATATTAAAAAATATGACATTAGAAATGAGAAATTCAATATAAGGGCTAAAAGATAAAGTTAAGGTATTCTCCCAAGAAGTAGAAAAGAAGAAAAGACTAACATACAGATAGTAGGAGAGAAAAGATGAAAATTAAGGAGAAGTCTAGGAGGTCCAATATCTAGTAATAGGGTTACTGAACGAACCCCATGGGGACTGAGCCAGAACTGTGTTTGTGTGTCTCCTGTGGAGGTATGGGTCAGCTGTGGACTGCTGCAGGGGCAGGGGCTCTGGGTGCAGTTGACCTGGGTATGGCATAAGGCCTCTTGGAGGAGGTCATCATCAACCCCACCCTAGAGCCGCCAGAACTTACACAGGACAGGGGAAGTGACTCTTGGAGGACACAAACAAAAGCTTATTTGCACCAGGATCCAGGAGAAAGGAGCAGTGACCCCGCATGAGACTGACCCAGACTTGCCCATGAGAGTCCAGCAGTCTTCGGCAGAGGTGTGGGTCAGCGGTGGCCTACTGCAGGGTAGGGCACACTGCGTGCAGCAGTGCAAGAATGGGACCTTTGGAAGGAGGTTCCCATTATCTCTATTACCTCCACCACAGTTTGGCCTCAGGTCAAACAACAGAGAGGGAGCACAGCCCTGCCCATCAACAGAAAATTGGATTAACGATTTACCGAGTATGGCCCCATCCATCAGAACAAGACCATTTCCCCTTCAGTCACGCTCTGCCATCAGGAAGCTTCTATGAACCTCTCATCCTTCTCCATCAGTGGGCACACAGAATGAAAATCACAATCACAGAAAACTGACCAGTTTGATCACATGGACCACAGCCTTGTCTAACTCAATGAAACTATGAGCCATGCAGTGTAGGGCCATCCAAGATGGACAGGTCATGGTGGAGAGTTCTGACAAAACATGGTCCACTGGAGAAGGGAATGGCAAACCACTTCAGCACTCCTGCCTTGAGAACCCCATGAACAGTATGAAAAGGCAAAAAGATAAGATACTGACAGATGAACTCCCCAGGTCAGTAGGTGCCCAATATGCTACTGGAGATCAGTGGAGAAATAACTCCAAAGAATGAAGAGATGGAGCCAAAGGTAAAACAGCACCCAGCTGTGGATGTGACTGGTGATGGAAGTAAAGTCTGATGTTGCAAAGAGCAATATTGCATAGGAACCTGGAATGTTAGGTCCATGAATCAGGGCAAATTGGAAGTGGTCAAACAGGAGATGGCAAGGGTGAACATCGACATTTTAGGAATCAGTGAACTAAAATGGACTGGAATAGGTGAATTTAACTCAGATGACAATTATATCTACTACTGTGGGCAAAAGTCCCTTAGAAGAAATGGAGTAGCCATCATAGTCAACAAAACAGTCGAAATGCCGTATTTGGATGTAATCTCAAAAACGACACAATGATCTATATTCGTATCCAAGGCAAACCATTCAATGTCACAGTAATCCAAGTCTATGCCCGAAAGAGTAATGCAGAAGAAACTGAAGTTGAACAGTCCTATGAAGACCTAAAAGACCTTCTAGAACTAACACCCAAAAGAGATGTTCTTTTCATGATAGAGGACTGGAATGCAAAAGTAGGAAGTCCAGATATACGTGGAGTAACAAGCAAATTTGGCCTTAGAGCACAAAACGAAGGAGGTCAAAGGCTGACAGAGTTTTGCAAAGAGAATGCACTGGTCATAGCAAACTCCTCTTCCAACAACACAAGAGAAGACTCTACACATGGACATCACCAGATGGTCAATACCAAAATCAGATTGATTATATTCTTTGCAGCCAAAGATGGAGAAGCTCTATACAGTCAGCAAAAACAAGACCAGGAGCTGACTGTGGCTCAGGTCATGAACTCCTTATTGCCAAATTCAGGCTTAAATTGAAGAAAGTAGGGAAAACCACTAGACCATTCAGGTATGACCTAAATCAAATCCCTTATGATTATACAGTAGAAGTGAGAAATAGATTCAAGGTATTAGATCTGATAGACAGAGTGCCTGAAGAACTATGGATGGAAGTTTGTGATACTGTACAGGAGGCAGTGATCAAGACCATCCCCAAGAAAAGGAAATGCAAAAAGGCAAAGTGGCTGTCTGAGGAGGCCTTACAAAGAGTTGAGAAAAGAAAAGATGCAAAAGGCAAAGGAGAAAAGGAAAGATATACCCATTTGAATGCAGAGTTCCAAAGAATAGCAAGGAGAGATAAGAAAGCCTTCCTCAGTGATCAATGCAAAGAAATAGAGGAAAACAATAGGATAAGGAAAGACTAGAGATCTCTTCTCTGGTGGCTCAGATGGTAAAGTGTCTGTCTACAATGCAGGAGACCTGAGTTTGATCCCTGGATCGGGAAGTTCCCTGGAGAAGGAAAAGGCAACCCATTCCAGTACTTTTGCCTAGAAAATCCCATGGATGGAGGAACCTGGTGTCCATGGGGTCGCAAAGAGTTGGACACGACTGAGCGACTTTACTCACTCAGAGATCTCTTCAAGAAAATTAGAGATACATCTCCTGCAAAGATGTGCACAATAAAGGACAGAAATGGTATGGACCTAATAGAAGCAGAAATATTAAGAAGAGGTGGCAAGAATACACAGAAGAATTATACAAAAAAGATCTTCATGACCCAGATAACCATGATGGTGTGATCACTCACCTAGAGCCAGACATCCTGGAATGTTAAGTCAGGTGGGCCTTAGGAAGTGTCACTACGAACAAAGCTAGTGGAGGTGATGGAATTCCAGTGGAGCTACTTCAAATCCTAAAAGATGATGCTGTTAAAGTGCTTCATTCAATATGCCAGCAAATTTGGAATACTCAACAGTGGCCACAGGACTGGAAAAGATCAATTTTCATTCCAGTCCCAAAGAAAGGCAATGCCAAAGAATGCTCAAACTGCTGCACAATAGCACTCATCTCACATGCTAGCAAAGTAATGCTCAAAATTCTCTAAGCCAGGCTTCAACAGTATGTGAACTGTGAACTTTCAGATGTTCAAGCTGGATTTAGAAAAGGCAGAGGAACCAGAGGTCAAATTTCTAACATCCGATGGATTTTGGGAAAAGCAAGAGAGTTCCAGAAAAACATCTACTTCTGCTTTATTGACTATGCCAAAAACTTTGACTGTATGGATCACAACAAACTAGGGAAAATTCTTAAAGAGATGGAAATACTAAACTACCTGACCCTGCCTCCTGAGAAATCTGTATGCAGGTCAAGAAGCAACAGCTAGAAGTGGACATGGAACAACAGACTGGTTCCAAATCGGGAAAGGAGTACGTCAAGGCTGTATGTTGTAACCCTGCTTGTGTAAATTATATACAGAGTACATCATGCAAAATGCTGGGCTGGATGAAGCACAAGCTGGAATCAAGATTGCTGGCAGAAATATCAATAAGCTCAGATATGCAGATGACACCACCCTTATGGCAGAAAGTGAAGAAGAACTAAAGGGCCTCTTGATGAAAGTGAAAGAGTGAAAAAGTTGGCTTAAGACTCAACATTCAGAAAACTAAGATCATGGCATCTGGTCCCATCACTTCATGGCAAATAGATGGGGAAACAATGGAAACAGTGTCAGACTTTATTTTTGGGGGTTCCAAAATACTGTAAGTGGTGATTGCAGCCATGAAATTAAAAGATGTTTGCACCTTAGAAGGAAAGTAATGACCAACCTAGACAGTATATTAAAAACCAGAGACATTACTTTGCCAACAAAGGTCTGTCTATCAAAGCTGTGGTTTTTCAAGTAGTCATGTATGGATGCAAGGGTTGGACTATGAAGAAAGCTGAGTGCCGAAGAATTGATGCTTTTGAACTGTGGTGTTGGAGAAGACTCTTGAGAGTCCCTTGGACTGCAAGGGGATCCAACCAGTTCATCCTAAAGGAAATCAGTTCTGAATCTTTTGGCCACCTGATGCAAAGAACTGAGTCATTTGAAAAGACCCTGATGCTGGGAAAGATTGAAGGCAGGAGGAGAAGGGGACGATAGAGGATGAGATGGTTGGGTGGCATCACTGACTCGATGGACCTGAGTTTGAGTTAGTTCAGGAAGTTGGTGATGGACAGGGTAGCCTGGTGTGCTGCAGGCCATTGGATCGCAACCAGTCGGATATGACTAAGTGACTGAACTGAACTGAAAAGAACAGAGGATAGTAAATCATAACAAAAATATTAATGTAAATATCCTGTAATCCCAGTTTCCAAGGTGAAGAATCCATCAACTACCCATAACAATGGGTAAAAAAGATGCCCACCTGAAAATATCATGATACATTTTCATTGACATAGGATGGCACCTATAATGTTGTCTAGCCCATAGAAGGAACACAATAAACTTGTACTGAGGAATACACAAAAAATCCAAAACAAGAGGGACAAGGACATCTAACAGAGAATATTAGATGTAATGAAAATCACAGTATGACTGTCTTAAGTCTGTTCAGGCCACCATAAGAAAATACCACAGACTAGGTGGTTTGTAAATAACAAATTTATATCTCACTGTTCTGGAGGCTGGAAAGTCCATGATGAAGGCACTGGGAGATTTGATATCTGGTGTGTGTCCACTTCCTGGTTCATAGAAGATGCCTTATTGCTCTAACCTTACATGCCAGAAGGGCTTCCCTGATAGCTCAGTTGGTACAGAATCTGCCTGCAATGCAGGAGACCCCAGTTCAATTCCTGGGTTGGGAAGATCTGCTGGAGAAGGGATAGGCCACCCACTCCAGTATTCTTCAGCTTCCTTTGAGGTTCAGCTGGTAAAGAATCTTCCTGCAATGTGGGAGACCTGAGTTTGATCCCTGGGTTGGGAAGATTCCCTGGAGAAGGGAAAGGCTATCCACTTCAATATTCTGGTCTGGAGAATTCCATGGGCTGTATAGTTCATGGAGTGGCAAAGAGACATGACTGAGTGACTTTCACTTTCACTTTACATGGCAGAAGGGGCAAGGGAATCTCTCTGGGGTCTCTTTTATAAGGGCACTAATTCCAGTCATGAGGGCTCTACCCTCAAGACCTAACCACCATGGAACGGGCCTAATTCCAAATATTATCACATTGGGCATTAAATTTCAACAAATGAATTTTGGAGAGCCACATTCAGGCCACAGCAGATTACATAGAATGGGCAGAGGAGAAGAGAGCTCACGATGGGAGTGGGGGATGTGGGAGACAGAGGACTAAATCCTCATTTTCTAGGGTGGAATGACAATAAAGAATGTCTAAAATGTAAAGGCCACAAAGTAAGAATTCAAATATGTTATTTAGCAATACGGAGGCAAATTCCTTAAGAATCAGCTGTTTAGTTAGGGAATGACTCTAGACTGTGAGAAATAGGATAGGGAGGTAAGGCCCAGGGACTGTTGTTTTCAAGTAAACCTCAAAGAACTCTGATTCTTTAAATTATGTGTATGTATAACTTTAGTAAAAATAAAATATGAATTCGATAAATCAGACCCTGGAAGTGCCCAAGGGTCCAATTCCTAACATGTTAATTGCATGGTGTTGGGTAGGTTATTTAATTTCTTTGCCTGTCAGTTTCTTCATATGAAAATTGGGAATAGCAATGGTACCTATTCTGTAGGGCAGCTGAGATGATTAAATTAAATAAAGTTTATAAAACTTTATCTAGCACCATGCCTTGTCTACGTTCTGGCATTTTGAGGGTTCCTTTTGCTTTACTTCTTGCCAATCATCTTTATTTTATTCACTCAGTTTTTCCTTGGATTATCATATTACTGTCACATTTCAGATCAGATTGGCTTCCCAGATGTTAAACCCACTTTATTTTACTTGGAATTCTGAGTGCTCTCAAATACATTGAATGATTATACCAGTATCTTGCTAAGTGCCAAAAGCATATCCTGTGTCATTACATGTACATGATAAATTCTTCCACAATATCTGGCATGCATTTACCATGAGTTATGAGCAATCCATATTTTCTCATTTATTGTCTTTCCCCCCCCAGTACAGTGGACACATTCCCCCTCTATAAAATCAGGGGAATAATAGACATTTTAAAAACAACTCTTCTATCATAAAATGTTTAATTTCATCTGTCTTTCTCATCTATTATGTGTGAATTTTACTAGTTTGACTCTGTGAGAGCCAAATTATTCCCAAGTTCCTACGGGCACCTCATTGTTCCTATCCACCAAAGCAATATTCACAGCCTGTTCGGGGCATAAATTACTCTAGTGTGCCAATATAGAAATTGAGGTTCTCTGGCTTGTTTGAAAATCACCACCAGAAAGGAGCAGGTGAAGACTCAAGTTTACGTTTTCTCATTCTAAGCTAAGTATTCTTTCTGCTATATGAGCTGAGTGCCCATCAATAAATGACTTAATCTCTCTGGTCTCAAATTCATGACATGAAGGAATAAAGTAGATAACATATAAGTTTCTACTAGCCCTAATATTCCATGAATTACTGAGGTATTTCAGTAGTTTCTGACTCACAAGAGTTAGCCTGTATTATTAACCATATTTATTTCTTCCATATAGGGACTGTGGTTTCTACCACGTGCCAAAAATCTGTATGATTGTGAAGTCCAAGTTACTTACATGCAATTATCAATCCCTGTCTTATTCATAAATACCAAGGTACAAAATAGCTTTGGGTCTTATTTTCACATTCACAATCACTTGGGAATTTTATCAAGGCTGAGCAAGAGATTTGGAAACTCATAATGCATTTCCCAAGAAGCTGCAAAGGTTGTGAAATTCACGGTGCTCTAGCCTTCCTGAGAGAGTGGGAGCTGACTGGACAAGACAGCTCATTTACAATAATGTTCCTGGGTAATTCTCTGGAAATAATGGCAAAGGCAAGGTAATTGCTGCCCAGTTTTCTGCTTTCAGCTAGGGCTTGTAAGCAGCGGAACACCCACAGGCTTTTCTTCTCCCTCTGCCCGAGACTTTCACTCAGCAAGCTCCACTTGGAGCTAGGAGAGGCCATAAAATGATACAGCCCAGCCCTGTCCCCTGTGGGAACTCAAAGGTACAAAAATCAAGTTAATGCCATTGACAGTTTCAAACTGGATATAGATCAAAGAGAGTGAGATTGCTTTTTGTTTAACTCTTGGCGAAACTGTGTGTAATTAACTGTTTGACCCACTTTTTTAGGCATTCCACTTCACTTGCCCACCCCTTACAATAATTAGTCAGGGGTCTTCCTTAGTCTGAGTGGTTTTAGGCCTTGATAACTTATACCTCTGTGACAGATAGCCATCAGTCTATGCTTAAAGACCCATGATCAACTCTTAAGAAGATTATTTTGAAAAAGGAATTGCTATGAAACTTCTTTTTAGAGCTGCTTGGGAATAAAGGCATAGTACTAAACACCCTTCATAAAAATCCATAAGCAACTAAAGTTGTTCTGATGCATTGATTAGAAATTACTGATCCTTGAGCATGTCAATAATTAATGAACAGCTAAGTAAAGTTAATTATTATAATAATGCAGAGTCAAAAAATCTATCCCGGCCTTTGCTTTTCCCATGCCCTGTAAGGCTCGGGGTGGGGGGTGGGGTAGGGGGGGCAGTGTGTGGGCAGGTTGGGGCATAAAATTGGGAGAGGGATGATGGTGGTGATCATATTCCAGAGACTACTCTGAGGCAAACTGAACTTTTACTGTGTGTCAGTGCTTCCTTGTCGGTGGCAGTCTATCCCCACATTTACAATGCATCCATAGGGCTCCCCCATTAAAATGGTGTCCTGTAAAGAATATGATAACATCAAGCAAAATGATTTATAACTGGTTCCATTTACAGTGTTCCCTCTTTCAGAGAGCTTCCCTGGTGGCTCAGATGGTAAAGAATCTGCCTGCAATTCAGGAGACCTAGGTTTGATCCCTGGATTAGGAAGATCCCCTGCCGAAGGGAATGGCTACCCACTCAGTATTCTTTCCTGGGAAATCTCATGGACAGAAAGTGAACAAGCTCTGACAGTTGGTGATGACAAGGAAGCCTGGCATGCTGCAGTCCATGGGGTCGCAAAGAGTTGAACACTACTTAGTGACTGAACTGAACTCAAAAACAAGAATGCTGTAAAGCTCTTAGCATAGTGGTAGGCACATAGTGAATGCTCAATAAATGTTTTTGTTCAATCGCTCAGTCATGTCCAGCTCTGCAATACCATGTACTGCAGCACGCTAGGCTTCCCTGTCCATCATCAACTCCTGGAGCTTGCTCAAACTCATGTCAGTTGAGTCAATGATGCCATCCAACCATCTCATCCTCTGTCATCCCCTTCTCCTCCTGCCTTCAATCTTTCCTAGCATCAGGGTATTTTCCAATGAGTCAGCTCTTCACATCTGGTGGCCAAAGTACTGGAGTTTCAGCTTCAGCGTTAGCCCTTCCAATGAATATTCAGGACTTATTTTCTTTAGGATAGACTGGTTGGATCTCCTTGAAGTCCAAGGGACTCTCAAGAGTCTTCTCCAATATCACAGTTCAAAAGCATCAATTCTTCAGCACTCAGCCTTCTTTATAGTCCAACTGTCACATCCATACATGACTACTGGTAAAACCACAGCTTTGACTATATGGATATTTGTTGGCAAAGTGATGTCTCTTTTTAATATGCTATCTAGGTTGGTAATAGCTTTTCTTCCAAGGAGCAAGCCTCTCTTAATTTCATGGCTGCAGTCATCATCCACAGTGATTTTGGAGCCCAAGAAAATAAAGTCTGTCACTGTTTCCATTGTTTCCCCATCTATTTTCCATGAAGTGATGGGACTGGGTGCCATGATCTTTCTTTTTTGAATGTTGAGTTTTAAGCCAGCATTTTCACTCTTTCACTTTCATCAAGAGACTCTTTAGTTTCTCTTTGCTTTCTGCCATAAGGGTAGTGTCACCTGCATATCTGAGGTTATTAATGTTTCTCCTGGCAATCTTGATTCCAGCTTGTGCTTTATCCAGCCTGGCATTTTGCATAATGCACTCTGCATATAAGTTAAATAAATAGGGTGACAATGTTCAGCCTTGACTTACTCCTTGTCCAATTTGGAACCAGTCTGTTGTTCTACATCTGGTTCTAACTGTTGCTTCTTGACCTGCTTGCAGGTTTCTCAGGAGGCAGGTAAGGTGGTGTGGTCTTCCCATCTCTTTAAGAATTTTCTAGTTTTTGTGGAAAATTAGCAAATGTTAGCTAGTATTTTTATTGTAATTTTATCATTATGGATCCTATCACTTAGCTCCTGAGGGTACCAACTGAACATTCGCTGATAAGAAGGTGGTATAATCCACCTTAAATAAACTGCTTGGGGCTTGCTCAGAGTCTATTGGCTTCTGGGCTGGTAACTAGAAAGCAACACATTTAGTTTTCTTGACCCTTGATAATGAGATCCTTATAATCCAGGGGCTTATAAGTTTACAAACTCTGACAAGAAAAACTTTCAAAGTTTTGGACATATACACACTTCCCCAGAAGGGCCACAAACCAAGAGACTTTGCTGAGATGTCAACTTGAACTGAAAGGACTTTTCTGAGGCCAGTAAATAAGTTGTTATGCTGATGAACAAGGCCAGAAAACTGCCTGGCATGTGTGTCTCAACTTTCTGGTATTGTTCTCAACTCATTTCACAGGCAGTCAATGGTGTTGTTATTTTGTGTGTCTCCCAATTGCTAGTTCTGGCAATGCACGTGAAGTTCTAAGAAAATGATTGTTCTTAGCCAGGCAGCAGAGTTTTGGTGTAGATGAGTATGTAGAATATATAATTTGGAGGTATTTTCAGTCTATGAGAGACATGAATGAGTCTTTTATACCAAACAAACAAGAGATTAAAGTGTTTTAGTGAGTATTCCCAGTTCAAAAATTGTTCATCAGGTGAAAATAAAATTTTGGTGAAATGGAAAGGCAGTCGTTTATTCAATAGATATCTTCCCAAAATGACATATGTCTCAGCTTACACATTACAGCATTGTTTGTAATATCTAAAAATTGGAAAAAATAACTCAAATATCCATCTGACTCTGCAATCACATATACTATAGCCCACTAGGCTCCTCTGTCCATGAAATTCTCCAGGCAAGAATACTGGAGTGGTAGCCATTCCCTTCTCCAGGGGATCTTCCTGACCTAGGGATTGAACCTGAGTCTCCTAAACTAGACTGCAGGCAAACTTTTTACCATCTGAGCCATCAGGGAAGCCCATCAAATATCCATCAACGTGGGATTAATCAAATAAATTATAGTATATCCATCAATGGAATATTATTAAGACCTATAAAAGAATAAGCAAGCTATATATCAGAGAAAAAGATCACCAAGCCATATTATAAAGGAAAAAAAGCAAGGGGCAGAATATTGTAAAAAAGAGATGGAGGGAAAAAATATATATACATATTTACTTATAAAGGCACAGGTTATTTCTGTAATGACACAGAAGACACTGGTAACTTTGGCGGTAGAGGGGAATGGGAAACTTGGTGATTGGGGACAGAGATAGGAAAGACATCTCACTAGAGACAATTTACCTTAAAATTTTTTAATCATGTGAGCATGTTATTGTCTCAAAAATAAACTAGATTAAATTTTTTATTAAAGATGGAATTAAAGAAAAGGCAGTAATTTGTAGGATGTGATTTTGTGTATAGGAAATGACATGTTTACCTGAGGAACAGGCAGAAGCCAAAAATATACATGAAATTTTTCTGTTTTTCTGAATTTTGTAAATTTCAAAAGTTTTTAGAAATACCCTTTAGAAATGTTAAGCAATGACACTGAACTTGTATGATGAACATTTTTGGTCATTTATGATCAGTTAAATCTGTGAATGTCAAATGAGAGAGTAATAATGACAAACCAATACACTTAATTAGGATTGCATTTTTTTTATGCTATATCTTAGCAGACCCTCCATTACAAAATTGTGTTTATTATAGTGAATATGGTGATGGTCTGTCAACATCCATTTGATTCCACCTTTAAGATTAGTTGTCCTATTGTTGGGTGGCCAGTGGTGGCCAAGAGCAGTATAAAACAATTACCAGGGACTTCCTTGATGGTTCAGTGGTTAAGACTCTTTGCTCCCAATGCAGGGGGCACAGGTTCAATCCTAGGTTGAGGAACCAAGATCCTTCCTGACATGGCTGAAAAACAAAACAAAACAAAAAACAATCGCTGTAATGTCATCTTCCTTACAAATATTTAATTGGTTCAGGAATGGGCAGCCTAAACCAAACTTGAAAAGTTTTTCTGTATGTATTAGTTTTCTATTTCAATTCTACTAATTTATTGGTAAGGTTATACTTTTATAGCAATGATATTATTTAATGTTTTTCTTCATACATATTTTTAGCTATCACGTTACCTAGAGAAGTCTTTGTAATGAAATTCCTTGATGGACAATAGGTCAGGGCAAGAAGAATTGACTCATTTTATAAAATGCTTCCTCCAGAATGGGGAAGAGTCCACAGATTCCCCAGCACCTCCCTAGCAGTACAGCTTTCCAAGTGTCTGTCAGACATTGAACCTCACTCGGTGACACAGCACTGGATATTGATTGACAAAGGTTCTATTCCAGAGGTTGCTACAGTTTTTCTGTAAAAGGTCAGATAGCAAATATTTTGGGCTCTGAGTAGTCTCTGTCACAACTACTACTCAACTCTGTCCTTGCTTAGAAGCAGCCTTTGGCAATGGTATGGCACCATTCCAGTACATCTTCATTTACTAAAAAAGTTTGGGGTCATAGTTTGCTGACCTCTGTTCTATTTTTTTTTTTAATTCAATTTCTAAGCAGAAAATTCCATTTGGGGGATGATATCCAGCATAGGCTACATTTAATTAGAGCTATTTATATCTTGTGATCTGATAACCTGGCCTCCTATATTGGGTGGTAGAGACACAAACTCTGGAGTCAGAGAAACTAGGTTGAAATTTCAGCTTTTCTCTGCAGTGGCTATGTGGCCTGGAGTTCCTCTCTCCTAGCTTTATATTCCCATCTGTGGAATGTGGATCAGGGTCCTATTTTAGATGGGTGTGTAATGATTAAATGAAAGTGTTTGTTAACTATCTGACACAAAGAAAATGATCAAAACATTTTAGTTTCCTCTCCACCCCTACAAAAACACATGCAAATTGGGCAATACCCTACCTTGCTGCTGCTGCTAAGTCGCTTCAGTCGTGTCCGACTCTGTGCGACCCTATAGACGGCAGCCCGCTGGGCTCCCCCATCCCAGGGATTCTCCAGGCAAGAATACTGGAGTGGGTTGCCATTTCCTTCTCCAATGCATGAAAGCGAAAAGTGAAAATGAAGTCGCTCAGTTGTGTTCAACTCTTAGCGACCCCATGGACTGCAGCCCGACCAGGTTCCTCCGTCCACTGGATTTTCTAGGCAAGAGTACTGGGGTGGGGTGCCATTGCCTTTCCCGATACCCTACCTTATTCACACATAGTTTTCAAACCCTCTCTTAGATGGCTAATGTTGGAAATTAAAAATTAAATCTAATTACCTTTAATTTCAGATTATGCTATTTTTAAAAATCTGTTTTCAGTTTCTGGGAATCCATTTTTTTTTTTTTTTTTTTTTTTAGCTCTTTCTAACTCCTGCATGTTAACAGCCAGCCAGGACATGTCATCAAAGCATTCAAGCAAAGGCTTTAGTTCTGATAATTCTGATTAACTCTCTAGGGAAGTAAAGAAAAGCTATAAAAACATACGACTGGATTTTAAAAGTCCAGTACTCAAAAGAGTTTTTGCGAGAAGAGTAACAGTTTAGATTCTATTTGATGTTTGCTATGACCATGACTCAGCGTTTTAGAACTGATTTTATTGTAAAACTTCTTAGGGAAATCACTGTCAGTGCCATAAGTGGTGGATTTTAACAGCTTGAAATTATTCCCCTTTGATACTTAGTACTACTTTAAAATACCCGCCTTTGATAAGTTTAATTTAAAAATATACATGCATATATGAGGTACTAGTAATAAGAAGTACTTCCATAGCAGGAGAGCAATTCTGTGTGTTTATCTACTTGTATAAACATACTGTTACCACAACATTGAGTATATTTATCACATGCTTTTTAAGTTGGGAAATATTTAAGTCCTCTCATAATTAAAAAAAAAACTTCAAAGCTTCCTCACTAGGGCAATGACGTGAATCAATGTTAATATGGCTATTTAACATCAATAAAACAATAACATCTTCAAAGAAATAATGTACCACAATAGCAATATAACTTTGAAAAATAATAAAACATCCCAATAGATATTTATTGTTTCAAGCATGAGAACTGAGAATTGAGTGTCTTGGTCAAGGGGTCTTGTCCATTACTTCTGGAATCAGAACTCTTCAATAAGTGACTCAATACATCTGTTTCTTGGTTCATTCATTCATTCATTTACCAAATACACATTTCTTTTTAAAATTACCATTTGTGATGCACTATGCTAGGTTGTTGTCAGTCTCTAAGTTGTGTCTGACTCTTTGCAACCCCATGGACAGAAGCATGCCAGGCTTCCCTGTCCTTCAACATCTCCCAGAGTTTGCTCAAACTCATGTCTATGGAGTCAGTGACACCATTCAACCATCTCATTCTCTGTTGCCTCATTCTCCTCCTGCCCTCAGTCTTTCCCAGGATCAGGATCTTTTCCAATAAATTTGCTCTTTACATCAGGTGGCCAAAGTACTAGGTACTAGGAACTTAATTCATTTCAGAGATAGATGCATAAAGAATTAATTGCAGGATGTTTTACAAGTGTTACTGCAGAAATATACAGCCATAGCTAAAAGAGGAGTGCAAAGGGGAGAATTCTTTTAAAAGATGGCAGACAAGAATATGGGTAGAGAAGTGGTCAGAGACACTTCATAGAGGATATGAACAGCATCCAGGCTAGGTATTTTCTGAGGATGAAAAAAACAGGAATTCTGGACATAGTGAAGTACATGATCAAAATTTTAAAAGGATAAAAGTGTACTTAGCACCTTTGTAGTTTAATAAAACTGGAACATAGTTTCATGGTGGTGTCAGGTAGTTTATGCTATATTACAAATCTGAGTCCTTCAACCTGTTGGCCAGTGATCCCTTGATCACTATATTGATTTTCTCTCTAACATCTATCCTCTGAATGGCTAAAATAGGTGTATTAATGAGACACTTTCAGGTTATGAGGAGGATCATGACACTGATCTTGGGTGACGGGCATTTACTATATGAGGAGCCTGGCAGGCCATGGTCCATAGCATCGCAGAGTCGAACACAGCTTAAGCACACACACGCACAAGAGGAAACTAGGAAGCAAATATATGGGAGGTCATTTTTGATAAAACAATTAGGGCTCTTGAAGAGGACTGTTTATCACCTTGTAATTCCCATTTCTGCAAAGGAATACTGGGGTGGTCATCATGTAAGTGTGCTTATTCTTCCTGCACAAGATGCCCTGCCATTCATTTAATCTGCCTTCTTTGTTCTCTGCTTCTTCCTCCTGCTGTTGTTTTTCTGCCTTCTGGCTACTCCGCCGTTTATCTCATGGCTTCTGAGCGACCGAACTGAACTAACTCATAGAGTCTCCTTAGTCTCTGTTTAGTTTCCTGGCTCATATTCTGCTTCGCTTCAAAGAGATCTCTCTCTCTGTGCTTTTATGTAGAAAAGAGTTAATAACAAGTCCAAGACTACCGTTCTTAGAAAGATCTGTTTGCAAGGGTGGTCCTTGACTGGCATCTGAGAATTTAGGTTTCTGCAGAGTTCTGACCATTTGCTAAACGATAAGCATGATTCACTGTGCCTAAACAGTTTGTACAAACAATATGGTTTATGCTAGGCATCTGCTTTCCTTTTGGCAGTCAGAAATTGGTATATGCTAGGAAGAGGGTTACCTGTGTGACCAATTCTCAATAAAAACTTTGGGCACTGAGTCTTTAATGAGCTCCCTGATAGAGAGCATTTCATACCTGCTTTCACAATCTGTTGCTAGAGGGATTAAAATCTCCTGTATGAGTCTACTGGAAGAGGACTCTTGGAAGCTTGCAACTTGCTTCCTCCAATCTTTGCCCTATATGCCTGTTGCCTTTGCTGATTTTTCTCTATTTCTGTCGATATCATAGACTTAAGTACGGCTATAAGCTAAGTCCTTAGCTTGTGAGTCCTCCAGGCAAATTGTTGAAACTGGGGGTGATCTTGAGGAAATCGGACACAACTTGGCTTTCAGGCTCCTGAAGAAAGAATATCTTATTCCCAGTCTACTACTTGGTCCTCATTATGATCTAGACTCTGGCTATCTCTTCATCCTCATCTCTTATCCCTCCCTCACCCCTTATTCTAGTTATGCCAGATTCCCTGCTGTTTCTCAAACATTCCAGGCAGGCTCCTGCTCCAAGGCCTTTGTACTTACTGTTCCTTCTGCCTGTGCCTTTTCTTCCAGCTATCTGCATGGTTGTGTTCATTCATGTCCCACTTACCTAAAATAGCTATCCCCTCCCACTCATATTTCTTAACTCCTTCCTCTAGATGAATTCTTCATAGCAATTATCAATTTTTTAACTTTATATTGTTTGTTTATTGCCTGTCTTTCCAAACTAGAGTATAACTAAATGAAGGCAGCGACTATGTTTTATTCACTGCTCTATTTTTAGTAGCTAGAAAGGTGCTTGTCACATAGAAAAGACTCAGTAAATACTCTTTGAAGAAGGAATACTTGATACCACATCTCTGTTGGGCATATGTCTCATACCAGGCCACATTATATGCCCATGGACATTGTACTGATGTCTGCCTTTAGGCTGAGCATTGTGGCAGAGACTGCTGATTATCCATCAATATCTACTCTTTCCTTATTCTGTAATAATAGGGCCCCTAAGTTTTGGCTTGGCACATAGCTATCAGAAATAAAGAGTGTAGTACCCAATCCCCTATGCTGATAGTATAGCGGTATAAGTGCAGGCCAATGGGGTATGAATGGAAGTTTGAATGTACAATACCTAGGAAGTATCCTTATAAAAGTGGATTCTATTTTACCTACCTTTTTTCCTTCCTGCTGGGTGAAACAGACTGTAATAGTTGGGGTTTTGGGAGCCATTTGGATCATGAGCAACCTTGGTGGTATAAGGTACAGTCAATGGAGCAAAACAAGAAAGAAGAAACCAAATAATGTGGAGTCCAATGCCAATTCTGAAGAACCTACCTCTTTGACAAGAATCAGAAATAAACTTTTATCTTCTTTAAGCCATGAATGGTTTTCTCTCACTTGAAATTTGCTCTAATCCTAATAATACAAGCACGAATCTCCAGTTTGACTTCTTAGAGCCAGGTAGAGAGTTACAAAGTACAGAGCATGATAACATACACACTATTCAGTCACTTGTTTAAAGGGAAGTTGTGGGCATGATAGGAAGGCCAGCAAGCGGAATGTTATCCTGTAGGAAATGGCAGCTGTGGGAAAGCATTATACTAATGCCCCCCAGTGATTCACACCTTCCTGAGTCCACATACTTTTTTGCAACTTCCATCAAGAAAAGGAGCCTATCTCTCCACCCCCTTTGCATCTGGCTTGGCCTTGTGACTGACTTGGACCAACAGAATGTGGCAAAAGTAACATAACGACTGTTCCAAAGTCTAGTCTGTACAAGACATTGTAGCTTCCACTTTTGCCATCTGAAATCCTGAGATCACCAAGCTCTGAAGCCTGGTGTAGCTCATAAGAGGATGTGAAACCCTGTGGATGGGAACAGAATCACCCCAGTGCAGAGCCAGCACCACCTGGCAGACATGTGAATGAGGCCACATAAATGATGGCAGGCCAGGCAGTCAGAAGTCACTCTCAGATGGCCAGTCGACAGAATCATGAAAATGAAATGGCTGCTGTTTTAAGACACTAAATTTTGGCAAGCTTTGCTTTTCAGCAATAGGAGCATGAAAATTAATCTAAGTGAATATCTATTTCTTGCTGTCATAAGAAAGATCTTATGACAAAGGCAAATATAAGTGAAAAGTACCTAAGCTTGGCAACTTTTCTCTTTTTTTTGGCTTGTAGGATCTTAGTTCCCCAAATAGGATTTGAAACCTGGGCCCCAGCAGTGAAAGCTCCGTATCCTGACCAATGGACTGCCAGGGAACTCCCAAGTTTGGCAACTTTTAAAGAGAAATATAAAATCTTCAGCTTATTGACTTTAACATTAAAAACGAGGAACACATCTTTATTTAAAAAATTATTAATTTTTAAAGAGAGTAGCATAAGATAGTAGAAGGAATGTTGAGTGAGAAATTGGTAGAATTGGGTATGGTTCTCTTTTCATTAACTAGCTTTATGACCTAGAAAAATCTGCTTAGCCTTTTGGTGCATAATGTTTTTTCAATATGAAGCATGCTGTAGTCCATGGGGTCGCAAAGAGTAGGCCACGAATGAACAACTAAACAACAAAATGAAGCCCACCCCTTGCTCACTCACTCATTCATTTAAGAAAAACAGTGATTATCCTTAACTGTTAGGAGACGCTGTCGTGAGGGGTGAGATGATAGGAGACTGACTTTTATTTACACATTTTTATATGCTGCTGCTGCTGCTAAGTCACTTCAGTCGTGTCCAACTCTGTGCGACCCTATAGAGGGCAGCCCACCAGGCTCTGCCATCCCTGGGATTCTCCAGGCAAGAATACTGGAGTGGGTTGCCATTTCCTTCTCCAATGCATGAAAGTGAAAAGTGAAAGTGAAGTGGCTCAGTCAGGTCCGACTCTTCGCAGCCCCATGGACTTCAGCCTACCAGGCTCCTCTGTCCATGGGATTTTCCAGGCAAGAGTACTGGAGTGGGGTGCCATTGCCTTCTCTGATTTCTATATGATTTGACTTAAAAAAAAATAGGTCACTTTTACAATCAACAAAGATCATAAACATGTTATGGGCTGAATTTTGCCCCCCAAAATTGGTATGTTGAAGTTCTAACTTCCAGTAACTAAGAATGTGACTGTTCTTGAAAATAGAGACTTTAAAGGGACAAGTTAAAATGAAGTCATTAGGGTCCTAATCCAATCTGACTGGTACAAAGAATGATAGTAAGCCAGTCTGACCAGTGTCCTTCTAAGAAGAGGAAATTTGGATGCATAGACACCGAGGATCCATGTGCCCAGAGAAAGGACTATGTGAGGACACAGTGAGAAGGTGGCCATCTGGAAGCCAAGGAGAGAGGCCTCAGAAGAAACCAATCCTGCTGACAACTTGATCAACCCACCCAATCTGTAGTATTTTGTTAGAGTAGCCCTGCCAAATACAGATATTTTCATCCTGACAAAACACTAGTACCTTCAGTGAGCACATGGTCCTGATTCTTGAGGTGACCATGTTCAAACTAGAGAGAGACAGTAACTTTTGATATGGCAGAAAGTGAAGAGGAACTAAAAAGCCTCGTGATGAAAGTGAAAGAGGAGAGTGAAAAGGTTGGCTTAAAGCTCAACATTTGGAAAACGAAGATCATGGCATCTGGTTCCATCACTTCATGGCAAATAGATGGGGAAACAGTGTCAGACTGTATTTTGGGGGGCTCCAAAATCACTGCAGATGGTGACTGCAGCCATGAAATTAAAAGATGCTTACTCCTTGGAAGGAAAGTTATGACCAACCTAGATAGCATATTCAAAAGCAGAGACATTACTTCACCAACAAAGGTCCATCTAGTCAAGGCTATGGTTTTTCCAGCGGTCATGTATGGATGTGAGAGTTGGACTGTGAAGAAAGCTGAGTGCCAAAGAATTGATGCATTTGAACTGTGGTGTTGGAGAAGACTCTTGAGAGTCTCTTGGACTGCAAGGAGATCCAACCAGTCCATTCTGAAGGAGATCAGCCCTGGGTGTTCTTTGGAAGGAATGATGCTAAAGCTGAAACTCCAGTACTTTGGTCACCTCATGCGAAGAGTTGACTCATTGGAAAAGACTCTGATGCTGGGAGGGATTGGGGGCAGGAGGAGAAGGGGACGACAGAGGATGAGATGGCTGGATGGCATCACGGACTCGATGGACGTGAGTCTGAGTGAACTCCGGGAGTTGGTGATGGACAGGGAGGCCTGGCGTGCTGTGATTCATGGAGTTGCAAAGAGTAGGACATGATTGAGCGACTGAACTGAATTGAACTGAACTGAACTGAATGTGATAAATGCTGTGGTGGGACCATATAAAAAATACTATTGGAGTCCAGAGAAAGGGGACCTGTCTGGCTGTGGAGAGGGAGATGATGGCAGGTCCAGAGCGGAGAGTTTAAGAAGCTTGTCCTGTGTTGAGATGGCCACCTTCAGTATCGAAGGAGAAATAGAGATGATCACACTCCTAAATACTGGCCTTTCTGCTGAACCTCTGTGCTTGGTTGTCATATTGGTCTCAGATAAGGATTTCAAGAATCAGTAAAATCTCAACAAACAAACACAGAGAATTTGAGAAATGGGTATATTGATAGCAGTTTTGCTAATGTTATATTTTACCTGTTTTTAAAAAGGACATTTGAAATGCTGTGCATATCATTAAAGATATTTTAACATTTTCTCATAACAGATAGTCTCTTACATTGAATATGTTTAGCTTTAAGTTTCTTCCTTGTCCTTGGTTTTTGCACTGCACATGCATTAGTAGCATTTGACTAGCATTTGTTGGCTGCCAGGGTTTCAAGGCAACTTTTATTAGTTAGGTTAGGAAAACAATATTTTATTTCTTTATATGACAGAAACTAGTTTTTCTCCAAAATCCATACTTGCTTTCTTCCATAGAAAGAGATTACACTAGGTATATGACTACTCAGCTAAAGACTATATACCTCTATCCTCTTTTCACAGTTAGATGTGATTATGTGGCTAAGTTTTGGTTGATGGAATGTAAGTGGAAGTAATATGTAAACTGATGTTATATGTAATTTCTGGACCATGTCTATAAGTAACTTGCCTTGGAGTTCCTCTTTTCCCTTTCCACAGGCTGGAACCCTGAATGTGCCCACATGAACTTTGACAATGAAACAATAAATGAAAGGAATCTGGTCCTTGAATGACTCTGTAGAGTAGAGATTCCTTGACAGGCTGCACTGTTCACCTTATTATAACATAAGAAAACAAGTTATTTAAGCCTCTGCCTATAGATGTATTCTTTTTGGTGTTTCTTTCTTGGGACAGCTTAATCTTTACCCTATTAAGCAAGTCCTGCTTTATCTTGCTTTTATGGTCATATTTGCCTTCCAACTTCCCCTTCAGAAGTCCCTTGTTGCTGTGTATCCCACCCACATGAGATGCTTATACTACTAGGTCACCAGAGACAGACATTTGCAGAAGAGTTTCCTACCTAAGTGTGGAATTCCCCCAAAGGAGAACACTAGTTGCCTCCCTTCCCCTTTTGCATAGTTTCTCCCACACATCTCTACCTTGTTCCTTTGATCTACTTAGACTGCAGTGAAGGGAACCTTTCACCTGGTAGTTCAACTGCTCAGCCAATGGACACAGCCCATCGTCAGGACTTTCCATCCTGCCTCTATCACTTCCCTTTTTACCTTCTGAGCACTGCCTCTTTTACTTTCCACAGAACCAGATAATACACATTCCCTTTCAAATTACAAGACACTTTCAATAAATAGTCATTGAACTGGCACTCTATAATGTGTACAGTGATGAAACAGGGAAAGTGTTTGACTTTTCAGTCTACTTGGAGAAAGTAGGTGACTAAGTTGGCAATCATAAATTAAAATGCAAAGTTCTAAAATTGGAATAAATACAGTATGCCATGGGAAGACTCAGAAGAGGCACCTAACCCAGCATTTGTACAGGAGGGAGTGTGGCCAAGTGAAATAAAGGCATAGAAAAGGTCAAGTAAATGGGTACGCTGGCTGCATAAATCTCTACCCTGATAGTAAGACATTATTTTAAAACTTCAAATAATTTAGAGTTTGTGAAATAAAAAGTGAAAGTTCTTACTTCTACACATACTAATTTTAATACCCATCAGTTCAGTTCAGTCCAGTCACTCAGTCGTGTCCAACTCTTTGCGACCCCATGAATTGCAACATGCCAGGCCTCCCTGTCCATCACCAACTCCCGGAGTTCACTCAGACTCATGTTCATCGAGTCAGTGATGCCATCCAGGCATCTCATCCTCTGTCGTCCCCTTCTCCTCCTGCCCCCAATCCCTCCCAGCATCAGAGTCTTTTCCAATGAGTCAACTCTCTGCATGAGGTGGCCAAAGTACTGGAGTATCAGCTTTAGCATCATTCCTTCCAAAGAACACCCAGGGCTGATCTCCTTCAGAATGGACTGGTTGGATTTCCTTTCAGTCCAAGGAACTCTCAAGAGTCTTCTCCAACACCACAGTTCAAAAGCATCAATTCTTCGGCACTCAGCCTTCTTCACAGTTCAACTCTCACATCCATACATGACTACTGGAAAAACCATAGCCTTGACTAGACAGACCTTAGTCGGCAAAGTAATGTCTCTGCTTTTCAGTATGCTATCTAGGTTGGTCATAACTTTCCTTCCAAGGAGTAAGCATATTTTAATTTCATGGCTGCAATCACCATCTGCAGTGATTTTGGAGCCCCCCAAAATAAAGTCTGACACTGTTTCCACTGTTTCCCCATCTATTTCGTTAATTTTTAGTTCATGTTCTTCCAGGTGTATAGATAGGAAAATAGATTTGAATATATATCCATGTAATGAATGTATCCATTTTACTTTTCAAAAAATCTAATCACAGTATATGTATTGTCATGCAGCCTCCTTTTTTCCATATGGACTTTTCCCCTTATTATCATATATATTTACCTAACTTAAAAATAGTTTATAGACTTCTCTACTAAGGATTCATTAACTCCCTTAAAAAATGTCTTCCTTTTACTATAATTTTATTTATTTATTTTTAGTTGTGCTGGGTCTTTGTTGCTGCTTGGACTTTTCTCTAGTTGCAAAGAGTGGGGGCTACTCTTCACTGGGATGCACAGGCTTTTTATTGCAGTGCCTTCTCTTGTTGCTGAGCATGGGCTCTAGGCCCATGGGCTTCAGTAGTTGCTCTGCATGGGCTCAGTGGTTTCAGTTCCCCGGCTCTGGAGCACAGGCTCAGTAGCTCTGGCACACGGGCTTCGTTGCTCTACGGCATGTGGGATCTTCCTGGACCAGAGATCAAATCCGTATCTCCTGCATTGGCAGGTGGACTCTTTACCACTGACCTACCAGGGAAGCCCAAATCTCTTCCCTTTGAACACTTAGGTTGTTTTCCATTTTTTTTTCCCTTCTAATAGTAGTATTTCAAAGAACATTCTACCCATTGGACTTGGTGACAAATACTGAGAAAAGGATTACAATCTCAAGATTCTACACTTGCCCAAGATATGATAGGTGGCTCATTGGTAAAGAATCTGCCAGCCAATGCAGGAGATGCAGGAGATGTGGGTTCGATTCCTGAGTTGGGAAGATCCCCTAGAGGAGGAAACGGCAACCCACTCCAGTATTCTTGCTGGGAAAATCCCATGGACAGAGGAGCCTGGCAGTGGGGTCCCAAAGAGTTAGACATCACTGACCATGCCCACACACAGAAGATGTGATATGTGTATGAGAAAAAAATTAGACATTTTTGGATCTGTAAAGTACTGTTTCTCTTTCTGGGAAATTTTACTTGAGAAATCATTCTAGCAAAATCAAAAGCAAAACAAAACTATATCTCAGGGGGATTTAAAATGTATAAACTCATGAATGAGTGGTTAATCTGGCAAAATTTAAAAGACTAGTGTAGAAGATCATAGCATGGTTCCTGAATGGGGAACTTGGATACTATAAAGAAATTTATATTTCCCAAACTAATGTTTAGGCTTCTTCCAATTCCAAACAAACCCTGAGAGGGGCCTATTTTTGAATCATAACAAATTTTTCTAGAAAAATAAGTAAATAAGAATGGTTAAAGAATGTTTATCAAAAGGGGACTGGAGGTTGGTATTTACCTTATCAGACGCTGAAGAATTATAAATATATAAGAGTTAAAGCATGGTAAGTACTGAGAATAGTCAAATCAGTGACTCAGAAGTGATACTGTGGAATTAGAGTTTATAAAATATAAAACAATATAAGAACATATTTTAAAGGAATTACAAACCTAAGAGAAAAGGGAACTTTTTGACGACTACTTTATTAAAATTTTGCATCACAGAATACATATGAATAGATTAAAGAGAAAAATTCAACCCTAAAAAATTAGGGTAGGTATAGAAGTTCATGGGCTTCCCTGGTGGCTCAGATGGTATATCATCCCTTTATGAAGAAGGACTCCCTCAAGCCAGAAAGCAATGGAAGAAACCACAGGAACAGATAATAGATTTTACCATATAAAAATATAAAATTTCTGTGGTTCTAAAAAATACATAGGTAAAAGGAAAAGGCAAATCCCAAACTGGGAAATATTTGTACAATATACATTTTTGCAAAAACCTGGGTTGCCATTGCTTGTCAAAAGAATTGGTTAAATCCAATTCTTAGCCTCCGTTCAGTTCAGTCACTCAGTCATGTCCGACTCTTTGCAACCCCATGAATCGCAGCACTCCAGGCCTCCCTGTCCATCACCAACTCCCAGAGTTCACTCGGACTTACATCCATCGAGTCCGTGATGCCATCCAGGCATCTCATCCTCTGTCGTCCCCTTCTCCTCCTGCCCCCAATCCCTCCCAGCATCAGAGTCTTTTTCAATGAGTCAATTCTTCGCATGAGGTGGCCAAAGTACTGGAGTTTCAGCTTTAGCATCATTCCTTCCAAAGAACACCCAGGGCTGATCTCCTTCAGAATGGACTGGTTGGATCTCCTTGCAGTCCAAGGGACTCTCAAGAGTCTTCTCCAACACCACAGTTCAAAAGCATCAATTCTTCGGCACTCAGCTTTCTTCACAGTCCAACTCTCACATCCATACATGACCACTGGAAAAACCATAGCCTTGACTAGGCAGACCTTTGTTGGCAAAGTAATGTCTCTGCTTTTCAACATGCTATCTAGGTTGGTCATAACTTTTCTTCCAAGGAGTAAGCATTTTTTAATTTCATGGCTGCGATCACCATCTGCAGTGATTTTGGAGCCCCCCAAAATAAAGTCTGACACTGTTTCCACGGTTTCCCCATCTATTTCCCATGAAGTGATGGGACCAGATGCCATGATCTTTGTTTTCTGAATGTTGAGCTTTAAGCCAACCTTTTCACTCTCCTCTTTCACTTTCATCAAGAGGCTTTCTAGTTCCTCTTCACTTTCATAAGGGTGGTATTATCTGCATATCTGAGGTTATTGATATTTCTTTTGGCAGTCTTGATTCCAGCTTGTGTTTCTTCCAGTCCAGCGTTTCTCATGATGTACTCTGCATAAAAGTTAAATAAGCAGGGTGACAATATACAGTGTTGACATACTCCTTTTCCTATTTGGAACCTAGTTTATGCCTAAACCTTTATAGATGAGTGTGTCTGCAGAGAAATAGAAAACTGTGTGCACTGGTTTACTGTTAATTGCTTTCAAGGGAGACTTTAGTCCTGTTCTAAAATTGTAACACATTTCCCTAGGTCAATCACTCTGCCATGTTCCCTGACAACTATTTAGTAGCACCTTCTCATCCAGCATCGTCTCCGCATCTTCACTCTAATTTGATGATCTTGCTTATAGTGGCAATCAGAAGAGGATTTACATATATTTACACCACCAGTAGCATCTCTTGTGTTGGAGAAGAATCTTCTGTGCTCCCATTAACACCTTCACAAAGGCACTGATTTCCACCCCTCTCAACTATTCACAGACAAAAACCTACCTCCAGAAATTTCCATTTCTCCTTTTCTCTAGTGAAACACTCCCTTCAGCCCCAGTCACATATTTTTTCACATCTTAAAAAAAGGTCTCTTGACCCACTTTTCCGTCAAGTTATTGTGTCATTTCCCTTTGCTTTGGAACAATCCCTCCAGAAGGAGTTACATACACTTGATTTAACATTTTCAATTCCTTAACTTCTGTTCTCTCTTGAACGTAATCCACTGAGGTTTCCATCCCCATAAACTCCTCTGCAACTGTTCTTGTCCATGTCACTAATGACTTTCATTATTGCTGAACCCAATGATCAACTGAGTTTTCTCTCACGAGATCAGCAGCACTAGATGCAACAATCACCCCTTCCCAGAAATATGTGATTCATCTGGCATCCAGAACACCACTCTCCTGGCTGTGTTCTTCCTGCCTCCCTGTTTTTCATGTCTAAATGGCCCACCTGATCTTCCACAACCCCCTAAGCTGTTTCCAGTGTAGTCTTCTCCATTTCAGTGAGTAACAACTCTATCTTTCCAGGGGCCATACATTTGAAAGTCAAATTTAACTCCTCTCATTTTCTCATATTCCACTTCCATCCAGACTGAACCTGTTGGCTGTATCTTCAAAACAGATCCAGGTGCTGATCATATTTTACCATCATCACTGCTCCCACTCTGGTGCAAGCCAGGGCACATCTCCAGGGATTAAGACATAATCTAACTGATTTCCCTGCATCCACACTTGCTCCTCTTATTCTCCACCCAGCAGTCAGAGTGATGCTATTAAGTCAGATTAGCATGCCAGGTTTTTGCTGACACATCCTGAAGTCTTCATGTATGATATCGCCCCCTCCTCATCCTCATCTTTTACACTCTCTCCTAGCTCACTCTGCTTCAATCCCAGCAGATGGCTTACTGTTCCTGGAAAAAAGCTAGGCAGCTTGAGCCTTTTCAGTGGCTCCCTTCCCTTTTTTGTATCTTCAAATATCTTCTTCCTCACTCACTCACTTTAGCCATTTCTGATAAATCCCTACCCCCTTCTTTGCTTCATTTTTCACCTTGGTTCTCATTACTTTCTAATACACTATGTAAACAGAAGCAGAAGATATTAAGAAGATGTGGCAAGGATACACAGAAGAACTATACAAAAAAGATCTTAATGACCCGGATAGCCATGATGATGTGATCACTCATCTAGAGCCAGACATCCTGGAATGCGAAGTGGGCCTTAGGAAGCATCACTGTGAACAAATATAGTGGAGGTGGTGGAATCCCAACTGAGCTGTTTCAAATCCTAAAAGATGATGCTGTGAAAGTGCTGCCAGCAAATTTGGAAAACTGACCAGTGGCCACAGGACTGGAACAGTCAGTTTTCATTCCAGTCCCAAAGAAGGGCAATGCCAAAGAATGTTCAAACCACCACACAATTGCACTCATTTCACATGCTAGCAAAGTAATGCCCCAAAATCCTCCAAGCTAGGCTTCAATAGTATGTGAACCAAGAACTTCCAGATGTTTCAGCTGAATTCAGAAAAGGCAGAGGAACCAGAGATCAAATTACCAACATCTGTTGGATCATAGAAAAAGCAAGAGAATTACAGAAAAAACAGCTATATCTGCTTCACTGACTACACTAAAGCCTTTGTGTAGATCACAACAAAATTCTTCAAGAGATGGGAATACCACACCACCTTATCTATCTTCTGGGAAACCTGTATGGAGGTCAAGAAGCAACAGTTAGAACTGGACATGGATCAACAGACTGGTTCCAAATTGGGCAAGGAGTACATCAAGGTTGTATATTGTCACCCTGCTTATTTAACTTATATGCAGAGTACATCATGAAAAACGCTGGGCTGGATGAAGCAGAAGCTGGAATCAATATTGCTGGGAGAAATATCAATAACCTCAGATATGCAGATGACACCACGCTTATGGCAGAAAGTGAAGAGGAACTAATAAGCCTCTTAATGAAGGTGAAAAAGGAGAGTGAAAAGGCTAGCTTAAAACTCAACATGCAAAAAACTAAAATCACGACATCCAGTCCCATCAGTTCATGGCAAATAGATTGGAAAACAATGGAAAGGTGAGCTACTTGATATTCTTGGGCTCCAAAATCACTGCAGATGGTGACTATAGCAATGAGCTTAAAAGATACTTGCTCCTTGGAATAAAAGCTATGACAAACCTAAATAGCATATTACAAAGCAGAGACATCTCTTTGCCAAGAAAGGTCCATATAATCAAAGCTATGGTTTTTTCAGCAGTCATGTCTGGACGTTGAGAGTTGGACCACAAAAAAGGCTGAGTGCCAGAGAATTGATGCTTTTGAACTGTGATATTGGAGAAGCCTCTTGAAAGTTCCTTGGACTGCAAGGAGATCCAACCAGTCAATCCTAAAGGAAATCAACCCTGAATATTCATTGGAAGGACTGATGCTGAAGGTGAAGCTCCAATACTTTGGCCGCCTGATCTGAAGAACTGAGTCATTTGAAAAGACCCTGATGCTGGGAAAGACTGAAGGCAGAAGAAGGGGACGACAGAGGATGAGATGGTTGGATGGCATCACCAACTCAACGGACTTGAGTTTGAACAAGCTCCGGGAGTTGGCAAAGGACAGGGAAGCCTGGCTTGCTGCAGTGCATGCGACTGCAGTCGGACACGACTGAGCAACTGAACCACAAATAAATTTTACTGATTTATTTGGTTTGCTGCTGCTGCTGCTAAGTCACTTCAGTTGTGTCCGACTCTGTGTGACCCCGTGGATGGCAGCCCACCAGGCTCCTCTGTCCCTGGGATTCTCCAGGCACAAATACTGGAGGGGGTTGCCATTTCCTTCTCCAATGCATGCATGCATGATTTGGTCTATTGCCTGTTATTTACCTTAGAATGTAAGCTCTACAAAGACAGGGATTTTTGTTTGTATTAGTTTTACTGATGCAGTTCCACTGCTGGCACATAGTTGTTGTTGTTCTCCTTTCTTTGTTACATAGTATTTAAAAGCCAATCAACCCACCTACCCAGCAGCTTTTTTCCCCTTAAGTGTCCTTGTCACATTTGTTGTCGTTCAGTTGCTAAGCTGTATTGGACTCTTTGTGACCCTATGAACTGCAGCACACCAGGCTTCCCTGTTCTATATAACCTATGTGCCTCCAAGGTTGGTTGAATCTCTAGATAGAAAACCTGCAGCTATGGAAGACTAACTATGACTTAACTATACACTGAGTAACTTCACTTTTAGAAATTTATCTCAGTTTATCTTGGATTTTCCAAGCTGATATAAATAAAATATGTACTGTTCCAGACTTTTAATAGATATATGAAAAAGAAAGGAAATATTCTGAACAGTGACAGAAATCTAACCTGTTTTGGTTCTCAAACTTGGTTTGAGAACATATTAATTATCTGAGGGGTTTAAAAATATATTTATGCCTGAGTCCCACCTTCAGAGATTCTGATTTAATTGGTTTGGATTAGTTGTCTCTTTTGTTATAGATTAGCAGCCTTTGATGATTAGTACTGAGATCCATTAATTCATTAGGGGCTGTAGATGGTAATTCTGTTCAAATCTTTGGGCCTGTATTTTTTCACAAACAAAATTAAGGGGTTAGAGTACATTATCTATAAGCATCTTTGCAACTGGAATACTTTATGTTCATACAGGAAAATCTCTTATTTAGATTATAGGAATATTTGCCATCTCTTCCAACTGGTTTATTGGTGTGTGTGTGCACATGTGGTGAAAGAAGAGCACACGCAGCAACATCATAATGCTTGGAAAGAACAAAACATTTATTTTTATTATAGAGAAACTGAGATAATAAATAAAAATTTCATAAAGAGTCATCAAGTCTTCCACTCCAATAGGTGTCAGGCATGATGTTAGAGTAAACTGTTACATGCTTACTGTAGGGCCAGCTAGAGCAAGAAACAGGTCTCTGAAACCAGGAGAACTGTGTTTAATTTTTTAAATAAAACTGTCATTTATTATTTTTTATAAATGTTGTAGTCTGTAGGGGCTGCTATAACAGAATACCATAAACTGGTGGCTTAATTTCTAAACAATAGTCATTGAGAAATATAAATATTTCACAATTCTGTTGGCTGGAAAGTCCATGATCAAGGTATTGGCAGATTTGGTATCTGGTGAGAAACTGCCTCCTGGCTCACAGACATCTGTCTTTTTGTTGTGACCTTACATGGTGAGAGGAGCAGGGAAGCTCCTTGGTGTCTTTTTTTAATTAGAGGATTAATTACACCTATAAGGGCTCTGTCTTCTATACCTAAGCATCTTTCAAAGATCTCACCTCCAAATACTAAAACATTGGTGACTAGATTTTAACACAAACACTAAGGACACAAACATGAAGTCTACAGCAACATAGGATGCTGAGAAACATTAGCAAACAACAAGTAATTCTTTCTAAAGTGTCTAGGTATATAGTATGAAAGGACTTTTGATTTTACAGAAGCCTTCTTATGCTCAATTTGTACGCATGATTTGTAGCATTTTCTACAACATCCTTTTAAGGATAAGGAGTATGATATATACTCCAGTTAGAGAAACCTTCCACCAATAAAGAAATAATTTTATTAGTTTTGAGTTCAACCAGTTGCCAATATTTTGTTTTTGCAGCTGAATAAATAATAAATTCAGGCAGACATTTACCTGTGTGGTACACTTGAAAGTTTAGAACACAAAAGTGAAAGTCATTCACTGTCATTAAAAAGATCATGTAGCTGAGTTGAATTAACTCATTCAGGGATGCATTTCTTCCCAAGGGAAACTACAAAGTTATTCATCACAAACTAACCTCACTGCCCCCACACAATTAGACATTAGAGATCAGATAAAATGTCACTGCACTTACTGGGCTTCCCAGGTTGTACAGTGGTAAAGAATCTGTCTGCTAATACAGGAGACACAAGAGACAAGGGTTTGGTTCCTGGGTTGTTAAGATGCCTTGGAGTAGGAAATGGCAGCCCATTCTAGTATTCTTGCCTGGAAAATCCAATGGACAGAGGAGCCTGGTGGGCTACAATCCATGGGGTCGCAAAGAGTCAGACACAATGGAGCACACAAGGCCTTTCTTTGGACCTTGCCAATCATGCTACAAAGTGGATTATCTCTGTAATGTGTGAGAACACTATAATTCTTGTTAGTTTGTTTTTTTTAATTGTTAATCTCACCACACAATATGTCTAGTACCAAACAGGCTTTGGCCAGGTGTTCTCTTCATGTTGTAATAGTTTAAAGGAGATGAATAGTACAAAGAAAGTGAAAATGACCATTCGGGTTCCAGAAACCAGAACCTAGTAGTGAGCATGGGTAGTGGGTCCTGGCCAGACTTAGGCACAAGATCTTAATGGATGCACTTCTGTATTGTTCTGGATCTCACTAAGCAATATCTTCTTTATGCAGAGTAGTAGTGTTGAGGTTCTGGGCATAAACTTATTTCATCTCAGAATAAGTCTGTGTTTGGGCTATGAAAATGAGAAAACCCCAGAGAAAACTAGTCTTAGAAGCAACACCTTGAAGTAATCTTGTAACTATAGTAACAAATCAGCAATATAGTCCTTATGATCTAACTGGCTGGGCAGAGTGATGAATATTTATTTCACTGAATGGTAATATTAAGAAAAATTATCTGGGTGTGGCAATAGTCACTCTTCCAGATACCTCTTTTTAAAAAAAAAATAAACATCACCCTTGAGGAGTGATCAATAATTTAAAACTGACCTAAGTTGAAGAATTACTGAAATACCCACTTCAGTTTATTTCTTAAGACTGCCTTTAGTTTTGGTGAATGAGAAAGCACTTGTTGCCATTTCCTTTCTGAGAACTGCTGAGTTAGTAGGGAAGGAAGTGAGAGATGTTCAATTCAATTCTGTCTTGTGGGGGAAGGACAGGGCTGGGCTGTGCCTCTGAGCACCAGCTTCTGCTTTTGCGGGGCTGGCTTCCCAAGTAGCTGGTTCCTATTTATAAATGTCTGTAAAATTGGTTTGAGGAGTCCTACAAATGACCCCGCGTTTAGGGAGTGGCTAACTTTCTTTGCCCCAAACTCAGGGCCATAACTCAGAGGAATATTCTTAATTGGTTTCCTATCCATAAATACTTTAAAGATTTGGTCAAACCTTAAGAGGGGGGGAAAAAAAAAAAGAGGGTCTGATTTAAATGTTGCTTCTGTGAGAATTTTTTTTTTTTTTGGTCTGTGTTGAAGAATATAACTTGAGAAAAACCTAGTTGAAGCATCAAGTCACATCAGATAATAATGATAGAATGAGAGCTTCTGATCCAGACTGGTAGTCTATGGGAGCCCTAATGTTGGACGTAGTTCTGCCGTTAACTGACATGTTTCATTATTTATTTGATATTGAAATCACGCTTATATTATTTTATACCATTTTCCAACATTACATCAGTGTCTTTGGCACACTGAACCTTATCTGTCCATGAACTGAATGTTTCTTAAGAATGTGTTGACTCTCCTGCTAATGCTGTGATTATTGTTGAAACTCATTTCTTGTGCTGTAATAGATCTATGCTGCTTGTTTGTAGATGTTTGGGAAATGGTGTGGTTGAGATAAAAATATTCAGAAAGATTCAAGGAAAAATTAAGTCTTCTGCCAACTAAATTCTCTGATATTCTTCTTAACATGTTACCATCTCAGATAGTTAATGAGATAATTTTCTAAAGTGCTATCTTGCTGCTAATACTTTCATTTCTTTAGTCTGCTTTTTGACTCATAATTCCACCATTGCAATTTAACTCTAAAAATTACCTTTAGGCTGGAGGGCTCTGGGGTCAAGACTGACTAGATTCAAAATTCAGTTTGGCCTTCTCTGGGCTTCCCTGGTGGGTCAGAGGGTAAAGCGTCTGCCTGCAATGTGGGAGACCAGGGTTTGATCCCTGGGTTGGGAAGATCCTCTGGAGAAGTAAATGGCAATCCACTCCAGTACTCTTGCCTGGAGAATCTCCTGAACGGAAGAGACAGTCCACGGGCTCCCAAAGAGTTGGACATGACTGAGTGACTTCACTTACTTTCTTTTTGGCCTTCCCTGGCTATGTGGTCTCAGGTGAATTTCATTATCTGTAAAATGGGGATTAAAAATTAGCAATCACAGAATTATAGGATAGCAAGGGGGAAAATATTCCTTGAGTATCTACTATCTTTTAGGCACTGTTGGACAATTTGGGGCTTCCCAGGTGGCAGAGTGGTGAAGAACTCTCCTGTCTATGCAGGAGACATTAGAGATGCAGGTTTGATCTCTGGATCGGAAGATTACCTGCAGGAGGGCATGGTAACCCACGCCAGTATTCTTGCCTGGAGAATCCAATGGACAGAGGAGCCTGGCAGGCTACAGTCCATAGGGTCGCAGAGTCGGACACATCTGAAGTGACTTAGCTTGCGCACACACACATCGGATAATTTATGAGCCCATGTGACGCTCTGTGAAGTAGGCATCCTTTTATTTTTGGATGATTCAATTATGACCAGAAAGCTTAGTCAATTGTCCTAAAGGTCACACAGCTGGTAACTACTTTAAGCTCAGGTTTGTTTCTAAAGCATAACATAAAGAAAAATTTACTCTTTTCCCTCCCCAGGTGATAGTTTCAGGGTTTCCCACTGCTATTACAGTTGTTTTGCATGTAGAAAACCAATGTGTGACTTGGTAGGTCATGACATGGAGGAAATTTAAATGTGGAAGAAGTGAAAGAGACAATATGAAAAAACTACATACTGTATGATTTCAACTACATGACATACTGGGAAATGAAGACATTTAAATATCAGTAGTTGTCAGGGATTAGGGGAGAGGGAAAGATGAATAGGTGGCACATAATATTTTTAGGGTGGTAAAACTACTCAGTATGATACTATAATGGTGAATATACATTATACATTTATCCAATGTATAATATTATAAATGTATTATTATACATTTATACAATGTACAACACTAAGAGCTGACCCTAAGGTAAATTATGGACTTTGGGTGACGTATTAATATAGATTCATCAACTGCAACAAAGGTACCACTCTGGGGGGGATACTGATAATAGGGAGAGGTTATGCATGTGCAGGTGTAGAGTGTAAGGGAAATCTATGTACCTTCGTAACTTTTGCTGTGAACACAAAACTGTGCCAAAAAAAAGAAAGTCTACTAAAAAACAAACAAGCATAAAGAAAAGCAAAATAGTGAAACGGTGTAACCTGAGAGAAGAGTAAGGAAAATAAATCCGCAAAAGAACTTATCTGCCTAGCGCTATAGAGTGAAAAACACGAAGTCTAAGTCGGACAACTTATGCGGACGCCCTGCTTGCTCACAAAGTTACTAGGTGACCTTCAGCAACCTACTTCACCTTTCTGGCGTGTCTGCGTGCTCAGTCGCTTCAGTCATGTCTGACTCTTTGCGACCCTATGGACTATAGCCCACCAGATTCCTCTGTCCATGGGATTTTCCGGGCAAGAATAAAATGGAGTGGGTTGCCATGCCCTCCTCCAGGGGATCTTCCCGACCCAGAGATAGAACCGGTGTCTCTTGCACTGCAGGCGGATTCTTTACCGATGAGCCACGGGGAAGCCCCCACCTTACTGGATCTCCGTTTCAAAATGCTTTAAAATGTGTCAGTTAAACTATCTCGAACTTCTCTTCCGGCCCTAAAATCACAGCTTTATACCTAAGAACCCATCCCTACTTTTTCTTTCAACCCAGAACCACCACCCTCGCCTAAACCTTGTTCTTACTCAACTGCGTACTTTGTGACGTGCCCGCTGGATCTGAAAACACAGCAACTGGTCCCCGTGACGGCGAAACTAAACAGAGGGGGTGGAAGACTGAATTCTGAGGGGGGAAAAAAATGTGCGTAAGCCCAAGAGTTACACAGCCAGCGGCAGTAACCTGAAGAAGACACGGATGGGTAAAACTGACGCTACGTAGCGACGGCGGAAGAGGGAGGAGGGTGGGGTGAGGCCGAGAGCCGATTGGATGGCTGAGGAGGCGGGGCCCGCGCTCACAGCGCTAGGAAGAACGAGGGAGGAACCAGGGAAGCTGCGCGCGCGTCGCTCGCTGGTCTCTGCACCGTGGCTTCCCTTCTCCGGAGCGGGGAGGGCGGGTCGTAGGGCGTGCCGACGCCGTGTGACGCCACAAGGGGAGGAGCGACCCGAGGGTCCTGCCGGCGCGCGGGCGCGTTCCGCAGTCGGTGTTTGGGACGCTGGGTGTTCGGAGACTCGGTCTCTGCTCCGGGTTTGGTATCACAGCCCAACCCTCCCCGGAGTCCGGGACGGACAGGGCACGCGCCCGTGTCTGTGTGTCAGCGGGACTCAGGACAGAAGCGTCCTCTCGCTACCTTTTTTTCTTCCTTTTATCCAAAGAAGGGGGCAGCTCTCACGCTTGCCTTCCTGTCGCCCCGTTGGGAGCGGGGTTGGTGTGCGGAGTGGTTCGTCTTTTTTTCTTTTAAACTTGTGAGCGCTTTTTTTTTTCCCCTCCCCCTTTTTTAGGCTTAGTGCCGTCTGGACTGGTTTCCTCGGTCCCTGACTAACCGCTTTCTGCCCCTTCTCTCGCCACCCCCGCCCAAGGTCGCCCCTGCGCCCTCGCCCCTGGCCCGGGGTGGGTGGGAAGCTTTGTCCGGCTCCCTCCCCACCCGAGTCTCCGCAGCGTAGCCGCACCTGCCTCAATATGAACGGGGTCAGGGACCCCCCTCTTTTTATAAAAGATATTAAGCCCGGACTGAAAAACTTAAATGTCGTCTTTATTGTCCTGGAGATAGGTAAGTGGGGTCCGCAGCCCGCCCCGCCGCCCTGTGCGTCCCGGGACAGGAGGGAAGGGCACCGCCGCTGCGAGCCGGGGGCTCCCCTCCCCCTCTCTCCCTCTCTTCTCCCCTCCCCCATCCACGTGGCCCCGTTGGCCCCCGCCGCCTTGGAAGCCCGCCTGCGGCGAGAACCAGGGGCTCTGCCTCTTCCCACCTTTCAGGTGCATTTTGATCCCGGAGGAGGAGTTAGCTTTTTGGAAGTCCTCATTATCTAATACACCCCTCCCCCTTTTGATTTTTAAATCTTCACAGGACGCGTGACCAAAACCAAAGACGGCCATGAAGTGAGATCATGCAAAGTAGCAGATAAAACTGGCAGCATCACTATCTCCGTGTGGGATGAAATCGGAGGTCTTATACAGCCAGGGGATATTATTCGGTTGACCAGAGGGTAGGTGTGCTTAAAAGGGTTGGGGAATGAGTGTGCCTCCAAAGTAGGAGTCTGCAGAACCCGAATTGGCTGACGCCCGGCACCTTGGCAAATTCTGGATAAAGTTTAGTGTTTTCTGTGGGCCACCTCAAGGATTTTTGAGCCCCATCCATGTTAACCTGAGATGGTGGGCGGCGTTGGGGTGTAACACCTTTGCTTTTAAAAGTTTCCCAGTTTCAGCTGGGAATCTAAATAGCCACACCTTGTTTACAAATTAGGTAGATTTTTAAATATCATTCTAGAATTACCCAGTCTTTTTAGTAGATTATTAAAAGTGACATAGTTAATACTTCATCTTTTTTCATTAACTATATAATGTAGTTGTCACTTAGTTTATTTCCCCAACCTTTACCCCTTTTAATAACTTTTGAAGTCCTACCCACATTTTATTTGTATACACATTTAGACCGTGTGAACTTAAATTGAGATTGTAGCTGGAGAATTTAGCCAGTTTTGTAGTGTGTCAAATTTGTACACAGATGTTAAAAATTGAAAGGAAGTTTACAATATCTGGAAGGTGCATTCTTGAAAATGATTCCTTTTGCCTACTGTTGTAAGGTCAGTGTTGCGCAAAACCCAGAATGTTGTGCAGAAAATGTTTGACAGATATCTATGATACCTCTGTCCAAGAGTTAGTTGGCAGATTGATTTTTAAAAATAATTTAGTACATTCTTCTGGAGGGTTGGTGGGGGAGGTTAGAAGTTAGACTGCATTTACCAAGATTTACCAAGTTTTTAACTTTGGAAGATAAAATGCTAGAGAAGGATCTTTAGATTTTGGAAGCTTTTTGATTTACAGAATTATAATAATTCATTGGTCATAACTATAGGAAAAGTAGGTGGAGATTGATGTTAGCTTAGTGAATAGAATCTCAGAAAAGTGTTGGATCACCCTGAAAGTAGGAACCTAAGAGCCCTTTGATAGTATTTTACAGGTCTTACAGCACCTTCAGGAAGTGAGGCAGAGTATCATCAAAGGAGGAAGTGAGAGTCAGGACTTAGACATTTTTTTCTCATACCCTGTGACTCATTATGACACTGGTTAAGTCTTTTAAACTTCCACATTTTTAACTTCCACAAAAGAGAATTTCTACCAGGGAGAGTAGGGTGAAAATTAGCATAATTAAAGTTTTTTGGCTGCCGAAGTATCTCATCCAGTGATTAGAAGTTATTTTATACACTGTAAACAGCTTCTCATTTCGATTATCGCTTATTTTGTAGTCACAGAAAATACTTAGATGTGTCCATCAAAAAACCTGTGGAAAAACTAAGTCAGTAGCCAAGTAGTATCTGTAGGATCTTAAGGAGTATAGTTACTGAGGAGTACAGTGTAAAGTAAAATTCAAACCCAAAGAAATATACTATTTTCTAACTTCTGTTTAATCTTGAAGTTACTTCGTTTTCTCAACTTTCTGTAAAATGGGAATCCCAGGTGGCACTAGTGGTAAAGAACCTGCCTGCCAGTGCAGGAGACATTAAGAGACATGGATTCAGTCCCTGGGTTGAGAAGATCCCCTAGAGAAGGATATAGCAACCCACTCCAGTATTCCTGCCCGGAGAATCCCATGAACAGAGGAGCCTGGCGGACTAGGACAGTCGGTGGGATCACGAACGGACACAGCTAAAGCAACTTAGCACGCATACCTTACTTACTAAAGTAACATACCCAGTGGAGTCTGGCCTATTTGTAAGACCCTTAAATTCTTGTTGAATCTAACAACAGAAGCTTTGGAAGAAAGGTATACATCTCAATAGTGGTAATTTGGATATTGACATGTATATCAGAAAATCCTGCAAACATTGATCTCATTCCTGAAATAAGTGAAAGTTAAATGTTTTAGTGCTGCAATTCATGGGGTCGCAAAGAGTCGGACACGACTGAGCGACTGGACTGAAATGTTTTAGTTGCAGTAAGTTCAAATTTTCTCTCAAAATAGGTGTTAATTTTTACCTTAATAAGGGAAGACATTAGTGCACTGTCTCAGTCAGTTTTTTGTGCAACAAAGTGATGAGTGGAATCCTTAATAAATAACATTTACTAAATGAAAAGAAATACATAATGTGAGACTAGAAGAATTTTATTAACTTGTATTAAAAGATAAACCATCACTGTACTTAGTTAAATAATGCTTGGTTATAATGTATCTTTCTAAATCATGAAACTTAGTTGCACAAAGAAACAAGCCTTGGGCTTATTTTATAATACTAAATTATATTTTTCATAGATTTGTGTATAGGATTATTTTGTCTAATGATACTGTCTGAATTCAAAATTGTTTAAATGTTCAGCCATTGTTGCTAAAAATAGGGAATTTGGAAAAACAAATCAGTGTAATATTATGATCTTAGTGTTTTAGCCCCTTCCTTGATTAAATTTACTAAATTTTTAGTAACTTAGGAATAACACATACTAGCCTGTGTTTTATAGAGGCAAAAGAAAAACTATTTTACCAGTATCTGGTAGGCCAATTACATAAGTGTAAAATTAAACACTAGGATGTTGATTTTATATGTCCTGTGATTGAATAAGGTTAAGTCTCTGCAGTTTGAAAGTTCTCCCTTTTTTGATTCACTAAAGATGTGATCTTTGGAGTATAATAATGCTTCCTTTGCAAAAAGACTTCTATTTTCTAGGGTTAGTTATTGTTTAATTGTATCAAAATTTGGCAGTAGATTTTTCTTCATATTATTATTTAGTAGGTAACAAGTTAATCAATGGCAGAGACAGGGCTTAACCCCCACCTGCACCCCAGTACAAAAAGTTGAAGGAAACATACATATTTCCATAGAACTATTTCTTTTCTTTCTAGGTATGCATCCATGTGGAAAGGATGTCTGACACTTTATACTGGAAGGGGTGGGGAACTTCAGAAAATTGGGGAGTAAGTATTAAAATATGTTTCATATAATCAAATAAATTACAAATAATATCAACAGAATAACTGGTAGGTATGAAGTATGCACCTCTTCCCTGACCTTTTTTGACTGGTAAACTGAATGCTTCCAGCAGCTTAACTTTCTGTGTATGTGCTAGTTTAACAACTATCAGTACTGTTTCCTGTGGTTGAGAATGTCAGTTTTTCCTGGCAAAGAGCATTAAGAAGCTGAACTTGAGATGATCCCCAGTGGGACCATTTCTGTCGGCTTTGGAAACGTGTGTCTTTCAGGTGTCACAAGTACCATTTGAAGTAAACTCTTATCTAGTGAATTTTCAGTTAAGAAGCTGAGTATTAGTTTTAGGCAGTAAGTTTAATTTTTCTTTTTCTCTGTTTATGGGTGAATATGTACCCATATGTAAAAGGACTTGAAGCAGTGACAATTGAAGTCCTATATTTATCCAGTCTAGGTACTGGACAGGCTGCCACAGTGTGAGCTTCCATAAACTACTACCCTGGTAATCTCCACCTTGACTTGGAGGAACCATCCTCTCTAGTGGTGTAAAGGTAGTTCAGTCTCCACACTGGCCTAGATATTTGGGATGTACTCATAAAGTATGGTGTAGGCAGTGAACCAGACCATTAAGTCCATTCTACTTGGTTTATGCCTAAGACACCTACTTAATATCTATAAAAATAGAGGATATCTAAAGAGAGAAGCCACAAATGGCACCAGAAAACAAAGGAAGAATGTTTTCTACACTGCAGGCATAAGATACTTTGGGAAAAATAAGCAGTGTTTGAGCTTTTTTAAGCTTTTAAAGATAATAAATTGGTAACACTGCTTCTGCTAGGAGGAAAATTAGAGTTCACTTCTGTTCATATTTAGAGTAATGTTAGAGCAGTGTGCTGTGAGAGATCTTAGCATCAGTCTTACAGAAAGATGCAGGATTCTGACTCAGCCTTCACATACATGTACAGTATTTATCATAGTGGAGGTCAGTTACATGAAGAACCACTGGAGGTCACTCAATGCATAGTGACTTTGTGTTGGGGTCAGTATAGGAGTTACCAAAACTGATTTTAATTTGTGGGTTGAGGAGCTAAGAAAATGCTTATGTGTAATGTTAATTAATATACACCATAGTCATTTGATAAGTCTTGGGATAAACTGTTTTCTTGATAGCCAGTTGTCTTTTATTAATGCCTATAAAATCCACTTTTAACCTTGAATGATTATCTTTGCAGATTCACAGTGATTGGTCAAAGAATGACTATGACTGGATGAGTGTGTGAGTGGATCAGTGCAAATCCATCACCACTGCTGGAAAAACCACTCTGGAACCCTATACATGGTTCAGAGGCATCAATCAGCCTCTGTGGAAAAATAGGACAAGATATGTTCCTGTGTCCTTGATCTTTGACATTTAATTTTTGCAGTACAGAATTAGAACTAAAATACAGAATAGAATGTTTTTAACATTGTAGACAATCAAGTATTTGAGTTTTTTTTTTTTTTAATGAAACAAAGCTTTTAGGAAGTTTTACTATAAATGAATAGAGTTAGTTAGGATGTTGCTAGTTGGTTAATTCATTGACATCTAAGTTCTTTATTCCTGTCAGTTATGCATATTATATAAAGGTTGATTATTTCAGAAATCATTCAAATTGTCCTTTATTGTCTTTCAGATTTTGTATGGTTTATTCAGAATTGCCAAATTTCAGTGAACCTAACCCAGATTATCGAGGACAACAGAACAAAGGGGTAATTAATCCAAATGTATTGTCTGTTTTTATGATTAGGCTAATTTGACTGTGTAATATAATTCTATGGCTAGGTTGCCAAGCTTTTCATATCCTAAGTGTAATGGAGACAGTTTTAAAAAGAATCTTTTAAAGGTCATTTTCATTTTATGTGTTTTGTGAGTCTGTATAGGATCTGAAATGGTGCTGATGAACCTATTTGCAGGGAAGGAATGGAGACAAAAACGTGGAAAATGGACTGGTGGACAGACTGGGGGAAGGAGAGGGTGGGATGAATTGAGCAAGTAGTATTGACATATATACATTGAAGTGAAGTTGCTCAGTTGTGTCCGACTCTTTGCAACCCTATGGACCATAGCCTACCAGGCTCCTCTGTACATGGGATTTTCCAGGCAAGAGTACTGGAGTGGGCTGCCATTTCCTTCTCCAGAGGATCTTCCCAACCCAGGGATTGAACCCGGGTCTCCCACATTGTAGGTAGATGGTTTACCGTCTGAGCCACCAGGGAAGCCTATACTGTGTGTAAAACAGTTAATGGGAAGCTGCTGTATGACACAAGGAGCCCAGCCTGGCGCTCTGTGACAGCCTTAGAGGGGTGGGACTGGGTAACTGGTGGGAGGGAGGTTCAAAAGGGAGGGACACACACACATATACTTAGTTATGTCAGATTTGAGTTGTACAGCAGAAATCAACATTGTAAAGCAATTTCCTGCAATGAAAAATGAAATTTAAAAATTGTTTTAAAAAGGCTTGAAAGTTAAAGAATGGATGCATGTTCTATGTTTATTTTGAAATCTTCATTTGATTAAGTTAAAACTTTGTTTTTTTATAGGCACACAATGAACAGAAGAATAATTCCATGAATAATAGTAACAATGTGGGTACAGGTACATTTGGACCAATGGGTAAGATTTTTTTTTGTGTTTGGCATATTTGTAATCAGGTATAAGAATTAAGGGAATCTCTTATGCAAAAAAAATTGTCTTTAGGCAAAAATTAGTACTAAAAGGGAAAGTACTGTGAAAGAGGGAATTCTCAAAGAACTACTTTTTCTAGAAAAAAAAATACCCTCTTATTAAGCTAGTTTATTGAGCACATTCTGTATTTAAACATTTGGACCAGTTACTGGGAACACAGTGATTAAGAAATTAAGTTTTGATGATGCATTACGCTATTTTTTATTGATTTTTACAGAATTTCTATAATCTAGTAAATATAGTAGATGCAGAATAACTGGTTATTTTTGTTTACTGAAAGCATTTTATCCTCAGATTAATAGCTCACCTTAGTTTTTCATATGCTAATAGCTGGCCTTTACCCCTCAAATACCCTCAAAGGTCAGTGGCTCTTATATCCTTGTTAAAGGTCTTTTGAAGCCTTTATTCTAAAGACTTAGGGAAAAATCTTTTGTGATTGTTAATTCATTAGGGTGGCTGAGGACTTCTCTGGCTGCTTAGACTGTAGAGAATCCACCTGCAATGTAGGAGACCTGGGTTCAATCCCTGGGTTGGGAATATCCCCTGGAGAAAGGGCATAGCAATCTGTTCCACTATTCCTGCCTAGAGAATCCCCATGGACAGAAGAGCCTGGCGGACTGAGGTCTGTAGGGCCGCAGAGTTGGACACAGCTGAGCACACAGCACAGTGTGGCTGGAATTTACTTGACCTGTTGGCTACATGTTTTGGCACAGCTCTGATGATTTTTATGTTGTGGGACACTGCTGTTTTTTCCTTTAAAAAGTTAGAATTACAGTCTCTCTCTTAAAACACTACTAACCTCATTTGAATCAAATGCCAATGCTTATATACTATTTTTCTTTTACTCTTGCCCTCAATACAGGTAGTACATTATGCTTTTTTCCTACTTTGTTATTATCTCATTCAGTTGCCCAAGTTGCTCTTTTCCCTCACTCCTTATTGATACAAGCATCAAGTTAATACATTTGAAGTAATTACACATTTGGAAAAACCTAGAACTCGCACTGATTTTTTTCCAGTAGTTTACAAATAAAGGTGTTTGTTTTCCATAATATTCTTATAAGCATTAATAGCATGTGTTACAACTTCAAGTAGATGTAATTCTGTCTGAAAATGGTGATTTTTTTATATTCTTTTTTAGGAAATGGGGTTCAGACTGGCCCAGAAGCAAGGGGATGCCAATTTTCATATGCTGGTAGAAGCAATGGCCGGGGACCTATAAATCCACAGCTACCAGGAACAGCTAATAATCAAACAGTCATGACCACAATAAGTAATGGCAGGGACCCTCGGAGAGCCTTTAAAAGATGACCTATGCCAGATACTCACATGTAGTTTTTAAACTACATGCCCTACTTGAACACTTATTGCACTTTTATTTATTGTTAACTGTGAAAACTGTCCTTTATCTGTTTCTTTTTATGTTTTTGGTTTGTTAACAAGAGTGGTTTGTTTTTTATAGAAGAACTATTAAGCTGCTCGAGTCTCCTATTGAAGAATGGGAACACTCTGAAGAATAGGGGCGTTTATTTTTAGAGCAAAAAGATCTTTGGATATCCTCTAAAAAACCTGCACCCATTTCATGGGTGAGTTACTTACGCCATCAGCATTTTAGCCTCTATGAGTCTGTCTTCTATATAAATTTTGTAATATTTAAAATAAGGCTTAGTGGGAGATGTTCTTTTGTCTTAAATACAGATATTGCCAACTAAAGCAATAACTACCAAAAAAACAAAAATCTGGTCAATGTTAACAGCAATTTTTGAGTGTGACTCCAGGGAATGATTGACTTCTTGAGTGATTGCCATTAAGATTTTCCAAGGACCGAATCATCCTAAACTCTTGTTTTGTTACCAAAAAGCATATTTATCAGAATTATGGAATAGAATGTGACCTGTATTATGACAAATTTTTAGAAGGAATCTAAATTTATTTTAGGGTAGTCCTATTAATATTTATCAGCTTTGTGCATTTCACTGAATGGAAATTTAAACCTGAGGCCTTGAATGTTTATTTTTTGAAACTACCATGTCAAATATTGAAGTTTAATTTGAGGGAGTTATGAAGTGATAATAAACATTGATCTAACTTTTACAAATTATGGTAGATAAACATTATAGTGAAGGCAACTCAAATTGAATTTATGTAGAAATATTCAATCTGATAGGGTCCTGGGTACTTGCAGAAAATCAGCCTGGAGCGAAAATTCTAGGTACTTACTTATTTGATGGGACTGTGTGTGTGTGTTTATTGTCAAAATTTCTGAACACAATTCACAAAGCCTTATCAGCAGAAGTTAAGAAATGGCTCTCTCAAAGAAGCAAATACAGCTTTATTTAGAAATATAAAGGTTAAATTTATTCATGTGATGTTAAATGGTGTCCAGTTCCACTTTTCACTGTAGTGTGGATAACTGGAAAATTTTTCCTTTGTCAGAATTAAACTCTTCTTCAAAATTATCTCTTGAATAAAATTTGCATTAATGTTAACAGACCTACCTTATTTTTGCTCTTTTCATGATTTACAGTGGAGAGCCAGTACTTTTTTTTTTTTTACTGTAACTGTAGTCATGACTTCAGCCTGGGTGACTACTTAGCTCTGTATTTGTCACTTTGTCTTTTTTCTCTCACCTCAAATAGCAAAATAGTTTAAGTAGGCTTTGTTTTCTGAAAGTGCCATGGCATTTGAATATAAAAATCTGTGCCAGATATTTATTTGCTCTAATCCAGTTTCTAACAGTGTGCCGCATATCAGGCACTGTGTCAATAGTGTTAAGAGGTAAAGCAAGTAATGAATAAGCTCAAGAAGTTTCTTTATGGTACTTAAGTAACTGGGGATGATACGTTATAGAAATAAGCTTTCCCTTTATTCACATACTGATTAGTATAGTTCATTTGGTTTTGTGACTAGTACCTTTTCAGGATGTTCACAAAATTACAGATGTTTGAAGTAAAAAAAATTGCAAATTAGTTTTTTTTTTAATCTTTAAGTAAGGGTAGAAGCCCTAAGACTGAGTTATTTGTGGGAGATTAGTATTAAAGGTGATTTTGAATGAAAGAATTTTAGAGTTTTTAAAAAAATAATCAGGTAATGGCTTGCTGAGATGCTAATCCTGGCCTGATTCTCTTCACCTGTGGTATTGGACAAGCTGTTCACTTAAAACCTCTGTAAACCTTAGGTTCCATAACTATAAAAATAAGTAAGTGATATTACCCCTTTAGAGTTATTTAAGATTTTTCCAAGTGAATGATTAGAATGATTTCTAGCTCCTAATAAGCAGTCAAATGTTTATTGTCTAATCATGTCTCAAGAATAGGAAAAAATGCAGGAGTTAGGTGTGGAGGTATTGTTACCCTTTAATGTGTTGAGATTAAGTAGAGAAAGACCTTACATTTTACTTTTGTGATTGATGTTTGCCTCAATAATTTAACCTTGCTGTTCTGTGGGTTTTTAAAAAAATCATTTATTAACAAATTTCTTTTTTCTTAAGGGAAGCCTCCAAAACCAAAGCAAAGTGAGTTACAATTCATATTGAATATTTGCCTTCTCAGCCTGCTTGGACAGTACTCATCAAGAAGTTAAGAGGAAGAAAGTTTCCCACCTTCCCCCTTCCTGGCGCTTTGAGCTAACAACTTCCTAAGTTTAAACACCTACTGAAAACAAAGGCCATTTGATATAGAAATACACGCTACTGGGTTTGGGTCCCACTTTATATTTCTAAGTCAGTTCTGAAGTGGATTGAAGTGAATTGAAATCTCATTAGGCAGGTGGCCCCTTCTCTCTGGGCAGGTTCATTGGGGGATTACTATAATACAGACTTGGAAACATGAAACCCATAAAGAAAGGTGGTGTTACATATTAGTGAAGCCTGCAGGATGCTTTCCCATGGACATTTATGCCAACTTATGTTTGCTTGGTTCCTATAGTTTTAGTAATTGCATTTTAAATTTGAGGACAGTTTAACTTGAGGCTCCCCTATCACTGAGAACTGAGTGTTTGTCACTTGTAGTTTTATCTTTTAACATTTTAAGAGAATGTTTAATTTGCTTGATTGAGTAATAATGCTGAGGGAATGATACTAAAAACAAATAGATGCAGGGTTAGTAAGATCAATGATCTATGAACATGTAAAGTAATCAGAAGGTGGTTAACCGGCCCTAGAAAGTTTTCTCAGAAGGTACAAATTTGAGAGTATTTTACATCAGTCTTAAGACATAGTAGCAGTTCTTAGTTTATATGGATCAGACATTCCAATTTAGTTACTGACATGCCTGCCTTTTTCTTATACCTTAATAATACATTATCATAATGTACCACAATGACAGATTGCTCTAAGCAATTGTAGGCTGCTGTGACTTAATTAAAGAGACTATTCACAAAGGTTCTAGAAACAACAAACAAGAAAACCACGTGAAAAGCAGTTGTTAACATAAGACTTGCACACCAAAGTCTGTTTATTTCTCTAGACTTGTTTTTTGGGTAGCTTCTGCTATGATGCTGTTTTTTTGTTTTTTTTTTTAAATCTTTTCCTTCTGTTCGTTTTGTCCGCTTATCCGATGGAAGTGAACATTTCTAGTAGAAGAGAGTCACATTTCTCTGGTACAGGATTAATGATGAGTAAAAGCAGATATACTTGGCCATAGTGACAATCTGAGTATTGAGGTTCCAGCCAATTATTAAATAGATGTTGGGGTAAACAGTCCCACATTTCACAAAGTAGTCATAATGACTAACAGTTGAGATACGCTTTTGAGGAAATCTAATTGTGACCTTGGGAAAACAGCACTATCCTGAATGGTATGTTGTTAGGACTTGAGGGGGAGAAACTAGAAAAACTTTCCAGGTGTGTTCAAGTTTTTTCCAAGTCTCTTCAGGTTTACTTCATTAGGGATGCACGAGAATTTGTTCCAATGCTGTGATCACAGTACTCCAGGTTTCTGAGCTAAAAGTGTATAATGATGTTTCTTAAAGCACTAATCACAGATGAGAGAATCAAGTCCAGACCATCTGACAAGCCATTCATGTAGTGTTTCCTCATTAAGAACATTAGGTCCAAAGATACTCCTAAGACCTGTTTACCATTGAGATAATCAGTATGATGAAAATGAGCATTTAAACAAGTTTTGACTAGTAGACATTCCATTTATCTTTTTCAAGGCCTTGGTAAGTAATACATGTCTTTAAAAATCAGATCTTTAACCAAAATTTGAGTACATTTTTTGTTTCATGCCAACAAAATTTATACTTCTGGACATGGCGAGTCCAGTTTCTTTGTCCACATACTGGTACTGAATAAAACTCTCAAAGAATGGTTTATAAACCTATAAGATTTTCCCCAGGAACTTGTTAGGTGTATGGATTATTTCTGTGCTCCACCAGAAGAATGTGTAAGTGTAGGTTGGAGAGAGCTGCACTTAAAGTCCCTGAAGATTTTTGTCTCCTGTCCTTGATATTAACACAGAAATAACTTTATCTTGAAATAAATGTACACATGCACATACCAGTTTATTTTTGTAAGGTTAGAATGTACAAGGTTCTAGATTATAAAAAATAGTATTTACACATATACTCTTCCAAAAGTCATAATTGATGAATAAAGCAGTGTAATTCCAAGCAGGATAGAGTTTGAGTACTGCCTGTCAGCACTCGAGTGTTGAACTAGGTTCAAATAGAATATCTTAGGTTATCCATAGTGGAATTGCCTGGATTCCTCTGGACCTATATTGATCAAGGGATTCCCTGGTGGCTCAGAGAATAAAGCATCTACCTGCAATGCGGGAGACCCATGTTTGATCCCTGGGTTGGGAAGATCCCCTGGAGAAGGAAATGGCAACCCACTCCAGTATTCTTGCCTGGAGAATCCCATGGACAGAGGAACCTGGCGGGCTACAGTCCACAGGGTCACAAAGAGTCGGACACGACTGAGTGACTTCACTTTCACTTATATTGATCAAAGTGAAAACATGCCTTTTCAAACCCTAGTTTTCTGTTAAAAAGAATTAAAATAGATTTTTAACATTGTTTATTTCAGCAAGCCTGTTTGCAGCAGCATCTGCCTTTCTGTCTCCCAAAGCACTCCTCAATTCCCTTTATTGTGTGGAGAGGCTGGCCAAATAGAATAGTGGAATTGGAGGCCTGATAAACATTGCTGAGAATACCTACAAACCTAACCTCATTGACCAATCCTGTTCTTCAGAGGGGCAGGTATCATAAATATTTTACATAAATGAGTAATAAGGCATAGTTTGCCTGCCAGGTGAGGCTAGTCTTGATTCAAATAGTTAAAACCCTAGTAGGAAGCTGAGTAAGACCTCTGACCTAAGACCAAGATAGAAAACCAATAAAAATGGTCAGTTCAGTTCAGTGCCTAAGTCGTGTCTGACTCTGTGACTTTGAATCGTAGCACCCCAGGCCTCCCTGTCCATCACCGACTCCCAGAGTTTAATCAAACTGATGTCCATCAAGTCGGTTATGACATCCAGCCATCATCCTCTGTCGTCCCCTTCTTCCCTCAATCTCTCCCAGCATCAGAGTCTCCAATGAGTCAACTCTGCATGAGGTGGCCAAAGTATGGAGTTTCAGCTTCAGCATCAGTCCTTCCAATGAACACCCAGGTCTGATCTTTAGAATGGACAGGTTGGATGATCTTGCAGTCCAAGGGACTCTCAAGAGTCTTCTCCAACACCACAGTTCAAAAGCATCAGTTCTTCAGCGCTCAGCTTTCTTCACAGTCCAACTCAGATCCATACATGACCGCTGGAAAAACCATAGCCTTGACACGACGCACCTTAGTCGGCAAAGTAATGTCTCTGCTTTTAAATATGCTGTCTAGGTTGGTCATAACTTTCCTTCCAAGGAGTAAGCGTCTTAATTTCATGGCTGCAATCACCATCTGCAGTGATTTTGGAGCCCCCAAAAATACAGTCAGCCACTGTTTCCACTGTTTCCCCATTTATTGACATGAAGCGATGGGACCAGATGCCATGATCTTCGTTTTCTGAATGTTGAACTTTAAGCCAACTTTTTCACTCTCTCACTTTCATCAAGAGGCTTTTCAGTTCCTCTTCACTTTCTGCCATAAGGGTGGTGTCATCCGCATATCTGAGGTTATTGATATTTCTCCTGGCAATCCTGACTCCAGCTGTGCTTCTTCCAGTCCAGCGTTTCTCATGATGTACTCTGCATAGAAGTTAAATAAGCAGGGTGACAATATACAGCCTTGACATACTCCTTTTCCTATTTAGAACCAGTCTTTTGTCCCATGTCCAGTTCTAACTGTTGCTTCCTGACCTGCATACAGATTTCTCAAGAGGCAGGTCAGGTGGTCTGGTATTCCCATCTCTCTCAGAATTTTCCACAGTTTATTGTGATCCACACAATCAAAGGCTTTGGCATAATCAATAAAGCAGAAATAGATGTTTTTCTGGAACTCTCTTGCTTTTTCCATGATCCAGCGGATGTTGGCAATTTGATCTCTGGTTCCTCTGCCTTTTCTAAAACCAGCTTGAACATCAGAGAGTTCACGATTCATGTATTCCTGAAGTCTGGCTTGGAGAATTTTGAGCATCACTTTACTAGCTTGTGAGATGAATGCAATTGTGTGGTATTCTTTGGCATTGCCTTTCTTTGGAATTGGAATGAAAACTGACCTTTTCCAGTCCTGTGGCCACTGCTGAGTTTTCCAAACTTGCTGGCATATTGAGTGCAGCACTTTCACAGCATCATCTTTCAGGATTTGAAACAGCTCAACTGGAATTCCATCACCTCCGCTAGCTTTGTTTGTACTGATAGGAGGAAGATCCGATGCTGTAAAGAGCAATATTGCATAGGAACCTGGAATGTCAGGTCCATGAATCAAAGCAAATTGGAAGTGATCAAACAAAAGATGGCAAGGGTGAATGTCGCCATTCTAGGAATCAGCAAACTAAAATGGACTGAATTTAACTCAGATGACCATTACATCTACTACTGTGGGCAGGAATCCCTCAGAAGAAATGGAGTAGCCATTATGGTCCACAAAAGAGTCCGAAATGCAGTACTTGGATGCAGTCTCAAAAACGACAGAATAATCTCTGTTCCTCTCCAAGGCAAACCATTCAATATCACAGTTATCCAAGTCTATGCCCCAACCAGTAACGCTGAAGAAACTGAAGTTGAATGGTCTTATGAAGACCTACAAGATCTTTTAGAACTAACACCCAAAAAAGATGTCCTTTTCATTATAGGGGACTGGAATGCAAAAGTAGGAAGTCAAGAAACACCTGGAGTAACAGGCAAATTTGGCCTTGGAATGTGGAATGAAGCAGGGCAAAGACTCATAGAGTTTTGCCAAGAAAATGGACTGGTCATAGCAAACACCCTCTTCCAACAACACAAGAGAAGACTCTACACATGGACATCACCAGATGGTCAACACCGACATCAGATTGATTCTATTCTTTGCAGCCAAAGATGGAGAAGCTCTATACTGGCAACAAAAACAAGACCGGGAGCTGACTGTGGCTCAGATCATGAACTCCTTATTGCCAAATTCAGACTCAAATTGAAGAAAGTAGGGAAAACTGCTAGATCATTCAGGTATGACCTAAATCAAATCCCTTATGATTATACAGTGGAAGTGAGAAATAGATTTAAGGATCTAGATCTGATAGATAGAGTGCCTGATGAACTATGGAATGAGGTTCGTGACATTGTACAGGAGACAGGGATCAAGACCATCCCCATGGAGAAGAAATGCAAAAAAGCAAAATGGTTGTCTGGGGAGGCCTTACAAATAGCTGTGAAAAGAAGAGAAGCGAAAAGCAAAGGAGAAAAGGAAAGATATAAGCATCTGAATGCAGAGTTCCAAAGAATAGCAAGAAGAGATAAGAAAGCCTTCTTCAGTGATCAATGCAAAGAAATAGAGGAAAACAACAGAATGGGAAAGACTAGAGATCTCTTCAAGAAAATGAGAGATACCAAGGGAACATTTCATGCAAAGATGGGCTCAATAAAGGACAGAAATGGTATGGACCAGAAGCAGAAGATATTAAGAAGAGGTGGCAAGAATACACGGAAGAACTGTACAAAAAATGTCTTCACGACCCAGATAATCATGATGGTGTGATCACTAATCTAGAGCCAGACATCTTGGAATGTGAAGTCAAATGGGCCTTAGAAAGCATCACTATGAACAAAGCTAGTGGAGGTGATGGAATACCAGTTGAGCTGTTTCAAATCCTGAAAGAAAAATTCCCTTGGTATCTCTAATTTTCTTGAAGAGATCTCTAGTCTTTCCCATTCTGTTGTTTATCTCTATTTCTTTGCATTGATCGCTGAGGAAGGCTTTTTTATCTCTTCTTGGTATTCTTTGGATCTCTGCATTCAGATGTTATATCTTTCCTTTTCTCCTTTGCTTTTCGCTTCTCTTCTTTTCACAGCTATTTGTCAGGCCTCCCCAGACAGCCATTTTGCTTGTAGTCAGCATAATTAGTGCAGGGAGGCCTGGCGTGCTGCGATTCATGGGGTCGCAGAGTCGAACATGACTGAGCGACTGAACGGAACTGAACTGAACTGGATGGTTACTAAATCGTTTCAGTAATTTAGGAATCTGGTTTAATGTGGGGAAAAGTTGCCATTATTCCATCAGATGGGAATTTTTTTGATGTTTAAGCATGTGTGGAAGATCAATAAGGAGTTGAGCTATATGTTTATAACTGATGAACAAGCAGCAATGACATTAAAAGTAGATTCCTTTCAGTTAAGCAGCTTTATTAAATAAACCCTGAACAGCTCCCTGAAGGGTCAGAAAATATGGAAATTGTTGCCAAGTTTTATACTCTTGTTATATATTTCAATAATACTGGTGGGAAGTGTAAATTGTTAAAAATACCTTTGGGTGGGCGGTGGTTTGGTAAAAACAGTTGGAAGTAGAACGTGAAACTGCTCTTATGAATTTTATTCCTTTACTAGTGATATTTTGTCAAATCCTGGCCAAGTGACTGCTGTTCCTGGAGTTATGTTAGCTTTGCAGAACATAACCTATTTTAATTGCCAGAGACAATGTGCTTTGGTGAAAAGAACATGATTTTGAGCTGAGGAGATCTTGGTTTGAGACCTAGATCTATTTACTGGCTCTATGGTCATGAGCTTCATTTTAAAAAGAGGAATCAGGGGCTGTCTATATACTGGCAGAGCGATGAGAACTCTGTGAGCCAATGTATGCAAAACATGTGTTCCATATGTAGAGCTCAACAAGTGTTATGTTTTTTTTCCCCATGAGGAATGGAAATAAGAGGCAAATACTGGTCATTTCTCCATGCCATTATTAGGAGACAACCTTTTCTATAAAATCTGGAATATTAAGAAGTTTATATAACTGCAATTAGTTCCTTAAAAAAAAAGAAAAAAAAAAAGCTTTTAGAGTCTTCTGGAAGCAGAAAAGTACTATGCTGAGAATTTACCATGACAGTTGTTGGATTGAGTCTTCATCACAAAAGCTGTCCAATAGCTGAGTACCTTGCACTGTTTTTTTCCATTCATCCTTTCCCAGAGGGTGAAGGCATGGCTATGAAAGTGCAGGGGAAGAAGAAGAATGTGTGGGCCAGGGTTTGTGTCCGGGAGAAAGTCAGTGGCCAAGGGGAAAACAGAGGGTACTGGAAGGGATTCTGTATTTCCAGTGACACCCTCAGTGTTGTTGTATACCCAGAGTTTGCTGGTTTGCTTCTGATAAAGCATTAGGTAACTTTCCCTAACATTCTATTATGAAAAATTTCAAACGTGTTGAAAGAATTGTAGACATGCGTACTCGCCAGTGAGATATTACCATCTGACTCTGCTTGTTTTTATTCCATCCACTATTCATCCTATTCTATTCATTAGTCTGTTAAATACATTTCAACTAACTTCAGATATCAGTGAACTGAATATTTTGCTATTTTGGCATACCTGTTCATTAATGGAGTTTAAGGTGGATTTTTAGTGTAAAATTTACAAAGAAATGCACAAATCTCAGGTGTACATTTGTGAACTTCAATGAATGCCTGTGCCACCTGGGTAACTCCAACCCCTGTGGAGATACGGAACATTGTCATTACTCCAGAATGTTCTCTCATGTAGCTTCCCAAGTGAATTCCTCATCCCCACAGACCCAGGGGCAGTCACTTTTCTGATATTTTAAAAACCACTTAGCTTAAAACTAACAGTCCCATATACCAAGGTCAGCTCTAGATTGCCTTACTGAGTTACATAATTCCAGTTTCAACCATGCCAGAATATAACCAAGCCCAGCACCCTCACACACCTCACAAGTGTAATTCCATGACTTTGGTATTTTAAAGTCTCTCTCCTTGTTTCAGTTTAGCTCTGGCCTTACTAACATCTATTTTTTTCCCCCTCAAGATTTACATCTGACACCCTAGACTCTTGGGGCAGAAACTGCTGGAATGAAGACCAGCTGAGCAATAGGAATTGCAGTCCTATGAATGTGACTGGAAGGAGTTGGTTACCTGGAACACACCACTGCCAAGAGCAGCTCTGAATCAGGGATTAGAGGGGGAGCCTCTGGCAGGACATGATATGAAGTCCTCTGGGATGGAGTGCCAGGAATAGAAGAGACACACTGGAACTTCAGTGTTTGCAGGTCAAATGCTCAGCTGTTCAGCAGATCTTGAGTCTAAAACTGATTTCTTAAGGCATGAGCTGACCAGAAGTGTCTTCTGCTTCTTATGGTTTTGCCTATTCTTCCCATCAGTTGGCTTCAAAGCTGGCATACTCAAAGAGTGTGAAAGTTCCTTGCCAAGCAGAGGCCTGCCACTCTCAATCTATAAGGAAGTATCCTCAAATGAAACACACTGAAGAAAACACTATTGTGTGTGCTTTCCCAATTTATGTACACATGTATACACACATATTAATCACTGTCAACAAAGTTTTTTCTGCATTAAGCCCACATTTCTCAGTCTTAGGTACTTGCCTTTTTTTTTTTTTTATTACTTGGTCTCTCCACTTCTTTAATGGGTACCCATGATTTATTGAGCCCTTACTATGGTCCAGCACTGTACTTATGACTTCCCTACATTATCTCATTGATCCTATTAAATGACCCTGTGAAGAAGGTTTTCTTATCCTCACAGATTAAAGATAAAAATGACCAAGATTTAGGAGGGCTGAGCAATTTGCCTGAGATCACACAATCAGGAATTTATACTTTCAACTGCCCCAGTAATATGGAAACTGGGAGGCTCCTGCTGACTCACTGGGCAGTGTGGACAGGAGTTGGGATTTGAGTTAGTTTTAAAAGGGAGTGTAAACTCAGCTATAGATAGAGGCAGAGATGGAGGACAAGAATACAGAATCTGAATAAGTCATATTTTCACTTGGAATTAGTCATACTTTAAATGTCAACTGAATACACACCCAATTAGTTAAAGAAATTTAGTCTACAACAAAGGTGGTATCTTGATAGGGAAATGAATAATTAGATCCCCTCCTCTCAACACACAGATATAGAACAACATGGGTGAATTCCCTCATTGTTTGGAAATGGAGAAAAGTTATTCCAACAATGGCTCAACATCCAGAAACACGGTTTTTTTTTTAAAAAAACCATGATGACAAATTAGAAAAACGTATTTGTAATTTATATCACTGATAAAGGGCTAAAGTCCTAATATAAAAAAGCTTGTAAAAGTAGAGAAGACCAATTACTATGAAAGAAATGGACAAGAAATATAGGCAGTTCACAAAAAAATCAAATGGTTCTTAAGCATATGAGGAGAACGCTCAATCTCATTCATATTGGGACATTAAATTAAATTAGTCACTGAGACTCATCACTTGCTTTTAGAGCAACAAAAAATATAAAAGTTTGAAAATATACTCTATTGGTGACACTGAGAAACAGGCACTTGTGTTCCTAGTGGGAGGGAATACAAATGGCCTAATCCCTAGGGTTAAGGGTAGGGAGAATTGGAAGTTTTACATTGGAATTTGCCCTGTGACCCAACATCCTAGTCCCTGGGGAATCTATCCTTGTGGTGGATTGTAAATGACTTCTAGAATACCTCTGCCTGTACGCATGTCTTTGGGTGGTCACCCTCTTCCCCAAACAGTGGGTTTGTCTGAGTACCCTGGGATGGTAGCAAAGTTAATGCAAGCAGAAAATTGAGAAGTACTTGTGCACTGGGGCTTGTTTTCTCTTGATGTGCTTGGAACCCTGAGATTGACACAAGAAGGCATAAACGAGTTCTGGCTAGCCTACTGGGTGGTAAGAGGCCACTCATGGCATCTTGGTTGACAGCCATCCAACCTGCTGACGAGAATGGCTCTACCTTGGATTATCCAGTTCCAACTGAGATAGATGACAGCTGACTTGAGTCACATGAGTGAGAACATGTGACTGAAGTCAGCTGTCAGTCACATGTTGAAATCTGCCAAAATTGCTGACCTACAGAATGCTGAGCTAATATATGAGATTGTTGCTTTACACCACCAAGTTTTGAGGTAATGTGCTATAGATAGCAAAAGCTAACTGATACTATTCTAAAGATACTCTGACAAACCAAAAGACATGTTCACTGAAGCATTGCCTATAATAGCAAAAGACTGGGGATAACTCAGATGTCCACCAGTTCAAGGATGGTTGGATACAGTACAGTGTGTTCACTCAGGGGATACTAAGCAACTGCACTAGAAGTATCTCCACATTTATGAAGTGACTTTCAGGATATGTTTTTGAGTGGGAAAAAAAGCAAAGTACAAAATAGTCCATATATGTGCTACTTTTTTAAGGAAGGGGAATGTGAATATTTTTGCTTTTATTTTTTTAAATTGAAGAAATGACAATAAAAAATTACTTGTTAAAGAAAAAGGAAGGGGACACAAATGAGACTTCACTAATATATTTTGTTTTGTGATTATAATTTTAGAATTATGGAAGTGTTTTATATGTAGTATATACACACACACATACACATGAAATCATGAGAATATCTGATCTCACAGCTGGGCACCTGTGAGACTCACTGGAGGTTGGCCAATATGCCAGCAGAACTCATCAGGAAGCCACCCATTCGGGTGCTGCTGAAACTCAATGGGAGTTGAGTGCCCCTGTGAAGCTCCTGAGCTTGGTTGCCCTCAACCACAGACAAGCAGCAGAGAGCACAGCAGAAGCTGGAAGAGATGCCCCTTCCTCTTCCAGTGTCTCTCTGATGTCCTCTAATGACAAAGCTTAACATCTTGCCAAAAGAGAAATATTTCTAGGGTCTATCTTTAGGATCACATCCTGGAACAAGGAAGGGTGGGTTTGGAGCTGCACAGTGTTAAGCTGATAACTAGCGCACATACTGTGGTATTTATAGATGATATCATAGGATGTCTGCAATTTGCTTCAAAATAGTCCTGTAGGTATAGATGAAACAATATCATTCACATGTTGATAATTATTGAAGTTAGGGCAGGTATATAAGGGTTCATTTTACTTTTTATATGAACTTGGGCAAACTCCCGAAGATGGTGAGGGACAGGGAGGCCTGGCGTGCTGCAGTCCATGGGGTCGTAAAGAGTCGGACACGACTGAGCAACTGAACAACAATAATACTTTTTATACATGGTTTTCTGCTTTATATATACATATATATGAGAAAAACGTGTATAAAAAGTCTCTACTTTTTATATATGTTTTTATATATATGATACATTTGTTTTCTTATGTATATCTCATGTATATGAGATAGACATATAAATACAAATACATGTATGTCTGTATATATAAATGTTCCCTACTCATTTTCATTATCAAAGACGTTTAAAAAGGTGACTGTGAACATATGATCTGTCCCTGGGAAGTCTACACTTTATTTTGCAATCTAGCCATCTAGGACTGCTAGTGCTGTTCAGAATTTGGGAGAAGCCAGCTATGACGCTTATTGCAGTCTGGATGTTCCCTGACTGTGGAGACAGAACTGTCACTCTTGCTGATGATTACAGAGACAGGGCTTTCCCTCCTACTGGAAAGTCCAAATGGCCTCACTGTGGCCCAGAAACAGGTGCTGAATTTGATCAAGTCTTGCCCAAGACCTGAAGGATTGAACTTTCAGGATCTCAAGAACCAACTCCAACACATGTCCATAGCCTCAGTCAAGCTAGCTGTGGATTTTCTAAGCAACAAGGGACACATCTATTCCACCATGGATGATGATCATTTTAAATCCACAGATGCAGAATAACTGGATCCAATTGGGTACCCAAGATATTTTCCAGTTGAACCTTCTTTTGCAGCCTCTTGTCTCCAGCTGTGCATATAATTGGCGAGTTGACTTCTAGGAAGTAGATTTCATCTATAAAAGATCTCAACTGACATCCTTTTGAAGCTTAGTACTACTCTTCTGTGTTTTTGATGGACTTCCCTGGTAGCTCAGACAGTAAAGCGTTTGCCTCCAATGCGGCAGACCGGGTTCGATCCCTGGGTCAGGAAGATCCCCTGGAGAAGGAAATGGCAACCCACTCTAGTATTCATGCCTGGAAAATCCCATGGACCGAGGAGCCTGGTGGGCTACAATCCATGGGGTCGCAAAGAGTCGGTCAAGACTGAGCGACTTCTGTGTGTGTGAGGAGGCCAAATTACAGGGCCAACATGTTCTTAGCATTGAAAGAGACCAAAATAATGGTTTGAAATGAGTTCATGTGTGTCAAGCACTTAATGCCTAGAGTGTTCAAGTGCTATGAGTGTGTTTGTGTTAATGATTTTCTCATTGATTTTCTCATGTTAATGATTTTCTCATCATCAACCAACCTGAAATATGCCCTCTGCTGACAAGGTCCCTCCTTCGCTCCTGAGGTGGTGTCTTTGATTCCTTATAACCCAGGAATTCAGACCTTGAACTCTTGAAGGAGAGAGCTGACTGGTAGCCAAGAATGGTTTTGTTTTCCTCTGTTTCTTGCTTTTTGTGGGGAGAGGCAGCCAGCAGAACTGTTATCTCAGCAATGCAGCAACAGTTGAGACTAGCACAGTGCTGGGGGCAGAAAGGCGATGATGGCCATAGTGCTGGTCATGGTGAGGGCAGCAGCAACTGTGGCACAGAGCAGGGCCAGGCGCTGGGGCTGGCTGCTGGTGGGGCCCCAGAGGAGTGCAGTGCGCACAGGGCCATCGTCGGTCCCATGTAAGTATCTCACGGGCTCCAGGAAGTAGATGAGACATCTGGCCACATGGCAAGGGTGGGATGAGGGTTGTAGATGCCAGGGCATTTGATGACAAGTGGGACAAAGTTGATAAAAGTTTGAGATTTTGGATGGAGATGTTTCATAGTCTGCCCCCTCAGTGGTGGCAGTATGCTATGTGTTCGTGTGTATATATGGACATCTTTTTGCATGCAGCAGTGGCAATACGAGATTTAGTTGCCCAGTAAAAAGGAGTCAAACTTCATATTTCGATTAAATAGGCAAATAAGTAAACTCTACTGGGTAATCAACCTGATATATGTTTTTTCCTCTACAGTGGGGTTGCATTTCATACACATACACATATACATTTAATTTATTGGAATTTATCTAAAAGTGCTTGGCTTAGCAAACCAACAGCCTCGACAACCGTAAAAACAAGATAAAAGTGAGCTAAAGACAAAAGTATTCATTTTAATAGTGCACCTACCATGACACCAACAACTGCTGCTCCCCTGCACTGCCTCAGCTCTTGTGTGATTCTCAGAGAGCAGCATCTTGCTGCTCTGTGGGATTCTAGCCCTTAAAGACATGGTTTCGTTTTTTGTTTGTTTTTTAATAGAACATGTACTCTAAATGCAAACCAGCTGCCTCATTCAGAACTCAATGAAGAATACTAACTTCTCACTCTCTTTTCTTACAAAATCAAACAATATTGAAAATTATGTTCTTCATGTCACTTAGGTTAAATGGAATCATTTGAAAGTGATATATATTACCAAGTAGGGCAAGTATACACAACATTATGCACTTGAAATTAAGGGGTTAACAAATTTAGCTGCTACATGGTTTGATTTTACATGCTGACTTTAGATCCTCAGTTCAGTTCAGTCACTCAGTCATGTCCGACTCTTTGCGACCCCATGAACTGCAGCACACCAGGCCTCCCTGTCCATCACCATCTCCTGGAGTTCACTCAAACTCACATCCATCGAGTCAGTGATGCCATCCAGCCATCTCATCCTCTGTTGTCCCCTTCTCCTCCTGCCCCCAATCCCTCCCAGCATCAGAGTCTTTTCCAATGAGTCAACTCTTCGCATGAGGTGGCCCAAGTACTGGAGTTTCAGCTTTAGCATCATTCCTTCCAAAGAAATCCCAGGGCTGATCTCCTTCAGAAGGGACTGGTTGGATCTCCTTGCAGTCCAAGGGACTCTCAAGAGTCTTTTCCAATACCACAGTTCAAAAGCATCAATTCTTCGGATCCTACCCCTGTATAAAACTTGACTCCTCTCAATGATTTCTATTACATATATTGAATCACAACAAATGTCTCATTTGTAGGTGTTGAGTTAGTGTTGCACAGAGGGTGTGTCAAAACTTAATGTTTATCATTATGTTTCATATAAAACAACAGTAGATCCTTAAGACCAGGTGGGTTCAGCATTGGAAAGTGAAGAGGAAGTTTAAATGTAGCATCTAGGGAAGGAAGGCCCAAGAGATGCTAGAAAACAACCTTTTCGTATCTCAAAGAGACTAAACAGTCACAAGCAGAAAAGTGGCAGAATTGCCACAAGGACTTGAACTTGGCTATGTAAATTTCCAAACCCAAGTCTGATTTACCTTGTCTTATGTGACAATGTGAATATTACAAACTTCTTATCATATGTGAGCCTTTTGTACTCACCCCCAGCCCTACATTTCAGCCATACTGTGTAATGGAGTGAAGCACCCATTCAGTTCATTTCAGTCACTCAGTCATGTCTGACTCTTTGTGACCCCATGGACTGCAGCACGCCAGGTTTCCCTGTCCATCACCAACTCCCAGAGCCTAATCAAACTCATGTCCATTGAGTTGGTGATACAGTCCAACCATCTCATCCTCTTGTCGCCCCCTTCTTCTCTCGCCTTCAATTTTTCCCAGCGCCCATTGATCCAAATCAATCTTGCGGCTGTCTCTCTGTAGGACTGAAAGTGCTCTTGATTCTGCTTCTTACCTTCCCTGTCCTTTTCCTGGACTCTTCCTTGGAACTGTCAGTTCTTCTGGGGTTTCAGCTTGCCTGGATTTCTTGTTCATTGGAGGCAGAAGAGCCTCCTGGGAAGTAAGCTTAAGCTGGGGCTCAGGAGCATTGGCTCTGGACAAGCTGGTGAGACTGCCTGACACTTGTGTTTTGAAGGGGAGAGGAAGGTGATGGAAAAGGGTCAGAAACTTCCTGGGAGGAAAGAATCTGAGCACGTGGAATGTGACCTGGAAGAAAGTCTTAGTCATCAGGGTTAAGGTAGGAAGCTCTGAGTACAGTGCCATGATTGTTCTCAGAAAGTGGCCTGCAGTGCTGGCAAGTTCCTGGGGAAGGAGAGAGCTAAGGAGATAAGGGGAAGTGCTGCTGCACTAAATTGTTACCACCACCAGGCACTGCTGAGATTCCTCTAGCGAAGGGTCAAACAGATTTCTCTAGCCTGTCCTCAGGCCAAAAGATAGAGAACTTTTTTATCCTCAGTAATAACCTGAGGATTCAGGGGGCTGCCAACTGGTAGGGTTGTTCATTGCTGGGCTCAGGGGTTAGAGGGGGAGCAGTGCACACCCAGAGAAGTGGTGGCCCCTGGGTTGGGGATGGGGTTTGCTGGAACTCTCAGGTGGGAGCTGGAGTGCCTGCATTAGCCTTCCAGTGTGGGTTAAACTCAATATTAACTCTTTGGGTTATAAGTTTTTCTAGGACTTCAAATTATCTCTTTACATATAGCATGGAATTATATGGCTTTGTAAAGAGTAGTTCCAAATGTATTAATGTGAAATAAGTTTATTATGCTCTAAACTTTAGCTGACTCATTGGGAAAAAAAAAAAAAACCAACCCTGATGTTGGGAAAGATTGGAGGCAAAAGGAGAAGGGGGTAGCGGAGGATAAGATGGTTAGATAGCATCACCAACTCAATGGACATGAATCTGGGCAAACTCCAGAAGATAGTGAAGGACAGGGAAGCCTGGTGTGCTGCAGTTCATAGGGTCACACAGAGTTGGACATGACTTAGTGATTGAAAACACAAACTTGTCTTATCTGTGGATGATTCAAGCCTCTTATTATGGGGCACTAGTATGAGATTTTAACTTTCCTGTTGTATATTCTTTAGACTTTGGAATGTTAATACATAAAGCAACTATGTTTTTAAAATAAAAAAAATGCTTTGGAAGATTTTCAAGAATGGTTTGGGAAGAAAGTTTGTGTTCTCAGTTTGTTTTATGTGATTTTCATACAAACCTCCTAAAAGCAAAATCAATATGCAAAGAAATCCTAGAGCAGGTACTGTCAATTTCTCGCTAATAAGTATGTTAGATTGAGTCCCTTGTCCTGCTCATGTACCTCTCTATATATTCTGTTTCCAGGTATGGAAATGCTTTTGGTATGTGTTTCCAAATGCAGAAATATCTTGCTGTATAATAATTTTCATCTTGTACCCCTCCTACCTCTTGCAATTATTCCCCCTGCTTCCTGTAGAAGTTCTGTAAAGTTGCACACACACATAATTTTAACTTTATAGGAAGGAAGAAGAGACAGTCAAGGTACAAGAATGATTGGCTGCTTTTCCTGATCACAGAGGAGGGAGAGAAAAATTCATCAGCAGGCAACGCTCTATCCTCCATTGTTTAATTCTTACCGCCATCTTCCCTCTTTCAGATTAGTGTCAGAGTTCACCCAAGTTCCAGAGGAGGCTGGCCTGATCATCAGCTGGGCTACATGGAGGCCTGGTGCTCCTTCACAGCAAGCGACCTTGGGCCCAACTCTGAATTCAGCCACGCGAACACTGCCTGTGAAGCACTGGCAGGTCAGTCTGCTTCCACTGGCTTCTGTTTTCATTTCTTCCACAGTCACACACAGAGCCTTGATTCAAGCTTCTAGGAATTAATAAAGGAAGAGACAAACATTAGCCTTACCAAGATTCTAATTAACTTTGATGTGGATTTATGTGTAAAGTTGGATGAGTCACTGATTTTTAATAAATGAGAGAGAAAAATCTTAAAGATTAATGTAATAGCTGGGAACACAGGAGCGAGAACTTTGATGCTTGCTTAATTCTTTTCCCCAACCCACATCATTTGGAGGAAAAAATATCAAAGAACTTTACAAAGGGTGGAAGAGGGGAGGAAAGGGGATTATGCAAATTAAAAGTTCACAGGACTAAATCATTACTCTTGTGCAAATGAGCTTCTCCTTCACGTGCTTTTCCGGAGTGTTTTAGGGCTGTATTTACCGAGGATATATTCCTGAGGATAACGAGAAATAAGAGGCACGGTAAAAAGAAGAGGGGGCATTATAAGCTAATTGATCATCAGAAATTTCTGTGTGTTACAGAGTTCTAAGTATTCAGTTTCCCCCCTCATGCCAGCTAGTCCAGGCAGCTGTCAGAAACCTAGATCAGTGTGGCTACATTTCCAGCCATCCTTAGAGTGGTCTAGGCTCTTTGTGAGTTTCAGGGTCATTGCTGTCCTGCCCTATCTTTTGCCCTGATTTGAGGACTAGGGCAGAGTGAACATTTCTGACTGCTAACAGAAGCTCCTCATTCTTTGGTGCAAGAGATAAAACCAGTAGCTCTGTGGGTTTCCAAGCCACTCACTTTCCCATGTGATGGAAAGTTCCAGTGTTGAGTGTCATCAAGGTTAAATAATTTAGCCTAAAACTCTCTGTGGCCTGACAGTAGACAGCTATAATATATAAAGATATATTTTGAGTTGTTGTAGAGATTAAGTATCCAACTTCTTCCTAAACGGTAACTGACACGGTGATAGATATGAACAGTGCACAAGGCCTTATTGTGTTTGATTAACCTTGACTGTGAGTGCTGCCATGGCTTAGATAGCTAGTTTGAACAAAATTGTCATTTCACAGCCATCCCCCCAAAAGTCATTAATCTTTTATCATTTTATAGAGTAGAAACTTAGTATATATTTACAGATAATGAGGGGACACATGTAGGTTGATATAATTTATTGAAACTTTATTTCACATTTGAGTTCTGTGGACAAATATTTATAAATAATCTCCTGGGATATTCATCTTTTCTCACCTGTCATATTTTTGTTTAGAATAAATTCATGAGACTATATGCCACAGAGACTGCTGAGAAATAACTAATAGTGGTAAAGAATTTGAAGGCAGACTTCTGGCTTTATCTCTTATTAGCTGTGCAACTTTGTGTAAGTCCCTTAACAGCCGAATTTCTTCAGCTCAAAGACAGAGATAATACCACTCCATCTTAGAGTTCTGTATTAATAAATGAAATAACATTTTTAATATACACAGGCCAGTGGAGGGCATGTAGGAAAACACTTCCGAGCATAGCTATTATTCCTAGAAATAGAATTGCCAGATTAAGGGTATGTATATTAAAAATGTTGATACAAATTGCTAAAGTTAATCTTAAAATTTGATTATAAGGTTTCAGGACTCATTAATGAATATATGATAGTAGCAGATAATAAGCATGCCCATGAATGCAAGAATCTACTCCTAGTATTCACCTGTTTGTTTCATATCTGCTCTCACTTCTTCAGACAACAGCGTCTTGATTTTCCTTGGGAGAACCACATTTCCTCCATTTTCAATCCACGTAGTACAGTGGGGCTGACTCCAGCCTGTGTCTTCAGCAGGAAGCGGAAGTATGGGAGACAGTCCTGGGTAATCAAGACAATGTATCCCCCTGCCACAGTGCCTGGTTCATTAATGGGCACAGGCTGGCGTGATAAGAATCCACCCTAGCATGTTTATTGACACTATTGGGAAAGTGACACCATCTTTTTGCTGGAGTTGCTAAGGCTGGAGCTGCTGGTGACTATCTTTCCTTCTATCTGGAAAGGATCTACTGGGGAATAAAGCATGAAGAAATGCAGAGTTGAGCTGTGTTCATATTTGAATACTTGGGTATAACCCTGCCATGTTTTGAGTTACATGAGTCAAAATATCCCCTTTATTGCTCAAATTACTTTGTATTGGGTTCTTATTGAAAGGTGATCAAACCTGACAGATCGTATTATATCCCTCAAGGTCACATCTGCATTAGAAATAAGCAGAATTTCTATCGTGTGAAATGTCTGAAATAGTTACATTTCACAATATTTCTGAATGATGGTAGGTCACAAGACAATACAAGTTACACAATTCTTGCCTGAAGTTGTCGTATTAAGGCCTACACTGGACAAGTTTAGGTTTCCTTCAAAAGCATGACTGCAGCTATGGATACTCGTTGATCACCTGGTAACTTGCCATGGTTTTATGAAAGTGTGTATGTGTCTGTGAACATAAACACAGGAAATATTTTTTAAAAATTGAATAAGTTGCTAAAATGAAAATCTGCAAACCGTATCTACTGGTGTTTATTTCTAAGACTTCTTCGCTATAGGTTTGCCTTGCAAAACATAAGCACTGTCTGTATTTGACTTTTTCATTTGTCCACAGTGAGTGTACAAAGGCTGAAATGGAAACTCTTCTTGAAAGTGAAGTGAAACAGAACATAAAGACCAAACTTGGGAGAACTTTGACCACTAGTCCAGAGCATTTGCACTTCATTCTTTGTGTCATGAAGAGCTCTTAAATATTTTGAGAAAGTTTCTAGAAGATTAATAGGGTGATAATATGCAGATGAGAGGAAAAGAGAGGAAACAGGAAGCAAGGAAAGGAATTACTGGACTGTTGCCAGTAATTCAGGTTGAGTTTTTTTTTTTTTTTCAAAAAAAAGTGGGGCGATGGGAATGGAAAATAAGCCATGGACAGGGGAAACATTGAGAAGGAGGAGTAAACAAGACTTGCCACCTCAAGAATAAGGGGCAACAGGGAAAGAAGAGTCAAAGAAGAGCTTTTATTTTTTAAAAAGAGAAGTTAGTTTTGAGAACTGATTTGGTTTGGTGGAGGAGCTGTGGGTGAGACAGTAAGTTTGGTTTTATGTTTATTTGAATTCTTTTTGATTTGGATTTCAGTTCTCTGAGAAGCTGAATGTAGTATGTAGAGTGAGGGAAAACTATGAGGTAGCCCTGGAAGTTGAAAACTACTCTCTCAGAGCTATATTTAGAGGGAACTATGAAGAGTAACTTTAAGAACAATAATCTTTGTCCATAGCTTGTGACTCTATTAGCTCATCTAAAGAAAGAATGGCTCATTAGAAAGGGGATTATTTGGTAATGAAATAAATAAAATGGTGAGCCATGAAGATAAAGTTTGGCAGTGTCCCAAAAGCATTGTTTGGAATGGTCTGAGGCCTTAGACAGTCTGGTGTGATTGGCAGCTGTGATCCCAGCCTATTGGTGGATGGATGTACCAGCCTTTTTTTAACCTTATGGCACTTCATAATTTGTTCTAATTTTATGCTCACCAAATCAATTTTCTAAATATACTTTGGCTCCCCATATGGTTTCTATGCCAGGAGAAAAATTCCTTTTGAGTAGCAGATCTTTTTTCATTGTCTGTCATTAAATTGATATTCTGGGCAAGAAGCACACATGTCAATTATGAGTCTCCACAGTGTTGAGTCATCACCCTCTTGAACTGTGCAACCCCGAGGCACAGGGAAAACTGGTTTTCCCCGTCTTTGAGGCTGAGGGCCAGTCTCTGCCTGGTGGTGAACTGCTGGGTCAAAGCCTCACAGTGGGTAGGTAGCTGACCTTCCCCTTGGTATGTTTTGACATTTCTATAATCTTTTCTTCTCAAGCGTATATATTCCCTGACCCAGAACACACCAGGCAACAGAAAATCAACAACAAGGCCTGAAATCTACTAGATGATCTGTCACAGGCTGGAAGAATTAGTAGCTGGGACATTTTTCCACTTGGGGAATTTTAAGGCAACATCTATATCCTATTTACTTTTAGCTTTGCATGTGTATGTGTGTATGGGGTGTGTATGTGGTATGTGTGTTTGTGTGTGTGTGTGACAGAGAGAGATCATAAAAATCATGCTTAATCATTATGGAAAAAATGAGGAAACAAAGATGCATAAAACAAGTTAATGCCCCTACCCACAGGCAACCATGGTTTGCATTCTGGCACAGTTCTACCTGAGGGATTTCTTTTTACTTTAAATTATATGCAATTTTAAAACCTACGTTATGTGGTTCCCAATTCCACTATAGATTAGAAGCAGCAATTGAAAGAAAAGGAAGAGAAAGAAAAGTCGTAAAAAGCAGATACAACTTATTCAAGTGTGTAGTGCTCTGGATCATTTCATGGACTGTAATGCACAGTTCAGTAATTCCTGGGATCGGTCCCTGTATGTAATTGGTAAAACAATAAATTTTCAACATCAGTACCTCAAATCATCATTAAATGGTTAATTTATGTTCAGTATACTTCTGTTAATAGTAGCAAATATAAAGAATATACTTTTGAACTATGTCATTCAAGTCAGTTAATATGTATAAAGCGTACAGTAAACCTGTAGCTGTCTGGAAATGTGACTATACGGAATTCTTCTTTTTCTATGGGTTCCAAATAGAAAAGATGTAGCTAAAACTCTTGACTGGTCTCTGGCATCCATTCTACCCTTCTCCCATTAGTTGGCAGCCATTCTCTTGGAGGGACTGACTTACCGCTTGCTCCAGAGAAAGGCTCTGCTTCGCCTAAGCTAATCATGATAATCATCGGAAAAAACCCTGATGCTGGGAAAGATTGAAGGCAGGAGGAGAAGGGGACAACAGAGTATGAGATGGCTGGATGGCATCACTGACTCGATGGACATGAGTTTGCTCAGGCTCCGGGAGTTGGTGATGGACAGGGAAGCCTGGCATGCTCCATTCCATGGGGTCGCAGAGTCAGACATGATGGAGCGACTTAGCTGAACTGAACAGAATCATGATAATCACATCCCTTTGCCCCACTAACTGATTCAGGAAGGAGCCTAGAGCTATGGCCTAACCAACAGCCAAAGCATTTCTCTGGCCACAGTGACCATTCAGAGGTAGATGCTGACCCTGTTCATCAGTCAGGATAAAGCCCTTACTTCTGTTTAGTGGCTGTGGAAGAGAGGTTATCTTCTCCTGTAATCTGAGATGTACACTTGAGTCCTGGGACTGCTGCAACCGTTTGTTGCCATGAGAAAGTCCACCTGAGGATTTTCCCGCAAGAGGGATGATTTGTTGTACATGTGATACACTCAGCACAACTGAGAACAGGGCTAGTGCAGAACATCACAGGACCAAGAGAGCCTGTTTTGGTATGAGCAAGGTGGGGCTGTCAGTGTGGCTGACAACAGAATGGCTATGGAAGTTCTAGATCCGCTGAAATAAGATTCAGGCCATAGCGTGGGGTCTCACAGCTTGTGCCAGTTTGCCCAGCCTCCTGCCTTCAATATTTCTGCTCTTGTAGTCCCAATGGGTGTACAAGATAGTGATTTACTTGGACCTCTGACTCATCTTTTTTTTCCCCCCTTTGGGCTTCAGCCTGCACATTTGCTTCTTCCACTTGGCTCTCACGGTGGGGAGGTTTCTAAAAGAAGAGGGTGGTAAGGCCAATAGCCTGTCTGAGTATTAATGTAGCCTATGGTACAAGCCAGAATTGAGGCAGAGAGAGAAGAGAAACCAGAATCCTGAAATTCATTCTACACCTGGGCTTGAACAAATGATTTTCATTTATACGTAAGTTATTTTGATTTGCATATTCACTACTGTGCCTTGTTGGAGGAGAAGGTAGGCCATCGACACAGAAAGGTCAGGAAATTCTGTTAAGGGCATGCATCTAGTGTTTCAGACAGTCAGGGTGAGGCTTGAGTCACAGTGAGGAAGAAGATAGTATACCGCATAGCGACTGCTCAGTAGCTTAATATGGGTTGACCGTGGTGGAGTAAGTCAGAATGGGTCAGGACTCAGCAGAAGTAAAGAGAGAGCAGAGGTCTGGAAGACTCAAATTCCACTGAGCATAAGGAGGAAAAACTGGAATTAGTGAAGGAGCCACTGAAGAGCTAGGGAGAGAGACAGCATGTTGTCCTATCATTGTGCTTAATGAGAAAAAAATTGCTGTTAAGAGTTGGTGAGCTACAATGTCAAATGTTTCAGAGACAGTAAGATAATCAATGGGCAAGGTGACCTTGGTGATTTGGAGGTAATTGGTGACTTGGTGAGATGCACTGAAACAAACAGTAAGTGACTTTGAATTTTATTAGATTTGGGCTAAGTATGGTGTAAACAAAGTTCCCCAGAGACATGGGCCCAACAAAGTATAGAGTCATATCGTAGGAATAGATACAAAATGGATTTTCTTTGGTTCTACGTCTATTTTCTTTGTAGAAAAACCCAGAGATTTAATTCTTCGTACATTTCTAAGGGACCCCAGGGTGTTTTTTGTGTGTTTATTACAAACAGCTGGTGGCTAAATGTTCACCATGTTCCTCTTGTGCTCTTCTGGCTCTCTAAGGGGACAGATGATATTGGCAAATGCACTGGCAGGGAAGAGAAGACACTTCTGGAAGATTAGCCTACCACCAACCACTTTCCACAGCTTGCGGCATTCACTCTGTGGGTTTCACTACTATCAGGGTGTTGCTAGTCCTCAACCCTGGGGCTCAGAAATCTCATTTTGCCAGCACCCCGAGACAGTGCCATTAAGCTGGCTCTGAGAATCTTGTCTCCTATACATGAATTTGTCAAATTTTAGGAAGCATTGTAACTGTCAAGAAATAATGCCTGGATTGGCAGAAGATTGGTGAGCAAGGACTGAAACTATTAGGAGTGATTTGATTCAAGAAATGTACCGCAGCTGGAACAGATTGAGGTACACTGGGGATGATGTTGCCAGAAATTCAGAATTGTAGTGTTCAGTCAGAATCCCTTTTCCTCTATGTTTCTTCCTCTGGGATCCTGTTTTTTACCCCCTGCTCATGTGGTTGATCAACTTCTATTCATGTGGTTTTCTTTCAAACATGAGCCTGATATACTTGATTAGAATTCTGCTTACAATCAAATGCCAATTCTGCCTTCTTGAGACTGTTCTCTCACCTTGATTGGCATTTTAAATGTTCACAAACATTCCCTTCATACATTTTTAAAGACAGTCTTTGAAGTTTATTCCATAGTTGAAAACGTGTATTCAGTGACTTTGATATTTTCCAGTTTGTTCATTTATTCATTACTCATCCATTTATTCACCCATTCATTCCATAAATGTTCAATGTAGGCCTACTATGTGTCAGGTATTGTGTTGGATGTTGGGATAATAATACAGGCACTATTTGGCCCTTCTCAGCTTCTGACGAGTTCTACCTAAAACTGCTTTTGCTGTGTCCCATAAGTTCTGATATGTTATGTTTCCATTTTCTTTTGTTTCAAGATATTTTTAATTTCCTCTTTGACACCTTGGTTGTTTAGGAGTATGCTGTTTAATTTCTACATATTTGTGAAATTTTTCAGTAATTCTTTTATTGTTGATTTTTAGTTTCATATCATTGTGGTCAGAAAATATACTCAGCATGAGGCTAGTCTTTGTAAGTTTGCTAAGGTTTGTTTAGTATCCTAATATATGATCTGTCGTGGAGAATGTTCAGTTTGTGGTTGAGAAGAGTGTGTATTCTGATACTATTGGAAGGAAAGTTCTGTACCTGTCTGTTAGGTTCATTTGGTTTAAAGTACAGTTCATGTGCAATATTTTCTTACTGATTTTCTGTCTGGATGATGTATCCATCGTTAAAAATGAGGTAGTGGAGTCCCCTACTCTTATTGTATTGTTTTCCATTACTCCCTTTAGATATGTTAGATATTTGCTCAATATATTTAGGTAATCTGACATGGACAGTGATGCCTGGTGTGCTGCCATTCACGAGGTCGCAAAGAGTCGGACATGATTGAGCGACTGAACTGACTGACTGAACTGACATTGGTTCATATATATTTCTATCAGTTCAGTTCAGTTCAGTTCAGATCAGTTGCTCAGTCATGTCTGACTCTTTGCGACCCCATGAATCGCAGCACGCCAGACCTCCCTGTCCATCACCAACTCCCGAATTTCACTCAAACTCACGTCCATCGAGTCAGTGATGCCATCCAGCCATCTCATCCTCTGTTGTCCCCTTCTCCTCCTGCCCCCAATTCATCCCAGCATCAGAGTCTTTTCCAATGAGTCAATTCTTCACCTAAGGTGGCCAAAGTATTGGAGTTTCAGCTTTAGCATCAGTCCTTCCAAAGAATACCCAGGACTAATCTCCTTCAGAATGGACTGGTTGGATCTCCTTGCAGTCCAAGGGACGCTCAAGAGTCTTCTCCAACACCACAGTTCAAAAGCATCAATTCTTTGGTGCTCAGCTTTCTTCACAGTCCAACTCTCACATCCATACATGACCACAGGAAAAACCATAGCCTTGACTAGATGGACCTTTGCTGGCAAAGTAATGTCTCTGCTTTTTAATATGTTATCTAGGTTGGTCATAACTTTTCTTCCAAGGAGTAAGCATCTTTTAATTTCATGGTTGCAATCACCATCTGCAGTGATTTTGGAGCCCCCAAAAATACAGTCTGCCACTGTTTCCACTGTTTCCCCATCTATTTGCCATGAAGTGATGGGACCAGACGCCATGATCTTCGTTTTCCGAATGTTGAGCTTTAAGCCAACTTTTTCACTCTCCTCTTTTACTTTCATCAAGAGGCTTGTTAGTTCCTCTTCACTTTCTGCCATAAGGGTGGTGTCATCTGCATATCTGAGGTTATTGATATTTCTCCCAGCAATCTTGATTCCAGCTTGTGCTTCTTCCAGCCCAGCGTTTCTCATGATGTACTCTGCATAGAAGTTAAATAAGCAGGGTGACAATATACAGCCTTGATGTACTCCTTTTCCTATTTGGAACCAGTCTGTTTTTCCCTGTCCAGTTCTAACTGTTGCTTCCTGACCTGCATACAGGTTTCTCAAGAGGCAGGTCAGGTGGTCCTGTATTCCCATCTCTTTCAGAATTTTCTACAGTTTACTGTGATGCACACAGTCAAAGGCTTTGGCATAGTCAATAAAGCAGAAATAGATGTTTTTCTGGAACTCTCTTGCTTTTTCCATGATCCAGAAGATGTTGGCAATTTGATCTCTGGTTCCTCTTCCTTTTCTAAAACCAGCTTGAACATCTGGAAGTTCACGGTTCAAGTATTGCTGAAGCCTGGCTTGGAGAATTTTGAGCATCACTTTATTAGCAGGTGAGATGAGTGCAACTGTGCAGTAGTTTGAGCATTCTTTGGCATTGCCTTTCTTTGGGATTGGAATGAAAACTGACCTTTTCCAGTCCTCTGGCCACTGCTGAGTTTTCTAAATTTGCTGGCATATTGAGTGCAGCACTTTCACAGCATCATCTTTCAGGATTTGAAATAGCTCAACAGGAATTCCATCACCTCCACTAGCTTTGTTTATAGTGATGCTTTCTAAGGCCCATTTGACTTCACATTTCAGAATGTCTAGCTCTAGGTGAGTAATCACACTATTGTGATTTTCTGGATCATGGAGATCTTTTTTGTACAGTTCTTCTGTGTATTCTTGCCTCTTCTTCTTAATATCTTCTCCTGTAGCTCCATACCATTTATATAGTTTATTACACTACACTTTGATGAAATTACCCCTTATCATTATATAATAACTCTCTTTTCTGTTGTTACAGTCTTTGACTTAAAGTCTGTTTTATCTAAGTATAGCTTTTGCTACATTCACTCTCTTTTGGTTTCTATTTGCATGGAAAATCTTTTTCCATCCCTTTACTTTGAGCCTGTATGTGTCCTTAAAGCCAAAGTGCTGACGTGAGCCTCTTGTAGGCAGCAGTTTGTTTTTAATTCATATAGCCACACTATGCCTTTTGATTCGATACTTCAGTTTACTTTTAAGTTTTTGATAAGTAAGGAGTTGCTTATGACATCTTGTTAATTTTTTTTTGACCGTTTTTGATTTCTTTGTTCCTTTCTTCCTATCCTTCTGTCTCCAATGTGAACTGAATATTTTCCGGAGTGGTATACTATGGTTCCCTTCTCTTTATCTTCTTTGTATCAACTATAGGGTTTTGTTTTGTGGTTACTCTGAGGTTTACATCTTACAAGTATGATAGTCTGTTTAATGTTTTTGATGTCACAATTTATGTGTTCTTATGTTGTGTACCTATTGAGAAATTATTGTCATTAAAGCTATTTTTAATACTTCTGTCCTCTGTATTAGAGTTAAGTGATTAGCATACCACCATATCATAGCACTAAAGTACTCTATATATTTACCATTACCAGTGTGTTTTATATGTTCATATGTTTTCATGTTACTAATCAGCATCCTTTCATTACAACTTGAAGAACTCCCTTCAACATTTCTTGTAAGGCAAGTCTAGTGTAATGAACTCCCTCAGCTTTTGTTTGGAAGCTTTATCTCTCATTCTGGAGGACAGTGCCTGCTGGGTAAAGTGTTCTTAGTTGGAATTATTTTCTTCTAGCACTTTAAATATATCATTTCACTCTTTCCAGACCTGTAAGTTTCTGCTGAGAAATTTGTTCATAGACTTATGGGGGTTCTCTTATAAGTGACAAGTTTCTTTTCTCTTGCTGGTTTCAAAGTTCTCTCTTTGTCTTTTATTTTAGACAGTTTTATTATAATGTTTCTTGGAGGAAATCATTTGGGGTTTACATTTTGGGAGAATTTATGAGCTTTATGAACTTGTATGTCCAGATCTTACCCCAGTTTTGGGAAATTCTCAGCCATTATTTTTTAAAATAGCTTTCTGTCCTTTCTCTCTCTTTTTCCACTGACATGCCTGTAATGCATGGATTATTTCTTTTTATTGTGTTCCATAGGTCCCATATACTTTTTCATTTCTTTTGATTCTTTTTCCTCTTTCTTCATCTGATTGGCAACTTTCAAATGATAATTTGAAATGGACAATTGTTACATTGTTTACCTCTATTCATTTATAGGTCTCTGAGTATCTTTACAGCCATTTTTTAAAAATCTTTTGTCAGGAAACTAATGTATCTCCACTGGGGGAGGGGTCAGTTACTAGAAGTTTACTGGGTTCCTGTGGTGGTGTCATGTTTACCTAGTTCTTCATGATCCCATAGCCTTGCATAGGTATTTGCACATTTGAAGAAGCAGTCATCTGTTTAGGACTTTATAGACTAACTTTGGTATGGAAAGAACTTCACTTCAGGGTGGGTGCATGCTGGAGCATGCTGTAAACTGGGGCCTCGTGGTACAGATCACCACATGTGGGTGCTTGTGGTGATCCTGGGTCAGTGGGGGCTATCATGTCTTGTTGGCTTAGTATGCTGGGGTCCATGCCATTGACAACTGTTTGGTCCCTGGCAAGCATTGCAGGAGTTCTATAGTGGCTGTAAGGCCCATTGGGGTCTTTAGCAGGGCCTCCAGTTATCAGGGCAGGGCATCAGTGGTGGTCAGCACTGGTGTATGCATATATTTGACCATGGGGGCTCATTTCAGCCCATATAGTGGTAGGGGCTGGATGCAGACATATACATAGTAATCAGGGCCAGGGCCAGTAGTAAGTACTGGTGCTAACTGTGGCTATGCTAGTAGCTGTGGGGGCCCTGGTGGCCATATGGCTGTAGGTATCCCCATGGGTATGCATGCAGTAGTGAAGGCCCGTGATGGGAGTTGGGCTGGGGCATGCAGGTGCACAGCTGGAGGGGTTAGCTACAGGTGAGCCAGCAGTGCAGGCCAGCGAGAGGAGACTGTGGCCAGATCTGGGCCCACAATCAGAGTTGGGGACCCTGGCGGTCAGTGTGTACTCCTGTGGCTTCGGTGTCTCCCATGGGCATGTGTATGGCACTGGAGACTGGTGACAGGAGTTGGACCAGGGTCTTGCAGGTGCACAGCTTGTGGTGGGGTGGGGGAGGGTAGTCCCAAAGCAATCCTGTAGTAGGGGGCAATGGCTGGTGTCTAGGCTGGTGTCTAGGCTGGTGTCTTACACTCACACAGCAGCAGGGACCAGTGTGGCCACCTGTACAGGTCCCAGCTCTGTTGGGGAAGGGAGAGGGAAGGACTGGGGAGGGAGCAGGGAGAAAGCTGGTGTCTGCAAGTGGAAAAACCTGTTGGGGAACCTCAGTGATGACATATGAAGGGGGCCTGTGCAGTCTTAAGGCCCTGATTTCTTAAGCAGTGAAAGCTGCTGGGGATTTCTGCAGAACCGGCTGCTGGAAACCTGCTCTGCATGGTTGCCCCCTTCTTCATGGATCCTACTGCATGTCTGGTTCTGTTAGCCTCTGCTCTTCTTCCTTATTTCTAGCTGTCCCTAGCTGTCTCAGTCTTCCCTAGGAGCTCAGTTGGTAAAGAAGCCTGCTGCAATGCAGGAGACCCCGGTTTGATTCCTGGGTCGGGAAGATCCACTGGAGAAGGGATAGGCTACCCACTCCAGTATTCTTGGGCTTCCCTGGTGGCTCAGCTGGTAAAGAATCTGGCTGCAGTGTGGGAGACCTGGGTTTGATCCATGGGTTGGGAAGATCCCTCGGAGAAGAGAACACTACCCACTCCAGTATTCTGGCCTGGAGAATTCCATGGACTATATAGTCCATGAAGTTGCAAAGAGTCAGACATGACTGAGTGACTTTCACTTTCACTTTCTAGATATCTTAGCTTTGTTAGGCTCTAGCTGAAGCGAGACCTAAGAGGGTCTTGTATGACCCTCTAACAAAAGAGGGAAGTCTGCAGAAGCCGGGCACTCACCTTGTTCCTGCTTTCCTGGTGGGAGGCACTCTTTTGAGCCAGGGAGTTCCCCCTTGGTACTCTGCAGTGTAGGCCCAGAGCATGGGATGATACAGGGAAAATGAAGCTATTCTTTCTTCCTCTTGTGTGTGTGGTTATTCTCAGAAGATATTTTGTCCCACTGTGTTGCTGGAGTTTCTTCAGTGGACTTCCAAGCTCCCCCAGGGCTATTTTTGTTCATAGATCGTTGTTTAATTGTTGATCTTTGTTGGGGGGAGGGTGGAAACTGGAGTCTCCTACTCAACTGTGATGGTGACTTCACCTGCTTTCTCACTTTTTTCTTGTAGCCTTTTTTTTCTAGGACTCACCACCCTCACCCCTACCACTAAAATGGCAACCCACTCCAGTATTCTTGCCTGGAGAATCCCATGGACAGAGGAGCCTGGTGGGCTACAGTCCACGGGGTCGCAAAGAGTCAGACACAACTGAGCGACTTCACTGCTACTGCTACTCTCCCCTTAGAAGGAGTTTTTTCTTAAACAAATTCTTTTTTTTTTTTTCCTGCTGCAAATAGACTCCTGATTTGCCTATTCCACAATCCCTCCAGATGTATGAAGACACCCTAAATCTCTCAGTAAGCAAACCTACCTTAGGGTAGGTTGATAAACCAGATTATGTACCTTTGATAGATTGATTAAACTCTATCGCCTACACACACACACACAAGTACATACATACACACACACACACACACACACACACACACACACACACTCACATATATGGAACAGTAATCCAGGGCCTAGTGAAGGAACTTGCATAATGAGAAGGAAGGACTACTAGATGGAGGGGATAAAAATGGGAGGAAAATGAAAGGGGAGGAAAAAAAAAAGAAAGAATGGAATACAGATAGTTCTAGTGCAGATTCAAGAAATAGAGTACATCATAAATCCTTAATAATTTAAAATAGGAGGAATGGATGGAAGTAAATTTTAATGATTCTGATACATGTTTTAGAGTTCAGTTCAGTTTGGTCACTCAGTCATGTCTGACTCTTTTCAACCCCATGAATTGCAGCACGCCCGGCCTCCCTGTCCATCACCAGCTCCTGGAGTTCACTCAGACTCACGTCCACTGAGTCAGTGATGCCATCCAGCCATCTCATCCTCTGTCGTCCCCTTCTTCTCCTGCCCCTAATCCCTCCCAGTATCAGAGTCTCTTCCAATGAGTCAGCTCTTCTCATGAGGTGGCCAAAGTATTAGAGTTTCAGCTTTAGCATCAGTCCTTCCAATGAACACCCAGGACTAATCTCCTTTAGAATGGACTGGTTGGATCTTCTTGCAGTCCAAGGGACTCTCAAGAGTCTTCTCCAACACCACAGTTCAAAAGCATCAATTCTTTGGCGCTCAGCTTTCTTCACAGTCCAACATCCATACATGACCACTGGAAAAACCATAGCCTTGACTAGATGGACCTTTGTTGGCAAAGTAATGTCTCTGCTTTTTAATATGCTTTCTAGGTTGGTCATAACTTTCCTTCCAAGGAGTAAGCGTCTCTTAATTTCATGGCTGCAGTCACCATCTGCAGTGATTATGGAGCCCCAAAAAATACAGTCTGACACTGTTTCCCTGTTTCCCCATCTATTTCCCATGAAGTGATGAGACCAGATGCCATGATCTTCGTTTTCTGAATGTTGAGCTTTTAGCCAACTTTTTCACTCTCCTCTTTCACTTTCATCAGGAGGCTTTTTAGTTCCTCTTCACTTTCTGCCATAAGGGTGGTGTCATCTGCATATCTGAGGTTATTGATATTTCTCCCAGCAATCTTGATTCCAGCTTGTGCTTCTTCCAGCCCAGTGTTTCTCGTGATGTACTCTGCATATAAGTTAAATATTTTTCAGAGTACATGTTATATAATCTAGAAGTTATAAAGAGAAACAAGGTTATTATTGACAAGATACAATGTAACTGGAATATGTAGCATAATATTTAAGGCAAAATCCTCAAATACATCTACACATTTACTTCATATTTCCAGAGATAGAAACGTTATTTCTTTGGAAATTTCAGGTTATGCCAGATTCATATGAACCGCTTGTGAAATTCATGTGAGAAAATAAGAGTATTGAAAGTGCTTATCCAGAATGTAAGAAGGCTGCAGCATCAGCTGGAAAGTTAGTCTGTGACAGGCTTTCCACATCAATGAGAGGCAGAGCCCCATGCTGTGAGAGGCTGAGGCCCCTGCTGGGAAATGCTGTCTGCACATTTGCTGGATTTCTTATGTTGCTGGGCTCTTTGTGTTTTGTGGTATAAGTCAGAAGCAGCAGAATATGTGAAACGAGGACAGTTATATTAAAGATCTCTTGTAGCTTTGGGTTGCATGCATTTAAACTACTTAGAAACAGTAGCTCCAGGTTCATACCTTCTGTCCTTTGTATATGTTTAATACAAAGCATATCTTTGCTTTATAAAATGATAACCAGAAGAGTGATTTTTATGTTCAGAAAAAAAAAAAGATGTGGCAGACATTGTTATCATGTGTCTTATGTGTGTGACAGTGTCCCATAGCTGTAAAGGATCAGGCTATTTCTTCCAGAGCTGAAATCTTTACTGTAAGTTTAACTACATATCTCTAAGCAAAGAGGGGCTTCCCAGTGGCTCAGTGTTAAAGAATCCGCCTGCAATGCAGGAGACATGGGTTTAATCTCTGGGTCAGGAAGATCCCCTGGAGGAGGGTATGGCAACCCACTCCAGTATTCTTGCCTAGAAAATTCTATGAGCAGAGGACCCTGGTGGGCTACAGTCCATGGGGTCACAAAGAGTCAGACATGACTGAGTGCCTGAACACACACACAAGCAAAGACTTTCTTGTCCAGCTGTAGAGACAAAAGAGTTTGCAGAGAAAATGATGTGTGTGGACTGCTCATCTGAGCTCTCTCGAAGGAGAAAGGGGCTTGGTCATCTCCCACTATGTCTTTCCCCTACCTCAAGACTTTGATCGAGATAAAGTTAAATGAGGGTGAAGAAGGGAGAAAACAGACATGATTTGATAATAATGGAGTCATGCTCTACGTTTACTTCCAAAATAAATTTTTTAAATGTCTTATATTAGTCATGATGTCTCTTTCAGTTACATGGAATAAAAATTAAAGTTGGATTGTTTTAAAGAAAAATAAATGTATTGACTCCAAGATACACGGATCCTGGTGTGCAAGGATTGTTGTCAGCCACCTGATTCATTCCATCCCTTGTCTTGTCTTTTCCTCGGTTTTGACTTTGTTCTTAGGCTCTTTCCAAACAACTGGAGCTTTACATTCTATCACCTCAGCAAACCTAGCAGAGTGTCTCTTTTTCCTTACAGATACAGAAACAGTTCTCCAGTTGATGATGCTCATGGGTCCAGGTCGGGTCATATATCTGGTCCTGAACCTGACATTTGCTCTGGTGGATAGAACCTGGGCCGTGTGCCCACTCTGTGTCCTCAGTCTGATTAGGCTTGATGCCACCCATGCCAATGATCTAAGAGTAAGAGAGGGATGCCTCTACAAACTATATGAAAGAAAAAACCCAGATAACTTAAACAAATGGAAAGATATTCCTTGCTCTTGGATGGAATAGCTTAACCTTGTAGAAATGTCAGCTCTCTCAAGTTAGTATATACGTTTAAGGCAAAACCAAATAAAGATGCCAATGAACTTTTCCCCTAGAGCTAAACAAATAGAATCTAAAGATAATTTGAAAAATAAGTGAGAACAACTAGGCAAACTCTAAAATGAAAAGCAATGAAAGAAATTATACTTTAATACCCCATTAAACTTTCGAGTATTGCCTATTATAAACAACACAGCCAAATATATTTTCTTCTTGTGCATATGTGCAAAGTTTTTCTTTAAGATATCTCCTTAGGAGAGAGATTAGTAGGTTTAGGGCATGTACATTTACTAAATTAGTTCTTAAAAATCTTTTTTTTTTTAGTTCTAAAGGTTTAAAAAATTAACTATAGTGGGCTTCCCTGGTGGCTCAGATGGTAAAGAATCTGCCTGTAACGTAGGAGACCCATGTTCAATCCCTGGGTTGGGAAGATCCCCTGGAGAAGGGAATGGGTACCCACTCCAGTATTCTTGCCTGGAGAATTTCGTGGATAGAGGAGCCTGGCAGGCTACAGTTCATGGGGCTGCAGAGTTGGACACAACTAAGCAACTAAAGAGAAGGCAATGGTAACCCACTCCAGTACTCTTGCCTGGAAAATCCCATGGACGGAGAAGCCTGGTAGGCTGCAGTCCATGGGGTTGCTAAGAGTCGGGCACGACTGAGTGACTTCACTTTCACTTCAAGCAACTAAAATAGTGTGACATACATATTTCTGTATAAATGTTTTACAATTACAATTTCTATAGTTATTGGAAATACTAAGAATAATAGAACCCAACCTATGGAATGAGAATTAATTGAAAGTAGAGGTTACTCAAAACGAATATTGTAATTATATTAGAGAAAAGTCTAAAACAGGCATCATGATGGTGTTAACTGAACCTCTAATCTCTCTTCAGCAAGGAAGTCACATAACTCTTGACAGGCCCCTGTCTTCTTAGTTCTTTGTGGCCCCTGATTTTTATGTTGGTTCTCCCATTTGAACTGATTAGTCCCTTGTACCAGTAACTTTATTACTTAAGAGTTCTCAGACTCTGAGTTTTAAAAAATTCACGCTTGACTGAATTTTCTGTCTCAAGCATCTAACAAAGTGCTTGGCAAACAGAAGACCTTCTGTTCAACCAAAGTCTTTGTCAATTATAGTTTATAGCTCTAACTATCGCTGACCTTATTTGCATAGCTCCATGCAAAGTTCCATACTGGAACTTCTAATGCATGTTTGGAAATAGTATTGCCAGATGGTCCCAACAAGAATACTAAGATCACTTGAGAAAAAACGAAATTGACCACAAACCCAAATTACACATGCCATGAGGAGCAGTTTGTTGCTGACAATCTATATTACATCTTGTGCTTTACATTAGATAAGTTTTAATCAAATATTTACTTTGTAAAAACACATTTTGTTTCAAACAAGTAGGTAATATGTCCCAAGACGACAATTTTTTTTGAGCCAACAATTAATCTGCTGTTAATTGGTCCACATACTAATCATGACGACTGCTGAGTTTGTAAAGGAACTTCTCTGTTGTGTACTCCAGAACATTTTTTTCCTTGAGAATTATGCAAACTAGAACTTTATAGCTGAATTTGTATTTACCAGTGAATCGTAATGTTCACATGTCTTTATATGTCTATCATTTATCCATTACTGTATAACAAATTACTCTAGACCTTAGTGGCTTTAAATGACATTTATTATCACTTATAGCATTTGTTATTTTTGCCAGTCAGGAATTCAGAAGTGTTTCAGCTGGATGGTTCGGGCTCAGGGATTCTAATGAAGTTGAGTCAGTTGTTAACTGGGTAGCAACCATGTGAAGACCTAACTGAGGCTGGAAGATGCAGCTGGCTCCAATCTTGGAGCAATCAAGATGCTCCAATCAGGTTGGCTCACTCACCTGATTGGCAAGTTGATACTGGCTGTTGGCTTCTTGTCTAGTTTCTTGGCTTCTTGTCCAAGAAACTACTTGAGTGATGGCCTGCACAATCATGACCCCCTGTAGCAAGAATAATAGTCTCTATGTGAAATTTTTCTTACTGTGGGATTCTGATTACTTACACTGATAAGGATGCTATGGGAACAATTTAGAACTAGTGTACATACTAGAAAGAATTAAAATCAATGTCATGATTCTCTGAACTCAAAGTCAGACATATTCTGTTTACCAGCTTTAAGATGTTATCTCAAGATCATATTTAGGACAGTCTAGTGAGGTGGGTATTATTATTACTTCCAGTTTATAGATCAGAAAGCTGAGAGAGTGCCTGCTGAGATAATTGCTCCATGGAGCTAAAATTTGAATTTATGCAGTGGACTCTGAAAACTGTGCTCTTAAAAATCAAATTATACTATCTCTTCTTTGGCTCTCTCTCTCTTTTTTTTTTAAAACAAAATTAAAAACTTAATTTTATTATGAGAATTTGAATATAAAATAAAGTAGAATACCCTCCTGAACCTACGTGTAGTCAGTACCCAACTCCACCATCTATAAACTTATAGCTCATCTACACCTCTCTTTCCCTTACTTATTTTGAAGGAAATTTCAGATGTCATATCATTTCATCCATAAATATTTTAGTCTCTAAAAGATAAGGACTTTTAAAAACATAAACATTATCAGGAAAAAAATTAACACTAATTCCTTGTCAAATATTCATTTTTAAATTTCCAGTTACTTCATAAATGTCATCCCTTTTAAAAAGATTTTCACTTGAGTCACCATTTGAATAATGTCCACATATTGTGATTAGTTGATATGTCTTTTAATTTTATTTTAATTTATACATTCCTCTACATCTTTTTATTTTTTATCACTGATGAACATGTATTTCCAAGACTTATCTATTACTATCAAAGCTGAAATAAATGTCCTTGCATTTATTTTTCTGGGAACTGTTGCTTCATGTTTTCATCTGTTTTTTTGTTGGCATTTTTATTTGTTCAAACTGATTTTTGAGTTCTTTGAGTGTTACAGAAATTATCTTATTTTCTAATACATATTGTGCAAAATTTTTCCAGCTTCTTGTTTATATTTTGACATCTTCTGTGGTGTTTTAAAGTTTAAAATTTATGTGTTGTCAAATTTATCAAGTGTTTGGGTGCCTCTCTCTTTCTCTCGACTCTTCTCTGATGACACTAACCATTTATAATTGATTTCTAGGTTTTATAATTTATTAGATGTTGCAAAATGGTAATATTCTATTACTGTTTTATCCCTTTTTTATTTACTAGCTAGCTGCAAAAGAGAAACATCCATCTATTATTGGGTTACCCAATGATTTGGTTTATATAAGAAAGAGAGAAATCAAGAAAAATCTCAAACAGTCTAATCTTACATCTGAAAGAACTAGGATAAGAAGAAGAAAAGAGTCCAAGTTAGTAGAAGGAAATAATAAAGTTCAGAGTGAAAATAAATGATAAGAGATCAAAAAAAAAAAAAAAAAAAAAGCAAACCAGAAAAACAATAGAAAAGAGCAACAGTTGAAACTCACAGTTGGTTCTTTGAAAAGGTAAAGTTTGTAAGCCTTTAGCTGGATTCATGAAGAAAGAAAGAAAGTTCAACTAAATAAAATCAGAAATGAAATAGAAAATAAGAAAGTGAAATTAGGAAAACAATACAATTTATAATTGTGTCAAAAAGAATAAAATACCCAGGAAAAAATTTAACTAAGGAAGTAAAAGGCCTATACTCTGAAACCTATAAGGCACTGATAAAAGAAATTGAAGATGACACAAACAAATGGAAAGATATATCATGTTCATAGATTGGAAATTAATATTATTACAATATTCATATTATCAAAAGCAGTCTACAGAGTCAATGCAATCCCTATTAAAATATCAATGGTATTTTTTATAGAACTAGAACAAATAATCTTAAAATGTGTATAGAACCCAGAAAGATCCCAAATAGCCAGAACAAACTTGAGAAAGAAAAACAAAGTTGGAGATATCACACTTCCTGATTTTAAGTTATATTACAAATATATAGTAATCAAAATTATGGTACTGGCACAGAAGCAGACACACATATCAATGGAATAGAATAGAGAGGCCAGAAATAAACCAATGTTTAATTGGTTGATGAATCTACTGGAAAGAAAGACAGAATATATAGTGGGGAGAAAGACAGAATATATAGTGGGGGGAAAGACAGTCTCTTCTATAAATGGTGTTGGGAAAACTGGGCAGCTGCATGCAAAAGAATGAAACCGCATCTCTTTCTTATACCGTTTGCAAAAATAAAGTAGAAATAAAGACTTAAATGTAGAACTTGAAACCACATTCTTTGACATTGTAGCAATATTTTTTTTTCCAATCTATTTCCCAAGGTAAGGGTAACAAAAGCAAAAGTAAACAAATGCAAAAAAGAGGAAAAATGAGGTAAAAAGTTTTTACACAGTGAAGGAAATCATCAACACAACAGGAAGGCAATCTACTGAATGGGAGAAGATATTTGTAAATTATATGTCCAATAAAGGGTTACATATCCCAAATGTATAAAGAACTCACACAACTCAATATCAAAATAAAAAATAATTTGATTAAAAAGATGGGCAGAGACCTGAGTAAACTTTTTCCAAGGAAGACATACAGACGGGAAAAAAGAAAAACCATGATAAATTGCTCAAATCACTGATCAACAGGGAAATGAAAATCAAAAACATGAGACATCACTTTGGACCTTTCAGAATGCCTGTTATCAAAAAGACAACAAATAACAAATGTTGGTGAGGATGTGGAGAAAAGCGAGCCTTCCTATCCATTGGTAGGAATGTATATTGGTAGAGCCAGTAGGATAAAAAGTATGAAGATTTCTCAAAAATTTGAAAATAGAACTACCATACAATCCATTAGTTCCACTACTGAAAAAGGAAAACACTAATCCAAAAAGACATATGTACCCCAATGTTCATGGCAGCATAGTCACAGTGGTCAAGATATGGAAGATACCTTAGTGTCCATTGACAAGTGAATGAATACAGAAGATGTGGTATATTTTATTTATACAATGGAATATTACTCAGCCATAAAAATGATGAAATCTTGCTGTTTGCGACAAAATGGATGAACCTGGGGGTATTATGCTAAGTGAAGAAAGTCATATAGAAAAAGACAAATACAATGTGATTTCAGTTAAATGTGGACTCTAAAAAACAAACTGCCAATCAAATAAAGCAAAACCAAAACATATTCATAGATCCTGAGAGCAAACTTGTGGTTGCCAGAAGAAAGAGGGCTGAGGGAGTTGGAATAGGTACAGAAGACTGAGAGGTACAAACTTCCAGTTATAAAACAAATGTCATAAGGATGTAATGTACAGCATAAGGAATATTGTCAATAATATTGTAATAACTTTGGAAATAGTAACTAGATTTACGCTGATCAATCAGTAGTGTATATTAATGTTGAACCACAATGTTGTACAACTGAAACTAATATAACATTGTATATGCTTCTGCTGTGCTGTGGGAGTTGGTTCTGTCATGTCCAACTCCTTTCAACCCCATGGACTATATAGCCCGCCAGGCTGCTTTGTCCATGGGATTCTCCAGGCAAGAATACTGGAATGGGTGCCATGTCCTCCTCCAGGGGACCATCCCAACCCAGGGATCAAGTCTGCATCTGTTACATCTCCTGCACTGGCAGGCAGTTTCTTTAGCACTAGCCACCTGGAAAACCCAATACTGAATATAAATTACCTGAAAAAAAAAAACAAACTAAAAATATTGTAATCAGATAAAGCAAACAGAAAAAAAAAAAGAAGGAAAAATGCTAGAGTACTTCTATTTATTTACCAGTTTTCAAAATAATGACTTAATATATATCTACAAGGATTTTTTATCATCATTATTAAAACAGATTTAAACAAAATAATACGTTTCAGTCTATTAAAGATATTCTTAACATGCTTAAATTATCCTGTCTTTGACCAATGAATTCCTGTTTAAGCTGGCTCCAGAGTCTTTCTGAAATAACTCTAGTAGTTTTTAAGTTTTTTTTTCCTTCCCCGTCTGAATATGAGAAAATATTCTAGACTTATCTTGTATACTTCTGCCTCAGTCTTGAACTCAGGCTTTTTTTCCCCAAGGGTTTTGCGTAGAGATGAACCAGAATATCTTAAACTTTAAGCTTAGCAAAAATCAACATCTTTGGGGTAGGATGTGAACTACTAGTACCAGGAAGATTCCATTTTCAATATTATGTCTTGCTGCAATATTTTCAACGATGGCATATTATATTTGCAGTTCTAGGAAGGAGCTCTGAAAATCAGTGTGGAACAGGAAATGAGAGTGGTGTGTCCAATCTGATTCCAAGGTTTGAGATACTGTGCAGACCCTAACAGGTGCATCAGTCCTATTAGTAATCTTCACTGTTAAAGAGTGAAATAAATTCTTTTTTCAATTTATGTGTATTACTTTGTTTCAAATGACTACTAAGTTGTTAGGAAATAAATAAATTCTTTGGTCCTAACTACTTAATAATTCCCAATGGTAAAGAATTTGCCTGCCAATACAGGAGAATCAGGAGACATGGGTTTGGTCCTTGGGTGAGGAAGATGCCTCAGAGTAGGAAAAGGCAACCCACCAGTATTCTTGCCTAGAAAATCCCATAGACAGAGGAGCCTGGTAGGCTACAGTCCATGGGGTCACAAAGAGTCAGACATGACTGAGCATGCACACACACAACTACTTAATGAATGAAATTATTGAATTTTTAAGCTTAAAAAAAAAAATCTAGGGCTTCTAGGTGGTACTAGTGGTAAAGAACCAGCCTGGCAATGGAGGAGACATAAGAGACACAGGTTTAATCACAGGGCCAAAAAATTCCCCTGGAGGAGGGCATGGCAACCCACTCCAGTATTCTTGCCTGGAGAATCCAATGGACAGAGGAGCCTGGCAGGGTACAGTCCATGGGGTAGCAAAGAGTCAGACACTACTGAAGCAACTTAGCACACACCCACACACGTACCAAGAAAAAACTACTGAGACATCAAGACATTAGAAATAGAGAATGTTTGGGAGGCTCTGGATTAAACTCTCCTTGTTTCTGTCTGTATGCAGCATGTGGTTAGAAACTATCCTTTAGCTGAGTGCTAACTTTGACATGCATGATGTCATTTAGGCTTCTTAACAACCCCTTGGGCTTCCCAGGTGGCTCAGTGGTAAAGAATCTGTCTGCAGTGCAGGAGATACAAGAGAAATGGGTTCAATCCCTGGGTGGGGAAGACCCCTGGAGAAGGAAATGGCAATCCATTCCAGTATTTTTGCCTGGAGAATCCTGTGGACAGATGAGCTTGGTGGGCTACAGTTCACAGGGTCAGAAAAGAGTCTGACAGGACTTAGCGACTGAACAACAAATATTATAGCAACTTCTTTCAGTTACTGTCCCAAAATGTGAAGGTTCATTTAGCTGAAACAAGAACAATATAATAGAGCTGGAAGTGGTCACAGTGCTAGTCCAGTAAAATATTAGAGTCTATCTGTTTGTTGAGACTTTAACTTGCTTTGTCTAACAACTTGTTTGTGATGCTAAATTACTCCAGGAGCTAATTTCCTTATTGAAAAGCCATATCACTAAATTTAGTTTCAGATAAGTATGGCTGTTCTACCAGGCCCAGGTTAACTACTGTATAATTATATAATATTTTGAAGACAGATGCACAAGAGCGGATGTCATTGTCAACTTCGTAAAACTCCCACTCTTGCCTCAAGACAGTTTAGGAATTTCACATGTACATGACCACTTAACATATAGCACTAGACAAGGTGCCAGGGTCAACTGATATATAACAGGAAAGCTTAACTACTTTATTATTTTTCTTTAGATAAAATAGAAATAATAGTCCTAATAATGTTTATAGAACTCTTGGACTGTACTCCCTCTCTTTGGAGACTGCTACTGCAAACCAGAGCAGGTTTTTTTTTTTTTTTTTTTTTTTTTTTTTTTTTTAACAAATACTTATTTGTATGTAAAGTTTATCCATTAACTGTTAAGTGTGAGAGAATTGTGCCACCACCTCTCCTTACTCCTCCAACATACAGAGAAGAAATATTAAAACCTTTTCTGCACTGAAGATGAAGACAAGAATTTTCAAGGGGTAATTATTTCCTCAACATTTCCATCCACCAAGATAGAGAGGGTGACTGCAACCCCACATAAAGTTTGGCGGATGCTATGGGAAACATCAGTATGAACAGTATGAAAAACCAAAATGATAGGATACTGAAAGAGGAACTCCCCAGGTCAGTACGTGCCCAATATGCTACTGGAGATCAGTGGAGAAACAGTTCCAGAAAGAATGAAGGGATGGAGCCAAAGCAAAAACAATACCCAGTTGTGGATGTGACTGGTGATAGAAGCAAGATCTGATGCTATAAAGAGCAATATTGCATAGGAACCTGGAATGTCAGGTGCATGAATCAAGGCAAATTGGAAGTGGTCAAACAGGAGATGGCAAGAGTGAATGTCAACATTCTAGGAATCAGCAAACTAAAATGGACCGGAATGGTGAATTTAACTCAGATGACCATTATATCTACTACTATGGGCAGGAATCCCTCAGAAGAAATGGAGTAGCCATCATGGTCCACAAAAGAGTCTGAAATGCAGTACTTGGATGCAATCTCAAAAATGACAGAATGATCTCTGTTTATTTCCAAGGTAAACCATTCAATATCACAGTTATCCAAGTCTATGCCCCAACCAGTAACACTGAAGGAGTTGAAGTTGAACGGTTCTATGAAGACCTACAAGACCTTTTAGAACTAAGACCCATAAAAGATGTTCTTTTCATTATAGGGGATTGGAATGCAAAAGTAGGAAGTCAAGAAACACCTGGAGTAACAGGCAAATTTGGCCTTGGAATATAGAATGAAGCAGGACAAAGACTAATAGAGTTTTGCCAAGAAAATGCACTGGTCATAGCAAACACCCTCTTCCAACAACACAAGAGAAGACTCTACCCATGGACATCACCAGATGGTCAAAACCGACATCAGATTGATTATATTCTTTGCAGCCAAAGATGGAGAAGCTCTATACAGTCAACAAAAACAAGACCAGGAGCTGACTGTGGCTCAGATCATGAACTCCTTATTGCCAAATTCAACTCAAATTGAAGAAAATAGGGAAAACCACTAGACCATTTAGGTATGACCTAAATCAAATCCATTATGATTATACAGTGGAAGTGAAAAATAGAATTAAGGGACTAGATCTGATAGATAGAGTGCCTGATGAAGTATGGACGGAGGTTCGTGACACTACAAGAGACAGGGATCAAGACTATTCCCATGAAAAAAAAATGCAAAAAAGCAAAATGGCTGTCTGGGGAGGCCTTACAAATAGCTGTGAAAAGAAGAGAAGTGAAAAGCAAAGGAGAAAAGGAAAGATATAAGCATCTGAATGCAGAGTTCCAAAGAATAGCAAGGAGAGATAAGAAAGCCTTCCTCAGCAATCAATGCAAAGAAATAGAGGAAAAAACAGAATGGGAAAGACTAGAGATCTCTCAAGATAATTAGAGACACTAAGGGAATATTTCATGCAAAGATGGGCTCGATAAAGGACAGAAATGATATGGACCTAACAGAAGCAGAAGATATTAAGAAGACGTGGCAAGAATACACAGAAGAACTATACAAAAAAGATCTTCATGACCAAGATAATCACGATAGTGTGATCACTCACCTAGAGCCTGACATCCTGGAATGTGAAGTCAAGTGGGCCTTAGAAAGCATCACTATGAACAAAGTTAGTGGAGGTGATGGAATTCCTGTTGAGCTATTTCAAATCCTGAAAGATGATGCTGTGAAAGTGCTGCACTCAATATGCCAGCAAGTTTGGAAAACTCAGCAGTGGCCACAGGACTGCAAAAGGTCAGTTTTCATTCCAATCCCAAAGAAAGGCAATGCCAAAGAATGCTCAAACTACCGCACAATTGCACTCATCTCACCTGCTAGTAAAGTGATGCTCAAAATTCTCCAAGCCAGGCTTCATCAATACTTGAACCGTGAACTTCCAGATGTTCAAGCTCGTTTTAGAAAATGCAGAGGAATCAGAGATGAAATTGCCAACATCTGCTGGATCATGGAAAAAGCAAGAGAGTTCCAGAAAAACATCTATTTCTGCTTTATTGATTGTGCCAACACCTTTGACTGTGTGGATCACAATAAACTGTGGAAAATTCTGAAAGAGATGGGAATAGCAGACCACTGGACCTGCCTCTTAAGAAATCTGTATGCAGGTCAGGAAGCAACAGTTAGAACTGGACATGGAACAACAGACTGGTTCCAAGTAGGAAAAGGAGTACGTCAAGGCTGTATATTGTCACCCTGCTTATTTAACTTCTATGCAGAGTACATCATGAGAAATGCTGGACTGGAAGAAGCACAAGCTGGAATCAAGATTGCTGGGAGAACTATCAATAACCTCAGATATGTAGATGACACCACCCTTATGGCAGAAAGTGAAGAGGGACTAAAAAGCCTCCTGATGAAAGTGAAAGAGGAGAGTGAAAAAGTTGGCTTAAAGCTCAACATTCAGAAAAAGAAGATCATGGCATCTGGTCCCATCACTTCACAGCAAATAGATGGGGAAACAGTGGAAACAGTGTCAAACTGTATTTTTTTGGGGCTCCAAAATCACTGCAGATGGTGACTGCAGCCATAAAATTAAAAGACGCTTACTCCTTGGAAGGAAAGTTATGACCAACCTAGAAAGCATATTAAAAAGCAGAGACATTACTCTGCGAACAAAGTTCCATCTAGTCAAGGCTTTGTTTTTTCCTGTGGTCATGTATAGATGTGAGAGTTGGACTGTGAAGAAGGCTGAGCACCGAAGAATTGAAGCTTTTGAACTGTGGTGTTGGAGAAGACTCTTGTGAGTCCATTGGACTGCGAGAAGATCCAACCAGTCCATTCTGAAGGAGTTCAGCCCTGGGATTTCTTTGGAGGGAATGATGCTGAAGCTGAAACTCCAGTACTTTGGCCACTTCATGGGAAGAGTTGACTCATTGGAAAAGACTTTGATGCTGGGAGGGATTGGGGGCAAGAGGAGAAGGGGACGACTGAGGATGAGATGGCTGGATGGCATCATTGACTCGATGGATGTGAGTCTGAGTGAACTCCGAGAGTTGCTGATGGACAGGGAGGCCTGGTGTGCTGCGATTCATGGGGTTGCAAAGAGTCAGACACGACTGAGTGACTGAAATGAACTGAACTGATGGAAAAGATCTGTGACTCATTTTAATAAGGATGTAGCCCAAAGAGACTGTCAGCTTCTTCACGAACCCACTGGCTTGCTTGGTGCTGGCATGGTGAATCAGTAGTAAGGTGGGCATAGACAGAAGGGCTGCAGGGAGCTTTATAGATGTCAGACAGCAGGACATTCCTGATTTCTGAGCAGGTTTTAGTTTAGGCTGAAGGGTGAGAGGACCTGAAGGGACATCACAGTGGAAGTGAGGAGAATACAGAATTCATTGGCCAGCAATTGGAAATCTTGGTGATTATGCAGATTTCATGTCATTTACTTCTGCTTGCCTTATTTACTATCATCTTTGACAATGATGGGCCAGGGGCATTCTCCTTTCTGCTATGACTCTACATGTGCCCAAGTACAAAGATACAGCCCCCAGGGAAAAGCAGGGTGGACTGGAAGCTTGAAATGACTAAGATCCTGAAAAAAAAATGACTTCATTCAGCATGCATTTTTGAGTTTCTACAAAGGGGCAGAGATAGTTTCAGGGACTGAGGAAACAGTGGTCACCAGAGGAGATAACAACTTTGTTTTTAGGAGCTGATATTTTCAAGGGGGAGCCTAGACAACAAAAAGATAAATAAACAAAATACAAAGCCTGTTTGACCACATGTTATCCAAAATATTAAATCAAGGAGATGGAATAAGTACAGGCAGTGATTCAGAGGAGAGATTAGAACTTTGCCAAGAAAGTTCCTACTACGAGTATAACTTTTGAATAAAGACTTGAAGGGAGTAAAGGAATGAGCTATGTGAATAAGTGGGGAAAAAGCATTTCAGGCAGAATAAGTGCAAACTCCCTAAGACTGGGACATGGTGATGGGTTGATAAACAGCATAGAAGCCAGTGCAGCCAGCAGAGTGTATAGAAGGGAGACTGTTAGGAGAAAAACTTAGAGAGTAACACCGTGAGTGTGTGTGTATATACTGAGATAGGACACATATGGAGTTTGGAGAAGATACAAATCTTCCTTAAAAAAGAATTCTGTTTTGCATATGTTGATATGGGCTTCCCAGGTGGTTCTGGTAGTAAAGAACCCACCTGCCAATGCAGGAGATGTATGTGACGCAGGTTTGATCCCTGGGTGGGGAATATCCCCTGGAGGAGGGCATGGCAACACACTCCAGTATTCTCGCCTGGGGAATCCCATGGACAGAGGAGCCTGAGAGGCTACAGATTATAGGATCACAAAGAGCTAGACTATAGGAGCACAGCTGGACACAACTGAAGCGACTTAGATGCACAGCATGCACATATTTTGAAATTCTCTTCAGGAGGTGAATCCCTCTCTGCTTTGAGGGTGGGCTAGATTTAGTGGCTTAATTTAAAAGAAAAAGTCTATACGAAGAGAGAAATAGTAGCTTTATAGTAGAAGAACCTAGAAAATACTGGAAAGTTGTTTCAGGAAATACTGGGAAACTGTGATAAACTAGAGGAGACTATGGAGGTATGACATGTAAGTGAAGTGTGGTACCCTTAGATCCTGGAGTAGAAGAAGGATATTAATAGAAAAACTGAGGAAATCCAAATAAACCTAGGAGGTTAATGTGCTGAAGTGTTTGCTTTTGTTTAGCTTTGGCAAATGTATTATGGTAGTATAAGATATTAATGATGGGGTAAGGGGTAGACTCTGTATCTAGGAGAATGCAAGTATCTCCTCTCATTTAGAAACAGCCCTCCCAAGATTGTCTATATTACCTGGAGCTCTAAAGTTATCAAAGAGATTCTACAAAAATAACCCTGAACAGCACAACAGTATGGAATAGGTAACCAGAGCCAATATCAGTTGCCTTGGTTACAGGAGACTTCCTGCTTACAAAGAGAAAAAGTCAAGTGGATTCAAGCTAGACCTTGTTACCTGTGAACTATAAAAAGGAAAACATCAGTCCTTCCCAGGGAATACTACAGTAGATAGGCCTGCTGAGCCTGGGTGATTAGGAAGGAAAGAAGGCGATCCATATGGCTGGCTAAGGCTAGTTACTACTGATTTCCATAAACCTGGCTTGATTATGTGCTTTCCTTGACATTGGCCCATTTTTTCAGAACTAGGATTTGACTACTTTAATTATGTTTTAAAGGATTTATTTTATATCTTGTATGAGTGAGTGAGTGAGTGAAGTCGCTTAGTCATGTTCGACTCTTTGCGACCTCATGGACTGTAGCCTACCACTGTCCTCAGTCCATGGGATTCTCCAGGCAAGAATACTGGAGTGGGTTGCCATTTCCTTCTCCAGGGGATCTTCCTGACCCAGGGATTGAACCGAGGTCTCCCACGTTGCAGGCAGACGCTTTACCGTCTGAGCTACCAGGGATATATATATCTTGTATATGTGCTACCAATATTGTTCTAGTAGTTTTTACTCATTTATTTTTACATATAAAGTGTTTCCATTCATTAAAGCAACAACAAAAAGATGGAAACTAGGGACTTCTGAAACTTATTACTAAGAGGGCGGAGCATATGTTTGTGAATTCAATTTCTAGTTTCATCATTGACCATTTATATGATTGTGAATTTATTTCTCTTATTTCTTCAAAGTCTTTATTTTCAGATTATTTCTGTTTTCATTATACATGATAACTTTAGGGCATGTCATGTGCCTTTGCTCAATCACAATTTTTTTTTACGTTGCTTAGATATAGAAGGCACATATTCTGTTCTGTTCTAATCTAAAATCCCTAAGGGCATGTATACCATGGGAAAATGCTATCACCAGAGAAAGCAATATTTCATTATTTTAGAATTCCATAAGCGTACTTTCATAATAATTCCATTTAAAAACTTGCAGTGTCTGTTGACAGGTGAAAAGCAGTGATGTCACCACAGACCTTAGAGTGTCTCCTTTAGCTTAGATTATTGTTGTCAATTCTAGTTTGGGGCTTTTTCTCTTTATCTAACAAAAAAGTTTTTTAAAACCCTTTTATGGATCACCCATGAAGCTGGTGGACAGACAAAACCTTTTTTAAAATTTACTTTTTTATTGAAGGATCATTGCTTTATAGAATTTTGTTGTTTTCTCTCAAACCTCAACATGAATCAGCAATTGGTATACATATATCCCCTCCCTTTTGAACCTCCCTCCATCTCCCTCCCCATCCCACCCCTCTAGGTTGATACAGAGCCCCTGTTTGAGTTTCCTGAGCCATACAGCAAGTTCCCGTTGGCTATATATTTTACATATGGGACAAAACCTTTTAAGATAGCATTTTGCTAGCATCTTTCATGCCGTAGGCAGAGAAATCATTGTTAATTCCCACTCCCTTCACATTTCAACCTGTGTGAATACTCACCTGCTATAGGAAACTCAGGGAGTATGAGAGAGAAGCAGTATGTTGAAATCATCCCCAATTAATTCCCTAGAATAAGTAAAATTGTGAACTTAGTGACTTTGTATCTGAGTACAAGTAAGAAATTTTGTTTTAAAATCTATGTATCCCTCAAGATATTCATTTCTAGTGACTTTAAAGAGGTCTAAAAGGAGAGGGGGAAGGAAGGTCAGCTGGAATACAAACATGATTCAATGATCGAAGGACATTTTTGAATCTGACTTTTACTTAAGTTTATAGATTTTAGGACCTGAGAATTTCAGCTTCCTCTTTCCCCTGGGCATACGCCTATGGATTTAGTCGCTAAGTTGTATCTTACCCTTGAGACCTCATGGACTGTAGCCCATCAGGCTCCTCTGTCCGTGACATTTTCCAGGCAAGAATACTGGAATAGGTTGCTATTTCCCTCTCCAAAGCATCAGTTCAGTTCAGTTGCTTAGTCATGTCCGATTCATTGTGGCTCCATGGGCTGCAGCTCCCCAGGTTTCCCTGTCTGTCATCAGCTCCTGGAGCTTGCTCAGATTCATGTCCATTGAATTGATGATGCCATCCAACCATCTCATCTTCTGTTGTCCCCTTCTCCTTCTGCCTTCAATTTTGCCCAACATAAGGGTCTTTGTCAATGAGTCAGTTCCTCACATCAGATGACCAATGTATTGGGCTTTCAGCTTCAGCATCAGTCCTTCCCATGAATATTCAGGACTGATTTCCTTTCAGATTGAGTGGGTTGATCTCCTTGCAGTCCAAGGGACTCTCAAGAGTCTTCTCCAACATCACAGTTCAAAAGCATCAATTCTTTGGCACTCAGCCTTCTTTATGGTCCAACTCTCACATCCATACATGACTACTGAAAAAACCATAGCTTTGACTAGACAGACCTTTGTTGGCAAAGTAATGTCTCTGCCTTTTAATATGCTGTCTACGTTGGTCATAGCTTTTCTTCCAAGGAGTAAGCGTCTTTTAATTTCATGGCTGCAGTCGCCATCTGTGGTGTTGGAGCCACCTCTCCCCAAATAAAGTCTCTGTTACCATTGTTTCTCCATCTTTTGCCATGAAGTGATGGGGCTGGATGCCATGATCTTAGTTTTCTGTATGTGGAGTTTCAAGCCAACTTTTTTATTTTCCTCTTTTACTTTCATCAAGAGGCTCTTTAGTTCTTCTTTACTTTCTGCAATAAGGGTGGTGTCATCTGCATATCTGAGGTACTAATATTTCTCCCGGCAATCTTGATTCCAGCTTGTGCTTCATCCAGTCCAGCATTTCTCATGATGTACTCTGCATGTAAGTTAAATAAGCAGGGTGACAATATACAGCCTTGATGTACTCCTTCCGTGATTTAGAACCAGTCTGTTCCATGTCCAGTTCTAACTGTTGCTTCTTGACCTGCATACAGATTTCTCAGGAGGCAGGTAAGTAGTCTGATATCCCATTTCTTTAAGAATTTTCCACAGCTTGTTGTAATCCACACAGTCAAAGGCTTTGGCATAGTAAATAAAGCAGAAGTAGATAGTTTTCTGAAACTCTTGTGCTTTTTTGATGATCCAACAGACATTGGCAATTTGATCTCTGGTTCCTCTGCCTTTTCAAAATCTAGCTTGAGCATCTGGAATTTCATGGTTCATGAACTCTTGAAGCCTGGCTTGGAGAATTTTGAGTATTATTTTGCTAGTGTGTGAGATGAGTGCAATTGTGTGGTAGTTTGAACATTCTTTGACTTTGCCTTTCTTTGGGATTGGAATGAAAACTGACCTTCTCCACTCCTGTGATCCCTGCTGAGCTTTCCAAATTTGCTGGCATACTGAGCGCAGCACTTTGACAGCATAATCTTTTAGGATTTGAAATAGCTCAACTGGAAATACATCACCTCCACTAGCTTTTTTGTAGTTATGCTTCCTAAGGCCCACTTGCTTCTTCAAGGCATACCCCTATACATACATTTAATTCAAATACTAAAACAAACAAAAAACCCCAAAACAAAACCCGAGAATTATTATCCTTATGTTGTATTTTAAAGAACAATTAGAAACTTGTGTTCTTTCTGGCAGAATGGAGATACTAAAGTTTCCCCAGTCTTCAGGGGCTGATTTCTCAATCATAAAGGATCTCTGCCCTTTGAGGGCTCCTGTTTGTCACAACAGACCATGGGGTTGGTGCCATTGAAACTCCCCATTCTGGTCACTCACTTGCAACAAACTAATATCACTTCTTTTTAGTAAATGTGTGTGTGTGCTCTGTCAGTGGTGTTTGACTCTTTGAGACCTTTGGCTTCCCTGGTAGCTCAGACGGTAAAGCGTCTGCCTGCAATGCAGGAGACCTGGATTCAGTCCCTGGGTCAGGAAGATCCCCTGGAGAAGGAAATGGCAACCCACTCCAGTACTCTTGCCTGGAAAATTCCATGGATGGAGGAGCCTGGTAACCTACAGTCCATGGGATTGCAAAGAGTCGAACACGACTGAGCAACTTCACTGGTTCACTGAACTGTAGCCCACCAGGCTCCTCTGTCCATGGAATTTCTCAGCCAAGAATACTGGAATGGGTTGCTATTTCCTCCTCCAAGGGATCTTCCTGACCCAGGGATGGAACTTGTATCTCCTTCATTTCCTGTATTGGCAGGCAGATTCTTTACCACTGCTGCTGCTGCTAAGTCACTTCAGTCGTGTCCGACTCTGTGCGACCCCATAGACGGCAGCACAATAGGCTCCCCATCCCTGGGATTCTCCAGGCAAGAATACTGGAGTGGGTTGCCATTTCCTTCTCCAATGCATGAAAGTGAAAAGTGAAAGTGAAGTTGCTCAGTCATGTCAGACCCTCAGCGACCCCATGGACTGCAGCCTTCCAGGCTCCTCTGTCCATGGGATTTTCCAGGCAAGAGTACTGGAGTGGGGTGCCATTGCCTTCTCCTTTACCACTGCACCACCCGGGAAACCCTCTTTTTAGTACACATTTTAGTCTGAGTAGGAGACAATGAAATCATTTGAAAGTACCAAGAACATTATTAGGAAATTCTACTTTGGGCAGCTTAAGCTATCCACATTTTCTTGAAACATTTGTTCTATAGTAGGATATATTCATTTATTTTAAAAGGCCAGTATTTACTAACACACTTGAGAGAGCTGAATAAGACTCATCAGATTCCATTTTAAAAGATTTTTATTCAGTCATTTGGATAGTTTATTTGGAGGATTTTAATAAGATATATATATATATATAATAGTCTAGGTTGGGTAGTAAGTACTAAGTCTCCTCTTAGGATTTAAGATAATTATGAGATAATATGGAGTTAAAACTTGAAATATAACTAAAAAGGTGTATTTTTGATATTACAACTATTCTTAAACTTTACGGAATTTTTACATTCCATTTTGGTTATGCTATCCTCTTTGGTTATCCAACTAGTTTTCTCTGTCTCCATAAATGTTAAAGTGCCGTGTGGTATGCACGTGTATTTTAAACTAATGTAGATTGGAATTAACTTTAAACTGTATGAAGTCTATTGTTCAAAGGAATTAGGTATTATAGAATCAAGGCAGCAATTAGCAACTAATTCTGAGCACTCATTGAGCTTCATCTTGGAATACCTAATCCTTGATTTTAAGTGAATAATTTTGGTAGGAGAAGAATCAGTATTCCACAAATTCATGATGAAAGACTGTTATTGCTTAAGCTTAATTATCATGACTGACATAAATACTTGAAAGTAAGTAATAAAACTCACTCTCAACACTACCAGTACATCCTATATTCGAAATTCAATTTGTAGATAAGGAGAATTAAAAAGAAGATGAGAAATAGTGTGCATTCCAATCTGCCATCAAGGTTATTCACTAGTTAAATTCCCTTGCTTTTTCGTATACTCTATCCTTTCTAAAACCTGATTATTTCAGAAATATGGCTTTATTTACTAAAACAAAAGTGTCTGTCAGGGAGGTAGGTTTCTCTCTGAAAAAAAAAAATAGAAAAAGAAAATCAAGTTGTAAAGGATGAAATGATGTGACTAGCCAATTTAAATGATGCTGTGTCTAAGCTTTAATCTTTTCTTTTTTTGCAGTTGCATTAACCTATTTCTTTCTCTGTATCTCACTGGAGAAAATTACGAATAGTCAAAAAGTCCTCACAGTCCTTAAACATGAGCTCCTTGCTATAAAACCTGTTTTCTGGCCTAGCAGCAAGACTTCAGGGTTAAAGGTCATGGTTATCAAGAGACCAACCACGGTAGCTGGAATTTTTACAGCTGTTATAACCCCAAGTGTTTTTCTGCTTTAAGTTTCTCTATGAGCTAAGTTCCTGATTTACAGGGTGACCTTGCACAAATTGCTTAACCTTTCTGGACAGCATTTTACTCTAAGACTCTTCGTTAAGGTGCTACCCATTTCTGAAATACAATTGAAATTCTCTGAATACAGAGCACTTACAAGTCAAACTGAAATATGGGATTCATCCAGTCAATAGCTAATAGCTTATATTCTGGTTTAGAAGAGAAATACATTATATTATATTCAAATACATTATATTCAAAATGCTCTATTACTAAGACAAGCTGTGGTCTGAAGGGATCTTTTTAGAGTTTGGAAGCAGGAAGGATTTCTCTTTGAAAACAGACCAGACAGATTTTTTTCCTTCCCCAAACTTGAAACTTTTTATTTTGTATTGGGTTATAACTAATCAGACACATTTCTAGTGTAGGAGAACAGAGTGTTTCTCCAAGAGAATGCTCTTCTACTTCAGTTCTGTTTTTCAAAATTATTTAAAAATTAGAAATTGTTTAAAGAATAGAAAAATTGTTTTAAAATCATTAAAAAAAATTGGCAACTAAGGGAATGGCTATGTGTCTTTTCAGCATTATATTGTAACATTGTCTCATAGGCCCATCCAAGAATTACTTAATTCTTTTGGGGGAATATCCTTTTGCTAGACATTTTTTTTTTAATTGATTAGGATTCATTTTCTGTGATATTACCTCTTAATGAATAAAGTTTTATCTGGTAAACATACAAATAATTTCTATCTAGTAGAAAATGTGACTTCCCTGGTGGCTCAGAGGTTAAAGTGTCTGCCTGGAATGCAGGAGACCAGGGTTTGATCCCTGGGTCGGAAAGATCCCCTGGAGAAGGAAATGGCAACCCACTCCAGTACTCTTGCCTGAAGAATCCCATGGAGGGAGGAGCCTGGTAAGCTACAGTCCATGGGGTCACAAAGAGTCAGACAGGACTGAGCTTTCACTTCACTTTCACTTTCAAGATGATGACTTTATTGCTTTGTAGAATATCAACTAGTTTTGCATGGAACCTAGCAATCAATTCCAACATTCTTCCTTCTGTTTCTGTAACTACTCAGTTCTCCAAATGCTCTTTGAACCAGCTTTATCAGCCTGCTGGTTTCCCCATTAATGGGTTATATAAATTTTGACATACTTAATATTTATGAGTCAGAGTTGTTAACATGAAGACATTTTTACTTTGACAGTTTGTTGTTGCTTTTGCTACCTTCCTGCTGCCACCACCTGGAGGAGCCGAGGGTTACCCAAAGCAGAAAAATTTCCAATTCTAAATAATCGGAGCTGTTTAGATTCCCGTCCTTTTTTCTTTCTTATCTGTGTGTGACCCCTTACTTCATAGTGTCTGTTGTAATGATTGAATCCAATTACAGTACATCATTGGCATTTGAATTTTAAAAATTTGTGCATTTGACTATTTTCAAGCCACATAACATATAGGGATTTGCAGTTTTGCTGAGGAATGAATTTTGGTTGTAAACTTTGCAGTACTGATGTGGTGGAATGACACAAAAATAGGGAGGCATCCACCACAGCCTCTGAATTTCGTCTTGGCTGTGTTCTTTCTCATCAGCATGCACACTAACTCCCCTAAAGTGATAAAAAACTTAACTTCTTTGTGTAAAATCAGCTATAAAAGAAAATCATCTGCTAGTGTTTGTGATAGTAGTAAAGAGAAAGTAAAAAAGTCTAAAAAAGTAGTCATTCTTGGGCACAAAGCAGAAGTTTTGGCTGTGCCAAATACACCATCAGTTTGATTAATTCAGCAAAAAGCATGAAAAATGTTTGTCCTAATAATCTACTACTTCCTTAAAATAATATATTTTACTCTCATTAAGCTGTCAAAATTTATGAAATTATATTAGTATTTCAAGTGTTTGAGAGAGGGTTGTTCTCATCTGGAAGGTAGAGCAAGACAGCGGAAAGTCAGTGAACTTGTATTAATGCCTGAGTTCAAGTTGTAGTTCTTCTATTAATTAGCTGTAGAACCTATATCTAAAATCTCTTGGTCATAAATTCTAGGAAGACCTTGCTTTATTGATTTATTGACTAGGTTACATGAAGTTCTAAGTTTGGGATAGATTAGTGACTATTATAAAGATCTCTGCCCTCAAAGAGCTTTCATTTTGCATTGTAGAAGGGAAAGGAAGAGAGAGGGGAAACACAGTGGGAAGAAAATAAATAACCAAATACCTTAGAATATGACAAATAACTTCCCTGGTGGCTCAGAAGGTAAAGAATCTGGCAGCAATGTGGGAGACCTGGGTTCCATCCCTGGGTTGGGAAGATCCCCTGGAAAAGCGAACAGCAACCCACTCCACTATTCTGGCTAGGGAAATCCCATGGACAGAGGAGCCTAGAAGGTTATAGTCTGTGGGGTCACAAAGAGTTGGACACAACTGAGCAACTTGCACTTTAATGACAAATGACATAGAAAATATTTTAGAAATGGGAGAGGGTTAGTGGCAAGTGGCAGTGTGTGTGCGTCCAGTTGTGTTATTGCAGTAATAAGATGGTGAAGGCAAACCTCCATGATATGGTGGCATTTGAGCAATGCATGAAAAAAGAGTAACGGTGGTTACCAAGCGTAACAGTGGTTTCAATCCTGTCAGATCTAACAAGCCATCGTCTTCCTCTGTGCCAGTTAGGGGCACAGTTGGGGATTCTGAGCAGTAGATTGATACAAGAGTTTTTTTTTTTTAATATAAATTTCTTTATTTTAATTGGAGGTTAATTACTTTACAATATTGTATTGGTTTTGCCATACATCAACATGAATCTGCCACAGGTATACAGGTGTTCCCCATCTTGAACCGCCCCCCTCCTCCCTCCCCATACCGTCCCTCTGGGTCGTCCCAGTGCACCAGCCCCAAGCATCCAGTATCATGCATCAACCCTGGACTGGTGATTCATTTCGTATATGATATTATACATGTTTCCATACCATTCTCCCAAAGCATCCCACCCTCTCTCTCTCCCACAGAGTCCAAAAGGCTGTTCCATACATCTGTGTCTCTTTTGCCGTCTCGCATACAGGGTTAACATTACAAGAATGACTAGCTGCCATGCCAAGGAGTCTTGTAAAGGGACAAGGATGGAAGTGGGTGAACTGTTAAGAGGCTATAGCAATAGCTAGATGAAAGATGATGACTTAGAGCAGGTGGTAGCTGAGAAGGTGGAGACAAGCATTCAGATTCTGAATATATTTTGAAAGTACAGCAAGTAAGATTTGTGGTTGGAATGGATATGAGCTGTGAGAGAAAGAGAAGTCAAAGAGGACTCCAGGGTTTTTCATCTGCTGAAAAGGAAGGTGGGGTTGCTATTAACTGAGAAAAGGCTGAGGGTAGAACAGGTTTTTGGAAGTAAGATCAGATCAGATTTGGGGCATGTTGTGTTTCAGATGTTTATTTTATGTCCAAACGACTTACAAATCTGGAGCCTATGAATGTGGTCTGAATTGGAGATATTCATTTGAAGGTCAGCAGGATATCACTGATACTTAAAGCCATAATACTGCTTTTTTCACCAAGGGAATCAGTGTTATGTAGTGAGAGAAAAGACTGAGCCCTGGGGCATTGCAACATTCAAGAATTTGAGAGAAAGAGGAAGAACCAACCAAGGAGATTAAGAAGGAGCAGCCAGTGAGATAGGAGAAAAAACAGAGAATGTGGTGTCCAGCAAGCTAAGTGAAATAGTGTTATGAAAAAAGAGGGAGTAATCAACTGTGCCAAATGCTGCTGATAGGCAAGTGAAGGACTCGGCTGCTGGATTTAGCAACATGGTAGATGTTCATATTTAGAGTGAACAGTTAAGAGAAGTTTCATTGGAGGCAAAAATCTGACTAAATTGGTTTTAATGGAGAATGGCAAGAAATAAAAACAAACACCTCCGTCGCTTCCTTTTCCTTTAAAGAAAGGGAATAAATGAGCCAATAGCGAGTGAGTTAAGTGGAATACAGAGATGTGATTGTTTTATTATTTTTAAAAATGTTTTTTAAAGACAGGAATGACATCAATATCTTATTTGCATTTGAATACAAATGATCCAGCAGTGTGTCCTAGAGTGATATCTTTGAGTGGGCTGTAGAGGATGGGATTTAGTGACTAAGAAGAGGTGTGGACTTTAGGTAAGATTATGGATAGTAAGCAGGCAGAGAGACAGAGATGTGATACCTATACTGGTAGGTGGGTAAATACAGCAGATAGAAGTCTGTGGAAGTTCTCTTCTGATTGCTTTAATTTTCTCAGTGACAACTGAAAATGAAAATAGGAAGGAGGTTTGAGTACTTGAGAAGAGTGAAAATGATTGTCTAGAAGAGTGGGAAACTGAATGATCTTAGGAAACTAAGTTGTGATGTACTTGTTGTTATGGGCTTCCCCTATGGCTTACAGGGTAAATAATCCATCTGCAATGCAGGAGACACAAAAGATGCAGGTTTGATCCCTGGATCAGGAAGATTCCCCTGGAGGAGGAAATGGCAACCCTCTCTAGTATTCTCACCTGAAAAATCCCATGGACTGAGGAGCCTGGCAGACAAAAGTCCATGGGTCTCAAAGAGTTGGACATAACTGAACAACTAAGCACAATACTTCTTGTGATTTACTTACTTCTGTAAGTAGTATTAAGAACATATTTGAGGAACTATTCATAAGCTTGAAGTGAGACCATTCAGCATAACTCTATATCTTTCTCCAGCCACTGTTAGTGGAGGGTGAAGGTTTGGGATTGGCAGAGAGTTGCATTTTAACCAAGATTCTAGTTGTCCAAGTAAGTATGATAAATCTGAAAACAGGCAAAAGAGTCAAGGGTATACATAAGGGAGCAGTTATAAAGTTTGGTTTTGAAATTTAAGCTTGGCAAGCAGGGGAATGATAAGCAGTAGTCGAATGGTGGTAGATCAGTGGATTGGAGATCCCAGTGAATTGGAATGATGATTGGGAATGGGATAGTACAGGCTGTGATCTGGGAAGATTGGAGGTGGTGGTCAGGGGGTGGAATGCATGACTTTGACATTAGGAAGAGATGCATTTATTTGTAATGACGTGGTTTTAAGGCAATGATCATGATTAGAGGCTGTGGCAGATGTGGTAGAATGGCCAACATGACCAATGGAGAAGAGAAGAGAAAAGTTCAAGGAACTGAAAGGCCAGGGTGTGGGCATGATGATCTACTTGTGTGTTCATAGGTTCAAGAATTAAGGCAGGAGTAGCTCTGGAGGGTACAACTATGAATCAGAAACTAGAATTGAGAGAAATGAAAAGAAAGCAGAGTCATTAACCGATGAGTGATATATGATGATGTTAGATTCAAGCTGGCACTTCCAGGGGAGAGAGAGGGAGCAGTGTCTGTAAGTCATGAGGAGCAAGGGTGACATCTACTCCTCTCCAGGCTTGAAGACCTGAAGGCTACGAAAGGAAAAGCAGTCTCCAGTTGGCAGGTTGATAGGGTATTCTCAGGAAAGCCAGGTTTTGATGTAAGAAGGTGAAGGGGTGTTCAAAGCATGTTTGTGAAAATAGAGGTGCGGCAAGCAGCCATCAAGATGATACCCAGTGATCCTTACTGCCTGGCATTTAAGCCTTTTTTTCAGTTCCTTCCCTTATTTAATCAGCTGCCCTCTGTGACCATAGAATACTGCAGAAATGATGACATGTAATAGAAGGCACTGTAGCTTTTGTTTGCTCTTTCAGATACCTGGTTCTTAGTGAATCCAGCCACCAGACCATGAGGACACTCAGGAAGCCCTGTCCAGAGGCCCTTGTGGAGAGGAAGAGAGGTTTCCCCCAACAACTACCATGAACTTGCCAATATGCAAGTGAGCTACATTGAAAGCAATTAAAAGCAAATCCTTTCATTCAAACTTTCAGATGACTGCAGCCTTGCGAGAGATGCCAAGCTAAAAGTGTCTAACCAAGCCATCACCCAACTTTTAATCTGCAAAAACTCTGCTGTATAGTAAATGATTATTTTTATTTTAAGTCACTAATTTTTGAAGTTATTTACTATGCAGCAAATCTATTTATAATTAACCTAAGTGTATTTTGCAAATAGTGGTACTGAATTTCAGAAAGCACAGTGGATAGGTTTCAGGATTGGTGGAAGGGAGAGAGGAGGTGAAAGAATAGGGTATGCCAAGAGTTTATTTTTATTTTTTAAATTCTATTTTAATTTATTTTTTAACCCTAGAAACATTTTAACACCAGAAACATTTTGTATGGGCTTCCCTGGTGGCTTAGCTGGTAAAGAATCTTCCTGTAATACCACAGACATGGGTTCAAACCCTGGGTTGGGAAGATCCCCTGGAGAAGGGAACTGCTACCCACTCCAGTATTCTGGCCTGGAGAATTCCATCGACTGTGTAGACCATGGGGTCTCCAAGAGTTGGAAAGGACTAAACAACTTTCACTTTCACAGCCAATCAACAGCATTGTGACAGTTTCAGGTGAACAGTGAAGGAACTCAGACATACATAAACATGTATCCATTCTCTCCAAACCCCCCTCCATTCAGGCTGGCACATAACATTGAGCAGAGTTCTATGTGCTATACAATAGGTTTTTGTTGGCTATCCATTTTAAATATAGCAGGGTGTACATGATCTTCCCAAAGTCCTTAACTATCCCTTCACCCTGGCAACCATGAATTTGTTTTCTAAGTCTGTGAATTTCTTTATGTAAAGAGTTTTGAAAGGATTAGAGTGTGGAGATAAGAGGGAGTCTGGGAGGGTTTGTGGTGGCTGACATAAATCAGGATAAATTAAAAAAATGAGATCATTGTGAAGACAGATAATGGTGGTGAGAACATGTGTTTGGTGGTGAAGAAAGAGGAAGTTTCTGGAGATCTATCTTCACCTTTCATGAAAGGTGATCTTGGTCCCAGGGACAGTTCACTCTTGGCCACTGGTCTAATGTGAGTACTTTCTGTGGATCCGTGTTAACTGTATTCCCTGGTGGCCCAGCAGTAAAGAATCCGCCTGCCAATTCCTGCCAGTTCAGGAGAGGCAGTTTCGATCCCTGGGTCAGAAAGATCCCCTGGAGAAGAAAATGGCAACACACTCCAGTATTCTTGCCCCAGAAATCCCGTGGACAGAGGAGCCTGGCAGGCTATAGTCCATAGTGTTGCAAAAGTCGGACATGACTTAGTGACTAAACAAACTGTTAATTGTATATGGTATATATCTCCCATTTGATTTTCATATCATTATCCTTCACATGTGAGAATATTGAGACCTAAAGAGGTTAAGTAACTGGCCTGAGGGCACACAGTGAGTAAGGTAGACTCAGAATTTGAATTAGGGTCTCCTGACTTTAAATTCTGCCCTAATTCCATACTTTACCTGGAGACAGGAACATTTAAAAACCAAAGTACTTTAATTTTCTAAGGGTAAGATTGCAAGTTAGTCATCTCAGACATAGACCAGTGGAGTATAATTATAAATACTCTTTAAAAATACCCACATGATACCTGTCAACAATGACATAGAAAAGAATCCATTATGAGAGCCATTTACATCTGATCAGAGTAATATCAAGTACGTGAAAGATACCAGAAAACAGAAGAAGAGAGATAAGAACCAGAAGTATAAAATGAATGCTAAATTCATTGCTCTATTTTTCTCCCCAGTTAGAATGTAAATTCTACAAGGGTAGAACTTTGCTTTGTGTCTGGCACTCACCAGGTGCTCAATAAATCTTAGTATATGTTAAAAAAATGAAGATATAGGGCTCACCCAAAGGAAAAAAATTTTAAATGAAAACATCCTAAGTAACATGCTCAGGATAAGAGAGTGGTCAAGACAGTTTAGTTCAGTCACTCAGTCGTGTCCCACTCTTTGCGACCCCATGAACTGCAGCATGCCAGGCCTCCCTGTCCATCACCAACTCCCGGAGTTAACTCAGACTCGCGTCCATCGAGTAGGTGATGCCATCCAGACATCTCATCCTCTGTCGTCCCCTTCTCCTCCTGCCCTCAATCTTTCCCAGCATCAGGGTCTTTTCAATGAGTCAGCTCTTCGCATCAGGTGGCCAAAGTACTGGAGTTTCAGCTTTAGCTTCATTCCCTCCAAAGAAATCCCAGGGCTGATCTCCTTCAGAATGGATTGGTTGGATCTCCTTGAAGTCCAAGGGACTCTCAAGAGTCTTCTCCAACACCACACTTCAAAAGCATCAATTCTTCTGCACTCAGTTTTCTTCATTCCAACTCTCACATCCATACATGACCACAGGAAAGACCATAGCCTTGACTAGACGGACCTTTGTTGGCAAAGTAATGTCTCTGCCTTTTAATATGCTAAATTGGTCATAACCTTCCTTCCAAGGAGTAAGCGTCTTTTAATTTCATGGCTGCAGTCACCATCTGCAGTGATTTTGGAGCCCCCCAAAATACAGTCAGCCTCTGTTTCCATTGTTTCTCCATCTATTTGCCGTGAAGTGATGGGACCAGATGCCATGATCTTTGTTTTCTGAATATTGAGTTTTAAGCCAACTTTTTCACTCTCCTCTTTCACTTTCATCAAGAGGCTCTTTAGTTCTTCTTCACTTTGTGCCATAAGGGTGGTGTCATCTGCATATCTGAGGTTATTGAAATTTCTCCCAGCAATCTTGATTCCAGCCTGTGCTTCCTCCAGCCCAGCATTTCTCATGATGTACTCTGCATATAAGTTAAGCAAGCAGGGTGACAATATACAGCCTTGACGTCCTCCTTTTCCTATTTGGAACCAGTCTGTTGTTCCATGTCCAGTTCTAATTGTTGCTTCCTGACCTGCATACAGATTTATCAAGAGGCAGGTCAGGTGGTCTGGTATTCCCATCTCTTCCACGTTTTCCAGAGTTTATTGTGATCCACACAGTCAAAGGCTTTGGCATAGTCAATAAAGAAATAGATTTTTTCCTGGAACTCTCTTGCTTTTTTGATGATCCAGCAGATGTTGGCAATTTGATCTCTGGTTCTTCTGCCTTTTCTAAAACCAGCTTGAACATCTGGAAGTTCACGGTTCATATATTGCTGAAGCCTGGCTTGGAGAATTTTGAGCATTACTTTACTAGCAGGTGAGATGAGTGCAATTGTGCAGTAGTTTGAGCATTCTTTGGCATTGCCTTTCTTTGGAATTGGAATGAAAACTAACCTTTCCCACTGGAAATGGTCAGGGCAGGTTGAGGGCAGAGTTATGAGGTTGAAGAAATTTGTCATCAGTACTGGTTCCTTGTCTACCCTGCCTGCTGATCCAGACTCCAGGGTAGGTTCACATTCAGAGATGTTTCATCTCATCATCACTGTATCTGTTCTTTTCCTCTTGGCATTTTAGGAACGTTAAGAAACCAGTAGTTCTTACCTGGTAATATTTTCTATCATCTGGAAACTTAACAAAATAGTTTAAAAAATGCAACAGAAAACCGGGTCTGGGTTCTTCTCCCCACTATGATTTAGTTGAACTGGATTGGGGTTGGACCCAGACATTGGCAGTTTAAATTAAAAAAAAAAAAAAAAAAGTCCCTTAGGTGGTTTACTGTGTAGCTAGGATTGAGAAGCAACCAACTTAAAAATATATATTTCTCAAGAAAAGTTGAATACTGAGAAATCAAAGCTTGAAAGGAAAGGAATGCTGTTCTAATTAGCTCAATTTCAGATATCAGTGGGTTGGAAGGTCCCCAGAATTTACACCAACCTAGCTTTAGTGGCACTCAGAGAGGAGGTACTCAAGTATTTACTGCAGGGATGAATGAATTCCAGTCACCCAGTCATGTCTGACTATTTGTGATTCCTTGGACTGCAGCATGCCAGGCTTCCCTGTCCATCACCAACTCCCGGAGCTTGCTCAAACTCATGTCCATCGAATCAGTGATGCCATCCAACCATCTCATCCTCTGTTGTCCCCTTCTCCTCCCGTCTTCAATCTTTCACTGCATCAGGGTTTTTTCCAGTGAGTCAGTTCTTCACATCAGGTGGCCAAAGTATTGGAGTTTCAGCTTCAGCATGAAGCTCACTATTCCAATGAATAGTCAGGACTGACTTCCTTTCAGATTGACTGGTTTGATCTCCTTGCAGTCCAAGGGACTCTCTAGAGTCTTCTCCAACATCACAGTTCAAAAGCATCAATTCTTTGACAGTCAGCTTTCTTTATGGTCCAGCTCTCACATGTATACATGACTACTGGAAAAACTATAGCTTTGACTAGACAGACCTTTGTTGACAAAATAATGTCTCTAGCTTTTAATGTGCTGTCTACGTTGCTCATAGCTTTTCTCCCAAGGAACAAGCATCTTTTTAATTTCATGGCTGCAGTCACCATCTGCAGTGATTTTGGAGCCCAAGAAAACAACTTCTGTCACTGTTTCCATTGCTTCCCCATCTTTTTGCCATGAAATGATGGAACCAGAGGCCATGATCTTTGTTTTTTGAATGTTGAGTTTTAAGCCAGTTTTTTCACTCTCTCACTTTCATCAAGAGACTCTTTAGTTCTTCTTCACTTTGTGCCATAAGGATGGTGTCATCTGCATATCTGAGGTTATTGATATTTCTCCCAGCAATCTTGATTCCAGCTTGTGCTTCATCCAGCCTGGCATTTCACATGATGTACTCTGCATATAAGTTAAATAAGCAGGGTAACAATATACAGCCTTGACATACTCATTTCCCAATTTGGAATTAGTCCGTTGTTCCATGTCTGGTTCTAACTATTGTTTCTTGACTTGCATACAGATTTCTCAGGAGGCAGATAAGGTGGTCTGATATTCCCATCTCTTTAAGAATTCCACAGTTTTTTGTGATCCACACAGATGCTCCTTGCTCTTGCATAAAGATTGATCTCTCTACCTGGAGAAATTGAGGTATGGAGATGGCTTAGATGATGGAACAACCTGAAGAACAAAAATTCTAGGTCAGTTGTGGAAGGGATGCCTGAGTGGGAGCATGTGTGGTGATGAAACATAAATATGTCTTGCATATATATATATATATATATATATATATATATACTACTTTAAAAAATGTATACATAATATAGTGGCAAATAAAGTTTTCTTTTTAAACCTATTATTGAATTCACTGAAGCCTTTTGTATTTTCTTGTTCAGTAGATAACAAAATTAAGATTATTTTATTTGCATCTGGACTTATTTTTAATGTTGAAAAGGTGTCATTATGTTTTAAAAGAATGATACCATATCTCATCTAGTCTGGAAAAAGATGTTCTGGAGGAGGGAAGCACATGCATGAAAGTGAGGGGAACCAGTGGAGGACTATTCAGTGTATACTTAATATATTCCATTTTGTCTTGCGCTGGAAAAAGCTGGAGTTAATACGAGCTCTGAGCACACAAGTTTGATGTTAAACAAAGGAGTTGCATTCTGCCCTTCTCAAAGGGTGACCCAACATCATTCTTAACTTAAACAAACATAAAAGGAGACAGTCCCGGTGACCTGTTTGGGGATTCTGGGGTAGATAGTTTATCGACATTCCTGCCAACATAACCATAGCTCTGATTACTGTAAAAAGCAATAATATCTCCATCTTTCATGATGATTAGTAGTTAGAAGAGTCTGCCATTACTTTATCAGCTCCAAAGAAGAAAGGGTAAAGGATAAAGTAGCGTCCTTGCCTAAAATGAATGAATATAAAGGCTAAATGCTTATTTTTGTAGTGACTCACTGTGTCAAGCTGAATTCTAAATCAAGTATACTCAGGCCACTTATACAGTCTCCATCAAATCACTAAGAAGTGAAATGACCATGGCCAGCCACTGTCTCTGACATTTACTGTATATGAAAAGCATGTAGGAGACGTGGAGACTAGGTAGCTGTGAAACAACTATGAAGATGTAAGACTGAAAGCACCAACAGTGACATTCAGCTGCTCAGTTAGGCTAGAAAATGGTTAGGGCCCTTTTGCTTGTGACTTTAATTCTGATGTAGGCTCATGGCAGGAAGAGACCACCAGTGTATAAAGGCGGAATGAATACTTGGCTTGGAGTCGTATGACCTGGTTCAGAGTCACTGCTCTGACAATTAAAGCTTGTTGAAACAATTACCTGAGCAAGTCACATAATCTCCCAGAGTCTCAGTTTCCCCATCTGTAAAGAGGAAATAACAAGAATTTCTGCTCTGCTACTTTAGTGAGTTCTGTGGTTTACTTGACATACTGAGTATTAGAAAAGTATTTCATAAAATATAAAACATCATACAGATACTTGCTATTATTATTGAATTATTAATTTATAACCTTATTCAGTGCAGAATAGTGCTGCCCAGATCATGGCTTCATAGTCTGCAAGTTCTGGATTTAGAAGCATCCCATAACCTCATCAACTGTAAAGATTTATTCTAGAGCCCAAGAGTAGTCATCTGACTTTAGCTTAAAAGTAATTATAAATACATTTCTATAGATATCCATAAACAAGTGGTGGAGAGGAAAAGTGTTAAGACATCTGGGAAGAGCCAAGTCTACTATTAATGTGAAAATATTGACTTTTAGGTAAGATTCATAATCAAAGGTTTTAAAAAGTTATGGAAAGAGGCAAGAGAGTAGGGGCAGGGGGAATTGTATGCAGGTGATCAAAAGGTACACACTTCCAGGTATAAGACAAATAAGTACTGGATGTAATGTACAAAATGATTATTAACACTTCTGTATATATGAAAGTTAGAGTAAATCCTGAGCTCTCTTCACAAGAAACTTTTTTTTCTTTTTCTTTTATTTTGTATATATATGAGATGATGGATATTCATTAAACTCATCATGGCAACAATTTCATGATGTATGTCAGTCAAAATGTTACACTGTATACCTTAAACTTACATAGTGTTGCACATTAATTATATTTGAAACCTGAAAGAAAAAAAATTAAGTAATTTGAATAATGTTTAAAAAAAAAAGGAAAAATGGAGATATTGGAACTTCAGGAAGCTTAACTAGGAGGGAAGAACTGTTTCGACAATAGCTGAGCAAAGATCTGCAGGAGCACCGCGTAAGAGCCATCAGGAGATGCCAGGTGATGCCAGTTGCCAACTGTGTGCATGGAAGTTTTCAGTGGTGTTGCATGGAAGTTCCCCTTGGTTTCTAGTAGAGCACAGCAGAGATGATCAAAAATCCCATGTAAGATAGGGGAAAATTATTAGTATCTCAGAGCTGAGGTTTTATCATATTAACATCTTTAATTGATTCACGAATGCTCAGACTAGAGACTACTGGCATCATATATAATTCTTGAGGACTCACATTTCTTCTGCCTGCTGTGCCCTGCTCAATACAGGAGGCCGTTTTAGTTCTGTATTTATTAACATTCACATTTCAGTTTCTAGTACTCAGATCACAACTCTAGACATTGCTGCCTTTGCCTCATTGCTTCCTGAATTACAATTATGAGCATGAAGTTTCATACCCCAGTATAAGTTCAGGCCTCCCAGACCCACAACAATTTCCACCAATGGCTATCACCACACACTCTGTCCATCTGGGAAGGGAGAGTATACAAAGGTGTTTATGGTGAGTCAACAATAAATACATAAGTCTCAGCTTCTGGACAACCAAGCAAGAAGGAAACTTAATGGGTTATATCACATTCACTTGGCTTTGGAACATTGTATGGTCTCTGTGTACCCAAAACTTTTTAGCTTTGAACTGCTTTTCATCTCTAATCACCTCCTCTAGCTCCCTGATTACCTTGTCTAGGACTGTTTATTTATCTATGCCCTCATTTTGCCTTTTACTTTTTCTAGCATTGATTCCAATCTTTTACCCATTACAATTCCCTGATGAAAGATCCTGGAAAGTGAGTGGCTGAATAGGTAAATTTTGGAAGAAGTTCTCATATTCGTCTTTTCAAGGCTAAACAGGATATGTGAAAATAAAATAAATAATACAATCATGATTTTTTTCCAACTGTACAAAGTAGAATGAATATAGGCTGAGTTCATCAAACATTTTTTTCCAGTAAAGAAACATATGGCCTGACCATATTTCTCCATTTCCTAGGATTAGTAGAGGATTAGAAATTATAGTGAAAGACTGATGGAGATGATTGTTGGAGGAATCAAAGCCAGTTGAATAGAAGGAATTTAGGTGCAGTGATTAGGACTATAATGTTAAAACCTCAGGAAGCTCAGTGTGTGTGTACATACTCCCTTGGCTCACCCCTTTGGAAATGATGGGCCATTATGAAGTTTTTCTAGAAATCCCTAAGGGAGAGGTTGTTCAGCAGAAATATCTTCATAATGATTCAGAAGATCTTCAACTTTCAGAAGAATAAAACTTTCCAGTGAACAGAGGGTATTATGCAGATGTATCCTGCAGAGAAAGTGCTGGACAGATTGGGATCCATTTGAATTCTTTTGGAAAGAGATACTGAAAGTTCTGGATTTGAGAAATTAAAATCTTGTAACAAATGAGTTTAATGAATGAGAGAAAGGCAAAGTTCACCTGCATGTATATATGATGTGTCCTATTAACACTGGGTATTATTACTGACTGATGATACAGTGTAAGTTGCACCTGAGTCAAACTCTAGTGCCTCTGATCAAGGTAAAACTCAGTAGGACAAAATTCTCTGGTGAGTAAAATGAATCAAGATTCATGGTATATATTTAAAAAATTGTTTCTCTCTCAGTTTCTCTTTCTTGGGTTTATTTCAATTTTAATAATTTCTTAATCCCAGAATGCATTTTTTTTAGTATGATGATTTTTAAAATATACATTAATTTTTAGACTTTAGATTTGTGGCTTATTAAAAGTTTTTCCCCTAAACAGATGACACAGAGTAGTATATTAAACTTACATAGGTGTGTACTTAGGACAGAATGAGCCATTCATAGCAGTGAAACAATTTCTGCTGCCCCTTTAGTCCCTAACTCCACTGGAAAAAAAAAAAAAAGCCACATAGAATATGTGCTAATATTTACTGAGTCATTTAATATTTTATAATAGACATTGACAGCTTTTAAAGGTTGTAGATACAGCAGCACACACATTTCTGTTTGTTTCGTCATGGGTTTGGGATTCCTGTGCAGAATTTTCATGGTTCTCTGGTTTTTAAATAGATTAATGGGACATTGTAGAACATTTCTTGTTAGTGGGCAAAAGTTGGCAGCAATAAATGTCTAGCAAATATAGGGGACTATTTCCCAAATAGGGTATTCTCGAAGCTTTGAAGATTACAGGACTGGATTCTGTTGGGTCTTCCTGAAACCATTAGTTTCTCTATATCTTTCTCTTTTGCCTACTCTCACTCCTCACATCCCTCACTAACCCTGAAATGGCACATGTACCAGAACCTGAATTAGATCTAGCTCTGTTTCTGTCAAATCTAAAAGAAATCCACATAAATCATAATGTTTCTGGATGCATTTACTGAAGTATTTTGAAGAGACAGCAAACTGGGATGACCACATTGTAGGGCAAACATTCCCAGTATTCACAGGTTACAGCATTATCTTCCCCTCCCAACTCTCTATTCACTCTCCGAAATAGTCAGAACTCAGGTTGCCAGGTCCTTTGCCCTTCCTGTACTGTCTCCTGCAGCTTTCCAGATGGATTCAGTTCCTTGGCCTGCAGCTGTCTGCCCTCTTGGTGTTTCCTCTTCAACAAATATCCCATATCAACATAAAGAAGGCCCCGGCAGTAAGCAGCAATTGTCATCTTCTGAAATTGGCAGAACAAGAAAGGTGGTGAACACAATATATTTCAGTTCAGTTCAGTTGCTCAGTCATGTTCGACTCTTTGTGACCCCATGGACTGCACACCAGGCCTCCCTGTGCATGCCCAACCCCTGGAGTTTACCCAAACTCATGTCCATTTAGCTCCATCAAATAGACATATTCTAATAAGAATTTAGAACTCAGACCTTGCATGGGAAATATTGGTTGTTTCCAACCTTACCAACCTCTGTAACTTCCTCCCACTTTCCGCTCAATATCTCCTGTTCTGTATACTTTGCTATAAGCAATTTCTGTGGGGTAAAGGAAAGAGAAGAGCCGGTGTTTATTCAGGAGACAGGGCCCTGACTCTTCAAAGGGAGGAGGCTTACCTTGACTCTGGGATACGGGGCTGGGCCTAGGAGGATACTGTTGACTGCAGCTCTGTAGAGATGCCTTTATTTGTGAGGGCAGACCCAAGCCCTGCTGGAAACGGATTTCTTTCTTTTTTTTTTTTTGTTTCCATTTTAACATTTATTGTTAATTGGAGGATAATTGCTTTACAATATTGTGTTGGTTTCTGCCGTACAACAACGTGAATTAGTCATAAATATATGTATGTCTTCTCTCTCTTGAATTCTGTTGCAGCCAAAACATCACAGAATCAGAAGCTACATTAGTGGTCTAGTTCAGCAGCGTTATTCAGGGAACTGGTCAAGAGCTGTGTATCTGACCTTTTCAGTGATTTTTCTAGCAAAATAATAATGAATTATAAATAATAAACTCTCCTCTGTTTCCATTACCTAGAAGGCATCCAGTGGACAACTGCTGAATCCAGACTCACCCTCTGCTGCCTTCTGAAACTTTAACAAAATAAAAATAAAAGTGTTTTTTTTTAAATGAAAAATGAATGTGGAAATGCTACAATGTTTTATTTTTCTAATTACTTGATGTTGATTCTTTTTTTTTTTTCCTTCTTTATATCTCAACTTCTAATGCTTTTCTTCCTGTGACCCTTCATCTAAACACTGATCATTCCTTTTGTTGTTCAGTCACTCAGTTGTGTCCGACTCTGTGACCTGGTGGACTGCAGCAGGCCAGGCTTCCCTGTCCTTCACCATTTCCTGGACCTTGCTCAAAATCATGTCCATTAAAAACTCATTCCTTTACAGGTTTTTTATGGTAAAAAACAAAAACAAATAGAACCTTATGTATTAATCTTACATAATGGACAATTTCATGGCGCAGTATTTTTACAGCAGTCAGTTTATATTATTCTCTTAAAACATTACTTGAAAATTATAGGCCCTCTCCCATTTCTCTTCGTTCACCTCTTGCCCAGCGAAGAGGACTCAGAGTTTTTCATTATTTTGAGTCTGTGAATATAAACATCACAAGACTACATTCTGGTCAGTTTAGATGTGAAAGTGAAAGTCACTCAGTCCCGTCTAACTCTTTGTGACCTCATGGACTATAAAGTCCGTGGAGTTCTCCAGACCAGAATACTGGAGTGGGTAGCCTTCCCCTTCTCCTGGGGATCTTCCCAACCCAGGGATCAAACCCAGGTCTGCTGCTTTGTAGGTGGATTCTTCACTAGCTGAGCCACAAGGGAAGCCTGGGTTTAGCAATGATTGAGTTATATTTCTGAAGTTACCCTCGGAGTAGTTAGATGTTGGTGGGAGTGAGTGAGTGTAAAACCCTATAAAGAAAACAATCCCCAGGCAGCATTATCTGGTTCTTGTGTTAGTATTCTAGTCATTAGGTGTAAAAAAGAGGAAAAGACGATGCATGCTTATTTTGAGAAAGCACAGACAGATATTTGTTGATGAGAAAGAGGAGAGAAAAAGTGAAACATAACTAGAGAGGGTGTCTCAGTTGAGGTCAGAAGTTGGCAGAAACTGAAGGTAGAAAGAAGAGAGTGAAAATAATTCAAGGGGGATGGGGTGGGCGGTGGAATCACAGGAAGACGATGTTAAAGTTTCAAACCACCATGGTTTTATTCTCTTTAAAGAACTTATCCTGTTTTGTTTCTCTAGTTGTTATTTTGCTTCTCTTTTCTCAAACTCTTGAGGCTGGGATCCCAGTTTGCTTTGCCCATGTTGTGAGAAAGGTGGTAAACCTTGGGCATTCCCAGGTATCCAGCACATTAGCACACATTCAGAGGGCCCTGGGTGGTCTGGAATGTTTGTGAGATGAAGAAGCCTTGGTGCTGAGTGAGTGAAGAGGAAAAGACTTAATCAGGGTCTTGGGAATTCTGATGACAAAACTAACTCCAGTTTTGTGGTTTTGATATTTTGTTTATTTAAGAATTTGTTTAAATACAATTAAGTGTGATAATCTTGACTGCTACCTTCTTTATGTTTTATATCAACAGATATTCATCTCATATATATATATATATATATATATATGCTGTAAATACATTTAAACTACACTAGGAGGCCATACTCATTGTGGAAACAACTATGAAGCAACTATAATTCTTTTCAGACATATTGACAGCTGTAGCTGTAGGTATATATTTTTATGTTCTGGTACCATGTAGTTATTTGATAAATTGCTATTTTATTTAATAATGTAACATGAGTAACTTTCCACATCAGTAGACTTCAGTGAGTTGTCAGCAAATGTGTTTTGAGAGCAAGTTATGTTAGAATAAATCCATACGGTGAATCATTTATTCTGTAACTTGGAAATCATGTTTGGAACAAATGATATCGTTAGTCAGGAAAATACCAAATTCTTCCTAGGAACTTGAATAATCATGAAATAAATAGTCTTTCATTATAGAGCCTGGTGGGCTACAGTCTGTGGGGTCGCACAGAGTCGGACACGACTGAAGTGACTCAGCAGCAGCAGCAGCAGCATAGAGCCCAGTACAGGAAAAGCCATTTGGAAGACAGAATAGGGTATGGCCTCTTTTAATAGCACTTTTGCTATAATTTACAAAGGGATTTAGTAATGATTAATGATTTAATATTTGTAAAATATTTCACAATGCATTTAATTTTAAAACCATGTAACATATTATCCACAAATATCAATTTAGGGCATGGTTTTGTCTTTTATTTTTTCTATGAAAAAGAAAAAAAATGTCATTCAGGATAGAAAAATGTCTAAAGTATTTTCTAGTTCTTAGTTTTGAATGCATATTCTAGTGAAAAAGTGAGATATTTTAGAAAATGATTTACTGTCAGAATTACAATACCTGATTTATTATTCACAGCATAATTTTTTATTAAATACATTTTCAATCCTATTATCATTTTTTAAACTACTTAGCTCCAGTCAAAATGAAAATGCCCATTTCTTCATCTTTATTCATGCCTTTCACATTCCAGTGCCCTAGAAAGAGATTTTCTGCATTCATAAATGAAAAATTCTGGGTTGCTCATTATATCTGAAAGATAGAAAGTTGTAGTGGAAATGAATGATGAGAAAGCTCTACAGCAGCAACCATTTGCTTCATTGTGTTTGCTGCCCTAGAACAGTATTTATTATTTTTGTCATCACCAAACCATTTGGTTCCCATGCCAGAGTCATTTATTCTCCCTGCCTTTTTCTGGGGGTCTACATGGCTTAGTCACCTGAGACTTGAGAACATGCTTTTCCCCTTTATGTGTCATAACTGAGAAAAGTTTTTCTCCAAAAGTAGCGCTAGGTTGAAAATAAAGTTCTTTAGAAGGCTATAGTAAGAAAACAAAAATATGTTTTCTTTCTAATGGATATAATGGATAGTATATGTAATGGGCCCTAAGAAATCCTAGCTGATTTGTGACATGAAAATATATTTCCTCAAAAACTGTGCTTGCTGGAACTTTATTTTCAAATGACAGAATTCTTGGAAGGAAACATGAAAGGCTTGCTACTATTTAAAAGGTTTGGGCTATTAAAAAATATATATATATATATATGCATTCCCAGATAAGACATATATTTCAGAAGGACTGTATTCTAAGACAGAATGTTTTATTTTTTTACTTGGCATAACAGAGAACTCAACACTCTATTTCACAGATGCCATCTGTTTTTGGTTGACCTTAATTTTCTGGATGAGTGTTTTTCTTCAAATATTTCAAGTCATGACTAAATTTCATTTAACAAGAAATGTTTAGGTTAGTTTGTGATCAAGAAATCAGATGCTCTAAATCCAAATGTATTTAAAAAAACTGATTTGTAATTGTGTTAATGCCAGGACAAAGTCTACGTTTTGTTTGGCTCTTTAAAGGCCAACAGCATCAGTTCAGTTCAGTTGCTCAGTCATGTCTGACTCTTTGCGACTCCATGGACTGCAGCACGCCAGGCTTCCCTGTCCATCATCAACTCCTGGAACCTACTCAAATTCATGTCCATCGCGTTGGTAATGTCATCCAGACATCTCATCTTCTGTTGTCCCCTTCTCCTTCTGCCTTCAATCTTTCCCAGCATCAGGGTCTCTTCAAATGACTTGGTTTTTTGCATCAGGTGACCAGAGTACTGGAGTTTCAGCTTCAGCATCAGTCCTTCCAATGAATATTCAGGACTGATTTCCTTAGGATGGATGGTTGGATTTCCTTGCAGTCCAAGGACTCTCAAGAGTCTTCTCCAACACTAACTGATGCTCAAAAGCATCAATTCTGTGGCGCTCAGTTTTCTTTACAGTCCAACTCTCACATGCATACATGACTACTGGAAAAACCATAGCTTTGACTACATGGACCTTTGTTAATAAAGTAATGTTTCTGCTTTTTAACATGCTATGTAGGTTGGTCAAATAACTCCAGAAAGAATGCAAGGGATGGAGCCAAAGCAAAAACAGTACCCAGTTGTGGATGTGACTGGTGATAGAAGCAAGATCCGATGCTGTAAAGAGCAATATTGCATAGGAACCTGGAATGTCAGGTCCATGAATCAAGGCAAATTGGAAGTGGTCAAACAGGAGATGGCAAGAGTGAACATTGACATTCTAGGAATCAGTGAACTAAAATGGACTGGAATGGGTGAATTTAACTCAGATGACCATTATATCTACTACTGTGGGCAGGAATCCCTTAGAAGAAGTGGAGTAGCCATCATGGTCAACAAAAGAGTCCAAAATGCAGTACTTGGATGCAATCTCAAAAACGACAGAATGATCTCTGTTCATTCCAAGGCAAACCATTCAATATCACGGTAATCCAAGTCTATGCCCCAACCAGTAATGCTGAAGAAGCAGAAGCTGAATGGTCCTATTAAGACCTATAAGATCTTTTAGAATTAACACCCCAAAAAAGGTGTCTTTTTCATTACAGGGGACTAGAATGCAAAAGTAGGAAGTCAAGAAACACCTGGAGTAACAGGCAAATTTGGCCTTGGAGTACAGAAACAAGCAGGGCAAAGGCTAATAGAGTTTTGCCAAGAGAACGCACTGGTCATAGCAAACACCCTCTTCCAACAACACAAGAGAAGACTCTACCCATGGACATCACCAGATGGTCAACACTGAAATCAGACTGATTATATTCTTTGTAGCCAAAGATGGAGAAGCTCTATACAGTCAGCAAAAACAAGACTGGGAGCTGACTGTGGCTCAGATCATGAACTCCTTATTTCCAAATTCAGACTTAAATTGAAGAAAGTGGGGAAAACCACTAGACCATTCAGGTATGACCTAAATAAAATCCGTTATGATTATATGGTGGAAGTGAGAAATAGATTTAAGGGACTAGATCTGATAGATAGAGTGCCTGATGAACTATGGAATGAGGTTCATGACATTGTACAGGAGACAGGGATCAAGACCATCCCCATGGAAAACAAATGCAAAAAAGCAAAATGGCTGTCTGGGGAGGCCTTACAAATAGCTGTGAAAAGAAGAGAAGCGAAAAGCAAAGGAGAAAAGGAATGATATAAACATCTGAAAGCAGAGTTCCAAAGAATAGCAAGGAGAGATAGGAAAGCCTTCCTTAGTGATCAATGCAAAGAAATAGAGGAAAACAACAGAATTGGAAAGACTGGAGATCTCTTCAAGAAAATTAGAGATACCAAGGGAACATATAAGTTCCTTGGTGGCTTAGACAGTAAAGCGTCTGTCTACAATGCAGGAGACCCGGGTTCAAGCCCTGGGTTGGGAAGATCCCCTGGAGAAGGAAATGGCAATGCACTCCAGTACTATTGCCTGGAAAATCCCATGGACAGAGGAGCCTGGCAGGCTGCAGTCTATGGGGTCGCAAAGAGTTGGACACGACTGAGTGACTTCACTTCACTTCAAGGGAACATATCATGCAAAGATGGGCTCGATAAAGGACAGAAATGGTATGGACCTAACAGAAGCAGAAGATAATAAGTAGAGGTCACAAGAACACAGAAGAACTATACAAAAAAGATCTTCACGACCAGGATAATCACGATGGTGTGATCACTCACCTAAAGCCAGACATCCTGGAATGTGAAGGAAGTCAAGTGGGCCTTAGAAAGCATCACTATGATCAAAGCTAGTGGAGGTGATGAAATTCCAGTTGAGCTATTTCAAATCCTGGAAGATAATGCTGTGAAAGTGCTGCACTCAATATGTCAGCAAATTTGTAAAACTCTGCAGTGGCCACAGGACTGAAAAAGGTCAGTTTTCATTCCAATCCCAAAGAAAGGCAATGCCAAAGAATGCTCAAACTACTGCACAACTGCACTCATCTCACACGCTAGTAAAGTAATGCTCAAAATTCTCCAAGCCAGGCTTCAGAAATATGTGAACTGTGAACTTCCAGATGTTCAAGCTGGTTTAAGAAAAGGCAGAGGAACCAGAGATCAAATTGCCAATATCTGCTGGATCATATAAAAAGGAAGAGAGTTCCAGAAAAACGTCTATTTCTGCTTTCTTGATATTCCAAAGCCTTTGACTGTGTCGATCACAATAAACTGGAAAATTCTTCAAGAGATGGGAATATCAGACCACCTGACCTGCCTCTTGAGAAATCTGTATACATGTCAGGAAGCAACAGTTAGACTGGACATGGAATAACAGACTGGTTCCAAATAGGAAAAGGAGTACGTCAAGGCTGTATATTGTCACCCTGCTTATTTAACTTCTATGCAGAGTACATCATGAGAAATGCTGGGCTGGAAGAAGCACAAACTGGAATCAAGATTGCCGGGAGAAATATCAATAACCTCAGATATGCAGATGACACCATCCTTATGGCAGAAAGTGAAGGGGAACTAACGAGCCTCTTGATGAAAGTGAAAGAGGAGAGTGAAAAAGTTGGCTTAAAGCTCAACATTCAGAAAACGAAGATCATGGCATCTGGTCTCATCACTTCATGGGAAGTAGATGGGGAAACAGTGGAAACAGTGTCAGACTATTTTTTTGGGCTCCAAAATCACTGCAGATGGTGATTGCAGCCGTGAAATTAAACGATGCTTACTCCTTGGAAGGAAAGTTATGACCAACCTAGATAGCATATTAAAAAGCAGAGACATTACTTTGCCAACAAAAGTCTGTTTTGTCAAGGCTATGGTTTTTCCAGTGGTCATGTATGGATGTAAGAGTTGGACTGTGAAGAAAGCTGAGCACCAAAGAATTGATGCTTTTAACTGTGGTGGTGGAGAAGACTCTTGAGAGTCCCCTGGACTGCAAGGAAATCCAACCAGTCCATTCTAAATGAGATCAGCCCTGGGTGTTCTTTGGAAGGAATGATGCTAAAGCTGAAACTCCAGTACTTTGGCCACCTCACGCGGAAAGTTGAGTCATTGGAAAAGATTCTGATGCTGGGAGGGTTTGGCGGCCAGAGGAGAAGGGGACAACAGAGGATGAGATGGCTGGATGGCCTCACCGACTCGATGGACATGAGTTTGAGTGAACTCTGGAAGTTGGTGATGGACAGGGAGGCCTGGCGTGCTGCGATTCATGGGGTCGCGAAGAGTCGGACATGACTGAGTGCTTAACTGAACTGAACTGGATAGGTTGGTCATAGCTTTTCTTCCAAGAAGCAAGCGTCTTTTAATTTCATGGCTGCAGTCATCATCTGCAGTGATTTTGGAGCCAATAAATAAATTATAAACTCTCATTTTTACCATTGTTTCCCCATCTATTTGCCATGAAGTGATGGGCCAGATGCCATGATCTTAGTTTTCTGAATGTTGAGTTTTAAGCCATCTTTTCCACTCTCCTCTTTCACTTTCATCAACAGACTGTTTAGTTCTTCTTCATTTTCTGCCTATAGAGTCATGTCTTCTGCATGTCTGAGGTTATTGATGTTTCTCCTGGCAATCTTGATTCCAGCTTGTGCTTCATCCAGCCCGGCATTTTGCATGATGTACTCTGCATATAAGTTAAATAAGCAAGGTGAAAATACACAGCTTGATGTACTCCTTTCCCATCTGGAACCAGTCTGTTGTTTCATGTCCAGTTCTAACTGTTGCTTCTTGATCTTCAGCAACATCATAGGGTCATATTTAATTTCACTTCATTCTGACATTTTCTAAAACAATGGCATATTTATTATAAAGGCTAATCCTGGATCATTAATAGTGAAAAACTGTTATAAGTTGTTAAAATTTAACTTAAAAATTAGAATTTATGATGGATTGATTCACAGCTCAATTGACAGGTGTTATTTTTGTCAAAAAAAAAAATATTTCCCAAGTTGGTCCAGTTATATACATTACAGAAATGCCTGTTAAAATACAGACTCCCAGCCCTCTTATTCTGATATAACGGGTCATACTTTATTGTGTCCAGCTGTTTGTGTCTCCATTGACTGTACAGTCCATGGAATTCTCCAGGCCAAAATACTGGAGTGGGTAGCTGTTCCCTTCTCCAGGAGATCTTCCCAACCAGTCATTGAACTCAGGTCCCTTGCATTGCAGGCAGATCCTTTACCAGCCGAGCCATGAGGGGAGCCCAAGAACAGTGGAGTGAGTAGCCTAGACTCTTCTCCAGGAGATCGTCTCAACCCAGGAATCAGACTGGGGTCTCCTGCATTGCATGCTGATTCTTTACCAACTAATCTACCAGGGAAACACCCAGGGTCTGGGGCCCAGGTTTAATCATATCCCCACTTGACTATTGGGACCTAGCAGAGGTAGGAAACACTGGAGCAGAGTTGGTTCTCAACTCCTGCAACACTCAGTTATATGGGGGAGTTTTTAGATAATGTCAGTGCTCAGGCTTCCTCCCAACACCTGTTAATTCTGTCTCTGTGGGCACTGGAATATTCAAGTAAAAGTTCCACTTTGCCAAACGGGATTCCAAACTATACACTGATGGGAAATTGATTATATAACTATGCAAAAGCTTCTCTGTGTAAGATAACTAGAATTCTGAGGTGGTTAGAATAGCAGCTCTGTGAGTGAAGGAATCATCTCTGTCTTGTCATCTCTGTTCCCTTTTATCCGTGAGCACAGAGACTTTCACAAATATCATAGATGATAATAACTATTTATTGATGAAATAAATAGTTTATGTGGACTAAAATTGTAACCATTTTCAAATGTTGAGGAACTGCTACAAATGACTTGAACAGTTGGGCATGGATTACAGTCCAACAATGGTTAAAATTAATACATGGTAGACAGCTGGTGATATGAGGGAAAGACTGATTCCAAGGTATCCAAGGTGAGCCAGAAAGGACTTTCCCCAAGAAACCCAGAGTGGGAACCAGTCTCAGCAGCCATTAGTCTGTTGATTGGTTGCACATGTGGTAATCACATTTATGAGGCTCCGTCTCTACTCGGAGGAATGGTACAGAGTAGCAGCCAGGCTCTGGGGACTGGGAGGGCAGAATCCCCTCCCTTTCTCCCCTAGTCATTCATTCTGCACCTGGTCCTTGTCAAAGCACACTTTTATTTGAGTTTATTTTGGCCCAACTCCTTCTACCCACATCTACTTTCCCTCCTGTTTATCAGCGATTGCCAGTGTGAGTTTGGCACTCTGAGACTGTCATTTTGTTGTGTGACCACCTAACATGGTGCCAACAACATAGTTTTAGCCAATTCTAATACTTGGAGATGATGACTATAATACACAAAAGAGGATGGCCAGGAAAACACCGCCGTTAGGAAAGGAAGGGGTAATAAGAGAGAACAGTGAAATGGCAGGGCCTTTTAATGTATTCTTTGTTTTTGCCTTTCATATAAATATGAACACTTAGCTGGCATGATTCTCAGCTGTATGAGGAGACTGGCCAGCCAACTAGGCCTGGGAAAGAAGTAATTAACGAGTCTCTGGAATGTCTGGGTACAGTTGAACTAGCAGGGCAGGTGATTGGCGGTCACATGCAGTGGGAAGAGAATTGGATGAAGATTCAGAACACTTGGATTCTATTCTCAATTTAACTACTCATGTATCCAGTGACCTTGGGAAAAGTAGACCTCTATACGTGTAAAATGGAGATATTAACTACCTTAAAGACTTGTTGTACAGAGTAAATGAAAAAAATCATGAAGTGCTGTTTGAACCTAGGACATATTTAACACTTGCAGATGTCATGTATCATCTGTACAGGATCCACTTTTGTGAAATCATGGACAGTTTTTGCAAGATGGAAAGCATAAATCAGTTTGCATTGCTACCTGGGAAAGGAGTGGAAAAAATCATTAAGCAACTAATTCCAACAATTTAAAAGAACCAAGAGTTTGGGAAGCAACCCATGTGGCTTTAGGAAGATCAAGTGGTGTCTTACCAAGTTTGGCATTTACCCTCTATAATCAATGAAAAGACCCAAAGATAAGGAACTGACAGTAGAATTCTGCATGATTGTCAAGATAGTGTAGGCTGAGCTGCTCAAAACTTTTTGGCATATGTGTGATTGTCATTACTTATATTGTGTCCTGTATTAAAAGATAATAAATAAGGTAAGGACTCAGTTCAAGGATTTCACATAAAGTTGAGTAAGTTTACCAGGGTTTCATAAGAGATAGTTTTCATATAACGTAGACTCTGAAACAGGTGGCATTCCCTGATTGTTAAGAATAAAGGAATTCGAACTATTCGTAATCCATTTCCTATGACTGGTAGAACTGGAATGTCTTTGCTAGTGTTTTACAAAATGCTGGAGAGTAATAGAAAGTAAGAAAAAAAAACTTCCATATCTAGCAATTATCATTGTCCCTGGTATTCCTAGAGCAGTACTTCTCCAAAGGTTGCCTAAGTAAGTAAGTGAAAGTTGCTTAGCTGTGTCCGACTCTTTGCAACCCCATAAACTGTAGCCTGCCAGGCTCCTCTGTCCATGGGGATTCTCCAGGCAAGAATACTGGAGTGGATTTCCATGCCCTCCTCAGGAGATCTTCCCAACCCAGGGGTCAAACCCAGGTCTCCTGCATTGCAGGCAGTTTCTTTACCATCTGAGCCACCAGGGAAGCACAAAGGATTGCCTACTAAACATCAATAGCATAATCATATGAAGAACTTGTTGAAAATGCACATCACTAAGTCCCTTTGCAGATTTACTGAGTGGGAACTCTGGGTGGAGCTTAGAATGTGAATTTTATCAAACATCCTCCAGATTCTTGTGCTCACTAAAGTTTTTAATCTGTAGAGAAGGATGATATTATTCAATATCTATTAAACATACTTACTATGAATATGGCTTGGGGAGTTGAGAATATCATTAAACACTGAGTTGAGTCTAAATATGAAGGGATAGTTACTATTCTGGAAAATTAAAATACAAATCAGTGATTTTGAAAAATTTGGGAGTCATTCAAACACAGAATGAGTTATTTCAATGATGAAGGCTGGAATAACTGGAATAACTGGAAACCAAAACTCTTATGTTGTAATAATAGCCATCCCTTTGGATTGGTACTTTTCATGTCATCGCCTCAGAGAATCTTCACCTTTCCAGATTTTTTTTTTTTTTCTTTTGCCTTCAGGTGGAGAATACTGATATCAGGTTAATGAACCAAATAGCTATACTCTCTGAGGTTCAGTAGTTCCCATCCTAGATTACAGTTTAGAATATTCTGAAACAGTTAAACAAAAGTATCAGTTCTCAGGCCCTATTCTCAGTTTAATCCAAATTTTCACAGGTGGGGGCCTAGGAACTTTTTTTTTTTGGTTGTTATTTGTTTTCTTTTTAATGCTTCCAAGTGATTCTAGGTTTGAGGAGCAGGATTGAGAACCATTGTGTATACAAATGGAGATGGGGTGTAGGAAGTGGCAGGAGAGAAAGATAAGCACACTTTCTTACTCAATTATGCCTATGTACAAAAACAGAATTTTTAAGTGTTTAAGCTGATGCTGAGTGGGGCCTTGTGGGGCTCTTAGGCATCCAGGCCTTTTTGTCCCTCATTTTTTGTAGGCAAGACTCCAACCTGCATGACCTTCCCTGAGTTTGAAAGAGCAGATTCAAACAGTTGCTAATCAATGGAAGAGCAGCCATGAAACCAACTGCAGCAAGATTAAAGGGACCAGACAAGCTTATCAAGATTAGGAGACTACCACCTGAGACCCTGCACACACCCTCATCTTCCCAGGAACACCATCCTTTTGAAACTTTGCTGAAGAAAGATGAAAGAATGTTATTGCCTTGATCCTTATTGCATACCCCTGAACAAATAAACTCTCTCTATTCCCCAGTGCTTGAGGTGCTAGCCTACTGTGTTCCCCCTTTGTCTGGCAAAGAAATAAAGCCACTCTTTTCTTCCTCTCCATGACTCTGTTTCCATATTTCTGTTCATTATTAGGGCACAGAGAGCCAAGATTTTGACAATTAAGCCAGTATATCTGAATTAGCAAGGTGGTGCTGGTGGTTGTTGTCCAGTTGCTCAGTCATGTCTGACTCTTTGTGACCCCCATGGACTGCAGCACACAAGGCTTCCCTGTCTTTCTCCATCTCCCGGGGCTTGCTCAAACTCACGTCCATTGAGTGGGTGATGCCATCCAACCATCTTGTCCTCTGTTGTCCCCTTCTACCGCACAATGGCACTCTTCTCACACACTAGCAAAGTAATGCTCAAAAATCTCCAAGCCAGGCTTCAACAGTACATGAACCAAGAACTTCCAGATGTTCAAGATGGATTTAGAAAATGCAGAGGAACCAGAGATCAAATCGCCAACATCCACTGGATTATCAAAAAAGCAAGAGAGTCCCAGAAAAACATCTTTTGCTTTATTGACTATGCCAAAGCTTTTGACTGTGTTGATCACAAAAAACTGTGGAAAATTCTTAAAGAGATGGAAATACCAGACCACCTTACCTGCCTCCTGAGAAATCTGTATGCAGGTCAAGAAGCAAAATTTAGAACTGGATATGGAACAACAGACTGGTTCCAAATCAGGAAAAGAGTACGTCAAGGCTATATCTTGTCACCCTGCTTATTTAACTTACACGCAGAGTACATCATGAAATGCCAGGCTGGATGAAGCACAAGCTGGAATCAAGATTGCCAGGAGAAACATCAATAACCTCAGACACGCAGAAGAGACGACTCTTATGGCAGAAAGTGAAGAAGAATTAACCAGCCTCTTGATAAAAGTGAAAGAGGAGAATGAAAAAGTTGGCTTAAAGCTCAACATTCAGAAAACTAAGATTTGGCATCCGGCCTCATCACTTCATGGCAAATAGATGGGGAAACAATGATAACAGTGAGAGACTTTATTTTTTTTTGGCTCCAAAATCACTGCAGATGATGACTGCAGCCATGAAGTTAAAAGATGCTTACTCCTTGGAAGAAAAACCATGACCATCCTAGATAGCATATTAAAAAGCAGAAACATTACTTTACCAACAAAGATCTACCTAGTCAAAGCTATTGTTTTCCAGTAGTCATGTGTGCATGTGAGAGTTGGACTATAAAAAAAGCTGAGCTCTGAAGAACTGATGCTTTTGAGCTGTGGTGTTGGAGAAGACTCTAGAGAGTCCCTGGACTGCAAGATCAAACCAGTCCATCCTAAGGAAATCAGTCCTGACTACTCATTGGAAGGACTGATGCTGAAGCTGAAACTGATACTTTGGTCACCTGATGTGAAGAGCTGACTCATTGGAAAAGACCCTGATGCTGGGAAAGATTGAAAGCAGGAGAAGGGGACAACAGAGGATGAGATGTTTGGATGACATTACAGACACGATTGAGTCTGAGTAGACTCCGGGAGCTGGTGATGGACAGGGAAGCCTGGCGTGCTACAGTCCATGGGGTCTCAAAGTGTCGAACATGACTGAGCGACTGAACTGAACTGACACCAGTTTGGTTAGCCTTTAGGAGGGCAGGCTTATGTACTTGCTAGTATGCAAGTACTTGCTCAGGGTTATTTAGGCAGGGAATTTTAAGGTCTTTTACTCCCAGAGCATGGTCAGTGTGCAGATGGGTACAGGCTCCTGGTAGGCCTGTACTTTGACCCAAGGGGAAACATGCAGCTCAAGGGCAGCCTGAGTGGGACCCCTGTTGAGTGTGGCATCTTTAAAGTTGACCTGGGCTTATGAGTGATTCTGCTTTTATCTGACTTCTTATTTTGATAATTTGGCATTAATGAGCATCTCCATTAAGTTCAAGGCACAGTAGGTACTATTATAATATGGTCTCATATTGTTTATCCATTGGTCTCCTTGGTCACTGCACATCTCTTGGACCATCCTCCTGCAGGGTGTCCATGTCCCATCTTTTATCATGAATACAGTAGAGAAAATGAGGGGCGATTGCATTTCCTGTCTTGGACACTACTGACAAGGGTGTGCACATGTTAGGCTGGGAACAGAACAGGCTGAGTGGGAGTTAAACTGGCACATGGCACCTATGTGTAAACAGGAGTTAGGCTTTATACTCAAGATATGATTCCTAATTTGGGGAATCTTTTGCATCCATTTCAGATTATGTTTTAATAAGCACAAATAAATTCATCTGTGTAAAAATCTAATTGTATTTTGCTTTTTCCTTGCTGATGAATAAAGAGAGCTCAGAGGCAGTTAACAATAGTTTACTTCTGAGCCCAATAATAAGTATGTAGATGCATGCTAAAATAGAAATCCAATTTGAAATAATTTAAGTGAAATTACATAGAGAAGGTTAGCTTAAAGAGAGACTTTGTACCTGTCTCTTTTTATTTGGTGCTGTGTAGAGAGTGTAGAATCACAGTCAAAAGCTGAAACTCAAATTATACTGAGCACACACAGGCATTCTCCAAATATCTTGGGCTCTTTTGAGACTACTGGGACAGCTGTTAGGATTCTGTTGTTCTTGTCTAGGAAGGATACCTGATAGTAAACCCCTCTAGGTAAACCTGAAATAGGGAAAGATAACAGGAAAAATACTAGTAAGTGCTCCATGAAGAAGTGTACTGTAAGAATAAGGAAAGATAGTTGGCAGTGAAAATCCTTGAAAAATATGTTATGGGCTTTTGAGAGAAAAAGTGTGAAAGGAAGCAGATTTTCTGAAACCAAATCTTAGTGTAGATTGGATAGGAGATCTCTGGGACTGTGTGCCTTGATTGCTTAACTTGGGTAATTACGTAGAGAACTTTCAGGGTGCTTATTGTTGAATAATTTAGTTTATCCTCCTGATTGGAAGATATCTAAACCAACACCTAATTAGCTTTAAATTGTTTCCATATTAAGACCAATGAGAACAATTTTTAAGTTTATTGTGGTTTCCTTTAAATACATTTCAGCTGTTTCTTTAAAATGGTTTATTTGGCAATTAAAGTGATTTGATTAAAATGAGTAACATTCAAATAATCAAGATAGTAAAAAAAAAAAGCAGAAAACTTCATGAGATTCATAAAAAGCCTATTTGGGCAGTCCAATCCTTGGAAATCATTAGCTCGTGTTTTGATGACCAAACAATAAATACATAAGTGGATTAATAAACAAATGCAAACTCATCTAAATTTAATTTACTTTAGATAAAATCTACATATATGTTTGACTATTGAATTTTAAACATGTAAATGTTTTAGGGAGAAAGTAGGAGTTTGAGAGTAAACACAATAGATTAATTATAAGTTTCTAAGAAGTTATCCCCAGGTACCCTTTATTTTTTTATTCTTGGCTTTTGGTGAAGCTTGTTGCATATAAAATAGTACTGTAAATATCTCTCTTCCTTTTTCTTTATACACTTTTTTTTCCCCTCCTCTGAGCAGGCAAAATCACTTTAGAATGAGCACTTCTATGTGTACAAATCCTCTTCACAGGGGTTACGGATGGAAGAGTTTTGGAGGTAACCATGGTTGGGTCAAAATAAACTGTGGAAAATTCTGAAAGAGATGGGAATACCAGACCACCTGAACCTGCCTCTTGAGAAACCTATATGCAGGTCAGGAAGCAACAGTTAGAACTGGACATGGAACAACAGACTGGTTCCAAATAGGAAAAGGAGTACGTCAAGGCTGTATATTGTCACCCTGCTTATTTAACTTATATGCAGAGTACATCATGAGAAATGCTGGACTGGAAGAAACACAAGCTGGAATCAAGATTGCTGGGGGAAATATCAATAAGCTCAGATATGCAGATGACACCACCCTTATGGCAGAAAGTGCAGAGGGACTAAAAAGCCTCTTGATGAAAGTGAAAGAGGAGAGTGAAAAAGTTGGCTTAAAGCTCAACATTCAGAAAACGAAGATCATGGCATCTGGTCCCATCACTTCATGGCAAATAGACGGGGAAACAGTGGAAACAGTGTCAGACTGTAATTTTTTGGGCTCCAAAATCACTGCAGATGGTGATTGCAGCCATGAAATTAAAAGATGCTTACTCCTTGAAAGGAAAGTTATGACCAACCTAGATAGCATATTCAAAAACAGAGGCATTACTTTGCCGACTAAGGTCCGTGTAGTCAAGGCTATGGTTTTTCGAGTGGTCATATATGGCTGTGAGAGTTGGACTGTGAAGAAAGCTGAGTGCCAAAGAACTGATGCTTTTGAACTGTGGTGTTGGGGAAGACTCTTGAGAGTCCCTTGGACTGCAAGGAGATCCAACCAGTCCATTCTGAAGGAGATCAGCCCTGGGTGTTCTTTGGAAGGAATGATGCTAAAGCTGAAACTCCAGTACTTTGGCCACCTCATGCGAAGAGTTGACTCATTTGAAAAGACTCTGATGCTGGGAGGGACTGGGGGCAGGAGGAGAAGGGGGCGACAGAGGATGAGATAGCTGGATGGCATCACCGACTCGATGGATGTGAGTCTGAGTGAACTCCGGGAGCTGGTGATGGACAGGGAGGCCTGGCGTGCTGCAGTTCATGGGGTCGCAAAGAGTCCGACACGACTGAGCGACTGAACTGAACTTAACTGAATGAATGGGTTGTGAAAAAGGTACTGTTCATGTTCCCTTTTGTTCTCTACCTCAAAGATCATACTTTTCTATTTATATTTAAATTTATATATACATAGTGCTGAGTATGATTTAAAATTACAGTAGAGACACACAACCGTAAGACTGTAAACATGGACTATGAAGCATAGAATCTAGCCATTCTTTTTCCAGTTTGGTGAATTGGGGGTGTATGGCTGGATCTATATTGGGTTAATGAAATAAACATTGAAAAGTTTTTTGGGGGACAAGTCAATTGTTTTCTATTTGTTTGATTTGTAATGTCTGTACTTACATAAGATTGTATGGTACCTGGAGGAAAATATATGTGCTTAGTGAAAGGATATGCTTGGCCTGGCAGTGAGGCATTTGTCTTCACAGTTTCTCTCTGTTGGTAACACAGACCAGTGGTGACACATTTATAAATTCAATTGGCTTAAGCAGTTGCTTGATGTTGAATGAAATCAGTAATGGACCTGATGATGGTAAGAATTACCAGATCCACTACCAGTAAGGGTCTATGAGGATCCGGTAATGTTACCAGTAAGGATCTGGTAATGATGATGCATTAGTTCCCAAACTCACCTTGTAAGGTGCTGGAACAGCTAAGGAAAGTGAATACCACCTCCTGCCCGCCAACTCTGTTCCCAGTATCATACACTGGGTCTATCTACAAGGAGAGGCCAAATCAGCTTACAGGATTTCATATTTACCATTGAAATGCACTCAAACTTTGTGTTCTAGTTCATAATACAGGTATGGTTCTTTTGATGGTAATAATGTGTTTTATTTTGACATCTAGTAATATTGCAGAAATACACCATGTTTACCCCAGGGCTCCTCATATCTCCAGAAACCCCTTTAATTCCCCTGAGGAGACTCATATCACAATTGGAGAATCATTGTCCTGAAGGGTAGTTCCATAAAGCTGTGATGATTTTGTGAAATGCCCTTCTTAACCCCAGGGATGGTTCTGTCCTGGGAAATAATTTTCTAGAGGTACTTGGTGATGTTGGAGACACAAGGAGCATTTATCTCTAGGATCATCTTTTTCAACACTTGTCACTGCCGTTATGATTACATCATTTTTCTGCTCTAGTCTCAAAACTTTATGATTACTCAACTACAAGTTTATGACTGCTTCAGGGAGAGAGAACTCCAGAAATTGACTTTGCTTTACTGTCTTAATCATTTTTTCCCCCCCTTCAACAGCAATAACAAAAAAATTATTGAGTTTCTTCTGTTACTAGGGCACCCTCCTAGGGGAACAAAGAAGTGCAGGCATGATTCCTGTCCTTAACCTACATAATACAATGGAGAAGACAGATCATATACATGGAAAGATAAATAGTTATAAAAGATAGAGAAGCACAAATGACAATATTATTTAATTAACTGTTTAAATCAGTGAATGTATACCAAGTGCCTGGAAAAGGGAGCAACAGAGGTTGAGATGGTTGGGTGGCATCACTGACTCAATGGACATGAGTTTGAGTGAACTCAGGGAGATAGTAAAGGATAGGGAAGCCTGGCGTGCTGCAGTTAATAGGATTGCAAAGAGTCAGATACGTCTTAGTGACTGAATAACAACTCTTGATCAGGCATTGAGCAAAGCTGTGAGGGAGATCTAAAGGAGAATAAATACACTAGATTAATAAATTAATCTAGTACGATGTAATTAACATGACAGTTGATGTATGTGGAACTTGCTATGGAAGCACAAGAGAGAGACAATAATTCTTGGTGAGACCTTGTGAAGCAAAGTGTTCTCCATTTTACTGAGTGTGTTTTTTCTATTTTGGTCATCACTTCTTTTATTTTCCAACTCCACGGTCCATCACGGAAATCATTCTCACCAATTTCTTGGGATTTTGTCTTCTCTTTGGATCAGTTCACCTTTTTCCTTCTTAGTTCTGAGGACTGTACTATGGAATGGGGATGGGAATGGTGCCAGTGCAGATACATGGACTTCAAACTTTGTTCTCTCATCTTCAGTACTGGCAGAAGTCCTTTTATGCAAACTGTGTGAGTTCCCTCTTCTATCCTCAACACAGCTAATAGAGACTTTTACTATTCTCAACCCAGCTTCAGCTCATCTGTCAGTAGATAAATTTCTTTGCTTTACAAAGAAAACTTAGAAACCATTAGTATGCAACACCATCAATTTCTGATCTTTCTAAATACTAGGCATGCTCCCGCCTCTGGACTTTTGAACCAGCCGATTTCTTTACCTGAATTACTCTTCTCCCAGATGTTGACATGGCAAACCCACTTTTATTTTTTGTGTCTTTGCTTAGTTGTCATCTTTCAAAAAGGCTTACCCTTTTTATCCTTGAATCCAATTCCTCACCCTCCACAGACATACTGTACTCCCTTTACATGTATTTGCTCAATAAATATTTTTTGAATGAATGTTGAATTCCTACACATTTTAACATCCTTCTCTCCTACCTAGTAAAAAAGAGATCTCTCTTCTTGCTACAGATAGTTCATCTTACCTCTGTTTGACTTTATATTTCCTCTAGATTTTTAAGAATCTAGATTCCCTAATTATATAATCTCTAACTCTATTCCATCTAACACATACTTATTTCTAACTCTATTCCATCAGCACATACTTATTTTTAACTCTCTCATAAAATAAATCATTCTTTCCATTCCAGATCTTCCCTCTAGCCTCCCTGCAACTAAACTTCTTGAAAGACGACCCTTCACTTGCTGTGTCTACTGCTTCATTTCCTATTTACCCCTTAATTTGACTTCCAGCTGTCTAAGAGACATAAAAATGATCAGTGGATACTATTATATCAGGCCTTTCTCATGGATCCTGTACCATACTTGCCTCCCCTTCATCACACTTTCTGTCGCATGATAAAGGGCTTTGTTCTTATCTTGCCCACTGGACCTTTTATTGCACATATACATTTTTTTTTGGTCACTTACTCTACAAATATCATTCCAGGTTCTGAAGATCTACTGATAAACTGACACAAAGTTTGTGCTAAATGAGACTTATAGCCTTATGGAAGAAGCAGGCATTGAAGGCGCAAATGCCAGATGGTTTTGAAGACTTACATGGTGCAGTGAGAGTACTTAAGAAGAGAACAGGACCTTTCAAAAAGCTTGAAGAAGGTATTCCTAAGAAATAAATATGGGGGCTGAGAAGTAAAGCAGAGCAAGAGATCATCTAGTCAGAGGTGAATGTGGACAGGAGGAAATGGGATGTGTAAAGCCCTGTGGTGGGAGGGAGTCTAGAAGTTTAAGAATAGGAGAGGAAGCTGATGTGGCTGGAGTCTGTGGATATAAGGGAGGAGTGACAGTCTAGTGACTGTCAGGGGCCACAGGACTCAGTGATATTAGAAGAAGTTAAGGATTTGAGTTTTTAATATTAAGAGTATGTGGATGTCTTTAAAATGGAGGTTGTGTCTTCATATCTTAACCCCTAGCCATTAGTTCAGGGCAGCAATCCTTGTAGAAACTCATTAAATGTTTATTGAATGAAGGAAGAAATGAACATTTAAACTGGTCTGAAAGACTGAGTATGGTTGGCCAGGAAGAAGGGGTGAAGGACATTTCTTTGCCAAGGACTCAGTGTTTAAAGAAACATGGAGGTATGAAGAAAAAAACACACCTTACTTTGGATAGGGCAAGGGCTTCGGTGTAATTGAATGGGGAGTGGGCAGGGAAGGAAGAGGTTAGAGAGAAAGGGGACACAGAGGAGGGAGAACAGGGAGGCGGGCTGCTGAAAGCAATGTTCCAGGAGTTCACAGGAAGGTGAGATCCCCCAGTGTCAGAATGGTTAGGAGAATCATCTCAAAACTGCAGCATTTTGGAGGTTGCATGAGGATCTATATTTTGTTTGAAAAGACAGATCTTAGACAGGCAGAGAGATATGGGAAAGCATTCTCGACAAGGGAAATGAAATGAATTATGGCTTGGAGGCCAGAATATACTGGAATTCTTCCTTTTCTAGTAAAAGCTCTGTCCCTCTTTAACCTCTATGTATGTTCCATCAATTTTTTTTTTCCTGGTCCATTTCCCATAATGAATTGTGTGGGGAAAAAAAAAAAAAAAACTTTACCAAAATTTGCCTAAATCTTAAAAAAAAAAACATTCTAGAGAGAATATTTTACTTTTCCTAAGTGCTTTTTTTTTTTTTTTTTAACTTTTCCTAAGTGTTTTGTTTGACTGAAAGTAACTTTCAAAAAATGGGGAAAGTGATCATTTTTTTAAATTCATAAATGTAGATTAGCTAATACATTCTGGGCCACTATTTTGTTTATTAAGCTCACTGTCAGCCTCTTTTGTTGCCAGCTGAAGTACAGTAATATGATTTTGTTCCAGATTTTACACTTTGCCAAAGGTCTGTTTCTCAGCTGCATTTTGGGAACAGCTGTCAGCCCCAAGCAATCTGATTGCCTTTCATGAATGATAAATCACTTCCCTGTACACTGATTTGTTTAGGTACAATAGGAAGAGACATCTTTCCGCCTAGTATGTTAGCAGAGGAATTGGTAGGATAGCATGGTGGAGAAGTGTGAAAGTTCTAGTGGGCATTTCCTTAGTGCCTAATTGATCAATTAATGATAAGTTCATTTTGACTGGATATAGGGAAGAAATTCTCTTTATTAGTGAGTTTGAAGGTAGAAGGAAAAGGCAATGGTTCTTTCTCTATTATGAACCATAATCAATTTACCGTTGGGTATCTGTTTGAAAATAAAAACAAAAATTCTTCAGGATCAAACATTCATTTAAGTTTACCCATACAAAGTTGTAAGGTTTAAACAGGTGTAAAAGTTATGAGGAGGGAGCTCAAGTTTCATTAAAGTATTCAATTAGTGAGACTCAGCAGTCCATGAAAATATTTATCATGGTCCCAGCCCAGCTGAGACCTTATCGGCTCCAGTTTTCCTTGCACAGAATCAGAAACCTACATTTGCTGCTTCACATGCAGGGAAACAGGAGAAAGGCTTGGAGGGGTTGGGGGCATCTCATCCTTAATATATATTTATTGCTTGAATTTTAGTTTTGGAAAAAATATCTTGAGGTGAGAGGTGAGGGAATTCAAGTCTTTCCTTTCCCTTGATGTTTGTTCATGATGGTGTTGTCCCTGAGCCTTGCCTCAGATTGGCTATCATCAGCATCTTTCTGTGAGAGATCTGGCCATTCTGTCTGCCTAACTCCTCCTCTTGAAGGTAGGAAAGGTAATCCTCAATCCCAGATTTTCCTTAAGAACCATAAGTGGCCTGTGATGGCATATTCAGATTTTGGCCCCCAATTTGTAAAAGTGTCTCTCTTCACTCTGAGGATAGATGGCCTTGCCACATACCCCATGCTCTCATCCTGTGTGATCCTGGCCTCAGTAGGGACCCATTTAGGGGTTGGCAGCTCCAGCCAAACTGACGCGTACAGTCAGACAAAGCTGAAAACCTATTGGCATCATGCCTCAGCTGGATGTCAGAAGGCCAGGCACTTACTGCAGGGACACTCTTATTTTAATAAGTAATTTATTTAATGAGCCGACAATGGTGAAGTGTCAAATACAGGGACTTCAAGGATGGACATCACAATTATAGGGAGCAGGAAGTCTATTGGGTTTGCGATATTCAGCATCCTCAAAAATGACGTTCCTTGAACTGATTTCCAGATCACTTGGCAACTGACTTGAAAAAGGATTTCTGCTGTTAGTCTTGAGAGAAGTAATGTCACCCACGATAAGGTTTGGATTTACTAATATGAAAATGGCAAGTCCCAGTTGTAGAGAGTGTGGGGTAATTTAGTGGGTGGTAATTCTGTGAGAAGCTTTTTAACTGGCCCAATGGGACATCTTCTGTGTGCTAAGTCACCCATGTTGCAACAGCTGATGCTTGTGTTCAGTGTGGGAAAGAGAGAGGAAAGAGCCCTTCATTTTGGTTCTTCTATTAGTTCAAGGTGTGTTCTTGGATGATTCATTTTAGACTCTCAGTTATTCGTCTTCTTATGTTAAAGGGAAGGGCATGAATTTGAAAAAAATTAAGTTTTCCTTTCCAGATTCTGAGATCTGATTTTCCCTTAAAATAATATTCCCTCCAGTGTTTAAGATGTATTTACTAATTCCTCAAACTTGGCTCTGGTTGGTTCTGAGTTCAGATTTTATAATATAAAAGTGATAAATGAGTTAACCTACATGTAGAATATGAAGCTTTTTAGTAATTCTCTTGAGCTAACCTTAATTTAATAATTATGGAATACCTACTGTAAGTCAGGTACTGTTTTAGGCACCAGACATATGGCAATGAACAAAACATCCTCGCTGCCATAAAACTAACTTCCTACTACATTATTGGCTAAGTTATCTTCAGGTACCCCTAACTCACTTTGAAATGAGTATTCATTCTAGGATCTTGTATCAAAATTAATTTTTTTTTTTTTTTTTTTGTCAAGTGAAAAAAAGTTGCACTGTGAACTGTGCTATGTTTGGTTTGTTTATCTGGCATATTCTTCAGTCATTCCAATTAGTTTCTTCTTCCTATGTTAGAATTTAATTAAAACTCAGACTGCTTAATTCTTCTCTTCTCACTCTGGAGAGTTCTGCAATATGCCCATAATCTTTTCTAGGCCCAAATGTGGGCTGAAAGTCTGTACTGAGTCTGGGGTTCTGTGCTTCAACTTGTTCTGTGTTCCTCCTCTGCTGGCAAGGGTGCATATTTGTGAGGTACCGATTTGCCCATTGTCCTGGCTGGCTTTGCTTCTGAAAGGAATAATGTTCATGCTTGGTCTTCGATTGATGTGTTTCGGCTGCTGTTTGGAAGCATGTAACACTTTATTTTCAATCTTACTTAGAATTCTAAGGTTCAGGATCCAACATCTGTACTCCCTCTCTCTGGAATTTTTAAATTACCTTCTTAGATGATTATAACAGTAATGATGTTTATTATCAAATATAAAGATAATAAAGTATAATAAAGAACATAAACCATTATGACTCCTCTTTGTATATATGTCATAGATTATGCAGTTTTGTATTCTATTTATTTTTTTGTCATCAGCAGTATATTGTGAGAATATCTCCAATATACTATTAAAAATCTTTGGAGGTTTAATTTTAATGGCAGTGTAATATTCAATCATATAGTTTTATCACAATTTCTTTAGCCAATGCCTTAATATTGAATATAGTCTCTAACTTATTATTCTTTAAAAGTACTGTAAGTAATAGCCTTATTATGTATTTTAAGTATCTACCTAGGTAGTTTCTTAGGAAAAACTTTAAGAAGTGAAATTATTGGACTAAATGAAGATTCCAGACACATATCACCTAATTTTTGTCTACAATGGTTCAGAAACTATACTCTTGCTAGAATTGTGTATTACATTTTAGAAAAATCTATGTCAATTGGTTAGGCAAAAAAAGTATTTGCTATTTTATTTTCTAGTTTCTGGACTACTAGTGAGATTGAATATGTGTTTCACATGTTTATTGGACATTTATTTGTTTTTTATTCTATATATTGTTTCCGCTTCTTTATCTGTTTTTCAGCTGATGTGGGGTATACTGAATAATGCATCCCAAGGATGTTCATAACCTAATTTCCAAAACATGTGAATATATTGCATATATATTCAAGTTAAGGACTGTGAGATGGGGAGATTATTTTGGATTATACAGGTGAGGTCATTACAGGAGGAAGACTGAAGGGTGGAAGGATGAAACCAAATGTGATGTTGGAAGCAGAGGTCAGAGAAAAGAGAGACCTGAAGATATTACACTGCAGGCATTGAAGATGAAGGAAGGGGCCAGGAGGTAGGGAATGTAGGTAGCCTCTAGAAGCTGGAAGAAGCAGGGAAAGGGATTATCTTCTAGGGCCTCTTGAAAGAACCAGTACTTAGGGCATCTTGACTTTGACCCAGTGAAACTGATTTTGGACTTCTGACTTCCAGATATGTAAGGAAATAAATTTGGATTGTTTTAAGCCACTAAATTTGTGGTAATATGTTATGGAAGCAGGCATGAATACATAATGTGTTCTTATTTTTCTTATTGATATGTAAATTTTCTTCTATACAGTGAAGTTATTATTGTGTATGTTACAAATATTTTTCACAGGTTGCAATTTGCTTTTAAATATTTTTACAGTGTTTTCTGATAAAGAGTTTTGTTTTTAACTTTTAAAATATTATTGATGTTACATTAAATAAATCTTACTTCAGTGGTGTACAAATTTAAAAAATTATGCAGTCACATCCATGTATCTTTTGCTTGGTGATATATTCTATTGCTTTTAAATCAGTTTTATATTCACCAACATTACTTCCAGCATTTTTATGGTATGTGATTTTTCATTTATCATTCTTCATTAAGTTTTTATATATTTTTAGTCCTATTTTAGGGCTATCTTGTCTGCCCCATTAATCTGTCAAGTCCTGTGCTATTACCCCACCATCTAAATTATTATAGTTTCATAAAAGTTTTTATATCTCGTAAACCAGGTCCTCATTAATTACTCTTTTAGTTAACACTTTTAAAACTGGTCTCAACATTTTATTTTTCCAGATGAATCTTAGAATTATTTGGACAAGTTAAAAAATTTAATGGGTATTTACATTTGAAATTTACAATAAATCTGTAAATTATTTTGGAAAGAAAGGTCTTGTTTTAATATCAGCTCTTATCAGAGAAGAACATAGTATGTTTTCCCATTTATAAAACATAAAAAATTTTTTATGAAGTTTTATAGATTTATGGATGTAATCTCAGATGTTATTAAATAAGATTAGTTTTAGGCATTTTATATGTCTTGTTACTATTGGAATTGGAATGTTTTTCCATGGTATTTACTAACTGATTTGAGGTGATGTACTGGAAAGCTGTCTGTTTTGTATAGGCATTAAATATATTCTGCTTTCCTAAACTTTACTAATTGTGAGTTTTCCAGTTGATTGTTTTTATTTTTTTAGGTGTATAATTATATCATATGTAAATACTGGTGATTTTATCTCCTAAATCCTAAAAGTTTACCTTTTTTTATTTTTAACTTTTAAAGTATTGACCAGACCTTCCGGGACTATGTGATATGTTAACAGCAACAAGATGTGTCTTCATCTTATTCATACTCTAAACAATAACATCTCAAGTAGTTCACATTCAGTATGGCTTTGACTGTTAGTTTAAAAACAGCCTTATTTTTCTTGTTAAAGAAGCATTCTTTTCCTAGGCTAAAGCATGGATTGAAAACATTTGTTATCACATTTCTAACTGAATCACTTTATGAATAGTAAACTCAGTTTGTGTTTCTAGGACACACTGTTGCTTTGCTTATTGGAATTTTTTTTGCAATATACTGTAGAATTTAGTTGGCTAAATTGTTTATTTATTAGGATTATTGAATCTATATTTACAAATGAGACAAGCTCTAGTTTTAATATTTTCCTCTATCAGAATTTGGCATTGGGTATCGTATAGTTTCCTAAAACATTTTTGGTGCTTTAAGTGTGTTTTTCTGTTTCCTGAAGCATGTCTTGCATGGAAATTTTAAAGAACTTATCCGTAAATCTAACTGCTTTGGATCGTATTAGAGGTCATTTAAAAAGAGTTATTCCATTTCTTTTACAATTTCTTCTAATTAGTTTCTCCTTCTTAAGTCAGTTTCAATAATTTATATTTTTTCACAAAATTGTCCTTTCATTGATATCTCAGTGATTTAGGCTTCCAAAGAATTACTTGGGTGACTGTATTTTCAGTTTTTCCAAAATGGTAGATATTTACTACCTTTCCAAATACGTAGAAGAGAAGTTAATTCATTATATGCAATGGAGGCCTTAGGGCTTAATTCTCTCCTGGAACTGGTTAAAAAGGCCAGTTATACATGATACATTAAAATAAAACACTTTAAAGTAAAAATTTCCTTATCTGTTTTTATATTCTTTCCCATTGTATATTTACTTACATAGAGATTAATATTTTTTTTTAGATTTATATTTTTTCCCCAAAGAATCAGTGCTTGAATCTTATTTAGAATTTTAATACAATTCTATTTAGTAGTTTGGTTATATTTGGGTTTAGTTTTATTTTTTCCTACCTTCAGATTCTAGCAGGTATCTTTTTTGCTGAACAATTTCTAATGGTTTGATTTGAGTAGCTAATAGGAACATTCTGAGTAGAACTAAATGGCTCAGGTGAAGGAAGGGGAGAGGGAGTGTGGAGGTGAGGAGAGAATCAGTTTGGAAGGCTGATATAGACAAACTCAAGGAGGGCTCTGAATGTACAATTAGAGATTTTATACTGAGTGGCAGAATTGGGCGACACCCTCTTCCAACAACAAAGGACATCACCAGATGGTCAACACCGAAATCAGATTGGTTATATCCTTTGCAGCCAAAGATGGAGAAGCTCTATCCAGTCAGCAAAAACAAGACTGGGAGCGGACTGTGGCTCAGATCATGAACTCCTTATTGCCAAATTCAGACTTAAATTGAAGAAAGTGGGGAAAACCACTAGACCATTTAGGTATGACCTAAATTAAATCACTTATGACTATACTGTGGAAGTAAGAAATAGATTTAAGGGACTAGATCTGATAGACAGAGTGCCTGATGATCTATGGATGGAGGTTTGTGACATTGTACAGGAGACAGGGAGCAAGACCATCCCCATGGTAAAGAAATGCAAAAAAGCAAAATGGCTGTCTGAGGAGGCCTTACAAATAGCTATGAAAAGAAGAGAAGCAAAAAACAAAGGAGAAAAGGAAAGATATAATCATCTGAATACAGAGTTCCAAAGAATAGCAAGGAGAGATAAGAAAGCCTTCCTCAGCGATCAAGCAAAGAAATACAAGAAAATAATAGAATGGGAAAGACTAGAGATCTCTTCAAGAAAATTGGAGATACCAAGGGAACATTTCATGCAAAGATGGGCAGAATAAAGGACAGAAATGCTATGGACCTAACAGAAACAGAAGATATTAAGAAGAGGAATACACAGAAGAACTATACAAAAAAGATCTTCATGACCCAGATAATCATGATGGTGTGATCACTCACCTAGAGCCAGACATCCTGGAAAGCGAAGTCAAGTGGGCCTTAGGAAGCATCACTACGAACAAAGCTAGTGGAGGGGATGGAATTCCAGTTGAGCTATTTCAAATTCTAAAAGATGATGCTGTGAAAGTGTTGCATTCAATATGCCAGCAAATTTGGAAAACTCAGCAGTGGCCACAGGACTGGAAAGGTCAGGCTTTATTCCAATCCCAAGGAAAGGCAATGCCAAAAAAATTTCAAACTACTGCACATTGCATTCATCTCACACGCTAGCAAAGTGATGCTCAAAATTATCCAAGCCAGGCTTTAACAGTACATGAGCTGTGAACTTCCAGTTGTTCAAGCTGGATTTAGAAAAGTCAGAGGAACCAGAGATCAAATTGAAAATATCCGTTGGATCAGCAAAAAAGCAAGAGAGTTCCAGAAAAACATCTATTTCTGCTTTATTGAGTATGCCAAAGCCTTTGACGGTGTGAATCACAACAAGTTGTGGAAAATTCTTCAAGAGATGGGAATACCAGACCACCTGACCTGCCTCCTGAGAAATCTGTATGCAGGTCAAGAAGCGACAGTTAGAACAGGACATGGAACAACAGACTGGTTCCAAATAGGGAAAGGAGTGCGTCAAGGCTGTATATTGTCACCCTGCTTATTTAAACTATTTGCAGACTACATCATGAGAAATGCTGGACTGATTGAAGCACAGGCTGAAATCAAGATCGCTGGGAGAAATATCAATAACCTCAGATATACAGATGACACCTCCCTTATGGCAGAAAGCAAAGAACTAAAGAGCTTCTTAATGAAAGTGAAAGAGGAAATTCAAAAAGTTGGCTTAAAGCTCAACATTCAGAAAACTGAGATCATGGCATCTGGTCCCATCACTTTATGTTAAATAGATGGGAAACAATGGAAAGAGTGACAGACTTTATTTTTGGGGGGCTCCAAAATCAGAGTCACCATCAAAGTCAGATGGTGACTGCATGAAATTAAAAGAAGTTTATTCCTTGGAAGAAAAGTTATGACCATCCTAGACAGCATATTAAAAAGCAGAGACATTACTTTGCCAACAAAGGTCCATCTAGTCAAAGCTATGGTTTTTCCAGTGGTCATATATGGATGTGAGAGTTGGACTATAAAGAAAACTGAGCACTGAAGAACTGATGCTTTTGACCTGTGGTGTTGGAGAAGACTCTTGAGATTCCCTTGTATAGCAAGGAGATCCAACCTGTCCATCCTAAATGAAATCAGTCCTGAATATTCATTGGAAGGACTGATGTTGAAGCTGAAACTCTAATACTTTGGCCACCTGATGCGAAGAACTGACTCATTTGAAAAGACCCTGATGGTGGGAAGGATTGAAGGCAGGAGGAGAAGGGGATGACAGAGGATGAGATGGTTGGCTGACATCACTGATGTGATGAACGTGAGTTTGATTAGGTTCCAAGAGTTGGTGATGGACAGGGAAGCCTGGCATGCTTGCCTTCCATGGGGTTGCAAAGAGTCCCCAACTGATACAACTGAGCGACTGAACTGAACTGAGACTATGTAAGAAGAGTGTGACATTTTCCAGTATTTACTTGCAAAAATAAACTAATTTTGTAGTACCTTTCAAAGAAGGAAGATATTGTTAAGATCTGCAATAAACAGAGAAAACTTTCTGAAAAGGCAGAATTTGAAAAGGCTGAATTTGAAAGAAACAGTGAAGAGTTTAGCAATAAAATCTCATTTGCTGAGAGGGAGTGTGGGGAGAGGCTAATGGAGGTGAGTGAGGAGAGTGGATGAGCAGAGAATGCATTGATAATAGCCAGAGCATCCGAGGTTTGTGGAGAACCTTCATAAGCCAACAGAGTTGGTGTCTTTGTGCAGTAAATAGTAGGGAGTTATTGAAGATTCTTGAATATCAAGTGACCCAATGAAAGTGTCCTTTTTACCTGATTGTTGTTTCTGTTGTTTAGTCAATAAGTTGTGACCAACTCTTTTTTCAACCCCATGGAACATGGCTTGCCAGGCTCCTCTGTCCATGGGATTCTCCAGGCAAGAATACTGGAGTGGGTTGCCATTTCCTTCTCCAGGGGATCTTCCTGACCCAGGGATCAAACCCACATCTCTTGCATTTCTTGCATTGACAGGCAGAGATTTTACCACTGAGCCACCAGGGAAGTCTTTTTATCCGATTAAGATGGCAATATTATTTAGGCTGGATTGGAGGGGAGAGACCTGACTTTGGCAATCAGTGAGGAAATTATAGTAGTTCATGTACACAAAGTTAAGCATGTGAATTTAGTGTCTGCTGGAATACAAACGAAAGCTTGATTTTGAGAGGTGACCGATGGACAATAACAGAGAAAGATAAGAAAATAATGCCATCTCTCATTTGGGTTCCTAATTATTTGAAAGTGGATGGTTGTGAAGGGATTATATTTGAAAAGTAGTGTAGTGTATTGCATTTTGGACTTCTTGAGTTTGAGATTATGGCTGGACATCCACATGTGGAAGGTGGCTGTAGTTGGAAATATGAAACTAGAGTACTAGGGGGTTAGTGGAGCAAACCATGGACCTGAGTAAATCCACCAAAAAAATTAAATGCAAACAAAGAAGAGCCAGATACAGAGTCTTGTGGAGCTGCAACATAGTTTTGGATATTGCTGTAAAATAAATTCAAGGTGTGTAAGCTACAAAGTGAGTCGGAAGTCTTATATGGGAATTGAAGCCAGTAGGTACATAAATAACATGTTAAATTGGTCGGCAGTAAAAGGAGAAACTTGTGCTACTTGAAAGAAGGGAAAAAAAGTCACATGAACAATAACATTAATGATAAATATAATAATCCTAGGAAAGATTTTATATAATGTAGCCATCAGATTATACTTGAGGGCATGCAGGAAAATGTAGAAAAAGTTATATAGTGAAAGAGGTTTAAGTACAGGAGAAAATTTTAATCTTTCTCTGAAATATATTAGTTCAGTTCAGTTCAGTTCAGTCATTCAGTCATGTCCGACTCTTTGCAACCCCATGAATCGCAGCACGCCAGGCCTCCCTGTCCATCACCATCTCCCGGAGTTCACTCAGACTCACGTACATCGAGTGCGTGATGCCATCCAGCCATCTCATCCTCGGTCGTCCCCTTCTCCTCCTGCCCCCAATCCCTCCCAGCATCAGAGTCTTTTTCAATGAGTCAACTCTTCGCATGAGGTGGCCAAAGTACTGGAGCTTCAGCTTCAGCATCATTCCTTCCAAAGAAATCCCAGGGCTGATCTCCTTCAGAATGGACTGGTTGGATCTCTTTGCAGTCCAAGGGACTCTCAAGAGTCTTCTCCAACACCACAGTTCAAAAGCATCAATTCTTCGGCACTCAGCCTTCTTCACAGTCCAACTCTCACATCCATACATGACCACTCGAAAAACCATAGCCATGACTAGACGGACCTTAGTCGGCAAAGTAATGTCTCTGCTTTTGAATATACTATCTAGGTTGGTCATAACTTTTCTTCCAAGGAGTAAGCGTCTCTTAATTTCATGGCTGCAGTCACCATCTGCAGTGATTTTGGAGCCCCCCAAAATAAAGTCTGACACTGTTTCTACTGTTTCTCCATCTATTTCCCATGAAGTGATGGGACTGGATGCCATGATCTTCGTTTTCTGAATGTTGGGCTTTGAGCCAACTTTTTCGCTCTCCTTTTCACTTTCATCAAGAGGCTTTTTAGCTCCTCTTCACTTTCTGCCATAAGGGTGGTGTCATCTGCATATCTGAGGTTATTGATATTTCTCCCTTCAATTTTGATTCCAGCTTGTGTTTCTTCAAGAAAATTAGAGATACCAAGGGAATATTTCATGCAAAGATGGTCTTGATAAAGGACAGAAATGGTATGGACCTAACAGAAGCAGAAGATGTTAAGAAGAGGTGGCAAGAATACATGGAAGAACTGTATAAAAAAGATATTCATGACCCGATAATCATGATGATGTGATCACTAATCTAGAGCCAGACATCTTGGAATGTGAAGTCAAGTGGACCTTAGAAAGCATCACTACGAACAAAGCTAGTGGAGGTAATGGAATTCCAGTTGAGCTGTTTCAAATCCTGAAAGATGATGCTGTGAAAGTGCTGCACTCAATATGCCAGCAAATTTGGAAAACTCAGCATTGGTCACAGGACTGGAAAAGGTCAGTTTTCATTCCAATCCTAAATAAAGGCAATGCCAAAGAATGCTCAAACTACTGCACAATTGTACTCATCTCACATGCTAGTAAAGTAATCCTCAAAATTCTCCAAGCCAGGCTACAGCAATAAAACCGTGAACTCCCTGATGTTCAAGCTGGTTTTAGAAAAGACAGAGGAACCAGAGATCAAATTGTCAACATCCAATGGATCATGAAAAAAGCAAGAGAGTTCCAGAAAAACATCTATTTCTGCTTTATTGACTATGCCAAAGCCTTTGACTGTGTGCATCACAATAAACTGTGGAAAATTCTGAAAGAGATGGAATACCAGGCCACCTAACCTTCCTCTTGAGAAATCTGTGTGCAGGTCAGGAAGCAACAGTTAGAACTGGACATGGAACAACAGACTGGTTCCAAATGGGAAAAGGAGTACGTCAAGGCTGTATATTGTCACCCTGCTTATTTAACTTATATGCAGAGTACATCATGAGAAATATATTAGTTAAACTGGCATAAATACATTAATCAAATTGTACAAAATATAGTTACCATAGAAGTTCAGATAAACTTAACTGGATATGGTCTAGTCTCAGAACAGTATGTTCAAGTCAGTGATAAAGAATAAAATGTTCTTCAATATTAGTTAGCATTTAACATCCAAGAGCAAACGAGCTGACAGTTGACAAATATGAACTAACTTCATGCTAAGAAATTTCAGGAGAGTTGAAATCCAGGGTTAATCTTTAAAGACTAGCTGGATGGTTTTATCAATATGGCTGACTGTTTGGACCTTCAATAAATGGCCTGTGTGTCTTTGAAGTTTATAAATCAAAGAGACTTTAATATGAGCTTCTTTGGAATAATTGGAAAACATACTTTTTTTTTTTCATTTTTCTTTTCTCTTGGGTTGTTACTGAGCATTTTCATACTTCTCTCAGAGTAATAAAATTTAATCTAAAGTTCAAGGTAGATGTTTATATTTTATTAAAATCTTTAAGTTTAAGATAATATTTCTTGGAATAGTAATTTACATATGACTGAAAACTTTATAGGGGAAGAATCAGTTACATACTTTTCTTTTTTTTTTTTAGGAGAGAAGGGTAGAAAGCCCTGAAAGTAACAAGTAGAAAATTATTTTTGTTTCTGATTAGGGAAAAGAAGATAAAAATGTATATTTCAAGGCATGATTTAAAAGACCTTCCTCTTGCTTATGCTGAGGAGGACAGAGGGAAGAATGGAGGAGCTAGAGGATTGAAGTTAGAAACAAGGAAAGGATGCTTGGAAATGGGGTCATCCTGCAGGAGACCAGTGCAAAGATCAGAGTGCCTGGATGAAAGTAGAGAAGGGCTGGCAAGGAAGAAAGAGATAGGATGTAGAGAAAGTCTGCAGGAGCCCCCTGAACTGGTCTGACAGTGTTCTTTTCTGCAGAGCTGCCTCTGAAGTCCCAAGGCCTTGTCCTTATCACTACCCCTCTGTAGAGTTAAAGACCCACTGTTTTGAAGCCAGTATCTCTCTCTAGCTGCCAAAGAAACATTTTTTTTTCTTGCAGTAGAAATGTTTCTATTAAACATGGCATCATTTTCTTTCTCTGAAAACCTTTCTAATTATTCTTATTTTATTTTTTATTATTTTACTCTCCAATCCAAAAAGTATGTGCATAAAAGAATGATTTCCCAGAGAAAACTGTAATTTGAAAAGATACATGCACCTCAATGTTCATAGCAGCATTATTTACCACAGCCAAGACATGGGAACAATCTAAATGTCCATCAACGAATGGGTAAGGAACATATGATACATATATACAATGGAATATTACTCAGCCATAAAAAGAATGAAATAATGCCATTTTGTAGCAACATGAATGGATCTAAATACTGTCATAGAGTGAAGTAAGTCGGAAAGACAAATACCCTGTGATATCACTTATCTTTGGAATCTAGCATATGACACAAATGAACCTATGTACGAATCAGAAACAAACTTACAGGTATAGAGAGCAGACTTGTAGGTGCCAAGGGGGAAGGAGGTTGGGGAGGGAAGGATTGGGAATCTGGGGCTAGCAAATGCAAACTCCTATATATAGGATAAATAAACACCAAGGTCCTTTGTATACCACAAGGAGCTATATTCAATATCTTGTGATAAACCATAATGAAAAAGAAATGAAGAAGCATACATGTATGTATAACCAAGTCACTTTGCTATACAGCAGTAATTAACACAGCATTGTAAATCAACTATTCTTCAGTAAAATTAAATAGAATGATTTCATTGATCTCTGTAAATATTCAGAAGAATCTTCATGTTCTGCTGGGAAGATGATCTGGGTAAGACTGTGCCAGATATCTGGGGCATATGTGCTATTCTTCTGGCTCTGGAATATTCTCAAGTGCTTCAAGGATCTGAGATTTACTGCTCAGTGGAGTTTCAATAGGGTCATGAATCAGTAGGGAAAGGCATTTTCTATCATCTGTGGAAATCTGCAGACAACTTTCTTACTTGGCTTTAGTCATCCATTATCCTCACTATGAAGAGTTTGGCTTGCTTTAGGTGAATAGGATATTTTGGAAAAATTAACCAACTGGAGAGGAAGGATAGTGGAATGGTTATGGGCTTGGACTCTGGAGCCAGAATGACTGGATTTATATCCCAGAGCCACTACCAACCAGCTGGGTGACTTTGGCCGAGGGCTGGGTCTTTCTTTGCCTCATTTCCTTATCCATTAAGTAGAAACGATAGTAATGTGATGGTATCTATCTCATAAAGTGATATGTGATGATATACTAAAACAATAATAGTAATAATGCCTATAGGTTGTTTTACTGTTTAAACGAGTTGGTATATGCAAAGGATTTAGAATAGGATGTACCCGGCACATATGAAGTATTTTGTGATTTAGTTGTTGTTGTTGTTATTAATTAAAAAAAATATTGGGAGTATAGTTGATTTACAATGTTGTATTAGTTTCTGCTGTATAGCCAAGTGAATCAGTTATACATATACATATATATCCACTCTTTTTTAGATTATTTTCCCATATAGGTCACTGCAGAGTGTTGAGAAGAGTTCCCTGTGCTATTCAATAGGTCCTTATTAGTCATCCATTATACAGCAGTATGTTTATGTCATTCACAGTCTTTCAATTTATGTTGTAATTATAGTATTAAACAATGAATTCAGTGTCAGAGACATCCTGTGTATAACATGTAGGTTATGGTTTGAGGTCAAAATTGTCTTATAAAGCATCTTCTCCCTAATATTTCATTTGTTTTTTATAGAAGCAAAATCATGCTTTCCTATGGAAAAATGACAATAATGTTGTTTACCTACTATCTGGGTATTATGTGCCCTATTTTTGTTCTAGTGCCAAAATAAAATGAAAATCTTTGACTAACTGTTTCAATTATAGTTCAGTTGACTTAGTTCAGTGTGTTGTTGGCTGCAAGGTTTTCTTTTTTTAATGATGTTGTGACGAGTCACTTGCTAATTTTTGTTTTTTTGGAAGAAGAAGAATTTCCATATTAGAATGAGAACACAAAACTTGTTGGCTGATAAGGAACTCAGAATTATAAAAAACATCAATGATAGAAAAACCTGAAAGGAATTGTTTATAGTCTGAGTGGGTAACCTATCCCTTCTCCAGGGGATCTTCCCAATCCAGGAATCAAGATCCAGGAAATGAAACAGGGTCTTCTGCATTGCAGGCAAATTCTTTGCCAGCTGAGCTACCAGGGCAGCCCAAGAAAATTCCAAGGATTGCCAATTTGCCTGAAAAGGACCTTGAAGTTTGGATTTCTTTTTCATTATTCATAGTATATTTCTAGGGGTAGAAATTCATAGATGCATTGTTCATTTATTTAATTTACTATAAAACTTGTATTGAGTCTCCTTCAGGTAAGGCAAGCCACTGCATTAGGTGCTAGAAGTGCAAGATAAATGAGACATAAATCTAGTCCTTTAGCCATTTTGTGTTAGGGATAAGAAGACATATGGATAACCATAATATATAACATAATTTCCTAAATGGCCTATCAAAAAGATAAGAGAAATGCCATAAAGATTTAAGCAGCAAAGTTAACTTGATGAGTTAGCAAAATTTTCATGAATTAAATGATATTTGAGCTAGATATTGAAGAACAGGTAAAATTTTGACAGTAAGAGAATTGGCAATGGGGAGTTTTGGCTAAGAGAATAGTATGAGTAAATATGGAGAGATGGGAAAGAGTGCAAGATATTTTTAGAGAGAAAAGAGTTTGGTGAACAAGGCATAGGGTGTGGATCTTCCTGACCCAGGAAGAACCAGTGTCTCCTGCATTCCCTGAGCTATCAGGGAAGCATAGGGTACAAACTTTCCACAATAAACACATATTATGTGCCGTGGGCCTGCTATAAGCCCTGGAGATATAGAACTGAACAAGCAGACTAGGTGTTCAAATTCACTAGAGCATGTGTATTGGTGGGTGGAGATACATAAGTGAAGAAATAAAATCATCTAGTAGTGAAAGATGTTATAAAACAAAAGTAAATGACAAGTGACAGGACTTGGAGAAGTTACTTTAGAGTGGGTGTGACACAGAAGACTTCTTTGAAGAGGTAAAATTTGATGTGAGACCGAATAATGAGAAGGATCCAGGTTTTTGAAGGCCCAGGAAAGGGAACTGCCAAGGCTAGAGATAAAACAAGCTTGTTTGATGAACAAAAATGCCAGTGTGGCTGGAGAGTCATGACCAGTGGGGACAATGATATGAGATGCGGTCAGAGAGACAGAGAAACTCTCATAGGATCTTAAAGATTATGGAAGCTAGTTTTAGTTTTATTCCAAATGCAATGGGGCACCAAAGAGATCAATTGGACTTCAAGGAGATCAAACCAGTCAATCCGAAAGGAAGTTAGTCCTGAATATTCATTGGAAGGATTGATACTGAAGCTGAAACTCCAATACTTTGGCCACTTGATGTGAAGAACTGACTCATTGGAAAAGACCCTGATGCTGGGAAAGATTGAAGGCAGGAGGAGAAGGGGATGACAGAAGATGAGATGGTTGAATGGCATCACTGACTCGATGGACATGAGTTTGAACAAGCTCTGGGAGTTGGTGATGGATGGGGAAGCCTGGTGTGCTGCCATCCATGGGGTTGCAGAGTCAGACATAACTGAGTGACTGAACTGAACTGAATGGGACACCACTGGATAATTTCATGTTGAGGAATGATGTTGTCTGAATTATATTTTAGAAACAACTAAGGCTGCTGTGTAAAGAGTGGAGTATGGAGGGACAAGACAGAAATTAGGGAGATCTCTTAGAGTTTATTGCAGTCAACAGGCAGCAGATGATGCTGCCTAAAACTAGAGTAGTAGCACAGAGATGAGAGCTCATTCTGGAAAGACAGGGAGTCACAGTGTGAAAGCCTTCAACATTCCCCCAGTCTGAAGATTTGGAGTTGATTCTGGAGGCAGAAAGGAGAATAAAATTATGTACACATTGAGATTTTTTTGAGTGTCTACACTTTGGTTTATTTTTCCTGTTGAAGATGCATTAAAAAAACAGTAATTGATTACTACATCATATAATAACTACTTCTGTGGTAGTGATTCGACAAGTCTTAAAAACGTTGTCCACTTTATAACTGTCATAGAATCAGATTTCCTTTTCTCTTGGGAACATGTTCAGGAAGACAGAATAGAGACACAGCTTTGTTTTCATTTTTGTTTTTAATCCTGATGAGTTCATATTATACTATGAAAAGTGATCGGTAGTAACAGAGTTTTGCTGATCTCATAGATGTGCTAGTCTGAGGAATCTGCAAGTTCTAAGGCAGCAACTCAGATGTTTAAAAGACTGGACAGGAAATGTAACTGACCTAAGTAGGGAGCTGTGTGGAATGGGAGAAACTAAAAAGCTTGCTTCATCTAAAATCGATCAATGATTCCTCAGTTGTGGCAATGTGGTTATTATAATTTTTAAGGGAACAATCTGGAAAGTCCCTGATTTTTCAAAGATGACAACTAATTAAAAGAAATTAGCACATTGTGCAGGCAAAAGCAAAATGTGTTTGTGGACTTGTTTTGGCCTAGGTCATGACTTTGCAAGCTCTGAAATGAAGTCTTTTTCTACCTACCCATAGAAAGGCTCTACTGCTTCTATGAGGGAGCAAGAAACAAAGCTCAGTGCTTTGAAAACTTGGACCCAGTGGGAAAGGAGCAGAGGCAGAAAAGCCTGTGAGAGTTGTGGGAGAGGCTGAGCAGGAAGAGGAGGCTGAATGAAAGAAGAATATACAGTGAGGTGGATGGTGCGGTCTGATAAAGACAGGCTGGAAGAAGCAAAGAAGCATTCGGAATACGACCATCTGGACCCCAGGAGTGTTTGTGGTCACCTGATAATAGAAGTGTTTTCTTTCTGGTAACAGACTATGCCTTCATGTCCTTCCAGACACTGCAGGTCCATTTAAGGGATTATATAACCTTTAAGTGATTTTGGTCCTTAGAATCTGTGGCTTCATTTTGGGAAATTATAGATACAAGCTTATTTTCGACTCTTAAAAAAATTAGTTTCCTAGTTAAAATCTCTTCTTTGGTTAAACCAGAATTTACAACTGGCCTTCTTACCCATGTGGTTGAGTCACTCCAATTCTTAGCGATTTTTCCCATCCACTGAGTATACAACCATGATTATAGATAATATTTAGAAATCAGTCAGTCAGGTATTCTTTTGCAGCCTCTTAGCATTGTTGTAATATTTGGCAACAATGAGTTAATATTTTTTCCTATGTATTTATCTTCCTGAAGACTGAGTAATTTTGAAGGTTGAAGATCCTAGCTTATTCTTTTAGTGTTCATCAGAGGGTTTAACATCATGCCTTTAATACCCTGTAGGTATGCTCCCCCTAAAAATGTGTCCTCTTTGCAAGATAACAGACTCCTGAGTTGAGGAGAAAAGAAAAGACAGCCAACTATATTGTCTATGTGAGATTTAAAAAAAATTTTATTCCCCCTCGCCCTCGCACTGTATTGAGATTGATTTTTTTAAAAATGTAATTGACAGCTATTTTGTTGTTGCTTCTCTTCCTCATTTTCCTGATGGTTGGATAACATCACCAACTCAAGGGACATGAACTTGGGCAAACTCTGGGAGATGGTCACAAAGAGTTGGACACAATTTAGCCATTGAACCACAACAACAAATTTTGTCATTGTACAGGCATTGCTTCTGTGTTATGGAGCCAAAGAAAACCTCTGTCCAAAGCTGAAGATGGTAACAGTTTATAAATCTGAAATTTACCCAAACCATTTAATTAGCAAGCACTTAATAAGCATTCTTTCCAATCCCTAATCTTTAGAATTGTAACTGCTTTGTGACTTAGTGTCTACCATGGTTACAGCTTCACCATTTGGATCAGGGATCATAAGAGAAAGGCATAGCCAAGGAAATCTGTAGTTGCAGAACTCATTAGAGAAAAGATATTGTCTTTCTTTACTGCTCTATGGTGCTGTAGGAACTGCCTGCAGCCTGGTTAAAGAAGCAATAAAAAACCCTAGTGAATATCAGAAACTAAATATCTATATGATATTGAGAACAATGCCAGAAAAAATTCTTTAAAAATTAGAGGCAATACATCAGGTACTACTTTGTTGAAGGGTTTTGTTTGTTTGTTCTAAATCATTTACTTCAGAATATCAAATATTCCTTGGGAGGCAATGGAGAAAGCAAGCTTCTAGAAGACCGGATGAGTAATGGTACAGAGTAGCAGAGTGCTGTGAACCTGTAAGGATTGTGGTTTGACCCGAATGGCAGGAGGAGAAGATTTGTGCCTGAGCATGCTGGTGACAAAAGGTGGAGTAATGTGGAAGTCTTCTGCTTCTGTTAGGTCCACACCATTTCTGTCCTTTATTGCACACATCTTTGCATGAAATGTTCCCTTGGTATCTCTAATTTTCCTGAAGAGATTTTTAGTCTTTCACATTCTATTGTTTTCCTCTATTTCTTTGCACTGAACACTGAGGAAAACTTTCTTATCTCTCCTTGCTATTCTTTGGAACTCTGCATTCTCCTTTGCCTTTAGCTTCTCTTCTTTTCTCAGCTACCTGTAAGGCCTCCTCAGACAGACATCTTTCTTTTTTGCATTTCTTTTTCTTCGAGATGGTCTTGATCCCTGTCTCCTGTACAATGTCATGAACCTCTGTGCATAGTTCTTCAGGCACTCTGTCTATCATATCTAATCCCTTGAATCTATTTCTCACTTCCACTGTATAATCATAAGGGATTTGATTTAGGTCATACCCGAATGGTCTAGTGGTTTTCTCTACTTTCTTCAATTAAGTCTGAATTTGTCAATAAGGTGTTCATGATCTGAGCCACAGTCAGCTCCTGGTCTTGTTTTTGCTGACTGTATAGAGCTTCTCCATATTTGGCTGCAAAGAATATAATCAATGTGCTTTTGGTGTTGACCATCTGGTGATGTCCATGTGTAGAGTCTTCTCTTGTGTTGTTGGAAGAGGATGTTTACTATGAGCAGTACGTTCTTTTGGAAAAACTCTATTAGCCATTGCCCTGCTTCATTCTGTACTCCAAGGCCAAATTTGTCTGTTACTCCAGGTGTTTCTTTACTTCCTACTTTTGCATTTCAGAAGATATTAAGCAGAAGATAGTAAGCAGAGGTGGCAAGATTACACAGAAGAATTATACAAAAAGATCTTCATGATCCAGATAATCATGATGATGTGATCACTCACGTAGAGTCAGACATTCTGGAATGTGAAGTCAAGTGGGCCTTAGGAAGCATCACTATGAACGAAGCTAGTGGAGGTGATAGAATTCCAGTTGATCTATTTCAAACACATCTTTCAAAAAAGATGATGCTGTGACAGTGCTGCACTCAATATGTCAGCAAATTTGGAAAACTCAGCAGTGGCCACAGGGCTGGAAAAGGTCAGTTTTCATTCCAATCCTAAAGAAAGGCAATGCCAAAAATGATTAAATCACCACACAATTGCACTCATTTCACATACTAGCAAAGTAATGCTCAAAATTATCCAAGCCAGGCTTCAAGAGTTTGTGAACCATGAGCTTCAGATGTTCAATCTGGTTTTAGAAAAGGCAGAGGAACCAGAGATCAAATTGCCAACATCCGTTGGATCATCAAAAAAGCAATAGAGTTCTAGAAAAACATCTATTTCTGCTTTATTGACTATGCCAAAGCCTTTGACTGTGTGGATCACAATAAACTGTGGAAAATTCTGAAAAAGATAGGAATACAAGACCACCTGACCTGCCTCTTGAGAAACCTATATGCAGGTCAGGAAGCAACAGTTAAAACTGGACATGGAACAACAGACTGGTTCCAAATAGGAAAAGGAGTACGTCAAGGCTGTATATTGTCACCCTGCTTATTTAACTTCTATGCAGAGTACATCATGAGAAATGCTGGGCTGGATGAAGCACAAGCTGGAATCAAGATTGCTGGGAGAAATATCAATAACCTCAGATATGCAGATGACACCTCCCTTATGGCAGAAAGCGAAGAGGAACTAAAGAGCCTCTTGATGAAGGTGAAAGAGGAGTGTGAAAAAGTAATCTTTAAACTCAACATTCAGAAAACAAAGATCATGGCGTCTGGCCCCACCACTTCATGGCAAATAGATGGGGAAACAATGGAAACAGTGGCAGGCTTTATTTTGGGGGAGGCTCCAAAATCACTGCAGAGGGTGACTGCAGCCATGAAATTAAAAGACACTTGCTCCTTGGAAGAAAAGCTATGACAAACCTAGACAGCTTATTAAAAAGCAGAGACATTACTTTGCCAACAAAGGTCCGTCTAGTCAAGGCTTTGGTTTTTCCAGTAGTCATGTATGGGTCTGAGAGTTGGACTATACAGAAACCTGAGCACCAAAGAATTGATGCTTTTGAACTGTGATGTTGGAGAAAACTCTTGAGGGTCCCTTGGACCTCAAGGAAATCCAACCTGTCCATCCTAAAGGAAATCAGTCCTGAATATTCATTGGCAGGAATGATCAGTTCAGTTCAGTTCAGTCACTCAGTCGTGTCCGACTCTTTGCGACCCCATGAATCACAGCACACCAGGCCTCCCTGTCCATTACCATCTCCCGGAGTTCACTCAGACTCACATCCATCGAGTCCATGGTGCCATCCAGCCATCTCATCCTCGGTCGTCCCCTTCTCCTTCTGCCCCCAATCCCTCCTAGCATCAGAGTCTTTTCCAATGAGTCAACTCTTCGCATGAGGTGGCCAAAAAACTCCAATACTTTGGTCACCTGATGCGAAGAGATGACTCATTTGAAAAGACTTAAAGCTGGGAAAGACTGAGGGCAGGAGGAGAAGGGGATGCAGAGGATGAGACTGTTGGATGGCATCACCGACTTAATGGATATGAGTTTGAGTAAACTACACAAGTTGGTGATGGACAGGGAAGCCTGGCATGCTGCAGTTCATGGGATTGCAAAGAGTCGGACACAACTGAGCTACTGAACTGAACTGAACTGAACTGAATGTGGTAGTCACAAGTGAAATGGAACTATATCCTCTTCTTTAGAGTATACTAGTGTGTCTGCTTCCTGGATAGATGAAAACTTCTAAATAAAGCCATGTTTTAATTTTTTTTTTCATATCAAGACCATAAATGCTTAATATTCTAGCAACTTTTTGTAACCTCAATGAACCCCATTATAAATGTTGAATCTGGTAAGTGTGGGACTCAGTTGTGTATGTGGTCCATGGTAAAGAATCTGCGTGCAATGCAAGAGATGCTGGTTCAATCCCTGGGTCAGGAGGATCCCCTGGAGAAGGAAATGGCAACCCATTCCAGTATTCTTGCCTGGGGAATCCTATGGAGAGAGGAGCCTGGTGGGCTACTGTCAATGGGGAAAGCAAAGAGTCGGACACAACTGAGTGACTAACAAACACAGCAGCTGTGTATGGTTTTGAGAAAGTTTGGGTCTGGTTCTGTATATAATGAGGAGTCTTTGAAAATTTTGAGAAAGGAAGTCATACAATCAAAGCCATGCTTCCTGAAGATAACACAGGCAATGGTATGAAAGAGAACAAATGCGAGAGAGGAAAATCCAAGGCAAGGAGAACCATCAGAAGTTGTCAGAAAATCTAGGTGAGGGGGCCAGAGCCTGAACCAAAGGATAGAGGCTGTGAAAGTAGAACAGAGAAATAAACTTAGATTCAGCACCATTTTAATGTAGAGAATGCAGAAAATGGAAGCAAGGGCCTGGAGTTAGTTACCTGCCAAACACAGGTTACTTAAAAACTTTTAAAGTATGTGATTCAGTAGGCTGCCTCAGTTCTGTTTCTCTCCTGTTGATGAAGTCTAGCATGAAATGTTATCCTTCAGAAACAAAAGCTGGATTAAGCCAACAGCTTGATATTACCCCCAAATTATTGTAGCTGATGAAAACTTTTGAGGAGCCTTGAATGCAGGAGCCATTCATATAAAAGATGAGGGACTCCAAAGACAGGCTTAGGGGTTAGTGAATGCAGTTACTCCTGCCAAGATTGTCAGGTAAGGAATAAACATGTCCGCTATGCCTCAGAGATTTTGCTTAATGATTTGAAGGTGTCTTCAATATGACAGGTTTATGCAGCTAGATTCAGTTGTTTCTTCAGAGCGTTTGCCTTGTTGAAGACTGGTAATAATGAGGAATATGCTGTCTGGTTTGAAACATCCTATTTTTTTATTTGAAAAGTCTGTATGGAATCAATAAAGTATTCTTCACAATAAATTATTTTTTCTAGTAAAGAAATACTTTGGCTATAGTCTTCAACCGAAAGAAAACATTCATAGCAAATGTATGCCATAATCTTGTCAAATTGAGATTGGTTTCCGAAACAATCAATATAAAGAAACCTGTGTCTTTACCAAGGATTTCATGTTTGTTCATGAAATAACAAAATTTCAAAAAAGTACCTTCTGACAGCCTTTGAAGGTTGTGTAAAATATTCAGTACCCACAGGTGAGCTCCTAGTTAAAGGAATTGCCATACATGTCAACAGCCAAGACATCAAAACAATGCCAGTTACCTATGGAGAGTGAGAATCCAATGATGCCAAAAAAAGGAAGTATGCAATCTACTACTGACAAGGTGGTTTTGAAGAAAAGGATGGATGTATGAGAAGCAATATGGAAGACTTCTAAAATGTATGCTTTAGCAAAGTAGCAGGCATTGTCTAGCAGACAGAGAACAGTATCTATTTCTGAGTCTTTGATGTCTGCAAACTGAAATAAGGATGAGGCTACTCTTGGGCTGAATATTGGGTAGACTGTGGAGGAGGAATTGGCATAAAACTGGTGAAAATCAATATTCATTAGATAAAAGATGTTTTATTATCAGATAAGCAACAAGAATTAATTCATTTCAAATGATGTTTATTGAACACTTGCTTTGTAAAATATTAAAATAATACAAAAATGTAAAAGAACAAATGTACTTTCCAAGAGTCACCAGTAATAACTAAATCATTATTGATTAGAGGTGGGCTTATCCTTTGGTAAAATTGGGATGGGGTAGCTTTTAATGTCCTTTGTTTCATGCTTTGCTCCTCTTCTTCTTTCTCCTCTTTCAGTTCCTTCCTTTTCTTCTGCGTCTGCTCCTGTCTGCTTTTCTAGATGCTTCCTGTTCTAGAGGAATGTAAGAAAAAAGCTAATTCACCCTGTGGCAGTGGTTCTCAACCACAGCTCATGTGAATTATCATGAGGGTGGGTGGGAGAATGCTCCCGGAGATTTTGACTTCATTTTTCTTGGATAGGACCTGGGCATTTACAACTTTGATTCAAAAATTTTAAGTTGCCATCTAAAATGTTTCAACAAAAGTTTAACTAGCTTCAATAATGTACTTTTCTACATACTAAAAATGCTGATATTTTAAAGCAAATAAATAATTACATGAGTCCATCGAAGGGGATTTGATACCTGTCTACCATTATCCAATTAAGGAATATATGAATAAACCCTTATTTAGTCCTTGGACATTTCACATTATTTCTTTTCCTCCTTGAACTCCTACTTTCATTTGATTTCTCTGACAGAATTTTAGATTTATTGATCATTTCATCACATTTCTCTGCAACAAGAACATGTTTACCAATTGGAATTTATCATTAAAAGGTTTTCCATAAAGCTCCAAGTTAATATTACTCTCCAAGCTGCATTATCATTAAAAGTACTATTAGCATGAACTTGACACATTTTGATAATTATTAAACTTAATAGGTGTAATTTTATTGGAAATGAAATTTTAATGAGATAATGGGGCTTTAAAAATAAATTAGTTTACTGTTCTTTAATGTATAATTCCTAGTGGTAAAATAAAACAGGGTTCAGCATCAATAACACCCCATTTTTCATTTGTAATAGGTGCATAAGCTGACAAACTTTGTTCACATAAATAGACTAGCTTTGTTAGGGGAAGCACACTGATTGAAACCACCCACCCTGGCCAGGCACCAAGTAACCATTTGCATGAGTTGTTTTATGACAGGAGATCCTGATAAGGAATATGGAACTAATAAACCACCACCAACCGGAAGGGTTCGGAAAAGGTCCAAAGGAGACACCTCGCGTCTGTCCACTTTCTAGAATCCCTCTCGCTAGCATCCATCTTGGCTGAGCGATGTGTGCGCCACCAGGAAAGACTCTGAATTAAAATGATTGGCCAAGGACCACCTGGAAACTAATCCCATCACCATAATGCGGCAGAGCTGTTCTCTTGGGTTCCCTTACCCTACTGCTCTCCACCTGGGTGCGTTTCCCAATAAAATCTCTTGCTTTGTCAGCACATGTCTCCTCAGAAGAGTCTGCTCTTGGGGCCCTGTTGGGGGGCTTCCCCCTTCCTACAACAACATTATTAGCACAATTTCACTTAATTTTTTAAAAAGCTTCTTCTGAATTGTGTGTAAAAATATATAGTGATTTCTCCTTAAAAGCATTGACAAATATCAGTGGGAAACTGGGTTTGCTTCTTTCAGTTTTGTTCAGTTCAGTCGCTCAGTCGTGTCCGAGTCTGCGACCCCATGAATCGCAGCACGCCAGGCCTCCCTGTCCATCACCATCTCCTGGAGTTCACTCAGACTCACGCCCATCGAGTCCGTGATGCCATCCAGCCATCTCATCCTCTGTCATCCCCTTCTCCTCCTGCCCCCAATCCCTCCCAGCATCAGAGTTTTTTCCAATGAGTCAACTCTTCGCATGAGGTGGCCAAAGTACTGGAGTTTCAGCTTTAGCATCATTCCTTCCAAAGAAATCCCAGGGCTGATCTCCTTCAGACATTACTTTTCCAACAAAGGTCCGTCTAGTCAAGGCTATGGTTTTTCCAGTGGTCATGTAGGGATGTGAGAGTTGGACTGTGAAGAAAGCTGAGCACCGAAGAATTGATGCTTTTGAAGTGTGGTGTTGAAGACTCTTGAGAGTCCCTTGGACTGCAAGGAGATCCAACCAGTCCGTTCTGAAGGAGATCAGTTTTGTTAGAAACAGAAAAACTCCCTGAGTATTTTTTTCTGAAAGAATTTATCTGTTCATCAAACCACTCACTTCTTCAACTCCAACACCAAATGGATCCTCTATTAGATATCCCCCAAGTGCCAACCCAGGAAATGTACCACTGTAATATTTGTATGTTTTTAATTAATTAATTTTAAAGTGGTTGGAGAACTATTACTAAAAGAGAAGTGAAAACTCAGAACTAGGTTAACATCTTTAATTTTTATTTTTGGCTGCTGGGTCTTCATTGCTGTGCGTGGGCTTTCTCTAGTTGCAGTGAGAGGGGACTACTCTTTGTTGCTATGCATTGCAGTGGCGTCTTTTGTTGTGGAGTATGGGCTTTAGGCATGCAGGCTCCAGAGCAAAGGCTCAGCGGTTGTGATGCACAGACTTAGTTGCCTGGAGGCATGTGGAATCTTTGAGGACCAGGGATCTCCTGCAGTGGCAGGCAGATTGTTTACCACTGGATCACCAGGGGGGCTTAACATCTTAACTGCACTTGATCTTGAGCAAGTGAATTGGTTTTTAGGAAAGAGAAGAAATGAAAATTGGAGATCTTAGAGAGTCTTTTCTCCTTCCCAGGTTATGTATATTTAATATGATAGTCCTCTCATGAGTATATTTACATAATAAGATACTTAAGGAAAATGTGGTTAATTTGAAGCCATTAATTCTTGGAGGTAATAAAGAAGTTGTGGATTGGAATGTCTTTTCATCAGAATCTCTCAGATCCTCTGACACTGCAACCACAAATTCTACCTATTTCTTTTTGACTATACTTGGTTGGTATTTTAAAAAATTTTCATGAGTTCAAATGAAGTAGATTCACTACATCAAAGATGTAAACTATCAGTGCTATTTAATATAAATATAGTGAAAACTACATGTAATTTTAAATGATCTAGTAGATGCACATAAAAGGAGAAAGTTGAAATTAACTAATAATTTATTTAGCTCAGTATATCACAGTGCTATCATTTTAACCCACTCCAGTACTGTTGCCTGGAAAATCCCATGGACAGAGGAGCCTGGTGGGCTAAAGTCCATGGGGTCGCAAAGAGTCGGACACGACTGAGCACACTTCCATCATTTTATCATGCTACTGATATGAAAATTGTTAATGGTATATTTTACATTTTTATTTTTATACTAAGTCTTTGAAACCCAATATCTGTTTCATACTTATGGCACATTTCAATTAGCCCTATTCACATGTCATGTGCTCAATATCTACATGTTCCTTGTAGATACCATGTGGGCAGCATGGCTATAGATAGTTGGAAAGTAATCTCTGTACATTCTCTAATACTGTTTTGGGGATGTAAAGCCAGTTCTTCAAAAGTAGGAAGAAATGCAAACCCACTAATTTGCATTTTGCTAAATGACATTCTTTACCGCACATCACACTCCCTATGAAATCTGGCACTTTACTGAAGTCCTAATTAACTACAATTTTTGCAGTGTGTATCACTTCTTGGCAAATGTGCATGGTATAGTACTTGTCACACTCCTGAATTACATTTGAAGTAGAATAATCAAGTCTATTTTTCATTAGAAAACTGATTTCCTCCAGTTTTTCTCTATTGTATTGTTTCCCTCTAAACTGCAAAAATCAATAATTTTAGATGCTTCTCAAGCAATAGGCTCAGTCTGAGTTGAGATCTACATCTATGGGGGTTGGGTCCCCTTTGCTCCTATTTTTCTTCCTCTCTCTTTATTATTATTATTTTTTTTCTATTTTCATTCATCACCTCTGCTCTCCTCTATTCCCTTTCTGCCATCAGAAGCTCAATTTTAACACAGGCCCCCACATGCCCAATTCCACTGGACAAGTAATGATCTGTTTTCTGGGGCATGCCAGTGACCTTAGCATGAACCAGAATCATTTGAAGAGCTTGTTACAACCCAGAATTCTGAATCCTAACTCTGGAGCTTGATTCAGTAGGTCTGGGATGGGGCCTGAGAATCTGTATTTTTAACAAGAAAGATCCCATGTGATGTTGCTGCTGCTGTTCTGAGGGTCACACTTTAAGAAGCACTGTGGGGTGTATGCATGTGATTCATTTTGGTCAATAACTGTAAGGAATACTGGGAAAGTTTGTCCTTCCTGATGAGAAATCATCCAGGCAAAAAAAGCATTTTTTTTTTTTCTCCACCCACCCCTTCTCCTTGCTTCCTTCATTGGATGTGGTCGTGTAAAGTCAAAGTTGTTGGAGCTGTTGCAGCCATCCTTTAACAATGAAAGGGAACCAAGAAAATTTTAGAGATGCCTTCTACATTCTGACGTTATGAAGCTCCTGAAAGAACTAATTCCATGATCTTGTGTGTAAAATAATCCTAAAAGTCTTTATTTTCAGGCCACAATCTGTCTTGATTTCTGTCGTTTGCAGCCGAAGCATTCACCACAGATACAGTGATGACTTCTTTCAAACCAAAACCATGCCATCAGCTGCATACTAACGAAATGGTATGGCATGGAGTGGTAACATAGATTCAAAATGATGTCATCAAAGAATTGTGGTACTTTTTCTTTTTTTTTTTTTTGGTAAACATGTCTCTTGTGGTTATGGTACCTCAGAGCTGGAGTTAGAGGAAGCTTTGTGGTCTGTTTCTATATGTAAGTTGGATCTCAACAAGCTGAAATGCAGTAGTTAGAGTGTTGTTTCATGGCTCAAGTATGGGAGATAGCCTAATCAAATTAGCTAAGAAGAGTAAAGAGAGTGTATGATGTCTAGGACTTTCTGGTGTGAGGGGAAGATGACTAATTCTGGGTAATTTCAGAGAAAAGAACTGGTACAAATGGGTCGAATTTATAAAAAGACATTTTAGCTCTCTATAAGGAGACAAATTTTCCAACACCTGGAGCATGTGTATAAAGAGACCTTTACTGTGAAGTGATGAGGTCTTTGTTACTTAACTGTTCTTTTAGAGGTTGAGAAACCACTTGCAGTCCTGTGGTTTACCTTTCAGCAAAAGCATCACAACAAGCTGAAAATTTCCCATAACATGCATTAGGTTTAATCATACAAAACTGCTGCTATTCAATAATTTTTGAATTATAAAAAGTGTCAATTTCATATGATTCTATCTGCTGGAAATAGAGTGATGTCATGGGGTAGAATGTGAAGTCTATTTGAGGTCACTGATTGGAATGGCAACTTTAAGCCACTGACCTTCATCTTCACGTAGGCAGTTTGGTTTGTGTAAACCACTAAGTTGTATTCAGTTTCTGAAATCTACTAAGAACATTTGATAAAAAGAGTTACTGACCTAACCAAGAATGACTCTTGCTCTAAGTAGCCCAAAGGGTTTTTTGTTTTTTATAGGACAATGGCAGAAAGTGAAGAGGAACTAAAAAGCCTCTTGATGAAAGTGAAAGTGGAGAGTGAAAAAGTTGGCTTAAAGCTCAACATTCAGAAAATGAAGATCATGGCATCTGGTCCCATCACTTCATGGGAGATAGATGGGGAAACAGTGTCAGACTTTATTTTTTGGGGCTCCAAAATCACTGCAAATGGTGATTGCAGCTATGAAATTAAGAGACGCTTACTCTTTGGAAGAAAAGTTATGACCAACCTACATAGCATGTTCAAAAGCAGAGACATTACTTTGCCAACCAAGTTCCGTCTAGTCAAGGCTATGGTTTTTCCTGTGGTCATGTATGGATGTGAGAGTTGGACTGTGAAGAAGGCTGAGCGCTGAAGAATTGATGCTTTTGAGCTGTGGTGTTGGAGAAGACTCTTGAGAGTCCCTTGGACTGCAAGGAGATCCAACCAATCCATTCTGAAGGAGACCAGCCCCGGGATTTCTTTGGAAGGAATGATGCTGAAGCTGAAGCTCCAGTACTTTGGCCACCTCATGTGAAGAGTTGACTCATTGGAAAAGACTCTGATGCTGGGAGGGATTGGGGGCAAGAGGAAAAGGGGACGACAGAGGATGAGATGGCTGGATGGCATCATGGACTCGATGGATGTGAGTCTGAGTGAACTCTGGGAGTTGGTGATGGACAGGGAGGCCTGGCGTGCTGTGATTCATGGGGTCGCAAAGAGTCAGACACGACTGAGAGACTGAACTGAACTGAACTGAAGGAAGGTGGTACCAGCTTAGAAGCAGGGTTTTATCTCCAGAATATCCCAGGCTTTTACAAGAAGTCACTTCATTTTGAATGTATGTCACTTCATTGGGAAATTAACTTCATAAATTTGCAATCTGAGAAGTAGCAGCTTTTTAATGAGCTCTGTATTTACTTTTTTAAGTATCTAAAAGATCTGAATTAAAGTATTTTGGAATATTATTCTGTTTTATTCATAATGCTAAGATTTTGTACATTGTCATTATTGCATAACGTTCTTGATCTCTGACTTTATGGATTTTAAAGTGGAAATATTTTCAGGTTCTTAAACTGTTACCTTGATATTTTTAGTTGTCTTTAGTTGCCTTTTTAGGCTCTCCTGATACAGACACCAACCACTCTGTTTCCTTTTCTTTCACTCTTGCTGGAGCTACTCCTACTCCCTCCTCAGATCTCAGAAGAGAAGTGTTTCATGACTTCTCCTGAACTAGCTTAGGCATACCTGCAATGATCTCTCAGAACAATATGTACTTCCCACGTCATAGTACTTTCCTACAATCTGTTATATATTTTTAATTTTAGAAATAGTCCAGTAACCCTTTTTCTGTGTTAGATGTTATTCTAAGTAATACTAACTTATTTGATCTTCACAACAAAACTTTGCGGTAGAACTATTACTGTCTCCCAACTTATGGATGAGACAAATGAGGCACAGTGAGGTTAAGTAACTTGCCCAAGGTCATAGCTCATCAGTGATGGAGCAGGATTTGAACCAGATGACCTGGCTCCTGTATCCATCCTCTTTACCACCGTACTGTGCTGCTTCTCGTTTTATAATGGTTCTTTGTTTGATGGTAATATCATAACACCCCCCTCAACCTCGCAGCTCCTGTCTTGTTAACTGTTGTATGACCCCGCAAATGGCAAGTTCTTCAGAAAGACAGTGACAATGCTTCTTTATTTTCTATGGAATTCTAGTACCTTCCAAAACAAGCGATTAACACATAATTAATATTCAGTGCATTTTTATTGAATAAATGGACACATATATGTTCTCTGTAAATGAAATAACAACAACATCTCAAGTACAGTCTAAATGTGATCCAGGTATACTTGAGGAAAAGGGACCTTTTCCTGTTAAGTGGTATTTTGAAAATTTCAAATGTCTAAAAATGATTAAAGCTAAAGGGGATTTCAAGGCTGGTATCAGGCAGTTCAATTTGAAGCAAAGCTGTTGCTATTCAAAACTTCTCCACTCCCAGTCACAGGAAGAGGCAGACAGTTATGAAAGTCTGCAGGCTGGAAGGAAATTCTAATTCCTTGGAATGCCTTGAAGAAGGAGGTAAAGCTGTGGACTCTGACTACTTTACTGTAAGACCTGATAACCCTGAAAAAAATAGAAAAAACACATAGAAGAGGTCACGAGCCTGATTAGAGGGCCAAGTTGGAGCTGTGTTATCACAAGTCCTCGAGAAATCAGCAGGGCCAGAAATAAGGCAGGCTGCAGGCAATTACAGATTGTCATTAAAGTTAAAAATATGACCCACAGCACTGTTGCTGTATTGCTTTAGGCTACTAAACCTCCACGCTGTCAGTTGTGACATGAGGCATGGGAAAGGACAGTCAAAATTCTATGTTGTTTCTAAATTTTGTTACAAAAGTAAAAATCTGTACATTTTTGTGCAATTAAAATGGTAAGCACAGACTGATTTTTATGACATAAAGAGTAGAAAGGTGAAGAAGAGATGTTCAATATACTTAAAGAAGAGCATTCGAATAACTACTTCCTAACTGCTTAGGTTACATGGTAATATAATCAGTAACAAGGATGACTGTCCCACTGGTCCTCTTTAACAGTTTTCAAACTCAAGAATTGCAGACAGTAGACAATATAGGTATTATGCTGATGAGTTAAACAAAATGCCTGAGGATTATGGCCAAGTAAATAATATTTCAAGTAGGTGTTTAACATGCTGAAAAAATTCACAACAGTGAAAAGACTTAGATGAAACAAGATTCAATTCTGAATAAGGGCACAAGGATTAAGTGAATGTCAAGATGAACTTCCCAGTATGGATCCAATCCTTGTAAAACAATTGAACCCTACTTCACAGTGTGGTAGAGTGTAATTTAACTCAAGAGGACTAAATGTGCTAAACAGGAAAGATCTGGTAAAGAAGGAAGGATTTTTAATGTCAAGGACAAAGCAATTTGTAATTTGATTTTTTATCTACAGACAGTAGGTAGTATCAAGTTATCAAACAGTCCAAAGAATAGGCCGCTAATTGAAACAGAACGTGGAGACATTAATGAAATTGATTAGAAGTCACAAAGCAGCTGGATTTGTCAGCATTTCAGCAGATGGAATTGCTCTGATTGATGAAATGACAAGGCTCTGAAACAAAACTGGAAATTAAATGTACGGCAAGATAGTTCTGGCACCAAAAATGTACAATTGCATAAAATTTGAGGAACAGTCCAAGAGGGGATCTTGAGAAATGCTCCTGAATGGCATTAGAGAATACAATTGTTTGTTTTTTGGCTCCAACCTGCCACTTCTGATGACTGCTAGGAGTCTGAGAGTTGGTACAGTGAAATACTTGATGCTGTTGCTTGGGTTTAGATGGCACTATCATGGGAACAGGATTATTTTAGAATGACCGTCTTTTCACTCTTTTTATAACTATGGCTCTGTGGGCTTTGTCACATTTCAGAAATGCAGCGTGTTCCCAGCTATGTGCCTTGAGGCACATGGGACCCAGTGAGATGCTAACAGACATTCAGTGAAAAGGTTGCTTGGTCAAATACATCTGGAGAAATCTGTACAGTATGATTCACTCTAGAGAGTCCCAACACATATTACCATAGCAAAGGCGAAGTCCTATGGTAAAGTGAGAGTGTATTAAACCTCTGTGACCACTGAAATTAATTTTTAAGAAACACCTATACTATCTCAGAGGGACTATGGCTCTTTGGAGCAAAGTTTGGAAAATGTTACCCTGGCCTCCCCAAATGTTATACCTGGGCCCTTCTAAATACCTGCTTTCTGTTCTCTGGGAATATGAAGTGACTCCTGAAAAAAGTCTAGCTTACCAAGAGATGTTTGCTTAACAGTTGACATTTTATATGTACTTGATAGTATTTGGAAAGATGTTGCCTCACTTTTCATGCTTATATTTACATGGGATATAGACTCAGTTCCTACAGATGACCAGAGTCAGGCTTCAATTCTGTTATGCTGTGAATATTTGTCTAGTGCATCATTTTGTTTTAAGGTGTCAGTTCTGGTTATAAGGAAAGCAAACCTAGTTGTAGGTGATACCAAGTTAAAATAAATCAGTATCTGATTAGATCAAACATTGCTTCTTTCAATGTCTTATTTAATTTTTAAAATTAAGGCAGCTGTCTAAAGGTCACTTTGAATATTTCCCTAGTTCATAGACTGGATCCAATTTCAAATTATCTTAATCTAAAAATTAACTCTGAGTTCCACAATGTGTAAAAATGTATGACTTTTTTTAACATCAAAAAAGCAATTAGTGTACAAAACCATATTAATAGACTAAAGAACAAAAACCACATGAAAAAGAGAATTACCAAGAATTGAGGAAGAAGAAGACCAGTAGTTTTCACCAGTTTTGTGCCACAAAGAGGCGGAAGAAGCCCCATGCAAGTGGAGTATAATATTTCTCACTGGAAGTGAATAAAACAAATCACAGAAACATAATATAACTATGTTATTTACATTTCCTCAAATTTCTATGACCTGTTTACCCAGGAGGAACCTGACAATCATGCTCTTATGAAATGTTTCAGTTCAGTCGCTCAGTCGTGTCCGACTCTTTGCAACCCCATGAATGCAGCACTCCAGGCCTCCCTGTCCATCACCAACTCCCGGAGTTTACTCAAACTCACGTCCATTGAGTCAGTGATGCCATCCAGCCATGTCATTCTCTATCGTCCCCTTTTCCTCCTGCCCTCAATCCCTCCCAGCATCAGAGTCTTTTCCAATGAAATGTTTAGCTAAGGGTATACCTAGTATAGCTCTTGGGCATTTTAACCATGACTATTCACAGATGTGTGGGTATAGTTCTACAGAAGACAGATGCACCGTGTAATTCTGTGGGGGATTTCTATATTCTGTCTGCTTCAGCCTGATTGCAGCGTATCTTCTCCTCTTTCTTAGCAAACTCAGTCACTGCTCTAGCTTTAGTCTTTTCATCTACAATTGAACATTATGTTTTTGAAAGGGTTCTTTCTGCTGTCCTGATTTTTCCTAAGGCTTTAATCTCAACAATTGAAATTGAGATTGAGATAGAAGCAGTCAGAGATGTACACTCAAGAAAGAATACTTCCTGAATGGGATTCAGTTAGTGAAATATTTTCTTTGGTTTCAGTTTCCTTACAAGGAGAGAGTACTTCCTAAAATTCCTATAATTAGTATGGATTCTATTTTTTTTTCAAACGTTGAATGGATATGATATATAGAATGTCAGCCACATTCTCACTGGTAGCTTTATGTAGTGAAGAGTTTTGCTGGCAGAACCAGGAAGAGTCCCTTATCTTAAAGAGGGCTCGGATGGACTACTTCCTGGAAAGCAATTTAGAGAGGATAACAGCATGGAAATTTAAAATAGTACTGGTAATTTGCTTAAATTCATGCTCATTTAAAATTTGCCTTTTGGGTAGGAAAGGAACAAACACGGTTTGATCCACTTCTCAGTGTGTTTCATATTTCTTCTTTCTGAAAAGAGCAAGAAAAAAAGGGAGAGGAGGTAGAAAAAGGCAGATGATTTACATGCATTTCTAACAGTTAAATTTATAAAGCTGAGCTGTGATTTACATGTAAATCAAAGTTCAAAACATTGCTTGGCCTCAGGAAGTGAAGTTGCCATTGGCTAAAATGGCAAGAGAAGTGGTATCAAGTTAGAATATAACATGGGATGGATGATGCTCTGGTGGGCAAGTCCTCACCAGGTTTTGCTATGGGTCTAGAATTGTAGTGTATCATTGATTACTGCTTTCAGGGACTGTGGCATGTTCATCAGGACCAATAATTAGAGCATGACTTTGGGTAGTGCTTCCATAGACTGGGAGATATCCACAGTGTAAATGTCTACAGTGTTGGAAATTGACTCTCGGGAGACGGTCAGTTGTTTTCATTTGTCTTGAGAAACCACACATTCCGGATGACTTCCATATATAAGAAAATATTGTAAAGATCTCTATAGACTATATCTCTACAAATTCAGTTTCTAAAACTCAGAACTGAGAAACTTTAAAGTTTTAGTACATGTCAGGACAGACTCAGTATCTGGTGTCCTGAGACTGCCTAAGCAGAATCATTTCTCTTGGAAAGTGACAAGTTGTCACTAGAAAGTGAATCGCTCTCCTTTATTGGTTTCTAAGAGTTCAGCCTTTTAGAGAGTTTCTAGATCTAACTGAACTGTTGGTGACATGTTATATTCTCCCACCAGCTTTTCACAGGATGCAATATTATCTTAACTAGGTTAGCTGGCCCTTCCATGAATGGACTCTTACCTATCGGATACTTTTATGCTAGGGAATGACTGGAATCCAGGAACGTGATTCTGGACTGCTACAGAATGATGAAGAATCTTCACATCTGTCACAGTTGCATGCTGGGTGTGGGGTCTGTGAAAATAGTGGTTGTGTCCCAAGTGAAGCTTGAGGTAAGGTGAAGTAGGATAGCATTTAGTGGGTATTTTGGAGGGACTTCATTTCTCTCTTTCTCTGCAAGTCCTCCTCACTTTCTTTAACCTTAAAAAGTATGTATTTTACAATTTGGAAGATTCTTAAAAAAATAATTTTATTTAATTATTTTTGGCTGTTCTGAGTTTTTGTTGTTGTGTGAAGGCTTTCTCTAGTTGCAGAGAGTGGGGGCTACTCTTTGTTGCGGTGCCCAGGTTTCTCATTACGGTGGCTTCTCTTGTTGCTGAGCACAAGCTCTAGGGTGGGTGGGTTTCAGAAGCTGCGACGCACCCACTCAGTAGTTGCAGCTCATGGACTCGAGAGCACAGGCTCAGTAGTTGTAGTGCACGGGCTTAGTTGATCCAAGGCATGTGGGATCTTCCCAAACTGGGGATCGAACCAGTGTCCGCTATATTGCAGGCAGAGTCTTAACCACTGGACCACCAAAGGAGTCCTGATTTGGAAGATTCTTACATTACCTTACCTGATGAACGCTCAGTGCCTCTTGGAAAATCCCTTCCTTCTTGCGCAAGGACAGAGTCAAGAACAGTTAATAATGAAGACATTAAGGGATCCTACACCTGTTTTCTGCTCTCTTTCCTTTTCTTCTTTCACTACTTCTTTTCCTATACAGGTCACATTAAGTTCTTTTTAGAATTTGATTCTTTAAAGAATTAGAGTTGTTTTGGGATCATGACAATGAGAATAGAAAACACTGTTACACCTTTATCAAAAGGAATTGACAGGAGTGGAGGCAGATTGTAGAGAAAGGTGAAGGGTGTAGAAAGAATCACAGGCATCTAGCCTCAACCTAGAAGAAAGGCAGAGTAGCAGATGCTGTAGTAGAGTCTGGGAGAGGAGCCACAGTGGGGAGAAGATGGTGAGCTTAGTTTTGGACATGTTGTGTTGGGATTGTCAGGGGCAAACTGGCATGGGGATGCAAACAGCCTGAAGTTAGAGGCTCAGAATCATGGAACAAATTTGAGAGGAGTATTAGTTTCCTGTAACTGCTGTAAAAATTATCCCAGAGGCTTGAAGCAATGCATATTTATTGTCTTAAAGCTCTAGAGATCAGAAGTCTGTAATAGATCTCCCTGGTCTAAAGTCAAGGTGCTAGCAGGGCTGCATTCCTATGGTTCCTATTCTTCTGGAGCCATTAGGGAAATGATGTGTTTCCTTGCTTTTTCCAGATTCTAGATGCCACTTGCATCCCTTTGTTTGTGGATCCTTCCTCCATATTCAAAGCAAGAAATAATAGCACTTTCTTACAAGGACTCTTGTGATTTCATTGGGTCCATTCAGAAAGTCCACATGCCTGAAAAGTCCCATTGGCCATGTAAAGTAATCAGGTTCCAATGATCAGGACATAGACCTCTTAATTCTGCCTGTCACAGGAGGCATTTGTCTGGAGGTAATGCTTGGATTTACCCTTGTACAAAGGGAGTGTGGGTAGAGAGAGAAGCTGAGAGAAGTGAAGAACAAGACTTTCTCCACTTAGTTTTCTGTCATTTTCTTTTCCTATCCCCCATCGCTGTTCTCTTCTCAATATTAGGGGGTAATTCTCTCCCCTGCTTTGTGTTTCTCCCCATTTTAACAACTCTCAAGGGTCTTCTCAAATAAGACTTTAACTGATGGCATTTTCTACTCTCATTGTCATGATCCCAGAAAGAAATTGAGTGACTTTATTTCCTTATTTATTCTTATCTGTAGCCTTGCAAAGTACTGGGGTTTTTTGAAAAGCAAAAGGAGAGGTTATTTTCATTCATTTAGTCTTAGTAGTCTTGAATAATATCTACGTAGAGTGAATTTTATAAAGTAGAATTATAGTTGTAATACTCCTAAGTGAGCCACATGCAGTTCATCCTTTCCCCCCATTTAAATAATGAGGAAATAATTGTGTTTTAAATACTAGGACTAAACTGCTGTGCTATTGACAAAGTCTTAACTGATTTGAAATATGAGAAAACTCATGCCCTTCTCTGATATAATTGGCTTAGACCCTTGGGTACTCTACCTGGCTTTGGCTACTGAGAATGCTGTTGAATGCTGCCTTCTCACTGGATCCTGTGCTTAGTGCTGCCAACACTTGATCTGAGAAGCCATGTGCTACAGGCCGAGAAACCACTTAACCTATGGCAGCAGGGGATGTGGCCTTGGGGTCTACATCCATTCATTTAATCCCTGATTTTTAAATTCTGCGTTAAACACTGGCGTGCCTCTAGTGTGCAGGCATTGTGTAGACCCTGGGGGTAAGTCCTGAATAAACCATAGTCCCTGGCAATTAATTCACTTAAAGGTTGGAGATGGGAGGGGGAGTCCTACAAGAAAATAGGCAACTATCTTATAGAATGTAAAGTGCTGTGAGGATAATGTGCCTACAGTTCTGTGGGGACATATACATAAAAGAACTATTCTCATTCACACATGGACCTTCAGAGAAGGCTGCCTACAGAAAACTGTAATTAAATTGAGTCCTCAAAAACTTCAGACATACAGATGATACCACTCTAATGGCAGAAAGCAAAGAGGAACTAAAGAACCTCTTCATGAAGGTGAAAGAGGAGAGTGAAAATGCTGGCTTAAAACTCAACATTAAAATTAAAAAAATGAAGATCATGACATCCAGTTCCATCACGACATCCAGTTCCATCATGACATCCAGTTCCATCATGTCATGGCAAATAAATGGAGAAAAAGTGGAAACTGTGACAGACTTTATTTTCTTGGACTCAAAAATCACTGCGGATGGTGATTGGAGCCATGAAATAAAAAGATACTTGTTTCTTGGAAGGAAAGCTATGACAAACCTAGACAGAGTATTAAAAAGTGGAGACATCACTTTGCCAACAAAAGTCTATATAGTGAAAACTGCGGTTTTTCCACTAGTCATGTATGGATGTGAGAGTTGGACCATAAAAAGGCTTAGTGCCGAAGAATTGATGCTTTCAAATTGTGCTGGAGAAGACTCTTGAGAGTTCTTTTGACTGCAAAAAGATCATACCAGTCAATCCCAAAGGAAATCAGTCCTGAATATTCATTGGAAGGACTGATGCTCAAGCTCCAATACTTTGGCCACCTGATGCAAACTGCCTCATTGGAAAAGACCCTGATGCTGGGAAAGATTCAGGGCAGGAGGAGAAGGGGATGACAGAGGATGAGATGGTTGAATGGCATCACCAATGCAATGAGTTTGAGCAAACTTCAAGAGATAGTGAAGGACAGGGAAGCCTGGTGTGCTGCAGTCCATGGGGTTGAAAGGAGTTGGACTCAGCTTAGTGACTGAATAATAACAATGACAAATTGAGTCCTGGAAAACCAGTGAGAATTATCCAGGCAAATGTAGAGATGGGGGAGGGCATTATGATCTCTCCTGGGAGAAGTGCTAGGAGGGGCAGAAGATGAGGCAAGAGAGAGCATGGTGAAAGTTCTTAACCCCTTCTCTCTGAGTATCTTTGGGAAGTACTTAAACTGGCCACTGCTGAGTCCTTTCATCTGCAAGAGTATATGAAGAAATTGTCAAGAAAGTGAAATGGTAGAGTAGAGGGATAATATGTATCTTTTTTTTTTATTTTAGTTTTTGTTGTTGTCATCTTTTTCATTAGTTGCATAGTAATTAATCAGCGATCCTCTTCACTCCATAATATAACTGGAAAAAAAAAAAATCCCAATCTGAATATACCCTAGATTTTTTAGCCTGAATCTAGGTTACTTATTCTGACAGTATTAATGTAATTTAGAATATTAAATGATTATTAATGACTTTAATTTGTCAATCACAGTTGAGGTAGTACTCATCTCCAGCTGTTTTATATATGTATATATAAGTATATATATATTTTACTAAAACCTTAATCTTTACTTTTTAAAACACTTTGACAAACTGGATGAATGTATGCACACATGACTTAAAATAGACCAATCATGAGCCTAAAAAATAGCATGTATTTTCTTTAATTTCTGCAATGGATTTTCATAGGAAGTTTTCTTCCAGGGAAACCCTGAGTTTGTCAAGCTGGAGGTGCTCTTACATATGTTGGTAACAGTTGGGGACAGTGGGCATGATTAAGAGGGAGTGAAAGCATTATTTTAAGTAAGGACAGTTTAATCATGCTGACTGATGAACGCATCCTGCAATTTAGAACAATTTGTCCTTTCTGTGAAAGTCTGCATTATCACCATTTGTCATCACTCTTGTTATAAATATATTAAGCACATAGGGATTCTGGGCAATACTTATTTTTCAGGGCAAGATTTATGAAAATTATGTATTGTTCAATAGTCAAATAGGCATCCCAAATTCATAGACAATTGAGAGAAGACATGGCATCAGTTCAGTTCAGTTCAATTGCTCAGTCGTGTCCGACTCTTTGCGACCCCATGAATCACAGTACGCCAGGCCTCCCTGTCCATCACCAACTCCCGGAGTTCACTCAGACTCGCGTTCATGGAGTCAGTGATGCCATCCAGCCATCTCATCCTCGGTCGTCCCCTTCTCCTCCTGCCCCCAATCCCTCCAAGCATCAGAGTCTTTTCCAATGAGTCAAGTTTCACCTTCAGCATCATTCCTTCCAAAGAAATCCCAGGGCTGATCTCCTTCAGAATGGACTGGTTGGATCTCCTTGCAGTCCAAGGGACTCTCAAGAGTCTTCTCCAACACCACAGCTCAAAAGCATCAGTTTTTCAGTGCTCAGCCTTCTTCACAGTCCAACTCTCACATCCATACATGACCACAGGAAAAACCATAGCCTTGACTAGACGGAACTTAGTCGGCAAAGTAATATCTCTGCTTTTGAATATACTATCTAGGTTGGTCATAACTTTTCTTCCAAGGAGTAAGAGTCTTTTAATTTCATGGCTGCAATCACCATCTGCAGTGATTTTGGAGCTCCAAAAAATAAAGTCTGACACTGTTTCCACTGTTTCCCCATCTATTTCCCATGGAGTGATGGGACTGGATGCCATGATCTTCGTTTTCTGAATGCTGAGCTTTAAGCCAGCTTTTTCACTCTCCTCTTTTACTTTCATCAAGAGGCTTTTTAGTTCCTCTTCACTTTCTGCCATAAGGGTGGTGTCATCTGCATATCTGAGGTTACTGATATTTCTCCCGGCAATCTCGATTCCAGTCTGTGCTTCCTCCAACCAAGCGTTTCTCATGATGTACTCTGCACATAAGTTAAATAAACAGGGTGATAATATACAGCCTTGATGTACTCCTTTTCCTATTTGGAACCAGTCTGTTGTTCCATGTCCAGTTCTAACTGTTGCTTCCTGACCTGCATACAGGTTTCTCAAGAGGCAGGTCAGGTGGTCTGGTATTCCCACCTTTCAGAATTTTGCACAGTTTATGGTGATCCACACAGTCAAAGGCTTTGGCATAGTCAGTAAAGCAGAAATAGATTTTTTTCTGGAACTCTCTTGCTTTTTCCATGATCCAGCAGATGTTTGCAATTTGATCTCTAGTTCCTCTGCCTTTTCTAAATCCAGCTTGAACATCTGGAAGTTCATGGTTCACATATTGCTGAAGCCTGGCTTGGATAATTTTAAGCGTTACTTTAGTAGCGTGTGAGATGAGTGCAGTTGTATGGTAGTTTGAGCATTCTTTGGCACTGTTTTTCTTTGGAATTGGAATGAAAACTTATGTTTCCAGTCCTGTGGCCACTGCTGAGTTTTCCAAATTTGTTGGCATATTGAGTGCAACACTTTCACAGCATCATCTTTCAGGATTTGAAACAGCTCAACTGGAATTCCATCACCTCCACTAGCTTTGTTCGTAGTGATGCTTCCTAAGGCCCATTTGACTTCACATTCCAGGATGTCTAGCTCTAGATGAGTGATCACACCATCGTGATTATCCGGGTCTTGAAGATCTTTTTTGTATAGTTCTTTTGTGTATTCTTGCCACCTCTTCTTAATATCTTATGCTTCTGTTAGGTCCATACCATTTCTGTCCTTTATCGAGCCCATCTTTGCATGAAATGTTCCCTTGGTAGCTCTAATTTTCTTGAAGGGATCTCTAGTCTTTCCCATTCTGTTGTTTTCCTCTGTTTCTTTGCATTGATCGCAGAGGAAGGGTTTCTTATCTCTCTTTGCTGTTCTTTGGAACTCTGCATTAAAATGGGTATATCCTTCCTTTTCTCCTTTCTTTTCACTCCCTTCTTTTCACAGCTATCTGTAAGGCCTCCTCAGACAGTCATTTTGCTTTTTTGCATTTCTACAATCACAGACAACTAGCCAATCTGATCACAAGGACCACAGCCTTGTCTAACTCAATGAAACTAAGCCATGCCATGTAGGGCCACCCAAGATGGATGGGTCATGGTGGAGAGATCTGACAGAATGTGGTCCACCTGAGAAGGGAATGGTAAACCACTTCAGTATTCTTGCCTTGAGAACCCCATGAACAGTATGAAAAGGCAAAAAGATAGGACAGAGAAAGATGAACTCCCCAGGTCAGTTGGTGCCCAATATGCTACTGGAGATCAGTGTAGAAATAACTCCGGAAAGAATGAAGGGATGGAGCCAAAGCAAAAACAACACCCAGTTGTTGATGGGACTGGTGATGGAAGGAAGGTCCGATGCTGTAAAAAGCAATATTGCATAGGAACTTAAAACGTTAGGTCCATGAATCAAGGTAAATTGGAAGTGGTCAAACAGGAGATGACAAGAGTGAACATCAACATTCTAGGAATCAGTGAACTAAGATGGACTGAAATGGATGAATTTAACTCAGATGACCATTATATCTACTACTGTGGGCAGGAATCCCTTAGAAGAAATGGAGTAGCCATCATGATCAACAAAAGAGTCCAAAATGCAGTACTTGGATGCAATCTCGAAAATGACGGATGGTCCTTTGTATTTCTGTGTTGATGACCCTGTATGCAAGACAGCGAAAAAGACACAGATGTGTATAGCAGACTTTTGGACTCAGAGGGAGAGGGAGAGGGTGGGATGATTTGGGAGAATGGCATTGAAACATGTATACCATCATGTAAGAATCGAATCACCAGTCTATGTCCAATGCAGGATACAGCATGCTTGGGGCTTGTGCACGGGGATGACCCAGAGAGATGTTATGGGGAGGGAGGTGGGAGGGGGGGTTTATGTTTGGGAACGCATGTACACCCGTGGTGGATTCATGTCAATGTATGGCAAAACCAATACAGTATTGTAAAGTAAAATAAAGTAAAAATAAAAAGTTAAAAAAAAAAAAAAAGAAAATGACCGATGGATCTCTGTTTGTTTCCAAGGCAAACCATTCAATATCATGGTAATCCAAGCCTATGCCCCAACCAGTAATGCTAAAGAAGCTGAAGTCGAATGGTTCTATGAAGACCTACAGGATCTTCTACAGCTAACACCCAAAAAAGGTGTCCTTTTCATTATAGGGGACTGGAATGCAAAAGTAGGAAGTCAAGAAACACCTGGAGTAACAGGCAAATTTGGCCTTAGAATATGGAACGAAGCAGGGCAAAGGCTAATAGAGTTTTGCCAAGAGAACACACTGGTCTTGGCAAACATCCTCTTCCAACAACACAAGAGAAGACTACACATGGACATCACCAGATGGTCGACACCGAAATCAGATCGATTCTATTCTTTGCAGTCAAAGATGGAGAAGCTCTATACAGTCAGCAAAATCAAGCCCGGGTGCTGACTGTGGCTCAGATCATTTACTCCTTGTTAACAAATTCAGACTGAAATTGAAGGAAGTGGAGAAACCACTAGACCATTCAGGTATGATTTAAATCAAATCCTTATGACTATACAGTTTAAATTTAGGTCTTACTTTAAAAAAATTCAGGCATTATTAACATGGCCCTAGAAATTTTCACTGTCTCTCTGTGTTTCAGTTTTATCATATTTAAACTGGTCGTATGAACAGTTCTTTCCTCCAAGGGTACTAAAAAGATTGGAATGAAATGCTCTGTTACAGTATTGGACCACATATATATACTGTTCATGCGTGCTCAGTCATGTTTGATTCTTTGAGACCTCACGGACTGTAGCCTGCCGTGCCCCTCTGCCCATGGAATTTTCCAGACAAGAATGCTGAAGTGGGTTGCCATTTCCTTCTTTAGGGGATCTTACTGACTCAGGGGTCGAACCTGAGTCTTTCACATCTCCTACACTGGCAGGCAGATCCTTTACCACTGAGCTCCCTGGGAAGTCCAGTATGTTGACCGCATCTTTATCCATTCATCTGCTGAAGCACATGAGGTTGCTTCCAGGTCCTGGCTATTATAATATTACTCAGCCATAAAAAGGAATGAAAATGGGTTCTTTGCAGTGATATGGAAGAACCTACAGTCTGTCAAACAAAGTAAAGTAAATCAGAAGAAGAAAAGTACAGTATATTAGTGAATATATATAGAATCTAGAAAAATGGTGCTGAGGAACCTATTTACAGGGCAGGAATAGAGATGCAGATGTAGGGAATGGACTTGTGGATATAGGGGGAAAGGATGGGTGGACAAAGAGTTGCGCTGACATATATGCATTATCGTGTGTAAAATAGATAACTAGTGCGAAGCCACTGTATAGCGCAGGGAGCTCAGCTCAGGGCTGAATGGTGACCCCGAGGAGTGGGGTGAGGGAGTGGAGAGAGGCTCAAGAGGGAGAAGATATATGTGTACTTATAGCTGATTCACGTTGTTGTACAGCAGAAACTAATACAACATTTTAAAGCAATTATACTCCAACAATAACAACAACAAAATGTTGGGTTTGCCAAAAGGTTTGTTTGGGTTTTTCCATACCATAGTAAAGAAAAAGCTGAACAAACTTTTTGACCAACCTAGTAATAGTGTTTCATATATATCTCTTCATGAGAGGTTTTATTAACTATCATTATAAAAGTTGTAGTTTTTTTTTTCAAGTTCAGCTCGTTGCAGTCTTTGAACTGAAGAGTCAAGGGAGAGGAGGGAGTCAGTAGCCCTGAAAACTTTTTCCGATGACAGAATCAAGGGAAAGCAGTGAGATGTGGCCCAAGGTGGCCAAGGACATGAAACCCAAGCTCTTGTGTCGGTTTGTACAGTTTGGCACATCACCATGCGTGTGTGATAGGTCCTGCATCTGTTGTCCTGACAGTTGTGCCAGTAATGAGATGTCAGCGAATAAAGTCAAGGAAGGTCCAAGTTGGAAGGATATGATTGTGAAAGTTGGACCCCAAAGATTTTGTAAGCTGTTGTCTTTTGAATATTATTTTATCCTAACAAACTAAATCTAACAGTATGAAAGTGAGTCTGAATATGGACTTCTCATTGACTCTTGCCTTATTTTTAAAATAAGCACAGTACTTACTATTCCTCTCTTGAGGCATATTTCCCAGCCAGAACACTTTAGAGTAGATTGCTCAGGCCACTTCCATTAACACTGTACCGCTTTCCTCTGCAGGTGTGGGCCTGATCTGTTCAGGCTCCGACTGTTGGAGCTTCAGACCTCGTCACACAGGCAACTTGCTAAGTGGCTGCCATCTCTTCCTTTGCTCTGCAGAGGGCACCACTCAATGCTTGTGAGGAGGCATGCTTAATTAAGTAGGGGTTCTTATTTTTAATGATATTCTATTTTTAATTTTGAATGTTCTTAATTTTAATGACAGTTCTGCTCTGAAAATGACCTGGACAGCAAGCCAGAAATGCTCTTTGGTGAATTTATTAGACATTATTTAGGCTGGTAACAATTTGTTTTGTAAATCAGGAGAAACTGAACATTTACCCAAATGTCCCTTGAGCAAGGATCACATTGGGTATGAAGAGATTGCTGCCTTTTTTATTTTTTGTTTTCCCCTCAGTGCTTCATATTACCTTTCTGCCTTTAAGAATTTGCTTGATGGCAAAAGAGGGAATATAAACATGTATCTATGTGACAATATCTACATGACCCACATCTAACACACCGTGGTTTTCCTTGAATAAAGGCTTCATGACAAGCCATTGCAGGAAATACTTCAGGGCTTTATAAGCCTTATTAGAACTTCATTAACTTAATCATAAATTACCCCTGGCTCTTGTCTGCTTGTTACCTTTTCCCTCTCAGTTTGGATTTTGACCCATGGGTTTCCTGTTTAATGTGGCAGCTGCTTAGATCCTGTATGAGGGGTAGCCTTGAAATGCATGCAGTCAAGGGGCTATCTTTCTCAATCTGTTTGAAGTACACCTGGAAATTGTAGGCTTAGCAGGAAGAGAAGAAGCTCAAATGCCGGCGGACACTGCAGCTTGAAGTGTTAAATGGGCAGCGCTCTAAGGGAACATGGAAACATGCTGCCTCGGCACCAAGAGTGCTTTGGTCTTAAAAAATCCAGGTCTCATTTGAAAAGACTGCATGTGGTTTCTTCCTCCGGTCTGATCTGAGTTTCAGGATTCACTTAGAATTAAAATCAGGCAGTGGTAAAATATCAAAAGTTTAAAATGTCACACATAAACTCATCAGTCTCTGGAAATGGAAAAATGCTGAAGAAGGTACATCTGGAAAGTAGTCCAGTATCTTTGAGAGTTATGTGCTGCTCAAAGGTGTTAATCCTGTATCACTTAAGACAGTCTGCTGGCTGCCCCAAGCCTGACCATTGATAACACGTTGTAAAATCACCTGAATCTGATTTATGTACATGTAAACACTGTAATGAGAAGAATTACTATGACTGTTAGTGGTGGATGATACCTGAATGGCTGCCAAGATGTTGGCTGATTGTTGGTGCAATGCCAAGCTTTTTTTTTTTCTTCTTTTATTTCTGCTTTGTGTGTGTATGTGTTTCAATGTGGTTAGATCAGTCTGGATTTTAAATTGTTCAGGGTTTTAATTGGCAGGATGTGTGGCATTTCATTTGATATGATTTTCTGTGCGTCCAAGGGTACTATAGTTAACTCTCTGCTGCCAGTACCAGATTGCTTTGATTATCTATCTGTTCAGTTCAGTCACTCAGTCATGTCCAACTCTTTGCTACCCCATGGAAAGAAGCACACCAAACTTCCCTGTCCATCACCAACTCCTGGGGCTTGCTCAAACTCTGTCCATTGAGTTGGTGATGCCATCCAATCATCTCATCCTCTGTCATCGCTTCTCCTGCCTTCAATATTTCCCACCATCAGGGTCTTCTTAAATGAGTCAGTTCTTCACATCAGGTGACCAAAGTATTGGAGCTTCAGCATCAGTCCTTCCAATGAATATTCAGGACTGATTTCCTTTAGGATGGACTGATTGGATCTCCTTGCGGTCCAAGGGACTCTCAAGAGTCTTCTCTAACACCACAGTTCAAAGGCATCAATTCTTCAACTCTCAGCTTTCTTTATAGTCTGACTTTCACATCCATGCACAACTACTGGAAAAACCATAGCTTTGACTACGTGGACCTTTGTCAGAAAAGTAATGTCTCTGCTTTTTAATATGCTATCTATGTTTGTCATAGCTTTTCTTCAAGGAGCAAGCATTTTTAAATTTCATGGCTGCAGTCACTATCTGCAGTGATTTTGGAGCCCCAAAAAATAAAGTCTCTCATTGTTTCCATTGTTTTCCCATATATTTGCCATGACGTGATGGGACCTGATGCCATGATCTTCATTTTTTGAATGTTGAGTTTTAAGCCAGTGTTTTCACTCTTCTCTTTCACCTTTATCAAGAGGCTCTTTAGCTCCTCTTTGCTTTCTGCCGCAAGGGTGGTGTCATCTGCATATCTGAGGCTATTGATATTTCTCCTGGTAATCTTGATTACAGCTTGTGCTTCATCCAGTTTGGCATTTTACATGATGTACTCTGCATGTAAATTAAATAAGCAAGGTGACAATATATTGCCTTGACGTACTCCTTCCCCAATTTGGAACCAGTCCATTGTTCCATGTCTGGTTCTAACTGTTGCTTCTTGACCTGCATACAGAATGCTCAGGAGGCAGGTAAGGTGGTCTGGTATTCTCTTCTCTTTAAGAATTTTCCACAGTTTATTGTGATCTACACAGTCAAAGGCTTTTGCATAGTCAGTGAAGCAGAAGTAGGTGTTCTTCTGGAATTCACTTGCTTTTTCTATGATCCAGAGGATGTTGGCAATTTGATCTCTGGTTCCTCTGCCTTTTCTAAATCCAGCTTGAACATCTGGAAGTTCATGGTTCACGTACTCTTGAAGCCTGGCTTGAAGAATTTTGAGCATTCCTTTACTAGCGTGTGAGATGAGTGCAATTGTATGGTAGTTTGAACATTTTTTGGCATTGCCTTTCTTTGGGATTGGAATGAAAACTGACCTTTCCAGTCCTGTGGCCACTGCTGAGTTTTACAAATTTACTGACATATTGAGTTCAAAACTTTTACACGTTCGTCTTTTAGAAGTTGAAATAGCTCAACTGGAATTCCATCACCTCCACTAGCTTTGTTCATAGTGATGCTTCCTAAGGCCCATTTGACTTCACATTCCAGGATGTCTGGCTCTAGGTGAGTGATCACACCATTGCGATTATGTGTGTCATGAAGATCTTTTTTGTACGGTTCTTCTGTGTATTCTTGCCACCTCTTCTAGATATCTTCTGCTTCCATTAGGTCCATACCACTTCTCTCCTTTATTGTGCCCATCTTTGAATGAAATGTTCCCTTGCCATCTCTAATTTTCTTGAAGAGATCTCTAGTCTTTCCTCTTCTACTGTTTTCCTTTCTTTGCACTGATCACTTAGGAAGGCTTTTTAAAATCTCTCCTTGCTATTCTTTGGAACTCTGCATTCAAATGGGCATATCTTTCCTTTTCTCCTTTGCCTTTCACATCTTTTCTTTTCTCAGCTATTTGTAAGGCACTCCTCAGACAACCATTTTGCCTTTTTGAATTTCTTCTTCTTGGGAATGGTTTAGATCACTACCTCCTGTGCAATATTATGAACCTCTGTCCATAGTTCTTCAGGCACTATATCAGGTCTAATCCCTTGAATCTATTTGTCACTTTCACTGTATAATCATTAGGGATTTGATTCAGGTCATACATGAATGGCTTACTGGTTTTCCCTACATTCTTCAGTTTAAGTCTGAATAAGGAGTTCATGATCTGAGACACAGTCAGCTCCTGGTCTTGTTTTTGCTACTGTCTAGAGCTTTTCCATCTTTGGCTACAAAGAATATAATCAGTCTGCTTTTGGTATTGACCATCTGGTGATGTCCATGTTTAGAGTCTTCTCTTGTGTTGTTTGCTATGACCAGTGTGTTCTTTTAAACTGTTTTCCTTTGCCTTGCTTCATTTTGTACTGCAGGGCCAAAATTGCCTGTTACTCCAGGTATCTCTTTACTTCTACTTTTGCATTCCAGTCCCCTATGGTGAGAAGGACATTTTTTTTTTTGGTGTTAGTTCTAGAAGGTCTTGTAGGTCTTCATAGGACCATTCAACTTCAGCTTCTTCAGCATTACTGGTTGGGGGATAGACTTGAGTTACTGTGGTATTGAATGTTTTGCTTGGAAACAAACAGAGATCAGTCTGTCATTTTTGAGACTGCACCCAAGAACTGCATTTCAGACTCTTTTGTTGACTATGATGGCTACTCCATTTCTTCTAAGGGATTCTTGTCCACAGTAGTAGATATAATAGTCATGTGAATTAAATTCATCCATTCCAGTCCATTTTAGTTCTCTGATTCCTAAAAGGTCAATGTTCACTCTTGCCATCTCCTGTTTGACCACTTCTGATTTACCTTGATTCATGGACCTAACATTCCAGTTTCCTACGCAATATTCTTCTTTACAGCATTGGACTTTAATTCCATCACCAGTCACATTCACAACTGGATGTTGTTTTTGCTTTGGCTCAGTCTCTTCATTCTTTCTGGAGCTATTTCTCCACTCTTTTCCAGTAGCGTATTGGGCACCTACTGACTTGGGGAGTTCGTTTTTCAGTGTCATATCTTTTTGCCTTTTCATACTGTTCATGGGTTCTCAAGGCCAGAATACTGAAGTGGTTTGCCATTCTCTTCTCTCATGGACCACATATTTTCAGAACTCTCCACCATGACCTGTCTGTCTTGGTTGGCCTTACATTGCATAGCTCATAATTTCATTGAGTTGGACAAGGCTGTGAGCCATATGATCAGTTTGATTAGTTTTCTATAATTGTGGTTTTGATTCTGTCTGCCCTCCTTTGATGCAAAAGGATAAGAGGCTTGTGGAAGCTTCCTGATAGGAGGGACTGGCTATCAGAGAATCTGGGTCTTGCTTTGTTTGGCGTGGCCATGCTCGGTAAAACTTTAATTCAATTTTCTGTTGATGGGTGGGGCTGTGTTTCCTCCCTGTAGTTTGGCATGAGGCAGGAGTAGAGGTAATAGCAATAATATCACCTCCTTCCAAAGGACTTATGCCAAGACTTTTGTATTCAGTGCCCCTGACCCCAGGGCAGGCCACTGTCGACCTCTGCCTCTGCTGGAGATTTCTGGACACTCACAGGCAAGACTGGCTCAGTTTCTTGTGGTGTCATTGTTCCTTTCTCCTGGGTCTTGTTGCTCACAGGGTTTTGTTTGTGCCCTCTGGGAGTCTGTTTCCCCACTCATGAGGAAGTTCTGTAATCAAATCCCACTGGCCTTCAAAGTCAAATTCCCTGGAGCTTCTCAGTCCCTTTGCTGGATTCCCCAGGCTGGAAAATCTGTTTTGGGCCCTAGAACTTTCACAACAGTGTGAAAACTTCTTTGGTATAATTGTTCTCCTGTTTGTGGGTTGTCTGCACGGTGGCTCTCTGGTGAGGCTCACATGCTATGCCTTCCAGGTCTATTGCAACCAGAGCCCCTGTTCCCATGGCAGGCCATTGCTGACCCATGCTGCTGCAAGAGACACTCAAACACTCAAAGGCAGGTCTGGCTCAGTCTCATGTGGGGTCCCCAGGTCCTGGTTCACACAAGGTTTTTTTGACTCCTCTGAGCATCTCCGGTTGGTCTGAGGTTTGATTTTAAACATGATTTCACCCCTTCTACCATATTGTTGTGGCTTCTCCTTTGCCCTTGGACGTGGTGTATCTTTTTTTGGTGGGATTCAGCATTCTCCTGTCGATGGTTTTTCAATGGTTTGTTGCAATTTTTGAGTTCTCACAGGAGAAGATCAGTGTATGTCCTTTTACTCCACCATCTTACATCATGTCTCTACATCTTTTAAAAGAGATAGAAAAGTTATTTTTTTAAGTGTTCATATAACTAGACTATTTTATAGATTTAAAAAATTTCCTTCTGTATTAAAGTTTTGCTGACTTTAGTGGAATTCTAATTGCACTTAATTTCTGCCTGTTTACCTGTCTGGAAAATATCAGGGCCTTAGACCAATAGTTCTTAAACTATCTATTTTCTCTAGCTACTGAAGGAAAAATCCCATCTACTTTTAGAATTCTAGGCTGAGGTTATGTGAATGGACTTTTTGAAAATGAAGATTTTTCAAGAAAATCTTTACACTTTTTGAAAAAATACAGCTTATTTGAACATTGAGAGACCCAAGGGAAATCTCACTGAAATCTAGATGCATAACCCAGGCCAGAATGCTGACAGCTACTTGCCAGACTCCAGAGTGTTTTCTCTTTTAGGGCCATATAAGTTCCCACTCAAGATAGGGGAGAGCCTTTCACTTCTCACCTGTTGAGTCCCAAGATCATTCTTGTCATAGTTGTACTAAGCTAGCATTATACTAAAGTATCAGATTCTCACTGTCCTTCTGCAATATCACCTTAGTTAGTCCAGCTAAACCCAGATGGCAGAAAGATTCCTCTTCTTATAAGTTAAGCCTACCTAGGAAAGAAGGGCAAAGAACTAGGGACGTCAAAGAAAAAGAATAATAGGAGAACTGACATTCTAAATGAAGTTAGTGCAATAAGGCCAGACTTGATCTTTCAATCAAACATTCACACCCCAAATTTATGGTGTGCCTACAGCATACATGGTATTGAGTGAGGTATTGTATTGTCAGGAAGAACTGTGAAATATTGATATGGGTCAAAAAAAAAAAAAAAAAAAGAATCTTCAACATGACTTTTTGAGTTATCTGTATTATCTCTGATTTTCATTGTCTTTTGTTATTTTATTACTTCTCTAAGTTGTAGAGAACCAATAGTAATGCAAATGATTCTAGTCCCTGGAAATGTAAATTAATTGTTTCTGGTGGAATTAAATTGATTATAGCTCTGTGAATAGACCTGTTTGGCATCTAGTTGTGAATTTATTTCAGAATTCTTTATCCTATTACATATGCATGGTACTTTAAATTCTTCTCTGAATAGGTTATAACATCTTGTTGGTCCCCTCATTAATTACTGAGTTAAATAAAGTCTTTGACATGTTCATTTTATATTTGTTTAAGAGTCGTGATTATGCTGTCTTTTAAAGTCTAATAATTTGGCAGTAAAAAATATGACTCACGCTTGCTCTTAAATTTTTTGCCTTTTAATAGGGGGAATAAGACAACTACAAGTTAAACATGCAATTCTAAGCTCTCTCAGTCAATAAGGTTGGTGTTACTGTATATTTTTAGGGCGGATTTTACTAATCAATAACTCTACACTTCTTATTTCATTTCCTTTAACTAGTTGATTACTTATAAGTGAGAAAATCCATATAAAAAATAAAAGCTATCTTTTATAGACTCTTGTAACCACAGGGATTTTAAAAAAAACTTTTTTGGGTAAGACATTTTTTCATTATCAAAATAAGAGTTTTATTAATATCTATAAAATAGTAAATCATGGAAAATAATAAAATTTGGATATCAAAGAAAATCAAGGAGAATAAAAACGATAACCTACAGCTGTACTAAGTAATAAAAACATTTTGGTATGTTCTCGTCTAAATTTTCTATGCAAAGTTTTGTGATTGTTTTTGTTTTTAGTTTTGTTTGGTTGTTTCATTTGCTTTTCTTGCATAGTATATATAGGCTGAATAATGGTCCCCCCAAATAGCCATCCTGCTCCATGGAACCCATGAATATGTGAGGTTACATGGCAAAGGGGAAATAATGCTGCAGATGGAATTAAGGTTGCTAGTCAACTGACCTTAAAATAGTTAGGTAATCTTGGATTATTTAGGTGGTCCCTGAATAACTACAAGGGTCCTTAAAAATGGAAAATGGAGGCAGAAAAGATGCCAGCTTGCTGGAGAAGAGGGCCATAAGCCAAGGAGTGCAGGTGGCCTCTAGAATCTGGAAAAGTGAAGCAATGGATCATCTCTTAGAGCATCCAGGAGCAATGCAGTCCTGCTGACACCTTTTTTTTTTTGGTCCACTAAGATGTATTTCAGACTTCTGTGACATAATGCAACTATATTGTTTAAGCTGCTAAGTTTGTAAATTTTTTACAGCAGCAATATGAAATAATTACAGTGCATGTATATAGATTTTTAAAACTTATAATAGTATACTTTCATATTGTATGCACCTACATGTTATTTTAAGCGTTTGCAAACATAATTTGTAATGGACACTTCATGATTTACTTAATCATTTTTTTTGTTATTGTCCATTCACAATGTTTCTGTTTTTCTATAAAAATGAAATGTTTCTCTTAATATAATTGAGGCATAGGTTTTTTGTATAGTTTACATTGTTTTCCCAAGATAGATTCACAAAAGCAGAATTATTGCATCAAAAAGTAGAAGCATTTTTAGGGCAAAAAGTTGTGAGGAAAGGCAGAATTCATATTTCTGACCCATGAAAGGGAGTATTTTCAGCTCTTACCAAGCCCACTCAAAAGAATTGAGTAATAATTTTCCTTGCCCCCTTTTCCACCCTTTTCAGTTGCTCATCATGACACACTCAAAAAGAAGAATGAGGAACATTTGAAAAATCTGGGTGATGGTCTTATACACTGTGATATGGAGCGGCATCAGAGTGACATTATTAACCCTGAAAATAAGTAACTGGTGAAAGATACAGAGTTAAACAGAGCTTCTTGAAGAAAAACAATCTCCTTCAGGTATATTTATAAAGACAATTTTTTGTGGAATTAGCCTTTGTACAAGACAGGGATAATCTTGGGATAGAGCCTCTGTGGGTGATCACAGTTTTCAGAGTACAGGAAGATATATTGAGAATGGACAAGAGATGTTTCCGTTGGTACTATGGTTCAAGTGTTTGCTAATTCCTAGTGGGTGAAAGTAAAGGTGTTAGTTGCTCAGTCGTGTCTGACTCTTTGTGGCCCCATGAACTGTAGCCCGCCAGGCGTATATGTCCACGGAATTTTCCAGACAAGCATACTGGAGTTGGTTGCCATTCCCTTCCCCAGGGGTCTTCCTTACCCAGGGATCAAACGCAGGTCTCTTGCATTGCAGACAGATTCTTTGCCATGTGAGCCAAATGTTGCAATCAACTATATTATCTTAATATGTTATTTATAATCAGCTGCATGCCTCAGTTCAGTTCAGTTCAGTCGCTCAGTAGTGTCCAACTCTTTGCAATCCCATGAATCGCAGAACACCAGGCCTCCCTGTCCATCACCAACTCCAGGAGTTCACTGACTCATGTCCATCAAGTTGATGATGCCATCCAGCCATCTCATCCTCCATCGTCCCCTTCTCCTCCTGCTTCCAATCCCTCCCAGCATCAGAGTCTTTTCCAATGAGTCAACTCTTTGCATGAGGTGGCCAAAGTACTGGAGTTTCAGCTTTAGCATCATTCCTTCCAAAGAAATCCCAGGGCTGAACTCCTTCAGAATGGACTGGTTGGATCTCCTTGCAGTCCAAGGGCCTCTCAAGAGTCTTCTCCAACACCACAGTTCAAAAGCATCAATTCTTCGGCTCTCAGCCTTCTTCACAGTCCAACTCTCACATCCATACATGACCACAGGAAAAACCATAGCCTTGACTAGATGGACGTTAGTTGGCAAAGTAATGTCTCTGCTTTTGAATATGCTATCTAGGTTGATCATAACTTTTGCTCTTAATAACACCAATTATTCTTACTATATATAGCAGGATCAGTGATTTCCAATAGATTCTCTTATTATCTTCCTAATGGGTTGTAAAAGGAAATCTCTCTATTCTCATAGCTAGCTATCTTGGCAAAACTGATAAAATTGACAAATGTAGTCAGAATTCTGTATATTGAGTGTACAGACCAGGTAAATAATGTCTTCTTCTCTCTCCCCCTAAGTATATATGGAATATCACCTTTATCTTGGTATGCTTTACAACACTCTGTCACATCTTGAACTTTGTACTTTCAGAGGCTATCCTTGAAGTAGATAAAATGATGCAACCAGTCAGAGAAAAGAATAATGTGGAATCTTTCAATTAGCTATTTCTTGGATTCCCTAGATAAATAGCAGAAGAGAGGTTTTAAGCTCTTAATCCTACCTTAGTGAAATAAAGACTTCATTTCTAGATATGCAGGAAGAAGTGAAGCTGGGGAAAAGAAGTGAACTCAAAGGTCCAAGCATAATGTTAATTATTATATTTTAATTTTTCCATTTATTAAAAATTCCTCAGCCACCACATTATCATCTCTTTGACTTATTCTATATTTAATTTCATTTAACATGCTGTGAGAAAGTGAATTAGGATAGGTTTAAGGGTTTATTAGGGGTGTTTGTATGCTGGGGAGGTGACCTCATGGGACACATCCCCGTAGGAATGATGCTCAGATTAAACAGCAGGAAAACAACTGCATGGAAAATGAGTTGTTCCAGAGTAGAGTTAGACCTTGGCTGTGCTACAGTGGTGGGTGGTGGTTTAGTTTCTAAGTCGTGTCCAACTTTTGTGACCCCATGGTCTGTAGCCTGTTAAGCTCCTCTGTTCATAGCATTTTCTAGGCAAGAATATTGGAGTGGGTTGCCATTTCCTTCTGGTATAAAATTTTAAAAAAGGAGCATTAAATGTTGACCTTGAAAGACTGAAGAAAGGTTATAATTTCACTAGAATAAATTTTTTTTGAATGAGTTAAGTTTTATATGGGACTACAAGGAGATTGGGGACTATTACAGATATTTAGTTAAACTTTTGGGAGAACAGTCTCCATATCCACAGATTCAACCACCTATGGATTGAAAATATTAGAGGAAAAAAAATTCCAGAAAGTTCCAAAAACCAAAACTTGAATTTACATAACATTTACATTGTATTTACAATTATTTACATAGCCTTTACCTTGTATTAGGTATTGCAAGCAATCTAGGGATGATTTATGTTCCATTCATGGAAAGGAACTGATGCTGAAGCTGAAGCTCCAATACTTTGGCCACCTGATGAAGGAACTGACTCATTGGAAAAGATCCTGATGCTGGGGAAGATTCAGGGCAAGAGGAGAAGGGGATGACAGAGAATGAGATGGTTGGATGGCATCTTTAACTCGATGGACATGAGTTTGAGCAAGCTCTGGGAGTTGGTGATAGACAGGGAAGCCTGGTGTGCTGCAGTCCATGGGGCTGCAAAGACTAGGAGACAACTGAGAGACTTGACTTAACTGAAGAGATGATTAAAAGTATGTGAAAGGATACACACAGCTTATATGCAAATACTGTGCCATTTTATATAAGGGACTTTAGCATCTGTACGTTTAGATATTTGTGCATGGGCCCTGGAACCAGTCCCCTATGGATGCAGAGGGACAACCGTAATAAGGAAAAACACTGAAAAAAATGGCAACAGTTGCTCAGGAACCAGCCAGTATTTCCTCTATTTTATTTTTCCAGGGTAGAGACATTTGCTTAGAATGGATTTCACTTACAAATCCAAAAAATAATCACTTTTGTCCTTAATGAGTGTACCCAGGAAGAAAAAGTTATTAAGCCATCAAGACAGCCCCTCCCTGTTTCCTCCCTAGTTTTAAAACAAAATTCTTACAAACCAAGGATCGCATTTTCAAGAGAGACCTATAACTTAAAAATCTTGCCTATGGAATATCAATTTGCAAACATATCCCAAATATTTGTCTAAAAATATGAGTTTCTAAAATACCAGTTGTTTGGAGATTAGATACTGTGGACACATGATCCATGCAAAGAAGTATATTATAAGGCCACTTTGGAGAAGTGAATAAGCAAAAAATAGTATCTGAAACTGTAGTTGTTTGAACATTCAATTGTGTGAATAAATTAAGTATTCTAATTCCACATTCTTGCTTTGCATATGTAAATATGGTATTTTGTTCTTGTGGATTTGTTTAGATAATTGGAGAGTTAGACTCTGAGCTCAAAAATCAAATCTTTTAAAAGCATATTTGGCTGAGAAAAGAGTGTGGCAGGTTTTTTTTTTTCATCTTTGCTTTTTTGGGTTATGAGAAAAGTTCTTTTGGTCAGCTTCAGTTATGTTGCTGCCAACCTCGTAGTGAAATGGTAGTTTGTGTGTGGAGATCAGTGAGTCAGGAGAAAGAAAAATGGTGATAAAAAAACAAAAAGCGAGATTAATGTGGAAAGATTTCAAATGGTGTATAGGTGCCAAACACTATGGTACTGGGCAGTTGGAGGGGCTTTGTATTCAAATATCTGTTGAGTATCCCACAGATGGTGAGCAACCTTTAGGTGCTGGTGATTCACCAGTGAACACGCAGATGAAACCTCAAAATCCTAAAGCCAGGAGAGTGCTGACCATAGGGAAGTGCTGACCAAGAGGGAAGAACATTTCTCAGTTTCTACCTCACTGAAAGTGTTAGTCATGTCCGACTCTTTGCAACTCAATGGACTGTAGCCCAGCAGGCTCCTCTGTCCATGGGGATTCTCCAGGCAAGAATACTAGAGTGGGTTGCCATGCCCTTCTCAAGGAGATCTTCCTGACCCAGGGATTGAATGCATGTCTCCTGTTTTGCAGGATTCTTTACTGTCTGAGCCACCAGGAACCTTTTGCCTCATTGGCTCCCCATTAACCAGGCAAGTGTCTGAAAAAGTCTTTGGAATGTTACTCACCTCACAGGTTCCCTAGACCTTGCAAGGCAAAGATTAGGGCTTGAGCTCACATTCAGAGAGTTGTCCTTCCAACCATACCTTCAATGATCCAGGTCTGGGTTTTTCAGGTAGGGTTAGATGATTCATACAAATAGCAAACAGAAAGCTACTTAGCTTTTCCTGGGTTCCAGACAACATAAAGATACAATGGTGACAAAATAGTCACAGACTCCTTATGTAGTTTTGAGGCTGGTGAGAGAGACAGACATTAATTAGATAATAAAAAAATATATATGATTGCAAACTGAGATCAGAAGTTTGGGGATCTGCAAGAGCACAGAATGAGGGCCCCAAAACTGTGCTGGCATTTGAAGGGTGAGTAGAGTTCAGCAGGGCAGTGGGTGAGAGGCTTGGTCCAGAAAGAGGCCAGCTTATTATAATTCATGGGGTTGGGGAGGAAGAAGGTCATTATGGCTAGACCACAGAGTATTGGCAAGAGTGTTAAGATTATAGGCAGAGTATGCAAGGAAGGTAGGTACAGAGAGAGAGGAATCCTCCTGATGTTAGTTGGGCTGCTGGTAGTTTCTAGTCAGAACAGAGAGAAGCACTCTGCTTCATCTAGAGACTGGGGGGATGGGTTGGGTGGTGTGGGGAAGGCATTTGATACATTTTTTTTCAAAGCTGAGCTAACATTGGACAGATTTACTAAATGGGGAGTTTGTCATAACATTCTATCATCAAATAGAGTAAGATATGATTATGAACTACCAGTGTATCATTGGTTTATCCATATCTAGTCACTTTCTATATTTTATAAACATTAAGGAGTGATTTTTCGAAACCCGTCTTGTATATCTGGAAGTGCTCAATTCACAAACTGATAAAGCCTAGCTTGAAGGATTTTGAGCATAATCTTGGTAGCATGTGAAATGAGCACAACTGTACAGTAGTTCAAACATTCTTTGGCATTGCCCTTCTTTGGAACTGGAATGAAAATTGACCTTTTCTAGTCCTGAGCTGGCCACCACTGAGTTTTCCAAATTTGTTGACAGATTGAGTACAGCAGTTTAACAACATCATCTTTTAGGATGTACAAGCTGGTGATAGAAAAGGCAGAAGAACCAGAGATCAAATTGCCAACATTCACTGGATCAGAGATAGCAAGGGAATTCCAGAAAAACATCTACTTCTGCTTCATTGACTATGCTAAAGCCTTTGATTGTGTCAGTTCAGTTCAGTTCAGTATCAGTCACCTCCTATACTTTGCAACCCCATGGACTGAAGCATGCCAGGAACTTGCTCCTGTCCATCACCAACTTCTGGAGCTTCCTCAAACTCATGTCCATCGAGTTGGTGATACCATCCAACCATCTCAGCCTCTCAACCTTTCTCCTCCTGCCTTCAATCTTTCCCACTATCAGGGTCTTTTCAAATGACTCAGTTCTTCGCATCAGGTGGCCAAAGTATTAGAGTTTCAGCTTCAGCATCAGTCCTTCCAATGAATATTCAGGACTGATTTCCATTAGGATGAACTAGTTTGATCTCCTTGCAGTCCCAGGGACTCTCAAGAGTCTTTTCCAACACCACAGCTCAAAAGCATCAATTTTTCGGTGCTCAGCTTTCTTTATGGTCCAACTCTCACATCCATACATGATTACTGGAAAAACCATAGCTTTGATGATATGGACCTTTGTCAGTAAAGTAGTGTCTCTGCTTTTTAATATGCTGTCTAGGTTGGTCATAGCTTTCCTTTCAAGGAGCAAGCGTCATTTAACTTCATGGCTGCAGTCACTATCTGCAGTGATTTTGGAGCCCAGGGAAATAAAGTCTCTCACTATTTTCATTGTTTCCCAATCTATTTGTCTTGAAGTGATGGGACCAGATGCCATGATCTTCGTATTTGGAATGTTGAATTTTAAGCCAACTTTTTCCACTCACCTCTTTCACTTCATCAAGAGGCTCTTTAGTTCCTCTTTGCTTTCTGCTGTAAAGATGCTGTCATCTGTGTATCTGAGGTTATTGATATTTCTCCTGGCAATCTTGATTACAGCTTGTGCTTCATCCAGTCCAGCATTTCACATGATGTACTTTGCATATAAGTTAAATATGCAGGGTGATAATATATAGTCCTGACATACTCCTTTCCCAGTTTGGAACCAGTCAGTTGTTCCATGTCCAGTTCTAACTGTTGCTTCTTGACCTGCATACAGAATTCTCAGGTGGTCTGGTATTCCCATCTCTTTAAAAATGTTCCACAGTTTGTTGTGATCCACACAGTCCAAGGCTTTAGTGTAGTCAAGAAGCAGAAGTAGGTGTATTTCTGGAATTCTCTTGCTTTTTCTATGATCCAATGGATGTCGGCAATTTGACCTCTGGTACATCTGCCTTTTCTAAATCCAGCTTGAACATCTGGAATTTCTCAGTTCACATACTATTGAAGCCTAGCTTGGGGAATTTTGAGCATTATTTTGCTAGTGTGTGAGATGAGTGCAATTGTGCGATAGTTGGAACATTCTTTGACATTGCCTTTCTTTGGGATTGGAATGAAAACTGACCTTCTCCAGTCCTGTGGTCACTACGGAGTTTTCCAAATTTGCTGGCATATTGAGTGCAGCAATATGGTTGTTTGGATCACAGCAAACTGTGGAACATTCTTCAAGAGATGAGAATACCAGACCACCTTACCTGTCTCCTGAGAAACCAGTATGCAGGTCAAGAAGCAACAGTTAGAACCAGACATGGAGCAATGAACTGGTTTAAAATTGAGAAAGGAGTACATCAAGGCTGTATATTGTCACCCTGCTTATTTAACGTATATGTAGAGTGCATCGTGTGAAATACTGAGCTGGATGAATCACAAGCTGGAATCAAGATTGTCAAGAGAAATACTGATATGCAGACAATAACACTCTAATGGCAGAAAGTGAAGAGGAACTAAAGAGCATCTTGATGATGGTGAAAGAAGAGAGTGAAAAAGCTGGCTTAAAGTCAACATTAAAAAAACTAAGATTTATGGCATCTGGTCTCATCACTTCATGGCAAAAAGAAGGGTAAAAAGTAGAAACAATTGCATTTTATCTTTTGTGGCTCCCAAATCACTGCAGACTGTGACTGCAGCCATGAAATTAAAGACGTTTCCCCTTGGAAAGACAACCTGACAAACCTGGATAGCATATTAAAAAGCAGAAACATCACTTTGCCAACAAGGGTCCTTCTAGTCAAACCTATGGTTTTTCCAGTAGTCATGAATGGATGTGATTGTTGGTCCATGAAGAAGGCTGAGTGCTGAAGAATTGATGCTGGAGAACACTCTTGAGAGTCCCTTGGACTGCAAGAAGAGCAGACCAGTCAATCCTAAAAGAAATCAACCCTGAATATTCATTGGAAGGACTGATGTTGAAGCTGAAGCTCCAATACTTTTGCCACCTGATGCAAAAAAGGTAACTCACTGAAAAAGAGCTTGAAGCTGGGAAAGTTTGAAGGGAAAAGAAGAAGGGGATGGTAGAGGATGAGATGGTTGGATAGCATCACCAACTCAATGGACAGGAATTTGAGTGAACTTTGGGAGATAGTGGAGGACAGAGAAGCCTGGTGTGCTGCAGTCCATGGGGTTGCAAAGAGTTGGGCCTGACTTAGCAACTGGACAGCAACAACAAAAGAATGATTTGATCATCTATTTCCTACAGTCTAGCACAGTGCCTGCCTGGAACATGCACAAAAATTTTTGCTGGTGGATTAAGTTCAATTTAATCACAATAAGCACTCCCCTAAGACTATAGCCTAAGGGAAGCCTTATGTATATGATGGAAATCCAAGCATGGGAGTTAGGGGAAGACACATGGGGATCATAACTAAATAACTTACATATTCATCCCCAAAACAAAATTGCCAAGTGGAGAATAGATTCTTTTTTAATCACTGGAATTTGGGGATAATTGAGAGGCATTTTCTTATGTAAAAGAATGAGGCTTTATGATTGTGAGAATTTTGTCTACATGATTTACCTTCAAAAAGCGCATCATATCCAAGGAAGAAACTTCAAAGTAATTTAAAAAAGTGATCCTACATGTTCTCAGGAGTATTTTGTAGTGTAAGCTCTGGTATCAAGGCTGGTATTTTGCCAATAAATCTATTTCTATTTTTAGATGGGTAAAAAACCTTTTGTTTATCTTGTTTGGGTTTAAAGCAGACAAGGGTTTTCAGACAAGGGTCCATACAAACCTGGAAGTACGCAGGCTCTGCAGGAGCTACAAAGGCATGGAGACCTTTAAGGGAATCAATTTCCAGATCCACAGATTCTAGTTGGACTCTTTCCTGAAACAAATCTCCCAGAGAGAATAGCAGGGGAGAATCCTGCCCTTCCCCACTGCTCTTTCACAGTCACTCTCCTCTATTCTGTATAAGAAAACCACACATCTAACCTATCTCTCATCTCACTGTGGTGTGTAACAGTGACACTTGAGGATGCATGGCTCCTGAGGGAGGATCCTGGAAGAACAAAGCAGAGAAAACTTTCATAAGAATTACTGATGCATGCTGCACCTTGTTTCTGTATCATTCTAGCAACAAACTCATGTCTTTCTGTCACAATGTGTCTCACAGCGAATTTAAATTTATAGGTAATCATAAATTAACATTTTCAGCTCTGAAGTTTTTACAAATATGTTTGAAACATGTATCAGTGTAAAGTATGTTGGTAAATACATCCTCTACAATAATTTGAACTTACAGGAAAAGTTTTAGAGGTTAACCTAAAAATATGAAAGTGGAGATACATTTTTTTTTTAAGCTCATAGATTTAAAATATTAGCAGATGGGAAAAAGAGAATGTGTGGCACCCCAGTGAATGAAAAGAAACTCTCAAGCTTCTCACTAGGAAAATTACTTAGCATCCTGGTGGTTCAGATGGTAAAGAATCTGCCTGTAATTCTGGAGACCTGGGTTTGATTCCTGGGCTGGGAAGATCCCCTGGAGAAGGGAATGGTCTAACCATTCCAGTATTCTTGCCTGGAGAATCCCATGGACAGAGTAGCTTGCGGTCTACAGTCCATGGGGTCACAAAGTAGTAGACATAACTGAGTGACTAGTACTTTCACTACTTACTTTATTTAAGCAGTTTAAACATTAAGTATACAGGTTTTCTGGAGAATAACTACATATACATATATATATTTCTCACAATTTTTCAGGGGCAAATGATGGATTTTTTTTTTTTTTTTTTGTCATTGACACTCTGCTCTTGGGGAGAATAGGCTATTTTTTTCAACAAAATTGTCTTCCAGGAGTTGAAAAACAAATGTCATTTCAATTTTTAAACCCTCTAGAGCCATGACCAAGAGAAGAGTGTTTTAACCCCAGATATACTACTCAAAGGTCTATCTTCTCACTGTGAAAGTAATGTTTGTTGTTTAAAAAATTTGAAAAGACCAAAAAGTATATTTTAAAAAAGCCCAGCAATGCATTGCCGTTTAGTTCTGTATGTATCCTATTCATTTTTCTCTGTATAGAAATTACTTTCTTTTTTAAACATGGGAATCTTACTGCTATAGCTTGCAAGTATTTTTAAATTTTAAAGAGGTCTTGATGATTTCCCCATTTCATTAAATATTATTCAACAGTGTCATTTCTAATGATTAAGTAGTATTCCATTGGAAAAAAGTACCATAATTAATTGACTCTACCTTTCTCAGGCTTGAGCAAATACATGAGTTCCTTTAGCTATGCTATGGTTTTTCCAGTAGTCATGTGTGGATGTGAGAGTTGGACTATAAAGAAAGCTTAGTGCCGAAGAATTATGCTTTTGAACTGTAGTGATAGAGAAGACTCTTGAGAGTCCCTTGGACTGCAAGGAGATCCAACCAGTCCATCCTAAAGGAGATGAGTCCTGGGTGTTCATTGGAAGGACTGATGTTGAAGCTGAAACTCCAATACTTCTGCCACCTGATGCAAAAAGCTGACTCATTTGAAAAGACCCTGATGCTTGGAAAGATTGAGGGCAGGAGGAGAAGGGGACGGCAGAGGATGAGATGGCTGGATGGCATCACTGACTCAATGGACATGGGTTTGGGTAGACTCTGGCAGTTGGTGATGGATAGGGAGGCCTGGTGTGCTGCGGTTCATGCGGTCACAAAGAGTTGGACATGACTGAGGGACTGAACTGAGGTGAACTTTCAAGGGAAAAATAAATTCTCATGTTCCCTCCTGGGTTGACTTAATGTTATTTTTATTATGTAGTTACTCTCTATAAATATAAAACTGATATTAATTATTCATGATCCTAAATTGTCTACAACTATAAACCCAATACAGACTTGCATTTAAATTTGATATAAAATCAATGTAATTAAGATGTCAACAGTCATTTAAGGTGATAACTGATGTTTAATAGTAGGATGATAAATCTTTTACCTTTTCTTTTTCAGCATGGTTCATTTGGTTTTGAGCCTGGTGGACCAACATCTGAGTTGACTGTCATTATCATTATTTTTTTTTTCTAACAATTAATTCATTTTTAAGCCTGTGGTCATTATTTTCATGATTCAATTTAATGGTGTACCTCAAAGTACATCAACAAAATTTAAACCAAAACTCTCTGCTGCTAAACCTATTTTTGTTAGGTACAGAGTCAGCTACTCATGTGACATCGACAGTTATTTACCAGTGGTAACTCAGTCCTCCCACAACTCTTCTCTGAACTGCCATGTCGACTTTGTTCTTAAGAGTATCTATGGAGTTAGCCTTCCCTTGGCACTACTAATGTGCTATAAACACAAACACAAACTTGGGCATTGAAATGATAGCATAGCTGTTAGTTATAAGTTGGTCTACCAGATGGTTCAGAATATCTTTACATGAACATTTTTAAGATTATCATCAAAATAAAAACACTGGATTAAAACAAAAATCTCTTTCATAGCTCAGACCCTCAAGTATAAGGCTTTTGGAGCCCTAAATGACAATTGACAATTTAGCCCTAAAGTCTCTATTACTCGATATCTGGTATGTTCATGTTTCATTGCTGCCATTACAAATGACCACAGTTTAGCATTTTAAAAGAACACAGTTTCTTTAGTCTTATACTTCTAGAGATCAGAAGTCCTAAAATTGTGGTGTTAGCATGGCTTCTTTTCTTTTGCAGGATCTAGGGGGATATTTCTTTGCCCTGTTCCTTTTTGTAGAGACTGCTGTGTTCTTGGATCATGGCCCTATCCTCCATCTTCAGTGACTTCACTCCAACTCCTGTATCATTGTCCCTTCAGCTTCCATTCTGTTAACCCATTTGCTTTCCTCTTTTTAGAAATTTTGTGATTACATTGAGCCCATCTGGATAGTCTCGGGATAACCTCAAGATCCTTAACTTAATATTCAGATTCTTAACTTAATCATGCCTGCAAAATCCTTCTTATCATGTAACGTAATATATTCTGAGGTTCTGGGGATAAAGATGTGGACGTCTTTGGGGAGGCTATTATTCAGCCTATCATAACTGAATACTAAAGACTTCCCTTATTATAAATGCGGCTGTGATGTTGTCCATAAATTACAAACAAGACTATGATGTCACGTTGGTGTATTCATCAGCCATGATTGTTCTTTTGGGATAAATTTCTAGGGATGAAATGCATAAATCACAGTTTTCTACAATTCTTAAAAAGGAGTTTTTAATAAGCAATGCCAAATTACCTTCTTGAAAGTTTGTACTAAGTTATATTGAAAATCATGTATAGAGTACCTTTCCCTGTCCCCTGATTACAAAGGGTATTATTATTTGCTAAAAATTCTTTGCTAGTTGATAAGAAAAAAAAATATTCATTATTGTTTTGTTGTTGCTGCTGCTGTTGTTGTTGTTTAGTTGCTAAGTCGTATTTGAGTTTTTCACAATCCATGGACTATAGCCTACCAGACTCCTCTGTCCATTGGATTTCCCAGGCAAGAATACTGGAGTTCATTGCCAGTCCCTTCTCTAGGGAATTTTCCTGACCAAAGGATCAAACCCATGTCTCCTGAGTCTCCTGCATTGGCAGGGGTATTCTTTACCAGTGAATCACCAGGGAAGCTCCTCATCATTATTTTATTGTAGGATAATTTGATACTAATTATTTTGATGAGATTGGACATTTTAAAATATTCACCAGTCATTTGTACCAAAGAAAATAAATGAAAATTTTAGTCACAGCTACATTGCTTATAGGGGTTTGCTTATGCCATATAGAAACCACTTAACCTATAGGTGGTATCTTTCTGAATTTGCAGCATCAGGAAGAACATGTAAAATGCCTTTGTACTAAAGTTTATATCTCAAAGTGTTTAGGAGAGTGAGCTAATTGTTTAGATGGATGCAAGGATGATACTATTCAGGAGGAAATTAATTCCGCCCAGTGTGTTCTGTGTATATGGGCATTTTCCCCCTCTGACTGAGGATAGCCTGGTCATACATAGAGGCATGTCAGAGCCAGAGAGTATCACTTGTTTCTGCTGCATGAGGCTGTGGTCTTCCTTCCAGGGAAAATATCATGTGATATATTTGCATCTTTGCTCAATAGAAGCTAGATATTTTGTCTGGTACCAATCATTACCTCATTATGATTATAGATATATGAGTGACAGAAAATTTTCTAAATAGATGACCATTTAAAGGATTTTTAGAAATTGTTTTATGATACAGTTATTACACACTCAGTGAATGAACATTTTAAATTCAGATAAGCAAAGTGGCTCAGATGGCAAAGAATTTGCTTGTAACACGGGAGACCGGGGTTCGATTCCTGGGTTGGGAAGATCCGCTGGAGAAGGGCATGGCAACCCACTCCAGTATTCTTGCCTAGAGATTTCCATGGACAGAGGAGCCTGGTGAGCTACAGTTCATGGGGTCACAAAGAATCGTACACGACTGAGCGACTAACACAAGCAAAAGAAAGAAAAGAAGTTACAGTGAAGAAGGAATGTTTTGTAAAACCTCCTTTTGTCTTCAGGATGGTTGAGAAGTTAGAGGCCTGCGACGTGAGTAAGAGAGAGTTGAGAATGGTAAGACTGAACATGTTAGAAACAGTGGGTAGGGTGTTAAAGGTGGCTAGAATTAAAGACTCTGACTTTTCTCCCTCCAAAGAATTGCTGACTTGTTGCCGAATTACGAAAAATGGGTATGGCACAAGGCAATGAACCCCTTGGAAACCTTGCTAAAATGTTGCTTTTAGAGTCTGGGGAGCCAAGGATATCCTCCTTTTCTTTGTTGAATCACACCAGGGCTATGCTTTCCTTGAAGAAGACAAATGTCCGTGGTTTTCTTCCTTTAAGAGCTCCAGGAAGAGGCTGTTTTTAGCTGAGAGCTGCTGCTTTGCCTATCACTGCAGTGCTGTGTAGGATGCCTGGTAGAGGAGGCAGCTGGAGAGGAGGAAGTCTGAAAGTGAGCACGTGTAAGGAGGGAGCTGGGCAATCAGAAGAGAATGTGCTGGGACTTCAGTACCCAGCAAGTGCAGCGCGTAGGCATAGCCCACCAGGGAGCCTTTGGCAATATCTAGTCTTCCCGGTTCTTTCATTTGTTCCCTGTGCTAGGAAGGTCTGATTTATTTGTATCGTTTTGCTCATGTGTGAGGTTAAAAATATTTCCTTGTGCATGGTAATTAACAACAGCCTCTGCAGAATGGAATATTCCAGGGCTTTGAGATTGCTAGGCATTTTATCAGCTGCAGCCAGCAGATGGTGGTAGCGTTCCATAAAAAAAATAATAATAAATCGTGCTTGGTGAAGCTGAGAGGTTCAGTTTTGTTTTGCTTTGTTATTTAAGCTTTGACAATGCCCATCTATATAATCTGTGGGCACAGAGTGTTTGAGCCCAGTCTGATCTTAAACTTGTTTTATGATGATATCATTATTTTTTACTGCTACAAATTAACTGTCAGTTTCAATCTACCCCATGTTTTAGCTGCCTTCCAGGATCATCTTGTCAGTTATGCAGCTTTCTGATTTTATGGCTGAGATCAAGAATGATTCCTTAAAGGCACATGGGAAAACACAAGGTGTCTTTAGAATGAAAAGTGGGAAAGAGGATGTGAACTTTGCCACGTGGCCCGTGCTGTAAGTGTGCAGCAAAGATAGATAAGGGCAAACAACTAAGGCCCCTTTCTGTTTGAAACCTGAGTGTCTTGACATTTACTCAGGTGCAATCATTCATGTAAGTATCCATAGTGACCTACTGTCAATGGAGTGAAATGGAGCTAAATGAGTTCCTATATTATCTTTCAGAGTTATATTCAAACATATGAAAATGTAAAGAGGAACCTGCAAGCAATACTGGTGCTTTCTGATCTGCAGGTGATGCTTTCACTAGAAGAAAAAGTATTACTTAAAATCATTCATTCATTCTTCCTTACATCTAGCATTTATTGAGTGCCTACTAGGTGCCTGCCCTTGTTCCAAGTGCTGGGGAGTCCTTGCACATTTATTGGGCAGAAACTTGATTGCTGCCTAGTCTTTCTTTGAAATGTAAGGGCGAAAAGAGATTAAGATTCCCTTTATAGAGCTGGCACAGCACCATTGATTGATGATGAACTTGAAGGAGAAGGGGTCATATTCCAGTTTGCCCTAGTCAAAGAGTCCCATTGGTAACACACTGTCATAAATCTACCACTAAATTCTGCTACCAGCTAGCACACTGTCCCAGGATATACTGAGAGACAAGGAAAGCTCCTTTCCAAAGTATCTGCAGTCTACAGACTGCTACTCTAGCTTCCCAAGTAATGTCATACCTGTTCCTAGAACTTGGTGGTTTTTATCAGAAATGAATAACAGTGTCTATCCTATAGCATGTTCAATATGGGCCAGGCACTTTCTGGGTATTATTTCAATCTTTATAACACTTTCCAAGGTAGCCATTACTATACTCTTCTTACGTATGAGATAACTGAGACTTAAAGAGGTTGATTCACTCCTATGATTAACAGCCAAGCCAGGAATTTTGCAAAGGTCTGTCCATGCTCCTTACACCATGCCACACTCCCCGTCTGTTGAAGCATTGTTTGCTGTGACAGTGTTCTGTTGGCCAGAACAGGTAGGGAAGAGAGATGAAGGCAGCCATCCCAATATCTGTGCTGAGAGGATGATAGATGTACAGCTGTCAGGCAGGATGGGCCCTGAGCTGGCCTCTCATCTAGTCTGTAGAGCTTTGAAATGTTGGGAAACAGTATCAGCATACATGCCTGGAGGTTCCCTGATAGCTCAGCTTGTAAAGAATCTGCCTGCAATGCGGAAGACCTGGGTTCAATCCCTGGGTTGCGAAGATCCCCTGGAGAAGGGAAAGGCTACCCACTCCAGTATTCTGGCCTAGAGAAATCCATAGACAACAGTCCATGGGGTCCCAAAGAGTTGGAAATGACTGAGCGACTTTCACTTTTCCTTTAGCCAGCAGAAATGGGGTGGCTTGTTCTGGGCAAAGGCTTCAGAGCAACAGACAGGCTGTGAGCTAAAGGCAGTGAAACAAAGTGCAGTTACAGCTGCCACACCAGGAGAACCTTTGCTTGAATTCAGGGTGTAGAGAGGATAGATAGTGATGCAGCAGTCTTTTCAGCTCCACTCTTTGGCTGGGATAACAATGCGGCCAACAGAAGCATTTTGAGACTCAGACGGCCACTGATATTTATTTATAGAAAGTGCGCAGGGTGGGATAAATGCACAGAAACACTTTGAACACTAAGCGTAGTGCAAATGGGTCCACTATTGATTCTTAGCGGAAATGTTCACGTCTGCCTCATGAACAGATATTACTCCTGAGACCACCTTTAACAAAATATTTAGTCTGACCTCTCTAGACTGCATTTACAAGCTCATCTCTCTCTTGACATTCAAGGCTTTCCACTGAGATGGAAATAGGCTCTGTGCAGCAGTCCCAGAAGACTTGCACTAGAAGAATTTTAGACAATAGGAAAAAATCCTAAGTGATTGTGCCCTGGGTTTCCATGAAAAGTATCATATCAATGCTGTAGAAAAAGAATGAGAATTATAGGAAGTGAATATAGAGAGACATAAAGGCACATTAGGGTATAGCATCTGCTGCTGTGGAATGCCAGGAAGCAAAATTGTCATTCATTGCCTTTTAGGATTTCACCCCAACTTGACTCCTTTTCCATATGGACATGATTGAATCCACTGTGACTGTGGACAGAGCCAAGTGTCGAGAACTACTTAGCATAGTTTAAGAATCCATTAGAATCATTAGATCTCCTCTGAGCTAGCCACAATAATCAAATTTATGTCCAAGTGGAACTAGTTTAGATGTCGGTCTTACTTTTCAAAAGAATTGAAAGGAAAATCTTATGCAAGATTCACTCACAAACGCTTTCTAATGGTTCTTGAAAAACATTATACTCCAGCAAAATGGTTTCATATTTATATTACTAGAGGTCATTTTTCAAAACGTATTGTGACTTCATTTTAATAGTCAGTGAACTCAGATTACCCATAGGATGGTTTGGAATTGAGCAGTCTGTGACTATAACATAAGTGATGTTAAGAAAAAAAAAATTAAGCTGCATATTTATTTGATTGCTCACATTTCTCAGTACATTATCTGGATAGCCTGTCCATTTTTGTCTGGGTTAGTGTCAGAAATTTTCAATTGCAAATCCCTCCTGGGCAGGACTGATGTCATTTCCATCACTTTGAAAGTCCCAAGCTCCCCATCCAATAAGTATTTCTTGAGTGCTCATTACAAGACAGGGATTCTTGACTGGAACACAGTGCTTCTCCATCTAGAGATGGCAGTGAAGACAATTTCTTTCCTGCATAAATAAATGTGTGGAGAATCAGGTCCGCCCCCCCCACCCCCACCCCGCCACCCCCCACCACTGCCCCGCACCTTCTGCAAGCTACTCTTACCTCTCTCCTGATCTTGTAGAGGGAAGAAAAGGCAAAATTAGATGTGTAATTTTTTGAATCTTGAGTGTTCAGTTGAAAGCTCAGGCTGATGTAAATACAATTTGCTCAGTGTTATGGTGATTGCTATTGTGTGTAGATGCCTGGCTAGGCTTGATCTTTCCTTCTCTCTCTCATTCTCTCTCTGTGTCTCTGTCTCTTTCTGCTTTTGCTGTTGTGTCAATTACCACACATCTTACAACCACTGCTGCCCTTTTATGCCTCTGGGCCTGCTACCAGCAGCTTGGAGGCATTTTTGGTCGTTGAGTTGTCTTGAGCCTGTAAACCATGTGATGTCTGCAGCTGATGTAGAATAGGAGCCCAAAGATACCAGTCAATATTTTTAGATAGATCTCAAAGATCTATCATTCTGAGGATCCTCACATGTTCAAAACTCTTCCTTTGTGGAAGCATTTTTGGTATGGCTATATAGATATCTAGAGTATTTGCCTCTTGATAGAAATCATTTCTATTTGTAGAAATTCTTGTATTTTTATATCCTTTAATCACCTGTTCTGAACAGTGTTGCCAAAGGTAAGGTGTGTCGTGTAAAGCCCAGGGGATGAAACCTATGATATTACTTTGAAACTTTCAGAGTAGAGCAAATTATTCTCTACAGGTCTCAGTATTTCCATCAGTAAAGTAGTAGCAATAACATCTCCCTGGGTTTACTTAATATAAGAAAATGTAAGTCTTTTAAAATTCCAAAGTAAGTGCTTGATAAGTATATGGTTGGAATGAAAGATAACATTTATTCAACCTCTTCTCTACATGACGAGCCATGCTAAGGTAATAAGCCATGCTTGTTGTACATAAATAGAACATCATGGCACAAGCACCAAAGCAGGGTTAGTTTCATAGCTAAAAATTGGATTTTGGAGACAGGCAGATATGGATTCAAATTCTAGCTTTGCCATTTTGTGACCTTGTCATTTAACCTCTCTATTTTCTCATCCATAAAATAAAGCTAATACTTTCTATTTTAAGGAGTTTTGGCAGAGATGAGGTGAAATACTATATGACAAACTCTGTGGCACAGTATGAGTATGAAATGCATCTATTAGTCGGGAGCTCATATATTTTTCTACCTCAAAAGGTAATTTGTATTTGCTTTAGGTGAAATATGCCATCATTTAAGTTATTAATTCATAAGAGTTATATTTTTTATTTCATTAGCATGCTTGAATTTTACATGAGGGAAATCTAGTTTTCTCCTGTATTGACCTCTCCCATTGAGGAACTAACAAATTTGTGGCAAGATCATATTTTGTAGTGATTAATCACTGCTGCTGCTGCTGCTGCTGCTAAGTTGCGTCAGTCATGTCTGACTCTGTGCTACCCCATAGATGGCAGTCCACCAGGCTCCCCCATCCCTGGGATTCTCTAGGCGAGAACATTGGAGTGGGTTGCCATTTCCTTCTCCAATGCATGAAAGTGAAAAGTGAAAGTGAAGTCGCTCAGTTGTGTCCAACTCTTAGCTACCCCATGGACTGCAGCCTACCAGGCTCCTCTGTCCATGGGATTTCCCAGGCAAGAGTACTGGAGTGGGGTGCCATTGCCTGCACTATTCTGTTAATAGATTCATGATATATTAATAGACATGAGTCTTTTAACTGATCACAAGTTTCTGACCAAAAAAAACGTATCATCATCTTGTTGCTGTGTCAGAAAGGGCTGAGTTCAAATCATGCTGGGTCCTGGGGAATGTGCTTGTCAGGAAGGTGTTAAGGTTTTTAGTACATGGACTTTATAGAGATAGGTCACCTGAACTGTACCCTAGCTTTGTTCATTAATCACTATATGACTTTGAGAGAGTTACTTAACCTTTTAAACCTCTACTTTTTCATCTTTAGCAAGTGGATAACAGTAACAGACAAGAATTATTCAAACTCTTTCCATATGCCAGGTTTTATGCTCAGTGTTTCTCTTGTATTAACTCATTTAACCTTACTACAGCCTGTATACTGGGATTACTTCCAACACTCATTTTAAAAACAAACAAACAAACATAGAGAAAGATATCCAGAAATATATTTTCTGGGGATATACAGCTAGTAAATGTTCCAGCTGGGCTTCAATGCTACCGACTAGCTTGTGTTCCAGAAGTGATAACACTTCATAGTATATTAAACTCTTAACAGTGTCTGGCACCTGTAAACCTGAAAAAAAAGGTCAGTTAATTTTATTAGCAGGAAGGCTATTCCTCTGGTTTTAGTGCTTTTGTCCACCTAGGTTCTCTTTTCCTTTTGAATTTCTGAAGAGGTAAAATTTTCAGTTATGAGACTATGCTCAAGCTCATTAAAGAGGTAAATTTATATTAGTGTTAATACAGAAAACCAGTCTAATCTTAGACTCCTATAACCTCCACAAATTTTTACTAAGTTTTTACTTCTTTCCTTCTCCATGTTCCTGTCCTTACTTTATGAATACATTTTATAAAGATATTCATTGATCCCCCCAACTAAATACAAGTATTAAAAATAAAGTCTTTTTTGCACAGATAATAAAACCAGAAACTGCCAATTTGCTCTCACAAATCAGGATTCTGATCCCCAGAGAGTGTGTATCAGCTTGATCTGAGTATGAACAAAACTGTGTTGACCGTCAATACTACCTCTGGAGAAGGTCAGGATACAATTGTGGCCACAGGAATGGCCACTAAGCCTGGATATAAATAGCAATGAATTGGTCATGCTGACTGACAGCTTTTGTTGCCCCTAGGCTACAAGATATTTGGAGAAGGGCCAGTGAAAGCTAATTATAACTTGAGGGTCTTGCCTGTATAAGGCTAGGGGTTAGAAGCCTTTGAGAAGCTGAAGTTTGCTCTGCCGTGGGGAAACGATTTTTTCACAGATGGGGATGGAGCCCAGGAATAAGAGGGGGGATGCCAGAGGGAGCCTTGTAATAGCTTACAGCTGTCCTTTAACCGGAAGTCAATCTGCCATTTTCCTCTTATCCTCTGATTCTTGATTTGTAATTTTTTTCGGTGCAGCAAGTATTCTGCCTTCTTCCCTGTCACAGAAAATGTAGCTTTCCTTATCTGTAAGGTGTCTTAATTCAGTGGAAAATAGAATTGAGTCCACTGCCCACTCCCTGTTCCAGGAATGTTTTTCTCAAAATAGGAAATATATAATGTGTAGGCTGGGTGGCTAGAATTAGGTTGGATCAGTATGAAACAGGGAGATTTGTTTGCTTCAGAAAAAAATCTCCCACTGCCTTGGCTGCTGCAGAATCCAGGACAGATATCTGGACTCAGAAGTGGAGAAATCAACTATTCTGAGTGGATTAGTATAATGATGACTCTCCCTATGGATTCCCACATGCCCTTTTAAGGAAGGCTTTTGTGGCCAGCTGGCATTTCTAGTTAAGATTTTGAAACCATTATTCTTAGTGCCTTCTCATATTGATTAGGTCAAAAGGGAAAGAAATGGGGACTTTGCTATTCAGATAGGCAGATCTTTTCCTTCTTTCTTGGTTTTTCTAATGAACTCAAATATAAAGCTGGCTGGTTCTCTAGACTTCCAGACAAAATCAATCACCTCACAATGGAGAGGAAGAAAGTTGCAAATGGACCATTTTATGTCTGAGTTTTTTGGTCGGTTCAAAATACCCATCTGAGTAAAGACTACCAATTTATCAGAAGCCTTTGGATTTTCATTTACTACCTGTTGGATAATAAAGGCTTATATTTGTTTTGATTGTTTCTGTACATCATGGAGATGAAGATGTGAATCAGTCCATCTCCAGCACAAAGTCTTGGAGGAGAGATGGGGGAAAATGATTTACAGCATGTTTGGAATTTGTAGTGCCCATAACTGAGAGACAGGGAGGGTCACAAACCACAGCAGAAGTGTACGTTTCTTATTGAGTGAAGGATTTCCATGTAACATGACTCATGGAATGCAAATAAAACTTGTACCTTAGGAAAAGAAACTTCTTTCTACTGCCCCAGACCTCTCAGCAGAAAACTTCATTCCTCTATTAAAAAAGAAATGCGCTTTGCAATTTATAAAGTCTATTGCTCTTTCTTTAGGTTGAATGTTAACATTCTGCCTTGTGCCCTTAACTTAATGGATATTCTCAAAATTGGCAGCTTCTCTTTCATGCGGGAAGAAGGAATAATTCTGAATTAAGAGCACCAAAATAGGTTAAGGATACATTATGTCAGAGGCTGTAGATTGTTAACAAGCCAAGGAAGCACAAGTCATAGGGTATAATACAATTAAAGGCAACTGGGTAAAATTGCCAGCCATTCCATCTCAATGACTTCACCTGTTGATGTAAGAGGTGACCCTTTCCAGTCTGTCTAAAACTTGATGGAGTCCTAGGTGTTTTTTTCTAATTTCTGAGTGAATCGTAAGTAGCATAGCAGCTACTGTGGGTGCCCTGCCTAAATTTCTTTCCATTTTTTCTTCAGCTGCTGTTGGTGGCTAAAGACTCACAGCTGCATGCCCCACGTCCCTCCTCTTTCTCTGTCCTCTTCCAGAGAATTGCTGATGGCAGCTGCATCTCCCAAGAGGTTATGCAGCTAGTGATTGATGGATATGGGGCTACAAATAGCTGGCCCTCTTGAATCAGAGGAGAGGGTCATAATTAGTTCTGTGGTGTGATCACATGGATCAAGACTGGTCTGTATATGAGACCACATCCTTTCTCAGCCCTTTCCTCTGTCCTCTCCTGCTTGTCATTCCCTGCCCTGAAGAGCTTGTCCTGAAGCGCTCTCCTTCAATGAACTTCAGGCACCTACTGTCTTAGGCTTTAATTTTCCAGACTTATGATAGTGAGTCTGCCCATATATTTTAACTTATTTTGTCCTGATGAATTAAACAATACAATGTTGCTTTCAACCAGAATTCTGGCAATAATAAACTATTCTCTCTGAATTGTTGAAGTCTATTCTGTTGACCCTTAATAAGCCTTTGTAACAGAAGAAAAGTTCCTTCAGCTCAGTAGTGTTCTCTGTGCAGCCTGTATCCATCAGCATATAGAGAAGAAGCATGGTTGGCAAAGGACCAAAGCCACAAAGGTTGGAAATTTGAACTCTGACTGATATCTGTTCCCTTCCTTCCAACTGTGGTAGTTTGTCTAATATTAACTCTATTTATAGCACTGTTTCTAAAAGCTTGGATTTCCAAGTTAGAATGACGTCCTGTCATAATAGGAACAGTTATTATGACCTTAGTATATGGTAGTCATCTGGATGATATGATAAAAGATTTTCACTTGGAATCAAACAGTCCATCCAAGCCTGAAATGGTATGTATTTCTGGGGTCTTTTGTAATTAGAAATCTGATTGTGTAAATGTCTGAAAATCTGTACTGGTTTTAAAGATAATGGCTTAGAGACCATTCTAATTCAGCTAAATTTTGCAAAATTTGAAGGTCTCTTTGTATTCCTATCAGCTAGTGGTACAAGGGTGGGCTGATTCAGCAAGTGGAAGAATGGTGATTCTAGCTGACAGGCACAGTCCTCAAGGAAATGTCAGGTTGACCCTGATGCTTAGAAAAACAGAGCATACATAGAGTTGTTAAAAAAAGGACACAGGGAACAGAAATATTTTAAAGGAAGCATTTCTGTTGCATTGGGCAAAGCTTCATGATTTCACAGTGGAAGTCTGAATCCTTCACAGACATCAAAACTGGGCTTTGAACCAAATATGATGTCCAAATATGCTAACTGATGCACTGAATTAAATATTACTGATTCTCAATACAATATTTTTGTCTAGAGAAATTATAAAATTCTTTGATTCCACCATGCTATGGCTTATTTATAATCAATATCTTCTAATTAAATCTAAAATATTCTTTTTAGAGCAAGCAGGTGCTTGCTGTTTTCTATTTAGCCATGTGATGTTCATTTTGGTTGAATATTTTCATTCTTTTCAAGTGATTTTTGCTGGATTTGGAGGATGAAAAGTTGTTAGCATTTAATTTTTGAGATTTATCCATATAAAGGTCAGTACTGAAGAGTCAGAGAATTGTTTTTAATATTATATAATTAATGATTTATTTGTGAAAATCACATAATTTCATGTTCTAAGATTTCCCAGGGATTCTGTTTCAAAAGATAACTGCTTTTTAAAGAAATACAAACCCATTGTTTGTTGTTGTTGCATTTCCAAACAAAAAGGCTTGGAACTTACTCTTTATTACCGAGAAACTAGTAGTTGTTCAATCACTAAGTCATGTTTGACTCTTTGTGACCCCATGGACTGCAACACACCAGGTTTCTCTGTTCACCACAATCTCCTGGAGTTTGCTGAAACTCATGTCCATTGAGTCGGTGATGCCATCCAACCATCTCATTCTCTTTCACCCCCTTCTCCTCCTGCCCTCAATCTTGCCCAGTATCAAGGTCTTTTCCAATGAATCTGTTCTTCACATCAGGTGGCCAAAGTATTGGAACTTCATTCAGCATTGATCCTTCCAATGAACATTCAGGGTTTATTCCTTTAGGATTGACTGGTTTGACCTCCTTGCTGTCCAAGGGACTCTCAGGAGTCTTCTCCAGCATCACGATTTGAAAGCATCAATTCTTCAGTGCTGAGCCTTGTTTATGGTCCAACTCTCACATCCATACATGACTACTGGAAAAACCATAGCTTTGACTAGATGGACCTTTGTTGGCAAAGTGATATTCCTGCTTTGTAATACACCGTCTAGGGTGGTCATGGCTTTCCTTCCAAGGAGCAAGCATCTTTTAATTTCATGGTTGTATTCATCATCCACAGTGATTTTGGAGCCCAAGAAAATAAAGTCTGCCAATGTTTCCATTTTTTCCCCATCTATTTGCCATGAACTGACGGGACCAGATAACATGATCATAGTTATTTGAATGTTGAGTTTTAAGCCAGCGTTTTCACCTCCTCTTTCACCTTCATCAGGAGGCTCTTTAGTTCCTGTTTGCTTTCTGCCATTAGTGTGGTGTCATCTGCGTATCTGAGGTTATTGATATTTCTCACAGCTATCTTGATTCCAGCTTGTGATTCATCCAACCTGGCATTTCACATGATATACTCTGCATATAAGTTAATTAAGCAGGGTGACAGTATACAGCCTTGATGTAGTCCTTTCTCAATTTTGAACCAGTCCATTGTTCCATGTTTGGTTCTAACTGTTGCTTCTTGATCTGCATACAGGTTTCTCAGGAGATAAAGTGGTCTGGTATTCCCATCTCTTTAAGATTTTTCCAGTTTGTTGTGATCCACACAGTCAGAGGCTTTAGCATAGTCAGTCAAGTGTTAGATAACATATAGAATATCTCTGAAAGTTGGGTAATTCCTATCCTGTTTGACAGAAATAAAACAAGATCGAGTGAGTCAAAAGAAAAAGAATTATTTCAGAAAATCTGAATTATTCCTTATACTTTCCCTATTGCCTGCATGCATTTTATAACCATATCAATCAAAATGAAAAATGTGCTAAATTTCAAAAACAAGAATTGTGGTGCTGACAAAATGTTTGTGTTTAAGTTTTATCAGACAAAACTTGTGAAATTTTGCATTTTAATGTACTGTGTGATTAGAATGCTTTATTCTTTAACTTTTATATTTGTAAGATTTATTGAAAGGAAATTCACTGGCATTTGAAATATTAAAATCCCATGAGAGTGAAATGTCGACAGGCGAAGCATCTCCAGTAGCATTTTTCTGAGTTCCTTTTTAGGGTAAAATAATAGGTAAGATTCTTCCCTGGTGGCTCAGAGGGTAAGAGTCTGCCTGCAGTGTGGAAGACCCAGGTTTGATCCCTGGGTCAGGAAGATCTCCTGGAGAAGAAAATGGCAACCCACTCCAGTATCCTTGCCTGGAAAATTCCATGGACGGAGGAGCCTGGCAGAGAGTTGGACACGACTGACTGACTTCACTCGATCCCGTGGGTAAGAGGAAGGAGACATGTTATAGTAATTATATATTCTCTGAGTTGGTTTAAAATATTGGTTTAATATTTAATTAAAAACTTTCCTTTTCGTGATTATTTCTTGCCTATTTTTGGAAATACACTATGATTTCTTGAACTGGAACTAGAACTCCACTATTAACCTCTTAGAGGTTTGGTTAAGTAATTGACCAGACTAATGGTTTTTAAGTCATAAATGCAGGTTAATCATCTATGAATAATTCTTTCTGTAGATACAAATATGGTAGTACAAATCATTGATATAATGGAAGTTTTAAAATAGTTAAAACTAAACTATATATGTTCATTAAAAAGTCAACGATAATCCAAGAGGTAAATACTTCTTCAGAAATCATCTGATATGTTTACATTTATTTGACTGTTTGAGCAGATTTTCTTCTATAATTAAAGTGTTTAACATCAAAATTAATTTTCATTCTTTGAGTTTCTACCAACTAATGACATAGTGTGGTCATCTATAAATACTTGGTGTTGAAGGTCAGACACTCTAGAAACAAAATGTTTATTTTATGCAGTTAACTTACTAAGTGAATAAACCACATTCTGGATAACTGAGAACTATCTTCAAGTGGGAAAAAATACAAAAGCATGATAGCTTCATGCATAAAAATGCAAAAGTCTCCAAGCCTTTGTAACACATTAGGTTATTATTTCATTGTATACATAAAACATTTTCTAAATTAAGTCATATAGATTCTCAAACCATATAATAAAATCTAGTGTAGCTGTACTGAGACAGGATGAAATTGTATGTTTACAGGTTACCTGCTCCCCTTCCTTAGGGCCATCCCTAGAATGTAAAGGCCCTTGGAAAAAATTTCATTTTGTAGTTTCTGTCTATAAAAATTTCTTGATTTAAAAGAGTGTTCTTGGACCTATATAAGGTATGGCAATTTCAATTGGCTGTCACAATAATGGATAAAGTAGAACTATTTACATATTTGTTTATTGTCTAGTCATTGCATATAAAATATTTTCACAGTGGCTAGTACCTAGGTGCTGTTTCTTCTTGTTCTTTATTGTCAAATGCATGGTTCCTGGGTAATTTCATGTCTCCCACTATGTGAGGAGAAAGGTAGTAATACAATTATTGTTCATAATGTCATGGCTCTCCAGATTCAGTTTTAATGGAAACAATATAGATCTTCTTGCCTCTGTGTTTTCTAATGTCATTTATTTAAGGCTGGTTACATTATTACTCATGAGTCTGCATCATCCATCATGCTATGATCACTGGTTTCCCAGGACTGTCTCAAATGTTGTTGCTGTGCGTTGCTGATGATGATCACTAATGTGAGTCTTAGCCAGTACATGCAGGAAAGATAAATGACAAGTTGTTTTCTGGTCATGTCAAATTTAGTGTTCAGAATTTTATAGCATAAACATAGAATGATGCATCCTTCAATTATGCCTTCTCTTGAACCCTTAGGTGGTGATCATGTTAGATTATGTTCCCTTTCAATGTTGGGTATTCCTCTGCCTTTTACCACTTCTTCCAGTGGGGAAGATAGGAACAAGAAAAGTGGTCCTGTTTGTATAAGAAATGTCCATCCATTGTCCAGCATGGCTTAAGACCAGCTTAGCGGGGAACAGTATCAACACATGATGTAGGGGAAGAGAGTTCGTGGATTGCAAGAATCTCTGGTTATAGGGGAACAAAAGGCTGGAAAACTCTTTGGGGAGTTTGTGGAGGGTGAGGCAACCCTGGGGAAAGAGCCTGACACATGATGTCGAACTCAAGCAGGAAGTGGAGTGACAGCCCTGGATGAAGGACACCTGCTGTCGCCTTGCCCCCTTGGTGCTGTAGACTACAGGTGGCACCTCGTTCTAAAAACTTTTGATCCAGCCCACATGCCTGACTCAAGCCCAGGGCTGGCAGTATACCATAGTATCCCAGAGCCCTATATTTGTGCTGTGTCTCTCAGAAATGTGGGTTCCCCTAAATTGTCATGTCAGTGCTACTCCAGAGGTCCAACCTCATTCAGAATCTCATAGCTTCATAAGAGAAATACTTTGCTGGCTAGGAGAGTTTTCCTCTTGAAGGCTTTTCTGGCCGTCTGGTTTACCCCTTGCACAGGATAGAGGCTTAGACAGCACCTGAAGGGGAGAAACAGAAAAGGGCCCATGTGGGGCCTTATCGGACTGAATCTTGCTGTCTGATGCCACTGCCAACCCTGAATGGTCCCAGGCATTAGAGGGGAACTTAGAATATTTTTTTAAATGTTCGTTAAAGTGTAGGACTCCCAGAGGAGCAGGCACAGGACTGAGTCTGTGCTTATCTGCGTCTGTATGGGATTTCCTTATAGCCTCTTGGTTGCAGTTCTCTCCCTGGCAGTGGCCTCATACAGTCTTGGGGTTTATCTTAAATTGCTGCTAGGTTTTCATGTCCCACTAGTTAACCTGTAGAGATGTGTGCTTTTAGGACATCACTTGGCAGTAAAGATGAGAAATTCTAAGCTTTTAAGAGCAAATCACACATTCTTCAAAATTCACATGAGTTCTGAGGCATTCACGTTAGGGTTAATGGTCCATCTCTACTTTCGAGCAGTGGACCAAGCTCTGAAGAGGAACTTTTGACTCATGGAGGCCTCACTCAGAGAAAACACTGATGGAAGATGGGGCCATTATTACTGCTTACTGTGTTTTCATTTAAATTGATGAAAGCAGAACAACTTGTCACTTCAGTGTAAAAAATATTGAATGTATGAGTTTTGTGGAAGCTTTAAGACTTGCAAGTTATGACCAGTAATGCAAATCTATTTTTTAATGTCTAGTCCCCATTTAAAGAACAGTGAAAGATAGTAGAAGTCTCTTTGTCTTTTTGTACTTAGGGCAAACAATATGAAAAATTGGTATTCTGAAGCCATATATCAAACATTGTAGTTTAAGAACTTTAGAATGACAGTAATTAGAAAGAAATGCATGTTGTTTTTTTTTGAAAAAAGAAATAAAGTGCTTTTTATTTTTTTGGTGTTGCTATGGAGAAAGGATATGGCAGTGGTCAGAAGGTGGAACTTTATTCTTGTTCTAAAGCAAGGAAAAATTCCTGACTTTAATTTTAACTGATTTATTCTGCTTTTCTATTTTCTTCCTTCTCTTCCCCTCCTCCCCCCTTTCTCTATTCCTCCTTCCTCCTTCTTACCTTTTTTTTCTTTTTTGGTATTCTTCCTTCACATATGAGGACATTCCATCAAGACCCTTTTGTATCCAAACAGATCACTTCCTCCAGAAATTATTATTTAATTTTACCTTGGAGAAAAATTACTTGATTCTCTTCCAAAATAGGGATACCTGGGGAGCCCATCTGCTCTATGAGAAGTAGGTGTTTCAGGAGAACAATGGGTCTGATCCAGACTCTGAACACAGTTTAAAAATCCTTGAGATGATAAATAATCTGTCTTGGTTTTAAGGATGATTCATTCTTGATCACTTTGTTTATTCTTATGTAACAATTAAAGAAATAAAACACTACTCCTGTGTAGCTGTGAGAAAGACTAATGTAGATCCATATTTGCAACTAAGGAAAGCGTGCCCAGAAAGAGTAAATGAGAAAAATGAGGTGCCATCAGATCCTGGTTATTTAAATATAAAGAGAAAATATACAGGTGCATATATATCTTCTATATTTTTCCTGGAAGAATATATAAGAACGTTTTGACTACGGTTATCACCACAGTATAGTGTTGGGGAGGTAGGAAAAGGCTAACTTCTTTAATTTCCATTCAGAACATTTTTGCATCATTTGAATTCCCTTACTATGCTCTATTTATATGGTAGGTAAAATTCTAAGACAGACCCAAGATTTATTACCTCCTTGGAGGACACACCCTGAATAATTCCCAGATCTGTGAATATGAAAGATTTTACTCTTGTGATTTTATTATGTTACATGGTGTAATCTACTTTCACTTCAGTTCAGTTCAGTTGCTCAGTTGTGTCCAACTCTTTGCGACCCCATGAATCGCAGTAATCCAGGCCTCCCTGTCCATCACCAGCTCTCGGAGTTCACTCAAACTCACGTCCATCGAGTCAGTGATGCCATCCAGCCATCTCATCCTCGGTCGTCCCCTTCTCCTCCTGCCCCCAATCCCTCCCAGCATCATAGTCTTTTCCAATGAGTCAACTCTTCTCATGAGGTGGCCAAAGTACTGGAGCTTCAGCTTTAGCATCATTTCTTCTAAGAAACCCAGGGCTGATCTCCTTTAGAATGGACTTGTTGGATCTCCTTGCAGTCCAAGGGACTCTCAGGAGTCTTCTCCAACAACACAGTTCAAAATGTTCAATTCTTATGCACTCAGCTTTCTTCACAGTCCAACTCTCACATCCATACATGACTACTGGAAAAACAATAGCCTTGACTAGATGGACCTTTGTTGACAAAGTAATGTCTCTGCTTTTGAATATGCTATCTAGGTTGGTCATAACTTTTCTTCCAAGGAGTAAGCGTTTTTTAATTTCATGGCTGCAGTCACCATCTGCAGTGATTTTGGAGCCCCCCAAAATACAGTTTGACACTGTTTCCACTGTTTCCCCATCTATTTCCCATGAAGTGATGGGACCAGATGCCATGATCTTTGTTTTCTGAATGTTGAGCTTTAAGCCAACTTTTTCACTCTCTTTCACTTAAATTAAGAGGCTCTTTAGTTCCTCTTCAATTTCTGCCATAAGAGTGGTGTCATCTGCATATCTGAGGTTATTGATATTTCTCCCGGCAATCTTGATTCCAGTTTGTGCTTCTTCCAGCTCAGCGTTTCTCTTGATGTACTCTGCATAGAAGTTAAAGAAGCAGGGTGACAATATACAGCCTTGACATACTGCTTTTCCCATTTGGAACCAGTCTGTTGTTCCATGTCCAGTTCTAACTGTTGCTTCCTGACCTGCATATAGGTTTCTCAAGAGGCAGGTCAGGTGGTCTGGTATTCCCGTCTCTTGAAGAATTTTCCACAGTTTATTGTGATCCACACAATCAAAGGCTTTGGCATAGTCAATAAAGCAGAAATAGATGTTTTTCTGGAACTCTCTTGCTTTTTCAATGATCTCTTGGATGTTGGCAATTTGATCTCTGGTTCTTCTGCCTTTTCTAAAACCAGCTTGAACATCTGGATGTTCACGGTTCACTTATCACTGAAGCCTGGCTTGGAGAATTTTGAGCATTACTTTACTAGCGTGAGGAGTGTGATTGTGCGGTGGTTTGAGCATTCTTTGGCATTGCCTTTCTTTGGGATTGGAATGAAAACTGACCTTTTCCAGTCCTGTGGCCACTGCTGAGTTTTCCCAATTTGCTGGCATATTGAGTGCAGCACTTTCACAGCATCATCTTTCAGGATTTGAAACAGCTCAACTGGAATTCCATCACCTCCACTAGCTTTGTTCGTAGTGATGCTTTCTAAGGCCCACTTGACTTCACATTCCAGGATGTCTGGCTCTAGATGAGTGATCACACCATTGTGATTATCTTGGTTGTGAAGATCTTTTTTGTACAGTTCTTCTGTGTATTCTTGCCACCTCTTCTTAATATCTTCTGCTTCTGTTAGGTCCAGACCATTTCTGTCCTTTATCAAGCCCATCTTTGCATGAAATGTTCCCTTGGTATCTCTAATTTTCTTGATGAGATCGCTAGTCTTTCCCATTCTGTTCTTTTCCTCTATTTCTTTGCATTGATTGCTGAGGAAGGCTTTCTTATCTCTCCTTGCTATTCTTTGGAACTCTGCATTCAGATGCTTATATCTTTCCTTTTCTCCTTTGCTTTTTACTTCTCTTCTTTTCACAGCTATTTGCAAGGCCTCCTCAGACAGCCATTTTGCTTTTTTGCATTTCTTTACCATGGGGATGGTCTTGATCCATGTCTCCTGTACAATGTCACGAACCTCAGTCCATAGTTCATCAGGCACTCTATCTATCAGATCTAGTCCCTTAAATCTATTTCTCACTTCCACTGTATAATCATAAGGGATTTGATTTAGGTCATACCTGAATGGTCCAGTGGTTTTCCCTACTTTCTTCAATTTAAGTCTGAATTTGGCAATAAGGAGCTCATAAGCTGAGCCACAGTCAGCTCCTGGTCTTGTTTTTGCTGACTGATTTGATTTGATTGATTTGATTTGATTATATTCTTTGCAGCCAAAGATGGAGAATCTCTCTTACTTTAAGAGAGATTATCTCAGTGGCCCTGATCTAATCACAGGAGGACCTTTAAAGCCCGAGAGGTTTCTTTTGCTGCTTCGAGAAGAGGCAGTCAGAGACTCAAAGCACAAGAAAGATTGTGCCATTGCTGGATTGATGATGGAAGGGACTACCTGGTAAGGAATGTGAGCCACTACTAAAAGCTGAGAGCAATGCAAGGATGATAGCAAGGAAGTGGGGATTTCCATGCTATAGCTGAATGCAGGGGACCGAACTCACCTAACAAGAATGGGCTTAGAAGCAGATTTTCCTCAGAGCCTCCAGATGAGACACTATGATTTTAGTCTTGTGATCCATGAACAGAGAACCCACCATGTACAGCAGGGATTTCTGGGCATTAGGATTATGGACCACTTCCTCCTACTTAATAATTCATTAAGTAAAGTTTAATTAAATCAAGTATCTTAGGAAGTGTTATTTAAAAAGCCCACCTCTATTGTAAAGAGAATATATACTCTTTCATAGTGGGATGTAAAGTTACTTTACCTAAAGTAAGCCAGATTTTCTCATTGATTTCTATTGTATATTTTGTTCATTCATTCCTGTCTCACTGTAGCAAAGCTATTATATAACATAAATTAGCAATGTGTTTCCATGGGAGGAAAATTCCCTAAAATCCAACAAACAAAACAAAGCCCCCAAATAAAACCAGTTTGATAACTTTTGGCAAGAGAGTGATTAAAAAGTAGTTTTTTCCAGGGCATATTGGGATTGTAGGAGGGAAGGGTATGTCTGTTGGTCTGCAGTGAACCAGTGAACCCGGCACCTCCACAAGTCTTGGTGTGTGGTGTGTGCTCCATGCTTACTTGTGAATTATTAATAAAATGAATGTGCTTGCTGTTGTTGTTGAGTTTCAAAGACTATAGGTTTTCTTCCATTCAGAGTCTCCCTTCCACCATTTTGTTTCATACTTCAGAGCAGAGAAATCTCTACTCTTGTGTACTCAGTTGCTTACCTGTACTTTCCACTGTTTAGATTCCTTTCATCTTCATTCTGGAAATTCCAGCCGAGCTACAGGATCTCCATTAACTATCTCGAGTGACTGTTTCTCAAATAACAATTTCCTTAAGGCTGAATTATTCTTGCATATTCTTTGTTCCCTCTTGCTTTGCTTCTGTAAACTCTTTGTGTAGGGGGCTCCCAGCACTTCCCCTTGCTCAGGAGATAGAAAGTTCCTAGATGGTAAAGACTCTTATCAGTCTTATCCTCAGACCCAGCACATATAGATGCCCAATAAATGTTAATAAAATGGGTACTTTTATTGGGAAAATGTTTCTTGCGGATAAAAACTCCCTGTGGTTATTGGATAATTCAGGCCCAACTGCTTTTATTTAATATCTGAGATGTCTAGCTTACAAGGTAGTTGGAAAAGATCTTTCAATCTCTGACAATAAAAAGAGTGATACTAGAAAGAAAAAAAAGAGAATTAAAGAGACAATGGAATTACATCCAATTTCTCTGGTTAATTTTGGGGGCAATCCCATAAAGCTAAGCGTGAAAGTGAAAGTGAAAGTCGCTCAGTTGTTTCCGACTTTTTGCGACCCCATGGACTGTAGCCTATTAGGCTCCTCCATCTGCAGGATTCTCAAGGCAAGAATGCTGTAGTGGGTTGTCATTTATACTGCTTTTCTTTATTCATTCTGAGAAGGAAGTGGCTGGGGGACTTCCTTTTATTATGAAAGAATTTAAAATTTTTGATGTAAAGTCCCTAGGAAATTTGATTTTTCAAATAAGGGCACATTCCCCAGGATAAACTGCCTTTCTCTGCATGTTCTTGGGGTTCTGGATCTGGTTAACCCTCACTGGACCTTAAAGAACACAGATAATCCATGTGCATCCATAGAGCTTCAGGTGGTTGCAAGCATAAAGTTTCTCCTTAACACAGGACGTCTTGCCCCTTGTGCTAAATGGGTTATCAGGGTTTTTTTTCCCCCCTCAACTCTGAGCTCTGAAGTTTCAATTTAGCATCCAGAAAATTGAGCTGTGTTGTTTTCCTTTAGTACCTCATTACTAACAGTAAAGAATTGAAGAACTGGCATATTGGCTGGCCATTTGGCTATGATGTATGGCAGAACAGAGTGCAGACTTGCTTTTTGTCTTCTGTAGGACCTCCAGGTTATTGATAGGAGGAGACATTCTTCTATTGGAACATAAAAATGGGATAGTCACAGTATATGCTCAGTTTATCCCAAATACCTATCCTTTTGATACCCAGGGGCTCTGCAGGTAACCCACAAGTAGGTAGTGATGCTAATAATAGGAAGTGGTGCTTTCCCATAAGAGAACATAACCACCTTTCACTGTGACTGGTGACTGTCTCCTCAGGGCATTGATTATACAGCATTAACAGCAGTCTTTTCACAGATGCAGTTAGTGGCAAGAGAAATTTTCTCACAAGTTCTGGCAAGGGTATTTTTGCATTTTCTATTTCTCTAAGAAAAATTTTGTGTTTTTTCTCAAGGCAAATCCAATCCTGTCAGTAGCTCTCTATTCCCGTGTATGTGCCTCAGGGAGAGGAAGGAGAACCCAAGAGTTCTCACTTATAGATATGGAGTCAGAAACTGGTGGTCTTGCCAAGGCTACATGCAGACAGCAGACAGAGTTCCAATGGGCTCAAACAGTGTGTACGATGATTCAAACTAATTGCCAGAAATTTAAAAAGCCAGGAGGTTTTCATGTAAAAAAGAAATCTGAATTTTGGCTCTTCTTAACAGAAGTGGAAGCTTTGGCAGTGCTGGGCCTGACTTCCCACATGGCAAATGGAGTTGGGTGGTGGGTGCCAGCTTACCACAAATCCAGGGCGGCTCTTGTTCCATCACTTTCTGGGAATTAGCAAATGCTCTGCCTCCAGGCACATGAATGATGAGGCTGTCCATAAGAGAGGTCAGAGCCCACTTGTAACTGCTTTGACACCCCCTCAAGCCATGTTACTCCTGTGTGAGCTCTTCAGGCATCTGAGTCTGTGACCATTGGCCAAAGCCCTGGGAAGATGCCACTGCCTGCAGCATATATCTGAAGAATGAGGGCTGGCCTAGAGGGTTTTCTTTGACTGCTTGCCCACAGAAGTGGAGGCACCAGCATCTGCTTGACGTAGCTCCCATTTTCCCTGAGAAGACAGCTGAACGATTTTGTAGCAATCATCTTCGGAGGCTTGGTCTCTGTATCATCAGGGTTCATACTACTCCCAAACCTCCACACTCCCCCCACCCCATGCTGATTTGCCATTCGCCCATAATTTCAGCCTATGAGAGGATGTGTCCAGGCAGGATAAAGTGTGATTTCTCTAGCACGACACAGGAATATGACTCCTTTAACTTGAAGAGTTTAAGGCAGACGTCTTGTCCCATCTTTGAATTAGCCAGTTCCAGTATCTATCTCTGTTGACAGCTTGCACTTATTAAACTGTGCCCCACAGTGAACCCTGCAGCCACTGACAATGAACAATGCCAAGGAGCATAGGAGCCCCTCTGTGGCCTCAGCATATCTGAATAACAGTCTCTGTGTGGCTCTCTGAGAATCATGAACGGCTTTTTCTTACCATTAGTATGACAATCATTAAAATCATTTACGAAGTGCAGCTGTATGTGGTGCTGTATAAGGGGTGATAAAATGAAGTTAATACCATACCATCAGAGAGCTTATAAAGTGATTCATAATTAAGCACAGTTGGGTAAGTGATATAATTAGGAGTCTGTTTTGGTAGTTTAGCATGGATTTCAGACTGGGGTTGAGCACAGACTATCACACCCAATAGTTACATGAACTTGGATAAGTCTTTGAACTCTGTGGCCTTCAAAAGAAAAAACAGTTAAACTGTAATATGATGAATGAGAACTTCCAGTAGTTAAGAATGCTGGAATTCCCTCACTCTCCCCACTAGTTTGAGTAGTAGATTAACTTCAAAAGTCTCAGGTGTAAAAACAATACCTTTTTAATAGGATTCATTTAATTAAATGAGACGGTGCTTGTGTCTAGCATGTGGTAGGTATTCAGTACACTTGACCATTGGCTAACCCAGCCTGGTGTAAAGTAAGCTGTCAGAAAGTTTGTTCCCTCTCCCCTATGCTTGTGTCTTCATGCTTTGGGCACTGTGAATTTTACCAAGTAGGAAAAACAAATGGCTATATTGCTCAATAAATATTGAATTGATTTACAGTGGAAAGTCTTTAAGCATTATGAATATCAAGCTGTTTTGCTAAAGGTATAGCTTCTTAATTGGGGTAGTTTGTGTGCAGAGTTAAAGGTAACTTTAGAGTTTCAAATACTATAGGATAAGGCAATGGTTAAAACAAAAATAAGAAGAATGTATCTCTAATAATATGACTTATTGCCTGTTCCCTTTAGAAATGAGGTCCTCGCTGCAGAAGTCTCTATCTCGATACCCAGATCAAGCACTATACAAAGGTCCAATGCCAATTTCATCTAAAACTTGTTTTGCAGTGTCAGAGTCTTGGTTTTTAGGAAAAGACTTGTGGTTGCTATGGAACTGTTAATAATGATTGCTGCCTGTACCTCAACTCCTCATACTCCCAATCTCCAACATAAAATCACTTAGACTTGGGCTGCAGGGCAATAAACAAACTTTCGAGCAAGAATTAACTGGACCTGGGCATTAGTGTCCTAATGTACCAAATGACATTTATTATAACCTTTACTTGCACTAGCAGCTTGGCTATGTCAAAGGAGCTTTTAGTTTCCTGATAGTAAACTGAAATATAGGAGGCTCAAACCTTGTTCTGCATGAACATCGCTCAGAGCAGAAACATTTTGAGCTTTCATCTTACAATAAATGTAAAAAAAAAAAATCTTTATTTTGCATAGAACTGGCCTTAGTGCCAGTCTTTTATTTTTATTTAGAAAAAGAAATGCAAACCTATACTAGTTTCAAAAATGGAAAGGGAGAGAAGAAAATATTCCTGTTGAAATATATGTCTATATATTTAAAAAATAAGATCTCATGGAAAAATGACATCTTTGCTGTATTTCTGTGAGATGTGATCCATGTAATCAGGATCAGTGTCAGTTCAGTTGCTCAGTTGTGTCTGACTCTTTGCGACCCCAGGGACTGCAGCACACCAGGCTTCCCTGTCCATCACCAACTCCCGGAGCTTGCTCAAGCTCATGTCCATCGAATTGGTGATTCCATCCAACCATCTCATCCTCTGTTGTCCCCTTCTCCTCCTGCCTTTAGTCTTTCCCAGCATCAGGGTCTTTTCCAAGAGTCAGTTCTTCAAATCAGGTAGCCAAAGTATTGGAGTTTCATCTTCAGCACCAGTCCTTCCAGTGAATATTCAGGACTGATTTCCTTTAGGATGGACAGGTTAGATCTCCTTGCAGTCCAAGGGACTCCCAAGAGTCTTCTCCAACACCACAGTTCAAAAGCATCAGTTCTTTGGCCCTCAGCTTTCTTTATAGTCCAACTATCACATTCATACAAGACTACTGGAAAAACCATAGCTTTGACTATATGGACCTTTGCTGGCAAAGTAATGTCTCTGCTTTTTAATATGCTGTCATATTAAATGACCATATGTCATTTGGTCATAGCTTCCCTGGTGGCTCAGATGGTAAAGCGTCTGTCTACAATGTGGGAGACCTGGGTTTAATCCCTGGGTTGGAAAGATCCCGTGCAGAAGGAAATGGCAACCCACTCCAGTACTATTGCCTGGAAAAGCCCATGGACAGAGGAGCCTGGTAGGCTACAGTCCATGGGGTCGCAAAGAGTTGGACATGACTGAGCGACTTGACTTTCACTTTCTTCCAAGGTGTATGTGTCTTTTAATTTCATGGTTGCAGTCACCATCTGCAGTGATTTTGGAGCTCAAGAAAATAAAGTCTCTCACTGTTTCCATTGTTTCCCTATCTTTTTGCCATGAAGTGATGAGAATGGATGCCATTATCTTCGTTTTTTGAATGTTGAGTTTTAAGCCAGCTTCTTCATTCTGCTCTTTCACTTTCATCAAGAGGCTCTTCAGTTCCTCTTCACTTTTTGCCATAAGGGTGGTGTTATCTGCATATCTGAGGTTATTGATATTTCTCCCGCAATCTTGATTCCAGCTTGTGCTTCATCCAGCCTGGCATTTTGCATGATGTTCTCTGCATATAAGTTAAATAAACAGGGTGACAATATACAGCCTTGACGTACTCCATTTCCCAGTTTGGGACCAGTCTGTTGTTCCAGGTCCAGTTCTAACTGTTGCTTCTTGACCTGCATACAGATTTCTCGGGAAGTAGGTAAGGTGGTCTGGTATTTCCATCTCTTAAATAATTTTCCACAGTTTATTGTGATCTACACAGTCAAAAGCTTTGACATAGTCAATAAAGCAGAAGTTGATGTTTTTCTGGAACTCTCTTGCTTTTTCGATGATCCAACAGGTGTTGGCAATTTGATCTCTGGTTCCTGTGCCTTTTCTAAATCTAGCTTGAACATCTGGAAGTTCTTGGTTCACGTACTGTTGAAGCCTGGCTTGGAGAATTTTGAGTACTACTTTGCTAGCATGTGAGATGAGTGCAATTGTGTGGTAGTTTGAACATTCTTTGGCTTTTCCTTTCTTTGGAATTGGAATGAAAACTGACCCTTTCCAGTCCTGTGGCCACTGCTGAGTTTTCCATTTGTTGGCATATTGAGTGCAGCACTTTGACAGCATCATCTTTTAGGATTTGAAATAGCTCAACTGGAATTCCATCACCTACACTAGCTTTGTTCATAGTGATGCTTCCTACGGCCCGCTTGACTCTGCATTCCAGGATGTCTGACTTTAGGTGAGTGATTACATCATTGTGGTTATCTAGGCCAAGTAGATCTTTTTTGTATAGTTAGTTCTTCTCTGTATTCTTGCCACCTCTTCTTAATATCTTCTGCTTCTGTTAGGTCTATACCATTTCTGTTCTTTATTGTGCACATCTTTGCATGAAATGTTCCCTTGGTATCTCTAATTTTCTTGAGGAGATCTCTAGTCTTTTCCATTCTATTTTTTTTCCTCTATTTCTTTGTACTGATCACTGAGGAAGGCTTTCTTATCTCTCCTTGCCTTTCTTTGTAATTCTGCATTCTAATGGGTATATTTTTCCTTTTCTCCTTTGCCTTCAGCTTCTCTTCTTTTCTCAGCTATTTGTAAGGCTTCCTCAAACAATCATTTTGCCTTTTTGCATTTTTCTCTTAGATCTGATAGACAGAGTGCCTGGATCCATGTAATAGACACTTCTTATTCTTAAATTATATTTCTAAGCTATGGATCTAAGTGCTAATTAATATATAACTGATCCTTGGGGGAAAACCAATCCAGTTCTTGAGCTCTGGGCACAATGTTAGGAATGGGTAATTGCATGGGTGTGAAGAAGACATAACTAATTTGGGTACTTCGAAGCCCCACCAGTATGCAAATAATTCAAGAATTCCCATAATTGGCACTCTCTCTAATCGCTGCAGTATGTATTTTCTGACATTCATCTCTCCTGATTCTCTGTTTTATTGATCAGGATTTTAATGCGTCAAATGAGGAATACAGAATAAATGTCTGTCAGTCAAATCCAAAAAGATACCTGAGTGCAGTTTTTCACTGACATGCAGATAGTTTCTAGGAACAAGTGACATAAGCATTTTTGAAAAGGAAATGTAAATATTGCATTAGCTCTGGATCTCCCAGTTCCTTAGCTGCAAGAAGTAACAGCAACTGGTAAAGGTTAAACAGGCATGTTTAGGACCCTGAGTGAAATTAAGTCTTCAACCAGCTGAATGGCATTGCAGAAAGCAAAGGTGTATCTCTGTGAATAAACTGAATGTACAGTTCAAGACATACAGTTCAACACATTCATGTTTGCAGGGCTATTTGAGGTATTATAAGTGCTGGTACAAAATAATAAAAATGCAAATAGAACTATCAAATTCATCAGCTGCTACAATAAATTCAGATGCTCTCCAGAGCTGGCAAGGTGATGTCAAGAAAGTTAAACTTGAAGAATGAGTCTTGGATTTCTAAATGAGATCAGGGGAGAAAGAAAGCAGAGTTAATAGATGAAATCAAGACTGAAACAACCAACATTATGGCCTACATTTTGAAGAGAGGTTAATAATCAGTTCTTTCTGCTTGTTTTAAAATTGTTCCACCAAGAAACTGACATTGTTGTATGCTTTTTATTTTTTGTTTTATTTAGCCTTCTTCAACAGTCATTGTTAGTTCAACAGTATAACATATGGGGTACATTATTGCAAAATAAGGACATAGCTGTATCAGTTATGCCATTAGTACATTTGTTAATACTCTTCCTTTTATAAGGCAAAGCACAGTTTGTTAACACTGTTTCAGATTATCTATATTTATAAGATTACTAATAGTGAGTGGTATATACTTAAGGTAGGAAATCTGCTCTCTGATATAACTGTCTTTAAACTGTAATAGTCTTCTTAAAACATTACCATTCTGTAATTTTAAAAAAAGCAATATTTTAGTATAATGTTAGGCAATAGTAATAACTACCCTGTCTGAGTAAATGTGCACATACACATAAACACTAGCATACTTTAAGAAGTTAAGAAACATATTAATATTCTGTGAAAATATATAAATAAAATATGACCTGGAATGAAATTACTGTTATGTACAAAAAAAGGAAAACTAGAATCTTTCTCTTCCCAACTTGTTGATTCTAACAGCTTATAAACTTACATTACATTTGGAGTGCAAGGATTATTTCAAATTTGGAAAACAATAAAGAATAGTATGATTCAACTCCCTAAGAAAAGCAGTATGTATTGTTTGAAGATTAATGTTCATTCCAATGTTAAAGAGACATTCTTTTGAATTTCCTTAGAGAGGTACTTGTAGTGTCTTTTATGAAGGAAAAATGCACCTTTAACATAGTAAAATGTTTTTTACATTATTTGAAAATATTAGAAAATAAAAATATTGTGAAGATATAACATACTATTCCAATATATATGAGTTTCTTTAGTATTGTTATATAAGGAGTGAAATACTTGAACTAGTATTGTAAATATTTTACTTCTGAGCACATGCTTTTTTCTCTCTGTCTTCATTCTCTTTGGCATTCTTTGTTTCCTATTTCCCTATTTTCCAACTTCTCTTTAGTTTTTTCTAATAGTCCTGGCTTTTCTACATATCTTACTTCATTAGCTGAATGTCTTTCAATTTCATTTCACCCTCATTTTCAATAAACAGTGGTTTCTACTATGTGAATATCCAACTGAACTTGCTCTTCTAACTTTTTTCAGAAAGAAAAGTGTTTTCTTTCTGAAATATAGTTATCTCTTTAGCTTAAATACATATGTATATTATATAATCACACACTTGAAGAATATAGATTCACAGAGTTCTGTGGAAATTCAATATATTATTGATGCACTGTTCAGCAAGCTCATGAAATGACAAAAAAATGAATCATATTTCATAATTAGTGTCTTACATAGCCTCTGGTGATTCTGACTTAGCCGCATTGATCAGTGTTTTATGACTACTCCATTTCTTCTTCTGGGCAGTCTTGAGGACTACAGAAATGGAAGTTAAGGGTACATTAGAAGCATAGACCCTGACAGGCTGCCTTCATAATAAATCTTGGTCATGGTGTGCGTGCCTATTGTGGAGCAAGTGATGACTGCCTAGACAGTAACATGGTGTGAGCGGGGAGTGCTGGAGATGTGCAGGAGTTTGCTTCTAGGCTCTGGTCACCCACCTAGCTGAAAGCACAAGCTGGTTCACAGAGGGCTGTGCATTTAAGCAGTCTGGTCCACCTGGAGCACAGCTGGCTGCACTGGCTCCTCCTCTGATCGCTCTGCCTCGTGGGAGGCTAGCACATAGTCTCCTGCGTAGCGCACCTGCTGTGCCTGTTCCAGGACCACTGACTCCTCTTCTTCATCTTCCACAATAGTTAAGTCGACGTTGCTGTCCATGGCTGAGTCACTCCCTCTTGAGGCCGCCGTCCCAGCATCCCCCTCCGTGCTCTTCCCTTCCACCAGGGCACTGGTGAGGGACGCTTCGGAAAGACCCTCTGCAAATGAGCTCTCCTCGTAGTCATTGGCCATCTCACTGCTGGGCATGTCTTCTGATTTGGTCTCATTCTCTGCTGGGCTTTCTCCCTCTCGGATTTTCTTTCGCCCAAAAGTGAGAGGAGAGACCTTGAAGGGGGAGCTTTTCCCTGAGGATATTTTCTGGTGATTGGAAGTGAGAGATTTCTTAATCTTCTCTCTCCTCTCTACAGATACGATCTTTGTCCCCAGCTTGTTCATCTTCTTCTCAATGTTCTGGCGAGAAAATGCCTTTTTGAGGCTATCCACTTTCCGGAGACTGGATCTTTTTATTCTCTCTGCCCTGCTCTCTTCCATCTTCTCTTCTGCGCTGTCTTCCAGGGCCTCCTCGTCATGGGGCAATTCATCATCGGACGAGAGGTCCACTGTGTGCAGAGTTTCCTCCAGGGACTTGTTTTCATCAGCGTGCTCCCCTTCCTTCCCTTCCCCTGGGCTGGGAACTGGCTCTTTCACAAACACACTGGCAGGGATCTCATTTTCTTCCTGAAAAGATGGGCAGTGTAGATTTCATGTTAATAACACATGTCACAAATAGTACTGAACTGCTGTAATTTCTGTGTTATGTGTTTTTGGCATGACAGAAACCCAATGTCTGCGGCTTTAGCTTTCTAGATTATGAAGGTTCATTCTAAACTGATCAAGTCATTTGGCCTCAGGCTGGGTAAGGCCAAGGGTTGCCTGTTGGGAATATTATGAGGGCATCTGGCAAGGGCTCTATCAGTGACAGGCAGGGAGGGAAGTGGGCTGTGGTGCAGATAGACCAGGAAGCTGCCTAGATAAAGGAGCTAAAGTAAGTTACTGTGAACTCAGAAGGGCCTCTCTCCTACCCTCAGGCTCTATTCCTGCCAAAACCCACTGCAAAAGAGCCTGGAGGTCAAATTAGAAGATAAAAGTGAGGACTTCCCAGTTCTCGCCACTGCCCCTATCTTTTCCTCAAATGTTAGACACCAACATTTGTTTTAGACACCAGGTTCTATCCCCAGTTAGAAATCAAAAGAAAAGGTATAGTCAACCTTTGTATCTGTTTTAAAATGCACACTAATTTTTCTAATGGGGCTTCCCAGATGGCACTAGAGGTAAAGAATCAGCTTGCTGATGCAGGAGACATAAGAGATGTGGGTTCAATCCCTGGGTGGGGAAGATCCCCTGGAGGAGGGCAAGGCAACCCACTCCAGTATTCTTGCCTGGAGAATCCCAAGGACAGAGGAGCCTGGCAGGCTACAGTCCATAGTGTTGCAAGGTCAGACACAACTGAAGCAACTAAGCAGGCATAATTTTTCTAATGGCATAAATTTGGAGTCAAGGAAGGAAGGTACAGCCTTTCTGGGGACCCAACTCATGAAGCTCTGTGGTTTAGAACATCTTCTGTCAGCATTATAATGAGAGGTGATATACTATGGCCATTTCTGGAGTCATCGGGGGGACACATGCTGGTGGGTATAGCTTATCAAGCCTATCTGTTAAGTAGGACTTCCTTGGGCAAGAATACTTCAGCCCACCTAGAGTGAACAGAAAAACTCAGGAATCTGTTCCCCTCCCCTTATTCCCAGCACACCTCTTTTTCCAGCTTCTAGGTGTACAAGGATCTGCCTCTCATTAGGTCGCAGGGAGCAGAGCCTGAAAACTTGCCTCCAAAGTGCAAGGGAGATGGTTTTCCAGCATTGCAAAGCAAAGAGATTTCAGACAGCCTTGGAAGGCTGTCATACAGCAGAGGAAGCCCTTTGATTTTTATAGTTTTCTCTAAATATAGGACAATGAGAGCCAGCCAGCAAGGTGCCTTCACATTTTCACTGGGAGAAATGGCACTGTGGGCAGAACTTGTGGCAGGAGGCCTGAGTCTCAATCCTTGCTCTACTGTACAGTGGCTGGGAGGCCTTCAGCAAATAACTTAATCTCCTTGGGTCTCAGTTTCTTTCAAATGTGAGCAAGAGGATTTGCCCTAGATTAGCAGCTTTCAGACTGCATTCCCAAGTGTGTGAGGGGTTCTGCAAGAATGCTGAGGTGGGCCAGGCTCCAGAGCCCACTGCCAGCCGGGTTTGCAAGCCGAGTCTCAGTGTTACCTGGTTATATTGTGGACTGTCCAGTACACTTTCAGTTTGAAAAATAACTGGTTTAGTGAATTTATAAGTCTATGTGGGAGCTAAACTTCTTGCAAAGTGAAAGTGAAAGTGAAGTCGCTCAGTCGTGTCCGACTCTTTGCAACCCTGTGGACTGTAGCCCACCAGGCTCCTCTGTCCATGGGATTCTCCAGGCAAGAATGCTGGAGTGGGTTGCCATTTCCTTCTCCAGGGGATCTTCCTGACTCAGGGATCGAACCCAGGTCTCCTGCATTGCAGGCAGACACTTTACCCTCTGAGCCAGTTTATGTTAATGTTAAGAGCTTTCCTTCCCATTTGGCAATTTTGATTGATGGAAAAGTCAATAAAACTGGGGTTATGATCACAGATATGTTCTATGGGTGTATACCTTTAATTTCTCCCTACAAAGACTAAGTGAACTATGTTTTAATCTAGGGAAAATAAAAAATCCCTCTCCTTATTAACCACCAAGTAGTATAATTTCATTACTCTCTGAAAAGATACAGCCCCGTGTCTCCACTTTACACACACATACTCATAACAGAGTCCTTTCCACGCGTTGGTTAGAAACAAAGTTTTGGATAGAGCAGAAAGCGGGGCTGGTTGAAGAGACTCCTCGGTAGAATGAAGAAATCACAAACTCTGTTCCCCAGAGCTTTCCCCACACTCTCCCATGTTGAATATCACAGAATGTGTCAGAAACACAGTATAATAAAGTAAAAAACTGAAAGGTGCTCGGGATTCCCATGAGTCGTTTATAACATGGACCTTTACAGAGAGCAACTCTGCCATGTTACAAGTCTCAATTTGTCTCTTTCTCGTTGATGTGTATTCCCCGAGAGGGTGGGAACTTTTGTCTCTTGTTCACTGTTATGCCTCAGTGACTGGAGTAGTGCCTGACAGCTAGCAGCTATCTGTTGAATGAGTGTGTGTTGGGTGAGGAGGCTTCCTAAGAGGGCACGAGGATGGCTGGAGTGGAGCTTGCCCCTCTGTCGGACACTATGAAACAATGGACTTAGCTCTGTGTCTGGAAGGATGTTTGCTGACTGCTGCTGCCACTGGGAAAAGAGAAGAACCAGGCCTATGGGGCTTGATGGTTCTCATTTTTAAGGAAGGATTTTATTCTCAGTGGATGAGTAGCAGAGTACAGAAATAACTAGGGCTCTGATACTTAGTCCAGAAGCAAAATTACTTCTGGGATTTGACAAGAGGGTTGGGAAGGTTTGACAGGAGTTACTTGCAGGAAAGGAAGAAACCAAGAGCTCAGTGAAATGTTATTAAAAGTCCTTAGTGAAGAAGGCAGAAAGTCAGGTGGAAAACTGTAAAAATAAGCCTTGGTTACTAGATAAGAAGCACATTTTGTGTAGTATAATCTCAGGATAATCAAAAGATTTCTCTAATAACTTCCCTTTCTTCAACCTCCATAAAAGATGGACAAATTAATTGTACTTCTAAAAGACTTAAACTAATAATGTTTAATTTTTAATAGAGTATGATCTTCCCTGGTGGCTCACACGGTAAAGCGTCTGCCTACAATGCCTACCAGAGACCCGGGTTCAATCCCTGGGTTGGGAAGATCTCCTGGAGAAGGAAATGGCACCCCACTCCAGTACTCTTGCCTGGAAAATCCCATGAATGGTGGAACCTGGTAGGCTACAGTCCATGGGGTCACAAAGAGATGGACACAATTATGAAAGTCCTTAGTGAAGAAGGCAGAAAGTCAGGTGGAAAACTGTAAAAATAAGCCTTGGTTACTAGATAAGGAGTACATTTTGTGTAGTATAATCTCAGGATAATCAAAATATTTCTCTGATAACTTCCCTTTCCTCAACCTCCATAAAAGATGGGCAAATTAATTGTACTTCTAAAAGACTTAAACTAATAATATTTCATTTTTAATACAGTATAAATTTTATGGTCAAAAAAGCACAGTTAACTGTTGAGTCTTAGACTTTTGTCTCACTTATTTTGCGTCCTTTGAGGACAGTTTGGGAAAAGTCCATTATCAGGCGAATCAGAAGTCATCTGTTGGTAGATCACACTGCATGCATGAGGGCAGTTGAGGGAAGGTGGGAAACCCAATTGAATTCTTTCATACAATGCTGGGGAAAATTATACAAAAACTCTTTGATGCCAACTATGAAAGTAAACCTAGCAGATACAGACATAATCCAGAATGAGTTGGATGTGTCTTTATACAACTGGAAACAAGTGAGATATGTCTTCTTGGCCAACTGCTATGCTTCTGCTGTCATCTTAATTACTCAAGCGGTATTTTGTGTTCCGTCTACTGGACAGTGTTTATTTTATGACTTCTAGTTCTGTTCTGAAGGTCAGTCCTTTCCTTTCACACAGGAATTTGTGAACATCTAAGTATATTAGGTCTTACACTTTCATTATGTTTGTTTAGAAGCTGAAGAATGCTAACACTCTTCAAAATCTCTATTCTTTAATAAAATACATAGATGCATTTGACTATCAAGTAACTGTTAGAGTGGTGGAAATTCAACTTGAACTACAGACAGTGGCTCCTCTGTAACTGCATTGTTCCCCAGGTGTCCAGTCTTACCTGCTCACCTGTCCTTGTTTAGTCCCTAACATACATACCTCATGGGAACACGTGATATTTCACCTGCCTATGGGTGAGGTGATACTTCTGCCTTCAGACTCCTGCTGTAATGTTTTTAATCTATGTTCTCTTATATATTCTAAGATTGATGGCTCTTTCAAGAGAGAGGATCAAATATCATCCTCAATTCTGTCAATGTTTAACTATGCTGCTGCTGCTAAGTCGCTTCAGTCGTGTCCGACTCTGTACGACCCCAGAGATGGCAGCCCACCAGGCTCTGCTGTCCCTGGGATTCTCCAGGCAAGAACACTGGAGTGGGTTGCCATTTCCTTCTCCATTAACTATGCTAGTTACCTATATATTCACTTAGGGTTTGTGACTTCTGAACATGGCATTAAGAATCCCTTATGGGTTGTGTGGCTTCCATGGGTAGTTCTTCCTAGTAGAGGCCCCCAGTAGCAGTTGACTGTTTGCCTTGCAGATTTTTTTGCAAAAAGGTATGTAGCCCCACTGATGCAGCTGCTCCTGGTTCTGACCTTTTACAGGACCTTTGCTAAAGTGAAAAGCGTTAGTCGCACAGTTATGTTCGACCCTTTGTGACCCCATGGACTGTAGCCCACCAGGTTCCTCCGTGTATGGAATTCTCCAGAGAGGCATGCTGGAATGGGCCATCATTCAGTACACTTCTAACATATATGAATATTAATATTATTTGAATATGTTTTCATGCTTATACCGCGAAAGAGAAAAGGAGTGAAAAGAACTCTTGAGAAGTGGTATTTTTCCTTGCAGTTTCTCTTGTTTGCTGTTCATATTAATTCTTGTTAACTAATAGTCTCCATCTTGTATGTAGATATCAACACAGAGAACCTGGAAAACATGCTGGGCATTTCTTGCACTGATGCTCATGGAAGCAAAGTCTCTTTGCACATAAAAAATAGACACACACAACATTAAAGGAGAAGATTCTATGACTAGTGTTAGAAAAGGAAGCCTACAGTAAGTCATTTAAAAGCTTGAATAGGCAGTTTGCTCTCCTGTCACTAACATCTTTTTCATTGTTAGGAAACAACAAAGGTGGTTACATTCCCACAGGGATGTGGTGGCATCCTGGAGGGATATGAGGACCATAAATTTGTGTCCATGGAATGTTTTATCCAATAATCTCTAAATACTAGTTATTAAAATGGAACTATGCCCACCTGACATTCTGATTTATAGGTCTCTTTTACACATTGATGGTTTTCTCCGATTTGTGTTTCTGGAGGTATAGATTGCCAAGTGGATAAAGCCATTGATTAGAACTGCACCCCTAAGGCAGCTGTCAGTGGAATCAGCAAGTCATAAGAATAAAATGCATTAGTTATAATCCCTGAGCAGTCTTTCACATTCTTGAGGATTTAAAAGTTTCATTATTTTTCAGTGTTATCAAGGGTTCAATTCTTTTTTAAGATCACACTAGTTAGGTGTTTTTTGTTGTACACAAAAACCCACAAAACAAAAAACAAACCACACTGAATTATTTAAAAGCTCTTGTAGAAAACCTGGTAAACATGAACTTTGCCATAGTGAGATTATAGTGTTTGTTTTCACTCATTTCATAATTCAATTATAATTTATATTATTAATCAAATGAAACCTTGCTAGTCACTTTGTTTCTGAGGGCCTCTGCTCCTTTGATATAAAATGAGGTTAAACTAAATGATTATTGAGGTGCTGGTGGCTCAGATGGTCAAATGTCTGCCCACAATGTGGGAGACCTGGGTTCGATCCCTGGGTTGGGAAAATCCCCTGGAGAAGGAAATGGCAACCCACTGCAGTACTCTTGCCTAGAAAATTCCATGTATGGAGAAGTCTGGTGGGCTACAGTCCATAGGGTTGCAAAGTGTTGAACATGACTGAGCGACTTCACTTTCTAGCTCTGAAATACTTGATTCTGTGATATTAACTTAAGTCTCATAAAAAACTTGTTCACACATTGCAAAAGTGATCTCACAGGTACAAATGCCAAACTTTTTTTTTTTTTCATTCAAGAATCAAAACTGTAGGACCTGAGTTGCATTGGAGAACATTTATTATTTGTTCAAACAGATACAGATTACAAAACAACAGAGGGGGCAACATTTACTTGGAAGCCTTGCATCTGAGAATCTAGACTTTTAATATATGAGAGAAGTAATGATCTTTTTGAAGAAATACTAACAATAATCAGTTATTTGTTTAAAATGCCTGAGACAATGCTGGCATTCAGTAAGTGTAAATTATAACATAAAAACTAGTGTTTTGTTTATCTCTTCAACTAAAGGTCACTGGATAATTAGCATATCAAAACCAAAATCCTCTTATTGGAATATTAATCAATGTGATATAAACATAGTGAGTTGTCATATAAATGTGGCTTTGATTACCTATATGTTCATTGCTTCTGAGTCTGTAATAAATTAACGGCTTTCAGAACAGTGGCTTTGGATGAAGTATAGTCTATAAAAAAGTCAGTTAAAATAGTCTGAAGATGTTATAATTTTAGCACCTTTCTAAAATTCTGTTCTTATCAAAGGAACCCAAATGATGAATATTTGAACACATTTTTAGTCTTGGTTCTCCATGAATATACTCATAGTAAATATCTAACTTTTACTCTTTTCACCCAGTTTCACAATTTTATGTGGATGAAAGTGTAAACTGTTCATGAGTACTCTCATTTTGTTCCCTGGATTTGAAATCATTCCCAGACTGCTTTTTCAAATAATCATTACTAGAACTTTAAGAGGCCTTAAGTGAGTATCACACCCTCAGGGCCAGTTACTGTGAAATTCTAGTCTCTTCAATCAACAGAGAAAATTTCCTCTTAACTGTAAATACACTGATTTTCTGTACAGATTTTATTTTTAGTAAAAGATACCTATGCACTTACAAGCAAAGTATTAGCCTTATTAGTCTTTACCATTTGCTTTATGATCAGCAACCCCAGTGAGTCTTATTTCATTTATACCAGCTTCTGTCACAGTATTTTGAATTCAAACATAGATCTTAACCTGTTATTTTTAAAAAATATAAAAAGGGAAGCTGCTAAATTTAACAGGGATTTTACAATTTATTTTATTGCTCAAAAGGAGATGAATTTTCTCCAGTTTTAGATTCTACTGGTTATAATTTGAAGTAATTGCTAATGCATGAGAGGCTTAACAGCTACAACAATGTTGTAAGTTCAGCACAGACTTAAATGACTTTTTAAATAGGAAAAATTTCAGAATTAAAAAAAAATGCTAATATATAAGTATCTAGTAGATCAACAAACCAACCAACCAAAAGGCACCAACAGATTTTAGACAACATAACAGGACTTCACAAACTGGAAACATAATCTTCTAAACACTACAAGACTGAATGTGTTCTGGTCAGATGACAGATTTTTTTCCCTCACTCTTACTTTTACATTAATTTTTTTTTGTCTGAAACCAGAAAAGCAATGGATTTAATAAGGGAAAGTCTAGCATAGGGGTCAAGTAGACCAAAAGTGACAAACACCTTCAAGACCTGAAGTGGTGCCTGGTACAGTCTCTGCCCTCCTCACTCTTCAGGTCTAGAAAGTATCTACCCTATGCCCCAGCACAGTGAGGACTATGTGGCTACTACAAGAGTGTATTTAGAGTAGGCCCTCTGGGCAGAGGCCTGTGCTCTTCAAGGATTTTGCTTTCTTTTGCTCTGGTGGTAACTGATTTCACCAAGGCAGTTGTTATACAATGTATGGCAAGGAGTGGGAGTGAGTAAATGAATGTGTGTGTGTGTGTGTAGCTTTTAATAAATAGCACATAAAAAAGCAAAAGCATAGCTGTTTGCAGATCCTAGGTAGGGTGGGATCAGTTTCTTACTAAAAAGCCATATTTCTAACCAGCACAATATAGCCACCTCTCCATGAAAATGTATTTCAGATCCACCCAGGAAGAGCTTCTATTCTTTGAGCTCTTACACCATGACAGTCACTAACCATTTTGAATATGTTAATCCACTTATTTTTCACCCTATGAGAAAGAGATGTGGGAAGAAACATTAATATTTAAGAGCACATATTTTGGAATCAATTAAACATGAGGTTAAATTCCAGCTTCATCACTGCTTACTAAATAACTTCAGACAAGATGTAAGCATCTCTGAATCTCAGCATCCTCATCTGTAAATTGGGGCAACTGAGATAAATGACAGAAAGATGCTTAGCAGATTCTGCAGGGCTTATTAAGAGCTCAAAATACTTTTGCTCTTATTAATATATTCAAATATTAATAAGATGTATAGATGAGGGAAAAGCTAGAAAATGTGCATGCTGCTGCTGCTGCTGCTGCTAAGTCGCTTTAGTTGTGTCTGACTCTGTGCAACCCCCTAGACAGCAGCCCACCAGGCTCCCTCATCCCTGGGATTCTCTAGGCAAAAATACTGGAGTGGGTTGCCATTTCCTTCTCCAATGCATGAAAATGAAAAGTCAAAGTGAAGTCACTCAGTCGTGTCCAACTCTTTGCGACCCCATGGACTGCAGCCTACCAGGCTCCTCCGTCCATGGGATTTTCCAGGCAAGAGTACTGGAGTGGGGTGCCATTGCCTTCTCCAGAAAATGTGCATAAGAGCACATAATTGACCAGCAGTGAAACTAGGATTTGAAACAGTGTCTGTACGACAAAATGTATCTTTTTTCAACCCCTATACTGGACCACTCTATAACACAACTTATATCCATTGGCATAATGAATATAGTAATATAAGAACTGAAATATATATAATAATTTACTACTCTAAAACCCCCTACTTTATTTTTTTTCTAGTCACTGCAGTCAATTTTATTTTTTAATATTTTTTAATTTATTTTTTAAAAATAAGTTTATTTATTTTAATTGGAGGTTAATTACTTTACAATACTGGTTTTGCAACACATCAACATGAATCCGCCACAGGTAAACACTGTGGAGTTCCCCATCCTGAACCCTGCTCCCTCCTCCCTCCCCATACCATCCCTCTGGGTTGTCTCAGTGCACCAGCCCCAAGCATCCAGTATCATGCATCGAACCTGGACTGGCGATTCATTTCATAGATGATATTATACATGTTTCAATGCCATTCTCCCAAATCATCCCACCCTCGCCCTCTCCCACAGAGTCCAAAAGACTGTTCTATACTTCTGTGTCTCTTTCGCTGTCTTGCATACAGGGTTATCATCACCATCTTTCTAAATTCCATATATATGCGTTAGTATACTGTATTGGTGTTTTTCTTTCTGGCTTGCTTCATTCTGTATAATAGGCTCCAGTTTCATCCACCTCATTAGAACTGATTCAAATGTACTCTTTTTAATGGCTGTGTAATACTCTTTGTGTATATGTACCACAGCTTTCTTATCCATTCATCTGCTGATGGACCTCTAGGTTGCTTCCATGTCCTGGCTATTATAAACAGTGCTGCAATGAACATTGGGGTACATGTGTCTCTTTCCATTCTGGTTTCCTCAGTGTGTATGCCCAAGGAATCGCCACACTGTTCTCCATAGTGGCTGTACTAGTTTGCATTCCCACCAATAGTGTAAGAGGGTTCCCTTTTCTCCACACCCTCTCCAGCATTTATTGCTTGTAGACTTTTGGATTGCAGCCATTCTGACTGGTGTGAAATGGTACCTCATTGTGGTCTTGATTTGCATTTTTCTGATAATGAGTGATGTTGAGCATCTTTTCATGTGTTTGTTAGCCATCTGTATATTTTCTTTGGAGAGATGTCTATTTAGTTCTTTGGCCCATTTTTTGATTGGGTCGTTTATTTTTCTGGAATTGAGCTTCATGAGTTGCTTGTATATTTTTGAGATTAGTTGTTTGTCAGTTGCTTCATTTGCTATTATTTTCTCCCATTCTGAAGGCTGTCTTTTCACCTTGCTTATAGTTTCCTTTGTTGTGCAGAAGGTTTTAATTTTAATTAGATCCCATTTGTTTATTTTTGCTTTTATAAGCTGTGGTACATATATACAATGGAGAATTACTCAGCCATTAAAAAGAATACATTTGAATCAGTTCTAATGAGGTGGATGAAACTGGATCCGATTATACAGAGTGAAGTAAGCCAGAAAAAAAACACCAATACAGTATACTAACACATATACATGGAATTTTAAAAGATGGTAACGATAACACTGTATGCAAGACAGCGAAAGAGACACAGATGTATAGAACTGACTTTTGGACTCTGTGGGAGAGGGAGAAGGTGGGATGCTTTGGGAGAATGGCATTGAAACATGTGTAATATCATGTAAGAAATGAATTGCCAGTCTAGGTTCGATGCAGGATACAGGATGCTTGGGGCTGGTGCACTGGGATGACCCAGAGAGATGGTATGGGGAGGGAGGTGGGAGGGGGGTTCAGGATTGGGAACTCATGTACACCCGTGGCAGATTCATGTTGATATATGGCAAAACCAATACAGTATTGTAAAGTAAAAAAAAAAAAAAAAAGTCCTTGGGGGCTGTCTGCTAAGAGGCTCTGAATGGAGCTGAACACACTCCTTTGGATTCTTGTAGCCTCTACAATGGTCTTGAGCCTGTTTCACCTCATCCTCACTCTATGGAGAAATCCTATAATTTCTGGTGGCAATTTTACACCTATCAATCCACTGTGACAAAAAGACCATGGCAGGGCTTCACCAGCAGGACATGTTTTTAAGTTTCCGATAGTTGTTTTTTTTTCCAAATGTTATATTTACAGTTCCCTTGAAATTTTTAGTTACTTATCTTCCCCCATCCCTCCCTCCAGCACCCGCAGAACATCCGTGGCAAAACAAAACAAAAACTGATCCCAGCATATTGTGATTTCCTCTACTAGATAAATAATTTCTTGTTTTTCCTCCTTCACTGAGGGATAGGACAAGAGATAATCTCTCTGATTCATACTGGAAGGAGGGAAATTTCCTTTGATGATTCAGATTTAAACAGGTGTGTACATGTTTGGTTTTGTTTGGAGATCAGTATTTAATTTAGAAATGCCTTGAGAGTTGAGATTTATAATATCTTTCAGGCTAATAATATAGGGATCTTGTTTGACTTGGGAAAGGCAGTTACCATATCTCTCTTCAGTTCATCTGGTGCATGAAAAGCTATTTCATTTGCATTAAAAGCTAAAAAATTTCCGGACCGCAAAAGCCTGCAAGGTATAGGAGGACATCAGCTGCCTGAAGCTTTATAACATCAAGCGTAGTTTGGGGAGGACAAAAAAGCAGCGAGATGAGTCTTTCTTTCCTTTTATGGAGGAAGGGGGCTTAGGTTCTGACTTGGCAGAGCAGATTCATTTAGAAAAAGAAGGCTCCCTCGGTTTAAATTCCAGTTTCTAAATCTCTTTGGGGAGATGAAGGCTCTTCTTGTGTGCCTTTCACAATCAAACAGTTGGTTATAGCCTCGCCCCTCCATGGCTTTGAAATCCTCTCCTATTCACATGGTCACAACTAGACAGCCCTGGGGCAGGGATGGCAGTTGCTTCCTGGGCTCTGCACTGGCTGGGTTCCACCGGGCGGAAGGGCTTCCAGCATTAGGCAGGGCTGCCCTTGGATTGACAAATGCCCACTACTTGGCGGAACAACAGCCCCAGGCAACCTCCCTGTCCCCAAATAGCCTTTTGCTACATTAATTGCATTATTGAGGCATTAAAAAAATTAAGTGGCCTTTTTATTTCAAGGCAACCATTTGAAGAAGAAAATATTCTTTGTAACTATTTTACTTTACAGTTATGGTCTCTCTGAGTAATGACAAGCATATCTAGCATGTGTGTAGAGTTATGCTCTATAGTTTTAGCGCATCATTTGCTAGAAAAGAGTGCAACAAGATTATTTTGTCCAAAAGTCTTAATAGGAAGAGGCTAGTTCATTTCTCATGGAATCAGTCATCAATACTTAGTTCCCCAAACACTGGTGACCTTTGGACAAAGGGATGCTTTAAAAAAGTTATAAATTTGACTTGTTGCTTAAAAAAAACAACTTACATGACCCCCTCATTTCCACAAAGAGTTAATAAACAGCCGCTGAATTAATTTGCCCTGTCCAACTAACAGCTGCAGTCAGAGCCCCACGTTCACAATGCAGAGACAAGTGAATTCGACTAGGGTGCTTGCACCTCCTCACCTTCCCAGCCTGTACGGAGTGCATCCACTTGCTCTTGACAAATGACTCCACCCTGCTAACTCATGAGGCACCGGCCTTGGGTTTAGGCTGCAGTTATCCGGGAAATTCCCACCCTCCGTGTGCAGATTTCACAGGCAGAGAGGACAATGCCTTGTGTGTGTGTGTGATCTCTGACAGGCAGGACAGATGTACAAATGGCTGGGAGAGCCAGGCAGACTGAGTTCTTGGATGCTGAGGAGGCCCAGCTGGGTGGGAGGAGAGCAGGGGCACTGACCTGGAAGATGAGCACTTTGAAGTGGTTGCGCCGGAGGAGCTGGGCGTGGTTGTTTTCCAGACGCTTCACCTGCGCACTCTGCCTCTCCATACGCTCCTTGACCGCACGCGTGTGCGCGCTAACCTTGCGCGACTTCTCCAGCAGCTTGCTCACCGTGTTGCTGGTGGAGGCCTGGTACTTGGAGAGCTTGGTGAGGTCGTTCTGGATACCCTTCACCGAGCCCTCCAGGCTGATCTGCCGCTGCTCCATCTTATGCTGGTTCTCCTGCACGGCGTCTAGCATGTTCACCAGTTTGTCCAGGAGCGTGAGCACCGTGACAGCGTTCACCTGCGAGTTGTCCCGGATGGCTTCCTCCGGGCTCCCCAGATGCAGGCTGGGGCTCGGCGTGGAGGACGGCACCGGACTGGAGCTGGCCGGCTTCTCCGGCCGCATGTTGGGACCTGGGTGCTGGAACTTTTCAGCTTGTACAGCGTCCTCCCCCATGGCTCCTGCACAGGTGGGCACTTTCCTCTGGCCCCGGTGAGAAGGACTGGTGGTGAGAAGAACCAGCTCGCCCTCGGGTTTGAGCTCGGAGCACCGCTCTCTAGGACTGGCAGAGGTTCAGACAGTCAACAACTGGCTACACTGATGAGGGGAACCGCATTCCAGCTGCTCTTAAAAGACCTACTCCACCCAGTGGGAGGCGAAGGATACAGAACTGAGAACCACTCAGGGTTCAGAGGCATGCACACAGCTTCCTAATCGCGTTCTCCTTGGCACAGGACACTTTCCTGCAGGTTTAGCTTTTCTTTCCTGTGCCTCTTCCTTTTTAAGAATAAGTTCAATGTCATATTTCACTCCTGACTTCATCTAGAGGCGGAGAAAAACATGCTAATTTGGCCCAGGGCCACAGCCTCCAATTGGCTAAAGCTAGTAAACTTTTCTCTGGCAGCTATGCTATGTATGCTGCAGAGTGCCTGTTTTTTTTTTTTTTTCCTGGATGCAAGTTTTTGTAATGGAAAGTATTGTTTGCCTTTGCCCTGGAACAGACTGATGGGCTTCAGAATGCCTGGTGTCCACGGAAAGAGGCCAAATTTAAAGGGTACTTGCAGTCAAGCCCGTAGTGTTGGTTTTTAATTTTCAAAGGGATAGAAGTAACTGATTAAGACAAGAACAGCCCAGTTCTTCCTCTTGCAATTGGAGATGCAAGATAAAATGAAAGAGACTGAAATTCAGGGATGTTAAAGCATCCAATCCTGTTATGGACAGTTATCATGTAATATAGATGGGAACTTTTTTGAATAACTACTTTAAACAGTTTCTTATGAGAAGTAAAATTGAAACAGGAAAAGCCAAATAAAAAAGGTGTGGTCTGTTTAAGAACCTACCATGCTGATTTATTGTAACTAATTTTGAATCAGGGTGGAGAGGTTTTCTCAAATGCCCACCTCTGCAAGGCATTTATTGATACATGCCCAGAAGTACGACTCTCAGGCAGGTTGAGTTGGAGTTTCTGAAGTATTTCTAATGTTTGACATTTCCAAATTCCTGCTCAGTGAAGTGGCACACCTGTTCTGAAAAGTCACCCTGCTCAGCTGAGCCCTTGGGACATGGGGCTTATTTCCTGAAACGACTTTACATGCTTGAATTGGTTTTAAATGTATCCTGCCTTTGAAAGAGCTTTAGCAGAAAGTTTGTAATAGGCCTTCTATGAACAGTTTTGAGAACAAATGCCAGCTGATTTGGGGGCAGGGATTGATAATGGATAAAGTGTCATTCTTCAGTGGCAGCATCTACATGTGAGCCAGTCAGTCAGTAGGTCATTCATTGTCACATTTATTGAACACGTGAGTTCACACTATCTGCTCAGTTCTTTGCTTGGTGAACTGTCTAGAGGATACTCAAGTGGTCTAAGACCCTGTCCTCAGTGCATATGCCTGCTAAGTAGGGAGATGAATCAAAGATTTACAGAGGCCCCCAATTTTCTTCAGAAAATTGGTATCCCCCAAACCCACTTAAATCGAATCTTTTAAAAATAGGGAGGAAAAAAGTGAAAACATTTGGTTGAGACATTATCTTTTAAAAATGTAAGAAAATTATTAAAATTGATTTGCCTTACATTTAACAAAATTTAGTTGGTCGGTGATGTGTTAAATATTAGAACAAAAGCTGAATCAAGTGTTGATTTTGAGAAGCATAATTTTCTAACAAAATTATATGGTATCATGATACAATATCCTTTTTACATTTGACTTCTGTGGGCAAATCATAAAGAGGGTCATTATTGCAAAAATATTTGAGGGCTTCATCAATTTTCCAAGAGCCTCTCTTGAATTTTGACATTCTAATCATTCCCTTTTGAGGCAGTTACTGTGCCATCATCTGTATGAATTTTTTTCTTCTACAAATGTTAACTATTCCAGCTGCTGATTCTCATTTCCCAGAAGAGTTGCCCACAATTCAAGGGCTTCTCTAATGTTACCTTCATCAACTTCATGATTTCTTAACATGTTTTGAAAGATCTGCAATTTCATGCTATAATCACTTTGCCCTGATTTTGCCTTGATTTGCACTGATTTTGCATTGCATTGTTGGAGCCTGTATAATCAGTTAGATGAATAGAGACATTAAAGACATGGAATGAGATGGGAAACGGAGAGAGGCTAGTTGTTAAACAGGAAAAAAGGTTTGCAGGTGGCTTATTTATTTTTTCAAAATTAATTTTGAATAACACAAGTAACAGTTGTCTATTGCTGTGGAAGAAACCAGCCTGAAATTCAGTGGCTGAAAACAGCCATCATGTGTTTTCTTTACTCATGATTCTGGGATTGGCGAGGCAGGGCTCAGATGGAATGGGTTATCTCTATTAGACATATTCACCTAGGCATCTGAGATGGTCTCAGTCTCATGTCTGGCTCCTTAACTGAGATGAATGGAATTCTGCGGTTTCTCTGTCTTCTATCCTTAAGCCTCCAGGGACTCTCCCTCTGATCTCTCTAGTAGAGAAGCAGGTTCCCAAGCAGTGGCAGCAAAATCTGCAGGATCTCTTAAAGCTAGGCTCTGGAACTCTGTCCCCTTGTCACTTTCTTCACATTTTGTTGGTCAGAGCAGGTCAGTCAGTTTCAAGGGGACAGGAAATAGGCTTCATTTCTTTAGGGGAGGAGCAGCCAAGTCCCATGATACAGGTTGAGGAGCATGGCTAAGACTGTTGTAGCCATCTTTGGAGACAGTCTGCCTCAGCATGAATATACTTTTTCTTTCAAAAAACTATTACAGATAAAACCAAAGGCCCTATTAGTCACCATTTTTGTTTCCTTTCCTTTTGCCTTTTGTCAGAAATAATCATTTTTATGCGTTTGGAGTGAATGATTGGAAATTATAGGTGATCGATTCTGTAGTGGGCTTCTCAGGCATCTCGGTGGTAAAGAATCCGCCTGCCAAGCAGATATGGGTTTGATCCCTGGGTCATGAAGATCCCCTGGAGAAAGGAAATGGCAACCTACTCCGGTATTCTTGCCTGGGAAATCCATGGACCAGAAGCCTGGAGGGCTACAGTCCTTGGGGTCACAAAGACACAGTTTGGTGAGTAAAACAACAACAACAGATTCATTAGTGACTGGTTTCATGTTATGATGTAATTTGCTGTGTTGCCCAACCGTATAATCACAGGATCCATGAGGGGCTGTTTAATAATATAATGGGAACCTGTCCTGTACAAGATAGCATATGACTAAGTAATAGTGTGTGACATAAATTCTAAGGGCATTGAGAGTTTATACAAGAAGAAAGCAAATGCAATAAAGGAAAGCACCATTGGTGAGTTAGAATTTGAGGAAACCCTGAGCAGATACAGTCACTTTCTACCTGATCTTAAGCCCTATTTCTGTCTGAGAGAGATTAGTGAAATTGAGCAATCAACTCTTAAGAGAAATTTTTGAAATGTTAAATCTACTTACTGCATACTGTCATGTTCCTTAAAAATTAGGTAATGGAGTTAGACATGATAACAATAGCAGATAGGAGGCTCTTAGAAGTTTTTGAACATGTGAAAGTATGTGTTTAAGAAGAATTAGTACAGCAATAAAATGTAGCAAGGGGTTGCTTGGTTTGTAATGGTTGTTGAATGGGAAATAAGTGCTGGGTGTTGGAACCGCAATTGTGAATAACATATATTTGTAGCCCTTTAAAAGCTCCCACTTCACTGGGAGGACTAAGCAGGTAGACAAATGCTGGTATAGATATATAGGTGTGGTGTTGGAATGGGGTAACATGAGGGTTTTAGTCATGGCAGGCGAGAGTTAAGGGTCTGAATTCTCTAACTGACTTCCAGCTGTGTACTGTTATCTCAAATATCAAAGTCATTTAATCACAGAAGTCACTCCAAGGAAATGCTTTATTATTGGCTAAGGCATCCATCTCCATGTGGTTTCCTCTTCATTTCTGTTGATGTTTCATTGCTCAGTCATGTCCAGCTCTTTGTGACCTCATGGACTGTAGCCCGTCAGGCTCCTCTGTCCATAGGATTATTCCAGGCAAGAATACTGGTGTGGATTGCCATTTCCTTCTCAAGAGGATCTGCCTGATTGGGGATTGAACATGTATCTCTTGCAAGTCCCCTTGCAGGAGGAGTCTTTGCTGCTGAGACACCAGGGAAGCCCTTGTTGCAGATCATTAGTAATCCCTAAGTCTTGGTTAACCCTTAGTATAATTTTTAAATCAGAGGCAGAGGCAGATCAGTGTCCTCCTTGGTTGGTCTTTTCCATTTAAACCCGCATGGGAACCCTGATATTCTTGATCTTCCTATTGTGTCAGTGATAGGAGGCCTAGAATAATGTGCCCACAGAAAAGAAAGTTCTTTTAATTGGCTAAAGAATCAGAGAAGGCTAAGCTGGCCATTCCATGTATCTTTTCTTTGAGCCCTTAGTATTCAAAAGCCTTTCAAATGATGGCTTGCCTCTTGACTAGGTCATACGAGTATATAAACCCTATGAAAGAAAGAGGAACAGCGTAACACATTGAATTTTTTTTTTTAAGAAGTAGGAGAGAAAGAGAGAGAGAGAAATAGAAATAGAGGAGGCAAATGAAAGTATCTTCTGGGAGGAGGAGAAATCTTTTTACATTTTTACTCTTAATGAAATATCTTTCTACCACCTACCATATAAATGTGATATCTCCTTTATGTCCCTAACTTCTGGCTGTTGAGAGGCAATGCTCCATGATTCTTCATATTATTTCTGAATGTCTATTGAGCAGAAACACTGACAATCTTTTGTTCTGGTCTGCCTTTTCAAAAATTTTTGTATAGTGAGCAACTTTGAAAAGTAGAGATAGTAGCAGAGAATAGAGAAGGAGCAGATGGTAGGGCTATCTGATATCCAGTATGATAATGTTTTCCTCTGGGGAAAGGTTAGGCAGCTTGTTTGCCACTTCTTATGAAAGCTTGAAGTTTCCTAAACTTGGGGCTCCTCATAGGTGATGCAGATCTGTAGTGTGCAGCACCTACCTATACCCACTTCTGTGTCACTCCCATGTGACCTGGCGGGAGGCAAAGGGAACTAATATGAACATGAAGTTTATGTTCCTGCTGTATCATGAGTAGTAGTCTTCATCTCTAAGCCCAGAGTCTCTGAACTTCTGCCATGAAAACTGTGGCAGGTTTAACATGTTTGTTTGCAAGTATGGTTAAAAAGTCTGATCATTCATAGTTCTTGACACTGGTCAGTTTTTCATCTAACCATAACATCTTGTATGAATGAAGTTAAGAGAATGAGGTTGAGAATATGGAAGCTTGTTTAATGACACTGGAACCAGAAAGCTGGCTAACTCAGGAGCCTCGAATGGCATTTGCATTTGACTGTGTTGCCTGGAGAGATGTGTCTAAAGATGATTTCTAGTCGTAATCTTGTCTTGGCACAATAGGCATTTCTGATGCCAGGGCATACTTACAGCCTTTGAATCAAGAGAGAAAGGCACCTACACACTAGGAAAGTAGATATACTGGAATCTTTGTGGTTATAGGTTTTATTTTGGAAGTTGGGGAAGATAGACTGAAGCAATCTATCAAGAGAAACAGGTTTTGGTGAGTGGCATGGATATTTGCTGCCTAGAAACCCAGTGGCTCAATGGTAAAAAATCTGCCTGTAGTGCAGGAGACATAGGTTCAGTCCCTGGGTCGAGATGATCCCCTGGAGAAGGAAATGACAATCCACCCCAGTACTCTTGCCTGGAAAACCCCATGGACAGAGGAGCCAGGCGGGCTACAGTCCATGGGGTCGCAAAAGAGTAGGACATGACTGAGCAACTGAACAACAGTGAATATTTGCTACCCATGTTGATCTGTCATGCTTCTCGGCATGCAGTGATTCATACATCCTTTGAATAAATACTTATTGATCACCAATCATTTGCAAGGAATTATACCCATTTCTGAATGTATATTATTGCATAAAATACATTTGTCTTGTTCTTATAGAGTTTAACTTCCTTTAATTAAAGAAGGAAGATAGAGGGGCTCTGCTTTATCTGTATTTTGAGGTTATGTTCCAAGAAAGTGCAATATGGTAGAATAAAATGACTTGCTATGATTCCCAGGTAGTGTTAGAACCTGCCTGCCAACGCAGGAAACATGAGAGACTCAGGTTTAATCTCTGGGTCGGGAAGAATCCCTGGAGGAGGGAATGACAGTCCACTCCAGTATTCTTGCCTGGAGAATCCCATGGACAGAAGAGCCCAGTGGGCTACAGTCCATAGGGTTGCACAGAGTCAGACACCACTGAAGCAATCTACTTAGTGGATTCCCCCTTAGCAGATTAGAAGTGCAGTCTAATTCCTACTTCCTTATACAGTATCTGGAATAGCCTTAGTGGCTTGCTTGACCAAATAGAGTGAGTCAAAGTAGTGCTCTGGTACTTCTGAAATCAGGAAACGTGAAGGTTTGTAATCTTATCCTGGGTTTCTTGGGATTCTAGTTTCATATAAAAAAATCTGACTATATTAAACCCTCCATGCTATGAACGAGCCTAAGGTAGCTCTCTCTCCATATGGAGAGGATATGAGGAGAAAAAAATATATGAGGTAGTTGTCTCAAGTATCTTTAACTACTTCCTTTCCTCTCCCCTGCCCAGGTGATGCCGCAGTTGGTGTGGAGCAGAGATGAGCTGTGTGCTGTTTACATCTGTGACCCACAAAGCTGTATGCCTCCAATTTTTGTTTTATGTCACTAAGATTTACAGTGGTTATACAATAATAGATAACTGTGTGCATGTAGTTTGCAATGAAAATGCAATTCATTAAGAATTATCAACAGTGTAAGTTTGTTCACAGAACTCCTGTATCTGATATTTTTATATGTCCTACTATCCCCAGAAGTTAACTCCTGAAATAATACTATTGCTGTTGTTCAGTCACTCAGTTGTGTCTGACCCTTTGTGACCCCATGGACTACAGCATGCCAGACTTCCCTGTCCTTGACCATCTCCCAGAGTTTGCTCAAATTCATGTTCATCAAGTCAGTGATGCCATCCAATCATCTCATTCTCTGTCATCCCCTTCTCCTTCTGTCTTCAATCTTTCCCAGCATCAGGGTCTTTTCCAATGGGTCAGCTCTTCGCATCAGGTGGCCAAAGTATTGGAGCTTCAGCTTCAGCATCCATCCTTCCAATAAATAGTCAGGACTGATTTCCCTTGAGATTGACTGGTTTGATCTCCTCGCTGTCCAAGGGACTCTCAAGAGGCTTCTCCAACACGTTCTCCAGTTCAAAGGCATCAGTTCTTTGGTGCTTAGCCTTTTTTATTGTCCAGTTCTCAAATCTGTACATGCCTAACCATAGCTTTGACTATATGCACCTTTTAGGCAAAGTAAAATATACTATACAACAAAATAAGGATTTTTAAATAATTATTTTCACCTTGTGGTGGTGGTGGTTATAGTCGCTAAGTTGTATCCAACTCTTTTGCGACTTCATGGACTGCAGCCTGCCAGGCTCCTCTGTCCATGGGATTCTCCAGGCAAGAATACTGGAATGGGTTGCCATTTCCTTCTCCAGGGGATCTTCCTGATCCAGGGATCAAACCCAAGTCTCCTATATTATAGGCGGATTCTTTACCACTGAACCACCAGGGAAGCCTCTTAAGAAAACCTAATCTCTGAGCTTCATACCAAAGGTGATGAGATAAAAGCATATTACTAAAATAAATGATATGGCAGAAAGGAAGGAGCTGAAGGATTATCTGATCACATCCACTTCACACTGATCCTGCAGTGGCTGCAGATGAAAGTGAGGGAACAGTTTGAAGAAGTCTTGAAGGTCCTGCCTTTTCTTTATTCTCTGGGTGAGGCAACAGAGAGAAACTGAGTGTTCACTTTCCCTAGAAAGATTAATGATGGAAAAGCATTCGATCACATAATCCTAATCTCTGCCAACCAATTCTTTATATAACCCCTTAATGATGTCAGTGTGAAATACAGCAACATATACGGAAACCCTAAGTAAATGAGTGATGCAGCAAAGATAATGTATAGCATTGGCGTAAGAGGTAGATTCTGCTTCACCTCCCATGTGCTATCATTTAGGGAATACCATGATTTTTGGAAGTTCTAAAGGGGCTTACATTCTCAGGGCCTCCTCTGCCTCTTGGATTCCCATTTCCATGCCGCTTTATTCCTGCCTAGTTGTGAACCCCATCCCCTGCTTTCAGTGGGTCAGAGTCCACTCACACAAAGCACCCACGAGTGTAGAGAGTATTAATGAAACTTTAGGGTCTTACCAAGATTTCTGACGCCTTACTGGTTCCTCTCTTCTCAGTTTGTTTTTTTCTCCCTGCTTCCACTTCCTATTTCCTGAGGGGAAATCTCACTCAAATACTGGCTTTCACATTTTGTCTTCTACCTCAAGGAGATATTTTATTATCATGAAAGACAATTTTCTACTTTCCTAAGAAGAATTCTGGTGCCAGTTAAAATAACTAAATTCTTCCCCATCTTGTTTTATTGTCAAGATCAAAGGAAGGGAGACAACATTGTTCATTCATCATCCATCCCTTCATACAGCAAACATTACTGAGCAACAAGCAGGTGCTGGGAACAGCAGTGAACACAAGACAGAGTCCCTGTTCCACTCTTCTGCTCTAAAGGGTGGGGGTGGAGACAGATAATAAATAAAAATAAAATGTAGTGTTAGACAGTGATAAGTACTATGAGCACAAATAAAACAGAGTAAGAACCCAGAGAGTGATGAAGGTGCTACATTAGATAGGGCAGTCAAGGAAGTCCTCCTCAAAACAGGCACATTTAAGTACAGATATGTTGCAGGAATCCAGGTGAGAGGACAGAACTTCTTCTATCATGTATTTTACAGTGATGGAGTTTTAGGAGGGCACATGCCCAACGAGCTGAAGCTATACTTCCCAGCTTCTCTTTGAAGCAGGTGTGGACGCCTTACCAAGTTTTGTTAATGTATGTAAGTAGAAGTGGTCTGGGCCACTTCCACAGGCTGCCCTTCGAAAAATTAGGTGAGTGCTCCACTGACCCCTACCTCTCTTTCCTCCATATTTTTTTCCTAAGAGATGGTAAAAACTGACTTGGATGCAGAAATGGAAACCACTGAATTGCAGATTGAAAATGGCAGCTCTTCCTGCTCTTTCACTCTTGCTCCCTCATAGCTTTCCTTTTCTCCACCCCTCCCCCTGCCCCTTTCCTCTCTTTGCCCCTGCTCCCAGGAGTTGGCTTGCAAACAACAAGAATTAAGAGCCTGGACTCCCAAGCCAGACTTCCTAGGTTTAAATAGCAGCAAAGATGTATGACTTTGGACAATTACTTTTCCGTTCTAAGCCCCAGAATCTTATAAAATGAGGGTAATAATAATTCTTATTGTTGTTATGAGGATTAAATGAGTTAATATTTTTGAAATGCTTGGACCAGTGCCTGTAACTCGGTAAACAGCATATGTACGTGTTAAAGACATAAATTAAATAAATAAAAACTCTTAATATAACCGTCTAGCTTCTTGGCTTTGAAGATGTGATTTAATTTTTTTCAAAAATATGTTCGTGTCTTGTGTGGCAGATGCCATATTCAAAATTAATGCTTCTGTTCGTTTCTTACATGCTCATTCACAGAGCACTCCATGGCACACCCAGAAGAAATGGATGAGGGTGCCTCAGCCTTCCCTGCAGATAAATTAATAGGCTACTTCGATTTGCTACATGCTTAGCATAAAGTTAAGACTCTTAGACAACATAGAAAGAAAAATGTAAATCCAGGTCTTTGTTTTACACAGGAGAAGCAATTAGAAAACAATACAAGGCAATACCTAATGAGGCCTGGAAGTTGTCCCTTAAGTCCAGGAAACCCCTTAACCTTCTGATAACCTTACCTTTGCTTTTCTCATTACAGAGCCCTAAAACAAACAGGAACCCAGGCAAAGATATTTAAATGAGAAGAGTAACTTAGTACTAATGTTTTTCTTAGAATACAGTGCTTTTCATGTATGTTGTCTCAAGACACTGTAAGACCTTGAAAAACAGTGCCTGAGGAAAGTAGGCAGGGATTCCGCTGTTTTTTCGTGGCCATGATGGTACTGGGAAAGGACTTGGAAGGACTGTGAGATGAGCAGATTAACTTGTCACTCTATTCCTTCCTCAGTCAGATAGACCTTATCCAGCCTTGTCTCCATATCCCCTCTCCTTCCCCAGCAACCTGGTCCTGTCATTGAATCTTAAATCTCCCTTATGAAGGAAATCTAGAGAGTCCCTTGATTACCTGTTTCAGAGTTTAATAAGCCTTATTTTTATGTACTTAATTTTGACACCTGTCTTGTGAATTTTTTCCTTGAAGTAGGATGAAGAAGCATTAGAAAGTCATACAGTTTTATCCTCCATTTCACGCACACACACACACACAAACAAAAATCAAGGACAACAAAAATTTCTTATCCTGTCTTAAAAGGAAGTTATATTAATTTGAAAGCTTTAAAGAAGGAAATTCCAAAATTGTTTTGGGAGCTAAGTCTGGTATTTGTCAGGAAGTTCTTCTTCACAGATAATTTAAATCCTTCTTGTGGCAGTATAAAGCCATTTCCTCTCATTCTGTTCTGTTTTTTGAGTTAATGAACATCCACATAATGGATTTCTATAAATTGCCTATTAATCATCTTTTGGTAATTTCTATATATTCATGTTAAAATCTAGGGTTCCTGATTAAGTTGAGGCTATATCTATAGAGAACCACTGATATAAATACTCTTTATCAAAAATATTTTGGCAAAGCTACATGTCTTAGCAATAAAGTATTTTTGTAGGCAAATAGTGGTGATAGCAAGAAGCACTTGCCTGGTGGTTTACACTTAGAGAGCACTTGAACTGTCTTGAATTATCTCTGAATGCTAAAAATGTGTGATTCCAAATTCCTCTCCCTCTGGGCTCACATTTGTTGGCCTCAAAGAACTGTTATCTTCGTTGAAGCTATGGCTCTGTTCCAATTGGAAAAAATAAATAAACACTGAGTGAGCCAGAAATCCAGGTAACAAGCATAGGTGACAAGTGCAGAGGGAGGAAGGGTTTGGCTGCTTGTCCTCATGTGCACAACTGCTTTATTAGAACATGTATGAGTATCTCTTTCTAAAACAGTTTAAGGCTATTACATAGACACAGCCATAATACCAGGCCTGATTAATGGCAAACATGATGAATGTATTATAATGCAAAAGGAACTTAATGTCTTCAGGCCTTACTTTCCTCATTTGTAAAACTTGTCTACTTGATTTCTAATGCCTTTTGTAGTGATAACATTTTATAATTTAATGAACACTTTGACATATTTTTGCAGAGTAATTTTGTTAGTATTGTCTTAGATTTTGAACTTTAAAAACAATACTGACAAGCATACAAACTCATGGGTCAGGAACTTCTATCAGTAAGGGGCCCACAGCCATGTACCCTGTTGCCATTTCTTCCTTCTAGGATGGGGAGGGGGCCAGGCTGGTCCAGAGGTCTGGCCTTGTGGCTTGGAGCCCAGATTCTGGGTCCCACTCCATCCCTCAGCCCTTGGGATGAACTGCAGTTGCAGTCCAGAAGACTCCCTCCTTACCCATGCCTCTTCTTGGTTTTGACCTCCGACCTCTCCCAGCACTTCCACCTGCCCTCCCCGCCCAGCTTACACCTCAAACCCAGCTCATACTGTACCTTGAACAGAGGGAGGGGGAGGCTCATGCTCTCTGTCATAGTTCAAAAACCCATATACCTCCCTCTCCTTCTGTTCCTTGTATTTAATAAAAACTGAAAAAAAAAAAAAAAACTAAAACAACTCGGAGAATAAAATATGACTAGAAACCTGCTACGAACAGACAGGCAACACAGTATCCTTTCGTCACTAGATCTCATCTCTGATCACAGTCCAGGTGGTGTGACAAAGTGTGGCATTTGAGTGGTTTGGAAGTCCAAAGGCCTGAAGTTAATTTTCAGCTCTGATACTAACTGGATGAACATGAACTTAGGCAAACTCTGGGAGACAGTGAGGGACAGGGAGACCTGGTGTGCTGCAGTCTGTGGAGTCACAAAGATTTGGATTTGACTTAGCGACTTAATAACAACAACAGCTAACTAATGACATTGAGCATTCAACTTTGAGCCCTTGGGATGAACTGCAATTGGGGTCCAGAAGGCTCCCTCCTTGCCCATAAGTCTTCTTGGTCTTGACCTCTGACCTCTCCTAGCACTTGTACCTGCTCTCCCTGCCCAGCTTACACCTCAAGCCCAGCTTTTACCTCACTATCTTCCGTGGATTTCCTTATGTGTAATGTGAAAGGATGATCTAATTCAATTCAGTAAACCTCTATTAATAGTTGCATATATTTAAGACTATAAAATGGGACATGAATGTGGGAACTGGGGCAAAATACAAAGATAAAGATGTGGAGAAACTCTCACCAATATGCAAGTCCCTGGGAAGAAAGACGGGGCTAAGCATTATAGTAGAAAAAAATTAAGTTCTAGGAGCACAAAGGAGGCATTATGTGATTTTGAGTTCTCAAGTATGAGGAAAACTGATGCTCACCTATAGCTGAAGAGCCTATCAGGGAAAAGTGTATTTGGCCTGCGTTTTAGACACTGTCACTAGTGCATGAGTTCATTGCAACAGCTACTTAGAACCACCAGCTACTATGGTGATTAGGCATGTCCATCTCTTCCTGCTAATTGCACTCCTCTGCAGGGTATAAGAGAAATGAAAACATGGGAAGGTGGAGTTTTTCCAGTTCAGGGATTGACCTTTAAAAGAATCAGGGCAGAGAGAGGGTAATGAAGCCAGTAGAAGAAACTGCTGTAAATAACCCTGACATAAGATTGAACTAATTTAGTTTAAATGGGAGGAAACCCAATCTAAATTAGAGAAAAATATTTTCTGAATTATAGGGTTTTTTTTTTTAAAGAAATGCCATTATATTATTTTCAAGTATGTGTGGTAAGCTGAACTGATTTCTAGAAAAATACTTGTAAGTTTAAGTGGTATTGGAGTCTTCTTTTACTGACTAGACAAGTTCTGATTCATTCAGACTGTCTTTTGAATGCCTGTAATTCATGTGTTAACCTGTTTGAAAAAACATGACTAATCGCACCCTTAAACTTTTGTTCATGCTGCTCCTTTGTTTAATGACAAACAGTTCAGAGATAAACTTGAATCCAATGTATTTCTAGTTTTTAAAACTTTACAAATTAGTAGGGTCAAAGAAAATGTTGTCTCATTGGTTCTTGTCCACTAGATACGTTGTGATATTATTACAATCAGATCTAGAACTTTTACCTCTAAAAAGCTGTCCATAAAAGGGATCTCAAGAGGGTGGCCAGCTGGTTGCTTCAAGGCTGTTGTTATGTCATGACACAGTGAAGGGCACGACTGGAGAGCTTCTGGAAGCTCTTCGTGAACACAGAAACGTTAACAACCACTGAGAAGTTGGAGATAAAACAAAGTAGTAAGGAGAGTTCCTCATAATCTGCTCAAGCTTGGCTGGTGGTGGTTTAGTCACTAAGTCATGTCCGACTCTTGTGACCCCATGGACTGTAGCCCACCAGGCTTCTTCTGTCTATATGATTTTCCAGGCAAGAATCCTGATGTGGGTTGCCATTTCCTTCTCCAGGAGATCTTCCCAACCTGGAGATCAAACCTGGGTTTCCTGCACTGGAGGCAGATTCTTTAGCACCTGAGCTACCAAGGAAGCCCAAGCTTGGCTAGTGGGTAGGAAAGAAAGAGCTAAGGAGAAGCAGACAAGGCAAGACAAGCATCCAGCAAGAGCTAGCATCCAGACAAGAGCTAAGGAGAAGCAGAGATGACAGAGTTGAAAAGCATCCTGAAAAGGGAAGTGGTCTGGATGCAGAGCAAGGAGCTACCAGGTGGTTTCGAAGAGTATTTGAAAATGTGGGAAACACCTTGAGAACTTCTGGGGTCAGCTTTGGAAACTATCAGAGTGCTATTAAAATGGTGGGAATTGTCATGAGCTGACCTTTCACTCTGTCCCCTAGAGTCACGTGTTCTAAAATACCCAATTCATAGTTCCATAAATTTAATCTTATCCACTCATTCTTAGAGATGATAATGTTTGGGGGAAATTGACTCATGCTATTCAAATTCACAAGAGAATGCTTTAAAAAGCATGTGTATTAATTAACAAAGAGAGAGCTACCTGGCATAATAATCCACAGTGGTCATTTCCTCTGTTCGTGCTCACTATCCTTGAGGTCATCCTTCCTCAGGTACAAAATTGCATATCAAAAGGCAATCTAGTAAGTACTGAAATAAGGCAGAGGAAGAAGAGTATTCCTAAAAAAAATTCTACTGAAGTGAGAGTGACTGTAGGTACTACTCTTTCAGATTTAGGCCATATTTCTGTTTGTTCTCCAATTACTAGCCATGGGAGTGTTTTCACAAATCTATAGTAAAATGAAAAAAATAAAAAAGAGAATTACAATGGACTTACCATGGGAAAAAAATATATTTAGTTTAATGTGCTTTATTCTGTGATTGTGTAATTGTTATTTTTGGTGTTAAAAATGTTGATTTTAGTGAATTACAGTGCTATCTTTGTAAACATTTTTTTTAACTTGGCAGAAGGAAAATTCTGGCAGTGCGATGACAGTCCCAATTTTTCCTTTTTTTGGAGGGTGATTTATAGTTCCATGAAATCCCAAAGTTGGAGAACCACTGTTTTAGAAAACTGAAGATCTGTACTATACCAATGGCTTTAAAACTTTTACCACGATTCACAGAGAGAAACACATTGTTGCTTCAAAAAGTGCATGTGACTTACACACATACATGAGTATGTATGTACAGATATTTACAACAGAAATAAAAGTTTTAGAAAACAATACTTAACCTCCTGCAGTACACCCTGGCCTAGTCTATCTTACTTGTTAAAAATTTCAGTTGCTAAGCAACAGTTTGATTTCATGACCCACTAATGGGTCACAGCCCACAGTTTGGAAAACACTGCTCTAGACTCAGAGTCCTCTCATCCCAGGACGTAGCTGAATAAACACTGACAGGTGTTTCCTTTTAGGATCTCCTTTTCTGGATTCCATTCAAATCACATCCCTCTTGCTGCACATTTCCCACCCCCACCACCTCCGACCTGGAAAGGTTAAAATACAATACAATTGAATAAATAAGAACTTTCTTTATGCTAGTCATATCCCTGTCCTTAGGATATTCTCTTGCCACCTTGTTTATACTGAGAATTATTCTCTACTTCTGTAGGATTTAGAGATCATATTGTTTTTCTTTACAACCCAAGGAAGTCCCCTGGTCTCATTAGCCCCGCATTTGCAAAATACATCTTGAAGTGAAGTGAAAGTCGCTCATTTATGTCCAACTCTTTGCGACCCTGTGGACTATACAGACCATGGAATTCTCTAGGCCAGAATACTGGAGTGGGTAACCTTTCCCTTCTCCAGGGGATCTTCCAAACCCAGGGACTGAACCCAGGTCTCCGGCATTGCAGGCAGATTCTTTACCAGCTGAACCACAAGGGAACCCCAAGAATACTGGAGTGGGTAGCCTATCCCTTCTCCAATGAATCTTTCCAACCCAGGAATCAAACCAGGGTCTCCTGCCTTGCAGATTCTTTACCAATTGAGTTATGAGGGAAGCCCAAAATACATCTTATGGTAGGTTATTCTGCAGACTAGCAATTCACATCTGTTTTAATTGATTCCATTCATTTCATTTGCAAAGCATGACTTTTCAGTTACTACTCAAATTTAAGATTTGGAAAGGGACAGAGGGGACATCTTACTCCAGCCCTGAACACTGAGCAGGTAAGATACAGTCCAGAAGAAAGAGAAGGCAACTCAATTAAAAAATGATTAAAAATAAGTTCAAATGTCCAGATATAATTAGTTTGGCTATGTAAACCTGCCCTTGACGTAATGAAGAACAGAAAATATGCCAGACATGTTTTGTAGTCGTTATCATTTTCTAATGGGTCACAGGGTTGATGCCAGAGCTGCAGTGTCATGTGTTGGTTCAGAGTGTGCTCGTGGTGCCAAATTGTCTGGGATCAAATCCATCCTCTGCCATTTACCATCATAGGTAGGTATTACTGATGTACTGTTTTCAGATGAGGGAACTGAGCCTGTCCCCAGGAGATTGTGATCTTGAACTAGTTTCTTTACTTCAGTGGGAGCCAGCTATAAAATGAGAAATACTGAGTACCTACTTCATAGAATTGCTCTGAGGATTAAATCAATTTATATATGTAATGTATATAGCCTGGCCATATGATAAGCATTTAATAATACATTTTAGCTATTATTGTAATTATCAAATAGTTGTTTACAGGCTGATTTTTAGAGTCAAGTCACCTGGATTCAAGTCTTAGCTTCTACTTACTTGTATAATATTGAGAAAGTTACTTAATTTTTCCAAATGTTAATTTCTTCATTAAAAAATGGGCCACTACTACTTACTATAGTGTTGTTTAACATTTCACAGATTTAATAATACCACACAGTACCTATCACATAGAATGTACATAAATACCAGCCAGCTAGCCAAATGTACCAATGTGCTTCCATTTTGTATGTATTTATTCAATACAGTCTTTTTTAATATATTCCTTGAGATCTTGACTTATACATCAGAATCTTAGATAAAACACAATTTAAAAGCTCTTTATTGTTTTGTTTTCCTAAAAGAGAATGGCATTCTTCCCCCTAAAGAATCAAATGAACAAGAAATTTTAAATAAAGTTGAAAATTTCACTCCAGTTCAATAACTGTCCTTTTGAATTTCCATTAGGTGCTAAGCACAATATCCTATAAGGCAAATTTCCACTTGGCAAAGGTTGAAGAAAAGCCAAATTTAAAAGGCCACTATAATTAGAACTTTTGCTAATGGCACTTAAACTGATTAATGTCCAATAGTACCTACTCTACCAGAGCATATTTTTAAGGCAGTTATACATTTATACTAAATTAAACATTCATTGAACAAATGAGCTTATGTAGTAGTATTTCCATATAGCTCTTGGAGTTAATTCTGTAATGATAATGATATGGCCAGTGTAGCTGAAGGCCTTCTCCTTTACTGTTTTCTCTGCCTGGAATGTTCTTGCCATTTCTTCTCACGTGGCTGGCTCTTTTGTCATCATTCAGAAGACTGCTCTGTCATTCAGATGACAAAAGCAGTCTTCTCTGGCCATTCTACCTAATGTGGGTCTTATTTTTGCCTTCTCTCCTCCGCCACCCCATTGCATATTTTCTGTGGTACCTTATCACTCGTTGAAATAATAGGGTTTGTGAGCTGCTTGTTGTCTCTCTCCTGCTAGATCTAAAGCTCCATGAGAGCAGAGATCTTGTCTATACTCTTCATTATCTGTAGTATTTTTCAGTTTAAATTAGCAGCTTAAAACAACACACAGTCAGTATCTTACAGTTTCTGTGGGTCCAGAGTCTATGCCTGGATTAACTGGGTCCTCTGCTCAGGGTTTCACCAGGCAGAAATCAAGGTGTTGGCTAGGCTGCTGTCTCATTTGGGACTCTTCTGAGCTCATTCAGGCTGCTAGCAGAATTCAGTTTTTTGTGGTTGTATATCTTCTTTCCCTTGTAGGTTGACAGTTGAAAGGATGTTTTCAGCTTTTAGAAGCTACACAGAATTCTAGCCATGAGACTTTTCCTGAACATAGCAGTTTATTTCTTCAGGGTCAGCAGGAGAGTTTCTGATCTCTAGATCTTCTTTTAAGAGATCAACTGATTAGACCAGGCCCACCTAGGATGATACCTTTTGACTAACTCAGAGTCAACAGATCTAGTGACCATATTTAAGCCTGCAGAAGTTCTTCACTTTTGCCACATAATGTCACTTAGTCAGGGAAGTGATAGTTCATCACATTCACAGGAGCTGCCTACCCTCAAGGGCATCTGCCACAATGCAGCTTATAATTCTGCCTATCATACTTTTGTAGCCCCACGACCTAGAAGGACATCTGACACTGAATAGGTGTTTAGTACATACTTATGAATAAATGAATGCCAATGAAGTAAGAACCAAGAAATTAGTGAGAAGTGAAAATTAACTATTTACTCTGGGTTCAGATGTATGTTTAGTATCCTATGTTGATTTCAAAAATATGATTTGATCATGCATTTAGTTTACTTTCTTCACTGAGGGGGTTTGTGACTATCACATGGTATAAAGGAAAATCAGTCAGTATTTGTTGTATTATATGAGCAAAGTTTTTGTAATATAATTGTGATGAATTATTCTCCGTAGCAGAATGAAATGCAGATGAAATCACTCAACCTAAGGATGCTAGAATGGCTTGAACATGGAAGTCCAGCCCATCATTAGCAAATCAGGAATAATTGAGATTAGAACTTGGACTTCTGCTGTTGTTCAACATTTAATTCTACACTGCTTCCCCAAAATCAGAGAAGGAGGCATTTTCATCTCTAGGAGAAATGATTCAATATCAAGTTCAGAAAGATGTTGTCAGGGCTGTATCTTAGATACCATGTTGTGAAATGACCCTCTTAAGGAAAAGTCGGCAGTCTCATTATATGAGACATAAACCGCAAGGGTGAGCACACAAAGGATAGTATATTAATCTGCTTGGGAAGCCACAACAAAACAGCACAGACTGGGTGGCTTAAGCAACAGACATTTATTTTCTCACAGTTCTTGAGGCTGGAAACCTGTGCTCAAAGTGCCAGCAAACACCCTTTCTGGTGTGAGCTTTATTCCTGACTGGTAGACTGCCATCTTCTTGCTTCTTGTCTTCATATGGTCCTTCCTCTGTGCCTGCCTTGGGGACTGAGAGCAAGCTCTGTTCTCTCTTCCTCTTCTTATAAGGACACGGATCCTATCAAATTAGGGCCCTGACCTTATGACCTTATTTAACCTAATCACCTCCTGAAAGGCCTTGTCTCAATATACAAGCCACATAGGACATAAGGGATTCAACATATGAATTTGGAAGGCACAATTCAGACCGTGAAAGATAGGCAAGATAGGAAATACAAAATTAGGCATGCAGTCTTAGAAGGGGCTTATGCAAATGAGGGGCTCTGAAGCTTGAGCTTTATTAATTTGGCAGCATGTCTGCCTGCAGTGCAGGAGACCAGGTTTGATCCCTGGGTTGGGTAGATCCTGTGGAGAAGGAAATGGCAAACTATTACAGTCTCCTTGCCTGGAAAATCCCATGGACAGAGTAGTCTGGTGCAGTCCATGGAATTGCAGAGTCGGGCACGACTGAGTGACTAACACTTTCGCTTTCATGTTCACCTCTGCTTGTGTACAGCTAAGCAAATTAAACGAAACTTCTCTGACCTTCGATTTCCTCAAATGTAACATGGAGCTAATACTATATTTAAATCATGGAATTGTTGAGAGGATTAAATGGCAGCTTATAAACTCTCCTCATTAACTATTATTACTGTTACCTTTATTGTTATTGTCACTCTCTTCACCGCTATTCGGCTACATCATTTTACAGATGAAGAAAGACAAAAAATTATTATATGATGGCGCTATGCCACACCACCAGTTCACCGGGAGACTTGGCCAGGGTAATGCCTCCTGACTCCTTATCTGTCTCTTTCTGTAGCTCTACAGAGATGGCCTTTTGAACTTTCTTTCCTCAGTATTCATAACCCTCGAGAGAATGTTGGCATAATCAGTCTCCACCCCCTAATATCTTCTCTAGGCTATAGTAGAGTGAAAGAGATCTCAACAGAAGACAGTAATTCGGTTGAATTTCAGCTTCATTTTCATTTTTATCTACATCTAATGGGGCTGAAGTCTATGAAATAAAAGCTATGTTCATTAAAAATGTATTTCTTATCATTTCTAATTAGAAGACTAGGTTTCCATGTGCATTTGGGATGAAACAATGACTTGAAAACAAAGAAGTTTCCGTGTAGTATTATCTGGGAGTGATTCCCAAGTTTCCACATGCACAGATTTTGTCAGGGACCTCAGAAGATTTTCCTGGGAAAGGTCTGAGGAGTCAGTCCCAAGGGCTCCAGTCTGCCCCTTCAAAATACATACTGGATGACAGAACTTGGCTCTTCTCCATTTCCCTTACAGCCTCACATACGTGAGAATCTTTCCATGTTATCTTGACTCTGGCAGAACTCTGTGCCTCAGAGCTGGTTTAATACTTTTCCAGTACAGATAATGTTGATTCCAAGGTACCTGAACTTTTTTTCCCAGCGACCCACCACATATATTCTGGCTTGCTCGTCAGGGTTGGGCAGTTTCAGTCTGATTGATATTGGATCTGAAGATGCTCGTCCTTTAAATTAGTACAGCATGGAGGATAAGAGGCATTTGACTCAGGGCTCTAAATCTTTGGCCTCTGGGTCTGAATGAAAAAAAAATTACAAGCCGATAGTGAATATCTTTCTCATTGTTCTCACTTCTAAACATGGCACAATTATAGAATTGTGGAACTGTCAGAACAATCTATGCAGCAGTTTATTGGAATCTACACATAGAGTGGACATGGATCAGCCTGGGTTTTTCTGGCTCTGTTATTGGCTGTAATAAACATAGGTAAGTTAATTTACCTGTAGTTCTTACTTATGTTCAAATAATAAAATGAGAGTTTTATAAAGTTCCTAAAGGATAAAAAAAGTCACTTATCCATGAAGAGGCTATGAATATTATTTTATTATTATTAACATATCTATCAGAGATAATGTTGCTAATGTTAAATGACTAGAAAACCAGTGTTGATTTTGCTTTAGGATCTTCATGAGGGGGCTCCTGGTTTGTCTACCGGATCTGCTGTTCTTAAACCGTCATGAGCTTATAGTAAAACCAGAGTTTGGAGAAGTACAGTGACGGTTAAGCACATCTGCCAGGGGACCTCTCCCTTTGTCATCTCCATCCTATTAGATATGCATTGGAGGGGCTGGTGAAGGCTTCTCCTGGGCTCAGCGCCTTTCCTAACCACCTGCAAGCAGATTCTCTTCTCTACTGGTTTCAGGCAATGACCTCATCATCCTTCAGCTTTAGGCTCACATCCTGTTTACACTCACTTCTCAGCAGCCCAGCCTCTTCTTTCTAATCTAAGTCTCTTTTTTTGGCCTCATCTTATTTAGTAGAGATTCTTAAAGGTATCAGGGTCTAATTTATCTGTCTGCTCTGGCTTCCCTGGTGGCTCAGATGATAAAGCGTCTGCCTACAATGCAGAAGACCAGGGTTCGATCCCTGGGTTGGAAAGATCCCCTGGAGAAGGAAATGGCAACCCACTCCAGTATTCTTGCCTGGAAAATCCCATGGACTGAGGAGCCTGGTAGGCTGCATTCCATGGGGTTGCAAAAAGTCAGACACGACTGAGCAACATCACTTCACTCTGTCTTTTAACACCTTGTAGTATCTTAAGTAGTTATTAAGGTATTAATTTAGAGATTGGATGCAATCTCAAAATGACAGAATGATCTCTGTTCGTTTCCAAGGCAAACCATTAAATATCACGGCAATCCAAGCCTATGCCCCAACCACTAATGCTGAAGAAGCTGAAGTTGAACAGTTCTATGAAGATTTACAAGACCTTTTAGAACTAACACCCAATAAGGATGTCCTTTTCATTATAGAGACTGGAATGCAAAAGTAGGAAGTCAAGAAACACCTGGGGTAACAGGAAAATTTGGCCTTGGAATATGGAATGAAGCAGGGCAAAGGCTAATACAGTTTTGCGAAGAGAATGCACTGGTCATAGCAAACACCCTCTTCCAACAACACAAGAGAAGACTCTACACATGGACATCACCAGATGGTCAACACCAAAATCAGATTGATTATATTCTTTGCAGCCAAAGATGGAGAAGCCCTATACAGTCAGCAAAAACAAAACCAGGAGCTGACTGTGGCTCAGATCATGAACTCCTTATTACCAAATTCAGACTGAAATGGAAGAAAGTAGGGAAAACCGCTAGACCATTCAGGTATGACCTAAATCAAATCCCTTATGATTATACAGTGGAAGTGAGAAATAGATTTAAGGGACTAGATCTGATAGACAGAGTGCCTGATGAACTATGGACGGAGGTTTGTGACACTGTACAGGAGACAGGGATCAAGACCATCCCCATGGAAAAGAAATGCAAAAAAGCAAAATGGCTGTCTGGAGAGGTCTTACAAATAGTTGCGAAAAGAAGAGAAGTGAAAAGCAAAGGAGAAAAGGAAAGATATAAGCATCTGAATGCAGAGTTCCAAAGAATAGCAAGGAGAGATGAAAAAAAAAGCCTTCCTCAAGGATCAATGCAAAGAAATAGAGGAAAAGAACAGAATGGGAAAGACTAGCGATCTCTTCAAGAATTAGAGTTACCAAGGGAACATTTCATGCAAAGATGGTCTCGATAAAGGACAGAAATGGTATGGACCTAACAGAAGCAGAAGATATTAAGAAGACGTGGCAAGAATACATGGAAGAACTGTACCAAAAAGATCTTCACGACCCAGATAATCATGATGGTGTGATCACTCACCTAGAGCCAGACATCCTGGAATATGAAGTCAAGTGGGCCTTAGAAAGCATCACTATGAACAAAGCTAGTGGAGGTGATGGAATTCCAGTTGAGCTGTTTCAAATCCTGAAAGATGATGCTGTGAAAGTGCTGCACTCAATATGCCAGCAAATTTGGAAAACTCAGCCATGGCCACAGGACTGGAAAAGGTCAGTTTTCATTCCAATCCCAAAGGCAATGCCAAATAATGTTCAAACTACTGCACAATTGCACTCATGTCACACGCTAGAAAAGTAATGCTCAAAATTCTCCAAGCCAGGCTTCAGTAATACGTGAACTGTGAACTTCCAGATGTTCAAGCTGGTTTTAGAAAAGGCAGAGGAACCAGAGATCAAATTGCCAACATCCACTGGATCATCAAAAAAGCAAGAGAGTTCCAGAAAAACATCTATTTCTGCTTTATTGACTATGCCAAAGTCTTTGACTGTGTGGATGACAATAAACTCTGGAAAATTCTGAAAGAGATGGGAATACCAGACCACCTGACCTGCCTCTTGAGAAATTTGTATGCAGGTCAGGAAGCACTAGACATGGAACAACAGACTGGTTCCAAATGGGAAAAGGAGTATGTCAAGGCTGTATATTGTCACCCTGCTTATTTAACTTCTATGCAGAGTACATCATGAGAAATGCTGGGCTGGAAGAAGCACAAGCTGGAATCAAGATTGCAGGGAGAAATGTCAATAACCTCGTATATGCAGATGACACCACCCTTATGCCAGAAAGTGAAGAGGAACTAAAAAGACTCTTGATGAAACTGAAAGAGAGTGAAAAAGTTGGCTTAAAGCTCAACATTCAGAAAACTAAGATCATGGCATCCAGTCCCATCACTTCATGGGAAATAGATGGGGAAACAGTGGAAACAGTGTCAGAGTATACTTTTTCGGCTCCAAAATCACTGCAGATGGTGATTGCAGCCATGAAATTAAAAGACACTTACTCCTTGGAAGAAATGTTATGACCAACCTAGATAGAATATTCAAAAGCAGAGACATTACTTTGCCAACAAAGGTCCATCTAGTCAAGGCTATGGTTTTTCCAGTGGTCATGTATGGATGTGAGAGTTGGACTGTAAAAAAAGCTGAATGCCGAAGAACTGATGCGTTTGAACTGTGCTGTTGAAGACTCTTGAGAGTCCCTTGGACTGCAAGGAGATACAACCAGTCCATCCTAGAGGAGATCAGTCCTGGAAGTTCATTGGAAGGACTGATGCTAAAGCTGAAACTCCAATACTTTGGCCACCTTATATGAAGAGTTGACTCATTGGAAAAGACTCTGATGCTGGGAGGGATTGGGGGCAGGAGGAGAAGGGGATGACAGAGGATGAGATGGCTGGATGGCATCACAGACTCGATGGATATGAATTTGAGTGAACTCCCGGAGATGGTGATGGACAGGGAGGCCTGGCATACTGTGATTCATGGGGTTGCAAAGAGTCGGACACGACTGAGAGACTGAACTGAGCTGAAGGTGTTACATTCGTATAGACATAAGAGAAGAAAATGCTTGATCATGAGGACTGCCATGTATGTAGACCCTTTATGTAATACAGAAAGATGCAATGAATGATTTCTTAAGTCAGTAACACAGCAATGCAATAAAAATTATCTATATGCATCCAGATACTATCTTTTACCAAGTCTCCTCTGTTGATGCCTAATCAGCATGTTAGGCTTTATGCTGATAGTTGCTGGCATGGGACTGTTAACTACTTAATATCATGAGCAGAGTATTAGAAAGAGGGACAATATCTTCTCAGACTTGAATTTAAAACAGTTAATCTCAATCATCATTTAGTCACCAAGTATGTGCCAGGTGCTGTTCTAGACACTTGCAAGAAATCAGTCAATGAGACAGACCCCCCACCCCAGAAAAAAAAAGTCCCTGCTCTCGTGGGGCTTGTTTCTCACTTAACATGTTTATGTAAAAGTATAGGTGGGTTTCTGTACCTGCTTGCCTCCTCCAGATATCCCTGTGTTTTGCCCTTGGATGCCACAGTGTGTGTTGTCTAGGAAATAGTCTGCCTCCCAACACTGAGAAAGTTATGTCACAGGTGGACTTTTCAGACAGGATGGGCTTGGCAGTCTTCTCTTGATGCCTTGAGAGACCTTTGCCTGCTTTTCCAGAGTACCAGTGTGACATGCTTTTCAGCTGCAGCCAGGCTATGCCACCAGTCATGAAATGCTGCAATCCCAGCTCAGGTTTACGCAAGTAGAGTGTGGTCAATGTTAGCCAGAACCACTATGCAGTTTTCATTTAGTTTTCTTTTGACAAGACAGAGTATAGAAACAGTTAAATAGAACAAAGTTCACTGTAACATTTCCAAAGTTAGTAACTATCATCTGATTGTTTTTAATGGAACGAATAAGAAGTTTTAAGAATAGGCTTTAGATAAAGACTGGAGAATTGTCACTGTTTAGGAGATTTGGAGAGTAAATAATTATGCTTGGATTAAAAGAAGACTATTAACACATAGAAGATGTGGATCAACATGGATTGTGTGTGTGTGTGTGTGTGTGTGTGTGTGTGTGTGTGTGTGTGTGTGTATCTTAGGGAATAGAGGAAATGTGATTTAAGAGCTGGGAAAATGTGCAGCATCCCCTGGTTTCAGAACCAATAATCTCTCATATGCATTGTAAATACACAAGGTGCTACCTCGGATGGATTTGAAAACCTCTAAATTCACTGAAACAGCTGTAAAATCACATGAAGATGGTTGACAGTTGACTGCAATCAAAGGAAGCTCCCATTGTTGTTTGTTCTAGCAGGCACGGGGAATGTATTGAGCTTGTGAAATGTGGTTTCGATAACCCATTAACAAAATCTGCCTGGATTACAACCTCCAGCCTTTTCCCTTTTCACTCTCATGTTAGAGATAGGTAAAATCCTCAGCGCTGGGAGCATGGGGGAATGCAGTCTTCAACACAGGATGTGTGATAGCTCATTGAGCACACCTGAGCTGTGTTCCCGGGTTAGATCCTTCACATACCCCTTCTGTCGGCTCTAATGTGCCTGAAAAATTTCTTTCAAGGCAGTTTCCTCTTCTAACACATCCCAGGGGAATTTCCCCCTGGGGGTGTGTGAGGCAACATTAGATTTTGACTGTGATAAGATATAGCCATGTTGGGAGAGTTTTGCAAGACAAGTAGCACATTACATCTGTTGTTTTCCTAATATAGGGTGTATTTCACATGGAATGATACTGGAACACGACCCAGGACTCTGTCTTAACTCCACTGCAGTCTTGTACTTCCTCCTCCTCAATGATGGCAGCTCCTGAAACACTTAGTAACATATGGTAGCCTGTCTGTGAAGTGTGCTGAACGCAGTGCATTTGCTTTCTGACTCTGGAGTATTGTGTTTCATGTGGGGCATCATATCTTTTACAGGGATCTTGACAAACTGGCACTTAGCCACCAGAAGCCTTTTTTTTGGAACAAGGTAGGAGAAAAAAATAATTACATTCATATATGTATAACTAGTACCTGAGTAATAGAGGACTCCAAGTCAGCAAAGTGCAGTGAGAAACCATTTTTAAGATAATGGGAGGTGTTCAGTCTAGAGGGATTGATTATTTTTTTGTAGGGAGAGGTGGCTATGATCCAAATGTTTGAAAGGCTGTCATGTGAAAATGCAAATTATTTTTTCTTTTTCCATGGAGTTCCAGTCAGCAGAACTAGACTTAGTATGTGAGATTCATGGGTAAACAGATTTTTAGTCGGTGTGAGGCAGATCGTTCTGTTTACTAGAGTTGTGCAGGGATGGAATATATATGTGCAAGCAAAAGACATAAGACCTTGTAAAGAGAATCCCTATACTGAATAAGCAGTTAGGTCAGATCTGCGAAGATGTTTTACAATTCAAATATTCTGTACTTTTCTGAATTAGGAGTTTCTTGTTCAACTTTCATTTTGACAGAGGATTGATAAAGGCTTGAAAGACTTTTCTTTTTTCCTTCCTATGTCCCCTAATAGGATAAGATAATTGAGCCAACTAAGCTATTCCATGGCTTTAACAAAGTTGGTCTTATATCGGTTTTTTGTTTGCTTGTTGTTTTGAGTTATTTTCCCTTCAGAAGCGTGTAATCCTATATGAAGGAAAACTTATAACATCAACTAAGGATCCACAGATCCTCTTGATAGCCTGAACAAGCACTTAAGATTTTAACTGAACTAAGTATCTTGCAGCTTCCCTGCTCGTAGAGCTGACCTGTGGGTGTTGCCTCCTCAGCATTTGTTCCCATTCCCTCTCCTTCCGCCTCCTCCACTGCATGCAGTCTTGGTATTTCCCTCAATCAGATCTCCTTGCCTTTTCCAGGGGGCCAAGAGGGACTGGCTCCCTCTTGGCCAATCAGACTCTCTCTTGGAAATTTGAGTGATGAGACCCCGTGACTCAGGGACCGAGAGAGGTTGGAGCTGACAGTCTCACTACAGTCCACGGTGCCGGTCAAATCTTTCAGTGCTGGTTTCCTGGATCCACATGCAGATGGAATGTTGATCTTACAAGTTGTGTGTTATGTGGCCATATTGCTTGATTGTTAAATGAGGAATTAATATCAAGCTCTGCAGTGTGTGCTTGTTTCCAGTGAGAAGGGAAAATGATGTATATGCAGTGTGTACAATTAAGCATCTTTTCAGGAGAGATTTCCATGAGCTCATTTAACTAGAGGCCTTAGGGTGTGAGAATTCCTGCTTCCTGTAGTGCTGGAAAGTTAAGGTCAAATGCTGGATGTGTTTCAAGTTCTGAGACAATAACAGCCGATTTCAAAGCTGGTGTTTGTGTGTGCGTGCATATGTGTGTGTACAGAACTGGAGAGGAAAAGCAGCCTCTAAAACTTTGCTTTGAAAGATGCCAAAACACTGAGCCACATATTTGTATGGAAAAGATCTGTATGTTTGGATGAAACCTGTCCCTTTCGTAAATACATGGCATGGGGAGGCCTGACTCCTCTTGCCCTGCTTTTGAACTTTTGTTCACATTAAGCAATTTCCCTCACCTTGGCTGTTGAACTTCCCTTTGTAGTGAAATTCATGAGTACAGTGACCTGGCAAGAAAATGACGGAAAGAAAGGGTCTGCTGGGCTAGATTGCATTTTTCCTGAACACTGATATATCAGGATGTATGGAACATGAGTCATCACTTTCTGCTGGAAACTTTTATGACCTTTACGGAGTAGGTCAAATTCCTCCCAAGCTGTGCTTCTTCACACCCCAGTGCATGACAGTAAAAGGGCAAATCCTAGGGAGGCAGAAGCACATTCATATTTTCTTCTTGCAATCTGTTACACATTATTGTCTTTTGACACACTTTGCTTCACATGATGGTACTAATGGTAGGAACTAAGGTCAGGAGCGATGGGAGATTTGTCTGGCATGCCTTTCATGACTGTTCTAACTCTCAGTTGGGATAAACTTGGAGCCCTGTTAGACTTAGAGTGTTGGTAAAGGGGAGGAGAATATCTCTGAAAATCATTATAGGGGAGGCCTCTTAGGAAAAGCCACATTCCATACTGTGAGTCCAAGCCTTTCAGTAAACTAGAACTTGATGATAAACTAGAACAAACAGGCGAAAGTACTGCAGCAATATTCCGGTCAAGGGTCATTGTGTAGAGAGTTACTCAGGTCTACTTTTCCCAGGACCTCACAGTTTGATCAATGATGTCAACAGAGAAGAATGTTAACTTTCAAGAAGAGTTTATGTTACCTATACTATACTCTTAACAATCTGGGGACTGGGGTGTGGTGCAAGGGAGTAGGCTGGGGAAAATACACTGAAAATTTAAGTTTGAGTAGAACTTGTTCATAGGGGAGCCACCAGTTATGTCAGCTCCTATTTTTTATTCTACAGGAATACTTCATCTTTCTAAAATCAGTTAGAAATGCAGAAGCCTACACAGCTAATTTTTCTTATCTAAAAATTAAACCCTTAAGGCTTCTGACCACTTTTAACTTTTAATCTTTTAAAAATGAATTATGCACTTCTTTGCTTTCTTAAAAGATTTAGTTAATATAACGTTTCCATTTTTCTGTTTATTGTCAAATGCTTGGCTGTCACTTCTCATGACTGCCATTCCTGCCTCTAATGGACTTTCTCCCCATGACTAATTTGCCACTTTTAAATGGCAATGGCTAAAAATTCAACATGAATAAGCTTAGAAATGTTGATGATATAGGTCTTTGAATGGGAGAGAAGAAACTCTTGAGTTAGGAATATGAACTTTTAACGGAATGAGTTTGGTGACATGCATTGTCTCATCTTGGAGACCTTTACAGATGTTTCCCAGAGGATCTTTTTTGTCCATCTTTGGTTCTCAGTGGTGTCTTAGACATTTGCAGTTGTCAGGTAAGTGACCCTCGGATAAGTAAGAACTTTTCTTCAAAGGTTAGAAAAAGAATCAAAGATATCTATCACACACTTGGGAGTTGGGGTCAGGTGCAGAGTAGGTGACAAAGTCATTTAAATTCAACAGGTTGATGGCAGTCCCTATGCTAACTTGCTCTGAGTGACTGCATAGGCATCTTCCACAGTCAAGATGCAGTGTCAGCATGAAGAAAAGCTACAGACAGCTCCTAAAGATGCTATATATTGGGGACAGGCTGGAAGGGCAGTGTTTGGATGTAACAGATAAAATGGGGAGGAGTCTTCTGCAGAGTTCGGCTGATGGACTTTGTGACTGTGACCAAGAGTTAGCACTCTGGGTTCTTAATTGAGCCATCTATAAAACTCTGAGTGACCTGTTCTTTAGGGCTGTATTTATCGAGAATTCAAGCATCCAGTGAGTCTTAGAGCATTTAGGAGCTTGGAAAAAGTACCCTGCCCACACACACTGTCAATACTTTTATTTTAGACTAAGGAATCTAAGGAGACGAGAACAAGGCTATGCCCTAGGGTGAGCTGACCAACAGCCCAGAGTCTATGATTTCAAAGCCAGTGATTAAAAAAAAAAAAAATACCATAATGCTTTTAAAGTTAAAATGTTGTGAGTGTAACCAAAGGTTTTCCATTAGGACCAAACCTAATACTAGTTTCCGGATGTCAAAATTCTGATGTTAAGATTAGGTGATTTTTCACACTTAAGCAAAAGATGGCAACTGATCATCTCTGGTAAATGATCAAATGATTTAGAAAAGTTGTTTTTATCTTTTTTATCTATCAGTAGATGGCAGGAGATAACCATTAAATCAGAATTTAAAAAGGAAACAAAATGATAGAATTCAGTCTTTGTTCCTTGCATTCCCTGGAAAAATTGCTATCTGAGGTAGTCAGTATGCTGTTAGCTTGGTACCTGGGGAGACAGTATTTTTGAATATGGATTTGAGTTCAATTATTAGGTTCCTGATTAATCTGGCAAGATTACAGTTGGTTTAAAACAATAGTCAAATGCTGGAACTAAATTTACTCTCTTTTGAAGAGACACCTGGAGAAATGATTCATCACTCATGTTGCTAAGATTAATTGGGCATTATAATTGTGTTAAGTGGATTCACACACCGTGTAAAAATCTGGGATTTTTTTCTATTTTCTTTCTCCTCCTGCCCCACCCCCCACTTTAAGCAGGGAAGAGAGAAAATAGAGTTAGTTACCTTCAGTGTGGTTTAGGGATATCCAGCATAACTGACTTTATCTTAGATTATACAAATACAGCATCACAGTTAAAACAATACTAAGCACAGAGATGTTTTCCACATGTCATAATGGACTCTGATCCTATGAATTGATGACTTTCATGATCTTTTTCATGAAGATTACATTTGATTTTATTTATTAGTTTGTCTGAAGTGCAGACTTATCTTAGAAGTCCTAGACCCATATTTCCCTAATTTGGAGATTATGTTGTTCAGTTGCTAAGTTGAGTCTGACTCTTTGTGACCCCATGGACTGTGGCATGCTAGGTCTCTTTGTTCTTCACCATCTCCTGGAATTAGCTCAGACTTATGCCCATTGAGTCGGTGATGCCATCCAACCATCTCATCCTCTGCCATCCCCTTTCCTCCTGCCCTCAATCTTTCCCAGCATCAGGGTCTTTTCCACTGAGTCTACTTGTCACATCAGGTGGCCAAAGTATTGGAGCTTCTGCTTCAGTGTGAGCCCTTACAATGATTATTCAGGGTTGATTTCCTTTAGGACTGACAGGTTGGATCTCCTTGCAGTCCAAGGGACTCTCAGGGTCTTCTCCAGCACAACAATTTAAAAGCATCAGTTCTTCGGTGCTCAGCCTTCTTTATGGTCCAACTTTCAAATCCGTACATGACTACTGGAAAAGCCATAGCTTTGACTATACAGACCTTTGTCAGCAAAGTGATGTCCCTGCTTTTTAATATGCTGCCTAAGTTTATCATAGATTCTCTTTCAAGGAGCAAGCATCTTTTAATTTCCTTTAGTCACCATCCACAGTGATTTTGGAACCCAAGAAAATAAAATCTGCTACTGTTTCCACTTTTTTCCCCTTCTATTTGCCATGAAGTGATGGAATCAGATGTCATGATTTTAGTTTTTTGAATGTGGAGTTTTAAGCCAGCTTTTTCACTCTCCCCTTTCACCCTCATCAAGAGGCTCTTTAGTTCCTCTTTGCTTTCTACCATTATAGTGGTATCACCTGCATGTCTGAGGTTGTTGACATTTCTCCCAGCAGTCTTGATTCCAGCTCGTGATTCATTCAGCTTGGCATTTCACATGATGTACTCTGTGTTGAAATGCTGGACTGGAAGAAACACAAGCTGGAATCAAGATTGCCCAGGAGAAATATCAATAACCTCAGATATGCAGATAACACCACCCTTATGGCAGAAAGTGAAGAGGAACTAAAAAGCCTCTTGATGAAAGTGAAAGAGGAGAGTGAAAAGGTTGGCTTAAAGCTCCACATTCAGAAAATGAAGATCATGGCATCCAGTCCCATCACTTCATGGGAGATAGATGGGGAAACAGTGTCAGACTTTATTTTTTGGGGCTCCAAGATCACTGCAGATGGTGACTGCAGCCATGAAATTAAAAGACACTTACTCCTTGGAAGAAAAGTTATGACCAACCTAGATAGGATATTAAAAAGCAGAGACATTACTTTGCCAACAAATGTCTGTCTAGTCAAGGCTATGGTTTTTCCAATAGTCATGTATGGATGTGAGAGTTGGACTGTGAAGAAAGCTGAGCGCTGAAGAATTGATGCATTTGAACTGTGGTGTTGGAGAAGACTCTTGAGAGTCCCTTGGACTGCAAGGAGATCCAACCAGTCCACTCTGAAGGAGATCAGTCCTGGGATTTCTCTGGAGGGAATGATGCTAAAGCTGAAACTCTAGTACTTTGGCCACCTTATGCAAAGAGTTGACTCATTGGAAAAGATTCTGATGCTGGGAGGGATTGGGGGCAGGAGTAAAAGGGGACGACCGAGGATGAGATGGCTGGATGGCATCCCTGACTCAATGGCCATGAGTCTGAGTGAACTCTGGGAGTTGGTGATGGACAGGGAGGCCTGGTGTGCTGCGATTCATGGGGTCACAAAGAGTCAGACACGACTGAGCGACTGAACTGAACTGAACTCTGTGTTAAATAAGCAGGATGACAATATACAGCCTTGATGTACTCCTTTCCCAATTTTGAACCAGTCTTTTGTTCCATGTCCTCTTCTAACTATTGCCTCTTGAACTGCATGCAGTTTTCTCAGGAGACAGTTAAGATGGTCTGGTATTCCCATCTGTTTAAGAATGTCCCCGTTTGTTGTAATCCCCTTCCCAGATAGCACAGACTGTAAAGGATCTGCCTACAATGTGGGAGACCTGGGTTCGATTCCTGGGTCAGAAAGATCCCTGGAGAAGGAAATGGCCACCCACTCCAGTATTCTTTTTTTTAATTAAAAAATATTTATTTATTTTAATTGGAGGCTAATAACTTTACAATATTGCAATTTTGCAGTGGTTTTTGCCATACATTGATATGAATCAGCCACAGTTGTACTTGTGTCCCCGTCTCAAACCTCCCTCCCACCTCCCTCCCCATCCCACCCCTCTGGGTTGTCCCAGTGCACCAGCTTTGAGTGCCCTGTTTCATGCATCAAATTTGGACTGGCCATCTATTTCACATATGGTAATATACATGTTTCAGTGTTATTCTCTCAAATCATCCCACCCTCACCTTCTCCCACAGAGTCCAAAAGTCTTTATACCTGTGTCTCTTTTGCTGTCTCTCATATAGGGTCATCATTACCATCTTTCTAAATTCCATATATATCTGTTAATATACTGGATTGGTGTTTTTCTGACTTACTTCACTTTGTACAACAAGCTCCAGTTTCATCCACCTCATTAGAACTGACTCAAATGTGTTCTTTTTAATAGCTAAGTAATATTCCATTGTGTATATGTATCACAGCTTTCTTATCCATTCATCTGCCAATGGATATCTAGGTTGCTTCCAGGTCCTAGCTATTGTAAACAGTGCTGTGATGAACATTGGGGTACGCGTGTCTCTTTCAATTCTGGTTTCCTTGGTGTGTATGCCCAGCAGTGGGATTGCTGGGTCATATGGCAGTTCTATTTCCAGATTTTTAAGAAATCTCCACACTGTTCTCCATAGTGGCTGAACTAGTTTGCATTCCCACCAACAGTATGAGAGGGTTGCCTTTTCTACACACCTTCTCCAGCATTTATTATTTGTAGACTTTTTGATAGCATCCATTCTGATCAGTGTGAGATGGTACCTCATTATTGATTTGCATTTCTCTGATAATGAGTGATGTTGAGCATCTTTTCATGTGTTAGTTAGCCATCTGTATTGTCTTCTTTGGAGAAATGTCTGTTTAGTTCTTTGGCCCATCTTTTGATTGGGTCATTTATTTTTCTGGAATGAGCTGCATGAGCTGCTTATATATTTTTGAGATTAATTCTTTGTCAGTTGCTTCATTTGCTATCATTTCTCCCATTCTGAAGACTGTCTTTTCACTTTGCTTATAGTTTCCTTCATTGTGGAAAAGTTTACTTAGGTCACATTTGTTTATTTTTACTTTTATTTCCATTACTCTGGGAGGTGGGTCATAGAGGATCTTGCTGTGATTTATGTTAAGAGAGTGTTCTGCCAATGTTTTCCTCTAGGAGTTTTATAGTTTCTGGTCTTACATTTAAATCTTTAATCCATTTTAAGTTTATTTTTGTGTATGGTGTTAGAAAGTGTTCTACTTTTATTTTTTTACAGATGGTTGACCAGTTTTCCCAGCACCACTTGTTAAAGAGATTGTCTTTTCTCCATTGTATATTTTTGCTTCCTTTGTCAAGGTGTCAATAGGTGTGTAGATTTATCTCTGGGCTCTCTATTTTGTTCCACTGATCTATATTTCTGTCATGTTACAGTACCATACTGTCTTGATGACTGTAACTTTGTAGTATAGTCTGAAGTCAAGCAGATTGATTCCTCCAGTTCCATTCTTCTTTCTCAAGATTGCTTTGGCTATTTGAGTTTTGTTTGTGTGTGTGTATGTGTGTGTGTGTTTCCATACAAATTGTGAAATTATTTGTTCTAGTTCTGTGAAAAATACTATAGATAGCTTGATAGGCATTGCATTGAATCTATAGATTGCTTTGGGTAGTATACTCATTTTCACTATATTGATTCTTCTGATCCATGAACATGGTATATTTCTCCATCTATTTGTGTCATCTTTGATTTCTTTCATCAGTGTTTTACAGTTTTCTATATATAGGTCTTTTGTTTCTTTAGGTAAATTTATTCCTAAGTATTTTATTCATTTTGTTGCAATGGTGAATGGGATTGTTTCCTTAATTTCTCTTTCTGTTTTCTCATTGCTAGTGTATAGGAATGCAAGGGATTTCTGTGTGTTAATTTTATATCCTGCAACTTTACTATATTCATTGATCAGCTCTAGTAATTTTCTGGTGGTGTATTTATGGTTTTCTATGCAGAAATCATAGAAGGATCATATCATCTGTAGGATAAAATCATGTAGGATCACGTCATCTGCAAACAGTGCCACTCCAGTATTCTTGCCTGGAGAATCCCATGAAGAGAGGAACCTAGCAGGCTACAGTCCATGGGGTCACAAAGCTACAGACAGGAGCAACAAAGTCAAAGGCTTAGCATAGTCAATGAAGCAGAAGTAGATGTTTTTCTGGAATTCTTTTCCTTTTTCTATGATCCAGAGGATGTTGGCAATTTGGTCTCTGGTTCCTCTGACTTTTCTAAATTCAGTTTGTCCTCTGGAAGTTCTTGGTTCACATACTGTTGAAGCCTAGCTTGAAGGATTTTGAGCATTACCTTACTAGCATGTATTATGGAATTTCCCAGAATTGAAATTTTCAATCTTTGTTATCCACTTGCCACCACTTGCCAATTATGTGATTCTTTTCTATGTTACATGCATTTGAATCAGCTATATTATTATTATTTTTTAACACTGTCCCCATTTGAATCTTATTTCTTAGAAAATCTTTAAGAAAAAACCTCAGTCATTTATAGGCCCTTTTTTTTTTTCTTTTGACACAACTTAACTGAAAACTGTCTGTAGGTAGAAGGCCAACTGCATGCACTTTTGTACTGGAATCACATCTAGTGTCAATCTTGGTTAATGTGGAGCTGGAACTATCATGGGCTTGGCCCTAATGGCTCCACAGGTTGAGAGATTCAATCCTGGAAAGCAGAAATGGAACTGGATTTGCTTTCAAGAAAGCCCTACTACATTTTCCTTGTAAGTATCTCCACTAGGAAAAATCTTTTAATCAAAAATACATTGTCATCATTTGAAAAAATTCAAATTGTGACCAGTGCCAAAATACTTTGTCAAGGACTACAAAAACAATCTATCTAGTCTCTGTAGTATGTTGCCTGAAATTCCCACACTTGTCAGTTAGTGTTACCAAGCTTAGTACTGTGCTATTATACTGTTGGAGGTGCTCTGTTGGGTCAGTGTATGTTACCTCTAGGTGGGGCATGAATGGAGTAGCCTGAAGAACCTTTTTACTGAGAGTTTAAAATTTATTATATGCTGCAATTATTATATTTACAGCATAGGGACTTCCCTGGTAGTCCAGTGGTTAAGAATATGCTTTCCAATGCAGGAGATATGGGTTCAGTCCCTGGTCGGGGAACTAAGATCCCAGATGCATGGGGCAATTAAGCCTGCCTTCCACAACTAAAGATCCTGCATGCCACAACTAAGACCCAATGCAGCCAAATAAATAAATATCTTTTTTTTTTTTTAAGAAATTTAAGCCAATTTTCCCAACAGTAAGTAAGCTATAGTCCTTACTCAATTATTTGTGGTGCTTTCTTGAGCATGTGCTAAATGTAAAAGTTTAAGGTGTCTATAAAATTCAGTGTTGAAAATATATTCTTTTCTCCCCTTTCAAATGTGTTATTGAATGGCAATCTTGTGTATAGGCTACATCTTACTGATGCTTGTCTCTTAAGGACTGGCATAGGTATATTAGAAATATTTTATTCCATGCATTGACAAGAAAAATTAGACTGACCTGAGACTCATTATAAGTCCCACATATGCTCTGAAAGTTCAACAAAAATATTTTCCAAAATCTAAGAAAATATTTAGATGGTAAAATATGATTTTTTAAATCAGTTTTTCATGTTGAATTTTGAGGAGTGAAAATGTAAGCCACATTCTTCTAGTGTGAATTAATCCACTTTAAAACTCAGTTGTTACCCATGTAGAGAAGAAAGTTGCTTCTCAAGTGGTGGTACTATATATATATATATAGTATATATATATATTTTCCCTTGCAATAATGGTAGAGGTACAGAGAATTCCTTGAGAAACAGTTTACATTCTTTGACTGTGCTGTTATTGAGGAGGAATAGAGAAGTATGAAAGATTGAATATTTTCTTTTTTTTCTTTAGAACTGTGTAATAATAGGCAAAACCAGGTTTTATGCAAAATCAATGGAGGTAAGTTATTTTGACAGAAAATTTTCATTCTTCACTGATTATGTGGTATTCCAGATAATAAATATTTTAAGTCAGTGCATTGTTGGTAATTTATTAGGCAGTATGAAATAATGAAAACAATAAAGAAGTGTGAAGATAAAAATACTTAGACTGGTGAAACAGCAAGTCTATATAACTGTTAGTTACTTTCTAGAGTTTTACTATTATAGGTTAGTGGAAGAGAAGGATATGGTTAGTAAGAGACCTGGGCATTTTCCATTTCTTTTGAAATTGTTTTCCTCTATATTTTTCTGCAAGGGTTGTACTTTTTTTCCCAAAGAAAACAAACTCAGAAAAACATCTTTGCTACAAGTCTGAGCATGTAGTTTTATTTCTATCTTACTTCTGTTTTCCTCTAAATCTAGACAATGCATTCATATCACTAAGTTCAGATATTATTCATTATGATAAATGCAAAAATTATATTCTTCACAGAATATAGAAATACATAGGGCCCATGAAACTTATTTTCAGTCTGTTGAAGTAATTACTTGTTTCATGTTTTAGTGGTGTCACCAGCTACTGAAACCCATGCTGGAGAAACAACTGTTTCAGAGACGCTTAGGGTAGAAGAGCTGTGTGTTCTATGACCTTGTAAGAGCTTAGGCCCCAGACAAATCAGCGAGCATCTCAGCGGTGGAGTGGAGTCCAAGTACTGACTCTAGACCCAGTGGCCAGTCCCATCCTGGTTCTGCCTCTCATTTTAAGACTTTCGACTGAGCGACTGAACTGAACTGATCCACCATTGAACTTCTATCTTTTCGTTTTCTTGTTTGGAAGATGGATATTATTCTAAGGATTAAATGAGCTAATTTACGTAATGCACTTTAAACAAGGACTGGCACAGACTAAGAACTTGATGTAAATGTTTGTTAAATGAACAAAGGAAACTTCTTGGGAAGAATATGAAAGCAGGAGAGAGAGAAAGAGGCACATGGAGTCTCCAAGAGCTTGTTTGTCTGAAATGGAGGATGCTACTGCTGAAGAGTAGAAAAATAGCGCCAGAAAGAATGAAGAGGCTGAGCCAAAGTGAAAACAATGCCCAATTGTGAATGTGACTGGTGATGGACGTAAAGTCTGATGCTGTAAAGAACAAGATTGCGTTGAAACCTGGAATGTTAGGTCCATGAATCAAGGTAAATTGGAAGTGGTCAAACAGGAGACGGCAAGAGTGAACATCTACATTTTAGGAATCAGTGAACTAAAGTGGACCAGAATGGGCAAATTTAATTGAGATAACCTTCATATCTACTACTTTGGGCAAGAATCCCTTAGAAGAAATGGTGTAGCCCTCATAGTCAACATAAGAGTCCAAAATGCAGTACTTGGGTGCAATCTCAAAAATGACGGACTGATCTCTGTTTATTTCCAAGGCAAACCACTCAATATCACACTAATCCAAGTCTATGTCCTAACCACTAATGCCGAAGATGCTGAGTTTGTAGGTTCTATGAAGACCTACAAAACCTTCTAGAATTAAAGCCTAAAAAAGATGTCCTTTTCATCAGAGGGGACTGGAATGAAAAAGTAGGAAGTCAAGAGATACCTGGAGTAACAGGCAAGTTTGGCCCTGCAGTACAAAATGAAGTAGGGCAAAGGCTAACAGAGTTTTGCCAAAAGAACACACTGGTCATAGCAAACACCCTCTTCAGACAACACAAGAGAAGACTCTACACATGAGCATCACAAGAGGATCAATACCGAAATCAGATTGATTATTTTCTCTGCAGCCAAAGATGGAGAAGCTCTATACAATTAGCAAGATCAAGACCAGGAGCTGACTGTGGCTCAGATCATGAACTTCCTATTGCCAAATTTAGACTTAAATTGAAGAAAGTAGGGAAAAATCACTAGACATTCAGGTATGACCCAAGTCAAATCCCTTGTGATTATTCAGTGGAAGTGACAAATAGAGTTAAGGGATTAGATCTAATAGAGTGCCTGAAAAACTATGGATGGAGTTTGGTAACATTGTGCAGGAGGTGAGGATCAAAACAATGCCCAAGAAGAAGAAGTGCAAAAAGGCAAAATGGTTTTCTGAGGAGGCCTCACAAATAGCTGAGAAAAGAAGAGAAGCTAAAGGCAAAGGAGAAAAGGAAAGATATTCCCATTTGAATCCAGCGTTCCAAAGAATAGCAAGGAAAGTGAAGAAAGCCTTCCTCAGTGATCAATGCAAAGAAATAGAGGAAAACAAAAGAATACGAAAGACTGGAGATCTCTTCAAGAAAATTATAGATACCAAGGGAACATTTCTTGCAAAGATGGGCACAATAAAGAACAGAAATGGTATGGACCTAATAGAAGCAGAAGATATCAAGAAGAGGTGGCAAGAATACGCAAAAGAACTATACAGAAAAGATCTTAATGACCCAGATAACCATGATGGTGTGATCACTCACCTAGATTCAGACATCCTTGAGTGCGAAGTCAAGTGGGCCTTAGGAAGCATCACTATAAATAAAGCTAGTGGAGGTGATGGAATTCCAGCTGAGCTATTTCAAATCATAAAAGATGATGCTGTGAAAGTGCTGCACTCAATATGCCAGCAAATTTGTAAAACTCAGCAGTGGCCACAGGACTGAAAAATGTCAGTTTTCATTCCAATCCCAAAGAAAGGCAGTGACAAAGAATGTTCAAACTACTACACTCATCTCACACACTAGCAAAGTAATGCTCAAAATTCTCCAAGCTAGGCTTCAACAGTATGTGAACTGAGAACCTCCAGATGTTCAAGCTGGATTTAGAAAAGGCAGAGGAACCAGAGATTAAATTGCCAACATCTGTTGGATCATAGAAAAAGAAGAGAATTCCGGAAAAACATGTCCTTCTGCTTTATTGACTACACTAACGATTTTGACTGTGTGGATCACAACAAAATATGGAATTCTTAGAGATGGCAATAGCAGACCACCTTACCTGCCTCCTGAGAAAGTTGTGTGCAGGTCAAGAAGCAACAGTTAGAACTAGATATGGAACAAGGACTGGTTCCAAATTGGGAAAGGAGTACATCAAGGCTATATATTCTCACTGTGCCTGTTTAAGTTATATGCAAATTACATCATGCAAAATGCCAGGCTGGATGAAGTACAAGCTGGAATCAAGATTGCTGGGAGAAATAGCATTAACCTCAGATAAGCAGATGACAGATGACACCACCCTTATGGCAGAAAGCAAAGAGGAACTAAAGAGCCTCTTGATGAAAGTGAAAGAGAAGAGTGAAAAAGCTGGCTTAAAACTCAACATTCAAACACCGAATATCGTGGTATCTGGTCACAACACTTCATGGCAAATAGATGGGGATACAATGGAAACAGTGACAGACTTTATTTTCTTGGGCTCCAAAATCACTGCAGATGGTGACTGCAGCCATGAAATTAAAAGACTCTTGCTCTTGGAAGAAAAGCTATGACAAACCTAGACAGTAGATTAAAAAGAAGAGACATTGCTTTGCTGACAAAGGTCCTCATAGTCAAAGCTATGGATTTTCCAGTAGTCATGTATGGATGTGAGAGTCAGACCATAGAGAAAGTTGAACACCGAAGAATGGATGCTCTTGAAATGTGATGTTGGAGAAAACTGTTGAGAGCCCCTGGGACTGCAAGGAGATCAAACTAATCAATTCTAAGGAAAATCACTCCTGAATATTCACTGGAAGGACTGATACTGAAGCTGAAGCTTCAGTGCTTTGGCCACCTGATAGGAGGAACTGACTCACTGGAAAAGATCCTGAAGCTGGGAAAAATTGAAGGCAGGAGGAGAAGGGGACGACAGAGGATGAGATGGTTGGATGGCATTACTGACTTGATGTACATGAGTTTGAGGAAGCTCCAGGTGTTGGTGATTGACAGGGAAGCCTGGTGTACTGCAGTCCATGGGGTCGCAAAGATTCTGACATGACTGAGTGACTGATCTGAACCGTACTGAGGCTTGGGAAAGTGGAGAAAATGGGTCTTGAGAAGTTCTGCAGCCAACAATCAAAGTTTGCATTTACTTCACAGAGTGGGAGGAAGGCTATTGTCCATATGAAGCACCCCATTTCTGTGTGAAGAATGTGGGTGAGAACGAAGACCAGAAGCTGAGGACAGGAAGGGAGAGACTGTGGAAGGCTGTCTCCTTTGTTCTTCAGTTTACAACCATGATTGCTAATGTATTTGTTTGTTTTGGGCAATGGGACATGTGGGATCTTAGTTCCCCAAGAGGGCATGTAACCTGTGCCTCCTGCAGTGGAAGTTTTCAGACTTAACCACTGGACTGTAAGGGAAGTGCCTGCTCATGTGTTTTTAAGTCACCTTAGATTTTTTGGAATAACAGATGAGCTATACATTTACTCATTTAATAAGGTAAAAAAAAAAGAAGAAGTTAAAGTAATAAATAAGTTAAAAATAGGTATGGGTAAGGAGATAATCGTTGGGCTGAAGAATAAGTGAATTTGGGGCTATTGGAGTGACACTAATGCTTAGGTCGATTATTTACTAAGAGGTAACACATACATTCGGAGAAGGCAATGGGAACCTACTCCAGTACTCTTGACTGGAAAATCCCATGGACGAAGGAGCCTGTAGGCTGCAGTCCATGGGGTCGCTAAGAGTTGGACACAACTGAGGGACTTCACTTTCACTTTTTACTTTCATGCATTGGAGAAGGAAATGGCAACCCACTCCAGTGTTGTTGCCTGGAGAATCCCAGGGACGGGGGAGCCTGGTGGGCTGCCGTCTATGGGGTCGCACAGAGTCGGACACGACTGAAGCGACTTAGCAGCAGCAGCAGCAACACATACGTTATGTTGAGGTTCTGGGCTCCAGAAAAGGTAGTTATGAATAACTTACAGTAATGGTAAGTGTGAAGATTGTGAATGAGTAAAAAGAAACAATTTACTTTTAAGTAAAGAGATCTTCAGAATAGTGGGTAGTGTGGGATTGGATTGAAACAGAGAGAAAAGAAGAAGCGAGAACACAGAGAGCTGCTCTTACATTTGGGTGGCTTTGCCCTCTGCAACAAACATGGGGTGCCTACAGTCTGTCCCCTAAAAGGAACCATTGATGGAAATACTGTCTTCAGTCATAACTCTTGGTAGCACTAAAAGGATGATTTTGAATTAAATTTGAAAATTTCCTCAAAGCTGCTTCTTCAAAGACAAATGACTCTTTCAATATGTCTAGTTAAATAAAATAGTGGATGTGAATGGCTTTGCAAAACATTAATGTGCTATAAAATGTAAGTTGTTATCGTCATGTACTCTGTGTTAGAAAATATGCCATAAAAAGAGATTATTTTTGTGGACTAAATAGTCAAATATGGGCTGCATGACAGCACTGTGAAGTCAAGTCATAATTGATAAACGACTGTACCCAGAGAGGATTGATTAATGTGTGGATGCTAACCTTGAAGAACACGGCAGGTATAATACTGCAGTGTTTTTTATTTTGTTTTCTTTCTCTGGCCCTTTCTTGTATAAACTATTTTTCAGTGAGTAAAAGACATACTTATTAAATTTAATGATGAGTCTGCTATAGGGCAGGTAGCTCATATACATCAACCATAAGAAGTGTACCGCTGGATGTGTAAACCAAGCTTCAGATATCCAGGAACATGCCCGAGACCTTGGACTATGATGATGGACAATATTATATTTTTCCTTTCAGTGAGAATAATAACTTGCCCAGTAGAGTAGAAGAATTGAGATTTGAAGCTAGGCAATATGAAGTCAGAGAATGTACACCTAAGCCACTCTGCTTACTATTCACTCATTTACTTAACAGAGTGCTTATACCTACACCAAGGATTGATCTGAGCTTTATACAAGTGTTATAGTACTCACGTAATCCTCATAGCAATCCTGTGCAGTAGATTTTTATTTTATAGCTTAGAAACTGAGGCACAAGCAAGTTGAATAGCCTTCCCAAGGGCTCACAGCTAAGTGAGTGGATTCAAACACAGGCAATGTGGTTGGGGAATCCATGCCTCTGACACCATGCCATGCTCTGTGGTCAACTGCTTTGTGCTAAACGGCTCTATGCTCTGCCCCTGCTCTGAGCTAAACTGCCTTCAACACTGTACCCAGCTTCACACAGCCAGATCTGAAGTGAGCATGCCCTCCCTTTAAACCCAGGAGCCAGAAATTCTTTGAGGTTTACAAAGGAAGCAATGAGCATTTATGATTCAGTTGATGCTCTTTTGACCTACCTTGGAGCATCCATGCCTGAAGGCATCTTTTCGGATGCCACCAATTCAATCCTAGATGCTTAAATCCTTGTCTATGGTTCTCTGTGCCAGACAGCATTTCCTCCTGCATAAAATACATCCATATTCTCATTACATCTCTCCATAAAACTTTCATCAATTTGAAAATTGTAAAATGCATTCCTTTTTATGCAGACATTTAATCTATGGTTAAATGACAATTGAGCAATATATCCTCCTGCATACTCAAATACCATCTTAACTCTGCAATTTGAAAATAAATTGACAGTCTTAAAATTGGCATGGGTTTTAAGGAAATGAAATACTCTTCAACTACAGTCTTTTGAGAATGTTTATCTGCAAAACGAACTATAGGACACACTCTGGCTTGATCAACAGATTCTACTTAAGAGAGGGTTCAGACAGAACTACTACTTTGGCAAATCTCATTTGGACTTATTTGTGGGCCAAATGCTGTTTCCTTCTTATATGCTTGGATGAAGCCAGAACGTTCAACCTCTCAGCCTCTCAACCTCTCACTTTTAGAAAGAGTGAAGTTTAAAATATAAAGGTGTTGTTTTCACTTCACACCCAAATGTCAGAGTAAGATATTCTGATTTCTCTTGATTGGCTCCAGGTGATGTTAAGTGGAATGCAGGAAATTATCAAAATCAATCTATCTTCAAAGGCTTTCTTTGAAATTACAGGATCTGAATCAAAATGTAAAATAAAATTATTTTTATTCTAAGCTTCCTTCCATCATTTTTCATACCTCTCTCTCTACCAAGAAGCAAGTAAAAGAGCATCTTTTTTGCCCTCTAGAAAGGTTATTGTAAGAGCTTTAATATTTTCCAAAGAAATACAGTATTTCTTAAACAATCTGACTTTTGCTTGCTGGGTTTCTAAAGGGTTTAATTACTAGCTTTCTCAAGGGTTAAAAATGAAAATATCCCCATGTTGACTCATCAGCATAGTGACTTACATATTAACAATAAAATGCAAAGCATGAATAATAAAGAATACAGCTACCACTGGGGAAGGTAATACATGACCAACCATAATTGTTAAAAAGCCTGGATATTTAAATACTGTCACCTAAGAACTTCTAAGCATCTTAAAAGAATAATGGTCCTGATCAAAATCCAAATCTAGTAGAAAGTAGCCCATTCTAGGAAGCAAGATGAAATACAGAATAATCAAAAGTATAATTCCAAAAATACTCTTGAATATCTTGTTTCATGACATGTTATTGGTTGATTGATAGCCTTAACTTTTACCTATGAGTTTGTTAGAAATGCACAAGCTTGGGCCACAACCCAGATCCTCTGAACCAGAATCGATTCATATGTACATTAAAGTTTGAAAAATCATTAAAAGTGTTTTCAGGATGGAATTATGTGAATAATTACTATTTTAAAAAACAATATCACATACCAAGAGTTAACGGTCATCCTTATTTTTACGGTGGGATCAACATTTCATAATGGGAAAAATCCTTCTATTGATCTGGAAAGATAATGACTGATACAGAATTATTTTTCCTGGAGGAGCAAAAGCAGTTCTTTAGGGGAAGGAATATCGCTCATCAGTTTCAGTAACAGCAAATGCCAACTTGACCTGCATTGTTATTTCTGACATGTCACCTTGCATTTCTCATCATATTATGCTGGTGAATTCTTTTCTTTCCTTTTTTATTTTTGGCTCAGAGAAGGAAACTGACCTCAAGGTTGCCACAGGCATTTGGTAACAGGATCCTCCTCTGTTCTGTTCGATCTGAGGCATCTGCTGCAGCAGCTTTTACCTGAGTGATTTTAGGAGCTTATCAATCATGAGACTGTTGAGATACCTGAGCCATCAAGCCAGCATCTCTCATGAGATGATAACTCGTGTTAATAATAAACTAAAGCTGTGATAGGAGATGTGGGAAAAATAGAAATCAGAGTGGTGCCCTGAAGCTGGGAGGGAGCAGGTGAGGGAGTCGGGAATAAGAGAGGAGAGATATACCTTAAGTCACGTGGGAGGATGTAGAACAAATAGATCTTTCGGCAGCAGCAGCTCTGGGGAGTCCATGGCTATCAGTCACTCCCTACTCCTTCTTGGCTGCCTAACAGCAGGGATAGCACCTGCTACCACGCGTTTCTTGATCTATGATCTTGGAGAAGGTTTATGCTGAATTTTCTAGGAAAGAAGATATGGCTGTGAGACACAAAGACCGCATTATTACTTTTAATAGTTTATATTAGCTGAAGGATTAGAGGAGTGCCGGTGGCTTTTTAACCCAGGAGCCACTTAGGCTGTGAATAGAGAGAGCTGCCGTCCCAAAGCTCTGGGTGAGAAAGTCCACCGTGGCAGTGTCATTGACACTGTCCGTCACATTGCAGACTCATTCCTTCTCGGCATGGAGAAGCCCATGTTGTAACTAGGAACTCTGAGTTATTCCAGCTGACTTTGCTGTTTGTATGTTTTCAATGAAAGGATTGTCTGTCAGGGTCCAAATGGACTTACAATTGTATAGCTAAGCTTTTGTAAATGAGGAAGAAAAATTTTAGCCCTGTTAGACTAGGAATAACCACCCCACTAAAGCTGTTTTCCACCTTTTCTTACCCTACCAATATTCACATGCACAATGTGAGTTGCCCTGGTTGTCTGACTGGTGTCTTGGATTCCATCATTACAACCCCTGTCTATCCCCCATAGAGCATCCACATTCCGTACCATAAAATGTAAGGTAGGTCATGCCAGTTATCTGCTATACGCCCTCCAGTGTCTTCTCATCCCATCCAGGGGAAAATCTGAAGTCCCAACTTTGGCAGACAAGCCCTGTTTGATGTGGCTGCCCACCCACCCACACTCTATGCCATCTGACATCATCTCCTGCCTCCCTCTCCATTGCCCAGCCACCCTGGCCTTCTCCATCCTTACACATACATTACATAAGGCATTTCTCACCTCAGGGTCTCTGCCTGGATTATAATTCCCCCAGCAAGATATTAATCCTTCATTTTAAGCTTCTACTCAAGAGTTACCCCATCTGAGAAACTGCTCTCAGCACCTTTATAATCCCTATTCTCCAACACTTGTATAATTTTAAAACATCTGATACATTATATAGTTGTTTTTTCCACTATATCTCTTCCCCAACTAGGAAATAACTCTGTACAAGTGGAGACTTGTTCATTTTGTTTGCTACTGTCTCTCTCTGAAGAAAAATACTAAGAAAAATGTTCAGTTAATATTTGTGAACGAATGATTTTCATTGTTTGTTTGCACACCTGGTACTTTGCTCATTTTCTCACTCTTTGGTTCAGAAGTACTTTTTCACCTTTGTGCTTTCGTACTTTCCTATTTTTTCCAGTCTGGGGTGTCCTGTTACTCTCCAATGTCAGGATGTTCAAGTCTTCCTTTTCTTTAAGTACCTTGTTTTCCAAGAAACCTTCCCTGCATCTGTTTTCAGAGCTGCACTGTCTGCTTCCCTCACTGCGCATCTTAAGTCCTCTCTGCCCTGTATCAGCACTATTCATCTTCTGGAAGCTTTAAAGCAGGGCCAGGTCTGGTTTATTCTTGTTCCCAACTACCCCCTGCCACACGTTCCTTGTTGCTTTGTACATGGAAGGTGCTAATGTACATTTGGTAAATCAGTATTGCTGAATAGATTTGTTTTCCTGTGGCAACACTGATTTGATGGTGATGCTCTGGTACTTGGATAAGAAATGGTAGCAGAGTGATCTCGTAATCCTGTAGTTTCTCTTTTTTTCCCCAAAATCTGTCCTTAATGACTGGTTGGCTTAGTGTTTCGTGTGTGAGAAGGGTAGAAAAAATTTTGCTCTTGAGTCTGATCATTTAATTTTATTTTAGTGAAAGCTTGAAGGAAAAACACTCATCCAAGAGACAACATACTTAATAATCAGAAAGTTTATTGTTTTGTTCAGCTGACTCACTACCAGGTCAGATTAGTAACTAGGGGAAAGGTTTCTATTACAGGGAACTCTGTTACCATCTCTCACTGCCTGAAAAATCTTTTTTTCTGCCTTTCTGATGAAACCCGTCTCTATATCCTAGTGCAGGGTTAAGAATGGAAAATCAAGAGCAGGCAGTAGCTGTGCTTAGAAAGTTAGCTGTTTAAAAATCTGATTTTTCTTCGCATGGATTTTTCAACTCTAAACTGTCAGGATTCTGCATTAGAAGTTCACAGTGTACTTTTTTTTTGTGTGAACAGCTGCTCTAATTGGGCAAGTTTTGCTGTGGTGACATTAGGGCTCATTAGGCTTTTCTTATCAGAGGTGGAAGCTGTGAGATTTCAACCAAGCAGAGGATTTAGATTCTAAATGAGAAATATAGATTAGCATTTCACGTAATGAAATAATGGACTTCGGTGTTACCTTTCTAGTGACTAAAGCAGGAACTTAAATCCATTGTAGGGTTCCTTGTTTAATCAATAAATAAACAGGAGACACAGAAGATTTATTTCTTCTGTGGCCACAAACACCATCATTTTTCTTAATTATCATTAGGTTTGCCTCTCCTGCTTTCAGATTTTTTGCAAGTAAAAAGCTTCTCTACTTTAAGAAAAGGGACATGCGATTTCTTGTTGTGTTTTCTCTCTCATACTCACAGAGAGTTCTGCCTTTTATGTGGCAATACCTGTATTTCTTAATTAAAATCTAATAAAGTCAAAGGTTTTGCAAAGTTTCCTAGGCTGCCTTAAAGACCAGAGATTTCAACAGAGGTGGACAAAGGTCTAGGCAGCTGTAGGAGAGAAAAAAAATAGTTCAAACTTTGGATCCACAGATGGTTATGCCTGCCAACTGTTATGAGCCAATGAATATCTACCCTATCATTTGTCATATTTATTGCAGTGCATAATGCTGTAATTTCTCATGGCATGGTTATTTATCTTGCTGTGTTCTCTGAACAGCTAAAATTGCAGCCATGTTGGAGCATACATATACCTTTTGGGTTGCATCTTTAAAAAGCAGCCATGCAAGCTGGCACAGGCCTCCCCATCCAAGGACTGGAGCCTGTTACAAAAGCAGCTGATCATGGGAAATTCTGACAACAACTGAAGCTGTGCTCCCAGACTTGTTCTCTGTGTTTAGCCACAGAGCCTAAAGGGAATGGAAACCTTCCATTGCGTTTCCTCCTTCTCCATGGTGCCCGGCTGGTTTCCCTGTAGTGGTGGCCACTGGAGTAGTGAGTACGGCCACATCTGGAAGGTTCTCTGGAGTGTGCACAGAACCTTCCAACTTTACAGTAGGGAAGTGGGCTCCAGGAAGGAGTAGGTTGAGGGTGGGAGAAAGAAGGCCTGAGGTACTCAGTCATCGATTTCTGACAGCCGTCCGGGGGCACTGTGATGTCGAAAGGAGCAGCAGGAACACCTGTCTCTACTGGCACCTCCACTGTTGGCAGGGGTGAGTCAGTGAATAGAAGCCATATGATGCCTGGTGACAGAAGGTATGACTCACAGGTGGGCAAAGAGCATCTTCAGGGTACCGTTGCTCACCTGCCACATCTCAGCATCCATGATGAATCACTGGGTCCAAATGGGGTCTTGAGTTGGGGTAAATTTTTGTGCACATTGGCACTTCCATGAATGGCAGATGTGAAAATGTAGGTGCCTCTCATACAAACAGGATTAGTTGCATTCACTCCTTGAGGTGTGAAACTCACAGTTTGTTACAGATCACTCTGCAGTTTGTGATAAAGGGGCTATTAGCCACTCAGAACCTGTAGAGCATATCAAACCTCACTTTAGCCATCGGTTTTCCTTAGAGTGGTTTCAATCAGAAACGTAAACTGTAATTATTTCTCAGAGTCCTGAGACCTCTTCTTCCTTTCCCTTCAGAGTAGGGACATGGTCCTTCAGCCTTCAGCAGAGGAGAGGAGAGGCAGCAAGGTCATTAACATTTGTGTTAAAAGGCTGAAGATTAAGATGCCAAAGTCCTTAACCCTGCCTTAACGCTAATAGTCTCATCTCTCACTCGCTCTCAGTTCTGGAATACATGGCATTCCTTCCTGCCTCAGGACTCAGCACAGCCAAGATTCTAAGGCAAGGTAGCTCAGAAGAAAAAGGAGGCTCTGAAAATCGAATTCTAAAAGTTTACTTCTTAAATGTACTTTTCCTCATGAAACAATAAAAAGAGAGTTATCTGTGGAAGCTCTAAGGGTGGCTGAGGACCAACCACATCTTAGGTCTAAAAAGCTGTGCTCAGCAGAAGGAAAAATGAGTGAATGACTTAGTACAACCATGAGAAACACACAGAAACCTCTCAAGAAGAGAGTTAGAGAAGTCAAGACTCAGAAAGAACAAGAGACTTTTGAAAAACGTCGAAGAGGACAAGAGGCTTTTAAGTTATCGTCAGCACTTCGTGTTTGGAGTGGCGGTGCATGGTCAGTGAACAACATAAAAATCTGCTCTTCCCTGTTCTCGTTTGCCTCTGTCTCACAGGTTAGGCAGAATGCTGTTCTGACCAGGAACAGTGGAAGAGCAGGGATAAGAGAGCTGGTTGGCCAATATATGGAGAAAGATCATCAGAGAACAATGTTTAGATTTTCACATCCTCTGCTTCCTATGAAGATGAGAATCACTGTGTCATAGCTCTGGAGGGAGCAGGGACAATGGGGGAAATGCTAGCAGTCCAAAGGTCTCGGAGTTCCAGAAGGAATGGTATATTATTAAACAGTGGTTCAGGTACATGTAAAAAGGGAAATGCAATTGGGAATGAGCGCCACAGTCACAGAGCTCAGAGCATGGAGAGCAGCAGGGACAACACTGAGTTCAGTTAAATGTGTTAATGAGAGCAACGTGGATGCTACCACACAAAAACTTCAGGTTGGACAATGTGTGCACAAAGAAGAAAAATCTTGGGAAGGGGGACTGTGGCTCACCTGAAATCCCTCCATGCTGGTCTCCCCTACCTCCTGAAATACAGCCAGTTTTTAGAAGAGTTTTTCTAGCATATGACTCCACTCTTTGTCCTTCCTCTTTATCATCATTTCTCACAACTTGATTTGAACTCATACATTTGAAATAAAGCTCGTTTGCATTGGGAAGGCAATTGAACCGTGAAAGATCTGGTTAGCAACTGTTTGTTGAAAAGGTAACTGAGAGAAGATTTGCTAAAACATTTGCTTCCTGGTCACCTCGGACAATCTAATGGCTCTGATCCTTGGTTTTCTCATCTTGGAAATGGAACAATAGCTGGGTGGTAGTGCTTTCTCCTCTCCAGATCTGTTCCCTCGCCCACGTTTTCTCTGGTCTTTCCCTGGGTTTTCCATTCATTTGATTTTTGGCTTGTATTACACAGCACATTTTATCAGGCTCACAGGATTTTGTTTCTTGACCATTCTAAGTAAATAACAAACTCTCTTAAATAGTTGAAATGTGACAAGAAATGAAAATAAAGCAGAAATTCAATCAGAGCATGTTGGGTCTAATTGCCATTTATACGGTTGTAAATGATCTCAAGGTGCCCTCCAGCTTGCTACATTTCCTCTCTGCCACTTACACCCTGCATGGTGTAATTGAAAGACTGACTGAAAGGAGATGCAGGTTCTAGCAGGAGCTTTGCCGCTAATTACCAATGTGACTTTGGACAAATCTTTTTACATCCTGGCTCTGTTTCCTCATCAGCACAGTAAATGGGTTGACCTATATTATCTCTCGGGTCCTTTCCAACTCCAGAATTTAAAAGGTCCATGATTTCCAGCCAAAAACTATGTTATGGAATGAGGTGACAGCATGTGTAAGTGCAAGTTGATTAGGGAAATAGCATTGGATTTATCTTTTAAATTGGCCTTCACAATAATAAGTTACTGTGTAAAGATACAGAAAAGAGAGATACATTTTATGTAAGTGTTCAAGGAAGCATAGCTTATTTCAAACAATGGTTTCTGAAAATAACCTTTCATTCTTTGCTCTTATATTTTTCCTAATGGATGGCATAAAATGGATGCTCAGCCTGAATAGTGGCTTTCATTCAATTTTAAGTCACCCCGTCATGTTATGTACTGCTGCTTTCCACGTTAGCTGACATTGCAGGATGTAACACAATGCAGAGTGAAGAGTTAGAAAAGTGACATGGCATGTCGGAAACAATGCTTGCTTTTTGCAGATCAGTTATCATTTAAAGGCTGGTATTTAGAACCATCTTTAGATAATTCAATAGCTCTGCATCTCTTGTAGGGAAGACGTCAACCTGAGTTAATATTTTTTTGCTTATCAGATGTGATGGGACAAGATGACACTAAAACGGTTGAAATAAACTATCCAGAATGGGTGTAAAAAAAATAATCAAGCAAATCTTTAAGGACCTTAGGGGTTGCTTGCATTGATTTACTGCAACCATGGAAATCAAAGAAAAGATGTTAATTGTCAGAAACCGTTTTCCAGGATAAATAAACCCAGACATTTCCCATTGTTATCGTCTGTCCTGATACATCACACATCACAGTCTTCTAGTTTTGATTCTCTGGTGGCTCAGAAGGTAAAGAATCTTCCTGCAATGCAGGAGACCCAGGTTCTATCCCTAGGTCGGGAAGATCCCATGGAGAAGAGAATAGCACCTCCACGTCAGTATTCTTGCTTGGAGAATTCCATAGACAGAGGAGCCTGGCAGGCTACAGTCCATGGGATCGCAAGGAGTTGGACATGACTGAGTGACTAACACACACACACACACACACACACACACACACACACACACAATGTAAAGGAAAAGGTGTTTTAACTGAACTGAACTGAACTGAAGGCTTGACTCATGTATTTGTCCCCTGAGTTGACTCAGGCTCACTAATCTGTAGGTACAATGCAGTCACATTACCAAAGATGTCTCCAATTTGACAGGCTCTCACTATCGCTTGCTCAAGCATCATGCATGCTTACTTGAAACGGTCATTCCAGTGATTCCCACAAGTGCCTGAGGGATGACCAGCCATCAAATATTGCTCTGCTTTCCCTCAGGCACTCCACCCCTCTGATGGGCACAGTAAGGACAAGACAGAGCCCCTTCAGCAGCCAAACTGAAGGACAGTCTGTAGCAAAAGGGGGATGAGGACTGTCTCCCACTTTGTGTTGGGATCTGTTGGGTGGATGAAAATGGTGATGCTGGTGCCTACGTTCTCTGCTCACATGGAGTTATGTGAACTAGAGTGCTGGGGTTTTATCTGGAGCCCTTTATTCTCCTGGGTGCCAGACAGAGAATACAAATAGGTAAGTGCCAGCACCTGGGTCATCTCTTCAATCAGCAAAGTCATTGATGGTTTGGAAGTCATTTTTATTCTCTTAGGATGACTTTCTTTGGAAAGTTCTTTATCCCCTGAAGCAAATAAAATTCTATCAGGTTCTCTTTACTGGTTTTCCTGAGAGGTCCAGACAATTTTCTGAAATATAGCAGTGATGTCATTTCAAGTTGGGGTCCCTGACACTTCATTCAACTAGCACTTCTGAAATATATTTTATGCATGAATGATTTTCTTCTTATTCCTCTCCTCTCCAAAAAGTTTTGTTTGTTTGTTTGTTTGTTTTCTTTCAGAGATTGGCTTAAATTGAAAAACTGACATTTAGAGGTACTCTTATCTGAGACCAGGAAACCATTTCCAAATAAAATACAATTAGTAGAGAAGGGACATACTCTTGGAATTTGAGTTTCTCCAGTTAGCACCTTTAAATATACAGAAGGCTATTTATTATTAAGTAACTTTAATTTAACTGCAGCCATGAAATTAAAAGATGCTTACTCCTTGTAAGAAAAGTTATGACCAACCTAGATAGCATATTCAAAAGCAGAGACATTACTTTGCCGACTAAGGTCCATCTAGTCAAGGCTATGGTTTTTCAGTAGTCATGTATAGATGTGAGAGTTGGACTGTGAAGAAGGCTGAGCGCCAAAGAATTGATGCTTTTGAACTGTGGTGTTGGAGAAGACTCTTGAGAGTCCCTTGGACTGCAAGGAGATCCAACCAGTCCATTCTGAAGGAGATCAGCCCTGGATGTTCTTTGGAAAGAATGATGCTAAAGCTGAAACTCCAGTACTTTGGCCACCTCATGCAAAGAGTTGACTCATTGGAAAAGACTCTGATGCTGGGAGGGATTGGGGGCAGGAGAAGAAGGGGACGACCGAGGATGAGATGGCTGGATGGCATCACTGACTCGATGAACGTGAGTCTGAGTGAACTCCAGGAGATGGTGATGGACAGGGAGGCCTGGCGTGCTGCGATTCATGGGGTCGCAAAGAGTCGGACATGACAGAGCGACTGAACTGAACTGAACTGAATTTAACTGACTGATCACACATCTGTGCTGAAGAATGGAAATAATTTAAAAAGTGTAGAAGTAACCAAGCTCTTCAGAACAAGCTAATGATGGATAATATATAATCCAACTTTCTTCTTAGAGTTTGAGTAGACCTATGTTTATACAAGGAAAGCATGTTTGAGTCATTTTAGAATTGTCTAGCATTTTAACTGATATTTATCTTAGAATCTAAACATTATTTCAGTGACATTTTTAATATATATTCTGATGCAAAGTTATTTTAGTGCATTGCATATAATCACACTTACATAAATGGAGTGTGGAACAATATTTACTCCTGCATGTATGTTGCTATTAAAGTTACCTACATTAAAAAAGAGCTTTGTACTCACAGCCTTTCATAAATTGTATGTTAACATTAATGGACTAAATGTTGATTTAGAAATGGCTAGGCACTGACATGTTTCATTTATTGCTTATATAACATTCTCTGTTTCAATAAAGAGTGTCTCTTGTCTGTGTTCTACAATATATGGTAGTCCTTCATACTAATAGCAAAATATTGCTGCCCTTCATGGTCATAAATGATAATACTGACAAAGATATGTAGGAATGTATCTAACAGATCAATATGTGATCAATAGTTTATTGCACACAGAGTGGAAAATTCTATAGCCACTACTGGTAGAGTCTCATAACTTTGTCTTAAACTTGGGAATTCCATATACAAATAAATATATGGACTCAAGTAATCAATCAAGAAATAGCGTAACCAATAAATGTGTACATGCAACACCTTGGTTTTCATCTTCACAGTGTACTTCTCTCTCGTTTCTTCCATTCATTCTATTTCTGTTTGTTTCTCTACCAGGCTTGGGTTCATCTGTTGTCTCCCAGCACGTCTATCTTAGTCAAGTTGTGTTGATGGCACTGTCTTTCTACTTGGCAGTCCTTGCTTGTGGCAAGACCTATGGTGGCCAGCGTTAACATTCATGATGCACACTTCTCAGCGAGGCCCTCCACTGTGCTCTGTGGATACTGAAATGAATGAGCCTCTGTTAGTTTAGTGAGGGAGACAGGAGAAGGCCTCTGTTGATTTTCCTGCCCCAGACTTCATTCTCTAGTTTTCTTTTTTTTTTGGTCCTCATTTTTGCTTTGGGGAAATAATCCTCCTCACAGGTATAGCAATGTTAAGCTTGTCAATCAAGGCCAAGGGAGGGGACCCAACCCAAGTTATATCACTGAGATTTCTGGGGGAAAGGAATCTTGGGCAGAGGAACTGAGCACTGAGAATAGTTCCAGGCCATTCCCCCTGGTGGTGGTGCCCTAAGAGATCATCCATTCATTCCAACACCACGACATCTAATGCTGCTCGGGTCTCCACCCTTTGTCAAGCTCTGTTCTTCAGCTTTTTCTTCCTCCCTGTAAGCAATCCTATATCCTTCCAATGATTTCCTTTCTAGATTAAGAAACTGTTGGTTCCTGCAGTTTGTCACCAGAGAAACTACAATCAAGATATAAATGGTTGAAATGCCACAAGACAGAATAGGACATTGTCCAGAAAAGGTAACACGGTGTTTATTTGACTTCTAGAACACATTTGTAAGTTTGTTGAAGAAACAAACTTATGCGGTGATTAAAGTAGGTTCCTCTTTTCCATTGTACAACACAGTTTTTGGAACTTGTGGCCACAGTACAACAAACACTTGCTTGTTGGTTTTCTTGTTTTAGTGTTAGGTCAATCTATTCCCTGTGGCTCAAATGGTAAAGAATTTGCCTGCAATGCAAGAGACTGGGGTTCGACCCCTGGGTCAGGAACATCCCCCGGAGGAAGGAATGGCAACCCACTCCAATATTCTAGCCTGGAGAATTCCAAGGCCAGAGGAGTCTGGTGGGCTACAGTCCATGGGGTTGCAAAGAGTTGGACACAACTGAGCAACTATACTTTCACTTTTTCTTTCATGTTGCTCTATAGCAAATGATATACTGCTGTAAAAGTCAAGTTTAAATCTTAGAATATTTTCTGGTAGCAGGAAACAAGTAAAAATGTATAGGTAGCAAATAATCACCCTGCATGAACAATTAACATTTATTTTAAAGTCTCTCTAATTATGTGTTTGCAAACGTTTTCAAACTTTGCATGCAGGTGGAAATGATATTTTTTAGACCATGAGACCCATACCTAAGGCAGCTTTCAGGATTTGAGAATAGAAAATAATTGCCATGACTGCAAAATGTCAAACACAACTGAACGACTGAGCACATACATATACATACAAAACAAAAAAAGGCCTCATAGAAAGATACACATTTGACCTTAGTGAATTTAGAAGCTTTTCTTTACAAATGTTGTCAAACAATTAAATTTTCAAAAAGTTTTACTATGGAAAATTTTATGGATAAATAGAAAAAATATTATAGTGAACTCCATGTATGTATTCCTTTGCTTTAGCAAGTATTAACTCATGGGCAATTTTATTTCTCTGCTCGCCACAGAAGAAGGGAAGTCTCCCTCTCCATTTATCTTGGAGCAAATCCCAGATGTCATATCAATTCATCTGTAAATATTTCAGCATGTTCCTCTAGAATGACTTTTCTCTCTCCCTCTCTCTATTAAACATAACAATATAATGAGCACATCTAGCAAAAGTTTCTGATCCTTCTGTGGCATCAATATACAGTCAGTATTCTTATTTCCAGCCTGGTCTTCTGTGGAAGAGGCCTTGGGGTCCTCAGATCACAAACTCTCAGCCCCTTTATTATTTCAGCCTCGGAGTTTTATGCATGCTCAAGCTCCTTCCTGCAGACAGTGTCTCACTCTGAGCATGAGTCCCATGTCCCTAGGAACCAAAGGAAGACAGCACACCATTGGGAATACAGTCCATCTCAAAAGTCGGAGGTCATAAAAACTCAGGGGCAACACTGTGCTTCCTGTATTGCAAGAAGACAGTTCTCAGCAGCCTGCCATGTGCTTCCCAGAGGCCCAGGCAGAATCGCCCCCTAGGCATAGGCAACCTGCCTGATGCAACTTTATGTCAGCGTTTCCTCCTTTCCAGTGATAATTTTCCCTTCCTACAATTCTACTTCCTGAAGTGACAGCTCAAGCCCTTGGGGAATAAACACTGTGATACCTTTATACTTCTGTTTTTAAATACTGACTCTGGATCCAAACAACAGTAATTATAGTTTGTTGCTATAATTAGTTCTCCTTTTGAAAATTGTGGTCAAATACATATAACATAAATCTTATACCATCTTAACCATTTTTAAATGTACAGTTCTGTTAAGTTCAATTAACATTGTGTAGCCATCATCTCCATCTATTTCCAAAACTCTTTTCATCTTGTAAAACTGAGACTCTATATCCATTAAACAATAATTCATTCCTCCCTCTTCCCTGACCCATGGCACCTCCATTCTACTTTCTGTTTCTATGAATTTGACTACTCCAGGTACCTCACACAGTATGTGTCTTTTGGTAACTGACTTCTTATACTTTGCATGATGTCCTCAGATTTCATCTGTGTACAGTATGTGCCAGAACTTCCTTCCTTTTTAACACAGAATACTAGTCCATTGTATGTATATACTACATTTTATTTATCCATTTATTTATGGTGGACACTTGAATAGTCTCTACCTTTGGGTTATTGAGAATAATGCTGCTATGGATATAGGTGTATGAACATCTCCTTGGGACCTGACCTTCAATTCTTTTAGGTTTATGCCCCAAAGTGGAATTGCTGGATCAAATGGTTATTCCACTTTTACATTTCCACCAACAATACTTTGGCCACCTGATGTGAAAAGCTGACTCATTGAGCCAACATATTGGAAAAAAGCCTGACACTGGGAAAGATTGAGGCTAGGAGGAGAAGAGGGTGACAGAGGATGAGATGGTTGGATGGTATCATGGACTCAGTGGACAAGTTTGAGCAAACTCCAGGAGATAGTGAAGGACAGGGAAGCCTGGTATGCTGCAGTCCATGGGGTCCAAAGCATTGGACATGACTTAGCAACTGGACATCAAACAACAGTATATAAGAGTTCCACTTTCTCCATATCCTCACTGATACTTGTTATTTTGTTATATATTTTTAACATGATCAGTAGAATTTTATTTTTTAAAATCTAAAATGAAAAAATGCGCAACATCAGAGTATTTGAAATACTGGGCTCTGAGGGCTGTATTCATTCCTCCCTCCTGGGTGGGAGGAGAGGGGTCAGGTCTGCTGGTAAATGTCCATCTCTACACTAAAAGCTTTTTGTTTTTGATAATAACCACCCAATGGGTGTGTTTTAGTTCTATTCTAATCAATAAGTTTCTCCTTTCTCTGTCTCTGTCTTTCTCAAAGAAACAAGATGGTCCTATTTTTCCATCATCAGAGTTGTTTTGATTGTATGCCTTAATGGTCAGTTTATAATGCAAGACTTGTAAAAACCCATTAGTCTTGAATTTGAGTTGGACTATCAGTGAGGTATGGACACATGATATATTTTATCCTTTTTCCAAATTACATATTTCCTAATTTTGTTCCCTGTAAAAGCCTAGAACAGTGACCAACCCAAGCAGCAAATGACCACCCCAGCTCACATTTCCCCATATGCATAAGCCATAACTTCTTGGAGAAGAAGCTGATTTCAGATTTGGGGTAGAAAATGCACAAATAAGCACAGAAATCTTGTCATATCTGAAGGTAAATCCACTATCAAAGACTACTGAGATTGTTTCAAAAGGACTGGCTAAAGATTGCCTAATTTGGGCATGAATAAAGATAATAGTTGCAATGAATTAAACACATCAAATACATTTAAATAAATAAATTAAAAATGACTTTAAAATAAAAAGATTCATTAGTCATCTTGGGAGGATCATATAAATCCAATTCTTTATTTTAAAAGCTGGTAAGTAAATTAATAGAGTAAAGCTTTTATTCTGCCTTTTCTATACTAACTGCAGCTAAGATAATCACATTACTGATGAGCTGGTTTCTCTTTATAAAATGCTATAGTTCATAAATGAAGAAAAACAATATTGCAGTAATATTTTGCAACTCCAGCTTGTTGGATGTAGCAGGGTGTTGGGCACCAGAGTCTGCTCCCATCATAAAGCAGACAATGACCAGACATTATGTGCCTCCCAGTGGAAGTTCATGGCATCATCTCTAAAGCAATCTTGACAGTAAAAACTGAATAGCATTAAACCTGAGGATTTACCTACCAATTTATAAGAAATATGGACAAAAGGGAACAATTGTGTTTTTTTCTTAAGTTATTTTATGTAATTAATTTCAGAAACATAATAGACATGGAAGTGGAATGACTGCAAATCCTTTGTGCAAAGTAAGCCTAGACTTTTTCAGAAATTTCATACAGAAGCACATAAGTATTTGCCTGGTTCAGACTTTTGTCTTAAGAAGGAGTTAATCCTAGTGGCAAAGGAGGCTTTTTTAGAGAGGTTGGCACTTAACACAATGCCTATTATTTCTCTAGACATCCTATCTTCTTATCTTGCTCTTGGTTTTGTGAAGAAAGATGAAAGAAAATTGCTAGCACTCTGTAGCACTGTGTGCTTGATTTTTAGTAATCTCAGCTTGGATTCAGAAATTTTAAATGTTTTCCCTTCTGAAAAAAGGAAAAAAAAAATAAAGAGTGAGATTCAAATAAGGGGCCAACAGGGAGAGGGACAGTTAAATTGGATTCTATAGTGTTCAGTTCCCTGACTACAAGAATAATCCTGTTAATAATCTTGTCTTCTGACCTTATGAAGTCTGGATTCTTTGTTGCCTATCTGCTGAACACACACACCTCTCAGTGAATAGTGAAAATCTAAAAAAGTTGAAATACCAACTTAAAAGTTATTTGCTTTACTTGGAAACCAAGGAAGAATTCTAGGAGCTATGTCCTATGTCAAGTCCAGGAATGTTAATGTATTATTCAGCTCAGTGGTTAATACCAAAACTCTTCTTGTATGAAAGCAAGCTGTAAACTGTAGGATGACTCATAATGACTCCACATCTGAAGGCAAGTTATTTACTGCTTGTTTCAAATCTGTTCATGATTAATGCTTATTGCTAAAAATATATTGTGTGGTGTCAATTTAGTTCTTCAACATTTAACAATTATTCATTAAATATGTAATGAGTGCCAGCTCTGTACCGGGTATTATACTGGGTGATGGGACTGTATAAATGCACAAGATCTACACATTCTCTCCACTCTGGGAGGGTTTATTGGGTTAGCCAAAAAGTTTATTTGGGTTTTACTGTAAGGTGGTACAGAAAAACCTGCACAAACGTTTTGAGAGTCCCTTGAGCAGCAAGGACCAGTCAAATCTTAAAGGAAATGAACCCTGAATATTCTTTGGAAGGAGTGATGTTGAAGCTGAAGTTCTAATACTAGGCCACCTGATGTGACGAGCTGAGTCATTGGAGAAGACCCTCAAGCTGGGAAATACTGAGGGCAGAGGGAGAGGAGGATGACAGAGGATGAGATGGTTGGATGGCATCACCAACTCAAAGGACATGGAGTTTAAGCAAGCTCTGGGAGGTGATGATGGACAGGGAAGCTTGGCCTGCTGGAGTCCATGGAGTCACAAAGAGTTGGACACAACTTAGCAATTGAACAGCAATAGTTTGGTGGATTTTCTAGGCAAGCACATGGCAAGATGGAATTAGAAGTTCAAGAGATTGGAGGAAATACCTGTGAGGGATCACAGGAGAAGGGAGTGAGAGTAGATGAGGGGAGCCCAGACCCTGACGCAGGCCTGACAGTGCCGCAGGAAGAGAGGAAGAAAGGAGAGTAGGGTAGGGAGAACCTATATCTACAGTGCAGCCCTGAGAAAGTCTCAACCAGGCTGATGGGAAGAAAAAGAGCAGTCACATCAGTCTTGAAGTCCATAAATGGCCCAGCTTGAATACTTCTGCTGTGCTTTGTCATTGGCTCAGGGGAGCTCTGGCAAAGTATGGCCTTGGTATGAATGCTATGGTGGAGCCAGTAAGTGTGGCAACTGGAAGCAGTCAGCTCACTGTGCAAGTTCTTTCCAGCAGGCTGATCTAAAAGGTGAAGTGCCACGGCTGTAGCAATGGGGGAGGCACACACTGAACAAACGGATACAAGGTAGGGTGTTTTATGGTAGAGATAGTATGGGGGCATTTGGTGGTACAGCCAGAGAAGTTTATGGCAGTTGTTCACTGTCCTTGCCTGTTCTGCTCTCTGTAGTAGGGAAGAACATTATTCCGGTTTCTTTATCCTGTGCCTCTCAGATAGGTCCAACCATGAGAGGTAGAGGCAGGAGACTGGAAGGTGGCCAGGGAGGAGAGTCCAGTGAAAGTCTCCCTTTCTCTATCTGCCCTCTCCAATTCCTCTAGCAGTAACTCTGTCTCTTCTGAGTTCCTCATTTTATGGTGCTAGCTTCTTCTGAAAAGTCATAATTTCTGGGACCCTGCTTGTTGCCATCGTCTTTTTATTGCACAGAGATAATAGCTCCATTCTGTTATTAGTCTCTGTTACTAACCTTTTGTCTTCCTGTCCCCTTATTTACTTTCACAGCTTTCTCATCATCTTTGTAATGCATTCCTTGTATTAAATCCCCTGTGTTTGAAAGACCAAAAGGACTCTGATTTTTTAGATATACCTTGAGTGGTAGACCTGGTCTGGAAGATGCCATAGAGAAGATTTCTCTAATGGAATGACATTTAAGCTTAAACCTGGGGGATGGGAGGAGCTATCCAGAATGGACTTATCATAATGCTGATGTTCAGTCACTCAGTTGTGTCCGATTTTTTGCGATGCCATGGACTATAGCATTCCAGGCTTCCCTGTCTTTCACTATCTCCCGGAGTATGCTCAAACTCACGTCCATTGGGTCAGTGATACTATCCAACCATTTAATCCTCTGTCACCCCCTTCTCCTCCTGTCCTCAATCTTTCCCAGCATCAAGTTCTTTTCCAGTGAGTAGGCTATTTGCATCAGGTGCCAATGTATTGGAGCTTCAGCATCAGTCCTTCCAATGAATATTCAGAATTGATTTCCTTTAGGATTGACCAGTTTGATATCCTTGATGTCCAAGGGCTGTCCTTGGTAAAGTACTTGTTCATTTCCTTTTATTTTAGATGATTTGTTAGATTTCAAAGAGTGTAATGATTCAAAGTAAATATTTTGCAACTGGAGCATTTGGGTTCTACTTTCTAGATATGTGATTTCAGGCAGTTTACTAAGTTACTTGTGCTTCAGCATCCTCTTTACTAAAATAATAATAATAATGTCACCTCCTATGGAAGCTATGAGAAGCAGTAAGCTGATATATATACCCAACTTAATGTTCAATATTATTCTTTTTCATATGTGTGACAGGACTCTGTAGAAGCTTTTCTATGTGAATATACACTCTGAGCCTTCAGAAGGGTATTGCATTTAGGATAGATGCTGCTTCATTTTTATCTAAAATCTAATGTTTCAGGGGAGAAATATGAGGTCAGCCTGATTTTTGTTACTTATTCTAGGTCACCTTCTTTTTATGCCTGGATACTTGAGAGTTCTTTTTCCTCCTAGAAATTCAGTAATTTTGTTAAGATATGTCAAGGTGCTAATCATTTTTATTTCTTTATTTTTTAAAGAATTTTGTTGTTTTGATAAACATATGAGTATATCCTATTATTCTGTAGGTTTATTCATTTCTTTCTTTTAGGAGAGGTTATTGTTTGTTTTTCCCTATTATGTTATTGACATGTTTTTCTGATCTATTATATTTGTCTAGGGGAAGACAGTGTTTTCCTTTCAGTTTACAAATTGACTAAGTGAGTTTACTTGACATTTTTCATGAAAAGCAGCAGGCCCTTATAACCAAGTTTATGATTATGGTATCAATACATATCATTAAATGTAAAGGCAAATCTGGAGATAGCTTTATTGTTCCTTGGATATTTAGTGACCTCTCTGGTACAGATGGCACCTGTCTAGCTGCTGGAGTTTATCGATCAGCTGGAATCTGCTTGGTTACTTAGAAAGCTGCATTTGCTTTCATAGTCTATTGTTTATCCTCTGCCCTCCATCTCTCTTTTGTTAGGTCTTCTTCATTTGAAACAGTTCAGAGTTTCACTTACACTCAATATTGGGCTTTATTCAGTGATAATGTAGTTTTGAGCTGTGTCCAATAACAAGCTACAGATTTCTGTACATCATAGAAATCATCAAAGCTTAACTGGGCAAAAGGCCCTCAGGGGTTGAATTCCACACACCAGAGATCCACTCTCTTCTGAGTCTTCATTAGAAAAATCAGAAACTGCAAGCTCTGGGGTGACCACAAAGGAATATCCTAGGAAAAAACATCACTATCCAAGATAACCTGGACTTTCAGAACCATTGTCACTTAGCGGTGATGTCCTGGCTAAGAGCATGGACTCCAGAGAAAGATTAGCTCAACTCAAGTCTCTGTTCTCCCTTCTCCAAACTGTGCAGTCTTTAACTTCTGCTAAACTTTCGGTTACTCGTCAATGAAATGGTGATAATAATAATAATATTTTCCTCATAGTTTCCTCATAGGAGGTGATTATTGTTGGTGATTATTAAATTAGCTAGTACTTTGTGTGGTGCCTTACACATGGAAAATATTCAGTATACTTAAGTTGTTCTTATTGTCACTTTGTTGATTACTGCCCACTATTTAAATCAGCTCTGTATATTTTACTGCTGGGTCTTATTTTTATATCATAAATGCACTCTATTCTCTTTTAAGACAAGACATTTGGGTGGTGACTCTCATTGTTGGCTCCTGTGGAAATTAACCCATGAACTGGGCAAGAAGATCAATGCACTGGACATTTGAGCTAGCATTCAGTTTTTTAGCAAGAATAAACGGAAGGAGAATGCTGGAAGCCTAAATCCCTATTTCTTAAATGGCTTTGGACTGGGGTATTCTATTTTCTCCTCAAGGAAGATCAATTATCCAGATGTCAGATTTCTGCTGCTTGCTCTTCTATTCTATCTTTTCTCTCTGACTTTTTCATTTCTTTTTCCTTTACCTTTCTTTCTGGAAGAAAATGTCAAATCTCTCTCCACATCCCAGCTTTAATGTTCTGCAAGGTCACTTTAGTTCTCTACAGCTGTGAGTGCTATTTTAAATACTGTTATGACATTATTAGTTACCTTACATGCTTTACTTTTTTCCCCTAATGTAGTCATTCCCTTTCAAAAATATCTTCCTATATCTTATCTTTCATTTCTAATAGTATAAAAACAATGGTCTAAAATGTTTGGTGTTTGCTTTTTGGAACGTATCTTTGTAAAAATATACTCTTCCAGCTTTATCATGTTATTTTTTATTTTCTTGCCAAAACTTTTCAAAGGACTTAACACTGTTTATTTTGTGTATACTTATCTTTGATAGAAGGCAGGCCTATTTTGATCTGTTATTTGAGCAAAAATTTAAGATGATATATTCTCTTTGGGTCTGCTCACTGTTTAGCTTGATTTTTTTTGAACTCTTGCTTTTATATCTAATGGTAAAAGAGATAATAGAGATTCATACTAACAGTTTGAATATTAGGCGACGGATAGGAATGGAGAGGAAAATGGGGCATGAGAAGTTCCAGAAGGGGATAGCACTTTATAAGTCTTTTGAAACCAGTGGTCAGACTTCCATATCTGATTTTCCTTTTAACCTGGTCATTGCTTTTAGGTGCATGATGTCATTTTTCTGTTATCTGCCTGTCAATCCACATAAATGTCCTTTTGTTTTAGGAAACTGCCTCAGAGTCAGGAATTTGTCAGTTGGTGAGAAGCTGCCTGTCTGTGCTTTTTTGTGTGTGGCTTCATATATTTTCTCAGCCCCATACTTTTGCCTTGGAGTGTTTTAATGAAACACTGAAAGTGACTCTAAGGCAGGAAGTTCCTGTTTTTCCTAAATTTCCTGTCTTTGCCCTCCCTTGTTTCCTCAATCTCTCTCTCGCTTTCCTTTTAGGAAAAACTCTTCTTCAGTTTAGAGCCATATTCCATCACACTGCTGCTGCTGCTGCTAAGTCGCTTCAGTTGTGTCCAACTCTGTGCAAACCCATAGACGGCAGCCCACCAGGCTCTGCCATCCCTGGGATTCGGAAGGGGAATTCATAACAGGAAATTGGGGTCAGGAAAATCCCTACTTCTCCCTGGCTCACATGGTTTGCTCCCAAAACAAATGTGGTACAAGGGGATCTGAGCCTTGCCTCACTTTCTCACAACTCGGAATGGTTGGGTGAAGATATTTGGCTGAGTGGGGGCTGAAATTCATGTTCTTGCTGACTGAGCTGTGTTTCCCGGAGTAAGGCTCCCCTGAGGGGAAGAGAAATTATCTAAAAATTATCATATGTACACTGTTTACTGGCCCAGGCTGGGGGAACTGAGTCTGTCTCAGTGAGGAGATGCTGATTTCTGTTTGCAGTTTAGCAAGGGCTCTTAGTGACCCTGGCAACATTAGGTGTTTGTGGGCTATGCTTTCTTAGAAAGGAGATTGTAGCAGTTAGCTCTTGATAACTCACTTCAGTCTTGTTTGGGCCAGCTCTGGGAGAAATCCCTTTACACACTTTCCTTGTTTTTCAGTTGAAAAAAAAGAGGAATTTTGATCAGCTCTTCGGTTCTCATCTTTCTGAGAAGTCATTACTTTATTTTAAAACATTTATTAATTGGTTGAAAAAACCTAAATTAATGAGTGAATGAATAAAGGTATATAGTGAAATGTCTTTCTCCCAACCCTTTCCCCAATTTACTGAGTTCTCACTCCACTTCTTATAGGTAACCATTATTAATAGTTCATTGTGTTTTCTTCTGCAATTTCATTTTTTTGTCTTTTGGCCTTATTTTCATTTTATTTTATTTCTAGGTAGAAATCATTTAAGATGTAATCAAATTTCTCAACTTTGTTGGCTTTTTCATTTTGAATAATATTTTGAAAGAAATCCTTGAAACTAGGTTTATAAAGAAGTTCTTCCATGTTTTCTTCTATGGCTTAATTATTTACATGTAAATCTTTGATTGGTTTGGAATTTATTCTTGTATAATGCACTTCCCTTGTGTCTCAAATGGTAAAGAATCTGCTTTCAATGCAGGAGACCAGGGTTCAGTCCCTAGAATGGGACGATCCCCTGGAGAAGGAAATGGCAACCTACTCCAGTATTCTGGCCTGGAGAATTCCATGGATAGAGGAGCCTGGTGGGCTATAGTCCATGGGATCACAAAGAGTCACGATTGAATGACCAACACTTTCACTTTCAATGTGTAAGTTTATAAGATATGAATATATTTTTTTCCTAGATGGCTAACCACTCGAAACAGGGATAAGATATCAATTCCTACTCTTACTACTTTTATTTGCCCTTGTACTGGAAGCAATAATTCATGTAATTAAAGGACAATAGAGTTACAAAAATCTTAAAGAAGGTTGAAAAAATTATTATTTCTAGGTGATATGATTTATACTTGGAAAGCTGAAGAGAATGAATAGACAAATATTAAAACAGTAAGAGATTAATTAAAATAGTTAATAAAATTATATACATATAAACCAATAGCTTTCATGTACAAATAACAAGTTTTAAGATCTAATATAATTTTTAAAAAGCTTATATACATTGTGGCACCATAAAAATAAAATACCTAAGAATATACTTAATAAAGTATATGAGTGGTCTATATAAAGAAAAGTTTAAAACACTGTTAAAAGGCACCAAAACTTTTGAACAAATGAAAAAAATATATCTTACTTTGGATAGCCATAGTCAATAAAGATATCATTCTTACTAAGTTAATTTATACACTGGGATACCAATGAAAAGATCAATACTATATTTAAAAAGTGTACATATTGATGCCAGCTTCCTTGGTGGCTCAAATGGTAAAGAATCTGCCTGCAATGCAGGAGACCTGGGTTCAATTCCTGGGTTGGGAAGATCCCCTGGAGGAGTACATGGCAACCCACTCCAGTATTTTTGCCTGGAGAATCCCCATGGACAGAGGAGCCTTGCGGGCTACAGTCCACGGGGTTGCAAAGAGTTGACATGACTGAGTGCCTAAGCACAGCACAAACTGACGCAAAAGAATATTTGGAAAAATAAATATGAGTAGCTAGTGAAATTCTGGAAAAGAACATTGAAGAAAGTGAATATTACCAGATATTAAACCTATTATAGAGCCTCAGAATTTAATGCAGTATGCTACCATTGCATAGATAGACCAGAGAAATAAATAGGAAGTTCAGAAATTGACTCCAAGAAATAATGGAAATTTTGTACATGATAAGGGCATAGTCTTCATCTAGCAGGGAAAAGATGATGTTGGAAAAACTCATATATTTGAAGCAACAAGTTGTGAATCATCCTATAAAAATAGTGAAAATTCTAAAATGCATCACAAAGAACCCACATCCTAGAAAAGCTAATGAGGCTGAAGAGGCATTCTGTGTTCCTACAACTTCAGCAAAGAAATAAGCTACTTGTTCCTATGTCACAATGAGGGGCTTCACTGGTGGCTCAGATGGTAAAGAATCTGCCTGCAGTACAGGAGACCTGGGTTTGATTCCCGGGCCAGGAATATCCCCTGGAGAAGGGGATGGCTACCCACTCCGAATTCTTGTCTGGAGAATTCCATAAACAGAGGAGCCTGGTGGGCTGCAGTCCATGGGATCACAAAGAGTCAGACACGACTGAGTGACTAACACTTTCACTTTCACACGTCAACATGAAGCAAGTTGCCAAATTTCATCTATAGAGATTAGAACAGAATTTATTTGTACCCTTTATCTACTTTCCAATGGATAGGTATATAGAAGGAGAGAGGAATTAGGCTTTTTGCAAAAATAAAGCAGAATACTTATAAGTTCTAGAAATAATTTGCTTTTAAACAATCTACGGCACAGTGGGGAAACAAGATGGTATTCTTGAATGGTTTTAAAAACACCTGTTTCATTCAGCATAAGGAAACCTTAGAGGATTGTTGGCTAGCTACCCTTTATTATCTTCCAAGTAATTTTTGCCTTGTTTTAATGCTATCATGGAGATGACATGTAGGCCACTGAGAGTCCACCAGCAGGCAGGGTACAGGGGAGGCAAGCTGTGTGCAGTGTTAATTGCTTTCATTAGCGCTCAGGAATTCTTAGGTATGTAGTTTGGCTTAGAGACTTGGCTCCAGGTTTTTCATCTCCAGGTGTTCTTATTCTAGGCTTGTTGCTTTATTGCCTTGCTTGCCTAATTTCACTTTCACCCATTTCCTAGGTTAAATTTGAATAAAATTCCTTCATATCTTTCTGAGCTGTTGGGCAAGGTAGCAGTGTTGTATAGATTAACTAATTCAGGGTCTTAAAGTCATTTGATTCAGGGTGCAGTATAAATGCAAAGCAGAATGCACCGTAAAGCAAAATGCTAATTATTGCAGGCAATGCAGATGCTACTTTTAAAGGTACCAGATGTGTATCGCCTCTCAATATCATGGGCTGGCTCCTGGAAAACAATATGAGGCATGTGAATGGTATAAACTGACTAAAACAAATCACTCACAAGAATAAAAACCACTGAGCAAGCAGAGCTACGATTATCCTCAGAAAAATTAGAATGCCACTTTCTGGGAGAGAGGCCGGTGAAATGGGCAACAGAATATCTGATAAAATACTGGATCCAAAAAATTTTTTAAAACACTGATGAATTATACTTTTGTTTGTTTTCCTTTATACATTGTTGTACAGTTTAGCAGTTTAGTAAGAGGTTGGAACGCCACTTAGTAGACTTGGACATAGTACCATCTAAGTTACGAGAAGTTTTCAAGATAATTTTTTCTGATGTAGGCTCAGGATGTTAGAGTATTTAGTTTATAACAATTTATTATGTGCCTGAGTCCCTTGGACAGCAAGGAGATCAAACCAGTCAATCTTAAAGGAAATCAGTCCTGAATACTCATTGGAAGGACTGAGGCTGAAGCTGAAGCTCCAATAGTTTGGCCCCCTGGTACGAAGAACTGACTCATTGGAAAAGACCCCGATGCTGGGAAAGATTGAAGGCAGGAAGAGAAGGGGATGACAGAGGATGAGATGGTTGGATCACTGACTTGATGGACATGAGTTTGAGCAAGCTCCGGAAGTTGGTGATGGACAGGAAAGCCTGGTATGCTGCAGTCCATGAGGTCGCAAAGAGTTGGACATGACTGAGCGACTGAACTAAACTGATTATGTGCTATGAAGACCAGGTAAACACAGTGTTCAGGAAGAAACTGAATTTGCTTTTGACTATCCACAAGATTAAGTTGGTCTTATAACTATTTTATTTCTATTACATATCCCCCCAATTTTTTCCATTTGGGGCACATTAGTTCAAACTACAGACTAGAGGAAATGGGAAGGGAAGAGGGAAGAATAGATTAGCTAAAAGGGTAAGTAGAGTTGCTCTAAGTAAATGTAAGCATTTCCCTCTAACCATGTCAAAGGAAGAAATCTAGTAAATTGCCTAATTTTTGTTATCAGGAAAGAGGGAGCATATCAATTCTTCAAAAGTTAATTTAAGCATTTGATTCTGAATTAAATTTAATACACAGGATCTAATAAAGGGATAGCTAAGCAACATACTGTACTGTGTTGAAAGTTTTATGAAAATGAATTTGAAATATAAATTTAAATAAATTCTGAAAATTATAATATCCTATTATAGAATATGAAAGATTAGAAGAATCTGCAGATTCACAAATATTTAGAGCTGGGCCCTTTTATCTTATGGCACAATTCTCTATATGATATTGCAGAGACTCCTGAGGTCCAATATGAATATAGAAATAGACAAAAACAGTGATGCTGGATGGTTCTGAAAGCCATCCTATATAGAAATATTTCATCATTCCAACTGAAAAGGAACTTTATAATAGGATAATTTCTTGATTTTTTTTCTTGACAGGCCCCATTATCTCCTTCTGTAACTCCTTTCTGTCTAGCATAATTTCATTCATGACATTTAATATTTAAACTATCACTTCCAAAATAATCAAGCAGGATGTACCTGAAGAGCTCCTGTGAGTGACTCGGCAATTTCAGGGACAGAATTGAGCTGCCCACACAAATGGTCCGTGAAGGCGGCAAAGAAGAACAATCACTTTGAATCGTGCCCTCATCCTCTCTTCTTTTTGGCAGATAACCTTGCCCCCTGTTTCTGAGGAAATAGAAGCTGTTACTCAGAAACGGCATCTGCTTCTTGCTCTGCTCCTACCAAATGCCTGTCTTCCATCCTTGTTCTTTCCCTCTGTTAAAAGATAAACTGAAGCATGTTAAAAATGGTAAGAGTTTATCTGAGCAAAAATCAGTTTGAATCAGGTAGTGCCCAACTGTAAGTGGTTAGACTCACTCCACCAACAGGAATTAGAAGGAGACTTTCATGGAGAAAAGGAGGAGTCCAAAGCTGGGAAATTATTGATTGGCTATCACTTAAAGCTTCATTGACCATTTGTGATTGGCTGTCCACAGATTTCAAATTTGTAGGCTTGAGACATTACAGGCTTAGGTTTTGTTTTGCTTCTGTAGGCTGCTTCAGCATTAGAGCCAATTCAGTGTTATGGCCTCCTTGTTTAATTAATCCCCTGGAGAAGGGAACAGCTACCCCCTCCAGTATTCTGGCCCGGAGAATTCCATGGACTGTAGTCTGTGGGGTCCAAAGAGTCGGACACGACTGAGCAACTTTCATCTCTTTTCATCTGGACCAAGGAATTCTTCTCTACCTGAAATCTCAATTCTGACTTCTCTGGGACTGCTCTTCATAAACACTCTTGGTTCTCTGCTCATTTCCATCAATGTTTATGTTCGGATCTTTGGAGAAAGCAACAGTTACAAAAATGATGACAAATATGATGACAACCATACTCTTCTGCCCCATTTCTTCTTCCCCTTCCCAGCCCAACCTTCTGACATTGACAGTGCTTTTTTTTCTTTCCCCCAAGATTTACAAATCTCTTAAATGTGGGAGAATTTTCTTCTCAGCTTTCTTTTATTTTCACGCAACACCCTTGCTGGGGTAAGGGAATCTCATCTACTCCGATGCTTTTAATGACTCTCTCTCTCTCTCAACTTCAGATGTTCACATCCAGTTGCCTACTGGCCAGCGCCTGCTGGATAAACAGCATGTCCAGGCATGAACTCATGTCTGTCGCTTAACTTTCTCCTCTGTGTGCCCTCAGATACCATCCATCCAGAAATGTGGGCTTCATCCTTGACTTCTCCTTCCCCATCAACCACCTCCAGTTGGTCACTAAGTTCTGTTGATTCTGCCTCTTAAATACTCTTGAATATGTATGGTTGTTTCCATCTTCCCTGCTACTATCTTAGATCAAGCGGTATGATCTCCCACCTGGATATTTCTATTGCCTCCTGTCTCCCTGCCTTGTTCCTCCCTCATTTATTCTTATTGCAGCCAGAGAGATCTTGGTACAAAGCAATTCTGATTATGTCATGTCCATGCTTAAAAACCTTCAGAGACTCCCCATTCTTCTCATGAAGATGTTAAAATTCTTTGATTTGGCTTATAAGACTCTTCATGATACCATTTTCCTCCCTAGCCTGGCTTTTTAAGTATAAAGCTTTTAAGCCATAGGAAACTTACTTCACTTTCCTAACAGTATGAGCACATAATTTATGGTTAGAGGCACAGATTTTAGTACCAGACTATTTAGGATTCAAACCCTAGCTTTGTCACTTAATAATGTTGTGACCTCAGGCAGGTTACTTCTTTGTCTCAGTTTTCCCATCTGTAAAATGCAACAGTAGTAGGATTACTGTGAGGATTAAATGAGTTGATGAGTGTAATAGAACACTCGGAAATTCTGGATCAGAAATAGCATTCAATAAACATGAACCTTTATCATTCCTGTGGTTCTAAACACTGAAAAGATTTTGTTGATCCCATATTTGGGATTCAAAATAAAAATAAGTTAAAAATTTGAAGTACATTTAGGCAATAAGTAAGCCTAACAATGGTGTGCTGTTTTTAAAGATTATTTCTTTGCAGGTTCTTTGTGAAAATACTACATTGAATAAAAGGAGAGAAATTTTGTTGCTCCTGCTTTGTTGGTGATTGACCCTGGGCTTAATCTGGGGCTTTGATCCAGTACATGCTTTTCCCTCTTCCTAGAACACTCTGCTTGTTTCTCACTGCCCCTTTCTGAGCCAAATCCTCTCCCTCACTTAGGTCTCAGTTACATGAAAATTTTTCTCAAAGACTGCTTTTGACCTTGGATCTGAGCCACACCCCCACCTCCAACTCTCTTTGCCTGCTGTATTCTCATAACTTGGCATGTCCCATTTGTGTCAGAATGTCAATTTTCCTTGTTTTATCTCTCATGGTAATGTTACTGCTGTGAAGGCAGAGACTACATCCACCTTGTTCACATTATTATCCCCTGTGCTTGGCATTGTATATGCTCAGTAAATCAGTGAATGACTGTCCAAAACTTTTTCTTTGGGCAACATCTCACTGGGACAGAGATAGTTCTGTGTAAGGGTGTATTCATCTTTTTAAAAAATGGTTTATTTTCTTTTTTCTTCTGACATTAAAGTGCTCTGCCTTAAACACCACTCATACCCCCAAAGAATTACTAGTTTGGTCTTTGTTGTTTTCAAATCCAAATAACAGAAATGAGGTAACATGTCTTCTAAGAGTGTGTGTTGGAAAACCTTTGCAAAGTGTGACAAGGTTTTCTCTGTGCTGGATTTGAGGAACTGGTGTGGAAGCTTTGCTCTTGGATTTGTTGTCTTTTTCAAAAATTGAGTTATAATTGACACGTAATATTACTGAGTCTACCGTCTTAAATCTACCTTAAGATCTGTAATGGTGGGCATCGCCATCTTGAGCAGACTGACAGGGAAGACATTTCTGGCTAGGAGCCTCTGAAACTGGAGTCTTGGGGCAATTACTTGTTCATGTGCATGCGGAGCAGTTCCTGTGTTTCAGACCTGAGGGCCCCTGGGAAGCCTTTGATTCCCTGTTCAGTAGTTAGGCGCTGGGATTTCATCTCACTGTTGTAAATTATTCATCACACATTCATAAGTCCTTCCTAGGAGGTTTGTACTAGTGCCTGCAGAGGCATGATGTGATACACAAGGACAAAGACATGGTCCTTTCCAGCAGAAGTACAATCCAGATATTCCCTGCTGCTCTTAAGAATGGCCACCTGACACCTTCAGGGAAAAGCCAATATCTGTCCCAGGAGTTCTGTACGTGTCCAGGGAGTTTGGCTTTGTCTTGTCATCTTGGGCTCTGATTTCTTCCTGATGCTAGATTTTCATTGTTTGTGTTTTGTGGATGTTCCTTTATCTCTGCCCCAGCATCAACCCAGACACAAGACACTTTTCTTCTGCTTCATTCTTTCTCTCACACTTCTAAAATATCACCCTGGAAGCAGCTGTGTGTAGTGGCATTTCACTGAAGAAATGGGCAACAGTGAGGAAAGTTGTATGGCATTCTGTCGTCTGATAATCTAAAATTGAACACTGGGCTTTTAAAAAGTCCCTCCACCATTCTCCCAGCCTAAATTTCAGATGCCTGCTATGTTTTTTGTCTCTCTCTCTTTCCTTTCTGTGCTGCCTTTCAGCCACTCTGAAAAGGAAAATAATATTTTCTCATACATGTTTATGCTGAGCCATCCAGCTCTCTCCATTTCCTACCCATAAACCTGCTTGAGCTTCCTCTGCATGGCTGTTATTCACCAATGCACTTTGCTAAACAAGGCACCAACTGTTCCACATCCCCCTATTCTCCTTTCTCCCTGATTAGGTGACTTACGTCACCACCACCACCTGCACCCCTCCTCCACTGCAAGTGCATATAGCCACATTAGGTTTAAAAGTCTTTTTCTGCCATTTACCTGACAGAAGTTTGAGACCTAGGGAAAGCTTGGAAGAAAACGAGATTATTTTTTGAATGCTTTACTTCAACACTTGAAGGATAAGGACCAAGGCTTGTTCACCATTGTATTCCTATCCTCTGTGCATGCTATATATAGTTATTACATGGATGAGTTTACAAGCCCAGGAGAGCTGCACTAAGGTTATGTCCCTCTTTTCCTTCTTTCTTTCTTTCTTTTTTTCTTTAGATAGCTCAGCAGCATCTGATGTGCCTATATCTAATCTGTAGTATATTCCAGTATATTCTAGGCACTATTAATTTGAAAACAGTTAACACTATTAAATAGCAAGACTATTAATTTGAAACCTGGCTTGCACTCTTGTCACAGCATTCTTATTGACATCTAAGGCAAACAGTGAGGATCTGGCAAAACCTTTTGACTTTGCTAAGTGTGGCAATGTTCTCTTCAGGGCCCCTGGCTGCCAGTATCCCTGAGATGGAATGAACTTTTGACTCTGGGCACAGCACAGAGCCTCAAGCTGTTCCCTGTAGGGGTGAAGAGCTTGGATGAGGTTAAGGACTTGGGTGGCTTCTGCATGTGTTGTAAGGCAGCTTTACCTGTATTTGCATCAGCAACAAGGTCTGTGCTGGAGAAGCATGCACACCAGCCAAAGACCAAGGCTTGTTTTGAATATGTCATCCAGGATTCCTGGGATGCCAGCTATTGGAACCAATGTCTGACAATTATGTTTTTCTTTAAATAAACCCCAACAGCTTTGCCACCAGCAGTTGTCTCCCATGCGTTTTTAAAGCATCCATAGCGTCCTTGAAAGGAGTTTTGTCTCTTCCATATCCTGTTTATTTTCCCAGGTGAAATGATCTCACAAAGCCATTTGAATTTAATGAAATGATTAGGCTGGGCAAAAAAGCTTTACGTTTGAATAAGGCATTTCTTTACTTCCAAAGTAGCTTTTCAGTGAGAAAACTGACGGTGTTATAGCCATTGACCTTAAAGATGAAATATTTGCCCTTCTGTGCCATGTACTTTCTCAGGAGAAAGTTATGTTATTTTCCTGGTCCTCCAGTGAAATATTGTGGTCCTTCACAGAGGTAGAACAGTGTGGGTTTTAGATCAACAATGTCACAGTTTTCTTTACTTTCATCACCCACTGCCTGCATTTTGTTTGGAAGCCAGAACAGCAGAGCTGCTGGTGCCGTTTGAGCGGATTTCTTTGTTGTATTCGCTCCACATTTTGAAAACCTTAAGAATTGCTACTCAATAAAAAAATAACAGTTGGGCTTCATTTCAGTATTGGTGTTGCAACTCCAGCAGTGCACACTGCGGCAGGCACTGGAGGAAGCTTTTAGGAGACTCCATAATTTCTTCCTGACCCCAGCTGGTGATCAGTTTATGTCCTGAAGCTTGCAGATGAATAGCCCTTGTAATTCCCATCCTAGTGTGGGTTCATTCTGGCTTGCCCCTCTCTGAAAAGAAAATCTGAAAGTGACTTGAGAGTGTTTTGAAATGTTATTCCTCTGTAAGCAGGTGGAGAAACACCTTCAATTAATAGCCTCTTATTTACTAAAAAGAGAAAGCATTTTGTGTATCACATTAGAAAGCTGTTCGATGACCGTAACCCATTAGGGTGTTTATGGTCCATTTATGGTTTTGTTCTCTTTCCTTCTCTTTAACATATTATTTTCATTCATTCAATAACAACCATTTGATGATTCTTGGATTCTTTACTCATGGTTCTTTCATTTACACATTTATTAAGCATCTTTTTCCTTACAAGATACTATATAAGATAATTATTCTGTCCTCCTAAGAATAGAAAACAAAACAAAACTCAAGAAATAGATTGCTGACATCCATGGGTTTATAAGCTGACAGGGCAGATAATAATTGAATGTGTACAACACAGGGTGGTTAAAAATACCTTTACATTCCATGTTTTTAAAATTTTTTATTTTTATTTTTTTATACTTTCCAAATGTATTCCCCCAGGTCATCTGGTGGTCATACCAATTGCAGAGTTGGGATTGGAGCCCACATCTCTTCTAATTCTCTTTCCTCCTGGTTTTTTTTTTTTTTTTTTTTTTTTAAATTTTTATTCTAAGATGTCTGATTTACAATATTGTGCTGGTTTCTGCCATACATCAACATGAATCAGCCACAAGTATACATTGCCCTCCCTCTTTCCTCCTGTGATTTTGACTTTACCATCCTTGTGCCAACTGTATCTTACTTAGCATTAACACCGCATTTAAAGGATGCATTTCATTTGCTGAAGATTTTGTCAAGGAACATGGCAGGACCTTTTATTTTATCATAATAATTCTCCCTCTACCATCAAAGTTGTTAATGATGGTGTTTCTTTGCATGCCTGTTTATTTCACTCATCCTGAGACCGTTTGGAAAAGGGGGCATATTGTAATTAGATTGTTCGCCTAGAAGACTGGATGCCAGACTTCGTTTCTGGCAAGGATGGCAGCAAGAGACAAACAAAGCATTCTAAAAGGTACCAGTAACTACCGCTTAAAATATCAATATGTGCAAGGAGAAAAGAATTCCCTTTTTTAGAAGATAGAGTTAATTTATTTTTGAGAAGGGACACAGCAATCTGGAGCAGATTGTACTGGTCGTTTAACCCACAAAGGGGAAAAATAAAATTATATCTCCCAAATAAACTTTACTCTCAATTATAATCTCTATGGTGTCTCTCTTCCAGCTCTAAAATTCTATGATTCTAATTATGTTCTCTGTGATTGTGTATCTCAATTTCTCTATCAGAAACAAGCAAAAAATGTTATGAGGCTCAGGGTAAAGTGGAGATCTGAAAACCACCAGTTAACATGACAGCTGTAGAAAGTGAAGGCAGGTAATTTTTTTTCTCTGCCCTGGCTTACATGACTCAGTTCACTTTGTGTTGTATAAATTCAATCTGAAAGGAGATCCGTATGGATGAGCCTGTGTTGGCAGAGTCCAAATGGAGTATCAACAACAAATTATTCTATATCGGGTGGATAGACATTTAGGTCCCTGAAAATTGTCAGTTTAATTGTTTCCTAGTAAAATATTTTTGCATTTGTTATCATAACAACTCAGTGATATAGACGATGTGATAAGTAGCATGACCAAATCAGAGATTCTTAAAAAAAAATAAAATCTTTTTTTCCTTTTCAAAATACCTGAGTGACACAATATTCTCAATGAGTATTAGTGCTCCTGATGGCAGTGATTCTCAACAGGAGGGCTTTTTTTAATCCTCTCCAGGATACATATTGGAAATCTAAGGAAGAGGGAGGGTCTGCTCCACAGTGAATTTGATTTACACCTTACTGTCAACTGAAAAACAGATATGCTCCTCCCAACATTTCTCAGTTGTAAATGTTTATTTCTAGCTGGATGACCCTCTCTGATTATCTTAGAATCCTATGAATGTCACCTGATGGAGATCAAGGGAGGCATCAGGGTCTCTTTACAACTAGACTGGAGGGGTCAGGAGAGAGAACACTGGGGATGTGTCATTTATCCAGCTAATCTCTGCCTCAAGATGGTTTGCGGGGACACAAAGACCTTGTGACGGTACCATGGAGAGAGCCCTTGAACCCTGAACTTAATCGCTGGGCAAATCTCATCTCCCAGTTATTTGAACTCGTTTGCTAACCTAATTATGTAGATACTTTTCCTTTATATCACAGGGAAGAGTAATAGCTACATGCTTATCTCTGTGTGGTATGTTTCATAAAATGACCTCAGACACAGATCCTCCTATCTTTCTTCAGAGAAAGAGAATACTGGAAAAATGTATGTATGTAAGCTCATTTATTTTTCAGGATGGTTGAGTTAGCAGTTAGTTTACAGGGGGGAGCAGGTGGTGAGGAGAAGATTGATAATATCACTACCTCCTGAGGGATATAGGATTTGAACAATCTAGAGATGAGTAGGATGTGACAAGAAGAAATTTATAGTTGGGACCCCAATGGTTCAGTGGGTAAAGAATTCACCTGCATTGCAGGAGACACAGGTTTAATCCTTGAGTTGGGAAGATCCCCTGGAAAAGGGAATGGCAACCCACTCCAGTACTCTTGCCTGACAGAGGAACGTGGTGGGCTACCACTATCCATGGGGTCACAAAGAGTCAGACATGTCTGAGTAACCAACACTTTCACTTTCAAGCAGAGGGAAGTGATTGTTTTGAAAAGTCTATACTGTAATTTGTTTGGCAAAAGAAAACTAGATAGAGTGGCTGGGGTATCAGAATAAGTGTGGAGGGAGGGAAAGTGGGAAAATAGGTTCCTGCCACATTACAGAGTCTCTTTGATGCCAGATTACCCATTCTTGAGATAGAAACATTATAGGAAGTTTTTGAGTAGGGATATGTCATGCCCTGCATCTAGCTCAGATGGTAAAGAATCTGCCTGCAATGTGGGAGACCTGGGTTCTATCTCTGGGTTGGGAAAATCCCCTGGAGGGGGACATGGCAACCCACTCCAGTATTCTTGCCTGGAGAATCCCTGTGGAGAGTGGAGCCTTATGGGCTACAGTCCATGGGGTTGCAAAGAGTATGACATGACTGAGTGACTAAGCACAGCACCTGTCATGCTTAGATAGATATTTTTAAAAGCTGCTCTTCTTGCAGTATATGTAACAAAGGTCAGTTAGGAAGTTTTTGCAGTGCTCTAGGTGGAAATTTTGAGGATAGAAGTGCAAGCAGAGTCTTTACCAACTGAGCTACAAGGGAAGCCCTATCTAGAGGTAATAAATATATAATAAGAGAAATGGAGATAGAGTCACAAGATTAGAAACAGATTAGATACAAATTTGGGGTATTGTAAACAGAAATGAGCTGAAGTTGGTTGGCAAGCAGGTATATATTATAGCAGTTATATTTCCAGTTTTATCCGTGAAACACCATTTAATTCAAAATGTGGCTCCTAAATGACAACTGCATGGTGGAAATGGCATTCAGGGGTCAATGCAGGAGATGTAACAGTGGCAATCAATGAAGGTTGCATCACATTGGGTGTAGGAGGCAAGAGAGAGAGAAGAGGATTCCAAGGTTTTGAACTGGGTGAATAAAGACGTAATGATGTTATTCACGGAAACAGAAACACAGAAGGAGTTATGGACCTGCGGAAATTGCTTGGTGTCTGTGTATCAGAGGGTATTGCTTTCCCACTCTGCATCATTAGTGCCCTACAAAGGGCCAATGGAGATGTGGGCCTGGCGTTTATAGATAACTGGGTTTTAGAGAGAGGTTGGTAATAATTTCTGTAGAGGTGATGGTTGAAATTGCAGGAATGAATGAGCTGCTACTGCTCAAGAACAAATATAAAAAGAAGAGAGGAGAGGGAGGGCAGAAAAGATCTTTGGAGGAAATATGAGCATTATAGCTGATAAACATACTGATTAGGTTTTGTTATATGGAGAAATCAAGAATTGAAAGCACACCTCTAGAGCATACAGCTTCTCTGGAATCAGAATTGTGTGTGTGTGTGTGTGTTAGTTGCTCAGTCATGTCTGACTCTTTTCGATGCTGTGAGTCCAGCAGGCTCCTCCAGTAGCCCTCCAGGCTACTCTGTTCATGGGATTCTCCAGGCAAGAATACTGGAGTGGGTTGCCATTCCCTTCTTCAGGGGATCTTCCCGACCCAGGTATCAGGTCCCCTGAATTGCAGACAGATTGTGTTCAAATATTATATCCTGGTTCCCAGTTCTTAAGCCAGGCCGGACATGGGTAACATGATTTATCCATGTTCTTAGTTGTCAGTCCTGTGGTAGTGTTTACTTTCAGCGGGGGAATGTTTTCCCTTGTAAAGATTAAAAAATAAAAGCTAAAGCTTTAGGTTTGTGCCCACAAAATAACTCTCCTGGTTTGTAACATGCATGCTTCCCAGTTTGTTTAGCCAGTGACCTCCAATTTGATTCAGAAAGAGCAGTAGTCACCGCAGAATGAGAAATGATTCATTTCTGGTTCAACTTTAGCCTTGGGCCTGTTCCTACATAAAGAATTGCTGGGTGAGCCTGATTATATGCAGTGGGTTAGAGGCTTGAACTTCCAGAAAGTGCTCTCTTAATCATTTCACTCAGGTCCTCAACCTGACAGAGCCAAGAGCCCCAAAGGGAAAATGCCAAAGGCTTATCTGTTTTCACCCGACATCTTAAGGGATTTTACTGCTCTTGGGGCTTCTGGGGCCTGTGGTGTCCTTCGCCTTGTCCCCGTTCCCTTCTCCCCAGAGTGGGCTGAATGTAAAGACTAATTGATGAAAGGCATGTCCATTACCATCCTTTTTGACAGAGATTCTGAAACACCTCACTTAATTCTCGCTCTCTTGAAGGGCTCTGACAACCCCTCTATCTTGTTTCTATCTTTTTTTTTTTTTCAGTTTTATTTCCTTTCCCAGACCCCTTCCCCATCTCCCCTCCCTTCTGACAGCCTATTTAGGACTCTGCACTCCTGAGTGGAGAGAGAGTTGCTTGGCCGAGTGTCACGCTGTAATGGAAACTGGGTCCCACGGGTGCCCACTGCCTGTCCCTGAAAGCTTTTTCATCTTGTCCCTTGTTACCCCAGAGAATAATTACTTCAAAGACCAGTCCCAGTGCCTGGCATTTCAGTTTATCTCATTACCTCGGTTTTTTTTTGCCAAGCACGCCAGTGGTGCCAGAAATCAAATCAGGCTTGCTGGCAGGATTGCCTGCCTAGCGTGTTCAGCCTCTCCACTGCCCGACACTCTAATGTTCCCTGATTGCAAACCCTGTCATCATCTTCTTTGAATTAGCTGTGCCTCCTGAAATGGCATAATGGCTGTGCAGTGCTGTAGTGCTGATGTAGAGTCCTGTTTTAACTGTCTGTCAAAGCCCGGGCTAATGAATTCTATTAGCATATTAGCTTGCCAGCTTTGGGAGCCCAGAAGAAGTCAGGCAGCCAAACGCAGTTGGCAGAGCACAGCCGCAGTGCTTCAGAGAGCTCCTTGGCAATTGTGGCACCGGAGACTCCAGTAATGTAAATGTACAGACACAGGAATGTATGCAGAATTAGAAAGGTTATTTGTTATAATATACTTGAGCAGGAGAACATGGGATGAGAGCTGACATTTTTTGACTGTGGGGCCTACCTTAGGCATTTTAAAGAATAGGATGGCCTTGAGAGTGCCCGAGGCACTCATAATCTAATGTTACATTCTCTTTGGAAATTAGAATGTGTGGAAGCGAGGTATTCTTTCCACGTGCCTTAAAAAAAAAAAGATGGCTTGTGTTACTCATCCAACATTAATTTCATTTTAACTGTGATGACCAGTGATTGGCATCATCGCTTCAGCAATTAGTCACCATTCTTAGGACTGCTCATTGAGAGTGAATGATCACTTAATGACCAAGACACCCCCTTATCCACCTGTACATTGAAATTCATCTCCCTAGGATAGCAAAATACAGAAGCACTAATAACAGAAAAAATGCATTTTTATAGCAAACAGAGACTTGAAGTGGATACATAATCATCTCTGATTTTATATTAGTGTTTAGGATAGACTTACTGTAAGTGCTGATACCAGGGTTGCTAGGCAACCACTGATGATTGTTATGTCCAATATTCAATTCTTAAAGGTGTGCTTAATGGATGTAATCTTCAATTTAGTTTGAGATTAATTTAAAAATGTATAGCTTGAAATACTTTATGTTAATAAACTTTTAAATATTGCAACATGGTATTAATGCTAAATGTGTGACAGGCACTGAATTCCAGAAAGATTTCTTAAAACTGTACTAACTTGTGGTTAGAGCTAAACTATTCTGCCCACCAAAATAACTTTTGAATAAATTAACAAATTAATTAGCATTATCCTCAAAGATTTGGTGAAAACCTGCATATGTCTCGGTAAAGGATTGTAGACATAGCAAATGTAATTATAAGAACTGTAGCTGGAAGTTCAGTCTCTGGTTGTTTTTTCTTTAAGTGTATTTTCTTTTGTGTTAAATATAATCACTTTTCAATCTTTACTGTCTACAGAAGAATTATATGAAGGAGCTTTGTCTTACTGCATCGGATGCAACACTGAAATTTTAGTATTCATTTTGGAAAGATAATCCATGATAGTCAGACATAGTATTTTTTTTCTCAAAGATCATAGTACTTAAACTTCTTTATGATCTTATTTTAGTTTTCATTCATTTGCTTATTTTTTTTTGCTGAAGGATTATTTATCTGTTTATTCTTTCATAAAAGTAAATACAATTAGGCCTCTTTTTGTGGAAAATGCAGTTTATTTGTTGCTTATTTGACACTTTGGAAGTTCACTGCGTGCAATAAAATGAAGTTAGATAGGCTTTGGCCATCATGGACACTCATGCTTAGTTGCCCCAGTCCTGTCTGACTCTTTGCGACCCCATGGACTGTAGCCCATCAGGCTCCTTGTCCATTAAATTCTGCAGGCAATGATACTGGAGTGGGTTGCCTTTTCCTTCTCCGGGGGATTTTCCCAACCCAGGGATCTAACCTGTGTCTCTTGCACCTCCTGCATTGCCAGCGGATTCTTTGCCACTGAGCCACCAAGGAAACCCCATTGTGGACACTGCTGATTGCTTATTTAATGGCAAATCCTGCCTGTGTCTCCCCACCCCCTTAATTTTTTCTTCAGAGCCCTAATTTAGTTCATGTTCTTGGAGGAAGATGGACTCCTCTCCAGCCCCTCAGCGAGGTGGATCTCCATTAGTCCATAGTTGAGCCAATCACAATAATTCCAACCCCCTTGGCTGCCAGGGAGGCCTGGCATGCTGCAGTCCATGGGATTGCAAAGAGTCAGACACAACTGAGTGACTGAACTGAACTGACTGCCATTAGCTTAGGATGGACACATAATGCAATTCTGGCCAAAGAGATATGGCAAAAATGCGAGAAAGAGATGTGCTGTCATTTCTCAGTCTGTCATTTGGATATTATGTGATTGTGTACTATTTGAAGCTACTGCATTAAATTATAACTATGAGAGAGGCAAACAGGAGTAAAAACCTAAGGATGGCATATAAAATGTCACTATTGAGCCACTAAATTAATCAACCTTGAAACTTTGTACTTCTTACATCAGATTATACATTTCCTTACAGTTTAGGCAATAAACTTTCCATTTCTTGTAGCCAAGGCATCATAATTGATAATTATAATATAGCCATTATTTTATTTTTAAGTAGGATTTATACAAAGATAAATATATTAATGTATGATTTCTCATATGTCCTATTCTCAGATCATTAAAATTGTAGAAAATGCACAGTATTTTTCTTTGCCTCAGTTGGTTGGTTCTGTATGGCATCCAGTTGCACACTTGGCCTTCCTTGCACCAGTCATATGAACATCGACTGATTGTTTTGGTCATCAGTCATTTACAGGTAAGCCTGTCTGCCAGCTATCTAGGAACAGCTCTAAATATAACACAATCCCTATAATTAAAGGGTATTCAGAAAGGCAAAACTTTATTTTTTGGCATATACTAAGAATGCATCTTTGACTAGAGAGTGGAGGAGGCAGATGGATAGGGATAAGAGGGAGGAAGAGACCTAATTTGTATTTTCAGCCATAAAGCCCTACTGAGCATATATGCCGTACTCAGTCGTGTAGGACTCTTTGCAACCCCATGGACCTTGTGACCTGCCAGGCTCCTCAGTCCATAGGATTTTCCTGGTGAGAATACAGGAGTGGGTTGTCATTTCCTCCTCCAGGAGATCTTCCCAACCCAGGGATCGAACCTACATCTCCTGTTTTTCCTGCATTGCAGGCAAATTCTTTACTGTTTGAGCTGTAGGGGAAGCTCTATTGGTAATTACATATTCATAAAAATGCATCGATTCTCTCAGGGTCAAGTTTCCTTTTAAGTGTTTGCAACCAAGTGGAGCAGTGGTCACAGTGGAGCACAGCGACAGGTTCATTCCTGCAACGTGGTTGCTGATAACCAGGAATGACAGCCCCAGGTGACTGGGGAGTGGTAATCAGAGCTTCAGTTTATACTGAAACTGCACAGTTGGGGGAGCCCAAACAGACTCATTTCAGTAAGTAGCCCCAGTCAGAGGAGTGATGGATGGATAATATACTGACTCAGAGGGCAGAGGCATTCATTACTGTTCACTTTTCATTCCAGCCAAACCAATTATTTACAGTTTCCCAATACTAGGCTACCCCACACACTGTACCTTTGCACAGTCTATGACCATTACACAAATTGTCCTCCATTCCTTGTTTGTTGACTAAATGTCATTTGTTTTTCAAAGACATCTCAGCCACCAGTACTCAGATAATCGCCTCCCCTGGGCCTTTTCTGGATCCCTTCCTGTTAAAGCATTAATGATACTGTTTTGCTGCTTGTGTCTTATACAGTATAATGTTTCTCACACTTGTGGCAGTGACTGGTTTCTATGTCCTTCCCCATCACCCCTGGAGCTTCTTGGGCAGGGCCCCAGAATCTGTTCCTCTTTGTGTTTCCAGTGCCTAACCCAGTGCTTTGTGTTTCATCAAGTGCCTCTTGATGAAAGTGAAAGAGGGGAGTGAAAAATTTGGCTTAAAGCTCAACATTCAGAAAACTAAAATCATGACATCTCGTCCCACCACTTCATGGGAAATAGATGGGGAAACAGTGAAAATTTTGGGGGGGTTCCAAAATCAGTGTAGATGGTGATTGCAGCCATGAAATTAAAAAAGACGCTTACTCCTTGGAAGCAAAGTTGTGACCGACCTAGACAGCATATTAAAAAGCAGAGACATTACTTTGCCAACAAAGGCCCATCTGGTCAAGGCTATGGTTTTTCCAGTAGTCATGTATGGATGTGAGAGTTGGACTGTGAAGAAAGCTGAGTGCTGAAGAATTGATGCTTTTGAAATGTGGTGCTGGAGAAGACTCTTGAGAGTCCCTTGGACTGCAAGGAGATCCAACCAGTCCATCCTAAAGGAGATGAGTCCTGGGTGTTCACTGGAAGGACTGATGTTGAAGCTGAAACTCCAATACTTTGGCCACCTCATGCGAAGAGTTGACTCATTGGAAAAGATCCTGATGCTGAGAGGGATTGGGGGCAGGAGGAGAAAGGGGATGACAGAGGATGAGATGGCTTGATGGCATCACCGACTCGATGGACATGAGTTTGGGTAAACTCCGGGAGTTGGTGATGGACAGGGAGGCCAGGCGTGCTGCGATTCATGGGGTCACAAAGAGTTGGAGACGACTGAGTGACTGAATTGAACTGAACTGAACCCAGTGCTAGGCACAGAGTGGGCAGCCTTTACACACTACCATCCTGGTGTTAAGTGGGAAAGCTTAGTGCAATGATGTAGCAAAGAATGAAAGAAATTAAGCTTTATTGTTATACAAGTACATGCACTCCCCTTTCATCCAGCACTGGACTGCATTTACGAGTTTAGCCTTCATACCAACAAATATGATGAACTCACTCACTTCAGTGCATATTATTGAATTTATAATTATCTGTACCTTTTATTTTTCTCTGTTACTATGTGTTACCTGGGACTTTCAGGCATTGATTGTGTGTTGTAATGGAGTAAACAGGAAAAATGAGACTCCGAGTTATTGTTACTCTTAATATGTGAAGGGAGAAGTGAAGTTAAATTTGAGAGGTTTTGATTGCCTGTGGGGTTTCATTTTTCTTTCCCTCTGGCCCTACTAATTGAGCTAATAGATGGGTGAGGTCTGGACCAACATCAGTAGGTATGATTGGTTGGGCCCCAAGGAACTTCTTTTTATTTTGTTATTAGGAGCTCATGGAATAGATGAGTCACCTCAACTGCTACCTTCACTCCTGTTATTCATGGGATGACCCCAGTGGAGTCTGTCTTAGCAGTCTATTTGGATCTTTAATAAAAAGAGCAGTTATAGACTGAAAGAACTATGAAATGAATAAGAGAATATTGGCACCCCACTATTTAATTGCCTTTTAAATCTATGGTAAATATTTCAGTGATTTTAAACTCTGAAAGAATAGCAGACTCATTGATTTCTATAATATATTTATTTAGGGATTTCTATTATCAACTGAATTTGATTGATGATTTCATGACAAATAGCTGTGTGCTCAGCATATACCAGCCCTTTGTAAGCTCACTCAGCCATAAACAATGTGTGATATAATTCTTGGGTCCTTTTGCTGAGTCTGTACTTTGCTATTTGGGGAACAACTGATTGAGATTCCTTAAGTGAATGAGGTAAAGCGAAACTCCCACTTAATTCCCTTGGCTAAGGAAAAAAAGGTATCTGTATATGAACACCAATGATCCTCAAGTCTTATTTTGAGATCCTGTGGCATTTTACTTCAAAATATCAAACTCCCTCTTGTCATCCAGAACACAGCAGAGTTACTCAGACAAAGAAACAGTGTTTTCCTCTGCATGCTGTGGTGCTTGACTGTGTCTCTAAGTCTGTTTTGCTCAGTCATAAGGGATGGTAGGTAGTAATGATATGTCTTCATCAAAAATTCAAGTTGGAGGCCTTTAAATTTTTAAGTTTGTTTTTCTTATAAAGGCCTTTGATTCACAGCTTCCTAATGGATGGAAATCAAGTACATTTTCTATTTTAGAGAAAGCAGGAAGTCATTCTATAAAACTACAGTCTTGAAAACTTGTTTGCCAGTGAGATGTTTTTAAATATTCCTTCCAGATCGTATAACTGGAAATTCATGATACCTATTTTAAAATACTTTTAATCTCTACTCAATATTTTGTAATAACCATTATGGGAAAAGAACTTGAAAAAAAATAGATTTATGTATATGGATAACTGAATCACTTTGCTATACACCTGAAACAAACACAACATTGTAAATCAGCATAATCCAATATGAAATAGAAATTAAAAAATACTCTGAATGCTTTTCCTGATTTTAAATCAATCTGTATTTTTTAATTTTGGAAATAAAAATATATAAAGAAGGAAATTAAAATTATCAATAGAACTAGTAGCCAGAAATAATGATGATTAATATTTTGCTAATTAGCTGTTGTACTGAATAATTTTCTTCTTGAATAGAATGAAGGCAAAGGTTATTAGGCAAGGGTTAATATTGGTTATAATGATGATGAGGCTTTCTTGTTTTTGCTAATTATCTGACATTCATCGAATAGCCTAGAGGTTGAGGCTGAAAAGTTGAATCAGGGACATTGTGGCAAGTTGGACAAGTGTGTGGCTGCACTGGGTACCAGACATCCTTTGTCTCTTGAGAAGTAGCAGATGAAACTATCCTCACCATCAGTTGCAAGAAAGGAACAGGAAGTTTCATTTTAACCTCTTTTGGCTTTATAATTTGTAAATTCACAAATACAGCTTTTACCTATCAGTAAGCAGAACTGAAAGAGATTATGAAATTATGCTATCTTTTTACATATGTAGAGTGAAAATATTTCCACTTGGATTGTGATTATTAGTTGATTTTCTTCAGTACAGATTATAAGATTGGAAAGTAGTACAGTATTTTACAGAAAACCAAAAAAACAAATATCTTAATGGACAGCATTCCTATTGTCATTGTATGTCTAACTTTTTTTACACTAATTTTATACTAACTTCCCTGAATGTAAAATAATCACTCTTGGTTATTGGATGACACAGTAAACCATTTCACAGTTTCTTAGGATTTAAAAGACATGTTATGTGTAACATATTGAAATAATAATCTCTTATAAGAATATCATTTGCCTTTTAGGATAAGTAAAGAATTTAGTTAGCTAATGTTTATAGAATTACTATAGCATTTAAGGGAAAACTAAAGAAAATGATTTAGTTATACTAATTTGCTAGTCATTGCTGAATTAGATTCTGTATGAAAATAACAAATCATAATATAAATATGTGGGATTTTTAATGGACCCATTTTTGTCATATGAGCTATAGTATACTAAATCTTCATAATTAGTAAAGTTATAATTTATAATACTGAGTTATATAACTGATATGTTTATCATTATAGTTAACTTTTAATTATAATGAGGACAAAAGTTACACCAGTAAATCAAAAATGAAGTTAACCAGTAAAACTTGTATAATTGTCCATGTAGTCTACTACCATTCCAACTCTGAGAGAAGCACCAAAAGACATTGTAGTAATTTTCTTTGACCCTTCTTAGTTTCTCCCTTTTTTTTGAAAACAAACAAACAAGCAAAAAAAAAAAGAGAGAGAGATTTGTTTTGTTTTCTAAATATCTATTAGCAATGCTAAGTAAATTGGACATCAGTTCAGTCGCTCAGTCATGTCAGACTCTTTGCGACCCCATGGACTGCAGCACACCATGCTTCCCTGTCCATCACCAACCCCCAGAGCTTGCTCAAACTCTTGTCCATCGAGTCAGTGATGATATACAACCATCACATTCTCTGTTGTCCCCTTCTCCTTCTGTCTTCAATCTTTGCCAGCATCAGGGTCTTTTCCAGTGAGTCAGTTCTTCACATCAGGTGGCCAAAGTATTGGAGCTTCAGCTTCAACATCAGTCCTTCCAATGAATATTCAGGATTGATTTCCTTTAGGATTGACTGGTTTGATCTCTTTGCAGTCCAAGGAACTCTCAAGAGTCTTCTCCAACACCACAGTTCAAAATCATCAGTTCTTTGGCGCTCAGCTTTCTTTATAGTCCAGCTCTCACATCCATACATGACTACTGGAAAAACCATAGCTTTGACTATATGGACATTTGTTGGCAAAGTAATGTCTCCGTTTTTTAATATGTTGTCTAGGTTTGTCATAGCTTTCCTTCCAAGGAGCAAGCATCTTAATTTCATGACTGCAGACACCATCTGCAGTGATTTTGGAGCCCAAGAAAATAAAGTCTGTCACTGTTTCCATTTTTCCCTTATCTATTAGCCATGAAGTGGTAGAACCGGATGCCATGATCTTAGTTTGCTGAATGTTCAGTTTTCACTCTTCTCTTTCCCTCTCATCAAGAGGTTCTTTAGTTCCTCTTCACTTTCTGTCATAAGGATGGTGTCATGTGCATATCTGAGGTTATTGGTATTTCCCCTGGCAATGTTGATGCCAGCTTCTTTTAGCCAGGCATTTCACATGATGTACTCTGCATATAAGTTAAATAAGCAGGGTGACAATATACAGCCTTGATATACTCCTTTCCCAATTTGGAACCAGTCTTTTGTTCTGTGTTTGGTTCTAACTCTTGCTTCTTGATATGCTACAGATTTCTCAGGAGAACGTAAAATTGGACATAAAATTATATAAAGTTTCCTTGGATCCCTTTACATTGTTAGTTTCGATCCTTTCTTGGGAATAACATCTTTTTTAAGATTGGTCTCAGTGTATGGGCTTTTCTGGTGGCTCAGACAGTAAAGGATCTGCCTGCAAGGCAGGAGACCTTGATTCAATCCCTCATTGGTAAGATCTTCTGGAGAATGAAATGGTAACTCACTCCAGAGTTACCAATTGCATGGACAGAGGAGCCTGGTAGGCTATAGCTCATGGGGTCACAAAGAGTATCTTACTCATTTTATTTGTTGAAGAGATAAACCATTAGCATTTCAAGGAGTAGCTATTAATTCTATGTTTTGATAAAGTCATGATTAGTCTATTTATATTATTTTTATCTAGTAAACAGGATCATACAACATCACTCAAACTCTGTGATTCTAAGCCAACAAGTTTTAACTGTTTGAATCTAATATGATACAATCTGCTCAGCTCTCTTACTGATTCTAGATGCTGTTGTCCAGAGTCATTTAGTTTAGGCGCACTGTCACTGAGATATGGTGACCAGGCAAAGCAGACACTCTGCTGCCTTAGACATATCTAGTCGTGAAAATGTTTTATATCCAAAACACTTTCCAAGATTCTTTAGTGTTCTTTTTCTCTTTAGCCATAGAAGCAAAATAAGCTATTTTAGGAGGAATGGTTCATAGTTCTTCCTGAATATTTTTCTAGAATTGAGTGATTGGTAAGATCTCATATCTTATACATATAATCCTATATTACTATTTTCTAAAATTAATCTTTTAATATTGGTACACATTAAGAACCATATATACATCTATCATTTTTTTCTACTTAGGCAGACTTGGAAGGTATTTTTTTAGCATTTTTTCCTCCCTATAAGTTTGGATGGCTCACTACTAAGATGAGTTTAATACTACTTACAAACTTGATTTTTCCTTTTTGCCTTTTTTTCTTTAATGAGTCTATGTAAAACTAGTTCATCAGAATACCAGAGTTAGCATTTCATTATTCAAAAGAATTACCATTTATCTTTACTACTGAGCCACCTGGGAAGAAAATAAAATTTTATTCATAAACACTTAGTCTGACTTCTAACAGCTAAGCACTTGAAAAGAAAACAAAATTTTGAAAATTTCTTAGTGTCCAGCTCAAGTATCCTGGATCATCTAAACAATGCCCCTTGTGGGTTATTAGAGAAGACTTTTCCTCTGATAAACCATAACTCCCCCAGGTATTGCATTTTCAGTGTTTATGTAGATGCCTTCACCTTATCAAATTTAGAAACCATACTGAGAGACTTTTTTTTCAGGATCTCCTCTGGAGGCCTTCTTGTGAACATGAGTCCTGCTGGCAACCTGCCATGCATCCCCCCACAGTGGGATTAATAAGAACAGGTTATACGTTTTGGCCAACAGGTACATATTTCACCCTTGATTACTTTGGAAGTCTTGGGTGAATGTCATCTGGTCCTGGTGATTTATTTACATTTAGTTTGTCACTTAAGTATAGGAACGTCCTGTATTTTCCACTGTTTGTTTTAATATTTCTGACTTGTCTGCTTTAAAGGAAGATGGGAATGAGACTCTAAGGCCTTCTCCGGTTGAAAATGAGGCAAATAATTCAGTGATTCTCCCTGCCATCCCTTTGTCATCTTTGAGTGACCTTGGCCTTTTCCAGCTGGCTTCCTGACTTTGTCATACTTAAAGGGGTTTGCATTTTTCTTTGAAATCCCTAGTGAGGTGCTCTGCTGATTTTTTCATGGGCCATTTGTTTTTAGTTTGACTCTGACCTGCTTCACATTCTTTTTCTTCAAGAGTAGCAGGTTCTACATTTAAAAATATTTGTATAGCCTTTTTATGTTACCAGCTTAGCATGACTGGCTTTTGTTTAAGTGCTGTCTGTTTTGATCGGTGCTCACATTTTTCTTCTTTTCCCAACAAAGTGTTTCAACTCACCTTATTTATAAGCAAGTATCCCAACACCTAGGGATACTTGTTTATTTTTGGCTAACATTTCCTATCCAAAACATACCTTTTCTCTTTCCTTCCTTTGCAAGAATTGTGAAACCACAAGATGAAATCTGAAGTGTTCTTTATCCTGACTGAACTTGTGGCTCATAGTGTGATTTCTGTTAAAGAATGTTTCTACTGTTGGTGGGAATGTAAGTTGGTTCAGCCACTATGGGGAACATTATGGAGGTTCCTTGAAAAACTAAAAAGAGAACTACCATATGACCCAGCAATTCCACTCCTGGGCATATACCTGGAGCAAACCATAATTCCAAAAGATAAATGAACTCCAATGTTCATTGCAGCACTATTTACAATAGCCAGGATATGAAAGCAGCCAACGTGGCACATGCATACAATGGGCTATTACTCAGTCATAAAAGGAAGGAAATTGCGCCATTTGCAGAGTCAGACTGTCATACAGAGTAAAGTAAGTCAGAAAGAGAAAAGTATCATTTAATATCATTTATATGTGGAATCTAGAAAAAAATGTCACATATGAACTTTTGCAAAGCAGAAATAGAGACACAGATGTAGAGAACAAATGTATGGATACCAAGAGGGAAGGAGGATTGGGATGAATTGGGAGATTGGGATTGGCACAAATGCACTGCTATGTATAAAATAGATGACTAATGATTATCTACTGTATATCACAGAGAACTTTTCTCAGTGCTCTGTGGTGACCTAAATGGAAAGGAAATAAAAAAGGAGGAGATATATGTATATGTATAGCTGTTTGACTTTGCTATACAGCAGAAACTACCACAGCATTATAAACCAACTATATTCCAATAAAAATTTTTTTTATTTTAAAAAAGAGTGATTCTCTCACAAGATACTTCTAACTTTGTTTTACAATCAACTCCTGAGAATCACATAAACTGTGTCTGGCTCTGGAAGGTACTATCCAACTTTCTTCTGCACCCACAGGCCTGCTTCGTCGCATCTCTTTTACGCTGCTATTAAGACTGGCTTTTCCATTTTTTCATTTAACTTACTGGACAGTGGAGAAAGATAATTGGGAATTTATTTAGAATTTAGATGGAGCAATTTGAGATTTATCATTTATGTTTATTATTTAACAGCATGGATAATATCTTACAGAAAGTTAGAATTTGATCTTACATATTATTTAGATGAGATAGAACATCAGTGTCCAGTAGAAATGTGTGTTACATGTGAAGCTTAAAAGTTTTTGGAAACAATATTTAAAAAGGGAAAAATCAACAGGTGAAATTTATATTAACCCTATTTTTATCTAGCCCAAATAGCCAAGATATAATTATTTCAACATGTTTTCAGTATTCACATTATTAATGATATATTTTATATATTTTATACTGAATTTCTAAGATCCAGTGTGTTCTTCATATTAATACCTATAGCACATTTCACTCTGAGCTGGTTGTCTTTCCAGAACTCAATAGACATGTGTGACAGTGGCCGCCATATTGAATCCTCCTTAGAAAACTCATTTAATGCTCTACAAACCATTCAAAATTTATACATGTATATATTTAGTGTTTTTTCTTTTACTGATACCTGTGGCAGCATATCATTATAACTTTGAAGGAGCTGTTTTACCTGATAAGAAGAAAGTTGATGAATATATTTAACTGTATTACTGTAATGTACTTGGTATAAATCTAATTAAAATAAGATTATCTTACAACTTATGAAATAAAGATCTGGCATAATAGACTTAGAATGTGATGAAAATGTTTTCATTAAGTGCTAAGATACCCTGCAAGGCATGGCATTTTATCTCAAGTCTCTAATAACATTAATATACTCTTTTAATCTCTGAAGCATTTAAGACTTAATAGGAACTCCTTTAAGAATGACAGAATTGTAAGACTTGCAAGGTTACTTTAACTTGAAAGTACTCACAGTCTTCCATGAATTTAAGTAAGTGTGAAATTTTTCATTGATGGGAAGTCCAAGTAGAGTTTTGTTTATTCAGGGAAAAGACTCAAAAGCCACACATGAGCAGAAGGGTGCAGAAGGAGGAAAGTAGGGGTTAATGGTATTTCCAGTAATTGTCCTTGGCCTCAGGTCTGGCAGTGTGACTTGGCTGCCATTCTTGTAGGGGCTGATGGCTGTGTGTGCACCACTTGGGAACTCAGTACAAGTGATTTGGTAATGTTATTATCACTTTGCAAAACAATTTGTGGGAAAACTGCCATTGCAAATTCTTTCCCTTCTTTCACATTGTTTATTGAACATATGTCTATTTATTTGTTGTTTTCCTTTAGTAGATGAGCTACGTATAGACAGTGAATATTATTTTGTTTTCTGCGTTGCTGCACGTCTCATTTTGCATTTAAATTACAGAAAGCAATATGGGGATGTTCCATGAGTGTTTTTTGCAGTGTCCTACACTTGATGTAGGCTACAGAAATAATCTGATGAGGATGAGGGGAACTGGACTCTGTTCCTTCCTTCCTTTATGAGTAGTTAATATCCACTTTGGACAATTCTGTTTACTTTCTCTTGTCTTATTTTTACAGCTATTCTCATAGAACAGCTTACAGTTCATTAGGGGAGAGTTGCTACATTAATCCAAGAGACTAGTATAGTAATGCTTTCCTACTCTGGTAAGAAAATAATATATTCTGGAAGTGTATCTTTCTAGACATCATGATACCATTGGCCTATACTGTTTTGGTCTTGTTTTACTGACCAGAACTCTTTTGTTCTATAAGAAACAGTTACTGAACAGTCTACATCCTTGTGAGAACCTTCACTCTGCTAGATTCAATATGTTTCACAGGAACTAGATGAGAGTCCTGTGATAAATACACTGACTTCTAATTGTATTAAATGATACGGGAGAGGTGGAGTAGGAGAATAGAATGAAGCTTAGTGTGTGAGCCACTTACTTGTTGGTTCTCTGAACACACAGATGGGAATACCAGACCACCTTACCTGCCTCCTGAGAAACCTGTATGCAGGTCAAGAAGCAACATTTAGAACCAGACATGGAATAATGGACTGGTTCCAAATTGGGAAAAGAGTGCACCAAGGCTGTATATTTTCATCCTGCTTATTTAACTTCGATGCAGAGTACATCATGTGAAATGCTGGGCTGGATGAAACACAAGCTGGCATCAAGATTGCCAGGAGAAATATCAATAACCTTAGATATTTAGATGCCACCACCCTTATGGCAGAAAGCACAGAGGAACTAAAGAGCCTCTTGATTCATGTCAATGTATGGCAAAACCAATACAGTATTGTAAAGTAAAATAAAGTAAAAATAAAAATTAAAAAAAAATTAAATACAAAAAAAAAAAAAGAAAGTAAAAGAGGAGAGTGAAAAAACTGGCTTAAAACTCAACATTTAAAAAACGAAGTTCATGGCTTCTGGTCCCATCACTTCATGGCAAGTAGATGGGGAAACAGTGGAAACAGTGACAGGCTGCAGATGGTGACTGCAACCATGAAATTAAAAGATGCTTGCTCCTTGGAAGATAAGCTATGACAAACCTAGACAGCATATTAAAAAACAGAGACATTACTTTGCCAACAAAGGTCCATATAGTCAAAGCTATGGTTTTCCCAGTAGTCATGTATGGATGTGAGAGTTGGACTATAAAGAAAGCTGAGCGCCAAAGAACTGATGATTTTGGACTGTGGTGATGGAGAAGACTCTTGAGAGTCCCTTGGAATGCAAAAGATCAAACCAGTCAATCCTAAAAGAAATCAATCCTGAATATTCATTGGAAGAACTGATGTTGAAGTTGAAGCTTCAATACTTTGGCCACCTGATGCAAAGAGCCAACTCATTGGATAAGACTCTGATTCTGGGAAAGACTGAAGACAGGAGGAGAAGGGGATGACAGAGGATGAAATGGTTGGAAAGCATCACCGACTCTGGACTTGAGTTTGAACAAGCTACGGGAGATGGTGAAGGACAGGCAAGCATGGTGTGCTGCAGTCCATGGGTCGCTAACAGTCAGACACGACTGAGCGACTGAACAACAACAGTGAACATAGAGCCAGCCACCCTTTTAGAGACTCAGGTAGTACACCTTGGTAGAGTTGCATGACTGCATTTTTCACCAGTACTCTGGAGGAAGTCAGTCATCCAAAGACCTCACTTTGGGAAACATTGCCCTGTTCAGCAGAAAGAGAAAGACCCCTAGGCACTCTTTTCCTGATTCCTTGGGTCTAGCACCTGACGAATGTGGAGGGTTTCATTTTTTGTCTTGCTGCCTTTCAATGCCTCCAGTAACTGATCTTGACTTTCTGACTATAGAGCTACTTGTTCATTTTTTTGTTTCTAGTGGAACAAGAATTCACACTTCTTCCAAAGGCCTGTTTACTCAGTATGGAGCTCTTGGCCTCTGACCCTGCTCCTGACCACATCTGTCTTATCTTTCACCCCCTGACCTGAATCCCTGAGTTTCCCTTTACGCTTGGCCATCAACCCTGGTCAGTTGAACCTGCGTTGTCATTTAACTTAACCAGCTCTGCTCTAGTATTCTTTGCCAGTCCATCATCCTTGATACCCGAACAGCTATTGAAAGCCAGTCACCCTCAGGGTGAGTTTGGGCAAAACAGATAGGTCAGTTGTGCTAACTGCAGGCTTTTTAAGAAGTACCTGGCATTGAAGCTGTGGAAGAACAAAAGGAGGAAGCAAAGCATGGAGATCCCAGTGTCTCACTCCTCTGCTGAGAACATAAAGGGGGTTAAATTGCACCTGACACACAGCAAAAGCAACAGGGCTACAGGTCTTAAGGGAAGTTTTTTGATAACATCTTCCTAAATGCAACCAAGTCTATGGAGTTGGTATCAGTAAAAGGATATTATTATGGGCTCATTTTCTAAGCATTCTAAACAGAAACTTTTCTTAAAACAAAAATGGTCCTTTTTTCTTGTTTGACTAGCATTTAGAACACTTTTCCTCAGCTATCGCTGAGCTGCACAAGACTTATTGTCAAGATACTCAGAAACCCAGGGTGAGGGGCACTCATGCTCATTTTGACCTTTTCTCCTTCCTCAGGTTTTCTTTGCTTGTTTGACCTTGTGTCTGGCTTGATCTTTTCACTCAGTGCAAGCCTCCATGTCAGAAGTAATTCCTTTTGGACTACCGTATGGCTAGGTAATGTGCTTGGGTTCACAAGAATTAGATGGGGTTTTCTCGTCATTGTTGTTTTGGTGTTTATTCAGCCAAGAACTGACTGGCTTAAATTCTGGGTTTACTTCAGTTTTTACAATTATTTCAAGGCATATATCCTTTATCAGAAGGATGCTGGGGGTGCTTATTAAATATTTAAATTCCCAGGTCCATCCTGGATGACCTGAATCTGAGTTTATGGGTCCAGAGCTCAGCACCTTTATCAAAACAACTTCTTTAGATGATTCTCATGCACACAAAAATTGAGATTCATTACCCCAATTACCAGATTGCCTCATTTTTATTTTTATAATTTTAATACCTATGAGATATTTTAAAAAATATGAAGCAAAGGACAATACCATTTAGTGAGCATTCTTTTAGCACAAGTTCACAAGCATATTGTACACATTTAAGCAGATGTACAGTGTTCTCATCTGTGTACCTAATAACTCCTTTTAAACAAAGGCTCTCAGTGCCTGCAGAGATATCTTAAGACTTTCTCATTACTAGAGCTGCTCTTGCCCTTATTTGGCAAGAACATTATTAGAGTCTTACAGCTCCTTTCTTATCAGGCAATCACTCACTAGGTGAACAAACATTACTGATAGTGAAAGGATGGGAATCTAAAAAGAAAATTATATTTCTCTATTTGTAATGTCAGAAAGCATCTCCAGGTAGCCTTTCTTCTTATGATACCCTGGCCAAAGTGTGGTGACAGTGAGTGTTACTGAATAAAAATGAGACAACAGTATAACACATTTAAAAGCTTAACTCAACTTTTAAGCCTATAAGCAATGATAATAAAAGGCCAATTGGGTACTGTTATGAATTGTGTGCACATGCAGCTTTATGGGGCTTCAAAGCAGCCTGTGCCTATCAGCTGTGGATTACAGACCATTTTGATGAATTAGCTGAACTTTAAATGGTAGTTTTAGACCCTGTTGAGATAAACCCTGAGTCCTTGGTAGGAAGTTATGACCCCAGAGGGTAAGGCAAGTCAGAGAAGAAAGACTGAGGATAGAGAGCCCTTCAGAAAGATGTAGTGGTCTGTTGGACACTAGCCTTGATCTTTTCTTCTATGTGTTTTGTATCAGGTAACACTCTCAACTCCCAGGTTATTAGTCAAGGAGAGGATAGCTGATCCACACCAGATCAATTAGATAATCTTGCAAGAGTATGAAATCTTGGATTGGGAGCCCTAAGAAGGGAAGCTGGTCGCTCAAAGTTGGGTTTAGGGTGGAGCTGGAGAAAGTAGTTCAACAAACTCTTGCTGCTGACTACTCTGGCTCCTGACTTTCATAGGCTTTTTTGGGGAAAATTTGTGTTTTGGTAAGTGTATCAAATTCACAGTATTTGACCTTACACAACTGCAGAATCTGGTTAAGCAGTCTCCATAAGGCTGTGAACTGAGCACAGACTTCTGGCCCAGGATTCAGAGAAGGTGAAGAGGAAGCTGCAGGGGAAGATGGAGCTGTGGCAGATGTGGCCACTCCCTCCTGCCAATGGGCACTGGGTGGACTAGCAGATCTGCAGTGGTGTGTGTGCTGCACAATCACTGCTTCGTTTCCACAGTGCAGTTTGCCTACAAGATTCCCAGAAGCCAGAACCAATTCAGATAACTTAGCTTTGACATTCTCTTCCTTTGGAACCACTCTTGCATTCAAATTCTAATTTATTATTGCATAACACATTATAATAATACATAATACAATACAAAATGTGGTAGCTGAAAATAACAAACATTTCATTTACTCAGGTTTCTGTGGGTCAAGATCTGGGAGCCACTTAGCTGAGAGATTCTGGTTCAGAGTCTCTCACAAACCTACACTCAAGTATTGGATGGAGTTGCAGTTGTCTGAAGGATCAGCTGGGGATGATCAACTTCTGAGTCAGTCTTGTGGCTATTGGAAGGCCTCTCTTCCTGGTTATGTAGGCCTTTTCTCAGAGTAACTGGCTGTTCTCAGAGACAGTGATCCACGAAAGGATAAGAGAAAATATCTAAGATAGACACCATAAAAAAAAAAAACCAAAAAACCACAATCTTCTGCCATCCCATCACTTCTGCCATAATCTATTTTTGTTGTCCAGTCACTTAGTCATGTCCAACTCTTTGTGACCTGATCCCATGGACTGCAGCACTCCAGGCTTTCCTGTCCTTCATTATTTCCTGGAGTTTGCTCAAATTCATGTCCATTGAGTTGATGATACCATCCAATCATCTCATCCTCTGTTGCCCTGTCCTCCTGCCCTCAGTCTTTCCCAGCATCAGGGTCTTTTCCAACAAGTCGGCTCTTCTCATAAGTTCAGTTCAATCGCTCAGTCGTGTCCGACTCTTTGCAACCCCATGGACTGCAGCACGACAGGCTTCCCTGTCCATCACCAACTCCCAGAGTTTGCTCAGTCTCATGTCCATTGAGTCAGTGATGCCATCCAACCATCTCATCCTCTGTCATCCCCTTTTCTTCCCACCTTCAATCTTTTCTAGCAGCAGGGTCTTTTCAAATGAGTCAACTCTTTGCATGAGGTGGCCAAAGTACTGGAGTTTCAGCTTCATCATCAGTCCTTCCAATGAATATTCAGGGTTGATTTCCTTCAGGATTGACTAGCTTGATCTCCTCGCAGTCCAAGGGACTCTCAAGGGTATTCTCCAGCACCACAGAGAAAGCATCAATTCTTCAGTGCTCAGCCTTCTTAATGGGCCGACTGTCACATCCATACATGACTACTGGAAAAACCATAGCTATAACTATATGGACCTTTGTTGGCAGGATGATGTCTCTGCTAATCTATTTGATGTTAATAAATCTAGTTGACACTCAAGGGGAAGGGGTTATACAAGGACATAAATACCAAGAGGTGGAGATCATGGGTGCTATTTGAGGCTTCCCACAGCAACTTAAATTTATTATTTTTTTTTGTTATGCTAACCTGAATTATTTTCTGTTAGGTAAAACCAAGTAAATAGTCCATAATGCCATAGGGTTGTAAGAGTTTTCAATAGTCTAAGCAAGAATGTGTGGCTTTGCAATGATAAGGGCAAGACAGAATAGCAAAAATAAATAATATTTTATCAGTAAGAAAATATGAAGTTGGAGTTGATCATATTGCCAATATTGGGTACTGGTTTAGAGACAGAAGGCTGGGTTTGCCTTTTTTTGTGCTCACCAGATACATGACCTGGAGAAAGTTCTAAAGCAGTTTAAGTCCTAGTTTCTCCACCTACAAAAGGATACCTACATCAAAGGGTTGTTAAGAGGACTCTGGTATGTGCATCAGAGAGTCCCAGCAGGGAATGGGTGGCCCACCCAACCCAAGTAACTGAGAAGAATTTAACAAAGAGAATGTTCACAAACGGATAGGCAGGGCTAAGGAAAGGAACATGGAATAACGAAACAATTGTCACCCCCAATAGGCCTGAAGGGACAAGAGGAGGAATCTGTAGCTACAGGAGATGGTTGCTGGTTAGAGTTTTCCATGGGGGAACACAGCCAATCTGCTGTGATGAGACAGGGAGATATAATATCCTGATCTTATTGTTCTCCCTCCCACTGAGCTGCTGCTAGAGACTTGTGCATGTAACCTTAACCTCTCTAGAAGTCAAAAGGCAAGGGAGCCTAAAGATGCAGTCGGAATGGTCCGCCCCCTAGGGCACTGAGAAAGACACAGAAGAGGGTGAGGACACCAACAGAGTGGCTCTGAAGAGCAAATAGAAACTATTCAGCAATAAGTGCTTAACACCAATTATGTCAAAGACTAAGTGCCCAATTAATGGAGGAAGCACAAGCTGGAATCAAGATTGCCGGGAGAAATATCAATAACCTCAGATATGTAGATGATACCACCCTTATGGCAGAAAGTGAAGAGGAGCTAAAAAGCCTCTTGATGAAAGTGAAAGAGGAAAGTGAAAAAGTTGGCTTAAAGATCAACATTTAGAAAACAAAGATCATGGCATCTGGTCCCATCACTTCATGGGAAATAGATGGGGAAACAGTGGAAACAGTGTCAGACTTTATTTTTGGGGACTCCAAAATCACTGCAGAGGGTGACTGCAGCCATGAAATTAAAAGATGCTTACTCCTTGGAAGGAAAGTTATGACCAGCCTAGATAGCATATTCAAAAGCAGAGACATTACTTTGCCAACAAAGGTCTGTCTAATCAAGGCTATGGTTTTTCCAGTGGTCATGTATGGATGTCAGAGTTGGACTGTGAAGAAAGCTGAGCACCAAAAAATTGATGCTTTTGAGCTGTGGTGTTGGAGAAGACTCTTGAGAGTCCCTTGCACTGCAAGGAGATCCAACCAGTCCATTCTAAAGGAGATCAGTCCTGGGTGTTCATTGGAAGGACTGATGCTAAAGCTGAAACTCCAATACTTTGGCCACCTCATGTGAAGAGTTGACTCATTGGAAAAGATCCTGATGCTGGGAGGTATTGGGAGCAGGAGGAGAAGGGGACGACAGAGGATGACATGCCTGGATGGCATCACTGACTTGATGGACGTGAGTCTGAGTGAACTCTGGGAGTTGGTGATGGACAGGGAGGTCTGGCGTGTTGCAATTCATGGGGTCACAAAGAGCTGGACATGACTGAGCGACTGAACTGAACAGATTATTATCATTATTATTGCCTGCTAATAGGGTACATAAATGGAGACAAGCTGAGTAGAAAGTGTATGTGGGGAGGGTAGAGAGGTCTCAAGGAAACCTCCTTTTTCTACCTATGAAGATGAGGTCTGGCTTTCCCAGCATCAGGAATTCAAGCAGAGCAGAGCTTAATGAATTGTTTGGCTTCTTTACTTAGGTCAAGCTAGAAGAAAACTCTCCTTCATTTTAATTCTCCATCCACTGGCTCATTAAGAGGAGTTCTCCTCTTCAGTTTCTCATTATTTTGGAATGACAGAAGCTTCCTACATGACATCTTCTAGCGACTTCTGAGCTAATCCCCACCTTTGAGGGTCAGCCTTGCTAGGCATCTTGCCCCAGTGAAGCTCTGCTCTCCAGATTTCCTCCCACCCAGCTGCCTGCCTCGCTGAGTTCAAATAGCTGTGAAAGGGGCCACGCCCACGTAATTCAGCGTGGAGTATTCTGGGGTTTTCTAAGCAGCAGGTTGGCAACCAGCAACAGATGGAGAAGCTGTGTAATACTGAGCAGGCTGCAAGGAGAGGTAGGCAATGAGGCAAGGAGCCAAGTGGGCAGTATGGGAGATGGAGGGCCAACAAGCAAAGAGAGCTCTTATTGCCAAAAATGGAGCGATTCCTGTGAAGTTGCAGACTTCACAGTTCATTCTCCTGCTCCTACTCTCCCCCTCAGCGCATCTCCAAAATTCAGCAGACCTCACATCCTTTTTTTTTCTTGGGTAGTAATGTGCCATCTCTGGCCCTGAATCTGATTTTCCCTCTAAGGCTGAACTTCAACAACTCTATTGTGCCTTTAAGGAAGAAATCAACATGGTGTGAATGGTAGTTCAAACATATTTGTTTCTGTGTCATCTGCTCTGACTGTAAATATCAATCCAGTAACTTCACTGTTGTAAGTGATAAGTTGAAACATCATCAGTTGTTTTTTAGTTAAATGACAGTAACAAAATGAAAATCACCATTAAAAAGGCTATATTTGCATATTTTGATGCTGTCAAAGAACATGGCACTAATGTAGCATAAGGAGTATTCTTAAACAGAAACATCACAGTTTTCAAAATCTAAGGAGGATCAAAAAATAAATGCTAAAATTTCATTTATAAAAAGAAACAGGGAACAGTTATTCCACTAGCAGAATAATTAAAGCACTTTCTAGTGACATTTTTATTAGTGTATTAATTCAAAATTGTAATTTTGAGAAGGAGTGAGTCTATCTACATAAACACCAAATGCATTCTAAATGCTTGGTATTATCATAATGACTAGAAATTAAATTAATAATGCTAGGATAGTTAAAAATCTGATGTAACCTCCTTGAATCTTTTCTATCTACATGAATTATTTCTCATTCTTGTTGAACTTTCACCATGAACTTCATTTAGTGTTTTAATTTTTCAAAGATCTTAATGATTCTTCAATTTTGGGAATGTTTCACTTTTGAAAGTTACCTTCAAGAGGCATTTATAATTATTTTGAACCCATCAAGCATTTTAACAGCTGTAGGGCCTGAATGTACAGCACAGATACTGTACACGTGTATAATCATGATGTTTTTGGTAACTGACTTGCTATATTGCTGTATTTTCCTGTATTTTACAACCAAGTTGGCTGAGCTAACTAGATACTATTTCAATACTGAATGAAGAGAGAGAGAAGACTGTCTTTTCAGCGAAGTTTTAATATCTGAGCAGTGTTTCATAAAATTAAGACATCCATAAGTCAGGGGAAAATGTTTCTAATCTCATACCAAAGAAGACTTTAAAAACACTACAAGAGGTTGTGGTAAAGAGATTCCTTAGGGAGAGTTCTTCATTTCTTTTCTTTTCTTTCAAGTATTCATCAGATGGCCAATAAATCTAATCCTGCTGATTGTAGTGCCTTTAATAAGACATAGGGCAGCAGGCAGTCTTGCTTTCAACAGGTATGTGCTATTGAGGGCTTTATAGACTCAAATTTAGAATTTGGTTTTCTGATGTATGAGTATCCAGAGTAATTCACAGAGTGGATATTTTCCCCAGGAAGTGTAAACATGATCCAGAAACTTAAACAGTAGGCCTTGTCCCACCATTTGGTAAGCTTTGGTTTTTATTGAACAAATCCTCAGGTCTCTTTGTTTCCTAGACTATATCACACCTTAAAAAATGATTAGGATATGCAACTGATTCTGAAACACTGCAGAAAACAAGGCAGATTGTGCTTTGCTCAGGATTTGCTTTCCCTGCCAAAACATCCTGCTACAAAAATGCCACTGTGGTGTAATCTTTGGCCACAATAGCTGGGCCATCACTACACCCAGACATGATTTTATAAAGGTTGTGCAAGACACCCACCTTCTCAAAGCTGGTATCTGTGCTCTCAGACTTGGGTTCTCATCACTCTTTCCCCCAGATCTCCCCAAACCCAAGTCTTGAGAATGGAAAAGAACATGGCAATGCTAGACTGTCAATTTCCACAATTAATTAGAAATCATATAAGTTTTTCATTGTTTTTTAACTAGAAAACTATAGTGATGTGTGTTAAAAAAAAAAAAAAGGGAAACTGTGCCTTACTCATAGGCATCTTGGCTTCATGGATCTTGTATTTTATTTTTGTTTTTAGAGCAAGTCTCCACTCAGAGATTAAAGGTGCATTGCTAGCATTTGGCCTTGGTTTCCATGTACTCAGTATGGAGCTACTTGCAGTTGCTAACTAAATCCCTGTATAGTTAGCTAAGGCTGTCCTTGTACTGAATTTGTAGCTCTTAATATAGTTCTATCCCCTTAGTCTTTTCTTGGAGTAGTTCACTGGACTCAGGACAGATATGAATGGACCCAGTTCAGATAACAAATACAACACAATGAAATCTCCTTGGACTTTTGGTTTACTTTTCTTATACCAAAGAGGGAAAGAGTGATCAAATTTTAATAATAAATGTGCAGACACATAATAGTAATACATGTAATTAAGAAGAATTTTCTCTCCTATAGTATTGGGTTGGCCAAAAAAAAATTCCTTTGGTTTTTAAGTAAAAATATAAGACATCTTTTTCATTTTCAGCAAGAACTTTATCGAATGACGTAGTCACCGTTTTGTTCTACTACTTTCTGCCATTTTTCAGGCAACTTCTTAATTCCATCTTCTAAAACTTTTTATCTTTTTGAGCAAACAACTGTACTAGGTGCCCTTTACAGTCTTCCAGGGAATTGAAATTTTTTCCATTAAGAGAATTTTTTAAAGACTAAAGTAAATGGAAATCAGAAGGTGCAGTGTCTGGTGAATACAGTGGAGGAAGCAGAACTTCCCAGCCAAGCTATAACAGGTTTTTCCTGGTCATCAAAGAAACATGCAGTCTTATGTTATCCTGATGGAAGATTATGTGTTTTCTGTTGACTAATTCTGGACACTTTTCCTTTGGTGCTGCTTTCAGTTGGTCTGAGAGCAGTACTTGTTGGAATTATTTTGTTTTCGGAAAGGAGTTGGTAATAGAGGACTCCCTTCCAATCCCACCATATACACAATATCACCTTCTTTGGATGAAGACCAAAGAAGGTGATGGTTATGGTTCTCTTCTGTTCTGTATCATTATACAGTATCTACTTTTCATCACCCTCACAATTTGTTTTAAAAATGGAACATTTTCATTACATTTAAGTAACAGAGTCAGACATGGAAATAGAGGGTTTTTTTCCTGTTTAACTTATGAGGAACCCAAACTTCAAAGCAATTAACATAACCAAGCTTGAGCAAATGATTTTCAATGCTTGATTTGGATATTTTGAGTATGTCACTATCTCTTGTGTGTTATAATGTTGATTATTCCCAATTAATGTTTTGATTTGAGCACTATCAACTTCAACTGGTCTGCCTGACCATGGAGCATTGTCCAGTGAGAAATCTCCAGCATGAAATTTTGCAAGTCACTTTGAACATGTTTGATCAGTCACTGCAGCTTCTCCATATACTGCACAGATCTGCTTTTGCATTTCTGTTGTGTTTTCACCTTTCTTGAAGTAATAAAACATAATGTGCACAAAATGTTGCTTTTTTCAAACTTCCATGTTTGATATTAAAATGGCTACACAAAAAAATGCGCTAATTTTGAAAAGTTTAAAAAATGTACATTTATATGACAACTCTCACAATACAACAAAATTGTTTTGAATGGTGTTAAAGACAGCTAAGCACTACTGGAGCCATTTTATGGAAGAAAACAAACGAAATTTTTGGCCAACCAAAAGTCTTTTGTTCTCTCTGGCACATCTTGGGTCTGACAGATGTGCCTTCTACCTACTAATCATTTTTATTAACCATTAACTAAGCAAGTGGGCTTTCCAGTTGGCTCAGTGGTGAGGAATCTGCCTGCCAGTGCAGGAGATGCAGGAGATGCTGGTTCGATCCCTGGGCAGAGAGGATCTCCTGGAGAAAGGAATGGTTACCACTCCAGTATTCTTGCCTGGAGAATCCCATGGGCAGAGGAGCCTGGCAGGCTGCGGTTCATGGGGTCCCAAAGAGTCAGACATGATTTAGCATGCAACACTCACAACAACACTCAACTAAGCAGGTTTTGGGTGTTTTTTTTTTGAAATTTTAAAAAAGGCAGGGATTGCAATATAGATCCTTAGAATTAGGTCATTTAAAATGGTTTTTCCTGATAAAGCTTGGCAGGTGAAATCCAAAGGTACTGACTTTCCTCACTAGAAAGGGCTCTCTGTTTGCCTTTGCTGATGGTAATTTATTAAGAATATATCTCTTTCATTTATAGCTGACTTCAGGGAAAGCAGGCTTCCTTTTATAGTTTCTACCTCAGGAGCTTTGGAAGAAGTACCCCTTGTTCCTATATTCCTGCCTAGATTTGTGTTTGAGTTTTATCTTACACATCAGTTCATCTTTTAGCCATTTTGATCTCTGCCATGCAGAGCCCCTTAAAAACGTTCCCTTCTTTGAGAAAAGGTCATAAATAAGGGATATTAATAAAAAGTAAAATGAGGACATGATTCCATCTGAGTAATCTAAATGTGTGTATATGCCACCTCAAGATTCCAACAATTAGCATTTACTCATTTTCTTAAATGACTTGTATTATGCACCTTTATTTAGCAGTCAAGGTGGCCACACTGTGTTGTCCCCCTCACGCTGCTTTGTACTAGGTGTTGAAAGGACAGAATGAGAGACAGGGAAAAAGAACAGCTTTTACAAATGAATCTTAAGAGTTCTAGTGTCTTTCAGAAGCAACAAATCATTTTTAATCTGACAGCTCCTAATTAAATTGATTGTGAGATAAAATGCACCCAATAAGTGTCAGGCTCACATGAGTTAAAACGTCTGGTGGGTTGTGAAAGGCATTTAATGCTCCTAAACCTTCCTTCAAATGGATGCCCTTGAAAGCTCTCCTAGCAATGAGTTAAAGATCTCAGTTGGGGGCTGCTGACATGTAATGACTATAATTTATAGCATACCAGCTCCATACTACCCTTTGCCCCACCAGGGTGCTTCCTGAAGTTGGTAGGGCTAGAAGGAAAAAAAGGGGAAAGAGAAAAAAAAGACTCAAGGGCCCTTTTAGCATCATCTCTTCTATCAGCTTAGACTTTCGGGGCCTCTTTCAGAGGCTAGTAACTTTCAAACTGAACATGTCTTATTCAACTTCTACTGATTTATACCATAATGGTATAGTTGCTGACTTACATGGCCAGTTATTCCAGGTAGGTTGTAGAAGCTCAGAGAAGACTTTAATTAAATTAATTAATTCATTTGTTCATCAGTTATTAATTGAGCATCTATAATGTTCTAAAAACTGTTCTAAGCACTGGGGTCATATGAATAAGACAGACTTCTTATTTCATGAGTTCAATATTCCCTCAGGCTAGAAGGGGCCAGAGATAAAAGAGGGATAGAAAACCAAGTAAATATATAGACAGACAAGAATATGTCGGATACAATATTATTTATAAAAATCTGAAATTATCTTGTTTCTTTCCCTTGGCATGAATAAGTAGAAAGAGCTATGTGGCTAGTTGAGGTTAGCTGAGTCCTTAAGATTGAAATAATGAATAGGAGGGGAGAAAGGAGAGAATGGTAGGAACCCAAAGACAGTATTCTTATAACATACTGAAACAGATATTCTTGTGTTGTTCAAAAGTTTTCTATAAGTATAATTTTGGTAGCAAAATTTCAAAATAATTGGAACAATGACAGCATTATTGAAACAAGCATTTGTTTAGTCAATAGGTAAATCTGAAAGATGTATGACTTCTGATATGATCGTGTAAGAAAAGCAAAAAGTAATGGAAACAGCATTGCTATAGAGGAGCAGAATGGATTTGGTTTGATCTGGGTTCAAACTGTGGCTGTGGCTTTTCCTGGCTCTGTGACCTTGACCAAGATATTTACAGTTGCATGTATGCATGCTAAGTCGCTTCAGTCATGTCTGACTCTATGCAACCCTATGGACTGTAGCTTATCAGGCTCATCTGTCCATGGGATTCTCTAGGCAAGAATACTGGAGTGGGTTGCCAGGTCCTCTTCCAGGGAATCTTCTGGCCCCAGGGATTGATCCTGAATCTCTAGTCTCCTGCATTGGCAAGCAGGTCTTTATCACTAGTACCACCTGGAAGCCCTACTTTACAATTACTTCATCATAAAAATGGTACAGAAATAACATGTTTCAGAGGCTTATTGTAAGAAACAAGTAAAATAGTATTCCTAAAGTGTCCAAAATGCTACCTCTTCTATAAAAGAGCAGTGAGACATCAATAAAGCGGGTCTTGTTTTTATACTTAGTCATAATTCTAATTTTATGTACATCATACACTATCACAATCAATAAATCATAATGTCAATTCTTAAAAAACCCTCAGACATAGCTAGAAAAAAAGTGTCCTTTAAGGACAGTTTCATTCCATTACTGTTCGGTCAAACAAAGCGTTTTGCCTGAAATGGAAGGGGTTTTGATTTTGCGTGTTCTGGATCAAATCCGGCATAATGTTCCTTTGAGTGTGGCCACTATTCAAGTCATGGCTTTTGAGGCTTTGTGATACTGTGAAACAACAACTCAATGAAGGATCAGAGGATGGAAAATTCAAGGTTGATTCATGCATTTTAAAGTGTGAATGTCTTGTAGCGTCAGATACAAAGTGAAGCAGCTAGTGCCAGGGAGATGGTAACCCAGGAGAACAGAAAGACCTTCATTTCAAAGAATGAAAAAAAAAAAATCAACAGCTTAATCTCTCTAAAGCCTCAGATTCTGGCAGAAAAATTTACACTGATGAAAAGAAGTAAACGAAACATAGATGACTGGACCAATTTCCCCCTGAAATCACCAGGTGGCTATATACTATCTCCAGCCTCTCCAAGGATGTCTTTGAAAATCTTTCCTATAGAAGCCCTTCTGGATTCCAGGACTTAAAGAAAGTCTCGATACTTTATGTTTTGTTGCAGAATAAACAGGGAAAGGTTATGAAGTAAAATAATCTTGTATAGTCTACCATGAACTCTCACATGTTATATGTAATTTTTGGTTAATGACCCACCTATACAAGTCCTTGGTATGCTACAGGTATCTAGTTTATTATGCATAGTGTTTAAAGGTATTGCTAAAGAAATTAACTCAGGCCCTGAATTAGGAATGGGTTTCTCTCTTTTTCAGTTTTCTGAAAATAAGAACCAATTTGCCTAATTTCAATTTATGGTCCGTTCCTGGCAAATGTAATCACTCTGAGTATAAGATCTTGCTTTTCCATGAATTTTCTTAGGAACTCACAGGTTATCATGTCTCTTTTTCCCCTTCAAAACCCTTTCTTATGGTATCTGGCACTTCTGTGTACCGGGTGAAAAGAGAGTTGACAAGGTGGCAAAACGAAATTGCCATCTTTTGTGGTCAGCCAGTGCGGTGAGCATTCGGCCCCTCGAGGTATTTTTGTGCAGCTTTTTGGAGAAGCATTGCCTCGTCTCCACTGAACTGATAACGATGAAACTTCAATCCCTGTTACCTTCAATCATTTTCTTATTGTGCCAGCTCAATGACTTTTCTTCAATTCCAGTTTTCTGGCACTGGGTCTGCCAGAGACTAGGGAAAAAAGAATGCTTTAGGTGTGTGTTGCACTGAACTTCACTTTTAATCCCCGTAAATGTTCAATCTGAAGTCTTATTCAGAGAAAATTGTGTTCATGTTTGTGGCCAAAAGGAATGCAGAAAAGTGACAGATGTAAGATGAGAGAAGAGGCAGCCTTTAATCATTTTGTTGTCAAAGCAGCTTTGGATCGTCCTTTGATGAAAGCACTTTCCCTCACTGCTTATGGAAAACTAGAGACTCGTTCTCTTGCCCTTTGCAGATTCCTTATCCAGGCAGTTTAAATCCTGCACTAAATATGAAACTTCTAAACCCTAGATCCTTGTTACAGAATATTCCAGTTTATATTAAATCATTCATATTGTGGAAGAATTGGATCTCTGCTCTAACTGGGTAGAGACTCCGGTGACTCAGTTTACACATAATCCTTGTAGAATGGACGGCAACATTTGGTAAACCCCAGTGACCAAGGAGCTCGTCTTCATCTGCAATTGGGCCAATTGCATTTCACAGAGATGCTAAGCATTAAAGCATATAATGTTTACAAAGTAAAAGCCTTTTCTCCCTTAATCCCTGCATGCCTGTAATTAAGCAGGAGAGTTAATTTTATGTAAATCATGCATTACTGTAATTGGGCGCAAGTGAACATTCATGTACATCTTATTTAAAAGAGAAATATAATGTTATTATGTGGATGCTGGTGCAGTGAAGTCTCAACCCTCTGGGGGACGTCGACAACATTGCCGGCTGTTTACAAGGCTTGGTCTGGGAGCTTAATTATAAGTCGCTGGGTTCTGTTGGTGCTGTCCTGTGAACAGTGGAGCCACGTGCTTTCAGAAAGTCTAAAAGGTGGAACACTGGGGTTTCTCTTCCTATTTCTCCCTTAACTTCCACTTTATCGAGCCATCATTTTTGTCTTTCTACTCAACTTTTCAGACCTAAAGAATCCTCTCCAATGGTTTGCTCCTCTTGGCAGTTCTGACCTGTATTTCCCCAGGCAGACCACAGATGGTTTATCTTCTGTAGGCAGGGGCTGGTCTGAAGCAGACCAGCCTTTTTTCGCACATTGTTTCTAAGCCTGCTCAGGGCTGCTTTAAGGTCTTAAAGCAGGATTTTCTCTTGCAAGTGTAGCCAGATCAGATAGCACTTATGTGATGGTCACTGCACTGCTATAGCAGGAGACAGAGGGCTCGCCTCTGGGTGGGGAGGATAAGCTATTTCTTTGTTCTATATCGAGAGAGCAGATCCAGTGCTTTGCGACAAGCTTGTCCAGCAGAATATAAAGAATCTGATCTGCATATCTTGAGGTTAAGAATTGTGAGGAAGAAAATATGCAAATAACAGGACTTTTATTTTAAACATTTCTTCTCCTCACCCAGAGGCCTGAACAACCATCTTTGGCGTAATGCCTTGGCCTCATTTTGCCTGGCTTGCCAAGCCAGCTCCTCACCTTCCAACCCTGTACACACAGCAGGTTGGTCTTCTGAGACTTCAGGGCGAGAGACCTTCCCAGGGCACCACCTTCCTGCCCCCTGCTCACTTGCTGCCACCACATACGCCTGTAGTCCTGCTTAAATGCTTTAGATGTGCTTCTTTTTAAGGGACTATTTGAATGAACCATCTCTTACACTCTTCTTCCCATAACTGCCCCCTTCCTCCCAATCCAGTTGGCTGTCTCCTTCCCTCTTACCTTCCCCCAGCCTTTTATTCCTCTCTCAGCTCTTTCTTGCTCCTTTGCTTCTTCCCCATCCCCCATATTGTGTTTTCTCACTCTGAGGTCTTACTTGAAATTCCATTGGTCCAGAGGTTATAGATCTAAACAGATGAAGTAACTTCTAGCTAAGAATTTTTTTTTTATAGTAATTAGGAGGTAAGTGTGTTCCCTAGTGGCCATAGCATTTTCTCTTCATCTTTGTTCTTATAAAGAAATCCCTTGACATACCACATAGTAAAGCCTGTTAGAAGAACAAATGGTCTTTACAGGTCTAATTCATCCAATAATATTCAGTGCTTTTTTATAGTAGCTAACTTCAGCACACTTGATGTGTGGCACTAATTTATGCATTCCTTTAAGTGATATAATATTCTTATGCTATTTTTAATTAGTCAGTCTTGTGCTCAAGCTTGAAAGTTGGTTGCAAGTACCTTTCAGTATAATCAGGATATATATTTTTCAATAAATAAAAAATAGTAAGTACTATAATTATTTAATGTGTTATTTAAATGTTATTTAAATGTATTTAAAGTGTTATTTAATGCTGCACTTTTATAATACCTGCTGGTTCTGAACCAAGTTGATTGCCTCAGTTAAGGCCAGTGAGTGACCTATTACTCATAGCATACAAGGAGGGAAGAAGAGCCCAGTGTGGGAAACAGCACAGAGGTTAATACCCTTATGAACTGATGTTAACTGCAATGTGAATTTTTGTAGCAATGACAGCTTTGGCATGAGTACCTTGAAGCTAAATGATGGTGAAATGGCCAAACCCTTCTCTAGACTAGGAATTACAGAAAGGCTTGTGGTTGTTGCTGTTTAGTTGCCAAGTCATATCCAACTCTTTGTGACCCCACGGACATAGCCTACCAGGCTCCCACAAAGTGAAAAGAGAAACAAAACTTCCTCATGGTGAGTGGAGGGTAAATCTGGTCTAACATTTCTAGATCTACTTAGATTCAAGCTGATACAGGGACAATTAAGGAGAAACTCTGGAGATGAGGTCACACGCTTTGGATGGATTTGGAGACTGAGAATAGCTTACCAATAGTATGTGTGCTGGGACTGGAAGGGTCTCTTGTAAATAGTGTGGGACATGGTGGGAAAATAGTGTTGTGAGGACAAAGAAAGATAAGCATGCAAACAGATGGCTTAGAGATCCTCATCTAAACTTTTTGAAGGCCTCACTGATTTGCAACTAAACATGATTGAAACTTACACAAGAGCCACACCATATATCTGTGTTGGTAAGTTGTGCTTAAATGACTGTGAAGCTCTGTAGCTTATTATTATGAACAGTTTATTAAAAATTCTTTTGTCTTATAAAAACCTCAACGTACATTCACCAATATTATCTGAAAGGATATATGTCAACACCATGGTGTTTATCTTTTGTCGGTGAGATTAATTTATGTGTTTGGCTTATCTACATTTTCTAATTTTGCCAGTTAACCAAGTGTTATTTATGTAATCTATTTATTACTAATTTGCTGTACTGTGGTGACAGTTTGGGTCATTACTCTCTGCTTTGTTTTCATAGCCTGGCTTATAAAAAGGTCTTTGTTTTCAAGGTCTAAGCCCAGGGATATGTGGCAGAGAAGTGTTTTAACAGAGGATGGAGGCTCCATGAGGTGAAGGAAAAAGGTGGTTGGATCTGGAGAAGTGGAGGAAGCCTGGCAAGGGGAGACACCCATGGGGAGGCAGGCCACAGAGCCATCTCCAAATGTGCCCTGCAGAATGTGTTGACTGCTCAAGGATGCGTGCTGAGAAGCCGCCGCCTCCAAGATCACTGCGGGTAAAGCCTCTTATAGAAGGAGTGCCTCTGCTGAATCAGGAAGACTGGCAGGTTTAGCAGTGGCAGTGGGACCACTGGGAATAGAGAACTAGGACTGCCCCAGTCCTCTCTCCCCCCTCTCCTATAATACTTGATATTGGACTCTCAGTAACTTTGAATTAAGTTCTTATGCTAGATTGAGTTTGGTTACATTCCCAAAGTAAGAGGACAAGTGAAATTGATTTTTGTCTAGATTGAGGCTGGAAGAAGGCCTGCCTCTGACCTGGTGGGTTGCACATCATCCCTGCCTTCCTGATGTTGCCTTCAAAGGGCCTTTCTCATTTACATATTCACGCATAGGTTATTAAAAAAAAACAATACCATTACCTTATATAATCCTTCACACTTCATATAATATGGATGCTCATATAAAGATATCAATTAATTCAATGAAAGGTTCTTGTGATTGATATCCAGATGATTCATTATGTAAGTGAAACATCTCCTCTAATTGAGGAGCAGCAACAGCTGGTGCAGTGCTGCATGGTTTCGGAAAATGGAAGTAGCCTCTGAAGATGAACCTTAGTAGAGAGTCTAATGTGACTTTGAGATAATCTCTGTCATATTTCAGTAGTCTGTACTGACTTTTCCTAGAGGATTCATGAAATTGAAGAATTTGGCCTTGCAAAGTTGCTGCAATATTGACTCACTCATCCTGTGCCTAGAAACACATGAGAGGCTTAACACTATGTGCTTTATCAGACCTCTTTTAAAGTGAAAGAATGATCACTCCTCTTGTTCAGACATGATGCCAGTGGACCTATTTGATTAAAAAAAAAAAAAAAAGAGGACCAGTATTTTTAAACTCTATATTGTTTTGAAAGAGACAAGAAATGCTCCTTTGAGTGAATGTGATTGCTTGATTCCTTCTAATTCTAACCATATGACTCCCATTATGCCTTATTTAACTGATGACATATGGTTTTTCCTTCTTAATTACTTTTACAACAAATATTTATTATATCCCTAAAAAATCATTTCTGTACATTGGAAGTTCACACTGTGTATGTCCTTGTTCTATGCACAACATGGACTTCCTTGCTTATCTCTTGTAACAGTTATACTGAGTGTGGGAAGCATTTTTCTCTTGATTTTTAAATACAAGGCATAAAGTAATTAGGTGACTTGCCCAAGGTTAAGTAGTTCATCAAGTGGAATTTAGACTGGGACCCATTTGTGTCTGGCCTCAGAGGCCAAGTTTTAAATACTACCCTCTCATCGAAGGGACCCAGTCCCCCTCAAACTCAGTCATCCTATACCTCATTCTATTTTTAATTTTTTAAATAGAGTTTAAAGCTTTCTAGCTGCTGGGTGTTGTGGACTGTTATTTGATTAATCCTCACCTCCACTTCTGCTAGAATATGAACCTGAGTGTAGAGATCTCTCCACTTCATTGCTACAGAACAGCACCTAGAATGGTGTCTGGAATGGCATAGGCATGTTTGTCTAATAAATGGAAATAATTGGCAGGACATTGGTTTTCCGCCTTCTTGTTCCCAGGCTAAGAGAAAGACTTACATGGAAAATTAAGGAATAACATGAAAAGTACCCTAACAGAGTTAGGAAGACAGCTAAGGAAATCACAGAGGCCTTGCTGATAAGCTGTTACTCGCTCTGAGTACTATGGAGAGAAGAAGGGCATGGAGAGAGCAAGAGAAGTAGATAAAATCTCAGAAGCAAGAAGTCGGGGTTTGTGTGGAGAATGATGAAGTCGTCCTATGTGTCTCACAGCCTGTGAAGAGTCACATTACTCACCCTGGGGGTTCCTCCTGCATGGTCCCCAAGGACGCTGAGCCAGCAGTTATCATAGCCTTTATTACACTCTTTATACTTCACTATTTACCTCCAGTCTCACCAATGAGGCTGCAAGATCTTTGATGCAAGGAACTATGATGATTTGATCCCTTTTAGACAGGGACTTTGCCTTAATTATTTTTGTCTTCTCATAGCTTATTATGGTGCTGGTACTTGGTGGCCCTCAGTACCTGTATTGGGTCAGTCATTTTCATTTAGTCATGTGTGAATCTTGTGACTCCATGGACTATAGTCCACCAGGCTCATCTGTCCATGAGATTTTCCAGGCAAGAATACTGGAGTGGATTGCCATTTCCTTCTCCAGGGAATTTTCCTGACCTAGGGATCAAACCCAGGTCTCCTGCATTGCAGGCAGATTCTTTATCGATTGAGCCACCAAGGAAGCCCAGTACATAAATGTGCTGTGCTTAGTCATTTAGTCATGTCCAACTCTTTGTGACCTCGTGGACCGTAGCCTGCCAGGCTCCTCTGTCCATGAGGATTCTCCAGGCAAGTATATTGGAGTGGGTTCCTATGCTCTCAGGAGATCTTCCCTTCCCAGGGATCAAACCCAGGTCTCCTGCACTGCAGGCAGATTCTTTACTATCTAAGCCACCAGGGAATCCCAGTACATGTATAATGGATAATAAATGGACAATGAATGAATTAGTGGTGAATGAAGGAATGAGTGAATGACATGGCTTAATAGCAGTTTGTTTAAAAAGAGTTTTGAATTTAAGTTGAGCAGCAAAAATAGCTAATGTGGTCTTAGGTAGAATAACAAAAGTATAGTGCCTGGTTTCTGAGTATCTAGAATCTTGGAATTTCAGAGATTAGAAATGATGGGGAAACAGACTAGACATGTGAGATGACTTGCTCGTAGTTCCACCCCAAATTTGTGGTCAAAGTAGGATTTGCATTTTGAGATCATGACAGTTAAATTTGCTTTCTACAAGTTCTAGTACATTCTGTGCTGGTCAGACCACAACTGTAGCAGACTGTGCAATTCTGAGCTATACACTTAAAGATATATAGCTGCAAAGTAGCATCTGTCCAAGGAAGGATGATGCAGATGCTAGGGGAAGGTGGAAACCATATCACGTGAAGATGAGATGAAGACAGTATGGATATTTCACCTAGAGAAGAAAATGCTTACAAAGAGTTAGAATGTACTTGCCAAAGTGAGTGGGAAAACATAGTATATCTGTCCTAATATTTTAAAATATATGTCATTCTTCCTTTGCTCCAGAGGAAAAACAGAAGCCATGTGTAGAAGCCATAGAGAAATAAATTTCAACTCAATATGAGAAAAATGTTCTCAAAATTAGAATTGACCAAGAATAAAATTCCAAGTGATAATATATATGCAAGAAGAGGGTAGATGATTATGTCAGGATGAGATTGTGAGTTCGTTTAGAGGAGAGGTCATATTTTAGTTGCATTTCCCTAAGACCTTGAATTATGCCTGGTTTGGTTTTAGTTGCTCAGTCATGTCCAACTCTTGTGACCCCATGGACTGCAGAACATCAGGCTCCTTTGTCCATGGTATTTCTGAGGCAAGAATACTAGAGTGGATTACCATTTGCTTCTCCAGGGAATCTTCCCAACCCAGGGATGAAACTCGCATCTCCTGTACATGTCTCCTTCATTGCATGTGGATTCTTTACCACTGAGTCACCAGGGAAGTCTCTGGAGAATGCCTGGCACATAACATATGCTCACTTAAGATTTGTTATGCATCTTTTAAAAAGAATTCTTTCATGGGTTGGGTGAGCATGGAAGTGAATAGGAATATACTGTATCATGAACTCAAGGGCTTTTCTAACACTTAGGTTTATGATCCTTTGATGGGCAAAGTAATGTATCAATATTTAATGAAGCAAGTCATTTCATGCTCTTACAAGAAAAAGTCAGTGGAATTGTTGTTTCCTTCAAACTCTGGTAAGTCCTGTGATGTTGCATTGCTCTTACAAGAAAAAGTCAGTGGAATTGTTGTTTCCTTCAAACTCTGGTAAGTCCTGTGATGTTGCATTTTTGTTCCTCCCTTAGGAGAAGGAAAGGTTTGCTACAACCCCTGTCTTACACAAAGGTGATCACAGCTAGTTATATCTCTGTACCTGGTGATGAAACTAAAATTCCATGTGGAAGTTTAAATAGACTTTGTTTGTACAAATAGCCTACGACCAATTTTTGGAAACATGTGAATGATGGTAGTGCCTATAGATTCACTTTTCCAAGTGATGACTAACCTAGAAAAGCAGATTTTTCACAGAGTCCTAAATCCCATTTAGGCTGTCACCTTTAAAAAATGTTTTAACAAATATCTTAAATATCACTTCAGGAAACTTATTTTTCACTGAATATTTTATTTTCAGAATGTGCTGATTTGACATTTGTCCTTTTTTTGTGTGTGGCCACAGAAGTGTCATTCCTTTCAGTTAATGCAGAGGTCATTTGAAGGAGACAAAGAAAGCTTTATTTAGATTACTGTGTTAGCCACAGAAAGCCGTGAAAAACTAAATAATAAGGCAATTATTTGATTTGTTATTTTCTTCTTATTCCTTGAGAATTTTTACAGTTTATTTTTTCCAAAATGGTCATGCCTATTTATATGCTCAAAAATCTATATGGATTTTCCACTAAGGTCTTTCATATGCTATGGGATTAATTTTCATTCTTATCATTTATATATATATATATAACACATTTATCTGTTTTTATGAAATATTATCATCTTAGTTCCATTTCAAATAATGCTGCTGCATAGTTAGTCATGAGGTATTTGGTTATGATTCTAACTTAAAGAACCATATACTATAAATATAGCAAGGTGCTTCTGAGAATTCATGATTTGGTGTTACCCATTTAATGATGTTATTAAAATTTTTCCCTAGTTGTTAATTCCATGCACCTAAATGGAATAGATTTTGTGCTCTGTGCATTCCTAATGTGTAGCTTGTTCAGGACCTTTCAGATATATGCACTTAACTGGGAGAGTCTAAGATATTTCCCAAATAAAAGCCAATGTCTTTTTTCCCTCTCCTTTATGAGTTATAAAACACTTTTCCTCCCCTTCTTCTTTGATTTAATTTATATGCCAGAGATTTTTCTGCTCTGGGGATGAAAATGGAAGACCAGGGAAGAAAGTTGATGAAACAGAGATGATTCAAAGATCTGAAATATTTTATCCTCACTTGATATAAAGTAAATTATTTTTTCTCTTTTCCAATAACCATCATTTTCCTTGATCTTGGAATCACTCAAAACCTAGCCACTGAGTCCTGTATAAACCAATGCTTTGTCTCAAGATGTGGAGAAAGATAAAATACTGATACCTGTACAGAGGTATTAGCTTGATTATATTTACAGTTATGAGATACCGCAAATTTAAGAATGCCAATTTTTTCTCATCACTGAGTATTTATTATATATAACAAATACATGGGAAAGAAAAAACTATATTGTGTGATATAAATAGTTTATTTACATTACAGAAAAAACATCAAGACAATGTATACTATTTCAAATATATCCATACATAATCAAATATAGCTGTAGTACATGTTTTCATTGGTGTAGATTACCACAAATGCAAGGCAACATGTGTAGATCTCTTGTCTTATTCTTTTGTCTATAATACTGTATTGTGTAGTCCAAGCTTTCGGTAGTCCAGCCACTGTGCAACATGCTCCCTTTAGATTAACCTCGTGGACGCTCTTGTTGTGTTGTCTGAACTGTAGTGCCCTGTATTTTGCTTCTGTCTGTGAATTCTGTTGCTTCTGGGGCATTTCCTAGAAGGTTGGAAAGTTTACAAATCTTAGTCCAGTGCTATTACTACCTGAAGTCCAGTCCCACAAAAACAGAGTAAAGTTGTAGATTAAGCAAGTTATTAAAATATTTCAGATGTAAGAATTTATTATTAGCAGAAGCTGAAATTATTTTGTAAAAGGTTTTTGGTTTTGTTTGTTTTTGCTTCTCCTTGCAGTTGTCTTTAAGCGTCTGTTAAGGAGAACTGAAGAACAGACGTGGATGTTCAAGAGGAATACATTTACCTAGTCCTTAACTGCTTACTCATTAAGGCAGAAAGAATGACTCAGCACAATGCAATCAAGCAAGTGTGAGCCCATCTAACCTCACGTTGAAGGTCTTCAACAACTTTATATTTTAAACGTCCCAAGGGTGAATATTATATTGACATTTCAATGCTAAAAGTTTAAATCTTCTCAAACCAGAGAATGAGCCAACTGTTAATATAGGATCTGTAATGAAAAGGGATATTGTTTTGGTTCAGCCTAACATCATTTTTGTATGTGAATAGTATAAGCTAGAGACATAAATTGGTACTGATTATTTAGCTTCTATAAAAAGCTAATACTCAAATCATTTAAAGAGCTCTGTACTTTTATAATATAGCAATGCTTTGATGATACAAATAAAAATAATAATATAGAGTTCATATAAAATCATATTATAACAGCCTATAGAGTATCAGAAAATGCATATTCACATATATGTTCATATATGAATAAATGTATATAGTATATAGATATATGATTTTGGGGGGGAAGTAGATCTGTCAAAATGAACATGGAGCTGGAAGCCACATTCCTCCAAAGTAAAAAGAAGATAGGTTTTGTTTTCACATGGAAAGTGAAAACAGATGTGTGCCTTAAAAGGTAGCCAGCCTAATGTGGGGCTCAATTTAGGTTATCTTGAATAGCAGAATACAAACATCATGACCAGTGAAAGGGGCAGTATGAGTGATAATGAAATGTACAAGCTCTGATACTAGGCGACCTCGACTTCATTTCTGCCCTGATTGCTCACCTGTGTACACTCAGCAACTTGCTGACTTCTCATACCTCAGACTGCCTGTCTTGAAAACGGGGATAATTGTTCCCTCTTCATAAAGTTTTCACATGTATATTCACTGTGTGTGTGTGTATACATATATGACACACATACACAGACACACACACATAGAGACACACAATTTCTGGGGAGATAAGGACCCTATGTATCCCAGTTGTTTTTATTATGTATGGAAATAAAACTATGACTAATAAGACTTTTAAACATCTGCTCAAGCATTGAAAGTTCCGCATTTTTGTTAGTACATGAAGTAGCAAATCAAATTGTTGAGATTAGATCTATTACATATGAATTTCATTTTTCATATGCTGATATTGCTTAGATATTAGAAGGCTCAAGACCCTTGGTGTAATATGGCACACCTTCCTGTGTTTAGATGCTTTTCTATCTTCTTTTACACTTAGTGTTTTCGGTTTAAGTTATTTTTACACTCCCCAGAATCTATTTTAATGTAATCCATTGACTCACTTGGCATCTAAACATGAGAGTCGAGTTGATGAACTCAACTTGGTTTCGAGTAGCACAGAGCTCCCATCAATGATCTTCCCTTAAGCCTTTAGGCCAGGGAAGGATTTATGAACCACATTTTGTCTTTTTCAAGAGCAAATGCCACACTTGTCTTCAAAGAAGATAGCATGATACAGATACTGAGACATATTAGGACTTTTATTTTCTACAGATGTGATACTTTTATTTTCTTGTCTTCTGAAAATAATTTTTTGGGAAACATTTTGATTTACTGTAAAGCTGCACAAACGATTGAAAGTCTAAATGCCTTGTGAATTTGGCAGAAACCTTGAAAAACTTCCCTGGAACTCTTCTCTTGAGCAGAGTGAAATCATATCAGAACAGACTATCTTCAATAACATTTCTGGTTAGACCAGGACATAAATAATATACATTTGGTCTGGAATCTATTTCTTGGTTACCATGAATTTACACACTAATGAAGTTGAGCACTTACTCAGCCTCTGTCCTTTACTCCAAGCCCAGAGTCAGAGATTAGTAATTATTCTTTTTTTTTTTTTTCTGTTGAAACTGGATGAGATCTGTATTTCTCTCAACCCAACTCTCCAGGAAATAATTACTCTTTGATTGTTCTGGGGTTTGATATGAAAGCTGCTTGTGAAATTTGCTGTGTGTTTCCATGTATCAAAAGTTTTCATGTATTACAACATGATCATTCTCATTATAATTATTTTCTTTGAATTTTGTGATTAAAGTTATTTTGCTAAGTTAAGATAAAAATGTATTTGTTATTTAGACCAAATAAGTTAAAAATGGTTATACCTGAGAGTTATACTTAGAAATATAAGTGCTATAAGTGACAGCTATAATTTAATATTTTTCTAGGTCTTCTATAAAATCTATTCTGATCTTATTTGGCACGCTGAGGTCTTCCCAACCCACGGATTGAATCCGGGTCTTCTGCATTGCAGGTGGATTCTTTACCTTCTGAGCCACTAGGAAAGCCTGAGTAAGGAAATGCTGGTCATTTAAACAGACTGTTACGTCTGGATGAAGACTGACTTTTTATAGTTAAAAGTAAAGAGCATATTTAAACAAAGACTGGCATTACACATTAGAAGAGGAAAGAAAAGGCCTTTGCTTAGAAAATAAATAATCCTCATCAAAATGCAAAAACAAGGAAAATAATTTGTACCACTCCAGCATGAACGTCATTGTCTTTCCATTTGGCTATTCAAATGTTATGATGAAGAAAGAGGACTCCAGAGAATGAATGGTTGCGGAGTCCACAAAGGGACTTGGAATTAGAGTGATCTGACTCAGACAAGGAGGAATGATGTATCCCTTTATGTGGGTGACCACTGAGTATAGCTACTGACCTTGTGATGCAAAGAACCACCACACAGATGACGGCAATCTGAATCGTTCCAATCACAGCTGCGATTAAGACGTACTGAAATCGGACTGGGCCAGGAACAACATACAGTACACTGTAGTCCTTTTTTTCACAGTGTTGTCCAGTATAACCAGCATCACACCTGGGATAAATGATAGCATCCAGTTACCTAAAGCTGCTGTACTCATTTTTATAGTTGGCCTATGGCCATTTCTCTTCATTTTGAAATTAAGGCCTTTTGTTTCCTTTTCCTGCTCTGAAAAGATAGTACTTTGTAGATTTGTTTATCAAATACTCATTTTCAATAAGATCTCTTTTTGTTTTTCATTTCAAAGATATATGGTTTCTTTTAATACTTATAATAATAGAGTTTGAAGACAGGGAGATGATAGAAACCCAGGAATAACTGTTCTTTCTATTTTTTTCAGGTGAGCTTTACATTTTATTTAACTTGCTCTTTAATTAACCTAAGTCAACATAATTACTTGAGAAAAGGCGTGTTTCTGATGACATGAGTATAAAAAATAATGCTGTTTATTAATTTTTTGGATAAAGCATTCTCTATGCAACAGTTAGAATGTGTTAAAAAATATGTTAGGGCCAGAAGTACAGCAAGACTGATTTCTTTAATTTACTGTTCATAAAGTTGTCTGCTTATGTTAGAGAGTTAAATTTCTGTAGTAAAAAGGTAATTACAATGTAGGCAATAAGGTTTGGCAAAGCAAGCCCATGTGTATTCATCTGAGAATGAAGACTGCCTCTCTGTCACTCAGCCCTCATCGGAAAGCTCAGGTAGATAGTGTTAGAATTAGCAGTTGACCATGAAATGAGGAAACAGCTCACACGAGAATAACACTAGTGGGGATCAACTTGTCACTGACTTTGTGCAACTGTTTTAGTACCTTACTTTGAATGTCTCATAACTATATCCTAGACCTTTGGTTTCTGCATCAGAAGGGTTTAATAATGACAACTCTGCTGGGAATGACAGAGCAGTGGGAGCAACTTCTCAGTCTGCCTGGCTCTACTAGAAGGCAGGTGCTTGTGCGTTCAGTGAAGGAAAACATGAAAGGAAGACAGATCTTGAGAAAGAGAGAGAGAGGAAGGAAGGAAGAAAGAAGGATAAGATGAAGAAAAAGAAGAGGGAGGGGAAAAAGATGAAAAGGGGAGGGGGTGAAGGGAGGGAAGAGAAAAAGAGAGTGACACTCCTTTCCCTGAACAGCAATATGCAACCTATTTCACCATTTGCTACTTGTATATGCCATTATTTTGGAAAAGATGACCTACCCAAAGCAACCATGTTATTTTACATAGAGTAAGGCCTCATTCAGTCATTTGAGAAATATTTGTCAAGTCTCTAATCTGTGCCAAGCACTGCTCTGCATCCATGGGAAAGAGCGGTGAATGAACCAGAGGAGGCCATGTCTTTAAGGAACTTGTAATGCCCAAGATACAATTTTAAATTCTACCAGCGGAATGTATATAATGATGCGTTACATAGTACTTGCATATGGAAGGTACACAGATATTGTTTTCTTGTGTGTGTGTCTGTGTGCAGGAGAGGCACAGAAAAGTGTGGCTGCTGATCACCCACTCAGGCAGAATGCCATCCAGAATTTAGTTTCTATATTTTTACTTTATGCATGTAAAAGTTAAAGGGTGAAAACCTTACCTGCAAGACGGCTCCTGCATATTGATAGAGTGTTCACACTTCCCGTGCATGCAGAAGCCATTGTAGTGTTCTGGGCAAGGTATGTGGTGTTCTCTGGCACTTTCTTCTAATTTGTTAGCATTCTCTGTGAATACAGACAAAAACAACATCCCCTGTAAATACTTTCTTAGCCTGGTAAGATCAACCAGGATATTAAGAAGCAAAGCTACAGTAGGCAAAAAATATTTAAAAGGGTAAGAATTAAAAGGCCATGCTTCAGAAGAAAGACGGAGAAAGAACTGAAAGACAGATGTCTTTGCAATTGTGTTTAGAGATGAAACTACAAAATTACCCAGTGCTTTTCATGCTTTTATGTAATTTCCTACATCTTTAAGAGCCAGTAATGTTTCTATGTGTTGTCAGACAGCTTTAACTTTCCTTGTGTAGAGACAGTACATTGATCATAAAATAATTCAGGAAGAAATATCCTATTTTGTGAATTTCAAAACCCCCGCATAATGTCCCTAAAAGTAAATTGCTGCAGTGCCTTGACACTCTCTCCATGTGGGAGCTTAAAAGTTAAAATATGGCCGTGTTCAATTGTTAAACAGAAGTTTTCCAAACCAAATGCAAATTTCAACAAATGTATTCTTTCAGGCTTTTTTCATCTACAGTGAACATGAATTTTCCTAGCACCCGTACATTTTCTTATTGCCTAAATAATGCTATTGAAAGAGCAAATGTTATTTCAGAATCACTTATGTAGATCCTAACACAGTATTTCTAAATGCTGTGAGTATATTCTAATTCATAATATTTGGCCTATGTTTGCAATGTCACGTGAAATTTAAATTTACAATAAAGAAAAAACTTGTGTTCTAAAATGAACCCTTTCCTCTGTCATTAAGCCTTGTTTTCTCATATTTCTATAAAGATAGTAAATATTTTTCCTGACCTTTGCTAGTTTAAATACATTTGCTTCCTGTTTGTAATACCATCTCTAAGCTGTCTTTTGATTCTTTATATGTTCTTTTTATGATGTAAAGTTTTGCCTTTTTTGAGTTTCTTCTATAATCTGAGACCTGATATACTTTAAGATTCTTGCCTGAAGTATGAGAAATGTAAATCTCTTGACTTTTCACTTTCCTGGTGGTCCAGTGGTTAAGACTTCAAGCTTCCAATGCAAGGCGCACAGGTTTGATCCCTGTTCAGGGAGCTAAGATCCCACATGCCATGTTGCATGGCCCCCAAAGTACAAAAATAATAATGCTTGTCAGGACCACAGTAATTGGTCAGCAGTATGGGTTTTTCCAGCGATGGAAGATTGAGAATAAATCACTATTTTTATGAAATAGATTATCTCCTACTATTTCTATATAGGGGTATAGCTTTTCTTTTATTACAGTGCATTCTTATAATTTTTTACTGTCCATCATGTGTGCATGCTAGGTCACTTCGGTCAAGTCTTGACTCTTTTTGACCCCATGAACCTGCCAGGCTCCTCTGTCCATGGGATTCTCCAGGCAAGAACACTAGAGTAGGTTGCTGTTCCCTCCTCCAGGGAATCTTCATAACCTAGGGATCAAACCTGGGTCTCCTGTGGCTCCCGCACTGCAGGCAGATTCTTTACCACTGAGCCACCGGGGAAGCCCCTTACTGTCCATCATAGATGATGACTATATTCATCACGAGAAAAAAAATGTACCTTCAGTATTAGTGAAGTAGACAAATGTATTATTTATGTTTAAGCAGAGCTATAAAATACCTTTAAATTTTAATACCTAGGGTATCATCTGAAAAATATTAACGTTTGAAGTAAACTGTTAAATATGTTACCTTCTTTCTTGTATAGGAATATTTATGCACATAGGTATGAGGGTAATATTTCAAACTGCATACCCAAAGAATAAAGGACTAATCATAAGGATGCTGAAGAGACTGGCGATGGCATTTCAGCCATTCCTTTGTTTTACATCTGTGTCTCTTTACCTATTTAGGTGATCTTTTGTTTGCATTGTAATATTTCTACTTTGATAATTACTATTAAACTGCAAGAACCACTTTCATAGAAAAGATAAATATATATAACTTTCTCTTTTGGTTTCTTCCCTTCTTCCAAGTTACCATGGTGTTTTTGGTAACAAATAGTGCCTGCAGGAAGCAAACAACACCCAAATTAAAATGGATAGTGTGGAGTCAGATTTCCAATATGGGCGTATGTGACCAAAATGGAAGCAGGATGACAGCAGGATTTGGATACACCTTCAGAGGGCTTGTGGTCATTCGTGAAGCCATGAAGACTGGACTCATCCCATGCCTTGGCCAGGAGGCTACAAGCCAGAGTGGACAAACTGCACACCTGCTGCTGCTGAAAGATTTTTGCCAGCCTCACTGCTGATGTAATGAACCAGCACTGATTTACACTCTTATTTCTGGATCTTCTCCCCATAACAAACTATTCAACATTCTATTTAGTGTTCGTTAGTAACTCTTCAGTGCTTCTGCACACCTGCATGTAGGGGAATTTTCTCTAACTTCCCTACATTTCACGTATATACTGTGATTTCAGTTGTAGTCTTATTCAAACACATCTTATTAGGGCTATCTTTTTTTCCTGTCAGTTGCAAAAGTAGATGAAGAAAAGAAGATCAAGATTTTCTTAACTCAGATTCATTTTTAAGGCTATTTAATTTTTAAATCTGTCCCTCACCCCATACTGTTTTTTTTTTTTTTTTCTGAATTTGTACCATGTCCACAATTAAGAACTGAAGTTTAAGGGCAAAATGAGAGCTTGTCTGAGTGGTACTGTTGCCTTAGTGTAGCTGACTGTTTTCACAAAGTTCATTATCCAGACAGGATGATCAAGTGGGAGGGGAATAGCCTCCATCATAAAATCTGCTAATTAGTTTACACCATTCCTTATGAGCTTGGAGTGCTCCATTATGCTGCTCACAGGATACTGTCAAATAGGAAAGTTAGATTGAAAATAAATGAGTAGAAGAAATGATCCCTGGGCAAGAAAATGAGGAATCATCAATATATGTCAACAAATTTATAGTCAACCCAAACAAGCAAACCAGTTGATTGAAAACCTGAATATATAACCACTTCTACTAATGCAATAGACATGTTTCAGAAATGAGATTTGAGTGTATTAAGAAGAGTAGAAACACAGAAATCTAATATACAAACCAAATGTGTGTATGAACCATAGTGGGTATTTGTGATCCTGATGTTTATGCATAGATACTGAAGCAATAACAAATCATTTAAAGATTTTAAATCATAGAAAAATGATACTTTGGAAGTCTGTGTGTTTTCTCCAGTGGTTGATGATTTACACATCAACTTCTCTCTTCTCCATTTAAAAAGAGATTTAATGTAAGGGTTGTGCTCCTTCTTCGAAGAGAGTGAGTGATGATGCTAGAAACTTTTCATATCTTTGTTTAAAATCTTTGTCCAGTTTGCTGTTTTAAATGTTTACAAATGGTTTGCTCTGAATGAGATCCTGACTTCTTAAAGGAACGATTTCTGGTATAATCTGAGTTACATGCAGCAGAACTCATAGGGCTGCATGCCCATTGCTAGTCAGCATTCTGGTCAAGAGCTACAGAAGAAGGCTGCTTTAAAACACAGCTGCATGTATGGTTTCTGTCCTGATGCTTTCAGGGAAAGAGACATGGCAAGCTGAAGAGACAGAAGAAATGGTGAATGGCAAAACCTTGCTTTAATCACAAGTCTAGTAAGATAAGTTGACAGAAAGTGGACAGAGCCGGGCATAGCAATTCAGAGACTTAAATCAGTACAGCCCAGAGTAGGGTGTGTGTATGTGTGTGTTTCTCACTACCCCAACTTTCTTCCCCCAAAGTTAGAAACAAGATGTCATTCAGGAATTAATCTGTCAAAGCAAGACATTATCTACTGAAGCAGAAATGTGACTGTAAAATTCAACTAAAACTATCCCTATATCTGAAGGAAGGATGATTTCCTTAGGATAAGGGTTCATTCAGTTCAGTTCAGTCACTCAGTCGTGTCCGCCTCTTTGCAACCCCATGAACCGCAGCACGCCAGGCCTCCCTGTCCATTACCAACTCCCAGAGTCCACCCAAACCCATGTCCATCGAGTCGGTGATGCCATCTAACCGTCTCATTCTCTGTCATCCCTTTCTCCTCCTGCCCTCAATCTTTCCCAGCATCAGGGTGTTTTCAAATAAGTCGGCTCTTCTCATGAGGTGGCCGAAGTATTGGAGTTTCAGCTTCAACATCAGTCCTTCCAATGAACACCCAGGACTGATCTCCTTTAGGATGGACTGGTTGGATCTCCTTGTAATCCAAGGGACTTTCAAGAGTCTTCTCCAACACCACAGCTCAAAAGCATCAATTCTTCAGCACTCAGCTTTCTTTATAGTCCAACTCTCATATCCATATATGACCACTGGAAAAACCGTAGCTTTGACTGGACGGACCTGTGTTGGCAAAGTAACGTCTCTGTTTTTTAATATGCTGTCTAGGTTGGTCATAACTTTCCTTCCAAGGAGTAAGTGTCTTATAATTTCATGGCTGCAATCACCATCTGCAGTGATTTTACAGCCCAGAAAAATAAAGTCTGATACTGTTTCCACTGTTTCCCCATCTATTTGCTATGAAGTGATGGGACCAGATGCCATGATCTTCGTTTTCTGAATGTTGAGCTTTAAACCAACTTTTTCACTCTCCTCTTTCACTTTCATCAAGAGGCACTTTAGTTCTTCTTCACTTTCTGCCATAAGGGTGGTGTCATCTGCATAGCTGAGGTTATTGATAAGGGTTAGAGCTTGGCCAAAGAAGCATCTGAATGTCATGTTCTGCCATCTGTTCCAGTGCTCTCCAGGCTTCTGGGCCGTGAGAAGCCAACTTTAACTAGTAAACCCAGAGTCCCTAGCTGCCAATATGGCTGCACTAGACTGTTAGTGTCTGATGCTATGAAATATTCACTTAGTCAACAAACCAGTTCTCTTGTTTTGATGTTCTGCTTCCTAAATAGTCTTAAAATAACTGGACATTTATGCAGCCTACACATTGGTAATGGCTTTGACACTACCACCTGGCCATCTTATCCATTTGACAGTTATATATTTCATTGGAGTGAACTGATTGGTTCTGAGTTTCCATGCATGTTAGGGGCACAAGTCATCTTTCTTCAGCCTACTGAATTCTGAGGGTTTGTAAGATCAAATTTCTGCATCTAGAGGCTAAAGGACAAGACCCTATCCATGGTGCATCACAGTCTGAGAGGACTTTGTGGGCTGGTAAGATGATATTTCTCTGGAGATATTCCTATTTTGCTTTAATCAGAACTTTTTTAAAAAATATAATTTTTTAAATTTGCTTTTGGCTGTGCTAGGTCTTTGTTGCTGCACAGGCATTGCTCTAGTTGTGGCGAGCAGAGGCTACTCCCTAGTTGCAGTGTGCAGGCTTCTCACTGCAGTGCTCCTCTTGTTTCGGAGCACTGGTTCTAGGTGTGCGAGCTTCAGTAGTTTAAGTTTCCAGGTTCTAGAGCACAGGCTCCGTACTCATGGAGCACTCGCTTTGTGCTCCAAGGCATGTGGGATCTCCCTGGACAGGGATTGAACCCATGTCTCTTGCATTGGCAGGAGGTTTCTTTACCACTGAGCCACCAGGGAAGCCTCAGGATTTTCTTTAGGATATGTCTACAAAGCTTTTACGCTCTCGATTCCTTAGGAGAAGTCTGATTCTGTGTAGGGCTTTTAGAGTAATTTGGAAAGATCCTAAACTAGAGATATCATCAGAATTTAGAGGATGCTTTAGGGAGGCAGATTTCCACTGCACATTTTTAAGCAACCAGAGCTGTTCAATAGGGGAAATGAGTTAAAGAGTGAAGCGGTGAGTTTGTGTGAAAATTTTCAGATGTGTTACTATTTCTCAGATATTATAGGGTATTAACGGTAGATTGGATTGTTTCAGAACTCTAGGTTCTTTGACTTTTAAGAGTAATATTTAATTGTATTGTGAATATTTACTTACAATAAATTACTAATATTAATATTTCTTGAAAAATATTATTTTTGATATCCTAGGAAAAGGAAGTAGAGAAATACGGACATTATTTAGATAAGAAAATCACTTTGCTTAAATTATGAGGACATTTTACTATTTTAAAGGGTGCAAAATATCTTAAGTATTTACCATGTCTGTAATTCAGACATTCTAGCATAAAGTGATCTTCACCATGTATTTGTCTTCCTTGTGGGGAACAAAATGTGGATTTTACTTCAGTTTTTAACATCACAGATTATCTTGACAAGTGGATGCTTGTGAATTGTACAATGTGTATTGTCTTCTCAAGTCTCTTTACCTGTGGGTACAGAAAATGTGCCACATTTTTCCAGAAAAATGAAATTTCCATTTTGGGTGTCTTTATTTAATACTTTTACTTTTCATGGTTATAACAGTACAAGGAAACCCTAGGACTGAGATAGTCCTATACTTACACACCTGTTGTGATTACTTGATTTTATTCTTCTCTTGCTTACTGCCCTATTGCTAAAGAAGGTTGAAAACAGTTTTATTTAACCAACTAGAAAAATAAAAACTATCTCTTTTTTTTCCCATTATATTGTGCCCAGGACAGGAAACAAATTATGAATTTAGAAGTACAGGCATGATGGTCCCCTTGTTGATTAGAGTTGGTTTCAAAGAAGATATACAATTCTTATGATTTCCTGTCCTTATCTTATCAGGTATAAACATATGAGGTGGCAGTAAAACCTCATATCTAGCTTGAATTGCAATCGAACTTTTTTAAAGACCAGAAAAGCATTCCAATTGAATGGATTCTGAATGTAATGCAATCTGAGTTCTTGCAACTTAACAAATTCTATAATAGCCTCACCTGCTGTCATAGTTTCTATAAGGCACAGATGAGTAGATGAGAAGAGTCTCTCCTTTTTTAAGCCTCTGCTGCTGCTGCTGCTAAGTTGCTTCAGTAGTGTCTGACTCTGTGCGACCCCATAGATGGCAGCCCACCAGGCTCCCCCGTCCCTGGGATTCTCCAGGCAAGAACACTGGAGTAGGTTGCCATTTCTTTCTCCAATGCATGAAAGTGAAAAGTGAAAGTGAAGTCGCTCAGTCGTGTCCGACTCTTAGCGGCCCCATGGACCGCAGCCCACCAGGCTCCTCTGTCCATGGGATTTTCCAGGCAAGAGTACTGGAGTAGGGTGCCATTGCCTTCTCCGTTTTTAAGCTTCTAGGACACTCAAATGAGAATGCTCGCTAAAAGTGACAGCTTAACACAAGGGACATGGAGGCATGTAGGGACACAATCAATTCTAAAGTTTTGTCAAGAGCAGAGGCCCAATCTAGGAATAACAGTATTATCAGTTATTTCATCTGTTAAAGATTTAGAAAAAATAACCTCAAAACAGAGATCAGGTCTCTCAAGTGCTACATTTCTTCTGCAAGTTGAATATTATCCTGTTTTTTCAGAAGAGTAATTGAACATATTTTGATCCTAAAATTTGCTAATGAAGCAAAAATATGAGTTGGGAGCAGGATGGATGGGGATGTAGAGAAATTCTTTCTGATTGTACTGTTGATCAGGCACAAATATAAAATGTGAAATGTGATTATCTATATCACTTGGATATATAAATATTCTTATTGGACATAAAATGAAAATGGAAGAAAACTAATTTTCATGTTACTAGATTCTCAGGCAAGACCCTTAATGGCATTATTCAAGAATTGGATGAATTTAAATTGGAAAAAATATCAGTGTCTGAAATATAGTAATTTGGGGACTGGGGTGAATGAAATGGAACAATACTGGATGATTGTTTTCATGGGCTTTTATTATCTCAGTTTCTACTGGTAATGTATTTATATGGAGAAAAGCTGAGAAATCTGTAAAATATTGGGAAAGAAACTTGTATGTATCATTTTAACTTATGACATCCAAATACAATATTAACACACTTAAGAATTTGACATCACAAGTTTCACACTTGTCTCTAGCCCAAAATTCTTGACCTCTAAGATAAAAAAGGAAAAATAAAAGTTGTCTGTTATTGAGAGAAAAATAAGCAGATTTTTAGCCATTTCTCTGTCTCCTGCCTTAAAAATGCCCTGCATGGCTTCAGATGGCAGAGCCGTCCAGAGAGTGAAGAGTGCATGCTACTGGGGGAACTGCACTCTGCCTGTAATGGTCCTTTACAAACTTCACCATTCAGTCAAAAGCCTATTAACGCTCAGCAAGTGGGTAACTCCTATAGGTTTAGAGGATTAAGCTTGAAGACCTTTTAAAAATGTAGTATTTTATGGAACTTCCAATGTCTTTGACAACACTTCATAAACATCAGGCCTTGGGAAGAGGCAGGGATGTATGGCTCATTAGTCTCTCAGGAGTCCAGAGCTGGAGTTGCCTTAAGCTTATCTGGGGCAATTTGTTACAGCTCTCCCCACTGAGCTCTTGCTGCAGCAACACTGTTCTCTTCCAAGACAAAGTTTACTGTAAACCTCAGAGAAAGAAAGAATCCTGGGAAGCTTTTTTATGTCAAGTATACTCTCCTCCCCCTTTTCTTTTGTCTTGAACTAAACCTATGCATTTCTGGCCAAACTTATTGGCTCAGTGGCTAATCTGGGTGTCCTTTCTTAGTGAGCTTCTTGGGTAACAATGTTGAAAGTGACAACACAAGTAACAGAAGGCTCAGATCCTCTTTGGCCTTCTGGGCTATGTGAATCAAGCTCTTTTTTCTTTCTTTTATGGGCAGCATATGCAGCAATGGATGAATAGTTGAGATAAACCTTCTCAGGTGACATATTTGTTTTCCTGTGTGACTCTGAAATTATTAGCCAACAGAGAATGAGGAGGATTTAGCTTTCACTGAGACAGCAGAAATTTTTAAAGATTTTAATAATGTAGATAAGGACCAAAAAATTGGTGATATATTACATGAACATTTACTGAAATAGCAGAAAATTGTAAGGATTTTGATAATGTAGATAAAGGCCAAAAATTTCTAATGTATTATATCAATATTTCTTAAATACCTACTATGTGTCTGGCACTGTGCTATGTACTAAGTGTAATATATATCTATCGGTTGTTTCCAGATGATTTTGCTTGTTGTTTTCTAAACACAGCCAAGAAAACAGATTCCCCAGACAGGATGATATTAAGTATATCTACAATTCCTGGAGAATCTACAACAAGCCTAGCATTGTGTTAATACTTAACATGATAAAAAATATGTTCTTATAGCCCTTCAAAGCAGATTTATAAAAATCTCATTTTATATAGATGCTGAAACTGAAGGTCAAATAGGCTTCATTACTTGTCTTAGAAATTTACACAATTGATAAGCAGAATTGGCATCAAAACTAGGGCTCTTTCCAGTATACCATGCAGACTATGCATTTAAGAACTTATTAAAATACAGGACAACATCTGGCTTCCATATCTTATTTGCTGTTTGCTTTTTATAGCTCCTGACTCTTTACCTCACCTTGATCCCATTGATGCTTTGAAAAGCAATCTTTTCCTTTTCTTCCTCCTACCTTGGGAGATATTTCTTGTCCAGGGCCAACCTATCATGCATCCCAACTCCTCCATCCCCCTCAAGTGTTCTCTCCATCAATTATTTCCTTTCTCTCCATTATCTTTAACTTATCTTTACTCTTTGCTCCCAGCCATCAGTATTTAAATATTTTCAAGTATCTTCCATCTTAAGATAAAAATTCACCAACCTCTCTCAATCCATGTCCCTTGGTAGACCTCTTGTCTCCTTTTCCCCCTTTACTGCTGAACTTCTTAAGAGTGCTATCTCTGCTCCCATTCTTCACTTCCTGAGCTAACTCCCACACACTCTTTAACCCACCACGCTCTCTGGTCACCCCTTCAGAGAACCTGCTATGACAAGGTCAGCCAACAACATCTTTGTTGCTAAAATTTAGTTATTCTTCTCAGACCTCAACTGTCTCAATCTTTTAGTAATCGGTAATTTGATACAGCTGACCACCTCTTTCTTTTTGAAGCCTTTTCTTCCCTGGGCTTCCATATCATCTACCTCTTGTTTCTTTCTTCTTCTTCTTCTTCTTCTTTTTTTTTTTTTGATTGTTCCTTCATAGCCTATTTTGTGGGCTCTTTGTTTCCAACTAGTTCTTAAAGTATTGGTGTTTTTCTAAAGTTCTTTTCTTTTTACACTTTAAACATTCTCAGGGAGGGAGCTCATTCATACTCACCCAAGGCTTCTATTGTAACCTCAATGCCTCTGACTTCCAAATTCTGATTAGCCAGCTCAGAACATCTTTTAATAAATGATCACACTTTCATAGAGTTCCATATCTATGTATTGAAGTGGCAAACGTCTCATAGGCATCTCAAACTCATCAGCTTCTCCCACTCCTTCCTCTACTTCTTAGGCAAGGCATATTCATCCACTCATTAACACAAACCAGAAATCTGGGTTTCACTTTCAAATTCTAACTGAGTAAATCACCAAGTCCTATAGTTTCTGCTTTTTACGTATCTACTAAGTTCCTTCGTTTTCCTACATTTTGGTGGCTATTCTCTAAGATCAAACCTTCACTATCAGCTAGTCTTCAGTCTTGCCCTCTCTGGGTCAGCTTTCCACACTAGAGCCAGAGTGATGCTTCTAGAAGAAAAACGTGGGTGCATAATGACCCTGCTTAAAGCTCCCAAAGAAGCAGTTCTTGTTATTCTCACTACTCCTCCAATGAGTTAGATTTCAACATTAGCTAGAAGGGTGTTCAAAATCTATTCCAGCTTTTCCACTCTCACCCCTTGTAATTCTCTTGCATCCTCCTACACTCATATGAAACTTCTCTCTGCCCTCTGGGACTTTCCATATGCGGTTTCCTTTATTGGGAATATTCATTTCCTCCTTTTATCATCCATCTATGTAACTCCTACTCATCATTTCAGGTCTCGTCACTGACACTATATCCTCTGAGGAGGTTCTGTAATCTTCTCCTCTGCCCACTCATTCTGGACTCACTGCCTTCCTTACTTAAAATCATTCCCCTCTCCTAGTACTTTTCACACCAAATTTTCATTGTCCTTTACTTGTCTGTCTGATGCATTAGTTTAGAAACTCCTTTTTAAAGGCAAGTATTGTTGTCTTGTTTATCTTACTGTTGTGGTCTCTGTGCCTATCACAGACCATAGCACAGGGAAGATGATGAACACATATATATATATATATATATATATATATATATATATATATATATTAAGTTACCTTTTCTCTAGGTTATCCCCTTACCACAGTTGCCAGCATAGAGAACCTGCCAGAAACATCCAGAATTTATATCAGTAGAAAAAGAATCTTAACATTGTGACATGGGAACAACTTTTTGTAGGGTGAAAGTGGCATCAGAAAATGAGGGGCGAGTGAGAGATGCCTTAGAAAAGGATGTCTGCTGAGAGGTAGGGCTACAGACCCTGTAGAAATGGATCAGGAGAAAGGGATGAGGGTCTTTCTTTCTACAGTTTCTGGTGGGGCTAGTGGAGGCATGAGTATATCATCTGGCTTTTAAAATAGTATTCCCTCTGTTAACAAAGGAGGTGTGGTTCTAAACAAAGCATTTATAATCACCTTCATGTTATGACTGAAGGATATGGGAAATCTAGTTCTTATGGGTAGAAAAATGAAGTTCATATGTCTGTACTCCCTCAGAAACCACACTGAAACCATGTATGGCCAATTCTGAATTCCTAAATTCTAATCTGGTCTCCACAGTCAAAGCTATGTTTTTTTCAGTAGTTATGTATATGTGAGCATTGGACCATAAAGAAGAATGAGTGCCAAAGAATTGGTGCTTTCTAATCATGGTGTTGGAGAAGACTCTTGAGAGTCCCTTGTACTGCAAGGAGATCAAACCAGTCAATCCTAAAGGAAGACAGTCTTGAATATTCTTTGGAGGAACTGAGGCTGAAGCTGAAGCCCCAATACTTTAGCCACCTGATGTGAAGAGCTGACTCATTGGAAAAGACCCTGATGCTGGGAAAGATTGAAGGCAAGAGGAGAAGAGGGCGGAGATGAGATGAGATGAGGATGAGATGGTTAGACAGCATCATCAACTCAATTGACATGAATTTTGAGCAAACTCTGGGAGAGAGTGAGGGATGGGGGAGCCTGGTGTGCTGCAGTCCAAGGAGTCACAGAGTCAAACATGACTTAGTGGTTGAACAACATTAACAACAATCTGATCATTCACACTGTTATGTATACTATCATCCAGAAGTGAGAAATGATGGTTGAACTTTTTCAGGATAACGAAAAAGGAAACATTTTAAAAATAAAACAAAACACAGGCAACTGCATTTCAGAATAAGAACTAAGATTATAAATTAATAAAATAGTTTCTTTAGTTGCCTTTTTCTGAATATGACCATGCATTTATTCTCATACTTAAAACTAATAGGTGGTAAACTGTAAGTGCAGATAAACTTAATGACATTGTTATGAATATGGCTAGTGATCAGCTTGGTTTTCTACAAGAACACTCTGAAAAGAATTGGAGAGCTTTTATAGTCTCTTAAACTAAAGAACAAAGGGTATTGTTTTTATTCTTTAACAGACTTTTGTGAGCAGAGTCTCAGAAGTACTTGAGAAAACACTAGGAATAAATGCAAAATTCTCTATGGAAACAGCTTTATAACTGAACTCTTCTGGAAAAATAAAAGAAACAAATAAGCTCTAAAAATTATGGGAAAAACACTTCAAATAGCTAGAACTGTCATATAATATTTAAGTGGAATATTGAAGTTTAATGTTTAATTCTAAACATTAATAAACTGCCTAGCCTAGAAACTGTAGACAACCACAGTGGGGGATATTTATGCAATGCTATATACCTGAACAACATTTATAGGTATAGAACCTTGGCATTGGCATGTTACAGCATCTTAGGAGACATCCTGGATACTTTGATATCCTCACAGAAGTGTGTATACTTGCGTGTGAGTTTTGTATAAACACAATTCTACTGTGATTTCTCATAAATGACAAAATTTAATGAGTTGGTCAGTGTCCTCAAATTCCTCTTTTACGGGTAATGTTGCTTGTTCTAATGCAGATACACCTTAACTGCTTGTCAAAAATAGATTTTCAGGGTTCAGTTGGTCCTGATCAACTGAATCAGAATCACCAGCTGAAGGACCTGAATTTTGTCTTTCAGAAAAGGACCCCAGGAAATTCTGATGTTCAGATGATTCAGATCACAACACTTTTGACATTTCTCATCTTTCTGTCTCTGACCAGCTTATGCTAGGTTCTCCCACTCCCTGGACCCCGCGTGCTTCCCCTGATAAGTACACTGGCACTGGTGCTGCACCACCCTTGTGGTCCCAAGTGTGTCTTGGCTCCTTCGCCTGCAGGACTGATCTCAGCCAGCTGCTCCATGTCTGGGAGTGTGTGAGCAGTTGAGAAGTCATCAGGGGCCTTCAGCTATCAAGCTTTCCTTGATTTTGGTAGTCAGCCTTACCAATTCAATTTATTTTAGAATGTCTTTGCCTCTTTTGAGAACACAGCACTCAAAGAATAGGCGGTGTGTCTGCAACAAATGCCAGCATCTGTGAGAGACTTCTAAATGTTGTCAATTCCTAGGTATCCTGAGACCAACTCTCACAAATCTCTAGGCTTCCTTAATGGCTCTGTTAGACAGCTAACAGAATGGCAACAAGAATTAATGCCCTGTGTGAAATCAAATGAAGCATTCTTTTGGATAGAGAAACAAATAGCCACAGCTGAGAAAAGGTATGGATTATATAAAGAATTGTGATTGGTTTGATTTCCAAGTAGGAATAAAGAAGCTTTGTACAACTGGTGATATTGTTAGACATTCAGCTCATCTGTAGAAAAGATAAAATTATGAGAAGCAATGGGAGCAGGAAAGAAGACAGAATAAATGGAAGCAATGTCACCATTTGTGGCTCTATGAAAACGGAGAGAGGTGACGCTGCAACAAGCAGCAGGTGTTGACAGCACAAGAATGGGGCAGCCGGGGAGGGAAATCTCTCTAGTTTCTTGGGCTGGGCAAGATAGACACCCTTGCTTCTAAATTACAGGCTTTAATGACAATGAGCACAACTCTTCAGACCAGTGTTTACCAAGGGGAGCTCTGTTGACACAGTGCTATTTCTGGAACAGGCTTCATGGAAAAAGGAGTTCTATAGTCAAAGAAGTTTGGGAAAGAGTGGATTAAACACAGTTATATGTATTTCTTTATGGCTTGTTTTCTGAGTGTCTCAAAGGCTAAACTGCATTGTGAGATGCTTAGAAAGGACACACATTATGGAGTGATCCTAAACTCATCTGTCTAGGAAGCTTCCATCTTCTATTTAGGAACATTTTGTGGGACTATTCCATCAGACTCCATTCTGAGAAACATTGCAATAGACCATAGCATCTCCAAATTTTTCACATTAACACACATAGAAAAGCATAAGATTTGGTTCAGGCAAATGGAAGATACATCAAGCCTGGGCACTCCAGTCACCACAGCCACCTGATAGCTAAGGTAAATCAATGTGTTTACACACCTGTTATTCATTTAAAGACCTGAGAAAACTTTGCAATAGATTATTTCTCCTGGAGCAGAGACTATATTATTTACTGTAACAGCTCAAGTGTATAGAACAAAAAGTAGCGATAGTGGGTGTTCAATCAGCAGAATGAATAAATGAATGAGTATGACAGGCACAGGCAATATATTTGGAAGCCACCTGTACCTTAGTGTGGTGGCTTTCAAAAGATTAGTCCCTCTTAGTTGTTGCATCAAAGAACCAGCTGCACTTCAGTGCAGACACAGACAGTCCCTATGTTAAGTGACAAGGTAAGGTACGATCTGGTGAAGAACTCCAGTTCACTCAGTAGCATGATATATTCAGTGTGATAGAATTAGATGCAGAGGTAAAAGTCATATTTGCTATGCACTTCAGGCTTATTCAGTGAAAGGCAAAAGGCTGGAGGGCAAAAATGTGTTGCTAACCATAAAAGAAAAGAAAGAAATCTATAAATGACTTGGAAGAGCAAGTGTAGGCAATTGACAGGTTGATGGGTTTGCACATTTCTCCTGTATGATCTCATGGCCCAAAAAGGACAGTCACAAAATTTACAGTATAAATTTAGAGTCATTTATAAATTTGGACCACTGCCATATGTTGGTACCTGACTAAATTAATATAACTGATTCTCATTGAGAGCATTAGGAGGTATACCATCTCTTCTAAATGTTCAAGGATAGTATAAAATAATTTTAAGAAACAAATGCAATCGATTGTGCTGTGAGTATTTCTGAAAGTTGGTTTGACATTTTCAATACACATTTTAGATAAAATTGATATTGAAAAAGTCAGGAAGTCAACTCTTAAGACGGAATTTTGTAGTTTTTTCTAAGAAGTAATTTCTGAATGTAGCATAGCCTCTGAACAGTTTCATGGTGTTTAAAGTTATTCTGTTTTGATGCTATTCCTCAATTATGTCTTGGCAACATGTCTATGAATCAAGTATCTTTGTATTTAAGCAGAGTAAGGTGACCAGGAAAACATTTACTTTTGCTTAATTGCCTATACTAAGACCTTTGATTGCGTGGTGGCTCACAACAAACTGTGGAAAATTCTTAAACAGATGGGAATATCAGATAACCTCACATGTCTCCTAAGAAACCTGTATGCAGATCAAGAAGCAACAGTTAGAACCAGACATGGAAAAACTGACTGGTTCAAAATTGGGAAAGGAGTATGACAACAGTATATATTGTCACCTTGCTTATTTAACTTCTATGCAGAGTACATCATGGGAAATGCTGGACTGGATGAATCACAACCCAGAATCAAGATTGCCAGTAGAAATATCAATAATCTCGATATGCAGATGAAACCACTCGAATGGAAGAAAGAGAAGAGGAATTAAAGAGTGTGTTGATAAGGGTGAAAGAGGAGAGTGAACAAGCTGGCTTGAATCTCAGCATTCAAAAAACCAAGTTCATGGCATCCATCCCATCACTTCATGACAAATAGAAGGGGAAAAAGTGAAAACAGTGACAGATTTTCTTTTCTTGGGATCCAAAATCACTGCTGATGGTGACTACAGCCATGAAATTCAAAGAAGCTTACTCCTTGGAAGGAAAGTTATGACAAACCTAAACAGTGTATTAAAAAGCAGAGACATCACTTTGCTGACAAAGGTCCATATAGTCAAAGCTATGGTTTTTCTAGTAGTCATGTATGGATGTCAGAGTTGGACCATAAAGAAGGCTGAGTGCCAAAGAACTGACGCTTTCAAACTGTGGTGTTGGAGGAGACTCTTGAGAGTCCCTTTGACTGCAAGGAGAACATACCAGCCAATCCTAAAAGAAGTCAGCCCTGAATATTCATTGGAAGGACTGATGTTGAAGTTGACGCTCCAATACTTTGGCCACCTGATGTGAAGAGCCGGCTCATTGGAGAAAACCCTGATGCTGGGAAAGATTGAAGGCAAAAGGAGAAAGGGGCAACAGAGGATGAGATGGTTTGATAACATCACCAAATCAATGAATTTGAGCAAATTCTGGGAATAGTGAAGAACAGAGGAGTCTGTAGTGCTGCAATCCATGGGGTCGCAAAGAGCCGGACATGACTTAGTGACTGAATAGCAACAACAAAGACTGTTATTAAAGGTGGTATTGCTTTCTAAAATAAACCTTTTGATGATTTGATAATCCATCATAGGTTGCTGTGTGGTCTCTCTGTTTAACTTGTTATAGAGACATGAAAATACCAGCAGATAAATCTTTTTCATTATTCAGTATTTTACACTTGTTTTATTGTCAATAAAATCTTACAGCTAATGATTATTTGGTAAAATATTAACCAAATATTTTATTGGTTACTGCATTGGGTTGAATAATGTTCTCCAAAAACTCATGTCTAGCTGGAACCTCAGAGTGTAAGCTCACTGGGAAATAATTATTTCAGATTTTCTCACACTGGATTAGACAGGACCCTAAATCCAAAGACTGGTGTTCTTATCAGGTCATAAGAAGACACACAAGAGAAGGTCAGGTGAAGGTGGAGGCAGGCATTGGAGCCACGCTACTATAAGCCAGGGAATGGAGGGACCACAGAGCTGGCAAAGGCAGAAGAGGGTTCTCTGAGAATCTGGACCAAGTGTGGCCCTACCAGGGCTTTTCAAGTGGCACAAGTGGTAAAGAACCTACCTGTCATTGCAGGAGACATAGGAGACACAAGTTCAAGCCCTGGGTCAGGAAGATCCCCTGGAGGAGAGCATGGCAACCCACTCAAGCATTCTTGCCTGGAGAGCCTATGGATGGAGGAGCCTGGTGGGCTATGGTCCACTGGGTCCCAAAGAGTTGGACACAACTGAAGTGGCTTAACATACATGTGTGCATGCACCTGGCCCTACCAACATCTTAGTTTCAGATCAGAATTTACCCTCCAAAGCTGTGAGATAATAAATTTCTGTTAAGTCATTCAGTTTGTGGTAATTTGTTACGGCAGCCTTAGCAAGCTAATAAAACTACCATTTAGCAACCAGATACACTGATAAAATATTTTATCACACTGATAAAATACACTTTTTAATAGTCCATATGGAATTAATGAAAATGAGCTGACAGATTGGGTTCAGCTAGTATGTGACCTGTACAACCTTGTTTTGTGTTTATTTTTCCAGCATAATGACTCACAAAGCCTCCTTTCACTCTCAGAAGTTTCCTACTTAGGGTGGTAAATTTTATGATCCCCCTAGTTTAGGCTTTTGCTGACATATCTATATTTCTATTGTTCATTGCATTGAAAACATAGAAATTATGTTTTGAAGGTGCTGATGTGTCAAAGTATGCTAATAGCCACTGTAAAGAAGAATTTTTGAGAAGCTAGGGAAACTTGATGAAAGGGTCTGAATTCATTTTTTTATTTATTAATTCATCTTATAAGAAAGGCAGCTATCTTACATTGTTTATTTTGTCATACAACAAATGATACTGCATTTTACCTTTATTAGAAAGAGGCAAATGACCAAGAAGCAAACTGACATCAATGACATTTTCAGTGAAATTCCAGGTCACATCTGGAGTGTAATCTCCCACATTATCTCTATCTGCATTTTCAAAATTCCTGAATTACTGACGCTATTCTGCAATTCTAAGCCATTAAGAAATGCTGGAGTTTGTTTAGCATCTTCTCTTTAAGAAAGATGGGAATTTGAGTACTCCATTAAGAAAATTTGAACATTAAATGTTCTCATCTTTAAAGCATTATCCTTTGGTTAAGTACAAATGTTTTTAATCTAAGACAATTCATTCCTCAATATTCTAAATAGCGATGAATTCTCTCTCACTCTCTCCTTCTTTCCAGTTTTGAACAATTGATTTCTCATGACACTTCCTTCATTTCTAGTCAGTGATAACTTTGAGTGCAAAAACTGCTCTAGAAATAGTTAAGGATGAGGTGTGGATCTTAACAGTTTCTTTCCACTTGGGCAGTATTTAGGACCTGAAATTAGTTAAGTAAATGGTACTTTGCGGTCTCATAGTGTCAGTTTACCTTTTAATAGGTCTGACACCCTCCCAGTGTATAATTTACACTCCTCAAGGACATGGTTAACCACTCAAGAAATCAATAGGGGTTATAAAACATGTACAAATTTGAATTTGGAGAGAGTCAAAACCTCATTTATCCATCAGAAATAAAATAGCTGGCACTTAGAATCAGGGCTTACAGGGAACTATTTCTTTTGAAACAGGAAAACCACAAGTGGCTTTATCCAGAGATAAGAGTTGAGCATGACCTAGGTGATTCAAACACCCCTTCCTTTTGCTGTAGTCAATGCTAACAATATCAACCTACAACTTCTGGCTCTTGGTGTGTGACCATATAACCCTTTGGATCCAGAAAAGGTAAGAAACATGTTTTATCTTATGATGTCTTAAAATTTACTAGTCTTTGCTCCTACCTGTACTGTACCTAATTAGCTCATCAATTTATTCATTCACTTAAAAAATATTTCCTGATCTCCTCGTATGAGCCAAATGCTATAGGTACAGTGTACATCGTGGGGATTTAAAGTTTCTCTCATCAAAGTCATACGTATTATACATGCAATATACAAAATTAAAAACAAAAACCTTGCATCTAAATTAGAAATGTTAGAAAAAAAAAAGGTGTTCAGATATAGCAGAATAGGGTGGGAGGTTTGTTTTAAAGAGGTAAGGTAAAGGTATTGAAGAAGGAAGGATGAGAAAAAGCTGGATAGGTGAAGAGTCCACCGAATGAGTGACACACATAGAAAAAGACTCTAATAGAAAAAACTGATAGTCCAGGAGCCAGCACTGTGGCTAGAGAAGAGGGTTTCCCAGAGGAGTAAAGAGAGCCAAAGTGAGAGGAGAGAACAGCAAGGTTCTTACCTTGTAGAACTTTGTATGCCACATTAAGGAGTCTTGATTTACTTTCAAGCACAATGAGAAACCATTTGGATAGTGTCAAGTAGATCTGACTGGTTGGAAGATACATCATTGAGGGAAAACAGAGGAAGCAGGGAGAACAAATAGGAGACCATCACATGGTGTAGGAAAAAGTCTGTCCAAGTCTTGGACTTTAGTAGCAATGGAGGGAGAAAAAAATACTTCTATTCTGCATAGATCTTGGCGGTGGACTGAACATGACTTGTTGGTGTGTTGCAAAATGAAAGGAGTGAATCAAAGATGACTAGGATTTTGGCTTGAACATCTGGGTAGTGCCATTTTGTATAATGGGGAAGACTACAAGAAAAGCAATTAAGCTCTGATCTATAAACATGACAGATCTCTGATTTTGATTTTTGAGACTGAATTGAAAACTCTGTTTATGGTTGGGTATCTCTCCAATAGAATTGATGTTAACTGAAATAAATTAATTGTTTAGTAGGAAAATGATCAGCAGTGAATGTCTCTTAATAACATTAAGCAAATTTAGGATTATTAAAAGGATGTCTTCTCCATGATATCTAAACTAGGAAGGACATTTATAATGGTCTATGAGAGATGTGGAGGTGTAAATTTAAAGGCAAGATAAGAAATATCATAAAATGAAAGAGGAAAATTAGACTATGAAGAAATATCAGTGAGGAATGCTTTTAAGTAAAGCATTTTCCTCTCTTCTTGAAAAAGTTATTATGAGAAAATAAAAGTTATTTAAAGATAAGTATGTAGATTTGCTCTCTTCAATTCCCATTATGTAACATAAATTCTATTCAGGCCAAAAGATTATTCAATTACATTATTATCTTTTTCTAATGATTTGCATTTTTAAAAGTTTTTTTATAGCTATTGTTTTACTTGAGACTGCAACATCCCTAAATGTTAAGTAAAACACGTGTGTGTGTGTGTGTGTGGTATATTTTTTCCTTGATATATTGGAGGATGAAGATCAGAAACATTCAGTTATTCCTTAATGTCTTACAGTGGGTCATGGGCATAAAGCTAGCCCCAGAAACCATGTGTTCTCATTTTGAAATAATTTTTAAAATTTTAGAATATTTTAAATTTATTCAAAAACACTACAAAGAGAGTATAGAGAAATCTTATATACCTGCAACAAATTTTTCTCTATGTTCTCCTTTTTAATCTGTTGTTTTCATCAATGGTAAAGAACTGTCAGAGTTATACATATAGACTTAAGGGGAAAAATGAAAGAGGCAGTCATCTGGATAATTCCAGACCAGAAAACAATTTTGTCTGAAAGATACAGATAATTGAGACAGAAATGTTTTTTTGCCTGGAGAAATTCCTATGATTGTCTTCCTCCTTCACTTGAATTTGTGGGTACAGTTATAAGCATTGGTATTTCACTTACTAATAGGAAACTGTGTATCACTCATTGCGAAGCTTGTGTGTTTTCGAGGGCTAAATTGCTTAGTTCTACACTTCTTTTCCCTTAAAGTATATAGGGTAATTTCATTATAAAAGCATTTCACATTGATTTAAGAATAGTGGAAAATATAGAAAGTAAAAGAAGGATAGAAAGCCCTCATTGTTTACACCCTAAACAAAACCACTATCAACATTTATTTATGTCCAGTCTTTTTACTACATGAATGTTTTTTTTTTTTTACATGAATTTTTTTGTCTGTGCACTTAGATTAGGCCATGCATAAGGCATTCATTTTGCATATCAGGCCATGTCTAAAAGCTGATCTCAAATAGTATTATGGTGAAATTGTTTAGCATGGTACGCTACAAGGAGGTCATTTAGTCTATCTGGAGAGAAACTGTAATCTATATCTTATGTTAGATGGGGCCAGAGATAGATGGTGCAGAGACAAGAATTTGAAATATCATCAGTGAGAGAGAAAATGGTACAAACATTGAAAACCTACTATGGTATCATATATCAAGAGCCTCAGAAGCAGGCAGAGACTCATGTTATAAATAAATCAAAAGCAACATCCTCTATAAAAATGAAAACTGAGAAATGACCTAAATATCAGCAATAGTAGAATATAGTTAAGTAATTTGTAGCATAACTATATGGTAAAATATTATTCAACTAGAAAAATTATGAAGTTTCTTGGATGACATAGAAAAATGAGTAAGATACTAAGATGTATAATGTGTGAAAAACATAAAAACCTACAATAAATTCACCCCAATTTTGACAGTGATAATTACAACAAATATTTCTAGATAGAAGAGATAATTTTATATAATAAATAAGTTTTATTTTTACCATAAAAATACACACTTCTTCAAAAATAGAGGTCTTCAAGTGATTCTTTTTTTGGGTGGGGGGATGCTTAGAAAGGAATGGTTAGGTCTTCTCATTTGAGATTTTTTTCTTACTTGTTCAGTTTAGACTGAGTATATTCAAATATATTTATCACTTATTAACACTCTCTCAGAGTAAAAATTTGAAATCTTTCTTCCTTCAGCCTACTGAAATGCTTTTAAATATTCACTGTCATCTTCATGTCCTCATATGGTTTTTAAGTAATATTCCCCAGTTCCCAAACTTGACTGGTGGATTTACATGCCCTTGGAGCTCCACAATCTTTCCGATCATAGTTGGTAGTAGCAAGGACGGGCTAGCTGTTTTCAAATATTAAATATTCCTTTAATATTTCTATTTTTATTTTGGTCTTGGGTCATCAGAAGCAAATACTACCATCTCCTATCTGTGGCTAGAAGCATCCTTTCAGAACCCCTCTAGGCTTAAACTCACACGGTGGAGGGATCTTCATCTGAGTCTTGGAACAATGAATCTTCTGCACGAATTAACAGAGATCAGTTTATATAGGAAAGATGAAGTATGCCTAGCAGAGGAACAGCTTTCCAGAGCCTCAAGATCCCATCTGTCTTTCTGCTAAAAAAAAGTTGGACCCATCTAGGTCCTTTATCATTTTTTCAAGCTAGGTCATTCCAAAGAAATTAGGAGGAAAAGATGAGCATAAAGTGCTTTAGGCACAATCATTTCTCTCTTATTCTCTAAGTATTTCTCAGAATTCTCTGAGGGGTAGTGAACATAAGGCATGTTTGCTATTAGTTTCATAATATACAATTTATATCTGATATAAGTCAAATAGTTTTTGGTAATTGACAGTTAATTTTTGGTAACATTGAAAAGGATCATATTTCTCCTACCAATGAGGAGCTGTGTCAAACTGAGTTCCAAATCTAGCTCCCCTACCTAATGGTGTGGGATTTAGAGCAAGTCATATAACCCCTTGACGGATCAGTTTCCTTATATGTAAAAAGGGGATGACCAAGCATTTGCATCATGGGGTAATAGTGAGGAATAAAAGATACTACCCATATAAAATCCTCTGAACAATAACTAGCAAATAATAAGCCCTTAGTAAATGCTCTGGTTTTCGTCAAAACCAAGCATATCATTGTCATGTTTTCAAACAAATCTAAAGGAACTAAACAAGAATGGAGCAATAGACCTAAAACTAAATATTCTCTGTGTCCTTTTGTGTCCCTTTGCTTTCATTTTTCATGGAAATGCATGTCTGCAGAGAAATGCCCTGGCTTGTATTTATGAGTCGTCTGAAGAGGGAAAAAAGGCTGACTTTGGAAGAGATAGTGAAGCTCAGTCTCAGCGAAGCCATTTTATTGTTAACCTTTTTTTTGGCAAATTACTTCACTCCTCAAGGCCTCCGTTTCCTCATTGAAAAAGAAGGAAACAGAAAAGCAAACAGGCAGACACAAAGCCATGTGATAACTGGGTAAAGATAAGGGTCACAGAGCATACAGAAATGCCTGGACTCCACAGTGAATGTGGAGAGTGAAAGGCCTCCCTCTCCTCAATTTTAAAATGGTTGAGATAATAGTACTACCTGTTAACACTTGTGAGGCAATAAGATCTCAGGCTTAGGAGCGTGACTGTCTGTGTTCAATTCTGATTTTTTTCTACCCTCCAACACTGTAACTGCAGCCAAGTTATTAAACCTTTATGCATGTTGGTAAAACATTTATAACACTGTCTGGCACACAGTAAGTACCCAATAAATCATAGCTGTTTTAAACTAATATGTGCAATAAGTAAATGAGATTTTAATTGTAAAGAAGCATTTAGCACAGTGCCTGGCATATAGTAAACTCTTAATAAACAAAAGTGGCTGTTATCATCTTTCCTGGAAGATGGGTATCTAAGCTGAAACATGAAAGATGAACAAGAAGTAGACAAATGAAAGAAGAATGAGCACTCCATGTTGGAATAATACATACAAAAATTCAGATGGGATCCAGAGCATGGCTTGTAGTGAAACTGGCAGTTTATGGAGGTAGAGGACACAGATTAAGGAGTGTGTGTACTTAGTTGCTCAGCCAGGTCCAACTCTTTGTGACGCTATGGACTGTATATTTGACCTTATGGACTGTAGCCCACCAGACTCCTCTGTCCATGGTTCTCCAGGCAAGAATACTGGAGTGGCTTGCCATGCCCTCCTCCAGGGAATCTTCCTGACCCAGGGACCGATCCCACGTCTCTTGCATTGCAGGCAGATTCTTTACCCACTGAGCCACCTGGGAAGCCCCTAAGGAGTGTGGTATATGCTGTAAAAGTTGTTGTTGTTGTTGTTTAGTTGCTAAGCCAAGTCTAGCTCTTTTGGGACCCCATGGACTGTAGCCCACCAGGCTCCTCTATCCATGGAAATTCCCAGGCAAGAATATTAGAGTAGATTGCCATTCCTATTTCCAAGGGATCTTCCTGACCCAGAGATCGAACCTGGGTCTCCTGTATTGCAAGCAGATTCTTTACCACTGAGCCACCTGGAGCCATTTGTACCATTCTTCAATAAAGCTGGCACACACTCACTAGCACATCCAAATATGTGCAGTGCTCCCACTCGTGGGGAGGCTGTCTCTCCAGCAGGACCAGCAGGTCCATGCCATGCTGGTCTTATCCAGCCTTTGAGTATGTGTCATTGCTGGCATCCTATGGAAGGGATTCAGTTATATTCAGCAGTGGATTCTGGCAAGTATCCTGGGTCACTGAAGAACCCTCAAAAAAAAGCCAGAGGGAAGGATTATAAGTTAGTAAAGATACTCTTTGTTTTGACAATCTACCAAGGAGACAAAAGCCATGGTGTTTCTATCTCTAATAAAAGAATCTCTTTTCCATGAAGTCTGGTGAAAGAAATGGAACTCCCTCTTGACAAAACAATATATACAAGGTTTAGGTTATTTCTCAAACTTCTAGCAATGTTAAAGTATAATTTAAGTCACTTATTAATAACAACAGATCTTATGACTTGAAATTTATTCTTAACACATAGATACAAGAGTTGCTGACTTGGTCTATTCTTATGGAAACAAGTTTGTTACAGTAAGATAACATCCATATTCCTCTTTTTAAAAATAACTTTATGTTTTTATGTTTGATGGAATCATGAGATTCTGTAATATATTAGAAAAAACCACGCATGATATTCATCCATTGTGGCAGTATATCATAATTATTCAGCTTTCTTTTATCATTAATGACAGATGACTTTGAATAAAAACATACTAATATCTACCAGATGTTCAGAAAAACATAAATATCTCCACATCAGCACATTTTAGCAAAAAGTCAACAAAATTTTCTCAACTTCTTTTTCCATTTTTAGTTCTCAGAACATGCTCTTTGATATGATATTTTTAATCCTCATTAGGGATTTGCTTCTGGTTCCTTTAATATCCTCCACAAGAGACTGACTATATAGTTTCAAATATAACCAATATGCATCTTGCTACCTTTTCCCCTATTACTCTACATGTCAAGAGGCAGGCTGGTGTAATAGAAAGAGATCAACCAGCTTTGTGGTCAAAGACATATCAGTTTACACATATTCTCATCTTAATAGCTAGGTGGCCTTGGGAAAATGGCTTAAACTTTCTGAGCCTGAGTTTCTTTATCTTTACAATGGTGAAAATAATTCTTTCATTGAAGGGTCATTTCAAAGAAAACACTAATAAAGTGCCAAGTATTCAGCCATATTCAATAAAAGGTAGCAATTATATTATCCATCTGAAGACTAGTATGGTTTCTTGGTTTCCTCTGATTATTGGATTTTACATTTTTTCTTCCCTATTGATAGCTTAACCTTATTAAATTTCTTCTTTTTCTTTCTAAAATTCATGTTTTTCTCTTCAGCTATCAGTCTAGAAACATATCTTCTTAGCCCCAGCTCCTTTATAAACATGCCATGCCAGGATGAGGGCTTTGTTGTGCTTTTTAATACCCAAGACAAAACCCTGGTTCATGTACTACCTGACACATTGCAGTTAGTTCTTCCTGCTAGGAAAACAGCTCCCACAAGGACTCCATGAAATGGCCAGTAAAGTGGCATAAATCATTTATTATTTTTTTTCCTGTGGTGAATTCCATGCTGTCAACTTAGATGGGAGCAAATGGACTATTGTAAAAATCGTACTTAGGAAGCCTGGTGCCCAGGAATGGGCTGCCTATCTAGGTGAGGCTAATTAACTCCGCTGGAAGCTAAGAGCACCTAAACAATGCAGGAAAGACTTAGTCTTTAGAATGCACCCTGGTATCCTGGAAGGACAATTCATTTAATACAGGGGAATTATTCATCCCTATGTGATAGTTTACAAACTATGGTTTGCCAGAGAAATTTCCCCAAGGTGACCATCTTGAACCAAGACAACTGAACAAATAATGAAGAGGAAAGAGGTAAAAATTAAAAGTCTTTGGTTTTTCAGTCTGAAGTTTAGAACCTCACATAAAAAACAATCCTGATACAGAGGTTTGGCACAAAAGACACTATGAGACTCCTAATTTCCAAGTTCATATTTAGAAGGAAGCAACCCTTGACAGGAAGCTGTCATCCTTTTGCATTTGTGAAATCTTTTTCTTCTACTGGTTCATATCTATTTCCATTCAAATACTGTGGGATTAGATTTCATTTTGGCCAGGTGGTCTTTAACCTGGAGTGCTACAGCTGTATTAAGAGGTAGTAAAGATGTGTTATTCTATGTCTTGACTCACTGCTTTGCTATCAGTTTATTTTGATTTATAAATTGGCTAATGCTACACAAAATCTTCCTTCCTGGAATTCAGAGAGCAGCTTATTTATATGTAGATGTAGCTATATGACATTTTCAAATGCCATACATTTGCATATGAAGGTCTCTTTCTTCCCCTTTCAGTAAACAGTCTCTGCTATTACTTCCAAAGCAATGCTTAGAATTACATTTTCTATACAGGTCTTTCCTTAAATAGTTTTTAAATGCCTAGTAGAGATAAAAAATGAACCCCTCAAGTTGGAATCCACTTTTTAGGGGTGAATATATGTATGCTTATACACACACACATATATAAGGAGAGAGAGATTGATTGACCTGTTTCCGTGGCTTTGGGCTAAAAGTTACAAAAAATAAATCCTATCATTATGGTCAAAATGTCTCAAGAGTAAAACAAAAGTGGCATTAATTTGATATGGAGCATCCTTTGAAAATTTATAGAGTTTGGTTACTACATGGATGACTATCAGCCTAATTCATTTATTCAACAAATTATTGAGTATCTCCTATATACCAGACATTTTTTTCTAGGTGCCATGTTTATAGAGGGAGACAAGACAAATTCTCTGTCCTCATGAAGTCTACATTGTATCAAAATAAGACAGAAAATAAAAAGGTAAAAATGAGTACATTAAAAAAATTCTGTTCTCATTCAGTACTGTGAGGAAAATCTAACAGTATTGGTGGAGAGAATGCATGGGCTGCTGGTGGACGTTAAGTAGAATGGATGGGCAGGCTTTCTCTTGAAAGATATGAAGGGTCCTACCAGGGGACCAGATGAGGGACACATCTTTAAGAACACAGAAAAAGCTAGGGCCAGATAGTACTCTTTAAACATAATACACAGAAAAATAAGTTTGCAACAAGAAGGGTGTTTTAAAATACAACTCAGAGTGAAATGACCGTTTTTTTGACATTAGAGTTTTAAGAAACATAAAAGAAGGAGGGCTTTCCTGGTAGCTCAGTGGTAAAGAATCTGCCTACCGATGCAGAAGACACAGGAGCCGAGGGTTCTATCCCCCGTCAGGAAGATCCACTGGAAGAGGAAATGGCAGCCCATTCAGTGTTCTTGCCTGGAGAATCCCATGAACAGAGGAGTCGAAGGGGTCTGAGTGTTTCCACACTTTCCATTTGCTTCCAGGGCTCCCTAGTATGGGCCCCACTGTTTCCCAGGTATATATCCTGGGTTGTCTTTGCTTTTCCTCACCTGTGTTCCCTGACAGCCCAAAGCTCAACGTCCTTTTGAAGGATGATCAATGCAAAGAAATAGAGGAAAACAACAGAATGGGAAAGACTAGAGATCTCTTCAAGAAAATTAGAGATACCAAGGGAACATTTCATGCAAAGATGGGCTCGATAAAGGACAGAAATGGTATGGACCTAATAGAAGCAAAAGATATTAAGAAGAGGTGGCAAGAATGCACAGAAGAACTGTACAAAAAAGATCCTCACGACCCAGATAATCACGATGGTGTGATCACTCACCTAGAGCCAGACATCCTGGAATTTGAAGTCAAGTGGGCCTTAGGAAGCATCACTAGGAACAAAGCTAGTGGAGGTGATGGAATTCCAGTTGAGCTATTTCAAATCCTGAAAGATGATGCTGTGAAAGTGTTGCACTCAATATGCCAGCAAATTTGGCAAACTCAACAGTGGCCACAGGACTGGAAAAGGTCAGTTTTCGTTTCAAACCCAAAGAAAGGCAATGCCAAAGAATGCTGAAACTACCGCACAATTGCACTCATCTCACATGCTAGTAAAGTAATGCTCAAAATTCTCCAAGCCAGGCTTCAGCAATGCATGAACCATGAACTTCCAGATGTTCAAGCTTATTTTAGAAAAGGCAGAGGAACCAGAGATCAAATTGCCAACAACTGCTGGATGACTGAAAAAGCAAGAGAGTTCCAGAAAAACATCTATTTCTGCTTTATTGACTATGCCAAAGCCTTTGTGTGGATCACAATAAACTGTGGAAAAATATTCAAGAGATGGGAATACCAGACCACCTGATCTGCCTCTCGAGAAACCTGTATGTAGGTCAGGAAGCAACAGTTAGAACTGGACATGGAACAACAGACTGGTTCCAAATAGGAAAAGGAGTACGTCAAGGCTGTATATTGTCACCCTGCTTATTTAACTTATATGCAGAGAACATCATGAGAAACGCTGGACTGGAAGAAACACAAGCTGGAATCAAGATTGCCAGGAGAAATATCAATAACCTCAGGTATGCAGATGACACCACCCTTATGGCAGAAAGCAAAGAAGAACTAAATGGCCTCTTGATGAAGGTGAAAGAGGAGAGTGAAAAAGTTGGCTTAAAACTCAGCATTCAGAAAACTAACATCATGGCATCTGGTTCCATCACTTCATGGTAAATAGATGGGGAAACAGTGGAAACAGTGGCTGACTTTATTTTTTTGGGCTCCAAAAATCACTGCAAATGGTGATTGCAGCCATGAAATTAAAAGATGCTTACTCCTGGGAAGGAAAGTTATAACCAACCTAGACAACATATTAAAAAGCAGAGACATTACCTTGTCAACAAAAGTCCATCTAGTTAAGGCTATCGTTTTTCCAGTGGTCATGTATGGATGTGAGAGTTGGACTATAAAGAAAGCTAAGTGCTAAAGAATTGATGCTTTTGAACTGTGGTATTGGAGAAGACTCTGAGAGTCCCTTGGACTGCAAGGAGATCCAACCAGTCCATCCTAAAGGAGATCAGTCCTGGGTGTTCATGGGAAGGACTGATGTTGAAGCTGAGACTCCAATACTTTGGCCACCTGATGCAAACAGCTGACTCATTTGAAAAGACCCTGATGCTGGGAAAGATTGAGGGCAGGAGGGGAAGTGGGCAACAGAGGATGAGATGGTTGTATGGCATCACCGACTCAATGGACATGAGTTTGGGTGAACTCCGGGAGTTGGTGATGGACAGGGAGGCCTGGCGTGCTGTGGTTAGTGCAGTCGCAAAGAGTCGGACACTACTGAGAAACTGAACGGAACTGAACGTCATTATTTTCAATCCACTTCTCTCCAGACCTCTATCCCCGTGTGTTCATGTCTATGCTGATATCCTCAAATAAAACAAGTAAAAAAAAAAATGGACTAAATATTTTGTCCCCAAATATGCTCTTCCTCATACTGTTTTCCTTGTCTTAGAGAACGGAACTATCATTCATTTAGGCAGCCAAGCAAAAATCTTTCACATTTTTCTTGATTCTCCCTTTCTCTTGACATTCATATCCAGTCAGTTGGCAAATCTGAGAAACTTTTAGCTTTTAAATCCATCCCAGATCTGTTTCTCCCTCTCCACTGCCACCACCATCAATGGCATTCATACTTCATCGTTCTCTAGTTAACACCATGTTCTCCTAAGTCATTTTGCCTTATGTTTTCAGCCTATTATTTACTTTGCTGTCAAGTTTTTTTTCTTAATTAAAAATATGACATCATTTAAGATACCTCAATGGCCCATTATGAGCAGAGTAAATTTCAACTTTCCTTGAAAGTGAAAGTGAAGTCACTCACTTTCCAACTCTTGGCGACCCTGTGGACTAATAGCCAGGCTCCTCCATCCATGGGATTTTCCAGGCAAGATTACTGGAGTGGGTTGCCATTTTCTTCTTTGAGTTTCCCCACTGCCATTCCCATTTTAGCCCTGTTTCCCCTTTCCTCATCCTATACTTCAGCCACTTCAGACTATTTGCCAGTACCTAAGAAAAGCCTGCTTATCAAAGCCTCTTTGCCTTTTCACATGCTGTTCCCTAGTTTTATAATGCTCTTTTCTCTGCCACCAAGGTAAGTATCAATGTCTCTGTAATAACTCCTACTTCTCTTATTGCCAGTCACGGTGACTCCATCAGCTTGAGTCTCTGCTCTTTTGTATTAGCATCTCTGAGCTACACTTTATTTCTAGAAAGGACACCTTCTCCCCAAGCAGGTTGTGAGGAGATAAGACAGCATGTTGTGTGTGTGTGTGTGTGTGTAAACACAAATATAACACAAAAATAAATATATATGCATGTGTGTTAGTCACTCAGTTGTGTCTGACTCTTTGCAACCCCATGGACTATAGCCCACCAGGCTCTTCTATTCATGGAATTCTCTAAGCAAGATAATGGAGTGGATTGCCATTCACTTTTCCAGGGGATCTTCCCTACCCAGGGATCAAACCCCAGTCTCCTGCACTGCAGGCAAATTCACCATCCGAGCTACCAAGAATGCCCATATATACACATGACACAAAGTAAATGAAAAATAAACTTACTATTTTTCTACCATCTTCTATTATTTTACTTCTACTTCAGCACTCTTAGTTCCTTATTTTCTACTTACTGTAAAAAGTTATTTGACTAATCATCATTTAGTAAAAAGGGCTTGTTAGAGTAACATGACTCTCTGAATTTCAAGTGAGAGACAGGCCTGGATGTAGTCTGCCTCTGAATTCTCTAATTTCTAAAAAGTCAAAACAAATATTACCAGAATCAGTAAGAAATTGATTAGTTTTCATAAAAATTCACTAATATTAAAATTCTGCAATGCATCTTCCTAATGAATAGATGGCGGGGGCGGGAGGGTCTTGGGTTGTTTTGTTACATCTGATTCTGCAGCCTGAGAACCAAGGCACTTTATTTTATGGGTGTCACGGTTAAAAACCATATCACTTGAGAGTGTCTGAAAATAGATGGAACTTTACTAGGCTTAGAACTTGCTGTTTTGACAAGCTTGGACAACAGTGGTGACCACAGTAAGAATGATTCTGAAGAGGCACTCTGCTAATTTGCTAATCATTTTCAGGATTTTAACATATTGAGGCAGGTTCTGGGGAAATTCACTGGATTCACTCTTTAGTCTGTGGCTTTATGTGTCATTGCTATCTACAGTAATGGATGACATTGTCGTCTGGAACAGACACTGAGATCATCTATTCAAGGCCTGTGGTTTACAGAGAAGACAACTAACACTCTGGGAGGTTACGATCAAATGCGAGACCTAACACGGGTCTCCCTGGGGCTTAGTGCATAAAAATGATGAAAATCACAGGTGCCTTAAATACCAATTCCAAGATTTTCCCACCTACATGGAAATGCCTCTGTTATTTAAAAATACTATAACCCATGTCACAGGTTTTAGCAGAAGAGAATGGAAACAGGTACAATGGGAAAAAAAAAAATCAAAGAGGATGGAGAAAGAGTTATACTAGTTTTAAGGTTGCATTAGACGTAAAATAGAAATGTTAAAATGATTTGAGATCAGTGAAAAATTTGACTTTGATTTTAGGGATTGTGACTTTTATACTAAGAATAATAATTGAGATATACCATCATTTTATTTAATTTTCTGTTGCTGAATATATTTTATCAAAATTTCTATTTAATTTTAGTATAGAACACAATATTCCTTGGCATTTGAGTGTTGACAATTTTATCACAGTAGCTTTTCTTTAACCCCTTAATTTAAAAAGTTTTCTTTCCTTGTAAGTTGTGTTTTAACCCTTTGGAATCACTTCCCAAGAGAGAAATACTGTGGAGTTTATAATGAAATTCATTAGAAATCAGAATTCATTTACCAAAAATTAGATTGAAGTGAAACTTGTAGTAGACAGAGGAACCCCAAACATCTTCATTTTCCATTAAGCATGAAAAGACTCTGAGCAAAGTAATTTCTTGGTGAGAATTTTGGCCTACTGTAGGATTCCACTGCCTCTTTTGTATTTGACAGTTTCAAAAACATGGTATACCCTAGTGCTCTAAAAACACAATACAGAAGGGGAATGACCAATAATAGACATTGGTACATCGGGATAATATGACAAATTGGATGAACTGACAGGCAGGTGATGAACAGTTTTAACATGACCCTAAAAATAGTGAAGGGATGTTTGCACATTGACACTTCTCTAAAGGCAGATGGATATGCATGACCTGAGCTTTTAGACAGGTGTCAGGAATATTGATGGCTCATATAGGAATGATCATTTTCTTGGCAGTGTTGCAGTAGACAGTTTGCATGATTAATGATGCATCTTTGGCTTTTTTTTTTTCTCCTCAGGGCAGAAAGGGATATGATCCTTTGTAACCCCAAGGAATGTAAGAATTCTGCCTGCAGGGTAAGGCAGGAGAGCTTTATTCACCTAAGAGCACCATTTTCTTTTGCAAGGGGGGTGGAGGGTGGTGGGGAGGGGGGTGGTGGTGGTGAAGAAATAGTAGGAAAATAAACAAGTGATCTTGACATATGAGATGACAGTGCTTCGTAGGATGATTATAACACACTCCTTATGAACAGGGTTCTACCCCACGGCAGAGGAGTCTTGCACAGATCTGAAAGCACAGAGTGCAGTAAGCCTGGGCTCTGACAAAACCAAAGCAAACTGTGGCTTTGGAATGGATCCGATCACATACAAGGCTTGAGTGAACATTTAAGAACCACTTCCAAAAGAAATAGTACAAGAAAGACCAAGGGCAGGAAATAGGAGGTGAGATCATCTTCCTAATGTTTATATTCATTTCAGGTTTTTGAAGACAATTTTCTGATTCAAATCAACTCAATATTGTTTCTAAATGCTAAATCTAGTGAGAAAGGGCTTTTCTTTTCCAAGAATAATACTGTTTGCTCAGGTTTTTAAAATGTCACATAGAGCAGTGAATGAACTCAAGGCTCAAGATTAAATACAGAGTATAAAAATAGTTTGTAGATGTATTCTGCTAAACTCTGAGCATCCCACCTACTAAAAATATTATAGTAAATAAAGGTAAATATAACCAATGGGGGTAAACTCCAAAAGTTTATTTTTCCTTTCCTTTTTCAAGGAATAAAGGGAAACCATGGAATTCAAGTTCCTATAAAAATCTTTGGTGATTAAGGTGATCAAAAAAAACAAGCAATCTAGTTCTCCAAAGAGATATAAATATAGTATAGAAGCTCATTTGTATGAGAGAAAGTGGTAAGAATTTCATCTTCATGTACATAAGTGATGTGATTATTTCTTTATTTTCCATTTACTTGGAGAGAGGACAAGAGTTATAATTTAAAATCTGTGCTGGTACTAGAAATGTTTACATATGTATTTATTGATTAAATTATCAGTGAGTAAAACTCATATCCAAAATGTAGAAATGATGGAGTGTGTCTTACCTAGAATAGGCCTTTAACAAATTTAACTCATAATTTTAATTGGTACCCTGCTACAATCAAATTCTGTAAGAGAGTTCTCTTGGTGGTGGTTTGCTGGTTTAGTTGCTAAGTTGTGTCTGACTCTTGCGACCCCATAGACTGTAGCTCGCCAGGCTCCTCTGCCCATGGGATTCTCCAGGCAAGAATACTGGAGCGGGTTGCCATTTCCTTCTCCAGGAGATCTTCTGGACCCAGGAACTGAACCCAGGTCTCCTGCATTGCAAGCAGACTCCTGCATTGCCGGCAGATGCTTTACCAACGGAACTACCAGGGAAGCCTGTAGAGTTCTCTTGATAGAGCTAAATCATATCAACTTAAACTAATACAATTTTTACTCAAATTCTGAAACCTTCTACATATGTTGAGTACAGTGAACTCTTCTATTACTTAGGAGCACACTGAAAGAAAAAAAAAAATCATTGTAACTATGAATGGTTGCCCCAAATAGCCCTTGTGCTTTTAGAAAATGGAGCTTAAGCAAGATTTAAGCCAGTCAGTAGGAAACAGAATTACCTGAAGCATAAATTCTAAGCTTTATACATACTCAAGGGAAGACCAAGTAACACAGCCTTGCCATTTTTTTTTTTTAGATGATCCAACTAATACACATACACAGAAAAAGGAAAATAGAAATTTAGAACCTAAAACATTTTAATTAAAAAAATTAGATACAATTATGCTATCCAAAGTAAAGAATTATTTCAGTCTTAAAAATAATTAAAACTTTTATGACAACATGAGAAACATGTTAGAATAAGAAGTATCCATATCCTAAATTTGTGCCAATAATAATTCCTTATAACTCCAAATGAATCTCATCTTACAAAGGCTTTTTATTTTCAAAACATATAAAAAGGCAGAAAAGATATAATCTTCATTTAAGATTCTCAGGGAGGTTAGGAGACTTTCCCAGAGGATATAATATTTGTAAGTTGAGCACGTAGGTTTAGAATTTAGGTCTTTTGTCAACCTGTCCAGTATGTTTTCCACAATAAAAACATTTCAATAGGGAATTAACAAACCATATACAGAATAATACTTAATAAATGGATTATAGGGCTTTCTTGGTGGCTCAGTGGTAAAGGATCCACCTGCCAATGCAGGAGACATGGGTTTGATCCCTGATCCAGGAAGATCCCACATGCTGCGGAGCATCTAAGCTTGTGCACCACACTACTGAGCCTGTGCTTCAGAGCGCGGAACCATAACTACTGAAGCCCAAGCGCCCTAGAGCCTGTGCTCTGCAACAAGAGAAAAGCCATGTAGCAGGGAAGAGTCAGACAGGCAAATTAAATACATTAATTACCTAAATTAAAAAAATAGATTATAGATACTTGTATGTTATTTCATTTGTCTATACCAGACAGATTTAGTTCATTTTTTTAGTGACTAACTTTTGGAATAAAACTCATACAGATGAAAAAAAAAAAAAATTCCCATCTTTCAGAGATAGTTTGTTTTTAGAAAGGCCATCATAAGTTTTTCAAAACATTAACAAATATATCTCAGACAATTTATTTACCAACTCTTCCTTCTTAGGTTTTTTTTTGTTTCAGCATAAAGCCCAATGGTACACGTACTATATGAATAAGTAGTAGTATAATCTAAGACAGAAAATAGCATTGCTGCGAAGGTTCTTCATTTGTTTCAATACAAAAGTAATTACTGTAGCAAAGACTTGCTCATTTATCATTTCCTGTTGTCTTTGTTATTTTTCCAAGTTGTCTTTTAAAACAAATATCCTTATTGTCCTTGTTGCAAAACCAATAACTTCATTTTACTAAGTACGACAGCAAACCAGTGCAGCCAGGTGCATTCCCCATTCCAAGGAGGATCTGTGCCTGGGAGCTGCTAAACAGTAACACACATAGGTGTCCTTCCCTGAGGGAGGTCTAGCTGAGCTCTAGGTTGCCTTTTAAGGGGCATCTCCAAGCTCACCTCCATTTTCAACTATGAAGGTTTTCATGAACACCTGAGATCTAAAGCCATTATCAAGCATGCAGTTCCATGAACAACACAATTTCAGCCTTAAGAATTGCTGTTGGACACTTAAATAGAATTTAGCCAGCCTGATTTTAAATATATTCCTCTGAATCAGGTTTATAAAGATTTCTACTGAGTAAGTGCCAGATAATAAAAGAAGCTTTGAAATAGTTGCTGTTGCCTCCTCAGAGAATGTCATTAAAGATCTTTCATACAGACAATGTTTGGCTCAGCGATTTAGTCAAAATGTTTTAAGGAGTAACTAATATGAACACAAGGATGACACAGCTTTGCACTGAAACAAAGCAGGGACATGGGTTATTAGACTACTAGCTAAGAATACTGAATAAAATAAGGATCCAATTATGACTAGGGGACTTTCCTTAGTAACTTATGATAACTAAGAGTATAACTTCCTTTTTAGCTAGATGCCTTTTCATCATTCAGAAAATGCATTCCTTCTTATTGTAAAGACATTCAGAAACAGACATTTCTTCTCATTTTTAAAGCTCTAAAGGATATTTCTCTTTATGAGACAACAATCATTTTATAAAAAAGATATGTATGTTTCAAACAGTGAGATAAAAATAAACTTGGACTAAGTGATCCTTGATTTAGGGTTATGTCTCCTCTGTGGCATGGGAAAGCTGACAAATGATTAGAGGGCCCACTTCTTGACTTCATGGTGTCACTTAATGTCTAGAACCTATGTAATGTATGTGCATGTGTGCTAAGTTGCTTCCATTGTGTCTGACTCTGCGACACTCTGGACTGTAGCCTGCCAGGCTCCTCTCTCCATGGGGATTCTCCAGGCAAGAATATTGGAATGGGTTTCCATGCCAGTATTCCATGGGATCTTCCTGATCCAGGGATTGAACCCTCATCTCTTACGTCTCCTGCATTGGCAGGCAGGTTCTTTACCCACTGAGCCACCTGGGAAGCCCTCAGTTCAATTCAATTCAGTTCAGTCACTCGGTCGAGTCCGACTCTTTGCGACCCCATGAATCGCAGCATGCCAGGCCTCCCTGTCCATCACCAACTCCTGGAGTTCACTCAAACTCATGTCCATCGAGTTGGTGATGTCATCCAGCCATCTCATCCTCTGTCGTCCCCTTCTCCTCCTGCCCCCAATCCCTCCCAGCAACAGAATCTTTTCCAATGAGTCAACTCTTCTCATGAGGTGGCCAAAATATTGGAGTTTCAGCTTTAGCATCAGTCCTTCCAATGAACACCCAGGACTGATCTCCTTTAACATGGACTGGTTGGATCTCCTTGCAGTCTAAGGGATTCTCAAGGGTCTTCTCCAACACCGCAGTTCAAAAGCATCAATTCTTTGGCGCTCAGCTTTCTTCACAGTCCAACTCTCACATCCATACATAACTACTGGAAAAAACATAGCCTTGGCTAGACAGACCTTTGTTGGCAAAGTAATGTCTCTGCTTTTGAATATGCTATCTAGGTTGGTCATAACTTTCCTTCCAAGGAGTAAGCGTCTTTTAATTTCATGGCTGCAATCACCATCTGCAGTGATTTTGGAGCCCCAAAAAATAAAGTCTGACACTGTTTCCCCATCTATTTCCCATGAAGTGATGGGACCAGATGCCATGATCTTCATTTTCTGAATGTTGAGCTTTAAGCCAACTTTTTCACTGTACTCTTTCACTTTCATCAAGAGGCTCTTTAGTTCCTCTTCACTTTCTGCCATAAGGGTGGTGTCATCTGCATATCTGAGGTTATTGATATTTCTCCCGGCAATCTTGATTCCAGCTTGTGCTTCTTCTAGCCCAGTGTTTCTCATGATGTACTCTGCATATAAGTTAAATAAGCAGGGTGACAATATACAGCCTTGTCGTACTCCTTTTCCTATTTGGAACCAGTCTGTTGTTCACATTCAGTTCTAACTGTTGCTTCTCAACCTGCACATAGGTTTCTCAAGAGGCAGGTCAGGTGGTCTGGTATTCCTATATCTTTCAGAATTTTCCACAGATTATCATGATCCACAAAGTCAAAGGCTTTTTCTAATGCCATTAAGCAGGGTTTCCAAACCTTGACACTATTGGCACTTTTGGCTAGATAATTCCTTGTTGTGGGGACCTGTCCTCTATATCGTAAGATGTTTAGTTTGGCAGCAGCGCTGGCCTCCACCTTCTAGATGTACGTGTACCTCCTCATCCCCAGACAATTAAAGATGCCTCTAGAAATTGTTAACTGTTGCCCCAGTTGAGAATCACTGGCACAAGGTAACGGTCAATGCCTTTCCCTCAAGATCATGCTTTTTGAACTAAAGTTGTATATTTGATTATAGAATCCTAAATCCAGAAAGACTTCATTATAATAAAATTTTACTTTCAAATTTTACTGATTGGAAAAGTTAAGATTCTTAGAGGCTAAATACCCATCTAAGTTTCGACGAGGTAGGTTAGAATAAAGTTGACACTAAGTTGAAATTTTTGCATTCCTATTCCAGGCTCTTTCTCCTACCAAATGCTCTTTGTAAGTTATTTGCTCTGAAATAAAAATGAAATTAAGAAATAAATATGGCTACCTATATGATTGGAGAATAGCCTTGCAGAGAATTTAAAACAGTAGACAATACACATAAAATTTCTACTTGATTTTGGAAAGAGGTAAGTGATCCTATTCCAGTATATTATTTTCCTGATATGATGATGATAATAATCATGATTATAATGAAGATGACAGTGGTTTTCTTAGGATAACATTACAATTAGCTGTATTTCCTAAGCGTATACCAATTCATGGCTAATGTGAACAGCTAAGAAGCATATTAATTTGCAGAAAGCAGTCAGCTTGAATGTTAGAATAGACTCTCAACAATATGCTTAGATTAGTGAGAGGTAATGGTTATCTATCACTGTTGATGGGTGCTCTGCCTACTATTAATTATTTTGCATATAGAAGGCAGTGTGGATACTTTCTTTAAATGACTTTACAGATAAGTTTCCCTGGCCTGCCTGTTGGTTCCTCCTCATGCTTCCATCACTACATTTCATTAAAAAATCAGAAACAAAGGCATATGTGCCAACTATGGGCAAGGGTGAGTGGCTGGCTTTGGAGATAGGAGTAAGTTTTGCTCAGAGATCATTCAAACAACCAGAAACCTTCAACTTCCCTGGGGCTCCTTAAATAATGGAAAAATAAATAGGGAAAAACCCAGTGGTGCAAGATTTGTAGAATAATTGTGACAGTACATGAACAGTCAATCTGCAGAAGTGAATTTGGATGTGTACTGCCTGACAAAACACTAATTGCCTGTTGGTTTAAACTCTGTAGACTAATAACATGATCTTTCTGGAATACTTAATTTCTGGAGGACGAATGGAGCTTGTTTATAGGCTTCATTTTCTGAACGATTTTTAAAATTTTATTCAAAAAATATTTTAGTTAAACAGACATTTATTTCTGTTATTAAATGAAATGCTCTCAGGAAGAGGTTTTCTGATGTATGGCTGGCACACACAGCTTTGAGTCTTAGAAAATGTGAAAGATAAAAGCAATGCATGCGTGCTAAGTCACTGCAGTCATGTCCGATTCTTTGCAGTCTCATGGACTGCAGCCAGCCAGGCTCTTCTGTCCATGGGATTCTCCAGGCAAGAATACTGCAGTGGGTTGCCATGCCCTCATCCAGGGAATCTTCCTGCCCCAGGGATGGAAACTGTGTCTCCATTCTCCTGTATCAATTGGCAGGGGCGTTCTTTACCACTAGCACCACCTTAAAGCAGTCGATTTTTTTCTTTTTAATTTGGCCTTGAATATATATTATAGGAAATGGCAATCCACTCCAGTATTCCTGCCTGGAAAATTCCATGGACAGAAGAGCCTAGTGGGCTACAGTCAGTCCATGCAGTTGCAAAGAGTCAGACGTGACTGAGCAAGTTAACACTTTCATATGTTACAGGAATATTATATAACACTACCAAACATTGATGATTCATTCACAGTTCCCCACAAAATCCTCCATCTCACTCTGTTTGGAATAATAAATAAACTTGTTCTGTTTGTATTAATGAAATGAAACATTAACAATGTCACCATAAAGGAAATTTATTGGCATAAATGCTAAGAATTATTTTAGGATACACCCAAAATATTAAACTTGCTTCCTAAGATTTACTCATTTTTCTTAGTTAATGGTCAGACCTCTTTGAATTATCTGTTAAGGAAGGGCTTTGAAAGATAATTTTGCATAAAAACTTGCAACTTTCAAAATGTAGAAGGACTTATCAACCCAATATGGTTAACACAGATATTTATACCAATATTGTAATTTCTTTGGGGAAAATCCCAGAAGAACTCAGAATTAGGAAGAAGAAATTGCCCTGTGCTTTTCTAGAGCACTAGAAAGTCTTAAAGTCATGAGTTGGCTTTTAGGAGAGCATGTCTAAACTACTATATCTAGAAAAATAGGTAGACTGGACAAGAACACCCAGAAATGGAAACTCAACAAAGAGTAACATAGGCCAATAGCGTTACTGTTAAGTGCTAACCATGGAAGAGGAAATCCTGGCTAAAGACACTTATTATCTATATAAATTTGAGGACAAGAATATCTCTATTGCATAGCCTTTTGTATCAGGCTGTCTTAGCTTGATTCCTTAAACATCTAAAGAAAATATGCTCTGTTCAGATTCAGTAAATGACCTTATAACTGGGCTTCCTGGAGAATTCAGCTCTAAGAAGAGAATGTACTGGCTGAGGAACCAAGGGCTCTAGACAATTCTATCTTATTCTATCTATTCTATCTATCTACCTATACACTGACATTGAATCTTGGTTTACCAGGGACGTAACAGCTTACTTTTAGAGTGTTGAAAATGTAGATCTCTGAGTCCACAAGTCTAAGAGATTTGTCATGAATTCAGTAAATATCCAATCTTGCGCTATCCTATCGCAACAGTCTTCCCCCTGCTCCATGGCTCAGATGGTAAAGAATGTGCCTGCAATGCAGGAAACCCAGGTTCCACCCCTGGGTCCGGAAGATTCCCTGGAGAAGAAAATGGCTACCTACTCTAGTATTCCTGCCTGGAGAATCCCATGGACAGAGGAGCCTGGTAGGCTACAGTGCATGGGGTCCCAAAGAGTGGGACACGACTGAGAGACTAACACTTTTACTTTCACTATCCCAGTTGCCTGTCTCTACCGATTCATCATCTCCACTATGTGATGTGCTGTGCTTATTGGTTCTCGGCCCTTAACTAAACCTGTCTCTGTCTCCCAACTCCAGCCACTTCCCAAAGCTCACCTGGACCTGTGCTCCATAATTGGCAAAATACTCTCTCTCATCAGACGTGTCACTCAAATTTTCATCTCTCTTCTTACATACTGAAGCACTAGCTTTCCCTGAAAGCACCAAGTCCCTTCAGCTTTCAGGACTCAGAGGTGGGGATGGCATGCTTCCTTCTTAGGTCCTCCTTACTATTTTCAGGTTACATTCCTCAAGCCTTATTACTGATCTTCATGCACTTTATGCCTAGAGTTTAGCTCATAAGTTAGATTTCTCTTGGTTCCATTTGAGTTAAAACTAAAAGTCTGAGCGTCTTACAAATGATCAACTGGAGGGAATAAGCTACAACCCATGAAACGAGTAACAGTGTTTAGAAATGCATTTTTTCTGAGAGTTTAGTTTTTGAGATATTTAAAAATATTTTTAGTTGATTATGTTTGTACACAGTCTCAAATTGTCAAGATGTGAGAACTGAATTTTTAATGTTCTTGATAATGTGGGTTCATATATTTGGGGCATGTCAGACTCATTAACAGAAGTAAATCAAAGAGCTGTAGATATTTTGGGCTTTTTGAAACTGCTTGAATTCTAGATATTAGTTTTATGAAGAACTATGTGTCTTGAAATTATACAGAGAATTTGAAGATATTCTGCTCTAATTTCAGTTTCACATATTCTACCCATACTTAAACTACTGTTCCTTAGGTAGAGAAATGTCATGTTTGAGGTAAAAAGGTAAACCATAGTGGAGAATTATTTCACTTTCGCCAGTGATATCTAGATGTTTGAACTCAAACAGTTTTTCCTCTTTGCCTCCTAGGCCAAGAAGACTTGTTTTTCCTCAATGGTTAGTTTTTTGTTAAAACTATTTATTCTGACTTTGACACTTCCCCTAAATATTCTGCACAAGTGGAAAACATTCGTGTATACTCTGGGGTATAAATGACTAATTTTAAAGCTCAACTAGTAACAAAAAGTGATACCACGATCTTGTAGTCCTGTCAAATGTTATGTCCTCTTATTAAATTCCTATTTGGATCACATAATGTAATAATCTGGTGACCACGTTTTTCAAATGATCAAAATATACCATATATAATATTGTGTTGACCAGAGGAAAACTGAAAAAATGACCATGTGATAAATTTGACATACTAATATGTCAAAGACTTAGAGATGGCAGGTGTTTAATAAGTACTTCTTTATAGGTGAATTAAAAAATAAGCCAAAGGATCTTGCAATAAGTTGTTATATGACTTGGGTAGGAAAAAATGAAACTTTTGTACTTTTTTGATCTTATAAACGACAGTATATGTATAGAAACTCTGAACCCATATGCGAACAAACCATATCCCACACAATGTGTTACATTTCCCATAAAATAAATTCTTTTAAGTTGTCAGATCAAAAGGAAACTAACAGCAATAGCTAGCTTACTTGCTGCTTGCTAATGCCTTATGTAACATCCTTTTTTTTTTTTAGTGTAATTGCTTTACAATGGTGTGATAGTTTCTGCTGTACAACAAAGTGAATCATCTATATGTATATATATATCCCTTCCCTCTTGAGCCTCCCACTTCCCCCGACTCCACCCCTCTAGGTCATCACAGAGCACTGAGCTGAGCTTCCTGTGCTATACGGCTTTCCACCAGCCAATTATTTTACATGTGATAGTGTCCATAGGCAGATGAATGGGTAAAGAAGATGTGGTACATATACAAGATACAACATTGCTCTGCCATTAAAAGGAATGAAACTGGGTCATTTGTAGTGATGTGGATGGACATAGAGTCTGTCATATAAAGTGAAATAAGTCAGAAAGAGAAAAACAAATATCGTGTATTAACACGTATGTATGGAATCTAGAAAAATGGTACAGATGAACCTATTCCAGAAAAGAATAAAGATGCAGACATAGAGAATGGCCATATGGACACAGGAGATGGGGAAGGGAAGGATGGGATGAACTGGGACAGTAACACTGACACATATACACTTATATTTCATCTCAACTCCAACTTCAGCTCTGTGGAAGTAGGCTTATTATTGAACAGATAACGAAACTGAGGCTCAGAATGGTGAACTAACTGATTCAAGTTTAAATAGGCAATAATAACGTTGCTGGTGTTTCAACTCAGCCCTGTCTGATTTGTAATGGCTTTAACCACTAAACTGGCTGCCACACCTTCACGGGAGGGAAAAGTTAATAAGTAACACCTCAAGGAGAACAATTTGTTTTAGAAAAAAAGTGTTTCAAATAGGAAAAAATAAAAGTGCACATAAATGATTCAGGATGCTTTTATGAACTAGGGCATAAACACAAAGTTTTCTAGTGTGTCTAGCAGGGCCCAAGGCAACTCTTCGGTAGAAAACCTTCATCTGTATTGCAAATACTATTTCTGTGTTTATCTATAACCATGAACATAACATCATATTACAGATGACTGGCTACATGATTTTATGGGGAAAACAATGAAAGTACAGAAGTTCAAGACAGCAGGAAAAATCGTGAGTGAGAGTTCATAGAAAGCTTTATGAATTTTGCAGCACTCTAAACTAAATCCCAGAGGGGAAAATCCTCAAATTGAGACACTTTCCCTCTGAAATCTTAAGAAAATCTTGACATCTTAATTCATTTCCTAAACTTAAATATTCTAGGCTAGTCTGGTGGCACTGTAATAGCCCAGGCAAACATTTTTATTTATTTCCCTGTTGATACCAATATTTGTGCTACAAGCTGCTGTCTGTATTTGCTGCTATTTATTTATTTATTTCCTACAGATCAAATTATTGGCCTAGACATAACATGCTTTCCAGTGAAGTGTTCCTTGTGTTCACAAGCAAATAGAAAAAGTTTCCATTTTAAATGCAGATTTTTGCCACATGACTGAATTAATTTGTATTAAAAATATGATATGGAATCACTTGGCAGTCATGTTTATATATATATAGTGGAAGGGCAATTGAGGCAAATAGTAAATAAATCAAACAAGTGCCTTTTTTGCATGGATGGCTGGTCAATACATCAATATACTGCATCCAGCTCCAGGTCAACCATTTAATGTCTCTGAGCCATGGTTTTATTTCCCCTAAATATTTGTAACACTATTTTACTGAACTGATGTTAAAGCAAATAAGATAATGTGGATGGATCTTTGTAAAACTACAAAGTGTCACACACACACATTTTCTATTAATGCAGGATTACTTGGTAACAAATCCTGTTCCCTTTGGCTTCTCCTGTGTATGCGGATAAATAGGAAACAGAACAGGAGAATTTTAAAACCAAACAATATAGTGCTTATAATATATAGACATAAATTCAAAGAGAAGAGTAACTCTGGAGCATCTCACAGCAATGAGGATATCATGGTTAAACAGTTTTGAATCTGGATTCAAAAGGGGTTAACCTTTAAGGTATAGTGTCAGTCCCAAAGCCTCTAAGAATGTTAGGTAGTGATGCTTCTCCCCTGATCCCTCACCATTCACATTTTGCTGGAACCTGAAATTAGCAACGATGCTTTGAGCCTTAGCTCTATCACATAGTCTTTTTACTTAATCTTCCTGAACCTCCATTTCTCACCTGTCAAATGAATACAATATCTCCCTCACATTTTGGTTGTCAAGACTGAAGGAGACAATATATGTGAAAAGCCTTTGTAAATTGCAATGGCTTCTACAAGAGAACAAGTTATTATGACAATTCACTTAGGCTATCTAGATATACTTTCAAGATGTCAGTTTCCTCTTAGTGTAGAAAAATGGGTTGATGGAATAATAATAGGATGGATAGAATTTGGTTTAAATGTGTAGTTCTGGTTATTTTCTTCCACATTTCAGACCTGAGCTTAAAATCTAAATTATTGCTTAAAGATAAGGAAAAGAGAACATTTCCTAAAAGTTAATCCCGCCTAAATTTTATAAGAAATAGTGAACAACCAGTGTAATGTAGATTAAGTAGACATATGGACTCCATAACTAGACTCAAAGCTAAGAAGAGCCTGGCTCCCTCCCTAGAGTGGGAATGACTCGGGACCTATTTTCCTCATAAAACAGGGGGATTTCTCTTCCCCATATATAGACTGTAATCTAACATATCCTTTATCTTTACTCAAGCTTTCTGACTGTTCTGTTATCCTGCTGAACCTGTAGCTACATGAGAAAGACAGACTGAGTGTGCTTTCTCTTGGAGCTATTTTCCTCAGGACTCTGGGTTATTTATTTTTCAATTTGAAAATATACATGAATGTAACTAATTACTTTAGTCTGCCATAGGGACCCTATTGTTGAGTTATATATATTTTAATGCTATGCTCTAGAATGTTATAAAAAATTGATTTAAAAACCCCCAGCAATATAAAGAGCCTCTTGGCATATTTTATAAAAATCACTGTTGAAGATCTTATCCATTCTATATTTTCCAGTGATGCCCTATAAGATCTACACTAAATATTTCCTTAGAATTTAGTTCCAAAGAAGCTTTGGCCTCTGAACTGATTATTTTCATCAGACAGTGAAAGACATAAGCTTCATCTTAGCAGAGATTTCCATTGACATGTTCACCTTTGTAAAGCCCAGGACAGCAGAATGCATATAATAGACCAAATATTTGTTGAATGAATTGATTCAATCATAATTTCTCTTTTCATATTGATTGCAAGAATGCTTAGGGCTAAATGCAGTAACTGTAATAGTCTATGTTGCTGATATATTTATTTTACTCAACAGTTCTGCTTTTATGTTTTCAATTTCTCTAAAAAATTTCATTGACTATATTTTAATTGTAAGTTGCTGCAAATACTTTTGGAAATCAGTACAGAATGGCATTAAAAAATATATTTTATTTTCCAGATGATAAAAGAAAGACTAGTTTAACTTCATGATTATTTTGCTTGTTTTTTTTTTACATCTAATAACTTATAAAATTAAGCATATTTTTACCAGAAAAAAATATATAGTCATTTTTATAAAGCATGACCAGACTTTCAGACAGAAAAGCAAACCAATCAGAAAATACACATATCATATGAAGAAAAACAAAATAGTTGCACTTCATTTCTTTTTTCATTACAAGACATGAGGGCAACACACACACACACACACACACACACACACACACATCTATAAAGACAATGTTGCAGATTTCAAGAGATGTAAAACATTTGCTATTTAAAAACTTACAGAAGGAAAGTTTAATATTAGCATTTTGAAACAGTGGAAATCCCTGAAAGCCCCAGCTTTGTGGTTTTATAAAACTGTATTCTCTGAACCTTTCTGCCAGTGAACAGGAAGACCTAAATTTAAGGCCATCCTAGACTGATGAAGGGAGAATAGCATTAAGTGGCTTGTTTAGCTCATCAGACAGGGATCCTGTCTGCCTTGAAACAAAGAGACCCAAAGCTCTTGATTCAGGACTCACTAATGCCTTGAGTCTCATTAAAGAAGAGAGGGCAAAATAGAGACCCAAGTCAGACACAATCAGCAAGTACTGCTGGCAGGGATGATCTGGCAAATTTTTTGGTTTCTTTGTGTCCATTTCAGTTTTGTGCCTGGAAGTGTCTGGGAAGTCACAGCTCTGTATAAGCTCAGTCAGACTCTAGTCTTGCTGGAGGCATGGTTCTTGTGGTTTGCATTAATTTTTTCATAAATGAGCCCCTACTAGTCCTTACTGTAGTTTCTTTTCTTAAGGTTATATAAAAATGAGATACAGCATATTTATTTTTAGATTTAGGCTTTCTTTAAAGTGTATTTCCATTTTTGTAATCAGATATATGTGTTCTTATATTAACAGCTGCAAGGTAGGCTCAAAGGGAAGGATGTTGGCGGGGGGAGCTAAAAGTTTTAAACTATAATATTAAAGACAGGTAAGGAAACAAAGGAGAATGCATTAAAAATCTGTACCTCTCTGTGGTACGAGAGCACATGAATGTTTGTCTAACAGGGGAAGTGACTGACATTAAATTAGCTGTGAGCACTCGCAAACTTCTAGGAAAAGGAATCACCCAGTTCCTGTTTTCCCTCCTTGGGGAGTTTTGAGCTTGTGAAACAAATTAAGAGGACAATAACGTACTGAGTCTCCATTTGGTGCCCTTTTACTTTTTCTAAAGGTTGAGTCCCAAAATTCAGGAAAATACAAATACTATGGGAAGCGTGGAAATGCTGAAAAGTGAAAGGGAAAGTCGCTCAGTCGTGTCTGACTCTTTGCAACCCCATGGACTATACAGACCAACAGTCCATGGAATTCTCCAGGCCAGAATACTGGAGTGGGTAGCCTTTCCTTTCTCCAGGGGATCTTCCCAACCCAGGGACCTAACCCAGGTCTCCCACATTGCAGGCAGATTCTTTACCAGCTGAGCCACAAAGGAAGTCCAAGAAAGGCTGAGGGACATGACTACTTTTTGGACAGAGCTTGGAAGGCCACAGTCCATGGGGTCGCAAAGAGTCAGACACATGATTGAGCGACTAAGCACACACAGCATAACTATTATTTAAATAATGTCTAAAAAGTGTATATATTACATTTTAATAAGATCATTGATGAAGATAAACATCTAAATTAAATCCAGGGGAATTTTAAAGTGTGCAATCAATGTTTAATTAGAAATTGCAAGCTTCCATTGACATTATCTTTGTTCCTGTCTTAAATCTGGATTTCAACAAACGTTATTTTTAAACTTTACTTTTTATCTCAAAAGTTTTTCTTTGGGATTTACTAGATAAACCTGATGTCAAATTAGAACATCTTAGACAACATTTAGTGTCTAGATAGTTTTCATTTGCATGTACTTAAAAACACATTCTTATGTTCAATAAAGACACAGATAGGAAAGAAACAATGTCAACTAAAAGCACTGACACTGAAGACCAGAGATGATCTGTTTGAAACCAAGCTCAAATATAAAATATTTTTTGGAATAAAAATTCAACTTCCCAAACTGTTTGAAAATGGACAAACCATTAATATGCAAAATATTGAGAGAACTGCATACTCCCTTCCATTTATTGATACAAATTTATACATGCAAAAATATTTGCACATTGATGCTAATCAACTTGAGCTGTTCTTTGTTTCAGGGACAAAATTCTCAGGAAGAGGTTTGATTTTCCTATGAGTTCAATGGAGAAGATATTCACAAAATGTAATAATTAATTTTTAAATTTAAATTTATTTATTTTAATTGGAGGCTAATTACTTTACAATATTGTATTGCTTTTGCCATATGTCAACATGAATCCACCATGGGTGTACACGTGTTCCCCATCCTGAACTCCCCTCCCACATCCCTTCCCGTATCATCCCTCTGAGTCATCCCAGTGCACCAGCCCCAAGCATCCTGTATCCTGCATCGAACCTGGACTGGCGATTCGTTTCATATATGATATTATACATGTTTCAATGCCATTCTCCCAAATCATCCCACCCTCTCCCTCTCCCACAGAGTCCAAAAGTCTGTTCTATACATCTGTGTCTCTTTTGCTGTCTCACATACAGGGTTATCGTTACCATCTGTCTAAATTCCATATATATGCGTCAGTATATCGTATTGGTGTTTTTCCTTCTGGCTTACTTCACTCTTTATAATAGGCTCCAGTTTCATCCACCTTATTAGAACTGATTCAAATGTACTCTTTTTAATGGCTGAGTAATACTCCATTGTGTATATGTACCACAGCTTTCTTATCCATTCATCTGCTGATGGACATCTAGGTTGCTTCCATGTCCTGGCTGTTATAAACAGTGCTGCGATGAACATTGGGGTATATGTGTCTCTTTCAATTCTGGTTTGCTTGGTGTGTATGGCCAGCAGTGAGATTGCTGGTCATAAGGCAGTTCTATTTCCATTTTTTTAAGGATCTCCATTTTTGATGATTTTTTTCTAAATGAATTTGCAAAACAGGTATAAAAATATCTTAAATGCATTTAGTAAGTTACTCCTTTTATAAAAATGAGATTCTTGTAAAATCTCCAAATATTTTTGGCTACAGCAAAATTAAATATGTCAGGTGGTGATTTAAAATGCCAATATATAGTTATTATTTATAATAAAATATAGAATTTAAATTTGACATCATTTAAAATGTAAAACATGCTATTAGCTTCAGAGTTCAATTTTCCATTATTATCTTTCATTACTTTCAGTATTTTCCTGTAGATCAGCATATTCCAAAGTACATTCTTAGTGACACTAGTAATGAAAACTATGCCACAAAAAAATGTGTTATTCATCAATAAGTTTGATAAAAGCTATGTGTTATTAGGAATTACTCATAATTGTGTTGTGTGTGATAATGACATAATTTTATTTAAAAAGGGTTGATCTTTTAGAGATGTAAGCTAAAGTATTTATGAATAAAATGATATAATTTCTGGAATGATTTCCACATATTTTGAAAGTGAAAAAAGATGGGTGTGGGGATGGGGTTAGGTCAGTCATGGATTGATGTTACTCAACTTTGAGTGATGAGTACCTTTGGGTTCATTTTACTATATGGCCTATATTTGTGTGTATTTTGTATATATGAGAAATTCTGCACAAGACATACAAAGCATTAAATAAATAAAAGATGCACATTTCTTAAAAGTTTTATACCGCACGTAAAAGCTATGAGGAGTTCTAGGTTAAAAAAAAAAAACCATTTGTTTATCTGGGATCTTCTCAAACTACTGACCCTAGACTCTTCTTTTCAAGGAACGTGTATCAATCGGTCTCCTGGACATTTTGGAAACAGCTATACATTATCTATGTAGAACTAATGTCTTTTTCCATGGATCATTGTTCATGATAATTCTAGACAACCAGCACACAAAAACATTTATTTATGTGTTGAAAATTAAGGTAAAAATGGAAAATTTTTAAAAAGAATTATTTCCAAATTCTAAGATGTTTGAAGTATCTATAAGTAAAACATCTAATTTTTAAAAACTTCATCAAGATTTATTATGTGTATAAATATACTGGCAGAAATAGTGCTAAAGGAAATACAGTTTCAAAATGAGTGAATAATAGTCCATATTTCTTAAACATTTTTTCCATTGGCTATTAGCCATAAATCTAGTTATAGATATTTAATAACTAAATAAAAAACTGTTTTAAAAAAACTACATATCATTATCAACCTCAATAATTTTATTATATTTTTATCCTAAATTTCTATGAAGTTTAAGAATCTGTTAAAAATCATATTTGAATACCCATAAATTATTTCTCACTCAAGCAAACTATAGTAGGCAAAAATATTCCTCAGAATAATATTCTATAATTGCTAAATAAGATTTATATTTCTGCATAAAATGCTTTATAATTTTGCATGTGTCAGAGTATAATTTTACTCTATAAAATTATAAATGTATAACTTTGCATTTTAGTTTCTAAGTAACTTATTTTATTATTTTTAAAATAAGTTAACCATACCTTTTAAACTTTGCATCAGAGTAAAGACGGCCTGTATTGCTATTTATAGATGTCCTTTCTTTCCAGCTTTTTTAGAGACTAGAAGACTTCCTTCTTGTTGACTTTTATAAAAATTCAAACTAGAACATTTGCATTAATTACAATATACCACCAAAAATTGCATTAATTTCCATTGATGTCCATTAATTTGATAAATGTTTTGTCATTTGTACCATTTGCACTGTCAAAACAAGTTAATTATATCTTACTGACATTTTTGACAATTGCTTTAACTGCAAAAAAAGTATCTTATTTGCTTCCACAAAAATTCAATCTTATCTATTGAAAATTTGAACTAAGCAAGAGAAGACTAGCCCATGTCAGGAGTCTTACAAGATCAACTTAGGATCAATGGTAAACAATGACTCCTCAGAATTCTTTAATAGCAGTGCTCATATTTTATGGTGGAAAATATTATGTACCTGCATAATCTGTTCTTGCATAATGCCCATCTTCAGATTTAGTAGTTGTAGTTGTGTTATCTGTGTTAAAAAATTAACAATAAAGATTGATTAACTTGTTACCTAGATATCTTTCTAACAGTATTCTCATTACAATTAAGGAGTTTTCAAATATATTTCTAAGCAATCTTTACACAAATCAAATTTACAATATCAATTTCTATTTAAGACAAATAAAAAGATATAGGCTTTCTAATGCTTAGGGCAAGAAGTTTCAAACTATAACTGAGATAAGTTGGGTAAAAGAATAACAAATCAAAACCCAAGAAAATATTTGTTTCTGAACAAGAAACAAAATAGAACATTCTGGGACATCCCAACTGTGAAAATGTACTTGACATATTTCTATTGACTCAATATATAAAAATGGTGTGATCTGCTCTGATTTCAATGTTATACAATATATCTTTATAGTTATAGTCTTTGCTAAAAATTATTTTAACTTTCTCTTTACCCTGTTCAAAGAGTGTATCTACAATTTTTGGAATATTGGACTCTGTGTTGATGGCATTGTGAAGACGCAGTGCCATAATACAGAAAAAAAATATGGATCGTTGCCAATAGGCCCTATAATCACCACAATTACTGCAGTAAAATTTACTGTCCATTGTAAACCAAACTTATCTTTCAAAAAGAAGTCCCTGCCTAATAAGGGATTATCTCCTCTTTTCATTTCTATGTAAAGACTGAGTGAAGTGAAAGTCGCTCAGTATGTCTGACTCTTTGTGACCCCATGGACTATACAGTCCAGGGAACTCTCTAGGCCAGTATACTGGAATGCGTAGCCTCTCCCTTCTCCAGGGGATCTTCCCAACCCAGGGATCAAACCCAGGTCTCCCGCATTGCAGGCAGATGCTTTACCAGCTGAGCTACAAGAGAAGCCCATGCAAAGACTAAAGATATTCTGCAAAATGAATTTTGGTGTAAGTATTACCTTGACATCGACCCAATGACATGACTTCAATTTTCTCCTGTTTCTGACATGATGCTTCTTTGATTTGACATGCATTATCATAAGATTTCCCATCAGAAGCACACAGGGGATTGAAGTTGGTCTGAGAACAGTCAATGTTGCACACACACCTAAAGGGAGAGAGAAATAAAATGTGCAACATCAATGGTGTTGTTATCACATTATAAATAAAACACAAAGAGGAAGAATTGCTAGGTTGGCAAAATGCAAGTTGGCAAAATTGAATTGTATCCTTCCAGGGGAAGTTCCTTCACTCTTCTACCTGAGATGAAAAGAAACATAGAACTAATCTAAAATAATTCAAAAGACTGAGCGATGGATAAAAAATAAAAAAGGGGAAACTCAGAAAATAATCATCAGTTAATCTCTGCCACTGGAACTTTTAAAATATGTACATAAACTTCCCTGCTGATGCCTGCAGAATTTGAATAGGCTGAAGTAGCCATGAAATTCTGCTTTACAATTTCCTTAAATGAAATCTACTGTGTTACTTCTTTTCTCAGGCTATTTGAATGGTGAAAGCTTGAGGAAAATGACTCGGAGGACATTTCAGAGAATGTACACATGGAGATTATTTGGAATGCAACGAGGAGTTAAATTTCTTCAGCGTATATGAAGATACACATAAGATGTGCTAAACAGGAATGGTCAGTGGTCCTTAGTATTTTGAGGAGATCACCAAACCCTTTGAGAATCAAATAACAGGTACAGACCTCTCCTCAGAAATACTGTACTCATGTAAACAACTCTGCATAATATTTTAGGGGTTTCATGGGCCCCTGGTAGCCTATGCCATTAAACTCTCTCCCAAATACATACTACTCTCTTTGTTTTCTGTTTTAAATAAGTTGATTATCACTCATGATTTTAATAGATATATTAATAGAATTAAAAATTTGGTGGATTAATGAAAATTAGTTTACTTGAATTAAGAGAATTAGATATTTTAAAGCAAGCTTCTTAGGATTTTTCCTATGTCCTTGTAACTCACCATATTTTACAATCTACTTTTTCACTCAGAATACTGTGTTTATGTGTGCAAATATGTTACTGCCTTAGAATATAAACTCCTGTTTAAAATTTTTATTAATATTTCTATTACTTTTCTAAACAGATGATAATATTCTTGAAGTGATGAATCACACATTTTACTTCTGTATATTTTACTTGGAGCTGAGCATAGGATATAAGGATAACAAAAACAAGCAGCTGACAACATGCTGGGTTCTGAACACACATTGCTTTCTTTAATCTTTGCAACAGCCATTTTACAGACCAATGATATTACATAAGGTCAGAGAGCTAGTAAACTGTGGAACAAGGACCCCCCACAGATGTGTTAAACTAAAATACAATCCTTTCTGCCTACCATAGGCTGTGTATTAGTTTCCTAAAAACTTCTAAACATAGCCGTTTATAAGCAGGTTTCTGGGCCTCCTTAAATCTGGGGCGGGGGAATCCTAGGGTTCTGTATTCTTAGTTAATCATCCTGGCATCAGACTCACTTCCTGGGAATCACTGCTTGATTGGTTTGTCGACTGAGTGAGAGAGGGTATGTCTACACACTAGTGTCTCTCAGAGTGTAGTCTTGAAATCATCTGTATCAGAATTACCTAGATCTTGGTTAAAAATGTTGGCAGATAATGTGCTAATCCATTTATTTTTTTTGAATAAGAGAATTACTCTAGGAATGCTTGGTTATTTTTAATAGTTCACTTAGGTACAAATAAGATAGATGGCAACCATCTCTAATGCTTAAGTCATTGAGAGCAGTGTTCCTACCTTGGCCGTGATGGTGCTACATGATGACAGCTACTGGGATCACAATATTGCTTCTTTGGCTGATTCTTTGCATCTGAAAAATCTGAGATCAGGAGCTATTACATGTTCAAAGAGCTTTTGGTCCTTGTGATAAAGAACTGGGAGAAGTGACTTTGTAGCTCAGGCTTGTTCTCAATAAAGAGGAAAGGGGACAGATTTTTGTATTTTTAAAAAGATAGCTTCATTTATGTTGAGGAGAGTTGAGGTTTTGACTATTGTTGTATTGGACTCTAGAGACCATCCCCTTGAAAGACACTGAAATAATTATCTGCTAGCAGCAGCAGAACAGAGAGGAAGGTATGTGAGAACCTATGAACATCTAGAGCAAATTAGGTAATGTATCAAGGGATTTTCAGGTTTCTCCAAGTTGAACACAAAGAAATGCAGGGATGTACCTCACATATAATCTTGCCAAAAAAAAAAAAAAAAGACTGGCAATTCAGAAATCCACTTGATATCATAACAAAATAGCAAATGAGAATGGAGATGGAAAGATAAAATTTGGTTGAACTGAACTGGCCAGATTGAACATTTCAGTGAAGAACTCAATTAAACCATAGTACCAATAAATTAAACAGTTATTCGGAAAGTCTAACAATATCACCCTTTTCCAGTGGGCTATTTTTTCCCTTTGACTGATCTGATCTTAGTCCCATAGACTTTTGCTGCTGATACCTTCTTCCCTTTCCTTTTCCAGCATTGCTCGTTCAGGGATATCCTTTCAAGGTTTGTTTCCCCTTTGGAAATTCATCACTCTTGCTGCCTCAAATAAAGCCTTTCAGAAAACGGCTAAGAAAAAAAGTTCAGATATTTGAATTTCTATTCTCATCTCAAAGGGAGGACCTAGATTCTTTTAGGTGAAAGTAAGATACGAGTTTTGCCATAAGCTTCAGGCAAGCATTGAAAGTTGAAAGTTACGCTCAGTTGTGTCTGACTCCTTGTGACCCCATGGACTGTAGCCCACCAGGCTCCTCTGTCCATGGGATACTCCAGGCAAGAAAACTGCAGTGGGTTGCCATTTCCTTCTCCAAGGGATCTTCCCGACCTAGGGATCGAACCCAGGTCTCCTGCATTGCAGGCAGACGCTTTAACCTCTGAGCCACATGGGTTACACTCATCTTTTCTCTACTGTACAGTGTCATTATATAATACCTCCACTCCTTTCTCCATCCTCTTTGAGCCTTGCCTATGTTAAATAAATGCATGAGTATAATAAATTTACTCATGAATTTCAGCATCAATTGGAAATTTGAAATCTATGGAGAATACTTTTTTTTCTTTGAATAAGTGGAAGAAGCTTCATTGATTGCTGAAATGCCTTAAAAACTGTGTAGATCAGGGAAAAGGAAACGTTGGGATTGGCTTAATAAGACCTAATATTTCTACATTATAAAAGACCAATGAATTCTGATTATATAATCATTAGTTACTATATTTCTTGTACCAAAGTATATTGGCTTAACTAGTTAGAAAACCATGCAGGATTTCAGGATCAGAATCTCAAACTCTAAGTCCATTTTGACTTTTATCAGTAGTGGCTAAGTTTTGTGTTCCTGCCCAGCCCAATACCTTTCAAACACTAAACTTTTAGTAACTGTGGTTTCAATACATACATAAGTGAAATGAATGAACAGAGCAAAAGGATTTTATATTTTTAAAGAGAGGATAAAATTAATCCAAATTATCATCACTCTACTGCCATAAAAGTAGACATATCAGTTCAGTGCAGTTCAGTTCAGTTCAGTTCAATCGTCAGTCGTGTCCGACTCTTTGTGACCCTATGAAACGCAGCACGCCAGGCCTCCCTGTCCAGCACCAACTCCCGGAGTTCACTCAGATTCACGTCCATCGAGTCAGTGATGCCATCCAGCCATCTCATCCTCTGTCGTCCCCTTCTCCTCCTGCCCCCAATCCCTCCCAGCATCAAAGTTTTTTTCAATGAGTCAACTTTTTGCATGAGGTGGCCAAAGTACTGGAGTTTTAGCTTTAGCATCACTCCTTTCAAAGAAATCCCAGGGTTGATCTCCTTCAGAATGGACTGGTTGGATCTCCTTGCAGTCCAAGGGACTCTCAAGAGTCTTCTCCAACACCACAGTTCAAAAGCATCCATTCTTCGGCGCTCAGCCTTCTTCACAGTCCAACTCTCACATCCATACATGACTACTGGAAAAAACCATAGCCTTGACTAGACGAACCTTAGTCGGCAAAGTAATGTCTCTGCTTTTGAATATGCTATCTAGGTTGGTTATAACTTTCCTTCCAAGGAGTAAGCATCGTTTTACATGGCTGCAACCACCATCTGCAGTGATTTTGGAGCCAAAAAAAATAAAGTCTGACACTGTTTCTACTGTTTCCCCATCTATTTCCCATGAAGTGATGGCACCAGATGCCATGATCTTCGTTTTCTGAATGTTGAGCTTTAAGCCAACTTTTTCACTCTCCTCTTTCACCTTCATCAAGAGGCTTTTTAGTTCCTCTTCACTTTCTGCCATAAGGGTGGTGTCATCTACATATCTGAGCTTATTGATATTTCTCCCAGCAGTCTTGATTCCAGCCTGTTTCTTCCAGTCCAGCGTTTCTCATGATGTACTCTGCATATAAGTTAAATAAGCAGGGTGACTTACTCCTTTTCCTGTTTGGAACCAGTCTGTTGTTCCATGTCCAGTTCTAACTGTTGCTTCCTGACCTGCATACAGATTTCTCAAGAGGCAGGTCAGGTGGTCTGGTATTCACATCTCTTTCAGAATTTTCCACAATTTATTGTGATCCACACAGTCAAAGGCTTTGGCGTAGTCAATAAAGCAGAAATAGATGTTTTCCTGGAACTCTCTTGCTTTTTCCATGATCAAGCAGATGTTGGCAATTTGATCTCTGGTTCCTCTGTCTTTTCTAAAACCAGCTTGAACATCAGGAAGTTCACGGTTCATGTATTGCTGAAGCCTGGCTTGGAGAATTTTGAGCATTACTTTACTAGCATGTGAGATGAGTGCAATTGTGTGGTAGTTTGAGCATTCTTTGGCATTGCCTTTCTTTGGGATTGGAATGAAAACTGACCTTTTCCAGTCCTGCGGCCACTGCTGAGTTTGCCAAATTTGCTGGCATACTGAGTGCAGCACTTTCACGGCATCATCTTTCAGGGTTTGAAATAGCTCAACTGGAATGCCATCACCTCCACTAGCTTTGTTCGTAGTGATGCTTTCTAAGGCCCACTTGACTTCACATTCCAGGATGTCTGGCTCTAGGTGAGTGATCACGCCATCGTGATTATCTGGGTTATGAAGATCTTTTCTGTACGGTTCTTCTGTGTATTCTTGCCACCTCTTCTTAATATCTTCTGCTTCTGTTAGGTCCATATCATTTCTGTCCTTTATCAAGCCCATCTTTGCATGAAATGTTCCCTTGGTATCTCTAATTTTCTTGAAGAGATCTCTAGTCTTTCCCATTCTGTTCTTTTCCTCTATTTCTTTGCATTGATCACTGAGGAAGGCTTTCTTATCTCTTCTTGCTATTCTTTGGAACTCTGCATTCAGATGCTTATATCTTTCTTTTTCTCCTTTGCTTTTCACTTCTCTTCTTTTCACAGCTATTTATAAGGCCTCCCCAGACAGCCATTTTGCTTTTTTGCATTTCTTTTCCATGGGGATGGTCTTGATCCCTGTCTCCTGTACAATGTTGTGAACCTCAGTCCATAGTTCGTCAGGCACTCTATCTATCAGATCTAGGCCCTTAAATCTATTTCTCACTTCCACTGTATAATCATAAAGGATTTGATTTAGGTCATACCTGAATGGTCTAGTGGTTTTCCCTACTTTCTTCAAATTAAGTCTGAATTTGGTAATAAGGAGTTCATGATCTGAGCCACAGTCAGCTCCTGGTCTTGTTTTTGTTGGCTGTATAAAGCTTCTCCATCTTTGGCTGCAAAGAATAGAATCAATCTGATTTCAGTGTTGACCACCTGGTGATGTCCATGTGTAGAGTCTTCTTTTGTGTTGTTGGAAGAGGGTGTTTGCTATGACCAGTGCATTTTCTTGGCAAAACTCTATTTGTCTCTGCCCTACTTCATTCCGCATTCCAAGCCCAAATTTGTCTGTTACTCCAGGTGTTTCTTGACTTCCTCCTTTTGTATTCCAGTCCCCTATAATGAAGAGGACATCTTTTTTGGGTGTTAATTCTAAAAGGTCTTGTAGGTCTTCATAGAACCGTTCAACTTCAGTTTCTTCAGCATTATTGGTTGGGGCATAGACTTGGATAACGGTGACATTGAATGGTTTGCCTTGAAAATGAACAGAGATCATTCTGTCGTTTTTGAGATTGCATCCAAGTACTGCATTTCAGATTCTTTTGTTGACCATGATGGCTACTCCATTTCTTCTGAGGGATTCCTGCCCACAGTAGTAGATATAATGGTTATCTGATTTAAGTTCACCCATTCCAGTCCATTTTAGTTCGCTGATTCCTAGAATGTTGACGTTCACTCTTGCCATCTCTTGTTTGACCACTTCCAATTTGCCTTGATTCATGGACCTGACATACCAGGTTCCTATGCAATATTGCTCTTTACAGCATCAGACCTTGCTTCTATCACCAGTCACATCCACAACTGGGTATTGTTTTTGCTTTGGCTCTATCCCTTCATTCTTTCTGGAGTTATTTCTCCACTGATCTCTAGTAGCATATTGGGCACCTACTGACCTGGGGAGTTACTCTTTCAGTATCCTATCATTTTGCCTTTTCATACTGTTCATGGGGTTCTCAAGGCAAGAATACTGAAGTGGTTTGCCATTCCCTTCTCCAGTGGACCCTATTCTGTCAGACCTCTCTACCATGACCCACCAATCTTGGGTGGCTCCACAGGGCATGGTTTGGTTTCATTGAGTTAGACAAGGCTGTGGTCCTAGTGTGATTAGATTGACTAGTTTTCGGTGAGTATGGTGTCAGTGTGTCTGCCCTGTGATGCCCTCTTGCAACACCTACCATCTTACTTGGGTTTCTTTTGCATTGGGTGTGGGGTGTCTCTTTACATCTGCTCCAGCAAAGCGTAGCTGCTGCTCCTTACCTTGGACAAGGGGTATCTCCTCACCCCTGTCCTTCCTGATCTAGGTGCAGTAGGGCCTAGAGGAGCTATCCCACATTGAAGGTCAGGAAGGGTGGCGGTAAGTAGACATATGGTAGCTAATAAATATTTTTCTTGCCAAAAATTAAATGTCCTCACTAAAATCAATGAATATTCAATTGAATTTAAGAATAATGGTAATAATAATAATAATAGCTTATTCAATGACAGTGCCTGTCCCAGTGTTATATGCTTTATATGTTATCACTCCTTTTATCTTTCTATCTCTACGAGGTAGTTACCATTACTATCTCCGTCTTGGGCTTCCCTGGTGGCTCAGATGGTAAAGAATCCACCTGCAATATGGAAACCTGGGTTTGATCTCTGGGTCGGGAAGATCCCCTAGAGGAGGGCATGGCAACCCACTCCAGTATTCTTGCCTGGAGAATCCCCATGGACAGAGGAGCCTGGTGAGCTACAGTCCATGGGGTTGTAAAGAGGCGGACACGACTGAGTGACTAGGCACAGCACACAGTATGTTCGTCTTACAGATAACAAAATGTAGGCTTGGAGAAGTCACAGAGCTTGTAAGGAGAAGAACCTAATTTCAGATATAGGCAGTGTGACGCCAAAACCTGCAGTGTTCTACATACTGTTTAGTACAATGAAAAACAAAAAAGATCCAAATTCCTGCTGTTAACTAATTAAAGGAATACTTTGGATTAATAAGGCTTGAAAAAACAAAGTTATGTCTACTTTTGGAATATTTATCATGATTTTATGAATTTAAATCATGTTGACTCAGTCTCTGTCTTCTCCAACAAGTGATGTTACCAGAGATCATTAGTGAATATGTGAATTAGTGAATATGTCAGAGACTATTAGTTTTAAAAAATTCTGAACAACATCTGGTATTGAATGAGTAACTGAGATGTATTCAATGAATCTGATAATTTAAGGCATCAGTTGTTCAGAATATTTTATCTTTAAGGAAACCCTATACAAAGGTGGCTCCACAGAAAAACACACAGAGACAGACACACATGAAATGACTCTACTGAAATGACAAAATCTAGTACTAAATCCAAGTCTCTGCTTCAAAACTTAGAGTCTGGAAGTTCTAGAAGCTCATATTCATGGCACAAGGGAGGTTTGTGTGTTTATGCGAGTGAATGAATTTGTGTATGTATGTATGTGGTGAGGGGGCTGCCTGGTGGCATTGACAACATTGTTAATGTGCCTATTCTTTGGTTCATGTCTTTACCTTTCTGCAGCCTTCTCAAGGGAAATGTGTCTCTTTACCTTTGAATTTTACCTGGTACTTAGGACAGTGCATCATAGCAAGTCTTTAATACATGCTTGCTGAATGAATTACTGAGATAATGGCAGGATGGAGGTGGAAAAAAATTAAAGAAAATAGTCATTGTCTAGACATCAACACATAGGAGAGAGAACCATTGCTATATTCAGATAAATTCTCACCTAACTTTGTGCTACTTGGCACATGGAATCTCTAAGGAAGGAGAAGGACCTTGAAGAACTAAGGTTCACCTCCCTTCTTTTATTTGTGTCTACACGGACAAAGGAAACAGAGCCCTCATTAGCCCTTAGCCACTTCAATGGCATAGAAGTCCAATTATAATATAAAAAGATGTTTTCAGGTTACTACCTATATTCTGTGGTATTTGGGTACAATTTTTAAGAACAATTTGAACACAGAGGTGACTTGTCAGTTTAGTGATGTTTCAAACTATTGAAAAATATAAGACTGATAAAAAAGGTGACAGAATTATCATATTAATGGTGAGAATGCAGGTCACTCTGTGCTTTCACAGCTTATGTAAATGAATCCAGGATTTTTCTTTCTATAGAAAGAAAAAAATGAAAGGCGAACATTTTAAAAACAGAAGCTACCCCTTCTTCCCTGCATTTGGCAAATAATTGCATTATTATTCATTCTGAGAGGAGTAACTGGTTAATTATAGCATGTCACAAGTATTTAATATGAGCCAAGAATTTCTAAGGCTGAGGACTACATGGATGTCTTTAAGGTTTTTGTGTTTTCTTTTCTTCTTTTTTTTTTTTTTTTAACCTATCTCAGTCTTTTGACATTTTGACACTGCGATTACATAAATCTCTTTTCTTCTAGGCTACAAAGAAAAAGAATCAGCCCTACTTGAAAATAATAATTTCAGGGGTCTCTATGTGGAAATACTCCCCTCTGAAAATCCTTCAAAGAAAATTAACATTGACTGAAAACCTTAGCTGAAAACCTAGCTTAGTAAGAAAGAAGAGAAAGATCCAATAATTTTAAAAGACCCCTTGATGGAGTGAAGAATTTAAATTATACTAAGAAAAAGGTGCTATCTAAGACAACTCACATACATTTACAATTACCCCACGAATATTTTGGGGTGTCTGATATTAATTTAGTTCTCTACCTCTCCTGAAATGCCTCTTACAAGGATGTTCTGAAATGAGTTAAACAAGCCTTTCCCATTGTATTTAAGAATGACTTGTCATCCACCAGAGTGAGAGGATGCGAGTGCTGCCAGGTAGCACGTTACTTATTCATGTGTCTGCTTTGTGGCTGCCCTCTAATTTCACTAGATTTTGTTTCATCTATTAAACATGCCTGTCACTTATTCCTCTCCCAAGGTCCTTGATCTGGTGTCCATTCAGAATTTTACCATGCAACACTCTTAATCAGTTTGAAATATCCCACAAGAGGTTTTGATCTGCAGTTAGTTGCACTGCAGTGACCGTGATTTCGGGGCTGTTTCAGACCATGACTGGTTTGTTTCCCTGGAGCTTGTCTGTCTCTGAGGTTACGATGCAGAACCCTTCTGGCCCAGCCAGTAAATGAGGTCAGAGCTGCCGTCAGTGTCCTCTGTCAGAACTGTAATGGATGAGCTGGATATTAGTAACAGCAAAAACAGTGTGTACCTTTCATTCATGAGTTCTGTGATACTTTACATGCATTTATTCAATTTTCATGTCACTCCTTTTGATGGAACTTGATTATAAGTATTTTACCTGTAAAGAAACTACAGGAACAACCAAATTGTGGGCAAAATGAGCTAAAGAGGTGTGAAAATTCATTAAAAAGTTGGAGGGTGGAAATGTGCTGCCTGGGAGGTGAGATGAGGAAGTCTACTGTGTTGTTACTCAGGTGACGTATGTGAGCTTGGGCCAATACTTTTTTTTCAATTTGAGAAAGGCAATCTGTTTTGTTTTAAAACCTAGAAGGAAGGAGCAATGCCCTTCTCCAGACATGTAACCCAGGATTACAAGGAGGGGGACCAGACTTCTCTTGTACATGGAAAAGATTCAGTTCCTATAAATGTCTATCTATGGGGCTTCCCAGGTGGTTCAATGATAAAGAATCTGTCTGCCAATGCAGGAGATGTGGGTTTGATCTCTGGGTTCAGAAGATCCCCTGGAGAAGGGAATGGCAACCCATTCCAGTATTTTAGCATGGGAAATCCCCTGGACAGAGGAGCCTGGCAGGGTACAGTCCATGGGGACACAACTGAGTCAGACACAACTTAGCAATTAAACAACCACAACAGTCTATCTATAAGGATTAAAGCACAGAAATTGGCCTGTTAGATGAAAAGAACTGAGGAAAATTATAGAGCTACAGAGAGCCAAATCAATGAGTTCTGACTGAAGGGAAACTAAGCTGAGAAACCCTTTCCCTAGGTGACGTCAGAATTTTCCAAATCAGAATCACATATTTGACAGGAGGATCAGTTCCTAGGAAAGGGACTGATGGCCATGTATTAAAATAATGTCTAAAATAATAAAGGTAGATGATATGACATTGGAGCTCATTTTGTATCAATTTCTTGACTTAGTGGTATACAACCCTGGATGCAGATCAAAACCTCTTTTGGAATAGTTCAACCTTGGGCACCAACCCAAAGGTCTTCACTTAGGAGGTCTGATATCAGGTCAAGGTAACTGTAGTTGTCGAAAATGCCACAGTTGTGCATTTCTGATGTGCAGTTGTGGTGAGTTGCAATCATAGTAAATGCTCTTTCTTACCCTGTTACACTAAGAGATTTTTCCAAATTTAATGTAAGATTTGTCATGGGAAATTCTGATGTATTACATCTGGGATGGGACTCAGAAATCAGCATTTTAAGCAAGTTCCTTCGCTCTTTCTAAGGCAGATAACTTGCATAGTCTCTGAGAAATCTCAGCCACACCCCTTTTCTCTTTCTCTTTTATTCCATTATAAGCAATTTAATATTCTTGATTAATGTACATGCTTCAGGTACAAACCTTCTTCCACATGCTTTAGGTGCTATGTGTGTGGTTTTAGGTGACAGGGACAGGTGATTAAATGCACTGATTCCAAAACATCCATGGTGGAGAAGTCAGAAGGACTGATTCATCAAGTAAAACCAAGATGGAGTGATGAGAAAGGAGATGAAACTCTGGAGGGGCCCCCTGTGCCAGATAGTTAGCCCCAACTTCCACATGACTCCCAGGTTTAATGCTCACAAGACAGGAAGGATAAGGCTTCCCTGGTGGCTCAGATTGTGAAGAAAGTGAAACTGAAGTCGCTCAGTCGTGTCCGACTCTTTGCAATCCTATGGACTCTAGCCTACCAGGCTCCTCTGTCCATGGGGTTTTCCAGGCAAGAATACTGGAGTGGGTTGCCATTACCCAGGGATTGAACCCAGGTCTTCCGCGTTGTAAGCAGACGCTTTATTGTCTGAGCCACCAGAGAATTCCATAGAACCTGCCTGCAATGCAGGAGACCTTGGGTTGGATCCCTGGGTTGGGAAGAGATCCTCTGGAGAAGAGAATGGCAACCAATCCAGTATTCTTGCCTGTAGAATTCCATGGACAGAAGGGCCTGGCAGGTTACAGTTCTTGGGTTCACTAAGAGTCGGAAACAACTGCGTGACTAACATTTTTTCACTGGGGAGGATACCACGGAAACTGGATTCTCTCAAAAGATGGGTAGGATTTAACAGAAGTGTGATGGAGTGAACGACATGGGGAAATTTGTGGAGGCAGACAGTGCACTGGGTGTCGGGAGAACAGGAATAAATCAGTCTGATGGAAGTGATCTCCTCCCAATAAAAGTGGGAGAGTCCAACTCTCTATAGTCAGATGATAAAGGGCCTCAATTCCAGAGCAAAGAGTGGTCTTTATTTTCTAGGCAATGGGGAGTCCAGAAAGCTTTTTGACACATGGTGATGAGAAGGTCAACATGATGAAAGGGGCATTTTACGAAGACAAGATGGTAGTGGAGCGCAGGCAGGGGGACTAGTCACCAGGCTATCGCTATCAGCTCAAGGGACTAGCGAGGAAAGCTCAGGAGTGAGGCAGTCACTCAAAGGAAGGATCAGTAGGGCTTGATCTATAAGGCATATCATAGCAAAGAGCTAAGGTGAAAATGTTACCTTCATGCCTTTCCTGCCCTACGCTTTCCTGCTTTTTTTTTTTTTTTTTCTGACCTGAGTTCTGTTCCAAATTGGAAACTTGGGAGCAGCCAGGCTCAGGGAGGCAGTTGGGTGTGGGATTCAGGAAGGCATTCTTTCTTCTCCTGGTGAGGACAATTTTCTTCCTTTGCCCCTGGGACAGAGGCAAACAGGGTTCTATCATGATGGAGATATCATGGAAACACCCTTCATTGCAGTTTAGAGAATTCCTCCTTGTATGAACGTATACTCTTGCCTGATTCCAGGACTGACTGAAGATGACTGTGGCAGCAGATATATATTAATGCCACTGCCTCAGAGAGCAGACAAGGCAGACAAGGCTCCCTCCAAGGCTGTGAGTGCTCCCACGCCCCTCTGCAGTGTATACCATGTAGCTGAAGCAGGATTTAGCTCGTGATCCATTTTCATGTATCACAGTTGCATTTTTCTCAGTATTATTTTTTCCTTTTTGAAGCAGCTGCATTTACATCTTAAAATAATCAGAGCAAACAATTCTTCTTACTCATATACATTTTTAAAAGTATCTTGAAGCAAAAATCCCTCATTAGCATCATGTGTATGTTCTTGCTCATTAAGCTAGAAAACATATTCAATAACCAAGGGTGACTCTTTGATTACTAAGAAGCGTGGTTGCTCTGACTAGATGGGTCTTAGTACACAACAAAGTAGCAAAGCATGAAAACCCCAGAATAAAAAGTTGGAAGGAAACACAATATGATGAAAAAAATCTCATTTGAATAACATGATAGACTGAATTCCCACTCACTCCTTCCTGTCGCAATCCACGTTGAGTGTTCCAGCACCTTCCTTGAGGACCAGCTACGAGATTCCCACCCCTACTTCAGCCAGTGAGGTGGCTTCATGTTTGTATTTTACAGACTGGCTTTCTGGTATGCTTTCATTTGCCAAGAGACTTTCAGGAGTAAATATGCACCGACATCATTACCGTCTAGATTTTCTAGAAGCATGCAATTTAATATCACGCCCTTGGATTTAATCCATGAGATATAAGAAACAGTAAATGAAAACTAGCTCTGCATTGTGGTAAAATTGCTAGTTTGAAAACATTGTCTATACATTGCTCAGGTGATTTTCATTTGTTTATTTAATTTTTATTTATTTTCCTATAAGGACACTCATAATATTTTTTTCAAAGAAAAAAAGTAGTCTTATTTGATGATCTGAGCATATCTCCTTTTATTAGGTAATGTCAGCTTAAGACCTAATATGTTTCCCTTTACTTGGCTCTCAGGGAGCTAAGAAGCTAAGAGCAGTAAATTTGTGTGTGTGTGTATGAATGATGAGTGATAAATAAGAGCAATAAAATATCTATCCAACAAGTTTCAGTCAGTTTTATAGACCTTATGATATAAAGGTAGGAAAATAAGGTGATATTTGTACACTTGCAGTGTTTCCTCATGAAATTAATTCTCAGTGTTTCTGCTACATGTTTTTTCCAGAATGGTGTCCACAAAAGTTTACACTCTTATAATTGAGTGTAAAAATAAAGTGTCGATTAAATTATGCTGGCATGAACTAACAACGTTTATAATTAAAACTTGTATCAAATGATCTCCTGTTATGATTATATCATCTTTTAACTTTCACTTATTACTTTTAGGGTCATTTGAATTTGCTTCTAAAATAATATTTAATACATATTATAACATGCTATCATAAATTCCATTATTTGATGAATAAAAAATATAATTGTAACATTCATAAGGATGCTATACACCAACCCTGAAAAGAGAAGATGGGAAATATGATTAAGGAAGGAAGATGAGTTTACCTGTAATGTCTTTAAGATCAAAAGCAAATATGGTAAAGTAAGTTTGCTAAAACTAGGCGGTGGATGCACATATGTTATATTTTTGATAGTTTCAAAATAAAATTAAAAATATTAAATTTGACATTTTGCTTAAATGTCGTTTAGCAAATATTTGTTGCATTGATTTAGATCTAGATAATTTATTTCTAAATTGTTTAAGCCACATAAAAAATAATATGAGCATGGAGAAATTCCAGTGGATTAAAATGTGTCTTTGTAAATAACAACTGTTTAAGATTGAGCTTCTTATATCTGAATAAAATGACTTTCAAGCCAAGTTTGTTATACGAAGGGAATCATCTCTGTCCTTCTCTGTTTCTCTCATCTTACTCATTCACCCCCTGAAATGTTAAACTCACCAACACATGGTGGCATTTGAGTTTACAGGCCAAGCCAGCATTCTTTATTGACTTCCTGCAGTGTTGCCGGTGAGTTTTGATGCTCTGTAACAGGGCTGTAGGCAGAGTTGGCAGCCAGAAAGAGTCGTGAGCTATTCAAAAACCACTGGGATGAAGGACTTTAAGTAGAAATGTTTGAACATTTTGCCTTGAAATAAGAATGCTTCAGAGTTTCTCAAACATAGTAAGCTTTAAAAGGTAAAAAGGTACAGGATGTGTAAATACCTCCTGCTTTGAACTCCTGATAAGGTCTTCTTGTTAAAGATGTTTGGAAGGCTGCAACTATTACTGCCACTCTTGTTTTTGTTTGTCTTTTATTCCCAGGCACATGCATTTTCATTTATCATGGCTCTCACTGAATTCAGTCTAAGCTCACATGCATAGTTGAGCATTTACTTGGTGCCAGGCACTGGGCTAAACATCAGAGACACCAAGATGACCCATGTGATCCTGAATGGTAACAGAGATCACAATGAAATGAGAAAAAAAGTATCCATAAAACAGCATCATCAAAGTTGGCATGAACAATGTTTTGAGAGCATTGAGGAGAAAGTTATTTCTACCTGGAGGATCCTGAAAGGTTTCGTGGAGAAGGTGATGCTTGAACTAGAACTTTAAAGAAGACTAGAATTTAAACAGGTGGTTTCCATGGTGACTTGTAGCAAGAGAACTTCTAAATCCTTTACTGCACTGAAGATACCCCTCTGACAGGATCATTTCTCATTCTTTTCCCTCTGTTGATTCTCTCCCATGTATTCATGATGAAACATTTTTCATCTTCCCTAAAACTAGTGTCTCCTGTTTCACATTAGAAATGAAAACATATGCCTCCTGTTTGGGACTCAGAGCCATAGAGGCTTCTGGAAATCAGGCCAGATCATTAGAGGAACCTTGTGCCAGGAGTCAGAACTCTGGGGCCTTTGGCATTCTTGCTCTCTAGCTGCTGGGCATCTGCCACAGGATACTGGAGGACATGGGTACAAGAGTGATCAGTCATGTCCAACCCTCTGTAACCCCATGAACTATAGTTTGCCAGGCTCCTCTGTCCAGCTGACTAAATATGATATCTACAGTGGTCAGTTCTAAAATTCTGATACTTTGTGTTCTTATATTTGTATTACCTAGCACTTCTGTTTAGCACATCCTCATTTCTTACCATCTTCCCAGTCTTTGCAGTGTCTTCCCTGTCAAAGCCTCTACTCAATGAATTTGGCATTCTCCTCGAACTCAGTGATTTGCAGATAGTAGACATTTTACATATAATTGTTGAATGAATGAATGAGAATTCTTGTTTGATTTTTCAACATTTCCTTAATGTTCTTCTAATTGGTGAATTACTCAGTGATTCCTAACTGGCCAGGACTCCAACTATGTTCTGTGTCATCTGAGAGCGCTTTCTTCCTTGGGCTGTTTATTTCCTCTGCTATGTTGCTGGCTGTTTCATCATCTGTAGCCTTACTCACTTGCTCTCCATTCTGTCCTGTGTCATGTCTCCCCACAGTTCAGTGGAAAGACCATGGATATTTTTATATTGCTATTAAGGTCTCAGCCAATCAAATGTACCTAATAAACACTTATTGAATGAACAATAAACCTGAGTTAAAATGTTTTTAAAGATTTATTTCATTGAGGTATAGTTGATTTAGAATGTGTATATTTCTGCTGCATAGCAAATGATTCAGTTGTATATACATTCTTTTTCATTTCTTTTCCATTATGGTTTATCGTAGGATATTGAATATAGTTTCCTATATTCCTATATTCCACATTTAGTAGGACTTTGTTATTTATCCATCCACTAAAAAATACTCTGCGTCACAATCCATCCCTCCACCCTGACCCCTCCTTGGCAACCACAAGTCTGTTTCCTATCTCTATGAATCTGTTTCTATTTTGTAGATAAGTTTATTTGTGTCCTATTTTAGATTCCATATATAAGTGATACCATATGGTATTCGTCTTTCTTTTTCTAACTTACTTCACTTAGTATGATCATTTCTAGGGCCAACCATTTTGCTGGAAATAGCTTATTTCATTCTCATTTTATGACTGAGTAGTATTTCATTGTATATATGTACCACTTCTTTACCCAGTCTTTTGTTGATGGATATTTAAGTTGCTTTCATGTCCTGGGTTTTGTAAGTAGTGCTGCACTGAACACTGTGGTGCATGTATCTTTTCAAATTATAGTTCACCTGATATATGTCCAGGAGTGGGATTGCAGGATCATATGCAATTGATCATATGCCAATCTTAATTTTGTAATTTACTTGGCTCATTTGTAAAATGTGGAAAATAACTCCTAGCTCATAATAACACGTATCTCTAAAGGTTGCCTGAGTGGAAAACAAATGAAAATAACTTCATATGATATTTGTTGCATGGCAAGTTCTGTTGCCTCACTTGCTCATGAGGAATTAATTCATCTTGTATTAAATTGGTTTTGTTCATTCCAGGCTGGCCATCACCACATTATCTTTCTACTTACACCTAACTGCTGCTGCTGCTGCTAAGTCGCTTCAGTTGTGTCCAACTCTGTGCGACCCCACTGACGGCAGCCCATCAGGCTCCCCCATCCCTGGGATTCTCCAGGCAAGAACACTGGAGTGGGTTGCCATTTCCTTCTCCAATGCATGAAAGTGAAAAGTGCAAGTGACATCACTGAGTCGTGTCCAACTCTCAGCAACCCCACGGACTGCAGCCCACCAGGCTCCTCCATCCATGGGATTTTCCAGGCAAGCGTACTGGAGTGGGGTGCCATTGCCTTCTCCTTACACCTAACTAATCATCTGCAAATAAACTTTGATCAATTAGATAAAAGAACTATTTGCCATGTATATCTATCTAAAATCTATAAATTGAGTTTTTTCTGCCATGTTTGGAGTACAAGACTAATGTCTTTATTTTTTTTTTTGGTTTTTGCTTAAAGAAAAAATTCAACAGATAACATATCTAGTATATTCTATTTTAAAGATGAGATATTTGGCACTGTCTTATAGATTTTAATAATTTAAACTTTATGAATTCTTAAAATATAGAAGCCATTAGCTTATTTATCTGATTTTCCAGGAATATTACACATCTTTGAAATTCTAATACCATTGTACTGCCGCTGCTGCTAAGTCGCTTCAGTCATGTCCAACTCTGTGCGACCCCATAGACAGCAGCCCACCAGGTTGCCCCATCCCTGGGATTCTCCAGGCAAGAACACTGGAGTGGGTTGCCATTTCCTTCTCCAATGCATGAAAGTGAAAAGTGAAAGTGAAGTCACTCAGTCGTGTCCGACTCTTAGCGACCCCACGGACTGCAGCCTATCAGGCTCTTCCGTCCATGGGATTTTCCAGGCAAGAGTACTGGAGTGGGGTGCCATTGCCTTCTCCGACCATTGTACTTACTGAGTAATGCTAAAAGCAAGTTTGTCACTCCTACTCCTATTTTTTGTAATCCTGGTTATTTCTGTCCTTCATTTCTTCCCTACCTTTCTCCTTCTTTATTGTTTTCTCTCTTCAAATATTTAAGCCAACAAGAGATAGAAAGCAATATGTAGGGCTTCCCTGGTGGCTCAGGCAGTTAAGAATCTGCCTGCAGTGTGGGAGACCCAGGTTCTGTCTCTGGGTCGGGAAGATCCTCTGGAGAAGGCAATGGCAACCCAGTTCAGTATTCTTGCCTGGGAAATCCCACAGAAGAGCCTGGTGAGCTACAGTCTATGGGGTTGCGAAGAGTTGGACGTGACTGAGCGACTAACGTTGTGCATACAATCTAAGTACTGTGGACAAAAAATATTACATGCCATTTTAGTAAACAAAGAATGCTGCCTGCCATTCTGATCAACTACTCCTGTTGCCCACCATCAAGCCATCAAGCCATCAATCACTGCAGTACCCTCTCCCACCCCCCACCACTGGTGTGCCCTGAGTGGAATTCAGGGTGGAAAAAATAAATACTGGCCCTAGGTAGTTAAGATACATATCACAAAAATAATTTCTATGAGATCAAATTATTTTATTTTTCCCATACATAGAAAGGCACTAAAGTCATTAACTTGGAATGACTAGTTTTTTTTTTTTTTAATTAGCAGTATTCTTTTGATGTTCAACATATTTGGGTTTTTCTTCAGCAAAAGTTCCTATATTTCCTGGCTTTTCCCTGAACTCTTTGGAACAGTTCCTTAGAGTTATCAGAGAGGCTTATTCTGGGCTATAGTCCACAGTAAGTCTATCGAATAAAATGTAATTTTCAACATTCAGCTTGTGCACTTTTTTTTTTTCAATTAATAGTATTTAAGAAAAAAAAAAAAAATTCCCTGCCATTCATGGAGCTTACTATCTAGCAGAGAAACTTGTTTTTAGAACATGGAAAAATTCAAGACAGAAATGTAGAAACATGTTTTTAAAATATTGTCTATCAGTTCAGTTCAGTTACTCAGTCATGTCTGACTCTTTGTAACCTTATGGACTGTAGCATGCGAAGCTTCCCTGTCCATCACCAGCTCCCAGAGCTTACTCAAACTCATGTCCATCGAGTTGGTGATGCCATCCAACAATCTCATCCTCTGTCATCCCCTTCTCCTCCTGACTTCAATCTTTCCCAGGATTAGGGTCTTTTCCAGTGATTCTGTTCTTTGCATCAGGTGGCCAAAGTATTGGAGTTTCAGCTTCAACATCAGAACTTCCAATGAATATTCAGGACTGATTTCCTTTAGGATGAACTGGTTGGATCTCCTTGTAGTCCAAGGGACTGTCAAGGGTCTTCTCCAACACCACAGTTCAGAAGCATCAATTCTTCAGTGCTCAGCTTTCTTTATAGTCTAACTTTCACATCCATATATGACTACTGGAAAAACCATAGCTTTGACTAGATGGACCTTAGTCGGCAAAGTAATGTCTCTGCTTCTTAATATGATGTCTAGGTTGGTCATAACTTTTCTTCCAAGGAGCAAGCGTCTTTTAATTACATGGCTGCAATCACCATCTGCAGTGATTTTGGAGCCCAAGAAAATAAAGTCTCTCACTGTTTCCACTGTTTCCCCATCTATTTGCCACGAAGTGATGGGACCAGCTATAAGATGATATAAATGTGTTTATATGGGGAGACAATATAAATGAAATGACAGATGAACCTATTTCTACTCACAGTAGAAACAAACTCAATTTATAGATTTAAGATTAAGGTACATGTAGCAACATGCATAAAGTCACATTGAATTCTTTTGCTCTCATTTATTTTTTCATGCTAGAGTTACTTGCTAACGGTGCTGTTCTTTTCATTCTAATTAAAATGTCTGCATTTCTATTCTTAAGCATGGCTGTGTAAAATGGTCCTGCTCTTGGCTTCATCTCAGAAGGCTTTTTAAACTACAAAATCAAATGTGGACTTTTCTTTCGGTAAGTGGTCACTATAAGAATACATTATGTTTTGTAAAAACAACTATTTTGAACTCTTCTAAGGGCTTCCCTTTTACTCAACTAAGTTGGTAAAGAATCTGCCTGCAATGCAGGAGACCCTGGTTCGATTCCTGGGTTGGGAAGATCCTGTGGAGAAGGGATAGGCTACCCACTCCAGTGTTCTTGGGCTTCCCTTGTGGTTCAGGTGGTAAAGAATCTGACCTGAGTTTGATCTCTGGGTTGGGAAGATCCTCTGGGGAAGGGATAGGGTACCCACTCCAGTATTCTGGCCTGGAGAATTCCATGGACTGTAGAGTCCATGGAGTGGCAAAGAGTCGGACATGACTGAGTGACTCATTTTCACTAAGGAGAAACATCATTTTAATGAAACCAACAAGGTATTGACTATAATAAATACTGGGGCTATCATAAGTTATTATCTAAAATTTGGCAGTATTTTTATTATTTTAACTTTATTGTGACTATATATTTCATACAGTCTATGTTAGGGATTTAGAGCATGGCAACCCACTCCAGTGTTCTTGGAGAATCTCCATGGACAGAGAAGCCTGGAGAGCTACAGTCCATGGGGTTGCAAAGAGTCAGACATGACTGAGTGACTAAGCCCATATTAGGGATTTAATTTATCCTTACCCATTTTATGCATCCATTGTATAAGCTGTCTGTCTTCTATCTTACTTCAGTCCAGTCGCTCAGTCATGTCCGACTCTTTGCGATCCCATGAATTGCAGCATGCCAGGCCTCCCTGTTCATCACCAACTCCCGGAGTTCACTCAGACTCACATCCATTGAGTCAGTGATGCCATCCAGCCATCTCATCCTCGGTCGTCCCCTTCTCCTCCTGCCCCTAATCCCTCCCAGCATCAGAATCTTTTCCAATGAGTCAACTCTTCGCATGAGGTGGCCAAAGTACTGGAGTTTCAGCTTTAGCATCATTCCTTCCAAAGAAATCCCAGGGCTGATCTCCTTCAGAATGGACTGGTTGGATCTCCTTGCAGTCCAAGGGACTCTCAAGAGTCTTCTCCAACGCCATAGTTGAAAAGCATCCATTCTTCGGTGCTCAGCTTTCCTCACAGTCCAACTCTCACATCCATACATGACCACAGGAAAAACCATAGCCTTGACTAGACCTTAGTCGGCAAAGTAATGTCTCTGCTTTTTAATATGGTATCTAAGTTGGTCCTAACATTCCTTTCAAGGAGAAAGCGTCTTTTAATTTCATGGCTGCAGTCACCATCTGCAGTGATTTTGGAGCCCAAAAAAATAAAGTCTGACACTGTTTCCACTGTTTCTCCATCTATTTCCCATGAATTGATGGGACTGGATGCCATGATCTTCGTTTTCTGAATGTTGAGCTTTAAGCCACCTTTTTCACTCTCCACTTTCACTTTCATCAAGAGGCTTTTTAGTTCCTCTTCACTTTCTGCCATAAGGGTGGTGTCATCTACATATCTGAGCTTATTGATATTTCTCCTGGCAATCTTGATTCCAGCTTGTGTTTCTTCCAGTCCAGCGTTTCTCATGATGTACTCTGCATATAAGTTAAATAAGCAGGGTGACAATAGACAGCCTTGACGTACTCCTTTTCCTGTTTGGAACCAGTCTGTTGTTCTATGTCCAATTCTAACTGTTGCTTCCTGACCTGCATACAGATTTCTCAAGAGGCAGGTCAGGGGCTCTGGCATTCCCATCTCTCTCAGAATTTTCCACAGTTTATTGTGATCCACACAGTCAAAGTTTTCGGCATAGTCAATAAAGCAGAAATAGATGTTTTTCTGGAACTCTCTTGCTTTTTCCATGATCAAGCAGATGTTGGCAATTTGATCTCTGGTTCCTCTGCCTTTTCTAAAACCAGCTTGAACATCAGGAAGTTCATGGTTCACGTATTGCTTGAAGCCTGGCTTGGAGAATTTTGAGCATTACTTTACTAGCATGTGAGATGAGTGCAATTGTGTGGTAAATTATCATTTCTTTGAATTCAAAATTATATCTCTTATCATATATCTTTTTTTTTCAAAATAAGTACATTTATGTGGCACACTATGAATTGGAATCACAAAATATAGAGAAATTAGTAAAACTACATACAAATTAAAAATTCTCTTCTCTGATAATAGAAAAAAGGAGAGGCTAATACAGAATTAGGACACTAAAATGCTAGGAATTAAAAGACAGCTAAAATGAGTGTACATACATTCTAAATCACCAGGGAAATGAATGAGCCTCTGAATTACTCTCTCTGTTTCTACTCTGCCTCCCTAGAGTCAGTTCACAGAAGAGCCAGAGTGATGCTTTAAACATGTAAATGAGATCAAATCATTTCCTTGCTCAAAACCCAGCAAAGTCTTTTCATGGAGCTTAGGATTAATTTGATGGTTTGTACCATGGTTTATGAAGCTCTACATGATCTGGCCCTTAGCTACCTATTCAAATTCATTTCCTATCAGTCTTCTCTGCCCTTTCCATACTCCAGCCACACTGGACTGTTTACTGTTCTGAGGCCACACCAACTAAGTTTGTGCCATCAGAATTTTTCACTTACTGTTCCGTCTCTAGAGTGCTCTTAACTCAGATATTTGCAGGAGTCAAATATGACCTTTTCAGAAACGCTTTCACTGACCATGGTATCAACATCAGCATTTCCATTTCTGAATCCTAACATTATATCACATACTTGATTTTTAAAAATTGTCTGTTTTCTCCACCTCAATATATGCTACATATAGAAAGAGACTTAGTCTGTTCTGTTTATTGTTATATTCTTCAGGCCTAGAACAATATCTGGCAAATAATAAGCACCTAATAAATATTTGTTGAATATGTGAGCAAATAAATGAATACATATCTGATTTCAAATATGCTTATATATGCATATGTGTACTATTTTAGTGGTTTAGACAAAGTTTTTATTTGAATTATGTAATTGATGAAATTATATTTTTTGCTTCAATTATCAAGAAAAGCATTTCTTCGTTCTTATGTACAATAAATATTTATTAATTTTTGTTAAATGCTTAGCTTGTAGTGGATGTGCAATAAATACTTACTGAATAAATAGAGTACTTACAAGATATTAGACATTTTGGTATTTAATTGCCTAAAAGAAAATGGACCCAAATCTCCCTGTTATGTGGACTGGATTATTTTAAACATAATGATGAATATTTTATCCCAAGGATCAATGTTCAATAAATAGTATGAATGGTAAAAGTCCCCATAGATTGACAGTCCCTGGCTACATGCCATTCATACAATTCACGTTTTCATTATCTCTGTACCTTTTGGGCATTGCAATCTATATAGTATCATTTCAATCTTTTTTTTTTTTTTTCCCATTGAGGTGCTCAAAATGGTTTAGATTTCCTTTCTGTCAGAATCTTTTTATTCCGAACAAAAACCCAGTCAGCCTTGTTTCTTTCAATGATTATTTGATTTGTACCAACTGTTGCTATTGCTATCCTTTATATCATCTATCCTTCAAAATACGTCAGTGTTTACTGCAAAGGTAGAAAATGATTGAAGGTTACTGTCTGCTGTAAGCCTTAGCCAATCAAGCAGTTTCTTCATCTTTAGGCAATTCAGTATGTGTCTAATTTAAGTAATTTGATCATTTGATGATTCTGATCTAACTTCCAATTATACTTGTATCAACAGATCTATTTCACTTCAAAGATGCAGCAGCAGCTACTGAAAACTGAATAAATGGATCAGTACTGGTTTAAAGTATTTTCTGTAAATTCAAGTATTTGGATGGAACAAGGAGAAAAATGTACATCAATTTATGGCTTATATGCAGCTATTATTAAATCATGAATTGGAATCAGAAGACATGTTAAATACTGCATAAATATTTTGGAGTAAAAGGTGTTGCCTTTTCCCAGGCATTGTCTTTATTTTGACTATGGCTCCTGGAGACTATTAGTTAGAGGGTATGTTCTGCATTGTGTGCGGGTAAGAAGGAAAACAAATGGTAAGCAGACAATACCTCCCTTTGCTTAGCAAGATTTCTTAGGCAGCAGTGCTATTCTGCTTTCATAACACGTATGCTGTGCCTGGGCAGACAGCATGCTGTTAGGGTGGTGGTTAGTTAATATTAGGGATTGGGCTATATGTTGCTATATAAAGTTTTATCTACAGAAATGATTTATAAAAGTTAAATAAAAACTTTCTATCTGTGACATGTGGAATGTTTTTTGTTGACAGAAGGACATTGAAATGGCTGCATGGCATTCTAGAGGCAGTTGCAGATGCTTTCTTTGCCAGGATGGTAAGAACTAAAACAGGGTTTTAAATGCTAATTCTGAACTTGTTCCATTTGGCTACATATTCTGCAATATGTGTGCCCCTTTGAAAGAATCTATGATTAAAGACCAAAACTGTGGCTGAATTGTACAATGTTAGTCTATTTTTTAAAGGCTAAAGACTGATCATCCTTTGGTAATATTTTTAAATAGCAGAAAATAAGCCTGTTAAATATAGTACACTTTGAAGGATTATTATTCAAATTATCTACACTAAATAAAAGGACTACTGTATTATTTAAAAAATAATGTAAATGCAGAAAACAATGGCATTCTCTAAATAAGTAGCTCAAACAATTTGAACAATAAATGTGACATTTAGAAGGCAGCTCCTTTCGATGAGAAGGCACACACCATTTTACTTGGTATCATATTCAGGAAGGTAGAACTGGAGCTGTCAGTTAGCTTGAGAGACTCGGGTCTGTCCTCTTTTCCTTGAAGCATAATGCCAGTGTCACAAAATGCTGGTGTTGTCTCACTGTATCATAACACAGTGGCATAGTTCAAGCAATCACCATGTCAGCCCAAGCTAACTGCAGTGTATGCTTGCAGTCAGAGATAATGAAAAGTTTCACAGGACAAGACACTGAAAATGAATGTTGGCTAAATATAAGGACTGTACAGAGATGAGCCAATGTATCTATACCAGACCTTGAGTCACACAGGAAAATACTCACTTTTAACCTATAAATTCTAAAGATTATTTTAAATGGAGAATGATGATGCTAACAGTTTTTGGAGTGGTGGCCATATCATTAAAAAGAATTCATACATGGACCAAACAGGATAGAATTCCATGGGTTGATATATTAAATCAAATTAACTCTTTTAGAAAAAAAAAAGATTTCCCTGGTGGTCCGGTGGTTAAGACATTGTGCTTCTACTGCAGGGGGCACTGGTTTGATCCATGGTCAGGGAGCTAGGTTCCCATATGCCAGGAGATGCAACCAAAAAATGGAAAAAACATTATTAGAAATATACAGAGGTATCAGGCTACAGGGAACTGAATGGGATGACTCTCATTTCCATTCAACATAGTCTAATTACCTAGTGAATACATATCTACTTTTGTTTATTAACAATTCATAATTAGATTATATTGGTTAAGGGTCATTTGCTCTTAGAATCACTTTGAACACTACAGTTTGACCATGGTAACCCAATACTCTTCAGTAACCATCTGTGTATGGCACTCAGTCAAATAACTAACAGCATTTTAATCCCATGCCTCATCAACTGAGATATGAACTATGAACCCCTAATACTTACTCCTAGCCTGAGACTCTTCCCTCAATCAGTGAAATACACCCAGAACCCTTTGAGTCCATCTCAGGGCTTTTCGTACTTTGCCTCGTGTTCTTTTACAAGTTGGTTATTAGAAATTCAGTGAAGTTGGACATCCTCTGTTTCAGCCAGAGTGAGATTCAGAGTCCAAAATGTTCTTTCCTCAAGGGGAGGGAATAAAAAGAAACTAAGTCACATTTTCTTTGACATTCCTAAATATTACCTCTTCTAACTAAGTAATAATAAGGCAGCATGGCAGGAAGCTCTGAAAACAGAAAAGGCAGAATTTTGGTGCAGTCATTCATCAGTAGCTCTGGGCTGAATATCTTATGTGTGGAAGCGCTGGTTCAGGGACATAAAGGTGAACAAAGCACTACCTAGAGTGAAGAGCAAGGAACAGAAATTAATCAAAAAAGGACTGATTTAGAGGCAGAGGCAAAACTGAGAGATTGACTGGCGTGGTGGAGTGTCCAGGCTTCCTAGAGGAGGAATGAAGGTTGAGGAGGGCACGGTTGGGAACAGGTGTGGGAGACACATCTTCACGCAAGACGGAAGAGCTTGTGCCCAAGGGCAGAGGCATGAAACTTTGGTCAAGGAGCTGTAGGTGGCTTAGTAGACCTGGAGGTCCCCAGGTGCCAGGAAAGGAGTTGAGTGAGGCTGAAGAGGTAGTGGGGCCAGATCCGGAGGCAGATCTGTGACCTGAAAACGGCGTTAAACTTGACTGCAAAGAATCAGGGAGCTTTGAGGAATGGGAGCAGAAGAGTAACAGGAGTGATAGTAACAGGCTGATGAGACTGGGGCCAGAAGCAGAGAGGGCAGTGCAAAGGCCATATATCAATACAGGTGAGAAATGGTGAGACCAGAGTGACATGACTACTCCTGTTTAGAGCATTCAGTCTGATGACCAGTCTTTGCTTCTTTTCTCTTTTTGTGTTAGCACTCTTTCTGGGTTTTTCTTGTACTTCTCTGGCTCACCCTTTTCAGCCTATTTAATGTCTCTTTTTCTTTCTCACGCTCCACAAGTTGGTGCTCTTGAAAGCTCAGTTCTTACTTCCCCTTTCTTTTCTCTTTTCTCTAGGCAATCTCTTCTATTCAGTCTGACACGTTCAAATATTTTTTTTCTTCCAGTCTAGAATCCACTAGAATCCAACTACCTACCTGACCCACCCGCTTGGGTGCCTCATAGGCACCATAAACTAACATTAAACTCTTGTTCTTTTCCCAGAAATTTACATATATTTCATTTTTCCCACCTCAGTAATTGGCACCCACATTTCCCAAGTGGGAAAGCCAGAAGGCTAGAAGTCAGGATTGATAGTAATACTTACTCTATCTTACCTCTCACTCCAATCTTTCATCAAACCTACTCCTCATTTTCCTCGCTGCTACGTAAGATGACAAACTTGTTTGAGATAAGCCTCTGGCTTGTTGACAGATGGCAGCAAGGGATTGGCAGGATGAGGGGTGGGGGGATTTGTACTATTTTATTTGATGAGGATGATAAGTTCTATTGGAGCCTGTAAAAATGCAAGCTCTGATAGAGGCAGTTTTAGTTTCTCTGAGCCTTAAATTTCTATTCTTTGTTAATAAACAGATGTTCTTTCTAACTGGTAAAGTCCTTTGAGATAGCCAGGAAAAAAATTCTGTATACCTGTGTTGGACTTTTTACTCAGCAGAAAGTTAAAGAGGTTCAACATTTTCCCTTTGCTTTTAGCTTATCCTTAGTACACTTAGTTTCTTTTTACCCTTACGTATGAAGATACCATAAATATCCACTTTCTGGTTCTCCTTCCTTCTCAGTTTTGCAAACATTTTTCATTTATTCCCATTTATCATTGAGCATTCAATCTAGTGTACTTGTCTTCCTCTCATTTTATTTTCTTCAGTCATTATTTAAAAGGGGATTTGATTGACTCTGTCCTATAGAATTGAAGAAGGCAATGGCAACCCACTCCAGTACTCTTGCCTGGAAAATGGGCGGAGGAGCCTGGTAGGCTGCAGTCCATGGGGTCGTGAAGAGTCGGACACGGCTGAGCGACTTCACTTTCACTTTTCACTTTCATGCATTGGAGAAGGAAATGGCAACCCACTCCAGTGTTCTTGCCTGGAGGATCCCAGGGATGGGGGAGCCTGGTGGGCTGCCATCTATGGGATCGCACAGAGTTGAACATGACTGAAGCGACTTAGCAGTAGCAGCAGTCCTATAGAATTGGCATCCTGCAGCTTGGTAGTGCCAGGTGGGCACAGGCTGGGAATAGTGCTACATTTTGTCTTTCTTTCTCCCCTTTTGCCCTTCCCCATTCAAGTCCTCTTATGATTTCTGTGTGCAACTTTGATCCAATATATTTTTATGCAGCAAAAGTATAATTAAGTATTTAAACATTTCAAAGTCATAAATTTGAAAAACTCATAACTGGCAAAATTACAGTTTTTCTGTGAATTTAGACAAATTATGGTTTTGGTTTATTTGCAGTTTTTTTTTAAGGTAGCAAAATTAACTACTTTAAAAAAATTAACTACATTGCTACACTTAGGAACTAGTCAGAATATGCTAAGATCTTCTTAATTCGCTGTATCTATGTGATCAAAAAAATTTCTTTTAAGCATAATAATAGTAATATTATTACATAATATTGTTACTTATTCTACACCCATTCATACAACATCACTGTAATGCTTGGTATTTAAGGCAAAATATTTTTGGAAATAATTCTTCTGGATGGAAAACAGGCAAAATTGTTATCTAATAGTTATTTACTTTGTTTTCTTTATAACAGTAATGTAAATAAAGCAAAAGTAAATATCTGGAAGATTGATAGTTCACTACTTATAACTATAGAGATGGTTATATTACTACCCCAAAGTATTATGTTTAATGAATTCTGTTTTATATTAATGATTACCTGCCAACTTTTTGATTCCAGTGAAAGAGTCAGGCAAAATGGATGTTACTTTTTAAAAAACTTTTATTATTAGAACTCTTAAAGCATAAAAGGTGTTAATAAATTACTGAACACACTTCATCAGAATCATTGTTGGAAGTAATGGGAAGATCATCACATGGATATGTTGTACAGAATTTGCCTTTTCAGCTCATAGTGCCTTCACATGTATATATAAATAGGCACTCTAATCTAACATTAACTAAACAATTTAAATAAAAAAATAAAGGTACACTGCATACCAGGAAATTAACTTTGACAATTCTGAACTTAAGGAAGGAAAAGATAACTCTACCATAATGGGTGTGCATTCAGAAAAAAATAATGTTAGTGTAAAAATAGCTTTTAAAATTTGTTTTTAGAATTTCTTCCTTCCTCTAAAATGATGATTATAACATGCACAAGATAATGCATTTATAAATATTGTCTTTGTGTTTTTCTCTTCAGGGTCCTTGTATTTTGCATTGGCTTTTCATGATAGCATATCTATATTAAAGTTTGCACATTTTTCTTTACTAAGAATAAAAGGCATTGAGAAGTCAGTTGTTAGATGATGATTCAACAGGACAGATGAGATTAGTCAAATAATTAGAATAATACATAAATTATGTTAAAAAGTGATCAGAATATTACATGGGGAATTGGTTTTACATGATGAGAATTATTTTAAAGGCCTTCACTTTTCATAATGTGAAGAAACTTGGGTAATTATGATATTTTTGTTTGCCTCATGTAAAATGTTCTTTTGGAAATGTGTCTGAACAAACACACACTAAAATAGTAGCTTTCATATTATGCTTCTAGGAAATAACTCTGTCGGGAGCTCAACCAAGATGTTCTGCCACTAAAATAAAATAATAACAGCTTTTACCCAATTCCTTAAGAAAAGCAGAGAAAACTTTTTTCTAATTTGTAAATTTCTCTCCCCACATTCCCCTCCCCTCTTTTAAGTTTCATTGCTTTATCAGTTTGTCTAGCGGCATGTGCTGCTATAAGCTGACAAAATGAATGAGCCAAGAGCACATAAGAAATGAGACAAACCTTATATGTGTTAGTTCTCAAATATATGTTATAGATCATCACTTTCTATGTATAGAGACTTGCATACATACATAAACAGTCATATTTCTGCAGGTGAATTTCCTAATTATTTCAACTCAATTAAAATGTCATTATTTCATAGAAATCTGCAATGAATGTCATAATTTTCAGGTGCTTAAACATTTAAGCATGACTTGGAATTACTGAATTAAAATGCTAAATTTATTTGCCAGTTTTTATTTTTTGAATCTAACTTACAATGCAGAGATTTGCAGCTGTATTTCAGTGGACTGATTATGATGGTCATACTCTATTTTGTTTGGGCTCAAAACTTTCTCTGTAATAGCAAACAAAATACAAAGAAGATAGAAAACATGTTAGCCCATGTCTATGTTGGGAAAGTTATTTCCATAAAGCTGTATGTTAATAGTGATATTATTAATGGCTGTACATCTGATTTAACTTGTGACCTTGAAGATTGTATCTAGTTTGCATTCCATTAAAAGTTTTTAATAAGATTTCAATGAAAATAATAATAAAAAGTGTTCAGCTTAACCTTTGCTTCTCTTTAACAATTCAGAGTACCAATTATAACATAACCTTCATTTGACTTGCAACCATCCCTGTGCTCTCAACAACATATTCAGTTGTATGCTAATACGTAAAGGGCAGAATAAGTATCTTCTGTTTTTTTTTACTTTTGCTCCATTCTAAAGTGACCTCTCAAATGTGTAATACTCAACTATTCGTTATCTATTAAATAATACTTTTAAGCATTTATATTCCTATTTTTGATCATTTAGAGTTGTTGAAAAAGCATTTTTAAAAGTTCAAGAATGCATATCTCCATTTGTATCTTAAAGAGAGATTATATCTTCTAAATATGGTATGGTGTCAGAGGAGGAAAACGGAATTTTGATTATTGAAGGTTTCAGAATTCTCCACTCCTTTAAAGAAGTGTAGAAATTAAGAAAAAAAAATTGAAGAGAAAGAAAAACGAGAGTATATGATAAAAGCTGAAGGATAAAACAGGTGAAACATTTTGGGTGCCCAGAGAATTATCATTTTTCAAAGCAGACTCAGCAGTTCTTATCCTCTGTTATGAGCCAAAAACTATACCATTAAACACTCTTTCACAATAGTGTTTCTCAAAGTCTGGTCTAAAAAAATGATTCAATGAAGGCCTCCTGGAAATCTACTCCAATGGGCAGGATCGTGAAGAGTGGGTCCTTTCCATGTGGCAGGGTTAGTCCTGCAGGGGAGCAACAGATAAAGTATGGGAACTCCAGGCTGATTACTAAGGATAGTTTGCTTGGAGGATATAAATATTTTACAGATATTTTTATTAATTTAACTTACTAAGTGGAAAATGAAATTGAATTTGTCATTTGTTTATTACCAGCATGCAGTCAGAACTATTTGAATCTTGGTGAGAACAGCTTTCATGCAGTTCCTGTGAGTGCAAAGTCGCTTCAGTCATGTCTGACTCTTTGAGACCCCATGGACTCATGTAGCCCAGCAGGCATCTCTGTTCATGGAATTTTAGGCAAGAATACTGGAGTGTGTTGCTATTTCCTTATCCAGGGGATCCTCCCAACCAAGGGACCGAACCTACATCTCCTGCAGCTGCTGCATTGCTGCATTACCACTCAGCCACTGCAGAAACCCACATGTAGCTTCCAAATGAGGTCAAAGAAAGAGCTAAATCCTAGTATTACACAAATCAAAGTTCATATTACAAACAAAGACCATAAAAAATTTATTTATACTCTATTTTCTTTTTGGTGATGTTTTTAAAATGGTAGATTTAATTAATGGTATCTTGCTGATATATCCCATTGATTTTAATTAGAAGGGAATGAAACCACCAGTTCTTTTCCTCCTAAAATATAGTATTTAACTTATAAATTAGTTGATAAGGCAGGTAAAAACAAGACAAACATATATTATAGATATCTATAATTTATGTGGTAAATATGGTGACAAACTGGGAAACAAAGTTTAAGAATCATATGGAGAAAGGCAGGGCAGAAATTGGGATCAAAAAGATAATGAATCAAGAGGGCCTAAGATTTTATTAATGAACCAAGTATGGATGACCTGAAAGTGAAGTCGCTCAGTCATGTCCGACTCTTTGTGACCCTGTGGACTATAGCCTACCAAGCTCCTCTGTCCATGGGATTCTCCAGGCAAGAATACTGGAGTGGGTTGCCATTTCCTTCTCCATGGGATCTTTCTGACCCAGGGATCGAACCCAGGTTTCCTGCATTTGAGGCAGACGCTTTAACCTCTGAACCACCAGGGAAGCCAGATGACCTGAAGATGGTCTTTTTAGCTACCGATATTGTGGTAAATCTTGTCTTGGACTAAATGAACCATAAGACATCAGAAGAATGGTTTCAGACTGTGGCTGAATATAACATGGAGAGAAAACATCGAAAGATACTCTCAGTCTCTTATTCTGATTAATGACTTCATGTACCATAAATAACAAGTGACAAGACACAAGCAGAAGTGTGAGATTTGGAGAACTGCCCCAGGAGCATCATTATGTATAGCAACACTGAACTATAAGAAAAGGACTGGAAACAGAGGAAGAACAATGGCAGGTGAAGAAGTGGGAAGCCTAAGAACATTTTGAAAATCTGAGTGAACTGAAGATGACAGGCGTCTTCAAACATGAACAAAATAACTAATACAGGAATTAAATCTTTAGCTCATACCTTATTTCTCTCCTAATTCAGTTGTTACTGTTCCATTGTCTTCTGGAATTTAATTTTGTAGAGGAGAAGTCTGAGGTCACTTTCATGTTCTTTTGAAGGTACATAAACTGGAATTACGTGGAATTTATTGGAATAAAAATGGAATTACAATTCCCAGAAACTGCTCTCCTGCACTGGTTCTGTGCCACAAGAGGATAACTGGAAGTAAAGCAGCAGCCATTCTCCTATGAAGGTTCATGGAAGGCACCACAAGTGCTGCCAGCCACACTGACAGTTCCTACCTCACTTCATTATTGTAGGGCAGCAGTGAAGGCTGTGGCATCTCAAGTTCCCACTAGATTTCCTCCATCAGTTTCTCTGAGTCCTAAGCCAGTGGGTATGTAGCTCCATAATAAGACATCAACTTCTTCTGCAAGTCACCCACATTGTTGAGGTTGGAGGTTGTGAGAGGTAGATGTGCATTCCAGTTGGTCCTTGCTGCCTTCCTTATCTCACACCCAGCTTATGTTCCTGACCAATGTCTCTGCTGACCCATAGCACCATCAGGGCCAACACTAGATTCAGAAGCAGCAGTCTTCTTACTTCTTCAGCAACTCCACAAGTGCATAATGTCTTAACCCTATTAAAAATTCCCTAATTCAGTAACATTCATACAGTTATTTTTTTAAATTGAACCCTTTAGAAGGAGTACCTTGTTTCTTTCTAGCTGGATGTTTGTCAGGTTTTTATTTTTTCACTTTTATGATTAAAAACATTTTCAAGCACATGACTTGGAGTGGGAGTGTATGTGTTTGTTAATTCATTGATTCTGCCTCAGAATTTTTTCTTTTACTCTGCACTAATTTGTTTTGAGGATTGTTCATTTACACTTAAGAAAGTAGTTTTTTATTATCTCTTTTATTATTAATATCAATAATAATATTCACTCTTTACTGAATTTACTATCTACTAGGAGTTAAACCCAGAGAAGGCAATGGCACTCCACTCCAATACTCGTGCCTGGAAAATCCCATGGACGGAGGAGCCTGGTGGGCTGCAGTCCATGGGCTCGAAAAGTCGGACACAACTGAGCGACTTCACTTTCACTTTTCACTTTCATGCATTGGAGAAGGAAATGCCAACCCACTCCAGTGTTCTTGCCTGGAGAATCCCAGGGACGGCGGAGCCTGGTGGGCTGCCGTCTGTGGGGTCGCACAGAGTCAGACACGACTGAAGTGACTTAGCAGTAGCAGCAGGAGTTAAACCCTTTAGAAGCATTATATTCTTGTTCTCACTTCAATAACCCTGTGAGACATTAAATAGATATCTCCCAATGAGCATATTAAATATTATGTTGGATTTCCCTATGATATAGAGTTTGAAAAATAGAGAAGATGTTGGCAATTTTTTGGTTGGTTTGCTGACTTGCTTACTCATCTTTAGAACAAGTCCTGATTTACCTAAAACTAGTTTGCCAATATGCAAGTGTGTGGATTGTGGTGTATCTTATTCCCTGCCCTTCTCACATCTATGTACTCCTTCCTCATGTCTACATCTGAGGGCTGGGTTGATGGCCACATTTCCTAGTCCAATGTTCAGTGCCTAGGCTTCTATCTAAAAGAGCCAGCCTTCCCACCTTTCTTCTAAGACACCTGGAATAGATTCAGACATAAAAATAGATACTAATGGATATGTCCAGCGTTCACAACTCTCTCTATATGCCCATCCCCTCTGCCTGTGGCATTTTTTTCTTGTGGGGACTATACCAGCACCTGGTATACAGTACTTCTTGCCTAACTATATTCTAGGGATTGTAGTTTCTGCCTGCACATTGAGAGAGAGAGGTGATCATGAGAAAGAAGAGGGGGACAGCAACATTCTGGTTTTCTACAAAAGCATCACTCATCTCTAGAGAGAAGGCTGCTAGTTTTCTGGCTGGTTTGTCCTTACATTTTTCAAAATGGGCTGAATGTACGGGTGGGTAGTCTTTGTTTCTGCAGGCAAAGAATTGGTAGCTGTTGACTGCATTTTAAAATTCCATTGTATTGGCCTTTTAGCTAGTAAAAATCTGCAGGTTTTGATAGTTTAAAAAACAGCTATCTTTCTAACTATCTAGAATCTGTCTATCAATCTATCATCCATCTCTATCATTTTATTCATGGGGAAAATTTTAATTGCTTTGCTAGCTGTACACAGTGTTAAACTGGGAGATCTTTCCCCTCACCACATCTATAATCTCCCTTTTAGTGATGTTTCTATTATCCTAAGGTTACAGGAATTTGGGGCAGACTGTACTTGTTGGAGGAAGGCCTAGCAACTCTCATTGATTAAAGATGATCACACTTTTCAAAGTAATTAAGAAGAATGCTGCCGCTGCTAAGTCACTTCAGTCGAATTCTAAGGAAACATTAACACTAAATAGAGTCTTTCCTCAAATTCTGTGAAGGAACACTGCAGAGAGGAGGAATCTGGAACCAAAGCATGATCAGCTCACAGATATACTTTGTGACAATCAAAATCTCTTATACATTTATTTATTGCTGAAGCACAATATTCACATTTTTCTTATTCATGGGATATTTCTGAATATCTCTCCCATACATGAAGGTTTTCCATGGTTGATTTATCATAAATACTAAACTGGAATTTCATTTTACAGATACTTCCTGCTGTTGGCTTTGCTACAATTTGCATTAAGTCAACACAAGCTGTAATAAGCCAACACATCATTTCAATTTAAATATAGCAGTAGGTTGCAGTCTTCTAAAAAAAAGTCTTGAGTGCCCTTCAGTGTTTTTTATATATATATTTATTAATATGGTAGGTCCTTGACTTTTCAAGAGTAAAATCAAAGAGAAGCTGAGAAATGTATCAAGTGGATTGCTTTCTTACGTTAGTGTCATACTCCATAGTGCTGTGTCAGGCATGAGGAGTATACTGTTCTTGAACAGAACTTTAAAACAGTCATCCTACAGTTAAGCTTCAATATTTGATTTAGAATTTACCTATTATAAATCTTGTTTAACATTTCCTAATATTAAAGATACAAGTTTTAAAATATATACTCTCAGAGTATATGGTCAATATTTTGTATGAGCACACATTAAGATAAGGAAGATGGATGCCACAGTTTTCCCTTTTTAAGCACTTAATTTAGAATCTAACCTCAGATTTATTTATTGGTTGTCCAATAGCTTCTGCAAAAAGATTTTTAAATTCAGGGTCTAAATCTTTGTCACTGACCATTGGAGAGGCTTTAGCGTAAAAGTAAACATAGATGAGGCTCTGAGAAGAATAATGTTGCCACTTCTTTATGCAGCTGAGTTTTCTAAATTAAGTTCATTGCATGGATAATTTCCTATAACCACAGGGGGCAGAGCTGGCTGGTTGACTGTGAGAAAATTAATGAGCAGAGAAGCCTGAAAAAAGAGGGAAAGAGTGAAGTAAACTCTTGCCTAATGTAAAGGAAATACACTGATGTCCAGATGAAAAGAAGTGATCAGAAGTTTACTCAGTCAGGACTAAATAATTGATCTGCAGAAAATGCATTGACAGTCAGTAAGAAATCCAGACTTTCAGCTTTGTCGGGCTTTGAGTTGGTGACTAAGACAGTGTTGATTGTTGTTTTGCTTGAATGAGGACTACTTTTCTAGGACTGTTAATGGTGGTTCAATTTCAATCTAAAGCATTTCTATTGAGCTTTTGAATTATTGAGCAGGAATGATGAGGGATGAGCCTATGATCAAGTGTGAGGTTATTAGTTACGTTAGTGCTGGGTAAGGTCTTATTTGACCAGGAAATTCAACACACAGGAAGGTCCTTCATTATGACACAGGACTTTTGTCAGAAAACAAAAAAAACTGCTAGATGGGGAAGACATGGAAAACAGCACTGTTCAAATCCAAGAAGTTGGTGAAACTTACTCAGGAACAGTTATAAAGGGTAGAAATATTTCTCTGTGTAATGAAAAGCAAAATTTCTACTTCAGCATATTATCATGGGTATAAAATTCAGTATTGTTTTCTCTGGGAAAAGATCTGAAGTTGTACCACAGTAATTGAAAAATCTGTCTGGAAGCAATACATTGATTTTTGGCATGTATCTTTTTAAATTGGGAGATTTGAAAATGCATAAACAGATTCCTAGTGTTTCCTTCCTACATAGGGGTAGTACCAGTCTAAAATGAAGCAGGATATTGGATGGGTGCCGGCTCAAGGGGCTGGGATACGCAGTAGGGAGGAGGAACGTATGAATGCAAAGCATGGCTGCAGCATAACTGCTTTTGTAGCTTTGTACAAAGAGAAAAATACATACTCAATTGAACTATTTAACCAACACTTATTTCTACACTGCAGAGTTGAACTATTGCTTGGTTTATTCATGCATTCTTACATGAAACATGATAAAAACACAATGTATTTATCGCTAAAATGCTAGTGAGCAATTGCTAAAGAATAAAGACACACTGCTTGTGAACTTCTGCCCCCTCTCCCAATCCCTTGCAGTGTCTCTCTCCTCTGCTCCTTCACAGTATCATAAATCAGAAACAATAAATACCATCATTTCTTTGATCACACATTAGCTGATGGATATTCTATTGTATGTAAATAGGCCACCATGGAGACACTAGTTACTTTGCTGCCAGCACTTTTTCAGAGATGCTGGTGAGGGTACAGAGTGCTTTGTTCTGTTTGGACAGAGGAGGAGGAGCAAAAGCTGAAGTGTGAAGACAAAGGTGAAGGCAGGCATTACCCTGAGCAGCTCAGTACAAGCAACTTTGCTGCTGTAATAGATGATTATGTGTCAATGCACATTAATATTTGATGTGCATCGTCATATTATCCTTTATGTGCACTTTCACAATATTGTGAAGCAGCAAGGCTGCTTTAGACAAGGATTTCTATAGCTAAGTGCAGTGGTTTTTACTTGGTGAAATTAGCACACATCCTGTCCTTCCAACGTCAAAAGGGATGCTTCTGTTTATATTGAATAAACAGGCAGGGGCTGGGTCCAGCCTTCTTTTAAAACACGGTATTATCTTGAGTGCATAAACAAAGACTGACAAAATAGTTCTTAAATGGTACACTGATGCATTTTGTATTCTGCTCCTTGGAAACAAAGACTTAGCTTCTGTCATTATAAAAGCCCCTTGAAACAGATCTGGAAGTAAAAGCTTATGCATTGTGGGGAGAGACCAATGAAGAAAACTGAAGAAAATGCTTAGATCTACAAAGGCTTCTGCTCATTTTTATTTTCTTTTTCTGAATATTGAATACAAGCTCTGGGAAGCTTTATTTGCTCACACAATGCCTGACCACATGTGCGAACCATTAAAAGGGCGTAGCTCCCCTGCCATTTTGATGCGGCCCAAAATAAAAAATGTAAATGCTAATCTCCAGATATGTTCCAGCTGTCCTTTGTATCATTAATTCTCTTCTCAAGTACAATAATTCAGGACAATAACCTAAATAATATTTTTTTAGCAGTCAGAAAGAACCTCTAAAAGTGGACACTTAATGACAAAGGGGGTACAAAGAGAAATAAGAGTTTGTGGAAACATAAAAATCTGAAATCATAAGGGCAGTCAGTCATAAGACCTGGCAACACTTGAGGAAAAAATGAAGCTCAATTTCTTATAATGACTGTTTCTCACAAAGACCACTCTCCAGAATAGAAATCAACTTCTATTGCATCATTTATTCATTCATCCATTCACTCATTCCATAAGCATATTTTCAGTGCCTGCTAAATGTTGCATATTACGTGAGACAAAAGAGTGCCAGAATTGCCAGAATATATATCAGAGAGAAACCTTGTCCTTAAGGAAGTTACAGTCAGGTACAATGGTACCTAAGATAACATGCACATAAGTAACTACAGCATGGCTTCCCTGGTGACTCAGATGGTGAAGAATGCGCCTGCAATGCAGGAGATGCAAGCTTGATCCCTGGGTCAGGAAGATCCCCTGGAGAGGGGAATGGCAACCCACTCCAGTATTCTTGCCTGGAAAATTCCATGGATAGACGAACATGGCAGGCTACAGACCATGAGGTCACAAAGAGTCAGACATGACTAAGCAACTAACATTTTCACTTTCAACTATAGAATAAAGGGAGAAATCAAGAGAAAAATGATCCTGGATGAAGTAGGAAGCATCGAACATGACCCTTAATGACCCCTGCCTCCTGATATTCATGCTCTTGAGTATGGGCTGGACCCAGCAACTCTCTTCTAATACAGCAAAAGTGAAGGGCAGGGTGGGTTTCATGGGCATGTGACATGTTCACATAGGCGCCTGCATTTGGTTTAATGTTCTGTTGTCATCAACTCGAAGTTTTACCTTTGAATTCCGTAAGTGGAATCCAGTGACAATGGAATGTGCACATGAGCAGAAGAGGTGGATTGAACATGTGTATCTGCCTTCTTTCTTGGCTACTCCATTTCTAGACAGGTGTTCTCAACAACACAGGATTCTGGCAGGCCTGCGATTCACAGTAGTTCATGAGCCTAAAAGCAAGGCAAAGAAGGTGGGCTACTTGCACAATTAAGGGGAGGCCCTGAGAGCCTGATGAGGTGGTCTTTCCTTCCAAACCAGGACTTGCTTAAGAGACAGGAAGAAACCACTGGCATCCTAAGAAACAAAAATGAACCAGGAACTCTATCATATATATATATATATATTTTCATGTTACTCTTCTGGATTAGCCAGTCTCTTGTGCTAAAAATTACAACTTAATAGGAAAGAGAAGAGACAACTCATAGTTCCTTTTCCTTTCAGTCTTGGCTTACTCGTTAGTACCCTGAAGGTAGAGAGGGTTGGTATAATGTGTGACCATCAAGAAATGAATTTAAAAAGAGTTGAGTTAGTTTTATGCAACAGTTTCTACTGTTCTGGAAAGAACAAAATGGATGTACCTGTATGAACTACAAAGTACGATCATGTAATGATTCTGAATACAATTTAATGTTCTTATATTTGCATTTAAACCTGGCTTTGTACAATATAAAATTAACAGTAAAATTAATGCTAATAATTTTAAAAGTCGATCTTTTTCTATTCAGAATGACAGAGCAAATAAAAAATCACCATGACAACTAAAGAAAGGGACTAACAGAAAAAAGGAAAAAAAAAAACCTTTGAGGGAACTTTTTCCTGCTTTTTGAACTAGAGTCTTTACTTTTGTCTTGGGTCCCACAAATAGCAGGCCACAGTGATGGGCTGTCACTCCCAAGATTAGGTTGTAAACTGTTAGTCTGACACTTTGTGATCCCATGGACTGTAGTCTGCCAGTCTCCTCTGTCCATGGAATTCTCCAGGCAAGAATACTGGGGTGGGTTGCCATTCCCTTCTCCAGAGGATCTTCCTGAACCAGGGATCAAACTCAGTATCTGTAGGCAGATTCTTTACTGTCTGAGCCACAAAAGAAGCCAAGATTAGGTTGTATTGACAAAAATATTTTGACTGCAATCTCTCTGTCTCTCTTTCTCACCTTCTATATAAAATCTTTCTCTGAGGGTTGACATAGAAAGCAAACTACCATTTTGTGAGAAGACTTTAGCCAAGAGCCACAAGGACCTGTGTCTTGTCAGCAGCCACAGGAGTGAGGGTGAACATTGCTTTTCCCTAGTTGAGCCCTGAGATGACTTCAGCCTCAGCTGACATCCTGACTGCAGGCCTGGGAGGGACCCTAAGTCAGAAGCACATTGCTAAGCCACACCCAGATTCCCAACCAACACAAGCTACACACATATGTGCATGCTCGGCTGTGTCTGACTCTTCGCAACCCCATGGATTGCAAGCCACCAGGTTCCTCTGTCCATGGAATTTTCCAGGCAAGAATACTAGAGTGGGTTGCCATTTCCTATTCCAGGGGATCTTCCTAACCAGCGTAAAGCAAGAATATTTATTACTTCATAGGCTCAGTGGTAAAGAATCTTCCTGCCAAGGCAGAAAACACAGGCTTGATCTCTGAGTCGGGAAGATCCTCTGGAGTAGGAAATGGTAACTCATTCTAGTGTTCTTGCCTGGGAAATTCCATGGACAGAGGAGCCTGGCAGGCTACAATCCATGGGGTTACAAAGAGTCAGATACAACTGAGCATACATGAATGTTACCTGGTAGATTTTAGAGTAGTTTGTTTTGCAGTAATAGAAAACTAATGTATTGGGATTCAGTAGAATAAAAGCTTACTTCTAAGGACTGAGGAAGATCATTTGACATGTCTTTTGGGATAAGCATTTAGTGATGGAGGACACAGCACTGCAGAGAAGAGTGTGCAATCTAGGCTAGGCCAATACTTCTCAAGCTTTTTGATCTCAAGAACCCTTTATAATCTTAAAAATATTGAGGACCTCAAAGAGATTTTATTTATGCAAATTATATCTGTCATAGTAAAAACTAAAACTGAGGTATTTAACATTTGTATTAAATTCATTTAACACATGCATTGCATATAGTTAACACATTTTTATAAAAATAAATATATTTTCTAAAAATAAATTTAGTGATAGGGATGGCAATGTGCACATTTTTGAAAATGCCTTCAACATTTGACTTAATAGAAAAATGTTAGATTCCAATGTGTTTCTGCATTGAAACTGTTAGATAAATGAATCAAGTAGCCTCTGGAAAATTTCACTGTGTATTTGTGTGAGAATGAGAATATAAATAGACAATGTCTTAATCCCTGGACCACACATGGAGAACAACTGAGGTATGGAGATGGGAGAGTTCAGGGCACATATTGGCTACAGCATGCTGAACAAGAAAAATCTCAGGAAGGTAGATCTCACAAGGTTTGAATATCATACTCAGTAGCTTATTCAATAGAGGGTTTGGCAGAAATCAGTTGTCAATCCAAAAGCCACTGCTGCTCTTTCCTTGCTAAAGAATCCTTGATTCTATTCAGATGTTGGCAGTGTGTGTATTGAGCAGGTACATCATGATTAGCTTTCCTTTTTCCAGTGATTGTTAAAAGTGCAAACATGTGACATAGCCATGGCAATAAAAAGAAGTCTGCTGTTGCAGGTGGTAATGGCAATGTGTAAGTTTTCACTGAGACAGAGACTTGCTCCTTTCTGACCCTAGAGGCTGTACTGAAAGAGTATGATGCTATAATCACCCTGTTTCAGTGATTCAGCCAAGAAATCTGAGAGAGCTGACTCAGAGCCTGGATACTGTTGAACCACTAAGTTGTTGAAGATTTTGGAACTGTGAGCTGATAAGCCCATTGACATCTATGGAGACTGAGTTGACTGCCATTGATTGGACTTTGAGGCACCAGCTAGGTGGATATTAAAATAGTCAGGTAAAGCTAATGTGGGTCTGAAATACACTGGTATTAACAGAAACAGAAAAGAATAGAATTAGGCATGAAAGAATTGTGGAGGTAAATTTTGGAGGTAAACTTTGTTGTGTATATGGGTATTGATGTGTGTGGTTGCAGGATGGAAAGGAAGTGATAGTTATGATGCAGCTAATTGCCTGCTTGGCTAATTAGAAAGACAGTGGTGCCAGAAACACTGCAGATGTGATAGATTTGGGAGGGAATATAATGGATTAAATCTGGACATACAGAGTGAAGGAGATGCTTAAAATACATGGTACATGGTTGGTATTGAATAAATGTTTATTGTGATATAGGACAGAATTGATCTGATATGCATAGGGTTTGCTTCCTCATATCCTTCACACTTTCACTAAAATGTTGCTTTCTTAGGAAAGTCTGTTTTGATTACTCTATCTAAAACTAATATTCATGCTCCACTTCTTAACATTTATCCACAATGTCTTGATAAGTCCTATGTCACTTCTATGCTCTTTTTTAAAGCTGGGCACTTCTCTAATAAACTACATACATGTTTACCTGTTATGTTTTCCTAATAGAAAGTAAGCTCAATAATAGAACTTTTTATCTGTTTTGTTCACTTCTGTAACTCCAGAACCCAGATCAATACCTGATAGCTAGTGGATATTCAGAAAAATATGTATTAAAGGAGTGAATAAACACTCATAGCATGAGGTTCAGGGCTGCAAACATATTTGGCCATCATATGCCTAAAGGTAGCAATCGAAGCCTCAGGATGAGATGAATGTATTGTAATTGAATTCTGAACTCACAAAGATAACACCAGATACTCATTAACAAGGGTCATCTTAAACATTTTATATACATTTGAGCATTTAGCACATAAAAATTTTGTGGGTAGACAGTTATCTCTCCCACTTTACAGGTAGACAAGACTCAAAGAAGTCAGGTAACTCAACTCAGGTTACAAATTAGTGAAGGGGCTGGTTCTTTAGGCAAAAGACTAGAATAAGCTCTTGTATAGAACTTTCAATGGAAATTTTACCTCACGGATGGAATTTTAAATTATTTTCAGTCATGGTATGCAATTTTCAAGGAAAATGAACCAGAGTTGTTCTTGCTTTCTGGCTTTGTAAAAAGTAGAGGTCACCCCCTTCTTATAATTTCAAGAAAAAATAATCCCTGATTTTAAAGTCAGAATATCATTCAGATAACTATCACCCAGGTAAACATCTCTTCCAGTGTCTGAATAAAGAAGGAGTAAAAAATGATCAAACAAACAAACAAAATTAACAGTTAAAAGCAAAATCAATTTGTCTATTGAAAAGACAAGGCACTTTTGCCCCATTGGTTTTCTAGCTGGAACCATAGTGAAGTAACATGGGGGACCTTATAAAGTATATAACACTAACAGGGTAGAGAATACTAGGATTTTCTTAAACTCAATGTGTTGGCTGTAAGTTAAAGTTACATGACTTCAAAGGGCAGTCAAGACATCTTTTCCCTTAATGGTTTTCACAAGAAAATGACCACACACTTATTTCATTTAAAACAGACTCAGCCTAAGGATGGTTTTCCTCTTTCTATGAAAAAGCAGGCTATTAGTGAAGATAAGGGCTCTTTTGGCTTTGTGATACATTTTTTCACATTTCGTTCATGGGCATAAGATGGAAAAACAAGATGAAACGATCCTTTTATTGGGCATTCAATTAAAAAATGCCATGAGTATGCCATTAGTTTGCATAAATCCTAGAAATGTGTTTCAAGCAAATGTGTATTATGTTGAGGAAAAGACACAAGGGTATAACCTTGGGCAGACCATTTAACTTCTCTCTGCTTTACATTTACAAGCAGTAATATAAAGAGATAGGATTACATGATCTTCAAGGTCCTGTCCACATGGACTTGATTATGGGAGAGGCAGTTTACTGTAGCAGCAGGGAGCCTGGGCTCTGGAACCAGAATGCCTACGTTTAGACCCTGCCTCACTTCCCTTACTCATCACATGCTATGGCATGGGCATGCTGTAACCCCTTAAGCCTCAGCCTTCTTTATGGCAAAATGAGGATTGCAACCTTTGCAGAGCCCCTTTGAGTATTAAACATAATCATCATTGTAAACTATTTAGCATTGGGTTTAGTAAGGAATCAATAAACAGTATTGTGAACAAGTGATGTTTATATTGTAAACTAATTTTTTTTTTTATCCTCTAACAATGACAAAAACTTTCCTAAGAATACAGGATGGTATGATTTTCCTTGGTTAAACTCTTTAACATATTTGCATTGTTTTAAAAATCTATTTAACATCTATACTATTATTCAAAGTATAAAAGAGTAAGTCAAAACATTAATTTCATTTATACTATCAAAAACAATTGGCTTAATTATTTTCACTCCCTCCACCATCCCCCACCTCATTAACTGGAGTTAATGACACTATTATTATGTATCTTCCACGCACCCTCATATAACAGATGCCCAAGTGGCCCAGCGGTAAAGACTCCACCTGCCAATGTAGGGGATGCAAGAGACCCAAGTTCCATCCCTGTGCTGGGAAGATGCCCTGGAGTAGGGAACAGTAACACACTCCAGTATTCTTGGTTGGAAAATTCTATGGACAGAGGAGACTGGCAGGTTATAGTCCATGGGACTGCAAAGAGTCAAACATGACTGAGCACATACACACATGCAAACTTTCCTTAAATGGATGAGAGCATGGAGACTCAGGAAGCTTAAGGAACTTGCTGAAGACTGCACAGGAGAAAACGGCAGCACCAAAATTTCAGGCAGTCTGACTTTAGCATCTGAGCTCTTAATTGGAGGGTTTGAGCACAAAAGCCCTTTGTTTGGGTTTGTTTCACACAATCTATGCTCTCTCAAGAGATCAAGCTGCCCCATTATATGAATCTATCCGTCCATCCAAGCATTTCTTTGTCTATTAAAATATGATCAACAGGATTTGAACTCTTGGTTCATGGTTTATAAGTAAAGTGAGAATGATCTGTGGCTTCAGTATAGTGTGATCATCATGCATCTGACTTAGGTACAATTCAGCAGCAAATTGAACATCTCTCCTGGTAGGCTCTTTTGTTAGGCAGTGATAATTCTCTTGTGAAATGAATTTGCTAACAGAATGAGTTTTATTAGCTTGTTCCGTTTCCTTCATTGTAAAGAAAAAAATTTTTTCTTTCCTATAAACATTTTGAGTTTTAAAAATAAATAAAAAATGATTAATGTTTCCTATTTAAAGTCCACAATGAATCTTAGAAGTCCATATAAAATATTAAAAACCCTATCTCGAATATAGTTTTAAGTATACTTTCTCAAATCTAAAATTAGGTCACTACAAGCAGTCAAAGATTAAGCTAAAAAAGATATTCATTTCCTTGCCCTTTCACCCTCTTCCTCATTCTTCTGTGAGAAAAAAAGTTCACTAATATGCTGCACATTGTATATCGCATTTCCTTTTGCTGGTCTCTGTATTTGTAGGCCTCACATGGAAAATCAATTTCTGCTTTATTCTTGTAAGCTTGGTTTTATCTTCCTAAATATATCCTTGTTGTCAGAAGCCAATCAAGCATTTTGTTCTCCCTGTTTATAAATCATTCTTCTTTATACTTTTGCTTCCAACTATCTCTGCTTCTTTTCTCTCCTTTGTTGTGGGTACTGGAGATTTGCAAGCACCACTCACTGTCCTCTTAACTTTTTGATCCTCAGGTAGGTCAGCCTAACTCACGTTAGCTGTGAAGAGGAGGCAGGGAGAGTGATGCAGTCAGCACTGGGAGGAGCTGACCAGCCTCCCTGAAGGATATGGCCTCTCCTAATTGTCACCTGGGTGGAGCATGGATGAGTACACCTGCAGTTGTGTCTCTGGGGCCACCCCACTGCAAGGCCTTTGAAGATAAGCATGTTGGAAACTTGGTCAATGCTTAGTCATGGGTTTGAAAGTGAAGTGAAGTCGCTCAGTCGTGTCTGACTCTTTGCGACCCCATGGACTGTAGCCTACCAGGCTCCTCCCTCCATGGGATTCTCCAGGCAAGAGTACTGGAGTGGGTGGCCATTTCCTTCTCCAGGGGATCTTCCTGACCCAGGGATCTAACCTGGGTCTCCCGCATTCCACGCAGACGCTTTAACCTCTGAGCCACCAGGGAAGCCCAGTCATGGGTTTAGTCCATGCTATAACAAAAATACCATAGCAACAACAGAAATTTATTTCTCACAGTTCTAGAGGCTGGGAAGTCTCACATCAGGGCAGCAGTAGATTTGGTGTCTGGTAAGAGCCATTTTCTCACGGACAACTGTCTTTTTGCTATAATGTCACACAGCAGAGGACTTCCCAGGTGGCGAAGTGGTAAAGAATTTGCCTGCCAATGCAGGAGACACAAGAGATGCAGGTTTGATCCCTGGGTTGGGAAGATCCCCTGAAGGAGGGCATGGTAACCCACTCCTGTATTCTTGCCTGGAAAATTCCATGGACAGAGGAACCTGGTGGGCTACAGTCCATGGGGTCACAAAGAGTCAGACACAACTGAGCACACAACGTAACAACAAACAAAAGAAGGGTCATGCTAGCTCTCTGGAGTCTCTTTGATTAGGATATTAATCCCATTCTTGACAACTCCACCCTTATGATTGAAACATTTCCAAAAGCCTCCACTTCCTACCACCATCATCACCTTGGGGATTACATTTGAACATAAGAATTTTGCAGGGGGACACAAACATTTAGACCATAGCAGCCAGTTATCATTTGCCAACCTGTGTCTCTGCCTTCTTTAACAACTCAAATTACTCCACTGTTTCTTATCAAGAGCCTTTCTCACTCCAAATCTATATTTTCTCACTGGTGTTGAATTCATTAATCAGGATAAGATGTTACACTGCAGCAACCAGCAACCTCTACATCTCAGTGGCTTAAAACAACAGAGATCTATTTCTTATTCATGCTACGTGTCACCCAAGGACCCAGGATGATGAAGCAGGTGTCTACTTGAACAGTGCCGGTTACTGTGCCAGAAAGAGGAAAGAATGAACTGTGCAGAGTCTGGCCTTGGCAATCAGATATTCAGCCCCAGGTCAGGATCTTGAACTATATACATAAGCTTCCTCAACCTCAAGGGAGCCAAGAGTGGAATCTGTGACACAAACCTATTTCCCCTACTCTGGGGATAGGAAATCAGAAATGTTCAGTGAGCAGCAGGGCAATAATTTTATCTTTTAATTAAACAAACAGAAGATAGCAGTTCTTCAGTTTTTTTTTTTTTAGTTCTTTGTTCTATTTCGAGTTTATTGCCTCAATTAAAATATTGTGAAATCTTTCTATTTTCCATTACTTAGTCTGTCCTTTCTTTCCAGTCTCACATTATTTGCAGTAAATATTTTGCGTCCTTTTGCACAGCAGTCTAACTTTTTGATGCCCAGTGTCTATTCTCCTTCCTTAGCCCCAGATCCATTTTCTTTATTAGATTTCTCTGAACTCCTGCAGCTCTTTCTGTCTGTACCCCACAACTTAACCTTTAATTATTTGCCTACTGGGCTTTCCACTTGGTTCTGCCTTTTGTCAGCTGAGTCAGAACATAACTTTCTCTCACCACCTCCCTCCCCTACTCCAAATTGACCCAGCCTCCCAACCTTGATTTCCAAAGTTCTTCCATTATTCTTCCCAGCACTCAGCCTCACAATCTTAATTTCTTGCTCACTCTTTTGCTAATCTCTTGTGTCTCATAATTGTGCAGTTACCAAACTCTTCCCCATGCACCCATTATGCTCATGTGAATCAAATGACATAGTGAAAGTGAGAAGTCTGTTGCAGGCACTACATATAAAAGAATACTCCTCTCTCTTTAACTATTTTTCATGCTTTCCTTCCTTTATTTCTTCACCGTTCATTTATGCATACACTTGTACTGGACCTAACTGCCTTTTCAGAAATGTGTTTGTTGCTGAGGGAACAACAAGTTAAATATAAGTCTGTAATCTCCAGGAGGTAAAATTCTGGTTGGAGAAATCACGTATGCATATTTATAGGTAACTAGGTTCTGATATGATTGAAACAAGTGGAAATGCTCTAGGAGATGGAGCAGGGGGCAGTGATGATGTTCTGGAAAAGTCTGGGAGGGCTCCAGGAAGAAGTGAGTGGGGAGTGACTAAATCACATCACTTGCAGATTAAAACATCTGAAGGCTTCTCTACATACTTAGAATAAAACCAGGTGTCTTCTTTAGAGGTTACTAGAATCTTCATGATCAGGGCCCTTTTTAATTTCATCTAAGACTCTCTTATTTGGGGGGTGGAAGGGGGTGCTCTAGACACAATAATCTTCTGTCAGTTCTTTCAGAGCATCAAGCCTGTTTGTGTTATTATGTCTTTGGACCAGAGGTTCTCTTTGCTCAGAATTCTGTTTCTATAGGTCTTTGCATGACTGGATTTTTTCTTGCTATTTGACTCAAATGGCAATGCTCAGAGAGCCACCATTCCCTAAATACTCAATCTTAAATAGCAGCCCCCTTTCCTGGGACCCTGTTTTTCAGATATCTTGTATTTATTTGTAAAAGACTTACTATCTGAAAATATCTTGCTTGCTCACTTGTTGACTTCTATACCACCTATTCCCTTCACCCTACCCCCCTTAGGATGTCCATGTCTCCATCTTGGACCAGAGCCTACCCAGGATGTAAGCTCTTTACAAGTGTAGACCTGGTCTACGTTATACACTGTCTTGTCAGGGCTGAGACAGTGTGACGCATACATACTAAATAAACATCCACTGTTACCATACAGCTTCCTTGGCTCCAATCTCTCTCTCTTTTAGTGACAATCACCAAATTTCATTACCAGGCTCTTTCTCCTTAATGCTACTTTTACTGTATAATAAATATTCTGGCCAGAAGGATGTATGTGGAAGGAAGGAATGCCATTTCCAAGAGTGGTTGATAAAAACTCTTTCCTTCTCTTCTGTTTTTTATTAAGTAAGTGAATCTGACCCTAATGATTTAGGGAATGTCATGATATGGAAAGAGACATGGTTCCTAAAGGACTATGTGTAAGATTAAGAACACTTGCCTTGAACTGTGATGAGAGCCAGAAAGAAAGATGTGAGTCTGTCATGTCTACAAAAATTTAGCACTTACATGTTTAACGTTTAGTTACTTATCCTAGCCAATATATTTGACAACTAAGACTTCCATCATTTTACTGTTGTTGTTCAGCCACTAAGTCATGTCTGACTCTTTGCGGCCCCATGGACTGCAGCACCAGGCTTTCCTGTCCTTCACTATGTCCTGGAGTTTGCTCAATCTCATGTCATTGAGTCAGTGATGCCATCCAACCATCTCATTCTGTTGCCTGCTTCTCCTCCTGCCCTCCATCTTTCCCAGCATCAGGATCTTTCTTAGCTCTTTAGCTACTATACACATTCTCAGTTATAAGCTATTCCTTTCATTAACTACCTTAATTCTACCTTAACATCTGCTGTCTAGTATTAAGCAAAGAAAAGTACATGGACCTCAAAAATATCTTAGAAAAACATGAGGTGGAGTTCAAGAATTGCCCTTACCTACTAATGCACTCTTAGCATGTTATTTACTTCCCCCAAACTTAGTTCACTCCTTTGTTTAGATGGGATAAAATATAATTGACTACACTGTTGTGAAGAATGAAGTGAGATGGTGTACTTGACTTCTGTGCTAATTAAACGTCTTTCACGTTTCTTCTTCTCTATACCTACAAAACTCCTATGAGTCTCGCAAGTTCTCCATCGTGTCCCAAGTTTTCTGGAGCACAAAAGAGATGAAGAGTGTGGCCTCTGCATTCAGATCTGACTTTGACCTTTAATAGCTAAGTAAACTTAAACAAATTATTAACACCTTTATTACGTCCTATTTAAAGCTGGAATAGTCCTAGTACCTAATTTCAGTGTTACAGCGAAGGTTAAATGAGTTAAGAGTGCAGAGCCTGTAGAGGAGTGTAGGGCACAGAGTAAGTGCTCACTAGTGCATAGTGGTTATTTTATAATTATTCTCTCAAACCTTTTAAATCTATCTATCCCGCTCATGCTGACATGGCCTTTCCTTGTACCTAAGATACTTGTGTCCAGTAGATTACTTCCTCTTAAAAAGAAGGTCTTCTTGATTAGCAATTTTTCAGGCTCTGAAAGTGAAAGTCACTCAGTCGTGTCAGACTCTGTGACCCCATGGACTATACAGTCCATGGAATTCTCCAGGTCAGAATACTGGAATGGGTAGCCTTTCCCTTCTCCAGGGATCTTCCCAACCCAGAAACTGAATCCAGGTCCCTAGCACTGCAGGAGGATTCTTTACCAACTGAGCTACCAAGGAAGCTCAAGAATACTAGAGTGGGTAGCCTTTCCCTTCTCCAGGGGATCTTCCTGACCCAGGAATCGTACTGGGGTCTCCTGCATTGCAGGCAAATTCTTTACCAGCTGAGCTACCAGGGAAGCCCTTCTTAATATTCACAGTGCTCCAAATCAACCCTCCCAGCCAATGTTAGGCAACACAAATAGAATTAAACTAAATTCCATTAAAAAATGCAAGTTTACTGCACTGGTGCACTGGAGTTTATTACCATATGCTGTTTCATGCTAAGTGCAAAGATTTTTCTCCCTCTAATATAACACCCAGTACAAGATAGTAATTTGAAGCTATACTAAAGTTTAAGAAAAACAAAAACTGGGGAAAAAAGATGCAATCTATGAATAAGTGGGTTAAAATTCCCAGAAGCTTGTTATACTAATAAAGGACTATAAATCCCCCTTCTGTGGATGTAAAAAATATATAGCCATTAGGACTCTGGGTTTGATCCCTGGTTAAAACCCAGAACTAAGATCCCACAAACCACAAAATGTCTGTATGTATGTGCTGTGCTTAGTCGTTCAGTTGTGTCTAACTCCTCGACCCATGGACTGTAGCCCGCCAGACTCCTCTGTCCATGGGGATTCTTCAGGCAAGAATACTGGGGTGAATTGCCATGCCCTCCTCCAGGGGATCTTCTCAACCCAGGGACTGAACCCAGGTCTCCCACATTGTGGGCAGATTCTTTACTGTCTGAGCAACCAGGGAAGCCTGTCTGTATGTATATGGTCAAATATATCTAGCAAACTGTTGGTTATACATTAATTATCTGACTAAAAATAGAAATAACAGAATTGATTATAAGCAACTGTATCTTTAAGTCCATTTTATATTATTAACTCATAATTATTAGGCTCTATATTATGATATATTTCTATTGTTTTGCATATTTTATATTTGCTTCTCATTTCTACTTTTTAGCTAACTAATTATGACCAAAGCAAGAATATGTCATAAAAATCTGATCAACATTTTCCCACTTTGCACAAACTTGTATAACAACCACATCTTTTATCCTTAATTAATAGTAAAATATCTGTAGAAAAAATGATATAAGGAAATGATACTTATCATTACAAACAAAGCCATCTAATTTCCAATTTGTTCATAAATGGCTTAGAGAAAATGAGAGAACAGTTTAAGAAACACTTTTCTAGGACTAACTTAGGACCTGGCACTCTTCCTTACTCAGATGCTTGAACAAGTTATTTCTCTCTTAGCAACTGCTTAGTTTTGCTTTCTGTATATGAGACTCATATGAAATATTTTGGGATATCTGCTTAGTCTCTGGCTGAGAACAATAATTAAGAGAAAAAGACTAACAAATAGGTTGGCCATCTATACATCTTGCTTTAATCCTGCACTGAATCAGATACCTTAATAATGACACATCTGGATATCATTATTTAGGTCTTACACAGAATAACTCATACAGACGTAATCTCATAACTTCAGAATTTATCATTAATATATTACATTAAGATCCAATAAGTAATTCTGCATATTTATAAAGGAGTTATCAAGGATGTTGCATTTTATTTCATTCAAAATATTAAAGCTATACAGTATAATTTTTTGTGGAGTTTAGAACTTGTTAAAGTATCTCTTGATGAATGAGCTGTCTTTTCTAATTACACCATAAGAATTATTCCTTTCCTTCCTTACCTTGAATTAAGAATATTCAGAAATATAGTTTTTGATTAATTGTAACAGCTTCTCTTAGTTTGATTTGTCTTTATAATTATTTTTCTATCCTACTTTTCTTTTTCCTTCTCAACATTGTTTATTATTAAATTTGTCAATTATTTTCCATATTTAAAATAACTTCATTGTATTTTTACCTTTTAATGTCACTGATTCATATCTTTTGAAGAGCCTCCTATTTTCTTTGCTTTCTAAAGAGATGATTAGTCAATATGAAAATCTTATTTCTGTTGATTTCTGCATGAAGGTTAAAATACAGATTGTAAATGCTACCTTTTGCACACAATAGACCATCTTATCTAACTTAAAACTGATGGTGAAAATTTTAGGTCAAAACATAAGAAGGAACAATGCCACTGGGGCCACTGGGGATACTTGTCTACATAGCTTACAGTAATTCTGTTCCTATCTTAGATGATGTTTGAATTCAAAAGAACATTCAAAAGGACATTATCTATATCAACACCCTCATTTCCCATATTTTACCTATGAGAAAATGGATTTTGTTCTAGTATAAGGATAAACATATACACCAATGGAATAAAATGAGAGCTCAAAAATCAACCTCATCTACAGGATCAGTTGATTTTCTACAAGGGTGCCAAGAGAATTCAATAGAGAAAGGATAGTCTTTTCAATAAATGGAGCTGGAATAACTGATAATCTACATGTAAGAAATTCTTCTTGAGCCCTTCCTCTTTCTATACAAAAAAATTAACTCAAAATGAATCAGAGATCTAAATGTAAGAGCCAAAACTGTAAATCCCTTAAGAGAAAATATAGGAGTAAATCTTTGTGACCTTGGGTTAAGCAAAGTCTTCCTAGTTGTGACACAAAAGCAAGTGATAAAAGACAAACTGAAATTCATCAAAAGTGAAAACATTTGTATTTTGAATGATATCAACAAAAAAGTGAAAAGACAACTCCACAGAATGGAGTTGCATATCTTGCAGATTTAGGAACAATCTCATACCTAAAAATTTTTTAAAAATCTTCTAACTCAATGGTAAATACTTCAATTAAAAAATGAGTAAAAATAAGAGATGTGTATCCAAAGAAGACACACACATGATCATCAAGCACATGAAAAGAGATTCAACATCTGTAGCAATGGAGAAAATGCTAATCAAAACCACTACCAGATACCACTTTATGCCCACTTGGATTGTATTATTCTAAAAGATGGTAATAATAAGTGTTGGCAAGGATGTGGAGAAATATGGATTTTCATACGTTGCTCATATAAATACATAAATATACATACCAAATATAATTGGTGCAGCTACTTTGGAAAACTGTCTGGCAGTGTCTCAAAAAATTATTTATGAGGTTACCATTTGACCCAGCAATTCTACTCTTAGGTATAAACCCAAGAGAAATAAAAACATATGTCCAAACTAAAACTTTCACATACACATATGAACACAAAAATCTGTATACAAATGTTCATAACAGCATTATTCATCAGAACCCAAAATTAGAAGCAAACCAAGTGTTCATCAACTGATAAAGAAATAAAATGTGGTATATCCACATAAAGAAATATTTTTTTATCAATCAAAAAAATCAAATACTGATACATGATACAATACAGATGAAACTTCAAAATGTTTCACATTTTGGAAAGGACCAAAGGACCAAAGGACCAAAGGACAAAGGACCACCTATTGAATGAGCTTATTAACATGACATGTTATGATCGGGAAATCTATATAGACGTAAAGTAGATTAGTTGTTGCCTTAGGATGGAGGAGAGAATTTGGGGAGAAAACGGAGAGGGGCTTACTGTACACAAATTTCTTTTTTTAAGTGATGAAAATATTACAAAATTGTTTGTGTTGATGGTTGCACAACTTGGTGAATATACTCAAAACAATTGAATTGTATACTTTAAATGGATGAGTTTTATGTGAATTGTATTACAATATGACTATAGAACTAGCTTTCTATTTATCATCTCATTTTCTATGTTATAAAATCCGTCTATAGAAAAAAAAAAAAAAAAAACAGGTCAAGGGAAATGACATGATTTTATCCAAGATAGGATCTCACTTCTCTGAACCCAGTGGTCTTTCCATTTTGTTACGCCAAATTTTTTCTCTCTTTTTAAACTCTCTCTTAGGTAGCTTTGATGAGATAACAGTATAAATCACTCAAATCTTTCCCTTTACTACATGTTTGTTACCCTTAACCTTTCAGGGGCTTCATGTATTTATCTGTCAAAGGAAGATAACATTACCAGCAGTAACTACATCACAGAGATTTCAGAAAGTCATATGGAAGGAGAAGGTAGTCTGAAAAGTGTTAGGTTTTAATATGTTAGAAGGTTTTATTTTTTCTCTGGCTATCACTTCATGCTATGTGCATCTCAAAAGGGAAATACGTTCTCCAACAAAAATGCATAAAGACAATTGCTAAAGGACTTAACGAATTCAGTATAAAATACACCATAACATATTCCCCTAAGCACATAATAATACACAGAAGTGTCAGATACTGATATATTGATCAATACAGAACTTCTTTTTATTTATTTTTAACCTTAAGTCTTTTGTTGAGTATGAGGGCTATCCATTTCTTCTAAGGGACCCAGATAATCACGATGGTGTGATCACTCACCTAGACCCAGACATTCTGGAATGCGAAGTCAAGTAAGCCTCAGAAAGCATCATTATGAACAAAGCTAGTGGAGCTGATGGAATTCCAGTTGAGCTATTTCAAATCCTAAAAGATGATGCTGTGAAAGTGCTGTACTCAATATGCCAACAAATTTGGAAAACTCAGCAGTGGCCACAGGACTGGAAAAGGTCAGTTTTCATTCCAATCCCAAAGAAGGGCAATGCCGAAGAATGTTCAAACTACCACACAATTGCACTCATCTCACATGCTAGCAAAGTAATGCTCAAAATTCTCCAAGCCAGGCTTCAATAGTATGTGAACCATGAACCTTCAGATGTTCAAGCTGGATTTAGAAAGGCAGAGGAATCAGAGATCAAACTGCCAACACTTGTTGGATGATCAAAAAAGCAAGAGAATTCCAGAAAAATATCTACTTCTGTTTTATTGACTATACCAGTCTTTGACTGCATGGATCACAATAAACTGTGGAAAATTCTGGAAGAGACAGGAAAATCAGACCACCTTACCTGCCTCCTAAGAAATCAGTATGCAAGTCAAGGAGCAACAGTTAGGACTGGACATGGAACAACAGACTGGTTCCAAATTGGAAAAGGAGAATGTCAAGGCTGTAAATTGTCACCATGCTTATTTAACTTATATGCAGAGTGAAAGAAAGTTAAAGTGAAAGTGAAGTTGCTCAGTCATGTCCGACTCTTTGCGACCCCGTGGACTGTAGCCCCCCAGGCTCCTCTGTCCATAGGATTCTCCAGGCAGGAATTCTGGAGTGGGTTGCCATTTCCTTCTCCAGGAGATCCTCCCAACCCAGGGATTGAACCCAGGTCTCCCGCATTGCAGGCAGACGCATTAACCTCTGAGCCATCAAGGGAGCCGAGCATGCAGACTACATCATGTGAAACGCTGGGCTGGAAGAAGCACAAGCTGGAATCAGGATTGCTGGGAGAAATATCAATAACCGCAAATATGCAGATGATACCACTCTTATGATAGAAAGTGAAGAAGAACGAAAGAACCTCTTGATGAAAGTGAAAGAGGAGAGTGAAAAAGCTGGCTTAAAAGTCAACATTCAGAAAACTAAGATCATGGCATTGGGTCCCATCATTTCATGTCAAATAGATGGGGAAACAGTGGAAACAGTGAGAGACTTTGTTTTGGGGGGCTCCAAAATCACTGTAGATGGTGACTGCAGTCATGAAATTAAAAGACACTTGCTCCTTTGAAGAAAAGCTATGACCAACCAAGACAGCATATTAAAAACAGAGACATTACTTTGCCAACAAAAGTTCGTCTAGTCAAAGCTATGGTTTTTCCAGTAGTCATGTATGGATGTGAGAGCTGGACTATAAAGAAATCTCAGTGCTGAAGAACTGATGCTTTTGAACTGCAGTGTTGGATAAGACTCTTGAGAGTCCCTTGGACTGCAAGGAGATCCAACCAGTCCATCCTAAAGGAAATCAGTCCTGAATATTCATTAGAAGTTCTGATGCTGAAGCTGAAACTCCAATACTTTAGCCACCTGATGCGAAGAACTGACTCATTTGAAAAGACCCTGATGCTGGGAAAGATTGAAGGCAGGAGGAGAAGGGTATGACAGAGGCTGAGATAGTTGGATGGCATCACTGACTCGATGGACACTGAGTTTGAGTAAGCCCCATGAGTTGGTGATGGACAGGGAAGCCTGCCATGATATAGTCCATGGGGTTACAAGGAGTCAACTACTGAGCAACTGAAGTGAACCCCTAAGTGTGACCATCCCATGTCACTGTAGTGCAAATAGCTCTGCTGTATTTTCTTTTCCCCAAATTGACAAATCTTTTTAGAGAAGGAAAAACATGTCTAGTTAAGATTAAACTGCATCAATCATATGTATTATTTTTGTATAATTGATCATTTGATATTATATTTGAATGTCTTAAAGTATCATGTTTATGTAGATATCTATGTTTAAAGAGAAATACATCACTAATTTCTGCTAATGTGAAGATAATATTTTATTTCTTGCTTTCCCCCCAACTGTTGCACATATCTTCCTGATATACATCTTTTAATATCTGCTGATTATAGGCACTTATGACTAGTTGGGACCTAGCATTACTTTTATTACCTTGGATAATACAATTTTGATTGGAGAAAGTTCATTTTAGGATGAGCTCAGAGAACAGGGTAAACTATTATGTTAAAAACTTTGAAAAGACTGCAATGAACACAAAAGAGCTATGGTAGACGATCACCCGTTCCAAGTGAATAGTCATGGTTTCTTATGTTTCATTCATAGCTTAGTGGTGAAGAGATGAATGGACCCACTCTTGATTAAGTTTACTCTGCACAGGGGTGGGGAATGGGAAGCTAGAAAAACCAGATATTTGTTTCCTTTATTTTCTTCTGTATACTATAATAAACATTTAGTTCTTCAGCATTATTGATTTTTGGATTGGATGTTGCATATAGTGGATATAACTGGATGTTGTAAAATTAAAATTTTACAATTTATTCAATCACTTATTCGACATTACATATTGTGTTTGTGAGGGAATGTTTCTGGGGCAGACTGATGTGGGCTGCCAAGGACTGCTTGCTGATTTGTTGTTTAGATGAACCAACACATACAATATATTACTATTTGGAAGTAAAACACTGAAGACAAGCAAGAGTGTCTACCCAATTTAAAACACCTGTGGGAAGACAGTTTCTCAGTAAATAATGCTTATACCTCAGAAAGTTATTTGTTATGAATGCTCTGGATACAGACAAAGGAAATGTTTTCAGTACACATACTGTCTAGCCTTCTGGAGCTAACCAAGAAAGATGTTTAAGGGAGACTTAGAGGGGACTTAGGTTTTGGTAAATTTTTAGATCACAAGTGTTAGGACATTGCCTCAAATCCACTTGTTTTGAGAAATGAAAAAATTTTTGAAAGAATAATTAGAATTTGGGCCACAGAAATTATGTTCTAATTGAAATACATTATTCATAAATTCATTTAGCATTTGTAAAAATCTCCAAACACAGCCTTAGGGTTAAGTAAAATTTTCAAGAGAGAGGCTTAGTTGATCTATAAAATATGATAAGACTCATCAAAAATACATACACACACGTGTGCAGATACACATACACCCAGACATGGGGGAAACATACCTCTAAATTTTACAGTAGTTATCTTGGAATAGTGGAATGGCATTGTAATATTTCTAGGCTTTTGACATTTCTATGATAAACATGTACAACTTTTACAATGAGAAAAAGCCACAGCAAATTCCATTTTTATGTAATCATCAAAACATATATTAGATGGGGGAATAAGCTTGGAATTATATTTGTAAGTGCTAAATAAAAAGATATAGCAGAACATTGCCACTTAGGGATTAAGGCTTACTGGCATATGGGCCATATTTACTTGCCATTTAATTTGGTGATTCTTCCTTCTTTTTTATATCTCATAATTTCTATTCTTGTAGTGAGAATATGAATGTGTAATAAACCTTCTTTTCCATTTGGGAAGGCACATGTAGCCCATCGACTATTCCAAAAACACTAAGGAATGAAGTCTTACCCTTCTTAATGAATGGCTTACTGAGCAGTGAGTGCCCTTGCTGTTCTGGGTTCCTCAATGTACAGCCCTTTTGTACAGCTCTTGGAAATATTGCTAGTAGTGGCCCCAGCATTAAAGGAAGGAGGAGTGAGCAAAACCATCAAGAAAAAGAAACGCAGAAAGGCAAAATGGATATCTGAAAAGAAGAGAAGTGAAACGCAAGGGAGAAAAGGAAAGATATTCCCATCTGAATGCAGAGTTCCAAAGAACAGCATGGAGAGATAAGAAAGCTTTCCTAAGTAAACAATGCAAAGAAATAGAGGAAAACAATAGAATGGGAAAAACTAGAGATCTCTTCAAGAAAATTAGAGATACCAAGGGAATATTTCATGAAAAGATAGGCACAGTAAAGGACAGAAATGGTATGGACTTAACAGAAGCAGAAGATACTTAGAAGAGTTGGCAAGAATACACAGAAGAACTATACAGAAAAGATCTTAATAATCTGGACAACCATGGAAAGGTTATAACCATAACCTCTGGAAAGTGTGATCACTCACCAGAGTCAGACATCTTGGAGTGTGAGGTCAAACGGGCTTTAGGAAGCCTCACTACAAACAAAGCTAGTGGAGGTGATGGAATTCCAGCTGAGCTATTTCAAATCCTGAAAGATGATGCTGTCAAAGTGCTGCACTCAACATGCCAGCAAATTTGGAAAACTCATTGGTGGCCACAGGACTGGAAAAAGTCTGTTTTCATTCCAATCCCAAAGAAGGGCAATGCCAAAGAATGTTCAAACTACCACACAATTTCACTCATTTCACATGACAGAAAGGCCATGCTCAAAATCTTCCAAGCTAGGCTTTAACAGTACATGAACTGTGGACTTCCAAATGTTCAAGCTGGTTTTAGTAAAGGCAGAGGAACCAGAGATCAAATTGCCAACATCTGTTGGATCATCGAAAAAGCAATAGAGTTCCAGAAAAATACCTACTTCTGCTTTATTGACTACACTAAAATCTTTGACTGTATGGATTACAACAAACTGTGGAAAATTCTTAAAGAGATGGGAGTACCAGACCACCTTACCTGCCTTCTCAGAAATCTGTATGCAGGACAAGAAGCAACTGTTAAAAATGGACATGGAATAACTGACTGTTTCAAAATTGGGAAAGGAGTACAGCAAGGGTGTATACGGTCATCTTGCTTATTCAACTTATATGCAGAGTATATCATGTGACATGCCAGACTGGATGAACCACAAGCTGGAATCATGATTTCCAGGAGAAATATGAATAACCTCAAATATGCAGATGTCACCACCCATATGGCAGAGAGTGAAGAGGAACTAAAGAGCCTCTTGATGAAGGTGAAAAAGTGGGCTTAAAACTCAACATTCAGAAAACTAAGATCATGGCATCAGGTCCCATCACTTCATGGTAAATAGATGGGAAACAATGGAAACAGGGGCATATTTTATTTTGGGGGCTCCAAAATCACTGCAGATGCTGACTGCAGCCATGAAATTAAAAGACACTTGTTCCTTAGAAGAAAAGCTATGACAAACCTAGACAATGTATTAAAAAGCAGAGACATTAATTAAATAACAAAGGTCCATATAGTCAAAGCTATGGTTTTACCAGTAGTCATGTGTTGATGACTCTGGATGTGAGAGTTGGACCATAAAGAAGGCTGAGCACCAAAGAACTGATGCTTTTGGACTGTGTTGGAGAAGACTCTTGAGAGTTCCTTGAACTGCAAGGAGATCAAACTAGTCAATCCTAAAGGAAATCAACCCTGAATATTCACTGGAAGGATTGATGCTGAAGGTGAAGGTTCAATACTTTGGCCACCTGATGAGAAGAGCTGACTCACTGGAAAAGACTCTGATGCTGGGAAAGATAGAAGGCAGGGGGAGAAGGAGATGACAGAGGATGAGATGGTTGGACGGCATCACTGACTCAATGGATATGAGTTTGAGCAATGTCCAGGAGATGGTGAAGGACAAGGAAGACTGGTGTGCTGCACCCCATGGGGTCTTAAAGAGTTGGACATGGCTGAACGACTGAACATCACCAACTTTTATGTTAAATGCCTCTTTTCTGGATAAAAATCTAAAGCACAGAGGACCTGGGTGGGCTACAGTAGTCCATAGGGTAGCAAAGAGCTGGACATGACTGTAGTAACTTAGCCCGCATGCACATCACTTGTTTTAGATATAAATAATGTTCACCCTGTTTCATAATCATGGTTGCTATTGCCTTACTCAAAACCAGCAAACTGAACTTGAAACACCTCAAAGAACCAGGTTTTGGTCAAGATTTGTCTCATTTCTGCAACCTCATGGTTAATAACCTGTTCATCTATTTGGGCACACATAGTCAGAATAAGGATATTCTTCATCTATGATTTGATACATCTGCAGAAAACAAAAACCATACAATCTGCCAAAAATAAGGTGTATATATTTAATGGGAAAGAAAATATTTCAAAGGACATCATTGGTAATGTGAACCTGGTATTGTTAGACTTTATCCCAAAGTGGTAGCATTTTCTATTTCAAAAACAAAAAAAAAGTGTGAAATTCTATACCGAGTATATCCAACATGTATATGTGTGCCTTATACACATAATACACACTGCACACACACACACACACACATCATTAAACATATGAGAAGACAGTGAGTGGTGATTAAGGGCATGGTGTCTGGAGTCAGCCTGCTGCTGCTGCTAAGTCGCTTCAGTCGTGTCCGATTCTGTGTGACCCCATGGACTGCAGCCTACCAGGCTCCTCCGTCCATGGGATTTTCCAGGCAAGAGTACTCGAGTGGGTTGCCATTGCCTTCTCCCTGGAGTCAGCCTAGTAGGGTTAAAATCCTAATTCTTCCACTTACTATTAGGCTTTGGGTGGTTTGCTTAACCTCCGTGTGCCTCAGTTTCCTTTTGTGTAAAATGAGAATTGTTAGCATATCTAATGGAGAAGGCAATGGCACCCCACTCTGGTACTCTTGCCTGGAAAATCCCATGGACGGAGGAGCCTGGTAGGCTGCAGTCCCTGGGGTCGTTAAGAGTCAGGCATGCTGAGTGACTTCACTTTCACTTTTCACTTTCATGCATTGGAGAAGGAAATGGCAACCCACTCCAGTGTTCTTGCTTGGAGAATCCCAGGGACAGAGGAGCCTAGTGGGCTGCTGTCTATGGGGTCGCACAGAGTCGGACAGTAGCAGCATATCGAACTTCATAATGCTGCGTGCGTGTGTTTTAATTTGCTCAGTCATGTCTGACTCTTTGTGACAATATGGACTGTAGCCTTCCAAGCTTCTCTGTCCATGGCATTCTCCAGGCAAGAATACTGGAGTGGATTGCCATGCCCTCCTCCAGAGGATCTTCCTGACCCAGGGATTGAACCCTTGTCTCGGCATCTCCTGCATTGCTAAGCGAATTCTTTAGCACCACCTGGGAAACCCTTCATAAGGTTAGAAGGAGTATTAAATGGCTCCATGAATGTAAATATTACCAAGGTACTTGCCACACAGGAAACACATGCTTTTGAAAATCCTGCCATCTTTTGATGACTAGAATGAGATTCTTTTTTTTTTTATCTTTGAGACTGGGATGTTATGTTGTGATGCTGGAGCATGGGCTTGTATTCCCTGATTTAAGGCACAGGACTCCCTGAGTTGGAATATACTAGAAACTGAGTGAGAAAACTCAAGAAAAACTTGTGTATGGGAGTCTGGTGAGTGAGCACTAGAAATAAGGCAGGCATGCCCCATTAGCAGAGTACAGTTTACCCAAGCAGGTAAAAGGGAAACCAGTAATGAAAAGAGTTAATTTAGTGGTAGAAATACAATTTAGGCTTAGAAGTTTTGTTTCCTTTATTCTGCCTTCATGTAGTATTTCATTATTTTTATATAAAATGGAAGTTACCTGATTTCTACTGTCTGAACTAAATAAAAATTATGAAAACATATGAAACATATTAAAGTTTCCAATACTTTCTTCCTGTATATCTTGGTACTCTATGCCAGATCCATATCTGCACCTATCATGTCCTAATTAAGTTTCACTAATCATTGCATGATAAATAGCACAGTTGAAGCATCATTACTGAGAAAAATTCAAAAGACTCTTCAGAACTTATGTGAAAATCCGATTCCTTTCTAAGCAACCCAGTACGCGGAAGACCTGAGGTATGTCTTTATTTTAAAGACCATGATTTATTTTCAAATTTCAATTTTATTTTAAAAGTCTCACTTTTTGCAAAGCCCAACTCAAATTTGGAGGTAGGTTAGTTGTACATTTTTTGGTTTGTCTTTTTTGGAATGATCTATTGTGCATTTGAAGTGGCATCATTATTTATTCATCTTGCTAAGTAACACTTAAAGCGTTCAGCTTCAGTTGGTAGACCTGACTATTTACCTGGTGGCTCAGATGGTAAAGAGTCTACCTGCAATGTGGGAGGCCTGGGTTCAATCCCTGAGTTGGGGAAATCCCCTGGAGAAGGAAATGGCAACCCACTCCAGTATTCTTGCCTGGAAAATCTCATGGATGGCTACAGTCAATGGGGTTGCAAAAAGTTGGACACAACTGAGCAACTTCATGTTCTTTCCTTCTGTTGGCTGAGGGATGTGTGAGTCATAGACATGGTGTTTGTAGGCACAGACCGTTGCACAGACTGTTACAAATACTAGTCCTATTTATTATGGTATTTTTTAAGTTGTGTGAAATTTTTAAAAAGTACAAATTATTTTTTCTTATTTAAGATAGGCAGATAAATACAAGAAGGAAATAACACAATTAAATTCTTTTATATTAGGACATAGATTTGCTAAAAATGCAAACATCAGCATATTTTTCTTGAAATTATGGAAGAGGAAAGGGGTGTGTTTCCCTAAATCAGGAGCTATATATTTCCCCCTCTCTCTGAAAAAACTTTCTGGGAGAAACGAAGCGTTGAATGAGATGTCTCTTCTTCAGACCCCACCCATCTATACAAACAGATGACACGATAGCAGTTTTCAGAGGTGACAACCTTGTCTTCATGGCAGAGAAGAGGCAATTTGAGGGAGGCAACATACTAACTACAGGTGACTTAGAATTAAGAAGGTTTTCTCATAAAGCCTTAAATCCAACTAAAACTTTGGATTTTCTAGACTAGAATGATTTTCTATTTTGTGTGTGTGTGTGTGTGTGTGTGTGTGTGTGTGTTTTATTCTCTCCATGAGTAAACTCACATTAGAAGTCAGTCCTAATTATGGTAACCACATTTACAGTTCTAAGGCAAGAGAGCAAAGGGAATCAATAGAAAGAAAACACGCTGGGGGGAAGACTGAATAAACTCATGGTTCACTAAAATTTTGTGACTAATCAGCATCTTCTTCTTTAGATATCCCACATACAATCCCAACTGATCTTTTTACTTCGTAGAAAATATGTGGAAACTTTCCAATTGCAACACAATCTTTTTTTCAATTGTCGACCAGTAGCAGTTTTAAGAAGAAATTATTTCAAAATCTTAAGACTTAGAGGTGTCCTAATTTTCCCTATTAAACTCATAACCCAAATGCACTGAAGTCAGCAGGATCTAATTCCTAATTCACTTATATGTATGGTGAAATCTAGTGCCAAGGAGCATCCTCGGCCACTGCCCCACTTCAAATATTCATGATTCTCCACAGTCCAAAATGCATTAAAGGTGGGAATGATGCCAATGACACACAGTCTTCCTAGTGACAAGGAGCCTTCTTAGATCAAAGGAGCAAGATGTTAAAGACTTCAAACTAAACTGTCTTTGTGAGAGAGGCTCACAAAAGGGATGCCAAATCCCACACCCTGTTTTCAGTTACAGAACAGCAATGAAATAAAGGAAAAAAATAGATGCTCATTCATTTTCTCTTCTGAACTCTTTTTTACTAAATGACTTTGCTTTTCTCCTTTCTTACCATTACAGTTAAACACAAGGATTTGATGCACAAAATCTGAAAAACGTCATTAATGCTTTCAAAGACAAAATGAATGACTACTGAGGAATTAATAGCATTTAAGCCAATATGATTTTGCTAATGGGGGCTGTGTCTTGAGAATAATACAAGAACAATGTAAAGACTGGCACAGGAGCCATAAAGCACATGTATGAAGCAAATATACATAATAATTTAGGTTGCCACTTTATGTCATTTGTCACCCAGCTCCATGTGTTCTTACACCTGTGCTCTCTTCCTTGATCTAGTCTAATAACTTGGAAATGTTAGGCATGCAGCCAATTTCATACTCTGCCATTCCTATGATCAGACCCAGCTATCAACTTGCTTTTTTCTTATATTAAATCAGGAATCAACCCCAGGGCTCTGAACTACTTCTGACTGACAGGACCAACAGAAAGTTCTAGGCTAATTACTTCTTAGGACTACTTTCCAGTGCAAAGAGTTGCTGCTGACCTACTTTGGACTTACTGAAATAATTTATCAGGTGAGATAATTAAGGGGATATAAAACTATTTCTAAAACCAAGCAAGTATCAGAAATATTTGTTGAAATCATAAGTCAGTATTCCCAGTGCTATCAGATGGGGCTTTATTGCTTTACAATGAGTCAATTTTATTATGTCTGACTTAGAAGCCCTTCTTTTTTTTTATAAATTATACTTGGCAGAATGTATTTGAGAGTCTCTTTGATGTATAAATGTATTATTTTTGACTCTTTTTCAGCCTATATATAAAGAGAAACAATCTTCTAAGCCCTTCTTTTCTTTGCCTCTTAACCCTTTCCCCATAAATAGGCATGCACATCGCTTTGCACAGGTGTTCCATTATTTTTGAAGTCTATTCTAAGTAAAGGGATGCCTCAGTGTGAGAGTAGATATATCTGTGGTGTGGATCACTTACCATGTGGACTTTTAACACTCTTTTGAAAGCATAACTGTTTCTTATATATAGGTAAATATCTATAACTGAAGACTCTTTTGTAGCAATGTTCTTTCTTTCTGTTGAGAAAATCTGACCATTTTCTACAGCCTTGATGTTTTACATAAGAAAAAGAAAACAAGAGGAAAACCTTGAAAGGACACCATAGAACATAAGGGAGAGGTTGTATAAGTTTATAAATCATCTGTTTTTTTCCAAAATAAAGGCATTAACATGTTATATTATTAGTATCATGGTTTATCAATGTCATTCTTTGTTATTTTTTCTCCTATTCCTCTACTCTCCTTACCCTTCCCCCATTCATTTTTTAAAATTTTCTTCCGCATGTCCAATGTAACTTGCTTCTTAACTCAAAAACTATGAAAACAAGATCAGCTGATTGCACACTGGCTTTTTAATTCTAACAAAGGTTTACCTTCATCTAGAAAATATCTGAACAGCATTGAATAGCCAGATTTAGGCCTTGTAGTAAAATGCAAATATTAATCTCTTAATCTAGGGTTAAAGAAAAATCAGGAATTAATATTTCACATTTGTTCAGTATTATGATTACAATAATATTATTTCTCAGTAGTATTTATTCACATCTTGTTATTACTTTGTAATGTAGAATTGAGGAAACTTTATGCATAAAACTGTAGTTTAGTTAATGTCAAAGGAAAAAACAAAGCTAAACACTGACTGGTAGTCTTTGCTTCCACAGAGCATACGCAGTGTTTTATGTTTGTGAGAGGACTTGACCGTGGTTTCATCCAAAATCAATAGCACATCAAGCTCCCCTGATCCAGTTGACTAGTACTGAGTCAGATCACTCCCCTATTGCCTCCTATCTTACTTTATAGCCTCTTGCATTCCATGCCTATTTAATTTCATTTATTACTTTCTTCTTGTGTCCTTCAGCTGTTTCCAATCTGCCCTTCATGGCCATAACTAAATACAATATGTTAACATACAAAGGTATTTATGTAAACGAAAATCAATACGCTTCTCATTTCAGCACCATTCGTTCTTGCTTACATTGGACATTTTTAGTACATTTTATTAAACGCGAACAACTTTTCATTCTTGCCGGGGAAATATAATGATCTTCTTGGCTCCCTGCCCCCTGCATCCCTCTAATCTTCACAGCTATGGCCACTTAGCCCCATCTGGAGGTTCAGCTTTATTCTGCATTTTGGAACTAATCTTGTCTCTAGGCTGGGGGCGTACAAGATGTCCTAGCCAAAAGCTAACTGATTCATCCACCAGCAGCCTTGCTGCTGGCTTCATTCTGACCCTGTAACTTATTCTGAGATCCAAGGGCTTGTCCCAGCCCTTTGCAGCCAAGATTTGACTCTGTACACTAGTTCCAGTAGGTGGGTATCCAGTATCTGTCCTTGGTTCATTTTCCAATTCCTTGATGACTGAAGTTCTGCTTTGCCCTTCTTCCTGTTCCCTTTGTAACTGAATTTCTTTTCCTAATTCTAGCAGCCATGGCTGTTGAATCTTTCTGATGCCACTTAACTTGCTCTAATCTCCTTGTTCTGTCTACCCACATACCACAGATCTGAGGTTTTGCTAGAACACCAGAGTGACACTGCTTGCCTGGACATTTTCCCACTGCCTGCTGCAGCCTTCTCTCTTGTCCCCAGCTCTAACCCTGGAGGTCTTGAGTCATTGGATCTAAGCTGCGTGCAATCTGTCCACCACATTATTCCAGACATGACAGGGGAGAAATATTTTAATTGCACCTTTGGTTGAACTGTTATACTAACATCCTCGAGTTACTTTCACCTCATATCTTTATCTTGACCTGCCACTTAAACACTTTAAAACTCAATTTCCTCTTTGTAAAGTGATCATAATAGAATCTACTCCTAGGATTATTACATAACTGAGAAAAAAAAGAATGCATACATATAGGTCAAGCCCATAGTAAATAATCAGTCATTTTAATCTGCTATTATCATACCATTTCTTAGATCTTTGCAGTTGTAAAGTGAATGATCATTAGACAAGAATGGGGAATGGGAAATTCTTAAGAAAAAATTAGAGATCCATGTGAATTTGTTAAAAGTAAAATAGCTGATAGTAAGATATTTAATAGCATTAAAAATAAAGTTAAACTATAGATGTAGTCATCAACAAACATTAAAAACTAAGATATTTATTTGTGGTGGATTCATGTCAATGTATGACAAAACCAATACAGTATTGTAAAGTAAAAACAAACAAACAAACAAACAAATAAAAAAACTAAGATATTTTAAAGATACATTTCCTATCAACGTGTCTTGATATATAATGACTAAAACTGCACAGAGCTTTTAAGTATTTCAGTCAGTTCAGTTCAGTCACTCAGTCCTGTCTGACTCAAAGCATGTAGAAGGAGAATAATTCTCTGAGTCGGTCATTTATCTTAGAGCAATATTTATACAACCATCTGGGGAGTTTTAATAAGTAAAGTTTTAAGTCCCACTTCTCTGAAATTCTGATTCATTAATTTTGACATGGAACTAAAGATGTGTTCCAAAAATTCCCTAAGTAATCCTGATGATCAGCCAGGTTTTGGAACCAAAAATTCATCAGTCATTCAGATATCCAGGAGATTCTTAAGAACACATATGTTTGTTTACCTCAGGATGGTCAAACTAGCGTATAGACTCCCTGACTTGGCTCCTAGCTGACCACTGGCTAATGTCTGACAGGCATGGAAATCCTACTGATGCCAGCTTATATTAATGGGTGACTGTTTCACCTGGCTGGATAATAGCAGTGCCTACTTGTAAGTTCTTTGTTAATTTACCTTAAGAATCTCAGTTTGCTTAGTTGGAATCCTCAGTTTAATCTACATTAAAAATACTCTAAATTGTTTCAGGTATAGACTGTTTCATTTTTGTCAAAATTGTCTTGCCTTAACTTTTCCTGTTTCTTAGCTAAATTCCCTCCACCCACAAAATGTTTGATCAAAATGATTGTGCTTTTTTCCCCCAACTTTACTGAAGTATAATTGGTATATAACATTGTAAATGTTAAGGTGTACAATGTGTATATTGCAACGTGATCACCACCATAGTGTTAGCTAACACTTCCATCACCTCACATAATTACCAGTTATTTTTTATGTGTGGTGAGAACATTTAAGATTTACTCCCTTACCTACTTTGATCAAAATGATTGTTAACTGCTCTAGGCAAACAAACACAAAAATGAAAGGGCTCCTGTTTGCTTTCCTGAAAGATATGTGTATAAAAGTTGTATATTAAGAGAGAGAGATAGAGAGAAAGAAAGATTGCCCCTTTCTACTATTATGCCACACAAAAGCCTTTGGGTTGTTCACTGTGGGTATGAGATCTGGGTAGGGCCAATACACGTGGGCCCTGGAGAAGGAAATGGCAACCTACTCCAGTATGAGAGTGGATGCCCTAGAAGGCAGACTTATTTAAAATAATGAATATTCAAAATCTGTTGAGTGTATCTTTAAAGGAGAAGCTGAGTAACACCTGAGTGAAGGGAGTAGTTGATCCTAGACGGTGGCTCAGAAACCATTCCTTGCCCTAACAGCTCCCTAATTCAGCTATGGGTGTGCATATATATACCTTTAAAAAAAAACCTCTGTGGTTACCCAGATCCACCATCTTGGAGCAGATTAGCAATTATCCATTGTTTATTGACCATGCTTCTTGAGAGATGTTTTGGTAAATACACTTTTTCTCTCCATCTCTTAACATTGACAGTATTTGGGAGTCTCAGTGATATCTTATTGTATCTTATCAAGTAATTCCCTAGACAGCTGTTTGGCTGACCCAACTCTTAGTTCAGCTGCAGAAATTCCTTCCTGTTATTGTAGCCCTCATCTTTCCTAGTTGAGAACTGGATTTTAAAAAATGCTGAAAATGTCTTCTTTTAGGAAATGATACAATAAAAATAAATTATTTACCATTATTTTGTTTAAAAGAATAAAACAGCACATTACCAGACATCCTCAGCATCTTCATCACATTCTGCACCAAACTGGCAAATATCACAGGTGGATGTCTCCTTTTGACTGGTTTCTCCTGAGCCTTCATGGACTATAAGACAGAAAAAAGGGAACAAAAAGAATTCAGATAAGTGTGCATAATATCAACTCCAAGACTATTTTATATGAAAGCTGCTACTTTTCCAATAGACATTTTTGCAATTGGAGCTCCATTAAGATTGTCATATTTGACTTTCTTCTTCCCCAAATTTGAAGCAAACAATGACATGCTAGTTACTGAAATGTAGTGAATAATTCTTTTTACCAGAAAAATAAACAATAGAGTTTACTGGATTTATCAAAATTGGTTGGTTAATAAACCATATGAAAGAGTTAATTAAAAATAATTTAAATTGCATGGTATCACCAACTCAATGGACATGATTTTTGAGTAAGCCCCAGGAGATGGTGAAGGACAGGGGAGCCTGGCGTGCTGTAGTACATGGGGTCGCAGAGAGCTGGACATGACTGAGTGACTGAACAACAACAAACTTGTTACTGGCCTAGAGGGAAAATCTAGTGTCTATAAGAAACACTTAAAATTTTCTCAGTCCTAAATTATAGACTTTTTCATTTAAAGGCTTTAATATATAACTTCAAAAATTTGGGTGGGCAGCTTTGACTTTTGAGATATGTCTTTTCTCCCCCTCAAGATGTAAAAAGTACTTATAAGGAAAACTATATTAATTATAAATTTTAGAAAACACATTTTAATTGGTTTTTATACTACTTTCTTGAATCTTACATAAATGTTGCACAGAGCCCATCATTGTGATTTCTTCTATAAGGGCTATGAACATATATTTTATTTAAAAATATATACTTGTCACTGATGATAGTTATTCATGTTGGCTTAGACCATAAATTACAAGTGCAAAAATATGCTGTATACAATCTAATTATAAAATTAAGCTTTCAAAATTAGGGAAAAATAGTGTAAATCAATTTTAAAAATTTAGTATTTGAGTTCAAGAAATAAAAATCTGACATACAGATGGCTAACAAACACATGAAAAGATGTTCAACATCACTCATTATCAGAGAAATGCAAATCAAAACCACAATGAGGTACCATTTCACACCAGTCAGAATGGCTGCTATCCAAAAGTCTACAAGCAATAAATGCTGGAGAGGGTGTGGAGAAAAGGGAACCCTCTTACACTGTTGGTGGGAATGCAAACTAGTACAGCCACTATGGAGAACAGTGTGGAGATTCCTTAAAAAATTGCAAATAGAACTGCCTTATGACCCAGCAATCCCACTGCTGGGCATACACACTGAGGAAACCAGAATAGAAAAGAGACACGTGTACCCCAATGTTCATCGCAGCACTGTTTATAATAGCCAGGACATAGAAGCAACCTAGATGTCCATCAGCAGATGAATGGATAAGAAAGCTGTTGTACATATACACAATGGAGTATTATTCAGCCATTAAAAGAATACATTTGAATCAGTTCTAATGAGGTGGATGAAACTGTAACCTATTATACAGAGTGAAGTAAGCCAGAAAGAAAAACACCAATATAGTATACTAACGCATATATATGGAATTTAGAAAGACGGTAACAATAACCCTGTATGCGAGACAGCAAAAGAAACACAGATGTATAGAACGGACTTTTGGACTCTGAGGGAGAGGGAGAGGGTGGGATGATTTAGGAGAATGGCATTGAAATATGTATAATATCATATATGAAACGAATCGCCAGTCCAGGTTCGATGCACGATACTGGATGCTTGGGGCTGGTGCACTGGGACGACCAGAGGGATGGTATAGGGAGGGAGGAGGGAGGAGGGTTCAGGATGGGGAACACGTGTATACCTGCGGTGGATTCATGTTGATGTATGGCAAAACCAATACAATATTGCAAAGTAGTTAACCTCCAATTAAAAAAAATAAATTTATATTAAAAAAATCTGAGCAATACTTTTAGATGAAGATTACTATTTATGAATTAAAAAATATGTAGTTGACAGCAAAAATAGCTTTACTTATAGATGAAAAACTGCAACAACCTAACAACTGCATAGATAATATTATTCCATGGACAGATTACATACTTAAAAACATGTTGATATCCAGAGATCCTTAAAAAGTGTATTTTTGCAAAAGGTTATGCATTTTCAACAGAAAAAGAACATAATTAAGTATGGCATTGGCTTCTAGCATTATGAACCCTAGTAAGGTAACATTTTGAACAAAGACATCATTTATTAAAGTGCACCCTGAACCTAACATATTCAACTTTACTTATTTAATATGATATTTTCATAATTTATTCTTTGTTTATTAACATGAGAGTTATTGATAGCTACAAAAGCAAAGCTCTTTATTCCTTATTTTCCAATTTACTGCTCAGCAAATAAGTGATTTGATTTACCAGAATAACAACAACAACAATAAACAAAACCATCATTTAGAGAGCTGTGTTTTATAGTTTTTCCAGGAAAGATAGATTTATTTTTTCCAAAGCAACATTTTTCCCCCATACTTGATTTGCACTGCACATTAAAAAAGTTATGAATTAAACAGATCAACTTCAATTGCAAAAGTACTGATGGTATAGTTTTTAAATTGAAGTCTAAAAAAGTGGTGTTCCTCCCCAGAAAGAAAGAGGAATTCTAGACTCTGCTAAAATAGACAGCACTTATTATCCACTCTATTACATTAATAGAGGCGAGACCATTAGAGTGGACTATGGGGATAAGAAGGAAGCTGGGGCCTCACCTCAGGGGAGCCTGAACAGCTGAGGCCCATCTCTTTATTACTTATTATTAATGCAACACAGAAACTGCTAATGGGAGAGAGCCTTTTAGTGTTAGCAAGATTAGCAGCTTCTAGACTAAAACTTCCTATCACTCAGGAAACATACTAACACAATGGGAAGGTCCTTAATGAACAGTTATAGCCACTTATGGGCAGCCCCATCTTCTTTCACAGCAGGGATCCTTGGTTAGGGATCTACTGGAAGTAATCCAGGCAATGAATCGTGCTAACTCAGCGGAACTAATAATAATATTTCTACTGGAAGTCACATTACATTTCTATAAAAGGGCAGTTACTGGTAGACTTGAGATGTTTGGAAATTCTCCCACATAGAGAAGAAAGCCCAGAAGTAGCAGTAGCAAAATCTCTCTCAACAAATATTCTGGGAATAAAATGTGAAGCAATCACAATGAAAAATAAAATAAAATATTTCCATACTTTCTGAAGCCCAGATTTGTACCTTTGTAATAAACAAATCAGCATCCAGAATTCATTTAACACTATAGACCAATGATTCTTAAATAGGGTTGGGCTCAGAACCTCTGTAGATTTGGTTTGTTAATTTACATATTGTTTTTTAGATAAATGCCTTGAGATAACCTCAGAGGTACTGAATTTGTAGGCCTGGGGCTTGGAAATACACACACACACACACACACACACACACACACACCCCACACAAACACACACACACACTGAACAACTTGCTCCTAAGCATCTCTGCCTAAACAATACTGAGAAGACTTCCTCTGTCTCAAGCATCCTCCTCTTGCAATGAATGTCTGGCTCAGGACTTCTGCCACTTTAAATTGCACAGGAAGCACCTGGAAGTTTTGTTAAAATAAATATTCTGATTCAGTAAATGTGAGGTGTATCCTGAGGTTCTAAATTTCTTACAGGCTCCCAGAAACTGCTGCTGCTGGTCCACAGACCACATTTTGAATAGCAAGGATAGCACTGTATTTTTCCAACCACAATTCACAATGTATTAGTGGGTAGGGAAATACAGTTAGTGAGGCACTATCAGCATTTTTGCAAACATTTTTGTAAACATGAAGCAGAAGGTACTGGGACAGAAAACACAGACCACATCTTATTTAGCAAGTATAGTATTTATTTTATAACACTAATTTCGTTATACATATGATATCCAACCAGAGCTGCAACTTAAATTTTCTTTTTAAAGGTCACAGTCACAAAAGCTTGATAACTATTGAATTAGCACATGCTAGATCCTTGGAAATCATGTGTTGAACTGTACTATTCCTTTTTTCCTGTTCTTTTCAAAGTATAAAAAACAAGAATTGGTGCTTCAGTTTAGTTTAGTTCAGTCGCTCAGTCGTGTCCGACTCTTTGCAACCCCATGAATTGCAGCATGCCAGGCCTCCCTGTCCATCACCAACTCCAGGAGTTCACTCAGATTCACGTCATTGAGTCAGTCATGCCATCCAGCCATCTCATCCTTGGTCGTCCCTTTCTTCTCCTGCCCTCAATTCCTCCCAGCATCAAAGTTTTTTCAAATGAGTCAACCCATCTCATGAGGTGGGTTGTACTCCAAAGTACTAGAGTTTCAGCTTTAGCATCATTCCCTCCAAAGAAATCCCAGGGCTGATCTCCTTCAGAATGGACTGGTTGGCTCTCCTTGCAGTCCAAGGGACTCTCAAGAGTCTTCTCCAACACCACACTTCAAAAGCATCAATTCCTCAGCACTCAGCCTTCTTCACAGTCCAACTCTCACATCCATACATGACTACTGGAAAGACCATAGCCTTGACTAGACGGACCTTAGTCGGCAAAGTAATGTCTCTGCTTTTGAATATGCTATCTAGGTTGGTCATAACTTTTCTTCCAAGGAGTAAGTGTCTTTTAATTTCATGGCTGCAGTTACCATCTGCAGTGATTTTGGAGCCCCCCAAAATAAAGTCTGACACTATTTCCACTGTTTCTCCATCTATTTCCCATGAAGTGATGGGACCGGATGCCATGATCTTCATTTTCTGAATGTTGAGCTTTAAGCCGACTTTTCAACTCTCCACTTTCACTTTCATCAAGAGGCTTTTTAGTTCCTCTTCACTTTCTGCCATAAGGGTGGTGTCATCTGCATATCTGAGGTTACTGATATTTCTCCTGGCAATCTTGATTCCAGCTTGTGTTTCTCCCAGTCCAGCATTTCTCATGATGTACTCTATATATAAGTTAAATAAGTAGGGTGACAATAGACAGCCTTGACATACTCCTTTTCCTATTTGGAACCAGTCTGTTGTTCCATGTCCAGTTCTAACTGTTGCTTCCTGGCCTGCATACAGATTTCTCAAGAGGCAGGTTAGGTGGTCTGGTATTCCCATCTCTCTCCGAATTTTCCACAGTTTATTGTGATCCACACAGTCAAAAGCTTTGGCATAGTCAATAAAGCAGAAATAGATGTTTTTCTGGAACTCTCTTGCTCTTTCAATCATCCAGCAGTTGTTGGCAATTTGATCTCTGGTTCCTCTGCCTTTTCTAAAACCACCTTGAACATAAGGAAGTTCATGGTTCACGTATTGCTGAAGCCTGGCTTGGAGAATTTTGAGCATTACTTTACTAGCATGTGAGATGAGTGTGGTAGTTGTGTGGTAGTTTCAGCATTCTTTGGCATTGCCTTTCTTTGGGATTGGAATGAAAACTGACCTTTTCCAGTCCTGTGGCCACTGCTGAGTTTTCCAAATTTGCTGGTATATTGAGTGCAGCACTTTGACAACATCATCTTTCAGGATTTGAAATAGCTCTACTGGAATTCCATCACCTCCACTAGCTTTGTTCGTAGTGATGCTTTCTAAGGCCCACTTGACTTCACATTCCAAGATGTCTGGTTCTAGATGAGTGATCACACCATCGTGATTATCCGGGTTGTGAAGATCCTTTTTGTACATTTCTTCTGTGTATTCTTGCCATCTCTTCTTAATACCTTCTGCTTCTGTTAGGTCCATACCATTTCTGTCCTTTATCAAGCCCATCTTTGTTGAAACATTCCCTTGATATCTCTAATTTTCTTGAAGAGATCTCTGGTCTTTCTCATTCTGTTGTTTTCCTCTATTTCTTTGCATTGATGGCTGAAGAAGGCTTTCTTATCTCTTCTTGCTATTCTTTGGAACTCTGCATTCAGATGCTTATTTGCACTCATTTGCTGATTATGCAGGAATGAGATTCATGTATACTAAAGTATTATTTTAACCATACATCTGTATGTTAAACCTTTTGAGTTGTAGAGTAAAAGAATTATTTCCCTTTATTCTATAAAACACTGGAGGAGGGCATGGCAACCCACTCCAGTATTCTTGCCTAGAGAATCCCATGGAGAGAGGAGACTGGCAGGCTGTGGTCCATGGGGTCACAAAGAGTCAGACACAACTGAAGTGAATAAACACAGCACACATTCTACGAAAGGTTAGGTTTCAGCACATGATTGAGGGAAATTTGAGGAGTAAGGGAGGTGGAGCTCCTGAAAGCATATTTTATATAATTGTGTGGTTTAGTTGCCAAATTGGGTCCAACTCTTTGAGACCCATGGACTGTAGCCCACCAGGCTCCTCTGTCCATGGGATTTTCCAGGCAGGAATACTGGAGTGGGTTGCCATTTCCTCCTCCAGGAGATCTTCCTGACCCAGGGATAGAACCCTGGTCTCCTGTTCCTGATTGCTGCAGGCAAACTCCTCCATTGCAGGTGGATTCTTTGCCAACTGAACCATCAGGGAAGGCCATTTTATGGTTTTTAATATTTTATATATGCTACCTTACCCTCGTGGCTCAGACAGTAAAGTGTCTGCCTACAATGCGGGAGACCTGGGTTGGATCCCTGGAGAAGGAAACGGCAACCCATTCCAGTACTCTTGCCTGGAAAACCCCATGGATGGAGGAGCCTGGTAGGCTACAGTCCATGGGGTCGCAAAGAGTCGGACAAGACTGAGCGACTTCACTATGCTATGCTCTAGTCATAACTGATTTAATTAATTCCTGTAAGAGTATTCTGGATTGGAACATTATAAGCAATGATCAAATTACCTCTCTCCTCTATTCTCCCTGCCCTCATGGTTTCATCTGGAAATTCTTACCAAAATTCCTTTACCATGACCCTGTTCTGGCCCCACTCAGCTTCTCACAGTGGATGTACCCACCTATTAGTCCAGTTCTCTTACAAACTCACTATAATGCCTCTGTGCCTCTTATAATATTCCAAACATACTATTTCTTTTTTTTTTTTTTTTTGATTCTTTAAATCAGAATTTCAAGCTTTTAAAAATTTTATTTTTAATTGGAGGATAATTACAATCTTATGTTGGTTTCTGCCATACATCAACTTGAATCAGCCATAGGTATACATATGTCTCCTCCCTCTTGAACTTCTCTCCCCATCCCACTCTTCTAAAAAATATGGAATTTTTCACAGGCACAGGGGTCATGCTAATCTCTTTATCATTCCAATTTTAGTATATGTGCTGCTGAAGTGAGTACACTATGTTATACTATTTCTGAAAACATGAAATATTAATGTTCAAACACAGTTATTCAGTGTCATTTATTTGATTCAAAATTTCAATAAATTTTACATTCAGTGAAATGCTCATGTCTTTCAATCAATATTGAGGAACACATGCCAAGGACCAACTCAATCATTCCAGAAAGTTTGATTTCACCGCCTTTTCAGCCATCTCTCTACCACTGTTCTGTCTTTCTATATAAGCCAATCAGTAATCTGATCTGTCACCACAGATGGACTATTTCGGAATATCACATCAAAGGAATCATACACTATGTAATTCCTGTGTTCAGCTTCTACCAGTTGACATCATAGTTTTAAGATGAATTCAGGTAGTTGCCCATATCAGTAGTTTATTTCTTTTGGTATTCAATTGAGTGAATATACCACAGTTCATTTTTCCATTTTCTTGTCCAAGGACATCTGCTTGTTTTCAGTTACTGGCTGGAAACAAAAACTATTTATGAATAAAGCTGTTATAAATATTCTTGTAAAAGACATTTTGTGTACATGAGTTACTTCTCTCAGATGATTACCTCACAGTGGGATTCTGATATTGAGATAGCCACACCAGCTTTCATTTGCTTATTGTTTCTATCTTTTTTTTTTTTTTTACTTTCAACCTGTTTCTTAGCTTATGCCTAAAGTGTGTTTCCTGTAAACAACATAAAGTAGAACCTCACTTTCTAAAAATTTTATTTATTGTTAATTTTGACTGTGCTGGGTATCCTTGCTGAGCATGGACGTTCTCTAGTTGTGGTGAGTGGATGTTCCTCTAATTGCAGTGCAGAGGTTTCTCATTGCAGTGGCTTCTCTTGTTGCAGAACACAGGCTCTACCGTGCTCACGCTTCAGTAGTTGTGGCTCATGGGCCCTACAGTTCGGGCTCAGCAGTTGTGGTGCATGGGCTTAGTTGCCCCACAGCAAGTGGAGTCTTCCTGGACCAGGAATCAAACCCATGTTCCCTGCTTTGGCAGGAGAATTCTCAACCACTGGACCACCAGAGAAATCCAGATCTCACTTTTTTTTTTAATCTAGTTTGAGTATTTCTGCATTTAATCAGGTTATTTAGTCCATTTACTTACTGTAATTATTAATGTGTTTGGTTTTAAATCTCCCAACTTGTTGTTTGATTCAACATTTTTTTGTTTTATTCTTGAGTTGCAGAAATTTTTAATATATTTTGAGTACAGATTTAGTCAGATACAATGTATTGGGACATATTTTCCCAGTCTATTTTCTTTATTTTTTTTTTTCTTTGTAGATGTACAGACATTTTATTTTGATGAAATTATTTTTTATTTTTATGATTTGTCTTTTCTGTGTTATTTCTAAAAAGTCTTCTATTCAAAACTCATATGATATTCTTCTGTGCTTTATTCTATTCTCTATGTGTATTAATTTTTAAATTTTACTTTATGTTTAAGTTTGTGATCTACCTAAAATTGAATTTTGTGCATGATGTGAAGCAGAGATTAAGATTCTTTGTTCTTCCCATGTGGACATGATTTTTCTCTCTTGATCTGTCAATGTGTTGAAATATATTAATTGATTTCCATAGGTTAAACCAACCTTACATTTGAGGCTAAGTCAAACTTGATCATGGTATATAACCTTTTTGCATATACTGCTGGATTTCTTTTGCTTGTATTGTGGTGAGCATTTTTGTGTCGTGGTTCACAAGACGTGCAGGTTGTAATTTTCTTTTCTTGTATTGTTCTTGTTTTGTTTTAGCATTAGGGTTAAAATGGCCTCATGATATGAGTCGGGAAGTATTCCCACTTCCTCTATTCTATGAAAGAGTTTGTGGAAGATTATTATTTCATTGTTTATACAAGAATTTTCAGGTTTCCCTCATGGCTCTGGAGAAGGAAATGGCAACTCCAGTGTTTTTGCCTGGAGAATTCCATGGATGGAGGAACCTGGCAGGCTACAGTCCATGGAGTCACAAAGAGTCAGCCACAACTGAGTGACGAACACATATACACACACACACTCATAGCTCAGTTGGTAAAGAATCTGCCTGCAATACAGGAAACCCTGGTTCAATTCCTGGGTTGGGAAGATTCGCTGGAGAAGGGATAAGACTCACTCTAGTCTGTTTTATTGCTTCCTTCTCATTTTTATTATTTTCTTTACGCTATAAACTTAGAGTTTATTTTCTAGTTTCTTAAAATGGAAGAAGTGCTTGATACCATTCTTATTTTCTAATACAGGTATTTACATCTGTACATTTTCTTCTAAAGACTTTTTTTGTGAAAAATATAAATTGTAATATCCTTTGAGATTTCTTCTTAGACCCATGGATTATTTAGTAGTGCATTTTTTAACCTCCAAATATTTCTGAATTTTCAAAGGTATATTATTTTTATTTATCTTTAACTTAAATATACAAAATTCATTGAGAATCATTTAAAATACACAAAAGATTTGCGTGGTCTTAAGGACACAGAGAAATGTAGAAAAGAGTCACTCCAGGTTTTAAAATTAAATGAAAAATAACAAGCATAATATAGGGTTTCATTAAATTCAAAGGATTTTAGAGTTAGGTAGGAAGAATTTTAGATCTTTTTACCCAAACCCCATCCCCTCAATGCAAAATTCAATCAAATGATCAACCTGGATGAGAGTTGAAACAAAAAGTAGAATTGTGTGAGCTACGAGAATAAATTGTTTTGGAGTGCTGAAAAGTCTGTAGTACTGAAAAGAGCTCAGCCTGATTGTCCAGGCTTTGAAATAAATCTCTCTGGAGTTTGACAAGTCTATGTCTGGTGTTCAAGATGTTATATATATACTAAAAAAATCCATCCAGAGTGATCTATCCATCATGGGTAGAGAAAATATTCTGTTTAATTTAAATCCTTTGAAATTTATTTAAACTTGTTTTATGGCCCAGAATATGATCTGTCTTTTTGACTATTCCATGTGCATCTTAGGATTTGTAATCTCTTATGGGGAGTGATTTTCTAGAAATATTAATTAGCTTAAGTTGATGATCTAAATCATCCATAATTCTTTTGATTTTTTTGCTTAATTGTTCTATTACTGAGAAAGGCGTGTTAAAATCTCTACTGGTGACAGTAAAATTGTTTCCATTTCTCTTTGGTTCTTTTGTTTCATCTTATATTTGGGAGCTCTGATATTGGGTGTGTAAATGGCAATCCACTCCAGCACTCTTGCCTGGAAAATCCCAAGGACAGAGGAGCCTGATAGGCTACAGTTCATGGGGTCGCAAAGAGTCAGGCACGACTGAGCGACTTCACTTCACTTCACTTCAAACATTTAGGAGTCTACGTCATCTTTAATGAGTGACTGTTTAGCGTTATGAAATGCCCTCTTATACTCTCTGGTCACTCTTTCCATCTTGAAGTCTACTTTGTTCTGATATTCAGAGAAACATACCAGCTTTCTTTCACTTATTGTTTCGTTTTTTTTTTTTTTTCTTTAGTTTTAATGTGTTCATTCATTTATGTTTAAAGTGTGTTCCCTGTAAACAACATACAGTTGGATCTTGCTTTTCTATATAGTCTGAATACGTCTGCATTTACTGAGGGTATTTAGTCCCTTTACTTTACTGTAATTACTGAAATGTTTGGTTTTAAGTCTACCAATGTGATGGTTGATTCATATTTAGCCAATCATTTTATATTCCTCTGTTCCCTTTTCTGTCTTTTTTTTTTTTTTTTCTGGTGAAGCAAATATTTCATGGTATTTATTTCATCTTACCTCTTCTAATAATTAGTTTGTTATATTTTTTGGTTATTGTATTGGTGTCTGCTTTAATGTTTGCAATACACAACTTTAAATTGTAATCTATTACTTCATGAACATTTTTTCAACTTCATAATTATACGTTTATCACAGTTTATCTTTTGCATTCTTATTACCATATATCATACTTCTACCTGTACTACAGCAACTCATGCTCCTTTTAAAAATTAGTTTTACTTTAAATATCCATCTTACTCTAATTTCATAGGCAAAAAGCCAGAAATGTCAGTGCTAATGGAGACTCCTGCCTGTCATCGTTAAATGATTATTTGACTTCTGATTCACATCTCTACTTTTGGAGACTTATCTATAGTCTTACATTCCCCATGGAAGACATTATAGGCATTTGGCACTTATTGTAGATTGAATTATTTTGCCTATAAAAGGACTGTACATTCCTCTCCATGGCCATATGATTTGAAGTTCCATGACATCACTCATAGGTTTATGACTTGCTTTTGTTGTTGAAGTGTCAGTAGAAGTGAGAATCTGTATGAAAGCCAACATGTGAATTTCTACTTTGTTGCTTGTCCCCTTTGCATAAAAAAGGCATATTCCAGAATAGGAGCAGTTTCTTCAACCAGTCCCTAAATGAGAAGATTGACCATAGCCATGGGAGCAAGAATTATGCCACTCACTGATGTTATAAGCCTGAGGTCGTGAGGTCACTTGTAACCATAGCTTTACCTAGTGAAAGACGGCTAATATGACCTGAATTAATGTTATCAATAAATTCTAAGGCAACATTTTTCATATCATTTTCCACACCTCAAATTTTGGGAGCATTACTGTACAATTTATATCTGCTTTTCAGTTCAGTTAAGTTGCTCAGTCGTGTCCGACACTTTGTGACCCCATGAATTGCAGCACGCCAGGCCTCCCTGTCCATCACCAACTCCCGGAGTTCACTCAAACTCACGTCCATCGAGTCGGTGATGCCATCCAGCCATCTCATCCTCTGTTGTCCCCTTCTCCTCCTGCCCCCAATCCCTCCCAGCATCAGGGTCTTTTCCAATGAGTCAACTCTTTGCATGAGGTGGCCAAAGTATTGGAGTTTCAGCTTCAGCATCACTCCTTCCAGTGAACACCCAGGACTGGTCTCCTTTAGGATGGACTGATTGGATCTCCTTGCAGTCCAAGGGACTTGCAAGAGTCTTCTCCAGCACCACAGTTCAAAAGCATCAATTCTTCGGCTCTCAGATTTCTTCACAGTTCAACTCTCACATCCATATATGACCACTGGGAAAATCATAGCCTTGACTAGATGGAACTTTGTTGGCAAAGTAATATCTCTTTTATCCCAGTCTATGCACTCTTCCCACTTTCTTCTCCATTTAACTCTAGTACATCACTTTGACAGATATATAATTTGTCCCACTTAAATTAGCCATAGTATACACATTAAACCTAATAAACACAGTAAAGGAAGCCATAAACAAAACAAAAAGACAATCTACAGAATGATAGAAATTGTTTGCAGGAAATTAGTATCCAAAATATACAAAAACTTACACAGTTCAATAACAACAACAAGAACCACGCAACCCAATCAGAAAGTCGGCAGAAGACCTAAATAGAAATTTCTCCAAAGATGACAAACAGATGGCCAATAGGCACATGTAAAGATGCTCAATATCACTAATTATTAGAGAAATGCAAATCAAAACTACAGTGAGTTTTCTTTACCTTTACACTGGTCAGAATGGCCATCATCAAAAAATCTACAAGTAACAGATGCTGGAGACGGTATGGAGAAAACAGAAACAGACCCAGAGACATAGAAAACAAACTCATGATTACCAAAGAGGTAAGGAGGGAGGGATAAATTAGAAATCTGGGACTAAGAGATATAAAAACTACTACATATAAAATAGATAAACAACAAGGACCTATTGTGTAGCACAGGGAACTATATTCAATATCTTACAATAATCCATGATGAGAAATAATCTGAAAAACAGTGTATATATATACATATAACTGAATCACTTTTTGTACACCTGAAAATTGTAAATCAACTGTACTTCAGCTAAAAAAAACCCAAAAACCCACAAAAAAACATAGTATAAATATGCATAAATAGAAACCTCCATGTGCATCAAGTCTGAAATAAAGTAAGGGGTCCCTGAAACAATCATAATGCATCAATAGAAAGAGTGAGCTTTCTAAGCTTAAATATGACTTATAGATACTGGTTCTACACCCATTTAAATTATTAAAAAGTTAAAAAAAAGTATACACATTTTATGTAGATCTTAATCCGAAGTTTTCAAAATTTAGAATGCATTTTTTCTTTGCATTTTAGAGTCAATATTAATCTAGTAGTCAGTGCTTTTTGTTTTTGTTTTTTAAATAGATGACAAAGTTATCATGCCTTGGTAGGCATGTAATTTTTTCCACTTTATTTACATAGATAAAGGATTTGTCAGTGATACCATTCAATGTTATCTGTTGTAACTAAAATTACTTTATCAAATTATAAACAGTGATTTTTCTTTCTGAATTACTTGCATAAATTTCTATCTCATTATCACCAAAAAGATGAACTTTTGAGTTTATCCTCCAATGAAGGAAAAATTGCTCTTAAAGAATAGACACAAATCAAAACCCTCCATTCCATTTTTTAATTTGTACAGTTTTGTCTGTTTTGCTTTTTGTATGGCAGTTTTACCTCTCACTTGCCTCTCCCACATGTAAGTTGAATTTAAATGATGGAAGCTGCTGACAGTTGCTAGAGGCTCAGACAATTCTAAGCTGTTGTTTATGAGCCATAGTCATGTTCTTTTTTACATTTTCCAACATTTCCCTAGAAACCTAAATGTCTATAAAGAAAAAAAAAAGAAATACTTTCTTTTGATTCATATTGTAATGTGTTGATATTGTCATATGAATAATAAGTGCACAGTTATCATATTATTGAAATACTGAAACAAGAGGAGTAACATTTTGGTCTCCTATTTACAAAACTAGCACAGATTAATTCTGTGTGGGTATCAGGGCCATAACGCAGTAAGATGTATTCAGATTTGTGGAAGGAAATTCATTATCTTTGCTTCTTTTTAATTAAAAGAAGTACAAATCCACTGATAATTTTTAATAAGTGATTTAAATGCCAAAAAACTAAAGGAAGGTTGAAATTACACTTACACAAAATGGTTTAAAAGAACCAAGTTCATGACTGAGCAAATGTAATTTTATATTAACCACTCAAAAGAAGAGATCATTACAGAAAATCTAATTTTTCATAATTAAGCTAGTTTGCTAGAGCTTGACAAGGATTCTTTAGAAATCACATATAATTTATCTTCTCCACAACTGAAAATAATTTAAGACATTAATACAATGTTACTATGTTGAGGCATAATTCTATTGTCATCATTTAAATCTGACTGATTTCACTTAGCCCTGAATTAGAACTAAAGATACTCAGTTGATTAGAAAATAAAGAAAGAGAATGAAGTAAAGAAAGGAGAATGAGAGAAGGAAGAATGGAAAGAAGGAAACAAGAAATGAAGAAAGCTTATTAAGCTTGTTATCAGGCATGGCAGAATTCATCAGAGCAAGTCACCATGCCAGGCTTCATGAAACTCTTACTGCATCAATCATATGATAATTACACCCAAAGATGCTTTTATTATACTCAGTATAATTAATTTGTATCATTTTATGTAAATTAATACAAATAATTAAAATTTTCCTTATCAAATGCCTCAAAGGTGTGAAATTTATATTTTATTGGTAAGTGATGAACATTGACTTGGGCTGAATGAGCTACTGTAAAGCATAGCGAGTACCAAATTCCAATTAGAGGACATTAGGTAAGACTATGGAGAAGGCAATGGCAACCCACTCCAGTACTCTTGCTTGGAAAATCCCATGGGCAGAGGAGTCTGGTAGGCTGCAGTCCATGGGGTCATTAAGAGTCGGGCACGACTGAGTGACTTCACTTTCACTTTTCACTTTCATGCATTGGAGAGGGAAATGGCAACCCACTCCAGTGTTCTTGCCTGGAGAATCCCAAGGATGGGGGAGCCTAATGGGTTGCCATCTATGGGGTCGCACAGAGTAGGACATGACTCAAGCGACTTAGCAGCAGCAGCAGGCAAGACTAAGAGTTAGTAAGTGGAAACAGTACATGTACTTGGCACTTTTTTGCACAGATTTGCTGATGAGGAAAACAGAGAATAAGGCATTAGTTAGAAAAGGCCTTGGGGTCAAGAAAGGGATTTTTTTAATGAAAGGAGGAAGTTGAAGCATCATTGTCAGACTGAGAACAACGATGGAACAGAAAGGAACAAATTTATGGAGAGGAGAAAGGGCTTAAGCACGAAGCAATGTCCTCAAGAAGGGATGGGTTTACACATGGGTGTAATGTTTGGTCTTAGAAATACAAATACGTCTTCTGGCTCATGGAAGTTATCTACAGATGTAGGCAGGAGGTGACATGAAAAGAGGAGGATGAAATAGATCTCTTCTGATTGCATTTATTGCCTGTATTGCATTTGTACTCAAAAGAAAGGTCATCAGTTGAGAGGACGTGATAGGAAGAGACAAAATGTGAAATATAGGGGAGTAAATGTGAATGACATTACTTTGCCAACAAAGGTCCGTCTAGTCAAGGCTATGGTTTTTCCAGTAGTCACATATGGATGTGAGAGTTGGACTGTGAAGAAAGCTGAGCACCGAAGAATTGATGCTTTTGAACTGTGGTGTTGGAGAAGATTCTTGAGAGTCCCTTGGACTGCAAGGAGATACAATCAGTCCATTCTAAAGGAGATCAGTCCTGGGTGTTCTTTGGAAGGAATGATGCTAAAGCTGAAACTCCAGTACTTTGGCCACCTCATGCGAAGAGTTGACTCACTGGAAAAGACCCCGATGCTGAGGGAATGGGGGCAGGAGAAGGGGATGACAGAGGATGAGATGGTTGGATGGCATCACCGACTCGATGGATGTGAGTCTGAGTGAACTCCAGGAGTTGGTGATGGACAGGGGGCCCTGACGTGCTACAATTCATGGGGTTGCAAAGAGTTGGACATGACTGAGTGACTGAACTGAAATGAACTGAACTGAATGGGAATGAAGAAAGACCAAATCTTTGTAAATCTTTTTTTAACACTCATTTGTGTTTAACTCTTCTAAATAGTAAATCTCTGATGAACAAAGATATAGCTTTATTAACTTACACTTCTGTATGTCATTAGTACATGACTTTTGGTATTGATAACTTAAAGACATTTTGTGACATAGAAAGTTTCATTTGAATCATCAGATAAAGACTAAATTGTCAATACAGTCAACTTTAATTTGCTTAATATTTGTTTTAGTAGAGGGACTCTGCCATCTAGTAACAACCTATCTGTCATGTTTCTTTCCTATTTTCCCATTCTATCACCATAGTACTAGTTCAGATCCTCATCATTCTTGCCTAAACTTCTAACTACCTGATCTCTGAACTTGCAAACTTGCCTCTCTTAAATATATTTCCCATGTATTGTATTAAAATGAAAATTTTACATGCCATTTAAAGTTGAAAATGATATGAAGTAATCTAAAGGCAGTTAGTTATGTGATAGACAAAATTTAGGCCTAATGCTATGAGAGCTGTATCTGGTTTACCCAAGTTCCTTCTTGGTCCCCAGATTTCTTGCTCATAAAATGAGATGCCTGCCCTGCTTAGCTCACAGGTGGTGCTGAGAAGGTGTGAAAACGCTTTGCACCCTCTAAGTTGCTCTGCCACCCTAAGGTGTTAATACTAAAAAAGTGTTGAAGTTAAGTCATTGTTTATCCCAAGTAAGAAGGTTCTTTGAAGGAAGTTCAAGCCTGGGCATCACAAACATGAATTTTTGGCTCTTGTGAGTGGCCTTACAGTGATACTGTAAGGGAGTAGGGAAATATGAATCATAAAACAATATAACAAAATAGAGGAATAAAAATATTGAGAGACTTGTAGAAAAAGTTCTGTACCAAAACATCCTCATTTGGTTTCTCAAATGACAGGATAAAAGGATTGAGGGGGGAGCAGGTAAGAAGTGGATGAGAAGTCTCAGAAAAATAGCCTCAGAAATTCCTCAAGGAGCTCTGGGCTCTGTTCATCTTGAAACAAAGAAAGCACTGAAATGATCATTTCTTTATTATTGTTGAAGATAGAATAAAATAAGAACTTTACATTTTACTTTTCAACCTGCCTGTTATGGGCATCGGCTTTCACTGTAAAGCCTGAAAAACATATTCATCTAAGTCTAATTTCTAAGTCTAAATGAGACTTAAGAATAAAATTTATAAAGATCAAGGCTTGTTTCAATATATAACTTATTGATATAAGTAGGCCAATTAAATAAAAGAGCAGCAGTAATAATGAAGCCAATTTTAAGAGGTCAAGGCATTTCATAGAATTGGTACTTATAGCAATATTTTTTCTGAATTGTCTATAACATTTCCAGCCTATTTTTGCTATTAAAGGTCCAGTCCCTAGTTTTTGGACTCACAATAGCCAAAATAATGGGAAGAATGTCAGGGCTGGGATTCAGTGTTGGCGCTTAGTTTCAATCTTGAGTTGGATATAGCCACACTCCCTTTTGCACCCCTGCTTGTTTTACATTGAGAGACCCCTGCTTTATCTCTCCAAGTGCCCTCTGCCTATTGGCTCTGGTTGGTGGAATTCAGTGACTCTTGTGATTTCCTTTTCCAGTCTACAGCTGTCTCTCTAGCTCTGGTTTCAAATCTGTAACATATGGCCTGTTTCCTAGCACTCTTGAAGACCTTTCTTGTGATGCTCCATCTCAGAATCAGCCCCACTAGTAGTCACGCCAGGAAGGCCCTACTACACTCAGTTGCACTGGAAAAGCACTTTCACCTACCTTATTTTGAATTAAGATAAGCAAAAGAAAGCAACGAAAAATGTATGGTCAAAAGTAAGAATAAAAAGGTCAAAATGATCCAACCTGAAGTGTAAAAGAAGACATGAACATCTTCCACAAAATGGAAAAAAGGAAAAGACAAAACCAAACCCAACCCACAAAATGGCCTAAGAAAGCTGAAGTGCTGGAATAGGTTAGAAATTGACTTCAATCTAATCAATATGACTTCTTACAGAACCATGAACTCAATCTAAAACTGTAAAGTGGAAAGAATGAATAATTATGAAAAAGACATCTAGATTTTTTAAAATTGTATGAGATTTTAGAGAAATGTTTATCACCATTAGATCACCAAGGATATCCAGAAATAAATGGAAGGACATAAATTTTTAAAAATTAATAACTCTTTATTTGGAATCTCATAATGAGACCAATTTTCTAAACTCTGAGTTTTTAAACTCAAATCACTTTTATTTACAGTTTCATCAAGATTCATGGACCTTTCATTTTTTAACATCTTACACCTGAATTGTAAGATCCATGGACCTTTCATTTTTAAATACCTTACACCTGAATTGTAAGATAATTGGAAATATATTAATTTCCTTGTTCTTGGAAATTTGAGGAAAAGTTTCTTCAAGTTTTTGGGAAACTTGTTGGTCAGGCTAAAACCTAAAAAATAAGGTTTAACAGAGACTACAGCCTATTCTTCTTAATGTTTATTTTAAAAATTATACTGTTGAAGGACATACATGCTAAAATTCTCAAGCATAAAAGTATGAGTCAATTTTGTGAATAAGTAAAAACATATTGATGAATGTAATAAATCCAAGAAAGAAACATTTTAAAAGATCAAAACATTTGTATTATTTATAACATTGTGTGTTTAATTTATGGAATTAATAACAAAATCAAAATCATCCTTTTGTAAAGCATTGCTGTTGTTCATTTAATTGAGTCAATGAAGTATATCAAATGACTATGAAATATTGGTCAATAAGCAAACTTGAATGACACTTTAAAAACACAAGTCTTATTTAGTTCAAAGTTTCCCTATACCTTCAGGATAAAAATCCACAGTCTTTATCATTGTTTTCACAGTCTTTCATGATTTGACCCCATCCTATCTGTCCACCTTCATCTCTAGAACCCCTGGCATACTCCTTATGTTGATAGCTACTTTTCATTTTTCTGAGCATTACATGTGCTGTTACCACTGTCTAGAATGGCATGTCTATGGCTAATTCTGATTCCAATTTGAAGATTCTGCTGTAGCATCACACCATTTAGGAAGGTGTCCTCATCTTTCACCCTCTTCCTTCATTCTTGGGCTGTGTTGGGCCCTTGGTCCGTGTCCCACACGTTTTCAGAACTCTTGTATCATAGAGGTTGTATACAGAGGTTTCCTGATTCTTCCACTGTCCTGAGAATTCTTCAGTGTCAACTCATGTGTCTCATTTGCTTGGATATTCATTCTTAGCCCAGTGCTTCAGAGATGACAGAAATTAATGGTCAGAGAGGGGAATTTCAGAATTCCAGATCTTTGTATTGTTGTAGTTCTAGGTAATAACAATGTGTGGCCACCTTTCCAGACAGCTAAACTGAAATTAGGAGACTGGGGAATTATGGGGTCAGTTTGGAGAAATATCAGATACACCTTTGGTAACTATTAATGTTGGGCATTAAAATGCTCACGCACAGGGCAAGATTGCATTTCTTGGATGGCTTGTGGTTGAACAGGCTATGTAACTAGTTCTGGCTAATAAGTTGCTGAATGAAAGTGTCATGAGTCGGTTCAGACTAGAGGATTTAACTGTTGGTTAGTGACCTTCCCTACTACTGAAGGGTACCTAAGTTGTGCAGGAAAGGGAGCCAAAAAAGGAAGCTATCACGTGAAGATAGTAAACAGTGGTCAGACGCAGCATACAATTTTGAGAAAGTACTGGCAAGGTTTACTGATAAATTGGGTGCAGGTGGAAAATCAATGCTTAAGATAGCTGCTTCATGTGTCCAGGTCCCTGTATGACTGCAGTAGGCAGAGCCAGCTGCCCCCAAATAACATCTTGCACAGCCAACCAACAGTGAACATGGAGTAAGTATGAGAAAGGAACCTGGATCCTTTGAAGTCACTAAGTTTGGGGGATATTTATTACTACTATAACCTTGCATAACCTACCATAACTGGAATATGTCAGGGAATGAGGTTAAGAGGCATGGATGCAATCTGTTTATTGCTGGAGCTCACTAGCAACTCCCAAGTACCCAACTACTGACGGCTACCCTGGAATAGAATATATGAAAATAAACCAGGTGCTGAATCATTGAGAAAAAATGGCAGTAATAGGGAGTTCAGCAGCTTATACCAAAAGTATGGGGAAAAGATGATATCAGCAAATAGCCTGATTTTGATTAAGAGGCAGTTTATTGAATGACAGTGCCAGGCTGCCCTGATGGTAGTCTGAAAATGACAGTATGAAGCCAAAAATGTATGGTCTAATGTGGGAAAGTAGAGCTGCAATAGATATGGTTTGAAGGAGTGTTACTCTGTCACTAGGAAGACAAGAGAAAATTACTGAAACCTTTAAGAGAATTTAATCTTAGTCTTTCACTAGACACTAGAGTTAATATTGGTAATAACTATCAAAAACTGTAAGAATATACTAAGTTCTTGTATCCTTAAATAGACTTAATTTTACTTTCTCAGAGCATATCGGAACCATTTTCCAGTAATTATTGGTATTTTAAAATCTATGTTCACATGCATGCTTTTAATGCCTTAAAGCCCCTTGACGTGAAGGTCAGATTGTGACTAATTCAGGGTATCCTGAAATGGAAGAACATATTTTTTCCTATCTCAAAACACATTCCACTTCCTGCCCCCCCAATTCATACCCACACAACATTCTGTACTGTCACTTTCAATTTTCCCCAGTGCCACTTAGATTTCTTCATGCATATTTGTATTTTTAGATCAGATAAAATGAATAGAAGGTTCTTTCCTTGAAAAACATGTAGTGTGATTCAAAGAAAATATTAATGAAAAGAAATACTTAAAGTTTTGTGAAATATTGATATGTAGCCACTAATTTTGTCTCTACAATCAATTGCTTTTTCTCTGTGTATCTCAAGCACCGTTCTCATGGAATTATATAGCTGTACAAGCACTAGAATCGACAGAATTTTTAAATGGAGGAGAAGGGGGTGGGGAAACAAGGCACTAAACACCATTTCTTTCAAAATACTCGTAAATTTGGAGGTAGTACGTACGGACAAATCCTGTCTTTACTGCATCGTATTCATTTTTGAGAAAAACACACCTCCATACAGAACTACTTTCCATCAGCACAAATACAGGTATCAAAATGAAGAGGACTTTTGCTGGGTTGTTAAATTCCTTAGAAACAGGCTGTCTTTCATGACATCAGTCTCCTTCCTCTTCTGTTCCCACACAGCTTGACAAGCAGGTCACAGAGAAAGGTTGTTAATTACATCCTTTGCCTAAAAGGGATTTGGAAAAAAATAAATGTACCTTAGCTTTACTCTCAAGAGGGTCAGATGGCTGAGGCAGTGATTTGTTTGTGTACAGATGGGCTAGTGCAAAGGAATGGAAAAAATACTCGGGTGAAGAATTTTCAAATGGGAGGATGCGTTTCAAAGACAGCTTCTATTATACGCCAACTACATCTGGTGGAGTCACAGGGCAAGGTGAATATACTATAAACAATGAAGTCTCCTGAGGGAAAAACTGCTGCATATTGAGAGAGAACTGTGGATGGGACAGCCAAGAGTGTCACTTGTATAGTATATGTTTTTGAAAGCAGGTTTCACATCAGTTTTAGTGTAACTGGGAAGGATTTCAACTTTTTTTTTTCTTTTTACAAATTACTTGGACTTAACTCCTACTAAAAAAACCCAAGACTCTTAATATATGATCAGTAGATACATTAAATTAGAAATAAAATTCAGTTCAACAACTTCAATAAAACTGAGAAGCCAGTTGCATTCTCAGTGCATAGAAAGGTACATTAAAAAACCTACCAGTTTGTTTAGTGTCTCTGTTAAATGATACAATATCCATATCTATAATTACTCCAGAGATCAAATAAAGTACATTCCTCATTTGTTCGTTTGTCTCTAAGGAAGATACAGGAAAACAAATGCTAATCAAAAGATTAATGGACTTCTCGATGTATAATACATTTAGCCACTCCTTTGAACTTTGAGACACAAAATATAAAAATCATATGAAAATAAGGTGTTGGCTCACATATTTTTGATAAATTTCACGCAGTTTCAAGGTCCTTGTCAATATGGATTTGATTTAAGGCTGTGCATCTTTTCTGGATATTCCCATAACTATCCAGATAGAAACATCATACATAAAAAGGTTCTTTATTCCAGAACAGATAAAACTCCCAGTGCTAAAAGAAGATTTAGGTATCTCTGAAGGTTTCTTATCACCCAGCAACATAACTCTCTGATGGTTCAGTGCCTGAAAGGGTCGTCTGAGATCACTCATCAAATAAATCAAATAGTTGGCTGGTGAAAAGAGGGGGAGCCTATAGTAATCTCATGTCTTTGCTTTCAGACATCAAATCTTTTTTTCTAATAAGCCAGTAGAGAAGTTAATGTCACTTGGTGTGGCATATGCAAACCTGAGTCTCAACTTGTTTTTAGTTTCTGCTACTAGTTCTGAGAATGTTTAACTTGCCCAAGAAGAGATTATATTTAATTTTAACATGTTAAATCACAAATCCCAAAACCCTGAAATGCTGAAGAAAAGGTGGTTGTAAGAAATCTGGAAGTGTACTGAGTTTTATCTCTAAATTTCTTTGAGGAATTTTATTGCAACATAGAAATCCACTTAGGTGGGGTGATCTTTAAATATTCATCGATATGATGATGAAACTAGATTTATTTTATATGCTTTGGTTAATATTTTATTAAAAACTCTATACTTTTTAAAAAAAATGTCTTTTAAAAATTAGATATCAAATTCTTTAGAACTGTGTGGTCCAATATAGCAGTCAGTAGCTACTTTCAGTTATGTAAATTTACCTTGCTGCTGCTGCTGCTGCTAAGTCGCTTCAGTCGTGTCCGACTCTGCACGACCCCATAGACGGCAGCCTACCAGGCTCCCCCAGATCCAGTTTCTCAGTTGCACTAGCGACAGTTCAAGAAATTCAAAGAATCACATGGCGAGTGATTACTGTATGGAATACAGAACATTTTCCTCAGGATGGAACGTTCTATTGGATAGCAGTGCTCTAGACAGCTGTAATTCAAGTACGGCATACGATAGTATTCATGAATCCATCTTCCCAATTCAGTACTTTTGTTTTCAGTTCAGTTCAGTTCAGTTGCTCAGTCATGTCTGACTCTTTGCGACCCCATGGACTGCAGCACGCCAGGCTTCCCTGTCCATCACCAGCTCCCTGAGCTTGCTCAAACTTATATCCATTGAATCAGTGATGCCATCCAACCATCTCATTCTGTCATCCCCTTCTCTTAATGCCTTCAATCTTTCCCAGCTACACAGTCTTTTCCAATGAGTCGGCTCTTCGCATCAGGAGGCCAAAATATTGAAGCTTCAGCATCAGTCCTTCCAATGAATATTCAGGACTGTTTTCCTTTAGCATTGACTGGTTTGATCTCCTTGCTGTCCAAGAGACTCTCAAGAGTCTACTTTTGTTTAGAGTCTTCCAGCTTACAAAACTAAGATATGGCATGACTCCCATTTTCATCTTCCAGTGAAAATGGAGAGACTGTCTTACCATGATCCCTGCATGTATGATTTGATGATGCGTGTCACTTCTGTAGATAATGTCCCTTGATTATAAATAAACCGAACAGAAATTTTTAATTAATAAAACTTTGTATCCTTACTCTATCTCAAGTGCTCAAAACATAGCTATCTTCTAATTTATTCTCTATAAACATTTTGATAATGAGAACCAGTGTTACTGTGTTTGAAGCTCAACAGATTTGATGAACAAAAGAAGGCACAATAGAGTAAATGTGCTTTTAATGAACATTTTCTGTTCCTCTGTCCAAAACTTTGGCTACCAGTTGTATTTATAGTTTGGATTAGCATGCCTACCTCATATATTGAGATTAGTTATGGTGCCTAGAAAACAACAGCAATATATACATACCACTTAGCATATATCATTGCAAAAATGTTAACATAGGAGTCTTGAGCAGTATATTATTGGTAATGAAACAGACTTGGTTTTTGGTGGCTAAAAATTTCTTACTGAAGAATTATCTTCCCAAATGACAGCAGCAGGCCTCTCATTACTAGCAGTTTGAGGAGGGAGATTAAAGCAAACTGAAGGCATAGTGAGACTTAATTCCCTGTTCACATCTAGAAGCAGTGATAAGCTGGGCATCTGCCATTACCCTGATATTTTGGAGATAAATGGGTATCTGAATAAATAGAAGCCTTTAGTTTCTGCAGCTGTCACTAACATATTTCACCCTAATTGCAAAATATTTATTTTAAACTCTAAAATACACATTGAGGAAGCTAACCTCAGCTGGTGAAAAGGAGATTTCAACTGCCAACTTTTCCATAGTAAATCAAATAGTCTGGGAGATATTAAGGATGCCATTTTATTCTTCATACATTTGACTTTGTATTCTGTACATGAGGAAGGAAGGAAAGATGGGAGGAACTACCTCTATGGTTTCTCTGTGGCTATGAATGTTTTGGTTCACTAGCTGTTTTATTTTGCTCTGTGCCCTAGTACCCATGTATTAATTGGCACATGGCAAGGCATTTAAGAAATATCTGTTGAATCAGAAAAAGAATAAATCTTAGCAGAGACATGAAAAGGGTAATTTTTAAAGTTACTATTTATGTGTAAATTATAACATTTCTTTATTAAAATATTGTTTTGTTGTTTTAGTCACTAAGTCACGTCTGACTCTTTTTGCAACCCAATGCACTGTAGCTCACCAGGCTCCTCTGTCCAGGCAAGAATGTTGGAGTGGCTTGCCATTTTCTTCTCCCGGGGATCTTCCCAAACCAAGAATCAAACCTGTGCTTCCTGTATTGGCAGGTGGATTCTTTACTACTGAGCCACCAGGGAAGCCCTTTCTGATAAAAGGAGAGGGAGAAAGAGAACCAGGGAGATATGAAAGGAAAGGAAGGTGGGAGAAACAGTAATACTTATTAGCTCCTCACATATAGTAAAGCAGTATACTGTTTCTCCCACCCTCCCTTCTTTCCACCTCTCCCCAATTCTCTTTTCCTCTCTCCTTTTATTAGAAAGGTTTAGACTAACCAAGCCTATGGGAGTCTGCATCACCACAATTTCTTCCTTAAATGTTGGCTTTAAAAATATAATAACATTACAGAATGAGGGTAAAACTAGATATTGAATTTTTAATTCAATGATCATAGACCAATTTTGGTAGTGCATTCATTCATGCTAGCAGCATTCACTGAACACACTCTATCTCGCAGTAATAGGGATAAAGCAGTGAACTAAATCAAGTCCCTGTTATCATGGAGATCAGGCACACCTTGTTTGGCTGTGCTTCTCTTTATTGCACTTCACAGATACTGCATTAAAAACAAAATCAAAGGTTTGTGGCAATTCTGCATTATCAGATGACAGCTACCATTTTTTAGTAATAAAAAGTTAAGGTATGTACATGGATTTTACACTTAATACTATTTCATGCTTAATACATTGCATAACTATTTACACACTTGAAAACCACATAATGCATGTGACTTGCTTTATTGCAGTGATCTGGAACTAAACCTGCAGTATCTCTGAAGTATCTCTCTATTGTGAGAAAATATCTTTGACATTTTTGAATAATTCAAGACTGCATGTTCTGTCATTTGAAAATTAGCAATTTCTGTCTATGGACATACCGCCCTGAACGCACCCAATCTTGTTTGAAAATCAGCAAGTTTGTGTACTTTTTTAGTCCAATTGATTCCCTTTATGCAACTGCTGCTACTGCTGCTTTACCCAACTTCTACCACCTTATTAGGAAGTGATAAGGAGACTGAAATTGAAGGAAACAATTTTGTGTATCTCGACGTTGATATTGAGGAATCTGTTCTGGGGGTTCCCATCGCAGGTGGTGATAGGACATGTGGGTAAGCAGGGAGCAACCAGTAAGCCAAAAAGTCTGCATAGGAAGTGCCTAGGTGTGTAATTAGGGTGTGAGTGAGGATAAAGTTCAAGGCTGAGTCTTCTGACCACGGGTCACCTCTCCCAATTCTCCAAATGGGCCAATCTAACTTCAGTTTGACCCTATGCCCACTCTTTGCATTTTGTTTCTTTCTCAGAGAAATCCAGCTTCAGAAAATGATATCTAAATGATAATGTGTCATTGTGCTGATGAGTGGGGTTACAATGCTCAAGACATATAGATAAAAGCAAGAAAGGCAGATCAAAGGCATTTCCTGACCAGAAGGTAGAAAATAGCTGTTGGGAATTTTAGCAAACACACTTAGGGATGTAGGAGATTCTCAGGCATTTATTAAAGGCTAATTCAAATCCTTCGGGTTATGGAAGATTTTGTGAAAAGCACCTCTTAACTGACCAACTGTCAATTAGCAAAGGAAAAATGCCTCAAGTACTCCATTACGATGATGATCAAATAAGTGAGCTTTGATTACTATAATAATGGTAGTATAATTTCTAAAAAATTCTGGTTTTGGATATGAAAATACTTCATAACGTGATCATCTGTAAAATCTACTGTGGAAAACTACAAGTATAATTGCCCAATGATGCTAATTTATTTTTTCTTCCTCAAACTTTTCAGGTGATCTAATATAATGAGAAATAATAATCATTAAGGTTTGATCATGCTAATCAAATTTTCTGGATGGCTTATTAACCTTCCAAGGATATCTTTCCTCTACTTCTTGATCATTAGATCAGGCAATAATTAGAGCAAGAATGAGGAATGTCAATTATATAATGATGTGTGAGAGGATACAGAGTATCATGGATATTTAGGCTTATGTTTTTAAGTTTGGCTATATTCATGTACACACACACACGTAAGCACACTTTCTGATTTCTTATAAGAGAGAGATTTAACAAAACACTGTATTTCAAAACATGATCTAACTATTTTTTCCTAAACTGAATCTGGTTTTAGCGTATGAGCTTCAAAAAATAAACAGCAAAAAGCTCAGAATCTGCATTAAACAGCTTTACACAAAGTTCTCCCACCTCTCTCCCTGAAAACCATATTCTATATAGTGCCAGCTTGTAAAAAAAAAAAAAAAATCACACCTTTGACAACACAGTAGACTTGATTATCAGCTGCATGAATTTTGGTCTGAAAGAAGGAAAAAAATATAAATGTCACTCAAACTCAGAGGAGTATGACACCACCTCTTCTTGCTAGATTCGTGGGATTCATCCAGTGGTTAAATCCATACTTCTTTGTTTTCTGTTTCTACTAATGAGGAACATATTCTGTGTCAACTGTTAGTGCTTCGCAAATCCACTTTCCCTTTTCACATAATAAGGCAGGTATGTAGGTACCGAACTCAGATTTCATTTAAGAAAGAACCTGCCTGCAACCCATGCAGCTAGCTGGGATCCCCCAGCTGTCAGTGACTTCAAGATTCATCTTGGCTTTAAAGTCTGGGTGACTAACTTCTTGTGCAGCCACAGGCAAATACTGAGCATGGTGGGGACTCTAGGGTCTGCCATTCCTGCCCAAGATAAGAGTCCTCTAACGGGCAGTATTTAGTCTGGAGATGCACGTAGGGTTGACCTAATTTTTGCCACACTTATGTCTTGGTTGGAGGTTTTCTCTAACCAATCCTGTATCCCTTCCTCATTAGTTTCATAGTTATTAGCTCTGCATCAGTTTGAGGACTTTTTGAGCCCAATTCTGCTTCCTCTACATTTTATCTTTCACTTCCTCAATAAACCTTCTTCACTCTTAAATCTGTTTCAGTGTCTACTTTCCAGAACACCAAGCTGACACATACAGTAATGGAATCTTATCAGGGTACCTGGGAATCTACTTAGAGACTTCATTTGACAACCTGTTTTGTGCCTAAATGGCCATATGGCTAAGTTCCTGGCACCAGAATATGACTGACAGTGACACATATAACTACTGCTTCACTTCCTTAGGAGGAAATTGCCTGTCTTCTACTGCAGTTATTTTCCTCTTCCTGAAAGCTGGCACATTGGGTTGGCATTGATCGAGCTTCTAATATGTGGGAATTCCCTTGAAGATGGGATCAGCAAACGGTAGCCTACAGACAAAAGCTGACCTGTGGCCTATTTGTATGGTTTGTAAGCTAAGAATGGTTTTTACATTTTAAAAGCATTGTTAAAAATAAATAAAAAGAGGCAGAATATGTTTCAGAAACCATATATGGCCCACCAAACCTAAAATACCATTTGGCCCTTCATGGAAAAAGTTTGCCAATCCTGCTCCAGAGGACTATGGATTAACAAATTAGAAAACCCCTGGGTGTCTGAATGATCATCTGGAGCAAAACTATCCCTCTGTTATGGAGGGATGGACTTTAATGTGAGAGTAAAATAACCTTATTTATCCTTGGAGCCACCGTATTATTCTGTCTTGCTGTTATGGCAACAGGCCCTAGCTAACATACACACAAATAAAAAGATTAAGGTGATATTCCCTTCCTTCCCAAATGTTATACAACACAGTCATTCCTTCTTCTAAGCTTTGAGCAGCTTTCTAAAACTAAATTCTTCATTTGTTCATTAACTTTTAAAAACCTAAACCATTTTCATTGCTTGTTACTTGTATGTCATGTTGCACAAATACTGTCTAGAAAGAGAAAAATATGTAAACTTGAGATTGTACCACAGTCATTATAAAGTCTAATTGATTACTTACATTTAATCTAAAGCATATATTTTAAAATTATTTTTAAAACTGGTCTCTACCTTACACAAAAGTATGATGAAGACAGTGTTAGAGTTGAGGCTGGGGGAACAAAGATAATTTCATAAATGTCTAAAGAATGACTGCATATGCTAGAGAGTAGTTTGTTATAAAATAGGGCTATTGACTCACATCAATTAGACCATAGTATAACAAAATCTCTGACAGCTCAGTTGGTAAAGAATCCGCCTGCAATGTGGTAGACCCCGGTTCAATTCCTCAGTCAGGGAAGATCCCCTGGAGAAGGGAAAGGTTCCCACTCCAGTATTCTGGCCTGGAGAATTCCATAGACTATATAGTCCATGGGGTTGTAAAGAGTTGGACACAACTGACCTACTTACACTTTCACTTTTCATAACAAAATCATTTACCATCACATAGGTGTTCTATAGTTATTTCTGTTACTTATTCTATCAGATTTTTTACTGTTTGAGCCACCAGGGAAGTCCCATTCTATCAGTTGGTTAAGTTAATTCAGGAACTTACATAGCACATATTTCTTGAACATTTTTGTGAGCCCTGTTTTGAGGTAGAGAAAATACGTTGATTTGGTAGTTTTAGATACCAACAACTGCAATGATTACACACATATCAATTTAAATGACCAGTTTTGCTGCTCCATGGTTTTCTTTTTTGACAGCAGTAAAGACCTGAACTACATAAAATAACCTTTTTGCTGAACCCAAAGCACGTGCTCATTTAGGCAATGTTTTATATACTCCAAAGCTTACTTGTTTGCCAATGTCTCTCATTATACTTAATTCTTTGCAAAGTATTTGATCAAACAAATGTCATATTTACAAGCAATTCTTTAAAAAAAATCTACCTTTTGTAATTTTATTTGTGCTACTTGAATGAAGTATTTTTTTAAAATTAGGAATGTTGTAAGAACAGAGTTTTTGTTATGACACACAGTGAAGAATTCAAAAAAGAACTTCTTGTGATAGGTATTTTCAGCTGCAATACTAGGGCCTATACAAAATATAGTTAAATAACTGGAAAGTTAAAGTAATACTCTGTTTTTCTAGCAGCATCTTGGTACACAGCTTACCGGTTTGTCACAAAACTGTAGAAAATGCGGTATCCTTTGTAATTTCCTCTTGAAGATTTTTCTGAAAAATTTCTTTGCCAAAACCTTGTCTACTTTAATGCTAAGCCAGGAAATGCAAGGCATGAAACTATATTTTTCTCTTAAGGAGTTTGAGGTTTTATTTAATTAGCAAATTTCAGTATAAAGAAGTATAAGATGGAAGTTATTTCTTTCCAGTCATATTAGTTCTAATTTAAGAATAATGAAACAATTGGTCTGATGACATGCCAATTTATTAAATTCATATACCTGAAACTTAATTTCTACACAATTATCTGTGATAAAATATCAGGCTTTCCTTTCAAAAGAATCAGTGCATCACAACTCTTAACAAAAAAAATGCCATGAGGAAGGGAGATGATACAAAACATTTCAGTGGCAGAAGAGTTCTCATTATGTGGAGACTATGAGCACGTTATATGCAGAAAGTATTAAAGCCTTCTATGTGATCTTTAAAACAGTACTTTTTAATGCATAAAAATCAAGGTGAAAATCATAATATTAACCCATTCTACTTGCTTTTGAAGTTGCTCCTTTTTTGGCCATTATAGTTAACTCTGTGATTCTGCCTTCATAAATATACACTTTCTTCCTTGTGTTGAAAGTGTGTTTAGGAGTGGAGTCTTCTTAGTTAATGAATCTGAAAATGTTTTATGTTTACTTTTTGCTGTTGTGCCCTTACCCATGGCAGATGTTTCTGTTCAAGCCTAGTGCTCTTTCCTGCCAAGACCCCATGTGGTTTAGAGTAACAGCCGCTAGTCAGAGTTGGCATGCTAGATATGACCACTCTGTCATCTTCCTTCTATTATTTCCTAAAACAACTATCCAAATCCCAATGCTACTAAAAACAAATGAATTTAGTAACATCATTGAGACCTTGCTAACATTTAATCCTTTTTATCTTTTTTTAACATTTTTATCATAAAGTTATTGCATTTGTGTTCGTTGTTCTATGTGTGAGAATAAACTTTCTCCTGTATGTGTTTGCTAATTACCATTGCTCAAGAATTAGTTTTTATTCAAACTATTTTGCACATTAATTGCGTTTCGACAGACAAATGACCTTCCTCGATAGTCAGTTCTCTAGATGATTATTACTCCATCTGGTATTTATTTTTGTGCATTTTCCCAAATTGTTATTCCTAAAAACACTTTTTATCACTTTGTGTAACATGGTTATTTTTAACCATAAAATATGTTTTAAATTAAATCAAAACAGAAAACAGCAAAGGATGTCAAAACGCTGAGCAGAATATTGTATTTTATCAGTTGTTTCCTACATTTTGGGAGAAGTCTAGCATTTTAGACAGTTTTAACAGAAAAGCTGTTTCAAAATAAAAAAGCTACAGGGGAAAAAAAATCCTCTACATAGTGGTTACCACATTTAGTGTTCAGACAGATCATCAGCTCTCAAAATGCAGATGCAAAAAATGCCAAAAAAAAAAAAAAAAAAATCCAGTATATTGTTTCTTGAATGCCTTAATTGTATTTTCAACTTACTAACGTTGTTAATTCTTTATCCATATCTGAAATGCCTGTCTCCATTTGTAAACTTATATGATCTATTTTGACTCAGGTTCAATTCAAGCCGTTGGAGAATTAGATAGTATATTGTAAGGAAAGGGAAGGCTTAGAATAGGAAACTAAATTTCATTTGGGGCTTTTTCTATGCCAGGCTCTGGTCCCAGGTTTAACACTACCATCACTAGAACCATTGCTTCCACTGATTTGCTTATTGTTGTTGTTCAGTCATTCAGGTGTGTCTAATTCTTTGCGACTCCATGGACCCCAGCATGCCAGACTTCCTTATCCTTCACCATCTCCAGGAGTTTGCTCAAATTCATGTCCATTGAGTTGATGATGCCATCCAACCATTGCATCCTCTGTCCCCCCTTTTTCCTCCCACCCTCAGTCTTTCCCAGCATCAGAGTCTTTTCCATTGAGTTGGCTCTTTGAATCACATAGCCAAAGTATTGGAGCTTCAGCTTCAGCATCAGTCCTTCTAATGAATACTCAGGATTGATTTCCTTTAGGACTGACTGATTTGATCTCCTTTCAGTCCAAGGGACTTTCAAGAGTCTTCTCCAGCACCACAGTTCAAAAGTATCAATTCTCTGGTGCTCAGCCTTCTTTACAGTCCAACTCTCACCTTTGCACATGACTACTGGTCAAACCTTAGCTTTGACTACACGGACCTTTGTTGGCAAAGTGATGTCTGCTTTTTAATATGGAGTAAGCCTCTTTTAATTTCATGGCTGTACTCACCATCCACAGGAATTTCGGGGCCCAAGAAAATAAAGTCTCTCACTGTTTCCATTGTTTCCCCATCTAATTGCCATGAGGTAATGGGACTGGATGCCATGATCTTAGGTTTTTGAATATTGAATTTTAAGCCAGCTTTTTCACTCTCCTCTTTCACCTTCATCAAGAGGCTTTTTAGTTTCTCTTTGCTTTCTGCCATTAAAGTGATGTTACCTGCACATCTGAGGTTATTGATATGTCTCCTGGCAATCTTCATTCCAGCTTGTAACTCATACAACCCAGAATTTTGCATAATGTTCTCTGCATCAGTTCAGTTCAGTTAAGTTGCTCAGTCGTGTCGGACTCTTTGCGACCCTATGAATTGCAGCATGCCAGGCCTCCCTGTCCATCACCAACTCCCGGAGTTCGCTCAAACTCATGTCCATTGAGTCAGTGATACCATCCAACCATCTCATCCTCTGTCGTCCCCTTCTCTTCCTGCCCCCAAACCTCCCAGCATCAGAGTCTTTTCCAATGAGTCAACTCTTCGCATGAGGTGGCCAAAGTATTGGAGTTTCAGCTTTAGCATCATTCCTTCCAAAGAAATCCCAGGACTGATCTCCTTGAGAATGGACTGGTTGGATCTCCTTGCAGTCCAAGGGACTCTCAAGAGTCTTCTCCAACATCACAGTTCAAAAGCATCATTTCTTTGGTGCTCAGCCTTCTTCACAGTCCAACTCTCACATCCATACGTGACTACTGGAAAAACCATAGCCTTAACAGGACAGACCTTTGTTGGCAAAATAATGTCTCTGCTTTTGAATATGCTATCTAGGTTGGTCATAACTTTCCTTCCAAGAAATAAGCGTCTTTTAATTTCATGGCTGCAATCACCATCTGCAGTGATTTTGGATCCTCCAAAAATAAAGTCTGACACTGTTTCCACTGTTTCCCCATCTATTTCTCATGAAGTGATGAGACCAGATGCCATAATCTCAGTCTTCTGAATGTTAAGCTTTAAGCCAACTTTTTCACTCTCCTCTTTCACTTTCATCAAGAGGCTTTTTAGTTCCTCTTGACTTTCTGCCATAAGGGTGGTGTCATCTGCATATCTGAGGTTATTGATATTTCTCCTGGCAATCTTGATTCCAGCTTGTGCTTCTTCCAGCCCAGCATTTCTCATGAGGTACTCTGCATATAAGTTAAATAAGCAGGGTGACAATATACAGCCTTGACGTACTCCTTTTCCTATTTGGAAGCAGTCTGTTGTTCCACGTCCAGTTCTAACTGTTGCTTCCTGACCTGCATACAGGTTTCTCAAGAGGCAGGTCAGGTGGTCTGGTATTCCCATCTCTTTCAGAATTTTCCACAGTTTATTGTGATACACACAGTCAGCAGAGTGACAGTATACAGCCTTGATGTACCTGTTTCCCAATTTTAAACCAGTCCATTCTTCCATGTACAGTTCTAACTATTGCTTCTTGACTTGTGTACAGGTTTTTCAGGAGACAGGAATGATGGTCTGGTATTCCCACCTATTAAGAACTTTTCAGTTTGTCATGATCCACAAGATCACAAGTTAAGGGTTTAACATAGTGAATGAAGCAGAAATAGAGGCTTTTCTAGAATTCTCTTGATTTTTCTATAGTCCAATGAATGTTGGCAATTTGATATCTAGTTCCTCTGCCTTCTCTAAATCCAGCTTGTACATCTGGAATTTCTTGGTTCATGTACTGTTGAAGCCTAGCTTGAATGATTTTTGAGCATGACCTTGCTATCATGTGAAATGAGCACAATTGTGCGGTAGTTTGAACACTTTTTGTCATTGCCTTTCTTTGGGATTGGAGTGAAAACTGACCTTTTCCAGTCCTAAGGCCACTGCTGAGTTTTCCAAATTTGCTGATGCATTTGGTGTGGCACTTTAACAGTATTCTCTTTTAGGATTTTAAATAGATAAGCTGGAATTCCACAACCTCCACTAGCTTAGGAGTGCTTCCTAAGGTAGTTATGTACACTTCCTAATTTAATATTCAAAATGACTTTATGGGCTAAGTATTATCATACCCACTCATACATTTGGAATCAGAGAAGTGCTGCTTAAATGCATACAGCTAATAGTGGTAGAGACAGAATTTCAGGCCCATTGGGATCCTGAAGTAAAACTCTTTTCACTTTCCCTCATAGTCTCTTGTGCCTCTGCTGATTGGGAATGCTCATATTTTTGTTGTTGTTATTTTACCATTATTTTTTTCTCATCTAAACACCTGTGCTTCCCAGGTGGTTCTGTGGTAAAGAATACTCCTGCCAAAGCAGGGGATGAGGGTTTGATCCCTGGATTGGGAAGTTCCCTGGAGAAGGAAGTGGCAACCCATTCCAGTATTCTTGCCTGCAGAATCCCATGGACAGAGGAACCTGGTGGGTTATAGTCCACGGGGTTGCAAAGAGTTGTACGTGATAGCAATTAAACAACAACAATTAAACACTTGATTATTTACTGTGTGTACCACTTATGTGGCTTTCTCGTCCTTGAGTTAAAGATGCAAGCTTGTATTATTAAATGTATCCTCTGTTCCTTATTAGAGTATAGCTTTCTTAAGAGAAAATATATTTATTGTCCAAATAGTGCCAACCAAATCTGACTGGCATATTTGCACGTAGTGGGTGCTTAACAAATGATTTTTGCTGAGGATAACTGTTAATGACTTTTACTGAGGATAATGAAATTGTATGTGAAACAAGACTGAATGTTATACATACATACATACATACATACGTATATACAAAGATTGGATTCAGAGTAGGACTGTTACTGAAAGAGGCGAAAAAAACAAAATCACACTATAATTTCTCTTTTATTTTTATCTTCCTACCTCTTGACTGTAATCTTAAACACACTTATATTTGAATTTTTATTTCTTGTGATATTATTTTGTACTGGGATATATATTGGTTACTTTATTATCATTTAAATTCTCTATTTAAACAGAAATTAAGACTCCACCAAAAGAGAGAATCAATGCTATGCAGTTCATGTGATAGAAAGTACTTAAAAATGTGTGAGTGGGTGTCTAGCACAGGTTGATTTTTTTAAATTTAGTTTTACATTAACTTTTAATCTGGAGGAACTCATTAGATTCCTGCCACTGAATTACAGGCACTTTTTCGTTTCTATGCTTTACCTATTGCTAAAAAAATGCAATTGTAGCTATTCTTAACCTTAATACTGCTTGGTTTTCCTTTAAATATTTTAAACCAAAAACTGGAATAAAAGCCCTTTTAAGATGAACCAGCCTCTGATACAAGTAAAGGTTTAACTTCTTTTCTTGTCTCTTTCTCAGAAATGAAATCTGTATTCAGGATGTAATGCTTCTTCTAAAGTGCTTGGAGAATCAGAGAAAATGGCCCATTTTCATTTTAATGAATCATGCTGGAGAATAAATTTACATGATGTTAATACTGAGACCTGGAAGATGGTATGGTATAATGCTCATAATAAAGGATTTAGGAACCATGACAGTTCTGGGGTATGAATTCTGGTAAGCCACTCATGTGTGACTTGGGATAAGTTTCTTGAGCTCCCAGTACCTCAGTCAACTGAGATGGAGTGGTAAAAAGAGGCAGCACATCACTGAAAACCAACTCTGCAAGGCCAGAATGAGATAAACAATGCAACAGGGCTATGCGCTCCTTATGTATCCTAGGATTTTCTGCACATAAAACAGTGCCACATAGTTAGGCATCACTCACTGTGAGTTCTTTAAATAAAACTGAGAGCAGCTGAAAGGTTTTGCTGAGAGATGGTGAGGCATAATCCCATCTCATGCAGCCACAGGAGGAGTAACCTGGGAGAATGCAGACCTCCAAATCGTATGTTTAGTTCTCTTTCTCTTGACTCTGAAATTGGAAGCAGATTACATCTAATAGTCATATGCAAGAGGTATATGAAGCGGAAATTCATATCAATTGAGATAGAGAGAAAGTGAACTCATGGAACCAGGAAAAAACACACTGAGAAGGTAATTTCAGGATTTAGTAAACAAAGTCGGGTCAGAGAAATCTAGGGTGCAAATGTATAAATCTGATCACAAAGTTCTTAAGAGATGACTTTCACCATCATCTCACGGCATTCACTCGTCATGCAATCAGCACTCCAGCGAGCTCTGCAATTCAAAGCTTTATGCCTATGGACAGGATCCATCTCCAAAATGTGCTGTGGAGCCATTGAAAATGGCTGCTGTGATCTTCAGGAGATTTTTTCATCTTTCTGTGTGTCAGTTCCCTCATTAGGAAAACGAACCCTATCAAATTCCACAGGCCATTGTAAAAAATCAAAGTAGTTAACACATTTTATTATTATCTTGGTAAAATTTGTACCTTTGGCCAATATAAATCAACAATGATATTAGAAAATAAAGGGAATTATTTAACAAGTTACTGGTCATAGAATTCATTCCTATCTGTCCATAACTAAGAACATTTAAGTTTTTGGTACATTCAGTTATGTGTTTGGGGATTTTTTTTTTCCTAACAGTTTTGTCTTGAGTCAAGGTTTATGTAGATTTATTTCAAATCATTGATTACGGATGTTACTTACAACCTGATTGCTCATGTTATCTCCCCATTGCAATTCTTATCTAGCAGTATCTCCTCTGTAGTATGTATCATCTTGGTAACACTCCAAAAGAGGAAAAGGGTTGTTAGCTGAGAGATGAGGTGGTATTCATGGGTTATAAGTTTGAGTTATAAAAAATATTCATAGTAATGATCAAACCTTATGATCCATCTACATTATGGTAGGAATTAGACAAATCTCCTTGCAAAGGACAAGCAACCTTAAGTTCACATGTCTTTTATTCCTATGGAATATACCTCTCATTGTATTTGGCCTGTATGTAACCTCTAAAGACATTTGCCTTGAAATATTTTTATTTTGTTAGCATACATCACTGTAACTTATTACCTAAGTGTTATTATATATGGCAGAAAAATATATTAAAAAGCATTTTCTTTTAAATGACACATGTATAATAAAAATTTAGATATCATTTTCTAGGTTGGACTTGGGAAGAAAAAAACTGAAAAATACATTTTTTGACATTAAAAAATTCCATCTTATACATAAAACTAAATTCTCAGTCTGAGAGCTTGTGGATAGCCAATTATATTCTATGCTGGGTAAAATTTCAAGGAAAAAAAAATAGTTAATTAATCAATGAGGAAGACTTTGCCTGTTCATTAGGAAAAACTATACAGTAATTCATTCATTCATTTCTTAACTTTGGAAGATATTTAATAACCATGTTCTAAGGCTCTAAGGAAGGCTATGCAATACTCTGTGAGAAAACAGCATATAATTCTATTCAATAAAAGGCAGGATTGTGCAATAGGTAGAGGAAAGACAATATCCAGGTTAAAAAAAGGAGAGAATCTAAGGAATAAACATTGGTCCCAAAGTGCATGGATTTTACCTCACAGCATCCTGAGTCCCAGCACCAGCAGAGTGAAAAGTCACCTTAGGATCAATACTACAGCTGTAGGAATTACACAAGGGGCTAGAGTTTAGAGACATGGGCTTCTCAGATGGTGCAGCGGTAAACAATCCACCTGTTAATGCAGGAGACTCAAGAGACCTGGTTCAATCCCTGGGTGAAGAAGATCTGGAGGAAGAAATGACAACCCAATCCAGTATTCTTGCCTGGAAAATTTCATGGACAGAGGAGCTTGGCGGGCTACAGTCCATGGGGTCGCATAGAGTCAGACATGACTGAGCACACACAGAGTCTAGAAACAGCCCATCAAATCTTTGTTTGTTTAATAAACCTAAGGCATAGTGCCAAATTGGTTAAATGTACCATGGCTGTGTTCACTCAAGCATGTTACCACAGTGAAATTAAAGAAGAAACAAAAAGGGAGCTGATCCATTATAACTAGATGCAATGAAAGAGAGCAAAGATTATATTAGAAACTTGTCTATTTTTAACATACAGTATGTATGATACTGATAAATAACATTTCTAAGTTCTTTATATTCTCTCTGATGGACTCAAATCCCTGTTTGATATCTGTTGATTTTTTCAGTTAATACCTTTATTAATAAAACCATATTTTTAATCATTCATTATTTTCCACATAGGATATTTAAGTTATGTCTTTGAATACAAAAATGAAATAGCTTGTTTATTAAACCCTCCATAAATTTATTTATAAAGCAGTAAATGCTGGGAGGCGATGCTAGTACAATTAGTTCCTATTTCTCTTCTTGAGCCAAACATTGATTTAGAAAAGACAAACTCATTCCAGCATAGTTCAAATGCTTGGTTCACTAGGGAATGTCAGTGTTTATGTGTTGGATTTTCCTTTCTGTGGTTAAACAATGAGAAAACCGTTCCTTCCAGAGGCTCTGCCAGACAATACAGGTGTTGGGACTTCAATTCTTTCCATGACTTCCAGAAACTTGCTATCATCTCAAAAGCAAATAACATTTTTTTTTTAACATATCCAAGAAGGCTAAATTTTTCCCTCAGATAAGAAGGAACTGAATCTGTGAAGGGAATGGAAGATGGAAGGGGGAGGGAGAAAGGGTAGGCTCACATTTTATTAATACTATTTCCAGTATCTCTCTCTCCTCCAGCTATAGCAATATATGGTTCATGGATTTTTAGCTGGTAGAGTCCCTGCATTTTCCCAGACCACCTCTAGCTAGTCTGGAAAGAGATTTCTCTGCAAAGAGAGAGGGGTCTTACCCCATCTGGTTGACAGAAACAGTGAGTGACATTTGGGTCAGGGCAAGTTGACCTGATAACATTACTGGTGGTATCAGTATCAGCTGTTTTGAATGAAACAACAGATACTCAGAATATAATACAAAATTGAATCAATTATCCTGATATTTTCTGAAATATTCATGTACCCATTGCTCTCCAGGTAAACCTAAGTACTCAATAGTACTCAATTTGTTCCTTACTCATACTTCATGCGAATTTCCCACCTTTCAGTCTTTTAACTCATGCTATTGTTTTGCCAAAAGCTGGTTTTCTGTCTTCTTCCATCTCTGCTGTCCAAAAGCTATCACACACATTTCAAATACCACCTCCAAAATATTTCTTATGCTTGGCCTTCTGTCTATACTTGCCCTGTCTTCTTGAAGTAAGTCTTTTACTGAACTCTGGAGCACTTTGCCCCTAACTTGGGCTTTTAATCATGTTCACCTTGGCTGAACGATTAATTATGAGTCTGTGGTTTCATAATTCTCAGTGAAATCTTGAAAGGTAGGATCTATGTCTGATTTATATTTTTTTGCCTTTAACCAGTGAAAGTAGGCACTCAGTAGATTTTTGTTTAACAAACATGAATATTAAAAATCAAGACAAAAGTGAGATTTGGAGATTGAATTAGCAAATTGCTCCAATTCTTCCCTGAGTTTAGGGTATCTAGACAAAACTTGTGTATCCTGGACTCCAGCATAGTCCTTCCTAACCTCCTTTCCTTTTCTTTTTAAATCCTTCTAGGCTCAGGTAAGACTTTTCTCCCCACCTCCACTCAACCATTCTTCCTCCAGCTTGACCTAGTTACTCTGATAGAAGAACTAGGTCAGCAGTCTAGGGACCAACAATCTCAACCTTTTTTGCTCCCAAAGGTGAGGGGGACTGAAAATTGGTCTCTAAGTGGCAAAGAATCCTGCTCTTGAAGTTCCTTGAAAACTCCAGAGAGTGGAGGACCTAAGAAAAGAGACTCTCTCCTTTCTTTCTTAGTCTCAGAGTTAGCACTCAGCTTTCAGGTTGAAACCCATACAGTCTTCTTTGACAATCCCCTTACCTCTCTCCATATCCAGAAAGCCCTGAGCATTTCCCTGATAATAGCACCTGTGATCTGGGTCCACCTCTGGGTTCCCATGGCCACCAACCTAAACTGAGCCTGCGTGTGCCCACCATGTGCTCTGTGCTCCTCTCAGGTCACATGCCATATGGCCCTGCCCTGGCTGCATCTGAGTCCAACTTATTGTGTTTCCAAGCTGTGTGACTTCACAGAACCTCTCTAAGTTTTTGTTTCCTTCTCTGTAAAATGGGGATGATGATGTCTAATCTACTATACTGAGATAATTAAACAAGAAAAGGAATGTAAATCAGAAGACACATTCCTAGAACATGGTAAACTTTAAGCTTAAGAACCAGACACACCTGTTCCCTGCATTACCACGTTCCTCTTTCCATGCATTGATTCCCCGCCCCCTCCCACAGCCATCTAAGTTGCCTTCTTTTCCCCTTTGTCTTAACAAAATACTATTCTTCTACCGATTGACCATCAAACTGTCCTATATATATCTATTTCTACTGATCTGCTTCTCTTTTACATAAATAACATTTATTTTTTGTAGTAAACAAATTGGAACTAGTATGTGCTATCTTTTATTTTTTACGTTGTTTTACACAGACTTGACTGTCATATCTCTGGGCTCTCCAGGTGGCGCTAGTGGTAAAGAACCCAACTGCCAATGCAGAAGACATAAGAGAAGTTTGATCCCTGGGTCAGGAAGATCCCCTGGAGGAGGGCACGGCAACCCACTCCAGTATTCTTGCCTGGAGAAATTCCATGGACAGAGAAGCCTGGAGGGCTGCAGTCCATAGGGTCACAGAGTCAGACACGACCGAAATGACTTAGCACACCAGATCTTTAAGGATGGAATCATGTTTATAGTCAAGTGTTCTACAAGAGCCTAGCCTAGTGCTAGCACATAAAGAGTAAACACTGAACACTTACTGGCTCAACAATTGAAGGAAATGCCAAGAGACAAAAATTGTGCATTCTTCAGTGGAGTGACTCTGAAATTTCCCAGAATTGTTTATTACTGTTCTGGCTTGCTAATTTTAAGTGTGACAAAAATGCACTAGCCCATACATAAAGTTCCCTGGCATCATGACACGTCTTTAATCTTTGGTAGTTAAATATCATCACAGCCAAATGCAGTGATATAATAAAAAGCAATCTATTATCATAATAAGTTGCCAGGAATACAATCAGTCAAAATGGCAGCTCTCTGACACTTTGCCATCCCCAGACTCTCTCTCCACAATGTGTGACATAAGCTAATTTACATGTTTTCTGTATAAAAAAGAACCGAGGAAGTCCAATAATTGACGTAGAAATGCCAGGAATAGCTTAAAAATGGTAACATCAAAATTTCCCATTATATCCAGGAGGCAACTCAGATGCAAGCATTTGTATGTGAATTTATTACAGTGTTAATCAATTCTGAAAACACCTATCTCCATAGTCCAAGTATCACAGGTAGTTGAACAGCCAAACTAGTGTAAGAAATTGAACAGAGCAGGTATGATGGCCCAGGAGTCTCATTAGTTATACAAGGATTTTTTATAGGCTAAGAAAGATTTCATTGCTCTGACAAGAAGGTATTCATCTACATTTTAAAACTGGCAAGACATTACCAATTTCATGGTTCTATTCCTGTCACTAAGCATGCCACGAACTCTAATGCTCTGTTAATGTGTTGGAAATATTACACGTGGGAGATGGTGAACACAGCAGGAAAGCAGCATCTGTCTCACACACTCAAGCTGTGTGTTCTTTCGCCTCCAATCTTTGGACGTTATTGTCAACTCCCAGCTCCCAAGACTCCTCCTCTAAGTAGTATCACACCTGCTGCAAGGCTTAGGGATTCTCTGTAACCAGCTTGTGGCAGTACTTGTGGTTGGTTCCCGCATGTGTAGCTGTTTAATGCTTTGATGGTTGTTTAATGGTTCCTCTCAAACACCTATTCCTGAAAGAGAGAGTCATAAATCCCAGCCTAAGCAAAAGTCGTACAGTAGCAGAAATGTCAGGGAAACCACAGAGATGATCAGGAAGAGGAGTAGTTACTGAACAGATACTCTCTACACCCTCCTTCCCTTGACCTACCCGCCAGCTTCGCACCCCCATGTCCCCTGCTAAATTTGTAATTGCATGAAAGAAAGAAAAGGACAGAGTATTAGCTAGCTCTCTAAATGAGAGGAAAAAAAAAATTACTTCCTTTGCTTGTCTGTATTCTAGTAAGAAGCTTATTCATGCATTTTAAATTAAACCCTTATTTTAATAGCTAAACACAAAGAGCAAACACTCGGAAAGTGGACAGTCTGTAAGATTTGCTGGGAGAGAGTTTTCCACGCTATAGTTGGTATTATGGTTTTATTATGTCACTTTATGAGCAATAAGATTAGATTTTTTTCCATTGCAATTTTTTTGAAGGAAAATATTAATTTGGAGGTTATTATCACAGTACTGAATTTAATGTAATTCTCCAACTCATTAAAAACCAAGAAATGTCATGTGCACTTCATTCCAAAGTATCAAAACCCTGGGGGAAAAACAGGGAAAAATTCCTAAAGTCCATGACATCCTGAGATTGTGCTCTCTTGCCAGTAAGTGTGTGTTACTACCTTTTCAGAATAATTTTTTTTTATGACAGTGTAACTACTTTCTCTTAAAAGTTAGTCATAAAAACATGTGGCTTGCTTTCTTCACCAGAAACTTAAACATATAAAGTCCAGGTACTTGCCCTGGATTTGAACCTTCAATTTTCAGCTCTTTTCCTCTTCAGTCAACTCAGTTCAGTTGCTCAGTCATGTCTGGCTCTTTGCGACCCCAGGGACTGTAGCATGCCAGGCTTCCCTGTCGACCACCAGCTCTCAGAGCTTGCTCAAACTTATGTCCATCAAGTCGGTGATGCCATCCAACCATCTCGTCCTCTGTTGTCCCCTTCTTCCCCTTCCTTCAATATTCTCCCAGCACCCATATTTTCCCAGCATATTTTCTTTTCTAATAAGTCAGTTCTTCACACCAGGTGTCCAAAGTACTGGAGCTTCAGCTTCAGCATCAGTCCTTCCAATGAATATTCAGGACTGATTTCCTTTAGGATGGACTGGTTTGATCTCCTTGCAGTCCAAGGAAGTCTCATGAGTTTTCTCCAACACCACAGTACAAAAGCATCAATTCTTCAGCACTCAGACTTCTTCATGGTCCAATTCTCACATCCATACATGACTACTGAAAAAAACCATAGCTTTGACTAGATGGACATTTGTCAGCAAAGTAATGTTTCTGCTTTTTAATATGCTGTCTAGGTTTTTCATAGTTTTTCTTCCAAGGAACAAGTGTTTTTTCATTTCATGGCTACAGCCACCATCTGCAGTGATTTTGGAGATTTTCCTCTTTCTAGAGCTCAGTTACAAGACATGACATTCCTGGATGGTGGGCTAGACATTTATTGGTAAAGGCAATTCCTGTTGCATTCTGTGTGGTGCTTGCTCCTATTTCTGATTGAATTACTGTAAACAAAGTGGAATCAAGGTTAAGCTTGGCTTTGCTACTCAGGAATTCTCTTCAATATTCTCCTTCATTTATTTTCAAATATGCAGTGTTCTGTGTATTTATTTTCAAATATATAAGGTTCTTGTATATTACCATGTGGTAATTCACATTTACCAAATGTGTGGTATTTAAAGGTAGTTGATAGATTATCTGGAATTTTAAGGAGAATTTTGAGGCTATATTAACGGTCAAGAAAAGAATGTTCCATATTTTTAAAAAGTCTTCAATGTTCTGAAAGACCAACATTTTTTATCATTAATTGGGTTTGACTGGCAAAGTGGTTTGTGGTACTTTGTCACAGCAGCAATAGGAAACCAATACAAACCCTAAAATAAAGGATTTACTTCAGAAATCATCTCTTGATATTTTCTCCAGCTGCCCCCTTTCTTGAGCAGATGCACCTCACTGCTGTTTGTTGAGCTGTTCTTCCTTTTCCAGCTTTGTTCATAGACTAAAAATCACTGGAAAGGCATGTGCTCTCCATGTCCGTGTCTATTCTCATGGAGGTTTCAATTTACCAGGAAGAAATAGATGCTACCAAATGGAGTAATAGGTATAAGATACAGTAGATGATAAGACAAATAAATCAAGACAAGGGGATGGAGAGTGATATTTTAGTGCTATTTATTTTGGAAGGAGCATTTGACCTAGTTTAATAACTGTGTTCTATAATAATTCTCAAAATCTGTTCTATATTATTATCAATTCCCTGTCTATAAAGAAGTACTTATTTGGTACTCCCAAGTAGACTCTCATTTGTTCCTATATAACATCTCATTTCTCTTCAGATCTAGGCCAGGTGTTCCTCATCTCTAAGAACTGGCCATCATTGAATATGCAGAAAATAGTATTAGAAACTATTTGGATATAACTTCCAATCTGAATTCCAATACCTCAATCATAGGAGCACAGCAAAACACTTCTATTCTCTTTAACAGCAGTGGCTAGATGAGATTCAGGCAAGAGCTTATGCCAGAAATCTCTAAGTAAATTTGACTATTTGATGACATGTAGACCCAGGCCTACATTGGTCAGTTTGAGGCAGGGGACAGATGGCCTCCAGGTTAGACATTTACAACTGGCCTCCTATTTGCATTTCATGGGGCAGGAAGAAATGGACTTCAAGCTGGATACTTACAACTAGACTCCAGTCAGCATTTGCAGAGACAAGAGATAGGTGGTCTCCAGTTAAGGCATTTACCATTAGCCTCCTGTTTGCCCTCCAAAATGGAAGTAACAACAGAAACAGGATAAACAGCCTATCTTTGTGTCTTGTAAACACTTTAAGGTAATAGTCATGGCCAGGACAAAGAAGACCAAAACCCTGTTTGAGTAAAAGGATTAAAGGATTTCCACTCTATCCCACCCTCCTCTTTTTGGAAGAAGGAAGATACTACACATGCTCAGAAAGGTTCCTTGGAGGTCAAAAGTTAGGGGGAGAACTCCAGGCCATAATGAGTCTTGTTCCTCCCAGAAGCCTGAACTTTGAGATCCATCTTGGCTGAGGGGTGCGTGTGCACCCATGGCAGGGTCCTGGGGTAGGTCTAGTGTGGAAAAAGAAGCCATCTTGCCTAAAGCTAAAAACAAAGACCCGGAAGAACTGATCTATATAAATGATTTAGCTGCCGCTTTATAGCTCTCCTCCTCACTAGGAGGGAGGCCCACATACTTTCACTCTCGGTGTGCATGTCTGCCTCGCTTCTGTCTTCTAATCAAACTGTTTTTCTGTGTGTTCTCCCACTTGTTGTTGTGGTATGTCTCTAATAATAAACTTCATGCTGCACTTACAGTTTTTGCCTCTGTGATAAATGTATTTTTCACAGGGGGCAAAGATCCAGGGGAAAAAAGCTAACCTTTAGCCCTTACTGGCCTGGTGGCTAGGATTCCTGGTTTTCATCCAGGCTGCCCAAGTTCAATTCCCAGGCAAGGAATTAAGATTTTGCTTCATGAGACTCCTCACTGCTGCCTCACCAAGATCAGTTTCTAGAATAACTCCAGTAATTTTAAAGTTTAACATCTTTCAGACTACATTGAACCCTGAGAATTCTAAGTTAGGAGGAATAAACAAGAATTAAAAGAGTAACGATAGAATAAAAAGAATAAAGGAGAGAAAAGTATATGATAAAGAAGGGGTAGAAAATTCTAGATTTTCATGTATGTTGGGATTGGTCTTAAGGACACAAGTATCAAGTCTAAGATTAGGTTTTTGATGTGTTTTGTTTTTCCAAGCCCCTGCATTGTTTTTAGACTCACGGTTTTAGAATCATGGCAGTAGGTCATGGTAATTCTCTACCTTGAATATTCAAGTGCCTTGAACTTTAATCTTCTAAGGGGTTACTTTTGAATGTACTTATTATTAATTTGGCTTGAATGAAGCTTATCCACTTTATTTACATAATCTTTTGAAAAGGAGGAATGTTGATAAAACTGTATTTTGGTTGTGGTTGAGGTTTATGAGGTCTACTTAAACTGAAAGGATAAAGTAGAGCTGGGGTTCAGACAGAGATCAAGTTTCATATTATATGACTTTCATTATACTGCCTTTCATATCACTTTCATTCTTATTTTAATGTCTGATGCAGCCTCTCAGTCCATCTGTGTTTCATTTAATGTAAAATAAGGCTAAGTTCCAAAAACCCTGACCCAAACACATATCTAGTAGTGTTTGAACATCCACCATTTGAAACACATTTCTACTACACAGCCAAGGGGCAAATGTTAAGTGTGTGTGTGTGTGTGTGTGTGTGTGTGTGTGTGTGTGTGTGTGTGGTGATATGCATGAATCAGTTCTTATCTTGACTCTAAGCTATTTGTGGCTGATGTGGATGCTACTCTGGTGGAAAGAAAAAAACATTTTCAACTTGAAAAGAGAAGTCTCCTCTTAAATCAATATATATTTGATTATAGATCACATTCTAAAATTTAGCCAGATTTTATTTATACTCAGTTGAAGCCCTTTAAGTGTATGCTGAGATTTTAATATGTAATTAAGAAAGCATTTGGAAATATCATTCCTCCCCTCTAGTAAGTGTTAAATTCATCCTTAAGAATTATTATACTTTCTATTTCTGTCTTGATTTGCAAAGGGCACAGTAATCAATAATAACTGTAAAATAATGTGGAACAATTAGTTTTTCTTGCATGCTCATAATTTGTGTTGACATCAGTTGGCATTAGTTAATGCATATACTGGAGAGAGGGAAATTAAGCTGCCAATAATCAAGTTTCATGTTCACTGCTATTAATAGCATTTTTGCTTTAAACAAATAATTTCTGAAAATTTGTATTCTAGCATCCAACTAGCAACAGAATGGATGCATTTTCTTCTAGAACTCAATGACTTTCCAAACATAATGATTCAAAAAATAAGATGAGTCAACATGTTTCTCTGAGTTTTATCAGATTAACTGCTTATGCCTATTTCAAAACAGAGTCTCTGCTATCCTTCATATTCCTAGAAGTTCATGATAAATTCACTTGAGTTAAGATAGAGTCTAAATATTCAGGCAAGCACAATATTTGATCACAAAAGCTGAATTTGTACATCAGGTTGAACTTTCCTCAAAGATACATGGTTCTCTACAATCACTGATGGTCTGCCGTGTTCAATTGTTCTTCTCATCATTCCTTTCTTGCCTTTATTATGTCCTGAATAGGTTTGCTATTGTTTTCTTACTTCTCCTTCATCTAATTTTTTCCCCATGTGATTCTGAGTCATCCACAGACAGCTTTCCTTTCTCTAGAGGCAGGAGAATCCTCTCAAACTTTTCCCTTCAGATTCTATTAATATACAAGTGGGAATTCAGAAGGTAACTTTGATAAGAGTATATAGTTGAAGCCATTTAGAGGATCTTGCTTTGAGGCTCAGTGTCTGGCCTGATGATATTTTACAACTAAAACTCTAGACATCAGCAGAGTTGATTATATATACTTTATTATTTTGGCTTAGAACTTGCTGATTATTTTGCTACTGAGCAAAACCCCTCAATGATCAACTATAATTTTTAATTATACTTAGGAGGAATATTAATTAAAGAGGAATATAATTCAATTTCTTTCAGTACCATATTTATTGCAGATGGTGAAAAATTTTGAAAATATAAATAAAGGAAGTAAAAATTGATTCCAATGAAGGACAGAAATGGATGGAAATATACACTTTCAGCGAGATAGAGGCTTTTTTCTACATGCTCCCATGTATCATTTTATGTATATGGCATGGTAGTAAGGCCTTAAGGAAGTTTTGAAATAGTAACATCATGGGATTCAGTGTGAGAAATATATGCTCATCATTCTTGCTTTGAAAATAAATTCTAAATGTGTGTTTTTTACTGACAAATAGAGTCACACACTTATTCTAATTTTATTTTCAAGAGTGTTTATGGCAATATCAAAGTCATAAGGCTATGTGGCAGCCCAACCAAGCCAACACTTTTCCTTCAGCAAAAGAAATACAGAAAAGTTATTTAAAATGAAAACAAAGATAAGAAACGACAATAACACAAATCCTCATAATACAGAGAATCTTAAGACTAACTTACTTGAGAGGCAGAGATCAAAATACATATTAATACTGGGGATATGCTAATGGCAAAGTCAGATATTATCAGAGTATTCAGTTTAGGACTTCTAATTCAAGCATAGTGCTTCCTGTCCTCTGGGAGTAAAAGTCTTCAGTAACTTACTTTAAACATTAAATAAATAAATAATCAACCGCCAAATCTTTAGAAACCACAACCAACAAATGAAATGTGTGTAAGATAAATATGCTTCACAGTTTTTGACATAATCCATAATTTGAGGTTAAGGTATATTCAAAGTTCATGTGACTAACTTGAAAAGCTGCTGTGGGCATTTTTCAGGGCTTAGTCTTACTGTTCTTACCCTGTAAACTGTGAAGAGGTTTTCATCATGAGGAGAAGGGGTAGTAAAGGATTTGGAGACACTGCTCCATAGATCACAGAAAATGGAATCTGGATGGGCATTCTACCGCTCTGAAAGAGGAGGCAGTTGATATTACTCAACTTTCTCCTCTGCTCAGGCTGTGACTTGGTCATCCATTAACAATGAAATAAACGGACTATTAATTGGGTCTTATTCATTCCAAAGGACAGTTGGGACTTTTTACCTGAAGAGATTTTCAACTGAATTTAAAACTTTTATAGACATAAATGTAGATGAAGCATTAATATAAAACAACAGAAATGTGACTGTATTTATTAGACAGGTTATCTTTTTTTAATGGTTTAAGAACAATTCTATGAGCTTTTTTCTTAGGCCATTTAGAAATTAGATACTCATTCTGCATATAATAAAATATTCCATGCATGAATGATTTCTTTCAAATTAATCCTCTATACCTATTAACTTAATTTCAGTTTAGTAATGCACTCATTGTTTTGAAAATTATAAAAAGAAAAATATATTTTAAAATGTGGAAGTATCTTCAAATTTGAGTTTAAGTGTTCTAAAACACACAAATATATTTTGCATTGATTTTTAGTATTATTATTTCTTTGTATTAGTATATACAAATATAGTATTCAATGAAGAATTTTTGGATTTGTGTATACACCAAGTTTTGCAGTTAGAATAGTTATAGGAACATACATTTTAAAACAACATACATTTAAAACAACTCAACAACATGTTGAGTTCACCTTAGGTATTTATTGAGATGATCTTTTTAAAAAATTGCCTGTGCATTTCTCCATTAACAAGCTTCTTTAATTGTTTATTACAAACACATTTACCATACTGTGCACAGCATGCTTTGCAAAGGACTGCAAGCAAAGACATCTCACAATGGAATTATGTGGATTTAGTTGTAAGTCTAGCTTATTCATTTCCTAATTCATGTATCATATTATCTTATCTACTCAGCCAAAGCCTATGAAGAACATATATTCTTTAATGTAGACCCTCCCAGGTTATGCTAACAGAAATATATTGTTAGCTTGGATAGGAATCACCTGTCAATTTAGACAATAATTCACTGCAACATTTCAAATAGATTTTAAGATACAACAGATACCTTCAACTGACCTACCATATGCTCTTCTCTCAGAGTAATAAGCATTTGACTGCTCTAACCAAAATGGAATAAATCTTCATTGCAATTTTAAATACTGTCTTTTGTCCTTGTGGAGGAACAGGAGCAACTACAGTTGCAGGTCATCATTTCTTAACTGCACTGCACTGTATGTTCTTTGACCTCCATTGTTAATAGCTCTTAAGGTCCTCACGTTTTTGCTTTTAATCAGATTATGCAAGTCCACCACCACCAAAAAAAAAAAAAAAAAAAAATCACATTTAGAGCTCGTGTTAGCCTAAAAATTGTCTAAATGAAGTGAAGAAAGTGCAAGGCTAGGATTCTAGGTCCATTACATGTACTATCACATTTAGACTTCACCAATATGGTAGTAACAGTCTCCATTTAAATAGCAGCTTAAAGGAAAGGGAAGATAAAGAAAAGAAAGGTTGCAAGCATTAGGCAAATGACAACTACAATTGAGTCAACGAAATGCAGATATGCAATGTATATAGTTCTGTGCTGGCTATTTAGTACCATATATCATTATTTGTTAATGCTTTCAGATAGGAAACAGTCCCCGCAAATAATACTCTCTAACTTGATTTTAACCACATTAGCAGAGTAAGACAAAACACTAATCTATAGTCTTAAAGTGACTTTCTATTCAGGGAGTAGTGTCAAAATGCAAGGTCATACTCCATTGAGTAAACCACTCTCAATCTAGATCTTATTTGAATGGAACCCTGACCTCCCTGTGTAGAAAAAAAAATATATGTTTCTCTATTTTATGGTAATTTTTGAACTGTTTGGTCAATATAAAATCAGTGTTTTCAAAATATTTAATTTGCCTGTCATTTAGAATTAAAACAATTGACTACAAACAATTCTCCTCATTATCTGATAAGTCGATTGATAAGTGAGAGGAAGCAAAGTGCTAAGAAAACAAGTTTTTAAGAAAACACTTTGGGTTTCCCTGCAGATAATTACTGATTATACCAGAGAATTTTTACGCATAAGGCGGTGCCATGGTTCTGCCATGTTATCCGGTTTGATTACAGCGGGGAAGCTGAGCTAGGAGAGGGAGAGGTATTCTGCTGCTCTTACCTCAACTGAATGATAAAAGTGAAATTTGAAAAATAAAGACAAACTAGCTAAGATGACAGTTCCATAAAATTTCAAATTCTGAAGGTTTTTTTTTTTTTTTCCTGCATAACTGGCAACCCTATGAAGAGCAGCAGAATGGAATTCTCTAAAACCATGTTTTCTGTCAACAGATCATCATAATTCACTGTATATAACTAAGGGAATGATACAAAACCTGTTTAGAGCAAGTACTGAGAAAACTTTGGTAAAATATTACTTAGATATTGAAAACAAATTAATTTGAATTTTTCAGAGTATTTCAGTTATAGAAACCAGGTATGAAATTGTGTTTATGAGCTGGTTTTTAAAAACAGAGGTATTATATTTGTGAAATTCCCAATAATGTCAAGATTTTAAAACTACATTAGTATGCATTTAATATTCTTAAAAGACAGCAAGTAAGAGCTACAGGGCTTATACACTGAAAGAAAGAAAGTCAGGTCGCTCAGTCGTGTCCGACTCATTGCGACCCCATGGACTGTAGCCTACCACGCTCCTCCATCCATGGGATTTTCCAGGCAAGAGTACTGGAGTGGGTTGCCATTGCCTTCTCTAGAGGATATTCCCAACTCAAGGATCGACCTGGGTCTCCTGTATTGTAGGCAGATGCTTTACCATCTGAGCCACCAACCTAAGCAAAAATCAATACAGACCTCCTACTTTATTTTTCCTTTCCTCTTTCATTTTTTCCCCCCAGTTGTTTCTATAGAGCAAACAAATGCTATTTTTTTCCTCTCACTAGAAATGAGAAAGGAAAGCCTTGAGTAATGTTCACAGTTATATTATATTTTTCAGTAGTCAACAACTGTTTTATTTGTTTGTTTTTTAGGATCAGAGTTGTATCTAGTCAGGTGTCATTGCTTGAAGATAAGTCCATGAACTAATTCCGTGGGAAGCCTAGCACATTAAAATACAGCTTTCAGATTTTTTTTTTTTTTAATTCTAACCAGATGTGTTTGTATGTATATCTCATTTCTGTTGTGCTTCACGCTTTCTTGGATTGGTTGCGCTCTATTTCTCTAAACCGTTCAACTCAGACCAAAACGAGTTTTCTTATTCACAACTGTGTAGGCATAACTTAAATTGTCCTGATTATCTGATAGTTCCAGATGGCTCATATACAGAGCCCCACATCTTAGAGAGATTGGCTTCAGTTTTTTAACAACTATATCAAATTAATTACTGGCAGCTTCAAAGGCTGTTTAAGGGAAAACAAGTTTTCCACCCAATTTTCTCAGTTTGGCATGTAGAACTGCATCATATGCCTCAGACTTTGCTGCTACCTAACATATTCGGGTACTAAAAGCACACAGACATGTATGTTCATTTCAAGATTTGTTTCCCCCAATTTCTTTAGGAAGAGCTAAAACCACTGGCTCCTTCTACATCTAAGGAATCTATGTCACAAAAGTATTTAGTGACATAGATTTCTCCAGATCACACTGGCAATACAAATCAAGCTTGGATAAGAAGCTAGTGTCTCACCTCTATACCTCTGCATTTCCACATTGAGTGATAACAGTTTTATCACTTTTTCCTACCTTCAGAATGACACTATATTTTGTTTCAATAGTGCTTCTTAATATGCATAATTGATTAATGCAAAATATTTAGACAGCTTTAGTTTTTCCAAACTGTTTTTATAGGTATAACTCAAGTATATTACAAATGTATATACTGCTCTATGTCATGGCCAGAAGCTATTGACATATACTCACAGGGGAAAAAAAAAATTATCCTAATAATTACCTATGAGCCTGTTTGTACTTTTATTGTCAAAGTTGGTAATTGCCTTCAAATAGTTAAAAAATAAATTTTACATTCAATAAACTTCTCCATATTTTATACCACGGAACCAGCCTTACTCAATTTAATTCAAATCTAATTCAATTGAACAAACATAGAGAGAGTGCCTAGCAGACTGGTTTTGCTTAAAATATATGTTGTACACATTTCAAGATAAATTCTTGATTGACTTAAGAGGCTAAAAATCTGATCTTGTGAGTGATGCTGTGTCAGAATAGTGGCCCACTGGAAACCTTTGTCCAGAAAGACCTGACTCATCCCTGGGTTTTCCAGTAAAGTCTGACTCCAGCCATCTTCCAACAATCCTTAGTTGTATCACTTTGGCTGCTGGGCAAAAAAAACAAGAATATTGCAATTCTTTTCTGGTTTATAATATTTGAAGTATTTGTCAGCTATCTTAAATTTGTATTTTGCTGTTTTCTTTCCTCCTGTAAATAAATATTCATTTTTGTACCTAATTTTGTAACTTTTTATTAAACCATGACCTCAAATTTTTATTGGCTTGGATATTGCTTCAGGTACTAGTCTTTTACAGAAAAAATAAAACTAGAAACTGGGAATTCATGGAGAGCTGGTAAATGAATGAGCTAGGATAGCGACTCCTGTGTTCTAAATGCAAATGCACATGTGCTGAGTCACTTGAATATACTGTGTCCTGGGCAGTACCTCAGGCTGTAACAAATGCCTGGGGATAGAGATGATGTCTTCTCTCATAGGAATCTAGTCCCACATGGAGAAAGCACTCTCTCCTACCTAAACATTAATCAATATAAAGAAAATATATGAAGAAGGAACACAGGTCCATGAAAACAAGTATTAAGTCAATCATATGCAAGGCACATGCTCCAAAATTCAAGTTCTCTGAATTAGCTTCTCCATCAATAAAATGAGATAATGATTATACTTATACTAAATTGTTGGAGGAATAAATGAGATTCTGCAAATGAATCAGAGAGCACAGTACCTGGTGCATACAAAGACTCAATAAATGTAATTTAATTTAGCTTTAGGGCAGCTAATGTAAAAAAAAAATTAGAAGGAATTAGAATGTTAAATAACACTAGCATGTCAGGGAGATGTGTCTGAAACAGCACACATGAAATGTCAAACTCATGTAGCAAGAGACGATTATCACATAAAAATAAAAAGAAAATGAAAGCCTCCATATGCTTATTGAAAAGATGACATTAAAGCAAAATTTTAAAGAGATGAGGGAGAGAGAGCCATGGAGGTATCTGGGTGCACAGCATTCTTGGCTCCATTTGGATTGCAGGAAAGCTAGACTAGTAGGAATGGAGGGAAAGCAAGAAAAATATGGAGAATGAGGTTGAGGTCAGGGCACATTCTGTGGGATCTCAGATGCCATCATGGTGAAGACTTTGACATTTATTGTGAGTGAGATGAAATGCCACTAAATGATTTTTAACAGAAGAATACATGATCTGTGAACTGGTCAAACACGACCTTATTCCTGCACTAACCCTTGCAGAATGGCTCACTAAGAGCCAAAAGGCATGATTAGATTTTCTCCCATCTCCTGTCCCACCTAAGCTTGGATCATGGTCAGGATATAAACCTTTTGGTTTTGGATTCACCTTCAGACATGTGTCATCATGTGTTGTCTTTAGAATGATTGGTCTTTGTCTTATTTCCATTTTGGAACTGCAGAATCTTCTTCCAGTTCCCTGAAGAGTCAGATCTAACCTTTGTACTTTGTCTAGTTTTTTTGCCAATTATATATTAACAAAAGCCCAGTTGTGACCCAGTATCTAATTCTTAACTGTACAGAAGCTTAATTAGGGAGGTAATCTTGCTTTCAACTCTGCAAGTAAAACACCTAGCAGAGTGCTATATGAATCATCAATTATTGTGTGTACTGAGTCAGGCAGTCAGTCTGTTAGCATTTAGAGCTGGGTTTCAGGGTTCTCTTGGTGAGAATCAAAGCAATGGTGCTGTCATTAGCAGATGGGGAAGGAAAATGAGAAATTATATTTCATAGGCAGAGCTGCTATAGCTTTGAGGTGAGAGAATGCTTGGTATATTTGAGGAAAGAGCTGAGGAAAAAAAGAAGGAGAGTGGTAGGAGATAAAATCAGAGATGTAACAGAGGTTAGCTCATTATGCTGCTGTGAAGTTCATTATAAGACCTGTGGGTTTTACTCTGGGTGAGATAGAGAATGGAAAGCCATGGGGACTTTTGAGTAGAGGAGTGACACATTCTGACTTCTATTTATAAAGGACCATTCTGGCTGCTCTATCAGAAAGAGACTGTAGACAAGCAGCTGCCAAAGCAGAGAGAAGCAGTAAGAGACTAATAATCAGAGGGAGAGAGAATATGAATCCCAGAGAAAGACGGCGGCTTGGGTAAGGCTGGAAGCAGCAGGCGTTCAGGAGAAGTATACTGGATATGCTTTGTAGGTAGCTTTCCACAAGATTTTCTGATGGATAAGATATAGGGTTTGAGAGAAAAGAAGTTAAAGGGTTTTTGCAAAACTCCAAAGATTTGATATGAAAACTGGAGAATGCTTTTAAACAGAAATGAGAACAGGGTGAGCCAAATTTGGGGTGATAATCAGAATTTCCAGTTAAGTTAGTTTTCTTTGCGTGAACACATAACCTACCTATACAAGAGATTTTACTTTAATGTCTGAGGATGTAGGTCAAACATTTATAACCCTTCAAACTCATTATATTATGTACTTTATCTTAGTCTTCTAACTCATACCGCAATGTATAAAATCATTAAAATAGTAATAAAAAAACCCAGAAAGTGGTGATTGGCAAACATTTTAATGCAAAAACCTGATAATTTAAAAGCTCTTCTATTCATATTGTATTCATCTTGGATAGTTTAGCAGGATGAATTAAAGATAACATAAATTATTCAACTGTAAATTATTTAAAAGCAAACAGCACATTCATTTCATCATATTTTTTCTTAGAGTCTTTCATTAAAATTCAGTCATTCTAGAATTAATTGTCACAGTTTTCTGGCCAATACATTCATTTGCTATCAAATTCAAAGAAAATTATTTGAATTAAAAAAATATTACTCTACATGTAGTTTATTGAACATTTCAAGTCTTGACAGTTTAATTCTGTATCTGTGTTATGAAAGGCAGTTCTTTTATTTTTACCTGTCTTATTTCTTTAAGTTAGTTATAGGTGAAATTGTAACCCGGATGGTTATCTCATCTTAACTCAAAACAAGAAAATACATATGAATATTGTGAAGAGATTTGACCTGTGAACTTCTCATTGATTGAAAAGGCTGCTTTTGGATTTTTATGATACAAATTATTACCAGAATTCTTTAAGTATTCATAGGAAGTCTAACTGATGTAATGCTGAGCAGTACACTCTTTTCAAAATGACACAAAAATTTGTTAAACCAAATTATTTTAATGTTCATAAGATATATTAATTTCATATTATTTCATGAAGAGTTACTGAAATGATCATAAAGTTTAATATTATTTTTGCATGTTTCCTTCCCTGAGGTAATGTATTATTCTACAGTAAATAAAACTGTTTACTGAAAATGTCTATCAAGTAATGAACCTGTACTTTAGGTAATTATTTTCCAAATACTACAAGTAAAAGTAATAACAGCTACTATTTTGTGGATATTTTCTAGGTGGCAGGCCCTTGGCAATAAACTTTCTATGCATTATCTAACCTGGCCCTCACAATCACCCTGCAAAGAAGGTACCATTATGACTTCTATTAATGTTTGTTAAGCACAAAAACAGTAGCTAAGAACTGTTAGGCATTTGGCCCAACATCCCACAATGGCAAGTGGCAGGTAACAGTTTAACTAAGGAATATAACCCCATAATTGGAATACTAAAAGCCAGTGGCATGATTCTATGGAGATTCCCTGGTGGCTCAGATGGTAAAGCATCTGAGCCAGTACTCATGCCTGGAAAATTCCATGGATGGAGAAACCTGGGGGGCTACAGTCCATGGGGTCACAAAGAGTCGGACACAACTGAGCGACTTCACTTCACATGATTCTATAACTCAGTAGGCATTTCTGAATTTGCAATGTTGAGTTACTATTTGCTACCTGCCGTTAGTGTGATGCGATGCAACTAACTATAAAACATGTATCTTCAGATATGTAGAAAATAAAAGATAAAGGAGAATATAATTTATTATGTAATTAATCCAAGGGCTTTAGCCAGGACTTCTCATGTCTTTCAAGCAGACAGGACTTATATCCCAATTGTGGGGAATGCTTTAGAGAATGCATCTTGAGTCAGAAAAAAGATGGCTAAAGATGTCATTATTGGGGACTCTAAAACACTATTCTTGCCAAAAGAAATTAGCAAAAGAGAAAAACATGTTGGAACGGAAAGATATTAATCCATATGGATATTTTTAACACTATATATGTATGTCCTGGGTGAGACAATTCTATTTATAAGAAATGAAACTAAGATGAGCATAACATTTAAACCACATAAATCAAAGTTAAAGTGATTTAGATGTAGTAAAAAAAAAAATCTGCCTGCAATGCGGGAGACCTAGGTTCAATCCCTGGGTTGGGAAAATTGCCTGAAGAAGGGAAAGGCTACCCACTCCAGTATTTTGGCCTAGAGAATTCCATGGACTGTATAACCCATAGCATCACAAAGAGCCTGACACGACTGAGTGACTTTCACTTTCACTGAAAAAAAAACCTTAGTATTCAAAATGTTTAAATATAGGGATTATATAGACAAGAAAGCAATGTTAGGCATTCATAATAATGATTTTGAGAAGCATATTTATTCATACATAAATAACTGACAAATAATGACAACCTGTTACTAGGAGAACACAAACTACAGAAAAATATATAAACTGTTCCCCTTTGGGGGGTTAAAAAAGTATCTCAGTATATCTGGGGTTATCTTTGGTAATGTAGGTAAAAGTATTTTATTCTTGTGTATTTTTTTCTGATTATTTTATACAATTATCAATAAACTTGATGACAGAACCAAAAAGTTATTTTAAGAAATCCACTGTTTCTTCCTTTCCTAATAAAATGTTGTCACTACTTAGCTTATTTTCAAAAGAGGTCCATGATTTACTAAATGTTTCTGTTAATTATTTTACTTAATGAAGAATGAATATTACTCTTTTAAAAATGATATGTTTAATCTAAACTTGAGAATATGAATTTCATTAAATTCAAAATAATAAACTTTAAGTATTCTCTGTCTGCATGACGTTCTTTTAGTACTTTGGGAAATACCAAGATGAAGAATCTATGGAATCTATGGTCCCAGTCCACATGGAACTCACAAATATAAGAAGAAATAGGCACATAAAACCTAACTATAATATGAAACAAAATGTATGAACTGCATCAATAGTGGTACATATCTTATAGTAGCAGGGAGGTAGAAAATACTTCCCATTTAGTGAATCAAGAGAGGTTTACTAGAGATGACAGCATTTGACTTTGAAACCAGGCTTAAAGAATGGATTGAACTTTTATACAGTTCAGTTTAGTTCAGTTCAGCCACTCAGTCCTGTCTGACTCTTTGCGACCCCATGGACTGAGAAAATTCTTTGTTCTCTTCCTACAGTTTTTTAAAAAACATTTTCAGATTTAATATTCTACATCTTACCATGAAAAATGCGAATACTTATGCTAGAAATATCAATAACCTCAGACATGCAGATGACACCACCCTTATGGCAGAAAGTGAAGAGGAACTAAAAAGCCTCTTGATGAAAGTGAAAGTGGAGAGTGAAAAAGTTGGCTTAAAGCTCAACATTCAGAAAACGAAGATCATGGCATCTGGTCCCATCACTTCATGGGAAATAGATGGGGAAACCATGGAAACAGTGTCAGACTTTATTTTGGGGGGCTCCAAAATCACTGCAGATGGTGATTGCAGCCATGAAATTAAAAGACACTTATTCCTTGGAAGAAAAGTTATGACCCACCTAGATAGCATATTCAAAAGCAGAGATATTACTTTGCCGACTAAGGTCCATCTAGTCAAGGGTATGGTTTTTCCTGTGGTCATGTGTGGATGTGAGAGTTGGACTGTAAAGAAGGCTGAGTGCCGAAGAACTGATGCTTTTGAACTGTGGTGGTTGAGAAGACTCTTGAGAGTCCCTTGGACTGCAAGGAGATCCAACCAGTCCATTCTGAAGGAGATCAGCCCTGGGTGTTCTTTGGAAGGAATTATGCTAAAGCTAAAACTCCAGTACTTTGGCCACCTCATGCGAAGAGTTGACCCATTGGAAAAGACTCTGATGCTGGGAGGGATTGAGGGCAGGAGGAGAAGGGGACGACAGAGGATGAGATGGCTGGATGGCATGACTGACTCAATGGACGTGAGTCTGAATGAACTCCGGGGATTGGTGATGGACAGGGAAGCCTGGCATGCTGCGATTCATGGGGTCACAAAGAGTCGGACACAACTGAGCGAATGAACTGACTGACTGATGCTAGTAAAATCATTTGTGAAAAATTAAGAACCACAATTAGGAAAAACATAGCTTTCTAACGTAGAACTACCCAATTTATATGAGGTTATGTGCCGATAAAACAGTTTATCAAAACAAGAATCAAGTGTTTTTGTGGACTTGTAAAATGTTCATGCATTCACGAGATATTTTTTTCCTTCATGTACAAGACACTGAGGTCTTTGTTAATTTCCTAAATATAATAATTCAAGTGACTTCCCCACATATGTCAGTAGGAGTGCATATGCCACAATAAGACCTTGCCTTTCTCTGCTCCAAATAAAATTGCCTCAATATATTAGTAGTGCTGGACAGTCAACAAGGGAAATTAAGAGATCATCTTGTTTATCTTCTGCTTATTTTATAAACCACCCTGTCTCTGATTCTCCATTAAAGATAGCGACTGTATGACTTCATTTTTAGAAAATACTTACAACAGATAATTTCTTTTTAATAATCTCATGATGATTATCTGTTATAAACTAAGTTCCTTTTTTGGTTGTTATTTTGGAATGGAAAAGAAAAAAAGAAACAGCCAGTCATCATTATATGTGATCAATTATCTTAGCTAGTTCAAACGGGTCAACCTTTTAAATTGATTTCCCTAGCAGGCAATTGCTCATCTCCACAATCAGGTTACTATTCTAGCTAGAAAGCTCAAAATGGGTACTTTTGGTAATATGGAGCTTGGATATAAAAAAGTGTCTAATTCAGAAATATGCTTTTATTAGCCTAACAGAAATTTGAATTGCATACCATACTCATAGGGGCTGTTAGTATAACCCACTTCTGTGAAGGACAGGATTTAAACATAAATCCTTTTGTAGTAAAACTGAATGTTAGATATTTCCATAGCCTTCTTTAGGGTAAAAGATTTTTTCCAGGCCATTGCACTATGACTTATAACTTTAATTTTTTAATTGTTTAATAATCTTTGTTAATTCATTGCAACAAAATATCTAAGGCAATTCTAATTATTAAGCATCATGGGGATTCTCCAGGCAAGAACACTGGAGGGGTTGCCATGCCCTCCTCCAGGGGATTTTTTAAACCCAGGAATCAAACCCAGGAATCAGGTCTCCTGAATTGCAGGCAGATTCTCTATCATCTGAGCCGCCAGAGAAGCCCTCGATTATTAAGCATTGGATTCGTACTATTATTGAAAAGGAATCAATGAGAGGAACCTCTATACACCGCAATGCAACACACTATATATAATGCAGTTGTTGTGGAAAATAGTTTGGTGAGCCCTCAAAAAGTTAAACAGAATTATCATTTGACTCAGTAATTTCACTCTTTGGTGTATACTTGAAAGAATTGAGAGCAAGAGCTCAAACAGATACTTGTACGCACATACTCATTTACAGCACTGTTCTCAAAAGTCAAAAGGTGGAAACAATCTAAGTGGTCCTCAATTAATAAATGAATAAACACAATATGATCTACACATTCAGAAGGAATATTATTCAGCTATACAGAAACAATGAAGGTCTAATACATGCTACAATATGTATAAACCCTTGAAAATATTATGCTGAGTGAAATAAGCCAGATAAATATTATATGATTTCACTCATATGACATATCTAGAATGAAGGAGTCTTTTGGGCCTAGAAAAGAAAACAACAGTCTTAAAGGCCCTTGCTGAATCATCTAAATTCAGAGAAAACGAAACAGAACTGTAGGTCCCGCCCTGATGCTCCAGGCCAGTTCCATCTACTGGGACTTATCACCCAGAAACCTTCCACCCCCTACACCTGCCCAGAAGACTTATCACCCCCTGCCCAACTACAAATGTCATCTCAACTAAAAAAATACCCAAAACATCCCACCTGATTAACGTTTCCCTTATCGATTCCACAAGCCTCCCTATAAATATGGAGCCTCCCTGATTCCTCTTCAGTCTCAGCCTGGTCGTTAGGCCCTCCTTGCCTGAATAAAGGTAACCTACTTCTGTTGAGGTCGTCTTTCCTTTTTCTGCCTCGACCTGAACTGTACCTTTACATAGAATAGGCAAATTTATAGAGACAGAAAGTAGAGTTTACCAGTGGGAAGTTATCATTAATGGGCAGAGTTTCTGTTTAGTGTGATGAAAAAAGTTTTGGATATAGAAAGTGATGATGGTTGCACAATATTGTGATTGTAACTAATCCTATCAAATCGTATGCTTAAAAATGGTTAAAATGGAAAATATTATGTAATATATGTTTATATATATATATATAAATGTATTAGTGAGAGTTATATATAATACATGATTAGTATGAGAGTCCATGTGTCCATGTACTGTATTTTTACTGATGAATCCTATATTGTGCTTTTAAAAAATCAATAGAGCCATATATTCAATTTGCATGCAGTCTACTGGAGGCTAAACCTCTGTGAATTCCTTTCTGCTATACTGATGCATTGCTGTTTGCCACTTCTTATCAATTTCCCATCCCCTCAAGGCAGTTTTTCCTTTAGTCCATTGATCCTCAGTGCATTTATTTCTAACCACTTTTATTTGAACTACACATGTTAAATTGTTAAGCAAGTAAATAGTTAATTATTGAAGATGTTCCTGGACTCAATGAACACTGTGTTTAAAATATCTCTTACAGATGATGAAGAAGGAAAGAAGTGGACAACATCAAGACAGGCTTTGCCAGCGGAGTGTTACCTGTTCTAGCCAGAATATAATAGAGAGGTTTGAGGGAGGGACAAATATTCTAATGAGTTCCAGGTTTTTGGATTACAGAATTAAGGGAAATAGGGAAACTATGGAAAACCAGATTTTGATCTTTACAATATGTGTGCATGACTGTTTATGGGAAGATAACTAACTTGGTTTTGGACATACTAGGTTGTAAGGGCTTTTAAATCACTTTTGAGACACATCTAATGGTCTTCTTCTATAGGCAGGTACATTTCTAAGTCTGATCCTCAGGGAATTCTGTACTACAGACTATAATTAAGAATCTATTAGCATATAGAGTACAATTAGAATCACAGGTATTGGTGGTATGGCTTAGGGGTAAAGTTTAGAATAAGAAAAGGAGATGAAAGGTAAAGAGAGGAAAGGAGACAAGAGACTCTGTGACTTTCCACTGAGGACATTTAATGCCTGGATGATGAGGATGAGCCAGCAAAAGAGACAGAGAAGTTGCTATCAGAGCTGTAAGAGAACATTAGACCAGGCAAGTCATGGAAACTGAAGAAACAGGGTTTTCAAAGACTAAGAGGTCAATGGAGTGACCTCCTTCTAAGCAGTCAAACTGAGGATTAAAAAATGTCCATTGTATTTCATGACCAAGAGGTCAGTGGTAACTTTATAGAGAGCTGTGTGTATGGCACAGTAAAGTAGAAAACCAAACAGTTGTGGTTTGACTGGTGAGTAGGAAGTGAATTAGTAGAGCTGGAGAGTATAGACAATTCTAAACAAGAGAAGAAAAGGAAGTTGGTATCTAGAGGTCGAAGGAGATGTCTTGTTATTGTTTTACTCTGATACCCTTCACCTTTAGAATAAAAAATCCAATTGGACTTTTATTCTTCTTTCTGTCTAAACATCTCTCTTACCTTTTGTTAGGTCGGTAGAATAGGGAAAAGGAGTCCAAAATGGCGGTGGCTAAAAGACAAGGAAGGGAAAAGCCCACGAAAATAGAACAGAAGAACGTCAAAGGAAGGTCCGAGGACCTGAGCGAAGACTTCAGGTAGAACAGCACTCCTGACTAAGCCCAATTTGCATAGGGCAGGCCCAGGGGAAGAAAAAAACATATAAGAAGAGGAGCCAAAGGCTCGCTCTCTCTCTCTTTCTCGTGCGCGCATGCATGCGTGCTGGGGCACTCTTCTCTTTGTGTCTTTGGATCGACATGCCCTCATGCCTCAAAGATGGATTTTCCTGCTATCTGCTAAATAAAATAGAGCTGTAACACTGATTTGTCTAAAAGCTATAACGTGGCCCATTCGAGACCCGAGACCTATAACACAGTCTGTCCAAGATCCGAGAGCTGTGACACGCCGAGGGGGCTTTAATGTCCGTCACTCCAAATCTTGGTTGTGATGAGACAAAGAACCGAGGAGCATACACTGGTCTGACATCTGTGGTGCCGTGACTCGGATCCAACCTAGGGGAAATAACCTCCGTGCAGAAGAGGCCAAGCACCGTAGGAGCCCAACTCAGAGAAGCTCCTGTGGCAGAGCCAGAACACGAAGAAAACCCAGCGCAGGGGAAGGCCCGTCATGCTGGAAACCGGGACAGTGAAAAACGAACTCAGCAAAAAGCTCACACGGCTCAGTCTCAGATTCCAGAAGACCTCCGGTTAACGTAGGAGGTGCTTGCTCCTATGGCTGGAAGGACATGCTTAACAAAATCTTAATTCCTTTACAATCTCTCATTTCTTGTTTCCTTGAACAAGAAAGGAATTCTTGTTTGCTGTAATTCCTGTTTGCTGCCTGCAAACAGGCAGCAGTGGGTGCAAATGAGGGACTCTGGAGAGACTACTCTTTGGTATGTCCCGAAGGCACTATCTGCTAGGCCCCAGTAGCTGTTACCCAAGCTGGGGGGGGTTCTTCTGTCCTTACTCTTCTCTGTGCCAAGAATCAGGACAATGAAAACTGTGAGCACAGGTCAGGAATTTAGCAAAATTTCCAGCAGGCTATGAAGGGGATTCCTTGGCATGTTTTTCCCACTGCTTTTTCCTCCTGTCTTTCAACTCTATCCTGGGACTCGAGCCAGGCCAAAAAGTAAGAGGTGGATTTGTTAGGATTCAGAGAGAAGCCAAGCTTCAGGGTGTGGGCCAGGACAAGGGCTCAGGTCATGGAATTAGGCCTGGCTAGGTTTTGAGAGTGGGGTGAATTCATATGCTAATGAGTAGGAGGATCATCCCAACCATTGTGGAACCACCCACTCCTCCCTCTTTTGACAGTGCCTTAGAGCTGTCCTGCCACCTCTGGGTGTGTCTTTTGGCTTATAGATTGGGGATTAAGGTTTACTTGAATTTAACTTGTCATTTAGGGCCCAATTGATTTTAATTGGTTTATGTTATAACCTTGTGCTATGTCATTCTTTCAAAGGTTGTGCTCTGCCTCCTAGCCTCCTGTTTCATGCTCCTTTCTTTAGCCCCATCTGGGCCCACAATGTTGCCTCTACCATCTTCTGGAGAGACAACCAGAAAATAGCTGGCCTTGGAAACACTGTATAATATCCAACCCCTTAATCCTACCCAGCACTGGTTACACTGGAGATCTTGGGGATGCCCAGCTCCAGTCCGGGGGTCTCATGAGGTCATCACACCTTGACCTGCCTAGAGATATGGTCCTCGAAAGGTTGTCACGCCTCAACCTGCTTGGGGATCCGCCAGTCCCAGGGGTCCCAGGAGGTCATCACACCTCGACCTGCCCAGGGACCCAATTCTCGGGAGGCCATCACACCTCGACCTGCCTGGGGATTCAATCTCTAGGAGGCTGTCACACCTCAGCCTGCCTGGGGATCTGCACCCTGACTCAGGGACGCCTGGCTATCAGGTTGCAACAGTTCTGGGTAGGATAAGCTTCAGAAAGACTCCCCCTAAGGAAGCCCACCTATGAAAACAGAAGGAAGCCTATTACTTGTGGGACTGTGCCCAGTCTCAGCAATAACTCAGGAGCCCAATGAGAACCCCAATGCCTTTCTGGAAAGGCTAAAAGAGCCCCTCCAAAAGTTTATCAATCTGGATTTAGACTCTTACGAGGGACAGGTGATTTTAAAGAACAAATTCCTGTTCCAATGTGCATCAGATATCAGAATTAAGTTACAACAGCTACAGCAGCAGGACCCTGCTGCCTCATTAGATGAGATGATACAGACAGCCACCAATACCTTTTATAACAGAGAACAGAAGAAGGAGGCCAAGGCCCAGGAGAGGGAGAGAAGGAAAGAAACAAGGCATGCCCAGATGCTGGCCACACTGCAGGGAAGCTCTATGGCAAACCTCAAGTCCTTGAAGGACAAGGCATGAGACAAATGCCTAATCTGTAGACAGGCAGGGCACTGGGCCAAAGAGTGTCCAAACCATGACAAGTCTCTTAGAATGGCTTGCCACGAATGCCATCAACTGGGACATTGGGCAGCACTCTGTCCTTGGGACCCAAGAGCCTCAAGGTCAAGCGCCAAGCCTACCCTCATGATGGTTGAGGAGAACTGAAGCAGCCCACTCCAGCCAGCCCACTTGTCACAGATAACCATCACAGGGCTGGAGCCAAGGGTGCAACTGGATGTGGCAGGTAGGTCCAAGAATTTCTTGGTTGACACAGGGGCTACCTACTCTGTCTTGATCTCCTATTCTGGAGCCTTCTCCTCCCAAAGCTGTACCATTTTGGGTGCTACAGGAAAAGCAACTACTAAAAGATTCACCCAAGCACTTCTTTGTTGCTGGGATGGACAAATATTTTCCCACCAGTTTCTGGTGGTCCCTGAGTGTCCTACTCCCTTACTGGGAAGAGATATACTCACTAAATTGGGGGCCACCCTTGTGATGGGAAGCTTTTCAGCCCTTAGAGCTCTACAGCTCCTGGTTACTACTGCAGAATCCATTACACCTTCTCCAATAGAGAGGAACCAAAAACTATGGGAAGACAAAGTTAACCCCCAGGCGTGGGACCAGGGAATTCCTGCACGAGCCCACCAAGCTGAACCGGTCATCATTGTCCTCCGAGATCCCACTCAGTTTCCTAACCAGAAACAATATCCCCTCAAAAGAGAGTCTGGGGAGGGACTACAGCCTTTAATAAATAAATTCCTTGCTTGTGGGCTATTGGTCCCCACCAGTTCGCCATGTAACACCCCAATCCACTCAGTAAAGAAAAAGGATGGAACCTGGCGAATGATTCAAGATCTCCAGATCATAAATGAAGCTGTAGCCCCCCTCCATCCCACAGTACCCAATCCCTATGTAATCTTGGGAGAAATACCACCCAGTGCCAAGTGGTTTACAGTTTTGGATCTCAAAGATGCATTTTCTTTTTTTTTTCGCATACCACTGGCTAAAGAATCCCAATATCTTTTTGCCTTTGAGTAGGAGGCCCCAGGAGAACACCACCAATAGACGAATTGGATAGTATTATGTCAGGGGTTCAGAGATAGCCCCCACCTGTTTGAACAGGCCCTTTACCTGGGATATCCTAGATCTGGACCTGGGACCTAATGGGAAAATATTACAATACGTAGATGACCTACTAATCTGCTCTCCAGATGAGGAAAATGTCCAACAACATGCAATTCAGGTTCTAAACTTTTTGGTAGAAAGGGGATATAAAGTCTCCCATGCTAAGGCACAGATGGTCAAGACAAAAGTCACTTACCTGGGAGTTCAGATTACACACGGGTCTAGGAGGCTGTCCTCTGCTTGGGTACAAGGAACCCTCCAGTTGCCCTCCCCCATGACTTGAAAACAATTGTGAGCTTTCCTGGGGCTAACTGGGTATTGTAGAATCTGGATACCCAACTATGGTCTAATTGCTCAGCCCTTATATGAAAGCTTAAAGGGACAAGATGATTCAATTCCACTGATGTGAGGAACTCCTCAAAAGAAGGCAGAGGCTACACTAAAACAGGCCCTAACTCAGGCACCTGCCTTGAGTTTGCAAGACCCAGTAAAAGCATTCCAACTTTATGTCCATGAAAGAGAGTGAATAGCCTTGGGAGTGTTAACTCAAAGGTTGGGACCTGAGCCCCAGCCTGTAGCTTACTTATGCAAGAGACTCGATCCAACCACCCGAGGCTGGCCCCACTGCCTTTGAAATCTTGCAGTGGTACTCAGGAATCAAGCCATGGAAGAAAACAGAAGAGGACACTCAATACACCTGTGGCCCCTGGGAGATCTCAGATACCTATTCAGGACTACAAATGAGTGCCATTCTAATGAACATTCCCAAAATCTGGTTTCTGGGGATAAGATTTCTCAAGATAGCTCTAAAGAGCCAACACAGCTTGGCAGGGACTGTACTCCAAAACAGACAGGAGATAGATCTTCTGATCCCTAAACAAGGAGGGACTTGAGCCATCCTGGCAATGTGAATTTGAAATTGGCTAATGCCCCTACTAGTCCTTGTTATGCCATACTGATGATGCTTATGATTGCTCCATGTATTACCAATTGTCTAACCTGTTTTGTCTCTGATCAGGTCAACAAACTACAACATGCAATGCCAGTTCACCAAAGATATAAAACTACAGCCGACCACGGAAAATATCACTCAACCTTAGATGGACACCGCTATGAGGACTCTGAGGCCTGAGACTAGCAAGGGGCTGGGGGGCGGGGCGGGGGGGGGGCAAAACTCCTCGCCATCCCGGTTCAGCAGGAAGTAGACAGAAAGACCTCGATGCCCCTATTCCCAAAGAATTGGGCCTCCCATCTCTTGAAGGGGGAATGTTAGGTAGGTAGAATAGGGAAAAGGAGTTCAAAATGTCAGTGGCTAAAAGACAAGGAAGGGGAAAGTCCACGAAAATAAAACAGAAGGAGGTCAAAGGAAGGTCCAAGGACCGGAGTGAGGACTTCAGGTAGAACAGCACTCCTGATTAAGCCCAATTTGCATAGGGCAGGCCCAGGGGGAAGAAAAAAACGTATAAAAAGAGGAGCCAAAGGCTCTCTCTCTCTCTCTCCTGCACGCTGTGGTGCTCTTCTTGTCACATCTTTGGATTGATGTGCCCTCACACCTAAAAGATGGATTTTCCTGCTTTCTTCTAAATAAAATAGAGCTGTAACACTGGTTTGTCTAAGAGCTATAACATGGTCCGTTCGAGACCTGAGAGCTTTAACATGGTCTGTCCAAGACCCGAGAGTTGTGACACGCCGAGGGGGCTTTAATGTCCATCACTCCAAATCTTTGTTGTGACGAGACAAAGAATCAAGTAGCATACACTTGCCTGGCACTTTCAAGACTAAACCTGTGCCCATCTATTCCTGCCTCCTCTCAGGCATATAGAATGTATTAAGTATTAACTATACATTAGTTTCTTATAAAAGGAATTGTAAGATTTGTTGCATTTCTTGCACATCCCTTTATATTAATTTCTCATTCATTGCTACTTGTTTCTTTTGGATATAGGTAAATCAGTCCTTTTTTAAGATGCTTTGTCTGTTATTCTGAATTTATGTATTTTTGGATATTAACTGTAAATACATATTCCACAAGTTTCACGTGCTCCCCTTAATGCTGAATATCGCATGCATGCATGTATGCTCAGCTGCTTTGGTCATGTCCAACTTTTTGTGACACCATGGACTGTAGCACACCAGGTTCCTCTACCCATGGGATTCTCCAGGCAAGAATACTGGAGTTGGTTGCCATGCCTTCCTCTAGAGGATCTTCCTGACCCAGGTATTGACTTGCATCCCCTGCATCTCTTGCATTGGTAGGTGTATTTTTTAACCACTGAGCCACTGGGAAGCCCTGAAGTTTGTATAAAAGCATTTAAAATTAATATCATCATTTATGAAAGATACTTCTTAATTTCAAATGTTTAAGCTTACATACAATTGCAAAAAATACTGTGACTGTAGCAAATATCAGAAGTATAATTTCAGTTCTATTTATACCAGTGATTGCTAATATTGAAAATATAAATAATTGGGCAATTTGAAAAGATAGAGGTTCTCAGATATTTTTCAGGTAAATTACAATGTTCTATAGAAAAGATTAATCATCTTCACATATTTTTGAAAGTCTTAGTTATCATGTATCATATATTAACACTAAAGAAGAAAACTAATTTACATAAATTAATACCAGTTTTATGACTGTGAAAAGTAAATGGATGCACAAATAATATATATTTTTGTTTTAGATACTTCCTTATTAAGAAATTTCTCAATAAGAATGATATGAAATAAATATAGCATTTAATCAGATTAAATCAATTCTAATAAGCTGTTTAGATTGTTTTGAATACATATGACAGTAAATAAGATTAGCATGCCTATAAATAGTAGAAGAAAATGAAAGATATTTTCCAATAAACAGTGAACTTATGAAATGAACATAATACAAGTTCTAAAATAGTGATGTTAATATGAGCAGTTGCTTAAAAGTAGGTGACAGTAAGAGTAGCTAACAGTTGCTGAGTACTTAATATTTCTCAGAAACTTAATTTTATTATTTATCTATAACTTCCTAATAAGTATTATCATTATCATCCTCATTACACTGAGAGCAACTGAAGCCCAGAGTGGGGCACATCATTGATAAACAGTAGAGCAAAAATTGGAATTTAAATCTGACACTTAACCTTTATGCTTTAAAAACATCCACAATTAATCTAATTTAGAATTATTCTTTTCCCTGAGAACAATATTGGATCAAGCCTGTAATGTGTGTATTATAGCCCTTAACCAATAGAGTCATCCTTCAGTATCAATGGGGTATTGATTCTAGAACACCCACCCCTCCACTAACCACATCCACATACCCCACCCCCCATACACACACCCACTGTGGACAGCAACATCTGTGGATGCTCAAGACCCTTATATAAAATTGTTTAATACAGTCGCCCCTCCATATCTGTGGGTTTAACATTCACAGATATAGAGAGCTAACTGTAGTAAGTTTGGGTATTCTTCACAGAAAAACAAAAAATAAAAAACCATAAAGCAAATATCAAACAAACTGCTCAGATTGCAGAGATTATGTATATAGTTCTTAATTCAAAAGAGTCATGTGAAAATAAAAGGAGTTTTAACTTACGTGAAAATGTGAAAAAAAGTTTTAAGTATGTGAAAATAAAATTCCCATAATGTTACCTATTTTTATAGAAAATAATTTTATTAGTATAATATTTAACCTTCATTTTGAGAATATACTTGGATTAAATAAAACAAAAATTAAAAATATAATGATACATGTAAGCTTAATTTAATATATATATTTAATAAAATAAAAGTAAGTCAAAAAACTTGCCTGACAGAATTCTGAATGTTATTTCATAAAACAAAGTAATAATAAATGAATGAATCAGTTCAATGAATACTCAGTGTTACTAAATACTCAGTTTTATGAAAATATTATATGTTGATATTCGTCATTGGGTATAACTGTAAAGGAAATATGTCTTTTACTTTTCATTGTTGATTTCAACAGAATGACAAAACAAATATATGATTTTATTTAAAATATTTCTTTCTAAGAAAGTATTCCCCGAAATCTGGTCTGAATCTGTGTGAGATTTTTAGAAACATTTTGATATAAATAAAGATTACTGCCTATGATGTAAGAAATGAAGGAATTTATTCTCACTCAAAGATCAGAATTATTAAAAATGCTAAATCTCAGTATACCATGTTATTTATGATTGCCAGTAAAAATTTATAAACCTTCTAAGTCAGGTATCAAACATCTACATCTCAAGAGTCATTCAAAGTGATGACATTTTATTTTATTCATTTTATTTTATTGAAAAAAGTATTTTTTCTTACGTTCATCATTATCTAGCAGCTCCATTTTAACAAGTGCTACTACATATATTCTCAATTAAATTATTTTTGGTTTTAAAAAATGTCATTCTCTTTCTTAGCTCTGATACTTGTGATTTTTAAAACCAACTATTTTTTAACAAATGAGACTATGATTTTCAACTCCTGGGAGTTATCAGAGAATGGCAATAATCTGAGGTGGTAAGATATATTATGTGTTTCAGAAATTTTATAAAAGTGCATTGCTCACTTGGGGGTGAGGTGGCTCAGTGGTAAAGAATCATCCTGCCAATGCAGGAAACACAGGTTCAAACCCTGGGTTGGGAAATCTTCCAGGAGAAGGAAATGCGAGCCCACTCCAATATTCTTGTGTGGAGAATCCAATGGACAAAGCAGCTTTATGGGCTACAGTCCACAGTGTTACAAAGAGTAGGTCATGACTTAGTGACTAAACAACCAAAAGTGCTCTTTCAAAGTAATGAAAAGCTATAGTTAAAGAAATTTTTCATAAATTGTACACAATATAGGATTTGTTACCGAGACCTATGGTCAATTCAATGAGGAGTAAACTTAAAAGTTATTTAATATCAAATTGATATTCTTGTTGTTTAGTTGCTAAGTGGTGCCCCACTCTTTAGTGACCAAATGAACTGTAACACGCAAGGCTCCTATGTCCATGGGATTTCCCAGGCAAGAATACTGGAGTGGGTTGCTATTTCCTCCTTCATGGGATCTTCCCGACCCAGGGATCAAACCCATGTCTCCTATATTGGCAGGCAGATTCTTTACCACTGAGCCACCAGGAAGCCCATCAAATTGATATATATTTATATAAACCTGTGATAAGAAAAATACAGATACTGATAATTACTTACCAAGTAGAAATGAAAGTGGAGGGAAATGGCAATTCATTTAAAGAAAACTAGGAATTCAAAAAGAATATTAGAAAAGGATAAACAATGAGTTAAAATGGTTGAAGTAAATGGAGTTTCCTGGTTTCTATTGATAAAGTATAGAATTAGAATAAAACTAATCTACTAGAAAATAGCTTGGTTTTATTCCTTTATGACTTACACCTTAGAGATTATGAACACTTTCAGTCTCAGTTTTGTAAACTCAACAATTCTAATCAAAATAGAGAGTCTTGCATCAAAAACCTCAGAGTAGAGATAATTTCATAACAGTATGTGCCAACAGATTCCTCTGATCCTCTTGAATTGACTATGTGGAGTGAGGGTTAGTTTTTGAACAAGCTGTCTGAGACTGTTTTTAACAGGCAACGACTTTGTGGTGAGAAGTTCAGGAATGACATAACTACTCCATTGTAATTGTTCTAAGAAAATCAAAGTTTCAACACAGAAATTGCCTTGTTTTTAATGGATACAAGTCATGGTGAAACAAACCCCTTTCCTTTTTCTCCAACTTTGAAGAGCCCTTGACATGAGTTGAGAAATGCTTCTATACAAGAAGATGCACAGTAAACAGTGAAGAGATACTTGCTTAATTACATAAGATGTTTCAGGAACTGAGAGCTTATTCAGCATACCTAAATATGAACGCTGTCTTCAGCTTTTAAAAAATTATAACAATTTACTGCCTGAAAAGATAAATTCCTTGAAGACTAGGTTTCTTTATACAGCAGATTTAAAATGTTTGTAAAGTAAATTTGATCTACACCTGATGCCTATTCTCAAGAAATAATTCAAATACATCTTTAAAAACATGTTTCTTTGTTATATATTTTAACAAGATTATTTATGAAATATATAAACATACTATGTGATAACATAACTTCTAAATTGGTGAAATTGTCTATACTTTATTCCCAGACTTATTAAATATATTACCCATTTTTATTGAAGTATAAGCTGACTTACAATATTATATTAGTTCCATCTTTATTGACTACATACAATACCAAGTTATAATACTGTTGACTATATCATTGTTGTGTACATTTCATCCCTATGACATTTATTTTATGACTAGAAGTTTGTACCTCTTAATCCTCTTCACCAATTTTGCCCATCCCCCATTACCACCCCTTCCAGTTTAGCAACCACTACTTGGTAATTTGTATCTGTGATAGACAGAATGCCTGATGAACTATGGATGGAGGTTTGTGACACTGTACAGGAGACAGGGATCAAGACCATCTCCATGGAAAACAAATGCAAAAAAGCAAAATGGCTATCTGAGGAGGCCTTACAAATAGCTGTGAAAAGAAGAGAAGTGAAAAGCAAAGGAGAAAAGGAAAGATATAAGCATCTGAATGCAGAGTTCCAAAGAATAGCAAGGAGAGATAAGAAAGCCTTCCTCAGCGATCAATGCAAAGAAATAGAGGAAAACAACAGAATGGGAAAGACTAGAGATCTCGTCAAGAAAATTGGTACCAAGGGAACATTTCATGCAAAGATGGGCTTGATAAAGGAGAGAAATGGTATGGACCTAACAGAAGCAGAAGATATTAAGAAGAGGTGGCAAGAATACACAGAAGAACTGTACAAAAAAGATCTTCATGACCCAGATAATCATGATGGTGTGATCATTCATCTAGAGCCAGACATCCTGGAATATGAAGTGAAGTGGGCCCTAGAATTAAAATAAATAAATTTATATTTTAAAAAAAGCATCACTATGATCAAAGCTAGTGGAGGTGATGGAATTGCAGTTGAGCTCTTTCAAATCCTGAAAGATAATGCTGTGAAAGTGCTGCACTCAATATGCCAGCAAATTTGGAAAACTCAGCAGTGGCTACAGGACTGGAAAAGGTCAGTTTTCATTCCGATCCCAAAGAAAGGCAATGCCAAAGAATGCTCAAACTACCACACAATTGCACTCATCTCACATACTAGTAAAGTAATGCTCAAAATTCTCCAAGCCAGGCTTCAGCAATATGTGAACCATGAACTTCCTGATGTTCAGGCTGGTTTTAGAAAAGGCAGAGGAACCAGAGATCAAATTGCCAACATCTGCTGGATCATCAAAAAAGCAAGAGAGTTCCAGAAAAACATCTATTTCTGCTTTATTGATTATGCCAAAGCCTTTGACTGTGTGGATCACAATAAACTGAGGAAAATTCTGAAAGAGATGGGAATGCCAAACCACCTGATCTGCCTCTTGAGAAACCTATATGAAGGTCAGGAAGCAACAGTTAGAACTGGACATGGAACAACAGACTGGTTCCAATTAGGAAAAGGAGTATGTCAAGGCTGTATATTGTCACCCAGCTTATTTAACTTATATGCAGGGTACATCATGAGAAATGCTGAGCTGAAAGAAGCACAAGCTGGAATCAAGATTGCCGGGAGAAACATCAATAACCTCAGATATACAGATGATACCACCCTTATGACAGAAAGTGAAGAGGAACTAGAAAGCCTCTTGATGAAAGTGAAAGAGGAGAGTGAAAAAGTTGGCTTAAAGCTCAACATTCAGAAAACGAAGATCATGGCATCTGGTCCCATCACTTCATGGGAAATAGATGGGGAAACAGTGGAAACAGTGTCAGACTTTATTTTCTTGGGCTCCAAAATCACTGCAGATGGTGATTGCAGCCATGAAATTAAAAGATGCTTACTCCTTGGAAGGAAAGTATGACCAACCTAGATAGTATATTCAAAAGCAGAGATATTATTTTGCCAGCAAAGGTCCGTCTGTCTAGTCAAGGCTATGGTTTTTCCAGTGGTCATGTATGGATGTGAGAGTTGGACTGTGAAGAAAGCTGAGCACCGAAGAACTGATGCTTTTGAACTGTGGTGTTGGAGAAGACTCTTGAGAGTCCCTTGGACTGCAAGGAGATCCAACCAGTCCATGTTAAAGGAGATCAGTCCTGGGTGTTCATTGGAAGGACTGATGCTGAAGCTGAAACTCCAATAGTTTGTCCATCTCATGCGAAGAGTTGACTCACTGGAAAAGACTTTGATGCTGGGAGGGATTGGGGGCAGGAGGAGAAGAGGACGACAGAGGATGAGATGGCTGGATGGCATCACCGACTCAATGGACCTGGGTTTGGGTAAACTCTGGGAGTTGGTGATGGACAGCATGGTCTGGTATGCTGCGATTCATGGGGTTGCAAAGAGTCAGACATGACTGAGCAACTGAACTGAACTGAACTGAACTGTCTCTTTCTGTTTTGTTATATTGTTGGTTTGTTTTTTAGATTTCTCCTATAAGTGAAAACATGTTTATTTTTCTCTGTCTTTGCTTCTAGAGCAGAAGTCACCAAACTTCTTCTTTAGGGTGCCAGATAGTAAATATTTTAGGATCATGTGCTAAGAGACAAAATCAAGGTACTGAAAATCATTATGCAGATACTTATATGACAAGAGAGAAACTAAATTTCCACAAATATTATATTGATGACATTCAAATATAATAATATAAATTGAGCATGGTTTGTATAATATAGATTAGTGAGAAAATGCAATTTTGGGGGGGGCAGTGAGGGATTATTTTGCTTAACAGAGGTCCAATGTTCCCTATCATCAAAATCAATTGCAAGTATTTTTCTGTAATGTGATTTTATATATTACTTCTTTGAATATATTTCTTCACCCAGGTAGACAGTACCAAATACTGACATAAATTCATAAACACATGGTTTCAACTGAATGTATTTACTGCTTGGAAGGAATTTATAGAATTGTATTAGATCATCTTGATATTTGCCTTTTAGCTTGTCTTTAAATTGTAAATTAATGACTTCCAATTGAAGGTTAGGTAGAAGCTCCTCAACTGCACATTTAAATGCAGTTTGAAATACACAAATTTCCTTTGCACTTGCATCAAGGCCTGAAAAGTGCTTCAGGAATGTAATTTGAGCTCTTAAGATATATCCATTGCAGATATGTGTGAGAATGAGGACTGCACTTCTTACTTTAACTTTCACTGCACCAGGGTAGTCTAATGAAGCTTGACATTACTTGTGATTCAAATAATATTAGTTGTTCTTGACATTATAGCAGTGTAAGTTGCACGTATGGATGCTGTTTGCCTTGTAATTTAAGTTGAATTTATTAAGAACCATTATCAAGTTTGCAGCAGAAGCTAATTTCTAATACCAACTTGGCTTAAATCACAGTGGGTAAGGGCTCGACTTGACCCTGGAATTGTAGGTGTTGGACCCCTGTTCCCCTGTTCTAAAGGATACCAAAGGTAATTGTTTACATTGTCCTAGAGTAAATATTTATCATTTTTATTTGCCTTGAGCAAGATGTAGAGAACTCTTACAGTGTCCATTCTTTCATGAATTTCTTGAATAATCATTTGTCAAAGGTTTACTGTGTTATTTGAATTCTAAGGATTATCAGGGAATTAAAAACACAGTCTAGTGAGGGAAAAAGTCATGTCAGCATAACATGATAAATGTCAGAAATATGTAAAGGTACTATAAGAATGAAGAGGGGAAAACCAACTGATTGTGATTTATCTGATGCCATAGTTAAAAAGAGATGCCAGATGAGAAGATACTTGGTCTTGGTCATAACGCATTTATAACAGTTTCTTAGGCAAAGAAATCAGGAAAGGAAATTCTGGACAAAGAGATTGCTTTGATAGAGGACTGGAGGCATTAAAAATATCGTTCCAGAGAAATTGAGAGCAAGTAGAAGCAAAGTGGAAGGAGGGAAAGAGGGTAGTGGGAGGGTGTGGCTGGAGAGGCAAGATGAAGTTAGACTGAGGTAGCCTTTGGAACCAGGGCTTAATAAACTTTAACATGCAAACAAATCACCTCAACAATTTGGTTAAAATGCAACTTCTGATTCAGTTGATCGGGTCTCCATTCTGCATCTCTAACAAGATCCCAGGTGGTGTGATGCTACTGGTTGTAGGACAACCCTCGAGTAGCAAGCCTCTACACAACACTAAGGATTTTAGCCTTCTTCCCTCTTCCTGTTATCATTCCCATGATAATGAAGATAAAAGTTTTAAGAATGTTCAACAGAAAAATATGCAAATTATGTGGAATGGATGGATAAGACTGAAGTGGTGATAGCTATGATCCCTGAAAAATAGTCATCAGGCAGCTATAATAAAATCTGGCCCCACTCCATGCCATTACCTCTATTCTCCAGTAAAAAGGCATAAATAGAATTTGATTTCCTTAGGGCTAAAAAAATACTTAGTAACAGGATTCATTCTAACGGATATATACAAAAGAAATGTTTTGGCATATAATAGCTAACCTCCACTTTGCTAAAACTGATGTCAGAGGAATTCAAACTCTGCCAATGTAAGAGCTTTATTTTAAGTTACAGGAAAAAAAACAAAACAGATGGTTAATTATGTGGGTATTCTTAAGAATGGGATAGGCACTTCTCTTGAAGTGGCTCAGTCCTATCAAAGAATTGTGTGATTTTTATGTTCTGTTTAAAATCCCATGCATGGTACTGCACTGTATGGTATCTCTTGTGGTCAATAGGTGATGAAATGAGTTTGTTCATGAAATTAACTGTATATATATGCTTGGTCCAAAGACTAATTACATGTAGAATAATCAGAACATAAGATTACCCTTACAGAATGAATATAAACATAAACACTACATAGAAATGAAAATATCTCTTATTTTATGTCTTCTAAAAGAAATGTTATCAGGTATTAATAAGTTGATAGAACTATATGCTTGCTCTAGTCAATGTGATTTAATCCTTTGTAAATACAAAAAATCAAAAAAATCCATTACAGAATGGCAAAAATGCAAGGTGAAGGTAAAAAGTCAGATTGGAATCCAGAAATAAAATTAAAGAATGTATATTATTTTAAGATGTATATGCAATAGCAAGGCATACAAATTGGGCTCTGAGCTTTATAGCAGCCATGCAATGGATAAATCTATCTGTTTTTCTATGTGAATATTAAAACAACTTCTCCCTTATACCAAGTGGAATAAAAGTGAATAAGCCACCACATAGCTGCTCTATAAAATTATATTAAGGAGAAAATTACTTTTCAACCTTTGGCAAGTTACTTGCTCATTCTTGTCGTGCTAATAGCTGCTGTTTTGAAGCAAAGATTTGTTCTTTAATGTATTTACTGAGGCAATATCTGTGATAATTGGCAGCATCTTTACTTCACATTTACTTATCCTGTGCAGAACTTCTGATGTGATGTGCTTATTTGATTTTCTCTCATTTGTTTTGATAAATAAACTTACATTTTCTTCTACAGTAAAAAACTGATGTACTTCATCTGTGTTATAAGAACACTTATAACTGAGTGAATCATGGGAAGTCAACAACACTTATTAAATCTTTGAAGTTTAAAAACATGACTTAAAACATGTATACAGAATTGGTTTCCCTAGGGCAGCTGTAGTGAAAGGCAAAGATTATATAGGGAATCCACATAGACAAGTAGCAGATGCATTATTATCATTATCACTATTTACTATTAGATAATAATAGTTTAAAATCGACCTTGCTACCTTGGCACTGATTTTCTACTACACCACTACAAGGAATCCCTTAATGTAAGGTTTCAATGTCTGTATCAATTGCTATTCTCAACTAAAACTTTTTCTCTTAAAATCAATATTCTTATTTATAAACTAGTTCTCTGAGTTGTTACAAATCATGATGATGCTTTGAACAAGCTAATGGTTACAAGAATGTTAATCGATTTTCCCACTTGGAAAAAGTCGTGCAGAGAACTGCCTTTTATTCAATATTGAGTTGGTTCATTTGTAGACTGATTTAATTTTGAATCAGTAGGATTATGAGAAATAAGAAAATGTTTGAGTTTTCAGCTCACTCCTTTCTGTTGTGACATTTTGTTCTTTCGTTCCATCATCTCCATTAGTTTGCCAACTGGCAGTGACAGGAGTGTAAAACTACTGCAAATTGTTACTTCAGCAGTACTCCGCCTGCCAAGAGCTGATCAGCTGCTCCTCTAAGTGCACCTTTCACTCTTTCCTAACTGAAGCCGCCTAAGCCGACAGTGCTGCTGGATAATAAATCTCACCCACCAGCATTTGAATTTAATCACCTGGTTCCTACCACTTTAAGATAAACATGCACAAATGCAATCATTATGAAAACAAATGTCTGGTCCGCAAATTGGAGGGGGTGTGAGGTACAGGACCACAAGGGCAAGCGCTCACACTCTTTTCTGTTTATGGCTTCATTTGAACTGATTTATCCATCTCTTTCTCATTTCCCCTGTCTCAGCAGTAATAAACTGCATCACCTTTCCTTAACCTGAGAATGCAGTCAAGCTTTTCCCTGTTGAAGACATTCTAATGGGGCTCTGTGGGTCACCTGACAAAGGGCTGGCAGAAGTGATGGATGTTGCATTCTTTCTCCCATGGATCTGGAAGCATTGCACCTTCTTGGGTCAAATTAGGACTTCTGAGGATAATAACTGGATTCCCCATGCAGTTGTGAAACTGCCAGGATCTTCTGGATGGATAAGACCAGCAAGTATTACAAATTGATGGAGTCAACCTCCGAGAAGCAGACTGAACACTTATAAAAATTTTCAGATGACAGAAAACATGAATAAGCAGATAGAGCATGGGTTTCTTGGCTGACACCTGGCAAATGGAGTTTAAACATGAAAAGGGAGAAGAGTAATTCATATTGACCATAAAACTAAGAGGAAACACATACTCTATCAGTATTTCAAACTCTGTCTCAGTCGTGGTAGCCTCCTTACTTCCCATAATCTGTCCTCCTTGCCCAACAAAGCATATCCTTTTGAAGTCTAGATATTAGCCATTCTAGGACTGTCTTGCTTCTTGTATAGTAGTACCCTTTTTAATTCTCACCTAAATATAACCAGAATTAACTCTTCCTCTTTGGGAAAGCATACCATGAAAGAAGTCATTACCAATACTTGTCTCAAACAGCATCACTTATATGAAATTATATTTATAGTAGAAAATTATTATTTTAAGGTTTTCTCATTTAGAAGAGGAAACAGAAACCGGCATGTCTTAAAGATCTGAGAAATTTCCCTCTTTGGTTTTGGTCTCACCGAATACTATTTTAAACTAGAAGTCAGGTCTTAAAATATATATAGCAGGGAAGAGACAGGCAAATAAGTAAACTAAATAAAATGATTCTCAAGTTATTATATAAGGAAAGTCCATCTATGAGCTTAAAAAAAGGTCCTAGCATTATAACCAATTTTATATTGCAATTCAAGTATTTCCTTTTACATACCCCTTTAAATTAGGACTAGTTTTTAAAGTCACCAAGTACCTTCTTAAATTTAAATTATGCTAAATATTAATTTTATTTAAAGTTCAGACAAAACTATTTATTTTGTTTTATTTTTTAAGTTGGAATATAATTGTTTTACTATGTTGTGTTAATTTCTGCCATACAACTACATGAATCAGCTATATGTATACACAAATGCTGTCTCTCTCGAGCCTCCACTGCCCCCCCCCCCACCACTGCCCTCAATCCTCTCTCCCTAGGTCACCACAGAGTACCAAGCTAAGTTCTCTGTGCTCTACAGCAATTTCTCACGTATCTATTTCACATGTGGTAGTATATATATGCCAGCCTGACTCTCTCAGTTCATCCCACATTCTCTTTCTTACCCACCTTATGTCTACAAGTCTGTTCTCTACAGCTGCATCTCTATTCCTGTCCTGCAAATAGGTTCAAAAGTAACATTTTTCTAGAATTCCGTATGTATGCATAATATGTGATATTTGTTTTTCTGTTTTTGATTGACTTTGTATGACAGACTCTAAAGTATTTTAGAGGAAATGAGCTCAATAAAAAGTACCAATAAATATGAACATATCTACCGAAAACCCTGATGGAAATGGAAGAATTTAGTTGATTATTCAGATGTATGAAAAAGAATCAATATTCTCCCTCTGAGTGAACAAACAAAAAATAAGGTATTTATAAGCCACTTTCTGAAACATTTTTCATCTTTGTTCATTATATCTAGTTGAAAATTACTTTATACATAAAATAAGTCCTTAATATGCTATGCTAATTAATTAGGTGATGGAAAAAAGTGCAATCTGAATAACTTACCATTTTTTTCCCCATGGGAATGTTCCCAATTATAAGTACATTTGCCAAGTCTACATGACAGCTTAGATAACAGAGAAAATCCTATAAATTATTCAGGTGTCTCAAATACATTGAATTATTTTTATGAAGATATTGTATGATATATTTCAGAAAAAAAAGTCAGGATTTGTATGAGAACAATAAAAGGTGACAACTAAAACTGCTAGTCACAGACTGAAGGCATGGACAGCATTTTTCAGGTTTCATACCACAGGTTGATGCGTTGTAGATACTGCCATACTGGTCACATTTGAGATAAAGGAAAAGACAAATTCACAGCTAGAAGGAAGATAACCAAATTCAATTAAATTACTTGTTGTTTTATCCTCAGGACCTGGGTGCCTTCCTCTCTCAACTGTGTTAAGCAAACTGAGGCTCAGAGAGACTTAGCAACTTGCTCCTGGTTTAGTGAGACTCCAAAACCTGTCCTCTTTCACTGTGTGGAGCTACCTTCCAAGCTACAAAGAAACACTTACTTTGGATGCTCCCTCTTTCCAGTTTGGGCAATTCATTTCTCCATTGTATTTACTTATTTTTGTAAATATCAAAGTAATGCTCACTTTGGGTTTTTGAATTTTGTTATTTTGCTAAATCATTTAGAGAAATCATATTTAGTTATGTGTTGTGTCAGTAAAGTGTTCTTACCCTGACAACTATAAGAGTAAGTACATGAATGAAATTACTGGCACCAAGGGGTCCTTCCCTTCACCAGGGTTTCTGACAGAGTCTACAGTTCAGCCCTCAGTCTTGGGAGGATCTAGGGCCCTAATGGCATTGCCATTGCTACAGACCATTTCCAAATGATTCTCTATCACCAAAGAGAAAGAAAAATTTACCTGGCCAAATTGTTCATCAAGGCATGATTTTGTAAATGCTTACAGAAAGCCACATACTGACATAATAGAGCAAATTATAAGGGTTCATTAAATATCACAAGCCACCTAGTTCACAACTTTTATGGGCATGAATTCTTACAGGCACCAAAATATTTTCCCTTCTGTCTTTCAGTGCCTTCTCTCCTACTTCTTTCCTTCCTAAATCTAAAATGTAGAAGTTAAACATTTGGGGAAACTTGAGAATCAACAATGCAGTTTTGTTTGTTTAAAATAGATTAGAAGTCTTTGTATTTGTTTTGGGGAAATCAGTGACTTGCTGGCATGGAACAATTATTTGAGGCAAACATTGAAACTCTGTGCTAAGGCAAGACAAGAGCAGAGTTGGCCATGTCTAAAGTTAAAAATGGGGCAACAGTATAATTTTGTACTTTTAAGTTTGGTTTATATTCATTGAAAATCCCTACCTTTTTATTTAAACCTTAAATATGCTAGTTTAAGGAAGCCTGGGTATGTTAAGTAATAATCTCTTTATATTATATTTGTGTGGTACTCCTCCTGGTAATAGCTGACCATCAGCTTAGGAAAAATTCTTAAAATTACAAGAAACGTTTTCTATCCATCATAACTTAACACCTTTACATCCTTTTGGGCTTCCCTTGTGGCTCAGCTGGTAAAGAATCCACCTGCAATGTGGGAGACCTGGGTTCAATTCTTGGGTTGGGAAGATCCCTTGGAGAAGGGAAAGGCTACCTTTTCCAGTATTCTGGCCTGGAGAATTCCATGGACTGTATAGTCCATGGGGTTGCAAAGAGTCAGACACTACTGAGTGACTTTCACTTTTATATCCTTCTCATCCAAATTTTAAAAAAAGTCAGTTTATAGAAGTATAGTTGATTTACAATGTTGTGTTAATTTCTACTCTACAAAAAAGTGATTCAGTTATGCATATATATTTATTATTTTTCATATTATGTTCTATTATGGTTTTCACAGGATATTGAATATAGTTCCCTGTGCTATACAGTAGGACCTTATTATTTGGGATACAGAGATCAGGGATGTTTGGTAGTATTTCCTAATGCAAAGTTGCACAATTCTCCTGCATGGAACTGTGTAATGATAGGATTCATTTTTCCAGCCCTGATTCTCCACTATTACTTTAGATCTGAGATCATTTCAGTTTTCAGGCTTTTATGTATGTTTAGCTTTTCACTGATTAAACTTAAATCCAAATAAATTGTACCTGTTACAATTTTTTAAAATTTACCATTCCAGATAAAGCCTATTTTCAAAAAGCTAAAAGTGCAATTTTTACTCAATGTCTATGCATATACTTTTATTTTTTCTAACTCTCTCAACTTTAAAAATATTAGAGAACTGACATATGAAGTAGCCGATTCAGCATTAGCATAATATAATAATATTCTTAGTTTTTACTTAGATTACTGACAAATATTCTAATAAATCACTTGAACCTTCACATTTACTTTTAATATTATCTACTATAAACATGTCCAAATTGGTTTTCCTTTATAAATTAGTGTACAATCAGATAAAATATTTGAACAAAAGAAAATATATGCTAAAAATACTTGAATTTCTAGATAGAAAATTAACTTCAGAACAAGTTAACCATTGCTACCTTATCTCAAGAAGAATGTAGACAAACAGCATATATTTTAATTTTGTGCAACTCAACTGTAATAAGAAAGAGAGTGCTGGGGTAGTCAGCATTAATAATGCTACAAGATTTTGAATACACCAGAAGCTTATCAGGTACAACACGTTAACTTTTTTCTAATAGTGTAATGAAGTTTGAAGCTTTCAGAGAGATGCAACTCTGATAATGGGACTGTTTAAAGCAAAATTAAGAAAACCTTGAATACGGGGTGCTCAGCCACTTCCAAATGTTTAAGTAAAAAGCAATCTCTTCATAGGAGGTTGTTGCTCACAGAAAATGCATTTTCATTCCAAGTGTGGCAGCTGCACATTCTGGTACCCCTCAGGAGAGAGTGGAACTTTCCAGTATTTGGCGCACAGCGTGCTTTCTAAGGGATTGCTCTCTCTGATACACAATTGCCGTAGTATATATTTCAAGAGCCACATATTTCCTCTGGGACATTCCTGGTGCCCCATATGTGTCTGTGTGTAGAGCACAGAGTAATCATAACCTGTCCTGGCCTAGGGTTCCTAAGTGAGGTGCCAGTTTGCCTCTGGTGCCAGTTTATAGGGCTTCCCTGGTGGCTCAGTGGTAAAGAATCCACCTGCAATGCAGGAGCCACAGGAGACATGGGTTTGATCCCTAGGTCAGGAAGATCCCTGGAGGAGGGTCTGGCAACCCAGTTCAGTATTTCTGCCTGGAGAATCCCATGGACAGAGGAGGCTGACAGGCTACAGTCAACTGGGTCGCATAAGAGTTGGACATGACTGAAGTGATTTAGCATGCACTCAGGCAAGTTAATATGTCCATCTCCCTGGGTGGTCTGAGAATGAATAAACTACTAGGAATCTCTTAGAATTTTCATGCAGGCCTTAGAAACACTCCTGGTGTCCTTCAATATATATTCTAGATTTTTTTTTTTTTTTTAATGTCTACCAATTAGGCTTTACTTCTGGTAGCTCAGAGAGTAAAGATCTGCCAGCAATGTGGGAGACCTGGGTTGGATCCCTGGGTTGGGAAGATCCCCTGGAGAAGGAAATGACAACCCACTCCAGTATTCTTGCCTAGAGAATTCCATGGACAGAGGAGCCTGGCATTCTACAGTCCATGGGGTCCCAAAGAACTGGACATGACTGAGAGACTAACACACCAATTCTCTAATTTGGGTACCTCTTGTCATCTTGAAAATAAAACCTAGTGGTAAATTTTTAAAAGGAGAAAGTGAAACAAGCTGACACTTTTTACCAAATGGCATTATCCTCAGAGTATTGTGTTCTGCCCATGAAGCAGGTATTACTAGTTCTTGGGCTATCCAAAGAGTAAACACAGTTTTGGAGGAAAACATTTTAATACTTTAGCGCCTATCACCCCTGAAAAATCCCCAATGCAGTGGAGCAGGAGTTTGAAGTCCTATGTTTGTTCTTATATTTCAATTTTAAGGTTCATTCTGATTTCAAAAATGTTAAAATATGAAAATACTATAGTACAGAATTAAGAAAATGTGACATCTATTATTAGGGATTTGCCTATATTGCTCCAGAATTTCCCAGTCTGAGGACTTGATCTTAATGTGTACATCATTGGAATGAAGCCCTTTTTAAATATATTTGTAGGAATAGCTGAAAAGAATGGAGACACACCACAATGTATAATCTATTTTATGCACATAATAAAAAGGTCCTTTAATCTTATTTGTGTAATTATTTGCCATACAAATAATCATTAATTTTTAAAAAGGTCTCCTTTGTTAATACTTGTTTCCATAGCTCTTCAGAAAAAATAAACTATAATAACATTAAAATATTACATTTGATGCTAACACAGGTCACCTGCTATAATTTAATTGCAGCTGAATGATTTCCCTTAAATATTCAGCAAGTAGATATAAATGTCAGCATGTAACTTAGTTGTGTTACACTGTGATCTATAATCTTACAAAAGTAAACTTATATTTAATACTATTATCATACCATTTTTATTATTATTCAGTGTATAGATTAATATTATTAAATTTTCCAGGAAAAGAAGAAATTAAAAAGTAATAATATATTTTCTTTCTAGATCAAGGTTATAAAATAATAATTTAAACTCAATAAATATAAAATTGGGAATTCAAATTTCATATATGCCATTATTTTTTTGTGTTTCTTCTATTTTGTGCTTTTTTTTTTTTTTTTACACAATGGAACTTCCACAATTTTAAGTTTGGACTAAAATTTAAAAGAGCTTTCACATAATATTTTTAAATTCTTCTTAATTTTTTTCAAAAATAAATAGTCTGTTAATTAAACTCAGTATTTCATGACTATTAGTTCAACAGTTATTATAATCCATCTTTAATTGTATTAGCTATAATTACAATTAAATGGCTCTCTGAGTCATAAAAGGTTAAATACAAGTCATTTTCCATTAAACGACTTAAATATGAGTTGATTATGGTAAGAAAGGAAAGATACTTCATCTTTAGGTTAATTGCTAAGCTTTCTCCCCTATTTTCATGGAGTCAGCTTCCTCATATCTTGCTTTTTTATGATTCATAAAATCTCTCAACTCTACAACATATTGTCCAAATACACAGTGTATTTTTAATCATTTTATAGGAGCTACCCCCACCCGAGGCCAGGGGCGGCAGCCAGGAGGAGCAACACCACGTCCAAGGAGAGGTGGCTGCAGGGGCGCAGGAGGGCCTAGAGGAGCTATTCCACGTTCAAGGTCAGGAGGGGCAGCGGTGAGGAGGTACCCCTCATCCAAGGTAGGGAGCAGCGGCTGTGCTTTGCTGGAGCAGCCGTGAGGAGACAGCCCACGTCCAAGGTAAGAGAAACCCAAGTCAGACGGTAGGTGTTGCAAGAGGGCATCACAGGGCAGACACACTGACACCATACTCACAGAAAACTAGTAAATCTAATCACACTAGGACCACTGCCTTGTCTAACTCAGTGAAACTAAGCCATGCCCGTGGGGCCACCCAAGATGGGCGGGTCATGGTGGAGAGGTCTGACAGAATGGGGTCCACTGGAGAAGGGAATGGCAAACCACTTCAATATTCTTGCCTTGAGAACCCCATGAACAGTATGAAAAGACAAAATGATAAGATACTGAAAGAGGAACTCTCCAGGTCAGTAGGTGCCCAATATGCTACTGGAGATCAGTGGAGAAATAACTCCAGAAAGAAAGAAGGGATGGAGCCAAAGCAAAAACAATACCCAGTTGTGGATGTGACTGGTGATAGAAGCAAGGTCCAATGCTGTAAAGAACAGTATTACAGAGGAACCTGGAATGTCAGGTCCATGAATCAAGGGAAATTGGAAGTGGTCAAACAGGAGATGGCAAGGATGAATGTCAACATACTAGGAGTCAGTGAACTAAAATGGACTGAAATAGGTGAATTTAACTAAGATGGCCATTATATCTACTACTGCAGGCAGGAATCCCTCAGAAGAAATGGAGTAGTCATCATGGTCAACAAAAGAGTCCGAAATGCAGTACTTGGATGCAATCTCAAAAATGACAGAATGGTCTCTGTTCGTTTCCAAGGCAAATCATTCAATATCAGGGTAATCCAAGTCTATGCCCCAACCAGTAATGCTGAAGAAGCTGAAGCTGAACAGTTCTATGAAGACCTACAAGATCTTTTAGAATTAACACCCAAAAAAGATATCCTTTTCATTATAGGGGACTGGAATGCAAAAGTGGGAAGTCAAGAAACACCTGGAGTAACAGGCAAATTTGGCCTTGGAATATGGAATGAGGCAGGGCAAAGACTAATGGAGTTTTGCCAAGAAAATGCACTGGTCATAGCAAACACCCTCTTCCAACAACACAAGAGAAGACTCTACACATGGACATCACCAGATGGTCAACACCGAAATCAGATTGATTCTATTCTTTGCAGCCAAAGATGGAGAAGCTCTATACAGTCAGCAAAAACAAGACCAGGAGCTGACTGTGGCTCAGACCATGAACTCCTTATTGCTAAATTCAGACTTAAATTGAAGAAAGTAGGGGAAACCACTAGACCCTTCAGGTATGACTTAAATCAAATCCCTTACAATTACACAGTGGAAGTTGGAAACAGATTTAAGGGACTAGATCTGATAGATAGAGTGCCTGATGAACTATGGATGGAGGTTTGTGACAGTGTACAGGAGACAGGGATCAAGACCATCCCCATGGAAAAGAAATGCAAAAAAGCATTCCACTACGATCAGTGGAAGTGATGGAATTCCAGTTGAGCTATTTCAAATCCTGAAAGATGATGCTGTGAAAGTGCTGCACTCAATATGCCACCAAATTTGGAAAACTCAGCAGTGGCCACAAGACTGGAAAAGGTCAGTTTTCATTCCAATCCCAAAGAAAGGCAATGCCAAAGAATGCTCAAACTATCGCACAATTGAACTCATCTCACACGCTAGTAAAGTAATGCTCAAAATTCTCCAAGCCAGGCTTCAGCAATGCATGAACCATGAACTTCCTGATGTTCAAGCTGGTTTTAGAAAAGGCAAAGGAACCAGAGATTCAATTGCCAATATCCGCTGGATCATCAAAAAAGCAAGAGAGTTCCAGAAAAACATCTATTTCTGCTTTATTGACTATGCTGAAGCCTTTGACTGTGTAGATCACAATAAACTGTGGAAAATTCTGAAAGAGAGAGGAACACCAGACCACCTGACCTGCCTCTTGAGAAACTTATATGCAGGTCAGGAAGCAACAGTTAGAACTGGACATGGAACAACAGACCACTTCCAAATAGGAAAAGGAGTACGTCAAGTCTGTATATTGTCACCCTGCTTATTTAACTTTTACGCAGAGTACATCATGAGAAACACTGGGCTGGAAGAAGCACAAGCTGGAATCAAGATCGCCAGGAGAAATATCAATAACCTCAGATATGCAGAGGACGCGACCCTTATGGCAGAAAGTGAAGAGGAACTAAAAAGCCTCTTGATGAAAGTGAAAGAGAGTGAAAAAGTTGGCTTAAAGCTCAACATTCAGAAAACTAAAATCATGGCATATGGTCTCATCACTTCATGGGAAATGGATGGGGAAACAGTGGAAACAGTGTCAGACTTTATTTTCTTGGGCTCCAAAATCACTGCAGATGGTGATTGCAGCCATGAAATTAAGAGATGCTTACTCCTTGGAAGGAACCCACCTAGATAACATATTCAAAAGCAGAGACATTACTTTGCCAACAAAGGTCCATCTAGTCAAGGCTATGGTTTTTCCTGTGGTCATATATGGATATGAGAGTTGGACTGTGAAGAAAGCTGAGCACTGAAGAACTGACACTGTTGAACTGTGGTGTTGAAGAACACTCTTGAGAGTCCCTTGGACTGCAAGTAGATCCAAGCAGTCCATCCTAAAGGTGATCAGTCCTGGGTGTTCATTGGAAGGACTGATGCTGAAGCTGAAACTCCAATAGTTTGTCCACCTCATGCGAAGAGCTGACTCAGTGAAAAAGATTCTGATGCTGGGAGTGATTGGGGGCAGGAGGAGAAGGGGAAGACAGAGGATGAGATGGCTGGATGGCATCACTGACTCGATGGACATGAGTTTGAGTGAACTCCTTGTGTTGGTGATGGACAAGGAGGCCTGGCGTGCTGCACTTCATGGGGTTGCAAAGAGTCAGACACAACTGAGCAGCTGAATTGAACTGAAATGGTATTACTGATAGAAGGCGAAAGAAACATTAAAGACCCTACGGCCAACTCATTCTTTGTGAATTCTTTCTTTTTTCTTCTCTCTCCTTCTCCCCTCTCCTATCACCTCCCCTCCTTCTCTCTCAGCCTCTCTTTCCCTCTGTCTCTCTCACACATACACATTCATTATGCCATTTTTATAATATCAGGTGTTCTTAATTAATATTTCCCACCTGCTTTCATTTGGAATTAAGATATTCAAAGGTGAACAATTAATTTTAGACTTATCAAAAGAACACTATACTCGAGGGACAGTTCATAAAAATGTAATACATTATTGTATTGAATCACTAATTTCAAATAATTTTAAATTTCAAATAAGTAAAGCCCTTGATTTCCTATTTGAAAGTGTTTGTTCCTCAGTTGTTTTTGACTCATTGTGACCCCATGGACTGTTGCCCACAAGGCTTCTCTGTCCATGGAATTCTCCAGGCAAGAATACAAGAGTGCGTAGCCATTCCCTTCTCCAGTGGATCTTCCCGGCCCAGGGATCAAACCTGGGTCTCCCACACTTGCAGGCAGATTCTTTACTTTCTGAGTCATCAGGAAAACCCTGATTTTCTATTTAGGCTCTATAAAACTATATCTTTTGAGAAAAATTTAGGAAGGGAATAAAAGAGAAAGAAAAAGTGCCAGAAGAAATGATTAAATGAAGTGCTGCATCACACTGTCTACTGCAACACCACAAATATTGCTGAGTGAAGCATGCATCAGAAGTCCTTTCTTAATAGTTGCTTGATAAATCTCCAATCACATATTGTCCAAAGTTGTATTAAATATGGGACATAAATCACAACGTTCTATGTTCTGTTGGTGTTCAGTAGATGAAGGGAAGGAGAAATGACATATAACTAAGTCATATAGAAAAGAATTCATAAGCATGGGGCATTCTAGAGATACAAGATAAGGATTATGACAAGAAAATGAAGGTAAAAGGTATATGTATCAAGAGGAAGGAAAAGCATGAACAGAGGCTTGAGGGCAGGAGAGTCCCAGGAATAAAACTTAGTACCATTGAAATGAAATGTGGGCTCTGAAGAAGGAGGTTGTGAAATGAAATTATGCCGAGAATAGTTGAAGTGGTATTCTAGAGTCTCAAATGCCAGTTTGAGGAATTCAAAATTAACAAAGAATTTCCAACAAGGTAATGACATAATTAGGGCTGTGCTTCAGGTTGATTCATACAGGAAGAGATCAGAGTAAGAGGAGTCTGGGCATATAGAGAAGTGTAAGATGGTTTTAATGGTCTGAGCAAGACTAATAATGGAGGCAGTGCTAAGAAGTTCTCAGGAAGAAATAATCCTGAATGAGTCAGACTACATAAAAGGCCTCAGATATTTCTGTGTTTATACACTAAGCCTGATGGGTTATACACTTTTTAGAAACATTGACAATTTAACATTACAAATTGAATAATCTTCCTGGCATCAGAATATTTGTTAGGATTCAACTACATTTGTGATATAAGAAGACTGCTTGTATAAAAGAAATAGGTCAACAGCAAAGGCAAGAGCATTCTACTATGTGTTAAAAAGATTCCACCTGCTTAGAAACTTGTGACATTATGAGCCAACATAAGTGGCTAAGAGATAATGTTCTGCTTGCTTCACAGTCAGAGGATATGGGTGAGGCTTTACAATACTGCTTCTCACACTTTAGTGGGCAGGAGAATGACCTAAAGGGCGTGTTGAAATACAGACTGCTGAGACTCACCTCCAGACTTTCTGATACTGCGGGTCTGGGCTGAGGCTCAGAATTCACATTTTTAACAAGCACATATATAATACTGATTTTGTATTGTACAAATCACACAAGTGTGATTTGAGGCAACTTTCGGGAAATTCAACCACATGCACAATTACTAGAAAGCCTTTTTTTTCCAATAAAGAATATCAGAAAGCTGTGCTGTCTTAGTGAAACAACATTCCTCAGGTTGAAAACAAAACAATGAAGGGAGTTTCTATTCCTGTTTTAATTTTCAGCAGCAAAGAGGAGCTTATTCTGGAATCCGAAATAATGGAAACTTGTAGAGAAAGCATCCCTGATATTTTAGTAATCAAGAAAAGGCTACTAAAGCATACCCTACTCTTTAGGAAATTATATTGAAAAACAATTTAAAAAGCAATAGCTATCATAGTCCCACTGGGGTTTCTGTGGGCAGAAAATTTAAAGAAGGTAGAAAGTAAAAATTGAAAATCTGATAATGCAATCACAGATGATACTGATGAGGAAAATAAAGAATTGGTATCCAAGGAAACCAGTGTGGTTGCTGAGGGCCCTCTTTCTTCTGATGAGCTCAGATTTAAATGAAACATGTACAAAATATGAAGGGAAGATCACATAACCAAAGATGAATACAAAAGAGGAGCAACAATCTTTAAGAACAGGACCAAGAGACTGAAAATCTGATATTTCTTACTTATACTAAGAACACTAAAGAGTTTTCTTTTAAATGTGCATGAAATACATATATACAATATGAACATTATATGTGTGTGTGTTAGTTGCGCAGTGGTGTCCAACTCTTTGTGATCCCATGGATTGTATGCAGCCCGCCAAGCTCCTCTGTCCATAAGATTTTCCTGGCAAGAATACTGGAGTGGGTTGCCATTTCCTTCTCCAGGGGATCTTCCAGGCCCTGGGATTGAACCCATGTCTCCCTCATTGCAGGAAGACTCTTTACTGTCTGAGCCACCAGGAAAGTCCTATGAATACAATATCAGAGTAATAAAATATTTTTTTAATGATGGACACAATTACTGCTTGGAAAAAAAATCATACTGTTAACAGTGGTAAAATAGTGGTTTGCTTCCACTTTTCTCTGCTGGGAGAATTATCTTCACATTAGGAAAGATAGCATTGTAAAGAAATAATTGAAGCACAAAATAAAAGCAAAAGATTATGAGAGCATTTAGCCTATTTAAATGAATGCTCAAGTTCAGACACAAATGAATTACATCTGAAAGGCTGTGAAACAAATCATTCTGGGTAGTCACTGGGAAATGATGGTGAATAGAAGAAACTCCATGTCGCGAAGAGTTGGACATGACTGAGCCACTTCACTTTCACTTTTCACTTTCATGCATTGGAGAAGGAAACGGCAACCCACTCCAGTGTTCTTGCCTGGAGAGTCTCAAGGATGGGGGAGTTTGGTGGGCTGCCGTCCATGGGGTCACACAGAGTTGGACACAACTGAAGTGACATAGCAGTAGCAGCAGCAGAGATCAGCAAATGACCCCATTTTCAAAAATGCATAAAAATCAAAGTATGGAATCCACAGACTTTCCAATTATTAACTTTGAAAAAAATCTATAAAGTATTGTTAAACTCTTGGTTTGGGCCCTCTAGTAAGAGGTGAAAATGGAAATCAAACAAATAAATGAATAAATAAACATTTAACACCAAGTGTGCACCCAGACAAGGGCATAGCAAGCCCATCTCATAGTTCATGGACTTTCTATCATAATTTAATTTAGACACTTAAAGAAAGTTCATGGTGCCCTTGTAGCTAAGAGAGAATATGCAATATATGCTAGAACACTTAGGTAAATTTGGAGCTATGTGGAACAGCCCTACCTTAGCGATTTTAATTATGAATCAGTATAGACTCTAGAGAGGGTAGCTTTCCTCTTTGCTTTGCTCTATCAGTTAAACTTTTTTTTTATTAATGTCTTAGTTGAAGACTAAATGATGTCCTTATCAAATATGAAGTTGATTGGAAACTGGGAAAACTGACTACTATCTTTGATACCAGAAACTGGATAAAAATGAATCTTTACAGACTAAAGGATTGAGGCAAACCCAACATAATGAAATTTTACTCGGATAAGGGATGAGACAATACCAACATAATGAAATTTAACTAGGATAAATGAAAAATCCAAATTAGGATAGCAATTATACATTGCTTCTGTTGATGACGATTTGTGTGACAATACCTTGGGAGCTTTAACCAGCTACACATTTGCTGACATAATACATGTGGAAGGGACCTATAATGCCTGGCAGATTACAGGCACTCACTAAGTAGTTGTTTTTTGTTGAAGCTGACTATGAGCCAACCATATGATTTGGCTGCTAACATTGTAAGCTGAACTGCAGAAGTATGGTCCACACTGAAGGAACATCCTGGACTGGTCAGATCATTCACAGAGCAGTCTGTCCAGTTCTAGGTTTCTCATTAAAATAAGTGAAATTTTAAAGTAAGTAACATTTTTAAAGAAGGAGACCAAAAATGGAATCATCTTAGGAAAGCAGAATGTAGGGGTGGGAGGTAAGTGATGGGAAGAGAATGATTAGGGTAAGCACTATATTAATATTTAAAAGGCAAGAATAGAGACACAGATGTGGAGAACTGCCTTGTGGACACAGTGGGGTCAAGGAGTGGGTAGGGTGAATTATGAGAGTAGTATTTAAATATATACATTACCATGTGTAAAACAAATAGCTAGTGGGAAGTTGCTATAAAGCACAGCCTGGCGCTCTGTGATGACATAAAGGTGTGAGATGGGGGTGGTTGGGAGGGAGGGTCAAGAGGGAGGAGATATATGTATACTTACAATAGCTGATTTATGCTGTTAGTTGTAAGGCAGAAACCAACATAACATTGTAAAGCAATTATCCTCCAATTAAAAATAAACAATTAGGTTGTCATTGGGAAGAGGGAAATGAGAAATTTTTAATATTTAAACTCCATAGAAAGAGCCGACAGCAAGGTGAAAAGAAGAGGAAAATATTTCAGATCAAAACAAGAAAGAACGTTCTAATCATTTTAATTTTTTCCACAAGAGAAAAGACTATATCATGAACTGACGAGATTCCACATTACTATCAGAAGCCCAGCAGTGGGGAATGTATAGAGGTGATTTCTGAATTGGGTAGGAAGCTCCTCTTTATGGCTCCTGTGGTTTCTACCAAGTCAACTCAATAAATATTTATTGAACTTTTACTATATGGAAGGCACCCTTCCCTTTTTGGGGATATACAAAAATGAATGGGATAAAGACATCAACCTAAACATGCCTATGGTCTTCATTAATTTTAAGGGTTATAATACTCACAAGTAAGTGGTTTAAGAGCCACTCACTGCTCTGCTAGTAAAGAAGGGGAAATATGTCATTGAACTGGACCCCAAGGATGTGTAAGATTTTTACCAGGTCTAAATGGTGATGAAAAGAAGTAGCAAAATAATTCCTAGTAGATGGGAAATTATAGTAAAGATACTGACCTGAGAGAGAAGCTACACAGACAGTTTAGTTTGGATAAAGCATGACAGGAAAGAGGAAGCAATGAAGAAGCAGCTCAGAAAGGGTCTCTAGAGCTATGCTCTGTCTTCGGGAGGCAGGAAGAATCTATAGCACATGTTGGAGTATGCAACAACCAGGATCAGATTTTTGTTTCAGGAAATGGCATAAGTGGATACATCTGATAAAATAAGTGTGTTTGGAAATAAGATAGCCAAAATAGAGGCATCTAAGAATATTTGTATTTACTGAATATCATCTGTATTCCAGGGTGCTAGGTGAGGTCCTTTACATAAAGCATTTCTCTTAATCCTCATAGGTTTATAGACTACATGTAACTGAAAAATAGTTTATAGAAACAAGTATATATGACTGTATTGTGATAATGTGACCAAGAAACACAGCCCTAACTTTCAGGCAATGGAGTCTTCCCAGGAAACAGGAAAGTAATCCATTAGGATACATTTGAAAGACCTTCTTTGGAGAGTCAGAGAAATATGTTTCATGTGTGTTTTATTATATCTAATATCTGGATATTAGATATAATAAAATATAATAAAATATAATAAATAAAATATAAATAAATGTAAAATAAAAATAAATAAAATATTAATAAAATATAATATCTGGATATTAGATATTTGGATCTTGAAAGAGAATGTAGTTTGTAAATTTTAGGCATTAAATAAATAGTAGATATCATGCATTTATTACATGTAGATTGAAACTTCGAGTGTCCCAGAAATGATGAACTTAATCTGGCATCTGCAGATAACTCTGGTGAACAAATTGCTTTTCAGTGAGTCAAATGTGGTTACTTTTGTTTTAAAGATCATATTTTATAACACTGAAGATACCACTTTTATTTTTCTTATTCTAAAACCATGAATGGGTAGTGAAAGTTGCTCAGCTGCGTTCAACTCTTTGTAACCCTATGGACAGTACTCCACCAGGGTACTCTGTCCATGGGATTTCCAGGCAAGAATACTGGGGATTCCTGTCCAGGGGATCTTCCCAACTCAAAGATCAAACCCGGGTCTCCCAAATTATAGGCAAATTCTTTACTGTCTGAACCACCAGGGAAGTCCATGAGGGAGAAGTGTGCATTAATTTGTATGACAAAAATAGTGGTTCCTTGCTGTTACCGGATTGAAAATTCTGTCTTAAGATTGACAAATGATGACTGAAGAAAAGCTAAATTCTCTGACTGGAGCCTATTAAACTTCTATTGTGAACCATAACTTTTTTTTGTTATCAAGAATTGATGGTCTGGAGTGCCAGAATTGATAGGCAGGATTTATTAGGTATGCACTTGAGATCTAGCGGCCTTATAAAAGGAGACTTACACCTACAAACTGAAGGAGTTATTATTTACTAAAAGCCACCACTGATAAAACACAGTAGACCATCTCATATTTATAAACACTGAACTGAGAAAATGCAATGAGTCCATCCAATAAATTCCCTAACTGGTCAGATTTTAGTCTACTTATTAAAGACAACTCTACATGAAAACCCCTAAGAAGGTAAAAAAAAAAAAAACTAGTTACTGACAATTATTATTCTGTTGGTCAACTAGATAATTTCACCTGCCCTTACTTAAAAATTAGAAGCTATTACATAAGAATCTAGAGCTCCAGCTTTCTATGAAAATCAAATCTAGCATCTGTAGATACAAATTCATGCTGGATAAGAATTAGAAAAATTAACTTGTTTATTTAGACAAGGCATGAACTCTTTAGTTTACCATTGACCTTACCCATCCCTATTACTCCTTCAGTTGTTGTTTTTTTTTTTTTAAATACCCATGTTGTTCACTTGTTTGCCTGATCTGTTCCTCTAATCTAATCCAGATCAGTTGCTTTTCTGAGTTAGCAGTAAAGCTGGGCATTTGAAAGCTGCTCAAATTTATGAAGATGTGATGTATTGTTCAGTATTATAGACGCTTACTCCTTGGAAGAAAAGTTATGACCAACCTAGATAGCATATTCAAAAGCAGAGACATTACTTTGCCAACAAAGGCCCATCTAGTCAAGGCTATGGTTTTTCCAGTGGTCATGTATGGATGTGAAAGTTGGACTGTGAAGAAGGCTGAGCACCAGAGAATTGATGCTTTTGAACTGTGGTGTTGGAGAAGACTCTTGAGAGTCCCTTGGACTGCAAGGAGATCCAACTAGTCCATTCTGAAGGAGATCAGCCCTGGGATTACTTTGGAAGGAATGATGCTAAAGCTGAAACTCCAGTACTTTGGCCACCTCATGAGAAGAGTTGACTCACTGGAAAAGACTCTGATGCTGGGAGGGACTAGGGGCAGGAGGAGAAGGGGAAGATAGAGGATGAGATGGCTGGATGGCATCACCGACTCGATGGATGTGAGTCTGAGTGAACTCCGGGAGTTGGTGATGGACAGGGAGGCCTGGCGTGCTGCAGTTCATGGGGTCGTGAAGAGTCGGACACGACTGAACGACTGAACTGAACTGAACTGAACTGATAGCAGTTTTTTACACATCAGATAACTTTTGGTGTATGTGGGCTATTAAATTTACTTCGATTTATTTTTTCCTATTAAATTGCCAAGTGAAAGTGAAAGTGAAGTCGCTCAGTCATGCCCAACTCTTTGCGACCCCGTGGACTGTAGCCTGCCAGGCTCCTCTGTCCATGGGATTCTCCAGGAAAGAATACTGGAGTGGGTTGCCATTTCCTTCTCCAGGGGATCTTCCCAACCCAGGGATTGAACCCAGGTCTCCTGCATTGCAGGCAGACGCTTTATCCTTAGCCTTCTATTTTTATAAATGTATTTCTTTATATGAAAACATATGAGAAAAAGCAATCAGTAACTACCTTATTGTATTTTCTGTGATCTTTAATGACAAAATTTGCCTAATTTACATACATTGCAAATTTGATATTTATTCATTCTTTTAATATCACGGGTGGCTAGACATTCACATAATAAATATTCTTTTACCTTGCATCAGTTGAACTTCAAGAAAAATTAATTACATTCATTATTTTCTGACTTATTTCTTTAATTTAAGTATCCCCATGACAACCACAAATTTTGGCTAATTTCAGAACAGCAGACACACCTTTCTGTAGCATTCTCTGCATTTATCAATTGATTTCTTAGAAGGTTAGAAAACCTAAAGGCTTTTCTTAGAGATATTCTTTAATAATATTCTTTAATTCAGAATGAAAAATCATATGTACATTATAGCTGTTTATTTCTCTTGATATTCTACCTCATTACATCCTGTTCTTAGGCAAGTCTGTATTCCATTTAACCATTACCTAGCAGTTACAATGAAAAATAACTCTACATGTATTTTGGATTCTTTTGAAATCACGGTGGACATAAAAAGACTTAAAAAAATGTCTTGAGATATCTGATAGGAAAAACACATAATTCCTGTTTTTATTTTTCCAAATTTTTGTCCATGTGTGCTGAGGAGAACAAAGAAAACTCTCTTTCATAGGGACTTATAGTCCTCCCCAAATTGTCACCATCACCATCAATCTCCTCATTTTTGTATTTCACTTGTTAAATATCACTTGGGTAATTTGTTTTCTTCTTTTTCTATTTGAAGAAAGATTAAAATGAAAAATAATTTTTCCTAATTATTGAGGGCATGATATTGGAGAATCAGTAAGTGGATTTGTTTGATGTTTAAATAAATTGATTCTACACTTTTCCAGAGGCTTCCCAGACGGCCCAATTGTAAAGAATCTACCTGCCAAGAAATGTGAGTTTGATCCTTGGGTCAAGAAGATCCCCTGGAGTAGGAAATTGCAATCCATTCCAGTATTCTTGCCTGGAAAATTCCATGGACAGGGGAGCTGGCAGGCACAGTTTATGGGGTTGCAGAGTAAGACACAACTGAGTGACTGAGCATACACACATTTGTGTTCGTTTCTGCTGTACAATAAAGTGAATCAGCTATATGTATACATACATCCCCTCCCTCTTGGACTATGTTCCATCCCCTTCCATCCCACTTACCTAGGTCACAACAGAGCACCAAGCTGAGCTCGCTGTGCTATACAGCAGTTTTAGCTATCTGGTTTACACATGGCAGTGCACATATGTCAATCCAACTCTTCCAATTTACTCCCCTGCCTTCGCTTCCAGATGTCAGGATGGTCAAGTGATCTAAGGTACCAGGTCAAGTGATCTAAGGAGATCAAACCAGTCAATCCTAAAGGAAATCAACCCTGAATATTCATTGGAAGGACTAATGCTGAAGCTGAAAGTCTAATACTTTGACCACCTGATGCAAAGAGCCAAATCATTGGAAAAGACCCTTATGCTGGGAAAGATTCAAGGCAGGAGAAGACAACAGAGGATGAGAGGGTTGGATGGCATCATCCACTCAATGGACATGAGTTTGAGCAAACTCTGGAAGATAGGATAGTGATTTTTTTTCTTTACAGTCAGAAAAAACAGACTGTTCTCCGAGAAAGACAGGCCACTGACGAATAAAAATATTGTGGACAAATAAATAACAAAAACTCCAGGCTTTGTTTTTAAAAGTTTCTCTGATTTTTGATATGTTTTTGATTTTGGGCTAGATAGAACATAAGAGAGGATGGGTATGGAAGGAGAAAGGGATGTAAGAGCTAGAAAAAACTAATGACCTAAAAAGTATTTTAATTAACTTTCCACATTGACTTTCTTTAAATGACAATTACATTACATTTTTAGAGTCTGGTAACAGCATTTTCCCTATAGCCCAATTTGCAAACTCCTCTCCAGAGTGTCTGCTTAGTCATCTGCTTAGTCATGTGGCTTGCTACATTTCTGATTCATTGAGAGAATGTGAATATCCTATTTTCTGAATTTGTAAGCTTTATAGAGTCCCATAGTGACAGCCTGTAATTTGTATGTGTAAATTATTTTCCAATTGTACATTTTCTAGCAACTCTTTCAAATGTTAAAAAAAAAAAATCTTCCAACAAACTGTTGGAAAATATTGGCTGGAGAAACTTGCATAAGAGCACCCAGTGCCAAAGTAATGGTTTGGTGATTACCGTTGAACTACTTTCTACATTTATGGGCTAGTGGAGGCTAAGCAATGTTGGTTCCTTATGAAGCTGCATGGGAATATTTCATTTGGGAAATTCAAGGGAGGAACTGCAATTAGAATAAAGAAAACATAAGTATTTCAATTTTAATTTTTAAGACCTCATATACAATATTGGGCTTACCTGGTAGCTCAGTGGGAAAGAATCCTCCTGCAATGCAGGAGACAGGAGTTCAATTCCCTGGGTTGGGAAGATACCCTGGAGGAAAGCATGACAACCCACTCCAGTATTTTTGTCTGGAGAATTCCATGGACAGAGGAAACTGGTGGGCTACAGTCCATAGGGTTGCAAAGAGTTGAACATGACTGAAGTGACTTAGCAGGCAGGCATGCAGTTTTAATTTTTAGCCAGAGTAACATATTTAGAGACATCATTAAGATACTGTGGGTATTATAAAGAGATCACATTGAACTCCACACTAGGTTGCTAGTTTTAGGGGGCATTCTTCATCTTTAGAAAAAGCTTAGGACTTCTCATTCCAGTTTTGTTGGCATCAGCAGCCACAGAGACAAGCAGGAACTCTTTTAAATGTATTAAAAATAAGGACTGGTATTTAACAGTTATGGCCAAGTCCAAATCACAAAAGATATACATTGTATACAAATAGCAGAAGGCATACATTGTAGGTGAAAAGTAGCATTCAGTAGTTTGAAGGGCTTATAATGACAAAATAATGCACTTTAGTTAACTTCTCCCATTTTATTTTCAACTAACATTAAATAGAATTAATATCTAATTGTTCTACATCTTGATTCAATTTCAACTAACCCTTCCATCTCATTAAAAACGACCCCAATCTTTGATTGGGGTCCAATGAAAGCATTTTCCTTACTTCCAGCACCACAGCCATTAGTTATTGGATGGCTATGATTTTTCAAGCAGTAAGCAGTTTGCTTTTTTGTCTTACATCCCCAAGGTACAAATAAATAGATGCACTACTGTATTATTGTCTGTTTTACAAAACTGCTTCAGTTGTAATATACATTTTTAATATAATAAACTGACTGCATTATGAAGAAAAATTCCAGAATGAATAAACTCATAAAAATTCATTGGTAATGCCCGCTTCTCAATTAAGGAAAGCCTATCTATCGAGCTTAGAATTGCTTATAATGAGTGGAAAGCTTTATCATGTTTTCCACAATCACTGCAGCTAATGCTTACTTTTAGGTTGGCTGGTAATTCATTTGGGTTATATTTCAAGGTCAAGTTCCATGTACTCCTCTTTTCATCAGAATCAAAACAAAAAAGCCCGATTTGTCAGACCCTGTTACTATTCCATCTGGGGAAGCAGCAGTGTAATTTGTCCAAATATAACATGCATTCTGAAGAGAAGGTACTAGATCTGAAAGGTTTCATACTCTCTACCATTACATGAATGTCACGGAAGGGGAAGACGGGGTTATCAGAAATTATAGGGTTGATCAACAGTCCATGGAGAAACTCCAGATTTCTGCTCCCCTAGGCTTCTTTTTCCTTGCCTTGTCCTTCTTCCCACACCTAACATGTTACAGTATTTTGACAACTGAAGAACATCTCTGGAGTACTGATTATTCTGCCTGCAATCTCCTTGCCTATGAGAAGCTGCGTGTTAAGTCACAGACTACCAGAAAAGCCTTTAAAAAGACAGTTTATTCTTCATTATTATTGAAGAATGCTACAGTGAGTGATCTGAGGAAGTGTAAGTGGCCAAAGGACACATTTTAAATATGTTTTGTCCCAAGGCATTACAGAGTAAAATCATGGTGCAAAATTAATCTGGTCAGCAAGAGAATGCAGGGGTTCACAAAGCATCTGCCGGCTGCCTCTGGAATAAAACACTGCATTTGTCTAGACTTTATTTATGATCTATTTTTGGCATAACGAGTCGTTACTGCTGAAAGCCAAATTATAGCAGCCTTGTGTAACAGATTACCTCAATAGAAGACAAATTCTGGAGCGAATGGTTTTTTAAAAATTTTAAACAAATATATTTTTAGACTATCATTTGTGTTCAGGAGGCCCCTATGCCCCACAGCACCTCCAGCTTTTTTAGAGTGACAGGAGAACCACAAAAAGAAAAGAAAAGGAACAGAAAAATGGTGTATTTCTTCCCTATTTTCCAGGATCACAACCCACAATTTGGGACTACCATTTTCAGACTTTCATTTTTCCTTCAAAGTTCATTTTTCCTTCAAAGTTCACTTTTCCAGTTCATTGTCTAAGAGGCTTTGAGGGACTGGAAGGTCCTGTGACTCATGTGGAGGGGAGTATTTCTCAGGATGACATTCAGTGAAAACTTTTCCAGAAGCACTTGTTAGTCTGATGAGTGCATTTCAGCTTCACATCAACATTTTTTTTTCCTTTTTGCAATTTAATTTGCACAAAAAGCAAGCAGTGCTCTTCTGCCTCCAAAAATATGTATGAGTGGGTGTGTATACAAGAGCAAGAGAGACAAGCAGAGTGAGAGGAGAGGAAAGAGGAATTGAAGAAGAAGCTCGAATTCTGCTTGTTCCATCCTTCAAGCTTCATTTGGGCTTTTCTTTATTAGAGAACAGTGCTTATTAGAGACTCTTCTGGGAGCTTTTGAATATTTCAAGAAATGGAGCTTTGAACAAAGAAACTGGGGAGGAAGTATTAGAGGCACACTGAATCTAAAAATTGTCTTAGATATGAAGTTCAGAGTAAGAGCTTAGTTGGTGAAGTTGTTTCTATACTTGTACCATGTAATCGGACTCAAAATTAGTGCTTATGGTAATGACAGTAATGGTTACAGCTTTAATCCCTGAAGAACGAACATAATCTGTCATAAAATGTGTTGCAATCACACGTTCCAGTGAGAGAAGGTTGTTATAATAAGCATATCTTATACTTGCCATCCAATACTACTACACAATTTCTTGGTGAAGGCAGTGACTACACACATGGGTCAATGAAAGCAAAATCTGATATAACTTCATGGCTAACTTTCACTACAGTGAACTAATATGCTGGTGCCTTACTAGGTAGAACTTCCACTGGTATCAACTGGTGCAGAAGGCCCACCATAGGACAATCTCATCTCATACTCTGGAAACCAGTGTTTCTTCACCATACACTATTTACAGTTGACATTAATAAATTGGGATTTTGAGATGTATCTTATTCTATATATGTATGGCTGAAAATTAATTTAAAAATTAATTAGTGAGCAAATGAATGAAGTACAGTATCTTTCTGATTTTTAAAAAATCTGTTTTTTCCTTAATTGAAACTCAATTACCAAATTGTCTCTTTTAAAATACACATAAAAAAGGATGATGACACATGAGAATTGTTATTACTGACAATAAAACATAGACCTGCATTGCCCAAAGAATAAATGGAGTAGAAAGGTGATAGACTTGACCCTGAAAAATAAGGACCAGAGTGGGAAGTCTCATTTGTCTTAATTAGGCTCTGATTCAGCATCTTCAATACCCTCACTTGCTCAGCCCAATACTGTCGAGTTCAAGACTCAGTACAAAGTTTATTAAACAAATCTAAGTAACAGAAATTAAAGCCATCCCTTGCAGGGTGATTTTTTTTTTTTTAACTCTATTTTACTTTACAATACTGTATTGGTTTTGCCATACATTGACATGAATCCACCACCGGTGTATACAAGCTCCCAATCCTGAATCCCCCTCCCACCTCCCACCCCATATCATCTCCCTGGATCATCCCCATGCACCAGCCCCAAGCATCCTGTATCCTGTATAGAACATAGACTGGCACTTCATTTCTTACATGATAGCATACATGTTTCAATGCCATTCTCCTGTATGCGAGACAGCAAAAGAGACACAGATGTATAGAACGGACTTTTGGACTCTGAGGGAGAGGGAGAGGGTGGGATGCTTTGCAGGGTGATTTTGGTGTATCTCACAGTGCAAAATGATTCCCCAGTGACATGCGAAAGAGTATGCATAGCCCTTTGACACTGCATCCTTAGTTCTTTGCTTCACTCTTGGTTTTCTTCAGATTTGGCTCACTTTTCCTAGTGTGTCTCATACTCAAGCCATTGGAAATGCTTCCTGGGCACATATTCTGTGGTCTAAGCAGCCAGTACCTTGCAATTTCCTTTGACATTCAGTCCTACTATAATTTCCTACGGAAGGAGGGGCACCTGGCATGCTTCTTTTCGGCCTCTCTTTGTCTTTGGTATAAGTCCTCCCTACTATTCTAAAGCCTTGGAGAATAGGCTGAATTCAGTACATTTTTATATTTTCATTCTCTTTATAAAATTCAGAATGAGGTAGATCATCCAGCATTATTTCCTTGGAGTTTTTCTCCCCTAGAGATGATTTCTAACCCAAGTTTAAAGTATCAGGTATTTTTAAAAAAAACTCCCCAAGTGATTCCAATGTCCAGCAAAATTTGTGAACCACTGACTCAGGTAACATTTTAAGATGATCACCATGACTACTGTATTTGTTTGAAGAAACTAAGCATTCTATTTTTGCCTTTTTTTTTTTTTTTTGACTTCACCATGCAGCTTGTGGGACCTTAGTTCCCCAACCAGGTATCAAACCCGTGCCCCATGCAATGGGACTGCTGAGTCTTAACTATGTGATATCTGAAACCTGAGTCTTGGTGCAAATGCTGATTAAAGAACTGTAGGGGAAATTTGGGAAAGGTGAATTGTGTTTTTTTAGTGAAAATCCAGAAACAGATGATTGGGGGTTAATTTCAAAGACTTGTCCTCTAAATTACTCATGTCAGCAGAATAAAGAGTAAACTGTTCTCACATAAACCTTCTTCTGACACTGGGAAGTGCTATCCCTTAGGGACAATCATGCCACTAGCCCCCTATTCTCCCCACTCCTGAAGAGGGGTTTTAATGATAAGGATTCATTTAGAATGACCCTGGGGCAGCATGAACAGGTGGCAGCACCAAAGGGTTGAAGCTAGGAGGCTTGCACTTGGCTTTCTGAGTGATATGACCAAAGAGAGTTGGGCCCAAAAGGATGAAAAATGATAAACATTCCACAATTGGCTGAGGGTAAGTATTCTGGAATCTTGCAAGTCATGTTTTTAGGGGTTTCTAGAGTGGTTGGGAAAGATTTGTTCAGGGAGAAGGAGGGCTGGAGTTCCCATAAAAGCAATTAGGGGGGGTGGTAATCCAGAGAAACATGTGTTACCCACAAAAGAATAATGCATTCATACATAATAAACAACTGAGTGCACTAGGATGGCTGCCAATTTTTATCTCATGCATAACTCAGTAATCCATACTGTCCAGCTCAGGACAATACCAGGGTGATTGTGAGTGACTGTGAAGAACTGTCTTTTGTGTTGTTAAATACTAAATGCAAGGTTTACATCAAGATAGAATAATTGGCTGTAGGATCTCTTCACCTCACTATCTTCACCATTTTCAAAGGACTAAAATAGGCACTAGAATCAGAGATTTTTCTCCATCTTGTTGTACAGACACTAGTTATTTGGTACTGTTGCTGTTGTAATTATTTCTAACCTCATGGAAGGTAAGTTAAGCAAGAGAGAACGGGATATCACATAATTCAGTACAGTCATGCAAACAGAATTTGATACTGCTGTAAAAGTAATGAGTGACCTTAGGGAGCAGAGTTACACTATCAATTGCAAAACTCCTCATTGGGGATCGTAAAGATTGCCAAAAACAGCATCTATGAAGGTAGCTAGTATGGTGCCTGCACACAGCAGATAGTCACTAACTACTTAGTTTAATAGAAGTGAGCATAGATTAGAGATTAGTAAAAATAAAAAAATTATTTAATAAACTCAAAGTCATTTGATTCATTAGTGATATATGATTTATTAACTAACAATTGCATTTGTCTAATAAGTTCAAAAGAACTATGTTGGAATAATCTACAGGCCACTATTATGAAAAAGTTGAGAAATGATGAAAACTGTTTTCTAACTTTTATAATTGATACAAGTAGAGAAAACCATACTTAGAATACAGTTATTCAAAACTCTGTATCAGTGAGTTAATAAGCATGCACAGTAGGAATGAACAAATCATATGTCAGTCTCTATTAGAACCTACAATTTAGAACCTCACACATAAAAATATTAACTTTGCATCTCATTTAAACCATGTGGTAATGCTAAGTTTAAGAAAATTCTTCAGCAGTCAATTGAGGGCCTACATTTAAATATGAATTAATACTTTTGATAAAATTATAAGTCTCAGAATTAGTTTTTGCTCAAGAAATATATTAGACCTTTTAAAACATATATATTTTAGATATGAAAAAGGTAGATACTGAACCAAATTATATGTCCATATAAGTTTTAATGCTAACATTTGTAAATAACTTGCATTTTATACAGCAGGATATACCTAAATAGGGGTATTATTTTTGAAAAGTTAAAAATTTTCACAGATGATTGTGCATGCCTAACTTCCATTTCATTTTCCCCTAGTATATATAGTCTGTCATCTCTGCCTAGTATATATAGTCTGTCAATGTACTGATGCACAGCCAATTCTCCAGTGCTTATTTGCTGAGGCACTACCATTTTTGAGCAGACTCACTGGTGCTGGGCAATGATCAGGTGCCAAGTGTCAACTTTATTTCACCCATGAGAGACCAACAACTATTGAGCAGGCTGACCATCATGCATTTTGCCAACCATGGGACATTCTAATAAAGACTGTTTTAAATTGTCATTCAGAAGACAAATCTTAACTCATGATGGCTACCATTCTTAGATTTTTCCTGGGGGAGAAATCAATGACTATGGCATGAAAAATGCATACTCTAGACTGTCCTTTTGCCAAGAGAAGCCACTGGTCATAGCAAACACCCTCTTTCAACAACACAAGAGAAGACTCCACACATGGAACTCACCAGATGGTCAACACTGAAATCAGATTGATTATATTCTTTGCAGCCAAAGATGGAGAAGCTCTGTACAGTGAGCAAAAACAAGACCAGGAGCTGACTGGCTCAGATCATGAACTCCTTATTGCCAAATTCAGACTGAGATTGAAGAAAGCAGGGAAAACCACTAGACCATTCATGTATGACCTATAATCAAATCCCTTCCAATTATACAGTGGAAGTGAGAAATAGATTCAAGGGATTAGATCTTAAATAGAGTGACTGAAGAACTATGGATGGAGGTTCATGACATTGTACAGGAGGCAGTGATAAGACCATCTCCAAGAAAAAGAAATGCAAAAAGCCAAAATGGTTGTCTGAGGAGGTCTTAAAAATAGCTGTGAAAGGAAGAGAAGTGAAAGGCAAAGGAGAAAAGGAAAGATATATCCATTTGAATGCAGAATTCCAAAGAACTGCAAGGAGAGATAAGAAAGCCTTCCTCAGCAATGAATGCAAAGACATAGAGGAAAACAATAGAATGGGAAAGACTAGAGATCTCTTCAAGAAAATTAGAGATACCAAGGGAATATTTCATACAAAGATGGGCTCGATAAAGGACAGAAATGGTATGGACCTAACAGAAGCAGAAGATATTAAGAAGAGGTGGTAAGAATGTACAGAAGCACTATACAAAAAAGATCTTCATTACCCAGATAATCACTATGGTGTGATCACTCACCTAGAACCAGACATCTTGGAATGTGAAGTCAAGTGGGCCTTAGAAAGCATCACTATGAACAAAGCTGGTGGAGATGATGGAATTCCAGCTGAGCTATTTCAACTGAAAGATGATGCTGTGAAAGTGCTGCACTCAATATGCCAGCAAATTTGGAAAACTCAGCAGTGGCCACAGGACTGGAAAAAGTCAGTTTTCATTCCAATTCCCAAGAAAGGCAATGCCAAAGAATGTTCAAACTTCCACACATTTGCACTCATCTCACACGCTAGCAAAGTAATGCTCAAAGTTATCCAAGTCAGGCTTCAACAGTATATGAACTGTGAACTTCCAGATGTTCAAGCTGGTTTTAGAAAAGGCAGAGGAACCAGAGATCAAATTGCCAACATTCACTGCATCATGGAAAAAGCAAGAGAGTTCTAGGAAAACATCTATTTCTGCTTTATTGACTATGCCAAAGCCTTTGACTGTGTGGATCACAAGAAACTGTGGAAAATTCTGAAAGAGATGGGAATACCAGACCACCTGACCTGCCTCCTGAGAAATCTGTATGCAGGTCAGGAAGCAACCACCAGAACTGGACATGGAACAACAGACCAGTTCTAAATCAGGAAAGGAGTACATCAAGGCTGTATACCGTCACCCTGCTTATTTAACTTCTATGCAGAGTACTGCATGAGAAACACTGGGCTGGATGAAGCACAAGCTGGAATCAAGACTGCTGGGAGAAATATCAATATCCTCAGATATGCAGATGACACCACCCTTATGGCAGAAAGCAAAGAAGAACCAAAGAACCTCCTGATGAAAGTGAAAGGGAAGAGTGAAAAAGTTGGCTTAAAACTCAACATTCAGAAAACTAAGATAATGGCGTCTGGTTCCATTACTTCATGACAAATAGACGGGGAAACTGGAAATAGTGACAGATTTTATTTTGGGGGGTTCCAAAATCACTGCAGATGGTGACTGCATCCATGAAATTAAAAGACACTTGCTCCTTGGAAGAAAAGTTATGACCAACCTAGACAGCATATTAAAAAGCAGAGACATTACTTTGCCAACAAAGGTCTGTCTCATCAATGCTATGGTTTTTCCAGTAGTCATGTATGGATGTTAGAGTTGAACTATAAAGAAAGCTGAGCACCAAAGAATTGATGCTTTCAAACTGTGGTGCTGGAGAGGACTCTTGAGAGTCCCTTGGACTGCAAGGAGATTCAACCAGTCTATCCTAAAGGAGATCAGTTTTGAATATTCATTGGAAGAACTGATGCTGAAGCTGAACCTTCAATACTTTGGCTACCTGATGCAAAGAACTGAATCATTTGAAAAGACCCTGATGCTAGGAACGATTGAAGGTGGGAGGAGAAGGGGATGATAAGAGGATGAGATGGTTGAATGGCATCACCAATTCTATGGACATGAGTTTGAGTAAACTCTGGGAGTTAGTGATGGACAGGGAGGCATAGCATGCTGCAGTCCATAGGGTCTCAAAGAGTTGGACACAACTGAGCAACTGAACCGAACTGAACTGAACTGAGACTGTCTACAGCATTTGTTTTCTGTTTCGAAAGATGCTGGTCTACCACAGACGCTGATGTACATTCTAATGCTAGAAATACTGTATGCTTGAATCGGGGTGAAAGTGCTGATTCTACTCAAATATGCATGAGATGGCTGATGCCTACTCGGGAACACACCAGAACTGCTGGCACAGGTTCAATCAGTAAATAAACATAAAATAGCTTGCTTTTTCATTTTTAGATACAATTTTACAAAAATCAGTTTATATTTTTTCAGGGTGGAGGGAGAGGGTGAAAATAAAACAGTACTTGTGTCATAAATATGAAGGCAGAGGAAATGAAATGCAATGCTAATTCCATTAACAGTTTTTGATTAGAGATATGTTTGCTCTTGAAAATGGGGAAGATTTTCAGTTTGCTCCCAGTGGTTCTCTTGGGTTTCTTTGATTAGAGGAGTCAAAGACTATAAGAAAAAGGGATTTGACTTGGCAGAGTTACAATTCTGTATTTAGAGTCTGGGTTTGTGACTTGTCTTGACCAGAAATGGAAGGTATGCATTGAAGGCAGCAGTGGGGGGTGGGAGTACCAAATAATATATAATGTTTTATCAACTATCTCTAATGAATAGTGTGGAGTTTGTTAGAGATTTGTATAAGAGAGAGATGGTTCTGATGGAGGGTATGGCTTGAGTGCTTGAGGACATAATAACATGAATACTTTACTTCTCACATTAGAGTAATAAGCATGCTAATTTAATTTTCTGACTTAGACGAAACTCATATTCATTCCTCAAATCACACAGATCAAGAGCAGTGCAGAGTTGCTGTTTAGAAATGACTTCAGTGATGCCTGGGTCTCCTTTTACCACAGAGAACTTTGTATCAACTTTAACACATTTTATCGTTATATCTCATATTTTATTTGTTTGGGGGGCAATGAGTAAAGTAGTACTATAAGGAACCCTTATAATACCCATCTACATTATTTGTGCCTTCATACTGCTGAGAGCAGTCACATTCTTTTCTCTCTTTGTCCGGAGACTCTTCAGGCAGGCTCCAGAAGTTTGGGTCTGCTGGGATTCTACCTCCCCAGTCTAATAAAACATAGGAGTACCCCCATGAGGCTGGGGAGAGTGCAGTCACCAACTGCATGCACCTGATTTTGAAGGTTTCTTGGGTCCTCCCACCCCCTTTGGAAAGCCCTTTCCTCTCTTCTGACCGGTTTCTGTAACTTTGCATCTTGGGGAGAAAGGCTTTAGAGAAGATTTTTGTCTTGTTCCCACCAGAAAGCCCATGGAATTTCTATGCAAAAATTTCCATAACCTTCCCAGAAACTTTAAAATTGTATATCCTTAATTGCTCCTGCAACAAAAATAAAGTTTCCCTCATTGGCCAATGTCCCCCGTTAAATGACAACCATCAGATTTTCATATTGTCCCTATCACTTTGTTTCTTTCCAAAGCTGCTTTTTTCCAACAAAATCATTTAGACAATAATAAAATATTTAAAACAGTATAAAGCTGGAAGCCACCTTAAATATCAGCATGTTTTTTACTTTGAGCTTATTTTGGAGGAGTAATTTAGTTTAATTAACTGAAGTGGCTGTCTTCATTATGCTAGCAAATCAGCAGTGACTTGGGAACAGTGTTTGTACAGGAAAGAATAAAGAGGAGAAAGCATGTGTTTTTAATAAAGTAAGATAAAGACTGTGAAAATCCCATAAAGACTTGGTTTACATAACTATAATTCTGAAGTATTATTACCAAAACTAAAAGATGTGGCTTTGATCCCTCAGTCAAGAAGATGTCTCAGAGGAGGGCATGGCAAACCCATGGACAAACTAACCTGGCAGGCTACAGTTCATGGGGTTGCAGAGTTGGACATGACTAAAGCGACTTAGCACCATGCAAGATTGCATGGAAGACTTCTCAAACTTAGACTATCCGAGGTAAGCATGAATTTGTATCTGGAGGGGTAGGATCCTAAATTTGGAATCTAGGGTTCTAAGTTATAGCTTCTAATTGGATAAGGGAATGGAGAAATGGATCAGTATTTCTGGAATTGCAGATTGTTCTTCTCTCCGAAATTATTTCAAAACCATCTGAGGTCTTGGCAACGCTGCTCAGCAGCTGCCCAGGTGGTCCCTGCAACAACTGGATTAATACAGCTATTGCTATAACACAGGACTGCCGAAACCCAGGAAATGGCTAAATAACTAGAGGTCTGATTTTTTTTTTTTTTCTTATCTGTCAAAAAGGAGAGAGAGAGATGAAACCTAACAATTGTTCCCATGATATCTAAAATTTTTCAGATATTCCTTCTTGCAATATCACAAAAAAACTGAAGCAAGAGCCAGTTATCATTTATTATGTCATATGACTTACAGCATATGATAAAGTGTTTTTGAACATAGGAAAAATTAAAATACAGGGTAAAGTCTGAAATAAATGGGATAACAGAACCTTCAATACTGTCTAGAACCGACCTATTCTTTCATTTAATTAATATCTAGGAAACACCTAATTGGAGCTAGGCACTTAGGTTACTGAGGATATGGCTGGGAAAACAGATACAAAACACCCTTGCTTTCCTGGAGTTCACATTCAATGTTTGCATTTCATCTATTAATTCTATAGTTCCTCTAAAGCAAATAAATGAGCTCTTATCCGAAAATGCTGACATGAAACATCTCCTGAATGTCCATATGGACCAGGCACTGTTCTAGCTACTCTACATGCACTGGCACATTTACTTCTCACAGTAACTCTCTGAGGCAGAAACTATGAAAAAATGAAGGCACGGAGCATGGAATTCACTTGCCGAAAGCTCAACAGCTGGGAAGTGGCAGCACCAGGACTTAAACCCGCAGTCAGGCCACAGAACTTGCAGCCATAATCCCTTCAACCCTCTGCCTCCCCACATTGCCTCTGCAATGCTAGGTATTCCTGATTCTTTCATTACCATTGACTTAAAAATTAAACACATTGGTATTTTGTTTTTAAAGAACAATTTTCTGTTTATAAACCGGGTATATCACCAGTAACAAATCCTACATATGCCAGCAATATGCAGGCCACGAGAGTACTTAAAAATAAACACAAAAATCACAGTTCTCAAATCTGATTCTGAATTTGGCAGTTATAAATAATCACAGTTAAAGTGTTCTCTCACCTCTAAGCCACATATACTGTATCTACAGAATTAAATGCTATTTATTTTGGACTCTGTGCAGAAACCTGGGGCCATGCAAAGGGACTGTTTAGGTTTTTAGTCCAAACCCTTCATTCAGAGGCAAGAAACTGAAGTCAAGAGATGTTTTCTCAGGTCATGCTTGAGTTCTATCTTACTTAGAGTCTTTGTAATATTCTCATTTGTTCTTTAGCCTAATTTGAGGATTGATAGGCTAAGATGCAGCTTGTATAGAAAGCTGAAGATCAGACAGCTATGAAATTCTCTCCCTGGCAACCTCCAGAATGTTTAATGTAAATATTGTGATTTACGGAAATCAGCATCGACGTTTCCCAACACTCGGGACAGTTTAAAGATGGATTTAAATTTTCTTCAGAACAGAGTGTACTCACATCCACATATATATAAAGGAAGTGTGACTAAGGGAAAGTGTTAACACAGTATAAACCATTAACCTTGGTGATGAACAGATCTACGTTTGGATCGCAATTCTGTCTCTTAGTAACCTGGAAATCTTGGGCATTTTCCCCCTGGGCCTCAGTTTTCCCATCTGTAAAATGGGGAGATGAACATCTATTATGAGGCTGTTGTAGACATTAAATAGAATAAGGCATTTTAAGTATCAAAACAATAAACACATACAAAAAGGTGAGCTTCAGGACCCTTTGTGGTTTGCTTGAATATTTGAACTGAACAAGGAAATAATTAGCTCACAAGAAGATACCACTTGATCCTATATATTGTACTTCTGCTGCTGCTGCTGCTAAGTCGCTTCAGTCACGTCTGACTCTGTGCGACCCCATAGACAGCAGCTCACCAGGCTCCCCTGTCCCTAGGATTCTCCAAGCAAGAACACTGGAGTGGGTTGCCATTTCCTTCTCCAAAGCATGAAAGTAAAAAGCGAAAGTGAAGTCACTCAGTCGTGTCAGACTGTTAGCGACCCCATGGACTGCAGCCTACCAGGCTCCTCTGTCCATGGGATTTTCCAGGCAACCATACTGGAGTGGGGTAGGATAATCTATACCATTTTTCCTCCTGTCCTGAATCGTTCAAATTTTAGTAAAGGTAAAGCAGCTTTCCACACTATGGCAAAAAAAAGACAGATAAAACCTTTGATACTAAGAATTCTTTTTAAGCTTAGAAAAAAACTTTCATTGTCTGGCTTAAAATAACATTTTCAGCATCATGTGCATCTTTCCTCTCCCTGAATTTTACTTTCCAGTCACGCCAAACCATCTGTTGTTCCCTGAAAATTCTGTGCTGTTCCAGACTTCCATGTATTTATATGCCATTTCCTCTGTCTCTGATGGTCTTTTCCTTCTTAACTGTTTGCCAAACTCTTGCCTGGTGGTGAGCTCCGTAGAGGTAGTGTCTGCCTCCCTGGCACAGGGCCTGGAACACTGAGGGCAGGAGGACCATGCGAATGCTTGTTACATGAATGAATGAGGAGGTGACCAAAAAGGGCAACACCACTTTTTAATTTTGTTTCTTTTTGGCTGTGTGGAGAGGCTTATGGGAACTTAGTTCCCTGACGAGGGATGGAACTTGTGCGCCCTGCAGTGGAAGCACAGAGTTCTAAACACTGGGTTGCCAAGAAGTTACCAATGTCATTTTTATATAAATTAGATTTCAGAACAATGTAAGGAAATTTGTGCAGTTGTATATTGGCTCTCTAAGAAAGACTGAGGCACAAAGTTAGAAAATCTATTGACTGAGAGCACTATATTATTCAAGTGTGATTATAGTTTCATGAAGGATCAAATCTGAAGGACAACCCTTATTGGGATGTTTGGATATATGTTTTAGAGATTATATATCTAATATATCATATATCAGGAAGCTTGTAAATCTAGGTATCTCATTTTTAATGCAAAAATTAGCCAGCTCTGATACTAGCCAGCATTTTAGCCTTCAGAAAAGTACATACATGGCACATAGTTGGTGCTTATTATGTTATGTTCAAAATAATACTACATGGTACTCAGTGGAAGATAATATATTCAAAATCTACCTTAACACATTTATATCAGACTATCACGTCATAAAAATTACCTACGGTTATAGTGATGAGACTGAAAATTGCTAATATCTCCCTGTTTGCCTCCACTATAGTTCCCTACACATGAATGTATAACTTCACATTTCAGTACCTCTGGTATCAGTAAGAGAGAAGGCAATGGCAACCCACTCCAGTACTCTTGTCTGGAAAATCCCATGGACGGATGAGCCTGGTAGGCTGTAGTCCATGGGGTCACAAAGAGTTGGACACGACTGAGCGACTTCACTTTCGCTTTTCACTTTCATGCATTGGAGAAGGAAATGGCAACCCACTCCAGTGTTCTTGCCTAGAGAATCCCAGGGATGGAGGAGACTGGTGGGCTGCTGTCTATGGGGTCGCGCAGAGTCGGACACAAATGAAGCAACTTAGCAGCAGTAGCAGCAGCAGAATCAGTAAGAAACTCAAAATGAAGCATTCCAAGTATGAATCCTCTCCTAGAGTTAGAAAAATAACTAAAACTACTCATAAAATGGTCAGCTGAAACCAGGAATAAAAAATAACTGTGGACAATCCATGCATCAAGCGGAAATGTTTACTTTGTGAATTTAAAAAGAAAGCAAATTGTAAAATGATAAAAATGCTAAATTATTCAAAACCTAAACTATTCTTTAATATTTAACTCATGTGCTATCTCTTTTTGAGGTTTTCCCTATTGACTATCTGTCATCCTATCGTTTGAACAATCATTCCTTTCTGAATGACTGCATATCACACTTCTTGATCTCATTAAGGTTCCTCTGTCCATAGGATTCTCCAGGAAAGAATACTGGAGTGGTTTGCCATGCCCTCCTCCAGGGGAATCTTCCTGACCCAGGGATTGAACCCACAATACTTATATCTCCTGCACTGGCAGGCAGTTTCTTTACCATTAGCACCACCTTGGGAGAAGGCAATTGCACCCCACTCCAGTACTCTTGCCTGGAGAATCCCATGGACAGAGGAGCCTGGTAGGCTGCAGTTCATGGAGTCTTGAAGAGTCGGACAGGACTGAGCGACTTCACTTTCGCTTTTCACTTTCATGCCTTGGAGAAGGAAATGGCAACCCACTCCAGTGTTCTTGCCTGGAGAATCCCAGGGACGGGGGAGCCTGGTGGGCTGCCATCTATGGGGTTGCACAGAGTCAGACACGACTGAGGCAACTTAGCAGCAGCAGCAGCAGCAGCACCACCACCACCTGGGAAGCACATATGTGTGTGTGTGTGTGTGTGTGTGTGTGTGTATGTGTATTCATTCACTCTCCTAAAGACTACAAGCTCCTCTTCAAAGAGAAGACATTATCTTATAAGATTCTTTCCTAACACCACTACGCTGTAAACGCATTAGATGAATAATAAATATTTGGTTCTTATTTGTTAACAAATGCCAAACGGGGAATTGCAACCACAATAATCAAGATTGTTTTTGCTATCACTATTTGTAGTTAAGGAAAACCCCCAAGGCAGAAGCGTATTCAAGATGGAACACAGCAGACAGTGTTGAGAGGGGAGTCAAGACAGAAGGATAGCACTGGGGACTGATTCTTCATTTGAAATATAGATTGTCTCCTATTCCCTAGGCAATCTGCTGCTGAGCAGAGATGAGTTACAGTAACCAGACTGGTTCATTAAAACACGGCCTCTTTCATTCACCATGAACTCATCATGACGAAGCTCTGATCCTGAGAACTGAATGTGCTAGTTTTGCTACTCTCATGATACCCAAAAGAAAAGATAAAATTTAATTTTTGATGACTTCCTCATATTCAGTTTGCTGCCATTGTATAGCTTAGCCTCTGTATGGCTGTGCTGCGCTGCGCTCAGTCACTTCAGTTGCATCCAACTCTTTGCAATCCTATGGACGGTAGCCCGTCGGGCTCCTCTGTCCACAGAGATTCTCCAGGCAAGAATACTGGAGTGGGTTGCCATGCTTCCCTCCAGGGGATCTTGATCCAAGGATGGAACCCATATCTCTTATGTGTCCTGCATTGGCAGACAGGTTCTTTACCACTAGCTCCACCTGGGAAGCCCAACCTTTATATAGACTCAACATCTAATAAAATTTGGTAATGCAAAGAACAGTCATAGTAGACTCTTTGAGCAATGGGCTACTCTAACTGCTTAGTATTGAAAGTTTGTAGATTTGCTCAAGGAACTGCTTCAGATAATTAAAAAGTCTTTCCCTCATCCTTCAGTCTCTTTCACCTCACTGCCCTGTTCCACTAAACTTCACTGCCATGTTAACATTATTACCTGTTTTATTCACTTCTATATCCCCAGAACAAGTGCTTGATACATAAAATCTTGAGTTAATGAATGGAAGTCATTTGCTATATCAGTTTTTTTGAGGCCTGGAAGTGAAGACTAAGGACTTGAAATTTTGTCTGAGATTGGAGCCGATGATGTAAAGTAACAGGGCCAGAGAGAAGTACAGGGGCCACCATTTCTTTAGCAATGCCTTACAAAAATCTTCTGGGCTTCTCTGGTGGCTCAGATGGTAAAGAATCTGCCTGCAGGGCAGGAGGCCCAGGTTCAGTCCTTGGGTTGGGAAGATCCCCTGGAGAAGGGAATAGCTACCCACTCCAGTCTTTGTTTTATAGACAGACTTTATGGAATATCAGTATTCCAAGGATATTTTCCACTGTCACATTTCTGGTTTAGAAAGGGACACCTTGTTGGACTGCATTTTAAAATTTTGAGAGCCTTAAACCCCTGAGGTAGAGCAAGTATGTGTGTATATGTGGGGGATCAAGGTGAGTGGAGATGAGAAAATATCCAGAAGGTTTGGTAGGAGCCTAGTTTCAAAGTCACTAATGAGTGTGAAATATAAGTCTCTGAGTGAGTCATATTAATGGTGTTTGTCACTATTTGGTTTGGCTCAAATGCTGTGCAATTTGTTGAATATGCTCTCATATAATATCTAGAGATAGAAATTTAAGATGGGATATTTTTATCAGAATTGTTGAAAAATTCATTAAACTTTAGTAGAAAAACTTTCTGATACAACCCTGAACTGAGAAGCTGCTTGGTGAAACAAACAAACAAAAAATCTAAAATTATTCACTAAGGAAAGAACCAGCAATGCAACAATCTACCTGTAGAGCCACAAAACAACAACAAATGACAAAACAATTGAAAAGTAAGCCAAAGATCTATTTATTAAAGCTCATGGGAAGAGACAGACCCAAGTTTCTGTAGGGCCTGAGTTTATACAATTTTGTATAAAGAATCCGCCTACCATGTGGGACACCTGGGTTTGATCCCTGGGTTGGGAAGATCCCCCAGAGGAAGGCATGGCAACCCACTCTGGTATTGTTGCCTAGAGAATTCCATGGACAGAGGAGCCTGGCAGGCTACAGTCCATGGGATCCCAAATTGTTGGACACAACTGAGTGACTTTCACTTTTCACTTCTTTGAAAAAAAAACTGAACACTGAAAATGCTCAGTTATACATGGAGGCCTGGAAGGGGACTGTGCAAGAAGTGAGGGGCTCTGAAGTTGAAGTTACATGCACTCCACAATATATCAGCCGCCGTGGAAGGCCATGGTCAGTCTGCCCATGCAGCACTGAAAATTCTTTTTTCAATGTTTTTATTTATTTATTTGGCTGCACTGGCTCTTACTTGTGGCACACAGGATCTTCCCTCCTCATTGTGGCATGCGGGATCTAGCTCTGAAACCAGGGATCGAACTTGGGTCCCCCGCTAGGAGAGCAGAGTCTTAACCACTGGATTCCCAAGGAAGTCCCAGGACTGATAATGTTTTCAGAACAGCTTCTTCAGGTAGGTCCCAATCAAGAAAAATAAGATATATGGGAAAAGAAATGAGGAAAGAACACGGAGAGCGGCCACTTTGGCAGCACTGATGCCCTGGTAATTAAGCACTGCAGTGGGAGCAATAAGCAGTGGCAGTGCTGACAGCAGATGAAAGGCTGTTTTGAAGAGAGAGAAGAAAAGAACTTTGCCTTGTGGGAACCAAAAAGCTATTTAAATCTGAGAATCCAGTCTAGGGTCATCACTCTGTCGTGCTAAAGGCTTATCAACCATAGGACAGTTATTTTATGGCTAGAAAATTGCTAGACAATCGTGGAGCTCACCCCTAGGAAACAGACGAAATGCCCAGTAACATTTTACAGGCTTCCAGTCTCCTTTTCCCATCCCCCTCGCATTTGTCTCTGCTCCTCCCTCCCACTCTGCCACTTCCACACCAGTGTTTCCACACAGACTCAACCTGTGAAATCGCACATTCATTTGGATGAAAATTGTACGACAGAAGTAGTTACATAAAGTCCATCCAAATGCAGCATTGTGTACTTTCAAATTCAAAGACTTTCAAATTTGTGATGCATAATGTAAGCAATTAGTCAACTGGCTTGAGTCAGGAATGGTTTGAAAGTCAAATATTCAGACCATTTTGGAGATATGAACATGAAAGTTGCTCAGTCGTGTCCAACTCTTTGCGACCCCAAGGACTACACCGTCCAACCCCGTGGACTATACAGTCCATGGAATGCTCCAGGCCAGAATACTGGAGTGGGTAGCTGTTTCTCTTTCCAGGGGATCTTCCCAACCAAGAGACTGAACCCAGGTCTCCTGCATTGCAGGCGGTTTCTTTATCAGCTGAGCCTAAGTGTACCCTTTTCTTCTGATGAGGAAAACAGTCTTTGGAGTCACACTTTTCCCAACACACTAAGTGGCAGTGCCTAGGTCATGAGTTTGGTGTGAGCAAAAACCAGTCTAGTTCATCTTTCATATTTAATCTCTGGTCTTTTGCTCAGTGCCTGGCTTTAAATAGGTGCTCGATAAAGTATAAAAAAGTGAGTGTTTCCTGTGAATGCATTAAATGCAGGGGGAAGGGAAAGGCCCATTCAGCATGATGAGCAACTTGATGTCCATAGATTCCAAAATTAAGAGAGTATTTTGAAGGGTGCTGACAAAGGACAACCTCACAGAATAATCAGGAGTAGGAAAAGAATGCTTCAGGCCCTGATTCCTTATTGACTTTGGTGAAAATTAGCTAATCAGGTTTCTGGTGCCCATCAGAGGATGTTTAACACTAATTTAGTGAGAAAGGCAAATAGCCCCAAGGCAAGCTTGCTTAAAGATACTTGAGAAAAATGAATTCAAGAGGTCAAGCAGTGCCCTTTCAACCCCATCTCCACTGCCACTGACATCTACACCTGCCATGTTTATATTTACCTACACTCATAAGCAAATTATCAACATTCATTGGATCATCAAAAAAGCAAGAGAGTTCCAGATTTCTGCTTTAGTGACTATGCTAAAGCCTTTGACTGTGTGGATCATAACAAACTGTGGAAAATTTTTCAAGAGATGGGAATACCAGACCATCTTACCTGTCTCCTGAGAAATCTGTATGCAAGTCAAGAAGCAACAGTTAGAACTGGACATGGAACAACAGACTGGTTCCAAATCGGGAAAGGAGTATGTCAAGGCTGTATATTGTCACCCTGCTTATTTAACTTGTATGCAGAATACATCATGCAAAATGCCAGGCTGGATGAAGCACAAGAGAAATATCAATAAACTCAGATATGCAGATGATACCAGCTTATGGCAGAAAACAAAGAAGGAATAAAGAGCCTCTTGATGAAAGTGAAAGAGGAGAGTGAAAAAGTTTGCTTAAAGCTCAGCATTCAGAAAACTAAGATCTTGGCATCTGGTCCCATCACTTCATGGCAAATAGATGGGGAAACAATGGAACAGTGAGAGACTTTTTTGGGGGGGGCTCCAAAATCACTGCAGATGGTGAGTACAGTCATGAAATTAAAGGACACTTGCTTCTTGGAAGAAAAGCAATGACCAAGATAGACAGCATATTAAAAAACAGAGACATTACTTGCCAACAAAGGTCCATCTAGTCAAAATTATGTTTTTTCCAGTAGTCATGTATGGATGTGAGAGTTGGACTACAAAGAAAGCTAAGTGCCGAAGAATTGATGCTTCTGAACCATAGTGTTAGAGAAGATTCTTGAAAGTCCCTTGGACTCCAAGGAGAACCAACGAGTCCATCCTAAAGGAAATCAGTTCTGAATATTCACTGGAAGGACTGATGCTGAAGCTGAAACTCCAATACTTTGGCTACCTGATGCGAAGAACTGACTCATTTGAAAAGACCCTGACACTGGGAAAGATTGAAGGCAGGAGGAGAACAGGATGACAGATGAGATAGTTGGATGGCATCATCAACTCAATATACATGAATTTGAGTAAGCTCTGGGAATTGGTGATGAACAGGGAAACCTGGCGTCCTACAGTCCATGGGGTCGCAGAGCTTCAGACACGACTGAGAGACTGAACTGAACTGAACACTCATAACCAGACAAACAAAAATCCTTAAAATCAGGGATGCATCTCTTATTTATGGAGGAAAGCAATATATGTTTTCAGTCGTGTCATTCAGTGTCTAACTCTGCGACCCAGTGGACCATAGCCTGCCAAGCTCCTCTGTTCATGGGATTTTCCTGGCAAGAATACTGGAGTGGGTTACCATTGCCCTCCTCCAGGGGATCTTCTCCACCTAGGGATTGAACCGGGTCTCCTGTCTCCTGCATTGCAGGTGGATTCTTTACCAGTGAGCCATCAGGGGAGCCCAATATTAATATATACCCCAAAAAAAAAAACACCATGTTTTAAAGCTTCCAAATTCCAGCTCTCTGAAAAATTCAACCAGAGCATGCAGATTTATTAACCAAAACCATCTAAAATTCTCATTCTAGTTGAGATTTACAACTTAAGCACATTTTTACTTTTCCATTGGAGAAAATAACTTTTATTCCAACAGGAAATCTCTGTTGGTTTTAGAGTTAAAACAGCTCCACCCTAACTACACAAACCTACAAGGTAATTCTTCTACAACCCACAAAATAGGCATTATATGAGCTCCCCCTACTGGTACAAAACTGTTCCCACTTCATGAATCCAGTAAGGAATCCCTTCTGTGGGTTCTGCAGGAATTGCAGTTTACGCTTGATCGGGAAGAAAAGCTAAACAAGTAAAAAAAAAAAAAAAAAAAAACCCCACACCAATTCAAGCAAAACAAGAAAACTACCCACTGTCAAATAATCTCTGTGAAAGAAATATGCATGTTCACAAATATTTGACAGTAACTTTTAAGCCCCTTTAGCTCAGTTGGTAAAGAATCTTCCTGTAATGCCAGAGACCTGGGTTCGATTCCTGGGTCGGGAAGATCCCCTGGAGAAGGAAATGGCAATCTACTCCAGTATTCTTGCCTGGAGAATCCCATGGACAGAGAAGCCTGCTGGGCTACAGTCTATGGGGTCACAAGAGTCAGACACGACTTAGTGACTAAACTACCAAACTTTAAGCCCCTAACCAAGAGAACAGGTGAGTGAACTAAAATGGCTGTCTCAGTATGCTCTGGTCTCCTCATTTGCATTTAGATGTAAAGACAAGCAGAAGTTAATTGCAGAGGTGCTATATACCAACAATAAAATTTTTCCCTCCAACAGCACATGTGAAATGCTACAGACTTTAGAGAAATAAAAGAATAACACCATGGAAGCCGAATAAAATCAGTCTGAGGGCCAAGGGTTTTCTGCATTTGAAAATGACTTCACTATATTGCTATGTGAACTGAGAAACTGAAGGTGGAAGTTATGTTTTAGATTTAAAGCCACTCAAATTAGTTGTCTGCAGAGAAGAAAACCCAATGCAAGAATCAATGGCAAATATGGGGAAAGTGCTATGGTGGGGACATTCACACTGACAAAGCAGGAGAACTGCCATAAAGGTGTTTCTAGTGATAAGCTGTTATAGAAAAAATATAATGAAAGAAGTAGAACTCCCACTCTTTGAGTCAGCAGAAGAGAGCTGTTTCATGATATTTGCTATATTTGTAAGGCTGCAACTTGATTATACCTGATTCTGTTATCACAATCTGTTACATATCCTACATAGAATATAAATGCATAAAGCCATTTAAAGGCCAAATTATAGAGCTGTCTATTTTTATCTTTTACCTTTAACTGCCATACCAGTGATGATGCTTAAGTGGTATAAATTTAAAATGGTAAATAAAAAACAAAAACATCACTAGATGCAGGCTTTATTGAAAAGCCACTGGTTGAAAATCCCCAAAGTACATAAATCTGCTTTCCCTCTTGAAGTCTGAGAAAATTGCCTTAGATGAATACAATAGGCTGAATGCATGAGCTCTGGTTTTTTTAAATGATGTATTTTATGAAACATTTTCATGTCTTAGAAGTAAACCTATATATTCACTCATGCCAAATGTATATGATATGGAGAATTTTAAGAGCACAAAATGAGGTGATAGGATTTTAATCTTTTTTCCTTCTCCTTCCTAGATCTTTCTTTTTGTTGGCATATAACATTTTTGTTCATACCAATGCCAATATGGAAAGGAACGAAAGGTCATTTGAGTACACCTGGGATATCAGGATATCTGTCACCTTCTCAGTCTCTGTTTTGTCAGCACTCCAGTTAGCTTTGGATCATATTTACCTTTTATACTACAATAATCCTTTTTGCTGATTTTTTTGCTTCCTCTCTTGTTTCATCTATAATTCATTCTCCACATAGCAGCCGGAGCAGTCTTTTAAAAATATAAGCCACCTTATATTACTCTCCTCCAAATGCTTCCCATGATACTATAAATAAAACCCAAATTATTTCCCACTTCTCCACTCTCTTATCCTACCACTTTCCTGCTCAATCACTGTGTTCAAACTACATTTACCTTCTTTCTGTTTCTGGATTTCACTAAGGTCTTCTTTAGAGCATTGACATTTGCTTTCTCTAGTGCCTTGCCTTGGGATCTTGGTGCACAATTTAGGCATTCAGTCCAAATCTCGGGGCTTCCCCAATGGCTCAGCAGGTAAAGAATCCGCTTGCCAATGCAGCAGACTCAGGAGATGCGGGTTCAATCCCTGGGTAGGGAAGATCCTCTGGAGGAGGGAATGGCAACCCACTCCAGTATTCTTGCCTGGAGAATCCGCATGGACAGAGGAGCCTGGTAGGCTACACTCCATGAGGTTGCAAATAACATTTTGGACATGACTGAGTGACTGAGCAACAGCACACAGCAAATCTCACCCTTCCATAAAACTCAGTCATTCTGAATTGCAGCACTGTTTTACTTTATTAAAAGAAATTATCACTCTCTGAAATGTTCCTGTTTATTTATTTGCTTGGCTTATGTCTTTTTCTTCCCTTTAGAAATAAGGTTTACGAAGAGGGACTTTTTTCTGTATCTCAAGCATGCAAGACATGGTTGTCACAAAGTATAGTAATATTATGCCCTGTTATTAAATCAAAAGAGTATATAGTGTAACTAGAGGAAAGTATTGTATTATCAATAAATACTAGTGAAATGAATATTCTGAATAAAAAAACTCCGTGTGTGTGTGTGTCTGTGTGTGTGTGTCTGTGTGTGGGTATGCACCGAGGACTAATAAGCCAAAGGCATGTCACACAAAACAAAAAGCATATACATTTTTCTCATTAGTGCAAAATTCCTACTTAACAGCAACATCTTCCTTTAATGAAATTAATACCTGTTTCATATATTTTAATATGGAAAGTCATATATTTCAACTCTCTGACTTTAAAATATATGGTAGATTGCCCAGGGAACAGTGGAGAAGAGAAAGAGTAATGGTGGAGCTTCAGGGACCTGGGTTTAAACCCTTGCTGTGCCACCAACTACATGGTTATGCACAAGTATTCTAACCTGTGTGCCATTTATTTTCTTCATTGGAAAATGGAGACATGTCTTTCTTGAATAGTTATAACAAGTATGTACTATGTGGCTGTAAAGAATCTAACACAGAGTAGCTGCTTCTTGTAAGATCTTAATACAAGACAGTATAAACTAGTCTTTAGAGTGTTATACTAGGCTTATCAATTATTGAAACAGATACGCTGGATAAGTTTTAGTGATGCATCTAATGCTATGCATACGTAAATTAGCAGGGATGTGTCTCTATCAGTGTTTCTATAACTGCCCAATTTGAAAGCAGCACCCCTAAAAGCAATACCCTATTTGACGTACTTTTCCAACTATTCCTTTTCATTCTGGTAACCTCGGGGGGTGGTATGCAGCTAAAGCCTTTTTCTTTTGCTTGACCTCATCCCAGAGGTATGAAAATTAGAAATTTTATTAAAAGGAATGTTCTCTCAGCATTATCAGTAAATAATGTGTGCTAGAAATGTCAGAAATAATACTTTTTAATTCTCAGATATTTAGAGCTGAAAAGTACTTAGAAAAATGTAGGAAAAAAAATCCCGGAATTTAGAAAAGTTTCAGGTTTTGTTGGAACAAATACATTATTCAGCATAACAGAGTCCCTTTCATGAATCCACTCAGCTAATCCTTCGTAGATCACTAAAATGGGCTTTGCCTTCTTTAACCAAATTTGCTGGGGCAGGAAGAGGCACCTGTCGTAGCTTGTGATGCGGTGAGTACAGAATGGAACTAAAAGCTGATGCTTGTGAGCTGTGATGTTGGAGAAGACTCTGGAGAATCCTGTGGGCAGCAAGGAGATCAAACCAGTCAATCCTAAAGGAAATCAGTCCTGAATATTCATTAGAAAGACTGATGCTGAAGCTGAAGTTCCAATGCTTTAGCCACCTGATGCGAAGAGCTAACTCATTAGAAAAGACTTTGATGCTGGGAAAGAGTGAAGGCAGGAGGGGAAAGGGATGACAGAGGATGAGATGGTTGGATAGCATCACCGACTCAGTGAACATGAGTTTGAGCAAGCTCTAGAAGACGGTGAAGGATGGGGAAACCTGGTGTGCTGCATTCCATGGGGTCACAGAGTCAGACACAGCTGAGTGACTGAACAAGCAACTCTGAATCTGAATTTTTCTCCATTTCCAGACATTGTAGAGGTTTCTATTTCATCCTATGCATTTTTATCTCCTTGTCCTCTCTCCTCCCCTCTATAGGTATGGTTGCTGCTACTGCTGCTAAGTTGCTTCAGTCGTGTCCGACTCTGTGCAACCCCATAGATGGCAGCCCACCAGGCTCTGCCGTCCCTGGGATTCTCCAGGCAAGAACACTGGAGTGGGTTGCCATTTCCTTCTCCAATGCATGAAAGTGAAAAGTGAAAGTGAAGTCGCTCAGTCGTGTCCGAATCTTCACGATCCCATGGACCACAGACCATCAGGCTCCTCCGTCCATGGTGTTTTCCAGGCAAGAGTACTGGAGTCGGGTGCCATTGCCTTCTACGATAGGTATGGTTAGTCCCACACAGAAAAGTTCAGAGGAAAGTTCCATGAATGATTCTGTTGTCATATAATGGCAATCTCCAAACTTTCTACTAACATATTTTTTTATTTGTGCATACTTCCCAACATCTATTCAAGATTCATCCAGAATTATACAATAGCTAAAAAGAAAAGAACCTGGAATATAGATCTTTTAAAGATTTTCACAGTATTTTTACCTTCCTGTAGAAATTCCTTCCCAGGTAACTCAGTGGTAAAGAATCTGCCTGCTAAGCAGGAGACACAGGTTCCATCTCTGGGTCGGAAAGATCCCCTGGAGAAGGAAATGGCAACCCACTTCAATATTCTTCCCTGGGAAATCCCCTGGACAGAGGAGCCTGGTGGGCTCCAGTCCCTGGAGTAGCTAAAGAGTCAGACACAACTTAGCAACTAAACAACAACCACCACAATGAAACTCCTAAAATATTTGCATTAAGACAGGTTAATATTTGTGAAAGAGAATGATTTTGAAGTGATGAAATTATTTCTATATGGAAATTCTCCTAAGTTTGCAGCCTGAGGCTTATGTAGTCTAAGGTTTAGAAGGAGACTCAGTCACAACTGGTAGATCATCCCTCAGGTCTCCATATGCCCTGTAACACATACTGCCAATGAGATTGCAGGGGTCAAAAGACAAATGGTTAGGGTTGGAGCAGAGTTTCCTAAAGTATGCACCCTAAATTACTAACTCCTTTAATTTTTAAAATATATTTGTATAAGAAAAATGATTCATGCATGGTCAGGTGTTGTTTTAAAATACTTTTTAAATAAAATTTAGCAAACTTCTAAACCATAAGACTTCTTAGCCTTTCCTATGTGACTCAGGTGCCATATCATCCTTATTTCTGCATCTGTATTTTTGTGGAGTATCCTGGGATGCAGGATTTTCCATGTGAAAACTGGAAAAGTCTTGGGCAAATTGGAGAAAGTTCTTCACCTTATCTGTGACTCTTCAAAATAGGTCAAATTATGCTCCATTGCTCAATATTACTTAACTGGATACCCTCTAGTATAATAGCATCCTGAGGCATTCAAGTTCTGCCAAACACATTGCAAAAGTGCTGGGCTAAGGGCAGGTTGTCAGATCTCCTACTCAGCAGTCTGAAGCATTGATTTCAACCTTTGTCTTGTCTGGCAAGAACAAGATCTGTTTTTCCTAATGAAATATTCTCTGGCAGCATTAAATACTATTTTAGATGGGTGAGAAAAAATTTGTGTGGGGTGGAGTTAGGAGGAAAATCTTTGTCTGCATCAATTTTTTCTTGATTTTCTTCTCAAAACATGTATGTGTTGGGGTATAGAAACTATAGAGGAAGAAATACACTAAATGAGTAAATATTTGATGTGTTAATATGGAAAGAAATATTAAAGAGTTGGAACATATAAAAAAAATAGTACCGCCTACCCAAGTCTGAAGCTATTTAACATTCCACATTTTTTGTCCTTTAGATGGACACTAAAAACTTTTTTAGACTAAACATTGAACACCACTGCTTTCTCCTTTTTTTTCTGACATTTTGCATTGAAAAATCCTTCTCTCTCTTACCAGATTGCTCTCCTATCTTGTTTCTCCAAACTCTCCTTTTTATCCCCTATAAATATCTGAGTACAGCATTACCATATTGTTCCAGTTTCATTCATGGGGAAAACAGATGAAAAAAAAAAAAGAGCATAGGGATGTGGGGAAGAGCTGTGACTCAGAGTTGGTGGAAGAAATAGAATCACTCTTCAGATTTCTTCAGAGATGACATCTCATGGCATTTCTGATGCCTACTCTAAGTAAGTCAAGGGCCATAGTTAGTTACTGGGAGGTGGGAGCATGGCCGCCTTGTTCACACATGCATCAATTAATTGCTATTACAGGAGCTCACATTGCTGCTCTAGCAGTTCATTCATCCATGCATTAATCTCACAAATACTTATCAAGCACCTACTACATGCCAGGCCCACTTCTATGAAATTCTGCTGGTTGGATCTTTACTTTCAGTCTAATGATAGCACAGCGACTTACTTTAAAATCATTTCCTCTAAAATCTTCATGGCATCATATGGAGAAGGCCATTTCCTCTTCATATACCACTGGATGTTTTGTAAGCTGAAAGCTGAAGCTCACAAGAGTTCTGCTTTCTTATTCCATTTAATGAAGAAATGTGCTAGCTCTGGGCTTCCCCAGTGGCTCAGAGGGTAAAGCGTCTGTCTGCAATGCAGGAGTCCTGGGATTGATCCCTGGGTTGGGAAAATCCTCTGGAAAAAAAAATGGCAACCCACTCCAGTATTTTTGCCTGGAGAATCCCATGGACATAGGCTACAGTCCATGGGGTTGCAAAGAGTCGGACATGACTGAGCGACTTCACTTTCTTTCTTTTCTAGTTCTAAGAAATTAATATCAAGTGTTTTACTCTTCAGGCAGTATTAGTCTATGGTTAAAGTACATTTTATGTGGGGTAATCATTATAAATCCCGGAAAAGATAGTCTTTTATTTTTCCCCCACTAGTTCAATTTCAAATTAAATGAAGGTACCAAATGGATTTCCAAATGATTTTATTCTCTGGCCAAAGTCATTTGGTATTTTAATAAGTGACTTGGAAGTGGGATAAACTATTGACATTGACATTGACATTGACAGTATTGACATTATCTCAATTACCTGAAAACTAACTAGAATCCTAAAATGACTTCAATTTTTTTTCTTTGCACACCACTTTTAGGAGAATGAGGCAAATCACAAATGAACAAATTGATATTAATAGTATACGATGCCGTGCACTTCAAAAATAAAGGAAATGCAAAAGGAAAGCCTCTGAGCCTAAGCTGGTAGCCTATATTTTTGTTAGGCTCCTCTTGGATTCCCTTGAATTTCCTTAGGTTTTGGAAAAGCATTTGCTTATTTTTGAAGCTGTTTTAGGCTTGCGAATATCATCTTCTTGTCTTATTCTTGGTGGCATGGATCATTCTCTTACTCTGTTTTTTTTTTTTTAGACCTTTTCTATTGAGTTAAAATAATTCTATAGTTATTTTAGCATATGAAACTCTTCACATTTAACTTTTATTTCAGAATTTCAAATAATTTAAACTGTAGTAACCAAATGTGAATAGAAACATTTCAAAATTTAAGCACACATTTTTTGTTAGTTTTAGAGCCTTAGCTCAGCTGAGCAAAGATTCAATATCCTCTTAAGCATATGGCCTTGTGGCCTGTATCTAAGGGTATTAATAATTAGCTGTAAGCACATACATAAAGATGCTACTTCAATGAATCAGATTAGTGATACAAAGTAGAATGGTATTTAGTCCAATCAGCAGATTTATGGCAATCTCCCTATATTATACGATCCTTGATTTAGTTTTGGAAGATGAATACTATTTAGGCAAAAGCATGGGACAGGTTTTAGGAAGAGGGAAGAGCATTAGCAAAGTAAAGAGGCATGAAACCTATTGACGTTGTGTCTCAGTGAACTACTCTCATTGCAAAGGTACAATGGAGTTGTCAGCTCTGAGGTGAAGAAGATTAATGATGAGGATGGTGAGGCAGGTATTGGAACAATTCTGGAGGTCTTTGTACTTCCTACTGGAAAGACTGACTTTTATTCTAAGGATGATGGACATCCATTGTGGGGTTGTAGGCAGGGGAATGATATGCTCAGATAAGTATTTTCTATAAATCATTCTGACTGCGCAAGTAAGAAAAATTTTAGGACAAGACTGGAAAAAGGGAGACAGTTAGGAGGCATTTTTTCAACATTATAGACAAGAGATGACAAGGGATGAAATAAGGGATTGGTGAAGGGTCTGGACACAGAAATCTGAGAGCTATTCACAATAGAAAATTCACAGTGTCCTGATTTATAGGACTGAACTGGGTTTATAACTCTGCCATATTCTATTTCAAAGCAGAGTGTGGTGTAAGGAAGCTCTCTCTTCATGAAAGGTCAAGGGTATTTTCTGAATCAATGCTTGAATGTGGTTGTTTGGCCAGAATGGGCCTCAAAAGTAGTTAGAACATGAGTTTCCAGAGTATAACCATTTAATATCATCCCACTGTTTAAGATACAGTATAATTACTACCACTAATATCCCTTTTCCTCTAAACTGCCAGTTGTTTCTCTTTAATTATATTTAAAAATAACACCTACTTTCAAAGAGGAACACATTTAAACTGCTATTATAGTTGTCTTTTGAGTAACTTAACAAAATCTTCCCCATTGTAAATTCTCCAGTCCTTAAGGATTAGATCTCAAACTGCATCAGAAAGCTCCACGTGTTCAGGAGAAATGATACTGTGTGGCTCAACATGTCTCTTTACCAAATGTTCACCACCACCGCTTAAATCAGTGTGTCAGAAACGCTACTTGCCAAAGGCCATGGCTTTCTGTTAAGGTTACAGTCTCTGGAGTGTGTCTAAAATGACTCTCACCCCAATTCAATGCTTCCAAGATGATGCAAAAATTCTCAGTTTAGCCAGGATCAAATATATGCAGAGTACATTAATTTTCTGTAGAGGCTATACTAGAAATGGGTTCCCTCTTAACTGGTTCCACTAATACAGATTTCTGTGTGTGGCCTTCCCCATCAGAAGGTAATCTTAGAACAACCATCCAATCAGTCAAACTATGAAATTAAGGAGTGAGAAAAGCAGCTGGGAAATGAAAGAAAATGGGATAGAAGTTTAAAAGAACTGTATTTATTATTTTATATTAAATAAATATTTAATTAGGAATAGATCCAATTTAAATGATCCATCTGCTAAACAAGTTCTTGAAATCATCCGTTCAACTTTACTTAAAATCCAGTTAATTCTCCTTTTATTCTTCTCAGAGAGAGATCCCAGCAAGTAATACAAAACGAAAGTTATCTTCAGAACCAGTTGACTAACTGAAAGTCACTGGAATAATTCTTCTGGTTTGACTCACTGAGCCAGAATGCTAACATTATTTAAACATATTGTTTTCTATTTATTCCAGGATTTTTTTAAATCCCAAAGCTATAACAAGTGTGTCATTTACCAGAGAAAATGAAATTGCTCTTTGTTAAGTACACATTGCAAATCATATGCTACGATACATATTGTACATCTAGTACACTAAAAAAATGCTATATTTTCAAATCCAAATTTGAAACAAAAGTCAATGCAATTTGGCATGCACTGCAGCATGCAGAGCGATTCCTATGTATTAAATACTGTCTGCTAATGCCTGAAATGTTCTGCTTGCTTACAAGCATCAAAACAAGAGAAGGACATCTTAAATAAAACCCTAAATATGAAAATACCCTAAGAGAAAAAAAAATTGATTCGACTACTGCGCAATATCTACAGTAGGATATCTACTTAAAGGACCACAAACGTCTTTGGGTGGGTAGCAGATTCGGACATCTGGAATAGACAAGAGACATTGTGGAGAATATATCACAGACTCCTGAACACTGACAAGCAGGTAAAAGAAATGTTATCTTTTTCTTCTTTAAATATTTTCATTCTTTTAAAAAATATTTGTTTACTTATTTGGCATGCAGGGTCTTTTTCAATTGTGGCATACGGGATCTAGTTCCCTGACCAAGGACCCAACCTCGGTCTTCTGCATTGGGAGCACAGAGCCTAAGTCACTGGTCTACCAGGGAAGTCCCATCTTTTTTCTTTGAATTACAGTAGTCTTTCCTTCTTCCCTTACTTCAACACATCGCATTTTCAATACAGATCTGGTAAAATCACTAGTCAGATCAGAACATTTTCTTTGCTGTAGACCCTCGATGGCTCCCAACTCACTCACAGGAAGAGTCAAACCCCACAAGAGGGTCTGTGGGCTCACCTCCATCTCTCTTCCTTATCTCCAAGCATCCTCTCACTCACTTCAGTCCAGCTAACATCTGAGACCTTCTGGGGTTATGTGCCTTCAGAGCTTTTGCATTGCAGTTCTCCTGGAATGCCCTTCTCTTGCTTATTTGCAAGCCTCAATCCTGATCCTTCACTTCCTTATCTTTGTCCACACGTTCCTGATCACTTCACATCCATTAGCAACTTTCTATGCTTATCTCACTTTTTCCTTCCTACATACCATTTGACAATCTATATTTTTTTCTTATTTATTTGTTTACTGTTTGGCTCTTTTCACAAGAAATAAGTTCTGCAAGAGCAGGGATTCTGTTTTGTTCCTTGTTTTAAATGTTACAGTTTGTAGAGAATGCCATGATGCAATGTGCATACTTGCCCCTTCTCTGCTGGGAATGTTGTATGCAGACAGGTCACAGCAGAGTCCCTCTCCAGGTCTAGCCTGCAGTTAAAGAGAGCCACCTGGTCCGAGGTAACACTCCCTTGGGGTTCACCCACATCAACAGTGATCAATGGTGCGATGTGAAGGCCCAGCCCCATCAACCCAATTTTAAGTACAACTCAGAGGGGCCATGCCATGTTGAGAGCTCCTATGGTGCCTGCTGTGACTTTTTAAAACTGCACCAGTCTTACTCCATCTGCCCAGCCCTACATCCTTCTTTCCTACCGACGCTGATCCTGAAAGCCCTACTAGTGAAACTCGAATGTACGAATCTAACCTCAGATTCTACTTCTTGGGAAACCCTGCAAGGATCATGGATGAAGAAACTAAAATAGATTGTATAAGTAACCTGTCTGTGGTCACATAGCTAGTAAGTGGTGGAATGGGGACCAGATCCACAGAATATACTTCCTGCAACCACTTACACAATTATATTTTTCCCCCCAAGTTAAAGTGTAACAAATACCTTAGAGTGAATACTTCAAAAAGGAATAGGACCAGGGATGGGTGATGAAGGGAAAATTAATAGAGAAGAATGGATGGCAAACCATTATAGATTGATGCGTATGATTGACTTGATGATACATAAATCCATAGGGGTTTGAGGACTACTTTGAATAGAATGGGCTTCCCTTGTGGCTCAGATGGTAAAGAATCTGCCAGCAATGCAGGAAAAATGGGTTCAATCCCTGGGTCGAGAAGATCCCCTGGAGAAGGGACTGGCTACCCGCTTCAGTATTCTTGCCTGAAGAATTCCATGGACAGAGGAACCTGGAGGGCTAAAGTTCATAGAGTTGCAAAGAGTCAGACACAACTGAATGACTAACTTAACACTTTGAATAGAATAGATGGTTTCAGAAATGAAAATGAGAGTAAGAAGGGTAGAAGGAGAAGAGATAATAAAATTTCATATGATTGTTGATAAGATTTATATAAACAGAATATGGGGTCTGTTGGATATAGGTGTTGCAAACAGCTACTGCAAGAGGTAGGGTACTTTGTAGACTATAGTTTCCTTTCTTCTTGAAATTCAAGAACTGGCTTAGTTAACATAATGTACTGTTTCTGGCATTGTGGGTAAAATGCTATTTTTTTTTCTGATTATCTTCCACATATCCAAAGGTTGCTACTATGATTAAATGAATTAGTGCTTTTTATAAACCATGGGGCATTTTACAAACAATTATACCTGAGTTAGGTATCCTTATGGATTTATCTAATTCATGCTCTGGCATCCAGTTGAACTATAATAAAGTATTTCCATCTACTTTAAAAGAATCTCTTTCTAAAAGTTCAAATCCCCTTAGAAAAACTTTGCAATGCTTAGCATCCTAATGGAAATTCTTCCTTGTGAGTATACCGAGTCCATCATATTGTGAATTCCTCCCATTTCTTCTTTTTGGGATTTCTACAGAGGCAACTGACTACCACTGTAATCTTAAGACTTATTTACTGTCTTGATCACCCACTGGATCATAGAAAATGCAAGAGAGTTCCAGAAAAATACCTACTTCTGCTTCATTGACTATGCTACACTCTTTGACTGTGTGGATCACATCAAACTGTGGAAAATTCTTATAGAGATGGGAATACCAGACCACCTTACCTGCTCCCTGAGAAATCTGTATGCAGGTCAAGAAGCAATAATTAGAACTGGACATGGAACAACAAATGTTACAAATTGGAAAGGAGTATGTCAAGGCTGTATATTGTCATCCTGCTTATTTAGCTTCTATGCAGAGTACATCATGTGAAATGCCTGGCTGGCTGAAGTACAAGCTGAAATCAAGATTGCCAAGAAAAATATCAATAACCTCAGATATGCAGATGATACCACCTTTATGGCAGAAAACAAAGAGGAACTAAAGTGCCTCTTGATGAAAGTGAAAGAGGAGAGTGCAAAAGTTGGCTTAAAACTCAACATTCATAAAACAAAGATCATGGCATCTGGTCCCATCACTTCATGGCAAATAGATGGGGAAAGAATGAAAACAGTGAGAGACTTTATTTTCTTGGGCTCCAAAATCACTGCAGATGGTGACTGCAGCCATGAAATTAAAAGACACTTGTTCCTTGGAAGAAAAGCTATGACCAACCTAGACAGCATATTAAAAAGCAGAGACATTACTTTGCTGACAAAGGTCCATCTAGTCAATGCTATGTTTTTTCCAGTAATCATTATGGATGTGAGAGTTGAATCACAAAGAAAGATAAGTGCCGAAGAATGAATGCTTTTGAACTGTGGTGTTGGAGAAGACTCTTGAGAGTTTCTTGGACTGCAAGGAGATCCAACCCGTCCATCCTAAAGGAAATCAGTCCTGAATATTCATTGGAAGGACTGATACTAAAGCTGAAGCACCAATATTTGGCCACCTGATGCGAAGATTTAACTCATTGGAAGAGACCCTGATGCTGGGAAGGGTTGAAGGCAGGAAGAGAAGGGGTTGACAGAGGATGAGATGGTTGGATGGCATTACTGACTGGATGGACATGAGCTTGAGTAAACTCAGGGAGTTGATGATGGACAGGGAAGCCTGGCATGCTGTAGTCCATGGGGTCACAAAGAGTTGGACGCGACTGAGCAAGTGAACTGAATTGAACTGACTGTTTTGAATTTTTAAAACACTGTTCCCTATTTCTTACCTGTCATATAGAACTGCAGTTCCTCCAATATCAAAACTATGATTTCACTCCCCTTCAAAGTGCAAAGCTAGCTATCTCCTCTAAATACTGAAAACTGTGGTTGGATTTGTAGAGTTGTTATTATCTCAGCATCAATATTTTAGACCATGAACTTAAAACTTACTAATTCAAAGATCCAAATTTCAATTAAACCCTTCAGAGAAATTATATTTTTAAATGGGAAAAAAGAACAAAGTTAATATAAATTCTTTTCATTTCATTTTTTGGAATCCAAAGTCCTTTGCATTAGTTTATTATAATTATCTTTTCCTATAAGCAGATACTATTCTCCTTTACCAATAAAAGAAATGAATCTCCAAGGAGCTTGCAAGTAAACTCAAATAGGCATCCTTTAAGCCAATTAAAAATTTAGAATACAAATCTCCTGATTCTTAGCCCAAAGCCATGTCTATCAAACTGTACATAATGATTACATTTATTTTCCTAGATACAATTTTTAGAAATCCATATAAGTGATTCAGAAAAAGAAAATGTTTGTGGTATCCATTTCACATCCCCAAGGAATCTTCTCAGGAAATTCAGTCAATTCTTATCATTCTACTTAAAAAAAAAAAGTTATTTTTATTTTTAAGATGGTAGTCATGTGTGCAGGTATGTTGGTAACAAAGTTTTGTTCTCCCTTTTCATTTTCCATCATTCTCACTTTGTTTCCCTCCTTTTGTTTGCTTGTTTTGTTTTTTCATTTTCGTTATCCACTATCTTCATTCATCCTACCTCTATTTCATCACTCCATCACAATATTGGTTTTCTTTGAGCTATAGAGGAAGCAAAATGGATTCTACTCCATGAAAACCTGAGATATATTTCATCTGTGGTTCAGATGTCTATAACCTCATCTCCAGGCAGAACAACAGCTCTAAGGTGTAGAACAGCAAAAGCAAGAGCAGTTTCTGCTTCCTCCTTGTATGCATTGCCATGGAAAAATCTCAAACTTCGTGTACAGCGTAGAATTTTTAAATTAATTGGTATTCCAGATGAGGTTGCTGACAACTGATGCCTGTCAGACTTTGGCTATAATGTGTACCCAGTGGAGAAAACACATGGCAAGGCACATTGTGTTTGCCAGAACTTGACTATGACAATAAGGTGGAGAGGTACAGATTGAGATCAAAAAAGGGAACTGGTGTAGCAACGTGGGAGAAAAAATTACTTAACCTGACATAAGAATATTTTATGAAATGAACATTTAGTTCCTTGTTATTTACAGTATACTTAACATTTTATTTCTACAGGGGATTATTTCTCTTTTGATAATTAGAATCATAATTTTCCCATTGCTTGCTAAGAAAAGAATTTACATGTAAATCTCCTTGAGTATAAAGAACTATGTCATATTCAGCTTTAGAACTCCAGAAACCTTGTCACGGTCCCCAGCTGATAGGAGGCTTGTTCAATTCAGTGTAATTCATGAATATCATCAAATCCACATTAGAAATCTAAGAATTTTTTAAAAATAAATTTTCAGTTCTCAAAATTGTTACAACACTGTTTTCTGGTTTTTAGCAATCTACATGATCAGAAACAGCCTAGGGTCTACAGTTTGGTGCGATGTAAATATTTCTTGTTCTAGCCAAAGTATATACAAAATAAATATCTTAATTTTGTACATCCAAGTAAAATTATACAAAGATAATCTGCATAAGACAATTTTGCATTAAATAAAACACAGCATAACTGATTTTGTGCATTAAAGTCATCATAATAGCCATTATCTGGATTATTAAAACAAAAATCAGACTTTATACAACTAATGGATATAAATTTAATTTGATATGTTGCTGTACATATCTGACATTAATCTCTTGATTAAATTATTAAAGAATCCTCTTAAAAGTATATAATTGTATAAGTTGTATGAAGCCCCAGAGCTTTATTTTATCTCATGAACTAAAAATATACCCATTGCATCTATGTTGTATATCTTAGAGACATTCTGTTTCTATAGACATTATCATACAACTTCCCATAAGATGTTATTAAAATTTAATCATGAATTCTTCCAGACTTTTAGCAGGATAATATGTTTATTATTCTTTTAATAGTTAAAATATACTTTTTATTTTACAGGACTTGTTTTTGTTTTTAGGAATCTGTCAGAAGTCTAGTTAATCCAGAAATATATGTTAAGCTTAATGGAAAACATTCATGGTCTTATCTTATAATATGACTGAAAGACTGTGAAATAAAAGCAGGTGTTAAAAATTATCCCTTAACCACCCACACAACCCTAGATTCTTTCACATTGCAGTGTTTGGTGCTTAAGGAAGTCCGTGGGTAGAGAAGATGTTATTATCCCTCCTACACACACCCGTTTTCTTATTTACAACACTATCTCCATATATATAAGTACTTGAAACACCAACCCCTTTCTTTTTACTCCTTTTTGAAATTCTTTGGGATTTTGTCCACACTCTACTACATATTACCTTTCTATTAGACACATATATAGCTAATTATAGTTTAACCTGAATTGTTTCTTTTAAGTATGAGTCTATCCAAAAGGTTATTTGATGAAGATGCCTTTTCAACTAAATATTTTTGCTTGAAAACAGAGAATTCCATAAACAACTGGTCTTTCACTCAAATTCTTTATATTAATGTTTCCTTAATAAATAAACAGATTAATAGTTAAAGATAGTTAAACCTTCTATAAAACATACAAAAACAAGTTAGCATAAATTTTATGAAACATTTAGATCCCTTTTATATGGTAAAAATGTTTCCTCAAGTGCAATAAATGATAGATATACCCTTGTGCAAATAAGTTAAACTTAATCAAAAAAATCAGGTCTAATATTCAATGCTAACATTTATTTGTTTAATAATGTAGGACGGGGACCTTCCTGGTGGCTCAGAGGTTAAAGCGTCTGCCTGCAGTGAGGGAGACCTGGGTTCGATCCCTGGGTTGGGAAGATCCCCTGGAGAAGGATGTTGCAACCCACCCCAGTATTCTTGCCTGGAGAATCCCATGGACGGAGGAGCCTTGTGGGCTATAGTCCACAGGGTCACAAAGAGTCAGACACGACTGAGCGACTTCACTTTTCACTTAAGAATGTAGGACAATCTAAAAAAGTAAAACCTTATGTATTTATGAAGTTTTTGGATTTGGATTTGATTTAACCATATCATTTATGATAGTCACACATATGTGTTTTCCAAATAAAATTGTTCACTTCACTATTCAGATCAATGCACTACATTTGGGAAGTATATTAACTTTTGTTAAAAGAAATTAGAAAAATAACCATTAACTATCCAAAGTGCTTGCAAAGATGCCTTGATTATTAACCAAATACACATTATTGAGAATATATCCTATAGAGACTAGTTAGGACAATCACTAACTAGGACTGTTGGATTAACCAAACAATAATAGGTAATTCAATCACTTCTGGTTAATTCAAAGGGAACTGATTCTGGCTCTTCTAGATATCTTGGTAACAGGAACTTGGTCAGAATACGGAGCAAGTCCATCCTTTATATAGCAGAGGTAGCAAGTCAAATATATTTTCCATATAATCCAATCGACATGTGAACTAGAATTGTGCAGGTCACTCTAAACTATGCTTTTAGGTTCTCCTTATTAAGCTTTCTATCATTTTGTACTAAAGTTAAAAAAAATATGGAAAATTAAAACCATTAGTATTTCAGAGCAAAGAACACATAGACTAGAAAAAATAAATTCAGCAAAAACAAAACAAAACAAAAATTTTTGAGTCTCTGACTAAAAATAAAAGAAACAGCTAGGAGTAAATACTCATTAACCACAACTTTCAGAAAAACAACTCTTTATAAAGAATACAGCTCAGAATTAAATGGGTTATATGCTTTTATTTTCTTCCCAAAGCAATTATCTCTTAAGAAGTTGTTTTGTTTCTTTTTCCTCCAAGTTAATATAAAGCACATATAATTAAAAGGAAGAGAAATTTTTTAAAAGGAGAAAAAACAATAAGTTATAAATGTCTTCTTTATGAAATTAAAGTGAATTCCTTTAAAAAAATCACCTTATACAGATCATAGGAAAAAATAATGAACCTAATATTTCAGTCTAGAATTCAACAAGGAAGAGTGAGGTTGACTTTACTGTCAATTGCATGTGCTAAATACAATGCAGGAAAAACTGGCAACTAGTTATCTGATATACCCACTACACCTTACTATTGAAAAAAATGATGATGTATGACATGAGGAAAAGACTCAACTAGAAAAAAGTATACCATGGTGCTCTAACAAAAGAAGCAATGAAGATAATTCTGTGGTTTTTTTTAAAGATGCCAAAAAATTAATAAGACGCGTGAAGAGTGGAACAGTTGAAACAATACAATATCTTTCAAATTAAGTAGTCTACACGTAAAACTAAATAGCCAGGAAATTTTTCATAGAACTGCTCCCTTCCAAAACTGACATTTTAACACACTGACGGATTTCTTAGTATTGTGATAGTGAAATATCTACTCAAAAAACTTTTTTCCTTTTTCTCTTTAAAGTTTGCTTGATCTTAGAAGTTCATCTTCACAAAACTTGCAGGGAAGCTTTCTTAGGAATATTATATTAATTAGCCAGAGGAAAAAATAATTTCTTAGAAATAGTAAGATTATCTTAACATCAAATGACTGTCTAATGTCATGTGATATGGAAATATATTTATACTCTCATGGTACTGAATCGTGACTCCTATTCAATTTCAGTCTTTATGAAAAAAAATTGTGCTCCAATATGCTGCTCTAATTTTATTCTCTGGGTGTTCCTTATTTGAACTAGTTAAGCCTTTGACTTGATAAATCTCTAACTTGTTGCCCAAACCAGATAAGGTAAGCAGTAGAATTGGACTTTCCTGACTCCACCTTCTGTCCTCACCTTTTATCAAATTCTTCATTAAAAACTAAAGTTTAATAGAAACATGCATTTAATCATTTTATATAACTTAAGCAAGGTCCTGAGAGAATGTTTATGTTTTTATTCATTCTCTTTTCAGTATTCTTGTTGAAATTACATTTAGTTGTTTCTATTTTTTCTTGTTGTAAATAAAGATAGCATTTTGCTTGAATTTCAACTGGAAAAGCATTTTGGGAAATTGTCAATGAAGGTTCAATCCATAAGTAAAATCTTAATTGGCAGTAAGTATATCATATAAAATTTTGAAAGTTTCTGCCTATCTCTTATATACTTCTTTAAACACACAACTAAATCATGAAAACATATATCTTGTGTTAGTAAAAATAACTATAGATTAATTTAATCAAAGAAGTAAAGACACTATCTTATTTTCACTGGCTTAAATTTATCTTTTTTATTTTTCTCTAATGAACTAAAGCTCCTTCAGTTTCAAACTATTAATTTGATAATTAATTATGTTCCTGTTTACATAATAGCTATCAATATTAGTATCAATATTTTGTAATTATGTATTAAAAAAAACATTTAAATGATTTTCTAGGAGTTTTCTGTCCTGCCAAATATGCTTGGAGGCTTATTATGAAGTTCTGTTATGCAGGTTTATCTCAAAGTTAATTCAAACACAGATATACAAATGAATAGGAATATTAGATGGAAAAAGTTCTTAAGTATGATTCATAAATATATCAAATAATTTATATGGTATATACATTTATTTAATAAGAAGAATGATTTTGTTTTTAGTTTTCCCTTTCCTAAGATGCAAAATGTGAATTGGTCTTAGATATACGCAATGACAAATACATAAGTAAATATCCACGAGTAACATCCACATAGAAACCTTTCAATATATAAAAAGGCAACTCCTACCTCCATCTCCGGATCCTGATCCTGCATCTGGGAGGAAAAAAGGAAGTAATTTGTTTTAGCTTAAAAAACATACTCAAAGAATATTTATGAACTTTTAAATTAAATCCCAAATAAATTTAAAATAAATACTTTCTCCATTATATATTAATATAATTGAAAAATTACTAACATTTAACTTGAAAAACATTCACATCAATGTAGTTTAATATCTGTAATATAGCTTATAAAATCAATTCTCTATTATTTTCATCTTAAATTTCATGAACAATGTATTATTCAGCTTTGGAATTAATTCTCAAACTTGACTATATAAAAATTTTCATTTTTATTTTAGTCAAGATGAATATGGTGCCATTAACAAAAAAATTAAAAACAAGATGCTTATAACAATCAGTGAAATTTAGAAATTAAGTAGTCTAAGACTTGTGGTGAATACTCATAATTAAGGCTTATATTCTTGTACATTGCATTACAAAGGGAAAAACAGTTTAAAGATGAATATCTTTTTATATAAGAGCTAATACATTTTCCAAATACCACAACTCTGGAAGAGTCTATCTGTATAAACAGCATCTACTGTTTTTGAAATTCAAAAGGGTGAGCTTCAGGTTTGCGTTTGTGATTAAAATTGGCTATACCCTAGGTGATGTTGGCAGAGAAGACAATAACCTCTCTCTGCCTTCCTTTTCCTCCAGTCCTTTCCCCTCCCTCTCACATAACTACAACTTGGGAAAGTTGTCAATTTCTGACAACTCATTTCCCAGAAACACTCAGTTTCTTCAGTTCAGTTCAGTTCAGTCGCTCAGTCGTGTCTGACTCTTTGCGAATCACAGCACGCCAGGCCTCCCTGTCCATCACCAACTCCCTGAGTTCACTCAGACTCACGTCCATCGAGTCTGTGATGCCATCCAGCCATCTCATTCTCTGTTGTCCCCTTCTCCTCCTGCCCCCAATCCCTCCAAGCATCAGAGATTTTTCCAATGAGTCAACTCTTCGCATGAGGTGGCCAAAGTTTTGGAATTTCAGCTTCAGCATCAGTCCTTCCAGTGAACACCCAGGACTGATCTCCTTTAGGATGGCCTGGTTAGTTGGAGTCAAAATCATTGAGTCTCCATTTGCTTCTACCTGTTAAGTGGAAACATCACCTTCCTTCTGCCTCCCCGCACTTCCTTCCATTCTAAATACATTTGGGTATGTATTTTTAATGTTAATAATGGGAAATAAGACTAATATTGGTATATTAATACTGGTATTCTTTGTCTGACTGGCCTTCATTTTACATTGAATTCTCAGCCAGAGTTCAAGAGCCATATCAAATGCCATGTCTATGAATTTGTGTTTGTTGTTTTAGACCAATTAAAATAAAATACTACTTGTTTGCCTCAATGACACTTAATTGAAAAGCACTCATAGAAAGAGGCATGATGTATGAAAATCTATAGAAGACTGACACAGGAAGAATGAATGCCTCGCTAATCATTCTCCTTGTCATTATGTTAGACATTAGCACTGTCATGAAGGAGCAGCTGTTTTGAATTGTCAGCCTTGGTGGATACCCAGACTAACATATTCATAAGATTTAACATTTTATTAAATCAAAGCCTCAAGTCATTAACTGCTTACATGACTAAGGAGAAAGTCTTTGGGTCAGGCTATCCTTCCAAAGGCAAGTAAATTGGTAAAAAAAAATTTCATAATTAAAACCACTCTTGGTAAATGTAGACTCAAATAAGGATTCTAATTATTCAATTTGACTGGTTTAAGAGAACAGAGGGAAAAAGGCTGATGCATTCATCTCAACAGCAGGAAGATAGTCCTGTCAACTGAACTGAGTCCTATGTCACAGAACAATCACTTTTGGATGGAACAGTGCTTGAATGGTTAAAGTTGGTAAAGTCTACTTTTTGTATTTTTTCACAGCTAGAATTTTAACTGGCTTTATTTGAATTAATTTGAAAGCTTAAGTTATAAAATTACCTATAAAATCATCAGAAGTTAATAACAGGTTGTATTATTGTAGCATTTACACATTCTACCTTTGTTTTAGTTACATGTATATAGCTTCTTATTCCTTTCCACTAAGAGTGTAAACATCTTTAAATCAAGAACCATGTCTTATTCAGCTCCCTACATTTATATAATACACCTAAGAGGAAATGCATAAAAGCTTATGGATTCCAAACTCCAAACATACTCATTGGATAGCATTAGGAATATTATTCAACCATACTAAGCTTACTGGTCCTCTAATCAATGGGTAATGTCTATCCTACTGGACTACTTTGAGGATAACTGCACAATGGCACATTTTAAATGCTTATCACTATGTCTGGAACATAATAATTAAAATTTTGAGTGAACATCTTAGCTATTCATCTACATGTTTTCTATTAAATACATATAGCTGGAGAAAATCAAGAAAAATGGCAGTAGTATTTTGGCTTGTATTACCCATGTATATTTCTAAAAATTCAAGGGGCAAGATCCTTAAGAACATTTGTGTTTGATTTGAGCCAAATTAAGTAGCTAGTGAAGACAGAGGAATAGACTGAAAAAAAAAAATGGTCACTTAAATCATGGCCTTAAGTGAAGTCAAGTGGGCCTTAGGAAACTTTACTACAAACAAAGCTAGTGAAGGTGATGGAATTCCAGCTGAGCTATTTCAAATCCTAAAAGATGATGCTGTTAGAGTGCTGCATTCATGTCAGTAAATTTGCAAAACTCAGCAATGGCTAGAGGACTGGAACAGGTCAGTTTTCAATCTAACCCCAAAGAAAGGCAATTCTAAATAATGCTCAAACTACCATACAATTGCATTCATTTCACATGCTAGCAAAGTAATGCTCAGAATCCTTCAAGTTAGGCTCCAACAGTACGTGAACCAAGAAATTCCAGATGTTCAAGCTGGTTTTAAAAAAGGCAGAGGAACCAGAGGTCAAATCGCCAACATCTGCTGGATCATAGAAAAAGCAAGGGGATTCCAGAAAAAACATCTACTTCTGCTTCATAGACTACACTAAAGCCTTTGACTATGTGGATCACAACAAACTGAAATATTCTTCAAGAGATGGGAATACCAGACCACTTACTTGCCTCCTGCGAAACCTGTACACAGGTCAAAAAGCAACAGTTAAAACTGGACATGGAACAATAAACTGGTTCCAAACTGGGAAAGGAGTATGTCAAAGCTGTATATTGTCAGTTTGCAAAGTGTATTATGTGAAATGCCAGGTTAGATGACTCAGAAGCTGGAACCAAGATTGCCGGGAGAAATATCAATAACCTCAGATAAACAGATGATACCACTCTAACGGCAGAAAGTGAAGAGGAACTAAAGAGCCTCTTCATGAAAGTATAAGAGGAGAGTGAAAAACCTGGCTTAAAACTCATCATTTAAAAAAAAAAAACTAAGATCATGGCACCCGGTCCTATCACTTCATGACAAATAGATGGGGAAACAATGGAAACAGTGACAGACTTTATTTTCTTGGGCTCCAAATTCACTGCATATGGTGACTGCATCCACAAAATTAAAAGATGCTTGCTTCTTGGAAGAAAAGCTATGACAAACCTAGACAGTGTATTAAAAAGCAGAAACATCACTCTGCCAATAAAAGTTCATATAATCAAAGTTATGATTTTTCCAGTAGTCATTTACAGATGTGCAAGTTGGACCATAAAGCAAGCTGAGTGCCAAAGAATTGGTGCTTTCAAACTGTGATGCTGGAGAGGACTCTTGAGAGTCACGTGGATAGCAAGAAGATCCAACCAGTCAATCCTAAAGGAAATCAGTCCTGAATATTCATTGGAAAGACTGATGTTAAAGCTCAAGCTCCGGCTGACTCACTGGAAAAGACCCTAATGCTGAAAAGATTTAGGGCAAAGAAGAGAAGGGGATTGACAGAGGATGAGATGGTTCGATGGTATCACTGACTCAATGGACACTGAGTCTGAGCATATTCTGGGAGATAGTGAAGGACAGGGAAGCCCGGAACGCTGCAGTCCATGGGGTCACAAGGAATCAGACAGGACTCAGCAAGTGAATAATAACAACAAGTCAAGGCATCATTATAAAATCCTGATGGGAAGCTTTAATGGTTCTTTGCTTGCTATAAAATGATTCATCTTGGCAAATCAGAGACAAGTAGCCTACTAAAGCCTTATTAGTGAAAGAGAAACCTAAGAAAAGAAGCCATGTTATTGGACCTGAATCTAGACTCTTAGTCAAAACATTTCTTATAACGCAAAAAAGAGAAACTGACAGTGAGGCTATTGAGCAGACTGCTCAATAGGAAAACATTTTCCAGATAAAAAATGAGTTGTAAACTCAATGTAATGTAATAAATATAAAGTTATTTTTAATATAAGTTTTATATTTATATTTTTATATTTTAGTATCAATATAAATCTACTACTGCCTTTTATTCTTAGAAACCACAACTTGCCATCTCCATTCAATGTCAAACAGCATTAAAAACTGCAAAATCTAAGAAGAAAATAAGAATCTCTTTTAGATCAAAAGTCAGAACTCCAGTTTATTTAGTCAGACCTGGTTAATCAAAATTACTTTGGTCCCTCCATCATTATTCAGATCAAAACTCTTTTAGATTTACACGTCAATGGAAGATGCATTCAGCAAGACCGATTTACTAATTAAATCCTGTAGAAATTTAAGTCTGTGAATAAGCTAGGGATGGGTTACTTAATTGTGATTCAATGTTCTACTTGGTTAAGTATTTTCATAGTATAACCAATAAATTACGGACTAGAACTGAATAACTGAATGAATCAAAAGAACGTGATTGCATGTGCTGATAAAAACTTGGAGGTTGGCAAGTAAGCAACAGAGATTTTGCTACCCAACATTGTTAACCAAACCATAACTCCATGACTGCTTATTATGACTATCCACTGATCTTCATTGCCTATTGTCAGAGACAGACAGATATCCTATGTGATTTTGAATGAGTAAATCTCTCCTTGGTACTCTAGTATTTGCCTACATATTCCTGGTTCTGAGACTAAGAGGTTCCTTTTTTCCTATTCCATTTGTCCTAAAGTGTCGTTTTTCAGTAGCTATGATGGATTGATTTTTTATAGTTTGCTCCTTGTCTTTCTATTTTCCCCATGCTTACTATAGTACTGAGTAGCATGGTGGCCCTCCTCTTTTCCTACTGAGAAAGATGGTCCAAGTGGCAATGATCTATTAGCTCCTGCAAACAAGAAAATGGTGCACCAATTCAACCTGCCTCTCAATCACCCTTGCAGGAAGGACATCCACATTGTCAAAGAATCAAATAGGAGAAAAAACTACTTAAAAACTAGAAGCGAAGAGTCTACGTCATTGTTCACAATACCTTTCTTTTCTGCTAATTTTTAGAAACTTTGGTAGTTACCAATGCAAACTGGAACAGTATTATCAACTACTAACAATCAATAGGCCTAAGATAATCTTTTTAAAAGAATATGAGACTGTTTCTTTGCTCATTTACCACTCTGCTCCAGCCACCATACACATGATCTTTAATATAATTCCATAGTGTTATCTAAGAGGGACTTTTCAATAAAATAGACCTTTCTTGACATTATTCTATATTTCCTTTTTTGAAGAAAAAAGGATATATCATTTTAATGATAATAATAATATATAATTATTATTTTTCTTAAATATGCTTGTATCGTCAGATTCCTCTGAAATTATGACTCACAGAAAGATGCTTACTTGCCATTAGGAATAAATTTCAAAGGATACTAAAGTTTCTTTAATATATGTGATTTTAATGTCAAGCCTAACCTGAAAATGCAGCTTCATTTTATAGCACTGGTTTATCAAGTTGGGCTTTATTCTTCTTCTTTTTTCTCTCTTCCTGTAATACTATTCAGCTCTAATAACCATTGTACGCAGAAGGAAAACCTGAAAAACTAAAGAGCACAAGAAGGTGCTCTTCGTCCTTACTTTCTTTGGAGCATTCTTGGTACAGTATGACTAAAAAGTTGTGTGGGATCCCAGGCTCACTTGTGGTTGTAGAAAGGACAGATGTCTTTAGAAGTCATGTTCATCCCCAATATATTCTTCAATGTAATCTGCTCAGTGTTAAGAACAGCATTTTGTAGAGCTGGTAAGATTAGGCACATCTTAACCTTCAAATCCAAATCTGCAAACTGCCTGTCCTCCAGCAAACAATCCTATTGTTATAAACGATCAAACAAACAAAATTTATTCCTGCATAGATTACTTTCTATATATTTGGCAACTGAGCAGTCAATCTAGATTTCTAATTGTTATTCAATGTCTGTACTTCAGTAAATAGTATCTGTATTAAAATCTACCAACATCCTTATGGTAGATTTATCTTTCTTCCAGAAATAACTTGAAATGTAAAGAGACATAGAATAGGAATAATGCTTGCTTGATACAAAAATATAAGAGGCCTGTCTAGCCAATATATAGTCTGAATTATTTATCTGGATAATAATAAACAGGACATAACAGGAAAAGCAAGACATGGTTTTTGGATTCAGAATCCATTCCAAAGGTTTTCAGGAGTCATCAAGATCACATACATACCTGTGGCACAGGATCCTTCAGACACCACCAGTATCTCACTCTGCTGTTTGCACGCAGCCTGCCGCAGATAACACTCATTCTGATAGCTCTCCCCATTGGAACCACACACAGGCACATAGTCACTGTTGCACTGGGGAGGACACAGATGTAAGCCTGTGGTTAGTACTGGGGTTTACATGCCTCTGACATCTTGAACAGAAACCATCATTTACAAAAGAAAGCACTTGTCTTCATTTTCAGTGATCCCCATTGTATCCAGCAAGTCTTTGACCGTGTAAGAATATCATTCAAAGATATACAAAAGCAATGTCCAGTAAGCCAACTGGTCATCTGATTCAGATGGGGGGAAATCAGCTTCGAAATCAGGAAAATCTAAGAAAGTGATAGGACAAGAAATAATAAAAAGATATAACAACAAAAGCATCAATATTATTTACTTTTTTTCTGATATATGGCCCATCTGGCTTGGTAGAAAAAATGAGAACATGTTATGACATTCTAGCTATTCAAAAATAGTGTCTATCTGTTTTTGGAGCAGAACTATATAGCTGAAATGCCAAAGAACTCAGTTACTCTTTAGTATGTTGTTCCTCTGTTGAATTTGAATCTTTACAAATTCTTAAATATTTGGATAAGACATCTGAATTCCTAATTAAAGTTTCATATATCTTTATATCATTGGATATTGACAGAGATACAGTGTAGGAAGAAACAACAGACTATGTAATACAGAAAAAAAGTCAACTACTGAACCATATGTTTACTTGATTGACTATTCAAAAGTATGAGTATTAATGTATATTTCATAAAACAAAAAGTTCATTTTAAAACAAGTTCCTTCCAAAAATGTACACATTTTATAATGGAAATCAGGCAACCTACAGGGTATACTCATTACATCATAATCATACTGTAAGGCCTTAGAGATACTTGGCTATGTTCTATACCTGCTAATTATACCAGTGATATGATTATCTCATGATTACTACTACTGATGGGCTACATTGTTTAATTATAACAAATGTAATGATCAAGACAATTATTTATAAATACTCACCCACGCCAGAAATTAAGTACAGTAAGGCAAATCATGCATATACACACATGTGAAAATGCTTTTCTGTTTCTACTTAAAATACTTGGATTTTTGATCTGCTAATTCATAACATATAAAGTAAACCAATGATTTAGCAAAATGGCTAGGGTTTTAATCTTTATAATAATATTTCTAAAAATCTCTCGAAAGTTAAATTCAACTCAAGGATTTTTACACAAAAGAGCAAATTTTAAACACAGTTATAATCTGATGATAAACCTAAGGTTCATTTTCTCATTCTATTTTGTTAATATATCTGTACTTCCTTTCCCAATCAACCATTTAGCTCTTACCCTTTGCCTTTATGTAATAATAAATTTGAATCATTTTTTAAATGATATAACACAATGTTCTCTGAAATGAAAATTTTTTGAGTCTGACTTTGCATCTGTTATTGAAAAACTTAAATATAATTTCTCACTAATAGTTACGTAGTATTCTCCCAATAGTAAATTCAAATTGTATGACACTCATAATCACCATAACTGCTAAAAAGGTAATTTAGACACCAAATTATATCTATTTAGAAATTATTTATATATGATTAGATTGAAATATTTTAAATGTGACATATTTTTAAAATCTTTATTTCTAGTTTCTGGTCTAGTTATTCTGGAAGTTTCTATCCCTTTCCATAGTTACATTATATGGCTCATGGACTCAGGCTATCTACATTATTATATTTGAAAACATTTTGATAGGAACTTTTCACTCATGAGGATCTTTAATGCAATAGGCAATTCACTTTCCAAATATACATATACCTGAAAAGTGACCCACCATAAAACTGAACATTTTTATCACTACTGGAAAAAAAGGCAATTAAAAAATGTCAGTAAAGAGTTAAGTTTTCCAATAAACAGTACTGAAGAGACATCAAATACATGTGCGTGGTGCTGATGTCAGAACTGTGGCCAGGAAGGCAGGTGGATGGACCAGTGTTTGGTAAATGGGCTGTGTTCAGGATCAGGACAATGTAGGGAGGACCTACGAGGACCCACTAAGACTACTGAGAACATGGAAGACAGACCAGAAAAAGTGAACAGCTGGTAACATAGTCAGTAGACTTGCTGACCCTTTCAGTAGGCAGATGAGAATCATAATTACTGCAAATGGCTGGGCTAGTTAGCTCCTCATGCCTGTGTCCTAGCATTTTTGTTCTGGGTTACCTTTTAATATTCATCTCCAACCCTGGTTACAATATTTTGTGTGTAGATGATCTGGATTCACATTTTCTTCTTTGTAATCCCTAGAATTTCTCTATTTATCCTTTTCATCTACTCCTGTAGATTATTCAGATATAGTCAGTAGATGGGGAGTGAGGGGTAGGAAGTATTTATTATCTCTGTCAAGTGCTAGTACACAATGCTGATATGCATCTTAAAATACGAAATAAACTGATAAAGTGCTCATATGCCACTTCTGAGGGATGGAGTAAGCCAAATGTGAACAGTGCTAAAAACAGAGCTGCCAAGTTCCATGCACAAGCCAAAAGGGAGATTTGTATGGAGTTGAAAAGAGCTTAACTGTAGATTATCAGCACGCTGTTTTTGGCCCTTAGTACCATGACTTGCACTCATTAAAATGAATAACACACGGAGGAAGTATACTCTAAATCACTAAGGCTTAGAAGTGGAAGTCTCGTCCCATATTCTCCCATTTCTGAGTGTAGGACCTTGTGTATATCACTCAGCAATAAAATATTTAACAAGTTTATAGCTCGGTTCCCCCATTTGAAATGGTTAACTGGGGCATTTGGGAGGATTAACTGAGTCATGTTTCAAAATGCTTTGGAATATTCATTTATAAAAAGAAATGTAAATTATTTGTCTTTCACGACATATACTTTAACTAGCAGAGTTACCATCTAACATGGACACCAAGGCATGCATGTCTAAAATTGGAAAAATAAAGGAAAACAGGCTAACCCTAAGTATAAAAATGAGCTTACTACTACATTAAAATATGCCTAATTTTGAAAATATTTCTTTTAGTGGTAACCATGAATATTTCTCAGTTTAAGAGGAAGGGACAGATTCAGATGTTAGGTGACTTGCTAAAGGCCACATTGTTGGCTGGTAGGAGAGAAAAACAAGACTCAAGCCCAGATGGTTAAGCTCATAAATGTATGTGTTGTCCAAACTTCCTCTCAGGGGAAAAGTGATTCTGCTTTCCTTCAGATGTTTTAAAAATCTTAAGTTTATTTTCCAACTTTGTGTTTTTCAGTGAATGATTTTGTTCCAAAATTTCCACATTGCTTAAGAAAGCAGCAACATGTTATACAAGTGAATTCAATGACTTGATGCTCTAGAATATATGGAATTTGTTTTGCTACAAATGAAGAAAAAATTCATGTGAGAAGTTTTTCATATGATCTATTGCTTGTTTGATTAATAAGAATTTCTTTTAACTGAGATTTCAGCATTTAGGAGCTATGCATAACTTATATTTTATATATTGTCAGCACCTTCCCTAGTCTGGCATGTAGAAGGCGCTCCACAGATGTTAAGTGAATTCTGTTATATTCCCACTTGTCAAAGGCTTAGGAATAATGGTTTAGGATATGGCATGTTTCTCTTCCAAAAAAGCAAGAGATAAAAAAACCTGCATATGTCCCAATCCTTTGATCATTCCATAGGTAACTTTTACTTCTCTGTGACTACATTTTTTCTTGTGGAATTTTTTTATGATTTTAAACATGTGGGCAGGCCTGTAACTATGGTAAAAGTGACTCATGACTTCTGAGGCTAGGTCATTAAAGGATGTAGACTCTACCGGGCTCTTTCTCACTCTCTGGATGCTTGCTTGCCCTTTAAACCCAGTCACTGTGCTATGAGGAAGGCCAAACTAGTCCAAACAGAGAGATCTACATGGAGAAGGACCAAAGTCCCCAGTTGACTGTCCAATATATGAGTGAGTCCTGAGAGAACCAAGCCTTTGAGTTCCCTCCCCAGCTCAGCTAATGCCAAGAGGAGCAGAGGTGAGATGCTTCCATTAAGCCCTGTCCAAGTGCAGATTCATGAGCGAAATAAATGTTCATTGTTTTGAGCCACTAAGTTCTGGGCAATTTGTTCTACAATTCTAGTTACTGGAACTATTGCAGATCTAGGGCATAGCTTATTAAATGAAAACAATCAAATTAAATGATATTTGTAAAACATAAGGCTTCACCATATTTTTAAATTATAAAGTGATCATTGATCATACATATTAATTGATATGATCAGTGGTTATCTATGAATAGATGCATCTGTGACTTTACTTCCTCTCTTCCTTCTTTTATCCATTCAGCCCGCCAGCCAGCCAGCCAGCTAGCCAGCCATTGGTCCATCCACTGTCTCTCAATTTTCGTCCCATGGTTATTTACCAGAATGACCAGGATACCATTTGGTATGCAGAAAGCAAGGTAAGATGCATGAGATTGCAGGCTATTTATGGAACTCATATCCTCATCTAAGAATTAGTTGTACTATTTTTTATATCAAGTTGTATATAATAAATTGGCACTTTTGTTGTTCTTATTAATGTTTTTATTTGTATATGGGCTTCCTTAATGGCTCATCACTAAAGAATATGCCTGCCAATGCCTGCCAATGCAGGAGACAGAGGTTCTGTCCCTGGGTCAGGAAGATCCCCTGGAGAAGTAAATGGCAACCCGCTCCAGGATTGTTGCATGGAAAATCTCATGCACAGTGACTAAACAACCACAACATCATGTCCTAGAAAAAAATTAGATTTGGTGTCAAAGGACCTAGATTCTTGCTGTAGGATCACCACTTAGTTGTAAGTTATTTATATTTATAAGCCTTAATCTCCTCATCTGTAAAAGGAGGAAAAAATAATTACCTCACTCAGATATGAGAAATAAATGAGATAACATGTTTGGATGGTAGAATATGATTATTACAAATCATCTAAGAGAGGTGAAGATAAATATTTGTTCACCTTAACGTTCCAGTAGTAATTCAAACTGGGAAACATCGATTACACACACATATACCCAATACTCTTTTAAGTTGATCTCTCAGCCAGAAACCACAGTTTGCACCCCATTTTGAATAGAAGAATTTGGACTTGTATCTGACATCAGGAGAAATAGAGTAGATGACTTAAGCTGATCTAGAACAGTATATAGGAAAATGGATTTTTCAGGACATCTGCCTTTTCATCAGACTGAGCAAAACAGAAAAAAATTCTCAAATTAATTTGAAAGTATTGGAAATACTGAGTCAAGATACTCCTAGCTTAAAATATCGAATCTATTTTTCTTTGCACAACTTGTACATTTTTCTTTGATCTTGAACTTAATTCAGCCACTCTATATTCCTGGTACGTGCAGAGTCTAAATTTTCCACTAGGGGAATGTTTATTTTCACCTGACAGACTGACAACTATTGCAAAGCACAAACTAATAGCAGCAGTAATCTAGTAGTAAGTTTAAAATGCTACAGGCATTAGGAAAAGAAAATTTACATTTTAGTTTCTTATTCAAACTTGCATTCACTCCCCTAGCCCTGTCCCCTGTAATCTATCCCACTTAACAATTATCTAAATTAATGACAAATGTAACTGGCTAACCAAATGCATAAAAAGCATAAATATCTTTGTTGATAAAAGTTTTACTAAAACTCTTTGTGCAACCTGAAAACTGAATCCAATTTCTTTAAAAAGAAAATTATATATTTTCTTTTAGTAGCATGCATCCATTTTTAATTTTATGAACTCTTTTTTTTTTTTTGCCTCTTGGTGAAATCTTGTTCTACTTATGGCTTTCCATTTGAGGAACATTCTTCTTGGTTCATTTTATATCGTTCATAGGTTTACATCTTATGTCTACCCTTGGGTACGAAAATAAGACATATTTCTGGGAATTACAAACTAAAAAGAAAAAAAAATTGATAAAATCCTGTGGGCCTCTAATTAATAACTTATCCAACTTATTTTCCCCTCAGTTAACGCTTGGGGGAAAGTATGACTTGCAGGGTTCTTATGCTCCATCTCTCTCAAGTAGTTCACTGAGAGAACACAATTAAATTGTTCAGTACGGCTGGAGACCTTAGAAATTGGTATTGTATGAATATTAAATATGCATGAATGTTTCCAATACTCTAGTATGGTTTAAAGACTATAGTATGGGCACAGCAATGCGTACCTACTGGGTAGTGGTGCACTGTACAAGTATCAGCTGTTTATTAATTTTCTTAGAAACAAAAAAATAATGTCCAAAAAGTTTTTAGCTAATTTATAAGCCATTCAAACCATATTTAAATGTGAATTCCCTTCTCTCTATCACTGGGAGGTGACATTAATCTAAAATATTTAAATTTCATCAACAATTCTAAATATTACATATAGTTGGCCCTCCAAATCTGAGGGCCAGAGCTTCAACAACATCCATAGATTCAACCAACTTCAGAGTGAAAATATTTGAGAAAAAGATTCCAGAGAGTTCTAAACAGCAAAACTTGAATATGCCACTTACCAGCAACTAATTTGTATTTACTTTGTATTTACAATGTTTACATTGCCTATACATTATATAATAAATAATCTAGAAATGACAAAGTGTACATGAGGATGTGCATAGGTTATATATAAATTCTACATACTTTTATATAAGGGAGTTGAGCGTCCTTGGATTTTGGTACTTGCGGCGGTGGATACTGAGTGACCTATGGATACTGAGTGGATAGTGAGTGACCACTGAACTATAACAAATTTTAGACTTGAATTTGAATTCTAATATTTGATTTGTTTTATATCCTTTCTGATTTTTTTTTTCATAATTTGCTTACAACCTTGGAAATGTTTTCTGTACCCCCAGTATATAGTTTCCTTAATGGGAATATTTTTTGTTTGAAACTTACCTTAGATTTCATGTGTATTTTAAAAAGTAATTCAATAACACTTTAAGATATCAGTAAGCATCTATAATACTTGAATTATAAAAAATGTATTGAAAGAGAAAACTTTTAACATTCACATGGTAGAAAGCATTTGTTAGATCATGACTATAATAATGAGATTGAGCTCTATCTTTAAAAAAATACTAATAATCCAGTTTTGATAACATCACTGGGCAATCTCTCTTTTAATTTTTATGTTTTTAACATTAGGCAAAGCACATTTTCCTCAGGTTTATGAAATGACTTTTGTCTATTTGCATTCTTTTGGATTCCCAGGAATTGTAATTGAACGTGGTATCCATGAAAAGTTGACAAGTACTAATAAGTGTCATGATTTCCAATCTAGCACAGTAGTTTTAAAGTCACATTGATAAGGAGTTCATTTAAAAACTCAACTAGATTGCCAAAATAATAAAACCCAATACCATTAAAACAGAGCAATATGATCCAAAGAAGATAGCCTCAATCAACAGAACAAAAGTATAAATCCACACTTCTCCAACAACAATTTTGGCTATTATGTTGACTTATAGTATGCATGTTAGAAGGGACACAGAAACCTACTTTTCTGTTAATACACCAAAAGGACAACCTGAAGCTTTCTACCTCCAGTGGCATTTATAACAATGGCACATACATTTCTCCTAAAAGCTGTGTCTTTTTGACATCAGTTGGCTCTCTTGCCAGTACTTTTGTTTGATGCCAGCTTTCCTCTTAGCTTGCATAGCTATAAATTGCCAAGTGATGGGCTGTAAAACAAGTTCTCTGCTTTGCAGTCTCATTAGTAAATCAGAAGATGCAAATATGAGATTTCTTACCTTGAACTGACAGACGCATGTCACAGTGTCTCCAATTCTTAAACATTCACCATCAAATTTACAGGTGTTAGTGTCACAGAGGAAGAGATCATTTTCTCTGTCATCATAACCTCAAATTTAAAGAGAACATGCCAGTCATTAAATATTACAGACTTGAACAACAACAACAAAAGAAATATCTTGAAGCTTTAAAAGAATTGCCCTAAATTTTAATTCCAACAACCACAGCTGTACTACAAGGTCATTCTTTACTGATAACCTAAAAAAAATTCTAGTTAAGTGGTTAATACTAGTTTCTCTTTCACAATTCTTTTCTAGTCAGTTGTCTTTGAATATTCTTTTTTTCTTTTTTGATGATGCTATTTTATTTTAGTTTGGGTTAGTACTGGCAGTGGTAAGTGAATATTTAACATTGCTTCGTAGTTTCATTATTTTTTCTCATTAAGTAGACTATAGTTAATGACCCTCAAACTTCACATTTTAGAAAAGAGTTGGTGATGGTCTCAGAATGTCCTTTCATTATTCCTCCATTTTTAATCATTCTTTTGCTTTAAGATCTGCAACAACCCCTTATTTGGAATTTCTCCAGACAAAGAGGAAACAAAGCTCCAATAATAAAGATAAACAGGCACAGTGTTTTTTCTGATGGTCTGTCTGACTCAAATGAAGATTGATCACCTCCAAGTTAACAGGGGTAGCGGGGATACAGGTTCTTGCTAATCTGCCTGGAAAACCAGTTTCTTTTCTTTAGTTTCTGCAAATCCCTGTTAGATATCTGGTAATAATGAATTTCTTAACTGTCATCCCCAATTTCATATTAGTTAGTTATTTCCTAAAACAGTACCATAGCTAGGTATGAAACAAACTGGTCATGTTGGGTTACAAATCTATTAACATTTCAAATAACTGATTTGGCAGGTTACTTAATATTCCTATGGTAAAGCACCTAAAAAGTGATTAGGTACCTGCAAAGTGGGACTTCGTCTTTCCAAAATAACATAGATGTTACTCATGCATGAGCCATGAGTAAGTTAAAGAAAGCATGTTTAGCTTTATGAAAACGCCAAATTTAGAAATTCCCCCAAACAGAACAAAGGCAATATATTGACCCAAATCTAACAGGGTTACAAATTTCAACTCGTCTTTAAAAAGCACAAGCCACATGATGTATAATAATTTTCTTCATGGAATTTACATCAGTCACTACCCAGCATGGCATATTCTTTTATCCTATGAGTTACAGTTGGTCATTCTCTCTTCTCCAAAGTTACATACACTTCAGCTCGCATACATCCCTAAAAGCCACTGTATTCAGAGCTAGATTCAACTTCGGCAGAATTATATATACAGGAGATGAAAAATTACATACACACTGGCTAAAACTAGAACAGACCAGACCTAGGGGACAATATCCAGGCATGCTAATGGAGTTTAAAATGCCCCAAACACCACAATCGCGCCGGTAGTTATGGGCTGTCATGCTGAAAGGCGAAGCTACTCGAACAGTGCAGCAACTCCTATCCTCGGCTCCTATTTAATGAGCAGACTTTAGCAGAACCAAGCTTGCCAAGCTCTCGCATTCAGACTCTGAAGGGACCCAAGCAAGCAAGAAGAGCGCTTGACGCACTCCAAGGAAGCCTGCCCAGAAATGGAGGAGCCGGCGCCCACTCGGGTCGGTTCCGCCCTCCGCCCGCCTATGGGTGAGCCTGTGGGGCCTTGGTCATACCCATCCCAGCCTGGGAGACGGACGAAAGATTCTTGTCTCAACTTCCTTCGACCGTTTAGGAGCTAGGAGAGGCAAGAGGGAGGCATCTCGGTGATGCAAAAAGAACGTCTTTTGCAGCCCAGTAGAGAAGGCGCTGTATAATGCTAGTGGGGGAGGGGGGTAGAGGGGCTGAGAGAGAGAAACTGAATGTCTTGGAAACCCAAGCTCCTTTAGAATTTGTGTGACCCTGTCTTGAATGCCAGACAAGTGAACTCTCATGGTACTTTTGCTGGTAATCAATGTTTCCCCTGCAGTCACCGTTTGATTTATTGCTTTCTCGCTCGTTCTATCTCCTAAAGTTATTTCTCTCTGGTTTCAGCTAGACTTCTTTCTTTAATGATAGAAAAGGTTCTGATTTAGTGTTTCTTCAAGGACTGGGTCTCTTTTCAATGATTCCACAAAACCTCCCCGTTTACTATTTCTTAAAATCTCCGCAGCTCCAATTTAAGTGCAAGGTTCCTTTACCTGCACTTTCTGTACACCGCCCCATCAGGACCCCCTCCCCTTTCCTTAGCGGCCTGGAACAGTTCTCTGGGTGGAGGTCGGTGGTCTCAACGGTTTGGGAGCGTTGGAGCGGAGGAGCTGGGGAGAAGCACTTGGGTAGGTTGGTCTGTGCTGGAAACAGTGCGTTTCCTCTGCGGGGCTAAGAGGTCGAGGGCTGGGGTTTCGGACTTACCAGAGCAGTTCCAGCCGGTGGGCGTTTGGCAGTCACTTAAGGAGGTAGGGAAAGCTGCGAGCTTCACCGGCCGGGCTACGATAAGCAGCATCACCGGCAGTAGCAGCAGCCAGCAAAAGCCCTCACAAAGTGTCCAGCTGCTGCACTGCCGCGGGGACTCCCACAGCACCATGACTAGTTCGCGCAACTCTGCAGCAGCAAACGGCTTCGGGAGAACACAAGATCGCGGGGGTCAGGCAGCGGGCTACTGAGCATCCCGCGGACGGCGGCAGCAAAGGCGGCGGCGGTGGCAGTGGCACCTGACAGGGAAGCAGTAGCCAAACCCGCGCATGATCTCCAGAGTTTCAGCAACATCCAGTGACCCGGCTCAGCCCCGGGAGCGAGAGGGTCGTCCACGGAAAAGCTGCGCCGGGGACGCGGGAAGCTGCTGCCATAAGCAGAGGGCTCTGGCAAGCCAGGACAGCAAGAGGAGACCGAAGTCCAGAGAGCAGACGAGAGGAGCCCAAAGAGGCTGGGTGGAGGGAGAGTCAAAGCGCCCCGCAGCCTAGCAGCCGCCTCTCGCGCTCTGTTGCCCGCATCCCTCTGGCGTTTGGGAAGCAGCAGGTCCTTAGCCCGCCCGGGATCACGTGGGAACTGGCAGTCGGGCGTTGATTGGCTGAGCGGGATGCAGGTCCCGGGAGGGAGGGGTTGGCGAGGAGGTGCTAGGAGGAGACGACGGCGGATGCCACAGATGGGCTAGCTCACCAGGCGCTGGCCCGAGTGGGGCAAGGCGGGGATGGCTCGAGTGAGAACTGCGGGCTGCAGGGCAGGAGACTCCCTCACCTTTAAATACCACCTGCTGTTTCACTCTGCCCCAGGACGCCCCCTACCGAGCACTGGGTCAGATCTAGAGCCCCTCTTCCGTGCGTGACCCCGGCTTCTAGCGCCCGCCGCGGCTGGGTGGCGTCTCTCGGATCTGGAGCTGGCGAGGGTGGAGATGGCTGAGGAGCGGTCGCAGCAGACAGGAGAGGGGAAAGCGGGCACCGAGGAGAGGGCGTCCTGCTGGCGCCCGGCGCTACAGCGTGCAGGAGCGCGCCTCCTGGCCGTGACGGGATACAGGCTGGGAATATCGCCGCGGAGAGCCCACGGACGTTTCTCTAGGGAGTAGCAGGAAGCAGGAGAGGGTGAGAGGCGGTGGTGTGAGAACAGCTCAGGCTGGCCTGGAAGCAGCAGCCGTTCCCACAGAAGCCTGCGAACCTTAGGCTGTTCGCCAAGCTGCCTCAACCAGCCAGCCAGGCTCTCCCAGCTCGCTTCTCTCTCTCTCTCTACTCCCTTCCCTGGCCCCCTGAAACCCCGAGTCTACCCGAGGAGCTGGAGGTTTGAAAGCCCTCTCCCCACTACACTCTTCTCCAGCCGATAGCCTGTTTGTGTGGCTGCCTGGGAGGTGCGGGCAAATGTGTTTCGGAGGTCAGGATGGGTTGGGATAAGCGGTCAGAGGGAGGAAGGAAAGGCTGCTCTCTGCATCGGCCACGGCGGACTGCCAGGAGCATCCGCGGGTTGCGGTGTCTGGGAAGAGCGGCTCCCTTCGGCGGCGCGGGTAGTGGTCCTCGGAGCTTTACGCGGGTCTCTACCGGCTCTCCAGTGACCTGGAGGTGGCAAGGAGGTCTCATTTGGCGAGTCTCTGGTTCTGCGCCTTTCATTCTCCGGCCCCAACTAGCGCCGGCAAACGGCGTAGTGAGACCCGCAGTTCGTCTGCTGCATTCTTCACGCAGTTAGACAACACTCTTTAGCCTAATGGCATTTTAGTCTCTAGTAACGAACGGGACCCGGAGTTTCCCGGGACAAGGATGCAGAGGAGCATTTTCCTCTCGTGACCCGGGTCGTCGTTGCACAGTGATTTCAATGAGTTTTCTGTGTGATCATTCAGTGTTTATATTCCGTGTGATTGTTCTGTGATTCAGGATTTTTTTTCCCCTAGTCTCTGCCCTTACTCTCCTTTCTCTTTCCCTTCCTCCGCTCCTTCCTTTCTTCCTTCCCTTCCTTCTTCCCTGCCTTCCTCCCTTCCTCTCGCTTCTTGTACGTTTTTCCTTCTCTTTCTTTCAAGAACCCTCATCTCTTCCTTTATTTTTCTTTTAAACCTCACCTTTCTGTCTCTCCTATGTCCCCTGAATTTAGAAGAGCATTGCGTGAGAGCGCCTCGCAGGCAATTAGTGTCCGTTCTCAATCACTTAAAAGAGACACCAATACACTTTGAAAACAGGGACTATCTATCCTTTGCAGTACCACCCGAAAAACAAATTGTACCCGAGCTATCCTTTTAAGTACTTTAACCTTCAACCTCCTCCCACTTCCATGCTTTTTAACTTCTCCTTTGAGAGATGTGATCGTGCAACACCTCAGTGCCTCAAAGAAATCTTTTTTTTTTTTTCCTTTATCCTGTGTGAAACCCATCCCTTTATCTTACATCTCCGCCTCCGCCCCGAGATCCTTCTTCCCATCCCCCCCGTCCACCTCCAAAGATTTCTGAATCTGTGTGTCTGCTCCTGGTAATTAAGCAGCAGATCCCAGCATTCTAGTTGGTGGCATTGCGCTCCTTACCAAGACTCCATTAAAACAAATCAATTTGACCAGACGTTGGAGGCATCAGAAAATCGGATTCTAGACAGTGCAGCTAAATTCTTTAAGGAAACAATACCCATTAGATAGAACTGCCAGCCAATACTGCAAAAACAAGGAATCGGAGATGTCTTTTCCCTGCACTCTTTCGGCAGAGAGGGCAACGGAGATACACGCCTAATGTAGATTAAGATTGAACAACTCCCCAGTTCAAAGTGAGGACATGTCATTTTCCATAGCAAGGCTGGTGTGGTAACTAATCAGGCTTATGAAAATAAGTCATGCTTGAAACTGAAGGCAAAGTCCTTCGAAGTGTTTACCCAGGAATTATGATAATGAAACAGGACCTGCTAGGGTTATGAGTGCTTGGCTATAGAGGTAGGATTTTACAGAACCTCTTAGCTGAGTAAAACTGTTATTGAATTCTCTGCTAAGTAAATTTTTGGCATGCTCTCTAATAATATGTACTCTTCCTAAGACATTTTGCCCAAAGTAACTTAAAACTCCAAAGGAGTAAATTACTGGTTGTGACTGGTTAACAAATGCAGTTGCTTCCACAGAGGTTCTTTAAATTATTAAACAGTTTGAAGCAAAGCCTTTCCAGTAGGAATGCTGTGATTTTGTTCAGCTTACTTTCTACTTAGTGCTGCAGTGCCACCAAGAAACAAATTCTGAAACTGGCAAGCACCACCAAGTGGCAGAAGAACATCATTCAGTGAACAGAGCATCATATTATTGAATATGTAAATAAAAATGTATACACTATTTAGCCTCATCATTAGTACCAAGGAAGTAGACTGGCCTTAATTTTTATGGCAGTGAAGATTGGATTAGTGATTGGATTAGCGCTTCAATTTTGCTTCCAAAAGGATCAAATACATTTACTTATTAGAACTGAATTTAAAACTAGGTCTATGAATTGTACTTGGTATAGTATATTATATGATTACTAGTAATTAAATCCAGCATATAATGCATTTGTAATACTTCTTATTTTAAAATTCTACACAATATTTTCTTTTAATACTTCTGAGCTAAATCAGTTTATTTGTGGCATACATACTCTAGAATCAACTATGAGTGGGTCAAATTAAGTTGTTATATTTTTAGGAAAGTAGCACAGAAAATATTTTCCCAGAAAGCTTCTTTTAAAGCATTTTCCCCACATGGAAAAGACATCATTAAGAAGTGTGAGACAACCCAGAGCTTTAATGGGAAGGGGGGAAGTTATTCTAGAACAAGAATAATTTAGGATAAATAAACAAACCTGGGAAAATAAAGGCACACTGACAGTCAAAGATCAGACAGACTCCTTTTTGCTCTCTAATACTTTCTGGACGAACGGATGAATCATGGTGGAGAGTTCTGACAAAATGTGGTCCACTGGAGAAATAAATGGCAAGCCACTTCATTATTCTTGCCTTGAGAACCCCATGAGCCACATGAAAAAGCAAAAAGATAGGATACTGAAAGAGGAACTCCCCAGTAGGTACCCAGTATGCTACTGGAGATCAGTGGAGAAATAACTCCAGAAAGAATGAAGAGATGGAGCCAAAGCAAAAACAACACCCAGTTGTGGCTGTGACTGGTGATGGAAGTAAAGTTCGATGCTGCAGGAACAATATTGCATAGGAAGCTGGAATGTTAGGTCCATGAATCAAGGCAAATTGGAAGTTGTCAAACAGGAGATGGCAAGAGTGAACATCGAACATAGAATCAGTGAACTAAATGGACTGGAATGGGTGAATTTAACTCAGATGACCATTATATCTACTACTGTGGGCAAGAATCCCTTAGAAGAAATGGAGTATCCATCATAGTCAGCAAAAGAGTCTGAAACAGAGTACTTGGAAGCAGTCTCAAAAGGCAAAGGAAAAATGGAAAGATATACCCATTTGAATGCAGAGTTCCAAAGAATAGGAAGGAGAGATAAGAAAGCCTTCCTCAATGATCAATGCGAAGAAATAGAGGAAAACAATAGAATGGGAAAGACTAGAGATCTCTTCAAGAAAATTAGAGATACCAAGGGAACATTTCAGGCAAAGATGGGCACAATAAAGGACAGAAATGGTATGGACCTAATAGAAGCAGAAGATATTAAGAATAGGTGGCAATAATACACAAAAGAACTATACAAAAAAGAACTTCATTACCCAGATAACCACGATAATGTGATCACTCACCTAGAGCCTGACATCCTAGAATGCGAAGTCAAGTCCGCTTTCAGATGCATTACTACAAACAAAGCTAGTGGAGGTGATGGAATTCCAGTTGAGCTATTTCAAATCCTAAAAGATGATGCCGTGAAAGTGCTGTACTCAATATGCCAGCAAATTGGGAAAACTCCGCAGTGGCCACAGGACTGGAAAAGGTCAGTTTTCATTCCAATCCCAAAGACAGGCAATGCCAAAGAATGCTCAAACTACCACACAATTACACTCATCTCACACACTAGCAAAATAATGTTCAAAATTCTCCAAGCCAGGCTTCAACAGTATATGAACTGTGAACTTCCCGATATTCAAGCTAGATTTAGAAAAGGCAGAGGAACTGGAGATCAAATTGTCAACATCTGTGAATCATCAAAAAAGCAAGAGAGTTCCAGAAAAACATCTGCTTTATTGACTACGTCAAAGCCTTTGACTGTGTGGATCACAATAAACTGTGGAAAATTCTTCAAGAGATGAGAATACCAGACCACCTGACCTGCCTCCTGAGAAATCTGTGTGCAGGTCAAGAAGCAACAGTTAGAACTGGACATGGAATAGCAAACTGGTTCCTAATTGGGAAGGAGTACGTCAAGGTTGCATATTGTTACCCTGTTTATTTAATTTCTATGCAGGGTACACCATGTGAATTGCCAGGCTGGATGAAGCACAAGCTGGAATTAAGATTGCTGGGAGAAATATCAATAACCTCAGATATGCAGATGATACCACCTTTATGATAGATAGTGAAGAAGAACTAAAGAGCCTCTTGACGAAAATGAAAAAGAGTGAAAAAGTTGGCTTAAAACTCAACAGTGAGAAAACTAAGATCATTCCATCCCATCCCATCTCTTCATGGTAAATTGATGGGGAAATAATGGAAACAGTAAGAGACTTTATTTTGGGGGCTACAAAATCACTGTAGATGGTGACTGAATCTATGAAATTAAAAGATGTTTGCTCCTTGGAAGGAAAGCCATGACCAAGCTAGACAGCATATTAAAAAGCAGAGGTGTTACTTTGCCAACAAAGGTCCGTCTTGTCAAAGCTATGATTTTTCCAGTGGTCATGTATGGATGGAGAAGGCAATGACAACCCACTCCAGTACTTTTGCCTGGAAAATCCCATGGATGGAGGAATCTGGTGGGCTGGAGTCCATGGGGTCGCTAACAGTCAGACATGACTGAGCGACTTTCACTTTTCACTTTCATGCATTGGAGAAGGAAATAGCAACCCACTCCAGTACTCTTGCCTGGAGAATCCCAGGGATGGAGGAGCCTAGTGGGCTGCCATCTATGGGGTCGCACAGAGTCGGACTCGACTGAAGCAACTTAGCAGCAGCAGCAGCATGTATGGATGTGAGAGTTGGACTACAAAGAAAGCTGAGTGCTGAAGAAGTGAAGCTTTTGAACTGCGGTGTTAGAAAAGACCCTTGAGAGTCCCTTGGACTGCAAGGAGATCCAACCAGTCCAACCTAAAGGAAATCAGTCCAGAAAATTAATTGGAAGGACTGATGCTGAAGCTGAAACTCCCAATACTTTGGCCACCTGATGAGAAGAACTGACATATTGGAAAAGACCCTGATGCTGGGAAAAATTGAAGGCAGGAGGAGAAGGGGATGACAGAGGATGAAATGGTCAGATGGCATCACAGACTCGATGGACATGAGTTTGAGTAAGCTCTGGGAGTTGGTGATGGACAGGGAAGCCTGGCGTCCTGCATTCTATGGGGTTGCAAAAAGTTGGACACAACTGAGCGAATGAACTGAACTGAATACTTTCTGATGTTTCAATAATGGTAAGATACGTAGTATGGTTTTTAGGTATCAGAACTTGTGTCATGTAGTAAGGAATATATTATTTTTGTTTAATCACCACAACACTGCCAGCATCCACCATGAGACAAGGAATGTTGTTATTCTTATTTTATGGAAAAGGCATATGACTTTTAAAGCATCAAGTAGCTTGCTCCACTAACAAACTAGCTGTGGTACAGCAAAGACTCAACATAGTTCTGTCCGGTATCAGAGCTGAGATTTAAGTCGCTATATTCTCCCATATGGCTTGCCTCTTAGCCTCAGAGAATGGAAACTATAACTAGGAACATACCTTCTCTGTCCATGCAGGCTCTTTGCCCTTTTAATGAAGAGCTAGTTAACAACCACACTCATTAAATCTCAACAATGAGCAGTGAGATCCAGTGGTTTCTAGATTTGTAATTCATACTTGAAATTAATATGAGTTACTTAGGAAGCTTTTTAGAAGATAGACAAATTCTAGGCCCCATTAGCATGGATTCTAATTCAGAAAGTTCACCAATTCTGGTGTTCTACTGTTGAATCTATATTTTAATATTCATTCTTGGAAACTAAGGTACTTTCTACTCCTATATGAGAAGTGAAACAATGTCTGGGTTCTTGCTCAGTTTCATAAGACTTTTGGCACAGAGTATTCTAAAACAGGAGAAAGGCTTATACTCCATGAGCAGGTGAACTGTTGTATATTACCTGACTATCTACCACTAAGTTTTGAATTTACACATGAACATGTTTACCAAATATGCATTAAGCTTCTAATATATCTGACTTACTAGCCTTGTGACTATAGATTGTTTCCTCATTTGTAAAATTTAGATAATAATAATACCTATCTCCTAGGGGTCTTTTGAAATTTAAGGGAGATATAATGTATGATTTAATTGTAATGGCCTTGGGAAGAATACTTGTATAAATGGATGAATGAATAATATTTGTGTATATAGTTATATGCATATATGTTATAATTAAGGATATATAGTTCATATATGTATAATATCAAAATATACAATATTTTGATATGATAATGAAGTAGAGTGTCATTTTCAAATCTAACTCATACCTTAACACTTTTTCCCTTAGTTTATAGCCTACCTCAGATCAGTAGATAATGTCCCAAATCATTATTCCCTCAGTTTTAAGTGATAATTTATTAACATGAAAATGTATATTATTAATAAGTAATAAATATATTGACATTAAGTGTTCAATTTATAGGTCAACTGCTATCAACAGTGTTTCATAGAAGTTGTCTTCATTTCTGGTTGATTTTTTTTTTTTTATCTGAGAGTAATTAAATTTGCTATTTTTCCACCGTTTGCCACAATCTGTTAATGATGCATAAATAATAAGCAATAATTTAAAGAAAAAATTTTATAATAGAAAGTTTTCTCTGTCCCATATCAATTCCTGTGTCTTTAATTATTTTTGATAAATTGAAACATAGAAAATTATTTTTCAAATTCAGTACTGGTGAAGTAGTTTATTTCCTCTTAGGGCAGTGAGACCTAGCCATGAATGTACATTGTAATCACCTGGGGAATTAAAGAATACTGCTGCAGAATCTCCACTCCAAGATTTGATGTCTCTGGTGGTTAAGCAGAGGCATCATATATATACATATATACTGGTGATTGTAATACATAGCCTTTGTTGATAACCACTGCGCTTGGAAGTGAATCAGTGGGCATTTCCAAGTTTTATCAGGTTGAAAAGTGATTTTTTTCACTTAAAATTTTTAAGAGAAACATTTCATGAAAGCTACTCCTTGATTAACATACTTAACAAAAGGAGAATACAGCAGTTCATGTTTGTCACTAGTTTGCAAATAGTTTGGGAAAAGAAAAAAACACTCATTTGAAAAGAGCTAGATATACAAAGCACTGGGGCTTGCCAGGTGACACTAGTGCTAAAAAAAAAAAAAAAGAAAAGAAAACCCTCCTGCCAATGCAGAGACTTAAGAGACGCAGGTAGCTCTAGGTCAGGGAGATCCACTGGAGAAGGACATAGCAACCCAGTCGAGTATTCTTGCCTGGAGAGAGCCCATGGACAGAGGAGCCTGGTGGACTGTAGCCCATTGGGTCATGAAAAGCAGGACACAACTGAAGCAACTTAGCATGCACAGATATACAAAGCAGTAGGCACCTCAATACATTTTCATGTCTTTTTATTTACAGATTCAAAACAGTTTGCCACTGCTATTTAATTTAATCACACCCTTATCTTAAAGTTTACTTTGATACTGTTCTTCAAATCATTATGATTTTGTTTTTCTTTTTTGCAATCAGAAACAGAAGTTTGAGTCATTTTGGAATAAAACTGCTTTTCATGTCTGTCTTTGGCTACCTGTGGCTTTTACTGAACTCAGTTAGAAGTTACTAAAGCCAGGAGTTCTTCCATTTTGTGTTATTAGTATCATTTCTCCCTCTGTTATCTGTAACACTGATGTTATCTGTAACCAATTGTTTTTGGTTTGGGGTTCCCCCTGCCTCAAGTTACTTGTTAGTGGCAGAGCAAGTCACTCAAGATCTGATGTTCTCAACCATTTTGCTGCTTCTTCTACCCAAATGTTTCTCTCCTGCCTTGTCCCCCAAGAAAGAAAAGAAAAAAAAAAAAGAAGGGACAAGGCTTCTGTCATGAAATTAATTTGGAAAAGACTTCCTGTTAACACTGCTCAGTCCTCTTAGTTTCACAATACATATTTGCAGTAAAGGCTCTGAAGAGCCCTGCAGTAAAATCAGACCAAACATCAAATAAAGCTAAACACCTGTTTAACTTTATTGAACTCAGATGTTCTAATAGTATTTGATCATGGGATCCCTTTTAGCAAAAAAAAAAAAAAAAGCACACAACAGTAAACTACAGCATTAGATTTCTAGGTCTTATACCATTAGTAACAATAGTCTAGAGGAATGGAGCTTTAAAAAAAACGGTGTCAGAGTGTTAGATGAGAAAGATAATCGTTCCCTCTGATTTCTCTTTTCACAGAAACAGTACTAAAGTCAGATCATAGAGGGTAAATATTCCTCAACCCTCTACCGTATCTTTGGTTGACAAGGATATGATTTTCCCTGTCATCACAAATATTTTGAGAAGACGATTAAAATGTCAGCCCTACCATGTTACAACCTTTAAAATTTTTCCTCAGTTTTGTTTGATGTAAACTCAAAATTAGATGCTCTAATATACTTAGCAGTGATTGTGACATCACTGATACAGATTGTCTGATAATACTACTTTCTGAAAAGCTGTATCTCACATTGTTTAACGTACTGCTGCTGCTGCTGCTGCTGCTGCTAAGTCGCTTCAGTCATGTCTGACTCTGTGCGACCCCATCGATGGCAGCCCACCAGGCTCTCCCATCCCTGGGATTCTCCAGGCAAGAGTACTGGAGTGGGTTGCCGTTTCCTTCGCCAATGCATGAAAGTGAAAAGTGAAAGTGAAGTCACTCTGTCATGTCTGACTCTTAGCAACCCCATGGACTGCAGCCCACCAGGCTCCTCCATCCATGGGATTTTCCAGGCAAGAGTACTGGAGTGGGGTACTATTGCCTTCTCCGTTTAACATGCTAGAAATGTTTAAACAGAAAATTTCACAAGATTTTAAAGAGAATTTAATTGACTTCTTTACACCTCTATACTTATCTCTTTGCTTTGCAGCAAAAATCTGGACACTTAGCTGCTCCCTGGATATTATTAGAACTTATGGTATAATGGTAAGACAAGACTATACAACAGGGTCCAGGCATGTATACATACATGAGCTGGAGTCTTTGCCCTGACACTTACAAGCTGACTGTCCTTGGGCAAGTTACTTGCTTTTCTGTACCTTGGTTTTCTGTGTTGGTCAGAGTTCATCATTTGAGTTACAAAGAAACATAGCCTATTGTAAGAGGGAGAATGTGTTTTGGAGCTCTAGCAGAGAAAGGAGGCAGGCTACAGGAAGGACTGAAATCTATAAATAGAAAGTCATCCAGAAATTAAGGTAAACGGTCATTTTATCTTTCTGGGGCAGCATCTTCTTTTTCTCTTTCTTTTTTTTTTTTCTCTTTAGCTATTTCCACTCTTCTTCCTCCCCAAACCAGTTTTATGTGCAATTCTGACATCCCCATCTCAGAGGTGAGTGTTTATAAACTGTATTAGATGTTTGTGTGTTACATATGGATTATTATGAAATTATATATATTTTAAATTTTAATGTATCTAATAATGGAGAAGAGATGTCTCCATGGAAAATTATTTAATCACTATAAAACTAGCTTATTTTTTAGCTTATGTAAATTCTCCAGTTTACTTTTTATAAACTCTGATTTTCATATGTAAGATTTGCTTCTTTTTTGACTAAACTAATTAGTCAAATAATATTGAATTTCAAAGGTCTTTAATTTCAGCTCAGGAGCATCATTCTTTGTCCACGTATACCCCAAGGATGTATCAAAATGTTTATATGTAGTTGACATTCAGTGGATGATTTTAAATTAAATTAAAATGCTAAAGCTAACCACATTAATCAACACACTCTAAAAAGAATGCACCAGGAAAGTTAGTAAAAATCACCTTATAATAACCTGGAAGTTCTGTGTAGACCTTTTTGTTGTTGTTATAGTTTAGTCTCTATGTCTGACTCTTTTGCAACCCTATGGACTGTAGCCTGCCAGGCTCCTCTGTCCATGGGATTCTCCAGGCAAGAATACTGGAGTGGGTTGCCATTTCCTTCTCCAAGGGATCTTTTAGACCCAAAGATTAAACCTACCTCTCCTGCTTGGCATGTAGATTCCTTACCACTGAGCCACTTGGAAATATATTTTGTGGTTGTTTTTGTTTTTTCTGCCACACCGGTTGTGGGATATGGAATCTTAGTTCCCCCTGCAGGGATTGAACCCAGGTCCTTGGCAGTCAGAGTACAGAGTCCTTGTCACTGGACCAACAGGGAATTCCTGGTAACACTTATTTTGGATTAAAAAATCCAGTACTGAAAAGGTGATGTTTGAACACATCAGGGAGCACCTCAGCAATGGTTGATGGTGTTGTATTCCTAGGTGTTCCCTCAAGAGTGGTCATTAGTCATAATGCTTCATGTAGGCAGAACTTTATTCATGGTCTCCGCCTATAATTGTGACTTTATTTTTCACTCCCTTTGTATTTATCATTGCTTCAAGTCAGGAGACCCAATTCTTCAGATCATAAAACAATAAAAATTGTCTGGATGTGAAGCTTGAGATTGTCAATGATATGAGCAAAGAGAGTGGAAGATAAACAGCAGGTGATTTTGGGGAGCCTCTCTCACACACATATGTGTGTGTAAGCATATTCTGCTGCTAAGTCGCTTCAGTCATGTCCGACTCTGTGCGACCCCAGAGATGGCAGCCCACCAGGCTCCCCTGTCCCTGGGATTCTCCAGGCAAGAACACTGGAGTGGGTTGCCATTTCCTTCTCCAATGCATGAACGTGAAAAGTGAAAGTGAAGTCGCTCAATTGTGTCTGACTCTTAGCGACCCCATGGACTGCGGCCCACCGGGCTCTTCTAACCATGGGATTTTCCAGGCAAGCGTGCTGGAGTGGGGTGCCATTGCCTTCTCCAGTGTAACCATATACATACATGTAAATATTATACATGTGTATATGTGTTTGTGTGCATGTATACATTTACATATGATGAACAATTCAAATCATGAAGAGATTGTACACAGTCATCATCCCTTTCTAACCTCCAGGTCTTCTTATTCCACAGAAGTAACTGCTGTTGTTAAATTTTTAAATCCCTTCTAGATTTCTCCAGGCATATATTCTCTCTCTCTCACATTAAATATACAGACTCATTTAAAAGTACACTGAGTACAGTGATCTTCCACTTTTTACATATATATATGTATATACATATATATATATATGAGAGGAATCAAAATATAAATATATACATATAAATGTAAACGGGCACTGTTGTTGTGCTTTAGTTGCTAAATCTTGTCTGACTGTTTTGCAACCCCGTGTACTGTAGCCCACTAGGCTTCTCTGTCCTTGAGATTTCCCAGGCGAGAATATTGGAATGGGCTCTCATTCCCTCCTCCAGGGGATCTTCCTAATCCAGGGATTGAACCTTTGTCTAGCATATTGGCAGGCGGATTCTTTACCACTGAGCCACCAGGGAAGCCCATTAACAGGCATCAGCTCAGTTCAGTCACTCAGTCATGTCCGACTATTTGCAACCCCATGGACTGCAGCATGCCAGGCCTCCCTGTCCATCATCAACTCCCGGAGTTTACCCAAACTCGTGTCCATTGAGTCTGTGATGCCATCCAACCATTTCATCCTCTGTCATCCCCTTCTCCTCCTGCCTTCAATCTCAGGCATAAACACATATAAATTTATATAGGCATACCTTGGAGATACTGTGGCTTTGGTTCCAAAACACCACAGTAAAGAAAATACCATAATAAATAGAATTACACTTTTTTTGTTTGGTTTCTCAGTGCTTGTAAAGTAATGATTACATTATGCTGTAATCTTTTAAGTGCAATATGTTATGTTTAAAAAAGTAATGTTCTTACTTTAATTAAAAAGTATTTTATTGCTAGAAAGTCCTAACCAACATCTGAGCCTTTTATGAATCATTTTTTGCAATAGTAACAACAAAGATCACTAATTACAAAGCACCAAAGTGAAACTGAAAGTCATGTCTGTCAGAACTCTTTGCAACCCCATGGACTATAGCCTGCCAGGCTTCTCTGTCCATAGTATTCTCCAGGACAGAATACTGGGGTGGGTAGTCTTTCCCTTCTCCAGGGGATCTTCCCAACCAAGGGATCAAACCCAGGTCTCCCTCATTGCAGGTGAATTCTTTACCATGTGAGCCACCAGGGAAGCCCAAGAATACTGGAGTGGGTAGCCTATCTGTTCTCCAGCGGATCTTCCCTAGCCAGGAGTTGAACTGGGATCTCCAGCATTGCAGGATTCTTTACCAACTGAGCTACCAGGGAAGGCACACAAAGCACCAAAACAAATAAATAATAATGAAAAGTCATGATGTATTGTGAGAAATACCAATGTGTGACACAGAGACATGAAGCGAGCGAATGCTGTTGAAAGAAATGGCACTTACAGACTTGCCACAAATCTTCAATTTGTAAAAAATGCAATGTCTATGAAGTGTAAAAAAAGTGAAGAACAATAAAATGAGGTATGCTTGTTTAAATAAATTTTTGTGTCTTTATATGTGCATGCATGTTTGTTATCCTTTGATTTATAAATGGTTTTTAGGGCTTTTATCATATAAATTGTTCTATTTCTTGTTTTATTTATTTATTAAACACAAGGAGAGCTACTTCATTTAGCTGGGTAGAATTCCATGTTGAATGTCTCATAATTTATTCAGTACCTTATTTACAGACATTTATTTTATTTTATTTGCTAATTAAAATTAATGCTGCATTGATATATAACCTGCTGTCTTTTCAACAAGGATATCTACCCCATTCCCCAATAAAGAGACTAAAGGCCACAGTGATAGTATAAGTATGCTTTTAGGTGAAAATACTGAGATAGCTAGCAAACAAAGTGTTACATTTTGTTCTTAACTGTTCTCAATGAGGAATTTGCTTAACCTAACTGTGTGTTAGTGTCTCGGTCCTGTCCTACTCTTTGTGACCCCCCTCAACAAGCCTGCCAAGCTCTTCTGTCCATGGAATTCTCCAGGCAAGAACACTGGAGTGGGTAGCCATCCCCTTGTCCAGGGGATCTTCCTAACTTAGAGATTGAACCCAGGTCTCCTACATTGCAGGCAGATCCTTTATCACTTGAGTGACATCTCAGCTGTCAACACTATGTATTAAGAAATCACTCTTAATTGAAGAGCAAGATATGTTTATTATTAAATCACTGTATATATATTTTATACCCTTTTACATGTAGACTAATGAATTCCAGGAGATTAGTAAACTTTAGAAGAGAGGGCCTATGTACTTTAAACATGATTAAATCATTTTGTCTGAAGTAAAAAATAAGGGATTTTCTTCATAACTCGTCATTTTTTTGAAATTTTGAGCTATAATTTACCCTTATTAAATAAAATAATAATTCAGACATTTTAAACATCTTTTTAAAGAGTTTTGTAACTGATTTATATGTCTTTGAGATATCTGTGATATATGATGCCTTGTATAGATGGGGAGAGAAACATAATATTGTTGGTGAGTGTGGAAAAAGCCAATGTTAATTTTATGACCAAATAATTCTTTGGGTAGGTCAACTTTTTAATTATGTATTAGTGTTAATGTTAATCATATTTACATGTACTTGCTTTTTACAAACGTGTTTAAATAATTATCATTCTTGCAACATAAGTATTTTTATTGCCATTGTAGCGGTCAGGAAATTAATATTAAAAGACTTATCCAGTGCTTTCCAATTTGAGATTCAATGCTCTTTAAGAATGACCTCACTTTTTGAGTTGTCAAGACAACTACCAAAAACTATAAGAAAGCTTTTATAGTTAGACTACGTGGATTGTAAACATCAGTTTTTTAAACTATTATTGTAAGGTAAGTGATTGCTTCCTTGTTGCGCACACGTTCACTTACTTGTAACTCTGTACTGGAAATGGATGCTAATAACTTGCATTTGGCTGGTGTTTTAATGCAGTAGAATGGCACATTTCTTAATTGCATATCACTTAGGATGGTCTAGCATTTAGAAGAAAGCTCTGTTCAGAGGCATCACACACATGACTGGGAGGATATTGTGGTGAAAAGATATCAATGATAGCTCCATTAATGTTTAGCTTATACCTGCATCTAATGGGTACTAATGCATCTTACATGGCATATGTGAAGATAAATTTACAGCTTTAATAGGTTTACAGTCCATAACAATAACCTATTTCTCTAACAAGTTCTACTTCTCTAATAAAACATTGTCTTTCCAGTGTCCTTTGATTGAAAGGTAAGGAGATAGATGCTGGTGCTTTTATTGACATAGCAGCAAAATGCCCTTATCTTGGTGTTCCTTACATATTTGTATTACACATAACACATTAAGAATGTTGCCATTTTGTACATTTCACAAAAAGGTATATTTTAGAAACATTATCTGCCTGGAGCCATAGGTCATTGCAGTTCAATTTTTAAATGTTATTTATTTTTCCTCCACTTTATTTCAGAGAAGATAAAAGACAAATTTAAGTGAGTTGATCTGTCATTAGATATCTCTAAAATAGTGCACATGAGGTGGCAGTCAGTTCAATCATTTAAAAATCTGACTTCTCCAGATATATTGAAAATTATTTAAATCATAGATTCCTGTTCTAAAAATTGCTTACCATATGTTATAAATGCATGAAGGTCTAAATAATGTTAATTCAAATGTAAAATCATTTTAAATGTATTGTTTCCCCATTTTAGCATTATAATGATAGCCTTGTGTAAAAAGTCTTCTGAAATCTCATTAATTTCATTACCTATTTCACTGTGGAATCCTAGGTTTTTTTCTATTAATATATATTATTTGTAGTTATATTTTTGAGGCCCAAATAACTGAGAAGTGGTTAAAACATAAGGTTCTTCCAGAAAAATACTCATAAGCTTGTATCACAATATTTTGTGTGTAGTTTCTGAAGAGAAAAAGACCTCTCTTAACCAAATTATATAAGCCATTTTCATGAAAAAGAAGAAATTTGTTATGGAAACATGATAATATCTTTCCAAATGACTTGGTTCACTTTCTATTTCTATCATGTAGATCTTTTGAGTCTTTTCGAGCATTTCAGCTGAGGAAGTTGGTTGCATATTATCAGTGAACTATTAGCATTATATATAGTTGTTTCCTTTTTTTTAAACTGCATAACATTTTCAACTGGGGAGTAATGGAAGGGAAATAAAATACGAAGAACTAGAAAACTGTGTTGAATCATATCTTACTACCAAAGAATATATTTGTATGTTATTCCTGTGATCATTTCAATATTTGTGTTTATATTAACCTAAAAGTTTGATAAGAGAAATTTGAAATATATGTACACTGGCATAGCTTACAGAGCATATATATTAGTACACTTTTTTCATTATCAATACTATTTTTAAAAATAAAACTTCAAACTAAAACCAAAAGAAAAAATGTCATCAAAAGAATTTGGTAAACCACTTTAAAAATTATGGTGACTGAAAATATTTCTATTTTGAATAAATTGTATCTGGGAATCTAGAATTAGGTGGTGTTACTAACAAGCAAGCAGGCTGTACGAAAGTCTACTCCAGTTGTTCTTGGTACATTTTTTTCTTGAGTCATATTACTTGTTACAAGAACATCCAGTGACTTTAGGATAAGACAAAATAAGTAAAGCAAAGAAATACCTTTACACTAAGAGGAAGATGAGAATAAAAATGTTAGCTTTATATCAGTCTTACATTTAATTTTCTCAACTTTTAGCTTCATTTCTCTTCTACATGCTCTCATGCTGCAACCTTCTATTTTGCTATCTGGTTTTTCTTTTTTTTTTTTTTTTCTGGGTTAATTTAGGGCATAATTAGGAAGTTTTATTACAACAATAAAATAACAGAAATATTTAAATCTTTATCAATGATTTTTTTAAATAGTAAAGACTATAGTACTGTGGGATTAAGTATAATTTATGAATAGTTTTAAGTTTCAGTTATTATAAATAGTGTTCACCTTCAGTTGCAACCTTGGGAGTCTCCTAGGTGAAAACTGAAATTGGCCTCTATATACAGAGGGCAAAGAGAGTCTGAAGAAAGGCAGACAGACAACTCCAGACTGGTAGGTAGTGGGTTTAATAAGACAGGAAATTGATAAGCAATGCTTGGGTGATTGCAAGACAAGTAGATCTCAGCAACCACTCCTACCCTCTCCCGTACTGAATTTTATAAGTTTATATAGAGTTCTTAAAGTGGTTTAATCACAAACACTGTCCAGATGGTCTCAACAATGCCTTACCCTCTCAAAGCTGCATCCTTGAAACCCATTCCCACTGTGAAGAGGGCAGATAGAACATACATTCCAAGGCCAGGAGAGGGTATGAAGCACCTTGATTGCTTGGGTCCAGCTGTTGAGTCATCCAGAGGTCACATCCTTTTTACAAACTCCTCCAACATCAGTACATTGATTTATTGTTAAAAATTAAGGGCATTAATCTGCCTTCTCATCACCATGGTTTGATACACACAATCGCCACAGCTATATGCTGAAAAGTATGTAGATGAGTGAGTGTGTAGATAGATGTACAAACGTGTGGTAGAATTGTAGATTCCTTTATTCTATGATGTTGAATGTCTACTGAGAGTCAGAGTCAAGCTAACTCTGAGGACTCAGCAGGGAACAAGATTGACAGTATTTAGAGGTTTAATGGGAAAGTGGGTTTAATGGGTAAGATAAACATTAAATAAGTGATTACACAAATAAGTCACTCTGAAAATTTTCATAGAGAAGTAGAACAGTGTCCTGCTGCACTTGAGTAGATAGCATGCGTAATAGAGTAAACTGATCTGATCTAAGGGCTCAGGCAGCTGGTAATTTTTTTTTCATTCACTCATTTAAATATTAAAGTTTCTCATGGTTTCCGTCTCCCTCCCATCTTTTTTCCATCTTCCACTTAGGTAGAGTTGAAGGTGAATTGTTATAGGTGCCCCTTTTCAAGCAGGGGAAAATCATGGCATACAAGTTTTATAGAGGACTGAGTGGACAAGGTGTCATAGGTTTTGGAGATAATAAGTTAGATGAGGGTTAAAAATGTGCCACTTGACTTTTCAAGATGATGTTCACTGGTGATTTACCAATGACAATTTTAATTGGATGGAATCCAGAGAGAAGATAGTGGATTGGGAGGTTTTATGAAGAGACTTAGTTCATCTGACCAGCAATGCACACTCTGTGAGGGCAGGAACTCTGCATTCCCAGCACCTAATAGTGCCTAGCCTATTTTGCACTTATAAATATTTGTCAAATAAATGAATGATGTGAGTTCTGAAAAGTTAGAAGAAGATCATGCAGGGAATTTTAAATCATATTAAGCCTTTTGACTTGCTGTTTCCTAAGTATAATGCTTTCAAGGGTTTAACTGAGAGCCTAGGCAGATTGGATTTATGTATTAAATTGATCATTGTGGCTTTTGGGTGTGAAATAGATTTTAAGGGGGCAGGCAGACCAGTTGTAATGCTTCTTCAGTTTTCCTGATTGGGAAGAAAAAAACCTGGAGGAACTGAGCAAGCCATTTGGCCCAAATGAACCAGAGAATGGATGAACAGAAAGTAGACTGTTTGAATCATTTTTGAGTAATGACCAGATCAATGACATTAACAGGCAAATGATAAAGGATGTAAAGGAGAGTCTATACTCTTTAGATGACTGACATTTGCAGGTGGCATAATTCCTGTTGCTTTTATTCTTTAAAAAATATGATTGCTCCATGACTGACCAATGGGGCTGTAACAGTATAACTCTGAACTCATAGGAACTATTACAAACCTGTCTTAGAACCTGGAATTCTAATTATTTTTTAACAAAGTAGTAATTTTGTACTAACTTATTAGTACATCAATTAATGGAAGTACGTTAGCTCGCATCATATTCAAGGCGCTATGCTAAGTATTGGGAACAAAAACTTAACAATATAGACATGGTCTTTGCCCTTATGGTTTTAAGTTCAAAAATCAACTTAAAATCAACTATGATGACTGTTATGAGAGGGTAAGATCCAGAAAATGTTTGGAGACCGTATAAAACATGGACATTAAATCTAGTCTAGGGAATCTGGAAAGCCCAATTGGAGGGAAAAAATTTAAGCTGAGGTGTTGTTATTGAAGCAAATGGAGATGGAGAAGGGTAACATTTTTGGTAAAGAAAAGATGAAATATTAGGTTCAGGGTTTATAGAGTTTGACTCACTCATGGAACTTCAATAGCTAGGAAACTATGAGCAGTGATATTGTTTGGTAGATAGGGGTTAACTGGAGTATAGTTTGAAAATTTATGCCAATAATTTTTGTTGTTATTCCTAGGATAATGGAGAAAAGAGGAGGTTTCAAGCAGGGCAGTGATGCCACTCACTGTTTGGAATTGTAAGGCAGATGTCATACCAGGATTTCTCACTTTTGAAGATTTTGTTTGGCTTGGCCTGAGTTCCAATTCCTCCATCTGTGGTGGATTTCAAAGCCTTCCCCACAGTTTCTGCAAATTTCAGCTTGCTATCTTTTGCTTCTTTCTGATTGCGTGCTCCAGGCTGCTTAAGGATTGTGTCTGCATTTCTCTCCATTGGCACAGGGATTTACAATTCGACTGCTTCATCTATTCTATAAGCAATCTACATATGAAGTATTTCATGATTCTAGTGGGCTTTACCATGGCTTAACTTGGAAGAAATTCATCTCAAAATATAAGTGCTCCTTTGCCGTCTTCCTAGTCTCCTTCCCTCATCTTCTTTTCTTTCAAAATGCCACAAGCAATGTTTTCCTCTGTCTTAATTAGATCTATGTCATTCATAATTATAATTCTTAGGGCCTTATCTTCTATAATCAAACAGTGATCAATATATTCCCCAAACAATACAGTTCTCTACCTAAGATGAATTTTAGTGACAGCTGTTTACATAGACTGTATTTTTCATCCTGCAATAGAATTAACACTCTGCTGTGTGGACAAATTGTAGCTTACTAGAAATGATGGTAAAAGGAAAGATTCACAAAGATAGTTTAATCTTATTCTGTAGGAGATGAAGACTTAGCTCAAAGAGGTCAAGTTACTTGCCATATTGCTAATGGCAGAGTCTGAACAAATATTTATGCTGTTCCCTAATCTAGTGTTCTTTCTCTTGGGATGGTGGCCTTCTTATTATATTTTTATCTCTCAGGACACATCTAAGCTCATAAATCCTCTCGTGGATATAGCTTTGCCCCTAATTCCAAATTGCCTATGTGCCTCAGACAAAATGTTTCAGTTATCCAAGGGAATGATAAACGGCAGTTTTTATTGCACTAACTTTGTTGCAGAACCATTCCTGATTTTTCACACACCCATGTTCTGCCATCATATGTTTATTTCCCACAATACTATCTATTTCAATATACCTATGTCTAGTTTTGAGATTGCAACGTGGTACAGGCACGATAAAATTTAGATTCATGGCTAAAAATCTAAGTAGAACTGCTGAGCTAGTGGTATAAGGGAAGTGAAATAATGTATGAAATACTATGAAAAATCATCCATAAGAAGAATAATTTTAATGGAGCGTGAATGTACAGTTTACAGAGAACAGTTATAGGGCAAAGGCACCATATTCTGGTACTACCCGTCAAGATTTTATATTTTGACAAAGTTTTCTGTACAACAGGTGAATATTTTAAATGTAGAAATAAAATAAACTATTATGTCTGGGAAATATAAAATTATAGCGTAACTAGTAACAAATGGGTCACAGAGTCAAAGTGATACTAGCAGTGCTGCCTTCTTTCTTAAAGAGAGCAATGAAAAGATTGCTTATTTATTGAATTGCTTCACAAACACAAAACAATATTTTCTTTGCCTTAATTCTGAGGTTTAGTTTTTGACCCTTCGTCCTCTACTTTCCTGTCTCTTTATGATTTTGTGTTCTAGGCTATTACGTTGCTCCACTTTCATTTGAAATTAGTCCCCCTAAAAGAACAATTCTTAAATCTGTATCTATGACTTTATTTTTACAATTTTCAGAAAACAGTTTCCATTTTTAACAACCTTTTAGAAAATTGGATAAAGATATGCAATGATCAGTCTCGACATGTTTAAGACCCTCCCTGTCTTTCCTCTAATTTTCTTCTAAGTGTTGTTCTGACTTCACTCTCATCACTCCATCTTGTGGACTATCATCCTATTAGCCTTCCATAGATTCATGGAACTTCATCATGACTCTTCAACCATCAGAAAGGAAACTCTGATGTTGAAAAGACATTGTAATAAAGAATTTCTCCAGGGTTTTTATTGAAAAACTCCATCTGATACCTATTTACCTGAAAATAAGACAGCATGGATGCTATTTCATCTTACTAAGTGAAATCATGAATGCAGAATCTGTCTCTAAATTCTAAAGAAAGACTGAGATGTGATATATTTTTATCATTAAGCATATTGAACTGACAGAGAATGCCACTAAGGTGAAGCAGCAAAATGTTCCACATTAAACCACATCTATAGGTAATATTTGGGGCAGTAGGTAGGTTTAGTTTCTTTTATTTGTTTTGCTTTTTGAATTATTTATTTTTGCTCTTTTACAAACAACCCTATGTTCTATTTAAAGGATCATAATGCATAACATAAGTACATAACTTTTTCCCTGCTTACATTTGTTACATATTAAATTGCCTTGGAGCAAAATATAAATATTTAATGAGTAACAAATTCTTTGAGTTTTTCCCAAAACAGAAGACTTCCATAGTAGCTGTCTTCAAATGTTAGTTTTCAATTTCTCGTTGATTCTGTATAGTTGATGAAACTTACCTAAACAAAACTGTAGAAAAACAGAGGTTTTTTTTTTTTTTAATTTGAAGAATTTTTAAGACCAATGACTTCAATCTTTACACGATCTGAGTACCAGTTAAAAAGAGAATTGAGGAATAAATAGAATGTACTTACAGGTTTCTGATTTTTTTTTTTTTTTCTGTTTAATGAAAAAGCTTTTGAACAAAATCTTCAACCACTCTATTATCCTTGGATAGACATCAAATGCTATATAGTTTTGGTCTGAATCCCAGTTCATTACTTACTAGTAGTATGACTTTGAGCATGTTGATTAGCCTCTCTGTGCTTTTTATTTCTCAAATGTAAAGAATGAGGATAATAAAAAAAATTGTAAAAAAAATTACACTGATAACATTTAGTAGACAATACTAAAGAACTTCATGTAGTGTCTTCCATAGAATAAGTCCTCACTAAGAGTTAGCTGCTATCATTATTATAAAGAAAACACTATAGAATAAGGACTTGGAAACAACTTTTAAGAGAAATTCTCTCATTTCATTCACATCACAAAATGTCATAATTATTCTGTTTACTAGCATGAAGAAGGACGACCAGGGTACTCAGTACATTTTTTAATGAGTCTGCATAGGTTGCCTTAATCCATTACAGGTGTTTTCTGATTCTTCCTTTACATAGTTACTGGTACTCAATATTGAATATTTAGGCCTCCAGTCTCCTTTTTGTAGTTTTGTTTGTGAAGGAAATATATGTCATGATAATAGGAACAATAAGATTGTAAGTCCTTATACCCAGACTAGTACCAGGTGAGTACCCTAAAATAAATTGTATTTAATAAAGTGCAAGGTCATCAGTATATCATTTATTTTAAAGCCTTACTGGAACATGTAAGATTATCATGATCAATAATGATAAAGTAAATTTTAATTCTGAGAATTTATACTATCTAAAGCTTTCTCCTAAAAATGAACAATGCTTTGTTGACGGTATTTTAAATTATGGAGCAGATTATTCACAAACATCATAATCCTAAAGAAATGTGATAATTATTGCACCCAGGAAGCTAATACAAACATGGACTGAAAAATTTAATCAGGCCTATAATTAAGCTATTTTAAACCAATTAGTTATTCTCTAGTAAGCATTTCATTAGGCAATAGCATTCTGTGATTATATCGGATCTCTTTTCTGCTAAGTAAGAGAAGCAGTAAAAAATTTTGATGGACGTTTATCTTTTTAAAAGTTACTTAAAAATTAAAAGAAAAAAAATAATGTGACATTTCTACTTTATAGTTTCTGACAGATCACCTATTTGTCTTTAGTAAAATGAGAGAACTAAGCAGAATTCTTAACTATAACCCTTAAAAATGTGTAGTTAACTACTCAGATTGTATCAGCAAAGAGAGACAGCATCCCTTTGTATAGGTCTAGCTCAGTGCTTCATTCGCATGTTTCCTTAGAAGAGCAAGTTGCCCTGCATAATGCAAAACAATGGTAGCTTCACCATTTAAAGTTGCTAAAATTGAAAAAAATTCCAAGGATTTTATTTTCTTCTCCTGCTGAATATCTTAATAGTATTAGGATGTAAGAGGTTTGTTTTTGAGGTTAATTTCTTTTTTCTTCTTAAAGCATAAAATCTGAACAGATGGGAATCACAGATTTGGCTTAGTGAGAACTGAAGTTGTTTCATACACTTTTTGTTTTTGTCTTTAGAAACAAAACCCAACAGCATTAATTTAGCCTGGATCTGTACAATACTAGTATTGTCCATCATCGCTCAGTGACGGAGTGTAAACTGCAGCTGTAGATTCAGCATCTAGGCCTTTGTTGTATTTTTCAAGAAGCCATTAACAGGGCTTCTTTTTTGGTTTAGGATTGCCCACCCCCCCTTTTTATTTGCATGTGCTCTTTCAACAAAATACTTAAGTTGCTAAAGCTGGCATCAGCCATAAGAAGGATACTTAAACTATTTTTGAAATTAAACTTGAATTAATTCCAAGTTATCTCCTGTTTCCTTAAGACAGAGGGAAGAAAAGATTATGTGTTGTTAAATTTAGGATTATATTTATTGGCAGATATTTGTAAACTTCTGTCTTGTTAGTGACTAGTAGGTTGTAAAAGATTTCTGTTATTTCCCTTCTGGCTGGGTAAATCATTGTAATTAAGTCTCAGAATGTCTCCTATATGAGGTGTGATACAACTTAGAATCTCCTGTGTTCTCATTTGCCAAAAATGTGTTTTATATCCTTACACTTTGAGAGTCTTTCTCAATATATCTCAAGATATTTAGGGCATTAATTAGAGATATGAAAATGTTCAATGGTATCTCTCACAGTACTTTTATGAGCAATAATCATATATTCATTCATCAGGCAATACAAATTGTTACCTCATAGAATTTTAGAGCACATCTAAAACACAGAGTTCATGTAATATCCCCCCTTGGTTTTCAGATGAGGCAGCATAGTTCCGGGTAGGTTTAGTGAACATTTGCAGGTCACCTACGTGCTCAGTAAGAAATCCCAGATGAGACCACTGAATGTCAGTACAGTCTATGCTTTGAGATCTCAGAAGAGTTCTCAGTGGATTTGATCCCTTTGTTGTTGTTTTTTCCCCCAATACACAACTACACTCATCCTGTTTGACACTTAGTTATGTTAATTATATAACCTACAATTCATCCATTGCATGAAAGCAGAATAAAGCCATTCATACATGCCAAAGTTAAAGCACACTTTGGACAATACATTTTATTGTGTTTTGTGAATAAAGACATTTAAAGGTTCATATCCTGTGAGCTGAGAGCTCATGTATACCTCTCAAACCTGAAAAGAAAACTTCTCAGAAAAGAGGAAATTCCTGAATATTTCTTATGTCAATTTGTTGTGTTATCCTTTTTACTCCCTACATTGAAGTATTTAGTTCTTTATAGTCTATAATCACTTATTCAGACTTCTGGATACAATGCTACATTTTCTTTACCTGACTCAGTCAAGAAAAACAAACTTGGATTAACCTTAATGAGGTTCATTAATTGTGAATGATGCTTACAAATTTGTCACTGGCTCCAATGTTTTGATAAAAAGACTTTTATTTTTGGTTTCTACCTCTATAAAAACAACATATTCTTTATTGTGACTATAAAGCAATTGCAATGAGCAGAACCACCATAATAAGAATTAAATCAATTTCTAATTCTGGGATACTGAAAGTGAAGCCCTGAATTCTAAAGGATTCTTTGTCATTGTTGTACCAGTCATGTCAGACTCTTTGCAACACCATGGACTGCAGCTCTCTAGGCCTCCCTGTCCCTCACCATCTCCTGGAGTTTGCCCAAGTTCATGTTCATTGCATCAGTGACATAATTTTATTTACCACTTTACCTTGTGTATCTTTTAACAAATTTTATTTATTTATTTGACTGTTTGGTCTTCATCATTGTATGGGCTTTTCTCTAGTTGCAGTGAGTAGGGGCTACTCTCTAGCTGAGATGCCTGGACTTCTCTTTGTGGCAGCTTCTCTTGTTGCTGAGCACAGACTTTAAAGAGTTGGGGCTTCAGTAGTTGTGCCCTGCCCCGGCTCTAGAGCACAGGTTCAGTGGTTATGGCACACAGGCTTAGTTGTTCTGCTGCATGTGGGATTTTCCCGGACCAGTGATTGAATCCATGTTTCCTGCACTGGCAGATGGATTCTTTACCATTGAGTCACCAGGGAAGCCCTACCCTATGTATTTGTATTATCACTTTAGTAAACACAATCATATATCTATATCTATATAGATAGATATCTTCTTGTAGAGTTCTATCTATGGCGAGATTCTCTCTTTCTCTATGTTACTGACTCTGCTCACTGCTCAAGAGGCCAAAGAATCCAAGAGAGGAGGTGTTGAGGCAAGGAATAACAACTTTATTCAGAGAGCTGGCTGACTGAGAAGATGGCAGATTAACGTCTCAAAATAACCATTTTACTTGGTTCTGGATGCCAGGTTCTTTTATGGATCAGAGGTGGAGGGAGGTGAGGAAACAAAGTAAAAAGGCCATTAATCTTGCAAATATCTCCTAGAATGGCAAGCCTCAGGCAAGGGGATGTGTTATTTTCATCCTTCCTGCCATCTACAGGTCGACAGTGTTCTGGACAAAGGCACTTTAGTTTAAGTCAGGTAGAAGGCCAGGATTATCTGAGGCAAGCCGTTATGTATGCTTATAATAACAAAAGCAATGGAAAGCAGGTCAAAGATACAGTTGAACATGGAGTTAGAATTGACTTCTCCATGCAACAATATTAGTAATTCTATATATATAGCATTCATTTTTTGAAATTCCACCTTCAGCTTACCTCTAAGAAGACTATATTATCCAGTCCCTGCTCCAAAGCTATTAATTAAATTGCCTTTTTTTTTTTTTTTTTTTTTTTTGCTGTATCCCAACAGTGAGATGCTCAATTTTAATTACCTATCTACTTTTTGAATCCTAGTCTGGATTGTAAACTCTTCAATGATGAATCTCCATCATATTCTGATAGTTTATCACATTGCCTAGAATATAAGACATGCTTAACTTTTTAAAATGGTGAGTTAGCCAACCAACGTGCATCCTTAGTCACGTCTGACTCTTTGCAACCCGTTGGGGCCCATCAGGCTCCTCTGTCCATGGTATTTTCCAGGCAAGAATACCGGAGTGGGTTGCCTTTTCTTCCTCCAGGGGATCTACTTGACCAAGGGATTGACCCCACATCTCCTGCATTGCAGGTGGATTCTTTACCTGATGAGCTGTCAGGGAAATCCCAATAGAATAGTGAGGAAGGCATGTTAATTATTAAATCAGTATTTTAGCACTTACTTAATTCCATAGAAACTTCAGGAATCCCAAATAGAAGGAGAAAAAAAACTTGTATGTAGATGGTTAGCGGTGGCATTAAATTCAAATCTGATAATGTATAGGTTGGTAATACTATAAAATTCCTAAAAATATATTTTAATTCCAAAATAAATTTACACAGAACTGAATTAAGTATGATTTATCAATTTAGAAAAATCTTATTTTGCTATTGAGCCCTAATTTTATATTCATTTATTTAAAAATTATTTCCAAATATGCAATAAAATATTATTTCTCAAATGTCATCAAAAGATCCTCTGGAGGAGGGAATGGCAACCCACTCCAGTATTCTTTCCTGGGGACTCCCCATGGATTCTCACAGAGGATTCTCACAGACTCCCACAGGGGAGCCTGGTGGGCTAGAGTCCATGGGATTGCAAAGAATCAGACAGGACTGAAGTGACTTGCCATGCACGCACCACTGTTTTCCTGAGCAGTTTTTCTGTTCTGTTGTGTTCTTGAAATATCATGATAAGAAGTATTCCAGTACCTTTGAAATGTTTATTCTTAACATAAAGAAAAATGTTTTATGTATCTATTATTTAAAAATTAATGTATTAAATTTTATCTGTTTAAAAATATTGACATTAAAATAAGCCAATTTATTTATAATTCAATTATCTGGTATTCCAATCTTGCCATTAATTAAAAGAAATTGAATTCCATGTTTGAATCTAGTTGTGCTTACACTAGCTGAACAGACAGAAACTGGAGTTTGTAGAGGTCAAGATAGCTTGAATTTGTACTATACAATACCTAACAGAAAAGGAGAGAGAGAAAAAGAGCTATAGAAATCCTCGAAGTGGTTCCCCTGAGTCTTTGGAGTAATAGCCATCTGTGTATGCTTAGGTGAGACCTCATGAGACAAGCATAACTTCTGAGGAAAGAAAAATCAATCTGGTTCTGTAAGATAGAAAATTCCCAGTGATTATGTAAGACTGAGGATTTTTTATCTCCTACCTTGACTAGCTATCCTGGAAAGGCAAGGCCTTGTGCAAAGCATTTTATCAGTCCTGGAATAAAGGCCGCCTTAAGACTTGCCCTAAAATAATGTAAAGGAGGTCAAAAGATCATAGTAATCTGCAAGTAATTTAACTACCTGCCAGGAAAAGTTAATCACTTATAAGAATACCAAAAAAACCAGCATTCAACAATAGAAATTCATAATGTCTGTCATCTAATTAAAAATTACTAGATAACAAAGAGGTAGAAAAATACAAAACAACTCCAAATATAAGTTTTTAACCTTTAATTTCAATTTATCCAAAAGTGGGAATTCAATTACAGTATTAAATGAATAGCTATAATCACTGTCATATATTCTATACACAAACACTACATGTTATGGCACTTTCATATTAAAGCAAGCAATGTATTTATAGCATATTATCACTCATCAGGAGCTTTTTAAACTTTATGTGTGTGCTCAGTTGTGTCCTACTCTTTGCAACCCCTTGGACTGTAGCCTGCCAGTCTCCTCTGTACATGGAATTTTCCAAGCAAGCATACTGAAGTGGGTTGCTGTTTCCTATTCCAGCTGATCTTCCCAACCCAGGGATGGAACATGCATCTCTCGCATTGACAGGTGGATTCTTTACCACTGTGCCAGCTAAGAAACTTTGTATCTCAATAAATAGTCACAAAAACTGCAAGGTCACAATTACTATTTGCTAAAATTTATATTCTGTACCAGTAAGTCTCAGAAAATCACAATGCTTAAAGTGTCAGAACTCAGACTTAAATCGACTGATCTCAAATAAACATTACTTTTTTATCCCACACATTGTCTCAAGTAGGTTTATAAATATTAAAAGTTACATGATATTCCATTAAATAAATTTTCTTATTTTAAAACTCATTACTTAAAATGTTTTTAAGCTCTGATATCTATTTACTTATTTGGCCATACCACATGGCATGTGGGATCTTAGTTCCCAGACTGAAGAGGAAAATTTAAAATTTTACATAACCTCCTGCTCCTCCTGCCTCTGTAACTCAGCTTGCTCCTTGCAAAGTCTGGATCACATAGGTCTCAGAAAGTGGAGACTCACAGTACTAGGAACTGGAGCTTATCTCACTCACCCTTGTCCTGCTCTTTGCAATTTCCCAGTCCCTGCCAACCCACAAACCCACTTAATCATGTCTGCCCATGTATAAAAACTCTGTAACCTCTTTGTTTGGGGCTCAGAGGTTGGAGTGTTAACTCCTCTGGGCCCCCTGGAATAATAAACTGGAGTTCTTCAACTCTCTGAGTGTGGTGCTGGGTTTCTCAAGTACTGGTTTCTGCAGCAAGACCAGAGATTGAACCCTTACCCCCTGCATTGGAAGCATAGAATCTTAACCACTGGACTGTCAAGGAGGTCCCTAACTATTGATGTTCATAGTTTGTCTCCTAAACATTTCTTTCACAGAACTAATAATTTTACTGGGCTTGATGCATCCATAAGTTAAAAATGAAATACATATGTGTATATATATGAGTTATATATGTACACTTATTTACATATATATATATATATAAAGTTGGTAAAAATGTTCATTCAGGCTTTTACATAAGACCTCACAGAAAAAAATTGAACAAACATTTCAGCCAATATAATATATTCCCATTTCATCTTAAAATAATATTAAGTCCACATCTACAGTAAGTCAATATGGAGCTTCAATGGTGTTTTCAACAATTTCAAATGAATGAGCAAAAGATTTTTAAGTATTCATAAATCTTAAGTAGGTCAGAATAGGATATTAAGAAGAAAAAGTAAAATTCAGATAAGAAAGGATTTCTTGGAGAAATCTAAAGAACACCTGTGAAGAAACACAGCCAAGGGTAATTGACCTCCTGATGGTGAAAGACAAAATAGAATAGACACTTATCTACCTAGAAGTTTGAGTGCTTTGTTGACTTTCCTATTTTTAACTTAAAAATAAATTTTTTGAATATCTAGTCCTTTCCAACTTCTTACTGCTTTTGGAAGGAAAAAGAATGCAAATTATCAAAACCACTTTCAAGGCCTGAAATTTTATTACCGATTTCAGATGATGCAATTGTCATCGAAGAAGTAAATAAAAAGCTTTATTTTGATGTGCAAATTAGAATATCAAACTATCAATTTTGTGCGTACTTCACATTTTCTAAAATGCCATGAAAAGGAACATTTGAATTGTAGAAGGCCAGGTGTGCAATCAGAGATAGGCTTTTTACCCTAGCAAGAGTGATGAATATGACTTAATACTTTGACTTGATAGATAGGAACTTGGATATATGATTCCATTCCAAAGAAATAACAGTAGGAAAAAGCTAAGAGAGTGGACTTGGGTTTTCTCTAGTTTTAATTTTTCTGATTCTATTACCACCATTGATATTACTTTAGTCTCATTTGATATAGCAAAGAACTGACTCATTGGAATAAACACTGATGCTGGGAAAGATTGAAGGCAGGAGGAGATGGGGATGGCATAATCGACTTGATGGACATGAGTTTGAGCAGGCTCCAGAAGTTGGTGATGGACAGGGAAACCTTGTGTGCTTCAGTCCATGGGGTCACAAAGAGTCAGACAGGACTGAGTGACTGAACTGAACTGACTTAATTTAGTAGATAAAGCTTCCTATAAGATAAATAAAATTCACTGGAAAAGATGATGATGCTGGAAAAGACTGAAGGCAGGAGGAAAAGGGAACTACAGAGGATGAGATGGTTGAAGGGCATCACTGACTCAATAGAGATGAGTTTGAGCAAGCTCCAAGAGATGGTGAAGGACAGGGATGTTTGGTGTGCTGCAGTCCATGGGGTCACAAAGAGCTGGACATGACTGAGCAACTGAACAACAACAACGACAAGAAATGAAATACAAGATCTTTAGATGAATATACTCCAAAGGTATTTTTGTATAGGAAATACAAAATTACATAAATTACTGGCTTCTTTTATCTGATTTATGGCAATATACTTGACCAACCTAAATATATATCAGGAATGAAGACACTTATCTGAGAAATCCTTTTGGATAGAACTCCATAGTAGTTCATTTTAATGCCTCATTTTAGCTGTTAAGAGAGATTTAGAGATCTGATTCAGAGAAATTCAAGTTTGGGTGACCTGTATTTTTTTGTCCTTATTCTGACCATATCTACATGCATCAAAGCAAGTTTCTTAATCTTATTAGATCTTATTTTTAAAAAAAATCTGAAAGATGGAAGAATTGGTCTTTACAATCTCTGTATACAGAAGTGTATGCTCAAAATGCCAAATGCATTGATTTTTAATGAAGACAGGGTAAATTATGGCATTTCTCCCTTATCTTGCTAATGCTAGTGTCAAAATTTGATTAGAGTGACAAAGCAAATTTCAAGAAACTAGAAGCCACCTTACCAATGTGTTTTTTTAGGTTAGTCAAAAAGTGTTCATTGAGTTCTTTTGGCTGCAGTGGTACTACAAGGAACTAAGAAATCATAAAATATAGTAACTTCTCCCAAGGAATCTGAAATTACTCACTCCAGTATTCTTGGGCTTCCCTGGTGGCTCAGCTGGTAAAGAATCGCCTGCAATGTGGGAGACCTGGGTTTGATCCCTCTGTTGGGAAGATCCTTTGGAGAAGGGAAAGACTACCCACTCCAGTATTATGGCCTGGAGAATTCCATGGACTGTATAGTCCATGGGGTCACAGATTCGGACACGACCGAGTGACTTTCACTTTCACTTCACATACATAAAAGACCAATAAAATGGGTATTCTGTATCTTTAAAGAGTGGCATTGACATATTAGTTTGCTATCTTTTACTTTCTACTTTATACCAGTTTTGAACTACTTTATACCAAAAAGAATATAATATCTAACATAAATCTAACAAAAAAACATCACAGGGGTTCAGGGATATAGTTGGACCTCATACATAGTTAAAACTGAGATTACAAACACTTCACTCTAAAACTCAATCGCACCTGTCTCTCACACTTGTTTCTCTCTGTCTTCTCTCTGCATCTCAGTTTTATTCTCTGAGATTAGCCACTTCAACTAGGAGAAGGATTCCAAATTCACATTTCTTAGATTTGCTATAAAAGATAAATTATGAACAATCTTCTTTCCTGTTCCAAGTAAAAAACAAAACAAACACATCAACTAACAAAACACCAAGAACGGAGCAAACTGGCCAGGCAAAGGTGTACAATAATATATTTGGCCCAATGTTGGTGAGATGCTTACATTACACCCGATTATTCCATATTGAGAAAGGACAGTGGTGTTTGTAATCTGAGACCAGGAGATTGGGCAGGAGGCAGAAGGATCTTGCACTGGATGTGGAGTACTGTCCTGAGCAACTGGGAAAGAGCTACCAATAGAAATAGATAATAAGCTTATTAGGGGAACAAAATGATCAGCCCCAGCTCCTGAACAAGTAAGGCATTATGATTATATCCAACAGTGTAATCCAGCTGGGTAACAACGCAATGTTAGCACAAGAGCACCAGCTTGAGGAGTGTAGGTGTGAGATGGGCTTGGGGGCATTCAATGTGTTAGTTTGGTGGGAACCCTGTACAAATCCAATCAAGCAAGGTCACTTCCTCTGGAAACACTATTATTTTTATTCCCTCTTCACTTTTCCACTTCAGAGCACATATCCAATCTATCTATCTTTAGAAGTTTCTATGTGTTGCTCTTTCGCTTTGTCATAAATATGACACCTGCAAAAACCATGTATACTTGTTTTCTGAAGAGCCCAGGATTAGTATAACCTGGGGAGGCACAACTGATCTAGCAGGAAAGACTTGGAGAGCTTGTATTAAAAAAAAGAAAAGAAAAGAAAAATAAAAAAACCCTACTTAACTAGGTTATCTGGGCCAAAAGAGAAGAGGGCTTAAAATTATTGCAGGCATCAGGTGTAGAGCAGTGGTCTGTTGGTAATTCTAATCAAACACTAAGAACTTAGACTTGATAAAATAAATAGAACAATTTACTCTCCATTGGGAAAATTATTTCCATAAAAATAGTAATTTTTCTCTCCTAAATATCAAGGGAACTTAAATGTCAGGTAAAATTTTGCATGCTTGGTTTAGTTTAAAATATACATTTTAAGCCGAGTCATTACGGTAGCTATTTTATTTTATTTTTAGATCCCATTTAGTATTTTCTGAGAGCTTTGACGTCTGTTTTATATATGATAAAAACACATTATTCTGAGATAGGAATAGATCAGCAATAGAAATATAGTCCCAAATTGATTATCTTCAATATGAACTATCTCTTGGGATAAAAATAACTTTCTCATTCCAAAATAAATTTGTGTTTCTTGTCTTTTATGACTAACTATTTGATTACACAGCACTGTCTTCTTTCTTTCTCTGAAGTATTTGGACATTATGCTTCTGTATTTTCCTTTACTAGTTCACTTCCAGTTGAAATCCAATTAAAACCAGAAGTTAGTTTTTCATTAGCAGAAATTGTGGGTTCTTTTGTGACTCAGAGAACAAGAATGAAGGTAAATCAACAACGAATTTATTAAAACCTATAAGCAACCACTTCTAAAGGAGACTTAGCGTGGAGGGAGAAGTATTATTAGTGTATTAGTGTTAGAAGTGTATTAGTGTTCCTTTCCAAGCTTCTGTGGTGGCTCAGACAGTAAAGACTCTGCCTGCAGTATAGGAGACCTGGTTTGATCCTTGGGTCTGGAAGATCTTCTGGTGAAAGGAATGGCTACCTACTCCAGTACTCTTGCCTGGAAAATTCCCTGGGTAGAGGAGTCTGATGGGTTACAGTTCATGGGGTTGTGAAGAGTCAGATATGACTGAGGGAATAACACTTTTACTTTTCAATAGACATAAGAGCGTACCAATGAGGTCAACCCTTAGGTCTGTCCTAATGGTAAATCTGAGGTACACAACTATTCATGCACTTGCCATATCATTCTCATTGGATCTTGATGTGTTGAAATCGCACATCAGACCACATATTAAAACATTTTTTACTTGTTACTTATAATCCTAAAGATTAATTATGTCCTCATAACTTTCTCTTTCAGTCATGAAGTTTATTCCTTCTTGCTTTCTGACTAATTGGGAATTCCTACTAAAACATAAAATAGAAGTAAATAAATAAAAAAATATTTCTAAGGGAAATTTAATTCAGTGGAAAATTACCACTTGGAGAGAATATTGTTAAGAAGAGTCTAGGGGCTGATATCTTCAGACAAAGACTGAGGAACACCCTGAACTCTCATTCAGTCTCAGTTTCTCTGTGGGATCATCTGATGTCTGATTTGTTGAATAATATTTAAACAAATGAAAAATACGAAAATGGCACCAAATATATTTTGGAATTCTCAAATTAAACTTTATTAGTAAGAAAAGTTTAATATATTTTAAAATAATAAAATATGTTCATGTACCAATAAACAGTATCTGCCTATGCATAATTTCATTAATTCTTCACAGTAACCTTATAAGTAATACTATCACCTTGTAGAAATAAAATTGAGAGTACTATATGCTTAATTTCTCTAAAGTTAGAGTTCATATGTTTAAATAAGTGGCAATCCCAAGGTTTTAAGCCAAAAATGTTTGACTAAAGCCACATGTTTTCATACAATCTGTCATGTGACTTCTTAACACTGAGATTTAAGTGCAAACCAGAAGAGGAATATTAATCTTATGAGCTAATTCATAGCCTTTGAATGCAGTCAAATACATTTCATTTTAAAATCAGAGAAGTATAGAATGTAGGTATTTTCTGAGAACCCAAAGGAAAAAAAAATTCAAAAATTTTGGAGAAAAATATTGGGCCAATAATGATGAAAGGATTATACAAGAGACATCATAAGCCAAATTTTTAAAATCATCCAATAAACACTGAAAGCAAAAGAAAAATAAAAATTCATTAAAAAATATGTCAGGAATCAGCAAGCAGCTTGTTGATATCAACAATCACTTTTATTTAAATCTCATCGTTATGTCATTAAGAAGAAAGAGTCTGCTACTTGTGGCTTTCCTAGAAAATAAAACAGTATCATTTCTGCATTTATTTTTATTAAACTATTGTTATGCTAACCACTCAATATTTGATGTCCGTACACACAGAAATTACAATTTAATAGAGGAATAGGGATTTATGGAATACGAATGGGAGATACTAGTTTTAATGGAAAGATTAAAACTTATAAAGAAGGTGAATTTAAAGAATGGGAGAATAAAAACAAGAAGAGAGGCCAAAAATTACATGAGGAAAAACGCGTAAATGTTAGCTCATTTCCATTATCTTCAAAAGCAAACAGTTACATATATTTTAGGAAACTGTATTGAGCTGAGAAAACAACAAAACTAATCTTTACTGACTTCACATGAGAAAAGTCAATGTTGCTGTTTAATATGTTTCCTTATTATATTATTACAATCACATTCTAAATTAAATAAAGCTGCATTTTTCAGTCAAGAAACATGTCTTGAGACCGGTCCAGGGTTGAACCGCTGGTGGATATTTGACTTTGGATATTTGACCCCAAGTCTGGTGCTTGTCCCACCATCTCATTTTTTCTTAAAGTATCTCATTCAGAACATTGTTTTCAACAGGTACATCATTTAAAAAAAGCTTTGTGAAAAGATTCATTTGGGAATATTTCAGTCTATATCCACTTCCTGGCTATTCTTAATTCACACTAGTACCCTACAGGGTTTGAGAATTAGAGAAAAAAAATCTGATTAACTTTGCTTATCATATCATTTTTCAAATGTATTTGACCTTGGAGACTTTTTTTTTTATTAAAATATAACACCTATTAGTCTCCTGAAATTAGTGTTTTCAGGGACATCCTGTAGGAAAGACAATCTTATTGAAAATGGTGTAGAGTGCATGAGTGGTGCCATGGAGAGTTCAGGAGATAAAATCAAGAGACTAAATCAGCACCAGGTCGGAGAACACTGACAATGAAGAGCTGAGCAAAATGGACTTAAGTCTGCAAGCAAGTTGGAAAAAAATCTTGAAGGATTTTGCAAAAGAAAGCGATGTGATAATATCATACCCAGAATATCCCTTGTATTTGAGTATTTAATAATACTTACAGGTACTTCAGTAACAATTTTCAGACAACAAACCTCTGCTAACATTGAGTGCCTCAAACTTCATATAAGAAGATTTTGCATGTTTTCAGTAGATTGAGTGCCAAACTTGACTAGAATAATGGTCCTAGAGTATTCAGTCTACCATCATCCATCTTATTAAATCATCATTTCAATGGATTTATGATGTACCATAATGAAAAATTATTGAAAATAATACCCAGGATAACTTTAGTATAGGCAGCTGAATGCAGTTAATAGCTAAAATGTTTTCACTGTTGACACACCAATTGAGGTTTACTTTTCTATAAGTTGTGTGAATTGTTTTTATTTATAAGTAATGATTTAAATGGTAAGTTTATAGCTATTTCTTTTATACCTGCCTGTACCACAGAAGGATAAACCCTTTATGGAAAGAGACTGCATATAATTAAGTATTTAAAACCACTTATGTACCAAAATTTCATGTTGCTCATCATTTGTTGTTGATATAATGTTGTTGAAGAGTGTGGTCATCAGAGAACCTTCTCAAAATGGTCTGGGAGGCCAGTTAAAATCAGATGGTGGCTTCCTCTCAGATCACTTGAAATAATATCTTGGTTAGAGCTGGGGGGAAATATTCTGAAATTTTTCTGGGAGCTACACATGCCCATGAAGGTTTAGAAAACCCTGGCCTATTAGGTCAGAGAAGGAGAAAAAAATCTCATTCAGCTTTCAAATGTAGTTGCACAAGAGCAGTAAACCACGTAGTCAAGACTTCTTAGGCAACAATTATGTATAAAAGCTCCACTGATACTCCACAAGATGCCCTCTCGAAGTTGTAAAAGTAGAATAAACAACAAAAATGAAAAAGATAGTAAACAGTACATATGATTTTATAAATACACAGGATATATATGTGCAAATATTATATATAACAGCCTCAGATTTTTATAAATACTGATAAATTATTCAATCGTTGCATTTCATAGACCTGAAAGCCAAGACTTAAGAACTTAGCTGCATCTCAATAATCCAAGCCTGCTCCTGATTCAAGGACTTGAACAGTTCCCTCTGCATACAAGGCTCTTTCTCTAGTAATTTTTACTGGATTTCTCACACAGAAAAGCCTTATGTGTTATTATATAATTTGAGAGTGCAGTCCCAGGGAGGCAGGGCTGAAAGAAAGAAAGATTAAAGGGAAGGGAATAAAGAGAGGAAAACTAAAAAGTCAACCACTGCTTGGTATCAAGTGCAGCTAACATCTTCATCTCATGGTGCTTCTGAGAGCATAAAAGACTGTGTCTGAGGATTTGCTTCTGGGATGAAAAAGTGAGAAAAATGTATGCTTCAGCTCCCATCTCCCATTAATCAAAATATGCATCCTGAGGCATTGGCTCCTCTGCGTTTCCAGATTGTTTGTGAATGGGTACCAAGCAATTCAGGCAGTATTTCATGCCTTACCATCAACAGGGAAGCCACTATCTAGAGCGGTTCTGGGGCAATGTTATATCTGCTTGAAGTTGGTCAGAATACACATGAAGTTAGTTTACAGAATAATAGCTGGAGAGGAACTAGTGTCTGAACGATCCAGACAGGTGAGTCTGAGTGGTTCCATGAACACAGCTTCATCTCCCCAATGTCATTTCCATGAAAAGCACTGTTTGATTCACTTAGTAAGGTGCAATATTTGTTACAGCAATTAGCACTTTGTGGTATTATATTCCAATTTTTTTTTTTTACTACTATTTTCTTCTCTCTCTAGGATATAAGTTTCATGAGTACAGGGACATTGTTTAGGTCATTGCCTTCACTCCAGTGCTAAGCACAGTACTTTAACTTTAGCAGATACTCGGGAAATACTTGTTGAAAAAATGAGTAGATGAATTGATTAAGTGACTTGTCCAAGGTGGTTCAGTCAATTACAGAGACCAGAGTAGAACTTAGTTAATATGGATTCAAATCATTTAACATTGTGCTGAAACAATGTTGCAGAGAATTGGATTATAATAAAGGGAATAAAATAAAGTTAAACATGGAATGTTTCATATGTTACAAATATTCACATAACATTTATGTCTTCATTTACCTAGGTCAACACTGTCCAATAGAAATTTACTAGATGATGAAAATGTTCTATATCTACACAACATGGTAGCCACTAGCCCCATGTGGATATGTGTGGAGTACGTGAAATGTGGCTAGTGTGACCAAGTAGATTTTAAATTTTATTTAATTTAAATTTAAATTTAAATAACTATATGTAGCTGAGGTGAAGTGAAAATCTCTCAGTAGTGTCCACCTCTTTGCGATCCCATAGACTCTACAGTCCATGGAATTCTCCAGGCCAGAATACTGGAGTGGGTAGCCTTTTCCCTTCTCCAGCGGATCTTCCCAACCCAGGGATTGAACTCAGGTCTCCCACATTGCAGACAGATTCTTTACCAGCCAAATGACCAGAGAAGCCCATGTTGCTAGTGACTGTCACATTAAGACAACGCATCTGTAAATGTGCCTATGTTTAGTCACTCAATCCTGTCTCGCGACTCAATTGACTCTTGTGACCCCGTAGACTGTAGGCTGCCAGGCTCCTCCAATCATGGGATTCTCCAGGCAAGAATACTAGAGTGGATTGCCATTTTCTTCTCCAGGGGATCTTCCTGACCCAGAAGTTGAGCCTTGGTCTCCTGCATTGCAGGCAAACTTTTTCTTGACTGAGCTACAAGGGAAGCCCTTCATCAACTGAGCTGTGGCAGAAGCCATTCATCTGTAAGTTTTTATAATTTAACACCCTAATCTTTCTAATAGCTGCAAACTTGACAAACGAGTCAGTTTTAAATGTTTAAATCAAGTAGGAACAACAGTGTGATGCATATTTTGTATTTAAAATTTGTCCTCTAGAAACTTGCCTGAGGTTTAAATAAGTAAAGGGAAAGTTTGATTCAGAACATTGAAACTGTAAGTGTTTAGGGGCTGGAGAGGCAGAGTTCAGTGGATTGTTTGCATAGTGGAAGGCTTTTTAATTCCTCCCTGAATTATAGTTGGATTCAGTACTTTCAGGACTAGGTCAAAAGTTCTTACAAATGAAGTTTTAAATTTTTAAATTTAAAACAATACTTTTTCTTTTGACTCTCTTCACCTCCTGAAAAACAGTATTAAATTGTTTACATCTGAAGATAACTGCTTTACTTTGCTCAGACAGCTTGGTTTCTTTGCTTATTAGGAATGGTATCCTGTGGATGGGAAACCAAAGGCACACTGGTCTTGAGGAGGGCACATAGTGCAGTGAGCCTTCCCCAAGCCTGCTCCCTACACCACCCATCAGAGGCTACATCAAAACTCTACATGAAACTAGCTGAATGAATCATTGGAATATTATTTCATTTTCTCCCAGATTTCAGTCTTTCTAGAAGCAGCCAAGCTGTCCTAATCTTTTCAAAAATGAAGTCAATGTGGAGATAAGAATATTTTCTAAAATATCTCTGCTGAAAAAAAAACAAAGAAAAAGACACTGGACGGATACAAGCCATTTTGCCTTTATTTTTTGTATATTTTCTCCTACTAAAAGGAGAGAGTGAAAACATTCAGTCAAAGGAATAGATGACAAGATAATAAAAATATAATTTGTTATAATGCCAGAATAACAAGGGCTGTAATATGACAGAACTGAAGGAAACACGTGATAGAAAATTAGAGACAGCATTAAACTTAACCCAATTAAGATGGCATACATTTAATGACCTCCGGAGAAAGTTAATTTTTAAACCACTCTCTTGCTCTCTACCTGGAAATATCTCTTTATGTCTAACTTAAATATCTCCTAGTGCAATTTAAATTCATTTCCTTTTTGTGATGCCCAATGGAGCAAAAAGTATGAACTACTTTCCTTTGAGGGATAAGCCATAATTTGTTTAAAGATCGATAAATATGCAGCTTCTCAGATTTCTCCAGCTAATGACTCTGTTTAATGTTTCCGTAGAGGTCTCCATTATTGTCATTCTACTCTGAACTCTGTCTAAATTCTCTGCATTCCTTTAAGTTGATGAGCCTCACAGGTTTTTTTTTTTTCAGACTGCAACTGTGAATGGCACACAGCACTCAACAACTAGGCTTGGCTGCTATGCGTGCCCTGCCATTAAACATAATATTCATTGTGCCCATTGTTCTGCATTCTCCTAATGTTCTACACTGGAGTGGAGTCAAGTATGAACAGAAATGCTAAACATTTGACTCCACTTCAGTGACATTTCTAGATCTGTAGGTAAAAACTGTCTTTTAAATCTTTACCTTTCCCACTTGATTTTTTTTTTGTCTCTCTTTATTTTTGCTCTCTTAAAAGGGGAATTGCCATGATTTGGCCATATATGACTTGGCTGCTATATTTTAAAGTTTCTCCCAGTGTTATTTTTTTGAAAGCTTTAGTAATTAGATTAGAATATCTGATTTGCTGTATTTTCTTTCCTATTACGATTTTCATTTTAAATCCTTGAGAAAATGACTTGACATGGTGTACAAATGTACACCTTTCAGTTCTTTATGCTACCTCTGACTTTTATGGTTTTATTTTTATTTTTTATCAAATTATTATTTCATCAGTTATTTTACTGCTTTCCTACTTGTTCACAAGAAAATTTCTCTTTTACTTTCTTACAGTTGTACAAAAAAGTAGTAAAATTATGATTAGCCTGGAGGTTTTAAAGGTAGTAAGGGTATTAATTGGACTCAGATAACTATCTTTTAAACTATCTTTTGAGCTTCCCTGGTGATTTAGATGGTAAAGCTTCTGCCTGCAATGCGGGAGACCTGTGATTGATCCCAGGGTTGGAAAGATCCCCTGGAGAAGGAGATGGCAACCCACTATAGTGTTCCTGCCTGGAAAATCCCATGGACGGAGGAGCATCGTAGGCTACAGTCCATGGGGTTGCAGAGAGTCGGACAGGACTGAGCAACTTCACTAACTATCTTTTAGGCTGGGAAAGATTATTGAATCTGGACAGCAGGGCACAAATACAGTAAGAAAGCTTTCAGTTCAGTTCAGTTCAGTTGCTCAGTCATGTCCGACTCTTGTCTGACTCTTTGCAACCCTTGAATCGTAGTAGGCCAGGCATCCCTGTCCATCACCAACTCCCAGAGTTCCCCCAAACTCATGTGCATTGAGTTGGTGATGCCATCCAGCCATCTCATCCTCGGTCGTCCCCTTCTCCTCCTGCCCCCAATCCCTCCCAGCATCAGCATCTTTTCCAATGAGTCAGCTCTTCGCATGAGTTGGCCAAAGTATTGGAGTTTCAGCCTCAGCATCAGTCCTTCCAATGAACACCCGGGACTGATCTCCTTTAGGGTGGACTGGTTGTATCTCCTTGCAGTCCAAGGGACTCTGAAGAGTCTTCTCCAGCACCACAGTTCAAAAGCATCAGTTCTTCGGCACTCAGCTTTCTGCACAGTCCAACTCACATCCATGCATGACTACTGGAAAAACCATAGCCTTGACTAGATGGACCTTTGTTTGCAAAGTACTTTCTCTGCTTTTTAATATGCTATCTAAGTTGGTCATAACTTTCCTTCCAAGGAGTAAGCGTCTTTTAATTTCATGGCTGCAATCATCATCTGCAGTGATTTTGGAGCCCAGAAAAATAGTCTGACACTGTTTCCACTGTTTCCCCATCTATTTCCCATGAAGTGATGGGACCGGATGCCATGATCTTCGTTTTCTGAATGTTGAGCTTTAAGCCAACTTTTTCACTCTCCTTTTTCACTTTCATCAAGAGGCTTTTTAGTTCCTCTTCACTTTCTGCCATAAGGGTGGTGTCATCTGCATATCTGAGGTTATTGATGTTTCTCCCGGCAATCTTGATTCCAGCTTGTGCTTCTTCCAGCCCAGCATTTCTCATGATGTACTCTGCATATAACTTAAATTAGCAGGGTGACAATATACAGCCTTGACGTACTCCTTTTCCTATTTGGAAACAGTCTGTTGTTCCATGTCCAGTGCTAACTGTTGCTTCCTCACCTGCATATAGGTTTCTCAAGAGGCAGGTCAGGTGGTCTGGTATTCCCATCTCTTTCAGAATTTTCCACAGTGTATTGTGATCCGCACAGTCAAAGGCTTTGGCATAGTCAATAAAGCAGAAATAAAGCAGATGTTGGCAATTTGATCTCTGGTTCCTCTGTCTTTTCTAAAACCAGCTTGAACATCTGGAATTTCATGGTTCATGTATTTCTGAAGTCTGTTTTGGAGAATTTACAAACGAGCTAAAGCTATATCTCTCAAAATATTACTTCATGTTTTTGCTTCTATTTTCCCTGTTATGAATCTAGTGTAATGAGTTAGAAATTCTCAATTTTAAATTTTTTGTAGAATAACTGAGGCTTTTGCTGGGGAGTTTTCATTTTATTTGATAATCAAGCACTTAATTGTGACTTGTCCAATAGCCTATATTTGATGACCATAAGAACACATTAAAGAATACTTTTTAAAAGATTAGTTGACTATGCAATATTTTATGTGTTGTCAAGGCATGTCTTCAACAATAACAGTCTGAGGTGTTTAATTCTGTAATTTTTTGAATAATTTTCACTTCAAGCTCTGGAATAATGATAATTTTCACTTATTTTAGTACAACTGTCATGTGAAATTATTAGTCTCTAAGTCGTGTCTGACTCTGTGGCATCATGGACTGTAACCTGCCAGGCTCCTCTGTCCACTGAATTCTCCAGACAAAAATACTGGAGTGGGTAGCCACTTCTTTTTCCCGGGAGATATTCCTGACCCAGAGATTATACCTGGGTCTTCTGCATTACAGGCAGGTTTTTTTGTTTTCGTTTTTTTTTTTTTTACCATCTGAGCCATGGAAGCCCATAATGGTCATAATTTATTATTTTTGTTAGGAGATCTGTTTCAGTCACAAATTCAGGCTTAGTAGTTTTCTTAGAAACAATGCAATGTCTTCTAATGAAACAATAATTTTTACATTTTTGAGAATGTAAAAATTTAACACCCCCTGACGAATCTTGCATTCTAATTGAAAATGTTAAATACCTACATTTATTTCAGAAACAAATACTTTACCTTAACAAATTAACATGGGTGATTATTCTTATTTTGTTTAATGTTCTTATCAACAGCTATGCTCTTCTGTAATAGCAACTATTAACAGCAAATATTAGATTACTATGAATAACAACTTATGCTATCATAACAAAAATTACCTAATAAAAATAAATAATATTTTACATAGAGTTCAGACAGGTAAGACTTCCATAGCTAGTTTATCTTCAGGACTAAATGCTTTATTCAAACAGACACTAAAACTGATTCTTAAAAATGAGGCATTATTGCTGTCCTAAAAATGGTGAGGATCTATGTTAGCATAATTTACAATACCCATAAAGAAAATATGAAGTGACTTACAAAAAATACTTTATCAAAACTTGGGTAATGTTTACTTTATTAATATATTTATGGTGTTATTACCAAGCCAACATTACCTTAGTTAATCTGTGTGGTGAAAGAGGGACAGGTTTAGGATCAAAATACATGCCATGCAGAAGCAGGGGGCTTAAGTCCAAATCCTGAGAACACCAGAGAACTCCTGACTCCAGGAAACATTAATAGACAGAAGCTCATCAAATGCCTCCATACCTGCACTGAAACGAAGCACCACCCAAGGACCAACAAGTTCCAGAGCAAGACATACCATGCAAATTCTCCAGCAACACAGGAACATAGCCCTGAGCTTCAATATACAGGCAGCTCAAAGTCACTCCAAACCCATTGACATCTCATAACTCATTACTGGACACTGCATTGCACTCCAGAGAGAAGAAATCCAGCTCCACCCACCAGAACACTGACAGAAGCTTCCCTAACCAGGAAACCTTGACAAGTCACCCGTACAACCCCATCCACAGTGAGGAAACTCCACAATAAAGAAAACTCCACAAACTGCCAGAATACAGAAAGGCCACCTCAAATACAGCAATATAAACAAGATGAAGAGACAGAGGAATACCCAGCAGGTAAAGGAACAGAATAAGTGGCCACCAAACCAAACAAAAGAGGAAGAGATAGAGAATCTACTAGATAAAGAATTCCAAATAATGATAGTGAAAATGACCCAAAATCTTGAAAACAAAATGGAATCACAGATAAATAGCCTGGAGACGAGGATTGAGAAGATGCAAGAAAGGTTTAACAAGGACCTAGAAGAAATAAAAAAGAGTCAATATATAATGAATAATCCAATAAATGAGATCAGAAACACTCTGGAAGGAACAAATAGTAGAATAATGGAGGCAGAAGATGGGATTAGTGAGGTAGAAGATAGAATGGTAGAAATAAATGAATAAGAAAGGAAAAAAGAAAAACGAGTTAAAAGAAATGAGGACAATCTCAGAGACCTCTGGAACAATGTTAAATGCCCCAACATTCATAGAAGTCTCAGAAGAAGAAGACTAAAAGAAAGACCATGAGAAAATACTTGAGATAATAGTTGAAAACTTCCCTAAAATGGGGAGGAAATAATCACCCAAGTCCAAGAAACCTGGAGTCCCAAGTAAGATAAATCCAAGGCTAAACACCCCAAGACACATATTAATCAAATTAACAAAGACCAAATACAAAGAACAAATATTAAAAGCAGCAAGGGAAAAACAACAAGTAAAACACAAGAGGATTCCCATAAGGATAACAGCTGATCTTTCAATAGAAACTCTTCAGGCCAGGAGGGAGTGGCAGGACATACTTAAAGTGATGAAAGAAAATAACCTACAGCCCAGATTACTGTACCCAGCAAGGATCTCATTCAAATATGAAGGAGAAATCAAAAGCTTTACAGACAAGCAAAAGCTGAGAGAATTCAGCACCACCAAACCAGCACTCCAACAAATGCTAAAGGATCTTCTCTAGACAGGAAACACAAAACGGGTGTATAAACTCAAACCCCAAACAATAAAGTAAATGGCAACAGGATCATACTTATCAACAATTACCTTAAATATAAATGGGTTGAATGCCCCAACCAAAAGACAAAGACTTGCTGAATGGATACAAAAACAAGACCCCTATATATGTTGTCTACAAGAGACCCACCTTAAAACAAGGGACACATACAGACTGAAAGTGAAGGTCTGGAAAAAGATATTCCATGCAAATAGAGTCCAAAAGAAAGCAAGAGTAGCAATACTCATATCAGATAAAATAGACTTTAAAACAAAGGCTGTGAAAAAAGACAATGAAGGACACTACATAATGATCAAAGGATCAATCCAAGAAGAAAATATAACATTTATAAATATATATGCAGCCAACATAGGAACACTGCATTATGTAACAAATGCTATCAAGTATGAAAGGGAAAATGAACAATAACACAATAGTAGTGGGAGACTTTAAAACCCCACTCACACCGATGGATAGATCAACTAAACAGGAAATTAACAAGGAAACACAAACTTTAAATGATACAATAGACCAGTTGGACCTAACTGATATCTATAGGACATTTCACTCTGAAACAATGAATTTCACCTTTTTCTCAAGTGCTCACGGAACCTTCTCCAGGATAGACTACATCCTGGGCCATAAATCTAGCCTTGGTAAATTCAAAAAAATTGAAATCATTCCAAGTATCTTTTCTGACCACAATGCAGTAAGATTAGATCTCAATTACAGGAGAAAAACTATTAAAAATTCCAACATATGGAGGCTGAACAACAAACTGCTGAATAACCAACAAATCACAGAAGAAATCAAAAAAGAAATCAAAATATGCATAGAAACAAATGAAAATGAAAACAGAACAACCCCAAACCTGTGGGACACTGGAAAAGCAGTGCTAAGGGGAAGGTTCATAGCAATACAGGCATACCTCAAGAAACAAGAAAAAAGTCAAATAAATTACTTAACTCTACACCTAAAGCAACTAGAAAAGCAAGAAATGAAGAATCCCAGGGTTAGTAGAAGGAAAGAAATCTTAAAAACTAGGGCAGAAATAAATGCAAAAGAAACAAAAGAGACCATAGCAAAAATCAACAAAGCCAAAAGCTGGTTCTTTGAGAGGATAAATAAAATTGACAAACCATTAGCCAGACTCATCAAGAAACAAAGAGAGAAAAATCAATTCTATAAAATTAGAAATGAAAACAGAGAGAGAAATACAAAGGATCATAAGAGACTTCTATCAGCAATTATATGCCAATAAAGTGGACAACTTGGAAGAAATGGACAAATTCTTAGAAAAGTACAACTTTCCAAAATTGAACCAGGAAGAAACAGAAAATCTTAACAGACTCATCACAAGCATGGAAATTGAAACTGTAATCAGAAATCTTCCAGCAAACAAAAGCCCAGGTCCAGATGACTTCACAGCTGAATTCTACCAAAAATTTAGGGAAAAGGAGTACGTCAAGGCTGTATATTGTCACCCTGCTTATTTAACTTATATGCAGAGTATATCATGAGAAACGCTGGACTGGAAAAAACACAAGCTGGAATCAAGATTGTTGGGAGAAATATCAATAACCTCAGATGTGCAAATGACACCACCCTTATGGCAGAAAATGAAGAGGAACTAAAAAGCCTCTTGATGAAAGTAAAAGTGGAGAGTGAAAAAGTTGGCTTAAAGCTCAACATTCAGAAAACGAAGATCGTGGCATCCAGACCTATCACTTCATGGGAAATAGATGGGAAGCAGTGGAAATAGTGTCAGATTTTATTTTGGGGGGCTCCAAAATCACCAGAGATGGTGACTGCAGCCATGAAATTAAAAGACATTTACTCCCTGGAAGGAAAGTTGCTGCTGCTGCTGCTGCTAAGTCGCTTCAGTCATGTCTGACTCTGTGCGACCCCATAGATGGCAGCCCACCAGGCCCTGCCATCCCTGGGATTCTCTATGCAAGAACACTGGAGTGGGTTGCCATTTCCTCCTCCAATGCAAGAAAGTGAAAAGTGAAAGTGAAGTCACAGTCATGTCGGACTCGTCGCAACCCCATGGATTGCAGCCTACAGGCTCCTCTGTCCATGGGATTTTCCAGGCAAGAGTACTGGAGTGGGGTGCCATTGCCTTCTCCGGAAGGAAAGTTATGAGCAACCTAGATAGCCTATTCAAAAGCAGAGATATTACTTTGCCGACTAAGGTCCATCTAGTCAAGGCTATGGTTTTTCTTGTGGTCATGTATGGATGTGAGAGTTGGACTGTGAAGAAGGCTGAGCACCAAAGAATTGATGCTTTTGAACTGTGGTGTTGGAGAAGACTCTTGAGAGTCTCTTGGACTGCAAGGAGATCCAACCAATCCATTCTGAAGGAGATCAGCCCTGGGATTTCTTTGGAAGGAATGATGCTAAAGCTGAAACTCCAGTACTTTGGCCACCTCATGCGAAGAGTTGACTCATTTGAAAAAACTCTAATGCTGGGAGGGATTGGGGGCAGGAGGAAAAGGGGACAACAGAGGATGAGATGGCTAGATGGCATCACAGACTCGATGGACGTGAGTCTGAGTGAACTCCAGGAGTTGGTGATGGACAGGGAGGCCTGGCGTACTGCAGTTCATGGGGTCACAAAGAGTTGGACACAACTGAGCGACTGAACTGAGCTGAACACCTATCCTACTCAAACTCTTCCAGAAAATTGCAGAGGAATGTAAACTTCCAAACTCCTTCTATGAGGCCACCATCACCCTAATACCAAAACCTGACAAAGATGCCACAATAGAAGAAAACTCAGGCCAATATCACTGATGAACATAGATGCAAAAATCCTTAACAAAATTCCAGCAAACAGAATCCAACAACACATTAAAAAGATCATATATCATGACCACGTGGGCTTTATCCCAGGGATGCAAGGGTTCTTCAGTATCCACAAATCAATCAATGTAATACACCACATTAACAAATTGGAAAATAAAAGCCATATGATTATTTCAATAGGTGCAGAGGAAGCCTTGATAAAATCCCACATCCATTTATGATAAAAACTCTCCAGAAAGCAGGAATAGAAGGAACACACCTCAACATAATAAAAGCTATATATGACAAACCCACAGAAAACATTATCCTCAATGGTGAAAAATTGAAAGCATTTCCCCTAAAGTCAGGAACAAAACAGGGGGCCCACTTTCACCACTTTCACCATGCAACATCATTTTGGAAGTTTTGGCCACAGCAATCAGAGTAGAAAAAGAAATAAAAGGAATCCAGATTGGAAAAGAAGAAGTAAAACTCTCACTGTTTGCAGATGACATGATCCTCTACATAGAAAACCCTAAAGACTCCACCAGAAAATTACTAGAGCTAATCAATGAATATAGTAAAGTTGCAGGATATAAAATCAACATGCAGAAATCCCTTGCATTCCTATACACTAACAATGAGAAAACAGAAAGACAAATTAAGGAAACAATTCCATTCACCATTGCAATGAAAAGAACAAAATACTTAGGAATAAAACTACCTAAAGAAACAAAACCTATATATAGAAAACTACAAAACAGAGGTGAAAGAAATCAAAGAGGACACTAATAGATAGAGAAATATACCGTGTTCATGGACCGGAAACATCAATATAATGAATATGAGTATACTACCCAAAGCAATCTATAGAGTCAATGCAATCCCTATCAAGCTAACAACGGTATTTTTCACAGAGCTAGAACAAATAATTTCACAATTTGTATGGAAATACAAAAAACCTCGAATAGCCAAAGCAATCTTGAGAAAGAAGAATGGAACTAGAGGAATCAACCTGCCTGACTTCAGGCTCTACTACAAAGCCATAGTCATCAAGACAGTATGATACTGGCACAAAGACAGAAATATGATCAATGGAACAAAATAGAAAGCCCAGAGATAAATCCACACACCTATGGACATCTTATCTTTGACAAAGGAGGCAAGAATATACAACGGAGAAAAGACAATTTCTTTAACCAGTGGTGCTGGGAAAACTGTCAACTACTTGTAAAAGAATGAAACTAGATCACTTTCTAACACCATACACAAAAATAAACTCAAAATGGATGAAAGATCTAAATGTAAGACTAGAAACTATAAAACTCCTAGAGGAGAACATAAAACAAACACATAAATCACAGCAGGATCTTCCATGACCCACCTCCCAGAATACTGGAAATAAATGCAAAAATAAACAAATGGAACCTAATTAAAATTAAAATCTTCTGCACAACAAAGGAAACTATAAGCACAAATTGCCAATATTCGCTGGATCATGGAAAAGGCAAGAGAGTTCCAGAAAAACATCTATTTCTGCTTTATTGACTATGCCAAAGCCTTTCACTGTGTGGATCACAATAAACTGGAAAATTCTGAAAGAGATAGGAATACCAGACCACCTGAACTGCCTCTTGAGAAATCTGTATGCAGGCCAGGAAGCAACAGTTAGAACTGGACATGGAACAACAGACTGCTTCCAAATAGGAAAAGGAGTACGTCAAGGCTGTATATTGTCACCCTGCTTATTTAACTTATATGCAGAGTATATCATGAGAAACGCTGGACTGGAAGAAACACAAGCTGGAATCCAGATATCCGGGAGAAATATCAATAACCTCAGATATGCAGATGACACCACCCTTATGGCAGAAAGTGAAGAGGAACTAGAAAGCCTCTTGATGAAAGTGAAAGAGGAGAGTGAAAAAGTTGGCTTAAAGCTCAACATTCAGAAAATGAAGATCATGGCATCTGGTCCCATCACTTCACAGGAAATAGATGGGGAAACAGTGGAAACAGTGTCAGACTTTATTTTTTTGGGGCTCCAAAATCACTGCAGATGGTGATTGCAGCCATGAAATTAAAAGACGCTTACTTGGAAGAAAAGTTATGACCAAACTAGATAGTATATTCAAAAGCAGAGACATTACTTTGCTGACTAAGGTTCGTCTCGTCAAGGCTGTGGTTTTTCCTGTGGTCATATATGGATGTGAGAGTTGGACTGTGAAGAAGGCTGAGCGCCAAAGAATTGATGCTTTTGAACTGTGGTGTTGAAGAAGACACTTGAGTCCCTTGGACTGCAAGGAAATCCAGCCAGTCCATTCTGAAGGAGATCAGCCCTGGGATTTCTTTGGAAGGACTGATGCTAAAGCTGAACCTCCAGTTCTTTGGCCACCTCATGAGAAGAGTTGACTCATTGGAAAAGACTTTGTTGCTGGGAGGGATTGAGGGCAGGAGAAGAAGCGGACGACAGAGGATGAGATGACTGGATGGCATCACTGACTTGATGGACACGAGTCTGAGTAAACTCCGGGAGTTGGTGATGCACAGGGAAGCCTGGCATGCTGCGATTCATGGGGTCGCAAAGAGTTGGACACGACTAAGTGACTGAACTGAACTGAGAATGGGAGAAAATAATAGCAAATGAAGCAACTGATAAAGAATTAATCTCAAAAATATACAAGTAACTCCTGCAGCTGAATTCCAGAAAAATTAACGACCCAACCAAAAAGTGGGCCAAAGAATTAAACAGACATTTCTCCAAAGAAGACATACAGATGGCTAACAAACACATGAAAAGATGCTCAATATCACTCTTTATCAGAGAATCCAAACCAAAACCACAATGAGGTACCATTTCACGCCAGTCCGAATGGCTGCTATCCAGAAGTCTACAAGCAATAAATGCTAGAGAGGGTGTGGAGAAAAGGGAACCCTCTTACACTGTTGGTGGGAATGCAAACTAGTACACCCACTATGGAGAACAGTGTGGAGATTCCTTAAAAAACTGGAAATAGAACTGCCACAAGACCCAGCAATCCCACTGCTGAGCATAAACACCGAGGAAACCAGAATTGAAAGAAACACATGTACCCCAATGTTCACTGCAGCACTGTTTATAATAGCCAGGACATGGAAGCAACTTAGATGTCCATCAGCAAATGAATGGATAAGAAAGCTGTGGTACATATACACAATGGATTATTACTCAGCCATTAAAAAAATACATTTTAATCAGTTCTAATGAGTTGGATGAAACTGGAGCTTATTACACAAAGGTTAAGTAAGCCAGAAAGAAATACACCAATACAGTATACTAACACATAAATATGGAATTTAGAAAGTTGATAATGATAATCCCATATGTGAGACAGCAAAAGAGACACAGATGTATAGAACAGTCTTTTGGACTCTGTGGGAGAGGGCAAGGGTGGGATGGTTTGGGAGAATGGCACTGAAACATATATAATATCATATGTGAAACGAATCACCAGTCCAGGTTCAATGCATGATACAGGATGCTCGGGGCTGGTACACTGCGATTACCCAGAAGGATGGTATAGGGAGGGAGGTGGGAGAGTGGTGCAAGATGGGGAACATTGTAGATTCATGTTGATGTATGGCAAAACCAATACAATATTGTAAAGTAAAAAAAAAAAATACAGGTAGAAATTTAAAAAAATACACGCTATGTCACTGAATAATTGTGTGACTGAGAACAAATTACTCTGTGGTATTTATTTCTTCCTAGTATAAATGATGATTACTACCTCCTACAATTAAATGTGGTTAAATGGAGGTGATGGAATTCCAGTTGAGCTATTTCAAATCCTGAAAGATGATGCTGTGAAAGTGTTGCACTCAATATGCCAGCAAATTTGCAAAACTCAGCAGTGGCCACAGGACTAGAAAAGGTTAGTTTTCATTCCAATCCCAAAGAAAGGCAATACCAAAGAATGCTCAAACTACCACACAATTGCACTCATCTCACATGCTAGTAAAGTAATGCTCAAAATTCTCCAAGCCAGACTTCAACAATATGTGAACCGTGAACTCCCTGATGTTCAAGCTGGTTTCAGAAAAGGCAGAGGAACCAGAGATCAAATTGCCAACATCCGCTGGACCATGGAAAAAGCAAGGGAATTAAAAAAAAAAAAAAAATCTATTTCTGTTTTATTGACTATGCTAATGCCTTTGACTGTGTGGATCACAATAAACTGTGAAAAATTCTGAGAGAGATGGAAATATCAGACCACCTGACCTGCCTCTTGAGAAACCTATATGTAGGTCAGGAAGCAACAGTTAGAACTGGACATGGAACAACAGACTGCTTCCAAATAGGAAAAGGAGTACGTCAAGGCTGTATATTGTCACCCTGCTTATTTAACTTATATGCAGAGTACATCATGAGAAGCGCTGGACTGGAAGAAACACAAGCTGGAATCCAGATATCCGGGAGAAATATCAATAACCTCAGATATGCAGATGACACCACCCTTATGGCAGAAAGTGAAGAGGAACTAGAAAGCTTCTTGATGAAAGTGAAAGAGGAGAGTGAAACAGTTGGCTTAAAGCTCAACATTCAGAAAATGAAGATCATGGCATCCGGTCCCATCACTTCATGGGAAATAGATGGCGAAATAGTGGAAACAGTGTCAGACTTTATTTTTGGGGGCTCCAAAATCACTGCAGATGGTGACTGCAGCCATGAAATTAAAAGACGCTTACTCCTTGGAAGAAAAGCTATGACCAACCTAGATAGCATATTCAAAAGCAGAGACATTACTTTGCCGACTAAGGTCTGTCTAGTGAAGGCTATGGTTTTTCCTGTGGCCATGTATGGATGTGAGAGTTGGACTGTGAAGAAGTCTGAGCATGAAGAATTGATGCTTTTGAACTGTGGTGTTGGAGAAGACTCTTGGGAGTCCCTTGGACTGCAAGGAAATCCAGCCAGTCCATTCTGAAGGAGATCAGCCCTGGGATTTCTTTGGAAGGAATGATGCTAAAGTTGAAACTCCAGTTCTTTGGCCACCTCACGCTAAGAGTTGACTCATTGGAAAAGACTCTGATGCTGGGAGGGATTGAGGGCAGGAGAAGAAGGGGACGACAGAGGATGAGATGGCTGGATGGCATCACTGACTCGATGGACGTGAGTCTGAGTGAACTTCAGGAGTTGGTGATGGACAGGGAGGCCTGGCGTGCTGCGATTCATGGGGTTGCAGAGTCAGACCCGACTGAGCAACTGAACTGAACTGAACTGAAGTGTTAAAATTATGATCAATAAACTATTCACCCAACCTAGCTTTTTTTTTTTTCTTTTTAAGGAATCCCCTGGAGTTTTGAGAGGGACCTGTTTTCCTGTGCACATTTATATGATATATCTGGATGCAACTGACATATTCTTAGCAAGGAGAAGAGAGGAGTGGTGGTTGGATAGATAACCAACAGTGTCTTTCATAATTTATTCCTTCATCTCCTGCAGCTAACTTCTGGGATTGGAAGGGTCTAGGAGTTCCACATGGCCAGTGTAATGTATTTTCAGTTCCATGGAGAGCCATGTTGCTCTGAAATGAATAGACTGCCAGATATTCTCTAGCAAAGATGGGTTTTATTTGTGATTATCAAAGAATTGCAATTAGGGGTCTGCAACCATGGGGACTGCAGCCATGAAATTGAAAGACGCTTACTCCTTGGAAGGAAAGTCATGACCAACCTAGACAGCATATTCAAAAGCAGAGATGTTACTTTGCCGACTAAGGTCCGTCTACTCAAGGCTATGGTTTTTCCTGTGGTTAAGGCACATATTACAAAGCAGTGTTTTTTACCCTCTGCTTCTTGTCTAGTTGTTAGAAAGACAGTTTTCAGTTACAGGTATACTTCATTGTGAAAGTAAAAGTGAAAGTGTGAGTCGTTCAGTGGTGTCCACTCTTTGCTTCCCTATGGACTGTGGTCCACCTGGTTCCTCTGTCCATGGGATTTCCCAGGCAAGAATACTGGAGTGGGTTGCCATTTCCTTCTCCAGAGAAGTTTCCTGACTCAGGGATTGGACCTGCATTGAAGACAGATTCTTTCCCATCTGTAGTTAAAATGATTGTGTTTTGCAGATATTGCATTTTTCACAAATTGAAGATTTGTGGCAATCTAGCTTTGAGTAATTCTTAGGCCCCATTATTTTCAATAGCATTTGCCCACTTCATATCTCTGTCTCACATTTTGATAATTCCACAATATTTTAAGCTTTTTCATTATATTATATTTGTTATGGTAATCTGTGATCAATGACTGTTGATGTTACTGTTGTAAAAATATTATAATTCACTGAAGACTCGGATGATAGTTAGCATTTCTTAGCAATAAAGCATTTTTTCATTTAATTAATTTATTTTATCTTCAGCTGTGTTGGGTCTTTCATTCTATGAGCAGGCTTTCTCTATTTGTCTTGAGTGAGGGCTCATTGCAATGGCTTCTCTTGCTGTGGAGCATGGTCTCTCAGGCGCACCAGCTTCTGTAGTTGTGGCACAGGGGTTTAGTTGCCCTGAAGTATGTGGAATCCTCCTGGACCAGGGATCAAACCTGTGTCTCCTGCATTGGCAGGTGGATTCCAAACCACTGAACCACCAGGAAAGTCTTGTAGTATATTTTAATTGGGGTATGTACAATATTTTTAGACATAATGCTATTGCACACTTAATAGACTAGCATAGTATAAACATAACTTTTATATGCACTGGAAAAACAAAGAATTGTATGACTTTCTTTAGTTGAAATATTTGCTTTATTTAAGTGACCAGGAATTGAAGCCTCCATATCTTCACAGTATACCTATAATCATAATTTATTGCCATTGTGATGGGTACTATTAAGGAAAGGCAAATAGGGCTAAGATAGTAACTATATCTGATAGCTAGCCTAGTTTCAGGTGTAAATGCAGCCACACCCAAGGAAGTGGTTTTTAAATTGAGATTTAGAGCAAGAGGAAGAGGCATTAGCCTAATAAAGAATTACAGATGCCTTTATTCCAGAAGAAAGAACTAAAAGTTCTATGATTCAAAGTTGAGGGTCAGTGAGATCATGTTGCTGTTTAGTTGCTAAGTCATGTCCAACTCCTTGAGATCCCATAGCCTGTAGCCTGCCAGGCTACTCTGTCCATGGGATTTTCCAGGCAAGAGTACTGGAGTGGGTTGCCATTTCTTCCTACAGGGGATCTTCCTGACCCAGAGATAGAACCCTCATTTCTTCATTGGCAGGTGGGTTCTTTATCACTGAGCCACCTGGAAATACCAGTGAGATCATGAGAGAATCTTTAATTTCTCTTTTCTGTTACTCACCTATTTGTGAACTCCCTAGTAATGGAGCATAGCATGCCTTCTTTTTTTCCTTTAATGCTAATTTAATATGTGGTATTGTATACGACAGAGATGAAATAATCACTGGATTGAAGTCTAGTTATTTTAGGTGGGAAGGTCCAACTGAAGTACACTTCTGTAGATATCAAGCAGTCATAAGTATATTTTCATTTGACAAAATATTCTTATGTTCATTTATGTGAATCAGAATTCATTGACTGTCAGGGCTGAAGCCAATAGGAATTACTAGAATCTCATGGGCTTATTCCATATTTTAAAATTTGTTACTGTCTGTAGTTAATAGCAGTCAAAACAGTGCATCTGTATTTAGCGCACCATTCTTTACCAAATCAACTGGTATATCTCCAACTGAAAATATTTTTTGAAATGTGAGGAATTTTTACTAAAACTATATAATCTGTTTTTTTTCTTTTCAACCCCCTAAAGAATTCCTAACTTAAAATTGTCCAACTCTTTATTTATGTGGGAGTGAAAGTGAAAGTTGTTCAGTCGTGTCCGACTCTTTGCAACCCCATAGACTATACATACAGTCCATGGAATTCTCCAGGCCAGAATACTGGAGTGGGTAGCGTTTTCCTTCTTCAGGGGACTCTCCCAACCCAAGGATCAAACGCAGGTTTCCCGCATTGCAGGCAGATTTCTTTACTGGCTGAGTCACAAGGGAAGCCCAAGAATACTCGAGTGGTTACCTATCCCTTCTACAGGGGATCTTCCCGATCTAGGAATTGAACTGGGGTCTCCTGCGTTGCAGGTAGATTCTTTACCAACTGAGCTATGAGGGAAGCCTTATGTGGGAGACTATTTAATATTTTGTTAAAAAAAAAAAAAAAAGATTGCTGAGCTATCTTCCAGAGCCCTCTCACTAAACAATGTGCTCATTATTTTTAGTTTGTATGTGGATGTTCCTTCTTTATTTCATCTAAGAATTAACATTATCATAAGCAGTTTATAGACATTCTGCTTTAGGCTGAAGGAGTCAATAAGTGTTTATTGTAATTATTTTTAGCGGTCACTTCTAAATTAATCTTTTCTACTAGTATTACTACTGATCTTTAACATACTGCCTTAAATATGGAATTTAAAAGGGAAATTAGAAAATGTAGCAGAGCTATAAAAAATCAAGTTGTTTCAGTTTTTATACTTCTTTGGAATATTGTAAATCCTAATTACATATTCCAAATGTTTTGCATGGGTACAAAACATTAAAAGAACTTTCTTGATTGTTTAGTTTAAAAACACTATTGCTAAGCAGCAAATATATTCAGAATAAAATCTATTAAGTCAAACACTACTTAAATGAACAGGGAAAAGTGTGACAAATAGAGATACTAAAATTGCATCTTTTAAATCAGTAACATCAGTACCAGTTGAAGTCGACTCTAATTGAAATGCATTTTCATGTATTCAATGCATTCCAAACACAGGTTTCATGCAATTATCGTGTTAGCCAAGAACGGACAAACATGAAAACATGTTATTTCCGCTGACATTTAAAAGTTTGGATATTATTGACATACACTGATTGATTGATTGCCGAGGCTTATGCAGATATATCCAATCTCTTAGGAGCAAAATTGCAAATCTGCCTGTGAATTTCTGTTATATTATGATTTTATTTTGGTAGAATGTCATGCTTTCTCTTCCTTATAACACTTTCTTATCTCATTATATCCTGTTATTTCATTTTCCTTGGCTCTCTCTTTTTACCAATCTGGCTCTCAGTTTTTTTGTAATTTAAAATCTTCCCAACCTAACAAAGAACTTCTCTTTCGTTTTATTCTTTCTGAATCCACTGTTCACATTGGCTCTCCTTTTTACTTGACATTCAGTCCTGTTAAAAAATATATTTATTATGTATTATCTCAAGTGTTTATTCTAATACATTGAACAACTAAAAGGCAATGCTGAATGTAACATGATTTTTCCTCAATTTTTACCACTGACATAATCTTTTCCTCTTTTATTGAAACTCTAATCTTTAACATTACTTGGTATTTTAATTCTGCTCCAATTCTCTAAATATTTAAATATTTTATACATATATGTAAAAATTCCTTTCTATGTCAAAATTTGCCTTATTCTTTCTTCCAAATATGAATGAATGCTGCTCGACATTTTCAAAATTCCTACTTCTTGACATGCTTAATGGATTAAAATTTAATAAGGGTTCATGCCACAAGTATTATGTGAAAAACAGTATAAGGCTGCTTTCTCTTCTGCTGACTGTTACAGTGACTATAATTTTGACTATTAATGAGTTATGAAACTAGGTTAACATGAAAAGGTTATCAAAATTTCTATTTCCATTGCAAGAATTTTCTCATATTAAAACAGAGTCCTAAGGGGCTAAAATTTAAATCATTTTTATTTTGTTGGTGCTATTTATTATTATTATACTAGATAGAAGAGGAAAAGTTGTTATTACAGAGAAAAAATGCTTGCTCCCCAGGGTAATAGAGGATTGGAAATAGCTAGGAGAGAACTTCAAGAGATAAACGACTGTCATCCTTTGGGCCTTAGGGAAACCCTAAAGAGCCATTGCTTATTTTCTGATTTTACTTGAGAGTGACAATGGAAGAAAGGGACTTTATTGTTCTTACTTTTCCTCTGTACCTCCCACTATTCCACTTTGAATATCTCATATCTTCAACTCGGATATCCCTCTATCTCCCTCATTTATTTATTTTTCTCCTTTCCCTGTGATTCTGATTTATTAGGATTTCTCTGTAATATGTAATAGAAATGCTTGGAGAAATATTTTGGTACAAATGATTACAAACATGCCCCCAAGACCAAATGATAAGAGTGTATCTACACATGACCACATCTACATTTAAAATTCAGTTCTTTGAAATACTGCCAAGTTCCCACCATATTCATAATGCTATTTCATGTCCCTCTCCAAAAGACTAAAGCTATACGGCTATTGGTTTCCCCCTGATTTCTGACAATATTTCTTTACTTGTAGCACAATGTATCCTTAATATATAATCTTCACCTTGTATTGAGTTTCCTTATATAATACTTTCTAAAATAAGATTTGTATTTTTCAACATTTCTATTGAAATTAATTTAATTTTGTTCTTCCTTTCTGCTATACTTGAAATCCTAATGTCATTTTATATTTTAGAACTGCATCCAACAATGCTTTGTGAAAATAAAATTTGACTAAGTTAATTGTAATCACTTTCCATTGGAATAATCTAGATTTTCCATTGTATTAACAATTGAAGTAAAATAGTTTTTAAATATAAACACATTATTAATAATTAATGTTAGAAAACAAGAATATTATTGTCGTTGCTGTTGTTCAGTTGCTAAGTCATGTCCGACTCTTTGTGATCCCATGGACTTATAGCATGCCAAACCCCTCTGTCCTCTCCTATTTCCTGGAGTTTGCTCAAATTCGTGTCCATTGAGTTGGTGATGTTATCTAACCATCTCATCCTCTGCCATCTCCTCCTCCTTTTGCTTTCAATCTTTCCCAGCATCAGGGTCTTTTCTAGTGAGTCAGCTCTTAGCATCACATGGCCTAAGTATTGGAGCTTGAGCTTCAGCAATAGTCCTTCCAATAAATATTCAGGTTTGACTTCATTTAGGATTGACTGGTTTGATCTCCTTGATGTCCAAGGAACTCTCAAGAGTCTTCTCCAAATCACATTTCGAAAGCATCAATTCTTTCATGCTCAGCCTTCTTTATGAACCAACTCATGTCTGTACATGACTACTGGAAAAACAGTAGCTTTGGCTATATAGACCTTTGTTGGTAAAGAGATATCTTTGCTTTTCAGTACGCTGTCTAGGTCTGTCATAGCTTTCTTCCAAGGAACAAGTGTCTTTTGATTTCATGGCTGGATTCACCTTCCACAGTGATTTTGGAGCCTAAGAAAATAAAATCTATCCCTGCTTCCTCTTTTTCTCCTTCTATTTGCCCTGAAGTGATGGGATGAAATGCTTTTCTTAGTTTTTTTATTTTTTTAATGTTGAGTTTCAAGCCAGTTTTCACCCTCTTCTTTCACCTTCATCAAGAAGACTCTTAGTTCTTCACTTTCTGCCATTAGAGTGGTATCATCTGCAGCTCTGAGGTTGTTGATATTTCTCCTGAGAATCTTGATCCCAGCTTGTGATTCATCCAGTGTGGCATGTCACATGATGTACTCTCATGTAAGTTAAATAACAGTATACAGCCTTGTCATACTCTGTTCCCAAACTTGAACCATCCCATTGTTCCATATCTTGTTCTAACTGTTGCTTTTTGACCTGCATACAGATTTCTCATGAGACAAATAAAGTGGTCTGGTACTCCATGTTTTGAAGAATTTTCCAGTTTGTTGTGACCCACATAGTCAAGACTTTAGTGTAGTCAATGAAGTAAAAGTGAATGTTTTTCTGGAATTCCCTTGCTTTCTCCATGACCCAACGAATAATGGCAATTTAATCTCTGGTTCCCCTGCCTTTTCCAAACTCGACTTTTTCTAAACCCAGTATTCCACATGTTACTGAAACCTAACTTGAAGAATTTTGAGCATAACCTTGCTACCATATGAAATGAATGCAACTGTATGGCAGTTTGAGCATTCTTTGGTAGTGCTCCTCTTTGGGATTGAAAAAATATTCAGTTCAGTTCAGTCACTCAGTCGTGTCTGACTGTTTGCAATGAGTCAATGAATCACATGCATCGCAGCATGCCAGGCCTCCCTGTCCATCACCAACTCCCGGAGTTCACTCAAACTCACGTCCATCGAGTCAGTGATGCCATCCAGCCATCTCATCCTCTGTCATCCCCTTCTCCTCCTGCCCCCAATCCCTCCCAGCATCAGAGTCTTTTTCAATGAGTCAACTCTTCACATGAGGTGGCCAAAGTACTGGAGGTTCAGCTTCAGCATCATTCCTTCCAAAGAAATCCCAGGGCTGATCTCCTTCAGAATGGACTGGTTGGATCTCCTTGTAGTCCAAGGGACTCTCCAGCACCACAGTTCAAAAGCATCAATTCTTCGGGTTCAGCCTTCTTCACAGTCCAACTCTCACATCCATATATGACCACAGGAAAAACAATAGCCTTGACTAGATGGACCTTTGTTGGCAAAGTAATGTCTCTGCTTTTCAATATGCTATCTAGGTTGGTCATAACTTTTCTTCCAAGGAGTAAGCGTCTTTTAATTTCATGGCTACAGTCACCACCTGCAGTGATTTTGGAGCCCCCCAAAATAAAGTCTGACACTGTTTCCACTGTTTCCCCATCTATTTCCCATGAAGTGATGGGACTGGATGCCATGATCTTCATTTTCTGAATACTGAGCTTTAAGCCAACTGTTTCACTCTCCTCTTTCACTTTCATCAAGAGGCTTTTTAGTTCCTCTTCACTTTCTGCCATAAGGGTGGTATCATCTGCATATCTGTTGTTATTGATATTTCTCCTGGCAATCTTGATTCCAGCCCAGCATTTCTCATGATGTACTCTGCCTATAAGTTAAATAAGCAGGGTGACAATATACAGCCTTGATGTACTCCTTTTTCTATGTGGAACCAGTTTGTTGTTCCATGTCCAGTTCTAACTGTTGCTTGCTGACCTGCATACAGATTCTCAAGAAGCTGGTCAGGTGGTCTGGTATTCCCATCTCCTTCAGAATTTTCCACAGTTTATTGTGATCCACACAGTCAAAGGCTTTGGAATAGTCAATAAAGCAGAAATAGATGGTTTTCTGGAACTCTCTTGCTTTTTCCATGATCCAGTGAATGTTGGCAATTTGATCTCTGGTTCCTCTGCCTTTTCTAAAACCAGCTTGAACGTCTTGAAGTTCACGGTTCACGTATTGCTGAAGTCTGGCTTGGAGAATTTTGACCATTACTTTATTAGTGTGTGAGTTTTACACCTTGTCTAAATATAACTATGTAGAAAATTTTTAGAAATGTAAATAATAAACGATTGAGTGTTACTTTTTGAGCAGAGTTCTTTGAATTTAGACTGGGAAGAGATTTATTATTGTATATTCTTTATCACTTTCTTTAAATGGTTTTGCTGTCATAACAAGTAATTAGCTTTTAGTTTTGAATAATGGATGATGAAGACCACTGAACACTGCCTGACATGTGAAGTATAGATTTGTTCTTGAGAAATAACAAAACAACCAAGATAGTCAGAAAAATGGATTTGCTGAAATAAAAAAATGTTTCCCAGAATGTACTTCCACTGTACACTCAGAGACTCACACACACGCATGCACAAAATTGAATTAGAGTTCAAATATTAGCTAATAATTTGATCATCATTCACAAAGTAATATGATTTCACATATATATCATATTTACTCAAAGGTCTGAATCATGGACATTAATTTTCATTATTTAGAAAAAACTACTAATCTTTTGAAGTGTGACTCTATTTGTTTCTAATATTGATTACACTCCTGAATGTCTATGATTTTCATTCATCAAGGATTAATCTCAAAGCCAGCTGTCTAGTCCCTTGCAGACAAAGTACATGCCAGGAATATTATAGGATGACACAAAGACTCATGGAGACTGAAGTCTCAATCCTCTAAGAGAAAGGACAATCTTGCCCCTTATCTTTTTAAAGATGGACAGACTCTCGTCCCTCTGGGGAAAATGGAGCCAGAGAAAATGCTATTTGAGCCTTGTCATGACAACTTCTCTGTTTGCTCCATCAACCCTACTCAAACTTGCTGAGAGAAATAAGACAGTTGCTTTTCAAAACGATTAGGACTTTAATGATCTTTGGAGATGAGATTCTTGGTTGAGAATCTAAATTAAATGATCATATTTTAAACTACAAAGAACTCAAAGATAGTTTATGTTGGGAAGAAAATGGGAATAGCCAGTGATATTCTCATAATGTTAATTTGATTGTATGTTGGTCTGCTTACAGCCAGATGTCCTCCTTTGCTATTGAGCACATTGAGAAATTAAGATTCCATGCATTTCTCTAATTGCTCCCTTGAAATGAAAACTTCTGTGCTTTTCTCACAGCCATAACGAAGATGAAAACTAAACGTCTATGTTAAAACATTCATTTTTTTAAAACAAAGATTGAGAGATAAGAGTATTATTTAGTTTAATCAGGAGTGTGTATGATGATAGCAATTATAGTTTCTCCCTGAAAGTGTCAGCTGCCCATATGAAGTGAAACTGGGAAAGTTAGAGCTACATTTTCGCACTTGCCTAAGAAATGCAGATACATATAAATCAAACAGTGCTCTTGGCTAATTATCTAGGCAGTAACTACTCTCAAATTTGCTACAAATAAATCAATTCTTAGAATTCAGAAGGAGATATAATGAACGTAGCTCTCGTCACTAACCAACAAAAAAGCACGCCAAGTTCAGTACTCTCAGTTCAGTTCAGTTCAGTCGCTCAGTCGTGTCCGACCCTTTGTGACCCCATGAATCGAAGCACGCCAGGCCTCCCTGTCCATCACCATCTTCCAGAGTAAACTCAGACTCACATTCATCGAGTCCGTGATGCCATTCAGCCATCTCATCCTCGGTCGTCCCCTTCTCCTCCTGCCCCCAATCCCTCCCAGCATCAGAGTCTTTTCCAATGAGTCAACTCTTCGCATGAGGTGGACAAAGTACTGGAGATTCAGCTTTAGCATCATTCCTTCCAAAGAAATCCCAGGGCTGATCTCCTTCAGAATGGACTGGTTGGATCTCCTTGCAGGCCAAGGGACTCTCAAGAGTCTTCTCCAACACCACAGTTCAAAAGCATCAATTCTTCGTGCTCAGCCTTCTTCACAGTCCAACTCTCACATCCATACATGACTACTGGAAAAACCATAGCCTTGACTAGACGGACCTTAGTCGGCAAAGTAATGTCTCTGCTTTTGAATATACTATCTAGGTTGGTCATAACTTTTCTTCCAAGGAGTAAGCGTCTTTTAATTTCATGGCTGCAGTCACCATCTACAGTGATTTTGGAGCCCCCAAATATAAAGTCTGACACTGTTTCTACTGTTTCCCCATCTCTTTCCCATGAAGTGATGGGACTGGATGCCATGATCTTCATTTTCTGAATGTTGAGCTTTAAGCCAACTTTTTGACTCTCCTCTTTCACTTTCATCAAGAGGCTTTTTAGCTCCTCTTCACTTTCTGCCATAAGGGTGCTGTCATCTGCATATCTGAGGTTATTGATATTTCTCCCAGCAATCTTGATTCCAGCTTGTGTTTCTTCCAGTCCAGCGCTTCTCATGATGTACTCTGCATAGAAGTTAAATAAGCAGGGTGACAATATACAGCCTTGGCGTACTCCTTTTCCTATTTGGAAGCAGTCTGTTTTTCCATGTCCAGTTCTAACTGTTGCTTCCTGACCTGCATACAGATTTCTCAAGAGGCAGGTTAGGTGGTCTGGTATTCCCATCTCTTTCAGAATTTTCCACAGTTTATTGTGACCCACACAGTCCAAGGCTTTGGCATAGTCAATAAAGCAGAAATAGATGTTTTTCTGGAACTCTCTTGCTTTTTCCATGATCCAGCAGATGCTGGCAATTTGTTTTCTGGTTCCTCTGCCTTTTCTAAAACCAGCTTGAACATCAGGGAGTTCATGGTTCACGTATTGCTGAAGTCTGGCTTGGAGAATTTTGAGCATTACTTTACTCGTTGTGCGGTAGTTTGAGCATTCTTTGGCATTGCCTTTCTTTGGAATTGGAATGAAAACTGACCTTTTCCAGTCCTGTGGCCACTGCTGAGTAGGCCCTAGGAAAAAAGGATGTAAAAATGTAGAGATTTTGACTGGATCCATGAGAAAATTTTAAACTAGTTTAAAAAATTCAGCACAATAGCCTATATTGTCAGTTGTCTACAAAAATATACTACTCTGTAGGAATTTAACTTGGTCATTTTAAGTTAAAATGGGATATTTAATATATTAATTTCATTTTTTCTTTTAAAGGTTTTAACTAAAGCATTGGACTGTTAAGTTCCAACCTATGTTCTATCTCTGTATAATGAGAAGGTTAAGAAGCTTAGTTACCCAAATCAAATGACTTATTTAGAATTAAAAAAAACATTGTGTATGTCTTTTATCCTCATTTTTTCTGAAAAGAACTAGTATAATTAATTGCAACTCTTTAATTGTATTTTACCAATCTCTATGTTACGTTTTATTTAGATGGAGTTTTCCTGTTGCTACAACTACACCTTTTGTAATTGCTTTCGTGGTATTAATTCTCTGATTTATGCTAGGCAATTTGAGAAAGATGAGAGGAAATTGACATGTTAGTATTATATGTATATTTGAAACAGGTAAAGAAGGTGTTATTTTTCTACAATAACAAATAAAAACATAAGACAGTTACTATAAATAGAAAATATGTCTCAATGAAATCATGAAAATACAAGTATAAGACAAACCTGGAGAAAATGTGGCATATCTGGAGGATAACTGTTAAAATAATAGGATGAAAATCATGTCATATGATAGATAATTAAAGGAAATGGATATATCTGGTCTGGAAAATTATAAACTTAAAAGAAAGTTAAAAAACCACTCCCAATCCACTGCCTACTACTGAGTTTAAGGCAGACCCTATTTATCTTTCACTTAGACTATTATAATACCCTGCTTACTGATATCCATGCCACAAGCTTCCCAGTGTTAATGTTCATCCTTTATTTTACTTTCAGAAGAATTTATTGAAATATGTAAATGAGTATGTCTTTCTCTTTGGAAACATTAAGTTTTGCTTTCACCTGGAGGATAACACCTAAACCTTGAAACACATTAAAAGCCTTCACAGAGTTCATTAAAAAGTACATTTCAGGTGTCGACTTTTGTCTTTCCAGTCACTCCATGTCTCTTGCATGTAAGTTCTGGAAAATTGATTTATTTGGATTACCATGCACACTCATACTTTTAAACATTTATTATTTCTCCTATGCTTTCTTGGACTACACTTTCTGCTTTAATTTTTAGTTATGTGGCAAAAATTCCTTGGAATCTATCTAAAATATTATTTCTTTTGTGAGTTCTTCTCTGACTTTCTAATGAACAGATAGTCTCTCCTTGCCTTCTATTGATTTGATTTTACTTTGGTACACATCCTACCATTGTCTAGTTATTTGTTTATTTGGTTCATTTCTCCAAGGAGAAAGGAATCTCTTCGGGAATCAACACTCACAGTTCTCCTGTGGATAACTACAGCAATAAGACAGTGTCTGGAACATAGTTGATTCTATATCTATCTTATTTTTTTTAATGTAAAAAATAGAAGTGATTATGCAGGAAGTAGATATTGGTTCTCAAGGCTATTAGAGGAATTGGTTATATTGACTGAGGCTGAACTTGGAATTTCCCCAGGACACTAGCAAAACACTGAATTTATATTTAAAGAGTAATTGTAGAATATCAAGTCACACACACACACACACATAAATATACATATGTATAGAACTGCAACAATAACACAAAAAGATCTCTCCATAGAAAATCACTAGAATCAATAATTTTCATGGAGTAATCATACTGGAGACATCACATGTTGGAAATTTTCATTCATTATTCCTTCCTGCTTAGTCTGTGGTGAAACTTCATTCAAAGAGCTGATAGATATAACATGATATGAAATATAAGAATTCATGAGACATTCTTGACTGACTGGTGTGGTAAAACAGAAAGTTTCAATAATCGGAACAACTTCTTTACCAATACACAGCATAAAATTTTTTGCTCTATTATTTCATTATTAAATTAAATTTTTTGCTCTATTATTTCATTATTAAACACAAAAAAACCCTACTGTTTACTGCTCAAGACAAAGTGGGACTTCCTAAGTCCTACAGAGTGAAAACATATGCTGTATATACTGAATGATAACTAGATGAAACAAAAAGAACTCTTGGAAATTTATAAAATAAAGTTTGAAACATAAACAGATAACATTCATTTTTTGTTTTAACTGAGATCAAAAGAAAGAAGCATATATTAAGATAACCACTAATATATAAACATAAAGAAATGCATATAAGAAATCAATATATTTAAGATTTAGATAAAATTCAAATTTGATTTCATCATAGATCAGTATATTAGTATGGCCAAATGTCTACTATATTTTAGTTCTCTGTCAGTCCTTTACTTTATCCCTATATTTTGAAAGATGTACAATATAAATTATAGGTATTAACAACCATAACAATAACAAATCAGTGTATTTCAGCTTTGCCTGTGATGGGAAACACATGAACCCGGTGATACATGGTTGAGAATGCTGTACTAGCATTCTAAAGCTATATTTCCATTGTGACACAGTATATTTTTCTCTTTCTGCTTAAAGAACAAGTAAACATTTTGCAGGAGAAGGGATGTACAGATGGAGGTGGACAGAGGCATCTAACTCTTAAATTAGTTCTTCATAACTTAGTTCCCAGATGTTTGTTTCTCATGCCCCTTGCTATATTGAGGAGAATATGCTATTGTTTGTCAATGAGTCATATACTGTCTTCACAAATTTGGAAAAAATGCAAAGCTATAGTTGGGTATAGTATGAGTCACTGACAGACCATGAACAGCTCCAAGAGATATACTCAGAGCTACTTTGCATTTTTAAGAAAATTGATCCTCTTTTTCTGACGTCTTCCAAATACTCAAGGTTTTCCTTCCTTGTCAATGGATGTAGTCATCAAGAATAGATAATCCATTCAAATGATAAACATGTTTTAAATTCAATCCATCCTTTTTCTTTCTGGCATACTGCTCATCTCTCACTGCAAACCATTTTTTACCATATATACAGAATATCTTTTCCTATCCTCAAGGTGCAATACATTACATTTTACAAAGCATACAGATGGATAGCTTTTCACCGATTCTGTATAATCCTGGTAGATGGAATGAGTCCCTCTCACTACATTGGGTCTTCTGTACTAGGTTTCCTAACTGCCTCGTCACAAGGCAGTATACTGAGAATCACATTTTAACCTACACCCACCAATGCAAAACCAAAACAGGATATTTAACTACACCTTTAAAAGGCAGAGAATTTGAAAATTCTATTTCTCAACAATGGAACATATAAAAGCAGCTATTGCATCTATAGCTCTCATATTAATGTATATAAGAGGAACAACATAATAATGAGATGTTATGATAAAGTTTAACATAGAGTAAAAATATTAAACTTCATTTGGCCTAAGCAACTACTACTCTTTAAACTTCAGATATTTGGATTTTCAAATATACATATAGAGTTTCTGAATTTTTAGACTGATTAAAAGAAATGAGAGTTGGGGCCTGGTGGGATGCCACAGGAAATATTCAAATATTTGAAGGGCAGCCCTACAATAAATGGTGCAGATACCCAGTGTGTCATTAAAACTAATGAATACCCTTCATGGAAAGCTAAACAACTATACTATATAAATGAATTTTGTTCCACAAAAAAATACAACATCATATGGGATCATAATCTTCCTGATATTGGCTAAAAAATTTGTTCTGAATCCTTTATATAATTTACTGGAATATAAACTTCTGGTGGGAAAAGTTTTGTTTTGTTTGCTCAGTCACTCAGTAGTGGCTGACTTTCTAAGAACCCCCTGACTGTAGCCTGGAAGGCTCCTCTGTCCATGGAATTTTCCAAGCAAGGAGAATGGAGTGGGTTGCAAATTCCTTCTCCAGGGTGTTTCATTTATTGCTACCTTATTCCCTTTGACTAGAATAGCATCTGCCCCATGGTAGACTCTTGATTTATCCTACAAAGAATCAAAATAACTAAGGACACTAAAGATTTGATGAAAAGTTTTTAAGATTTCCCTGAGAAATTCCCTTTATATTCATGTCTTGCTCATAAGCATAGACATTAATAGAAAACTAAATTTTTGATTATACTTTAAAACAAAAAGATCTTTTAAAGATTAGTCATTACAGATGTATAGGGGGTTGTTTAAATAATGTTCAAAATTGCTTTCATCTAATTTTTCTTAATGTTCTACAAAGCTAAATGTGAATTGTAAATGAAATTCAAAATGGAGGCACTACAAACAAAAAAAAACAAAAAAAAAAAAGAGAGAGAGAAAAAAAAACCAAAATGGAGGCACTAACTATGGATGATAACCAATGAGGCATCTCCCATCTGATGTCTCATGGACAAACCAAATGTATATCTAGACATTTTTGTTTTTACAGCAAAGTTTTTCTGTCAGATTTGCACCATGAAAATGGTATTAGCTCTGCATAGTTGTTTAGCAAAATACTTCGAAATTTATCACCTTAAAACAAAAATATGTATTATTTTCACAATTTCTGAAGGCCAGGAATCCATGAGCAGCTTAGCATGGTGCTGGCTTACAAGGTTGCAGTCAGTCAAGCTGTCAACTGAAACTGCGGTCAGATCAAGGCTCTACAAGCTCATGTGTTTATTGACAGACCTTTCTTTCTCAGTTTTGGGCTGCTTGTTGTCCAGAGCCAGCAGTCCCTCAACAAGTGGGCTTTTCACAATGAGAGAGAAAGAGAGAGAGAGGATCTGAGATGGAAGCTGCGGTCTTTTATAACCTAATTCCAGAAGTGAAATAATTATTACATTACAAGACATGTTATTGGTCATACAAGTCATCCCTAGCACAACGTAGGTGTGGACCTACATAAGAGTGTGAATACCAGGAGAAAAGAGTAATTGGGAATACTCCTAGAGGCTGCCTACTATAAGAATCACTGAATCAAAAATTTGTTAGTTAAATTATAGACACTATGGGACAGGTGACACTGTGGTAAAGAACCTGCTTATCAATGCAAGAGATGTAAAAGATGTGGGTTCGGTCCCTGGGTCAGGAAGATCCCCTGGAGGGCATTGCAACCCACCCCAGTATTCTTGACTGGGGAATCCCATGGACATAGGGGTCTGGAGGGCTACGGTCTATAGTATCACAAAGGGTTGGACATGAGTGAAGCTATTTAGCACACATTCACGTATGCATAGACACTATGTTTGATTACACAATTGAAGATAAGATTTGGAAACCACAACGATGGGAGAGGGAGGCCAAAATGAATTTTCTGGCTTATTGTCTAAATGAATCAAAATTCTGTGGCTCACGCGTATGTGATTACGTTTTTAAGAATTTCATTTTAGTTAAAAATTGTTCATATTTCTAGCAATATAGAGACACATATAAGAAATAAAGAAATAACCATTTTCATTGTGTATTATGATGCTGCATACTTTGAAAGAAAAAAAGAAAACTGAAACAATGACTGTTAACAGTTCAGAATATCAAAACAACTCCCTTCATTTAAAGTTCAAGTAGTTGAAATAACTTAGGGACTGTTTCTAGAGGTTATTCTTCTGTAATGCATATACGTGGTATTAAAATATCACCCTCATGATTATTAATATCATCAAGCAAGCAAAAGAATATTCTTGTAAATGTGAGTCAGAAGCAAGATTTTCTTTGGTTTCTATTCACATGCAACAGTTTATTGGCAATTTTTCTACAGAAATGCATATTCTCCTCAAGTGTAATGTCCTTGGGAATAATAGCCACAGAACAAAATGCTGGGTTTGTAAAACATTTTGAGCTCTGTGGGGAACAAAAGTTGCTAGGAAAGTAAAAAGAATTATTAGCATCAAATTTACAATTTATTCTGATTCTCTCCCCAAATCCTTTCCTTTGCCCTAAGGAAAGAAAGTCCCAATAAAGGAGAGATGGAGCCGCGAGCTGTGAAATCTAGTTATGTTCCTGGGTTGAACCCTCCTCTGGGCTCCAAGATGCACAAGAATTCTCTGTCAGGATCCCTAGTTTCAAGAACAAAACATGTCTCTGACAAATTTAAGAGGAAAAAGACATTTGCTTAAAAAAAAAAAAAATGTTGGACAGTCCAAAGAATCCCTGAGAGGTCTAGAAAACCGGACTTGGTACATAAGCAGCCCAAGATAATTTCAAGCTAAATAAAGAGAAGCGGGTTAAGAAAACATAGCTTTCCCAGGTAGCAACAATACTTTGTTTTTCAGCCTTTGGCATACATTTCATAACTAAAGACAGACTGTAAGCAGGAAAAATTATCTACACATTTGTTATTCCACATGCACTTGACAATACATACTGATCAATAAACCTGAACCAGGTATTAATTTAGGTATTGGGGATAGAGTTGTTACACAAAAAATCAAAGCTCTTGCCTACATGGAGTTTGTATTCTAATGACTTCTATCAGGTAAAATCCTGTTTATACTGCTTTGATCAATTTTATTCAATTTTTATCAATCAATAAATTTATTACTGATTTACCAATTAAAGTTTTAACTATACTCATTAAGGTAATTGTTCTTTTCTTATATTTCCACTCTTGTGAGATTACTGGGAATTGTGGAAGCCAGATCTTATCTGGGATTATTCAATGTGATCCCATAATACCAGACACAGTAAAAAATAACAAGATCTGATATAAGCATTTTAAACTTTTTCTTCACAGCAAAATGATAAACAATGCTTTAATTGTAGGATTTGCTAAAAAGTAATTTTATGGTATAAAATGTATTTGCTCTAAGTATTTTTTTTTTTTTTTTGGTCATTACATGGAAGAAGGTTTCTATGATTGTAAATATCAGTATTCCATTGACTAATGTGTTGTGCTAAGTTGCTCAGTCATGTCTGACTTTTTGAGACCCTATGGACTGTAGCCCGCCAGGCTTCTCTGTCCACAGGATTCTCCAGGCAAAAATACTGGAGAGGGTCGCCATACCCTCCTCCAGGGAATCTTCCAGATGCAAGGATTGAACTGTTTCTCTGAAGTCTCCTGCATTGAGACTATTCATAAACTCCTCCACTGATTAATACTTAAATATAATCAGTAGTTTAATAAATTCCACTTTTTCATTAACTAATATAATGTTCTCCTACATGAGAGATAAATATGGATATTTTTAGTAGATTCTTTGAAAGTTATATAATAAGTCTGCTGCTGCTGCTGCTAAGTCGCTTCAGTGGTGTCCGACTCTGTGAGACCCCATAGACGGCAGCCCATCAGGCTCCCCCGTCCCTGGGATTCTCCAGGCAAGAACACTGGAGTGGCTTGCCATTTCCTTCTCCAATGCATCTGCTGCTGCTGCTGCTAAGTCGCTCAGTCGTGTCCGCCTCTGTGCGACCCCATAAATGGGAGCCCACCAGGCTCCTCCGCCCATGGGATTTTTCAGGCAAGAGTACTGGAGTGGGGTGCCGTTGCCTTCTAATAAGTCTAACATATGTTAAAGCTGAAGCATAACTCTTTTATGCTTTAGTCAACCTGAAATGATGTCCATTGGAAGTAGAGGATTAAGGCTCTTTGAAGAAAGCTTAGAGCTTGGGGACAAAACGTTTGTGAGGGCTCGTAGACAGGGAGAAAAATCATTATATCTGACTCAAGCTTTTCTCAAAGTAAAGTCACACAAGTTGTTATTTCCCAAAACAAATTTTCTATTTTTGAAGGATAATTGTTTAGCAAACCACTAAATTATGAGACATTTGAGTGACTTAGAAAATGGAAAGAGATAAGTAACTCTGGCTCTGAAAAAGCAAGATTTCATAATTAAAAAAAACAAACAAACCATCTAACCTAGAAGAATTTGAAAGACATTTTATAAAGCAAGACTTTTCTTGACTTAAGAGCTACATGATGGGACAATGGAGTTTTAAACACTACAAAATTCAGTGGTTTGCAATCAGAAAAAATGTCCATGTAATCCCACCATCCTGATTTATCCTTGTAATCCCACTTATTTCTTGGGAAAAACTGTTGGTGGTTTTAGCAAAGTTCAGATTCTTCTCTTAATGGTCTTATCAGATTTCATTCCCTTGCATTTACTCAAGGATTTATCTCCAGCAATGGTTCTAGCTGACTCTTGTATTGCATAAAACATGCTGTAAACTTTGGAGTCATTATAAAAACATCACACACTTTCTTAAGCCATGTTTCCTCTTCTGTTACAAGTATAATTCTCTGTTCCCTTTTATTACACAATGTACTAAAAAGTTGTTTCCAATTCATCTCTTTCGGTTTTCTCTTAAACTCACCCTAACATTTCATTTTGTCCACAGAATTCCATTAAAACTTTTCCTATGAAGACTACCATATATATATACATATATATATGTAAATTGGAAATTAATACTCAGTTCTTACTTTACTTGTTTAGCAAAAATAGTGGGAGAAACAGACTTAATTGAAATACTTCTTTCCCACTACTCTGCTGGTTCCCTTCTTTCCTCACTGGCTACCCATATCCCCTAGGTTTCAGTGCTAGTCAGATCTTGTATGTCTTTTCTTCATTTCACTTACTACTAAAGTGCCCTCATAGAGTCTCTTGGTTTTAAAACCATTTATTTACTGATAACTTCCAACTGTTTATCTCCAGTTTAGATTTCTCCTTTGAACTACTGAGTTCTAGATCCATTTGTCTACTTCAGAGTCTGGAGTCTTTACTCTGTTCTCTGTCTATTAGAGACAAAGTGAAAGTGAAGTCGCTCAGTTGTGTCTGACTCTTCGCGACTCCATGGACTGTAGCCTACCATGCTCCTCTGTCCATGGGATTTGCCAGGCAAGAGTACTGGATTGGGTTGCCATTTCCTTCTCCAGGGGATCTTCCGTGACCCAGGAATTGAACCTGGGTCTTCCACATTGAAGGTAGATACTTTACCATCTGCGCCACCAGGGAAGTCACATTAGAGACAAAAGACAAGGTCAAAAGCAATCCCTAATCTTCCCTTCTAAGCTTGCTCCCACATTCCTTTTCACTCCTTCTCAGTTTAGTTATGGCAGCACCATCCTTCTTAGACTGAAACCTTGGTGTTACAATGAATTTTCTTTCTGTCACACACATTTAATGCATTAATAAATCCTTTTGACTCTGTCTTCCAAATAGCTTCAGAAAATGACCACTTCTCGCCACCTCCACCACTCCCACTATGGTTCATTATACCATCTTCTCTCAAAAATCACTGTCAGAGCTCACAGGTGGTCTCCCTATGTATGCTCTTGTCACTCCTCACACAATTTATTTTCTGCATGTCAGCTGCCAGCCAGAGCTATCCGTTTATGGATGTAGAATCGTATCACATCTCTGATAAAAACATTCTGCTCTACTCAGAGTAGATAAAGCCATTGTAAGAGCCAGTAAGCCCACATTTCAGTGGTTCTTGACACAGGCTGCATATTAAAATCATGTTGGGAGATTCTAACTGACACCAGTATCTGGGTCTCATTCTCAGAGATTTTAGTTTAACCAGTTTTATAAGAGATTTGGGCTTTGATATTAAAGATATGTTCAGTTCAGTTCAGTCACGCAGTTGTGTCCAACTCTTTGCAACTCCATGAATCGCAACATGCCAGGCCTCCTTGTCCATCACCAACTCCCAGAGTTCACTCAAACTCACGTCCATCGAGTCAGTGATGCCATCCAGCCATTTCATTCTCTGTTGTCCGCTCCTCTTCCTGCCCCCAATCCCTCCCAGCATCAGCGTCTTTTCCAATGAGTCAACTCTTCACATGAGGTGGCCAAAGTACTGGAGTTTCAGCTTTAGCATCATTCCTTCCAAAGAAATCCCAGGGCTGATCTCCTTCAGAATGGACTGGTTGGATCTCCTTGCAGTTCAAGGGACTCTCAAGAGTCTTCTCCAGCACCACAGTTCAAAAGCATCAATTCTTCGGCACTCAGCTTTCTTCACAGTCCAACTCTCACATCCATACATGACCACTGGAAAAGCCATAGCCCTGCCTAGACAGACCTTTGTTGGCAAAGTAATGTCTCTGCTTTTCAATATGCTATTTAGGTTGGTCATAACTTTTCTTCCAAGGAGTAAGCGTCTTTTAATTTCGTGGCTGCAATCACCATCTGCAGTGATTTTGGAGCCCCCAAAAATAAAGTCTGACACTGTTTCCACTGTTTCCCCATCTATTTCCCACGAAGTCATGGGACCAGATGCCGTGATCTTCGTTTTCTGAATGTTGAGCTTTAAGCCAACTGTTTCACTCTCCTCTTTCACTTTCATCAAGAGTCTTTTTAGTTCCTCTTCACTTTCTGCCATAAGGGTGGTGTCATCTGCATTATCTGAGGTTTTTGATATTTCTCCCAGATATCTGGATTCCAGCTTGTGCTTCTTTCAGCCCAATGTTTCTCACTATGTAATCTGCATATAAGTTAAATAAGAAGGGTGACAGTACACAGCCTTGACGTACTCCTTTTCCTATTTGGAACCAGTCTGTTGTTTCATGTCCAGTTCTAACTGTTGCTTTCTGACCTGCATATAGGTTTCTTAAGAGGCAGTTCAGGTGGGCTGGTATTCCCATCTCTTTCAGAATTTTCCACAGTTTATTGTGATCCACACAGTCAAAGGCTTTGGTGTAGTCAATAAAGCAGAAGTAGATGTTTTTCTGAAACTCTCTTGCTTTTTCAATGATCCAGCAGATGTTGGCAAATTGATCTCTGGTTCCTCTGCCTTTTCTAAAACCATCTTGGAAAAATATGTTAGGTAACTATAAAAGGCAACCTGTACTGAGGCAACTCTAACCGTAAAACTCCCCCCCGCCCCCCCTCCCCCCTCCCCCGTCCCCTCCCCCCCCCCCCCAACACACAGTCTGATTCATTGGCTCAAAAACGTGGAAACTTTTATATCATGGTCTGGATACACTGTGTCTTTGAGGTACTTTTTCTCCTCCCAGTTCATTCTGCTTTAGCGCTATTCAGTTTCTTTTCTATTCATAAAACATAGCAAACATTTGTTCTCCTCAGAGGTTTTTCATTTGCTTAACTTTTTTCCATAACTTTATTGCTTTCCAACATAGTATATGTCTGGCATGCTTATTTCAGTCACAGTATGGTAGAATATATGCTCCAGGAGGGCTAGAATTGTTTTTTTGCTATATTCCCAGCCACTAGGGTGTTTATTGTCCATAATTAGGCCTCAATAAGTATTTACTGAATAAACAGTCTATTTTATAATCTTTAGCTCAATGCAAACATGTAAGATACATTAAAGAAAAGTCTTGAAAAAAGAAAGAAAGACACGTTTAAGAGGAGTGGAAATGGAAATATTCTCTTTTTGATGTGCTAATTTGAGTCATCAGTTAAATGCTCATGTGAAGATGTTCACCACTAGGATGAAAAATGACTCAATAGTTCATGAGAGAAGCCAAAGGTTTAGGCATATACTTTGCTAGTTGTCCAATTAGAGCTGATGGCTGAAACCCTGGGAATGAATTCCAGCCTCAATAAAGAGCATTCAGAAGGAAAAAGGGGGAGAAAAAAAATCACAAGAGGTTAAAGAGAAAGAATTCCTAAAAGGAACTGAGGTGCCAGAAAGTGTGTGAGGGACAGCTCACTGTGAAGTGAACTTTCCATAGGAAATGGCCCGGTTTCCTTGGCTTCCCTGACCACTGCTCTCATCGCACCGGCTACTTTCTCTTGATCCTGAGTCCAGATGCCAGGAACCATCTGCGCAAATGTGGTTCCTCCTTCTATTCTTGCTACAGTATGAGATTAATGAAGCTATCAGGGGACCATTGAGGCTTCAATCTCTATGTGTCATTAAGGGACTCCTTTGTATTACTCAGATACAGAGTATCTCCTTTGTATTACTCAGGTGAAATCTGGGGCTGCATCCTGTGAATTTAGCCTCTTTTGAGTTCCCTGTGAGGTAATAATGCTACTTTGTATTCAAAATGGAGTTTAACTGGTAATGATAAGCATCTGCAGAGACTTCACAGAACCCTCAGCAGCAGGGAAATGTGGAGTGGAAGGTGCTAAAACTGTAATTAGAACAAGGCATCTGTCTCCCAGCTCCTACAGAGCAGCTACTAATCAATGTGATCACTCCTTTTGAGTGGGGAAGTGCACACCCATGGTTCTGTTGGACTTTTTCCCAGCCACCAGCTGACTGAATGCTGGTGGAGAGCACCCTTGGCTTTGGAGAGGGAGAAGAAAGCATTATTGCTTAGTAAATGTAGCTGTTCACTTTTAAAAAGGTGTTTGGTGGGGGCATGTCTTGGTTTCCATTTCCTGTAAATAGTCTATTTGCAGAACAATCTGGAGGCCAATTTTTTCTAAAAGTATGGTTCACTCTGAAGCAGTTTCAGACTAATTATCCAGGATTTTTGATTTCTTCTCCCGTAAGTTTACTTGCCCTTCGTAATTTTGATCCCTTCTGGCAGGTTTATTGAGGAAGAGAAAGAAGATTTAATGCAATCATACCAATTTTCCATCTATTACCAATTCTGATTTGGGCAGCATTTTCCAATGTATGGAAAATTAAAATTCATCTTCTATAAAATTCATCTGTAAGAATCTTCTTGAAGAAAACGAGTGCTTTAATCCAATACTTTGGAGAATGCTGGATATTATATCTCCCTTTTTAGAAATTCACAGTGCACACAAGGTATTAAAGGCTTCTAACTGTACTACAATAAAGAAACTGGTTTAAACTCTGTTGAACCCAGCATGGCTTAAACTTATTGCTCTAGAAAGTTTTTCTTTTCTTTTTTGAGGACATAAAACAGAATTAATGTTCCAAAGAAAAGGCTTTAGTAAAAGCTAAATTAAATATTTCTTATCATTGACATTTAAAGTATGCTTAAAATGATGTACAGAGATTTCCTGAGAATTTCTTCATTTCCACTTTCTATTACCACTAATAACTGCATGTTACATAATCATCTGTGATAAGTGGGTCAGGATTCTCGCTCATTCTTCTCAAAAGAATAAAAATATGTCAATCCTTTTATCATGATGATCAGCGTACTTAAGAACTGACTCCTATTCTCATCCAGTATAGCCCCAGAAGACAGCCTAGTGTGCAGTCTGTCTTTTCTCCAGATGTTGGTGCTTCGTGTCTCTGAGAATTCCACACCAGACTGAGGCAGCCTACTCTTTCTTTAAATCTTCACATTGGAGAGTGTTCAGGAACTGATAGCATGTAAGATCATTTCCTAAGAAGCTGAAAAAGAAGGCTCACTCACCAGTGCATTAGGTCACCTGTTCATGTAAAGACATGAGGCAGATATTAATAATGTAGCATATATACATTTCTGTAGAGAATAAGAGTACAAATAACTGTAAAGGAAAGAAAATTTAAAAGACCCCACAAAATAAGTAGTAGAAAGAATATGGTTATGATGACTATAACATTAGTTAAATGTCTTATAGGGTATGGTGGAGTACTAACCAAGAGAATTATTAGACGTTTCTGAAGTGTAAAATCACTTGACTCAAGAAAGAGTAAGTCAATATGAAAAAAACACTTGGAGAAGCCAGCTGAAATATATCATAACTCTGTTGAGAAGGCCAGATACAAAAGTAAGGAAAAGTCACCAAATGATTAAAAAGCTTTTATTTTATACCTGAAAAGTCAGTTATAAAGATACATAAACTGTAGGTTTTGCCTTAGAGAGAGATTATGGTTAATAAGAACATCCTTTTGTTTTTCCAAATGAGGAGATTTATGGGTTGCAGAAGGAAATCTCAAAATAAAATGTCCTAGAAATGGTTTCGGAGAAGGCAATGGCACCCCACTCCAGTACTCTTGCCTGGAAAATCCTATGGGCAGAGGAGCCTGGTAGGCTGCAGTCCATAGGGTCGCTAAGAGTTGGATACGACCACTTTCACTTTTCACTTTTGTGCACTGGAAAAGGAAATGGCAAGCCACTCCAGTGTTCTTGCCTGGAGAATCCCAGGAACGGGGGAGCCTGGTGGGCTGCCGTCCATGGGGTCGCACAGAGTTGGACATGACTGAAGTGACTCAGCAGTAGCAGCAGCAGCAAAATGGTTTAGGGTGTGAGTGTGCATGCATATGTGTGTGGGCATGTGTGTGTGGTATGGGGAGTGAAATGAAGAACAAGGGTAGGGGAGAGAGAAATTTTTAAAATTATAGATGACTGCAAGACCAAAATACATATATTTGTAAATATGGTTGGATGTGTAGTATGCTGTGTAACTCTTCTTTCTCTGTTTCCTCAAGGGTTTTCAGAAAACAAGAAAAAACAAACATTTTTTCCAGTGCTTGCTTTCTGCAGTTTGATATATTTCTATTTAATGTTTCATTCTTCCATAGGAAGAAGATTTAGACATTTAGTTTCTACCTAAACAGGAAATATTAGCAACTGAACTGAGGAAATTTTAATATGTAGCAGACTTAAGGAGCAGTGAAAAAGAAGGATTACTATTTTAGTGTGAGAGACATCATCATAAAAGTTATGCGACTCTATCTTGAAAGATAAATACTAATATTGTTTGAATTCTAAACTTATATATTTGAATTCACCTTAATTCACATTTATTGAAGAAATTTTACACAAAGACGACTCCATCTAAGGGTCTTACTTTAGTGGTAGGTGCTTAGACTCAAGGTGTCAGACATTCATTCACATTGAGCATATTAACAGCTTTAAAAACAAACTTGGTTCTGCATGTCTAACCAGCTCTGTTGATCTTTTCTCCACATTCATTATTAATCTTTGCACAGAGTCATTAAGTGTCTCAGTCAGTATTCTCCAGAGAAATGGAACCAATAGGGTGTGTGTGTGTGTGTGTGTGTGTGTGTGTGTGTGTGTGTGGTGTAAAGAGATTTGCTTTAAGGAATTGTCTTAAGTGATTACAAAGACTGGTACATCCAAAATCTGTAGGGTGGGCTGTCAGGCTGGAGGCCAGAGAAGAGCCAACTTTAAGTCTGAAGGCTATCTGCTTTGGATAAAGTAAAGGATAAAATATAAGTAAAGACAAGAAGATGATGGTGATGTAATCAAGAGGAACAATAATAACAAGGGAAGACTGTCTATAATTAAAGCAAGAAGAAACCATAAGCCTCGATATTTGTTAAAAAACCGTAGAACTCCGCCCTGAGCGTTTTTCCACATTTGGTGTTCTATATGTAAAAAACAGTGTTAAAAGTTACTTCATACACACAGTGATCTTGCAAATAATGAGAAAAACAATGGTAAAGAACGATTTACCAAAGAGAAATACACATATGCATTTTCAGACTGTTGATTCATTTGTTTTACTTGAACTAAATATCTTTTGTTCATTTTCCAATCACACTCTTGGAAGGAGAAATTTTACCACGTTTCTCCAGAGTCATAAAAATCCAAGGTAAATTCTAGATCGAAATAAGTAGGATTTAAGTTTCAGCTTGCCAGTAGAAAGCAGGATTTTGTGAGTTTTTCCACCATTTCAATAAACGCTGTCAAAAAACATTCTACTTTGATATTCTTAAACCTAAAAGATTTGAATTCATTTAATGTTTTTGAAGAGAGTGTATCTGTTGCCTCTAGGGAATAGTCTCTGTTCTTCTTTCTCCAATCCAACTCTATTCTCCACAGGGTGTCTATATTACCAAATTGCACTATCTTTATTCCACGTACTTTAAACTCTCCAATGGTTAAGGTGTACACAGCAGGACTCAGCAGTTACTTGTTCTAAATCTGTTCAAAATCCTCCCACCCTAACTGCTGGCACGGCCAGGTCCGGTGCCAATCAGATAGTTCATTGTTCTTGGTAGCTCACACAGCTGCTCATCAAATGCACAGCTGTGGCATTGACCTTTAATAATATTATTCAGAGACTCAGCCTCACTTTATGAAACAGGCATGTCCTCATTTAAAATTCCCCAGAATCTTCTATTGGCTTTGTAATTGAATCTATATTTTGTTAAACTGTCAAGGAAGTTTTTTTTAAAAAATCAACTATCAAATATTATATTAATAAAACTTGTTCAGGATCTGTACAATGCAGCTAATATCAAAATGGTCTTTCTGTATATGAAATTCAGGGAAAGTAAAACAGAAGGGGCTTAAATAATTTGAGAAAATGTTCATATGTTGCTGCCTCAGTGTTCCCGAGGAAACAGAAAATTATTATTAAGAGTTTTATTGAAGATATGGTTTGAAGCAAAATAAGTCTAGTGTTTATTAGAATGAAAATTTTAGGTAATTGGATATCTATCATTGGCTAGGATATATCTTTAGATATTTTGAGGCCTATTTTACAACTTTACAAGATTTCTGTGAGGTTGTTTTTTTTTTTTTTTACAGTTAACATGACTATTCAATAAATGTATATTACCGAAGGGATGAAGCCTGATATTTCTCTTTTAAATTTTTAAGTTATCATGCATTAAAACTGATTTTTTCAGGTATATAGCTGTATATCCAAGAAGTGAGAATTATAACACATCCATAGATTTGGGTTACTACAATTAGGAGACAGAACTCTTCATAGGCCTTCAAAACTCCCTCATGCTATATATTTAGAGCTTCATTTTTCCCAACTTCTGTAGCCTTAACCACATCACTATAGTTTTGTCTTTCTTGACAATGTCATGAAATATAATTATAAATAAAGGTGATCATTTAACACTAGCTTCTTTCACTTAGCATAATGAGTTTAAGATTTACCAATAGCTTGTCCCTTTTTGTTGCTGAATAGTATTTCACATATGACTTTACTACATTTTTAAAAAAAAATTTTACCCATTGTAGGGCATTTGGATTGTCTCCAATGCGTTAGTCACTCAGTGGTGTCCAATTCTTCGTGATCCCATGGACTGTAGCCCACCAAGCTCCTCTGTCCATGGAATTCTCCAGGTAGGAATAGTGGAGTGGGTAGTCACTCCCTTATCCAGGGGATCTTCCCGACCTAGGAATCAAACCCTGGTCTCCTGTATGGCAGGCAGATTCTTTATCATCTGAGCCACCAGGGAAGCCCATCCAGTTCTGGGTAATTTGAGTTGCCATTGAAATTTGTGAACAGGTTTTTATGTGAATATATGTTTTCATATTTCTTGTCTAAATACCCAAGGATAGTGATCTGGCATGGATGTTTTTAACTTTATAAAGCACTGCCAAATTATTTTATAGAGGTGTATCATTGTTGGTATTGTACCAGCAATGTATGAGAGTTCCCGTTGTTTTATATCCTCATCAGGATTTGATATAATCATACAACTTTGGTATTATTTACTTAAGTCATTCTAATGTGTTGTAATTATATCATGTAGTGATTTCAATTAGCATATTATTAACAGTTAATGATGTTGAACAACTTTTCATGTATTCATTAGACAACCATAGAATCTCTGAAAGTATCTGCTCAATCCTTTGCTCAGTTTTTAATTATGCTGTTTGTTTTCTTGTTTTGAGAGTTCTTTATGTAGTCTTAATGATTGGTAATTTGCAAATACTTCTTTCAGTCTGTGGCTTATATTTTCATTCTTTTATCAATATATTTCACATAGCAAAAGCTTTTGATTTTTGATGAATTATTTTATATATATTTTCCTTTTGTAGATCAAAATCTATTTGTCTGAAAATATAAAAATATTTTCATTTTCCCCCCCAATTTCATAGCTTTATATTTTCCACTTGCATCTATGGTCTGCTTTGAATCAATTTTTCATATGATATTTGAGATTTAAGTTGAGATTTTTTTTTTTTTTGCATATGAAATTTTTAAAAAGAATTGTTTTTTGCAGTCATGTCAAAATCAAATGATCATATTTGTGTGGTTCTATTGGCTTGGCCAAAAAGTTCATTTGAGTTTTTCCATTATACCATATAACAAAACCTGAAAAAACTTTTTGGCCAACTCAATATTTCTGGACTTGTTATTCTGTTCCATTGATCTATGAGTCTATCCTTCTGCTATACCAAAGTCTTGGTTATTGATATAGATAGCTATTTGATACCCAAGGAGTAATATTCTGTACACAGTTTTATTTAAGTCTGGAGATGAGAGAAGAAGTTGAGGTTGGGGATCTAAAGTTGTTATTACATAGAGAGATTATTTAAAAATAATGGCACTGAAGGAGAGAAAAAAGAGGGGAGAGAGAGAATGGCAGGAAGAGAATATGGATTCAAGTTAAATCCTTTTATGTCCAACACTTAGAAGTAAAGTAGAAGAGGTTTAGAAGGAGAGGACAGTTAGATAAGTGAAAAATAAGAGTGTGATATCATAAAATATGGAAGAAAAACATTTCAAAAAGCAGCATGTGAGAAACTGGCAAAACACAGCTGAGAGTTAAAGCAAGCTGAGTATGAAGAAATGAATGAAACAAATCTTAATTTTCATATTTAAGAAATGAACAGGAATTGAGGAAAATGATAAATGGATAATATCAATAACATTTTGGAGAAGTTTCAATACGAAAGATAGCACAAAAATGGAGAATTAGCTGGAAGGGGATATCAAAGTAAAGAGGTTTTTGTTTTGGCTGTTTTTTGCTTTTTTCAGTTTTGTTTATTTTGGTAACATGAAAGCATGTTTGATACAAATGGGCATGACCTAACCGGGAAAGATAATTGTTGATTCATAATTGAGGCACTAGACAGGAGCAGAGGCTGGGTGAGGAATTGTCTGCACGGGACTTCCCTTGGTTTACCAGATTGGGGAAGCGGGTCTTGCTTGAATCAGTTCTAAAGTGTAATGAAAAGAGATACAGGGTATTTGCAGCATCTGTTTCATTGTTTCTTTATATTTTTGATTCTGTTTTACTTTGCAGTTGTTAAATCTGTATACATGGAGTTTTGATTGACTGATTTTTGTATAGATGAAATTTAAAACCTCTGTTATACATATATCCACCAGTGGGCATTATTAGCATGCTGGGTAGAGTGTAGGTTGTATAACTCAACACTCTGAATGCTGTGTTGGGCCTTATTTTTCCAGAGTTGTGTTGTTGTTTGTTTTTTGGCAGCATTGAGGGTGGGTTTGTGCATCTTAGTTCCCCCACCAGGAATGGAACCTGTGTCTCCTGCAGTGAAAGCTCAGAGTCTTAACCACTGGACCACCAGGGAAGTCCCTCAGAGTTATTTATTCAGTCATTCCTTCAAGGGAAATGAAATGATTTAGTTGGAGCTAAATAAATAAAAAAGTGAAATAAAAAGGCATGTTAACATATGTGGCTAAACAATTGGAAATCCATAGCAAATGAAACCACTTACATCCTTTGTGAAAGTGAAAGTCTCTTAGTCATATCTGACTCTTTGCAACCCCATGCTGTCACAGTCCTTGAAATTCCGCAGGCCAGAATACTGGAGTGGGTAGCCTTTCCCTTCTCCAGGGGATCTTCCCAAACCAGGGATCAAACCCAGGTCTCCCTCATTGCAGGCAGATTTGTTACCAGCCGAGTCACAGGGAGATCAGTCCTGGGTGTTGATTGGAAGGACTGATGTTGAAGCTGAAACTCCAATACTTTGGGTACCTAATGCAAAAAGCTGACTCATTTGAAAAGACCCTGATGCTGGGAAGGATTCAGGGCAGGAGGAGAAGGGGACAACAGAGGATGAGATGGTTGGATAACATCACCAAGTCAATGGACATGAGTCTGGGTAAACTCCAGGAGGTGGTGATGGACAGGGAGGCCTGGTGTGCTGTGGTTCATGGGGTCACAAAGAGGCAGACATGACTGAGCAACTGAACTGAACTGATCTGAGTCACAAAGGAAGCCCAAGAATACTAGAGTGGGTAGCCTATCCCTTCTCCAGTGGATCTTCCTGACCCAGGAATTGAATGAGGGACTCTTGCATTGCAGGCGGATTCTTTACCAACTGAGCTCTTAGGGAAGCCTTTCACTAATAGTAAATTAAAGAGATCAATGATTATTATTCCATTGCAGATATCAGTTATCACTGTCTAGCCTACACTGCCATCCCATCTCAGCAATGGCTGGGCCGTCAATGCCTAGCACAGCACCATTTACATAGAAGATTAAGAAAAATACCTTTGGGACCTAAAAAGTGAATATTTTTTTATACATATAAGTAATATCTATCTAATCAAATAAAATTATTTATTTAATATAATTTTGATAAAAAAGAAAATAACCGTAGGATACAGTTCTCTGTCCTTTTACAATGGTTGAAGACTTACATGCTTCTTGGTGTAAATGTAGCTAGTAAATCTTGTGGTAAAGTAATTGATGATCAGGCAAACAGAAAAAAAATACATAAAAGCTATGACATATCAATAAAAATTATTCCAAACTACAAGTGAAGATTTTTCCTTATCACACTATTTATAAAGAATTATGATCACTTTAATTTCATAGCTAAATAATGTGTTTTATATGTGGAACATGATTGCAAACTATTTCCTGTATAGGGAGGGAGGAAAAACACTTTCTTTTCTATGTTCTATATATTGGTATACGTATATCTTGCTTTTTTTCTGAAAGATTTATATCGATAGTTGTATAGATGACAAAGGCTATATGAAGGCATAGAAAGCATTCAGCCAAAACTGTTGCAAACAAATATGCTGGCAGCATAAACTCTATTGATTGGATCTTGTGAATTCATAAATCAGATTTTCCCCACATATTCATTCAAATTGCAAAGCCAAAAACACTTTATAATTTGTTTTGAACTTTTTTGGTACATTAAGAAAATGATTTTTGAAACATGTAAGTTTTTGTTTCAAAATTTAGACAATCAAAGCTCAATTCCTATACCAGTTATCTCCTCAAAACATTATTTGTATAAATTTTAGGTACATCAAAGTCATAGTTTTATATTAAATAAATCTAAAAAGCATGTTCTTTTTGTTGAAGTTTTTTTTTTTAAATAAGTAGTCTGATCACTTATTTTGATTATTCTAAATAGCATAGTCTTTCATTCCCAGATAATATTTCATGACCATATGGTGACTCATTTTGAATAATGCCTGGCAATTGAAGTGACAATAGCTATTTCTTCATAATTCCCAACAGAGATTAAAAGTGAAAAATTCAATCTTATGAATCTTTTCCGAAATCTTGGCACCTAATTTGCCTCAAAAATAAAAGCAAACAAAAAACTTACATTTTTTATGCAAAAGGGAGTATATCGTGGAGGAAGTCCTGGAACTGAAGTCAGAGGAATTAAAGTTCAAGCACAGGTTCCGTCACTTTCTAAGTGAGATGCCTGGATTCCCTCCATCTCTCTAACTCTTTACTTTCTCAACTGCAGGCAATGTGGTAGCACTATTTACTTCCTCTGTCACAAGGTAACGGTAAATATCAAATCGAATGAAATAATGTATAATTGCTATTACTAAATGGGTGCCTGACAGGGCCTGAGTACTGTGATAAGTATGTTTTCACATGTGCATTTGTTTTTGATCCCCTCAACAATCCCATCATGCTTATCTCATTTTAGTAATAAAGAGAGTCAGCCTGAGAGAGTTTATACAACTTTTTCCAGGTCATATGATGATAGAAGAGCCAAGACTTTGCCGTTGTTCGTTGTTTAGTTGCTAAGTCGTGTTGAACTCTTTGCAGCCCCATGAACTGTAGCCCATCAGGCTTTTCTGTCCATGGGATTTCACAGGCAAAAGTACTATAGCAGTTGCTATTTCCTTCTCCAGGCGGTCTTCCTGACCCAGGGATCAAATCCAAGTCTACTGCATTGGCAGGTGGATTCTTTAACACTGAGCCACCAGGGAAGCCCCGGGGAGCCAAGACTATATCCCAGATTTTGTGAAGTAGAAGCCCAGGCTCTCAAAACACCCATACTTAACAGATTTTAACTGTTTCGAATAAAAAGATTCAAGCTATTTGAGAGCTGTTTTCATCAAACAACATGTTAGAATTTTAAAGAAACATTTGGAAAGTCTAATTAATTTGGTTTCTTTCTCATCTTGGACAGAGTACTCTCTTTGCCTTGGTTTCTGCCAGTGAAAAATAAGGGAGATATTCATAGGTAACCTCTGCTAAATTCATTTAATGCACTAGATTGAAGAAAAGAGATAGAAATTATCAATTTTTTCAGGGATAATTTTTTAAAGAAATAACTTGATTTTACTTATATCTTAGAAGGTGACCAACTGTGTCAATTTATATAGGATTCAGAAGGAGGACATAGGATTTTGAATGCTAAAACTAAGAATCATATCTTATGTTCAGCTGTTCAGTTGTGTCCAACTCTTTGCGATCCCATGGACTGTAGCCCATCAGGCTCCTCTGTCTATGGGATTTCCCAGGCAAGGATACTGGAGTGGGTTGCCATTTCCTTCTCCAGGGCATATTCTGATCCAATAATAAAACTGAGAAAGTCCCAGGCAAATCAGGATGAGTTAGTCACTATACTTATAAGCTTAGAATCAGTCTTCTTTTATTAAATAGATCCAGGCTTCATTTACACAGACCAGGTATCCCTTGATTTCCTTCTAATTGATTAGACAGTCTTTGCAAAAAAAAAAAAAATTGAACTGAAATTCTTACCCACTCCTGTTGTTAATCCAGAACTAAACTGGAATAAACAAGCAGAAAACCTCAAATCCTGCTGTATTATATACCAACAGCATAGTCTTTTGGCTATAAGTAGTAAAAACTAATTCAATGTTGCATAAACTAGAAAATTAATTTTGTCTTATAATATCATGGGGCATCTCATGGAAGCTTATGCAATGGGACTACAGTTGAGTCTCAGAAATGAATTGGAACCAGGGGCAAGTTCCCTTTGTTTCTCAGTTGCTCTTCTTTTTGTATTTCTGCCAATCTCCCTCTTCCCAACTTTGTGAGCCTCAAGTTCACATGGTGAAAAACATGACAAGTACAGCTAAGATGCAATGTATTACAGCCAAGGTGACGGACCTTAAAGGAGAAGTTGTCTCTTTGGGCCCAATTTCAAATTTCTAGGAAAAGACTGACATTGTCCTTCAATCATTGGCTGAAACTAGGGTACAGGGTCATGAAACAGGAACAAGACTGTAGAGAGTCACTTTTGTAACCAAGTGGATAAGCCCAGAGAAGGACAGTTCCTAAAAAGGAAAAAAAAAAGAAAAAAGAGCTAGGCAGACAGTATACATGGCATCTATTATGCTATTTCAGTTAGCTTTCAGAGACAGAAAATAACTCACACACATTTACTGAAAAATAAAATATTAAAATGAAACTATATGTTCATGTCTGATGGGTAAACAAGAAACTGTCCAGGTTTCTCTGCTTTCATCTTAAAGTTGTTCCTTGTTTTAATTGAAAATTCTGGTGCAGAGTTATGTCACACAGACCCACAAAGTATTCAACACTATCATTTGCAATATTTCTGGAGAAACAAGAACCTCCTTTTCTAGGAAGTTAATTCACGAGTAAAATAATTCAACTTACAGAAAAACAAACATGTTTGGATAGCCTAACCAAATTAAAGTTGTGACTGATGTATTTCAGACTATTTCGATTTTTTCTTTCAGAAAAAAAGAAAGATAGATAAAAGCAAATACTATTAGGCCACCAATACCTTGAAATCATGTAGCTATGGGTCAGCTTCTTTAAGCAGTCTTTTCTGACAATTTCAGTTATTTCTGTTCTTTACTTTCTCTGAATTTGTTTATATTTAAAGTTAGTACCACTATATATTACTTGATTATTTTAATTGATTCTAGTAATGCACTGTGAGAATATAAATTACTTGAGAGTTGGGCTAATATTTTTATAGTTTTTAACAGTCTCCTTTTCTTCTTGATCTTTATTTTTATTTTCCTCCCAGTCTTCATTCTGGCAATCTCTTCTTCATCATTTATGGAACAATAAATAAATTTTGTGGAGCTATATACCTTTCTCTAACTCGGGTGCTAGAAGAGACAAAAAGAATAAGAACAGACATTTATTGAGTGGTTGCTATTCACCTGGCAACTTTGTAAGTACCTTACATTGATTGTCTCACTTAATCCTCCTAGAAGCCTGTAGATGTTAGATGTTATTTCATTTATTTTACAGATGAAGACACTTTAACAGGTGAAGAAACAAAGAAACTAAACCGAGACTTTAGTAATCTTCCCTAAACACCAGGTAATAAGGAGATTTCAACACTTGGCATGCTCTTGACTCTCATATAATATGCCATTCCCATATTTCAGAAAATTTTAGATTCAAAATAAATTTTGTGAAAATTTAGGACAAGTACTCAAGTAATTTTATTCTCTTCTTAACTCCCACATTCCATATTGCCTAATGGCTAATTTGAGCTGTAGATATAGTTGGAATCAAGTGATTATTTTTGATTACTTCATAGTTTACAATAAAGAATAAATAGTAATTAAATTGTATTCACCTGGAATTCGCTTGCTTTGATCTGATGCTCCATTATAGAAATTTGCTTTTTGTGCTCAGAAATTTTGTTTAGTTTGAATTCTGATGACATATTGTGTTTCATTGCCAATGTCTGACTAATTCTCCATATATAAAATCAAAATTACTTACTTCCTGTGCAAAGTTTATGTATATAAGAACTAGTTTTAGTCTAGCTGGGTCACATCCTGAGAAAATGATGTACATCCCGCAGTGAGGTCAGAGAGCACGCATTCCCCAGAAACAAGAATCAATGATTAATTGAGTGATCAAGTTAATGCAAAAATATTTACATTAAACATAATTTAACTTCAAGCCATATTTTCCAACACGTATATAAATACAGATGGTATATTAGTCTTGGAAAATTAAGATATGGAATTTACTAAGAGAACAGGGATAACATTTAAAGTAAAGAATTTCTATTTTAGTAAGATTCTATTTTTTGGCATAAAGTATCTTCTATTCTATATATGCCATCTTCAGCCTACTTTCAATTATACCAGATACTTTGCAAAGTTTTTCTAGTATCAGTTATTTAAGTTAATAGTGTTTCAAACAGAGTCAAGGCAAGAAGTTATGATAAACTCTACTGTGATCATGTTGAGGTGTTGTTAACTTCCTTTAATACAAATGGACCAGACAACAACAGAAAGCCAATCATGCCAATAAAAATAAGGACATCTATAGAAAATGAGATAAATTGTTCAGAGTAAGTTTCTTCTAAGATTTTTGCTTGAATAACTGAAATATACTCACCACTAGAAAATGTTTTTTGAGTAAATGACACAGACTTGAGTTTTTTATGATGTATCTAAGATGGTAATGAAGAACCAATCATTTGGCAAGAAACTACAGAACTAATGAGTCTTACCTAATGTTTCAGAACTGAAATCCTCATCCTTACAGGAGGCAGGAAAACATGGCAAAAGGACACACCGTTCTTACAACAAGGATAGCCAGTTGTGCCCACTTAAAATAGGAGCGACTCGCTGGCAAGGGTTGGAGAAGGGTGGGATGTTCACATGGTTCCAGTTAATATTTCTGTTGGTAGCAAGGCAAACCAACAGCAAGCCTGTAAAGAGAAGGTATGGTGCAAAGGAGGTCCAGAATTCTCTAATTCCTTGTTGGCAGAAAAGAATCTATGGAAGAAACAGGAACAGAATCAGAGAAGGAACAGACAGGCCAGTTGTTGAAGGCAACTAGGAGATCATCTTGCCTAAGAGAAAGCTGAAGGCCAGAAAAATCAACCAATATACTCAAGTTCACATAATTCATAAGGAAAGGTCCTGTTTTTTCTACCAGCTCTGAGAGTCCTTGCTACTTTGTAGTTTGCATTTCTTTTGCACTCCTATAAGCAAATGAGAAGCCTCCTTTTCCTATTTCCATCCCTTAAATTCCTTTAACTGCAAGCAACTTATCTTGTGATTTCAGGGAAAGGGGCTGTAAATATTTTTGAACCTCTCAAGAGCTGCCAGCTAATTGGTTGATCCATTACTCTTTTAAGCAAAAGGGAATATTTGTTATTCTATTTATTCTATACATGAGATGCCTTATTTATTTTAAAAAACACAGATTTGCAATTTATTGATTTATTCTGGAATAGCTTTAGTTATACAGAGGTATAACAAACAAAATAACAAGACAAAAATAACATTTTCTCTTGAAGCTTAATATCTATAGGGAAGATTATTAAGATATTGAATTCTCCAGACTTAAAATCCTTGACTATTTATGAAATTATATTCAATATAATTTGCCAGCACTGAAATAAGTAAGGTGCAAGCTATGTGTAGATAAGCATTATGAGATCTTTTATGACTTCAGAATCAGACTCCACTCTAACATTTCAACTTGTTATCCAACTTTATGACTCAAAACCCTCTCAAGCAGTCTAAGTGCTAGAATGTTTTACATTATTGAATACGTTATTTCAGGTACTAGGTCTTGTCAGTGTATTATGTGCATTATCTGATTGTATGTTCAAAGCAGCCTTATAAGATACATAGTATTCTAAGCCTCACTTTCAGATATAGTGACCAGTCAGTTCAGTTTAGTTCAGTCACTCAGTCAAGTCAGATTCTTTGTGACCACATGGACTGTAGCATGCCAAGCTTCCCTGTCCATCACCAACTCCTAGAGCCTGCTCAAACTCATGTCCATCATGTCGGTGATTCCATCCAACCATCTCATTCTCTGTTGTCCCCTTCTCCTCCTGCCTCCAATCCCTCCCAGCAACAGGGTCTTTTCCAATGAGTCATTTCTTTGCATCAGGTGGCCAAAGTATTGGAGTTTCAGCTTCAGCATCAGTCCTCCCAATGAACATTCAAGAAGATATAGTGATCAGGATACAGTATTTCTTCTACATTTATAATAAGTGAAAGAACCAATATTGGCACTCATGTGTGTCTGGATCCAGTGTGCCTGTACTTAAACACTGTGTTACATGAAATACAAATTATTTTTATGTCCCATTCCCAGGACATACTATGCCTTGTTTTGACCCCATGTCTGTGTCCTTAGTTATAGTTATACAGTTAGTATAACTGACTGGTATTCAGTCTGACATTTTCTACTTTTGAAATAATTTCACAATATAAGAGGCTCACCGCTGTCAATTTTTATATGAAACCTACTTGGATGCTTCTAATTAGGATTGATCATATCCACTTATGAGATTCTCAAGTAATATTATGCAACTTATAAGACTTTGAATGGCTACACATCAATTTATAAACTACTTAATGGTAGAACTGGAATCTACTTGTCCTTGAATCTCCATGATTTAAGTCAGCATGTAGAAAGAGATTTGGTGGAAAATTAATTGAAGAAAAGCCTGTATATGACTGTATTTTATACCTCCTTCCCTATTTGTCTTCCTTCTGATGTTGTATGGGAAAAGAGCAATTTTGTGACCAAGTAAGACATGTATTTCTCTTTGGCAAAAAGCTATTCTGTCTTTTGTCTTTCTCATCATTTTTTTATTTTCTATGCAGAAAATTTCTCATAAGGATGAACCAAACATGAACAATGGATATTCAAAACAATGTGTGAACATGTGTAAACATCATGTGAGTGTGACTGTGAAAAATCAGAAAGTTGCCTCTCAGGAATCAGTGTGTCTTTAGATATGCTGATTGCCACCCACACACCCCAGGAAAGATCTTTTGTCCTACTGCCAGTTTCTGATTTTGTGATGGGTGTGAAATGACAAGATGCCATGGTAATTTTGTTTGCTGTCAATGTCCTTATGGGTTTTGATGAATGTGTCAAACAGTAGAGTGCATAGCACACTGTAAGAAATAGAACGTTTGTTTCACGAGGTAAATGTTGACATTCTTCTCAATTTTATTAGAGGAACTCCTGGAACACTTCAGAAGGTGAAATTCTTGTATGGAGTCTATCAAACATTTCATTTTCTAATCCTTTACTCCTTACAAAGCTAAACTGGAGTGTGCCCAGATTTTCTAATGTCTTAACCAAAAGAATAGCAGTAATTATTGAAAAAGCAGCTTGACATCATTTCAAATGCACCAACTGTGGAGTTATATTTGAAAATTTATGTGTGTGTATATATATATATACACACACATAAATATATATACCCAGGAATTGATATATATATATCTTCCTGACCCGGTTCAATTCCTGGGTCAGGAAGATCTGCTGGAGAAGGGATAGGCTACCCAATCCAGTATTCTTAAGCTTTTCTTGTGGCTCAGCTGGTAAAGAATCTGCTTGCAATGTAGGAGACCTGGGTTGGGAAGATCTCTGGAGAAGGGAAAGGCTACTCACTCCAGTATTCTGGCCTGGAGAATTCCATGGACTGTATAGTCCATGGGATCGCAAAGAGTCAGAGATGACTGAGTGACTTTCACTTTTCACCATATGAAGGAATCAAATCCAGTCAAATACGGCCAAATTTAACAAAGCTTATTCTTGATTCTCAGAACTATTGACCCTATTCTTATAAAGAAAGGCGTTCCCAAACACTGAAATATCTCTTAAGTATTGCGTGGGCAAATAAAACAAATGCGTCTTCATGAACTAGCAGTCACAGGAATATATTAAAGGACTTTGGAAGTGGATGGGGTGAAACCAAGGGGCTTCCTATCAAGATGGAATATTACTTGAAAACACTGTTACACCCTATGTATGTTAATCCTGTCAGGAAGCAGATAGACTCAATACAGAGATTAAAATGAAGTAGTTACTTGTGGAAACCCAGACAGAAAGAGTTACTATCATCATTATCCCTAAAGTCAGGAAAAGGAGAAATTGTGAAATAGTGAAAACTGAAGTCTTTCAGAAGGGGCTACTAGACAGAGGTTTAGGCACAGAGGGACATAGCTTCTAATAGAAATGCAGATCAGAGCAGGGTGGGAGCAAGAAAGGTATACCTTTAACTCTGGTTTTCTCTGTGACCTCCTTTTTGTGTCTGCTTTGGAGGAAAGGGTGACAGACTATGTGAGAGTTAGCCTGAAGTACAGGGACAGAGAAGGGCAACCAACCAACCGGAGGAGAGAGGATGCAAACAAAATAGAAACAGCATGTTCTCTTCTCAACACTGAGTATGAGGGGGAAAAATAAAAACAAAACATATAGAGGGAAACCTAAAACCTTGTACCTAGGAAAAAAGTGAACTTCTCTACTGAGCAGACATTGAGTGGTAACATTAAAAAAAAAAAAAAAAAAAAAAGGAATGGAGGTGCAGACCAACTTCCAGTAATTTCATACCTATAGTGAGCATAGTTGTGAAATATTCATCTAATACCTTCATTAAAGAAGGCTTGGTTTACTGTCATGGATGTCGTCATTATTGCTGTTAAATTGTGAAATGGTGTCCGACTCTTTGTAACCACACGGACTATAGCATGCCAGGTTCCTCTGTCCTCCACCATCTCCTGGAATTTGCTCAAATTTATGTCCATTGAGTTGGTGATGCCATCTAATCATCTCATTCTCTGCAGCCCCCTTCTCCTTTTGTCTTCAATCTTTCCCAGCAGCAGGGTCTTTTCCAGAGTTGTCTGACTGTGTCAGGTGGCCAAGGTACTGGAGCTTCAACTTCAGCATCAGTCCTTCCAATGGATATTCAGGATTGATTTCCTTTAGGATTGACTGATTTGATCTTGCAGACAAAAAGACTCTCAGGATCTTCTCCAGCACAATTCAAAAGCATGCAGACCTTTGTTGGCAAAATAATGTCTCTGCTTTTTAATATGCTGTCTAGGTTTGTATAAACTTTCCTTCCAAGGAGAAAGCATCTTTTAATTTCATGGCTGCAGTCACCCTCCACAGTGATTTTGGAACCCTAGAAAATAAAATCTGTCATTGCTTCTAATTTTCCCCTTCTATTTGCCATGAAGTGATGGGAACAGATGCCACAATCTTAGTTTTTTGAAAGTTGAATTTCAAGCCAACATTTTCACTCTCATCTTTCATCCTCATCAAGAGGTTCTTTAGTTCCTCTTTGCTTTCTACCATTAGACTGGTATCATCTGCATCTTGGAGGTTGTTGATATTTTCTCCAGAACTCTTGATTCCAGATTGTGAATCATCCCAGGCCATCACTTTATTTGATGTACTCTGCATAGATATTAAATAAGCAGGGTGACAATATACAACCTTGTACTTCTTTCCCAATTTTGACCCAGTCAGTTATTCCATGTTTTGTTCTAACTGTTGCTTCTTGACCCACATATAGGTTTTTCAGGAGACAGCTAAGGTGGTTTGGTACTCCAATCTCTTTAAGAATTTTCCACAGTTTTTTATGATCCACACAGTCAAAGGCTTTAGCGTAGTCAATGGGGGAGAAGTTTTTCTGGAATTCCCTTGCTTTCTCCATGATCCAATGGAGAAATTGGCAATTTGGCCAATTGGCAAATTAGACTCTTCTGGTTCCTCTGACTTTTCTAAACTCATTGTGGGTATCATCTTATCTCAAAGGGGCAACCCAAAGAATTTGCAACTAAAATAAATAAATCCATTCTTGTTACATTGGAGTAAAACTGCAAACATCAAGGATAAAAAGACAATCTTAAAACCTACCATAAACTTTTCATACTAAGGAATGGCAAATAAAATATTGGCAGACCTGATCTAGAGAGGGGAGGGATGTGGAGGGTGAAGGCTCAAGAGGAAGGGGATACATGTATATATAGCTAATTCACTTTGTTGTACATCAGAAAATAACACAACATTGTAAAGCAATTATACTCCAATTAAAAAAAAATGAAAAAAATTTGAAAAGAACCCACACACAAAAATATTAGCAGACTTCTCTTTGGCAACTACATATGTTGAAAAACAGCAAATAGACCTACAAAGTATTGGTAAAAAGTAGACATTGTACTTATCCAAATTATCATTCCATAGAGTGAAAAATTTTCAGATATTTTAGGTGTTTTGAAGACTAAAATAACATACCATACATAGACCATCACTGAAAGAATTATTCAAGGACTTTTTTTTGTTGTTGTTTTCAGTTGGAAACATTAACATGTACAGTCTGGAAGGAGGGGCTCTGGGATTTGACTTGGGTAGTCAAACTCTGTTTAATGTATTACCTCTTTTTGCATTTTTCCATACCTGGTACTTGCTATGTAGAACTCCAGAAGACCCAGATGGATTGTAGGGCTTATAATATCTTGATATGAAGATATCTAATTATACACACACATGTAAAGCACATATATTAGATAAGGCAAATGACCCTGTTAGATAAATAAAATATCATTGGCAGGTGGAAAAGTGGATGTTTAAATTTTTTGAATTTATTTTTTACAAGTTCCATAGGGGCAGGAAATTTACCAATCTATTCTTTTTTTTCCCAATTGAGATATAATTGACATGTAAAAGCACATCTTTTTAAGGGGAAGAAGCAAGCCCAAAGGGAGAGCATGTGATGTGAGAAGCAGGGAGCAAATGAATCAATTAATGGATATAAGAGGATGGTACATTTAGTTGACTGTTCATTATATAAAGGAACACCATGATGTGTGTAAAAAAGAAGCAAAACAAAACCTTTAGAAAATAATGAAAAGATTTTAAAATTGAAGAGTTGTGTAATAGTTTGAACTTATAAATTCCACATTATCTTTAAAAGAAGATTAAAAAGATGATTGACTTTAAGAGTTTACAAGTGAATATTTATAACTAAAAGCACATTTAAAAATTATATTTTCCAACTTTAAAAAATTAGAGAGGAAGAAGAAAAATCTATTTGTAGCATCCAAACTACAAGGATACAGATGTACAATGGAAAATGTTATTAATTCAGTATGGTAGGAAGGGAAAACAGAGGAAGCAATGAGAACATATAATAAGCAAAAAATGTAAAGTGTATAAATTTGCATCAATAACTATTAAATGCAAAATTTATGATATTAACAAAGTCAAAAGCCAATTGCAATTTATTTTTAAGAGAATATTTTAAGAGAAAGGTAAAGTATACAGGACCACTAAATCAATGAAGGAAAATGATATACATCCCAGTCTGTAAATAGGGTATAAACATTTTTATAATAATATGAAATTAAACTTTATGTTTTTCAGAATTGCTCATGAAAAATGACATGGTATAGTTGAGATGGTAAATGGTAACTTTTATGTTATATCTTCTTCACCACAATTAAAAAGAAGTACATCTCTATGCTTCCATTTAAATAAAGTTCAACACACACATATGCACACACACAATGACAAGGCTTATTGGAAAAATGATACTGAAGCAGACAACTCAAAATCAGTATGAATTCACAGTGAATTGGGAGGGTGTAAAGTAATGCTCAAAATTCTCCAAGCCAGACTTCAGCAATATGTGAACCATGAACTTCAAGATGTTCAAGCTGGTTTTAGAAAAGGCAGAGAAACCAAAGATCAAATTGCCATCATCCGCTGGATCATGGACAAAGCATGAGAGTTCCAGAAAACCATCTATTTCTGCTTTATTGACTATGCCAAAGCCTTTGACTGTGTGGATCACAATACACTGTGGAAAATTCTGAAGGAGATGGGAATACCAGACCACCTGAACTGCCTCTTGAGAAACCTATATGCAGGTCAGGAAGCAACAGTTAGAACTGGACATGGAACAACAGACTGGTTCCAAATAGGAAAAGGAGTACATCAAGGCTGTATATTATCACCCTGCTTATTTAACTTATATGCAGAGCACATCATGAAAAACACTGGGCTGGAATCAAGATTGCCAGGAGAAATATCAATAACAACAGATATGCAGATGACACCACCCTTATGGCAGAAAGTGAAGAGGAACTAAAAAGCCTCTTAATGAAAGTGAAAGAGGACAGCGAAAAAGTTGGCTTAAAGCTCAACATTCAGAAAACGAAGATCATGGCATCCAGTCCCATCATTTCATGGGAAAGAGATGGGGAAACAGTGGAAACAGTGTTGGACTTTATTTGGGGGGGCTCCAAAATCACTGCAGATGGTGATCGAAGCCATGAAATTAAAAGACACTTACTCCTTGAAAGAAAAGTTATGACCAACCTAGATAGCATATTCAAAAGCAGAGACATTACTTTGCCGACTAAGGTCCGTCTAGTCAAGGCTATGGTTTTTCCGGTGGTCATATATGGATGTGAGAGTTGGACTGTGAAAAAGGTTGAGCGCCGAAGAATTGATGCTTTTGAATTGTGGTGTTGGAGAAGACTCTTGAGATTCCCTTGGACTGCAAGGAGATCCAACCAGTCTATTCTGGAGGAGATCAGCCCTGGGATTTCTCTGGAAGGAGTGATGCTAAAGCTGAAACTCCAGTACTTTGGCCACCTCATGCAAAGAGTTGACTCATTGTTAAAGACTGTGATGCTGGGAGGGACTGGGGGCAGGAGAAGGGGATGACCGAGGATGAGATGGCTGGATGGCATCACGGACTCGATGGACGTGAGTCTGAGTGAACTTCGGGAGATGGTGATGGACAGGGAGGCCTGGCATGATGTGATTCATGGGGTCGCAAAGGGTCGGACACGACTGAGCGACTGAACTGAACTGAAAGTTCAAACAAATATGTCAGCAATCAAAATAATATAAATGGACTAAATTGGCAAGTTAAAAATAGAGAATGTTATAGTGTATTTTAAAAATTTACATATTCAATTCAATAAATGTTAATCATTAACCTTAACTAAATGTTAACTTATGTTAATTCAATAATTACAACTAAAATATAAGGAAAAATTGAAAATATGTAATATTGATACTAAATTAAATGGACAATTAAAAAAGATAACTAGGGAAATTCTATACTATTAATACTACATGGAGGCTGGCCAGCTACAGAACACAGAGTTACAAAAAGTTGGACACAATTGGACATAAACTCATGCATGCACACATCTACCAGCACAGCTAAAATTAAGAAGACTGATACAAATGATTGCTGTAAAGGTAGAAAAACAACACAATGCAAAGGAATGCTATGGTATCTAGTGGGCAGAGGCCAGATTTTTTGCTAAACATCTTACAATTCACAGGACAGGCCCTATGTGTGTGCTAGTCACTCAGTTGTGTCCAACTCTTTGTGACCCCATGAATGGTAGCATGCTAGGCTCCTCTGTCCATGGAGTTCTCCATGCAAGAATGCCAGAGTGGGTTGCCATTCCCTTCTCCAGAGTATCTTCCCCACCCAGGGGTCAAACTCTGGTCTCCCACATAGCAGGCAGATTCTTTACTGTCTGACCCATCAAGGAAGCCTGGACAGACCCTACCCTCCCACCAAACATTTTCTTGCCTCAAATAATAGTGCTGAAGTTGAGATATCCTGCATAGACTCAACAAAGAGGCATAAAAATATGTATCTGAAGTGGTTGTATCGATGAGAGCTGATACATATACAACGCTCTGAGACCTGAATTATAACAGTTTACTTGCAATATATATCAGTTGTTTTATCAATTATTTTATCAAAAATAATTGTCTCACTTTGCTTCTTATTTTGATTGTTTATTGGCAAAACTGGATAATGCTAACAATTTAAGATTATCTATCACAGATGATTGCAATAAGCAGGTTTTACCTTCTGTAACCAGAAAGTGACAGTTGTAGCAAGAACTGACCCCAACATATTTGTTCAGACAGTTAAACACAAGATCTTATTATTCAAAACAGAGTTTTATTTTCAGAGAGGATACAAATATCGGTTAATTGTGGATTTTTGCCATGTTTTATATTCTTGGTGAAAATGGATAGGCCACTTTGAAATCTGCAGAGAAATATATTGATTAGAGAGGTGGGCATGGCAACCCACTCCAGTATTCTTGCCTGGAGAATCCCATGGTCAGAGGAGCCTGGCAGGCTGTGGTCCATGGGGTCACAAAGAGTCAGACAGGACTGAGTGACTAAGCACATATTGATTAGAAGTAAATATATTATTATTATAGCCATAATACTTTCATAATCAGGGTGATTTTATGAGCCACATATAAATAGCAAAAAATCAGTGTAATCACATAGGCTATTTAAATGCTTAGTGACCAATTTAATCACACAAACAATGGCTCTGGTGGTAGTTAAGATGAACAGAATATATGAATTGTACACAACAGAATTAACTTTATTTTATATCAGTATCTATCTATCCATCTATTAATATCTATCTATCCTTCCATACAATTTTAAGAGGTTGTTACTCCTTTTTGTGTTGGCAAAGTTAAATATAAGTGTCTTATAGTGAAGGAGGAAGTTTTGTGTTTCTTTTATATATTTTCATGTAACCTAGTATCAAGAGAAAATCTCAATAATGAGATTTGCTAAATACATGATGATTATAGTAGTTGAACAAATTCTGTGTAACACTGTTTCTGACGTTTGTAGACAATGTACCTTGTAATGAAGAAAGATCTGTAAAATGAAACAGGCCCTTCTATCTCTTCTCTATTATAACATATGATTCATACTTTATATTAATGTACAAATTGTACAAGTTATTGGAAAATACTTAATCTTATTATAGAAGTCATCATTGTTGCTGGATTCAGTTTAAAACTACACACTTAATAGTGGAGTTTGCTCACTGCAGAAACTGGCCAAATTAAGTTGCATACATGATAGGTTGCAAAATTACATATAAATAGATTGTAGAAATTTGTGAAGCAACAGAAAAATAGAAAACTATGTCATACAGACATTTCAATTCTGTGAGTTACTGAACAGCACACTAAAAAGTCCTCTGATTTCTGTAATTTAAGCTGCTCTTCTTTTTCTGATTCTTAAGATATTTTATCTACAGCTTGGCTTTACATACAACAGTTAGTTCTTCATTGTCAAGTTAGAGTCAGACTCATCAAGAAACAAAGGGAGAAAAATCAAATCAACAAAATTAAAAATGAAAATGGAGAGATCACAACAGACAACACAGAAATACAAAGGATCATAAGAGACTATTATCATCAACTATATGCAAATAAAATGGACAACTTGGAAAGAAATGGAAAAATTCTTAGAAAAGCACAACTTTCCAAAACTGAACCAGGAAGAAATAGAAAATCTTAACAGACCCATCACAAGCACAGAAATGGAAACTGTAATCAGAAATCTTCCAACAAACAAAAGCCCAGGACCAGAGAGCTTCACAGCTGAATTCTACCAAAAATTTAGAGAAGAGCTAACACCTATCCTACTCAAACTCTTCCAGAAAATTGCAGAGGAAGGTAAACTTCCAAACTCAGTCTATGAGGCCACCATCACCCTAATACCAAAACCTGACAAAGATGCCACAGAAAAAGAAAACTACAGGCCAATATCACTGATGAAGATAGATGCAAAAATCTTTAACAAAATCCTAGCAATCAGAATCCAGCAACACATTAAAAAGATCATACACCATGACCAAGTGAGCTTTATCCCAGGGATGCAAGGATTCTTCAATATCTGCAAATCAATCAATGTAATACACCACATTAAAAAATTGAAAAATAAAAGCCATATGATTATCTCAATAGATGCAGAGAAAGCCTTTAACAATAATTCAACATCCATTTATGATAAAAACCTCCAGAAAGCAGGAATAGAAGGAGCATACCTCAACATAATAAAAGCTATATATGACAAACCCACAGCAAACATTATCCTCAATGGTGAAAAATTGAAAGCATTTCTCCTAAAGTCAGAAACAAGACAAGGGTGACCACTCTCACCACTACTATTCAAAATTGTTTTGAAAGTTTTGGCCACAGCAATAAGAGCAGAAAAAGAAATAAAAGAAATCCAAATTGGAAAACAAGAAGTAAAATACTCACTGTTTGCAGGAGACATGATCCTCTACATAGAAAACCCTAAAGACTCCACCAGAAAATTACTAGAGGTAATCAATGAATATAGTAAAGTTACAGGATATAAAACCAACACACAGAAATCCCTTGCATTCCTATACACTAACAATGAGAAAACAGAAAGAGAAATTAAGCAAACAATTCCATTCACTATTGCAATGAAAAGAATAAAATACTTAGGAATATATCTGCCTAAAGAAACAAAAACCTATATATAAAAAACTATAAAACACTGGTGAAAGAAATCAAAGAGGACACAAATAGATGGAGAAACATACCACATTCATGGATCAGAAGAATCAATATAGTGAAAATGAGTGTACTACCAAAAGCAATCTATAGATTCAATGCAATCCCTATCAAGCTACCAATGCCATTTTTCGGAGAACTAGAATAAATAATTTCACAATTTGTATAGAAATACAAAAAATCTTGATAGCCAAAGCAATCTTGAGAAAGAAGAATGGAACTGGAGTAATCAACCTGCTTGACTTCAGTCGCTACTACAAAGTCACAGTCATCAAGACAGTATGCTACTGGCACAAAGACAGAAATATAGATCAATGGAACAAAATAGAAAGCCCAGAGATAAATCCACACACCTATGGACACCTTATCTTTGACAAAGGAGGCAAGAATATACAATGGAGAAAAGACAATCTCTTTAACAAGTGGTGCTGGGAAAACTGGTCAACCACTTGTAAAAGAATGAAACTAGAACACTTTCTAACACCATACACAAAATAAACTCAAAATGGATTAACTATCCAAACATAAGACCAGAAACTATAAAAATCCCAGAGGAAAACATAGGCAAAACAGTCTCTGACATAAACCATAGCAGGATCCTCTATGACTCGCCTCCCAAAATATTGGAATTAAAAACAAAAAGAAACAAATGGGACCTAATTAAAATAAAATCTTCTGCACAACAAGGGAGACTATAAGCAAGGTGAAAAAACAGCGTTCAGAATGGGAAAAAATAATAGCAAACAAAGCAACAGACAAAGAATTAGTCTCAAATATATACAAGCAACTCCTGCAGTTCAATTACAGGAAAATAAACAACCCAATCAAAAAGTGGGCCAAAGAACTAAACAGACATTTATCCAAAGAAGAAATAGATGGCTAGTAAACACATGAAAAGATTCTCAACATCACTCATTATCAGAGAAATGTAAATCAAAACCATAATGAGGTACCATTTCATGTCAGTCAGAATGGCTGCTATCCAAAAGTCTACAAGCAATAAATGCTGGAGAGGGTGTGGAGAAAAGGGAACACTCTTACATTGTTTGTGGAAATGCAAACTAGTACAGCCATTATGGAGAACAGTGTGGAGATTCCTCAAAAAAACTGGAAATAGAACTGCCATATGGCCCAGCATATTACTCAGCCATTAAAAAGAATACATTTGAATCAGTTCTAATGAGGTGGATGAAACTGGAACTTATTATACAGAATGAAGTAAGCTAGAAAGAAAAACACGAATACAGTATATTAACACATATATATGGAATTTAGAAAGATGGTGATAATAATCCTATATGCAAGACAGCAAAAGAGACATAGATGTATAGAACAGTCTTTTGGACTCTGTGGGAGAGGGTGAGGGTAGGATGATATGGGAGAATGGCATTGAGACATGTAAATTATCATATGTGAAACAAATCGCCAGTCCAGGTTCGATGCATGATACAGGGTGCTTGAGGCAGGTGCACTGAGATGATCCAGAGGGATGGGATGGGGAGGGAGGTGGAAGGGGGGTTCAGGATGAGGAACACATGTACATGCATGGCAGATTCATGTCAATGTATGGCAAAACCAATACCATATTGTAAAGTAAAAATAATAATAATTAAAAAAATTTTTAAAAAACATTAAAAAAAAGAAAATAGCTAAAGAAATAAATAGTTGTGGAGAATTCTGTTGCCCAAATAACACTCTTATAGGGAAGTTATATAAATATAGCTTTTATTAGAATATAATTGCTTTATAATGCTGTGTTAGTTTCTGTTGTACAACATCATGAATCAGCAATAAGTATACACACATCCCCTTCCCTTTGAGCCTCCCTCTCAGCCCTCCCTCTCCCTCCCATCCGGCCCTCTAGGTCATCACTGTGTACCAAGCTGAGCTCACTGTGTTATACAGCACTTCCAACTAGCTATCTATTTTACATATGGCAGTGTAGTTTTAAAGCCATAGGGGATGTATCATAACCCTGTCTGTGAATCTGAGAGGTGTAAGACATCACCTAAGACATCCTAAGAAGACTAAGAAAAATGTTTCCAGCTTTTCATTCTTTGTATTGTGTGTAGGTAATATTGCTGCACTTGAAACTTTGTAAAATAGAACTGATCAAGACTGTCATTGTGTAAGGCAGTCTGTCCAAGGAAAACATGATGGTTTGTTGTCTTAGCCATGAAAATAATTTACATAGTGAATTGCCCATCTGTACAGGCTTGGAAGAGGAGAACACAAATATCACATCTGAGCTGATTTTACCCTTTCATGAATTTTCTGGTAAAACATTCATAAAACCCATTTCTACAATTGATCTCAGTCACTGGATTTCCTGAACATTTTTCTTAGGAAAAAAAAAAAAGCTTTCTACGTTTTTCTTTATTCCACTATTCACAGAGAAGCAAGCTTGACCTTAAACAAACTAAGGACCTAATCGTCACATTATCTGCTACATATGGGATGTTGGTCAGGTCAGCTGGATGCTATGCATAGGGCACTGGGCAACTTGTCCAAGTCCCTGATGCTACTGCTTTTCTTTATGTTAAAAGGAAGGATTCTGAGCAGATAAAAAGACAGACTGCTATAGGCTGTAATTTAAGAATTCTAAGAAATCCTTTAAGGTCCACTATTTCTAGGATATTAAGATAAATATTGTGAAAACAATTTTTATGGATTTCTTGCTTATTCATTATAGCTTATGTTCAGAACAGACAGAGAGAGACAGAAAGTTGATTATGCTTGCTAAGGGTTGAGAGTAATGGAGGACTGGGGATAATAGCTAAGTTGTACAATGTTTTTAATATGACGAAAGTGTCACGTTACTAAAATTGATAGTAGTGATGGTTGACAATTTTGTGATTATGTTAAAACCACTAAATTATACATGTTAAATGAATGAATTATGTGTTGTATGAATTATATCTCAAAAAGGTATTGGAAAATAAACTCTTTCCAAGCATATTGCATAAAATATTGTTTAATCTAACAAGAAGTATAGGTAATATATATTGAATGCTTAACATATCTCAGCTACATTAATATGTCCAAAGCACAATGCTGCTGCTGCTAAGTCACGTCAGTCATGTCCAACTCTGTGTGACCCCATAGACGGCAGCCTACCAGGCTCCTGTCCCTGGGATTCTCCAGGCAAGAACACTGGAGTGGGTTGCCATTTCCTTCTCCAATGCATGAAAGTGAAAAGTGAAAGTGAAGTCGCTCAGTCGTGTCTGACTCTTCGTGACCCCATGGACTGCAGCCTACCAGGCTCCTCCATCCATGGGATTTTCCAGGCAAGAGTACTGGAGTGGGTTGCAAGTGCCTTCTCCACCAAAGCACAATACATATATTTAATACTTTTCATATATTATTTCATTTAATATTCATAATAGCACTATGATGTTAATGCATTATTATTATTACTATAATTCTCACTTTATTGATGTGAAAATTGGGACACAAACAGTGAAATAACATGACAAGAATACACAACTAAATTAGGTAATCTCCCCTGGGAATGTAGCAAGTCTAATAAAGTGGAACATACTATAGTGATAGCAATCTTTAGAAACACAGTTCAATTTTTAACCCTCTTCTAAAGCATAGAGCAACAGCTTCCATATACTCCATCATTTCCCAGGTTACAAAACATCATTTAAACCTTGCAGAAAGAAATGGATCCAAATGATAACACTGGTACATGAAAAGCATACATGTAAAGCAACTCTAAAACAGCTCCTACATTTATTTCTGTGAATCATAAATTCTGTATATTTGTTTGTAAGCATACTTTCAAACTTGATTTGGTTCATCAAAGAAACAATTGTATGAACAGCAGACTTAATGCTCAAGCAAAATTTTTGTATGTGGTATATAGTTATGTATATAAGAACATGATAGCAATGTATGATGCATAATTTTAAGAGAAGGAAATAAAAATAAAAGGTGATAAAATTAGGTACTGATAGACACATTACTTTATTAACTCATGAGTCTTATTTTGTACTAACCTAGGTTTTATAGTTGCAATTTAAATTTTCAACTGAGCATTAAAAATATATTTATTAAAGGATGCAAAAAGTAAATATTAATACAAACATCCATGTGGAGGAAATAAAATCCAACTAAATTCTGAATGTAAAAAGTCATAAATCAAGGTTTCTTTCTCAGTCTTTCAGGGGTTGTATGGTCTTTCACACATCAAGTTCTCCATCTTTTAATCTATATTTATCTGCTTCTTAAAGTAACTTGTGTTCCATATGTCCAAATATGGCAGCCTCAGTCTCAATTTGAGAAATATCATCACCTCAGATATGCAGATGTACCACTCTAATGACAGAAAATGAAGAGGAACAAAAGAGCCTCTTGATGAAGGTGAAAAAGCTGGCTTAAAGCTCAACATTTAAAAAACGAAGATCACGGCATCCAGTTCCATCACTTCATGGCAAATAGAAGGGGAAAAAGTGGATGCAGTAGCATATTTTTCCTTCTTGGTTTCCCAAATCACTGTGGATGGCAACTGCAGACATAAAATTAGAATACACTGGATTCTTGGAAGGAAAGCTATTATAAAACCTAAGGGAACATATTCAAAAGCAAAGATATCACTTTGCCAGCAAAAGTCTGTATAGTCAATATGATCTTTTCAGTAGTTATGTATGGATGTAAGAGTTGGACCATAAAGAAGGCTAAGTGTCCAAGGACTGATGATTTCAAATTGTGGTGTTGGAGAAGGCTCTTGAGAGTCCTTTGGATAGCAAACCATTCAATCCTAAAGGAAATCAGTCTTGAATATTCATTGGAAGGACTGATGCTGAAGCTGAAGCTCCAATATTTTGACCACCTGAAATGAACAGTTGACTCATTGGAATAGACCCTGATGCTGGGAAAGTTTGAAGGCAAAAAGAGAAGAGGGTGGCAGAAGTTGAGATGGTTGGGTATTATCACTGACTCAATGGACATGAACTTGGGAAAACTCTGGGAGGTGGTGAAGGACATGGAGGGCATGGAATTGCAAAGAGTTGGACATGACTGAGTGATTGAATAACAGTCTCAACGTATTTTCTATTATAAGCTTTAAATATTGGCTAGCTATACACTGTGGTTTTTAATTCCACATCTTGAAAGAAGGAATCTGACATTACTAAGCCATTACTAAACCATTACTAAGACAATGGATTGTCTAATTTTGGATCAAATGTATATTTCATATAATCCATGGCTGAGGGTGCAGAATCCTGTGCCATCGGCCCTCTGTCTCTGTGGGCTTCACATTTGGAGATACAATCAACTGCAGATCAAAGATATTTGAAAAACATTCCAGAAAGTTCCAAAATGCAAAACTCAGATTTGCCACTCACCACTACTTATATAGCATTTACATTGTATTTGCTATTAATTATATAGAATTTTAGTTGTATTAGCTGTTACAAGTAACCCGGAGATGATTTGAAATGCATTGGAGGGTATGCCTAAATTATATGTAAACACTGTACCATTTTATGTAAGAAACTTGAGCATCTGAGGATTTTAGTATCTGCCGAGATTCTGGAGTCAATCCTCTGAGGATATCGAGGGACAACTGTAGTATTAACATATAAATGTTATCTTCCAAAGATCTACAGACAGAGCAAGTTTCTAGAAGGTGCTCTGGGATGGACATAATGAAAGATTTGAGAAAATACACTTTCACTTTTTTGTCTAAAGTTACAGTACAGAAGAATCAGATGGCCACATTTCTTGAAGTGCCTTCACTGTTTGTTCTTTATTACAAGTTATGTCTAACAAAAGAAGGTTAATATTTTACCACTAGTGCCTCCTGGGAAGTGCCTTTCTTATCTGAACTATTGCCAAATATCAACTGTGATCCAAAGTGTGACCTCAGACCTAAAATTTATGTATGAGAAAATGTAATTCCCCTACACAGGAAATAAAACAAAAGTCAAAAAGAGAAAATATTACTAGTACCATAGCTAGCCAGCTTTTTACATATAAGAACAAATTATTACAATGTGTTTATTATAGGAAATGATGGCACAAATAATGAAATGTTAATAAAAATTGAAAACTTGTCTTGATATCCTGTGATGTACAACTTTTTTTCTCCAATACAAGGTTAGTCATGGCACAAGTTTTCAAAGTCTTAAAAATTGTTGTTGTCGTTCAGTTGCTTAGTCATATCTGACTCTTTGCAACCCCATGGACTGCAGCATGCCAGGGTTGCCTGTCCTTCACCATCTCCTGGAGTTTGCTCAAACTCATGTTCATTGAATCGGTGATGCCATCCAACCATCTCATCCTCTGTCATCCCCATCTCCTCCAGCTCTCACAAGAATTATATTAGCAACCTTCAGTCATTAACAAAAACATTCTATTTTGTTAATTTGTCATATGAGTATTTGCTGCACATTTCATATTCTAAATATGTAGTTGGTGTACTCAGTTATCTCATTGGTTTTCGAATTTGATAAAGACTATTGGTGAAGACATTGGTGAACATTCTAATGTCATAGAAAGTTCTTTCTATTAGATAGTAAATTACTTTACTATTAAGAAACGTGACTAACTATAGCTTTGGGGGCAAGTAAAAGATACAAGAAAAGATACATTTATATTCTGTAAATGAAATATTTAACCTCTATCACAGTCTACTCCAATCATGTCTCAGGTAGTGACAAGATTGGAAGGTACTGATGTTTCTTGCAGAGAGCAGCTAGGATAAACCTACCAGTTCTCTTCCACCTGGGTCCTAGAATGAGAAATTATGAAAAGATTAAGGGTTACTAAATAAATATTTTACAATGGTGATTATCTTTCCAAATTTGTGTACTGCCTGGATCACTAGAAGTACAAACTCTAACAGCTGTTTTCCAGGCATACACAGCTGTTAGGAATGTGTGAGACTATCAATTTTAAGTTTCTGTATCAGTCTAGAAGCATCATTAACTACTAATCCAACCCCTAAAAATTGGATTTCCCCCCCTATCATTTGCTTATCCTTACCCAGCATAAGAAAGTTTCAAAATTTTTAGTTATTGTCATTTATAAAATGAATACAACAAAACTAAGTCCCTATGTATAATCCAAAATGACAGTTTATTTATTTATAAGTATTTGAATTAAGAAAGAAAATTTACTTGTAGACAGAATAATTCTACATAATGCCCCATAATTTGTTTAACCTTTTTCATTTTTAAGTTAGTAGCTTTGAAATTTTCCCTGATAGCTCAGTTGGCAAAGAATCTGCCTTCAGTGCAAGAGACCCTGGTTCAATTCCTGGATTGGGAAGATTCCCTGGAGAAGGGATAGGTTATCCACTCCAGTATTCTTGGGCTTCCCTGTGGTTTAGCTGGTAAAGAATCCACCTGCAATGTGGGAGACCTGGATTCTATCCCTGGTTGGGAAGATCCCTTGGAGAAGGGAAAGGCTACCCACTCCAGTTTTATGGCCTGGAGAATTTCACGGACTGTATAGTTCATTGGGTCACAAAGAGTCGGACATGACTAAGTGACTTTCACTTTTTTCAGACTGACAAAAGTGCAGAGTTGCTTTTAGTTGCTTTTTGCAGCCAAAGAAGGAGAAGCTCTATACAGTCAACAAAAACAAGACCAGAAGCTGACTGTGGCTCAGATCATGAACTCCTTATTACCAAATTCAGACTCAAATTGAAGAAAGTAGGGAAAACTGCTACCCCATTCAGGTATGACCTAAATCAAATCCCTTATGATTATACAGTGGAAGTGAGAAATAGATTTAAGAGCCTAGATCTGATAGATAGAATGCCTGATGAACTATGGAGTGAGGTTCGTGACATTGTACAGGAGACAGGGATCGAGACCATTCACATGGAAAAGAAATGCAAAAAAGCAAAATGGCTGTCTGGGGAGGCCTTACAAATAGCTGTGAAAAGAAGAGAGGCAAAAAGCAAAGAGGAAAGGAAAGATATAAGCATCTGAATGCAGAGTTCCAGAGAATAGCAAGAAGAGATAAGAAAGCCTTTTTCAGCGATCAATGCAAAGAAATAGAGGAAAACAACAGAATGGGAAAGACTAGAGATCTCTTCAAGAAAATTAGAGATACCAAGGGAACATTTCATGCAAAGATGGGCTCGATAAAGGACAGAAATGGTCTGGACCTAACAGAAGCAGAAGATGTTAAGAAGAGGTGGCAAGAATACACAGAAGAACTGTACAAAAAAGATCTTCATGACCCAGATAATCATGATGGTGTGGTCATTAATCTAGAGCCAGACATCCTGGAATGTGAAGTCAAGTGGGCCTTAGAAAGCATCACTATGAACAAAGCTAGTGGAGGTGATGGAATTCCAGTTGAGCTGTTTCAAATCCTGAAAGATGATGCTGTGAAAGTGGTGCACTCAATATGCCAGCAAAATTGGAACACTCAGCAGTGGCCAGAGGACTGGAAAAGGTCAGTTTTCATTCCAATCCAAAAGAAAGGCAATGCCAACGAATGCTCAAACTACCACACAATTGCACTCATCTCACATGCTAGTAAAGTAATGGTCAAAATCCTCCAAGCCAGGCTTCAGCAATACGTGAACCGTGAACTTCCTGATGTTCAAGCTGGTTTTAGAAAAGGCAGAGGAACCAGAGATCAAATTGCCAAAATCCGCTGGATCATCGAAAAAGCAAGAGATTTCCAGAAAAACATCTATTTCCGCTTTATTGACTATGCCAAAGCCTTTGACTGTGTGGATCACAATACACTGTGGAAAATTCTGAAAGAGATGGGAATACCAGACCACCTAACCTGCCTCTTGAGAAATCTGTATGCAGTTCAGGAAGCAATAGTTAGAACTGGACATGGAACAACAGACTGGTTCCAAATAGGAAAAGGAGTACATCAAGGCTGTATATTGTCACCCTGCTTATTTAACTTCTATGCAGAGTACATCATGAAAAACACTGGACTGGAAGAAACACAAGCTGGAATCAAGATTGCCGGGAGAAATATCAGTAACCTCACATATGCAGATGACACCACCCGTATGGCAGAAAGTGAAGAGGAACTAAAAAGCCTCTTGATGAAAGTGAAAGTGGAGAGTGAAAAAGTTGGCCTAAAGCTCAACATTCAGAAAACGAAGATCATGGCATCCGGTTCCATCACTTCATGGGAAATAGATGGGGAAACAGTGGAAACAGTGTCGGACTTTATTTTTGGGGGCTCCAAAATCACTGCAGATGGTGATCGCAGCCATGAAATTAAAAGACACTTACTCCTTGGAAGAAAAGTTATGACCAACCTAGATAGTATTTTCAAAAGCAGAGAGATTACTTTGCCGACTAAGGTGTGCCTAGTCAAGGCTATGGGTTTTCCTGTGGTCATGTATGGATGTGAGAGTTGGACTGTGAAGAAGGCTGAGCACGAAGAATTGATGCTTTTGAACTGTGGTGTTGGAGAAGACTCTCGAGAGTCCCTTGGACTGCAAGGAGATCCAACCAGTCCATTCTGAAGGAGATCAGCCCTGGGATTTCTTTGGAAGGAATGATGCTAAAGCTGAAACTCTAGTATTTTGGCCACCTCATGCGAAGAGCTGACTCATTGTTAAAGACTCTGATGCTGGGAGGGACTGGGGGCAGGAGGAAAAGGGGACGACCGAGGATGAGATGGCTGGATGGCATCACGGACTCGATGGACGTGAGTCTGAGTGAACTCCGGGAGATGGTGATGGACAGGGAGGCCTGGCATGGTGTGATTCATGGGATCGCAAAGAGTCGGACACGACTTAGCGACTGAACTGAACTGAAGGAGCTGATATTCATTAGATGGGGAGAAAGACTGTAAATTAAAAGTTTAAATTACTGTATTACTAATATTTGAAATGTTATCTAGCACTAAGAAAATTCTTTTAAGAAATAACTTGAGGTCCTAAAATAAATCTCTTAGTCTCTGGAAACATCTTGTTCACTTTTTTAGGGGGATGGGGGGAAACAAGAAAAAATAGTGTTTAATAACTGAGGGAATACAGAGCAAAAACTGGTCAGTGGGACATTTCTTATTTTTCTGGTTCTGTTTACTTGAGACACTCATGTATTTTAGCTAAGTGGGAGGAGAAATATTTTTATAAGGTTTTTTTTTTGTTTTTTTTGTTTTTTTTTTTTTTTACAGATATTGTTTCCTAGACTTAAGTAGTTTGCACATAGTTGAAAAGTAAGAGTGTGTTTGTGGTAATGGATTTCTCCAGTTTCTTCCTCGAGTAATAGGATGAGGTGGAAGGAAGGTCATTGACTTGAGTGGAGGAATTCAGGCTTCAACAACTCGCAGACCTTGGTTCAAATACCATTTTCACTATATGCTAACCACGTGTTCTCGGAAATTGCTTGCCTGTTCCCATAAGTCTCTGTATCTTCTTAAAAAATGATGAGACAATAAACCAACTTTATAAGACTATCATGATGATTATGTGACAACATGTAAGTAGACTCAACATGTTTTGGAGGCTGAAAACAAATAATTTCCTTATTCTTTCTGGGAAAGAAATGGGACAGAGACCTTATTTATAAACATATGGGGTCAAGAGATCAGCTGCCCTTTTCTATCCTTTAGAGTTTAACCTGGTACCTTATTTGCAATCTATATCTCTGAATTAAATTAAATGCAGAAGACCAGTTTTTAATCTCTGGGTTGGGAAGATCTCCTGGAGAAGGGAATGGCAACCCACTCCAGTATTCTTTCCTGGAGAATTCCATGAACACAGTATCCTGGCTGGCCACAGTCCATGGGGTTGCCAACAGCTGGACACGACTGAGCTACTAACACAGACACAAATCCACTCCTTACATTAAGCATAAAATTGCTAATCAGACAATGTAGAACCAACTAGTATTCTCTTTGAAAATAAGTCCCAAGAAGATGCATACAAAAAGAGTCAAGAAGCATGTTAAAACCATAGAATTAAAACTATAATTTGAATTGAAAGCGCTTAATGTAAATTAACTGCTTGAAGTCTGTGCCATCCTAGCCTTTTTCTTTTTTCATTATAAACTAAAGACATTTGATTCTGTAAATCTCTGTGACCTTGATGAATTACAGAACTGTAGCTTTTAATTTTTGCAGTTATAAATAAAAAGATTTAACTAATGGTCAATTAACTGATATCCAAATTACCTTTGATTAAAAAGCATTATAATTGTGGAACCTATAAACTCTAAAAGTTTTCTTTTAATAGTTGGTTTTCTCATGCTGTTCATACAGTATTTTTTGGACTTGATATTTTCTTTCAATTTTATGTTCATAACGTTTAACAATGTGATGTCTGTGGCTGAATTTCATTCACTTTCTCTACTATATTATTATAGCAATAATATTCTATTACTCATATTTAATATTTTATTGTTCATAATATATTTACTTATGAATATGCTAAAATTATATATACATTCCTCTGTAGATTACACATTTAGATCTATACATACTTTTATAATGATTGAAATCAAATCATATCTGTAGTTGATAATACTCTTTACTACTTACATTGTAAGATAATTCTGCATGTTAATTAAAACTTGTGAAAATAATTTTATGACTATGTGACTTTTGTTTATGCACCATAATTTCCTTAAGCCATTCTTTAATGATAGAACTTGATTTTCCTCCAGTTTTTTCCTGATAGGAAAACACCATAAATATCTTAATATTAAATTTTTTCTTTAATGCTTTATTTTGTATTATTTCCTAAGGAAAGATTCCCAGAAACAGAAATATTGATTCAAAGGGAATAAGTGTTTTTATGATGTTTTAATACTTATTGCAAACTGCTTTTATGAGATTAAACTATATTTTACTTCTACAATATCTGTATAATAGTAGCTTTTGACTGCATCCTCTTGTCCTTGGGTATTTTCTGAAACAAACAAATAAAAGACGAACACAAGCTTTGCCAATTTGTTAGGCAAATATTTGTATTATATTATTTTCATTTGTATCAGTAAAGTGGATAGTAATTCACTATTTGTTTTCTCCACTTTTATGAAGTGTCTGTTTATTTAATTAGCCCATTTAATTCATTGCATGCTTTTTTTTTTTTAAATTTAAAAAAGGAGGCAGGACTACTATTTGTCAGTGACTCATTTGATCATGCAGATTGTGCCAACCATAAAATGGTTTGTTTTCTGAACTGAATTGATTGCTTTCTTGTGAAAGAACCCAGGGAAATGAATTCTAAGTGATGTGACTTGTCCAATTCCTAGAAGCATAATGATTAAAGTAGAGTTATTTTTGGTGATGGAGTTTTCAGAGGAAAATATTTATATATCTCTGAAAAGTCAGTTTTCACATGCAAATTTACTCTTCTGCATTATATAGAGTCCAGTTGCGGAATTGCCTTATATTTTTTCATCACTGACATTTCAATATCCTTTTATTTCTTTCTAATTTATTTTTCTGTTTTACTCAGCTCATGAAAAGCAACAAATATTGAATCCAGACCAAATTTCTAAAGATATTTGCTTAACATTTTCCCTCTCATATAACTGGGTAAGAGTTGCTTTCAAAAACTCAAGTATATGACTTGAATCTTACATCTATGACGCTCATAGATGACTTTTATTTTCTAATGACTTATCTCCTCTTCCTACGCATTTAAAATTACTTCCATTTTTACTCACTCAGTGCAGTGATCTCTTTCTGATCATAATTAGTTTACTACAGATGCTCGTTAACAAATAGAGGTTTGAAACATGTTCTAACAGATGATAAATTTCAGCATTTTATTGATATTTAGTTCAAGGAATTTGGAATCAGACCATTCTGGTTTAAAATCCCTTTAAAAAGCAGTAAAACTTTTAAGCTGTGTAATCTATTAGTTGTATATCACTAGCACTTCTCTGAGCTATAGCTTTGTGAGGATTCAATGAAATACTTAGAAAAATTTTTTAGCGCAATGGGTGGCAGAAAGGAAGCATCCATTGACTAGTTTCTATCGTAAGTCATCTAAACAATTTTAGTATCTTTTGTTTGCCATCATTTGAGGGAGAGGACTAAAAAATCATACAATTTATAAAATAGAACAAAGAAACTTTTCCAAATAATGAATGGTTTATTTAAAGAAATGTGTGCAAACTTTAGTTGTTAGATTTGTAGAGCACATTCTCAATATTTATTTTTCTGGTTTGTCATTAGGGTATTTCTGGTGCCTCAAGCAGTAAAGATTCTGCCTGCAATGTGGGAGAGGTTTGATCCCTGGGTTGGGAAGATCCCCTGGAGAAGGCAATGGCTATCCACTCCAGTGTTCTTGCCTGGAGAATCCCATGGACAGAGTAGCCCGGTAGGCTATAGTCCATGGGGTCACAAAGAGTCAGACACGATTGAGTGACTAACACTTTCACTTTTAACACTTAGGGCAATGGTTGCCAACCCGGGTTTCATAGAATCTGAAGATTCTATAGACTTAACATAGGGGCCCACATCAGAAGAGACCAAATGGGTAGAAGTCTATCCTTACTCTACCAGAGCAGCTCCACTGTTACCTATTATTTATGTAGAGAAATAATTTTGTTTTTTTGTAGGAATCTACTATTTTGCTTCCAGGTATCAAAACTTTTCTGAAATTGGCCTCTCAACTCTCTAAGCCTATCAGAGATTTTTGAAGATGGGAAAAAGAAGCTCAGTTGGTGGGTCCCTTGCAAAATGACAATGTAGAGCCCTTTGGTGAAAAATTATTAGGATTTAAGACAGTGACTTCAGACTCTTCAAGTCTGGGGCTTTTCGAAGTATATGGACTCATTCAGCTGTACATATAGCACACCTATGAATCCAGCCCTGAAGCTGGGGAAGAAACACGCCCAGGCAGACACATCTGTAGCAGATGAAACTTCTGAGGCTGGGACAAAGGCCATAGGAAGGGAGGGAGGTAGTGGTGTTGCCAAATGCTTGTCCAAATCTGCAGGTTCCTCCTCCCCACCTCTGCCACCAATGCTGCTGAGCTTCTTGCCACTAACATGCTGCCATTATTTGCAGGAATCACACCACCATAACCATGTTCTGATGGAAAACAACAAAAAGGTCAATCAGCTTTATCATGTGAAACTAGGAAAATGGAAAGTATTTGAATAGCTGTGTGTAGGTTATATATATTCTTGAAGTATTATCTGCTTTATTAAAAATACTAGCAAAATATTTAAAACACTCATTTCGAATGAGGCAATTTGACTCTGGGAGGCAACCAATTCCTATCTCAGGAGAAGGAATCACTTGAGCATGAGTGTCCAGTCAACTACTGCTTCATGTTTAATTTTGTTCTTTTTCTTTTCTTTCTTTCTTTTTTTTTTTTAAACACATGTAGTGGTGTGTGGTTTAGTCACTCAGTTGTGTCTGACTTTTGTGACCCTGTGGACTTTAGCTTACCAGGCTACTCTGTCCATGGAATTCTCCAGGCAAGAACACTGGAACGGGTAGCCATTTCCTTCTCCAGGCGGTCTTCCCCACCCAGAAACGGAACCTGTGTCTCCTGCATTGGCAAACAGATTCTTTATGACTGAGCCACTAAGGAAGCCACCACCACCACGACTTCATGGTTATTTTTTTTTTCTTTTTCTTCTCTTTCTTTTTTAAAACAAGGCAGAACTATACATCTTGTGTATTGTGTTGGACTGATGGCCCAGCTGTGTCAGAGATACAGCTGTAATGATGCAGAGTACGCGTGATGGTGCTGAAACTTTACATATCTCCATCTTAACTTGGGACAAAAGCTCTTGTGATAAAACAAAACAGACACACACAAAACAGTCCCTTTTCTAGTCAAGGGTTTGTCTTTCAGCCTCTTTCTCCTGGGGCTATTTCAAAGATGCCGCATCTGAGAGGTTTTCAGGTTCCATTATCTCTGAGCTTTGATTTAGTACGCTTATTCTTTAGTATATCAGGCTGCCAGATGTTAGATCCTGCCAATTTCTCTTTGACAGGCTATTCCCTTCCTATGTGAAAACTGTATTGCAAGGAGTCTTCTTTGTCAAGGAATTCTTATAAAAAATATACAAAGTTAAAAGGTAAGCCCTCGGAATCTGTTAGACAGGTACAGCATTACAACATTTGATGTAAGGTTCAAACTCAAACTCCCTTATTTATTGATTTAGATGCTGTGCTGTTCTGCCCAGATGTCCTCTTGGGACTGAGGCATTCATTCCCCAGCTTCAGGAAGGATGTCTGCTTACAGCTTATAGCTGAGTGGCTTCCCGGGAGTTGCCCGGGTCTAGAAGGACTGCCTTTCTGGGTCACCATGCCTTTGATGACTGGCAGACACAGAGTATAAAGGCTGATTATCTTATCCCAGCTGAGAACACCTTTGAAGGCTATGCCAGCTTCAGGGCTCCCGTGGAGCTGACTGAGGCTTTTGTTGTAGTTGTAGCACAGACTTCTCCTTTGGCCCAACCTTACATTCCTCTTTCACCCACAGGTGCTGAACCCAATAGCAGGACCAGCTACATAATTTGTGACACCCAGTGCAAAATGAAAGTACAGCCCCTTGCTCAAACAGCAGGAAAAAAAGTTCCACTAAAGGTACTAAAATAAAAAGCTTTTACCTTTTTTTCCTTGGTCTCTCTTGTCTGAGTTATTATTATTATTATTAACTACTTGATGTTATTCTAAGTAGAAAAAAATAATTTACATTATTAGCATGAATTTTACTGTTCATCTGATATTGTACAATATCTGCTTTAAATGCAAACATAAGAGTATTTAATTCCCATGCAGAATCACTGAAATTATACTATTCAGTTTTTTGTTCCTCAGACACATGTTCTAGTCTGCCTTCCTTTGTGCTCTCTTTGTGTCTTTTATATACCCCTATGAAAGGACTGTCCCCCAATATTCCATAGGCTAAAGTGAAGGCATAATTTAGACAATCATGGGTTGGGAATTATGGAGACTATTATTGTTCTGGAAAATCTTTTATTTTTCAATCTTTCTTTTGTAGATCTCTATTAGCTATGATTCTATACTATGAAGAGCTTCCTCAGAAAACAGAAATATTAATTTCCCTTTAAAAATTCCATGATAGCCGATTGTTGTTATTGTTGTTCAGTCAATAAGTCATGTCCAAATCTTTGAGACCCCTTGGAATGCAGCCCACCTGGCTCCTCTGTCCTCCATTATTTCCCAGAGATGGTTCAAATTCATATGCATTGAGTTGGTGATGCTACATAACCATTTCAACTTCTACCACCCCCTTCTCTTCTTGCCTTTGATTTTTCCCAGCATCAAGGTCTTTTCCAGTGAGTCAGTTATTCTCATTAGGTGGCCAAAGTATTAGAGCTTCAGCTTCAGTATCAGTCCTTCCAATAAATATTCAGGGTTGATTTCCTTTAGGATTGACTGGCTTGATCTCCTTGCAGTCCAAGGGACTTTCAAGAACCTTCTCCAGCACCACAGTGTGAAAGCATCAATTCTTCAGCATTCAACCTTTTTTATGGTCCAACTCTAACATTTGTACATGACTACTGAAAAAACCATAGCTTTGACTATATGAACCTTTGTTAGCAAAGTAATGTCTCTGCTCATTAATATGCTGTCTAGGTTTGTCATAGCTTTCCTCCAAGGAGCAAGCGCCTTTTAATTTCATGGCCAATACTATTGTTTATAAAAATTGTTTAAGACATCTAACACTTTTAACTGAGCATAATAATTAGGTAATATGATCAGTAATGCAAACAGTATGCATTTGTATCAAAGTAATTCAATTTGGAGAATAAAAATTTTAATTATTTATAGGCTAGATAAATGAGATTGAAACCTATTTTTTTATGAGCTAATAAACAAATTTGCAAATTTCTTGTAGAAATCTCAAAAATAATGAGCTGCATATATTTGTCACCATTTAAATGAATCAGAAAGGTTATGAGAGTTTTCATAGCTTCAGTGCTATGCACTTTATTTCCAAGGTGTATTCATAGTGCATATATCACTTCTATTATTTTCATTAATGGGAAGTAGAAATGTATTTATTAAAAGCATGACCATAATAACTTTGGTGGAAATAAAAATATATGAACATAATCTTTTGAGATGTATTTTGCCATATTATTTGGAAGGAAAGATTGATATTCCATTATTTAATTATCTTAACAATGATAGTACAATAATTCTCTGTTTACAGATTAGTTCTACTTATCAGTTAATTAACTAAGGTCATATTCATATCTTTTTTAATAAGTTTAAGCAAGATATATTTGAGAGTGTCTCTAAAGGAAAAAATATTTTTCATTTTATTGGTCAAAAAAGAGAATTCTTTTAAGAGTTGTTTCACAACGAATGCACACGCATCTCTTGGAAGGAAACAAGCCTGAACATACATTATACTTTAGTGCTTTTGATCTTCCCCAGTGTGCTTGAATTTCAATGATAGTTTTCACCAACCAGAATCTTACTTTACCTAGTCTATGGACAATTATCTTCCCAGAATCAAAATCAGAATCTTTTTTCTTTTCATATGTGTGGATTAATATACAGTATTTGTTTTTCTGTTTTTGACATACTTCACTCTGCGTTATAGGCTCTAGGTTCATCCACCTCATTAGAACTGACTCAAATGCTTTCCCTTTTATGGCTGAATAATATTCTATTGTATATATGTACCACAGCTTTCGTATCTATTCAGAAGCCAATGGATATCTAGATTGCTTCCATGTCCTAGCTGTTGTAAATGTTCAGTGAAGATTGGGATACGTGCGTCTATTTTGATTATGGCTTTCTCGGCTATATGCCCAGTAGTGGGATTGTTGGGTCATATGGTAGTTTATTCTTAGTTTTTTAAGGAATCTCCGTATTGTTCTCTGTGGTCTCAATTTATATTGCCAGGAACAGTTCAAGAAGTTTCCCTCCTCCACACTCTCCCCTGCGTTTATTGTTTGTAGATTTTTTGATGATGGCCATTCTGACTGGTGTGAGTTGACATCTCACTGTAGTTTTGATTTGTATTTCTCTAATAATGAGAAAAGTTGGGGCTTCCCTGGTAGCTCAGCTGGTAAAGAATCCGCCTGCAGTGCAGATCTGATTTGATCCCTGGGTTGGGAAGATCCCCTGGAGAAAGGCATGGAAACTCAGGCCCATATTCTTACCTGGAGAATCCTCATGGACTGAGGAGCCTGGCAGGCTATAGTCCATGGTATCATAAAGAGTTGGACACAACTAAGCAAGCAAGCAAGAAAGAAAGAAATTGAGCATCTTTTCATGTATTTATTAGCCATCTGTATGTCTTCTTTGCAGAAATGTCTATTTAGATTTTCTGCCCCTTTTTTGATTGGTTTGGTTTATTTTATTTTATTTTTTTTTGTGTGTGCATGTATTGAATTTCATGAGCTGCCTATATATTTTAGAGATTAATCCTTTGTCAGTTGTTTAATTTGCTATTTGCTATTATTTTCTCCAATTCTGAAGGTTGTTAGCATTTTAATTACCTTATTCATAGATGTTTGCTTTCTATTTAGAAACATTAGCATGGTTTCTTTGGCTTTAACATATACAAAGGACATTTTTCAGGAACTGATTATTCAATTCCAATCTAATGCTCTCTTTAGCACAGTATTATTTAGGGGTTCTTTTCCTGCCTCTTGAGAAATCTGTACGCAGGTCAGGAAGCAACAGTTAGAACTGGACATGGAACAACAGACTGGTTCCAAATAGGAAAAGGAGTGCATCAAGGCTGTATATTGTCACCCTGCTTATTTAACTTATATGCAGAGTACGTTGTGAGAAATGCTGGACTGGAAGAAGCACAAGCTGGAATCAAGATATCCAGGATAAATATCAATAACCTCAGATATGCAGACGACACCACCTTTATGGCAGAAAGTCAAGAGGAATTAAAAACCTCTTAATGAAAGTGAAAGTGGCGAGTAAAAAAGTTGGCTTAAAGCTCAACATTCAAAAAACGAAGATCATGGCATCTGGTCCCATCACTTCATGGGAAATAGATGGGGAAACAGTGAAAACAGTGTCAGACTTTATTTTTTGGGGGCTCCAAAATCACTGCAGATGATGACTGCAGCCATGAAATTAAAAGACACTTACTCCTTGGAAGAAAAGTTATGACCAACCTAAATAGCATATTCAAAAGCAGAGACATTACTTTGCTGACTAAGGTCCATCTAGTCAAGGCTATGGTTTTTCCTGTGGTCATGTATGGATGTGAGAGTTGGACTGTGAAGAAGGCTGAGTGCCGAAGACTTGATGCTTTTGAACTGTGGTGTTGGAGAAGACTCTTGAGAGTCCCTTGGACTGTAAGGAGATCCAACCAGTCCATTCTGAAGGAGGTCAGCCCTGGGATTTCTTTGGAAGGAGTGATGCTAAAGCTGAATCTCCAGTACTTTGGCCACCTCATGTGAAGAGTTGACTCATTGGAAAAGACTCTGATGCTGGGAGGGATTGGGGGCAGGAGGAGAAGGGGACGACAGAGGATGAGATGGCTAGATGGCATCACGGACTCGATGGAAGTGAGTCTGAGTGAACTCCGGGAGTTAGTGATGGATAGGGAGGCCTGGCGTGCTGCGATTCATGGGATCGCAAAGAGTCAGACACGACTGAGCGACTGAACTGAACTGTATGGCATCATTGTTTTTTCCAGAGCATTAACTCTGTTTTTCTTACTTTCTGATTTCTAAAGTTACCTATTATCATAAGTCATGACACGTTAATACAGTAGGAGGCCCTGAGTACAAGGGTTACTGCAGGAGAATAGGAATATAAAATTATTCCAATATATCTACTTTTCTGTCTTTAATAAATCTCAGGCTTTAGGCTACGCATCATTAAGAAAGCAGACTTATTTATAGATAGGGAAATAGGACCAAAATTCAAACTTTTAAAAATGGACATAGAGAAAAGTACATTTGGAAGTTCTCAATTGAGGTTGGCCCAAAACGAATCAAATAAATTATTTCAAGGTCCTCTGAATTTTAACTCAGAGTTATGTGAAAGGCTGTGCTTAATGGCAGATGCAACAAGTGAAGGAAGAGGGTAATGGGCTGAAACCCAAAGCTGGGATCAGCTTATGGAGCAGAGCTATAAAGTATACCTATGTCTCTATCCCTATATATCAATGTCTCTGTCTATGTGTTTGTGTGTGTTAATCACTCAGTCGTGTCTAACTCTTTGTGACCTCATAGACTGTAGCCTGCCAGGCTCCTCAGACAATGGAGTTCTCCAAGCAAGAATACTGGGATGTGTAGCCATTCCCTTCTCCAGAAGATCTTCCCGAGCCAAGTGTCAAACCCTGGTCTTCTGCATTGCAAGCCACCAGGAAAACCCCAATCTAAGGTGTGGGATATCTAACTAGACACAAGAGATTTGAAACAAACAAGCCAGCTTTACTTCCTTCAATCTGTGATAGGACAGAAGTAGAGTCTGGGCATAAACAAAACTTTTGTACTGGGTATGAAAGAATAGAGGATGGCAAAGCCAAGATACAGAGTAAAATTTTCATTCAATATACATAAAACATTTTATTAAATGTATCAGAGTTGGATTATTTCTATTATTTTAGGAGCCACTTACTTATGGTTTGTAGTAACTCATTTGGCAGGTGTGTTTCAATACTGTGAGTCATTCTCCATATGGAATATACTGAATGACTTAAGATACCCAAGATGAGATGACCACACTGTTCCAACATACAGAAATATGACAAATATTGCTTGGCCAAATAATAGTTAAATCTAATGGCCCTGAATGGTGCCTTATATTACTCTCTGAATTGGAACAGGCCACTAAACCTTCTTAAATACATTTAATCAGTTTTGTAATGGAAAAGTTTCTGCATACAAAATATAAAATTTTCACAACATATCACCTCTATTTAGAAATTGACAGCAATTGCTACATATTTGGATGAAGCTTTAGAAATTGAAATTTATATAATTTGATTCGGATAATTCCTGATGTAAAAAAGTAAAAAAAAAATGATATTGCTATTTCCATTTTGGAGATAAATACATGTTTCAGAGATCATGTACCCAAGAAATTTCCTGTGCCTAATATAGAAGAAAGCAAGAAAGCCAAATATAATTATGAGAAATATATCTATGATAGCTGGTTTAATATTATTTGTATAAAGTAAACTTACATTCATAAGAACGACCAGATTCCAGTCACTTACTTTTTCTTTACTACCTACCTGATTTCTTGTTGTTTAACTTGAGGTATGTAGAATAAATGTAGCTTAATATTTAATTTTCTTAAAATAGAATATAAATCATATCCACTCCATTGGTAGCATGGAAATAAGTAAAGACTCTAAATCTGGCATTCAGTTCAGTTCAGTTCAGTCACTCAGTCATGTCCGACTCTTTGCAACCACCTGAACTGCAGTACGCCAGGCCTCCCTGTCCATCACCAACTCCCGAAGTTCACACAAGCTCATGTCCATCGTGTTAGTGATGCCATCCAGCCATCTCATCCTCTGTCATCCCCTTCTCCTCCTGCCCCCAGTCCCTCCCAGCATCAGAGTCTTTTCCAATGAGTCAACTCTTCACATGAGGTGGCCAAAGTATTAGAGTTTCAGCTTTAGCATCAGTCCTTCCAAAGAACACCCAGGACTGATTGCCTTTAGAATGGACTGGTTGGATCTCCTTGCAGTCCCAGGGACTCTCCATGAGAAACGCTGGGCTGGAAGAGGCACAAGTTGGAATCAAGATCGCTGGGAGAAATATCAATAACCTTAGATATGCAGATGACACTATCCTTTTATGGCAGAAAGTGAAGAGGAACTAAAAAGCCTCTTGATGAAAGAGAAAGAGGAGAGTGAAAAAGTTGGCTTAAAGATCAACATTCAGAAAACTAAAATCATGGCATCTGGTCCCATCACTTCATGGCAAATAGATGGGGAAACAGTGGAAACAGTGGCTGACTTTATTTTTCTGGGCTCCAAAATCACTGCAGATGGTGATTGCAGCCATGAAATTAAAAGACGCTATTCCTTGGAAGGAAAGTTATGACCAACCTAGATAGCATATTCAAAAGCAGAGACATTACTTTGCAGACTAAGGTCCTTCTAGTCAAGTCAAGTCAATCTGGCATTAGCAAACTTTTAATCCTGTAAAAGGCCAGAGACAAAATAGCATTGGTTTTGTTGACCACATGATCTGTGTTACTATTCAACTCTCCATAGGCAACGGATAAGCAAATGGGCATGCCTGTGTTTCAGGAACATTTGTTTACCAAAATAGGCCTTTGCTCTAGATGGTGAAGGAAATGGAAGCCTACTCCAGCATTCTTGCCTGGAGAATCCCATGGACAGAGGAGCCTGGTGGGCTGCAGTCCACAGGGTCGCAGAGAGTCTGACAGGACTGAGCGACTTCACTTTCACTTTCTAGATGGTGAAGTGAACATTTTTTTATTCTGACTGTAAAAATACCTAAATGGTCCCCAAAGCAAAAAAATTCTAGTCTACTACTTACGTCCTTTAAGAATGCTTTTAATGTTCCATTCCTATATTCAGTAGTTTCTACCCAGAAACCAAGATCTCTGCATAGAAAAATAAAGCTAATAAATAAAGGATGAAATCAGAACACATATAGCAAGAAATGGAAAATATTTCCAAGATAGCTTATGCTATTAACCTTTATATCATTATCTGAATTTAGGGTCATTATAATAAAGACAATGGAATTGCTAGGAAAAGTTTTTAAGTAATGGTCTTAAGTAGTTAAAAATGTTTCTGAAATGATATGCTAAAATTTTATAAATAGAACAAACCTAGGCTTAGATGCCAGTCCATACTAAAGGAAATCAGTTCTGTGTGTTCATTGGAAGGACTGATGCTAAAGCTGAAATTCCAATACTTTGGCCACCTCTTGCAAAGAGTTGACTCATTGAAAAAACCCTGATGCTGGGAGGGATTGGGGGCAGGGGGAGAAGGGGACGACAGAGGATGAGATGGCTGGATGGCATCACTGACTCGATGGACATGAGTTTGAGTGAACTCTGGGAGTTGGTGATGGACAGGGAGGCCTGGTGTGCTGTGATTCATGGGGTCGCAAAGAGTCGGACATGACTGAGTGACTGAACTGAACTGAGGCTTAGATGTTGGTAAATTCTAATGATAGATAGATCAATTTTTTAAAATGTTTTCATGGAATATATGTGTGTGATTGCAACCTAAAGATTAGTTTATTTTAAGTATTTAAATATTCTTTATTTTATTGTTTATTATATTTTTATATTTGTCATATTTCTAAAAGATTATCAACTTTTGAGAAATACTTAAATTCTCTCAGAGATATTAAAGTTTTCGAATTTGTGTTAACTTTCTTTGAAGTCATCATCAAAGCCATTTTCCTTAGGTGTATCTAACTAGAGCTGGGAAAAGTTAATGCAGTTTAGAAGTGACTCATATTTATCTCCAGATATTATCAAGATAGAAAGGCATAGTCAAGAAAATTGGACTGTATACAAATCCCATTGATATTTTCATTTATAGAAAAGCTAAAATACTTTGAATATATGAAGTAGTTTTCTACTTTGTCTAATTTATAGCATTATCTTTAATAATATCCTCAAATATACATATATAATTCAGCAATTTATACAGAATCATGGTAAAGAATCTGCCAGCCATTGCAGAAGATGCAAAAGACACATGTTCGATCCCTGGGTCAGGAAGAACTCCTTGAGTAGGAAGGGGTGACCTGTTCCAGTATCCTTGTCTGGGAAATCCCATGGACAGTGGAGCCTGAATCTGCTTCAGTATTCTTGCCTGGAAAATTCTATAAACAGTGGAGTCTGGAGGGCTATTGTCCATGGGCTTTCAAAGAGTTGGACACTACTGAGTGACTGAGCGTACACACACACAAACACACATACAAAGTAGAGTTGTGAGAGAGTCTAGAAAATCATGATTCCTACTTAGTGCACATTTATATTTAATTTTTAATAGGAGTTTTTCTTGTTTTATTAAGATATGTAAAAGCACATGCAATATACTTACTAATATTTGTATATATATTTTCTGATTTCAATGAATTTTTGCACATTTAAAATATTTTTAATAATACAAAAAGGAAAATAATTCTTTAAAATATGTCTATAATCTAATTGTTTGGTACATATTATTTTTTCATGGTTGGTTGCTGCCCCGTAAGCCATTCTCCTTTTTTAAATAACAGCTCAATGATTTTTCTATAAGTATCATAATTTCCCATTTCTTATTTCATATTTGATTTCATATTTGAAGGACAAGCATTGGATCTAGCTTAAGTGACTGAACTGAACTGAATTGAAGCTAATCAAATTTATTCTTTTCCCATAGCCACAGTTCAGTAGCAAATAAGTTACACAATTGAAATGAAGAAGAATCATGTCAGGACTTTACTTGGAAATATTGGGAAAAGGATGTGCAATTGTTGTTGCTGTTTGACAATTAGGATGCAATTTTGTGATACAGAGCCAACACATAAAGTTTGAGAATGAAGTCAAGGGAAGAAAGGGAACTGTGCACTGATGCCATAATGGGAATTTTCAGTTATATCAGCTAATATGGCTCACCTTCCCTCACCCACTTAACTTTTCATTTGTTTGCTTTTTCCTTAAGCAAGTTAGAAATCATTTTTGCCACTTACTACTGAAAGTATACTGACTAGTATACCCAATATCTACAGGTGATGACTAGAAGTAGTTTATTTTTTTCTGTTAAGTGTTTATGAATAAATATATAGACACACTTATCACTATAATTTTTTATAAAATTATATGGTAATTTAAGACAAATATTAAATTATATGACTTTATTTTATTCTATACAGCTTTAATTAAGCAATATGGTATATTAATAGAAAAAGATAGGTAAATTCTCCAAGACTGTTTTGCTACTAGAAGAACAAATATAGCAATCTATTTTTCAATTTAATACAAGAAATACAAGAGAAAATAGGACATAGAACAATAGTTATAAATCATCGTGAAGAACAAGGCAATATAATAATCAATCAGGAAGGTAGAAAAAGACCAAACATATCAATGGTAAAATAATATAAATGGCTTAACATTTCTCATAAAAGGGAAACACTTCATAATGGAGACATTTCATTTTATTAGTTTGAAAACATTTTAAAATATCAGTGTTGTTAGAGGGTCTATAAATTTATCATTCTTGTGCAACTAGAGGGAATTCAAATTGTTTTAACCTTTCCAGAGGACATTTGGTGAAGAATATTGTGATCTAGAAGTTTGACATGTTTTATTTTAGATCTAATTTTTGCTTTTCCCTAAATTTGGGAACAACCTTTTAAGGTTATACTCTATACTGTAGATTTAATTTTGATCAGTATCATTTGTAACCTTTACATTAATAAAAATGAGTCCTGTATTCAAAGTGAAGAACTCTGGAGAGCAAAGAATATTTAACATGTAATTTTATATCTTACAAAAACTAGAAAATAGCTTTCATGTAGTTTATTGTAAATAACTTTCTTTTAATGTAAATATTTTAGACATACATCATTTACATAAATAAAATATTTTAGTCCATTATCTTAAATAACTCGTTAATAGAACATTCTTTTTTTTTTTTTTAACTCTAGACAAAATCACATGCATTGGTTGGTTTGAAATATGTGTCAAGATCAGAATAAAGTTAAATAAATACTATTTTCATTTGTGTGTTAGTTCATGTGAACTTAGAAAATTTTAGCATTGGAAATTAGAAAAATAATAATAGTTACTTTATTTTGAATTATCATGTGTGAGACATTCTACTAAAAGACATATACTTTCTCATTTAAATTTCTAATAGATGTAATTATTGTTGTATTGGTTTTCAACCTTGCGAGCTTCCTCAGATGAAATCTGAAGCTGGTCCCCCACCATAGAAAGCAGGGAAGAGACTGAAGAACGGGGCAGAAGAACTACTCCAGATTGGTAGGTGCAGGGTTTAATAAGCAAGGGAACATACAAGAGGCTTGTCTTGGGCACCTGCAAGACAAGTAGATCTCAACGGTGCTTTGTATCAAGATTGTCTGTCATTAAGCTGGAGTGGTGGCTGCGCAGTGCTGGAGCAGCGGCTGGAGTGACTGAGGAGATACCCCGCGTCCAGCAGCAAAGAAGCCCCAGCAAGACAGTGGGCTCTAGAGCAGCCAGATCTTTGCAACCCCATGGACTGTAGCATGCCAGGCTTCCCTGCCCTTTGCTATCTCCTGGAGTTTGCTCAGATTCATGTCCATTGGGGGTGGTGATACTATCTAACCACCTCATCCTCTGCTGCCCTCTTCTCTTTTGCCTTCTATCTTTTCCAGTGTCAGGGTCTTTTCCAATGAGTCATCTCTTTGCATCAGGTGGCCAAAGTAATAGAGCCTTGGCTTTAGCTTCAGTCCTTCCAATGAATATTCAGGACTGCTTTCCTTTAGGATTGACTGGCTTGATCTCCTTGCTGGCCAAAGGACTCTGAGTCTTCTCCAGCACCACAATTCGAAAGCATCAGTTCTTCAGTGCTCAGTCTTCTTTATGGTCCCACTCTCACATCGGTACATGACTACTGGAAAAACCATAGCTTTGACTAGATGGACCTTTGCCTGCAAAGAGATGTCTTTGCTTTTTAATATTCTGTCTAGTTTTGTCATAGCTTTCCTTCCATGGATCAAGCATCTTTTAATTTCATGGCTGCAATCACCATCTGCAGTAATTTTGAAGCCTAAGAAAATAAAATCTGTCACTGCATCTACTTTTATCCTTCTATTAACCATGAAGTAAAGGGCCTGGATGCCATGATCTTGGTGTTTTGAATGCTGAGTTTTAAGCCAGCTTTTCACGTAGAGTAAATAGCAAATAGGATATATGTATACTTGTAGCTGATTTGAGGGCTTCCCAGGTGGCACTAGTGGTAAAGAACCAACCTTCTAATGCAGGAGACATAAGAGACCCTGGTTCTATCCCTGGATCCAGAAGATACCCTGGAGAAGTGCATGACAACCCACTCCAGTATTCTTGCTGCAGAATCCCATGGACAGAGGAACCTAGAGGGCTGCAGTCTGTAGGGTTGCAAAAAGCTGGACATGACTGAAATGATTTAGCACACATACATGCCTGGCTGATTCATGTTGTTGTACAGCAGAAACTGACACAGAATTGTAAAGCGATTTGTTGTTTTGTCTCCAGGCTATTGTGACCCCATGGACTGTAGCCCCCCAGGCTCTTCTGTCTATGGGATTTCCTAGGCAAGAATCCAAAGTGGATTGCCATTTCTTTCTTCAGGGGGTCTTACAGACCCAGAGATCAAATCTGCGTCTCCTGCTTGGCAGTTATCCTCCAGTTAAACAAAATAACATATGGTGATAAGGACATATTATTAAAATAGAAAACTTCTAGCTGTCCCACAGAAAAGCATCATAAATTAACAAGATTATATATAGATTAAATGGCTTCCTTAGTGTCTCAGATGATAAAGACTCTGCCTGCAATGCAGGAGACCCGATTTTGATCCTTGAGTTGGGAAGATCCTCTGGAAAATGGTATGGTTACCCACTCCAATATGCTTGTGTGGAGAATCCCATGGATAGAGGAGCCTGGTGGGCTACAGTCCATGGGATTGCAAAGAGTCAGACACATATAGATCAACATCATTCTCTTGAGAATAGAGTAATATTATTATGGTGATAGAAATATAATTAAGAATAAGGTTAGTCATTTCAATAAAATGTTAATTGGTATCTATTGCATTAATATAAAAAATTCTTTAAATTAGCTATGCCAAATTCAAACAGCTCTTCAAATTACTCCCCCTAGAAAAGTGTAACCGCGAAGGCAATGGCAACCCACTCCAGTACACTTGCCTGGAAAATCCCATGGATGGAGGAGCCTGGTAGGCTGCAATCCATGGGGTTGCTAACAGTCAGACATGACTGAATGACTTCACTTTTACTTTTCATTTTCATGCGCTGGAGCAAGAAATGGCAACCCACTCCAGTGTTCTTGCCTGGAGAATCCCAAGGACAGGGAAACCTGGTGGGCTTCTGTCTATGGGGTTGCACAGAGTCGGACATGACTGAAGCGACTTAGCAGCAGCAGCAGCAGCAGCAGCAGAAAAGTGTAAATATTATTGAATATAACTAAGTGTAATATTTAGTTCACCTAAATTGTTTAACATTTTAAATTGCTCAGTGGGCATTTTTTAATGTTATTTGTAGCTCTGGAAATTATATTTATATTTCATAGACTCCATTAAGCTTCTATATCTGTGCTTTTTAATACAGTAACCTCTAGCCATGTATGGCTGTTGGACATTTGAAATGTGACTGGTTAAGCCAGTTAAATGTGATCAGGTACATAATATAGAATTTCATATTTTTAAAAAATAAATTGAAATGTAAAAAATGAAGGAGTAAAAAATATTTTTCCTTTAAGCATAAGCATTATTGTTTCAGTAAAACTACATGTCATTTTAACCTTTGCATCACATAAAATGTTATTATAGTGTACATTGGGTATGTGCTTCATTTTTAGTATTACAAGTAAACACAGACCTCATCTACTCAGTGTTAGATTGATTCTGTTTGAATGATTATTTCTACATGCTGATGGAACATTGTAATATATTTAATTGAACATAATATGCAAAAAGTTATAGTGATACCTAAGTAAATTGTACTTAGTAAAAAAGTGGAAATATTTATTATTCTTAATTATAATAAAATTGAAATTTTAAATAATTAAAAAATTAATTTAGATTTAGTATGTGCAACAGTGTCAGATTTTATTTTTTTGGGCTCCGAAATCACTGCAGACGGTGACTGCAGCCATGAAATTGAAAGACACTTGCTCCTTGGAAGAAAAGTTATGACCAAACTAGATAGCATATTGAAAAGCAGTGACATTACTTTGCCAACAAAGGTCTGTCTAGTCAAGGCTATGGTTTTTCTATTGGTCATGTATGGATGTGAGAGTTGGACTGTGAAGAAAGCTGAGCGCCAAAGAATTGATGCTTTTGAACTGTGGTGTTGGAGAAGACTCTTGCGAGTCCCTTGGACTGCAAGGAGATCCAACTAGTCCATTCTGAGGGAGATCAACCCTGGGATTTCTTTGGAGGTAATGATGCTGAAGCTGAAACTCCAGTACTTTGTCCACCTCATGCGAAGAGTTGACTCACTGGAAAAGACTCTGATGCTGGGAGGGACTGGGGGCAGGAGGAGAAGGGGACGACAGAGGATGAGATGGCTGGATGGCATCACTGACTTGATGGACGTGAGTTTGAGTGAACTTTGGAAGTTGGTGATGGACAGGGAGGCCTGGTGTGGTGCGATTCATGGGGTCGCAAAGAGTTGGACACGACTGAGCGACTGAACTGAACTGACTGATGGACTTCCCTAGTGGCTCAGCAGTAAAGAATCTGCCTGCAATGCAGGAGACACAAGCTCAATCCCTGGGAAGATCCCCTGGAGAGGAAATGGCTACCCTCTCCAGTATTCACCTGGGAAATCCCATAGACAGAAGAGCCTGGGGGCCACATACAGTCCATGGGGTTGCAAAAGAGTCCACACAACTTAGTGACTAAAACAACAACAATGCACTGATGATGCAAAATCAAGTGGAGATTCAGAACGTGTTAGTTGCAACTAGAAAACATAAATGAGAAAGAGACTGGTACAAGGTATTGTTACTAAATTGCTCAACAGGATCTACACCTGGGTCTGAGTCTGGGCAGAGCACCAGACCCCTTGAGACTGCCAGGGAGGTTTTTTTTCCAATCAAATTTGCACAGCCAGTAACAAAACAGATGCCCAGACTGGAACAGCACAAGTTTTATTCAGTGGCCAAAGAATGGAGAAGTGGGAACCTGGTTCCCAAATAAACTTCTTAATCCAGTTTGGGCAAAAACACCAAATATACAGGAGGGTCCAGGTAAAAGAGAAAATTGGAAAGTAGGAGGAGTACTCGTGTGTTATCAGAGAACAGGGCTGTGGTTTGAACCTGAAGCTAGTGCACACTCTCTTTTTCAGTCTTCCTATGGGCTTGTTCAGCTGTTGCCATGGCAATCATGAACTGTCACAGCTCTGGTGGGTGTGTCATTTAGCATGTTAATGTATGACAGTGAGTATGTAACGAAGTTCAAGATTTACTGGAAGTCAAATACTCTGTTATCTTGGGTTTAGTTGATTCCAACCAGTTCTTGTTTTTTCCTCTTTGAAGCTTCCTTCTGAAACTTAGACAAATGTAATTGGTTTCTGTTCACGGTTGGGGCAGGGCTATGATTCTCTGGCAACAGCCTTACTGAGTCGGACACGACTGAAGCTGCTTAGCAGCAGCAGTGGCAACAGCAGTGTGATTTGCAGTGGCAAGAGCAGAATGAAAAAAAACGGTTTGTTGTAGAACCAACTTTAATGATAACAAAGTGAACAAAAAGGATTTATAAGAAAGTAGTGAATTTGATGCTTTCTCTCAGTAGTCTAAAAAGAATCAATGAAATTATTCATTTGAAATTAAAATAAAATTCTAAAACAAATTTAAATTTAATAAGATCTGATCTTTCAATTTTGACCAACTTTAAAATTGCTTAGATTCTTACATCTATAAAGACACACACATACACATTTTTAGATTAAAAGATGGAAAAATATTATTTTTGTTATTAAAATTTTATTACAAAATTATAAGAAATAGATTAAAAAAAAAAACCTTTTTAAAGAAGTGAATAATCTGGGCAGTCCAAAGATGGCAGAGGAATAAGACAGGAGGACCACTTTCTCCCCCACAAATTCATCAAAAGATCATTTGAACACTGAGAAAATTCCACAAAACAACTTCTGAATGCTGGCAGAGGACACTAGGCACTTAGAAAGCCAGCCCATTCTCTTCGAAAGGAGGTAGGACAAAATGTAAAAGATAAAAAGAGAGACAAGAGTTAGGGACAGAGACCCATCCAGGGGAGGGAGTCATGAAGGAGAAGTTTCCAAACACCAGGAAACCCTCTCACCGGTGGGTCTGTGGGGAGTTTTGGAATCTCAGTAGGCAACATAACGAGGAGAAAAAAACAAACAAACAAAAATCCCACAATTTATGCGCCTAAACACAACTCCCTGCACAGAAGTAGCCCTGATGCTGGCTTCTGCCAACTGCGTGCAGGGGCTGAACAGGTAGGTGTGGGCTGCATGCTTAGGGTAAGGACTGAGCCTGAATGCCCAGAGGACAATTTGAGGGAGGTAACTTAAGAGAGCAACCAAACTGTGGGACAACCAGAGAGAGAAAAAAAGAGAGAAAGAGAGAGAACTTTCTCTTGAAAAGCTCTAAGGCACAGCCTGACCGGCTCACAGAACAAAGGACTGTGCAAATACCAGAGGAGAGCTAGCCAGCTGCAGACCAGTGCCTCCCCCCACCAGAGACAGAGAGGCAGACAGGTGACAGAAAGAGCCAGAAGGTGAGGGGCAGTCTCAGCCCCAGAGAGGGCATCCTCTACTAAACTGTGAGCAGGCTCCCAGTTGCTAACCAAGTCTTCCTGGGATCCTGGACAGCTGACATCCACCGGGAGCATCTCAGTCAGAGATCAGCTCCCTAGAGGAGACTCACAGCACACCTGAGACGGTGCTCTTGCTGTGCACCCAGGAAACCGAGGGGCTGGGACTGCAGAGGTGATAAGACTGACTGCACACCTGGGAGAGTGCACTTACCAAGCACCTGGTTACCTGAGCTGCTCAGACCTGGGAAGGGCACAAAGCACACACCCAACCAAGTCTGTGCCTTTGTGGAGTACCTGAGAACCTGAACCTGAGCAACTTAGACCTGGGACATGCACACAACCCAGGGCTGGCTTTAGACAGTTCCCCCGCAGAGCAACCTGGAGCCTGAGCAGTGTAGACCATGAAAAGCACATGTGCCATGAGCTGGGGCAAACCCAGTGTGGCCCAGACACTGTGAGCCCTCCCCACATACACCAGTGATATTTGTTTGCAGTGTTCCTCCCTCCCCACAGCACAACTGAACAAGTTAGCTTAAATAAGTGACCACCTTCGCCCCCTTGTGTCAGGGTGGAAATTAGACACTGAAGAGACTTGTAAACAGAGGAAGCCAAAATAAACAAAGAAAAGGGAACTGCTTTGGAAGTGACAGGTGCAACAGATTAAAACCCCATAGTTAGCACTGACTACATTGGAATGGGCCTATAGACCTTAAGAACAAGTACAAGCTTGAAAAAGGAACTATCTGAAACTGAACTGACCCCACACTGCCCTCAAAAGCTCCAGAGAAAAAAATTTTTTAAATTTTTTATTATTTTTAAATTCTTTATTACTCCTTTAATTTTCATTTTTATAACCTACTATTACCTTGCAAAAAAAGACCCTATTTTTAAGGCAAATTTCACATATATAATTTTTATAATTTGTGATTTTTTTTTAATATTCTATTTTTGAGAGTCTAACCTCTACTCTAGATTTTTATTCTTTGCTTTTTGGTATTTGTTATCAATTTTGTACCTTTAAGAATCCAATCTTCAGTACTTATTTTTACTTAGGAGTGTGATTACTGGCTTGGTTGCTCTCTCCCCCTTTTAACTCTCCTTTTTCTCCCTCAGGTCACCTCTATCTCCTCCCTCCTCCTCCTCTTCTCTACCCACCTCTGTGAATCTCTTTGGGTGTTCCAGGCTGTGGAGAAACTTACAGAAGTGATTACTGGCTAGATCTGTCTCTCTCCTTTTCTTTCCTCCTCTTCTCCTCCTGGTCACCTCTATCTCCTTTCTAGCTCTTCTCTTCTCTGTGTAACTCTGTGAACCTCTCTGAGTGTTCCAGACTGTGGAGAGCACATAGGGAATTGATTACTGGCTACATTGCTCTCTCCCCTTTTTATTCCTCCTCTTCTCCTCCTGGTCACCTCTATCTCCCTCCTCCCTCCTCTCTTCTCCATGCAACTCTGTGAACCTCTCTGGGTGCTCCCCACTGCGGAGAATCTTTTCATCATTAACCTAGACATTTCATCATTGGTGCTGTACAAATGGAGAAGTCTTGAGGCTACTGTAAGAATAAGACTGAAAGCGAGAGGCAGGAGGCTTAAATGCAAAACTTCAGAACACAAGAAAACTCCAGACTCTAAGGAACGTTAATTGACAAGAGATCACCCAAAAGCCTCCATACCTACACTGAAACCAAGCCCCACCCAAGAGCCAACAGGTTTCAGAGCAAAACATATCAAGCTAATCCTCCAACAATGCAGGAAGATAACCCTAAGCATTAAAATACAGGTGGCCAAAAGTCACACCAAACCCAGAGACAACTCAAAACTCACTACTGGATACTTCAATGCACTCCAGAGAGAGGAGATCCAGCTCCACCCACCAGAACACTGATGTAAGCTTCTCTAACTGGGAAATCTTACAAGCCACTAGTCCAACCCCACCCACAGGGAGGAACCTCCACAATAAAGAGGTACCACAAACTTCAAGCATAAAGAAAGGCTGCCCCAAACACAGCAATTTAAACAAAATGAAAAGGCAGAGAAATATTCAGCAGGTAAAGGAACATGATAAAAGTCCACCAAACCAAACAAAAGAGGAGGAGATAGGGAGTCTACCTGAAAAAGAATTCAGAAAAATGATAGTAAAAATGATCCAAAATCTTGAAAACAAAATGGAGTTACAGATAAATAGTCTGGAGACAAGGATGAGAAGATGCAAGAAATATTTAACAAGGACCTAGAAGAAACAAAAAAGAGTCAGTCAGTCATGAATAATGCAATAACAGAGATCAAAAACACTCTTGAGGGAACCAACAGTAGAATGAGGCAGAAGACAGGATAACTGAGGTGGAAGATAGAATGGTGGAAATAAATGAAGCAGAGAAGAAAAAAGAAAAAAGAATTAAAAGATATGAGGACAACATGAGAAACCTCTGGGACAATGTCAAACACACCAACATTCAAATCATAGGAGTCCCAGAAGAAGAAGACAAAAAGAAAGGCCATGAGAAAATACTTGATAAGATAATATTAAAATTCCCTAAAATGGGAAAAGAAATAGCCACCCAAGCCCAAGAAACCCAGAGGGTCCCAAACAGGATAAACCCAAGGCAAAACACCCCAAGACATATATTAATCAAATTAATGAAGATTAAACACAAAGAACAAATATTAAAAGCAGCAAGAGAAAAACAACAAATAACCCAAAAGGGGATTCCCATAAGGATAACAGTTGATCTTTCAATAGAAACTCTTCAGGCCAGAAGGGAATGGCAGGACATACTTAAAGCGATGAATGAGAAAAACCTACAATTCAGATTACTGTACCCAGCAAGGATCTCATTCAAATATGAAGGAGAAATCGAAAGCTTCACAGAGAAGCAAAAGCTGAGAGAATTCAGCACCACCAAATCAGCTCTTCAACAAATGCTAAAGGATCGTCTCTAGACAGGAAACACAGAAAAGGTTTATAAACTCTAACCCCAAACAACAAAGGAAATGGCAATGGGATCATACTTATCAATAATTACCTTAAATATAAATGGGTTGAATGCCTCAACCAAAAGACAAAGACTTGCTGAATGGATACAAAAGATCCCTATATATACTGTCTACAAGAAACCCACCTCAAAACAAGGGACACATACAGACTGAAAGTGAAGGGCTGGAAAAAGATACTTCACGCAAATGGAGACCAAAAGAAAGCAGGAGTAGCAATACTCATATCAGATAAAATAGACTTTGAAATAAAGGCTGTGAAAAGAGACAAAGAAGGACACTACATAATGATCAAAAGATCAATCCAAGAAGAAAATATAGCAATTATAAATATATATGCACCCAACATAGGAGCACTGCAATATGTAAGACAAATGCTAACAAGTATGAAAGGGGAAATAAACAGTAACACAATAAAAGTGGGAGACTTTAATACACTACTCACACCTATGGAGAGATCAACTAAACAGAAAATTAGCAAGGAAACACAAACTTTAAATGACTCAATGGAACAGTTAGACTTAATTGATATCTATAGGACATTTCACCCCAAAACAATGAATTTCACCTTTTTCTCAAGTGCACACAGAACCTTCTCCAGGATAGATAACATCCTGGGTCATAAGTCTGCCTTGGTAAATTAAAAAAAAAATTGAAATCATTCTACACATCTTTTCTGATCACAAGCAGTAAGATTAGATGTCAACTACAGGGGGAAAAAAAAATATTAAAGATACAAACACATGGAGACTAAACAACACACTTTTGTATAACCAACAAATCACAGAAGAAATAAGAAAGGAAATAAAAACATGCATAGAAATGAATGAAAATGAAAATTAAAAAAAAGCAAAACCTATAGGTATCAGTATAAGTAGTGCTAAGGAGCTGACTGTGGCTCAGATCATGAACTCCTTATTGCCAAATTCAGACTTAAATTGAAGAAAGTAGGGAAAACCGCTAGACCATTCTGGTATGACCTAAATCAAATCCCTTATGATTATACAGTGGAAGTGAGAAATAGATTTCAGGGCCTGGATCTGATAGATAGAGTGCCTGATGAACTATGGAGTGAGGTTCGTGACATTGTACAGGAGACAGGGATCAAGACCATCCCCATGAAAAAAAAATGCAAAAAAGCAAAACGGGTGTCTGAGGAGGCCCTACAAAGGCTGTGAAAAGAAGAGAAGGGAAAAGCAAAGGAGAATCGGAAAGATATAAGCATCTGAATGCAGAGTTCCAAAGAATAGCAAGAAGAGATAAGAAAGCCTTCTTCAGCGATCAATGCAAAGAAATAGAGGAAAACAACAGAATGGGAAAGACTAGAGATCTCTTCAAGAAAATTAGAGATACCAAGGGAACATTTCATGCAAAGATGGGCTCGATAAAGGACAGAAATGGTCTGGCCTAACAGAAGCAGAAGATATTAAGAAGAGGTGGCAAGAATACACAGAAGAACTGTACAAAAAAGACCTTCACGACCCATATAATCATGATGGTGTGATCACTAGTCTAGAGACACTTGGAAAGTAAAGTCAAGTGGGCCTTGGAAAGCATCACTATGAATAAAGCTAGTGGAGGTGATGGAATTCCAGTTGAGCTGTTTCAAATCCTGAAAGATGATGCTGTGAAAGTGGTGCACTCAATATGCCAGCAAATTTGGAACACTCAGCAGTGGCCACAGGACTGGAAAAGGTCAGTTTTTATTCCAATACCAAAGAAAGGCAATGCCAAAGAATGCTCAAACTACTGCACAATTGCACTCATCTCACATGCTAGTAAAGTAATGCTCAAAATCCTCCAAGCCAGGCTTCAGCAATACGTGAACTGTGAACTTCCTGATGTTCAAGCTGCTTTTAGAAAAGGCAGAGGAACCAGAGATCAAATTGCCAAATTGCCAACATCAAATTGCTGGATCATGGAAAAAGCAAGAGAGTTCCAGAAAAATATCTATTTCTTCTTTATTGACTATGCCAAAGCCTTTGACACTGTGGATCACAATCAACTGTGGAAAATTCTGAAAGAGATGGGAATACCAGACCACCTGACCTGCCTCTTGAGAAATCTGTATGCAGGTCAGGAAACAACAGTTAGAACTGGACATGGAACAACAGACTGCTTCCAAATAGGAAAAGGAGTACGTCAAGGCTGTATATTGTCACCCTGCTTATTTAACTTGTATGCAGAGTACATCATGAGAAACGCTGGACTGGAAGAAACACAAGCTGGAATCAAGATATCCGGGAGAAATATCAATAACCTCACATATGCAGATGACACCACCTTTATGGCAGAAAGTCAAGAGGAGCTAAAAAACCTCTTGATGATAGTGAGAGAAGACAGCAAAAAAGTTGGCTTAAAGCTCAACATTCAGAAAACGAAGATCATGGCATCCGGTCCCATCACTTCATGGGAAATAGATGGGGAAACAGTGGAAACAGTGTCAGACTTTATTTTTTGGGGCTCCAAACACTGCAGATGGTGACTGCAGCCATGAAATTAAAAGACACTTACTCCTTGGAAGAAAAGTTATGACCAACCTAGATAGCATATTCAAAAACAGAGACATTACTTTGCCGACTAAGGTGCGCCTAGTCAAGGCTGTGATTTTTCCAGTGGTCATGTATGGATGTGAGAGTTGGACTGTGAAGAAGGCTGAGCACTGAAGAATTGATGCTTTTGAACTGTGGTGTTGGAGAAGACTCTTGAGAGTCCCTTGGACTGCAAGGAGATCCAACCAGTCCATTCTGAAGGAGATCAACCCTGGGATTTCTTTGGAAGGAATGATGCTGAAGCTGAACCTCCAGTACTTTGTCCACCTCATGCGAAGAGCTGACTCATTGGAAAAGACTTTGATGCTGGGAGGGATTGGGGGCAGGAGGAGAAGGGGACGACCGAGGATGGGATGGCTGGATGGCATCACGGACTTGATGCACGTGAGTCTGAGTGAACTCCAGGAGATGGTGATGAACAGTGAGGCCTGGTGTGCTGTGATTCATGGGGTCGCAAAGGGTCAGACACGACTGAGCGACTGAACTGAACTGAAGGGGAAGTTTCATAGCAATATAAGCTTACTTTAAGAAACAAGATAAAAATAAAATAAATAACCTAATTCTACACCTAAAGCAACTAGAAATAGAAGAAATGAAGAACCTCAGGGTGAGTAGAAGGAAAGAAATCATAAAAATTAGGGCAGGAATAAATGAAAAAGAAACAAAGGAGACCATAGTAAAAACCAAAAAAGATAAAAGCTGGTTTTTTTGAGAAGATAAATAAAATAGGCAAGCCATTAGCCAGACTCATCAAGAAAAAAAATGGAGAAGAATCAAATCAGCAAAATTAGAAATTAAAATGGAGAAACCACAAAAGACAACACAGAAGTACAATGGATCATGAGACTACAATCAGCAATTTATGCCAATAAAATGGACAACTTAGAAGAAATGGAGAAATTTTTAGAAAAGTTTAACTTTCCAAAACTGAACCAGGATGAAACAGAAAATATTAATAGAGCCATCATAAGCATGGAAATCGAGACTGTAATCAAAAATCTTCCAACCAAAAAAAGTCCAAGACCAGACGGCTTCACAGCTGAATTCCCCAAAAATTTAGAGAAGAGCTAACACCTATCCTACTTAAACTCTTCCAGATAATTGCAGAGGAAGGTAAAATTCCAAACTCATTCTATGAGGCCACCATCACTCTAATACCAAAACCTGACAAAGATGCCACAGAAAAAGAAAACTAAAGGCCAATATCACTGATGAACATAGATGCAAAAATCCTTAACAAAATTCTAGCAAACAGCATCCAACAACATATCAAAAAGATCACACATCATGACCAAATGGGCTTTATCCCAGGGATGCAAGGATTCTTCAATATTCACAAATCAATCAATGTGATACACCACATTAACAAATTGAAAGATGAGAACCATATGAATATTTTAATAGATGCAGAGAAAGCCTTTGACAAAATTCAACATCCATTGATGATTAAAATAAATAAATACATAAAAACCTCCAGAAAGCACGCATAGAAGGAACATACCTCAACATAATAAAAGCCATGTTTGATAAACCCACAGCAAAACATCATCCTCAATGGTGAAAAATTGAAAGCATTTCCCCTAAAGTCAGGAATAAGACAAGCGTGCCCACTCTCACCACTACTATCCAACATAGTTTTGGAAGTTTTAGCCATAGTAATCACAGAAGAAAAGAAATAAAAGGAATCCAGATAGGAAAACAAGAAGTAAAACTCTCACTGTTTGCTGATGACATGATCCTCTACATAGAAAAACCTAAAGACTCCACCAGAAAATTACTAGAGCTAATTAATGAATATAGAAAAGTTGCAGAATATAAAATTAACACACAGAAATCTTTTGCATTCTTACACACTAACAATGAGAAAACAGAAAGAGAAATTAAGGAAACAATTCCATTCAACATTGCAACAAAAAGAATAAAATACTTAGGAATAAATTACCTAAAGAAACAAAAGATCTATATATAGAAAACTATAAAACACTGGTGAAAGAAATAAAATATTATACAAATAAAAGAAGAAATATACCATGCTAATATATCAGAAGAATCAATATAGTGAAAATGAGTATACTACCCAAAGCAATCTATAGATTCAATGTAATCCCTATCAAGCTACCAATGGTATTTTTCAGAGAACTAGAACAAATAATTTCACAATTTGTATGGAAATACAAAAAACCTCAAATAGCTAAAGCAATCTTGAGAAAGAAGAATGGAACTGGAGGAATCAAACTGCCTGACTTCAGGCTCTACTACAAAGCCACAGCCATCAAGATGTATGGTACTGGCAAAAGACAGAAAAATAGATCAATGGAACAAAATAGAAAGCCCAGAGATAAATCCACACACCTATGGACACCTTATCTTTGACAAAGGAAGCAAGAATATGCAATAGAGAAAAGACCATCTCTTTAACAAGTGGTGCTGGGAAAACTGGTCAACCACTTGTAAAAGAATGAAACTAGAACACTTTCTAACACCATACACAAAAATAAACTCAAAATGGATTAAAGATCTAAACATAAGACCAGAAACTATAAAACTCTTAGAGGAAAACAGGCAAAACACTCTCTGACATAAATCACAGCAGGATCTTTTATGACCCCCCTCCCAGAATAATGGAAATAAAAGCAAAAATAAACAAATGGGACCTCAGCTCAGTTCAGTCACTCAGTCACATCCAACTCTTTGCGGCCCCATGAATCACAGCACGCCAGGCCTCCCTGTCCATCATCAACTCCCGGAGTTCACTCAGACTCACGTCCATTGAGTCCGTGATGCCATCCAGCCATCCCATCCTCGGTTGTCCCCTTCTCCTCCTGCCCTCAATCCCTCCCAGCATCAAAGTCTTTTCCAATGAGTCAGCTCTTCACATGAGGTGGACAAAGTACAGGAGTTACAGCTTTAGCATCATTACTTCCAAAGTAATCCCAGGGTTGATCTCCTTCAGAATGGACTGGTTGGATCTCCTTGCAGTCCAAGGGACTCTCAAAAGTCTTCTCCAACACCACAGTTCAAAAGCATCAATTCTTTGGCGCTCAGCCTTCTTCACAGTCCAACTCTCACATCCATACATGACCACAGGAAAAACCATAGCCTTGACTAGACGGACCTTAGTCGGCAAAGTAATGTCTCTGTTTTTGAATATGCTATCTAGGTTGGTCATAACTTTTCTTCCAAGGAGTAAGCCTCTTTTAATTTCATGGCTGCAGTCACCATCTGCAGTGATTTTGGAGCCCCCCCAAATAAAGTCTGACACTGTTTCCACTGTTTCCCCATCTATTTCCCATGAAGTGATGGGACTGGATGCCATGATCTTCATTTTCTAAATGTTGAGCTAATTAAACTTAAAAGCTTTTGCACAATGAAGGAAACTATAAGCAAGGTGAAAAGACAGCCTTCAGAATGGGAGAAAGTAATAGAAAATGAAGCAACTGACAAATAATTAATCTCAAAAATATACTAGCAACTCCTGTAGCTGAATTCCAGAAAAATAAATAACCCAATCAAAAAATGGGTCAAAGAGCTAAATAGACATTTCTCCAAAGAAGACATACAGATGGCTAACAAACGCATGAAAAGATGCTCAGCATCACTCTTTATCAGAGAAATGCAAACCAAAACCACAATGAGGTACCATTTCACACCAGTCAGAATGGCTGCTATGAAAAAGTCTACAAACAATTGGTGGTAATGCAAACTAGTACAGCCACTATGGATAACAGTGTGGAGATTCCTTAAAAACTAGAAACAAAACTGCCATATGACGCAGCAATCCCACTGCTGGGCATAAACACTGAGGAAACCAGAATTGAAAGAGACACGTGTACCTCAATGTTCATTGCAGCATTGTTTACAATAGCCAGGACATAGAAGCAACCTAGATGTCTATTAGCAGATGAATGGATAAGAAACATGTGGTACATATGCACTGTGGAATGTTACTCAGCTATTAAAAAGAATGCATTTGAATCAGTTTTAATGAGGAGGATGAAACTGGAGCTTATTTTCCAGAGTGAATTAAGTCAGAAATAAAAACACCAATACAGCATATTAATGCATATTTATGGAGTTTAGAAAGATGGTAACGATGACCCTATATGTGAGAGAGCAAAAGAGACACAGATGTAAAGAACAGACTTTTGGACTCTGTGAGAGAAGGTGACGGTGGGATGATTTGAGAGAATAGTACTGAAACATTTACATTATCATATGTGAAATAGATCACCAGTCGAGGTTTGATACATGAGACAGAGTGCTCTGGGCTGGTGAACTGGGATGACCCTGAGGGATGGGGTGGGGAAGGAGGTGGGAGGGGGATTCAGGATGGGGAACACATGTACACCAATGGCTGATTCTTATCAATGTATGGCAAAAACCACTATAATATTGTAAAGTAATTAGCCTCCAATTAAAGTAAACAAATTACTTTTTAAAAAGAGAAGTGAATAATCTTAATTTAAGCCACCACACATTTGCTTATGGAATATAAATCTTTTCTAAACATAAAGAAGATCAACTGATCCAAACAATTAAAAAGAAACCTGATGAGTCATGTGATATGAAATACAGCTCAATATTTTGGTTGTATTTTGTTTAGGAAACTGACAAATGTATGGTGACATGTAAATTTATAGCCTAAAAAATCAAATTTTGGAATAAATATTTTGATTCTTCAACATAACAATGAATACCTTGATATGAAAAAAAAAATTAGTTTCATTTTGAAGGGCAGTTTCTCAGATATGTTAAGTAAAAAAAATCAAATTTATTGGTATTTTGTAATAAGAGACTGAAATATATTTTATGGTTTTATTCTATTACATGATATACTTTACAATATTGCTGCTCAGTTTGCTGAGGCAGGTTTTATAAGAAAAGTATCATGGTTACACTTGTCAAAATCGTTTGGCATATTTAAAGGCTATGAATCTTCACCAGTTTATGGAACCACTGAAAGAAATAGATGACAAGGACTTTAATAATCTTGTTATTTGCCAATGTTATTGATTGAACTATGGAAAAGTTTTACAATGAATTACTATGCTGTTTTATTTATTTCAAGATTTCCTTACAACAAAAGGAGTAATTGTAAAATGTTAAAAAATGGCAGCATGATTTATAGTCTCTCACTAGTTATCACACTTTATAGGAACAAAATACTTTCAAAGCTCCAAGGAAAGGAAACTTGTTTGTTACCTAGACAGATAAGTATGAGAATTTATGTTAGAGTCAAAATTTTTCATAACAAGAGTCAATAATAAGGATTTTATATTTTCTACCAGGAATCTATGTGCAGGAGATTTAAATTGTAATCAAATGTTATATAAATTGACTTGCAAAAGCTACAAGAAAAATCTGAAGAACAGGTTTTGTTTTATTATCAATACATTTAGAATTGCTTTTCAAATTAGTCAATACTCTGAATTCAATACTGATAATATTGTGTTGACACAGTTTAGTGATATAGGTTCAAAACTAATATACTTTTGCATCACAGCAAAATCAATTATATTGAAAAACAATATTTTGAATATATTCTTTAATAAAAATTATTTAATTTCATGTATCTTTTTACTTTTTCACTGTGTCTACTAGAAAAATTTAAATTACATGTGTTCCTCACATTGTATTTATAATGAATGATCGAACCCCTGGTCTCCCACATTGCAGGCGGATTCTTTAGCAGCCGAGTCACAAGGGAAGCCCAAGAGTATTAGAGTGGGTAGTTTATCTCTTCTCCAGGGGATCTTCCCTACCCAGGAATTGAACTGGAGTCTTTTGCATTGCAGGAGCATTCTTTACCAACTGAGGTATCAGAGAAACATATTGAATGGCACTACCCTACATAAAGTAAAGAAATTATTTTGTTTTTCTAGTATTGTCGATGAATTTTTACCCTCTTTTATATTGGATTGGAAAACCAGAGAGGATTATGCAAATTCCTTTCCTATTTCACTACTTTTAAATACTCACTAAGCAGAAACAGTCTTTAAATAGCTTAGGCTCTGTATTGAATAGACATTCTTAGAACTTTTTCAAAGTACAGTACACAAAAACACAAACTGAACAATATGACACATTATGAGGTTGGAAAAACTATTTATATGTAGAATTAGAATTGTTAAAGGTCATTTTCGTTGAGCTGTCTGATTCTCTTGCAGATCAGTTTTCCCATTGTAAATCTTTGTGCATCTTTCACATTTTAAATCTTTGTGCATAATATTACTTAATTCCTTTATATTTGTTTTGTAAATTGTGGTTTTCCTCTCTCATTTTACCTGCTCTTTATTTCATTAAAATTCCTCCATCTATTTTGCTTTTAAGATTTAGATAAATAGCACTGATGCGAAGCTTATGAGAAAAAACAGAGGAGCATTTTGTAAATGTACTAGTGGCTACATGTTTGCCTAAATTGTCAAGTGAGCTCAATGTATACACATGCTTACTTTGTGAAATAGGAGCTTTCAGAGAGTGCTATACAGAACCTGATTTCTATTTCCTTCCTTTTCACTTCTGCTGAAGGTTTTTGAAGCTCCCCCTCTCTGTGTAGGTGTAATGCTACTCTTCTTTTCAATAATCTAGTGCATTGGGGAAAGCTGTTTTTCTAAGCTATGCTTTTCTTAGCTAATGATAAAATAGTTCCTTTTAATTTTTTACATTTTAAAGGACACCATATTTATATTTATTTTACATCAGTACATATTTTCTCCTGATTGAGTTGCTCCTGATTATCCTCCATTTTTCTATTTTGAGCAGTATTTCCCAGATTAAAAGTTCACAATCTGATACTACCTAGAAAGTATATTTAACTATCGTTGTGCTCACTCAACCCTTTGTTTTCTTTACTTGACTCCCAGGAATCAATTTCTGATAGGTATCATACTGTGCAACATGAGTGTGTAGGAAAGATGACAATTTAAGGTGATCAATCTTGATTTCATCTGTCTTCAGCTCATAAGTAGCCTGTTTGGCCAACAAATATGTTATACACATAACATACATACAGCTCATACAACTCAAATCCTCTCAGGTCTTCTTGTATTGGCTTTAGGTCATTGACTTCCATTTATGAAACATTCCTTCATTTTAAAATATACTTTGCAAAACGAAGATGACTCTTGGGAATTTTAGGCAGAGCTCCTGTTGGAGGTCCCTTCACATTTTCCTTTTGAAGCCTTGGGGATGTATTAAATAACATTCACAAACCATTTCTGAAAGCAAAGCTCTATTTTGAAAGCAATCAAATGATTGCCCTCAAATAGTTTCATTTAATAAGAGTATGCAAATTTTAATTACATTTCTGAGGAGACTATGCCTAGAGTTCTGAGAGAAATAACAACCATCACAGTATTGGATTTACAAGGTTCTTGCTTATCAAGAGTTTAAAATACTTGAATAAATACCACTGTGTTTGCCCAGATAAATTCTGGAAAAAAGCCATCTGAGTAACATTATCAGAGGGGTTAATTTTATCTGTTTATTCTCTGTATTTGTTAAGCAGAGATTTTCTTCTCCTCATGGGTCTCAGAAACTGAATCATTCTGCTTATCAATAAAGAATAAAAATGAATTTTATGTCAAATATCATAAAGTAATAGAAAATATTTAGTGTTAGTATCTTGCTATTTACAGTCATGATAAAAAATCATTAGACAATAATACATCCATAACTGTTTATATAGAATGGATTTACTTGATTTCAATCTTTGAGTTTTCTGTTCAGAAACAATATTTACTAGCTGTTTTCAATTATAGCTGAAATGACATAGTTCTGAAGTCTACACTGATAGAAATCCTTCATAGTTTTGTAACCTCCTCAGGCAGGTCACCATGCTATAATTTGTGATTCATACTATCATTTTATTAATATAACTACCATATTATTATAAGTAGAGGAAAATTATGATGGAGTCCTCTGCCTGTTAGCTTTTTGATCTTCTCTTACACCTCCCATTTATCCCTATGAGTTTATGAACATTTTGAACTAAGTTGAATATTATTTTCTCAAATGTATTAAAGAAAAAAGAACATTTGTCATAAATGGGGCCATAATCCAATTTATCCATGAAGATATGTGGATAAACCATAAGATGATATACCTAAAAGAAGCAATTTAAAACATGGTTTCTAGCTTGATAACACATTTTTTTTCTTCCTTTGTATAACTCTAATTTAAAATTTGGGTAGAGATCAATGTTGCTAATTGAATACTTTTTTTTTTTTTTTTGGAAAGTACCTAGCATATTGGGCTTCCCAGGTGGTGCTAGTGATAAAGAACCTACCTGTCAATGCAGGAGACTAAAGAGACTTGGGTTTGATCCTGTGTTGGAAAGATCCCCTGGAGGAGGGAGGACATAGCAACCCACTCTAACGTTCTTGCCTGGAGAAGCCCAAGGACAGAGGACCTTGGTGGGCTAAGGCCCACGGGGGTCATGCACAACTAAGCGACAAACACTTTCAATTTTTTGTCAGGTTGCTTATTATCAAAAAACAAAACAAAAGAAGAGTGTTGGTGAAGATGTGGAGAAATTAGAAACCTTGTAATTCAGTTTTGGGGTTTTCACTTTAAAGGTAATACATATAAGCTATAATATACTGTTAGGAGGTTGATGAACAGAAACAAAATCCTCAAAAGGAAATACTTAAAGAAGTAAGAAGTATTAACTGAAAGAAGAAAGAAAACTTATTTTCTCTTAGAAAGTTTAGGAAGCAGTAAAACTTGGTTTGAAGGGATGCCAAGAAACTTGTCCTGAAGTTGCTTTTGCACAGGAAATGCCAGAGATAAATTGGTGGCTAAATCCACTAATATCAATAATTAAATTAAATGTTGATGGCCCAAACACCTTAATTAAAAGAGACAGTTACACAGTGGATAAAATGCAAGACCCTACTATATGTGGTTTGCAAGGGCTTAATTTAAACATAAAAATAACATACACATAACATTTAGATAGGTTGAATGTAAATGGATTAAAAAAGGATCTGTTATGAAAACTGTAAATATAAGAAATTTAAACTTCAAATTTAAGCTTCTTTTTCAAAGTTGTTTTTGTTTGCCAGTTTCTTCCCCCAAAAGGCTTACTGACATTTTTATTGGAATTTGGCTGAATCTCTTTGTTTAGTTTAGGGATGCTGTAACAATATTGAATCTTTAGAGCCATAACACAGGCTATCTCTTCACTTATTTATTTCTTTTATCTTATTCAACAATGTTTTATATTTTTAAATGCAAATACAGGTTTTTCACATCCTTTGTTAGATTTAACCCTAAATATTTTATCAAAAATAGAATGTAAAAGTTTTTTATTTTCTGATTTCTTATTGCTGTTATGTAGGAATTAAATAAATTTTGTACATTGATCTTGAGTCTTACAAGAAAATTTACTCAAGCAATATTTATTTAATATTTATGCCTACACAAACATTTGTACATGAATGTTTACAAGACTTTATTTGTAATATTTCCAAACTGGATATGGCTTAAATGTCCACCAGCAGGTAAGTGGGTAACCAATTTATGATACATTCAAAGAATGAAACATTAATCATCAATAAACTCAATGGACTTTTGTTGCACTCAAAATACATGGACAAATATAAAAATATGCTGTATGAAAGAAACTAGACAAAAAGTACCTATGATATCATTTCATTTTGGTTAAATTTAGAAAATGCAAGCTAATGTCAAATGACACCAAGGAGTCAGTGATTGCCTGGGGATAGGGTGGAAAGGAGAAGCGAATGGGAAAGACTGCAGAAGAGCAAGAGGGAGACTTTATGGTAATGGATATGTTCAATAATTTGACTGTGATAACAATACCTATGTGCAAAATTTTATCAAATGATTCCTATTAAATATGTGAGGTTTCAGTTTGGTTCCATTGCTCAGTTCAGTTTCCAGCTCTTTGAAACCTCATGGACTGCAGCTCGCCAGACTTCTATTCTTCACCGTTTCCTGAAGCTTGCTCAACCTCAAGTCCATGGAGTCAATGATGCTATCCAACCATCTCATCCTCTGCCATCCAGACTGTATCCCTCCAGTCTCTTATGGCCACGGGATTCTCCAGACAAGAATACTGGAGTGGGTAGTCATTCCCTTCTCCAAGGCATCTTCTTGGCCCAGGGATCAAAGTCTCTCACATTGCAGGCAGATTCCTTACCATGTGAGCTACCAGGGAAGCCCATGTGAGGTTTATGTTATGTCAATTATACAGTTTTTTAAAAAGCTTTTGAGCTTCTAAAGATGTCTCAAAATATCAGGGCTGTGAAATGTAAGATTCTAATAGTTGGCATAAATAGTAAAAAACACTCTATTGAGGTGTCGTTACTTCTCTACTCAAGCATTACTTTCTTGATTCAATGAAAAGAAATACAATTACTTTAAAAACAAAAATATCACTATAGTTTTATTTTTTAGCAGAAAATCATGTTAATTAACTCTTCTGCTCTCTTTTTTATGTTAGTGAAATATTAAAATAAAATACCACATCTAAAAAAATCAGGATAGCTCATGGAAAGCAGAACCCTAATTCATTCCCCCCCACCCTGGACAAAGATATAGGATTAAGTCATACTTACTGCATTATTCAAGTTAAATGTTTGTGAAGCAAAATATTTCTAACAATATATATTTTATGTGAGTCCTTGCCTCAAACTAAATTTAAATATAGACACCCTGAAGTTATCTACAATGAACTGTATCAACCATTTGCATTTCAAACTTAAAAATAAAGCCAAAACAGATTTGTGTGATAACCTTAGCCATTTCTATTCCTTAATTACTATGATAGCACCATTGATAGTGCCAAATTTTTTATGAGACTATTGGCAGAAATACAGACTTTAAAAACTTTTCAGAAGAACTTGGAATGTTACTAATTCAAATATATATATGTATAAGTAAGTAAGTGTTAGTAGCTCAGTTGTGCCCTACTCTTTGTGACCCCGTGGATTGCAGCCCACCAGGTTCCTCTGTTCATGAGATTTTCCAGGCAAGGATTCTGGAGTGCGTTGCCATTTCCTTCTCCAAGGGATCTTCCCAACCCAGGGATCGAACCTGGGTCTCCTGCACTGCAACAGATTCTTTACAGACTGATCTACAGGGAAGCCCATTTTGTATATATATACACATATAAATACAAAATGTACATTAGTGAACCATAGTGAATTAAGTATTTAAGGAAGGGCATATATATATATATATATATATATATATATATATATATATATATATATATATATTCTACCTTTCCAGGATGTTTCTCTTGGATTTATTTTTAAACCAGTACCTTGAGGTATTTAAATTTTCATCTTGTAAACTATAATCATTATATGATTGAAAAGAATTTTATTCCAAAAATGTTCATTATTGTTTTGCAAAATAAGCCTCTTTTATGAATAGCAGGTATTCACAGTATTCAGCATAACACTGAAAAACAAAACAACAACAAAAAATAAATGTATATATGCTTTAGGATTTTCATCTTTAGTTAATATGTATTCTTTCATGGGCAGATAAAATTTTTTCTGAGAATAATGATTAATCATGGAGTGTTTTTCATAGACATTCATAAAATGAATTTTAACTACTGAAGCACAAAGAGTGTGTATAGCATCATCATAGCCATAAATCACTGAATATACTGATAAGCACTTAAAAAACTAACACAATTTTACTTAATCCCTATGATTATAAAGAGGTAAAATACATTTGACTAAGAGTGCCACAAGTTAACATATTATTTGTTCGGACTTCAAGTTAATGATTAAGAGTTTTCATATTAATGAAGAATGGAATTTTTTTTAACATAGTAACCCTTTTCAGCACTTTTCACTGCCAGATCACAATTTTAAGAAGCTTCCGATCATCTGCATATACAGATTTTTTTCCCTCTTCTCCCTGAGTCTAAAGCCTTAAATTAAATTATCAAGGAATGACTTAATAAATTTCTGAATAAATGCCTATGGAGAGATGTGTTTTGGTTAATTTTCATGTACATCAGAGTTACTTTATAAATAATCATTATTCTGACAGAGCATACATTTATACAAGTATACACTATATACATTTGTACAAGTATCAATTGCTGAACATAAATGGCATTGAACAATCAGTTTTAAATTAATTTTTGAGACCACCAGTGTTTTATTTTCCTCTGAAATTAAAAAAAGGAGAAGTCAGAGTTTGACAGCTCATAGAATATTGCAATTTTTGAGTTTGAAAAATTGTACAAGATTGAACATTTCATCAGATATACAAATGCTCAAGAATATTTTTAAATTTGAATGTGACAAGCATACTATGCAAATATTAACTTATAGTATTATAACACTGATAATCAATTATACAGATCTATTCTATAATGTAATCTGACTTAAATGCTTGGGAGGATTTTTTTCCCTATCACATTCACTAGAAGTGTTGCAGTTACCACTTGCCATGCATTGTGTAATTTGCCTTAAGTGTGTTACCTTATTTTATCATCATAACAGCCTCATGGGGCAGATTTTAAGATTCCCAATTCACAAATATGGGAAGTAAAGAATGAGTAGTCAATTAATTTTGCTAATACTCTGATGTTTGTGATTCAAGCCCAGTTTGCTTTGTCTCCCAAACCCAATTTTTCAGTTTTTTTTTAAACTTCTATTAAGTTATAGTTATAAAGACTACAAAAGATGAATCCCTTGCCCTGTAGGAGCTTATAGAAGTAGTTGATCCAGATAAGCTCATAGTTTAAAAACAGGAGAGTTTAATATATTGTAGCCTATTGGTTAAGAGGAAAGAAATTCCTGTTGTTATAGTCTCAAAGAAGGGTGATTAACTCAGACACTACTGGAAGATTAGAAGAACTTGGAAATTTCCTGGGGTGATTTCCTAAGGTATGAGGGAAAATTGGCCACTGTAAAGTACAAGAAGGAATGGAAAGCTCACTATGTTGAAGAAGCTCCTTGTAAATGTCTAAAATTTAAGGAGCATAATCTATAAGTTGGTAATATTAGAGAAATGTTTCGGACAGTGTGTGTAGACCTTAATTCAAGTCTGTGAACAAAAAAAGAAGTGCAGGATCCTGAGGATGAGAGTAAGCAGAAAGATGACTGTGGGAGAACACTAAAGACACACAATGGTATCTTTAGACTTTTTGCTAACAGTTTAAGGGCTGTTTTCCAGACTAGTCTGGGGAAAAAAAAAAGGTTTTGAGTCTGAGATTTTACCCTGCTATGCAAGGTTACATGTTAGTTTGTCACCTTTTCATGGATGCTGACAGAGAATATAAGACCCCTGGGTCAGAGGCTATAACTTGTAACCCACAGTGATAGCAGTTGCCAGAGTATCAGCATGTAGAGTTTTGTTCTATGAATCATGGTTCCCTCAAGGTAACACTAAGAGGGCAAAGTGACAGCCACACAGGCAGCAGTTTGCATCATGGGAGAGGATCTGGGAGCTTAGTGAATCTGAGTCTTTCTAATGTGCAGTAAACACAACTACATTTTGTTCCTGAAGGAAGTACTATCTCTAAGCTTTCAAGGTAGATGGCTATATAAACATATTGAAAAGACAGTCTAGAACAAATCTAGTAAGTGCCTTACTCATAAGATTTGGAGAAATGTGAGAGGTTCACAAAAATTGTCTTGCAACTTTGTCAAATAATAAATTTAGCTGTTTTTAATCACTATAACTTTGGGCTTCCCTTGTGGCTTAATGGTAAAGAATCCACCTGCAATGCAGTAACTGCAGGAGAAATAGATTCCATCTCTGGGTTAAGAAGGTCCCCTGGAGGAAGAAATGGCAACATACTCCAGTGTTCTTGCCAGGTTAATTCTATGGACAGAGGAGCCTGGCACTCTAGAGCCCATAGGGTTGAAAAGATTTGGAAAAGACTGAAGCCAACAGAACACACAATCACTAAAGCTTGATATTTCTAGTAGCAAATGGAGGCACTGATTTAAAATAGTATAATATAAAATGAGGTATACCATTATTTGGGCTTCCCTGGTGGCTCAGCTGGTAAAGAATCTGCCTGCAATGCAGGAGGCCTGGGTTTGATCCCTGGGTTGGGAAAATCCCCTGGAGGAGGGCATGGCAATCCACTCCAGTATTCTTGCCTGGAGAATTCCCAAGGACAGAGGAGCCTAGCAAGCTGTAGTCAGTGGGATCTCAAAAGTCAGACAGGACTGAGCAACTAAGGACAGCACAGCACATACCATTATTTAAAAGAACCAAACAGTACTGGCTGTTAGTTTTTACAATTTTTGAAATAATTTTCCTAATCTGGAATGCTTTAAAACTGAATTTTAAATAATATTTGTAATTAATATTTTGTATGGTTTGATTACTCTCCTTTTTCATTTATTAAAGTTTTACTTTTATTTAAAGAGTACTTTAGGCTTCCCTGGTGGCTCATACAGTAAAGAATCCACCTGCAATATAGGAGACCCAAGTTTGATCCCTGGGTCAGGAAGATTCCTTGGGGAAGGAAATGGCAACCCACTCTAGTATTCTTGCTGTAGATTACCATGGACAGAGGAGTCTGGTGGGCTACGGTCCATGGGGTCACAAAGATTTGGACATGACTGAGTGACTCACAAAGAATACTTTATATAAAATGAAGTTTTAATTTTTAAAAAAGTTTTTAACAATACAAACCAACAACATCACAACAATGAACTCAGGCTTTTCCCATCTTTCCTCAGTCTTTTAAAAAGACAATGATTTTCTCTTAACTTAGTCATCAGGTTTGACATCTCATTGATGAGTATCTTAAACTCAAAGTTTTCATAACCAGCCTTGCATGTGTTATGTATTTACTATGGACAGGAAAATTTTAATAGTAGTCACTACTCTATAACAAGAACTAAACAATTAGAAACACTGTATATGAAATGAAACAAAATTGTGAGTAAGAGGTTTAGAAGCAAACCCTTTTAAGGATCACTGCCAGTTCCTTAGTTACTTTGAGAAAGTGACACAGTTTTAATTAGGAACTTATATTGTAGTTTAGGGAATACTGACACTTTATGTAACACTACTGAAAAGACAAAGCACCTTGTTGTATGACTTGGTGTCTTTATACCTGACAGTGAAAAACTCTTACATTTTATGCTGAATGGGACTGGTGTTCTTCAGTTAGCATCTGATTTCTTTCACTGAGCAGTGGGTCAATAGCTCCCATCAAGTACAACCTATCCTGCTGCTGGTAGCAATTTCTGAAATATCTTATTATAATAATGTCATTCTTAAAATCACCTTGCAAACAGAAGGGTCTCAAGGCATTTTGAAAAACTTTGACAACTAATTTGCAACATACATTTTATAGAAATGACATTTCTTGCTTCTGAAATGAGACATCTCTTGGGTGAAAGATGACAGGTGATTAACGGAGTAGAGCAGTGCTACACAAGTGGTAAAGAATTCTCCATGTAGTGGGAGCTGGGGGCTGGGATCTTAAGATCATTGACAGAATACATAATAAAAATTAGTGGTTGACTGAGGCTCTAGGGTTAACATATTTACTTTTGAAAAGTTTTAATAAGCCCAAAAAGATTTGAATTCTTAGAAAAAGAGAATCTATAGTGGACTATTGTACCAAATAAGCAAGAGAAATAACTGCTTCGTTGAGCCATTAGCACATGTTTGCATTTAAATGTTTCCTCCTTTAGATTTCAACAACCTAAAAGATCCCTTTTTGGGGGTGTACATTTGTGACTACTCTTTCTTATAAGCAGTAAAGTTTGTCAGCAGATATTTTGGTGGCATTTACAAAGTGATAAAGACTGTTGAAGATACTAGAATATAGACATGAATAAAACTTTGAGCTTGAGAAATTCATTTCACCTCTATATTTTGTGGAAAGATTTTAGTGTCAGGGTTTCCTAGGTGAGATTTTAGAAATATTTGAGGGCAAGATATGTTACAAAAAGGTATTTTATTATAAAATATTAGTATGGATGTACTCATAATAAAGGCTATTTTCACTTAAAAATATAACAATTATCAGAATAATTGAAATGTATACTTTTGAATGATTATGGTGCCAGTTTTAAAAGATGGAATATAAACAGTGGCTTATTTTGATTCTCTAGTAAATACTACCGTATTATAGTTTAAAAAAAAAAATCAGGATTTAAGGCAAAATTAAAAGAAGCTTTTGGTTAATCAACTGCATATAAAAGTGGGAATTACTGATGATGCTCATCCTTGGTCTACTTAAAGATAAAAAGCATATAATGAATTGAAAGAAATTATTTTAATATGTGAACATGTTAGACAGGAATGTACTTTGCTAAGGCCTCTTCTGTAAAGGCTGATTATAACTCAGTTTGACCACTCTGTACTTTCAGCATTTGATGGTGATCTATTTGACTATGTAAGGGGATCATTTCTTTCAACTTTCATGAACCAATTCTTATGTAGCTTACTGGCAATGACTGAACCCACATTTAGATTGAAATATAAAGAGTTTAAAAATGTATCCATTTATTAATAATATTTTCGACTTAGTGGAGAATGATAAAACCTTTAGCTGCACCCGTTCTCTGAGGCTTCCCAGCTGGCTCAAGGGAAAACAATCCACCTGCCAAGAAGGAGGCTCAGGTTCAATTCTTGGGTTGTGAGCATTCTCTAGAGAAGCAACCCACTCCAGTAATCTTGCCTGAGAAATCCCATGGACAAGAGAACCTGGTGGACTACAGTCTATGGGTTACAAAATAATCAGACACAACTTAGTGACCAAAACAAAAATGGCTCTCTGATCAAGGTTTTTCTTTATTTTTGTCCTCCATTTTTTTTTTTTTTTTTTTGCTTCAGTTGATAATCCTCTTCTGTGTTATAGTCGTGATGATAATTCAATGTAGGGTTTTTATACTAATCTCCAATATTTACTAGAATTTGTCAGAAATCAGTCATTAATCAATGAAAAGGAAATATTTGAATCACTTAGAGGAAGGAAATATGTTTTAGAAATCATTCTTCTGCCTTCTTCTACTACCCTGAAACCAACTGGTAGAATATGTGAATCGGTGCTTTTTATATCTTTAAGTCATGTGTTTTTGTTTGGTATATTTGAGAGGAGAGACTAAAGGTGAACAGAAGGTTAATGTCTGTGTCATTGCAAGTACGCAGACATAATGGAATCTTAATTCCCAGAACTTCTCAATATGTTACCTTACATGGCAGAAGGGGACTTTGCAACTATAACTAAATTCAAGGCCTTGAGATGGGAATATCATCCTGGATTATGTGGGTGAGCCTAATGTAATCACAACTGTCCTCATAAGAGAAGTAGGAAAGGCAAAGTCAGAGAGGGTAATGGGATGTGTAATAAATGATGCAGAGATTGGAGTGACACAGTCACCAACCAAGTCATGCTGGTAGACAGTAGCCTGCAGAAGTTGGAAAAGGCAAGAGAACATCCAAAATGAATCTGACCCAGCCAACACCTTGATCCTAGGATTTCTGGCCTCCTGCCCTAAAAGATAATTGTTGCTGCTGTTCGGTCGCTAAGTTGTGTCTGACTCTTTGTGACCCCACATACTGCAGCATGCCGTGCTTCTCCATCCTTCACTGTTTCCTGTAGTTTCCTCAAATTCATGTCCATTGAGTTGGCGATGCTATCTAACCAACTCATCCTCTGCTGCCCTCTTCTCTTGCCTTCAATCTCTCCTAGCATGAGGGTCTTTTCCAAATGAGTCAGTACTTTGCATCAGATGTCCAAAGTATTTGAGCTTTAATGAATGAATGAGTCCTTCCAATGAATATTCAAAGCTGATTTCCTTTAGGATTGACTAGTTTGATATCTTTGCAGTCCAAGGGACTCTCAAGAGTTTTCCCCAGCATCACAATTCAGAAGCATTTGTTCTTTGATGCTCAGCCTTCTTTATGGTCCCACTCTCACAACTCTACATGACTACTGGGAAAACCAGAGTTTTGATTATACAAACCTTTTTTTGGCAAAGTGATGTCTTTGCTTTTTAATATGCTGTCTATGTTTGTCATAGCTTTCTTTCCAAAGAGTAAGCATATTTTAATTTCATGGCTGCAGCAGTCACCATCTGCACTAATTTGAATCCCAAGAAAATAAAGTCCTCACTCTTTCCACTTTTTACTCATTTATTTGCCATGATGTAAAGGGACCAGATATGCAAATGACACCACCCTTATTGCAGAAAGTAAAGAAGATCTAAAGAGCCTCTTGATGAAAGTGAAAGAGGAGAAAAAGTTGGCTTAAAGCTCAACATTCAGATAACTAGTATCATGGCATTCAGTCCCATCACTTCATGGGAAATAGATGGGGAAACAGTGGAAACAGTGGCTAACTTTATTTTGGGGGGCTCCAAAATCACTGCAGATGGTGACTGCAGCCATGAAATTAAAAGACACTTACTCCTTGGAAGAAAAGTTACGACCAACCTAGATAGCATATTTAAAAGCAGAGACATTACTTTGCCAACAAAGGTCCGTCTAGTCAAGGCTATGGTTTTTCCAGTGGTCATGTATGGATGTGACAGTTGGACTATAATGAAAGCTGAATGCAGAAGAATTGATGCTTTTGAACTGTGGTGTTGCATAAGACTCTTGAGAGTTCCTTGGACTGCAATGAGATCCAACCAGTCCATCCTAAAGAAAGCAATCCTGGGTGTTCATTGGAAGGACTAATGTTGAAGCTGAAACGCCAATATTTTGGCCACCTGATGCAAAGAGCTGATTATTTTAAAAGACCCTGATGTTGGGAAAGATTGAAGGCAGGAGGAGAAGGGGATGACAGAGGATGAGATGGTTAGATGGCATCATCGACTCAATGGACATGAGTTAGGGTAAACTCCGGGAGTTAGTGATGGACATGGAGGCCTGGCATGCTGTGGTTCATGGGGTCACAAAGAGTCAGACATGACTGAGAGATTGAACTGAACTGAACTGAATGGGACCAGATGTCATGATCTTAGCTTTTTTTTTTTTTTTTTTTTTATGTTGAGTTTTAAGCAGTTTTATCACTCATCTTTCACCTTCATCAAAACACTCATTAGTTCCTCTTCACTTTCTGCTACTAGAATGGTATCATCTGCATATATATGAAATTATTGATATTTTCTGGAAATCTTGATGCCAGCTTGTGATTTATCCAGCCTGGCATTTCTTATGATGTGTTCTGCATAAAAGTTAAAAAACAGGATGACAATACACAACATTATGGTACTTCTTTCCCAATCTTGCACCGGTGGGTTGTTTCATGTCTGTTTCTAACTTTTGCATACAGGTTTCTTAGGAAATAAGTAAGGTGGTCTGGTATTTCCATCTCTTCAAGAATTTTTTCACAGTTTGTTGTGATTCACATAGTCAAAGGCTTTTGCATAGTCAATGAAGTAAAAGATAATACATGTGTCTTATTTGAAGCTACTGCATTTGGGGCAATTTGAAATAGCAGTTATAGGAAATAATACTCAAAATACACTGATCAGATTTCCTTTATACCTTACCCTGCAAAATCATTTAATATGACAATAGTTTAAACAAAAATGGAGCTATAGCTATTTCCCAGAAAAGTATTTATTACATATGATTATCACACACTGGTCATAACACTTTCTTCCAACAACACAAGAGAAGACTCTACACATGAACATCACCAGATTGTCAACACTGAAATAAGATTGATTATATTCTTTGCAGCCAAAGATGAAGAAGCTCTATACAGTCAGCAAAAACAAGACTGGGAGCTGACTGCGGCTCAGATCATAAACCCCTCATTGCCAAATTCAGACTTAAATTGAAGAAAGTGGGGAAAACCACTAGACCATTCAGGTATGACCTAAATCAAATCCCTTATGATTATACAATGGAAATGAGAAATAGATTTAAGGGACTAGATCTGATAGACAGAGTGCCGGATGAACAATGGACAGAGGTTTGTGACATAAGTACAGGAGACAGGGATCAAGACAATCCCCATGGAAAAGAAATGCAAAAAAGAAAAATGGTCGTCTGAGGAGACTTACAAATAGCTGAGAAAATGAGAGAAGCAAAAAGCAAAGGAGAAAAGAAAAGATATAAGCATCTGAATGCAGAGTTCCAAAGAATAGCAAGGAGAGATAAGAAAGCCTTCCTCAGCAGTCAGTGCAAAGAAATAGAGGGAAAAAATAGAATGGGAAAGACTAGAGACCTCTTCAAGAAAATTAGAGATACCAAGGGAACATTTCATGCAAAAATGGGCTCGATAAAGGACAGAAATGGTATGGACTTAACAGAAGCAGAAGATATTAAGAAAAGGTGGCAAGAATACACAGAAGAACTGTACAAAAAAGATCTTCACGACCCAGATAATCACTATGGTGTGATCACTCATCTAGAGCCAGATCCTGGAATGTGAAGTCAAGTGGGCCTTGGAAAGCATCACTATGAACAAAGCTAGTGGAGGTGATGGAATTCCAGTTAAGCTATTTCAAATTCTGAAAGATGATGCTGTGAAAGTGCTGCATTCAATAGGCCAGCAAATTTGGAAAACTCAACAGTGGCCACAGAACTGGAAAAGGTCAGTTTTTATTCCAATCCCAAAGAAAGGCAATGCCAAAGAATGCTCAAACTACCACACAATTGCACTTATCTCACATGCTAGTAAAATGATGCTCAAAATTCTCCAAGCTAGGCTTCAGCAATATGTGAACCGTGAACTTCCAGGTGTTCAAGCTGGTTTTAGAAAAGGCAGAGGAACCAGAGATCAAATTTCCAACATCTGCTGGATCATCGAAAAAGCAAGAGAGTTCCAGAAAAACATCTAATTCTGCTTTACTGACTGTGCCAAAGTCTTTGACAGTGTGGATCAAAATAAACTGGAAAATTCTGAAAGAGATGGGAATACTAGACCACCTAACCTGCCTCTTGAGAAATCTGTATGCAGGTCAGGAAGCAACATGGAACATGGAACATGGAACAACAGACTGGTTCCAAATAGGAGGGGAGTACGTCAAGGCTGTATATTGTCACCCTGCTTGTTTAACTCATATGCATAGTACATCATGAGAAACACTGGGCTAGAAGAAGCACAAGCTGGAAGCCAGATTGCCAGGTTAAATATCAATAACCTCAGATATGCAGACAACACCACTCTTTTGGCAGAAAGTGAAGAAGAACTAAAAAGCCTATTGATGAAAGTGAAAGAGGTGAGTGAAAAAGTTGGCTTATAGCCCAACATTCAGAAAACTAAGATCATGGCATCTTGTCCATCACTTCATGGGAAATAGATGGGGAAACAGTGGAAACAGTGTCAAACTTTTTTTGGGGGGGCTCCAAAATCACTGCAAGGTGGTGATTGCAGCCATGAAATTAAAAAATACTTACTCCTTAGAAGGAAAGTTATGACTAACCTAGATAGCATTCTAAAAAGCAGAGACATTACTTTGCCAACAAAGGGCCGTCTATTCAAGGCTCTGGTTTTTCCAGTAGTCATGTATGGATGAGAGAGTTGGACTGTGAAGAAAGCTGAGTGCCAAAGAATTGATGCTTTTGAACTGTGGTGTTGGAGAAGACTCTTGAGAGTCCCTTGGCCTGAAAGGAAATCCAACCAGTCCATTCTAAAGGATATCAGTCCTGGGTGTTCATTGGAAAGACTGATGCTAAAGCTGAAACTCCAATACTTTGGCCACCTCATGCGAAGAGTTGACTCATTAGAAAAAATTCTGATGCTGGGACGGATTAGGGGCAGAAGAAGGGGATGACACAGGATGAGATGGTCGGATGGCATCACTGACTGGATGGACATGAGTTTGAGTGAACTCCGGGCGATGGTGATGGACAGGGAGGCCTGGTGTGCTGCAATTCATGGAGTTACAAAGAGTCGGACACGACTGAGCGAATGAACTGAAATGAACTGATGCTGAAGCTGAAACTCCAATACTTTGGCCACCTCATGTGAAAAGTTGACACATTGGAAAAGACCCTGACGCTTGGAGGGATAGAGGGCAGGAAGAGAAGGGGACGACAGAGGATGAGATGGCTGGATGGCATCACTGACTCGATAGACATGAGTTTTAGTGAACTCCGGGAGTTGGTGATGGAAGGGAGGCCTGGCATGCTGTGATTCATGGAGTAGCAACGATTCGGACGTGACTGAGTGAGTGAACTAACTAACTAACTATTCACTAAAGGACATTGCTTTTAGATGAACAGTGAACTGGCCCTATGTTGCAATGTGGGCATGAGATTGTTACTTTACACACACCACTCACAAGAATGTGGTCTCATGGAGAGTTATTCATCCGTCCAATCCTATCTGTCATTCTTTGTGAAAAATTGTCGTGATAGTTTAGGATGCAAACACTTTTTATGATCATTTCTTTCTCCCATTTTCCCCTTGAAAAATTCAGATAGTATTATAGAAAATAAAATAGCTGCCAAACTGCAAGAATAGCTAAGCTCAAAGTCATAGTCAATTAAAATATGACTCATCACAGAGCTTGATTAGAGAAAGAAATTTGAAAGCAGTAACTTAAATTTTTTCTCCACTTAGCAGTATTAATATTCTAGAGTTGGATGTTAACATGCCAAAATGGTCTAAAAGATTAATGAGCAACTTCAAAGAACTGTTAATGACAAAATTAAGTCTCTCATTATGGTTTCTCTCTTTCCTTCTTTGTATTTTTCCCTATCGCACTTGTGAGATGCTCAGGTGAGAATACACATGTCCAGATGTTTTCAGTTGTGAGTGCTTTTTTTTGGAAAAACCAGATCATGATGAGATATAGAAGTAGTAAAATTTAATGTCTGCAACAGGTACTCCATTAATTGTTTTTCTTTTTCCACTTTCCTTTTGAATAATGCAATGCTTGAAAAAAATAGACCATTTTTGTTCTCTGAAAAATTCAAAAAATTACTTTAAAATTACTGAGTAGTTTATTCAAATAATCTGAAATTCTGAAGGTTAAACTCACTAAAACTTCCAAAATTCTAATTATGAAAGTCAGCATTTATTTGAAAATATTTCAACATGAATGTTCAAATCTGAAGATTACATTAACATTAATATAGTATCAGTTATCTTTTGAATACTATGCAATGTGCTAGAGATGGGAAAGAGAGGTGAGCAGCATCAAAGAAATCCAAATGCAGTGGGGAAAGCCTACAGAAGATGACAATGGTGAATTCAGACAGGACAACTTATATTAGATGAATGGTCCTATTATTATGGGGTCTAAAGAAATCGGCAATGATACTGAAGGGGATAGAGATACTAACATAACATAATTCCTTTTGTTTTTACTCTTCACAAATCCTGTTTCTATAATTAGTGGAAAACACCAATGTTACTGTTTTCAATCTATTATAACCTTTCACAATTCATTACATAGATACCTATGTTTTAAAGAACAGTATTTCTCCTTGTATAATTCTTTCTCCTAGTGACTTAATTGTTTGCATGTTTGAAACCACAAGAGGTTGCTAAAGTCACTACTTTATTTTGAGTAAAGGCAAAAGATTAAATTAAAGGAGCTGCTAGATTTTCCTCACAAACTAGTGTGTGAGGAGGGAACTAAAACTACACCCTCATTTGTCTCTCTTTGCCCAGATGCCTTTCCTGTTTTCTTCCCTCTTTGTCTCTGTCTTCTCTTAGGCTACAAGTAAAAATTGTTGAAAAATTTAACACTCTTCCAAATCTGATTGGCAATATGAGCAATGAGCTGGGGTGACAATAGATTTTTAACTTTTCATCTCAGCAGACAAAGGTACTGAGAAAGCTGGAATTGTAAAAGAAAGAAAATTCTAGATAAAAATATTACTTTGTAATCTTCTATGAATTTTGTCGGTTTTCCTCTTGCTTTCCATTTCTCACAAAACTATATCTCATGTTTTGTTCCAAGACATTCTTCAATAACCAAAGCATTACTCAAGTAAGAGAGAACTACCAGTGGATTTGGTTTTTACTTAGATTTGCTACGTAGATTTTCTGCTTAATTGCTGTGTAATCATGGGAAAAATCACTGTTTTAAGTAATTGGGAGTGAAAAACTCAGATTTATGATAGTAATTAAGTGTTTACTAGGATTCAGTTGCTTGAATAACACCAAAATCTTGGATCCAGTTGTTCAAATAATTCACCCAACCTTGTTTCTAAAGTCATCTTACTACGATTTGAAAATAACTCAAAGCATATGAAGTTTCAGTGTAGTTAAGTATGCTATAAAATATAGAATTCTTAAAATTCTTAAAACTAGGAAGAAAAGCTCATGGTATTAGTCTTAAAACATAAAAAAAAAAAGAACATTAGCCTGATAACTACATCAAAATATTTTTAGGTTGTATTTCCTTTCTTCTGTCAAGAGACAGAAGAGTTCTAATTTTTTATTGTAAGTCCAACTGTCTTGAAGATGCTCCTCTCCCATTCGAAATCCCCCAGAATTACTTCTCTGAAGGCCTGGCTTTGGCTGTCTCTAATCTCCCCTTCAATTTCTTTTCTTGAATATTTATTATTCTTTTCGGTAAGTAGTTTGCCTTTAAATATAAATCTCTCCAGCTTTCTTACCAACATTTTACCTGCATGACAAAACACAAGACCTAGCAGGCTAGCGCCATATCTTAGAAGGTAGTAGAATTGAAGAGAAAGGTCCAGAAAATATTAATATCAATAAATTATTCTTAATGGACAGGGGTAATAGATGTCATAATAACATATGCTCTTATCCCTTTATTTTTCCTTCTTTCCTTATTTTCTTCATCTATACATTATCTTCCTGCCTTTTTCTGCCACTACTACACTTATTATACTTTTAGGTCAAATTATACTTCCTTCACCAATTCCTTGGCCACCTGATGCAAAGAGCTGATTCTTTGGAAAAGACCTTGATTTTAGGAATGATTGAGGGCAAGAGAAGGGGGTGACAGAGGATGAGATGGTTGGATGGCATCATCGACTCAAAGGACATGAGTTTGAACAAACTCCTGGAGCTAGTGAAGTACAAGGAAGCCTGGTGTGCTGCAGTTCATGGGGTCGCAAAAAGTCGGACATGACTGAGTGACTGAATAACAACATACTTCCTTCATAAACTATACTTGATTAAATCAATCACTATTTTAGTGTCTATATGTTAATATCCTTATATATCATTTACTTACCTATCTACTTTGTATAAGTAATCTTAATTTTTTTTTATTATTTAATGCCATTTCTGATTGTTCATTATACATCCTTTGTGTTCTTTCTCTTTACCTGGACAGCAAATTATTTGAAGATGGTCCATACCTTTTTTTTTTTTATCCCCTAAGTTTGTCTAATGCAGTGTAAGTCATGCCATAGTGGCTATTGAGGCTTTCTTTGGTTCATAAAAAGTAGGGTAGAGTGTTTACCAAGGGACTGGAAACTTGCAGACTTTTCCTAGACCTGGCTAATTATATTCTTTTTTTTTTTTTAAATTTATTTATTTATATATATATTTTTAATTTTAAAATCTTTAATTCTTACATGTGTTCCCAAACATGAACCCCCCTCCCACCTCCCTCCCCATAACATCTCTCTGGGTCATCCCCATGCACCAGCCCCAAGCATGCTGTATCCTGCATCAGACATAGACTGGCGATTCAATTCTTACATGATAGTATACATGATAGAATGCCATTCTCCCAAATCATCCCACCCTCTCCCTCTCCCTCTGAGTCCAAAAGTCCGTTATACACAGCTGTGTCTTTTTTCCCGTCTTGCATACAGGGTCGTCATTGCCATCTTTCTAAATTCCATATATGTGTGTTAGTATACTGTATTATAAATATCAGCCTTAAACTACAACTTTCTCTTGACTAATTAAGTAAAACCACTGCTGTCTCTATTCTCTAATGAGCTTAATTTACAGATGTGTGTGCTTAACACAAGAAAGAGTGTGGACTGGAGGAGTGGACATGGAAGGTGGCCTGGAAGAGTTCATGAAATTGGTGATGACAAAAGCTGTGACAAATACCAGTATTGATAAATGATGTAAAAAGGAGGAAGGATGTATGACAGGAAGTGACTTTGTGACCTATAAGTGGGTTTTGAATGATCTCCAATCTCTCTTTTCATATTTTCAGAGACAAGTAATTAAACATGAGAAACTATATTGGGATAAATCTTTTGGGGGATTAAAAGTTGCAATTGATCCCACCAGTACAACTGGCAGGATTGTCTAACATGATCCTTCTTCATCCTCTACATTTTAACCCAAAGGGAAGGACTGAGTAAATTTCTCAGTGTTTCTTAGGTGATGAACACAGATTCCTCCTGTGTTTTAAAGAATCAAGGAAGAAAATATTCAAATAATGTGAAGGAAATTATAAATATTGTGAGTTCAAATTTATGGCTCATTTAGATGTTTTGTGACTCTAAAAAAGCAATGTGCAATTAATTCCTTTTCTTTCTTGATATGTTAAGTATAATGCAACATGCCTCTGAACTTTGCCTTTAGTAGAATTGCCTATCATACTATTTTCATGTGGTGTTTATCAAATCAGGATACAAATACAGTTCTTACCCAAATAATTTAGTTGATTAAATATACATCAGTTCTTTCATATACATGTTATGGTTGATAATGATTTTAGAGTTACCCAGAGTTATGTAGTTGGCTTAAACACAACTGAATGATATGGCTAAAGAAAACATCTCTAATTTTAGATAATTAATATAATGCACCAAGAAACTTTGTAGAGGATGCCTGTGAAGAATAGTGTGAACTTCATAAGTATAAAAGTATTTTTTAAAAGAAGTTGCTGTATTGCTTTCTTAATTTAACTCTTTAAGGTAATGCTTTCATTGAAAGCATTGAGTCTATTTCTGTGTGTAAGGTACAAATACATTAATATCAAAGATGATACCTATAATAAAACTTCTCTTTTATGAAATCTTGGATTGAAGTTTGGAAAATCTTTTTATCAGTCCAGATGAATATATATATATATAGAGTACCAACAGGTGCAAAAGCAGATTAACATATATAAAAATCAGCTAAAACTAGACCTTGAAAAGCTAGGGGGACTTCAATATCAGTTACCTGATAGAGATGCATAATACCAAAGGGAGAAGAGGTCACAGATGAACAGACAAGGCATCACAAAGCAGTACAGCCTGTTCTAAATTTGAGCAGTAATAGTTGTTATTTCTATTTAGAAAAATGCCTTCTCTCACCATTATATTCCTAAACTACATACTCCTGGCAATCTTATTTAGAACCACTAGATTCTATGCTTTGTTCTGAACTTGGATTTTTTTTTAATGATACCATTGTCACCTAGAATTGAAAATAATCCACCCTTTCATCTTGTACACTTCTAAAAAACTACTGCTATAAAGGCCATGATTTGATATCTAAGGGTCAAGTTTCTAGGGAGGAGACAATAGGAAGGAAGTTTCAATGGGAAATGGTCACAGATTATAGGATTATTGATATATTTTGTGAAATATATAGAATATAGTTATATTACTGGATATGAAATTGCATACCTTTAATATAAAACTCCCAATTTGAAGTTTTAATTAGAAAATGGGTTTATACTTTTTTTTAATTTTAATTTTTACTTTATTTTACTTTACAATACTGTATTGGTTTTGCCATACATTGACATGAATCCCACCACGAGTGTACATGAGTTCCCAAACATGAACCCCCCTCCCCCCTCCCACCCCATATCATCTCTCTGGATCATCCCCATTCACCAGCCCCAAGCATCCTGTATCCTGCAGCGAACATAGTCTGGTGATTCATTTCTTACATGATAGTATAAATGTTTCAATGCCATTCTCCCAAATCATCCCACCCTCTCCCTCTCCCTCAGAGTCCAAAAGTCCACTCTACACATCTGTGTCTCTTTTGCTGTCTCACATACAGGGTCATCATTACCATCCTTCTAAATTCCATATATATGTGTTAGTATACTCTATTGGTGTTTTTCTTTCTGGCTTACTTCGCTCTGTATAATCAGCTCCAGTTTCATCCATCTCATTAGAACTGATTCAAATGTATTCTTTTTCATGGCTGAGTAATACTCCATTGTGTATATGTACCACAGCTTTCTTATCCATTCATCTGCTGATGGACATCTGGGCTGTTTCCATGTCCTGGCTATTATAAACAGTGCTGGGATAATTCCATTCAGTTTAGTCACTCAGTTGTGTCTGACTCTTTGTGATCTCATGGACTGCAGCACTCCAGGCTTCCCTGTCCATCACCAACTCCTGGAGATAGCTCAAATTCATGTCTATCAAGTCAGTGATGCCATCCGATCATCTCATCCTCTGTCATCCACTTCTCCTCCTGCCTTCAGTCTTTCCCAATATCAGGGTCTTTTCCAATGACTCAATTCTTCACATCATGTGGCCAAGGTAGCTCAATATCAGTCCGACTGATTTCCTTTAGGATGGATTGGTTGGATCTCCTTGCAGTCCAAGGGACTCTCAAGAGTCTTCCCCAACACCACAGTTCAAAAGCAGCAATTCTTCAGTACTCAGCTTTCTTTATGGTCCAACTCTTGCATCCATATATAACTGATAGAAAAACCATAGCTTTGACTAGATGGACCATTGTTAATGAAGTAATCTCTGCTTTTTAATATGCTGTCTAGGTTGGTCATAGCTTTTCTTCCAAGAAGCTAGCGTCTTTTAATTTCATGGCTGCAGTCACCATCTGCAGTGGTTTTGGAGCCCAAGAATACAAAGTCTATCACTGTTTGCATTGTTTCCCCATCCATTTGCCATGAAGTGATGAGACCGGATGCCATGATCTTAATTTTTTGAGTGTTGAGTTGGAAGCCTTGACATTGAGTTTTCAGTTGAGTTCTTTTGCTCTCTTCTTTTACTTTCTTCAAGAGGCTCATTGGTTTCTCTTCAATTTGTGCCATAAGGGTGGTGTCGTCTGCATATCTGAGTTTATTCATATTTCTCCTGGCAATCTTGATTCCAGTTTGTGCTTCATACAGCCTGGCATTGCACATGATTTACTCTCTATATATTTAAATAAGGAAAGTGGCAATAAACAGCCTTGATATACTCCTTTCCCAATTTGGAACAGGACCATTGTTTAATGTCCAGTTCTAACTGTTGCTTCTTGACCTGCATACAGATTTCTCAGGAGGCAGGTAAGGTGATCCACACAGTCAAAGGCTTTAGTGTAGTCAGTGAAGCAATAGTAAATGTTTTTCTGAAATTCTCTTGTTTTTTCTATGATCCAATGGATGTTAGAAATTTGATCTCTGGTTCCTCTGCCTTTTGTAAATCCATCTTGAACATAGAAAAGTTCAAAGGTCATGTATTGTTGAAGCCTTGCTTAAAGAGTTTTGAGCATTGCTTTGCTAGTGTGTGAGATGAGTGCAATTGTGTGGTAGATTAAAGATTCTTTGTCATTGCCTTTCTTTGGGATTGAAATGAAAACTGATCTTTTCCAGTCCTGTGGCCACTGCCACTGCTGAGTTTTTCAAATTTGATGGCACAATGAGTGCAACACTTTCACAGCATCATCTTTTAGGATTTGAAATAGCTCAACTGGAATTTCATCACCTCCACTAGTTTTGTTTGTAGTGATACTTCCTAAGGCCCACTTGACTTTGCATCCCAAGATATCTCGCTTTAGGTGAGTGATCACACCATTGTGGTTATCTGGGTAATTAGTCTTTTTTGTATGGTTCTTCTGTGTATTCTTGCCACCTCTTCTTAATATCTTCTGCTTCTGTTAGGTCTATAATGTTTCTGTCCTTTATTATGCCCATCTTTGGGTAAGGGTTCCCTTGGTATCTCTAATTTTCTTGAGGAGATCTCTAGTCTTTCCCGTTCTATTGTTCTTCTATTTCTTTGCTTTGATCACTGAGGACAGCTTTCTTATGTTTCCTTGTTATTCTTTGGAACTCTGCATTCATCTAGTAATACAAATTAGAAAGAGGTGATATAAAAGAAACTCTTGAGGGGAGAATTCCATTGACAGAGGAGCCTGGCATGCTAAAGTCTACTGCACTGCAAAAAGTCAGACATGACTGAAGTGATTTAGCACACAAAAGAAATTGGTATTATTTTTTGCCTTGCTCTATGTATGTATTTTATACACATGGTCTCATTTGGTCTTCACAATGAAGCAATGATTTTAAAATAAATGCATTTAATTTCATAAACACAAAAGTCTGTAAAGCAATTATCCTTCAATAATAAATACATTTAAAAACTAAAGGTATTGAAATCTCTATTATAAATAAATGCTCATAAGGAAACAGGGATTGGAATTGTTTTTTTAATGTGAAAATATTCTATATAAATTAAAAGAGGGAAAAAAGCAATGCTAGCTGAGGGAACAATATGAATAAAACTTGGGAGGTGGGAATTAAGTGTTGGGTGAATATCAATTTGATAAAGCATGAATTCTCAGTGGGAAAGATATTATCCCCAAGCAGACAAAACTGTTTTGGGTAGGATGAGGAGATGGTAGGAAAAAAATCTAAGATGTTATAATGGTTTGTGGTCCACCAAAGCTCAGCTATATTCTACAAGATCTTCTTTGTTAGTATTTAATTTCTTTCATTAAGTAGAAACTAAATTAAAGTTAAATAAATATATTTTTTCTTGGAGGTATGATAATGAAAAGTAGGCTGATAAACATTGGCTAAAAATCTAAAAAATTGGAAAAAATTCATATTATTCTTTAATTGGTAGCAAAAACAGATACGAGTATATGTAATGAAACACTGCAGTGTACATTATATTACTATTATTTGAGTAAGTGTCTATGACTGCAAAGTCAAAGTCCATTGATTTTATTTTGTTCTAGAAGCTAATCCATTTACATCCCAAGTAAAGCCTTGTTGAGTAAAAGAACTTCTTATAATAGCACTACCAAATAATTGTCTTATCCATACTTACCCATTTATCAGAATCTTGTCCATTTATCAGAATCACTGATAAATGATTTAGTTTCTAAAGGACATTCTTGAAATGAACTGAACACTGAACTGAACACTGAACTGAACACAGAACTCCCAACAATAGTCTAGCCATCATAAAGTAAAAAGAAATTGAGATCCTATTCATTCTTAGCTTTCTATTTGGATAGGAGCCTAATATCATTGGCTATATCAAATATGACATCCACTGTTAACTAAAATCTCAATCTCAAAAATTAATATTAAACCTACTATATATGTGCTGTGGAACTACATTTTCAGCAGCCAAGATAGAACGTTTAATAAATAAAAGAATAATTAAAAAATATTTTAGAGTTCCTTGGAAGTACAAACATAGGTATGACTATATTTAATGAGACATTGCAATATACATTAAAAAATGATAACATAATTTTATCTTAACTGAATTTAGTCCAATATGGTTTGAATTTAGTCCAACATGGTTTAGTCCAGTCTGGCTTGAATTTTTTAATATGAAGTTTCTACCTATATATCTTCTTTAAAACATTATGCTACTTGATCATTTGATAACATTTCCATTCATGTGAACATCTGAGTGAATTTTCAAAATGATGTAAGAAATCTAGCATTGCATACCTTACTCTGAGTTTACATCCCTTCATTAGTTATCAGTCTTTGTTAGAAACATTTAGTAAATTAGAAATGCACTGAATCATATTATTGTCTGTCTCACTTTTAACCTAAATCTCAGTGATATAATAGGATACTTAAAAAACATATTGTAATTGCTAAAACAAAAATCATATTTGAAGTAGCTTGCTGATCTACTTATCCAGCAATATCAAAAAGAAAGAAAAATAAGAGAAAAAAAGAAAAAGTAAGGGAAGGAAAAATGTTAGATGGTACAGTAAGAGGACTCTGAGTTCACCCCATCTCATGAGTATACCAAAAATAAAGATTATCAATTATTTTACTGCACATGTGTTAAATCTTGCTATTACAATGCAGAAACTACTAAGGTTTGTTACTTTCACTGTTTCCCCAAAACATGAATTATCTGTGGCTGTGTTATGTTTACAAAAGATATGCTCAAAATAAATTGTGATGCAAAAACACAAGGAAAGATTTTTTTCATTACAAAAACACGAGAAAAGATAAAAGTGTTGCAGAATGCATGAATGGCAATGCTAACATAAAATTAAAGATAATTGAGAGTAAGAAGAGTCATTCATTTTTAGAACTAAAAGGTTTATTTAACTGATATATATTAGAGCATATTTACTCCTACCAGAAAATCTACCTGTAAAGAATCTTTATATAATAGCAAAGTTTCAAAATACACAAACAAATCTTTCTCTACCTCTTTGACCAAATGTTTTTCAATAAATTAGTTCTGTTTTTAACTATCTCCCACATTCACTTAATTTCCAACATTGCATCCTTAGATTAATCTACCCAACTCCCAGTCCTATTTATCTGTTTTACTGGGCTAGAACCCAGTGTACTCTGGGTCCTACTGAGACAACAAACCCCTCCACCCCTCATCTGTTTCTGCTGATAGAGCCCTTGTCAAACTATGATTTCATGCATGCTCAGCTGATTGATTCCCTTTCTCTGTTCCTGGTATACAGTGCTGTATATATGGGGATTACATTATCCAGAATACACACACTCATTGCTCCTCTCCTGGTAATTTCTGGTCAGATGTTTTCTGTCTAAAATAATGTAGTGATAGGAGGATGTACACATGTTCAGAGCCTCAAAGTAACTGCCTCAAGGAGGTGGAGAGCCACAGTGGCCTATCCTTTCACTGGTCTATGTGTCTTTTTCCCAAAATCATGAAAAAGATTTTGGAAGCGGTATAAAACTGATGTTTCTTATTCTGAATTCTGGTTAGATTTTCATATATCCAGTTCAAATAGCCAATTTTGTCCAGAATTTACAGAGATTTAAGATTAATTCAGGGCTTCCCTGCGGCTCAGACAGTAAATTGTCTGTCTGCAATACAGGAGACCTGGGTTCGATCCCTGGGTTGGGAAGATCCCCTGGAGAAGGAAATGGCAGCCCACTCCAGTATTCTTGCCTGAAGAATTCCATGGGCTACAGTCCACAGGGTTGCACAGAGTCAGAAATGACTGAAACAACTTAGCACTCACACAAGATTTAAATTAATGTTATTTAATAAGTTGCATTATACATTAATGTCCTAAAGGCTCTGAGGATTTTTAACATAAAACAAATAAACAAGCAAAAATAAAACATTTAACTTCATTTAACTAAGAATTTCCAGCTATATTTGCCAAAGTTCCTTTGAATTAATAATATGCATCAACATTAGCATCCTAATTTTAGAATTCTTGGAGATCATTTTGGGCAATTCTGATTTACAATAATTTGTTCAAATGTAGCTTGGGCTATTTAATACATCTCTATCATTATTTGATCCATAGTTTTATTACTAGAAAATGTCAATATGTGGACCATTAAGAGCTCATTTCATAATTTTTCCTACACACAAGAATTTTTAACAATTTCTGACAGATGGCTATGTATCTAGTTAGGAATGTTTTCCTGAAGTCTATTCCATAATCTTCTTCAACCACCTGTTCAAATATCCAGCTGTCCCTCCTAATCAAGAAGTATTTATTTAGATTTACCAAAGAAGAAAATTAAATGTTTAAAAGTGAAAAAAAATCATAATTCCTTGACATGTCCTTTTTAGCAACTTACTCAAGGAAAATGAGGTAGACAGTTATTTTCTAGGAGATTTAGAATCTCTAATACTGTTTTCAAAGCTCAAGTTCTGATTCTAGAAGTATTAATATTGAGACAAAAATGTTCATCTCTATCTTCATTAGGTCTTTCCTCAATGAAAAGTTTTGATATAATTCACAGAGTGATATTTGAATTAAAGGTCCACTGAGAACTGCTTGGTACACTTCCTTGGATAAGGAGTAATATTACTGTGTGCTGCATGCTACATTGCTTTAGTCTGCTTCTCTGCTCATGGGATTCTCCAGGCAAGAATATTGGAATGGTTTGCCATGCCTTCCTCTAGGGGATCTTCCCAACTCAGGAATTGAATCAGCGTCTCTTATGTTTCCTGCATTGGCAGCTGTGTTCTTTACCACTAGGGCCACCTGGGAAGCCCATAAGTGGAATGTAATCATAGGAAAGATGCTTCAACCATTTTCTGGAATAAGAACAGCTCTGACTTAAGACTCGGGAAGTCTGAGTGGTGGGAAACCTTAGAGGGTGAAGAAGAAATGCTGAGATTCTCCAGCACTTCTTTTATTCGTGTTGATGGCATCAATGTTTTGTAGTTCCTTGAGAAATTTCATTTATCCACATTTAGAACAGAGGAATGGTACTGTAAAATAATACTCTTCTCCTTTACTCAAAACTCTCAACCTAAAATGTCATCAGACACCATTTCTAATATATTTGCTTGGACATTTATGCATTTTAATTTGAAAATACATTTCTTTCAGTGTAGGTATCTCTTTTAAGGCTTTAATTAGAGCTTTATAAAGCATTACATATGCAGGGATTTAGCATATACTAGTTTAATTGTTTTGATTCTAAATTTATCTTAGTCACTTAAAAATTCTTTGGTCTTTGAAGATAGAGAGTAAGACTGCTCTTCAATTTAACAAACATTTGTATAAGCTTAATATAAGCTTCATGTATTTTAACCTTTATTACTGTCCTAATAGGAACTGAATGTATTATTTTCTTCTCAGACCTTTTCTTTTTGTCAGAATTTTTATCTTGTCCTTCTAGCAGTTGTATCATCTCTCCTAAATTCTGGTGCAAAATTTGTATCTGCCAAAAAGATTTTCCAGAGCAATTTTACTAGCTCCAGTCCTCTTATGGCATTTTCTCTTAACACCTATATACTTTGCTAGTCTGCATTTGTTATTCTCCTTAATATGTAGTTTGCATGCATGCTCAGTCTTTTCAGTCATGTCTGACTCTTTGTGACCCTATGGACTATAACCTGTCAGGCTCCTCTGTTCATGGGATTCTCCAGGCAAGAATACTGGAGTGGGTTGCCATGCCTTCCTTCAGGGGATCTTCCCAAGCCAGGGATTGAACCTGGATCCCTTATGTTTTCTGCATTGGCAGGTGGGTTCTTTACCACTAGTGCTACCTGGGAAGTGAAATATATGATTTACATAGTTATAACTTATAACTTTATCTTAGCAGGAAGAAGAAAATTATCAGTGTCACAGCTATACGTACAAGACATTAGTGTGTAGAGACCAAAGTCTACATGTGTTACCAATAAACACTATACTTTTATCTCCTTGAGAATATCTTAGCATTTTTTCACTTGTGATTATAATCTGATAGTTTAAATCTTAGAATTAGGTTTGGTTCAAAGTGGAAAGACAAATGAATTCTGAGAAGCACCTCACATCCATAAACTATTATTCATGGAAGATGATATATTCCCAACTGAAAATAGATGTCCTAGATTTTAAGCATTTACAAAAATTCATTGAGAATTATCATAAGCTTCCATAATTTAGCCTCTTGTGTCTCTAGCTCCCTTTTCATATCTTTTAATCAAATAGGAATAGATAATCTATATTATCAACAATTTCAAGGTTTAAAGGAAACCTAGGTAACAACCTTCTGAGTTTTTAATTTTTATTTTTAAATTAACTGATTCTAAATCAAATGATTAGTCAAGAATAAAGATGGAAATTTAGTCAACATTCCGCACCCCCCTTACCCCCCCCCCCCGCCCACCGCCAGACTGAAGACCAACACTGGGCCAAAGAACTAAATGGGCCTCTTGTTACTTACTCAGCTGAATTGATTTTACTCGCCCAATTGCAGGAAAAAGCAGCTGGAGACCTGTAGAGGCAGAGCAGTGCTAAGGAGCATACGCTGTGGAGGTGTCTTTCTGTTAACAGTGAAATACATCTCAGAGATGGAGCCACACAAACAGTAACTTCTGACACATTAATCTCACTTGATGGAGTCACCAGATCTCTTGTTCTTTCTTGCATTAACGAAAGTTTGGTTTGTTGAAGCTGCTGGAGAGAGAGACCAGGAGTTTACATTTTTTATTGTCTCTAGTGAGAAGCCTACTCACGAAAAAAAATGAGAAAGTGAGAACAATGTCTCTTCTAACAAAGTGCTAAGGAAGACCCAAAGGATATTGAAGGATACTGTACCCATAACTGTTTTTGGAGAAGTGGCCAACATGGGACAGGATTTTCCATGTTTGATGATAAACAGCAAGGAGAAAAAAACTACATACATGGCACCATACAAACCTGAACAAAATGTAAGTGGAACATAGCACACAAAATAGTGTTCAAAACATTGATTCTAGAAAGCAGTTGAAAATACTATTTCTAAATAAGTTGCTCTTGCAAAGAAATGAAAGAAAACATAGACTAATTGAAGCAGGAATTGATAAAGCAATAGAAAGACATGAAAAATGATTTCACAGGGTTATGAAAAGAAATAGGGAAATAATGATACTAACAACTTAAAAACATTTACATGTAAAAAGATGCAGAATGGATATGCAAAAAAATAAACAAACAGCAAAGTCAGTGAACTAAAATATAGCCTCAAGAACAATCATAAGGAAGAGCACAAACTACAAGAGATGAAAATCAACAGAGAAAAGTGAATAGACATGACCGGAGGTGGAAGGAAGATGATAAAATCTGTATGTTTGCAAAAGAAATTCAGACAAATTAAATGGACACAAATTCACAAATAAAAGAATATTTTTTATGTAAGGAAATAAATGTAGTTAGTCTAAAGGAAATCACTTTGTATATGATAAAGATCAATTGCAAGGCACTTTTTGGTAAAATTTTTGAACTTCAAGGCAAAAATATCAATTTCTGTGAATGTTCAGGCTGTGCAGCAGGTGAACAGAAAGGAAAAATTTAAAAACACAAATGTAAGCTTATTGCAGCTAAAAGGGAGTTTAAAATATAGACAGTTTTGAAGGAAGAGGGTATGCTGAGAACTGTGTGAATGGTCAATTTACATACAAAATTAACAGTAAGATGCTCCTACACATTCAAGAGTCCAAGATTTTTCATCAACAGTTTTAGGGGTGCCGTTTATATTGTTGTACATATGGATGGACTTGTGATAGCACAGACTCACAGACTGGTGAGTTTGCCTGTTCTTCAAAATAAAAGAAATAAAAGCAGTAGGAAAAGATCCAGTTAAACAAAAACAAATCAAAGTACAGTATCTAATAAATGAAAAAGTCTAATATTTAATAGTTTGTCTAGAAAATAAAAGCAGTAGGATAGTAAATATTATTATACCAAAATCACAAGTCATGTTTCTCTAACAAAAAAAGTGAAATAATTAAGCAAAATTTAGGGAAAAAAAATTACTTTGGACAGGGAGAGAAGACATTAACATAACCACTGACATTTTTTTTTCTAAGTAAGAAAGCAGAAAAGCCATCAGTTTAAGAACTAAACTTTTATAAACAATGAAAGAGATTATTCCTTGGATTAATCAAGAAGAGAAAATATTAATACATGTATTTGTAATTAGGAATAAAAAAGTATACAATCACAGAGGAGAAATAAAAAGTATTATATTAAAGTGATTTTTACCAACAATATGAAGAAATGAAATGAAAATTTGGATAAATATATCCATCTTCTAGAAAACTATAGATTTAAAAAATTGACTCAAAACCCAAAGACATTAAATAGAACTGTATCTGTTTTAATACTCTTTATGTATAAGCTCCCCAAACAAATGAAACAAATCAAAATTTCAAGTTCATGTATTTAAACAAATAAATTTTCTGTTGAAATATTAGAGCACAGAAAACAACAAAAACATTCCACATGTTTAGAAAGATGATAAAACTTTAAAATCTGAACAATATAAAAGAAAGCATAAAATTTTTTATAAACAAAATATTGGATAATAAATTTGAGCAGTATACCAAAATCAGTGTCACTTGGTCCCATCCCTATTCTGCTTTCCCTGAGAGTTATATAATGCTGTAATAATAGTGAATACATTATTGCAATTCATCATATTAAAAAGTTAAATGAGAAAAGCAGTATTATTACATTTTTAATCCATAAAGATATTTGATAACATTGAAAACCGTCCTGTCAAAACTCATTAGTGAAATAAAACTAGAAAGATTGTTTCCTAAAGGGAAGTATTATGTTTAATAGGAAACAATAGGAACATTTTCTTTAAAGGCAAAACAACATAAGAATGTCAGTCTTTATCATTTCTAGACATAGGCCATTAAGCAAAATGAATTGAAGTATAACTAACCAAGCTGAGATAGTAAAATTTAAATCATTTGCAAAGAAAATCAGCTTTAGAAAAATGATGTGTCCAAGGAACTTAGTAAGTAGCTTATCATGAATTAAATGTAACCACAAAGGTTCTCTTTGTTTTTGTAGTTTATTTTAATTAAAATTAGATCTGAATAAGGTTTACAAATTTCTATAGGTACACAAGGTTTTTAGCAAAAAAAATAAAGAGTAGAGACAATCAATTTTACTTACTTTTACTGACTATTGAATATTTATCTCCACTATCTATGGAGTGACATTCTTTTTCAGCTTTAAGTATAAATTTTGAATTCTTAGTAGGGAGAAAGTACTTAGTTCTTTTTCCTATTCCAGTCCCACGTGACTGCTTGATTTCCATTCTATCATTTTCTAACAGAGTTTTATGGTTATTTTGGTTAGACTGAAAAGCAATATTTTGGTGAATGTTGATATGAGTGTATAATTGCCATATACAGTTGAGCAGGGTACTAAACTGGCAGTCTCCAGCAGTTTGACACCAGGGATTGGTTTCATGTAAGACAATTTTTCCATGGATGGGGGTTTGGGGTGAAGATTCAGGTGGTAGTGTGAACCATGGGAAATGATGGGAAGCGGCAGATGAAGTTTTGCTATCTGGCCCTTGGCACATCTCCTGCTCTGCCTCCTGGTTCCTAACAGGTCGAAGGTTGGGTACCCCTGTACTAAACCATTGCTAGTTTATTTTCCCTATACAAACCTTGAATCACAAACACGTTTTTAAGTAGGTGACAAAAAAACCAGAAATCTTAAATTAAATATTTGACAGATTTGACTACAAAATCTGGAATGATATATCCATGATACATAATGTAAGAAACGCCATGGGAAGAAGGAACCACCCCTATGGACCGTTGAACAGGGCCTTTTATTGGGTGGTCACTCTCGGGCAGAACTCCCAGGGGTGGGTAAGCAGGGGAGCGAGGGGGTGGGGGTGTCTGCGAAGCAAAGGGAGTCTGTGGGGTAAAGGGAGTCTGTGGAGTCTGCGAGGTGTGAGGGGTGGGGAAGGGGTTTTATAGACCGGGCCGGGGCTCCCATATAAGGAAGAAAACGTGGGCTCAGCGGTGATTGGTGTTCAAGGGTTCTGTGTCGGTTCCTGATTGGACGGCGAGGGCTTCGTGTCGGCTCCTGATTGGTCGGCTTGGTTGCCGGCCCGTCTCCGGGGTGTGTCTGCAGCGCCCTCTGCCGGGGCACATCCCGACATGCCCGGGCATGTCTCAGCACGCCTGACCTTCCCTGACCTTTCGTCCTGACCTCGCCCTGAACTTTTGTCCTGACCTCGCCCTGACCTTTCATCCTGGCCTTGCCCTGACCTTTCACATAAGTGTATGTATTTCAAGCAAATCATAGATACATTTTAAAAGGTTTTATTTCCTTAAAGGAAGAAAGAATCAGTTAGTCAGTCAGTTCAGTCACTCAGTCATGTCCAACTCTTTGCGACCCCATGGACTGCAGCACAACAGGCTTCCCTGTCCATCACCAACTCCTAGAGTTTACTCAAACTCATGTCCATTGAGTCAGTGATGCCATCCAATCATCTCATCCTGTGTCGTCCCCTTCTCCTGCCCTCCAACTTTCCCAGCATCAGGGTCTTTTCAAATGAGTCAGCTCTTCGTATCAGGTGGCCAAAGTATTGGAGTTTCAGCTTCCACATCAGTCCTTCCAATGAACACCAAGGACTGATCTTCTTTAGGATGGACTGGATGGATTTCCTTGCAGGCCAAGGGACTCTCAAGAGTCTTCTCCAACACCACAGTTCAAAAGCATCAATTCTTCAGTGCTCAGCTTTCTTCACAGTCCAACTCTCTCATCCATACATGACTACTGGAAAAACCATAGCCTTGACTAGACAGATTTTTGTTGGCAAAGTAATGTGTCTGCTTTTTAGTATGCTATCTAGGTTGGTCATAACTTTCCTTCCAAGGAGTAAGCGTTTTTTAATTTCATGGCTGCAGTCACCATCTGCAGTGATTTTGGAGCCAATAAATAAATTAATAAATAAAGTCAGCCACTGTTTCCACTGTTTCTCCATCTATTCACCATGAAGTGATGGGACTGGATGCCATGATTTTAGTTTTTGAATACTGAGTCTTAAGCCAGCTTTTTCACTCTCCTCTCACTTTCATCAGGAGACTCTTTAGTTCATCACTTTCTTCCATAAGTGGTGTCATCTGCATATCTGAGGTTATTGACATTTCTCCCAGCAATCTTGATTCCAGCCTGTGCTTCCTCCAGCCCGGCATTTTGTGTGATGTACTCTGCATATAACTTAAATAAGCAGGTGACAATATACAGCCTTGACATACTCCTTTCCCAATTTGGAACCAGTCTGTTGTTCCATGTCCAGTTCAAACTGTTGCTTCCTGACCTGCATACAGGTTTCTCAAGAGGCAGGTCAGGTGGTCTGATATTCCCATCTCTTTCAGAATTTCCACAGCTTATTGTGATCCACACAGTCAAAGGTTTTGGCATAGTCAGTAAAGCAGAAATAGATGTTTTTTTTCAGGAAATTTCTTGGTTTTTTTTTTTTTTTTTTTTTTTATAATCCAGTGGATGTTGGCAATTGTATCTCTGGTTCCTCTGCCTTTTCTAAAACCAGCTTAAATACCTGGAAATTCACGGTTCACATATTGCTGAAGCCTGGCTTGGAGAATTTTGAGCATTACTTTGCTAGTGTGTGAGATGAGTGTAATTGCATGGTAGTTTGAGCATCCTTTGGCATTGCCTTTCTTTGGGATTGGAATGAAAACTGACCATTTCCAGTCCCATGGTCACTGCTGAGTTTTCCAAATTTGCTGGCATATTGACTGCAGCACCTCAGAAGAAGACTGTGATCATTCAAGTCAATAAGAATAAGTGAATTCTTCACTAAAAGGAAAAACAATGAACTAATGCAAATCATAAAAGACTAACTTGAAAAGAAAAACACAAAAGTATATATACCATCTCTAACAAACAGTTCTTAAAATGCTAATAAAATACCCACAAGTGTAATATTATTCTTGTCAAATTACCAATAATTAAAAAATTAAATAGCACCCATTCTTGAGGTTGGTTTGGATATAGACTGACATTATGCAGGGGTGCACTTCTCTAGAATAAGTTAAGTATACAGGAGTCACTTTGGGAGGTGGTCCATGATTCACTAGGAAGAAGAAAACCCATCAAATGAGGCAGGGCAAACAATCCTGATGTGAATAGCTGACTCATTAGAAAAGACCCTGATGCTGGGAAAGACTGAGGGCAGGAGGAGAAGGGGGTGACAGAGGACGAGATGCTTGGATGGCATCACTCTCTCAATGGACATGAGTTTGAGCAAGTTCCGGCAGATGGTGAAGGACAGGGAAGCCTGTTGTGCTGTAGTCCATGGGATTGCAAAGAGTTAGACACAACTGAGTGACTGAACAATAGCCACTGTACAAAACTGAAGCTCATCTCTGCTGGGAACTCTGCAGGACTGTGTACAATCAATCTCAAAGTTTTCCTAACTAAGGGACCATGAACCTGGGGTAGCTGTTCTCCCATCTCCATCTATCATTGGCAGGGTACTGCTCCCAAAAGAATTATCTGTCTGGCACTACCATCCCACTCCATATGTGTGAACCTAGAGAAAGCCCTGCCTTGAAGAGTTACAGATGCTTGCAGTTGGAAAAAATGTTTAGACCAGTGAGTGTGAAGAAAATGTGGATGGGATTCTAAGAGTGCCACATTTATTTTAAAAGCAAATAAAGGAGAAAAAAATCATATAAAATAGAAAAATATAAAAAAATTTACATATAAGAGTAAACAATCAGCTTGGAGCTTCCCATGTGGCTCACTGTTAAAGAATCCACCTGCCAGTGCAAGAGATATGAATTCAATCCAGGTAAGGAGGATTCCCTGGAGAAGGAAATGGCAACCCACTTCAGTGTTTTTGCTTGAAAAATCCCATGGACAGAGGAGCAAGAGTTGGACACGACTTAATGACTAAACACACAACAAATTTTGTCAGATGATGTCAATCCAACTATCACTTTGTCTGTCTATCATCCTTTTATCTATCTATCTTTGTATCTGCTACTAATCTATTTACCACATATTTGTCAAATATAGGCCATTTGATAGCCATGTATTTGGTTTATTACACTTTATATTTTTCTAATATTTTCTCTCTGAATTTGCTATGTCATAGCCTATACAAATGGAGAAGGCAATGGCAATCCACTCCAGTACTCTTGCCTGGAAAATCCCATGGATGGAGGAGCATGGTAGGCTGCAGTCCATGGGGTCGCTAAGAGTCGGACACCACTGAGCGACTTCACTTTCACTTTTCACTTTCATGCATTGGAGCAGGAAATGGCAAACCCACTCCAGTGTTCCTGCCTGAAGAACCCCAGGGACGGGGGAGCCTCATAGGCTCTTTGCGGTCTCACAGAGTCGGACATGACTGAAGCAACTTAGCAGCAGCAGCCTAAACAAATAAGTCTGATTCATTTTCTATTATTGTATGTTAGGGAATAATTTCTTAAGTCTTTATTCCAATTTTCCAACTTTTCCTTATGTATGTATGTGTGTAATTAATCTATCAATCATCATTCAGTTATATTACCTGCTTCCCAAAGTTGAGTTTATTTGAACAGGATTATGTGAAACTAGTTTATTTATGTGTTTTCTAACCCCATGATAACACATTTCTTGAAAACACATACATTTCTATTTCCCTACATCTTGGAATTGGGAGTTCCTTTCTAGTTGTAAACTTTGATGAAGTTTCAAACTGACATTCCTCAAAACCACAAATTATTCTTGTGTATAACTATTTAAATATTATAAAATGGAACCATTTTATATTATGACCTTGAATCCCTCTTACCTACAAATTACTTTGTATAATTCAAGGCTATGGTTTTTCCAGTGGTCATGTATGGATGTGAGAGTTGGACTGTGAAGAAAGCTGAGCACTGAGGAACTGATGCTTTTGAACTGTGGTGTTGAAGAAGACTCTTGAGAGTCCCTTGAACTGCAAGGAGATCCAACCAGTCCATCCTAAAGGAGATCAGCCTTAGGATTTCTTTGGAAGGAATGATACTAAGGCTGAAACTCCAATACTTTGGGCACCTCATGTGAAGAGTTGACTCATTGGAAAAGACTCTGATGCTGGGAGAGATTGGGGCAGGAGGAGAAGGGGACAACAGAGGATGAGATGGCTGGATGGCATCACTGACTCAATGGATGTGAGTCTGAGTGAACTCTGGGAGTTGGTGATGGACAAGGAGGCCTGGCGTGCTGCGATTCATGGGGTCGCAAAGAGTTGGACACTACTGAGCAACTGAACTGAACTGAATACAATTTGACACTTTAAAACAGAAAATTTATAACAAATTAATAAAATAATAATATAGTCAACAAATAATTTCCCTGTTCAAAAAACATTGAGATCTAAGGCTCTCATCTTTCAATTTTTTGATCTCAGAGTTTTTCTTTTGTAAAAAGATACCTGCTTTATTTTTCTGTGGTTGGCATTTTCCACCTTTTACTTTTCTTGAGCTCTGTTATTAGCCTTCTCTACTTTGAGTTTGTTTCCTTGCTCTTTATTTTTACAAGTTGCATTTAAATTTACTTTTGTCCTTTCTTGTTCTTTTTATCAAAATAGTAGCTTTTTATTCTATTTATTCCTAGAAACCTGACCTAATTACATATTTAAGGTTCAGGACTTAATAGTATCAACTTTCAGTGTAGCCAAGTTGATTTCTTCTTTTATTTATAGTTTCTCTTATTTATTAGCAGAATGGTTTCTTGCACCCAAGTCCTAAAGAATATCTTATTTCCCTGAATTATTTCGTCTCTTAGACTCCTAATTTGGAAACTGTCCTCATATTTTCCTAAGCTTCCCAAGCTGGCATAATTGAAATTCACTTTCTTAGTGTTTCTGATTCCCTGTCCTTTTTCATAAAATCACAAAATTCATTAATTTGTAATTATGTTAATTAATCTTATTTCCTTTGGCTTTAATTGACATAAAGCAACACAAAAGAGCAATATCCATAAAGGAAATCTGGGACAATAGGACCTAGAAACCCAATTCACTTTACTCCTCCCTCCCAAAATTTTTCTATACAGATTAAATCACTGAGACATTCAGCTCAATAGAAACTTATTTCAAGTTTTTCTATCTTGCCTCCTCAGTTCAGTTGCTCAGTCGGGTCCGACTCTTTGTTTTCCCATGAACCACAGCACGTCAAGCCTCCCTGTCCATCACCAACTCCCTTAGTCCACCCAAACCCATGTCCATTGAGCCAGTGATGCCATCCAACTATCTCATCCTCTGTCGTCCCCTTCTCCTGCCCCCAATCCCTCCCAGCATCAGGGGCTTTTCAAATGAGTCAACTCTTCGCATCAGGTGGCCCAAAGTATTGGAGTTTCAGCTTCAGCATCAGTCCTTCCAGTGAACACCCAGGACTGATCTCCTTTAGGATGGACTGGTCGGATCTCCTCGCAGTTCAAGGGACTCCCAAGAGTCTTCTCCAAAACCACAGTTCAAAAGCATCAGTTCTTCTGGGCTCAGCTTTCTTGAGAGTCCAACTCTCGCATCCATACATGACCACTGGAAAAACTATATCCTTGACTAGATGGACCTTTGTTGGCAAAGTGATATCTCTGATTTTTAATATGCTGTCCAGGTTGGTCATAACTTTCCTTCCAAGGAGTAAGCGTCTTTTAATTTCATGGCTGCAGTCACCATCTGCAGTGATTTTGGAGCCCAGAAAATACAGCCAGCCACTGTTTCCCCATCTATTTGCCATGAAGTGATGGAACAGATGCCATAATCTTAGTTTTCTGAATGTTGAGCTTTAAGCCAACTTTTTCACTCTCCTCTTTCACTTCACCAAGAGGCTCTTTAGTTATTCTCTTCCCTAGTACACCTACAAAATTCAAAAGGAAAAAAATAATCAGTTTACACTTGTATCTCTCTACAACATTGCTGCTTAAAATGTGTACTCAGATGTACACATTTGTCTTCAGAAACTTGTCTGTGTGAAATATTTCCTGCCATATTGATGGGCAAGAAATGTCACAGCCAGCAGAGATTTCTGGCCTCCAAATGTGAATGAGAGCTCCCAAAAGGGAACACAGTGCCTGCAATCCTGCAGATGCTGCCACCCACCATGATGATTGGTGAGGACCTCAGAGAGAATACAAGAAGCAGCCATCCACCACACCTTTGTGAACAAGGAATTAAGGATGTAAACAATCAAGAAACAGGATTTGGGCCCAGATAGCTGAGCTGAATATAAAAGGAATGAATTCAGTGAGCACAGAGGCTTATATCTTCCCATGCATACAAACACTCTAAATTCCTCAGTGTGATATCTGGTTTTCCTTACTGCTAAACAATCTTTGATGTTCAGACTTCCTGTCCGCTATGTTACAAAATTGTATATAGCCTGACACCCTCTCCTGCCACCTTGGAGCAGTTTTCTCAGACTATTTCATTGGAAGGACTCATTCCAAAGCTGAAGCTCAAATACTTTGGCCACTTGATGCGAAGAACCCGCTCATGGGAAAGGACCCTGATGTTGCGAAAGATTGAAGGCAGGAGGAGAAGGAGAAGACAGAGGATGAGATGGTTGGATAGCATCACTGAATCCATGGACCTGAGTTTGAGCAAGTGCCAGGAGATGGTGAAGGACAGGGAAGCCTGGCATGCCGCAGTCCATGGGATCGCAAAATGTCGGACACGACTGAGAGACTAAACAACAACAATCAATTCGTATAGATTTTAAATTATTATGATATAATAGTAGAATAGATAATTCTCAATTATGTCAATTGATACCTAGTTTTTCTTCTTTCATTATTATGTTTTTACAAGTTAAATCACAGAGGCATTATCCTTAAATCATTTCACATACACACTCTCTTAATACTTGTACTATTAATCTATTTCTCTATTTTAAAGTGATCACTAATGAATGGTTATGTAGATAAATTTAATACCTTTTATATTATCATTGTTATTGCATTTTACGTTTGCAGTAGCAATCACTAATGCTTAAGAATTGCATTTTTATTGAACTCTTATTGAGATAATTATTGATTCCCATACAGTTGTAGGAAATAATGCAGAGAGAGCCCATGTATCCTAAAACACATTTCTTTCAAAGGTAACAATCTGTAAATTATCTGATGATATTGCAACTAGGATATTGACATAGATATGATCCACCAATCTTAGTCAGATTTTCTCAATTTTACTTAATGTGTATATGTACATTTTGTTCTATACAATTTTATCACATGTAGGTACGTGAATCTGTCACTAAAATCAAGATACAGCCACGAAGATTCCAGTATTGTCATTTTCTAACCTCTTTGCTATCCTCAACTCCTACTGTTTCTAAATCTAGGGGATTGTTAATCTGATTGCCATTTCTAAAATTTTCCATTTCAAAATATTATACAAATAGAATCATTCAATATACTACCATGCAGGAATGGCTTTTTTACTCAACACGGTTCTTTGAAGACCCGTCCAAGTATAGATAGTTTGTTCATTTTTGCATGCACAGATAGTTTGTTCATTTTTTATTACTAAGAAATGATTCTTTGTATGGATGGACCAGTTTGTTTAGTCATCCACATGGTGGACATCTGTGGGACATTTTGACCATTTCTAGATTTTGGCTGTTTGAAGTGAAATGTATGAATATTTGTGTACAGTTTCCTGGGTGACTATGTTTTCATAAGTTTTAATTTAATTTTTACTTCAACTGGCTGATAGTCCCAACATGTAAAGTACATAAGATTTTCCCTCTAATTTAAACCTATAATTGAAAATGGACAATCAGATAATTATAATTCTAAAGCATGTCTTGTCCATATTACTCATTAAATGCATTACACAAGATGGTAATCAGTGTGATTATGTGATCATAGTCTTGCAGACACATACTGTTTAATATGACTTTGATTATTTAACCTTTCAAAGACCAAGAATGAAACTGCACTAAATAGAAGATTTTAAATAAGTATTGCAGCCAAATGTTAGTGCTTTCCTAATAATGCCCAGAACAAGCCTAGCTATTGTGCCTATTAAGCTTTGAACAGTTGCACTATTCACCTGGTAATAGTTAAGCACATTAGTGAATAGGGGAGAAAAAAAATAAATGTTCTTTATGACAGATGTTTTATATACTTCCAATAATTTTATGTTTGTGTGTTTGTATGTATGTATGTATATGTATGTATCTGTTATTAAACTTCTAAATTTAGCTCATTCTTCATCCATCCATTCAACAAATGACTCTTAAATGTCTGTTATATGGAATTCCTATAATGTATGCTTATGACTTATAGGTTAAATAATGCAGTCTTTGGGCTTCCCTAGTGCCTCAGTGGTAAAGAACCGGCCTGCAGTGCAGGACATGCAGGTTCAATCCCTGGGTCTAGAAGATACTCTGCAGAAGGGAACGGCAACCCACTTGAGTGTTCTTGCTTGGTAAATGCCATGGACAGAGGAGCCTGGTGGGCTACAGACCATAGGGTCACAAAGAGTCAGATATGACTTAGCAACTAAACAATGAAGGCGAAATATGACCTTTAGTACGAAAGAATTTCTTGTATAAGGGATATAAATATATATGGATGAAATTTAAAAAAATCTATGTTGTAGTTATGACTAATTAGTATTGCTGGAAGATAGTAAGGAATAATTTTAGGAATTTACAACTATACAGAGAAAATAATTTTTTTTTTTTTTAGTATTACACAGAGAACCAGAATTTCTTTGTGTGTGCAGAGAGAGAGGAAGATCAACTTTTTATTGAAAGTATTTTTCTAGATAGATCCTATTGAGATATGAATTTATATTTTAATTCCTCCTTCTTGCTTTCTTTCCCACGCAGGTAGGTCGCATTTTTTACTTAACTCCCTCAGTTATGTTTCAGGAATGAACGCCAAGATGATCTGCAAAATTTACTGACTTTGATTTTCTCAAATTATTTTCCCAGGGGAACTTAGATTTGCCCCAATGGAAGAAGAGGACCCTTGGATGGAGACTGAATTTGTTAAGGAACAAGAGGGTTGGCTGGTGAGGCAAGCTTTTTCAGAAACTGAAGCAGATTCTTCTTACTGAAGGAGATGCATAGGAAGACTGACTTTCTCTGAGTAATATGTCTTGAGAACAGCTTTCTTAAGGGAACGCCAAGGATGTGGGAGACTGTGAGACAAGAAGGGGTACCTGGTACATTTAGGCATCAGGTTTATGGCGCCCATCACAGATTTCTTTTAATTATAGAATACCATCCCCAGATCTGAAGAGTCATTGAAAAAAAAGTGAGGGACATCTCAGTGACTATGAAACTGCCTCCGTAATGTGGCTTCCCTGGTGGCTCAGAGGTTAAAGCGTCTGCCTCCAATGTGGGAGACCCGGGTTCGATCCCTGGATCGGGAAGATCCCCTGGAGAAGGAAATGGCAACCCACTCCAGTATTCCTGCCTGGAGAATCCCATGGACTGCAGAGCCTGGTAGGCTGCAGTCCACGGGGTCACAAAGAGTTGGTCACGACTGAGTGACTTTACTTACTTACTTAATGTGGTGTAAGACCTTGACATGAAGCATAATGTAGACAAAAGGAAAGGCTGTGCGATGATGATTTATAGTGCCTCCAGCTTAGGAGAATAAGGCACAAAAATAAAATTACAGTGGTCTTTAAGGCACAAAGGGAAGCACTGTTTTATTTGCACACTTGAGTTCGTGGCCTGAGAGTCATGTCTGCTCATGAGGCTACTCACGGACAGAAATGAGTTTTTCTGTCCTGGGTGTTGGTCTGATGCTTAGGGTTTTTAAAGAAAGGGGTTGTGGGTTTCCATGGTGGCTCAGTTGGTAAATATCCCACTTGTAGTGCAGGAGGGACCACCTGCAACACAGGAGAGCCAGGTTCAGTCACTGGGTCAGGAAGATCCTCTGGAGAAGGAAATGGCAACCCATTCCAGTATTCTTGCCTGGGAAAATAAATCCCATGGACAGAGTAGCCCAGCAGGCTACAGTTCATGAGGTTGCAAGAGTCAGCAAAGACTTAGAATCTAAACCAGCACCACCTGTGATCATTTCAGCAGAGAAGAAGGAGGGACTGGTGGAGACAATCACAGCTCAGGGGAAGAGTCAAAACAGAGGAGGAGACAAGTTTGACTGCACTGAAGAAGCAGAGAAAGAAGAACAGAGTGTCTAAAGGGGAAATGGTAAATGTGGATGATGTAAATCTCTCCCTGCCTTCCTTAAATAATCTTTAACAAAACTAAAAACTAAAATCCTGAAATGAGGAGTGTGACAGGACTAAAATACAAAGAAGTTCAGTTCAATTCAGTCCCTCAGTCATGTTTGACTCTTTGTGACCCCATGGACTGCAGCACGCCAGCCTTTCCTGTCCATCATGAACATCCAGAGCCTGCACAAACTCGTGTTCATCGAGTCAGTGAAGCCATCTAACCATCTCATCATCTGTTATCCTCTTCTCCTCTCACCTTCATCTTTCCCAGCATCAGGATATTTCCAATCAGTTAGTTCTTCGCATCAGGTGGCCACAGTATTAGAGTTTCAGCTTCAGCATCAGTCCTTCCAATGAATATTCAGGACTGATTTCCTTTAGGATAGACTGGTTGGATCTCCTTGCAGTCCAAGGGACTCTCAAGAGTCTTCTCCAACACCACAGTTCAAAAGCATCAGTTATTCACCACTCATCTTTCTTTATATTCCAACTCTCACATCTATACACGACTACTAGAAAAACCATAGCCTTGACTAGACAGACCTTTGTTGGCAAAGTAATCACTCTGCTTTTTAATACACTGTCTAGGTTGGTCATAGCTTTACTTCCAAGGAGCAAGTGTGTTTTAATTTCATGTCTGCGGTCACCATCTGCAGTGATTTTGGAGCCCAAAAAAATAAAGTCTGACACTGTTTCCACGGTTTTCCCATCTATTTCCCATGAAGTGATAGGACCAGATGCCATGATCTTCGTTTTCTGAATGTTGAGCTTTAAGCCAACTTTTTCACTCTCCACTTTCACTTTCATCAAGAGGCTCTTTAGTTCTTCTTTGCTTTCTGCCATAAGGGTGGTATCATCTGCATATTTGAGGTTATTGATATTTCTCCTGGCAATCTTGATACCAGCTTGTGCTTCTTCCAGTCCAGCGCTTCTCATGATGTACTCTGCATATAAGTTAAATAAGCAGGGTCCTTTCCCAATTTGGAACCACTCTGTTGTTCCATGTCCAGTTCTAACTGTTGCTTCTTAACCTGCATACAGATTTCTCAGGAGGCAGGTCAGGTGGTCTGATATTCCTATCTCTTTAAGAATTTCCCACAGTTTATTGTGATCCACACAGTCAAAGGCTTTGGCATAGTCAATAAAGCAGAAATAGATGTTTTTCTGGAACTCTCTTGCTTTTTCAATGATCCAACAGATATTGCCAATTTGGTCTCTAGTTCCTCTGCCTTTTCTAAATCCAGCTTGAACATCTAGAAGTTCATGTTTCATTCATGTAATGTTAAGGCCTGGCTTAAAGAATTTTGAGCATTACTTTGCTATCATGTGAGATGAGTGCAATTGTGTGGTAGTTTGAACATTCTTTGACATTGCCTTTCTTTGGGATTGGAATGAAAACTAACATTTTCCAGTCCTATGGACACTGCTGAGTTTTCCAAATTTACTGGCATATTGAGTGCAGCACTTCCACAGCATCATCTTTTAGGAATTGAAGTAGCTCAACTGGAATTCCACTATCTCCACTAGCTTTGTTCGTAGTGATGCTTCCTAAGGCTTACTTGATTTAGCATTACAGGATGTCTGGAGTATTAAGGTAGCCAAAAATCCAAGTTTCACTTTGATCTCAATAATCTGTATATACAAATGTATATATAATAAAAATATAATATACCTTGTGTTTGTATATACCAGTGTGTGTATGTATATGTGAGTGTAAATTCTCAAAGCAAACTTCTGTCTGCCTGGCAGTTACCAATTTTGGTTTCTATTGCTTTGGCTTTATCACAAAAGCTATGTGCAATATAGACTATTTACGAAGACGCTAAAGTAATAAAAGTAGCTATGTATTTTGGAAGTCACTACTAAAATAATCTATGGAATCCCCTATCACTGAACACCTACTAGAGTCTTTGATTTTGTGCAATGATATAAAAAAAGAAACTTAATTTTTGTTAATGTAGTGAGTTCGTTGGAGACAAAGCCCTGATGTAGCTCTCATAGTATTATCATTTGTGCTGTAAACAGAGGTTTTAAGAAACCAAACAGTGTAATGCCGAGATTTCTCTCTGGGCTTAGAAATAAAAAGAAAGGAATCTGCACATTTCCTATGTTACAGGATCTTGTGAGTATTGGTATTTTGTTTTTCTTCTCCATCCATCACCTGGAGAGTTTGACATTTACTGTTTGCCAGTGATGAGTCTGAGAGGAGAAAGATGGGTCAGCTGATGCTAAAGTCAGCAGAGGCTATAACATTAACACCAATAAAGTTGTCATACTATCTTGACACTTTCCTCTTTAGTCCTCTGGTTTTACTTTTCCTAGGAGCATTTGGATGCTGACAGATTTGTGCAGTGCAAGCCTGGGAGTCATTTAATGCAGGCACACTTCACAGCTACAAATCTCACATTACAGTCATGTGATGCTAGGACAAGTAGAAAGGAATCTTCTCGGTGTGTCGTGTCTTGGGACAAAAGTTTGTTCCTTGTTACTCTCTAAGAAGGGCTTTCCTGGTGGCTCAGACGGTAAGGAATCTGCCCATAATGTGGGAGACCCAAGTCTGATCCCTGGGTTGAGAAGATTCCCTGGAGAATGGAATGGTTATTCATTCTAGTATTCTTACCTGGAAAATTCCATAGACAGAGTAGTCTGGCAGGCTACAGTACATGGGATCACAAAGAGCCAGACACGACTAAGCAACTAACACTTTCACCCCCTAAGAGAGATTCTTCCATGGTGTAACTATCTTCCTTGTTCAAACTTGACTTTAGATTAAAGCCTCATTACACCCAATCTCTAACTTTACAAAATAGCATGAAAAATCTTGTACAATAAAAGTTGCAGAGGATGGCAGAAAACTAAATTGACAAACACAGCAGAAATGTTTTAGAATTTTAGAGAAATTGCTAGAAAAAGCCAATAATTGTATTTTTGATGAAAACTATATAAAAAGATTAAAGAATGAATCATATGCTAATTAATAAAGTCCTTTTAGTCAACTGACAAAATTCAGATCACCAGTTATTTACTGAGTGTACACAGAACTGAGAACTTGTCCTAAAATAGTTAAAATCATGTCAGGGAAATTAAACATTCGCAGGCTAAAGAAATTAAGTGATGATTAAATTCATGTAATTACAAACTAAGAGTAGTGACAGAGATAGTGAATTAATACTTTAAAGGGGGACTGAAGAGTTTGGAATGGTGAGCTTCAGTGCCATCTCTCTGCTGGGGAGCAAAGTGCAGAAGAGCCATTGATAACCAGTGGATAGTCTGAATGAAAGTATAAATGTTCAAGGACATTTTTCCCCATACAAAGGAAATTACTATTGTATATTCTTGGACATGGGCAAAATAATGAAAGAAGTGACTCTTTAGGAAGATTAATTTGAAAAATAATCAGAAGGGATGGAAAGGGAAGAGACTGTGTGCTTTGTACAAAGTAATAAAGCCAGTTATGGTAGACTACAACAGATGAGAGCAAGGAGAAAACATTTCCATAATTATCATTGCTTGTTAATAAAAGGGAAAGCCATTTAGGTTGTGATCTCATTGCTGAATGCTAAATTTTACTCTATCCTGATCTGAAACCACCTCTAGAATTTTCATGACCTCTACTTGCTAGAGCTCCCAGGGCACATGAGTTTCCATCTAAGTGAATCCCTAGGCCTTGTTTAAGGACCAGTGACACCTGGAATAATCTGTCCTCATGTACAGGACAGAGCACATGTATTAAGTCCTTAATATAGAAAGCCACCTCATTGTGGCTGTCTTGAGTTTACACTCGTCCCTATCAAATGATGATATTTTGTTCATTTTTGCTGTAATGTTGTTCTGAATTCCATTTATCACTCAAATTTTAAAGCCCAATTTCAGTTATTAGGTGTTCACTCTGCTATGCCACTGCCTCTGTATTTCATGTCCTACCTCTTCTCTGTACATCAACTAAAAGCCTCAGATTCCCAACCTTCTTTCCCAGCGGACTCCATAAGGCCTTACATCTTGAATGAAAACAGAAGCCTACTTCTTCAGTTGAGTTTAACCTGAGCTCCATATCTCTGAACTTGCTTTTGCTCTTGGGGAACATACGAGTTCCATATTCAGTCTTACTGCACTTAATTAATTCCTACTTGTCACAGTTGGCTTTCCTGCCATGGTACCTGCTCTACTTTAGATTTCTGCTGTTGATTTTGAACCCTATCTTCTGTTGGGGAAATTCCCTCCTCTATCCCTCTTGAGTTCTCATGGCCAGGCTAATAATAAAATTGACCCAAGACAGATTAACAGGAAAAACCAAGAAACAAGTTTAAATCATGTGCATGGAAGTCTCATAAAAATGGGACTTAAGAAGTGGTCAAAGAAGACAGTTTTTATACTTTTTAGAGGAAGAAACAATACCTTTGAGAGGAATTGTCAGGACAAAGAAACTTAACTAAACTTAGGTTTGGGTGCTTAATTAGAAAGGAATTTAAGCACATTTTGGACTTGGTAAAGAAGTAACAAGTTTTGTTTAACAGGCTTCTTGGCCTTAAATTCTCTATCTCTGGTGATAGGGCTTCCTAGGTGGCGCTAATGGTAAAGGAAGTGAAGTCGCTTAGCCATGTCTGACTTTCTGCGACCTCATGGACTGTAGCTTGCCAGACTCCTCAGTCCATGGAGTTTTCCAGGCAAGAGTATGGGAATGGGTTGTCATTTCCTTCCCCATGGGATCTTCCTGACCCAGGGCTTGAACCTAGCTCTCCTGCACTGCAGGTAGATGCTTTACCTTCTGAGCCACCAGGGTAGCCCAATGGTAAAGAACCACCTGCCAATGCAGGAGATGCAGGTTCAATCTCTGGGTGAGGAAGATCCTTGGAGGAGGGCATGGCAACCCACTCCAGTGATGATAAGGTTGTCTTTCTACTTCCCAGTACAGGGAGGGCAACTTTCATGTGGAAGATTTATTTCCTGATTTCAGGGAGAAGTGTCAAAGTCTCTCTCTTGTATCTGCTGGCCACAACTTAAATACTTTTAATTCAAATAATCAAAATGAAGTTGAAGCATATTTTAGGGCAGCCTGTCTGGGAACCTGACACTTCTTTGATCCCCTTCAAACTGCTTTTTGTCTTACATCTAGAGCTTGATCATGCCCATTTTTTTCTTCTATAGTTGCCTTTTCTTGTTGTTGTTGTTAGTTTTGAAGGACCTTTCCATATTTTCACCATTGTAGGTCCCTCAAACATGTCAAAATCCATTTCAAAACTGATTATAGAAAGCATTTTTTTTCTATTTCTCCCATTATGCATTTTACTTACTTAATAGTTTCATTATTTGATTAATACATCCTAAATAAATTAAAGTACACATTTACATCCATTTCAAACCAAACTTATTCTAAAACTGGTTAAATGATCTGTATATATATATATATATATATATATATATAATGTCAAATATATGTATATATATATATAGCAAAGTCAAATTAAAATATTTTAAAATTAAAGCAAATGAAAAAGAGGAGCACAAAATAAGATGAACATTATCATGTCCTAAGTTCTTGGTAGAGATTAGACACAAAACAATAAGCAAAAAAAATTCTTCTGAAAAAATTACTAATGAGACTAGACAGTTACTCATATTTGCATTTCTTCATAGAGAAAACCATATACAATATAAGGCTAAACATCTTTAAGAATACCCTTACATTAACCATCTGCAAATTTTAAAGAAATAACATAAATAAATGTTATGATCTGTCATGCATTTCTTTAATTTTGTAAGTACAAAATTGAGTAGTTTTATTTTGAAAAATATATTTAATAGCACATTATATTATAGGCTATTATTTTTTATTCAAGGAATTGAATAATAAAATATTATTTTTATAATTCTATTTAAGAAATTAAAGTTTTAAAATTAAGATGCCAAAGTGTGATTTCAGAACGTCAAGCTAAAGACAATCCAAAACAGAAAAAAAAAAAAAAAAAAAAGCAGGCAAGACCATCTCTTAGAAAATGTCTTCCAAGATTGGTTCTAAGGGTTTCCCTTCTTGATCTTCTTCTCACTGATTCACCAAGAACTAATGACTTGATACATTGGCCCAGTGGACAGCCAATTTTGTTCTGACAGTCCAGGGAAAACAATGCATTCATTGATCAGCTTCTATGGCAACCTTCTTATTTCCTGTTGGCTTCTAGGCTTCTCACTGGTTGTGATGTTAAAAGCCAACGACCCCTCAATTATTAGAATCTGAAGGTGAAGAGGCATGTCCTGGGTTATATATATATATATATATATATATATATATACACATACATATATATACATATATATATATACACTTATATGTATTTTTTTCCCCCAAGCCCACATATTGCCACACAACGTACATTTTTAAGTTTCTTATATGATAGGTCAGGATGGAAACCGTCAACTTTCAAGTCCATAAGAATTGTACATCCTTACACTTGAATCTAGAAACAAGCATGTTTCTAAAAACCTTTCTGGCTTTAAATATCTCTGGAATCTTGTGTCAATCTGAATGAAGATTCAAGTCTCAAAACCCACAGCTTTTTTTTTCCCCCAATGTAGCAGTTCTTAGCTATCCCGGTTTTTTTTTTAAATACAAAATTGTTAAGATTGGCAATGAACCAAACTGATATTTAGTTCTAGATAATGGAAAGAAACGTATCTTCTGTGGTGTTGGAGAAGACTGTTGAGAGTTCCTTGGACTGCAAGAAGATCCAACTAGTCCATCCTAAAGGAAATCAGTCCTGAATATTCCTTGGAAGTAGTGATGCTGAAGCTGAAACTCAATACTTTGGCCACCTGATGCAAAGAACTGACTCATTGGAAAAGACCCTAATGGTTGGAAAGATTGAAAGCGGGAGGAGAAGGACGATAGAGGATGAGATGTTTGGATGGCATCACCAACTCAATGGACATGAGTCTGAGTAAACTCTGAGTTGGTGATGGATAGGGAAGCCTTGTGTCCTGCAGTCCATGGGGTCACAAAGAGTCAGACACGATGGAGTGACTGAACTTAATAGAACTGAACCGATGGAAAGAAAATACCCAAGTTAAATGAGGTGACTTTCCTGGATTTAAATTAATAGATAATAGATAAACAACCAGAAAGGCTGAGCACCAAAAAATTGATGCTTTAGAACTGTGGTATTGAGGAGACTCCTGAGAGTCCCTTGGACTGCAAGGAGATCCAACCAGTCCATTCTGAAGGAGATCAGCCCTGGGATTTCATTGGAAGGAATGATGCTAAAGCTGGAACTCCAGTACTTTGGCCACCTCATACGAAGAGTTGACTCATTGGAAAAGACCCTGATACTGGGAGGGATTGGGGGCAGGAGGAGAAGGGGACGACCGAGGATGAGATGGCTGGATGGCATCACTGACTCGATGGACATGAGTCTGAGTGAACTCCGGGAGATGGCGATGGACAGGGAGGCCTGGCGTGGTGCGATTCATGGGGTCGCAAAGAGTTGGACACGACTGAGCGACTGAACTGAACAAGAAAGGCAGAATTACTTTCTTTACCTCTTCCTCAGTTCAATCCAGTTCAGTCTCCAGTTGGGTCCGACTGTTTGTGACCCCATGAGCCGCAGCATGCAAGGCCTCCAGTTCCATCACCAACTCCCAGAATTCACCCAAACTCATGTCCACTGAGTAAGTGATGCCATCCAACCATTTCATCCTCTGTTGTCCCCTTATTCTCTTGCCCTCAATCTTTCCCAGCATCAGGGTCTTTTCAAATGAGTCAGCTCTTCACAGCAGGTGGCCAAATTATTGGAATTTCAGTTTCAACATCAGTCTTTCCAAAGAACACCCAGGACTGATCTCCTTCAGAATGGACTGGATGGATCTCCTTTCAGTCCAAGGGACTGTCAAGAGTCTTCTCCAACACCACAGTTCAAAAGCATCAAATCGTTGGCATTTGGCTTTCTTCACAGTCCAAATCTCACATCCATACATGACTACTGGAAAAACCATAGCCTTGACTAGACAGACCTTTGTTGACAAAGTAATGTCTCTGCTTTTTCATATACTGTCTAGATTGGTCATAATTATCCTTCCAAGGAGTAACTGACTTTTAATTTCGTGGCTGCAATCAAATACTGCAGTGATTTTAGAGCCAAAAATAAACAAACTCAGCTACTGTTTCCCCATCTATTTGCCATGAAGTGATGGGACTGGATGCCATGATCTTAATTTTCTGAATGTTGCACTTTAAGCCAACTTTTTCAATCTCTTCTTTCACTTTTCAAGAGGCTCTTTAGTTCTTCTTCACTTTCTGCTAAGGGGGTGGTGTTATCTGCATATCTGAGCTTATTGATATTTCTCCCATCAATCTTGATTCCAGCTTGTGCTTCTTCCAGCCCAGCGTTTCTCATGATGTACTCTGCATAGAAGTTAAATAAGCAGGGTGACAATATACAGCCTTGACGTACTCCTTTCCCCATTTGAAACCAGTCTGTTGTTCCATGTCCAGTTCTAACTGTTGCTTCCTAATCTGCATACAGATTTCTCAAGAGGTAGGTCAGGTGGTCTGGCATTCCCATCACTGTAAGAATTTTCCACAGTTTATTGCGATTCACACAAAGGCTTTGGTATAGTCAATAAAACAGAAATAGATGTTTTTCTGGAACTCTCTTGTTTTTTCAGTGATCGAGCAGGTGTTGGCAATTTGATCTCTGGTTCCTCTGCCTTTTCTAAAACCAGCTTGAACATCAGGAAGTTCACAGTTCACGATTTGTTGAAGCCTGGCTTGGAGAATTTTGAGCATTACTTCACTAGCATGTGAGATGAGTGCAATTGTGTGGTAGTTTGAACATTCTTTGACATTGCCTTTCTTTGGGATTGGAATGAAAACTGACCTTTTCCAGTCCTGTGGCCACTGCTGAGTTTTCCAAATTTGCTGACAAATGGAGTGCAGCACTTTCACAGCATCATCTTTTAGGAATTGAAATTGCTCAACTGGAATTCCATCACCTCCACCTTTGTTCATAGTGATGCTTCCTAAGGCCCACTTGACTTTACATTTCTTGATGTCTGGCTCTAGGTGAGTGATCACACCATCGTGATTATATGGGTTTTGAAAATCTTTTTCTGTGCAGTTCTTCTGTGTATTCTTGCCACCTCTTCTTAATATCTTCTGCTTCTGTTAGGTCCATACCATTTCTGTCCTTTATTGAGCCCATCTTTGCATGAAATGTTTCCTTGGTTTCTCTAGTTTTCTTGAAGAGATCTCTGGTCTTTCCCATTCTGTTGTTTTCCTGTATTTCTTTGCATTGATCTCTGAGGAACGCTTTTGTGTCTCTCCTTGCTATTCTTTGAAACTCTGCATTCAAATGGGTATATGTTTACATTTCTCCTTTGCTTTTTGCTTCTCTTCTTTTCACAGCTATTTGTAAGGCCTCTCCAGAGAGGCATTTTGCTTTTTTTGCATTTCTTTTTCTTGGGGATTGTCTTGATTCCTGTCTCCTGTACAATATCACGAACCTCTGTCCATAGTTCATCAAGCACTCTGTCTATCAAATCTAGTCCCTTAAATCTATTTCTAACTGTATAATCATAAGGGATTTGATTTGGGTCATACCTGAATGGCCTAGTGGTTTCCCACACTTTCTTCAATTTAAGTTTGAATTTTATAATAAGGAGTTCATGATCTGAACCACAGTCAGCTCCCGGTCTTATTTTTGCTGACTGTATAGAGCTTCTCCATCTTTGACTGCAAAGAATATAATCATTGTCATTTCGGTGTTGACCATCTGGTGATGTCCATGTGTAGAGTCCTCTCTTGTTTTGTTGGAAGAGGCTGTTTGTTATGACCAGTGCATTCTCTTGACAAAACTCTATTAGCTTTTGCCATGCTTCATTCTGTACTCCAAGGCCAAATTTGCCTGTTATTTCAGGTGTTTCTTGAGTTCCTACTTTTGCATTCCACTCCCCTATAGAAGAGAGGTAAAAAGCAAAGGAGAAAAGGAAAGATATAAGCATCTGAATGCAGAGTTCCAGAGAATAGCAAGAAGAGATAAGAAAGCCTTTTTCAGCAATCAATGCAAAGAAATAGAGGAAAACAACAGAATGGGAAAGACTAGAGATCTCTTCAAGAAAATTAGAGATACCAAGGGAATATTTCATGCAAAGATGGGCTCGATAAAGGACAGAAATGGTATGGACCTAACAGAAGCAGAAGATATTAAGAAGAGGTGGCAAGAACACATGGAAGAACTGTACAAAAAAGATCTTCACAACCCAGATAATCATGATGATGTGATCACTAATCTAAAGCTAGACATCTTTGAAAGTAAAGTCAAGTGGGCCTTAGAAAGCATCACTACGAACAAAGCTAGTGGAGGTGATGGAATTCCAGTTGAGCTGTTTCAAATCCTGAAAGATGATGCTATGAAAGTGCTGCACTCAATATGCCAGCAAATTTGGAAACCTCAGCAGTGGCCACAGGACTGGAAAAGGTCAGTTTTCAATCCAATTCCAAAGAAAGGCAATGCCAAAGAATGCTCAAACTACCGCACAATTGCACTCATCTCACATGCTAGTAAATAGTAAAGTAATGCTCCAAATTCTCCAAGCCAGGCTTCAGCAATACATGAACCATGAACTTCCTGATGTTCAAGCTGGTTTTAGAAAAGGCAGAGGAACCAGAGATCAAATTGCCAACATCCGTTGGATCATGGAAAAAGCAAGAGAGTTCCAGAAAAACATCTATTTCTTCTTTATTGACTATGCCAAAGCCTTTGACTGTGTGGATCACAATAAACTGTGGAAAATTCTGAAAGAGATGGGAATACCAGACCACCTAACCTGCCTCTTGAGAAATCTGTATGCAGTTCAGGAAGCAACAGTTAGAACTGGACATGGTTATAAAACTGATAGAGATTTTCCAGGATTAAAGTCCCAGAGAGGACAATGATGAATACCTTGTATTGACAGAGAAAAGTCAGATGGCAATGTATACACACTGTTTAGCTCCAGATTACAAGTATACAAATCATTAAAATATTTATGATACAAAAAAAAAAAAAAAAAGAAGACATGGAACAACAGACTGGTTGCAAATAGGAAAAAGAGTACGTCAAGGCTGTATATTGTCACCCTGCTTATTTAACTTCTATGCAGAGTACATCATGAGAAACGCTGGGCTGGAAGAAACACAAGCTGGAATCAAGATTGCAGGGAGAAATATCAATAACCTCAGATATGCAGATGACACCACCCTTACGGCAGAAAGTGAAGAGGAGCTAAAAAGCCTCTTGACGAATGTGAAAGAGGAGAGTGAAAAAGTTGGCTTAAACATTAAGAAAACGAAGATCATGGCATCCGGTCCCATCACTTCATGGGAAATAGATTGGGAAACAGTAGAAACAGTGTCAGACTTTATTTCTGGGGGCTCCAAAATCACTGCAGATGGTGATTGCAGCCATGAAATTAAAAGACGCTTACTCCTTGGAAGAAAAGTTATGACCAACCTAGATAGCATATTCAAAAGCAGAGACATTACTTTGCCAACAAAGGTCCGTCTAGTCAAGGCTATGGTTTTTCCTGTGGTTATGTATAGATGCGAGAGTTGGACTGTGAAGACGGCTGAGCGCCAAAGAATTGATGCTTTTGAACTGTGGTGTTGGAGAAGACTCTTGAGAGTCTTTTGGACTGCAAGGAGCTCCAACCAGTCCATTTTGAAGGAGATCAACCCTGGGATTTCATTGGAAGGAATGATGCTAAAGCTGAAACTCCAGTACTTTTGCCACCTAATGCGACGAGTTGACTCATTGGAAAAGACTCTAATGCTGGGAGGGATTGGGGGCAGGAGGAGAAGGGGATGACAGAGGATGAGATGGCTGGATGGCATCACGGACTCGATGGACGTGAGTCTGAGTGAACTCCGGGAGTTGATGATAGACAGGGAGGCCTGGCGTGCTGCGATTCATGGGGTTGCAAAGAGTCGGACACGACTGAGCTACTGAACTGAACTGAATTGAACTGAATAATGGGAACAATATTCACAATTAAGCTTTTAGATAAATATTTGAAGACTATTTCATTTTCATTCATTCATTTATAGCTTTCAGTGGCGTCCTATCCAAACCTGAGTAAAATCCAGTCTTTCTACCATCTACAAAGCACGATTGACCATCACACGTTACTTTTGTGAGCTCACTCTGAGTCTACTGAGCCTCCTTCTTAGTGATTTAGTGAAAATGACCTCCATGCAGCTTTAGAAAGCATGACATTATCTCTCTAGGTCTTCGTATTTCTTTTTATTTTTTTCTGAATTGCTCTTCTCCATATATGTGCATGTATTGCTCACTTCTTTTATGTCTTGCCTAAATATCATCCAACTAGTGAAGAGCTTATGTTACCCTATAAAAAAGGGGACCCTCTTATCCAAAGATAGTTTCCATTCCTCTGTTTTTCTTCTTAGTTCTTATCTCCACTCAAAAGATCATTCATTTTTTAAAATTTATTGTCATTGTTCTTAATAGAATCCAAGTCCCTTGAGAATAAGATCTTCATCATTGTTTTTTTCATTGCAGGTTCTCAGTACCTAAAGTAGGATTTCTGAAAAATGGGTTTTTTTTCATATGAATGAAGTGACTTTTGGAACCCACTTAAGGATGAGGACTGGTTGCCATGGAAATTGACCATGTGATTTGAAGTTTGGAACCTGATATCCAGGAAAGTGAGAAGGGGCTGGAGAGTGAATTCAATTATCATCAACCAGTGATTTTCTCAATCATTCCTATGTAATGAAGCCACCATAAAACCCCCCAAAAGACAGGGTTTTGGAGAGCGTTCATAGTTCAGTGAGCTCTTGGTAAACACCTGGAGATTCAAGGAGAGTGATATGCTGAAAGACAGCTTGGAAATTCTATGCCTTCTCCATGCTTTCTCTAGACATCTCTTCCATCTGGTTGTTTCAGAATTGCATCTGTTCACTAACACACCAGTGAGTTAGTAAGTAAAATATTTCTCTGAGTTCTGTGAGCTACTCTAACAAATTAATCAAACCCAAGGAAGGTGTCATTAGAACCTCTGATCTTTCATTGATGTTTCAGAAGCATAGGTGACAACCTGGACTTGTGGCTGGCATTCGAAGTATGTGCGTATGTGTGTGTGTGTGTGTGTGTGTGAGAGAGAGAGAGAGAGAGAGAGAGAGAGAGAGAGAGAGTCTTGTAGGACTTATGCATTACTCTGTGGGACATGAAGCTATCTGTGGTGGACTGTGTCAGTATTGAGTTAAATTGTAGGAACCTCCAACTGGTGTCAGAGCATTGCTTGGTAGTCTGAATACACACACATATCAGAACTGGACTCAGAATCCATTTACCCTAAGAGGTACTTAGTCAATTTAAACAAATGATGAGCTTTCACATACAATTTTGAAATATGAGATTGCTGAATTCATTCCATTATCTGTAGTAGAGATTTATTTATCAAGAAATCTACCTTGTCACCCTTTTTTTTTACATTTCCTTCTTAGTGTTACTTAGCTACTCAGTTGGAAATCAACATGGTACAATGGAAAGCTCATTTCTTCAAATGGGAATAAAATACTTTTCACATAGCCTTATTTGAAATAATAATCCTTTTACTAAACTTGGTCTCCATAGGGAAAAAAAAAATGCTGACCCTACCTAGGTGATCTAGTGACTGCTAGTATTTCTGCCTATTTCTGTAGTTCTCAGAACTCTACAGAGAAGGGTTATAAAGTTTAAGAATGTGCTCTCTATATTTAGGAGAATGACTTAGGGAGCACAGTTCAGTAGTGATATTATACATGTTTCAATGCCATTCCCCCAAATCATCCCACGCTCTTCCTCTCCCACAGAGTCCAAAAAACTGTTCTATACATCTGTGTCTCTTTTGCTGTCTCGCATACAGGGTTATCATTACCATCTTTCTAAATTCCATATATATGTGTTAGTATACTGTTATGATGTTTTTCTTTCTGGCTTACTTCACTCTGTATAATAGGTTCCAGTTTCATCCACCTCATTAGAACTGATTCAAATGTATTCTTTTTAATGGCTGAGTAATAATCCATTGTGTATATGTACCACCACCACTTTCTTATCCATTCATCTGCTGATGGACATCTAGGTTGTTTCCATGTCCTGGCTATTATAAACAGTGCTGAGATGAACATTGAAGTACACGTGTCTCTCCATTCTGGTTTCCTCCGTGTGTGTGCCCAGCAGTGGGATTGCTGGGTCATAAGGCAGTTCTATTTCCAGTTTTTTAAGGAATCTCCACACTGTTCTCCATAGTGGCTGTACTAGTTTGCATTCCCAACAACAGTGTAAGAGGGTTCCCTTTTCTCCACACCCTCTCCAGCATTTATTGCTTGTAGACTTTGGATCGCAGCCATTCTGACCGGTGTGAAATGGTACCTCACTGTAGTTTTGATCTGCATTTCTCTGATAATGAGTGATGGTGAGCATCTTTTCATGTGTTTGCTAGCTATCTGTATGTCTTCTTTGGAGAAATGTCTATTTAGTTCTTTGGCCCATTTTTTGATTGGGTCATTAATTTTTCTGGAATTGAGCTGTAGGAGTTGCTTGTGTATTTTTGAGATTAGTTGTTTGTCAGTTGCTTCATTTGCTATTATTTTCTCCCATTCTGAAGGCTGTCTTTTCACCTTGCTTATATTTTCTTTTGTTGTGCAGAAGCTTTTAAGTTTAATTAGGTCCCATTTGTTTATTTTTGCTTTTGTTTCCAGTATTCTGGGAGGTGGGTCACCGAGGATCCTGCTGTGATGTATGTCGGAGAGTATTTTGCCTATGTTCTCTTCTAGGAGTTTTACAGTTTCTGGTCTACAAAGTATAATTAACTATTTTTTTTCAAATAAAGACAAGTAATATTTTCATGTCAGTATCAATTATAGCAGAACTCTTTATTATAAAGGCAGAAATTTTTCAAGTGTAATCTAGCGCAACATTTGGAAAGAAAGGTCCTGTCCCTTCCAGTATCATGCTGCTAAAAACATCATGCTTATTTGAATGTTACTATGACTTCATCTTTGGATAAAATGGGGTAACACTGTTTCTGTGGAAATAGAGACCAAAGTAATGCAAAATTTTGCCAGTGTTCTAAAGGTGATGACTGTGGAGAATGCAAGGTGGTAGGATCCAAAACTGGAGACTAGAAGAGACCCTTCAATGAAGTACACTGGCCCTGTTTTTAATTTCTTTATCATTTTTCCATGTAGGTGAGATGTTAGTAGGATTTAAGGCTTGGCAATCTCATATGAAGACTTTCATGTATCAAACTTGTTATTCTGCTTCTGACCAATTAATGACTATTACTTAATAAAAATTGTTATCATTTACCCAGCATTTTGTATTTTCAGTGTACTTTATAGTTATTAGTGAAACATGAGTATCTTCATGTGAGGTTCAATTTGTATTATATCTATTTTCTCTCTACTCCTATCCTATATTGTTCTACTGATAAACAGGCTTGTCTTAGTAAAGTTTATTGATGAATTAAAGTATGTTCATCCAATAAATATGAATATATGACATTTATTAAGTCTCTAGCAGTTTAAAGAAATCTTTTTATAGATAAATATCTAAATGTATATCCATTTCCACAAAATCAAATCATACAACAGAAACTATTTTTTCACTTAATAAATTATAGACACCTTTTAACAGATCCATTTGTATAGTACATACTACCTACAAAGTTTGATTTGAAGGACAGTAGTTTTTTAGCTCCTGAGATTTTCAGCAATACTACTACCTCTTAAGGAGTCTTTATCCTCACTTAACCCCTGAAATGAATGCAGGACCCAAGACAACAGCGTAGGAAGGCTTTTCATAGATATGGACTTGACATGATGTGGTAGATAAATTATACCACAAAGGCAGATACATAAGCCTTACTTCACACACGTATTCACTTCCTAACTCTCTAATGCCAGTGTTATTTGCCTCTTTTCATAACTAGGAAATCAAGACTCATTGGTGCTGAGGAGGTTGCCATATTCAAGTAGCTAACAAATACCAGAAACTTAGGTGTGAAGCCATTCTTTCATAGCAAAGCCCTTGCAATGCATGTAACCACCATTTTAATGATTAATATCAATAGTTATTTGGTCTTCTTAACTGAATTAAGATTTGAAAATTGTGAACCTAATTTTAAAGATTAGGAATTGAAAATTCTAAATTATCATCCTTTTCAGAAAAGCTGGATATTATTATTGAAATAGTTGTTCAAACTATAGCTGTGTTCTTAATATTAAATCAGAAAAAGTCAGAGAAGGATGGTTGTGTAAATTGGTTAATTGATGCTGGTTAATATTTTGTATTAAATCTTGACTTCATAAACTTGGATAACATTTTAAAGTAAGAAGAAGACTGTATGGAATAAGAGAGCTTTGAAATAAGTGCTTAGGTGATCTGTGGTCAGATACTGGCCCACAGGTACCAGTCACACTGTAAACAAAGTAAGTATGCAAACTGAAAGTAAGCACTTAGAAACTTTTATAGCAATTTGTGGAATAATTCTATGTTAAAGGTAACCATAAATGGATGTCTACTTTTCTGTCGTTACTTTTAAACTTAATTTATTAAGTAATTTATTTTAATACATAATATGGAAGTTTTGTTCTTCAAACGAACATTAGTTCAACTTTGTAGTCTCTTTTGTTTTTTAACTTTTTGTTTCCAGTATTTTTTTAAATATATATTACAAAAGTATGGTTGGGAGAAAAGCACTGCAAAGAGTTTGAAGAATACTAATAGAAGATTTTGTAGGTGTTGTGAATCCTCTAGGACAAAATCATGGTCAGTAATTAAATTTTCAAATAAAGAGACTGAGAAGATAAGGAATATGAGGAGTTAGGCTAAGAACTCTGGGGTTCTACATCATGAAGGAGAACACAAACAGAGGCTGAGTATAGTTGCACGAGGAGGTCAGCAGCCAGATTTCCAAATTAGATGGAAGGACACAGATAGAAAGGTAATGAAGTATAAAAAAGTGTGGAGAGGGGAAACTCACATGCTGATAGCAGGAAGGTCACCCAAGATTTTAAACAACCTAAGATGACTGATACTTCTTAGTTTCCCTACAATTTGCTCCCTCCTTTTAGATGTGGGCAGAGAAAAGCTGGCTGGAGCTACTTTTCTTCTCAGTGAGACTAGGCAATCCAACTTCCTGGAGTCAGAAAAAAAAAGCACTTTTCTCTGGGACATTCTATGCTCCCTTGTGGCTCAGAGAGTAAAGAATCTGCCTGCAATGCGGGAGATCTGGATTTGATGCCTGGGTTGGAAAGATCCCTTGGAGGAGGACATGGCAACCCACTTCAATATAATTGCCTGGAGAATCCCCATGGACAGAGAAGCCTGGAGGCTACAGTCCATGAGGTGGCAAAGAGTTGGACATGATTGAGCGGCTAAGCATACAACACAGCACCATCACCACCACTACCGAAATATTAGCAAAATCCAATCTTAAACAGAATGGTGAATTGCAGGACTTGTGAATACCATCACTGTGGTGGTGGTTTAGTCGCTAAGTCATGTCTGACTCTTGTGACTCCAGGGACTGTAGCCTGCCAGGCTCCTCTGTCCCTGGGATTCTTCAGGCAAGAATACATGAGTGGGTTCCTTCTCCAGGGGCTCTTTCTGACCCAAGAATTGAACCCAGGTCTTTTACATTGCAGGTATATTCTTTACCTAGTGAGCTATGAGGGAAGCCCAAATACCATCATACTTTGGAGTAATGCTTATTCTTAAGTTGAAAAATATTTTGTGTTTATGAAAGTATAATATGTTTTCCCAAATTTAAAAACAGCTATAATTTGGGAACTTCCTTGGCAGTCCAGTGGTTAAGACTCCGTGCTGCCAATGCATGGGAAATGAGTTCAATCCTTGGTCTGAGAACTAAGATTCCAAGTTCCACTTGCCACAATACCAAAAAAAAAAAAGCCATAACTCTACAATATAATCACATAATTTTAAATGTTTCTTTGATATCAATTACTCTGCTCATATACTATTCCAAATTTGCATATGTCTATCTGGACCTTTGCCTATATAGACTTTCTCCCAGATATTACATTGTAATTGTACTGGCTTGCTAAAGTTGCCATAACAAATTATCACAAACTGGCTTAAACAATACAAATTTAGTGTCTTGAATTCTGGAGGCTAGAAGTTGAAAGTTGAGGTGTTGGCAAGCGTTGGCTCCTTCAGCAGCCTGTGAGGACTGTGAGAGAGGAAATATTCCATACCCTTCCCTTGCTTTTGGTGGTTCTCTGGCAATCTTTATCTTTGCTTATAGACACGGAATCCTGATCTTTGCCTTCGTGCCCACATGACAGTCTCACTGTGTGTGTCTTTGTGGCCAATTCGCTCCTTTTCATAACTCCAGTAATATCGGATTAGCGTCTATCCTTATGAACTCATTTTAACTTGATTATCTCTGCAAAGAACCAATCTCCAAATAAGGTCATGTTCTGAGATTTGAAGGGTTAGAACTCCAACATATGTTTTTGAAGTGAGGACAAAATTCAACCCATTATTTTTATTAATTCTGAAACTCTTCTTTGAAAATCTCATTTCTAATGACTGCCTAGGTAGGATTTTTATTGCTAAGGTAAACTATGTTTTATTTAACCATAACTCACTTGTTGGACATTTTGTTTAACATTTTTTCAGCTTTATACACAATAGAGCTATGAATATTCTTACATAGGAATATTTTGTGTTTCTCTGAATTTATATGTAATTTAAATTTTTTAGGATAAAAAGACACAGCATAAAAGTATGAATATTTATGAATTTCGATATTTAATGCCTAACTTTTCCCATAAAAATTGTAGGTGTTATCAAACTAAAAATCTAGTCAGCAAAAATTTAAAAGTCATTGTTGCTTTAATGTGATTTTTTTTCTTGTAATAACATTGAATATTTTTTGCATTATTCTGCTGTTGTTCCTTTTTGTAAGAGCCACTCTATTTACTCTTCCTATGTTTGTATAGGTTATGTTACTCTTCTTCTTGCTGATTTATAAGAGAAAGTTTCAGTATATATCACTTTCATATAGAGCTTATTTTAGTTGCCTTGCTTTGATATACAATATAAAATCTAATGCAAAATTACTCAAAAATAGGTATGGGTTCATTTTTTTCCTCAACAACATTGCTGTCTAAAAAGATCGAAAATATACTGCACAGTAAATAATCTATAGGAAATATTTGGGATTTTACATTATTATAGGAAATATAATTCCAGTTTTCCAATTGCTGCAGAAAAAGGCTTATGCATCAATGAAAGTTAATTATAAGTTTTCTCTGACACAGAAAGGTAAAGTGACTTTCCAATGTCATAAAACTAGAGAATAGCAGAAATGGGAATAGAATTCAGGTCTCCTGAATCCCAGTGCAATACTTTAGTGAGTAGACAACTATGATTTGTTGTAAAATAATAATTGCTAAGTACTTTGGGTATTTCTTTCATCCTTAAAAGCTAATAATGCTCACAAGTTTACAAAGGAGTTTTATCCAGTGGAGAACAATGCCTTATAAGGGGATTTTTCCTTTAACATTATGTCAGATAATCTTTAAATTTGATGACAATTTCAACTGAATTCTCTAATGCCAGACTCTAATGCCGCTTTAGACTTCTTGTCTAAAGTGGCTAATGGTAATATACAGGGTCTCTCCACCAAACATGCCAACATTATTTGTGTTCCTTTTCACTGCCAAGCATTTACCTTGATATTTAATTTATTCCCATAAAATTCCAAGAGGCAATACTTTTACAGATTAGTTAGATACTGAAGCTGAAATTGTGCCCAAGTCAAGCAGAAAAAACAAGAGAGTCAAACCTGAACTCAGGTCAAACTCCTAAGATCCCATTGCTTTCACAACACTACAGTATTTCCACTTTGAAAGAGCACAGGTAGGTTTTCTTCTATCCTGACAAGCCACTGAAGAAAGCAGAGACAGAAACTCAGATGGTAACATGAATTCTGTGGAAATACATATTTTAAACAGCATTGTCAGATCAAAAGCAAAGGTGAAAGGAAGTAACATTTATTGAACGTGTACAAAGTATCATTTAACCTTCACATTCACAACTTTATTATGGCTGTTTCACTCATGGGGGCATTGACTCTCAGAGAAGTTAAATAAATTATCTGAGATCATAAAGCTACCTCATGGTAGAACCAGGATTGAAAGGACATATGTCTGGCCCCACAACTTTCCATCACTAACTTTTTGATATCTCCTTTGTTAGAATAGTTCTTCCAAATTGAAGAGGATATATGGAAGGTTGATAAGAGTTACCTCTGATTAATGCATATATGATTTTACTTACTCATCAATATTATTACTATACAATTTTATTTTTTTAATATGTGTTTATTAACAGACAATCAGAGTTCAGAATGCATTTTTTTTTTTTTTTAATTTGCTCAGTCGTGTCCAACTCTTTGCAACCCCACGGACTATAGCCTACCAGGCTCCTTAATCCATGGGATTTTCCAGGCAAGAATACTGGAGTGGGTTGCCATTGCTATAATTAGTCTATGGTAAATCTTAAGAGACAAATGTAATTGTAACTTTATCTACATAATGCTTGAGTTTTACTTCTTTTAAATCTCTCAGTGAGCACTATCTGTTATAGTAATGGTACTCTGATATCAGTATGCATAAGATTTATCTGAAAAGATGCAGATACCTTGGCTCCAGCTTATATATTTGATCTAAGTAACTGGGGAAGAACTTCATAATTTTTAACAACTTCCCCTAAATAATAAATACTGTTGTATTCTGAGGGACAAAAACTAAATAAATTCATATATAAGGCTAAATTTTAGAACTTCATGAAAAATTTTCAATGGAAAACCCCATTGTTGAGAAGTTTTCTCAGACTTTGATGTATATTAGCATCAGCAGATTTGTTAAAGCTTAGGCTTTTGGTGATATCAATTTAGAAAGTCCTGCAAATGGACATGAGTGAATTATGCATGTTTATTGATAACAAGCTCACCAATGTATTGTATATTATATGAAAATTGGGAAGTGAAGTTATAGAATTATATAGATTAAAAATGCTAAGGAGATTATTGATAAAATGACTTAGGAAGACTAACATACTTCTACTTTGTGGTTTTGGTAGTCGCATGTGATTGGTAATATCTGAAATATGTTAAGATTGAAAACTATATATAGTGACAGAAAGAGGACTTTTCAATACAATGCATTCTTGGGAACTTGGCTACCAAACATTAATGGGCCTTCAATTACCGATTTTCTAAAGTAGACACACAGTTTTCAGCTGGAGTGTTCAGAATTTCATCTTCCCAGAAGCGTAGAATAGTCAATACAGGTACTCTTCATTGTTGGACTTTAACTTTCAAAGATCAAACATGGATGTCAATATCAGGTAAATTTTAAAAAATGTGAATTCAATATAATACTTAACAAGGATTTTAAAATACTTTTTCTGAATTGAGTCAGAAAAATGAGAGCCCAGAGTGCAGAAACTGAATAATTTTAGGGCATCATAGAAAAACTGACTGAACTTCTTTAGAGATATGTAATAGGGTCACACTAAGGCGTGCTGCAATTCATGTGGTCGCAAAGAGTTGGACACGACTGAGTGACTGAACTGAAATGAGAGACATTACCAGAAACATCACTAAGCAACTTATTGTTGACTTTTATTGTTGACATTAAGTATAATGATGAATGGGCTGTTAACCAAACAAAGTGATGCTTTTATAAAAAAACACAAGGAATTTTCCTCTCAAGTATAAGAATCAAGAATATTCTTGACAAGACAGTTTACTTTTATTTTATGGACACTCAGAATCATGAATGATTTGGTTTCCCATATGAGTTAGACTCCAGAAAGAACAGAAAATTACAACCTGCTTTTTACTAAGACATTATGTGCCCTAAGTCTTCCCTGCTGACTCAGTCAGTAAAGAGTCTGTCTGCAATGTGGGAGACTCGGGTTCAATCCCTGGGTCAGCAAGATCCCCAGGAGAAGGAAATGGCAACACACTCCAGTTTTTTTGCTGCAGAATACAATGGACAGAGGAGCCTCTTGGGCTACAGTCCATGGTGTCACAAAGAGTTGGGCATGACTGAGTGGCTAACACACTCTCACTTTCACTTATGTGCCCAAATATCATACCTAGATATTTTTTACTAGAATTATTTTCTTTTTTGTCCCATTTCATTTACTTTAAGTGCAAAATCAAACTTCTTGAATACCTACCATACATTGTGACATGTTCAGGTAAAAGCAAGTTAAATAAACAAATGAATATTAATAGTTTATTTTTGATTAAACTAATGTAAAGTTTAAATTTTTGTTTTGTTGTTTCACATTAAAGATTGTTTTTTAAGAAAACATTATATTAGCCATGGTCCATATTGTTATAAATATGCTCTTTTTAACATTAATATACATATTCAAAATGTGTGTCTTCACTGTCTATATCACTTAGGATTTCATGATATTAAAGAATATTTTCATCAATTACTTATCTGCTTTCAAAGAAGTAACAAAAAATCACTCTCAAAAATTATGATCAGATTTCAAATAAAATTACTTATGATTAAGAATAGCTTTATTGTCTAGACTCTGATAAACATACTCGGTAAATAATTGAGAGCCACTTTCCTCACTGCTAACTTCAGAAAATCCATGAGGGATCCCTGAACTGAGCAGAATAGGCCCTATATTCTTGCATGTAAAAACCATTATCTCCTGGATATTATCACACTAGGCTTTTTCATAGAGCAAAGGTAAGTTTAAATAATTTTAATGTGGAAGAAAGTCAGAAAGGAAGCTATAATGTGTAGCTATGTGCCATAATAATTAAGTATTTGCATAGCTGACTGCAACCCTTATTAAGCAATATGCCAGGTGCCAGGTTGTTTTACATAATGGGTGTGGGAGAAGTGACACGCTTCAAAGTAATCAGTCAGTTCAGTCACTTAGTCTTGTCTGACTCTTTGTGACCGCATGGACTGCAGCATGCCAGACTTCCCTGTGTATCACCAGCTCCAGGAGCTTACTCAAACTCATGTCCATCAAGTGAGTGAAATCATCCAAAAATCTCATCCTCTGTTGTCCCCTTCTCCTCCAGCCTTCAAACTTTCCCAGAATCAGGGTCTTTCTAGTGAGTCAGTTCTTCGCATCAGGTAGCCAAAGTATAGGAGTTTCAGCTTCAGCTTCAATCCTTCCAATGAATATTCAGGACTGATTTCCTTTAGGATGGACTGGTTGGATCTCCTTGCTGTCCAAAGGACTCTCAAGAGTCTTCTCCAACACCATAGTTCATAAGCATCAATTCTTTGATGCTCAGCTTTCTTTGTAGTCCAACTCTCACATCCATACACGACTACTGGAAAAACTATAGCTTTTACCAGGCAAATCTTTGTCGGCAAAATAAAGTCTCTGCTTTTTAATACACTGTCTAGGCTGATCATAGCTTTTCTTCCAAGGAGCAAGCATCTTTTAATTTTGTGGTTGCATCACCATCTGCAGTGACTTTGGAGCCCAAAAAATAGTCTCTCACTGTTTCTTTCTATTGTTTCCCCATCTATTTGCCATGAGGTGATGGGACTGGATGCCATGATCTTAGTTTTCTGAATGTTGAGCTTTAAGCCAACTTTCACTCCTCTCTTACACTTTCATCAAGAGGGTCTAGATCTTCTTCTATTTCTGTGATAAGGGAGGTGTCATCTGCATATTTTAGGTTATTGATATTTCTCCTAGCAATCTTGATTCCAGCTTGTGCTTCATCCAACCCAGCATTTCTCGTGATATACTCTGTATATTAGTTAAATTAGCAGGATGACAATATGCAGCCTTGATGCACTCCTTTCCTGATTTGGAACCAGTCTGTTTTTTCATGTCCAATTCTAACTGTTGCTTCTTTACCTGAATACAGATTTCTCAGGAGGCAGGTCAGATGGTCTGCCTGCCATCTCTAAAAATTTCCCACGGTTTGTTGTGATCCGCACAGTCAAAGGCTTTGGCATAGTCAATAAAGCAGAAGTAGATGTTTTTCTGGAACTCTCTTGCTTTTTTGATGATCGAGCAGATGTTGGCAAATTTATCTCTGGTGTCTCTGTCTTTTCTAAATCCAACTTGAACATCTGGAAGTTCATAGTTAATGTACTGTTGAAGCGTGGATTGAAGAATTTTGAGCATTACTTTGCTAGCATGTGAGATGAGTGCAATTGTGTGGTAGTTTCTGGAGATGGTTATTGCAGCCATGAAATTAAAAGATGCTCCTCCTTGAAAGGAAAGTTATGACCAACCTAGATAGCATATTCAAAAGCAGAGACATTACTTTGCCAACAAATGTCCATCTAATCAAGGCTATGGTTTTTCCAGTGGCCATGTATAAATGTTAAAGTTGGACTGTGAAGAAAGCTGAGCACTGAAGAATTGATGCTTTTAAATTGTGGTGTTGGAGAAGACTCTTGAGAGTCCCTTGGACTGCAAGGAGATCCAACCAGTCCATTCTAAAGGAGATCAGTCCTGGGTGTTCATTGGAAGGACTGATGCTAAAGCTGAAACTCCAATACTTTGGCCACCTCATGCGAAGAGTTGACTCATTGGAAAAGACTCTGATGCTGGGAGGGATTGGGGGCAGGAGGAGAAGGGGACCACAGAGGATGAGGTGGCTGGATGGCATCACTGAGTTGGTGGACATGAGTCTGAGTGAATTCCGGGAGTTGGTAATGGACAGGGAGGCCTCGCGTTTTGCAATTCATGGAGTCGCAAGGAGTCAGACATGACTGAGCGACTGAACTGAACTGAACTTAAACATTCTTTGGTATTGCTTTTCTTTGTTATTGGATTGAAAATGGACCTTTTCCAGTTCTGTGGCCATTGCTGAGTTTTCCAAATTTGCTGGCATTTTGAGTGCAACACTTTCATAGCATCCTCTTTTAGGATTTGAAACAGCTCAACTGGAATTCCATCACCTGCACTAGCTCTGTTTGTAGTGATGCTTCCTAAGGCCCACTTGACTTTGCATTCTAGGATGTCTCGCTCTACAGTAGTGATCACACCATCATGGTTATCTGGGCTATGAAGATCTTTTTTGTATAGTTCTGTGTATTCTTGCCACCTCTTCTTAATATCTTCTTCTTCTGTTAGGTCCATACCATTTCTGTTCTTCATTGTGCTCATTTTTGCATCTTTTTTGTGCCCATCTTTGCATCTGTGCTCCAAAGTAAAGGAGCACATTAATAAAACTTGCACAATGTGTGTCCTTCATGCAGGTTGTGGTGACAAATATCCATGCCTTTGCAAACTACATGACAGTATGCTGTTTAGTCCTCTGGGACTCGTCTGCTAATTGGCTATCTATCATTTATTTTCCACCATGGGGTGTACTCTTTGAGTGATCTCAACAGAAGGTCACAGCCAGTGAAGTTTCTTTACCAAACATTTCTTTTATTCCTGTCTGGGGCTTTGAGTGTTTCACTTTTAAAGTTTATTGTACTTCATTTTAGTAAATGTCCCAAGGAGATTCAGAGTAGGTCCTGGAACCAGAGTCTTCCATCAATGTGTTTGTTCTGTGTGCTCCTGTGGTCTTCCCAGTTCCCATTTCTATAAATAACCGGTGAAACATTTGCAGTAACACTTTTATTGTCCTTAACCTCATCTCTTGTTACTTTTAAGGTTTTATAAAGAAAAAAAAAGAAAGGTGAAAAGAAGCCTTTTTTAGGTCTCTATTTTGATATCTATTGGCTATAAGCAGATGGGCAGCAGTATATAATACTGCTCTTAAAATTGCACCTCTGTCTCCATCAAAGTTCTCCTCACTCAGGCTCAGCCATCAAAGTAGAGGTGGGTGACTGACTGATAGTTAAACAGTACATCACCAGAGATCAAGAGACAGTGTTCTCACTACATAAAATAACTTTGCCTGTTTTAAACTGAACAAGCACAGCAAATTATCTTTTTTCCCCTCATTTTTATTTCCAAGGCAGCGTTTAACAATGGACCTTTACAAAGGGACATATTAATACATCACCCCACTATCTCAGGTTTGAGTTGTCCAATGGTGAAATTGAAAGAGTGCACACACAGGGGGAGGACACACTGCCTTTCCCAGAAGAGACAAACCTGTAATCTTGTGTAAAGAACTCAATTACAGCCCTGTGATGGGGGAAGTGGACATTAACACTAGGGCTGTTTTGAGCACCCCCAAGGTGCCAACACCTGGATAGTCTTTTATCCTCTGCCTCTTCTCCAGCCTAGTATTTTTAGCACCTCACAAAGCTGGCATGCTGGGCATCTGTCCCTCCTACTTCACTATCTCTCATGAACTCTCTTTCTGAGGTGGGCAGGCTCTGGTGTAAAAGCTGAAGACTAAGCTGGCTACAAACAGATGCATTGTTTCTACTTTTTATGCAAATATTCTGAGCTTGGCCAGAAGAAGAATCAGAACAGAAGAAAAGGAGAAATTGGCTGATTTTGGGGCCAGATTTCAAGTCTTCTGAGTGTGGTACTCATTTAATTTGGGAGAAATAATGATGTGGTGAGCAAGTCCTTGATAAAACTCCATTACTTGCAATGTGTTTGAAACTTTTCTTTCTGGGACCCCAGGGAACTGGTTTAAAATATACCAAATATGCAATTATAAGGCATGAATTCTGAATGAAAAGGCTTTGTGTTATTGAATTTTTAAAAAGGTTCCTACCTTTTGACACATTTTTTATTCAATCTATTAAAAAACTGCAGCTCTCAATTTGTTCTGTTTTCAACATTTTCATGAATATGCACGTTAAATTCATATCTAGATCAACCACGGTGAAACCACTTTTGATCTGTGCACTTCAAACTATCAAATTACTGTTTTTGTGAATAAAATTCCTATTAATCAGCATGTTTATTTCTTATGTAATAAAAAATATAATATTAAAAGTATATCTATTGCTCCTTCATTACTAATAGATAATAGGATTTTAAACTAAGGCTGTCTTTCATAAAGACCATTTTCTTTCTCCTCCAATATGTTATGGCCTAAGTAACTTGTAGGCATTTGATTATTTTGATGATCAATGTACTAATTTGTTGGTTAATTCAACATAAATCCAAGAATTTTTAATCCCGTGATTTTCTGTGCCAGTCCTGGTCTGATTCTCTCCCAGATCCATTGCTGACACTCCCCTGATCGGTTCTGTAGTGTAGCACCTGGCCCTGCAATGTTCTCAGTGTCCCTGCCAGTAGTTTGCATTTAAGTTTGCGCCATGAGAGGTACCGGAAGGAGATGAAGAGGAGGAAGGAAGAGAGAGGGCTCCCACTTCCTGCTGCTTCGGTAGATGTCTCTGGGAGTGACTGAGTTTCTGCTGTGAACCCAGCTTTCATCAGACAGTTCATCCCTCTGCCATACCAGCTTGCACCAGACAGAACTTTCTGTGGTCCAAGACTGTGTCTGGTGGTTCCAGGTTCTGGTCTTTACTCAAAACATTGCTTTTCTTGGTTTCTGAGGGTATTGTTCCTGATGCTCCTCATCTCCGATTTGCTTTATTATTTGAGCTCAACCAACATCTTTTTAACAAATCCAGTGGCATGGCCATGGACATGTTCCTCAAGAGAACCCACCATGGGAGAATCATCGACAGACAGCTTCCAACTGTTGCATGTCTAATACAGAGTGGATTTCTTACAAGGATACATTTATTCATATAAGCTGCTCTCAGCCAATGACTACAAATGACAAGTTTATTAGAATCAGGCCATTATTGCACAAGGCAGAATTCCTTTCATCAGTCTTTGCTTTAGGACTATCACAGTCTTCAGAGGTGAGCTATGATATGAGACTTTTCCTACCCAATCTCCCTTCCTTCCAGCTCTCTTCTCATAGCTATAAGCATGCATCATGATTTGATGTCTCTCTCCATTTAATCTTGTTCCTTCCCTTTTTCCTTATTATTATAATGTGTACTATGAATCAGTAAAAAAGAGGATATAGAATTCCCAGGTGGTGTAGTGGTAAAGAATCTGCCTACCAGGAGATACAAGACATACAGGATATATGGGTTCAATCCCTGGGCCTGAAAAATCCCCTGGAGTAGGAAATGGCAACCCACTCCAATATTCTTGCCTGAAAAAGTTCCTGGACAGAGGAGCCTGGCAGCCTACAGACTATAGGGTTGTAAAGAATCATACACAACTGAACACACACTCACATACACATGCATACTGTGAAACTGTAAGAAAGAGGATATAGAATTTTTTTAATGTACTTATTCACAGAACTCTATTTTAGAGAACATTTGGGTGATATTATTCTGTGCAATATTTTTTTAAGAACAGTCACATAATTTTTAATCCTAGTAATTTATTACCTTGAAAATTTGTTGCTTTTTAAAATTAATCAACATATGGAAGGTGAAATTGCAGTTTGCTGCAATTAGGGTAAGAAGAAGTTCTTTTTGAAATGATGCTAGTTGGCCCTGTGGAGAGATGACTGTGTTTTAAAGGGATGGGATGTGTTCGATTCAAAGAGAAAGGAAATAAGTATATTGTTAACTGTCTCCAAAGTGCCGGGTTATAGAGTAGGCTTCTCCATAGCAGCAAGCTTTGTCTGACCTGAAAACCTTGCCAGGAAAGCTCTCAACCTGATTATTATCAAGACAATCATTTGGTATTTCAACTTTGTATTGAACACTTTGATTAAACTTTGAACACTTCTATGAAACATATTATTCCTATCATCACTGTTCAGTTCAGTTCAGTCGCTCAGCTGTGTCTGACTCCTTGCAACCTCATGGACTGCAGCACACCTGGCTTCCCTATCCATTACCAAATCCCAGAGATTGCTCAAACTTAAGTCCACAGAGTTGGTGATGGCCTCCAACCAGCTCATCCTCTGTCGTCCCCTTCTCTTGCTGCCTTCAATCTTTCCCAGCATCTGGATCTTTTCCAATGAGTCAGTTGTTTGCAACAGGTGGCCAAAGTATTGGAGTTTCAGCTTCAGCATCAGTCTTTCCAATGAATATTCAGGACTGATTTCCTTTAGGATTGACTGGTTGGATCTTCTTGCTGTCCAAGGGACTCAAGAGTCTTCTCCAACACCACAGTTCAAAAGCATCATTTCTTCGACACTCAGCTTTCTTTATCATCTTTATCATCACTGTATCTTGATCTGGTTTATCTTTCTTTGTCATCACTGTATCTTGATTTAATTGATTTCTATATTACTAAAAATGTGGAAATGAATTTAATCACTTAACTATGTGGAAATCAATCATTTTTATCATGTATGTCCTTTGGAAATGTGCTCCTGTGTTTCCTTTTTGCTTTCTCTTGTGAAAGCTGGTTATGAATTAAATGCATTTAAATGTTTAGTTTCTTGATGTATCTAGATAATAATATCTCATTTTCTTTCACAATCTCCTTTTTTATTTCTTGTGGTGTTCTTATTTTTATATTCTAGATTGAATCTTTTCTATATGCCTATTAGAGGATGACAATCTGTTATTTATTTGTCTTTACTTATTGGTTGAACCAGCGCATCACTAGGTTGTTCTATTTAAAGATCAGAGCACACTGAGCACACCGCTAAATAGGGGCTTGATTATAAAGCGTCAACAATCAAAATTAATGTTAAGCAAAAGTTCATGTTCATTAAAATAAATGTGCAAATAAAAGGCTTTCCAGCAAATAATTTATTGCTCCATAAAGTTTTTTTAGTTTACTTATTTAGAAGTTACATGGATATCCCCAAAATGCCATTTATTCATTCATTCACAAGTAAAAATTGGTTGAATGATTTCTTTGATTTTTTTTTTGAACAACTGACAGGAGATAGAATATCTATTTATTCACTAATTAATTCATTCATTCACTATATATTCAATTCCTACTACACACAAAGTACCATGTCAAGTGACTGTGAATATAAAAGATAAATAAGAACTAGCTCTAATGGCCCTACTATTTTTCCAATGGACTTTCCTGAAACATACCAGCTTGTATCTTTTGGTATTATTTCAGATTTGTATGATCATATTCTAACTCTCCAAATGTCTCTATACTGCTAGACTGACTACCATGTTATGCCATACTTGTTGCCTAAACAATGGGATTTACTCTCATTGAGACTGGCTATAGTTTGTGGACAATTATTTTTCAAAGCACTAGTGCAATTATATTCCTCAAAAATCCTAACATGTTATATCAATAGGATTCAGTCAGTCCTTCTTTATTTGGGTGATTGCAAGTATCAAAGGCAGTAATGTAAGTGAAAATTATTTGAAAAAATGTACTGTGAAACTAATACTTAAGGAGAATTTGTAAGTGTGCTGGGCATCTTCCAAAACTGGGACCTCAATTAATCCTTCAAAAAAACCTATGAATTAAGTGGCAGAGGTGGAATCTCTCCCACAGCTTTTATCTTGCACAGCTGAAGTTTCAAACCCAGACTTCTGGTGTCCCTGGAGCACAGTTTCTCTGTACCACACTGGAGCTTCAGTAGCAGGGACTTTAAATACCATCTTATAGCTTTGTGTTTGGCATATGTTTTCATTTCTATGTTTTCTACTGACTTCCATTTTGGAGAAAAGAAAGAGAGGATATTTAACTTAAGATACTTTGTTAAGATACTTTGTTGTCAGTCTGGTTTAAAGGTGCATTGAGCAAGGGACACCATTAGTAAAAAGAAAGCGATTGACAATAAAGCTATTGGCAGCACCATCCATTCAAATTGATTCTCTTTCTATAAAATGTCAATTAAAAAGCAAAAATGAAAATTATGGACTGGAATGATGTATTTGAAATACCTTTCCCTTCTCTAAGGTTTATTATTATCATTATATTTAATAGGGATATGTCAGAAGGAGACATTTCCTGACTGTCAATATGCCGGTAGAAGTTCTGCTGAAGCCTTTTTTTTTTTTTTTTTTTTGGTTAAAACTGTTTAATAAAGTAGGAGGGATTCATTTAGGCATTGTAGGAGTATATCATTACTTTAGATTATACATAGGACAGTCTTGTACAGTATTTAAGTAATTAGCAACTGTGTGTTTATGAGCAGTTCAGTTCAGTTCAGTCACTCAGTCGTGTCCGACTCTTTGCAACCCCATGAATTGCAGCATGCCAGGCCTCCCTGTCCATCACCAACTCCTGGAGTTCACTCAGACTCACGTCCATTGAGTCAGTGATGCCATCCAGCCATCTCATCCTCTGTCGTCCCCTTCTCCTCCTGCCGCCAATCCCTCCCAGCATCAGAGTCTTTTCCAATGAGTCAACTCTTTGCATGAGGTGGCCAAAGTACTGGAGTTTCACCTTTAGCATCACTCCTTCCAGAGAAATCCCAGGGCTGATCTCCTTCAGAATGGACTGGTTGGATCTCCTTGCAGTCCAAGGGACTCTCAAGAGTCTTCTCCAACACCACAGTTCAAAAGCATAAATTCTTCGGCGCTCAGCCTTCTTCACAATCCAACTCTCACATCCATACATGACCACAGGAAAAACCATAGCCTTGACTAGACGGAGCTTAGTCGGCAAAGTAATGTCTCTGCTTTTTAATATGCTATCTAGGTTGGTCATAACTTTTCTTCCAAGGAGTAAGTGTCTTTTAATTTCATGGCTGCAATCACCATCTGCAGTGATTTTGGAGCCCCCCAAAATAAAGTCTGACACTGTTTCCACTGTTTCCCCATCTATTTCCCATGAAGCTATGGAACCAAATGCCATGATCTTCGTTTTCTGAATGTTGAGCTTTAAGCCAACTTTTTCACTCTCCACTTTCACTTTCATCAGAGGCTTTTGAGTTCCTCTTCACTTTCTGCCATAAGGGTGGTGTCATCTGCATATGGGAGGTTATTGATATTTCTCCCGGCAATCTTGACTCCAGCTTGTGTTTCTTGCAGCCCAGTGTGGTGCGCCAGCTGCCATGGACTGCGCAGAAGCATGGCCAAGAGGAGCTACCCCACGTCCGAGGTCAGGGGCAGGGGCCAAGAATGCCAGGCTGCAACACCTCAGGGTTGGCTGAAAGGAGCTACCCGATGCCTGAGGCCAGGGGCGGTGGCTGAGAGGAGCAACCCCATGTCCAAGGAGCGGTGGCTGTGCAGGCATAGGAGGGCCGAAAGGAGCTACTCCACATTCAGGGTCAGGAGGGGTGGCAGTGAGGAGGTACCCCTCGTCCAAGGTAAGGAGCAGAGGCTGCGCTTTGCTGGAGCAGCTGTGAAGAGATACCCCATGTCCAAGGTAAGAGAAACCCACATCAGACAGTAGGTGTTGCAAGAGGGCATCAGAGGGCAGACACACTGAAACCATACTCACAGAAAACTAGTCAATCTAATCACACTAGGACCACAGCCTTGTCTAACTCAACGAAACTAAGCCATGCCCTGTGGGGCCACCCAAGATGGGCGGGTCATGGTGGAGAGGTCTGACAGAATGGGGTCCACTGGAGAAGGGAATGGCAAACCACTTCAGTATTGTTGCCTTGAGAACCCCATGAACAGTATGAAAAGGCAAAATAATAGGATACTGAAAGAGGAACTCCCCAGGTCGGTAGGTGCCCAATATGCTACAAGAGATCAGTGGAGAAATAACTCCAGAAAGAATGAAGGGATGGGGCCAAAGCAAAAACAATACCCAGTTGTGGATGTGACTGGTGATAGAAGCAAGGTCTGATGCTGTAAAGAGCAATATTGCATAGGAATCTGGAATGTTGTTTCTCCTAGTAATGGTCAAAATCCATGCAAAGTAGATTGTCAGTATAAATTACTGCTACACTGAGACTAAATTACAAATCCTTCTTAGAAGTTATATTTTGTTCCTTATACTACACAGTGATTTAATAGGCAGTTTTCAAGCATAAATTTATTTCAGTTTCTACAGACTTTATTTGATGATAATGTTATTGATCTATGATAGTGTATAAACAGCATGTAGTCACTGAACAATGGAGGCAACAGTGAAAAGCAAATACTTCTGAGTTATTAAAAAAAGGAAAAAGAAGCTTCTAATAAAACCCAATATCATTGCAACTTATAATAACCAAATATAATAAATAAAAATATGATGACTTTAGAAAAGGAAGATTCACATTTAAATCTTATTCTCAGTCTGGAGAAAAGATGTCTGTAACTATGTTATAGGGTCTAGTGAGGGTGTACAGTGATGAAATAAGTGACAATGCTTGGTAAACTAAAGTGCTAAATCAGTGGAAGTACTTTTGTTTTATGTAAACACATTGAATCAAGAAGTGAGATTAATCTTTTCCTTTATAGACAGAGAAGTCATCCTACATTAGGATGACCAGATTGAATTTACACAGGCATGGAGAGAAAAAAATTCCTCTGCCCTAACAAATAATGAGTGAGGTCATATCTGAAAGCTTTTCATTCATATACATAATCTGTGGATGGTTGGGTTTGGCAGGAGATTCAGAGGCAGGTAACATGCTAAGCTTGTGCCCAGTAACTTGAATACTCTTACTTTCTATAAGTCTGTTTTGCATAAACAGATGTTTGGACAACTGGGAATCCTTCAGCCAAGTGAAGCAAAAATTCTGGGGATGGGATGACAGTGCTGGTAAGAACATTCAGCTTGTCAGAAAAATATAAACTATATGAGATAAAAATATGTTTATGCTTGACCAATTTTGGGTTTATCTGGTTTGTTGTTTAGTCACTAAGTCGTGTCCAACCCTCTTGTGACCCCATGGACTGTAGCCCACTGGACTCCTCTATCCATGGCATTTCTCAGCAAGGATACTAGAGCAGGTTGCCTTTTCCTTCTCCAGGGGATTTTCCCCACCCAGGGATCAAACCCGCGAGATCAAACCTGCTTGGCAGGCAGATACATTACCACTCAGTCACCTGGTTTGGCCATCACTAATGCCAAATAAGAAATATTTTATGAATAATATTCAGCTTCGAGAGACTTAAATGCTAAATGCCAGTATTATTCAGTTGTCAAAATTATATTCATGTCAAATTTAAAAACACTGTAAAACTCCAAACTCTTATGTAAACATAAGATATAAGTCTCAGTTTATAAATTGTGAAGTGTACCAAACATTTTATGTTTCTTGGCACAGTATCTCAAGATCTATTGGAAAATTATAACTGTATTTATTTTATTTTCATGGGTTTTTCATTAGTGTCATCACACTTTGAGCAGCTGTGACAATTTACTACAGGAATAATTCCATCCTCAAATTATTACTGTAAATTGAAGTCCTATTTTTCCATCCCAAGTGTATTTTTAATATTAACAGTTGGTAATTAGTCTATCCTTTGGAGAGACTCTGAACAGTCCTGGAGAGCATTCTGTACATTTAATCAGGAGAACACATTCCTTACAAAAGGCGACAATAAAATATAACATTAATTGAATTGTGAAAGTGTTCTCTAATTGCTGATGCTATCTCCATTTATTACTTTTAAAGTACATTCTTTAATATCCCAAGGATAACATTTTGGGGCTATAATTCCTTCTCAAGAATCTGAATATAGAGAAAACACGAGATATTTATACATGCAAAAACAAAAAGTAAGTCATTATAAACTGTTTTTTTAAAGAGAAATATATGTGAAATATTTGTTTTTGAAACCATTAAGCAAACTGGTCATTCATTATAATGGCTTCCCAGGTGGCACTAGCGGTAAAGAACCCGCCTGTCAATGCTAGAGACACAAGAGATGCGGGTTCGATCCCTGGCTCAGGAAGATCCCCTGGAGGAAGGCACAGGAACCCACTCCAGTATTCTTGCCTGAAAAACCCCACGGACAGAGAAGTCTGGCGGGCTAGAGTCCACAGGGTTGCAAAGAGTCAGACAGAACTGAAGCAATTTAGCATGCAGGCATTTATTATAACAATATTTACCTGCCTGGAACATATGTAAGTGAGCACACAGTTTCTTCATACCAGTCTAGGCAGTTGCAATCTGGTTTTAGATAGCATGCTTTGGTTTTAGATAGCATATAGGTACTAAAGTTATCAATTCAGAATAGTCTTTTACTTTTAAACACCTTCATTTTGTTTTGCTTTAATCATTATCATCTTCAAGTATTTTTACTGGATGTTACCTTGCAGTTTCCATTCAATGCTGCCTTGAGACTTAGGAATTAGACGTATATTTGAAAAATTTTACCAAGTTATTTTATGTCATTGAGACAGATTGTCTTTGTAATTTATTAGATTTTTACTTATGAGTACTCCTTCCAAATCCATGTTACTTATAACCAAGTAAACTAAAGCATCACCAATCTCTTCATTAAGTTCTAAATTAAAATTTTGTTCCACAAGATGATAGATGGTTATGACAAGTTAATGGGGTAGAGTAAAATAAGAAAGTGAACCAGATATAAGTGTTATTTAAACTTATCATATTAATAGATTTTTAAAATGTATTCTTCTACTTTAAAGATTAAAACAAATTTTATTAAGAGCAAAACTAAAATTTGGGTAAATTATTTTCCTTATTTTCATGTAGGTAAATAATAACAGAGTTTAATACAACTTTTTATGAAGTTTTGTTTATCTGTAGGCACCATATTTACATTTGGCAATTTTCTTTCATAGCTACTCTAAATGGTAATCTGTTACAAACTTGACAAGATTTTATCAAGCAAAGTCATTGATGTACTTTTCTTTTTATAATCACAGTTTAGAATATGTGAGAGGTTTAGAAAATTGTCCCACTAAAACAGTTGCAAATAATGAAAAGTCACACCCTTCTGGCACACCTTAATACATAACTCAAATGCACACATCTGTGCCCACAAGTTGGAGAATATACTTTATTTAGAATAAAGGAACTATTAATAGACCCTTCTGCAAGGTCTTATTACAAGAAATTTTTACTAAATGAATCCAGCAAAACTACAAATGAAGAACTCATCCACAACTTGTCTTGAAGTTACTGCTGTCCCACCAGGCTCCTCTGTCTGAGAGATATTTCTGGCAAGAATACTAAAGTGAGTTGCCATTTCCTCCTGTAGGGGATCTTCCTGAAGTCTCCAGAGGATTGAACCGAAGTCTCCAGAGTCTCCTGCATTGACAGGAAGATTTTTTTTTTTTAATCACTTACTTACCTGGAAATCCCCAAATAGACTTTACTGGAGTCAAATACAGCATATGGGCTATATGGTTCAATATAAATTATACCAATACATGCACTGTTTCATTTTTACCTAACCATTTTAATAGTAAATTATTTGGGTGGTAGTTAATATCTCCTGGATATGTGCCAGAGATGAGAGTGATTATGATAATACATTCGGTTACTAAATAGGCTGAATACTTCCAAGCTTCCAATGATACAGCTGTTAATGACAGTGGCTTTGCTAGTTAATCAGATGTTTTGCCACTGGGTATTGCCCATGTGAATCAAATCTGACAGAGGCTTCTGCTTCACCTCAAATGTAATGACACAAATGTGTCACTTATTAAGGACTCCAGGAAAAATGCACACGACATTCACCCTCAAGCAGCTAGAGCTCCTATCCAAGTATCATTCTCATTTATGGTATGATAATAAGTCATTCATTAATTGAATAATGATTCAAGAGTGAATACAAGTATTTTGCATATTTAATGGCATTTATTTTTCTTTTGTATATGCTTCCTTTTGAGCTATTAGAATTTTAATGTCTAGGAACACAGACAACACTATTTAAGAAATGGAGTTTGATTTGTTAGTACTTCCCAGAAGTGAAAATGAAAAATTCATTTGTAAGTAAAATGTGAAATATATTATCTATGTCTTCTCAGCCATAGTGCCATGAGGTAGAAAAAAAATTCTGGCCTTAAATCTACTTCATATTATTTGAAGTATTTTATATTTCTGTTGACTTTCGGCTTTCTTTTTCTGAAAAAAATGTGTCCATTAATTAACCCAAGGGAGGCTTTAAATAAACACACTTGTGACCTTTATATATTGAGCAAGATTGTGTTCTTGGTGGTATATCTGACGCATTGATTTTTTTGTAGTGAATTTCAAGGTTGTGTATAAAAGAAAGGACAGAAGCTGCATTTTGTGGGTTTCTACAAGAAACTAGATTCTCTTCTTTCAGTAAGATCAGTTAGCTGCCAGAATATTGACTTTGTTTCAATGTAGGAGGTAGGACTTTAGATTCAGGGCAGTCCTTAGGAAAGAGAACAATTTGGGGTTGAGTGACACTTTTCTGTGTTATAGCATTTGTAAGGCCATGGTGATAAACAATAATCCACAGACAGAAGAGCACCAGCTAAGAATCTGTTAAGCATAGGTAAATAGAAACAATTCTTTAAACATGCTGTTGGGAATCGGCAAAACTGAAATTCATTTTGAGAACTGAATCTCTATTCTCCTTATGACTGAAAATAAAGAATTACCATGCTCAACAGTTCAAGTTTTAAAAGAAGCCCAAAATGAAACCAAGAAAGTTCAGACGAAATTATTTCTATGTTTGTAGAGTATTGGTGATGAAATAAAGCATCTTAAAAATAGCCTTGTAATAGTATAGGGCAAATATCATCTACAAGATTCTTCCTCTTTTCCATCAGTTAGATTGATTGCTGTTAGTGACCTGTTAGTCTCCCCTGGGTCTGCATTATTCATAGACTAAGCCTTATGCAGACATAACTAGGTCACCTTAATTACCTGCAGAAATAAAGTGTAGTTGTGAAAGTTTCACAATGATAATTACTCTAAAATGCTAAAATAGTATATGCAAACCTTGGAGGTACATGCTGTAAATTATCGTACAACCAAGATCAATCAAACTAAATGGTTCATATTTTTTCAATTCTCTAGCATTCCTCAATACCTTTCTTTTACCAGAATAAAAGTGCAGTCCTTGATGAGCAATATATTGATTGTACATCTTGTGAATTAGTTGTTAAGAGTTTTTCTTTTCTTTAAATTTCTTTGCAGTATTTAAGAAAATCAACAGACTATTGTAGAGGAACAAAAGGGAACTAATCACTTTTTAAAAAATCTAAAATGATACCATGGAACCCTTGCTAATCAGCATGTATTTTCCCTGCAGACATTTCTGTACCTGTCATTTTGTCATAGAAATAAAGTGAGGGAGATTAGAAAATGTATGGTCTTTTTAAACAGTGAGGGAATGAAAAGTAGATATGTTTTGCATTTTCATACGAAAGTTACAAAATATTTTAACTATCTGTTCACCAATGTATTTTAAAAAATAGCAATTTGACCGAAAAATCAAAACCCTTGTAGATTCCTGACAAATGGCACAATGTGACCAAAAGTAACTACAGTTTGAGTAACAACAGCAATTTTGGATTCTGAAAATTCCTTGAAATTTTTAATGGATTAATCTGTAGTACTGATGAATAATATTGGAGATCATTATTTTTGATAGGAACAATGGATAAGAATTCATTATTCCACAGAAAGGAACCAAGTATTTTAAAGCTGATCAACTTTATATAATCGGAGGGATGATTTTTATATTTGAATTATAACATATTTCCTGAATTTTGTAAGTGCATTCTTTGTGACGCATTGACTGTAATCTGCCAAGCTCCTCTGTCCATGGAATTTTTCAGGCAAGAATACTGTAGCAGGTTGCCATTTTCTACTCCAAGGCATTTTCCCAACCCAGGGATCAAACTCCTGCATTGGTAGGCAGATTCTTTATCACTAGAGCCACCTGGGAAGCCCTAAGGGTAAAATAGATATCATAAATTTTTAAAAAGAAATTAATTTATTTTAATTAGAGGGTAATTACTTTGCAATATTGTGATGGTTTTTGCTATACATCAACATGATTTGGCCACAGGTATACATGTGTTTCCCCTCCTGGACCCCCCTCCCACCTCCCTCTTTACCTCATTCCTCTGGGTTGCTCCCAGAGCACCAGCTTTGTGTGCCCTGCTTCACGCATCAAACTTGAACTGGCCATCTATTTTACATATGGTAATGTACATGTCTCAATGTTATTCTCCCAAATCATCCCACCTTCACCTTCTCCCACTGAGTCCAAAAGTCTGCTCTTTATATCTGTCTGCTTTTCTGTCCTGCGTGTAGGATCATCAATATCATCTTTCTGAATTACATATATATGTGTTAATATACAGCATATATATAGAATTTAGGTGTAAAACTTCACAGAGAATTATGAACAAAAAGAAGTTTATAAAAGAATTTTTATTTTTTACCTTGAAAGTGAATGGATTATAAGGCCAACTAGTGAAGTTTAAAAACCAGTGGCTACTGTAGGTAGTCTGACTTGTTTCATATAGGCATTTTAGCCTTCTGATATGAGATAGGTGACCACAGTATATTTCAATTGGCATCTTTTCCATAAGTGGTCTTATGATGACGATGGTCTCCAAAACAGTGTTTTGTTTCTGTTCCCCATCTTCATCTTGCATCTAAATTGGTAGTGATATAACACGATTCTCCTAAAAGAATATATTAAATGAAAATTGGTGTTACACTGAGTGAATCTTAGAGAAAAAACATGGTTTGATTTCTGGAATTTTTCTCTTTTAAAAGCCACTTCACACTCTCCCTTATACAACAAAGAGCTTTATACAAATTTAGCTCTTCTTGAAGCATTGTTGAGGTATTGTCTGTAAATCGAAACTGTACTTTAAGCTCCAGTGGCCTTATTAATTAATTAATTTTTTGCAATATTCATCTACCTAGCAACTTCAGAAGGCCATATTAGTAACTTCTTAAGGCTCTAATCCCAGCTGCTATCTTAAGCATGCTATCATAATGAGCTAACACTCATTATGGAAAAGACAGAGGGGAACCGTACTGAATATCATCATTTATAAGAAATTGTAATTGCTAACATTTATCAAACACTTATTCAATTTGTTTAAACTTATGAAATTTGCACTATCCTTTTGCCGATCATGAACCTGAGCCTCAGAGACAAGAAACATGTCCAAGGTTGCTTATTTGGGGCTGAGATTTGACCTCATCTCCCTGATCAAAAGACTATGAGTTTAACCTCCAAATGCATCATCATGTTAGCAACCACACATGGATGACAACCTTCTGGCTGCCTACCCACTATTTCTGGACATCTGCTTATTTGAGAAGTTGAGTGGAAGCTATTTTTACTAAAGATTGTTAGAGGCCATCCCTTTTCTATCATTCAACTTACTATCTTACTTTTTGTTGTTGTTTTTCCTCCATCATGAGATCCAAGAAAATGTCCTAATAGAGAGCCCACTGATATGAAAAAGTCACCAGTTTTAAGCTTGCAAATGGAGTTTCATTCAGGTCTTACTCTCTCAGTAAGCTTGCTGGTATCAGAATATTTATGTTCCAGAGCCAAGAGTCACATAGGTGTATTATCTAAATTTTGTGGAATGGCTCACTGGAGTGTACTGCTGCACTTCAGTGACATGATATAGTTGTCATACGTTGACTCCCTTTATAATAGAGAAATTTACTCATCAATTTCTCATATTATAATGACTTTATATTTCTGCAGTGCTTTTATATACATTATCTCCTGTGAGCAACTCAGCAATATTATGAGGCAGAAATTATTATCCCCATTTTAGAGATGAGGGCTTTAAAGATAAGAGTGTTGATGTGATTTCTCCAAGGTTATAAAACTAGTAAGTGGAATGCTCTGAACCAGGTCAAGTGCTTTTGCTACTCCAATGTGGCTCTGGTTATTTACTTGCAAGTTAGGAAGTGTAATCAGTATTTTCACATCTGTGTGAAAAAAAAAAAAAAAACAAATTATAATTCAGACATTTTGAATCATAATCTACATTTGGGATTTGTGTTGCTGTGTTGCTAAACCATGTCCAATGCTTTTGTGACCCCTGGGACTATAGCCCACCAGGATCTTTTGTCCATGGGATTTTCCAGGCAAAAATACTGGAGCATGTTGCCATTTCCTTCTCTAAAGGATCTTCCTGATGCAGACCCAGGGATAGAACCATGTGTCCTGCATTGGCAGGTGGATTCTTTATCACTGAGCCACTAGGAAGCCCTTATTGGGATTTAGACATCTGTATTTTCTGAAAACTACACTGCTCAGCATTGAGAACCCATGTCCTAAACAATACTTGTTGCTTGTTGATTTACTTGTTTCAATTTTATCATGGCAAAACACACACACACACACACACACAAACCCCAGACTCATCTTAATCATTATTAAGTATACAGTTTAGAAATATTAAGTATACTTTTCCCATTGTTGTACATCAATGATGTTGTACATCAGCTCCCTAGGATTTTTTCATCTTGTAAACTGAAACTAAACCCATTAAACATCTAAATTCCCCTCCTTTTTTTCCTATTATTTTATTTTAAAATAATTTTAAGTTCACAGGAGAGTTGCAGTACAGTACTAAAAACTTTTTTCACTTGCAGTGTTTGACATTAAGCTTCAGTCTATTTTCTACAAATAAGGGCATTTCCTCCCATAGGAACAGCACAATCATTCAAACTAGGAAAATAACACTAAAACATTACTATTATCAAATATGCAGACCCTGGTCATTTCACTAAATCTTTTTATAATATTTTCATAGTAATAAGATCCAGTTGATTACGTGTTATGCTTAATTATATATATAATTAAATTAAATTCCTTTCAGTTTGAATTAATTCTTCAATATTTTCTGACTCTCACAAACTTGACTCTTACAAATGTTATAGGCTAGTTATTCTACAGAATTGACCTCAACTTTGGATTTGTCTATGTTTCCCCAATTTTCAATCAAGTATCAGGTTATGTCTTTCAATAAAAAATATAGAAATGTTGCTGGGTTCTTTTTTATGAATCTTGTCCAATGGTACATGGTTTTGATTTGTTCCATTACCAGTGATGTTAACTTTCATCACAGCATTAAGTGGTACTAAGTTTCTCCACTGTAAAGTTATACCTTTAAAATTTGTAATTAATCAGTATTTTCTGGAAGACACTTTGAGACAATATATGCTTCTCATTTCTCATCAATCTCTTACATACTAGTTTTAGCATTTGTTGAAATTACTGTAGATGGTGATTGTAACCACAAAATTAAAAGATGCTTACTCCTTGGAAGGAAAGTTATGACCAACCTAGATAGCATATTCAAAAGCAGAGATATTACTTTGCCAACAAAGGTCGATTTAGTCATAGCCTTGACTAGTCATAGTTTTTCCAGTGGTCATGTATGGATGTCAGAGTTGGACTGTGAAGAAAGCTGGGCGCTGAAGAATTGGTGCTTTGGAACTGTGGTGTTGGAGAAGACTCTTGAGAGTCCCCTGGACTGAAAGATCCAACCAGTCCATTCTGAAAGAGATCAACCCTGGGTGTTCATTGGAAGGACTGATGCTGAAGCTGAAACTCCAATACTTTGGCCACCTCATGTGAAGAGTTAACTCATTGGAAAAGACCCTGATGCTGGGAGGGACTGGGGGCAGGAAGAGAAAGGGATGACAGAGGATGAGATGGCTGGATGGCATCACCAACTTGATGGACATGAGTTTGAGTGAACTCTGGGAGTTGGTGATGGACAGGGAGGCCTGGCATGCTGCAATTCATGGGGTCACAAAGATTAGGACATGACTGCTTGACTGAACTGAACTGAACTGATGTTATGATAATCATGACTATGGGAGTCTCCACTGGTGATTTTTTAAATTTAAATTTCTTTCTACTTTTATTAATTGCCATTTTACTGTAAGGAAAAGTGTTCACTTCTTTCATCTTATTTGGTTGTTTATATATCCATGTGCTCATAGATTCCTGTTTTATTCAATGAGTTATAATCTGTTAGTATCATGATTCTTTCTTTCGGTACTGAAGTTACTCCAGATTTGCCTGGAAGAAGCACCTTTAAGCTGACTTCTGCATTCTTTTGATATTTGTTTTTCAGTCACTAAGTAGTGTCCAACTCTTCATGACCCATGGACTGGCTCCTCTTTTGATATATCACATGACTTTTTGAGTACTTCATTATTTTTTCCACAGAATATATTCCAAGTCATTTTCTCATTCCCTTAATCGTTTCCTGCTCTAGCTAGTAACCAGCAGTTTTTCAAGAAGCTTTTGTTCCTTTTCATGAAGAAAATATTTGGAAACCAAAGTTTGGCTTCTACATGTACTCACTGATTTGGGGAGGAGGTTGGTCACTGCTCCAGGCCTTCTCAGTAGATATATATATATAAATACACACATATATGTGTGTGTATGTGTTTTGGAGAAGGAAATGGCAGCCCACTCCAGAATTCTTGCCTGGAGAATCCCAGGGACAGAGAAGCCCGGTGGGGGCCTCAAAAAGTCTGGCACAACTGAAGTGACTTAATGTGCACACATGCACACATGTATGTGTTTAAAAATATCTTCATAATGTATATTGAAAATCATGTGTTTATGCCAATTATTTCCAAGTACAATTTACCAACACAGTGTTTATTCTAGTTTTCTTTCTTCCTATAAGTGTGTCTCCCTTCTTGAAGAGTGAAAAGCTCTTTTTAATGTATTCACTTATTATTATAATCCCCCCTGTATATAACCTCATTTCCATTATCAGTGCTGCCTCCATGTCCCCTTGCACAGATGCTATTATCAGCTCTGTTCAGGCCCCACTACCCTACCTCGAATCCACACCCACCCCCTTCCCCACATGAATTCTTACTTTGTGGAAGTTACTATGTAGATTGTTGAAATGACAACAAAGGATTTAGAATATTACATATACTTAATTGATAAAGCAGGGCAGGGTTTGAGAGAACTAATTAGAATTTTGAAAGAAGCGCTACTGTGGGTTAAATGCTATCAAACACTGTTGCATACTATATAGAAATCATTTGTGAAAGGAAGAGTCAATAAATATAACTTCATTGTCTTGTTTTAAGAAATTGACCCAACCACCTTAACCCTCAGCAAACACTACTCTGATAGGTTAGTAACCGCCAACATTGAACTAAGACCCTCCACCACCAAAAACATTATGACTGGCTGAAGGCTCAGATGATGTTTAACATTTTTTAAGCAATAAAGTATTGCTATTACACACTTAATAGACTACCATGTACTAATAGTATAAACACAACTTTTATGTATACTAGGAAACCAAAAAATCTGTGAGACTTGTTTTATTATGGTATTAGCCTTATTGCTGTGATCCGGAACTGAATCTACAGTATTTTGGACATGTCTGTATTAGTATTGTCCAAAACATGGTGATGACTTCTACTTTAAGCAGCTTGTTTCCACTACTAAACTGGCAACGTTTCAATAACCGCAAGGATTTAAATTTTGAAAAATGGAGGCAAGATTGTTGAAAGAAGGAATAAAATAATATCTACTCTAAAGTTTCATGTGTTTTTTTATATTATACATATTTGAAGGACTTTTCTGAGTCCTTCTTTCTCTTTTCCTCATTGCTTTGCTCAGCTGAGTTATAATAACCTTATTCTCACAATACATTTTTTGGAGATATACAGATCAAAGACCTGAGTTTTAGTCTTTACTCAGTGATTATATGAGGTTGAAAATCTACTTTCATATTTAAATATTGATCTATTAATCTATGAAAGTGTATGAGATGTACATTTAGTGTTTCAAAGTGCTTCCCCTGTACAAAAAGTTTCACTTCAGAGCCCAGTGACCTGAATTTTAAAGGTATATTAAGCCTTTTAAATTATCCATTATTATTATTTATTTACACTCTTCAGTCACTTTTTAAGTGTGCATATTGGATTTCATGGTCAGTTTTTAGCACTTTTATCAATAGCGTTCTAATTCAGTTGAACTTTTATTCTGGTCAGTTTTCTTTGACTTAAGAAACCAGAATATTTCCAATGAGTATGCCAAAGATTCCTCAAAAATTAATATTTTTGAGCCCTACATCCCCTGATTATATTTTAATTTGCAAGTTGCATATTAGTATGACATGGATTTGGAAATACATGATGAAATTAATAAGAAAAAAGGCCCTGAGCAAGAGGAGTAGAAAGCACAGATATAATAACATTGAGGGAAAGAAGCCACACACAAGAAGCTATACCTTGTGATTTCATTTATAAAATGTACAAATACAGGTAAAGCTAATCTATGCATTGGTTACAGGATTATATAGACAGTGACTGGAGAGGAGCAAAAGGAAGCTCCTTAGAGTGCAAGTAGATTTTTATTTTTTATTCCAAAATCTGATTGCAAACTTCAACAAACTGCATTTACAGTGTCCATACTGGTGTTTGGACTTCCTCCATGTCTCAGTAGTAAAGAATCTGCCTGAAATGCAGGAGATGCATGGAGATGCTTATTTACTCCCTGGGTCGGGAAGATCACCTGGAGGAGGGCATAGCAACCCACTCCAGTATTCTTGCCTGGAGAATCTCACTGACAGAGGAGTCTGGCAGGCTACAGTCCATAGGGTCACAAAGAGTTCGACACAACTGAAGCCTGTGAGGACGCACACATACTTAGGCTTGGCATGTTATCCTTCAATAAGATCTTAAAAAACAAAAACAAAAACCTATGTCCATGTTTAACAACACAGGGGCAAGTTTTCACTTGGATATTATCATGTGTTTATCAAGTTTGTATTTCTACTAAAATATAAAAAGTATGGTTAGTGGCTACATCTCTGAGAAGAAAGAATTTTGCCAAGGTTCTTGCAGAACTTGTGAGTCATCCATTAAGAGATATTTCTTGGGGCTAACAACTCAGTAAAGTCTGAGGTGAATTTCTGGCAAAGTCATTTGTCATTTTCAAGTCAGCATGGTTTTGGCACCTGCTTGTCAACAAAGACTGCCACTATTGGAAACTCACTTTTAGCAAAGTTGTCTGCTTCTGACCAAATAGATTATGATATGGCAGAAAAAGTCAGTAAAATTTTCCTGGCCATATCAGTAATCAGTACAGGTGGCTGACTCAATAGTTTCATGATTGATATGACTTGCTAATTTTATAGTTTGTAGACAGACTATGGCAGGCAATATTGTCTGGTCACACTAACTTACAAGAATGCATCTTCTATAAGTGTGTTCAAATTCAGCTTGGACTTGCATGCTAGGCATTCTAGATGTTTATCTTTTAGTGAGGTATATTTGTCCCTTAGATCTGATTCATGTTTTTTCTGTTGTTGATGGTGGTGATGATTTTTTGTTCTTTTTTTTTTTTGGTTTATTTTTCAGAAATTAGAGATAATATCCTTATGGATTTTATCATCTTTCATATTAGCTCTCTACAAAATGACATGCTTAACAACTACAATGATTTCATCCAGTTTTCTCTGGAACAATTTGTGTCTGAACTGGTGAATATGCGATGCTCTACTGCTGCTGCTGCTAAGGCGCTTCAGTCATGTTCCACTCTGTGCAACCCCATAGATGGCAGCCCACCAGGCTCCTCTGTCCCTGGGGTTCTCCAGGCAAGAATACTGGAGTGGACTGTCCCAATGCCTGAAAGTGAAAAGTGAAACTGAAGTCATTCAGTCGTGTCCAACTCTTGGCGACCCCATGAACTGTAGCCTACCAGGCTCTTCCGTCCATGGAATTTTCCAGGCAAGAGTACTGGAGTGGGTTACCATTTCCTTCTCTAGTGATGTCCTAACGGAATGCTAAATATGGCTAATGTTGAACTGTCTCTCATTTCACTTTCTCTCTTGTGCACATATGTAAAATAAAATTGCACATAAAAACTGGGCAGCAGAATAGCTGTTCATAAAAATAATCAAGGTAGGCATCTGGTGAAGACATGTGCTCAATTGTTTTGTTCAGTTTATTTAGACCTCAGCATCTTTAATGTTTCGGTAAGTAATTCTTCAGTCTTTATAAAGCAAATTCAAGTTGGGTTGTTTATACCTCCAAAAATAACTTATTAGAAAAATTTTCAGTGGTAACTATCTTCTATTTCTTAATGTATTTAGTTGTGTTGTTTTCATGTTCACTCCTAATTAAGGATAAAATTTTAAGAGGTTATTTTCATGTTACTATTGGTCAATATGCTGTTCTATTGAATTACGCTGTGCAACATAAATATTACATGTTATTAGAAAGTGGAAAACTGCCTTTATCATTAGAGCTCCTAAGGAGTAGCTATAAGTGATCATTTTTTAATGCTTGATAAATCTTCAAAGTTTTCTATGTTTCTGTTTAGCTCAGCTATAATTAATGCCAGAATTGCCTACCATGAGTAAGAATTTGGATTTATTTTTTTAATCTAATAGAAAAATAAGTTTTGCTTCCAGAGGGATCACGAGATGGGAAAGTAGATAGAGATTCACTTTTTAGTTACTGAAAATATGCAATGTTCTAAATACTAGCAAATAGTTGAGCTACTTTACATGGCTTGGTTATTCAGCTTAAATCTGAGCTGCATCTTGTATTATACCTGTTGTGGGTGTGCATTGTTTCTGAAATTCAAAAATAATTTGTTTAGTGAGTAAACAAATGCATAAATAAACATTTACATTTTATCCAATATTTTTCCTTTGAGTAATATATCAGTCTAATTCTGACAGGAAGTAGAGGCTATGCTCAAGCTGAATTTGAAGAACAGTTTGAGAAAGGGAATGTTAAAAAAAAAAAAAAAAAGGAAAACAGGCAGGGTATAGTGAAATTTCAAGGGATACTTGACAATTTCAAGGCTAATCATTGAACTTAGGCCTGAAAGAAGTAGAGAAGGAAGCAGTAATAAAAACTAGATAGATAGAAAGATCTCACGGGAAGGGCTGCCTCAATATGACCTTGCCTGTGTGCATGCATGCTCCGTCACTTCAGTATGTCCAACTCTTTGCAACACTATGGACTGTAGCCCACCAGGCTCCTCAGTCCATGGGATTCTCCAGGCAAGAATATCCAGGATTGGGTTGCCATGCCCTCCTCTAGGGAATCTTCCCAATCCAAGGATCGAACCTACATCTCCTGTACTGCAGGCAGATTCTTAACCACTGAGCCGCCAGGGAAGCCCAAGCTATAATCTTAACTAGAGACAATTTAACAGGAGGGAGGCAAGTGTGTGAAGTGGAAACACTGGGAACTCCCTCTCTTGTCTTCCTTAGATCTCTTGCTTCATGTCCCCTTTAGATGAGCACAACCAGAAGCCAGGGGCCAAGTAGCCCACTGATACTTGTACATAGAGTTCAGCCCCCCCTCCAGACACATGGCTGGCTAGAATGTCATGAAAGGGACAAACAGAAGCTCTCTAACTGTATCATAGTGCTTCTGGGAACTTTCTTATACTTTTCCTTATGCATATTATTTAGAGTTACTTTAGGATGAGTATCAAGAAGTGAACTTAGTAGATTTATCCTACTATACCAAATAATACAAAATTTCTATCTACACCTGAGACCTGTGATCCAGTCTCATTAAAATGGGTATAAACAGACATTATCTTCCTCAATATGTAAGGAAATAGAATGCCCACACCACCACCCATGAAATAGTCTTGCTTGTGATGTTAAATATCAACCTAAACATGATCAGTTTGCGAGAGTATTATGTTCATGAAAATGAAGGACATGGGGAACAAGTTACAGAATCCTAAGAGACCATCCAATCAAATCTAGAATGTGGGACATTCTATAGGACAAATGAATACCAGTCTATAGGACAAATGAATACCAGTCTTTTCCAACATACCAAATACAAGGCAATAAAAAGGAAAGAAAGGCAATAAAAAAGAAGGAAAGATCTTTAAAAAACCTCGGAGACATTAACACTGAATACAGTATGTAGATGTAAGTTGAACATAATCCAAACCTGCATCAATGACAATGATATTATTAAAAAAATATTAATATGGGCAGGAAATCAGTTCAGTTCAGTTCAGTTGCTCAGCAGTGTCTAACTCTGTGATCCCATGGACTGCAACATGCCAAGCTTCCCTGTCCATCACCAACCCCTGGAGCTTACTTAAACTCATGTCTATCAAGTCAGTGATACCATCCAACTATCTTATCCTCTGTCAACACCTACTCCTCCTGCCTTCAATATTTTCCAGGGTGAGGGTCTGTCCCAATGAGTCAGTTCCTGCATCAGGTGGCCAAAGTATTTGAGCTTTAGCTTCAGCATCAGTCCTTCCAATGAATATTAAGGATTGATTTCCTTTAGGATTGACTGCTTTGATCTCCTTGCAGTCCAGGGAACTCTCAAGAATCATCTCCAACACCACAGTTCAAAAGCATCAATTATTCGGTGCTCAGCTTTCTTTATGGTTCAACTCTCACATCCATACATGACTACTGGAAAGACCATAGTTTGACTACATGGACATTTGTCAGTAAAGTAATGTATCTGCTTGTTAATATGCTGTCTAGGTTGGTCATAGCTTTTCTTCCAAGGAGCATGGGTCTTTTAATTTCATGCCTGCAGTCACCATCTGCAGTGATTTTGAAGCCCAAGAAAATAAAGTCTGTCACTGTTTCCATAGTTTCCCCATCTATTTGCCATGAAGTAATGGAACCAGATACCATGATCTTTGTTTTCTGAACGTTGAGTTTTAAGCCAGCTTTTGACACCCCTCTTTCATTTTTCACCAAGAGGCTCTCTAGTTCCTCTTTGCTTTTTGCCATAAGGGTGGTGTCATCGGCGTATCTGAGGTTATTGGTATTTCTCCCTGCAAACTTGATTCCAGCTTGTGCTTCACCCAGCCTGACATTTTGCATGATGTACTCTGCATATAAGTTAAATAAGCAGGGTAACAATGTACAGCCTTGATATATTTCTTTCACAGTTAGGAACCATTCCATTATTCCATGGCGTGTTCTAATTGTTGCTTCTTGACCTGCATACAGATTTCTCAGAAGGCAGGTAAGTGGTCTGATATTCCCATCTCTTTAAGAATTTTCCAGTTTGCTGTGATCCACACAGTCAAAGGTTTTAGCGTAATTGGTGAAGCAGAAGTAGATGATGTTTTTCTGGAATTCTCTTGCTTTTTCTATGATCCAGTGGATGTTGGAAATTTGATCTCTGGTTCCTCTGCCTTTTCTGAGCCCAGGTTGAACCTCTGGAAGTTCTCGGTTCATGTACTGTTGAAGCCTCACCTGGAGAATTTTGAGCATTACTTTACTAACATGTGAGATGAGTACAATTGTGTGGTAGTCTGAACATTCTTTGGCATTGCCTTTCTTTGGGATTGAGTGAAAACTGACCTTTTCCAGTCCTGTGACCACTGCTGTGTTTTCCAAATTTGCTGACATATGGAGTGCAGCACATTAACAGGATCATCTTTTAGGATTGGAAATAGCTCAGCTGGAATTCCATCACCCAACTGCTTGTTTTTTAAGTGGGTTTTATAAATACACAAGTTAGTAAGAGATACATAGAAAAGCATTTAACAGATAAAAGAATAACAGTTGTATGATTGTCTTTAAAACAATCCAGTGAACAAACAAGCAAGCAAAAAGTGAGGGAGCTGGAGGAATAGCAGAAGGTAAATGATATAAATAAATCTGGCAAAATGTTGCTAATCATGGAAATCAAGTAAAGTGTACATGGAGATTAATCATATAATTCTCCCCACTTTGTGTATTTGATAATTTCCATTAAAAGTCTTAAAGAAAAAGTTAATTAAAATGACTAGGAAAAGAATCAAGCTGATTTATTCTCACATTAGCAGAATATGAGTGTTCTCATTGCCTTTCACCCTCCCCTTACTATTCTAAGGTATGTTTATTTTAGTGAACCTGAATTATTTCTTTTTAATATTATCTAATTTTTCTCTAAATTTTTATTTCCGTGGATAATAATGAAGCTAAGTATTCATGTATTTACTGATCAGTTCATTTTCCTCCTGTGTGAATTGTTTACATAATTTCTATTTGATTTACTTTTCCTTAATAATGTCTAATTAATTTCTGTACATTTTGTGTATTGCTTGGTAGTTATATTCACTGAAAATATCCTCCTTCAGTTCAATATCTGTTTTTTTTGTTACATCATTAATGATTTTTACACATGATATTTTCAAGAAATGACATTTTGAATATTTTCTAAGAAAAAACAATCCCCCAAATATATTTTCTGCTATTTTTTCTAATATTTATAGTTTTATATCTAGACTTTATTTTATACAAAATAACATTCAGAAAACTAAGATCATGGCATCTGGTCCCATCACTTCATGGGAAATAGATGGGGAAACAGTGGAAACAGTGTCAGACTTTATTTGTTTGGGTTCCAAAATCACTGCAGATGGTGATTGCAGCCATGAATTCAAAAGACGCTTACTTCTTGGAAGAAAAGTTATGACCAACCTAGATAGCATATTCAAAAGCAGAGACATTACTTTGCTGACTAAGGTCCGTCTAGTCAAGGCTATGGTTTTTCCTGCGGTCATGTATGGATGTCAGAGTTGGACTGTGAAGAAAGCTGAGCACCGAAGAACTGATGCTTTTGAACTGTGGTGTTGGAGAAGACTTGAGAGTCCCTTGGTCTGCAAGGAGATCCAACCAGTCCGTTCTAAAGGAGATCCGTCCTGGGTGTTCTTTGGAAGGACTGATGCTAAAGCTGAAACTCCAATACTTTGGCCACCTCATGCGAAGAATTGACTCATTAGAAAAGACTCTGATGCTGGGAGGGATTGGGGGCAGTAGGAGAAGGGGACCACAGAGGATGAGGTGGCTGGATGGCATCACCGACTCGATGGACTTGGGTTTTCGTTAACTCCAGGAGTTGGTGATGGACAGGGAGGCCTGGCGTGCTGCAATACATGGGGTCGCAAGGAGTCAGACACGACTGAGCAACTGAACTGAACTGATAAGGTGAAAATCTATATTTTTTCCACAAAAGTATAATCCACCATCTAATTTACAGCGTCATTCACACTTTCCTACTGATTTGCAACATGACTTCCTCTTTGTACAGATTTCAAAATCATGTGTGGGTCTGCTTCTAGATCCTGCTTCATTAGAGTACTTGTACGTTTCTGTGAAGTTATTATATACTGAATTACTATAGCTTTAGCATGCCGTTAAGTCGCTTCAGTCATGTTCAACTGTGCGACACCACAGATGGCAGCCCACCAGGCTCCACCATCCCTGGGATTCTTCAGGCAAGAACACTGGAGTGGGTTGCCATTTCCTTCTCCAAAGCATGAAAGTGAAAAGTGAAAGTGAAGTCGCTCAGTAAGTGTCCGACTCTTCATGACCCCATGGACTACAGCCTACCAGGCTCCTCCGTCCATGTGATTTTCCAAGCAAGAGTACTGGAGTGGGTTGCCATTGACTTCTCCATAGCTTTAGCTTAAGACAATGTAAATAATGTGCACATTCCCTGAACGATTTTCTTCTTCTTTAAAATTGTCTTGTATAGTCATATCTCTTATTTTTTCTTATAAACTTTAAAGCCAAATTGTCAAATTCCATAAAACAGTTAGTGATATTTTGTGTGTGGACTCAAAGGCTCACTGTTACGTGAAAGAAAAAGTTTCCCGGAATAATTTATAAATTCAATGCAAGTGTAATCAGACATGTGTCTGTCTTAATATATTCAAGTTTCTTCTATGATCTTCAGTAAAGATTTATAGTTTTCTCCATGAAGACTTTTGCATTTCCCTAGGTTTGCTTGAAAAACACCTTACATTTTTATTGCCCTCGTGAATGCAATTTTGATATAATATTTCATTTGTTTTAGTCCTGTGTAAGAATATGATTAATTTGCATTCTTACATAGTCTATTAGACTTTTTTACTAACTTAGTTTTTTTACATATTTTTTGATATATTCTGGGTAAAATGACATTAGCTCTTGAGCGCATCAACAGTTTTATTTTTCCAGTTTTTATACTTCCTTCCCCCTCCCAACCCTTATTTCGCTGTGCTGATTAGGACTTCCAGAACAAGGTGAAAATTGCAATTAGTATGTTATTTTTTTTTTCCCAGCTGAAATGCTGATGCTTCTAAAGTTTTATCAGTAAATATAGTAATGTTTAATCTAGTTAATGTTGCTATCATTTTTGTTTCTGTTCATATGCTTAACAGTTTAGGGGAATCACTGTTTCAAGTTTTCTAACTGTCTATATTAGGAATAAGTGTAAAATTTTGTCAAATTGTTTTGGATATATTAAAAGAATTATATTTTTCTTCATTATTAATATGGTGATTTTTAAATTTTTTTCATATGGTGTTTTTAGATTGATCACTTTGGTTAGCTTCAATATAGACAACTAAAATAATAATAAACATCTATTAAATTTTATATGCTATTATTTTTGCCTAACATTTTAAAATTGAATTTAAATATTATCTATTTTTTTTTAATTTCTTTGTACTTTGTTTCTTTAATTTTTGCTCTTTGAGGGTCTCTTGATAGTCTGTTGAATACTAGATACTTTTTGATAATATATTAAGAACTCTAAATTTGGCTCTTATCTCTGTCTAACCTGAGTTGTTGCTATTTCTTTGTTTATAAACTTGCCTAGACTAAATCTGTGATGTTGGTCTCCCTTCTAACATTATGGTATGGCCATTGATCTCTGCTCAAATTTTTGGTTGGTTTTATTTCTAAGCTAGAGTTCCTGGGCTTGCATAGGTTAGAGCTCATCCACCTTTGGCTAGAGTTAGTGCTCAAAAATTTCAAGCCAGTAAAGCTTCAACCCTCAGCTGATGAATTTGTGTGTGGGTGAGGGTGTGTTCAAATTTCAGGTCATTTTCAAATCTCCCTTGACTCTTCCCTGTTCACTTGTATTAACTTGCCACCCTGTCTCCCCTAAAGTACTATAGATATGTATGGGTGCAGTGTGTCCTCCCTGCTCACTTCTGCACATGTGCATAACCTTTGGTAGATGTCTTATGTATGGGCTGTGCTGTGCTTAGTTGCTCATTCCTGTCGGACTCTATGTGACCACCTGGGCTGTAACCCACCAGGCTCCTTTGTCCAAACAAGATTACTGGAGTGGGTTGCCATGCCCTCCTCCAGGGTATCTTCTCAAACCAGATCTCCTACATTGCAGGCAGATTCTTTACCACTGTCTGAGCTACCAGAGAAGCCCCTTGGGTAGACGGCAAATTAATTTTGCTGTTTATGATTATTTCATCTTACTGGAACTCTCTGTTAAATATCCTGTTAGACTGATGATGCTCCTTGCTTGCTTGCTACTGAATCACCACCTTGACAACACAAATCTAGTGAATCCTCTTCCAGTAGCAGCAACAAAGGTGCCAGTTTTCAGTTTGCCATGGCCATGCATTCATGGAAAGGCCTGATGACAGAACTCACTTGCAGATAGGGAGAAAGGGAAGCAGCCTAGGAAAATAATGCCATATACCTGCACTGTTCTTTCTTGGAGTTCATGAATAAATGTGTTTTTCAGGAATAATCACTTCTCAGTTTTTCAGATACATTTGGTCAAATTCCAGAGTGCTCATGAAATTGTTGGTTTGGGATATTTTGTCCCACTTGATAGCTATTTTTTAGCAGGTGAAGTTGTCAACCTCATTACTCCATTATAGGGGAAAGTCAGAACTCTATTATACTTTTTTATGTTCTATGATTTATAGGACCATCTAATTTGCCATTTGAGTGATCATGCCATTTGAGTTATTCAAAAGTGTTTCAAAAACACTTGAGGTCTGAATACTTTACTTTCAGAGCCCTTTCATTGTGATTCCCTGAACCAGCAAAATGCTTTATTGTCCCCTAAATGGTTTGTATTTTCAGTGTGGATTTGGCCTGTATTTGCTCTTTCCTAGCCAAGTCAGGGTCTTCTTTTGGGTAAATTAAATTTAGTTTACTGATTTACCAGCTTTTAGTAGACTTGAGATGTTGCTCAGAAAATTATTTTATCTTAAATTTATTCCATCATGTTAATAAATTCATACTTCTCAATGAGCAACTTTGCTTCTGCCTCTGCTGTTCCACATATTTTGTATGGTCTTGCTTTTAATATATGAATTTATAGAGAACAAACATGGACTTGGCTTTACTAACATATTTATTTATCTATGACCTGCCTCTTGAGAAATCTGTATGCAGGTCAGGAAGCAACAGTTAGAACTGGACATGGAACAACAGACTGCTTCCAAATAGGAAAAGGAGTATGTCAAGGCTGTATATTGTCACCCTGCTTATTTAACTTATATGCAGAGTACATCATGAGAAATGCTGGGCTGGAAGAAACACAAGCTGGAATCAAGATTGCCGGGAGAAATATCAATAACCTCAAATATGCAGATGACACCACCCTTACGGCAGAAAGTGAAGAGGAACTAAAAAGCCTCTTGATGAAAGTGAAAGTGGAGAGCGAAAAAGTTGGCTTAAAGCTCAACATTCAGAAAACTAAGATCATGGCATCCGGTCCCATCACTTCATGGGAAATAGATGGGGAAACAGTGGAAACAGTGTCAGACTTTATTTTTTTGGGCTCCAAAATCACTGCAGATGGTGACTGCAGCCATGAAATTAAAAGACGCTTACTCCTTGGAAGGAAAGTTATGACCAACCTAGATAGCATATTCAAAAGCAGAGACATTACTTTGCTGACTAAGGTCCATCTAGTCAAGGCTATGGTTTTTCCTGTGGTCATGTATGGATGTGAAAGTTGGACTGTGAAGAAAGCTGAGCACCAAAGAATTGATGCTTTTGAACTGTGGTGTTGGAGAAGACTCTTGAGACCCTTGGACTGCAAGGAGATCCAACCAGTCCAGTCTGAGGAGATCAGCCCTGGGATTTCTTTGGAAGGAATGATGCTAAAGCTGAAACTCCAGTACTTTGTCCACCTCATGCGAAGAGTTGACTCATTGGAAAAGACTCTGATGCTGGGAGGGATTGGGGGCAGGAGGAGAAGGGGATGACAGAGGATGAGGTGGCTGGATGGCATCACTGAATCGATGGACGTGAGTCTGTGTGAACTCCGGGAGATGGTGATGGACAGGGATGCCTGGCGTGCTGTGATTCATGGGATCGCAAAGAGTCGGACATGACTGAGCGACTGAACTGAACTGAATGTCTCCTTGTCCCCTTCCCATTTTTTGCTTCTATCTTGATACTAATGCGTAATTTACTGTTGATATTATTTCAGTCTCCAGATTTGCATTCCAGTAGTTTTTCTTTTCATTAACAAATGATTCCTATGTAAAATTTCAGGTAAGCAGGAACTTCACAAGAGTGTGTGGCAGATTATTATTAAGTAATAAGTGACTAGGAAAATGACTATGAGATTCCTGGTGATAGTAAATATCAGCTACTATGTTACCCTGATGCTGGTTTCATTGATCTTAAGGGATAATGGGAAGAGAGCAATAGCTCTTGGTCTTTTACTACTTATATATATATCAGATGCTTTGGATTAGCTACATTATTTTACCTGAATTACTTAGTGTGGTTCTCACAATAAAACTGTGAGGTAAGTATTGTTAATAGTCACATTTTTTTTTTTAAGTTAAGAGATGAAGGTATGGGGCACAAGTTTGAATTACTGAAGAGACCAGCATGGCATGATCCAGACTGATAAGAATAGATGCTAGCTTCATACAACGGGGATGGCTTCCCTAGTACTTTCAAAACTAGAGTTACTAAGGAGGAAAGTAAAGAGAGGGTGAATCAATGTTGCATTTAGCTGCAAATGGCAGAAATTTCAAATAATAACAGCTTAAAGGGGATTCTATTTCTCTCATATCACAATAAATCAAGGGTTAAACTGGCGCTGGATTGCAGATGTCTTTACTATAATGTGTCCACGCACTTTTTATCCTCTTGCTTTGTCTGTAGCTTTTGTCCTCATGATCACAAGATGGATGCTGAATCTTCAGACATCATGTTAGTATTCCCAAGAGGAAGAAAAAATGGTGAAGGCAAAGTGTCAAACAGATATACTTGTGCCTTTTATAAACTTTTCTTGATTCTGTCCCATGAATGCATTGAATACTAACCCAGATATTAGGTGCCTCCTGATGTGATACGATATAAATTATCCATAGAATTATATATATATATATTTATAAAGTATTCTTGCCAAGAAGTTGAACTCAAATTCAATGAATGAGAATTTAGGCTAACATCCAATTATAGTAAGCACAGGACTAAAAAAACAGGTTAAATGGCATCAAGAATATGCAATCATATATATTTAGAAAATAGGCTGTTCTTTGGGACAAGTAACTAGATTTCACCAACAATTCAAAGACATACAGAAAAATGATAGAAAAATGGATGGGTATGATTATTCTAGATTAAAAGAGGTTTAGGAATTGGTCAGAATGGTCATCATCAAAAAAATCTACAAACTATAATTGCTGGGGAGGATGTTAAGAAACAGGAATCCCCCTGCACTGGTGGTGAGAATCTAAGTTGATACAAACATTCTGAAGAACAGCATTAGAAATTCCTTCAAAAAAAAAAAAAGAAAGAAAACTAGGAATAAAACTACCTTATGACCCAGCATTTCCACTACTGGGCATATATCCTGAACAAACCGTAATTCAAAATGATACACGTACCCCAGTGTTCATCACAGCACTATTTACAATCACCAGGACATGAACGAAAATTAGATGTCCATCGACAGATGAATGGATAAAGAAATTGTGTTAAATATATACAATGGAATATTAGCCATGAAAATAAACAAATTTGATGAACCTAAAACCTGTTATTCAGAGTGAAGTAAGTCAGAAAGAGAAAAACAAATATCATATATTAACACATTCATGTAAACTAGAAAAATGGTACTTATGATCCTATTTGCAGGGCAGGAATACAGATGCAGACATAGAAAATGATTTTATGGACACAGTGAGGGAAAAAGAGGAGAGGATGAATTGAGAGAGTAGCACTGACATGTATACACCACCATGTGTAAAATAGCCAGCTAGTAGAAAGCTGCTGAATAGCATAGGCAGCTCAGCTCGATGCTTTGTGATGAGCCTCCCTGGCGGCTCAGAGGTTAAAGCATCTGCCTGCCATGAGGGAGACCTGGGTTCAAACCCTGGGTTGGAAAGATCCCCTGGAGAAGGATGTGGCAACCCACTCCAGTATTCTTGCCTGGAGAATCCCATGGACGGAGGAGCCTTGTGGGCTTAAGTCCATGGGGTAGCAAAGAGTCGGACACGACTGAGCAACTTCACTTTCACTTTCTTTCAGAGGGGCGGGATGGAGGGGTAGAAGGGAGGCTCTAGAAGGAGGATATTTATGTTTATTTATGGCTAATTTGCTTTGTTGTATGGCAGAAACCAACACAAAATTGTAAAGCAATTATCCTCCAATTAAAAATTTTAAAAAAGAAACAAATAATAAAAAATAAAAGAGGTTTAGAAGACATTACAGTCAAATACAATGAGTATTATTTGTTTACATTCTGATTCCAAGTGTCAATTTTTGAAAGAAGGAAATTTTAATTGCACTCAATTTTAAATGACATTAATAATTGACAATTTTGTGAGTGTGGTAATGGCATCCTGGTTTTGTAAAGAAAATGTTCTTACTTTTGAAAGATATATAGAGACGTATTTATCGATGAAACTATAGTCAGATATTTGCTTTAAATACTTCAGTAACAACAATAACAAGAATGAGTAGAAAACGGGGTTTAAGAAATGATTTAGAAAAGGAAAAGAAGCACAGGACCAAGTCACAGAATTTCAATGCACAGAGTGAAACAGGAAAAAAAGAAAAAGAAAATGGAGAAAAAACTGTTAAAACTAGGAATGAGCCTCAAAAAGTTAGGCTTTTATATTTTTTTTTTCATTCCATTTTCTTTGCAGGACTAACCTTAGACTAAATCTGCAGATTCGCCAAAATCTCACCTTCGAAGGCTGTTCATTTCTTTCCGCTGTGCCACTGAGATGTTCCAGTTACTCACTCTCCCTTGGTTTCACCACTAACCGCACATGTACATTAGAATATGACCAGACTTTACTGATGTTAGGGGACTTGGCAGATGTTCATGTAGCAGAAACACAAACAACTTAAAATTAGGCTCAGGCTTTGGCCTCCCACACTGTTTCTCAGCCCTCCCTGTTCTCCTCTTTGTTCTCCCTGACAACTCCCAGAAAGTTCCTCTACGTTGTTATACAGAGGGTTGTCGCTGTCTGCGTTCATTTGTATTCCCAAAAATCTCAATGTGTCTGGTAAATGATATACCATCTCTCTTGAGTTTCATCCTTTCTCTTTCCCACATCAGTCTGTGTAAAAAGACCAAGAAATAACAAGATGTGCTTCCTCAGTGATGTAAACTGTGCTAGGTCACTACTTCCCTACCTCCGGAAAGCAGAAGTAGCTATATAATTTTGGTTTTAAATATTTTTTCTTTCAATTTCAAAGGTGCTCATCTAATCAAAATCATACTTTACATCAGATAGGATACCTGATGTTACCAATCCCAGGTACTGGGAAGGATTCTAAATCCTTCTGCTCATTGCATCCTGGTATGGAGTCACCAAGGAAACCACATAGAGTCAGGCATTAGATGAAACAATGCTTCACTTATTCAGAGAAGAGATAGAGCAAGATCAGCTTTAGTAGTGGGAGTCCATCGGTACCCCCAGGGCAATTAACCTCTGTGCAATCCCCTCCTGTGTCCCTGTTACAGGACAACATCCCCTCTCTGCAGAGGACAGATAAAACAGTGGGGTTGCCCAGGTACCCTGTGATGCATTCATTCTAAACAGAGACAGAAGTTTAGAGTCCCATACAAGGTGACAAGGCTGACACAGGTTGTGTGGACTCTTTTCTTTCGTTAAGGATGTGTTCCAGACCCAAGGCTCATTCTCATATGGCTGAGTGGGGGAAGAAAGACTATGTGCATAACCTTTCCTAGTATTTTATACACTATTTTAATTTTTATTTTACATTTTTCATGTTCTTAAAAATCACTGGCAATTTTATCATTCTTGCTTTCAAAAACTCCTTAAAGGAAAGGTTCTTACATATCTTTTGTTATTGTCACCAAGTGTGGAAGATAGATTAGCTATATTCTTCTCTGTCTTCACAATCATGTTATTTTAGAACACTTTGATACAAAGACTTTTCCTTACTGTGATTGCTGGAATGATATATACTCCATAATAGTCATGGCTGTAATAATAATATTAAAGTATAATGATGAACACGCAGTTCTGGGCAACTGTTTTTTCATCTGAAAAAGGAAGAATTTAGGATGAGTGAACAATAGTAACATCTCCAAATTTAAGCTTTTTTCTTTCATTTTCAAAAAAAAAAAAAAAAAAGAGGGAATTCAATGGCATGAAAAGATTAATTTCCCAAAGGCAGTATGAAAAGACAAGGTAAATATAGATTTCTGTTCTCTTAGTATCTTTGCCCAAGGAGATAAAATTCCTAAGATTTACTTTTCCAAGTTACATGAAAAATTCTGTATGGACAGCAAATCCAGGTACAGATGTTCTGGACTGGCTTGGTCTGTACAAATCACATACAGCATCAGACTTCTGTATGTACACACAGAGCTGGAAATGGGAGGCCACTTTACCTTTTACGAGGAGTGATTCTAGAGAGATATCAAGCTGGGCACAAAAGTAAAGGTCTATTAAGTGGTGGTGACGTCAGGCCTCTTCAGTGCCTTTAAAGGTAAAGTATTCCCAGAGTTTGAATCAATCTGTGTGAGCAGCATTTCCCTGTGAGCTCTAACAAATGTGTATAAATAGAGGACAAGATTCGCATCCACAATGTCTGTGCCAGCACTGAGATGATGATTAATGAGACACTGCTGAGCTGGAGATTTGTAAAGAATGGATGGCAGCAGGATTCCCAAGCAGTTTTTGAATTGGAATTGAAGAAGATAAGTTCAAGCAGGGAGGACAGAAGAAATGCTGTAAGGATGAACAAAATTGCAGCTTCGAGTAATGCAACCTAGATGTGGATTCCTAAGAAACCATGAATGATGGGGTCATTCTTTTTGTTCAAAGCTTCAGGTTGCGTAAGTCTGAATTATAGACTCATGACTAAGAGCAGACTAAGTCGGTATACTAGAACCACATAGATTTAGACCCATAAGACAGAACATATGAATAATCTAAACAGTGATGATTTGATGTATTCTTTTGAACTACCTGTGGGAAAAATTCCTTGCTTAATCATTTGCAAAATAAATAGTTAAATTCCTCAGATTACACAAATTTCCATTATTTTGAGAATCAACAGTTTTAAACAAACACTTGCAAAGTTATTTACCACAAATCATTCTTTTACACTAGTAGTAGGTTTCTCAATTTTTTTTAAACCAGGAAACCACTGATTCACTGATTTATTTTATAATCTTGAATCAATTAAATAATAATTTTATCATTCACATTTCCATTTAATTAAGAATACATTTCTATATTTGTCTTAATTTGCTGTGGTTTATTTCAGACTTATCATGAGGGTACATGTACCACAGGGCCTCTAGTGGCTCAGATGGTAAAGAATCTGCTCACAGGAGACCAGGGTTCAATCCCTGGGTTGGAAGATCCCCTAGAGACTGGACTGGCACCCCATTCAAGTATTCTTGCCTGGAGAATCCCATGGACAGAGGAGACTGGCAGGCTATAGTCCATGGGGTCGCAAGAGTTGGACATGCCTGACCAACTAACACTCACTCACTCACTCACGACATGTACCACACACTGGATTAAGGACTTCATTTCTAATTTAATAGAAAAACCATCTTGATAAATATTTCTGTATTCACTCACATTTTTTATAACAGGAATCTGAGGATAAGTCAGGGTAACTAGTAGTTAAGGTAATAACTCACAACATGCATGTTCAGTCATACTGGAGTGGGTTGCCATTTCCTCCTCCAAGGGTTATTCTGAACGTAGGGATTGAATCTGTGTCTCCTGAATCTCCTGCATTGGCAGGTGGATTCTTTACCACTGTGCCACCTAAGGAAATCATATTCTATTATCTCATACAATCTGTGAAAGACCCAAGTCATGTTTTACCAATCCCAGGAATTCAATGACTCTTATAGATTTTTTTCCAATTTATAAATTTGCAGTGCAAACAGACTTTTAAAAATTGATCAATCAACATGAATTTAGTGAGTTTCAGTTAATTTTAGCACCTGTAATATATTCTGTGTTTGAGTCCCCAGTATTCATTCAGCCCTGTTGCTGCTGCTGCTGCTGCTGCTGCTAAGTCACTTCAGTCGTGTCCGACTCTGTGCGACCCCATAGACGGCAGCCCACCAGGCTCCCCCATCCCTGGGATTCTCCAGGCAAGAACACTGGAGTGGATTGTCATTTCCTTCTCCAGTGCATGCAAGTGAAAAATGAAAGTGAAGTCACTCAGTCGTATCCAACTCTTAGCGACCCCACGGACTGCAGCCTTCCAGGCTTCTCCGTCCATGGGATTTTCCAGGCAAGAGTACTGGAGTGGACTCAACAGCCCTATCTGATAATAAAAAGTCACATTAATCCCAATCCTCTTGCCTGGCCAGTGAAAGGAAAGGCATGTCTCTTGATCACTTTGGGTAAAGATAGGAACTCTGAGGGTTGCCCTGGTAGCTGAGCTGGTAAAGAATCTGCCTGCCATGTGGGAGATCTGGGTTTGATCCCTGGGAAGATCCCTTGCAAAAAACAGCTACCCACTCCAGTATTCTGGCCTGGAGAATTCCGTGGACTGTATAATCCATGCGGTGGCAAAGAGACAGACATGACTGAGTGACTTTCACTTTTACAGTAGGAACACAGAGCATGAGGATATTCTACCCTCCTGGGATCAACTAGATTTAGAGCAAGGGCAGTTGTGAATGATAGAAAGAACTTAAATCTTTTTTTCACATTGTAAGCCCACAAACCTACTGACTGTGAGCCCAGCCCTACTTATAAGCCTTGTGAGCTTATACATGAAACATTTTAAGCCAGTTTATGTAGGGCTTTCTGTTATTTGCAATAAAAAATTAGGAATAGTAAGAGACCAGGATTGGTAGGTATCATAGGATCCAATTAGAGTGAATCTAAAAGCCAGACAAAAGTATATAACTAGCTCTGCATAAATTAAGGAGTTATTCTCAGCTTTTAAAGTGATAATGTCGTGATACAAGATGTCATTGCTACTACTGGCCTGGCAATGTTATGCAACATGGATTCACTGGTAGAGTGTGGTAATATTTTGGCCTAATATTTAAGACATAAAATAAATAGAGCTTATATTAGAGAGAAGACAGGAGATGAAACCATGATGTGATAAGAAATTATATGATTTTTAATTACTTATGCTAGATTATTAGCTAGATTATTAGGATAAAGGAAAAGTAAAATTCAAAGATGAATATGTGTTTCCCTGTTTAATAACATTTATATAGTCTTTCAAGGTGGCTTTCATTTTCTAGGTTTTTACATATATTGATTCTAACTATCAAACAGCCTTATATGTTGGTTATCTTTCTCTTTTAGAGATGAGAAAACAGAATAATTCATTCAAACCTCATAGCAATTGAATGGCAGAGGTAGGATTAAAATTTATGTAGATAAATATCAAGTGTGGAGCTTTGAAGGAATGGCCTTGGGAAAATAAAAAGTCTTAAATATGCAGGGTTTGAGATATTGATGAGGCTCTTAGGTATCCAGGACCAGAGTTTAAGTGAATGAATGGTTGAGGCAGTGAATAATCTCAAAATTTTAGATTTAACACGAGTAAATCATAAAAGCAATAACCTAACAGTATTATATAAATTTGAAAAGCATTCTTCAAGACTACTTAGCAAGAATTCAAGTGACTTACTGAATTAATAAGATTTTAATTTACGGTAGCAGTATAAAGAGTACAAATTTTTAAAAATTACCAAAAACAAACTGGACATTGGCAATGACTTTTCTCTTAAACAAACAAACAAACAAACAAACATGTTTTCAAACAGGAATGGGGTTATTGTGTGACTAACTTTTGTCAGTTTATCTACTATTTTATTTTCTAACTTGTTAGAAACACTAAACATAAAGATGTGACCATATTGTTTATGTGCTGAAACAGCTCTCATCTTCTGACAACTTAGCAGTTAATCTATCACTCTGCATTCCAGCCTCTTTCTCTTCAAAGAGCACTCTATTTTTACTAAGTTCCTTTGGATATACAATCACTTTAAAAAGTGAGAAAGTATAAAAAGTGAGAAAGTGTGAAAAATTATGCAGAAATGTACTTTGTTGTCAGGTTGACTTTGCAAATATGGAAGAAAGGAGACAGAAGTGCCTCCATTTATGATTTAAGAAAAATGCCCAGTGATATGCCAGGGAGAATCATCATTTCTTACTCTTATCAATTAAAGATCTTTTATAGTTTGGGGACAGTTAATAAGATTATCAAGATATCATTAATTCATATCTGTGTTTCAATTGATTTAATCAAACTATCATATGGAAATCTAAGTAACTTGAGGCTTTTATTCAGTGGGTAGATGAAAGAAGGATAACTAATAAGGCATCAAACTCTATTTGTGTGGACCAATATTCTAAGTTGGCTGTAACACACTGCCATTTTAAGATTTATTTTTATTTAGTGTATGCAAATAATGTAAACATTATTAACTTTATCAAATGACATGCATACAGGAAGTATTACAATGTATACATGATCCATAGGAACTTTGATCTTAACCAATGTCCCCTCCAGACAAAATGGTTTCAGGATGCACTCTTCAGACTTCTTTCTTAGCGTCAGGTCATTCCAGGAAAATGCACAACAATTGAGCTTAAATTCAACCAACTAAAATATTCAAGTCATTAGAAGCTTATTGTAAGAATCTGATCACTTATTGTCACCAATCAATATTTAATGTGAATATATAAGCATGTAAACATTTAGTAAAGTGTTAGTTTCAAATGAACTTTTCTTGTTTTTGCTTTTCAGTTCTTATTAACTGACATCTACTATGTGTCAGGGATGAGACTAGCAGAGGAAAATTGACCCTGATCTCACCCTCAAGTCACTTAGTGACAGTCTAGTAATAAGTAGAGATGACATGGAGACAGAATCTTTTACTTCCAATTTTTTCCATAGATTTTGCCACTTCTTATTAATGAACTATTTTGTTATCATATCCCTAGGTTGGGAATATCCCCTGAAGATGAGAAAGGCTACCAACCCAATATTCTGGCCTGGAGAATTCCATGGACTGTATATGGGGTCGCAAAGAGTCCAGCACGGCTGAGTAACTTTCACTTTCACTTTGTTATCATATGCTTGAGTTCTGAAGTTTTCCCAAAAGAGTTCTACCTTTGAAACCCTCAGGGACAATTTTACAATTTATAAATTTTCAGCTTCATGGGAAAATATGCAGTTTTTACTTGAATTGACATTTTTTTGAAGTATCATCTTTATGCCAAATAATGTAAATGCAAATAATTTATCACTACTTCAAATACATACTTTATGTAAGTTAAAAACATATTTAAATCACTGAATTATTCTATTTCTGGCTTTGGATTAATTTAAAATAAGTAACTAAATGAAATATAATGGGGGAAATGTTAAAAAATTTTACAAACGGAATGTATCATACCAAAATAAGTTGTGCTCCTTTCCTCCATTTTTCTCTTTTCCCAAAATTAAAGTAGGGATGTTCCCTTGTTGCCTCCTAAGGTAAGAACTCCAATCATTCCTTTAAATCAGACATTAATTGCAAATTACTATTAATTACTATTTTATGAATAGTAACACATTATTCATATGTTTATTTAGAGTACATGAATAATAAAATTTATACTCTCTATAATAGCGAATGGAGAAGGCGATGGCACCCCACTCCAGTACTCTTGCCTGGAAAATCCCATGGATGAAGGAGCCTGGTAGGCTGCAGCCCATGGGGTAGCGAAGAGTCGGACATTACTGAGCGACTTCACTTTCACTTTTCACTCTCATGCATTGGAGAGGGAAATGGCAACCCACTCCAGTGTTCTTGCCCGGAGAATCCCAGGGAAGGGGGAGCCCGGTTGACTGCCAGACTCTCTGTGGTCACACAGAGTCAGACAAGCCTTGAAGCGACTTAGCAGTAGCAGCATAATAGCAAAGGTATTCAATCTATGAGATTATTTTTATCTAGGCATAAAAACAAGTATTCAATAGATAATTTTTAAAGGACAAATATCCTAGATGTCCAGTTGAGTTAAATTCTGAACAAGTTGGAGAGTCTAATGTTTGTTTAAAGACTTTATAAGAATTTGTTTGGATAGATTGCAAATGTCCTCTTTTAACACTTTTCAGAAGTTTAGTACTCTTTACACTGCAACCTTCAGCAGAGGGTTTTATGTAAGAAGGAGTGCCAATGAATATGTGTGAAGAAAATGAATAAAAATACTATTATTGGAGAGAACATGACTTAGGTCATGTTTCTTTCCTCCCACCCCCACCTTTGTAATGTAGCCAAAGGCAATTGAATCTGTGCTTTGCACTGCTATACATCCACTCCCAACTGCAGCCAGGGAGCAGCAAAACGAGTTACTGAGGCAGAATCAGACTAATCAAGTTTCCCTTTCCATTCCGCCTAGAGGGAAAGATGACACCTGCTTGTTGCAGCTTCAAAGTGTTGAAATCCTTTCTTGCTTTCATGTGGTTACTATGCATATTCTCTGGTGGATTAAATGAGGGGAATGCATTATAGTTTTAAACTTTGATGCCCCATTAAGATGAATATGCACCTAATGAGCTGAAAAATTACCAAGACTACTTTCACATTCCCCCTACCCTCACTCTCACGGGGAACTAGCTAATCAGGATGGGAGTGCATCTTCTGTGTTCTTAAACCACTGGCTATGAAATTTGGCCCAAGACCTTATTCAAACACATGTTTAGTATTTAACAATATAAGCAATAAGTGATGCTTCAATTAATAGAAAAGAAAGAACAGTTTGCTATTTAATAATGAATGTAATAGTCATAGGCAATTTAGATATAAACAAGATACAAGCACAAAACCGTGAGGATTTATTCATAGGCCAAATATACTTATTACTGTCAATGTTTCATAATTCCAGTAGCCACTTTCACATATACACCTCACCAAAATGCATAGAATATTTGAAAAACAAGCAATTTCTGTCACCTCAGTAACACTTGAGTCTTATTTTTTAAAAGCTGTAATATAGCAATTTAAAATATGAATTTAAAATATGTCCTTGCTACTTAGGTCAAGCAATATAAGAATGAAGCAATTTCAGGGGACAACACCAGGAGCTGAAGCCAATTATATTTCAGTGTTATTCACAGATATTCCTACCTGCCAAGTGGAGTGCGGCAAGTTGTATTCACACTGTGATCTATGAGCATGGGTATGAAGCTCAATTTTCTCTCAAGGGAAATCTTCTAACAAACAGTTGACAGAGCAAAACACAGTTGCAAAGGAACAAATGAAAAATCTAATAATATGCAATTTTTTTTAAAACAGGGCATTTTATAATGTGTAATTCAAAGCAAAAGTTCAGTTTCTATATAAGGAAATCAAGGCAGGAGACATGATGCTAACTCACAATGCTGAGCAAATTTGGCTCGCAAGAGATCTCTTGCTTTGTGTGAAATTTGTATTTTTCCTATGTACTGACTTTTAATGTAGCTAAAAAGAAAATCGATGCAAATATATGTAGTTGGATATGATTATAATATTTATTATAGTAATGTATGTATTAAACAATGCATGATAAATTCTGAAATAATCTTGTATTCTTAATTACATGTGCAGTTTTAATCTAGTTCAAGAATATTAATGTATTAATACCAAAAAGAAAAATTATGAGTAATGTTTTTTAAAATTTTGTTTAACTTCTACCAAATGTCAGAGAAAAAGGCAAATTCTTAATTTAGAAGTAGGAATTCAACAGTCCTGTTAGAGAAGACTTATAAAGAATGTTATTGATTATGGATAGGTAAAAATCTGCATGCTTATGGGGTTATCAAAGCACAAAATATACTGTGTTGATATAACTTTGGAGTCAATCTTTTCCAAAGTTTTTGAATAATACACAAAAGGTAACATTTCAGAGTACAGTTGTAACAAAAATGAAGATAGACCAAACCACGTTTCCAGTTAAAATTAGTAAACGAGTTGAAATTTATTAGTTTCCTAAACCCAACTTTTTATGATTATGCTTGTGAATATAAGCATTTCAAATCACCAAATATTAATGTGATACGTACTTAGCTTAAATTTAATATCTCCTAGATTTATACAAGTAAAACAAAATGAATGTACCTTCAATTTAAATAGGTTTCTATTTTGTATAAGTCTGGAGCATCCCTACTTGTAAATTATTTGCAGTCTACTGGAATCATTCACACTTCCTTCATTTAAGCTGGATATAATTGTCCAGCAATAAAATAGAATGATATTCTTTTACTTAATAATGGTTTTCATCATTACATTGCTTCCTGAACAACTTTTTCAACTTTTACATACTGAGTTCAAGAATCATTATGATTAAATGCAGAAAAATTTTTCCTCCTATCAATAATTATAAATATTTAATAATTTAGACAGAATTTTACTCTCAGTAATTTCAAAATGAATAAATCAGAAAATAAGCATATAATCTACTTAAAGCTTTTTATAAAAGTATTTTTTTTAGAATTTTTATTTCATTTATTCTTGATTGTAGGAAATTTTTATAAAGATAAGGGTAAGATGGTATTATAAATAGGAAATATTATTATTGAAACTTTAATCATACACACTACACTTAAAAAGTCTAGACATATATTTAACTTTGCTCTTATGTTCAACACGCAACATATTTAGAGTATCTGTAGCCAATCTTTCAAATTTCCTCCTATGATCATAGACTTTATCTATGTTTGACAGAAAACATAGATGTAAAAAGACATGAAATACATGGTTACAAAAGTACGAGTGCATTCAAAAGACTTTTAACAAATTTATGAATGAAAAATCCATGAGTTATTGAGATAATCGTCTAAGTTGTAGAAAAATTGACTCTTTTCCTTCCTAGGAAATATTTTTAATGTGGAAAAATGAAACTATTTGTATCAATTTTCAAATTCTAGAGAATATTTTCTCAATTATAAATATTATTGCCTTTAATCCTTCACCAGAATAAATATCTCTTCCTTGTTATTAGTTCTTGGTCATTTTTATTTCTCATCCTTGCCTTTATAAGAAAAATGTTAGCTGCGATTCATGGGGTCGCAAAGAGTTGGACACAACTGAGCGACACATTTTAAAGAGTTCAGTATTTTCACAGATTCAGAAAGTCTACTTGAAAGAAAGAAGCCCCAATCTTGGCACAGTCATTTTGTTATAAACTTGTTAAAGCCATTAAAATATGTGAACAATTTTAGAAAGTGTAACTATGCACCAGTATGCCTGCGTTTGTCAGAGCAGTGCTTCATTTTTCCAAGTACAATTGATTTAGGATGTATATAAAATCCTCTTATATGCCATTATCATATGTCATATTTCAGTAATTATTTCTGTTTCCTTAAATAACAGCAGAGACATGGTAGACAAGAGCCCTTCCCAAACTGTGTCATTAAAAAATATTATTAGGAAAACAGCAAGACTTATTCTACTGAAAGCCTATAGACAATTCACACAAACTTCAAACATGGAAATTTTAACCAAATTGTATTTTACACAAAGGTATAAAAAAAATACCACTGTAGCTTGCAGTGCTTCACTGCAAAAACAGGTATAGAAAAAGATATTAGAGGTTAGTATTTGCATGTTATACAACACGGTGGGAGGCGGGGAGAACAGAACAGAACAATAGATTTCATAGAATTATTTTTCTCCTTTGAATTTTATTCATGTCTTGTTCGTGTGTGTATCTAAACTACATTTTAGGATATCTACAACACACATTTGGAAACAATTGCATTAGGCACAGAATCAGATAAAAACAGGGAATAGCAGCCATTAGTATGATTACCTTCATTTATTGTTGTTTGTATCACAAATCAATTGAAAGCTTTCAACATGATGGGGAAACTTTCTACTGATTTTTAACATACATTTTAAATATCACAAACAGCACAAGTGTCATTAAGAAAAAATTATGCCTAATAGGAACTGGAATCCAAAATTTCCTAACCTTGTCTGAAAAGTGAGAACCAGGCAGTGCCTCCCTCACATCCAAGTTAATTTGTAATGATTCCACTGAGTGCTGATGTGAAAGCAGCCTTCAGTGACCACCAGCACTCTTTTTTCCCCTCGATGGCTCTCTACAAATCATCTCAGGTACCGCAGCACAAGGCTAGAAGCTAAAAAAATGAATACACCAGTAATTTCTTTTTGAAAATGATTTGACACCCAGCTGATGACAGTAGCTAACAGCATGACCTCCAAACTGTTAGCTCTGCTAAAAGAGCTTCATTTGAAACACCCATGGGGTTATGGATTCCTGCTAATGGCAGCAATAGAATGGATGATGAGTTTATGGCAGGATAGAAAGGCTTTTCTCAATTAATTCTGCATCACGTTAAGGTCATTATCATTGGATGTCATCCAGTGAAATGGGGGAAAACTCTCCGAAAGTTCCTCTTAGTTAGAGCAATGTATTGTAGCTCCTTATATCTATATATATCTCCTTATATCTATATCTATCTATCTATATGTGTATATATATATATATGGCAGGGTTTCACTCATGGCTCCGTGATTAAGAACCCTCCTGCCAAGGCAGAAGACACAGGTCTGAACTCTGGTCCTGGAAGATTTCCTGGAGAAGTAAATGGCAACCCACTCCAGTATTCTTGCCTGGGAAATCCCATGGATAGAGAAGACTGGAAAGTTATAGTCTATGAGGTCACAAGGGTCGACACAGTTTAGTGACTCCAAAGCAACAAGATATATATATGGCAATGGTGTACTTTTTAATGAGTTTCTTGTGGTTTTAGGGTGATTCGCATTTAGGCTATTGGTTTCTGATGAACAGAGGTAAACAGAAAAAGACTATCATTTAATATTAGGTCATTTTCATTTAGGCAAACTGCTTGTTCAAGCAATATTACTCATAAATATTTTAATTCCATGTTTAGTTATTAAATCACACTAAAAATATAAAGTGAAAAAAAAGACCTCCCTCAATATTAAGTGGGCAGAAAGAGCTTTTATGGACAAAGTGACATCTTATTTTACATGCATAAAAATATAAAGGGATAATGATTAAAAAACTACCTTAAAACTTTTGTATTTTGGGTATACATTAAGTTTTATCAAACTGGTAAGGTTTTCTTTTCAGCAAAAATGAAGATCATTAAAATCTAAGTCACAGATTACTTCCATCATCAGCATTATTTCTTGTCACCACTCCTTTGCATAATAATATGAGTATTATGTTAAGTATTGACTGACAACCAAAACTGCATTTGTTGATTTGTCTTAAATATCCAAGTAGAATACGTGTACTTAGTTAAGAAATGATTTAAATTTCTTCATATGGGTCAAAGTTTCATTTGAAATTCAATTAATACTGATGCTTACCAGAGACTCTATTTAAAAAGAAAAAGAAAAAAAGACCCTAGAGTCAGAGAAAAACTCTAAAATGATTTTTCAAATTAAGGGAAATAAAGATACAAAGATTCTTTGCAAATCATTTAATTAAGCTTGTGACAGTACAGCATTCATGCAATGCAAATAATCTTTTGATTCTTTTTATTCTTTATATTGGGATATTCTAGATAATTAGTATCTTCTCATACCCCTAAACAGATTATTATTAAACATAAAAGTGTGCCCTGAAGAGATAACAATTATGAGGTTAACTTTGCATTTTCCCTTTTACTTATACTTATTTACTTATTTTCCCCATACATTGGTATGTATACTCACATATCACTCAACTGTCGTAACTGATCTAGATAGACATGCATGTCTGACTACTTTGTATAAGTGCATCTCACTCAATTCTAGTTGATCTTGTTAGCTTAGTGATTTCCCCTCCACCTTCAGCTTTTTGATAATGAATTTTTTGTGTGCAAAATATTTAGCTCTGAAAGTAGTTGTATAGATAATCGAAACGAACCTCCGTAATATATTGATTAGAACTCTACAGCTTAAAGAAAGTAGTTACTTGAGCTTATTAGTAACAGAATAGACTAAATCCTCGATATCTTGTTCAGTTCAATTTCGATTGAACTGTTGAACTATCCCTACACTATTGCAACCAACATAAAATATGTGAGTTCATGTCTACACCACAAATCCTTTGGTTTATATTTCAGTTTTTACATTAACTAAATTATATCATTATATAATACATTTTAACTCCTCTTTTTATGCAATGAATAATGAACTATTTTAACAATTTCTCAATTTTCATTGAGTATAATAACATGCTTTTTCAATAAGTGTTTAAATTATAGATATGTAGTCTCAGGCTGCAGTGTCCAAAAAGACAGATTCTTGGAAAAAACGTATACATTGAGGACAGTACTGGTAATTTTAGGCTAACAATAGTTTGGATTTCCTTATAGAGAATTCAAAAATAGTAAAACACATAATAGTAAGTTTGTATGGGTTTTAATTTAAATTTATTACAGAAAAAGCAGTATTTTGGAGATTATGCAAAAAACACTAGAAATCATTGACTGGAACAGTCAGAAAACACTATTTAATAAAAATCTAGAAAGTATTGGTTTTATGTGTGTTTTTGTTTTTGTTTTGTGGTGTTGTGTCCATATAATCAAAACTGGTTGAAAGTGGTAAGATGACACAATAAGTAAGGCTCTAAGTGCTGGAAACAGATAGCAATATGTTTAATTTTTGCTTTGTTATTTGCTAATTGTGAAACATTACCTGAGCTGCTTTAAAAAAATCTTCAAATCTTGGTTATCTGTAAAACTGGTCAATAATTCTTAATGTGATAAATTCTATTGCTGTTATACAAATTATCATCCTCTTTCTCTCCACCTTGGGATAAAGTACACTTCCTGGACCATTGATGTTGGGCCATGTGACTTGCTGAGGCTATGAAATATGACAAGACATAGCATGTGGAGTCCTCAGATATAGTTTACTTGATTAGGACCATCCTCTATTGCTTCCAAGATCCACTACAAGAAGAACATCCTATAAGTATCATTGGACCAAAGGGAACAGAAAAGCACTTGGAGAATACATGAACAAAGTTGATGAGGAAGTTCAGGGGATACAAACAGAAGCACTAGTCTAGTGAATGCTTGAGGAAATAGTCTATGTTCCAGTGAGGCATAATAAATACCTTCAACACTTTCAATTTGGGGTATATGTTTCAGTTCAATTGCTCAGTCCTGTCTGACCCTTTGCAAACTCATTGTCTTCAGCACACGAGGCTTCCCTGTCCATCAACAACTACTCAAACTCCTGTCCATAGAGTTGGTGATGGCATCCAACAACCATCTCATCCTCAGTCATCCTCTTCTCCTCCTGCCTTCAATCTTTTCCAACATCAGGGTCTTTTCCAATAAGTCAGTTCTACACAACAGGTGGCCAGAGTATTGGAGTTTCAGCTTCAGCATCAGTCCTTCCAATGAATACTCAGATTGATTTCCTTTAGGATGGACTGGTTGGATCCCTTTGCAGTCCTAGGGGCTCTCAAGAGCCTTCTCTAACACCAGAGTTTAAAAGCATCAATTCTTTGGCACTCAGCTTTCTTTACAGTTCAACACTCACATCCAAACATGACTACTGGAAAAACCATAGCTTCAACTAGATGGATCTTTGTTGGCAAAGTAATGTCTCTGCTTTTTAATATGCTCTCTAGGTTGGTCATAGCTTATCTTCCAAGGAGCAATTGTCTTTTAATTTCATGGCTACAGTCACCATCTGCAATGATTTTGGAGCCCAAGAATATAAAGTCTGTCATTGTTTCCATTGTTTCCCCATCTATTTGCAATGAAGTGAAGGGACCAGATGTCATGATCTTAGTTTTCTCAGTGTGTATGTTTGGAGTATTACTTTTTGTCTCCATGTTACATTCCATTTGATATTTACTAACTGTCCCATTCTTCTCTTCTAACCTTTTTACTTACTCTTCTATATTTAGGTTCTTGTACAATGAAAAAGTTCTGTTTTGAATATTATTTTCTTTGAAGGATTTAATTTATCTTTTCCTCTAGGAGAAATCACACTCTATCTCTTGACCATATTATCAATTATAGTAACTACCTCAGAGGTTAAAGTGTCTGCCTCCGATGCGGGAGACCTGGGTTCGATCCCTGGGTCGGGAAGATCCCCTGGAGAAGGAAATGGTAACCCACTCCAGTATTTTTGCCTAGAGAATCCCATGGACAGAGAAGCCTGGTAGGCTACAGTCCACGGGGTCGCAAAGAGTCGGACACGACTGAGCGACTTCACTTTCACCTTTTCTATATTTTCAAATATTTTCTCTCTGAAACTCTTACCAACTTTATTTAGTTTTTCTCTCATTCTATTGATTTAAGGCTGAGCATATTTAGTGAAGCACATGTGTTATGTGCAGTAAAACACTTTTCAGTTTCCTTGTGCTGCTTAGTTCCAAGGAGTAATTAATTTACTGTAGTTATGACACATAAAAACTATTTTGGTTAAAAAATCAATTGAAATTCTTTTATGTTAAAAAGTAGATACTTTATATATTGTTATTAGCTATTGTGATTAAATATTAACAGGAAGATGGTAACAAATTTATGTATGCATAATTGAACAAAACTCGACTGGAAATGTTACTTTCTAAATACTAATCCATCACTGTTTATTTTACTTCATTTTAAGTAAGACTGTAGTGTAATAGAAATTAAAACTTTCCCTTATATCATGCTTACAGCTTCATTTTTAAATTATAAATTTGGAAACACAAGAAAAAAAGAAATATTCAATAAGAGGTTGTTTAGCATCATAAATAAGTTATGCTGTCAAAATTTGAGTCCAAGACTATTTTAAAATTGTTAAATAATTACAGAAGCTATTGAAATGATTAAAGTAAATATATAACATTTTATTACATTTTACATATTCATATAAATACACAATTATAATTATACATATTTACCAGAGAAGGCAATGACACCTCACTCCAGTACTCTTGCCTGGAAAATACCATGGATGGAGGAGCCTGGTGGGCTGCAGTCCATGGGGTTGCTAAGAGTCAGACATGACTGAACGACTTCACTTTCACTTTTCACTTTCATGCATTGGAGAAGGAAATGGTAACCCACTCCAGTATTCTTGCCTGGAGAATCCCAGGGACGGGGGATCCTGGCGGACTGCCGTCTATGGGGTCACACAGAGTCGGACACGACTGAAGCGACTTAGCAGCAGCAGCAATGCATTTATAATATATAATAATATTCATACATTACTTCTTTTACTCATGTTTTCTGCTTGGACCTCTCTATATTCTCCACTTGAAATAAAAAGCCAAATGCACGTTTTAGGTTCTCAAATATATCATGACACCTTTCATTACCATTCATGTGAATTGACATAATTGGTAGTCCATCTTTATAGGAATAGCTTATCTCTGCCTTCATTCTCAAGCCTGTGAAATGGAAGCCGCAAAAGAAGTCAACGTAGTTAGAGTGATCATATTGAGTAGGCCTCTAAAATAATATAAAAACAAACAAAGAAACCACATCTGTTTATGCAAAAAGTGAGAGAAAAGGGGGTTAATTGATGACTCAGTTTTAGAGCACAGAATATGAACCAATTTTAACACAACTGAATTCAGTCTTTTACAGTTTTTTTTTTTTTTTTTTTGAAAATCAATCATACTGTCTCTAAAAATTAAATGTATAGATGGGTAGGAAACTGTGCAGTGCCTCTGGCTTATGACATACTTATCTAAAAGAAGAGCTTCAAAGACTGATAAATCTTACTGTAAAAATCCATAGAGATTTTATGCACTCTTTAAATAAAGTGTATGATATTTTGTTTTGAGACTTGTTTTTAGGTATGTCACTCACATTAGCCTGTGAAATTCTGAAGAACAAGAACCATAGGATTTAATACTGTGCTTGCATAGAGTAAGTAAGGAAATTTGTTGAATAAAAATGAAATAAAATTTTGCTTGAGCTCAATTCATGCTGATTCCTTTACATATTATCATCAACTTTAAATTATATGATGAAGAAGAGGAACAAGTTTTAGAAAATATATAGCTAAAAAATTTTAAATAGTTCTTTTTGCCTCCCTTTTTAGGCAGTTTATAATTGGGGAGACTGAAATTGTACTATCTTTTTTTAAAGAAAAACTCTTAAATCAGATGATCTAAAGGGAAAAGAAAAAAAACTGAAGGAGAAAATAGGTTGAAAATCATAAGAAGTGAGTCATTTGAGATTCCTTTTACCTGGATGGATAATTAAGTTAAAAAATAAATAATTGAGGCCATATGAAGAATTTAGGCTTCCACATGGCATCTTAGACCTGTGCATGTAGAACTATGTATGTAGATATATGGGTGCCTGTAGAGAGAAAAGGTGAGGGTCTGGAAGGAAATGACACCCAATTTCACAGTTAAAGCATCTCTTTTCTTGATGAATATTCAACTTGTAGAGCTGAACACACAGGATTATTGATTCATAGAGTAGAGGAGTTTTGATTTCTATGACTTTTATTTCTTCATACATTATTGAAAAAGGTTAAAGGTGTGCATGCTTACAACTATTGCATCAATTTTTCAGACCTCAAGGGAGAAGTGTGAAGTTTGCTAACCAGATATTACCTTTCTCTAGGCATTTGTTGGAAGGAAAAATAGATATGTGTAGTGAAAAGATGTCACTGCCATGATCCTTTGTGGGGCACAGCAGAACACTGGAACTACCAGAACCAATATATTTGCAGTAAAGTCATGAAAGGAACAAAAAATGTTTGCAGAAGACATAATTCTACCACAACAAACCACTCTGTACTCTTATTTTGAATAAAGAGTTGTTCAGTAATGATGAAGAGGGTCACTGATGTGCGTGAACTTTTCACCATTCTTATAATCCCGACTAGTCAACTTTGCATTGCCAACATCTTTTTAAATGCATATCCTTCTCTCTCTTTGCTTTTTCTCCCTAACTCTGCTCATTTGGCCAAGTATTTGCCATGGTCTGCTTCATGTTTGCAAATGATTGTGTGTGTGTGTGTGTGTGTGTGTATGAATTTTAGATCCAAATGTTGGACATGAACTCTACAATCCTCCCTGGGGCTTGGACTGATATTACTCTAGTGAATAATTTATCATACAGAATTTTAGTAAAGAAACTTTTCTTGGTTTCCTCAGAGCTTTTAGAGCTATCCTTTTAGGATATGTGTAAATTACTTCTATATTAGGAAGTATATTTCAAGATAGAATATAAATTATCTCCACATTAGTAATTTGTGTATTGCTTAACGACCAAAAGCAGGTAATCCTCATCTTGTTGAGCACACATTCAAATGAACTCATTAGAATTTGTATGAATTGAAACAGTTGATGTAACTGAATTACTGCCAGACAAAGGTCAGATAATGATTTTGGCATCTTAAAAAGTTGCTTATCTTTTGCTGTCTGAATTTTGTCCATTTTAATTTTTAATGTTTGTGTATGTTGATCAGCATAAGATTCTGCACATAATTATTATTTGTATTAAGTATGATCCTTTTGCTTCCAAGAACATAACATTAGTTGTCCCATAAGGTTTTATAATTTTTAGTAAGAATAAGTGTATTAGAGCAATGATAAAGAATGAAATTGATAGGAAACTGGGATGTATCCAAATAATACAATATTAACATATTGTTATGCCTGCTTGCCTGCTAAGTCGCTTCAGTCATGTCCGGCTCTTTTGTGACCCTATGGACTGTAGCCTGCCAGGCTCCTTTGTTTATGGAATTCTCTAAGCAAGTTTACTGAAGTGGGTATATTGTTATTATACCCTTCACTTTTTTATGATTCAGAGTTTGAAATACTTCTTACTTATTTCAAGTTCATAGGTGAAAAATAATAATATTTGTATCATAATGCTCTTAGAAGAAGAGTCTGCTTGTCTGAATAAATTAATTACCTTCAGGAAAAGCGCTAAGAAAATAAATAAGTGATAAACAATACTGAATTTCAGTTTTCTCATCTTATAATGGGGATAATATATTGATCACTTATAAAACTTAAATGAGAGTGCTTTTTTAAAAACTGAGGAACAGTGTCTCCTTTTTACTTTTTCTTGCTGTTGAATGTTTATGTACACACATGCACACACATATGCACATATATAGTGCTACATTATATAGTCACATGAATTTAATTTCTGTTTCACTATATACTGAATAAACACTAGACACATGGAAGTTATTTTCCAGTGTTCACAAGATAATATGTGATCTCAGAATAGAAGAAGTGGATTGTTGTCTTAATTTCTCTTATAGTCTCTCTGTCACAACGCCCAGGAATCATCCCTGACTTTGAATAGCACACTAAGGGTGCTGCATCTTGTTGAACACAATAGAAGTTAATTTAGATTGCCTTTTCCAGGAACTCTCAGCAACTAGAAATATGCCCATGAACCTGAAAGTTTCCCTTGCATTACCAGTGGGAGATAGGAGCATAGAAGTTCCACTTCTCCATTTCTCTAGGAGAGAGGAGGTGTGAACATTTATTTCTGTCAGTCATCACAGAGACAACTCCCCATTCCTTTCTGAAAGCTTAGAATAGCTTTCTATTTTATCTCCCATTCATTCTTTCTTACTCCCTGCCTCCAATCCCAATTGTAATTTTCCCAGAAGAATTAAGTAGATGCTTAGTATTTAAACTATAATTTTACAAAAAGAAAATATTGATGGTAACTTTTATTGTAAAATAAAAGTTAAATTACTATATTTTCCCATAAATTTAAATGTTAAGACCTTTTATTTATTTATGTGGGTTTTTTTTTTTTTCATTTTGTTTTGCTTTTTGCCTGAAAAATAAAATACCTACATTTGGTTTGGATTGGTGTTTTTTTGAAATATGAATTTTCTTGCTCCAAGGAATGGATATAAAGAATATGATCTCTCGTGGAGTTAATATCTATTAGCTAAACAAGTAGATACAATTCTGATAATTTTTTATGCAGTTTTATGCAGACCAAACTTGCCTACCATAAATCTTATTACAAAATCATGGATCATCATAAAATGCTTTAAAATAAATGCTTCCTAGCAATTTAAAGCTATGAAAAAATTTAAAATTTGACAAATCATTTTTAAAATATTAGTTTTACAATAATTTCCCTGCTTATAATTTCAAATGGAAGGCCTTTATTGGCTTTATATAATGGGTTTTTATAAACTACTTTCACCAGACATAGAAGTATAGCTATTTGTATATGACTGTTACAATTAGTAATGAAATGTGGTTAACATAGTACTTTATAAATGTTCTATTTAAGTAAATATACACAGAAAATAGCATAATGATTAAACACCTGATTTATAAAGACATTTAAAAGATAATGGTAAAAGAGAACATTCTGATTTATATGAATAATGTTTTAATATTTCCTTTTTTGAAAGTAACAGTGTAAGACTTGTGAACCCATTGAAATTCATTTATGTACTTCAGTGTCTTTACCCACAGAAGACAAAAGTACATTGATTTAATCCCTTATTTTCTATCCCTCAGTTATTTTATTATAAGGAGACAGGTTGATAACAGCAAGCAGCATTACAATCTGACACAACTCTCCTACTACTAATTAAAATATAAAATTCAGAATTAATTTTACTTGAAAATCTACTAGTTGAGGCTAAAATTCCTTCTACCCTGTTCAGATTTTCATACTACACCAAATGCAGGTCACTGTGACCAGATAAACTGGGCCTCTATCCATAAAATTCTGAATAATTTAATTGGCTAATAATTTAATTGGCTAATTGGTTTTAAAAACCTGATTAACAAAAGAGGATGAGAAAATACAATAAAATATGAAAGGAACATTTGTATTCAAACTTCAAAACTTTTAAATAACATTATGTCTCCCACGTTTCCATGACCACATTGTACCAGAGGCCTCAGTGAGTCTTTGTCTACACCAATTAAATTTCTCCAAAGGGGAAATTTATCATTAATCTTTAATATACCTTTTTGTGAATTTTTAAGTAGAGCACTTCAAAGGTTTTTTATAGAGGAAATTTCCATGTTAATCCATATTCTCAGTGTTTTAGGATTAAAAGAAGTGCAAATCAAGGATCAGACTATTAGGAAAGTGGTTCTTGTAGTTCAGACTTAACTTACTGACCACAAATTAAAATTTCTGGATAATGCTATATAAAGTATTAAACATATTTTTAAATTTTATGCTAGTATTATATATTCTAAAATTATTATCACTTACATATAAGTATTGTTTTTCAGCCACCACTTGCTGCTCCAGGTCTGCACAGTGGACACTTGCCGCTCCACTTTGCTTTAGCAGTCATGAAGAGATAACCCACAACCAAGGTAAGAGAAAACCCAGTAAGACAGTAGACACTGAGAGAGGGCATCAGACGGCAGACAGACTGAAACAACAATCACAGAAAACTAACCAATCAAATCACATGGACCACAGGCTTGTCTAACTCAATGAAACTAAGCCATGCTGTGTAGGGCCACCCAAGATGGGTGGGTCATGGTGGAGAGTTCTGACAAAACATGGTCCACTGGAAAAGGGAATGGTGAACTATTTCAGTATTCTCACCTTTAGAACCACATGAACAGGATGAAAAGCCAAAAAGATAGGACAGATGAACTCCCTAGGTCAGTAGGTGCCCAAAATGGTACTGGAGATGAGTGGACAAATAACTCCAGAAAGAATGAAGAGACAGAACCAAAGCAAGAACAACACCCAACTGTGGATGTGACTGGTGAGAGAAGAAAGGTCTGATGCTGTAAAGAGAAATATGGCATCGGAACCTGGAATGTTAGGTCCATGAAACAAGGCAAATTAGAAGTGGTCAAACAGGAGATGGCAAGAGTGAATGTCAACATTTTAAGAATCAGCAAACTAAAATGGACTGGAATGAGTGAATTTAAATCAGATGACCATATATCTACAACTGTAGGCAAGATTCCCTTAGAAGAAATGGAGTAGCCATCATAGTCAACAAGAGTCCAAAATGCAGTACTTGGATGTAATCTCCATAACAACAGAATGATCTCGGTTCATTTCCAAGGCAAACCATTGAATATCACGGTAATCCAAGTCTATGCCCAGACCAACAATGCTGAAGAGCTAAAGTTAAATGGTTCCATGAAGACTGACAAGACCTTATAGAACTAACACCCGGAAAAGATGTATTTTCACTATAGGGAACTGGAATGTAAAAATAGGAAGTCAAGAAACACCTGGAGTAACAGGGAAATTTGGCCTTGGAGTACAGAATGAAGCAGGGTAAAGGCTAATGGTACTTTGGCCATCTCATGAGAAGAGATGACTCATTGGAAAATACTCTGATGCTGGGAGGGATTTGGGGCAGGAGGAAAAGGGAATGACAGGATGAGATGGCTGGATGGCATCACCTACTAGATGGACATGAGTTTGAGTGAACTCCTTGAGTTGGTGATGGACAGGGAGGCCTGGTGTGCTGCGATTCATGGGGTTGCAAAGAATTGGACATGACTGAGGGACTGAACTGAACTGAAGAGAATGCAATGGTCATAGCAAACACTCTCTTCCAACAACACAAGAGAAGACTCTACACATGCACATCACCAGATGGTCAACAGCAAAATCAGATTTATTATGTTCTTTGCAGCCAGTGATGAAGATGCTCTGTACAGTCAGCAACAACAAGACCCGGAGCTGACTGTGGCTCAGATCATGAACTCCTTATTGCCAAATTCGGACTTAAATTGAAGAAAGTAGGGAAACCACTAGATCATTCAGGTATGACCTAAATCAAATTGCTTATGATTATACAGTGTAAATGGGAAATAGATTTAAGGGACTAGACCTGACAGACAGAATGCCTGATAAACTATGGATGGAGGTTCTTGATATTGTACAGGAGACAGAAATTAAGACCATTCCCAATCAAAAGAAATGAAACAAAGCAAAATGGCTGTCTGAGGAGGCCTTACAAATAGCTGTGAAAAGAAGAGAAGCGAAAAGCAAAGGAGAAAAGGAAAGATATACCTATTTGCATGCAGAGTTCCAAAGAATAGCAAGGAGAGATAAGAAAGCCTTCTCCAGTGATCAGTGCAAAGAAATAGAGGAAGACAATAGAATGGGTCAGACTAGAGATCTCTTCAAGGAAATTAGAGATATCAATGGAATATTTCATTCAAAGATGGGCTCAATAAAGGACAGAAATTGTATGGACCTAATAGAAGCAGAAGATATTAAGAAGAGGTGGCAAGAATACACAGAAGAACTGTACAAAAAAGATCTTCATGACCCAGATAACCATGATGCTGTGATCACTCACCAAGAGCCAGACATCCTGGAATGTGAAGTCAACTGGGCCTTACGAAGCATCACTATGAACAGAGCTAGTGGAGGTGATGGAATTTCAGTTGAGCTATTTCAAATCCTAAAAGATGATGCTCTAAAAGTGTTGCACTCAATATGCCAGCAAATTTGAAAAAACTCAGCAGTGTCCACAGGACTGGAAAATGTCAGTTTTCATTCCAATCCCCAAAAAACGTAATGCCAGACAATGCTCAAACCATCACACAATTGCATTCTTCTCACACCATAGTAAAGTAATGCTCAAATTTTCCAAGCTAGGCTTTCACAGTACATGAACCATGAACTTCCAGATGTTCAAGCTGATTTTAGAAAAGGCAGAGGAACCAGAGATCAAATTGCCAACATTCCCTGGATCATAGAAAAAGCAGGAGAGTTCCAGAAAAATGTCTATTTCTGCTTTATTGACTATACCAAAGCCTATGACTGTGCAGATCACAATAAACTGTGGAAAATTCTGAAAGCGTTGGAATACCAGACCACCTGGCATGCCTGTTGAGAAATCTGTATGCAGATCAGGAAGCAACAGTTAGAACTGGACATGGAACAATAGACTTGTTCCAAATAGGGAAAGGAGTACATCAAGGCTGTATATTGTCACCCTGCTTATTTAACTTATATGCAGAGTACATCGTGAGAAATACTGGGCTGGATGAAGCACAAGCTGGACTCAAGATTGGTGGGAAAAATATCAGTAAATCAGACATGCAGATGATACCACCCTTATGGCAGAAAGCAAAGAAGAACTAAAAAGCCTCTTGATGAAAGTGAAAGAAGAACATGAAAAACTTTGCTTAAAGGTCAACATCCAGAAAACTAAGATCATGGCATCTGGTCCCATCACTTCATGGCAGATGGAAACAGTGTAATCAGTGGCTGGCTTTATTCTTTCGCGCTCCAAAATCACTGCAGTTGGTGACTACAGCTAGGAAATTAAAAGACGCTTACTCTTTGGAAGGAAAGTTATGACCAACCTATACAGCATATTAAAAAGCAGAGACATTACTTTGCCAACAAAGGTCCGTCTAACAAAGGCCATGGGTTTTCCAGTAGTCATGTATGTATGTGAGAGTCAGACTATAAAGAAAGCTGAGTGCCAAAGAATTGATGCTTTTGAACTGTGGTGTTGGAGAAGACTCATGAGAGTCCCTTGGACTGCAAGGAGATACAACCAGTGCATCCTATAGAAGATCAGTCTTGAGTGATCATTGGAAGGACTGATGCTGAAGCTGAAACTCCAATACTTTGGCCACCTGTTGCAAAGAGCTGACTGACTCATTGGAAAAGACCCTGATTCTGGGAAAGATTGAGGGCACGAGGAGAAGGGGACGACAGAAGATGAGATGGTTGGTTGGTGTCACCAACTTAGTGGACATGGGTTTGGGTGAACTCTGGGAGTTGGTGATGGACAGGGAGGCCTGGCGTGCTGTGGTTCAGGGGGTCACAAAGAATTGGACACAACTGAGTGACTGAAGTGAACTGATGAAAATTTTGAGTATGTGTTTAATTCTATTTTCCTCCTAAAACTGGTAACTTTTATTCCTGATCTTGTTCAGTACAGAGATTTTTAGGAACATATGACCCATTGTGACAAAACTGACAGCTTCCTACTTCATAGTTAGGGGAATGGAAAGGTCCTTCCCTCAGTCTCACTTACATGTTAAGCATGGAACAAGGTTTTAAATTTGGGTCTTCTAATTCCAAATGTAGAATTATTTTACTACATCTGGATGTTATTTTTATCTGAGGATAAATTTTTATCTATAGCTGAATTGACATTCAGATCAGAGTTGCTCTTTTTAAAGCTACATTTATAGCATTCTCTAATACCTGTTTATCTTGTCAATAAGTTAGAATTCATATCTTATTTAATTCTAGAAGTATAATATGTTTTTATCCTAAAACTAAACACTTGTATGTGTAAAACATATTTTAATTTGCTTTTACTAGTATTTGTTTTTGAGAATAACTCAAAATGCCAATTTGAATTAAATTGTCAATTTTGTTTCTTTTTTTGTTTTGTTTTAGTAGAGATGATCACTGGTTTTAGAAATCAGTTATCAAATATTTGGCTGGTGTCTTGAGAAGCTCGCATATACAATAAAGAATATAAATTCATTTTTTGGATGTTTGACTTAGTAGTTTTCTATCTCCACTTATACTTTCTATCTTCTGCCCCACCTCTGGGCAAGCCATTCAGAAAGCCTAAGTGCTCCTGCCTTGGTAATAGTTAAAACTACAGAAGTCCCAGTCCATGCATGGGAAACCTCACCCCTTAAAACAACCTCTAACCACAAAAAAAGCTAAAGCCTCTCTCTTCCTGGCTCCTATACGTCATTTTCTGTCCTGCTTGAGAGTCTGTCCTTGTCTCCGTAGAAAGATTCCCCATGTGAGTAATAAATCTCTTCATACCATCTTGGTGTGTTGTGGCATCACCAGTGTCAACATCCAAGCCAATTTGGTGTGGCAGAGTCTCCACACCTCTCTAAGATTATACCACCAGGAAACTTTTTGGAATATTTCCCAAAACCAACTTAGTGCAAGGCACAGAAACATAACTTGAATGTCATATACTGTACTTTCATGTAAGGGAAAAAGTGGAGATGTTGGTTAGAGATGGAAAGATATTTATACAGAGATGAAAAGGCATTTATATGAAGAAAGTGAAAACTGTCAAAGGACGACACCCTAACCTAATTCATGTACCAATATTTTGATTTAAGAAAATAAATAAGCTAACCCCTATTATATTTTACAGCCCCCATAAGACAAAAGTTTAAATTAGGATATTAAGAAAATGCACCTTTAATTGGTTTTATGTCTACCAGATAAAAATGCCTGCCCCCTCAACACAAAACCTATTCCTTACAACTACTGTGAATTTATAGGTAGGTCCAACGTGACTAAAATTCATGGAGATATCCATGTATGAATTCAAGTATGATTAGCAAGACAGGTTGTCATTGTTTAGATGCTAAATTGTGTCTGACTATTTTGTTATCCCATGGACTGTAGCCCACATGGCTCCTCTGTTCATAGCATTTCCCAGAATACTGGAGTGGAGTTGCCATTAAGCTTTCCTCAACTTAGGAGGAAATACATTGTATATACATTGCCTTTTACATCCAGATTTATGCAAAATGATAATTTAGTAGGATATCTGCATTTCAAAAACAATCAATAAAAAAGAAAAGTAAAATAAATCTTTTTGGAACTCAGTATGGAAAAAGTGAATATTAAGGATCAGTTTAGAGACATGAGATGTACAATAGAATAGCTTGCTATTTGAACTGGAGAATGTTGCAGTCACAGTCATTAGGAAGTCCTTCCAGGTTGTTGTCAAGAACTATCAACTTAGACCAAGACTTGGAAATTTGTACCCTCAGAACAATGAAATAAAACCCTGTTATTTCTTGAGGAATTAAAATAGTTCCAAAACTCAAGTGTAGTCTCCTAAGATTAAGTCTGGTATATATGTATGTGTACACACACACGTTGGGCTTCCCAGGTGGCACAGTGGTAAAGAATCTGCCTGCCAGGGAAGGAGAGGCAAGAGAAGCAAGTTTGATCCCTGGATCAGGAAGATAAACTGGAGAAAGATATGGCAAGCCATTCCAGAATTCTTGCCTGGAAAATTCCATGGACATGGACACTGGCAGGTTATAGCCTATGGGGTCAAAAAGAGTCAGACACAATTGAGCACACAAGAGAAGACACACACACACACACACACACACACACACACACACACACACACACACACATGAAAAGGGAACAAAAGGGAAAAGAAGTAAAGGAAATAAAATGAGAGCTGCCATAAATCAACTGATCAATGCAAGCTGGTGTACCCAACCTGTTTTTATTTCATTCAATCATAGTCCATCCCAATACAATAAGAATGATGATACACTTCAAATGATAACATATGTGTTAGTCTGAGGTAGGAATTTTCTCTCTGAGTATATTGGAGAAGGAAATGCCAACACACTCCAGTACTCTTGGCTGGAAAATCCTGTGGATGGAGGAGATTCGTAGGCTACAGTCCATGGGGTCACAGAGTCGGACACAGTTGAGCTACTTCACTTATTGGTGTTATAAGAAGGGAGAGAATAGAAAAATCTGGAACAAAAAAATCTTAAGTCTTGGAATGCCTACTTTTTTATAGCTCTAATGTGAAAATGAAACTCTAAATGTCAGCTGCTAGATTCAAGTTTAAAAATCACAATTAAATTGTATGAGTATTCAAAGTTAGGGAAATACATTTTTCTGAGGCTAGTTTTCTCCTGGCTTTACCAATATGTGCTCTTAGATGATTTGTTAGAAATATGTTTTAGTCTTATATTTGATTATTATATTTTAAACCTGAATACCACTAAATTGAATAAAATCTAATTTAATATACTCTTGACTAAACCTATGGACTATATATAAGGTTATTTATAACTGTTGTTATATATATCAGGCATGTTACAATTATTAGTAAGACTATTTGAAAATGGGAAGGTGAAGACAGTCCTCTTGAGTATTTCAGAAACTCTCTCCAGTTTCAAACACTTGAACAGAATGCTTCCTCATTTCTGCTGCCAGTGCTATATTCAATTTTTTCCCTTTAGAATAGTGTGATTGGTAGTTATAATGATATCTGAGAGTCGTGTGTTTGGACATGTTAATGACCCCTCTGAGTGGTTTCCAACATTGCTTCTATTCCAAGAAAACCTTTTTGTTGGGAAGTAAGCATCCCTATCCCAAAGTTAACCTACTTGATAAATTCCCTTATGACCACAAAAGAGAAAAAAACAAAAACAAAAAACAACTGATGATAGATTTTAAAATAAGAAAAATTTAATCTGTTTAGTATCTGAGGCAATCTAAATAACTGCCTCTCAGTTCAGTTCAGTTCAGTTCAGTTCAGTTGCTCAGTCGTGTCCGACTCTTTGCAACCCCATGAATCGCAGCACGCCAGGCATCCCTGTCCATCACCAACTCCCAGAGTTCATTCAGATTCACGTCCATCGAGTCAGTGATGCCATCTAGCCATCTCATCCTCTGTCGTCCCCTTCTCCTCCTGCCCTCAATCCCTCCCAGCATCAGAGTCTTTTCCAATGAGTCAACTCTTCACATGAGGTGGCCAAAGTACTGGAGTTTCAGCTTCAGCATCATTCCCTCCAAAGAAATCCCAGGGCTGATCTCCTTCAGAATGGACTGGTTGGATCCCCTTACAGTCCAAGGGACTCTCAAGAGTCTTCTCCAACACCACAGTTCAAAAGCATCAATTCTTCGGTGCTCAGCCTTCTTCACAGTCCAAGTCTCACATCCATACATGACCACAGGAAAAACCATAGCCTTGACTAGACGGACCTTTGTTGGCAAAGTAATGTCTCTGGTTTTGAATATGCTGTCTAGGTTGGTCATAACTTCTCTTCCAAGGAGTAAGCATCTTTTAATTTCATGGCTGCAGTCACCATCTGCATCGATTTTGCAGCCCCCAAAAATAAAGTCTGACACTATTTCCACTGTTTCCCCATCTATTTCCCATGAAGTGATGGGACCTCTAGCAGAAGACAAATACTGAAAACCATCCCTCCTTCAAATTTTTCCATCCAGTGTTATTCTTACAGAAACTCAATTTTTTGCTAATTGATGGATATTTTTACCAGAACGTTTTACTTTATTTCTATTGAGAGTAAACTATTCAGAAAGATGCATTCTCCATCTTTTAAAAGATATTTGGATCAGATACAAGTTTCAGTTGAATCTGGAAAGGCAAAAAGAATGTGTAGGCTGGTGTAATATTTTTCTGTTCATTTGTTTTTATCAAGAATAATCTATTTTTTTATTTTGAAAAAGAGGGAGATCATAAAAGTTTTCCCCTTTTTGTGAAAATGTAGGATAGAAGTGGCTCACCAGTTGTTTAAGTTAGAATAAAAGAGGAGTCTCCAGTTTATAGTCCTTTAAAGCAAATTTGATTCAGTCCTTCCTATCAGGAGATACTGGATATGAAGGAAGTGAATGTGTATTTAGGTCCTTACTTGATATCTCCACATAGATGCTTTTAAATCATCTTTGTATGGGAAGATATGGGATCCTTTAAAATAAATTTAAGAGACTATTGGGTATCCTCAATAGAAAATTAGGTATTGTGTAAAGCATTTTTCTGATTCTTTGGTGTATCTACACCTTTCACTGTCTCTGAGCTTTACCGCTATGTAAAATGTGGAAAAACTGATAGAACTGCAAATTATTCTTTGATGTCCCTAGACATGCAAATGAATTTTTTCATCAAGTTCCACTGATTTCTCTTTTCTATAAAAGATACATCTGCTAAGAAGTTCATTTCAGTAGTTCTCACTGCATCTATATGTGTCTTCACTTTTGGATTCACCTTTGGACTGGTTGTCATATCTTAGTGGTTCACTCATTAACTAATGACTTAGATAACTTACACATGTCCATTTCATACTTGTATGAGTGAAGATTTTACCTTTTTTAAATAAATACTTTTTAACACCTCATATTTGGATCAACTCTGTTCCTGATCTTCTTCCACTGTTCCCTATATCAGAAGCATCATCTATTGTTTCATTAATATATGTAGTCAGGAACTTTAGAGTCTTCTTCAGCATCTTCTTTCCATTCTCTGTTCTTCCAGTGTGTTTGTTTGTGCTCAGGTAGTTAGTCGTGTCTGACTCTGCGACTTCATGGACTGTAGCCTGCCAAGTTCCTCTGTCCATGGTATTTTCCAGGCAAGATTACAGGAGTGGGTTGTTATTTCCTATTTCAGGGGATTTTTACAACCCAGATATGGGATCCACATCTGTTAAATCTCTTGAATTGCAGGTGGATTCTTCATCCACTGGAGAATTCATCTTCTGGAGAAGGAAACGGCAACCCACTCCAGTCCCTTTGCCGGGAAAATCCCATGGACGGAGGAGCCCGGTAGGCTACAGTCCACGGGGTCGCAAAGAGTCGGACACGACTGAGTGACTTCACTTTCACTTTCTTCATCCACTGAGTCATCCAGGAAGCCCTTTAGATTTTTTTTTCTCCATTCTTCCTGCTGTTGCTGCTGCTGCTAAGTCGCTTCAGTCGTGTCCGGCTCTGTGTGATCCCAGAGACGGCAGCCCACCAGGCTCCACCGTCCCTGGGATTCTCCAGGCAAGAACACTGGAGTGGGTTGCCATTTCCTTCTTCATCCATTCTTCCTACTTCATATCAAATCTATTATCAAGTCTTTTGTTTACAGGTGCTCCTGTTCAAATACATCAGATCCTAATGGACATTGTAGCCAGGACTTGGCAAGGTGTATGCATTTATGTCATGACAATCCATACCACATTATATAATTTTTACTTTCTGTGTACAATTAAAAATTTTTTTCAGTGAGCAATATTTCACAAAGACAGCCTTACATTCAATTTCCATGTCCCATATATTTTACTTTCCAAACATCTCTTCAAATAATCTATTTTGCTCTTTTTCCACCATTACTCTAGGTACACTATGGATAAAAAGTTCTCTTGAACAACTCTGGAAGGAGGTTGGTCAGTTAACAACAAATTATTCTCAAGTTTAGAAAAGATGGGCATGGGCTGGTGTGATATGGATTATTGTGATATAAGTGCATATGTGTGGAAAGGCTTTTGTCTCTACTCTCTATTAGAATGTCATGTGTTTGTGCAGAAGTGCTTGTAAGGCAGGTGAAAAGAGAATCAGTAAATCATTTAGCACTTGCTGGAAGAGAACGATCTACTAATCCATCAGTTTATGGAGCTCATGGATATCAGAACAAAAGCCAGGTGGCTAAGTGTACTCTGTATCACTGTATACTGACACAAATATCCTTTATTTGATTACTTTGACAGAAACCAGCTCAACCAATACTTAGAAAACAGGATTGCTTTCTACATTTAGATGTATTCTGAGAGTAACTGAGTACATTATCTCCTGAGAAGCACAAATAAAGACCTTTAATTACAGCATTGCTTCAAACACACATAAAACTTTATTGTGGACCTTTTTGAAATGGGAAAATTATTTTTAAAAGATTGAATTAATTTGCTCCTACTGTGAACCCACATTTTAGTTACTAAGCATATTATTCAAAAATAATTGCCACTAGTTCACTGCTGCTAAACTGTCAGACTTTTCAACAGCAAATGCATCAAAACTTCCAAGCTTATATTTTTTTATCTCATGAAAAAGGAGAGGAAACAAGAAAGAATGAAAGAGGGGACACTGAGATTGTAATTCATTGAAATCTTATACATATGACAGTCCCTTTTGGCTCACAAACATCAACATGAAGTCCCTGGTATTCTTTTAAAATAGCTTTTAAAAATGTGTTTTGTTTTTGTTTTGTGTTTTGAAAGAAGGAAAGAGAAGACAAATCAGCCCTTACTTAGGTTTAGAAAAAACTGAGAGGTTGTTTTTTTTTTTTTTAAGACGGCTAAATTTGTGAATACTCTTCCTCAATAATGAGTGTTATCTGAAGGGAGCTACCAATCCAGTAGCTTACAGAAAGTTGAGTGTTTTGAAAACATTTTCCTTTAAATAGGCACACACTGTCATTTGCACATTCATGGAAGAGGTAGTCCATGATTATGTGCAAATGACTTTTCCCAATCATTCTTCATCTTTTGTTTCAGATTTTGAATAAGAAAGCAACACATATTATGAATGTGAAAATGAAAAATTTGCTAACAAAAGCATCAAGTGGAGAGGAATTGCATAATTATAGTTATAACTTTTTGGCTGATTCAGAGTGGCAAGGTAGCAAAAGAACAGCTTTTGACTGTGTTCCTGTCAGTAAGTATTTTAAAGCAGATCTTTCACTTCTGGTTGTACTAGTCTTTCCCTCCACAGGGGTTTCCAGGCAAGGGAGGGGTGGCAACTAAAATCCATTCCATTGTGTTTGCTAAATCATGAATCCTGGTGAATGAATATGTCCCCTAAGGCAATGGATATTTTTTTCTTTAATTTGTGTAAAGTCTACCAGTGTCCCTGTTTAAAGCTTCGAGCTATGCTCTCAGGAGCAATTCTGACATCCTGGAAAATAGATCCAGTTTAATGAATATTCCCTCTGAAGACTTGACTCTGAGAAAAAACTCAAGATGAGCTTATGCTCCTTTAGTGCCAGATTGTTTTCAGTAATGTTTAAATTCAATTAGGTTATTTAAATTTAACATGGCACAGATTTTTTACTTTCTAAAGGATTTGTGTTTCTTTAAATCCTGCTTTCAGTATTATTTCATAATTTGTATACTAATAAATCATTAAGTAATGAAGTTTTAATTTCAGTCAAAATTTTGTGGGGTACTGTGTACATAGTTGCACTCTTCTAGTTTACATTGCATATGACAGTCCTGACATTTAATCTAATGTATCAAAAATGAGGTGGTGTTAATGCAAGCTTGTGGGCAATGAGGCCAAACAAACAGAAACTTCAGAGCTTGGAGCAAAGAAAGGTTTATTGCAAGGTCGAGTAAGGAGGCAAGGTGACTCAGGCCCTGAAAAGCCTCAAGGTCACCAGAGAGTCTTAGCAAAACATTTTCAAAGGGCAGGCGAGGAGGGGGTATCATGGTGTATGTGAGCAGCATGTGTGTGATTATCTGATTGGCTAATGGTGAGGTAGCAAGGGGGTTAACACTATCAGTCCTTAGGCTCCAGGAGGCCTGGGGCTATGCGCTCAAGGTCATCAAATAGTTCTTCCATTTGATGGGTTTTTTTTCACATCTGCAAAACGACTCAAGAAAACTGCATCAGTGATTATTATCTAGGTTCTTCAGAAAGGAGCTAAAGCAGAGGATCTGGGGGAAAGCCTGTCTTCAGAATGTCCGGTGGCATACTGCTTGGTTACCTGCTTGGTTACAGTAGCTGCCTCTTTGTTTACTGATGTGGAACATCGAAATCTATGCTATGGTAGCAATATCAATAACACATAAAATATTACAAGCTCTAATAATTATTTCTGTTGCCCCAAAATATAGAAAATTTAAAGCCTTACAACAGAATGAAAATATGTTGTTTTTCGACAATGTAAGGGAAACTGAAACAGAAAAATATGAATTTCACAAACATTTGTGTGTGTGTGTGTGTATGTGCACACATGTGCTTGTTCTTTGATTAATTAAAAACATGGTTTGTGTACACATTTAGAATTAGAGGTGGGTTGGGGGACATATTTTAATGTTTTTCTCTCTTGGAGCCTACAGTCAGCTAAAGCAAGCAGATTCAGTAGGACCAGCTTTCATTTTTATTTCTGAATATGCTTTCTTGCGACCAAGAATGCCTTGCTACATAGATGTCATACATTAGGCATTATTCGTGTTGCAGAAGAGTATTATTTAACCTAATTATTGGGCTGGCCTTATACAAGTGACCTGCAGCAAGGGAAACTGCAACACATGACTGACTGTTGGCAAAATTGCAAATATAGGTGAACCTTGTTTTCACCTTGACATTCATCTGTTTCAGTTTCTGTCCTTTCTTCCTTCTCTACCCCTAAGCCAGCCCTCATGGCCAGTTGATTCATCATCTCAGGCCTTTGTAACAAAATTATACTATTCTTGGGCTTTCCTGGTAGCTCAGCTGGTAAAGAACCCGCCTACAATTCAGGAGACCCCAGTTCGATTCCTGGGTCGGGAAGATCCCCTGGAGAAGGGATAGGCTAATCATTCCAGTATTCTTGGGCTTTCCCGGTGGCTCAGCTGGTAAAGAATCTGTCTGCAATGTGGGAGACCTGGGTTTGATTCCTGGGTTGGGAAGATCCCCTGGAGTAGGGAATGACTACCCACTCCAGTATTCTGGCTTGGAGAATTCCATGGACTGTATAATCCATGGTCGCAAAGAGTTGGACATGACTGAGCGACTTCCACTTCACTTTACTTCAGCCCTGCAAATCTTCTCACCTAGGCCTGCTAATGCTGTGCTGCTCAGCACAGATAGATGTCTTCATGACCATTCATCTAAGACCCAAGATATCCCTTTGCTAATCCGAAATATGAATCCCTATTAGTGCCCATAAGGGCTTCCCAGATGGTGCTAGAGGTAAAGAACCTGCCTGCCAATGCAGAAGACATAAGAGATGCAGGTTCGATCCTTGGGTCAGGAAGATCCCCTGAAGAAAGAAATGGCAACCCACCCAGTATTCTTACCTGGAGAATGCTCAGCAAAATGTGCCCATAATAATATGTATTTTAACAGTTGCTTATATATAAACAATATTTTTTCTTTTTGTGGTTTAGTCACTAAGTCGTGTCTGACTCTTGTGACCCCATGGACTGTTACCCACCAGACTTCTCTGTCCATGGAGTTTCCCAGGCAACAATACTGGAGTGGGTTGCTGTTTCCTTCTCCAGGGGATCTTCCTGACCCAGGGATTAAATCCAGGTCCCCTTCACTAAGGCAGATCTCCTGCATTGCAGGCAGATTCTCTACCAACTGAGCCAACAGGGAAGCCCCCCTCCTTTTTTTCCCTTCTACTAAATAATTAATTAGTCTATGTTGGGATTTTTCTGTGTGAGGAAGAAATATTTTTATTTTCTAAGATTACAAAGCATAATTGACCAACTGCATAATTAGAGTTGATTTTAGAAGTGAAACGCTCATCTGGGAGTCAAAAAGCTGGCTTGTAGTCGCAGTTCCAGTATTATGCACCTGTCAGATCTTGGAAAGACACTCAACTTCTCTGATGTTCTCTCTTCTCATTTCTAATCTACTGAGAAATTTGGACCTGGTGATTTTTTAAAGTACATCCTTTAGTAGCAGTTCTGATGTGTGTGTGTTTTTTTATAAGACTGTAATTGTATAATAACATTCCATTACCAGAAGGCAACTGAATGTAGTCCATATAATCATTTCAGTCCATTTAGTTTAATTCAAGATTCAAGGTATCACATGCTCAAATCCTATTCTTTAGGCAGAGTATTATGAAACTCGTGTTTAAATGAAACAAACAAACAAAAAATGTATGGAAACGCTTGAATGTCCTTCAAGCTTGCATAGCTAGTAAATTTTGAATGGGGAATAGGACTTGAGTTTTTTGATTCCTAATCCAACCAAGGTTAAAGTGAAATCTGGGGCAGATTTCCAGAGATGATTTCTCATTCTCTGCAAGAATTAACACATGTGCCTGCTTAATGATTTGTTAGTGCCAAGTCTTTCCACTATAAAGAACATTTAGTAGTACTTACTATACTCTAAGCAGTTGGCCAAAAGGCTTGTGGAGTGCGTTGTGGCTGCTCTTACCAGCATGCCCTGGCACACAGGCTATACCTAACAGATTCAGTATTTGCCTGCACTAATTACAAAGAATCTTGTGCCCACAGAACACAACTTGCTTATCACTTCTCTTCTGTTTACAATGGTTGAGACCAAGATTAGAATGAAGATGGAAGGGAGAAGGAGGGAAGAAGGGAGACAAAGAGAGACAGAGGCATGGCACTGTCTACAGGGGGATAAGAAATAGTGTGGGGGGAAATGAGCTTCATAAAGGAATAAACAATAATTAGAACACCAAATTGAACCTGATCATCTCACAGTTGAAATGGATAGCAATATCACAGAATTATTCCTTACATTTGTCCAAACAGGAACCTGCTTCTTCACCAATTCTGTGAAGAACTGTGAAGTAAGATTCATGAAAAAGGTCATAATAATGGAGACCATACTTCTTTGGCTTTGTTGTTGAGACTGGAAGCACCTGGCTTAGTTAAACATATTGTTCATATCGTGGTTCATTATTTTCATCTTTTCAGACAAAGATCTTGTACCAAATATATAACATACTGATACTGGATTTTGTTTCTCTTTATTCCCTTTTCCTTCTCACCTCATAGGTGATCATACCAATATAAATATTGATATCTAATGTTGGTTTGTGATCTTGTGAAAATGTGTATTCCTTTGTTTGAATATATAATTAATATACTTCAGTGGTATTATCCTAGATATCATTGTAGTTCTTAGCATTCACCATTATTATTGTTTTATGAAAAACTGTATTTTTTTATCTATATATAGTTATGTGTTTATCAGGCCTATCTTCATTTGTCTGTGGCATGGCGTGCCTCTGCCACTTATTGTCCAGCCATTTTTCCAGGGATGGATACCGGATTGTCTCTGTCTCTGGATCATCATTAACAACATTGCAATGAACATAATTGTACTTGTCCCTTATAGACTGTGGGGTGATTTCTTTGGGACATTAAACCAGAGCAGAATTGTTGCCTGATGGGGTCTTTGTCTCTTTACTTAGGGTATGCTGATCCCACCAACAGGGTGTGAAGATACTTCAGCCTGTGTTTCCAGACACATTTGACATTATCCAGCTTTCAAATTATAGTCAGTCCAGAAGGCTTAATCTGTCCTTATCCTTATCTTTATTTGAATTCTCTGAACAAATTTCAATATTTGTGCGCTTGTTTGCCTTTTAAATTTTATTTTTAAAAATTTAGCTTTAAATTAGCTAATTTTTAGCTAAAAATTAGCTTTTGCAAATTTAAAAAATCTTACTGATTTTGCAAATACAGTATGTCTTCACTAATCACCATTCTCTTGCTGGTTTTAGATATATCAAATATCTTTCCTAATATATTATTTTTTAAAATTTGGTCATTATGTACTTAATCCCCTAATATATCAATTCATATATGATGGCTACTTTTTTTAGAAAGAAATTGGGATAGTTTATATATGAACAATGTGTCTTTCTGGGGGGAGTTCAACAGAGAAGCTGACCAGTTGTGTTAGACCCAAAGCTACTAAAATATGTCAGAGGAGTCCAAATGACCCCTGCTGTCAAGAAGAGCTAGTGATCATAAGTCCTTAATTTTGAGTATAATTAATTTGAATAAGTTTATACTTGTGACTAATTATAAGATACTTTCTTTTAATTTTATGATATATATAAAATTTTTGTCTTTTATGCATTTTTATATTGTAACTTTATAATTATGTATGTAAATAAATGGATATCTTCTGTAATATATTGTCTGTAATCCATGTAAAATCAAACATTAAATAGGAATCAACTTTCATTTTTCTCTAAATAGTAAACCCATCTTCACAATACTACCCATGATTTTCCATTGACTTGTGTTACCCCCGCTAGCATATTTGAAACTCCTGTAAGGCCATGGAAATGAACTTTTTATTTTCTTTTCAAAAATGAGATTGTTCTTTTCTTTCTGTTTTCAAAAATGAAAAATGAATATTTTGGTTTCTTCCAGTGAAATTCTATATTTTTGTCTTCTTTGGGATTAATCAGTGTGCTCCAAATATGTTCTTGAAAAGCATACTCAATTTGCTAATAAAAATTCAGGGCACTTGAACAAAAACACCTTTGAGTAGTTACATGCTATGAATTCTCAATTTGTCTAATTGGGTCTTCAGTTCAGTTCAGTCGCTCAGTTGTGTCCGACTCTTTGCCACCCCATGAATCGCAGCACGCCAGGCCTCCCTGTCCATCACCAACTCCCGGAGTTCACTCAGATTCACGTCTATCGAGTCGGTGATGCCATCCAGCCATCTCATCCTCTGTTGTCCCCTTCTCCTCCTGCCCTCAATCCCTGCCTGCATCAGAGTCTTTTCCAATGAGTCAACTCTTCTCATGAGATGGCCAAAGTACTGGAGTTTCAGCTTTAGCATCATTCCCTCCAAAGAAATCCCAGGGCTGATCTCCTTCAGAATGGACTGGTTGGATCTCCTTGCAGTCCAAGGGACTCTCAAGAGTCTTCTCCAACACCACAGTTCAAAAAGCAGCAATTCTTCGGTGCTCAGCTGCAACTCCTAAATGCGGTATCATTCACATAAATTTAAAATTACATGTTTTTAGAGTATACTGTGTTCACTCTAGGTACCTTAAAAACATTGTCTCCATTACATAAGAGTCACTCAAGGAACTTCATTGATGAGTTGTTTTTTTTTTTTAAGTCACTTATGTTCATATACAAGGGAGGTGACTTTATTGAATTATTCAAGAGAACAACAGAGAAAGAATATGATTTAGGCATATGTCACTATCCTTTGTTTGGAAATAAGTGGTGAAGATCATCTCAGTGTCAAAGGTATTAAGAGGACAGATAACAGGGGGTAAGGATTATCTCATTCTCTTTTCTAACTGGGCTGGCTTCACCTTATCAACCCAGAGTCAGTGGCAGCAGAAGTTTTAATAGGCTGTTTCTCTTCACTATTTATAGAGGTGTGGTGCCTGGAGCATTTCATGATCATTTTTATTTGCACCAGTCAACCCTCATTACCCTACTTTCCTAGGACAATAGAATTATAAAATCACTATGTCAGTCTGCCCTATCCTTTTCCACTAATAACTTTTGATCCCAGAGGCTAATTTCAGCCAGACCTGGCAGAGTGGCAAAGGGCTTATCAGTTCTGTAAAAAACAAAGTCACTTACAAGGAAGTATAGCAGCCTACACACCTCACGCCATGAATGGAACCTAATAGAAGTAGGCTTAGCTAAAAGACCTCAAGTGTGCAAATCGATTACACACAAATTTTCTGGGTGAGCTTGAAAATAACCTAATTTCAGCAAAGTGTGTTCAGTTGAAATAGTCTGTTTGAAATATATTTAATAAAACCCAGATCCTTGAACCTGCTCACATAAAAACTTAGCAAAAGTAATATTAATTAACAAATATAAAAATATTTTTTAGCATATTTTGTAACTTATTTCAGTTTTCTCAATAACCCTAAACATATACTGCAGTATTTTGAAAATGATTACTAAAATTTAAAAAAGAGAAGATATATCATTTATTATTATTTTTATCTATTTTGGAAACCATTAATTTTAAAAGTCAGTGCCAAATATTAATTCCCTTCCAGTTACTATTTTCACCACATGTATTGACTTACTTTTCTATCGCATTTTCTTAAAAAGGATTTTTTCTTTTATTACTATGAGTCTATAACTGTATGACAAGCTTTTTTCACGTTTTCTTATTTTTCTGAAAATTTATTATGATGAGTCATTTTCAACTACTCCTGAATTCTTTTTTAAAATATAATTCCAAATTTCTGATATTTCTGTGTCCTTTCTGGTTTGCTTTTGTTGTTGGATTATTTGAAATTTTGTTTTCACACCCAATAAGCTAGTATAATCAAACAATAATTTTCTATGTAAAACATGGTATTTTAACTAAGTCCTCTCTCTCTCACAGACACACACAGACACACACACACACAAAACAGCAATTTTTAAAACTTACAGTGTTAAGAACACTTAAGTATTGTCTTCTTATTTGGCTTATACTTGACTTTATGAATATACTTGTTCTTAATTGTACTTTTTGTTTATAAAATTGGAGACTTTGAATCAGGGCCTAAAAAGAATCACCTCTCCATTTGCCTAATATATGCATGTTAAATTGTTATGGAGATCGACATATTATTAGGAAGAAGGGTTAATGTACATTTACACACATAAGCAAAGGTTCTCATAGTGGGACTCAATGAAAATGTTGGCCAGTTAAGTTAGAGTTTTGAAGTTATTTATTAAAGAATGTCAGATGGCTGGAATAGCCTCTAACAGAGCCAGGGGCCGAGAAAAGGTCAAGAAACTGTTGAAACAGAATTCAAGAGAGCAGGAGAGGAATGCCTTCTCCACAAAAATGTGGGTCAGAGTGGAACTGATGTTCTTGGTGTGCAGTACCCTTGAGACTCAAACTCTTCATGACTTAAGCTTTCTGACCTTGCAGAAGTAGGCCTTTGGGTAATAACTGTGTTGTAATACTGACATCAATTTTATAAATAAGCCATGGAGAGAAGTACCATTCCTTGTTCAGGAAGAGCTTCTATATATCCATTAAGGCATCATCAGTCCCAGTAGTGATGGTGATAGCAAAAAAGAGAGGCACAGAGTCACAGAAGTTTGATCATCAAGTGTCACCAGTAGTATGAGTGAGCTATGATCCACCTGGTAGCCAAGGACCAGACCAGCTCTTAGGAAAGATCAAAGTTTTTCACTTGTGTTTGTTTTGATTTTGTGACTCTAGTCTTCTAGTAGTAGAAGTGGTAGTATAGCCTCTTCTCTGCTGGTAGAAGGAGTAGTATAGCCTCAGCTTTAGGAACAGTTTGCAGCTGAGTCAGAGGTGATAGGCTTCTCCAACTTTCACTGCCTAGGCAGAATGCCCTTTGGATATGTGTATAAAGCTCAACATTCAGAAAACTAAGATCTTGGCATCCGGTCCCATCACTTCATGGCAAATAGATGGGGAAACAGTGGATACAGTGGCTGACTTTATATTTCTGGGCTCCCAAATCACTGCAGATGGTGACTGCAGCCATGAAATTAAAAGACGCTTACTCCTTGGAAGGAAAGTTATGAACAACCTAGACAGCATATTAAAAAGCAGAGACATTATTTTGCCAACAAATGTCCATCTAGTCAAGGCTATGGTTTTTCCAGTAGTCACGTATGGATGTGAGAGTTGGAATATAAAGAAAGCTGAGTGCCGAAGAACTGATGCTTTTGAACTGTGGTGTTGAAGACTCTTGAGAGTCCCTTGGACTGCAAGGAGATCCAACTAGTCCATCCTAAAGGATATCAGTGTTGGGTGTTCACTGGAAAGACTGATGTTGAAGCTAAAACTCCAATATTTTGGCCACCTGATATGAAGAGCTGACTCATTGGAAAAGACCCTGATGCTGGGAAAAATAGAGGGCAGGAAGAGAAAGGGATGACAGAGGATGAGATGGTTGGATGGCACCGACTCAATGGACATTGATTTGGGTGGACTCCAGGAGTTGGTGATGGACAGGGAGGCCTGGCGTGCTGCAGTTTATGGGGTCACAAAGAGTTGGACACGACTGAGCGACTGAACTGAACTGAAGCATTCTTTGGGGCTTCCCAGATGGCTCAGTGATAAAGAATCCACCTGCCAAGGCAAGAGATGTGGGATAAGTGAGTTTGATCTCTGGGTCATGCAGATCTCCTGGAGCAGGAAATGGTAACCCACTCTAGCAGTTTTGCCTGGAAAATTCCATGGACAGAGGAGCTTAGAGGTCTACAGTTTACGCCGTCTCAAATAGTCAGACAAGTTTGAGCGACTGAGAACATCATGAAGCATTCTTTAGAGTGCATTTTTCCTTTTTCTTTTCCTCCTATCCACACTCCCTTTCTTCTTTCCTTCCTTCTGGTTTGAGACTTTTCCTTGTCCTTTTTTTTTTTTAATCTTCTTGGAGGCAGTCTAGATTAGCTTGCAATATTTTCATAATTTTTGAACTTTTGTGATATATATTTGATTCTTCAACTATAAAGCATTATTTTGTGTTTGAAAGTTTAAATAATGTACTAACATTTTACTAAACCGTTAACAACTACCTTGTTTTAGTAAATACTGTTTTTTCATACATTCCTCAATGTTTAGATATATATATGTAGCTTGTTCATTTTAACTGCTATTTACATGATCTTAATAAGAAATCATTATTTTTGTCAGTTTCCCTGTTAGAAAAGTCACGTCATTTTTTTTCACTACTAAAAGCAATGTTTTCATATATGCTGTACATATTTCTTTATACCCAGTGTTGGAGTTTCTTCAAGGTGGATACAGAAGGGTGGAACTTCTTCGCCAAGGATCTGGATGGGAGTCTTCAACTTCCTCTGTATTGCTGAATTGTTTACCTTAATAATTTAGACTCCCATTTTTAAAATGTTGTTAAACTATACACACTCTTCGAATTTCAAACATCTTATTTAGTTAGTAGAGATAGCAAAGTACCCTAATATTCACTGGCCATTCAGTTTTCTTTTCCAGGTTTTCTGTCCATATTCTTTGCTATTTTATTAAATCAGGCTCTGACCTTTTAAAATTGAAAGTATATATATGTAAATATGGGATTCCCTGATGGCTCAGTTGGTAAAGAATCTGCCTGCAATTCAATAGCCTCAGGAGACATGAGTTTGGTTCCTGGGTTGGGAGGATCTCTTGGAGGAGGGCATGGCAACCCACTCCAGTACCCTTGCCTGGAGAATCCTATGGACAGAGAAGCCTGAGGGCTACAGCCCATAGGGCTGCCAAGAGTCAAACAGGACCGAAGCAACTTAGCACATGTGTGTGCACCCGTGCACACACACACAGACCCAGAAGCATATATAAATACCGGGTTGGTTCTATTCTGAGGGTAGGTCACAAGTTTTTTCAACTTTCACTTTAGTCTCTTGAAGCATGCCTGTTGAAGCACAAATTTTTATATATCTTTTTCAAATTAAGTTTTGTCTTTTTCAAGGCTTACATGTTTTCATATTAGACAAATCTGACATTATTTTTCTCTATGAGTTTCACTTTTATGTTTTTTTAGAAATAATTTTTTCTTAGAACTTCCCTGGTGGCTCAGACTGTAAAGCGTCTGCCTACAATGCAGGGGACCTGGGTTCAATCCCTGGGTCAGGAAGATCTGCTGGAGAAGGAAATGGCAACCCACTCCAGTATTCTTGCCTGGAAAATTCCATGGATGTTTGAACCTGGTAGGCTACAGTCCATGGGGTCGCAAAGAGTTGGACACGACTAAGCGACTTCACTTTCACTATAAAATAGATGTTTGCCTATATTCTCTCATAAAATTTGCAGTTTTATTATTTCATTTTTACTCATAGTAATTAAAACATATGAAAATTACTTTTGTGTATAATGTGACAGAGGAGTCTAAGTTCATCTTTTCTCAGGTAGATAACTGATTTTCCCAGACTCTTCATTGATTAATCTACATTTCTACTATGAACTATTTCTGGGTTCCTTATTTTATTTTGTTGTTGTTTAGTTGGTAAGTGGTGTCCAACTCTTTTTTGATCCTATGGACTGTAACTCGACAGGCTCCTCTGTCCATGGGATTTCCCAGACAAGAATACTGGAGTGGGTTGACCTTTCCTTCCCCAGGAAGTCTTCCTGACCCAGGGATCAAACCTGCATCTCCTTCATTGGCAGGCTGGTTCTTTACCACTGAGCCACCAAGAAAGCCTTATTTTTATTTTATTGGTTGTCAAAACTAAATTATTATAAATATCTTTAGTATTCTGCTAATAGACTCTTTATATTTGGTAATTACCTTCTCAGTTCTTAGTTCTATTAGTGATCTTTCTATATATATTTTTTCCTTTTCTATATATTTTTCTCTTGCACTATGAAATTGGAAAGTTAGTTAAGATATGTGAAAAAAAAACTTGTCCAAATTTTTATCATAATTTCACTATAATTATAATGACGGAGATGAATTACATGAAATGTGTTTTGTAATCAATAAAGTTTTTTGTTTATGTGGATATTCAGAACAGGAATATTTCAAAATCAAGTTTGGGAAAAGACTTTATTTCATTTAATTGGGGTTAAGGGTTTGATAAATCTGCATGAACATCAGTGATGGATATCATGAAAGGCAATCCAGCACTGGATGGAAAAGTGGAGTGCGTAACCTTCAAAATCCTATATAATTCAAAAGTTCTAGGTAGTAAAACAAGCTATGAAGACTAATGTTTGAATATTACTTCTGCCTATGAAACTAGGAAAATTGTTACCTATTCCTGAGTTCCTTTTATTATCTCTAAATTGGCATTGGTCATGTTGTTGTTGTTCAGCTGCTAAGTTGTTTTCGACTCTTTGAGACCTCATGGACTGCATCATGCCAGGCTCCCCTGTCCTTTACTATGTCCCAGAGTTTGCTCAGATTCATGCCCATGGAGTTGGTGATGCTATTTTACCATATCATCCTTTGCTGCTCCCTTCTCCTTTTGAGTTCAGTCTTTTCAAAATAAGCTTGGAAGGATTAGCTAAACATCTCCTAACACACTGCATGTTTTTCTGACACACAACACCTTTAGTTGCTTTTTCTATCTCTGTAATACTTTGCAGCATGTTCGGGGCTTCCAAGGTGGCACTCGTGGTAAGGAATCTGCCTGCCAATGCAAGATATGCAGGAGACATAGGTTCAATCCTTAGGTTAGGAAGATCCCCTTGTGTAGGAAATGGAAACCCACTTCAGTATTCTTGCCTGGGAAATCCCATGGACAGAAAGCCTGGCAGGCCTCAGCCCATAGGGTTGCAGAGTCAGACATGACTGAGCACAGCACAGCAAGCACATCAGGGCCTAAAGCACTCGTTATAAAGTAATAATTGTCACAAAATTATTATTGATAACCTTAAGCTTATATGATAGACTAGCCAAATCAAATATCAAATTTTACACTAAAATATTACAGTTCTGAAAGCTAAAGACTAGATTAGTTCAAACTGTTGCATAGGCATGCTTTTTGAGGGTTCAGGAGACTTATTTCTAAGAGATCTATATCACACCATTCTTCCAGTGCTCTTGCCAGAGTTCTATATTCAGAATCACTCTCTAGCAATATATTCACAAAAATAAAAAAATAAGCAAGAAGTTTTAAAAAAACACCATAATGAGTATTACAAACCTTTGGTAATTTATCTGCTTTAATTGCCTCACACTTTTCACTTTTGCCACATTCTTTACTCTTTTTCTCACACTCTCTATTTCTAAATCTATTTTTTTTTTTTTTTAGAAAAACAAGATTAGTATTACACCAAAATTGCAAACGCATTTTCTAGTCACTCCCAGTCTGCAGGTTCTTTTATTTAACTAAATATTTATTATTATTAAACTGGTTATTACTGGCATACAAAATACTAAATAAGATTAAAAACATGTTTGCCATTTACTTTTTATTCTTAAATTTTCTCCTTTCTTACACTCATTCTCACTACCTATTTTTCTTTTTCCCTCTAAAATTTGCCTTTTATCCCCAAATTCCTTCTCTCTCTCTATGCAGATATGCACAGAGAAAACTATATAAGAATGACTTAAGTTCTGATTGCAGTTATGTGAAATTTACAGGAAAAATGAATCAAACTTGTCCTTTCTACAGATGAGCTCACACTCTTCCTTTTTCCCATTGAAAATAAAAAGTCAGGGAAGAAATCCAAATCAGAACCTTTATCCCGATGCCAATAATTTATTTCCAACTTTTCTGCTTCACCAAAAAAGTCTCTTGCTCCAAATGTCTCACCGATGAACTTTACTCAGAAAACAAAACAAAATGCACAGAACTAGAAACTCAAGAAGAAAGGACAAAGCTACCGAATTCAAACTTCTGATAAATCACTATAGCAATATTGTATATTGTTCTTAGTTTATTGTTCTGGTTTTTATGGCATATAAAGATGGGGTAGGAATCATGCCACTTGCTGTGTAAAAACTGTATATAAACTGTGTAAAAGTTCTCAATATTTTATTAAATTTAGGATTCAATTCAAACTCCTCTCTATGAACTGCAAGATGCCCCCACCCACATGTAATTGGATATTTCCCGTCACTTTTCCACTAACTTTCCCCAAGGCCAATATCTGTTTGTTTTCTTCTCTTTAGTCACAACAACTGGGTGAATTCTACTGTATGGGTATTTGATAAATACTTTTACATGTATGATTTAATAGACACCTACAAAGATACCATTTTAAAAATATACTGTTTGCAAAGGACACTTTTTAATAAATAAAGTCTCTCATAAGTTACCTACTACCTACTGTTCTCTCATATATATATATGGGCTTACTTTAATAATCTGTTTCTTCCTGAAATGATTTGTCTACTGTATCAAAAATTTGATAAAAATGGAATAAATTATATTATCTTATTAATACTCCATTTATTGAGTAGCATTATGTTGCCACTTTTTAATGTTCTGTTGTGCATATATTAATAAGATTTCTACAAGAAAAATTTGATATTATAGCAATAATGGAAACATAATCTAAGAGAGAAGAGGAGGCTTCCCATGTGGCACTAGGGGGAAAGAAACTGACTGCCAATACAGGAAATGTAAGAGATGTGGGTTCAATCCCTGGATTGGGAAGATGCCCTGAAGAAGGGCCTGGCAACCCATTCCATTATTCTTGCCTGGAGAATCCCATGGACAGAGGAGCCTGGTAGGCTACAATCCATGGGGTCACAAAGAGTCACACACAACTGAAGTGACTTAGCACACAGCACTCACAGGGTAATAAGAGTGTTGTTCTGCATATCTTAGCCAATGAACTTTTATTTCAACTGCTGGTGTATTCCCCAAATGCCACTTTCACCCTCAATGTCACATTTTCAAGTTGGTACTTTTCCAAGGCTTGACAAGTGGATCAGTAGGCCAGTGTTCCACCATGCCATTTCAGAATCAAAGGGCTTTCCTTCTTCCTCTTCCCAATGGAAACTTAAGGCCTTTTAAGATAAAAATTGGTTGACTTGATGAACAAATCCATACTAATTTGCTAATAAAATATACTGAAGGCAAAGCATTTTGATTCAGGATCCTTTCACTTGGGTTCACATTTCAAAAGCGACATTCAGCAGGCCATGTACTGCTTCAGATGATAAATAGATGAATGTCTCTAATGGTGGGAATACAAAGAAAGCCATAGGGAAAATTGTCTGTTCTTTATTTTATCCTCATAGAACTGGTAATTAGGGTATACAGAATTTAATGGGACTTTATGGTTTTCCTTTAAAGTGCTCTGCTATAAGCTGTTCATTTATTCATTTATCGAATAATTTACTATGACTAATCTTCCTAATCTATGTGCTGTGAAGAGAAGGATGAAGTCCCTAAACTTGAGCAAAATCGCCCTTTACCTTAGGGACAAAACTATACAAAAACATTAGAAATGCTTAGAACATTTCTTAATTCTTTTCTCACTTATACTTGGTTTTCCATTAATCACAATTCAGTTACCACTTAGTTATCTTAAGTCTCTGTTACACATTTTCAAATGGGTGAGTCTGAACAAGAAACATTATCTCAATTATTATGAAATTTTAGTAAACATATCAAGTTCTTTAGGGCTTATCTGATAGCTCAGCTGGTAAAGAATACACCTGCAAGGTGGGAGACCTGGTTTCGATCCCTAGGTTGGGCAGATCCCCTGGAGAAAGGATCAGTTCAGTTCAGTTCAGTCGCTCAGTCGTGTCTGACTCTTTGCGACCCCATGAATCACAGCACGCCAGGTCTCCCTGTCCATCACCATCTCCCGGAGTTCACTCAGACTCACGTCCATCGAGTCAGTGATGCCATCCAGCCATCTCATCCTCGGTCGTCACCTTCTTCTCCTGCCCCCAATCCCTCCCAGCATCAGAGTCTTTTCCAATGAGTCAACTCTTCGCATGAGGCGGACAAAGTACTGGAGTTTCAGCTTTAGCATCATTCCTTCCAAAGAAATCCCAGGGCTGATCTTCAGAATGGACTGGTTGGATCTACTTGCAGTCCAAGGGACTCTCAAGAGTCTTCTCCAACACCACAGTTCAAAAGCATCAATTCTTCGGCCTCAGTCCTCTTCACAGTCCAACTCTCACATCCATACATGACCACAAGAAAAACCATAGCCTTGACTAGACGGAATTTAGTCGGCAAAGTAATGTCTCTGCTTTTCAATAAGCTATCTAGGTGGGTCATAACTTTTCCTCCAAGGAGTAAGCGTCTTTTAATTTCATGGCTGCAGTCACCATCTGCAGTGATTTTGGAGCCCAAAAAAATAAAGTCTGACACTGTTTCCACTGTTTCCCTATCTACTTCCCATGAAGTGGTGGAACCGGATGCCATGATCTTTGTTTTCTGAATGTTGAGCTTTAAGCCTACTTTTTCGCTCTCCTCTTTCACTTTCATCAAGAGGCTTTTTAGCTCCTCTTCACTTTCTCCCATAAGGGTGGTGTCATCTGCATATCTGAGGCTATTAATATTTCTCCCGGCAATCTTGATTCTAGCTTGTGCTTCTTCCAGTCCAGCGTTTCTTATGATGTATTCTGCATAGAAGTTAAATAAGCAGGGTGACAATATACAGCCGTGACGTACTCCTTTTCCTATTTGGAACTAGTCTGTTGTTCCATGTCCAGTTCTAACTGTTGCTTACTGACCTGCATACAGGTTTCTCAAGAGGCAGGCCAGGTGGTCTGGTATTCCCATCTCTTTCAGAATTTTCCACAGTTGATTGTGATCCACACAGTCAAAGGCTTTGGCATAGTCAATAAAGTAGAAATAGATGTTTTTCTGGAACTTTCTTGCTTTTTCCATGATCCAGCAGATGTTGGCAATTTGATCTCTGGTTCCTCTGCCTTTTCTAAAACCAGCTTGAACATCAGGGAATTCACGGTTCATGTATTGCTGAAGCCTGGCTTGGAGAATTTTGAGCATTACTTTACTAGCATGTGAGATGAGTGCAATTGTGCGGTAGTTTGAGCATTCTTTGGCATTACCTTTCTTTGGGATTGGAATGAAAACTGACCTTTTCCAGTCCTGTGGCCACTGCTGAGTTTTCCAAACTTGCTGGCATATTGAGTGCAGCACTTTCACAGCATCATCTTTCAGGATTTGAAACAGCTCAACTGGAATTCCATCACCTCCACTAGCTTTGTTCATAGTGATGCTTTCTAAGGCCCACTTGACTTCACACTCCAGGATGTCTGGCTCTAGATTAGTGATCACATCATCATGATTATCTGGGTCATGAAGATTTTTTTGTACTGTTCTTCTGTGTATTCTTGCTACCTTTTCTAAATATCTTCTGCTTCTGTTAGGTCCAGACCATTTCTGTCCTTTATCGAGCCCATCTTTGCATGAAATGTTCCCTTGGTATTTCTAATTTTCTTAAAGAGATCTCTAGTCTTTCCCATTCTGATGTTTTCCTCTATTTCTTCGCATTGATCACTGAAGAAGGCTTTCTTATCTCTTCTTGCTATTCTTTGGAACTCTGCATTCAGATGCTTATATCTTTCCTTTTTCCTTTGCTTTTTGCCTCTCTTCTTTTCACAGCTATTTGTAAGGCCTCCCCAGACAGCCATTTTGCTTTTTTGCATTTCTTTTCCATGGGGATGGTCTTGAACCCTATCTCCTGTACAATGTCATGAACCTCATTCCATAGTTCATTAGGCCCTCTATCTATCAGATCTAGGCCCTTAAATCTATTTCTCACTTCCACTGTAGAATCATAAGGGATTTGATTTAGGTCATACCTGAATGGTCTAGCGGTTTTCCCTAGTTTCTTCAATTTGAGTCTGAATTTGGTAATAAGGAGTTCATGATCTTAGCCGCAGTCAGCTCCTGGTCTTGTTTTTGTTGACTGTATAGAGCTTCTCCATCTTTGGCTGCATAGAATATAATCAATCTGATTTTGGTGTTGACCATCTGGTGATGTCCATGTGTAGAGTCTTCTCTTGTGTTGTTGGAAGAGGGTGTTTGCTATGACCAGTGCATTTTCTTGGCAAAACTCTATTAGTCTTTGCCCTGCTTCATTCCACATTCCAAGGCCAAATTTGCCTGTTACTCCAGGTGCTTCTTGACTTCCTGCTTTTGCATTCCAGTCCCCTATAACGAAAAGGACATCTTTTTTTGGTGTTAGTTCTAAAAGGTCTTGTAGGTCTTCATAGAACCATTCAACTTCAGCTTCTTCAGCGTTACTGGTTGGGGCATAGACTTAGATTACCATGATATTGAATGGTTTGCCTTGGAGATGAACAGAGATCATTCTGTCCTTTTTGAGATTGCATCCAAGTACTGTATTTTGGACTCTTTTGTTGACCATGATGGCTACTCCATTTCTTCTGAGGGATTCCTGCCCACAGTAGTAGATATAATAGTCATCTGAGTTAAATTCACCCATTCCAGTCCATTTTAGTTCACTGATTCCTAGAATGTCGACATTCACCCTTTGCCATCTCTTGTTTGACCACTTCCAATTTGCCTTGATTCATGGACCTGACATTCCAGGTTCCTATGCAATATTGCTCTTTACAGCATCGCATCTTGTTTATTATCGCCAGTCACATCCACAACTGGGTATTGTTTTTGCTTTGGCTCCATACCTTCATTCTTTCTGGAGTTATTTCTCCACTGATCTCCAGTAGCATATTGGGCACCTAATGACCTGGGAAGTTCCTCTTTTGGTATCCTATCATTTTGCCTTTTCATACTGTTCATGGGGTTCTCAAGGCAAGAATACTAAAGTGGCTTGCCATTCCCTCTCCAGTGGACCACATTCTGTCAGAACTCTCCACCATGACCCACCCGTCTTGGGTTGCCCCGTAGGCATGGCTTAGTTTCATTGAGTTAGACAAGGCTGTGGTCCTAGAGTGATTAGATTCACTAGTTTTCTGTGAGTATGGTTTCAGTGCGTCTGCCCTCTGATGCCCTCTTGCAACACCTACCATCTTACTTGGGTTTCTCTTACCTTGGGCGTGGGGTATCTCTTCACGGCTGCTCCAGCACCCAATTCAGAATTCTGTCCTGGAGAATTCCATGGACAGGTGAACCTGGTAGGCTACAGTCCATGGGGTCACAAAGAGTTGGACCCAACTGAGCAACTTTAACTTGCATCAAGTTCTTCCAGATTCTCAAAGAGTGTTGGCTACAATCTATTTCCCCTAACAGATCAATACTTTTGGTATGATCTGATTTCTCAAAAACACTGGTGTACACAGGGAATCTTGAACATACTGCATATGACCTGTTTTTGTAGTATTACACTAGGGAATTGGTGAGTCAGTTAACATATATGGAGTCGAATGCTGATTGAAAGTTCTATTTAATCATTAAGAAAATTTCTAGATCATGTTTTAGAAATATATACTGCATGCTAATTGGTTGTGTATTGATTATACATACGTATAAGTAGAAACAGAAAGGACTAGTCAAAGTATTTCTGCTCACTACAGGCTCTTAAATGTGAGAAGATTTTGATGACAGGACTGAAAATAATCTTTGAGAGTCCTGAGGCAGCTTGGTAGGAAATCTAGCCAAAACAAAGGGCATATTGAGCATAGAAATGAACAAGCAAATTAGTCTTAAATGGTAGAAGAGCCAGAGAAGGCAACGGCACCTCACTCCAGTACTCTTGCCTGGAAAATCCCAAGGGCAGAGGAGCCTGGTAGGCTGCAGTCCATGGGGTCGCAAAGAGTCAGACACGACTGAGTGACTTCACTTTCACTTTTCACTTTCATGCACTGGAGAAGGAAATGGCAACCCACTCCAGTGTTCTTGCCTGGAGAATCCCAGGGACAGGGGAGCCTGGTGGGCTGCCATCTATGGGGTCGCACAGAATTGGACACGACTGAAGTGACTTAGCAGCAGCAGCAGTAGAAGAGCCGGTAGATCAATGGCAAAGGACCTGACTAGGAGGAGTTGGGAATGCGGGCAATAAATTATATTGATGCAGATCCTTGAAGACCAGTGTATGAATAAAAATGCCTGTCATTTGTCCTGCCTAGGGGAGGAAAAGGCCCATAACCTGAAACAGGTCATTTGGCTAATAGGACTCTGGAGAAAGCCCAAGTCAACCTTCTCAGTACCAAGCAGACAAGGCTAATTAAAAATATATCATTTAGTAACAAGTGGGCTTACAAGAGCAAATACAAAAGAAACTGAGTTTTATATAATTGAATATGTAGTTTTATCTACCAAACTGCTTTTTCCCCAAAAGACTGATATAGTTACATGCAAGATACAGTGAAAATACTGAATATAAATCAGAGTTAAAAATTGATGCCTCTGGTATATATAAAGGTTAACTTTTTCCGTTTATAACAAGAATGCCTGCACATATCAAATGCAGCCCGGCTTACTCTCCCAGACAACTGCAACCTGACTGTTTCAAGGTGCTTGATTTCCAGCTCATCGATCCTAATTATTTCTCTTCTCCACTCAGGGTTAAATATACCTTAATGGATTTTAAATCTGCCTGACAAAGAGGCTGACTTAGAGACTCATCTTACTCATGACATACAATTATTAATTAATGAGGGTCAGCTGCATAAAGGGATTGCAGCTGATACGGGTAATAAGGGAAAGCACTCCAGGCTGAATTATGCACTGGAGAACAGGAAAGAGTACATTTTATTAGAATCATCAAAATTTCCTGTTTCCAAACTAATTAATTTAACTCTTTCTGTTGTTTAAACAAATTGTATTTATGTCTTTCAGATTACTGCAATTTCCTTCTAGCAAATAAAATGCCTGTGTCTTTTCATTTGGAGCAATAAGCTTCCTTCCTACATCAGTTAAATTTTGTCTTGGTATCACAGTTTATCCTTTTTTACTATTGGGTGGGGTCAAACAGAGTGTGCATTGTTAATCTTTGAAGCCTTAGTCAATGCTGGCCATCCATAGTAACCGTGAAACTAAAAGAGAAAGAGAGAGAGAAATCTCTATAGGCTCCCTCAATCCTCTTTCCAGCCAAAAAAATGCTTTGTGACAAAGTGACAATTAACTTAAATCTGCTTTTTCCCTTCTGGGATATTCCCTCCACCTGAATACACTCTGGTTATCTAATATTATCTGAGAATATATTTGAAAATGTTCCTCTCATGAGAGTATTCTTTTGAAGTTTGAGATCTTATTAAAGCAGAAGATGTCTGATGACCTTAGCTTCAACCAGCTGAACTATATCACAGACCAGATGTGCAGAATCTCTTGAGGAGGAGATCTGTTTAAAAACCAAAACGGAAAAAAAAAAAAAAAAAAAAAAAAATGCTTCAAGCTAACTAATAACTTACTTCCCTTCAAGCTAACTAATAACGTACTTCCATTAGGGTATCACAATTATTGGGATGCATTCTTCATAAGAATTTACAACATAGGCTTCCTTGGCCAGCCACTTGGCTAGCCAGACATGACAATTAAGATTTTCACCCTTGCTTTCCTTTTAGAGGTAACTGGAATGATATGGACTTATTTCAGCCTCTCCTGAATCCCATGTTTTGGTTCCAGCCTACATAGGACTTGGATCCACCTTGTTGTTTTTCAGTCACTAAGTCGTGTCTGATTCTTTGGACTACATGGACCCCATGGACTACAGCATGCCAAGCTTCCCTGTCCTCTACTGTCTCCCAGAGTTTGCTCAAAGTCATGTCCATTGAGTCAGTGATGCCATTCAACCATCTCATCCTCTGTCACTCCCTTCTCTTCTTGCCCTCAATCTTTACTAGCATCAGAATATTCACATCAGGTGGCCAAATTATTGGAGTTTAAGCTTCAGCATCAGTTCTTCCAATAAATATTCAGGGTTGATTTCCTTTAGGATGGACTGGTTTGATCTCCTTGCTGTCCAAGGGACTCTGAAGAGTCTTCTCCAGCACCATAATTCAAAAGCATCAATTCTTTGGTGCTCAGCCTTCTTTGGCTATCTGATGCACATTGAAAAAGACCCTGATGCTGGGAAAAAATGAGCACAGGAGAAGAAGGGGGCCACAGAGGATGAGATGGTTAGATAGCATCATCAACTCAATGGACGTGAGTTTGAGCAAACCTCAGGAGGTAGGAAGGACAGGGAAGCATGGTGTGCTGTAGTCCATGGGGTCACAAAAAGTTGTATATGACTTAGCAACAGAACAACAAACAAGAAATGCCTTCTTTATGGTCCAACTCTCATATCTGTACATGGCTACTGGAAAACCTATATATTTGAGTATATGGACCTTTATCAGCAAAATGGTATCTTAGCTTTTTAATATGCCATCTAGGTTTGTTATAACTTTTCTTCCAAGGAGCAAGCGTCTTTTAATTTTGTGATTGCTGTTACCATCCACAGTGATTATGGAGCCCCTCAAAATAAAATCTGACACTGTTTCCATTTTTCTCCAATCTATTTGCCATGAAGTAACGCAAAGAGTTGGACACGACTGAGCGACTGAACTGAACTGAACTGAACTGAATGAGACCAGATCCCATGATCTGAGTTTTTTGAATGTTGTGTTTCAAGCCAGCTTTTTCACTCTCCTCTTTCACACTCTTCAAGAGGCTCTTTAGTTCCTCTTTGCTTTCTGCTGTTGCAGTGGGATTCACCTTATAGATGCATATGCTTAGTTATTTTTACACTATGCTTCTTCATTAATTTATTGTTCATGAAAATGTAAAATCCTGGAGGCCAAGATTGTCTATTTAGTTTGCTTTACATGGCAGCTTCTTTATATGGTGTGTATGTTAGATTTTGAAAATTACTTGTTGATAATTTTGTAGAGATAAAATGGAATAGAGTTTTTAAATTTCCTGCTCAAAGAACTGTGATCATTGAATAAATTTTAGTGTGTTGTTAAATAACACAGTTCAGCAATTTTCTTTTAATAAGATAGTTATCTTTGTTGGCTTCTAGATTTATTCTTTCTTTAGTCTAATTACTTGAAACTCTCCTCTATGAGAGTTCCCTTCTATGACCTTTGGCTCATTGCTTGTCTGTGTTTGTCTATGAGGTTTGCTCTACTGTTATTGCTTCCACTTCTTCAGTCCAACAAGCTGTAGGTCTATGCTCTTTCCCTCAGGCAGAAACATCCCCAGGATGTAAAGTTTCCATATTGTTTAAGCTAACTACACATTTAGGTCTTCCTTAGCCCTGTTCATCTCCCTTTTCCCATCTTTCTATCTTCCTTCTCAACAAAGGAACCCAGATGATTTCTTGATACAATAGAAATGGGTGTGTTTTGAAGTTGAGTGGGAGGACTGTTCTAATTTTGGAGTCTAAAAATGTCATCTAACATCATAAAATCAGCTTGTATAAGTTTGTGACAATAGTTATGAATTTGCTTGCGGGATTTAAGTTGGATCATATGCATTTGTGAAGTACAATATTCATGTTTACTAAGCATACATTTTATTCATAGAGTATTAATAAGAACTCAAACAGGATTATTTATACAAGTAAAGACCTTCACTAAAAATGTAGATTATGAAAACTATAAGGTCATTTTAGAAAAGTTTTGTCTAGTTAATCTTTGTTTGTGACCGTCAATTATCAGATATATAGGATTCTTCAAAATGTGTTTTTTCTCTCTCCCTTCTCCCAAATGACTCAAGTCAAGAATCAAAGTATACATACTTAGTTGATTCAGCCTGAAAGTTTTAGGATTCTTTGTCTAGCTTTCACACAAATTAACCTTATGGCAATTTAGCAGATTAGAGTAAATGTTAGATGCAAATTAATCTTTGGGCTGCCCTTCAAAATGGATATTAAATTGGTGTCATTTCTTTAGAAAACTGATACAATTCTATTGGTTGGCCAAAAGGTTAGTTCAGGTTTTCCAGTAACATCTTATGGAAAAACCTGAATGAACAGTCTGGCCCACCTAATTGAAGCTTGGCCCCAAGTCTTCCTGGTGCCTGAAATTCAATGTGGTTTTTACTTCTCTTTTCATTCCCTTTTCTGGTTACTCTCATCATAACATCTAAGTCCAACCCATGAAACTCTTAAGCTGTTCTCTAGGTAGAAATGAACTGTTTCTTGACACAGAGTCTCGGCACTGCCAAGGCGGGTTGCACTGCCACACTTAGAACGCCGTTAGTTGCATCCCCACATAGATCTATTTGAAGACCTATTTCCAGAAACTAACATATATGGTGCTCATATAAAATAAGAAGCCCTGAATCTCTCTACTCTTTTTCAAATCCCAGGTAGAGCATGAAACTTCTGGAGCAGGAATAAAAGAACTCCCTATTTAAATATCAGTGTTTCAGTTTGAAACTTAAATTCCTAGCATTCTTCCCTTTTCACATTTGGACATTATGAAATTTTATATATTTTCTTGCCAAATAAATATTGCTGTGTATAAATACTGGCTCTGTTTTAGGGTAACACTTGCTTCTGTGGTTTTCATGTAGTGAAAGTTGCTCAGTCGTGTCCAACTCTCTGTGACTCCATGGACTATACAGTCCATGGGATTCCCCAGGCCGGAATACTGGAGTGAGTAGCCTCTCCCTTCTCCAGGAGATCTTCCCAACCCAGGGATTGAACCCAGGTCTCCTGCATTGCAGACAGATTCTTTACCAGCTCAGCCACAAGGTAAGACTTTTGAAAAATTAATTTTTTGTTGTTATCCATGAATAGTAACAGTGGTGTATCAACTTTCTCAGAAAACATTTTTTTTTTTTTAGTAGAGGCTTGTCCTATCTAACCAGAAATGAAGAGCTTTGGTGAATATTCCAGACATCTTGTAGGTTTCTTAAAGTAATAACTTTAGACAAGGGAGTAATTTTGTACATTTCAGTTCACAGCATGGAGAGATAACTACTTTCAAAATTAAATACACTAATAAGGCATGTTTAAATAAACTGAGATTTAACTTTAGGGTTATATATTACTTGAAAAAAGTGAAGAATTACATATATAACCCAATATTTGTATCAATACAGACAATATTTAAATAATTAATTAAAAAATTACTTAAGTCCTAGTATGAGGGGTATATTATCCGCTATTCTTCCCTTGATTTTGCTGTTTTACACACAAGGTGCTTAGTCAATAAGCCCTTCATTTTACTGAAATCTCTTGGAAAAAAATTCTCACTTACTGCTTAATTATTGTCGTCCTGATTGTAGTAGGTGTGAAGAAAGTACACAAGAAAGCAGGAGAAACGTATCACCTTAATGTTAAGGGACACCATAAATATATTTTTATCTTTGCCCATGTTAATTAAATGTGTTGGTAGAATCAACTGAGGCAAAATGCTATAAATAACTTTTCTTGAAAATTCTTTTGTTCTCTTTTCCTCTTTACTCACAAATAACTAGAATTTATCTGCTAGACATTCATAACTAAAGATTTGTAAACACATTGTCTGATGCATAAATATGTGTAGTTATGAGCCAATCAATGTAAGCAATAGGTTTATTGTTCCTGAAAGTATTTAATACTGATAATATATTGAGCATGATTAGTGCTACAATTGTTGGTAGCAAAGTACCTTAAATTTATATAGCTCTTTGAGTTACCTTAGGTTACCTTGTTAATAAAGATTTCAATGGTTAACATTTGTTTGTTCACTCAAAAAAAAATATGTTTCTTGAATTCTTACTATATGTTTGGCATTCTTCTAGGCTCTAGAAATACAATAGTGATAAAGAATAACAAGACAAACAAAAGGAAAGCAAGAAAAGAAAAGCACTCAGAAAGAAGGAATTACTGAACTAGAGTGCATTTATTGGATTGCATTCTCATAATATTAAATAGTTTTGCATCAACTATATATTGACACTAATGTGAAAATGATATATTTCACATTTTAAAAGAACAAGTGATACATAACTTATTTTAAATATATGTGACTGAATTAACAAATTATATAAAAAGCAAACATCAACATGGCACCTTGGTTAAACACATAGGAATAAACATACTACATTCTAACATAATATACATCAGTATAATTGTGTTTTGAATCGGAAATGGTAACAAATATAAAATCCTACTATTATAAATTAAACAATGTAAGTTAAGATGTTAGGAACTCATACAAGCTCTTCTTAGCTTCAAAAATCACTACTTTGGAATTTTGAACAGAATAACTAAATAGTGCATATTGATTTAAAACCAGGGTCTTTTATTGCAAGTTGGCTTTTAACATATAAGCTTAGAGATAATGAGAGATAAAGAGTAGTTTGCCAAAAACAAAAAAAAGTTCAAAGCAATATTTCTAAAGTAGGGAATATTCATGTTGCAGTAGCAACATGGGATTTCTCTAGGGATTCCTCTAGGGATTCCTGCCATATCACCCTCATTGCAGACCTCAAGGTGTGCTACATTTCATGCAATCTCTGCTTGTTTGACTATAAATTGCTCATTAACTCTTGTTTTCCTCCTCTCAACAACACACATATCTTTTCTTCTGAAAATACCTACCCTAGAATTTCACTTAAATTGCTAATTGAAAACAGCTTCAACTTTATTCCTTCAACATAACTTCTTTTTATATGTATTTAAATTGTCATATATATAACAGAGAGAGAGATGAGACAGATACAGAGACAGACGGAGAAATTTAAAATGAGAATTTTGAAGTGGGTGCTTATAAACTCATTCCAGTTTTATGTGTTACCTTGACATAAGGTGATATTGCCTGATGTAGGAAATGGCAATCCACTCCAGGATTCTTGCCTGGAAAATTCCACTAACAGAGGAACCTGGCAGGCTACAGTCCATGGGGTAGCAAAGAGTCAGACATGACTGAGCTACTGAGCACACACAAGGTGGTATCGGCAGGGCCTCAAATAGCTCAACTTCAAGTTCTCCTCTCTACTCTGCTCCCACGGAAACAATCTCTACCCAAATTACCCCACTTGCTATCAAATGGATCAAATGCAGTTCCCACTTGATCTTACTATCTGTGAGGAGCAAATTTCAATTCCCTGACAACCAGCATGCTCAGTCACTTCCGTCGTATCTGACTCTCTGCGACCCTATGGACCATGGCCTGCCAGGCTCCTCTGTCCATGGGATTCTCCAGGCAAGAATCCTGGAGTTGGTTACCATTTTCTTTCTCCAAATCTGACCTGAGACAAGCCAAAACAACCAACAACCAGCAGAATTATGCAAACAAGACAATCACAATCTCCCACAGGAACTGAGAACGATCCATGCTTTTGATTCTACATATCCTCTGGCTTTTCACTCTGTTTCCCAGTGCAAGCTCCATGTGGTTCTGTATGGCATGAGATGTCCTCCTTCCCTGGCATGTGAGTTTATGTGACTAAAAAACTGCATGCTGTCCCATGCTGGGTGTCCTGTGTTCAGGGACTCCCATAACCCTAGAATGAGAATCCCTTCTTCATCCTTAGCAATAAACCAGACAATGAAACATGATTGCACCAAGCATTAGTGTTTTTTCCTTTTAAAGAAAAGGGCAAAAGATGAGAATGTATGAAACAGTAATACAGTTATAATTGAAGAGTAAGGATAAACTGTGTAAAAGATGCCTTCTACCTCATCATGAAGCCTTGACATTATTATTTCAGGTTATTATCAGACAGTGAGAAGGATGGGGTGGGGTGAGTGTCAATGGAAGGTCTACGGTATGAACAGCTGCCACTGGGATTGCAATGAGGTCTTCCCCACTGGCTCATGAAAGGGTGACCATGCAATTCTGAAGGCAATTTTTCCTTCAGCACTAACTGATTGTAAAAATGGCTAAAATGCTTGAAGATGGTGTTTTTAGGGTTGGAGAATTTTCAGTAATTGTATTAAAATTTTAAGGGAAGATAACTTTTGGGGAGTCAGTGAGAATGTACTTAAAATATACATTTGAGGTAAGTCTTGGTAAATAGGGAAGTACATCTAGAAGGAATTCAGTGGACTGGATATTGGAGAAGTCAGTCAAAGTTGGTGTGCCAAGAGACAAATGAAGAAAACTATGAGAGTGAGAGTGAGATAGGAGGCAGTTCTTTCTTTGCCATTTGTTGCCTAAGGAATCAAAACCACTGTTTCTTTGACATCTGTACATATCCCTAAATCTGAGATATATATGTATATATAAATATAATTTCTGAGTAATGACTTAAACACCCCTAGATATTTATATATTTAAGAATATATATAAGAATTTATAAATTATATATTTAAAAATTTTTGAAACTCTCCCCATTTCTACAATTTTTTTTTTTTCTCTATGCTAGGGAAAACATTTGTATTTTTTAATTGTTTAGACTTGGTTTTCAGTAATTATTTTTCTTAAATAATACAATTCTTTAAATTTATACAATTATTATAAATTTAAAAAAATCTGCAATTATTAGAAAATGGGAGAATTACTTCTTTAGGAGAACAGGCTCTGTTTACAATGGTGTGTATAATAACCTCAGTGCCCCTTAATGACTCTGCATATTAAATTATAGGAAAGCATCTCCCAACTGGGAATAATTATTAAATAGAAAACCAATTTATTGCATTTATTGCTAAGCCATTTATTATAAAACTCTTCTCTACTTCAATTCTCCTGAATCAGTGTAATCATTTTCTCACATGTAGCAATTTATTTTAAAAAAGTTAAATAAAATGGGAGTGAAATTTAAGAGACTAGATGAAGGGAGATGAGATTAATACATCAAGTTTTGCAGAACCAGTGATTTTTGAAAATCACATATATTTTAAAGGTCAAAAGTCATTCAAAGATGGGCAAAATAAAGAACAGAACAGTATGGACCTAACAGAAGCAGAAGATATTAAGACGAGGTGGCAGGAATACACAGAAGAACTATATAAAAAAAGATCTTAATGACCCAGATAACCGCAACCATGTGATCACTCACCTAGACACAGACATTTTGGAGTGTGAAGTTAAATGGATCTAGGAAACATCACTACAAACAAAACTACTGGAGGTGATGGAATTCCACTTGCCCTATTTCAAATCCTAAAAGATGATTCTATTAAAGTGCTGCACTCAATATGCCAGCAAATATGGAAAACTCAGAAGTGGACATAGGACTAGAAAAGATCCATTTTTATGCCAATCCCAAAGAAGGCCAATGGCAAAGAATGTTCAAGCTATTGCACAATTACATCATTTCACACGCTAGGAAAGTAATGCTCAAAGTCCTCCAAGCTAGGCTTTAATAGTACGTGAACCGAGAATTTCCAGATGTACAAGCTGGATTTAGAAAAGGCAGAGGAACAAGAGATCATATTGCCAACATCTGTTATCACAGAAAAAGCAAGAGAGTTCCAGAGAAGCATCAACTTCTGCTTCACTGACTACTCTAAAATCTTTCACTGTGTGGATCACAACAAACTGTGGAAAATTCTTCAACAGATGGGAATACCAGACCATCTTACCTGCCTCCTATGAAACCTGTATGCAGGTCAAGTAACAGTTAGAACCAACGTGGAACAATGAACTGGTTCCAAATCAGGAAAGGGGTACATCAAGGCTGTATATTGTCATCTTGTTTATTTAACTTATATGCAGATTACACCATGCAAAATGTCAGGCTGGATGAAGCACAAGCTGAAATCAAGATTGCTGGGAGAAATATCAATAACCTCAGATATGCAGATGACATCACACTCAAGGTAGAAAGCAAAGAAGAGTTAAAGAGCCTCTTGATGAAATTGAAAGAGGATAGAGAAAAAACTGATTTAAAACTCAACATTCAAAACAGAGTTCATGGCATCTGGTCCCATCATTTCATGGCAAATAGAGGGGAAACAATGGAAACAGTGAGAGACTTTATTTGTTTGGGCTCCAAAATCACTGCAGATGGTGACTGCAGCCATGAAATTAAAAAATGCTTGCTCCTTGGAAGAAAAGCTAAAACCAACCTAGACAGCCTACTAAAAAGCAGAGACATCATTTGCCAACAAAGTTCTGTCTAGTCGAAAGTATGGTTTTTCCAGTAGTCATGTATGGATATGAGAGTTGAGTTATACAGAAAGCTGAGCACCAAAGAACTGATGCTTTTAAACTGTGGTGTTGAAGACTCTTGAGAGTCCCTTGGACTGCAAGGAGATCCAACTAGTCAACCCTAAAGGAAATCAGTCCTGAATATTCATTGGAAGGACTGATGCTGAAGGTGAAGCTCCAGTACTTTGGCCACCTGGTGCAAAGAGCTGACTCATTGGAAAAGACCCTGATGCTCAGAAGGATTGGAAGTGAGAGGAGAAGGGGATGATGGAAGATGAGATGGTTGGATGTCATTACCGCCTCAATGGACATGAATTTGAGCAAACTCCTGGAGATGGTGAATGATGGGGAAGCCTGGCATGCTGCAGTTCATAGGGTCACAAAGAGGGGAACATGGCTGAGCAACTGAACAAGAACAATAAAGGTCAAAAATCCGTTCACAGATCTTCATAACCTTTAGTATCTCTTTAATTAGGTAGTCTCTGGTTCTGTGAATGGTTTTAAAAGACCTAATAAAGATGTAATTCATCATGACTAAGGCCACATTTAGATTTAGATGCTAAATTTAGATCTTTGGGAAAGAGTATTCACCAATGTACTAATCAAGATACTGTTTGAGATTCTATTTCAACAATCAAGGAGTTATTAAAACAAAACTTTGGCCTTGCAGAATGCACTGAGAAAACATTTTCTAACCTGGATCTTGTCTAAGTAATTTATACTTTGCAAGTATGATACTAGTAAAATTCTAACATATTATTGTACTTTGTTGTAATACTGATACTAGTGAATAATTAAAAGAGAGAGAGAGAGAGAGAGAGAGAGTAAGAGAGAGGGAGAGAGATCTCAGTTCAGTTTAGTCACTTAGTTGTATCCAACTCTTTGTGACCCCATGAATCGCAGCACGCCAGGCCTCACTGTTCATCACCAGCTCTTGGAGTTCACTCAAACTCACGTCCATCGAGTCGGTGATGCCATCCAGCCATCTCATCCTCTGTGGTCCCCTTCTCCTCCTGCCCCCAATCCCTCCCAGCATCAGGGTCTTTTCCAATGAGTCAACTCTTTGCATGAGGTGGCCAAAGTACTGGAGTTTCAGCTTTAGCATCATTCCTTCTAAAGAACACCCAGGGCTGATCTCCTTCAGAATGGACTGGTTGGATCTCCTTGCAGTCCAAGGGACTCTCAAGAGTCTTCTCCAACATCACAGTTCAAAAGCATCAATTCTTTGGCGCTCAGCTTTCTTCACAGTCCAACTCTCACATCCATACATGACTACTGGAAAGATCTCAGTTAACCCAAATCATTACTGTTAACATGTGCAATGTCCTAAGTCATTTCAATTGTGTCTGACTTTTTGCTACTGCATGGTCTATGACCCACCAAGCTTCTCTGTCTGTGGGATAATGCAGACAAGCATGCTGGAATGGGTTGCCATTTCCTTCTCCAGAGGATCTTTTTGACCCCGGGATCAAACCTGCATCTCATATTTCCTACACTGGCACGCAGGTTCTTTAAAACCAGGGCCACCTCGGAAGCCCACTCTTGGCATAGGAATATTATAACAATTCAAGTTAATTCATAAGCAAGGTAAGCACACTTATTATGAGAAATTTAAATTGCTTTCTTAGGCTAGTGTGAATATACATGTGTTTATGTAACTGTGCATTTCTTCTATGTACATTTCATTGATATTTATTTAAATCTTATTTATTGTGATCTTCAAATCAATATTTCCTAAATATTATGGAGTTTAGCTACTACTATTGTTATCCAAGGGCTTCCCAGATGGCACTACTGGTGAAGAACACATCTGCCAATGCAAGAGATGTAAGAGACATACGTTCGATCCCTCGGTAGGGAAGATCCCCTGGAGGAGGACATGGCAATCCACTTCAGTATTCTTGGAGAATCCAATGCACAGAGGAAATTAGTGGGCTATATAACCCACAGGGTTGCAAAGAGTTGGACACGACTATTTCACCTTAGCACCTATGCATGGTAGTCAAAACAAATTCATTTCATTTTATTTTCTTAATATTAAAGACTACATATAGCTGAGCTATTAGATAAAATAGGAATTGGATAAGATCTTTATAACTTAAAATAGCACTTAATTCTTATGTGACAACTCTTGCAGAGACTTGCTATTGCTGCTGCTGCTGCTGCTGCTGCTAAGTCGCTTCAGTCATGTCCGACTCTGTGCGACCACATAGACAGCAGCCAATCAGGTTCCACAGTCCCTGGAACTCTCCAGGCAAGAACACTGGAGTCGGTTGCCATTTCCTTCTCCAATGCATGAAAGTGAAAAATGAAAATGAAGTCACTCAGTTGTGTCCAACTCTGAGTGACCCCATGGACTGCAGCCTACCAAGCTCCTTCATCCATGGGATTTTCCAGGCAAGAATACTGGAGTGGAGTGCCATTGCCTTCTACAAAGAGATTTAAACCAAGTTAAAAACCTGGGAACTCCTATGGTCAACTCTACACAGAATCATATATAATGAATCACAGTGCAGAACTGAAAGTAATGTAAAGCTGTTTTAAAAGTTTTATTTTATCTCTAAGAACTTAGAAAATTAACTTCATAGCCACGATACAACTTAATAAAAATATTGCTTCTGTCTTATCTGTCATTCCTTTCCCACTTCTGGAGTCTCTGCCTTTATTTCCTATGCCTTAGTGTGAAAGTTTGTTTCCCCATTTATTCTTTGTCTCTTGGGCACTTGCTCTCTACTCAGTCTTCTGCTTTGCGGTCATAAGATATGCACTGGTGACTGGTGAAATTTCTTGCAGTTGGGTTAGTTTGGTTCAGTTCAGTCACTCAGTCATGTTCAACTCTTTGGGACCCCATGGACTGCAGCACTCCAGGTTTCCTGTCCATCACCAACTACCAGAGCTTGCTCAAACTTGTGTTCATCGAGTCAGATGAACAGAGTTTATTTCATCCTCTGTCATCCTCTTCTCCCACCTTCAATCTTTCCCAGCATCAGGGTCTTTTCCAAAGAGTCAGTTCTTTGAATTGCGTGGCCAAAGATTTGGAGTTTCAGCTTCAGCATCATCCTTCCACTGAGTGTTCAGGACTGTTTGGATTTCCTTTAGGATTGACTGGTTGGATCTCCTTGCAGTCCAAGGGACTCTCAAGAGTCTTCTCCAACACTACAGTTCAAAAGTGTCAATTCTTCGGCTCTCAGCTTTCTTTATAGTCCAAGTCTCACATTCATACATAACTACGGGAAAAAACATAGCTTTCACTAGATGGACCTTTGTTGGTAAAGTAATGCCTCTCTCTGCTTTTTAATGTGCTGTCTAGGTTGGTCATATTTTTCCTTCCAAGGAGCAAGCATCTTTTAATTTCATGGCTGCAGTCATCATCTGCAGTAATTTTGAAGCCCCCCAAAATAAATTCTCTCATTGTTTCCCCATCTATTTGCTATGAAGTGATGGGACCAGATGCCTTGATCTCAGTTTTCTGAATGTTGAGTTTTAAGCCTACGTTTTCATTCTCCTCTTTCACTTTCATCAAGAGACTCTTTAGTTATTCTTCACCTTCTGCCGTAAGGGTGGTGTCTTTTCTGTATCTGAGGTTATTAATATTTTTCCTGGCAATCTTGATTCCAGCTTGCACTTCATCCAGCCAGGCATTTTGCATAATGTACTCTGCTTTTAAGTTAAATAAGCAGAGTGATAATATGCAACCTTGACAAACTCCTTTCCTGATTTGGAACCAGTCTGTTGTTCCATGTCCAGTTCTAACTGTTACTTCTTGACCTGCATACAGATTTCTCAGGAGGCAGGTCAGGTGGTCTAGTATTCCCATCTCTTGAAGAATTTTCCACAGTTTATTGTGATCCACACAGTCAAAGGCTTAGGTGTAGTCAATAAAGAAGATGTTTTTCTGGACTTCTTTTGCTTTTTCCATGATCCAGCGGATGTTGGCAATTTCATCTCTGGTTCCTCTGCCTTTTCTAAAACCAGTGTGAACATCTGGAAGTTCACAGTTCACGTTTTGCTGAAGCCTGGCTTGGAGGATTTTGAGCATTACTTTGCTAGCATGTGAGATGAGTGTAATTGCATGGTAGTTAGAGCATTCTTTGGCTTTGCCTTTCTTTGGGATTGCAACAAAAACTGACATTTTCCAGTCCTGTGGACTGCTGTGTTTTCCATATTTACTGGCATACTGAGTATAGCACTTTCACAGCATCATCTTTTAGGATTTGAAATAGCTCAAGTGGAATTCCATCACCTCCACAAGCTTTTTTCATAGTGATGCTTCGTAAAACCCACTTGACTTTGCATTCCAGGATGTCTGGCCCTAGGTGAGTGATCACACCATCATGGTTATCTGTGTCATGAAGATGTTTTTTTGTATAGTTCTTCTGTGTATTCTTGCCACCTCTTCTTAATATCTTCTGCTTCTGTAAGGTCCATCTTTTTTCTGTCCTTTACTGTGCCGATCTTTACATGAAATGTTCCCTTGGTATTTCTAATTTTCTTGGAGACATCTCTTGTCTTTCCCTTTCTATTATTTTCCTCTATTTCTTTGCAGTGAAAACTGAGGAATCCAGTTGGGTTAAGACAGAGGGGAAACAGAGAATTTGAGTTGGTGAAGAGAAATTTTATGAAGTATTGATAGAGTGAAAAATCAGGGCCACTCATCCTGTAGGAATGTAATTCTTATTTTTCAGTTTTGGGACCTGAATATCAGAGAAAGTGAATTGCTAGCTAAGGTGAGGTGAGAGGTGTGTGAGATTATTGCTATTCTGCACTTTTATTTCAATCTTATTACTTTTCTCTCTTTATCACATAGATTTTGGCCACTGTAAGTTACAAAAATATTTTTTAAATAAGGAGAAAATTATTTTAAATAATCATATCCTGAAACTCTCTTACCATCTTAGAACTTTTCTATACAAGTACAGTCATACATTTGAGCCAAACATGTGCATACATGTTCATATACACACAACTTTTCATCTCAGTTGGCAAGCATCCTTTGCTGGCTACAACACTAATAACTAAAAAATGGAAAGAAAGCCATTCTTAACAGTGCCTGTGTAAACTCCACCACTGAATTTCATCCCCAATGCCTGAATATTTCAGAAAGACAGACAAAATAAAACAGAATAGCCAGAAAGAGAGACATTATAATAGATTTGTGTCAAAGACCACTGGTGAAAGTGAAAGTGTTAGTTGCTCAATTGTGGCCAACTCTTTGCAACTCCATGGAGTGTGGCCCACCAGGCTTCTCTGTCCATGGAATTCTCCAGGCAAGAATATTGGAGTGTGTTGCCATTGCCTCCTCCAGGGGATCTTCCTGACCTAGGGACTGAACCCAAGTGTCCTGCACTGTAGGCAGTTTCTCTCTGAGCCACCAGGGAAGGCCACATATCTGATTTATTTTCTTTCACATATATCTTATTGATTCTCTTTCCTGGTTGTACAACTAAGCTACAGGTTCTGGCATTCCTTGTAACCAGACAATGACCTTGTGCTAAATTCTAATGAATGAATTATAAGTAAGAATAATGTATATAATCTACTACCAGAATTGGCCTTGTGTATCTCCCATGCTCCAAGTCAGACCTCTTGACCTCCGAGCTGAATAGAAGGTGGCTTCAAAGATCTGAAAGAACATGAAGCTACAAGATAGAAGGATTCTGAGCTTGCAAATAAGCCCACAGAAGGGTGTGGATAAAAAATAATCATTTACTTTGATAATCTACAGATATTTGAGAATTTGTTTAAACTACTTTGAGTAGCTAAATTAGGCATCTGAAGGACAGTGCTGATGTGAAAATACAAATTAATGTTTAGGTAGAATGTTTAAGAAGAGAGAAGATATGAAAGAAAATGTTTCATTCTTTTTGTCACTGTTTTATATCTCACTTCGTTGGTGGTATTTTCTTTGAGGTCACTAGTTCATTCTTAATTTTCCTCCTCCAATCTCTTTGTGACAATTGCCACAATGTTCATGTAGTCTCTACCTACTCTTCTTTATGCTATCCTTTGGAATTTCTAAGTTCTCAGACACACCGACTTACAACAAAATAAAGCAAAACAAAATGACTCGGTTCTTTCACTGACAGTCCAACAGGTAATATCTGTAGGTTATTAGGTTTGGCAATGGAAGTTAGTTAACTGTTAGAGATTAGAGGATGGATAAGAAATGTCTCGGGCTTCCCTGCTAGCTCAGTAGGTCAAGAATCTACCTGCAATCAGGAGACAGAAAATGTGGGTTCAATCCCTGGGTCAGGAAGATCCCCTGGAGGAGGGAATGGCAACACACTCCAGTATTCTTGCCTAGAAAATTCCATGGACAGGGAACCCTGGTAGGCTATAGTCCCTGTTGTCACAAATAGTAGGACATGACTGAGCACACAAGAAATGTTTGATTAAGGACAAGGACCCCAGGGTCTGCCTCATAACACATGGAAGCCAGGAGGCCCTCGACAATGTGAAGTCATAGTAGGAGCCCAAGAGTCCATTGAATGTACTAGGATCATGGCATCAATCTACTTTAGGAAGAAGGCTACTGAATTTGGGGAGCTGGCTTGAGGTGAACAGTGTGCTTCTATGTTCACCACAAGTGAAGATATCAATCAGAAAATGCAATTTCTTTTATATAAATACCATTTTGAATGCATACTCAGACAGCAGATTTAAAGTTGTATCTCATATTACAAGACACATTCGTAATTCGAGTCTTTATATTCTGAGGATCAGCCTAAGTGTTTGACTCCAGGCTATGCATATTTGTGTCTGGAAGAGATAGCGATTGAAATGATGAACGCATCTTGAAAAAAAGACTGAGGGGACATTATCATTCTGCCTTGAGTATGGCCTACACTCTTCTCCCACTTGCACTCTTTCATAATAGTAATAATATTAACTAGTCCCTGTCCATTGAATTTTCTAGGCGAGAATACTGGAGTGGGTGGCCATTCCCTCCTCCAGGGGATCTTCTTGACCCAGGGATTGAACCCACATTTTCTGTCTCCTGCATTGAAGGTAGATTCTTGACCCACTGGACCAGCAGGGAATATTTCATGCAAAGATGGGCTCAATAAAGGACAGAAATGGTCTGGACCTAACAGAAACAGAAGATATTAAGAAGAGGTGGCAAGAATACACGGAAGAACTGTACAAAAAAGATCTTCACGGGCAAGATAATCATGATGGTGTGATCACTCACCTAGAGACAGACATCCTGGAATGTGAAGTCAAGTGGGCCTTAGAAAGCATCACTACGAACAAAGCTAGTGGAGGTGATGGAATTCCAGTTGAGCTATTTTAAATCCTGAAAGATGATGCTGTGAAAGTGCTGCACGCAATATGCCAGCAAATTTGGAAAACTCAGCAGTGGCCATGGGGCTGGAAAAGGTCAGTTTTCATTCCAATCCCAAAGAAAGGCAATGCCAAAGAATGCTCAAACTACCGCACAATTGCACTCATCTCACATGCTAGTAAAATAATACTCAAAATTCTTCAAGCCAGGTTTCAGCAATACGTGAACTGTGAACTTCCAGATGTTCAAGCTGGTTTTAGAAAAGGCAGAGGAACCAGAGATCAAATTGCCAACATCTGCTAGATCATGGAAAAAGCAAGAGAGTTCCAGAAAAACATCTATTTCTGCTTTATTGACTATGCCAAAGCCTTTGACTGTGTAGATCAATAAACTGTGACCTGACCTGCCTCTTGAGAAACCTATATGCAGGTTAGGAAGCAACAGTTAGAACTGGACATGGAACAACAGACTGGTTCCAAATAAGAAAAAGAGTATGTCAGGGCTGTATATTGTCATCCTGCTTATTTAACTTATATGCAGAGTACATCATGAGAAATGCTGGGCTGGAAGAAGCACAAGCTGGAATCAAGATTGCCAGGAGAAATATCAATAACCTCAAATATGCAGATGACACCACCATTATGGCAGAAAGTGAAGAGGAACTAAAAAGCCTCTTGATGAAAGTGAAAAGGGAGAGTGAAAAAGTTGGCTTAAAGCTCAATATTCAGAAAACGAAGATCATGGCATCTGGCCCCATCACTTCATGGGAAATAGATGGGGAAACAGTGTCAGACTTTATTTTTTGGGGCTCCAAAATCACTGCAGTTGGTGACTGCAGCCATGAATTTAAAAGATGCTTACTTTTTGGAAGAAAAGTTATGACCAACCTAGATAACATATTGAAAAGCAGAGACATTACTTTGCCGACTAAGGTTTGTCTAGTCAAGGCTATGGTTTTTCCAATGGTCTTGTACGGATGTGAGAGTTGGACTATGAAAAAAGCTGAGCACCGAAGAATTGATGCTTTTGAACTGTGGTGTTGGAGAAGACTCTTGAGAGTCCCTTGGACTGCAAGGAGGTCCAACCAGTCCATTCTGAAGGAGATCAGCCCTGGGATTTCTTTGGAAGGAATGATGCTAAAGCTGAAACTCTAGTACTTTGGCTACCTCATGCGAAGTGTTGACTCATTGGAAAATACTGATGCTGGGAGGGGTTGGGGCCAGAAGAAGGGAACGACAGAGGATGAGATGGCTGGATGGCATCACAGACTCATTGGACATGAGTCTGGGTGAACTCTGGGAGATGGTAAAGGACAGAGAGGCCTGGCGTGCTGTGATTCATGGAGTCGCAAAGAGTTCGACATGACTGAGCGACTGAACTAAACTGAACTGATTGAGTTTCTACCATGAACTACATATAGTGAACCATCCCAGGGTAGACTTATAGAATTAGAAAACTGATTAAAATATGCTTGCTGGGTACAAATTATTAAGTACATATTCTGTCCAACAGAATGAGACAGGTATTGATAGATAAAACAAGCCAAAAAGAAAAAAAAAAATCCTGTAATTATCTTTGTTCTGTTAACATCTGACTTGGCCAATAGACTGATGAGTTGTATAACGGGAGCAGATTCTGACTGGAGAAAACTGAAGCCTCATTCGTGGTGTCACACCTGCTTAGGGACACAGCCTTCCTTATGGTCTGAATTTAAAAACATCCCTAAATAGAGCAGTCAAGTAATCCACAGACCATTCCTCACAGTGTCTGGTGCCTGCCCAGGGGGGGGGATTCATGCAGAAAGTGCTGGCATCACAAAATGTTGCCAGGCCAACCTGAAGATTGGGCTTCTAGCCCAGTAACACTAAGTACCAGGAGGCAGGAAAGGGGAACAGCTGGCAGATGTTACGTCCACATGCATCAACCTCCCTCACTTTACTCTTGAAGGATGAAAACAGTCTTCTTACATCTGGGACTGGGGTTACCATTGCAGCTCATGTAGACCTGTCAGGGGGCTACATCTGGAAGAATATACAGATCAACAAGAGATTTCATCCAGGGATAGCTCAAAGCTGTGAGGTAAAAAATGAAAGAGAGCGTACAAGTGTTTAAGGTACTGAAGCAAGCATGTTTCTGGATTATATCCACTTTTGTTATCAGATGCGGTGAAACTTTAGAAACTCCCCTTCCACAGTAAGACCTGATCACTGGCGATGTACTTCAGCAACTTCATTCTGATGCAAATTTGTTATTCTTTTACTTCTCCAGTCTTAATATGGACCTTAATCTGAAGAAATGACTCATAATAAATAAGTTTATTTCAACATTATTATATATATATACATATACATACTAATATCATCAATGAATATGTTTGATTATTTGTTTAGAACAAATTAGGATATGTAAAAGGCAGGCACTTTTATGTCCATCTGAAAAAATGGGGCTACTCCTAATTACATTAGAGTGTGATGTATTAAAATAACACATTCCAGAAGCCTTTAGACTAGTCTGTGAAAATAAAAATTGCTAAGTAAATGTTATCTTTGAACTGCCCGTCTTTTCAGTATTCTGAAAAGTTTTTATCCACATTGCAATCATTTTTCAGGTTCTTTGTTTATAAGTTTTCTATTTTTTTTAATTTTAAATAAAATTTGAAATATGAGATTTATTCACAAGATATTAGAACAGATTATCTTGGTGTAGGTATGGACACTGTATTTTTACAAACGTTCATAGCCTTTCTCACACTTCTGAGTTAAAGAGGCAGCATTAATATTTGGGCATCTCTTAATCATCCATGTTTTCTTCTCTTTATTTCTATACTAATATAGAAAGTTTGCCTTCTATTTTAAATAAAGGAATCACAAACCTCTTAATTTTTCAGGCATAAAGTCTTGGGGTCATAATCATCATTTACTGCTGACTCATTGCTATCACTTCAAAGCAATAGCTAAGCCCAATAGATCCTATCCCAGTAGTGCCTGTCAACAGTCTATGGATTATAAATTATGTGTTTCAGTCAGAATAGTCAATTTCAAATAATAGAAAAGCTGCCCAATCTGGCTTAAAATTCAATAAAGATGATTTATTGACATATGTATTTCCAGCTTCCAAAGGTAGAGAAAATATCAAGGTAGTTTGATCTAGGTTTCTGCTCCATCTCTATGATTCTCTTGGTTATTCTTTTTTTTCTATTGCAGGTTCTATATTGTTTTGGTTTGTTTTTGATTTTGTTATTTATTTTTATTTAAGGTGGCTACTCCCATAGCAGGAAAATTGCTGCAGCAATTTCAATGTCAATTGGACACAAACCACAATACCCAGGTGAGAGGATTTAAGTTTTCACAAAGATCACATCAGTGTATTGTTCTGCATTCTGATTAGCCTAGTCATATGCTCATCTTGTAACAAGTCTCTGTGGCTAGGTAAATGTGATGCACTGAGTGACTAAAAATTGGGTTTTGTGTCCCTCTTGCTCAACTTTTAGTCTATCAGTGCTTGACCTGTCTTAGAATCTTCTTCATCTGAACATGGTAAAGTTCCATCTCTACAGATGCTATATAAATAACTAGATGTGTATTGATGCCCACCAGACTTAACCTTGGGGGACAGTAGTCAAAGTTATGTGCATTTTTTGCTGCAACAACAAAAATTGCTTACCATGAAGACTTTGAGATATCTTGGTAAACAGAGTATTGGGAGGGTAAGGTTGTAGGAGATGGGCTTGTGTTTAGTGAATTTGACGAAGTAGACAATTCTGGATTGAGAATTGTCATAAAACTGGGACATTTCAGTGACTGGCATCTTCAAATTTGATATCTAGTCATGGTAGTGCTTCCCTGGTGACTCAGTCAGTAAAGAGTCTGCCTGCCATGTGGGTGACCTGGGTTTGATCTCTGTGTTGGGAAGAACTGTTGGAGAAGGAAATGGCAACCCACTCCATAATTCTTGGGTGGAGAATTCCATGGACAGAGGAGCCTCGTAGGCTACAGTCCATGGGGTCACAAAGAGTCAGACACGACTGAGTGACTAACTTTCACTTTTTTTCACTTTCATGGTAGTGCATGCAGCTGCCTTTATCTTTCTCAAGTGGAAGGGATTCCGAGCAGGCAATCACAAAATTTACCATACTCTGTAAATTTTATAAGGATATAAATCACATTTTACTAATTCTCTAAATCACAAACACAATACATTAAAATTGCTGCATTCATTTCTGTGTGTGTGCATGTGCTCTCAGTTATGTCTGACTCTTTGCTACTCCATGTAGTCTGCCAGGCTTCTCTGTCCATGGGATTTCCCAGGCAAGAATACTGGAGTGGGTTGCCATTTCCTACTCCAGGGGATCTTCCCACCCCATATATTGAAAGCTGCATCTCTTATGTCTCCTGCATTGGCAGGCAGATTCTTGAACACTGGCACCACCTGAAAAGCTGCATTCATAGTATGTGTTAAATTCTTATTTATTGACTCACACTGAAAATCATTCCTCAGGTGAAGCAAGTGACTCATTGAATTTTATGTGATTTATTCAAGATTTCAGTTCAGTTCAGTTCAGTCACTCATTCATCTCTGACTCCTTGTGACCCCATGGACTGCAGCACACCAGGCCTCCCTGTCCATCATCAGCTCCCAGAGTTTACTCAAATTCACGTTCATTGAGTTGGTAATGCCATTCTACCATCTCATCCTCTGTTGTCCCATTCTCCTGCTGCCTTCAATCTTTCCTAGCATCGGGGTCTTTTCAAATGAGTCAGCTCTTCGCATCAGGTGGCCAAACTATTGGAGTTTCGGCTTCAATATCAGTCCTTCCAATGAACACTCAGGACTGATCTTTAAGATGAACTGGTTGGATCTCTTTGTAATCCATTTAGCCTGATATAAAAATATCTATCATTTATAAATGTTAATTTTGACATGAAGTATTTTAGGAAATTTACATTCACTAAAACACCTAATCCCCAAACAAAACATATATCTGTCCTGTTATTCTCATTTTGTCAATGAGAAACCAAAACTGAATAAAGTAAAATCTTTAGTCAATGTCATGCACATAACATATGGGCATATCTGTATTTCTCTGCTAGGTACCATTGTTTCTTTAGAGAAATATTGAGATTCTAGGAATCAGGTTTTACAAAAGTTTTAGCAGCAGCAAGACACAAAGCACATGATTTTCTAAGCAACAATATTTGACTTCATACTATAATTTTGGAAACTATGCAATTCAAAATGTTCTTGATATGATGGGAAATATTAATCTACTAATCAACACTCAGCTTTCTCTATCATTGATGGATCATAATAAAGATCAAACTCTATTTCATTATAAATGGAACAAGAAAGAAGCAGAACAAATGGGACATTTTCTTTGGTCACTCAACATCAGAAACTATTGCATTTTTCATGACTATAAGTTCAATATTAATCTCTGAAGGTATTTTATGTTGAGTTTATTGTACTTATTTCTTTGATTAAATCCATTTTCTTGCAATGCAAATGTCATACATCAAAGCTGACCTTGCTCTAACTTATGATTTTTTTCATTGATTTAAATTTAGTCCTTGTGAATAAGTCCTCATAACAAGACTGCTGAAACTGAATCTGAGTTTCCCTGAATTAATGCACACAAATGCACCAAAATCTTGGAAAATGGAGGTACCACAAAAATGTAGACATTTTAAATAGGAAAATTCTGTTCTTGATCAAGTGAAAAAAAAATTGTTAGGATATCTTTGGTTTTGCCAGAGATTAAGAAACAGAGGAAAGAGAAGACTGGAGAACTCGGAGAAAATGACTAACAAAGACATTTTTTTCTTGATGCACGGTATTTTCTCATTGGAATGAAGTATAAGCATATTCTTTTATTCCTTTTAACCAAGAAATGGACTATACTCAGCATGGGAAAATATAGTTTAAAAAAACTTTATGGTATCTTCTAAATCATGGAATATATAACCTGCAACAGATGAATCTTACCTATTTTACATCTTTTCTAGATTTTAAGAAACTCCTTTCATAGTTCAAACTTCCTTTCCAAAGACTAGTTTCAAATACTACACTTTAAACTTCAGCAGTTTTCCATGTTATATCAGAGAACAATAAATGTAAATGTAACATTTAAACTATCAATAATTCATTTTGTAAGAACAATTCAATGGGAACACCACAATAAAGCTATTGATGGAGATATGAAATCAGAGAGGCATTACACACAACTAACTTTTTTTCTTATTTAAGAGGAATTTATATGAACAAAACATTAAGCAGGGTAACCAGAAAGGACCTTATTGGCTACTTATACTTTAATTTTTATAATGCACTTGCCAGAAGGAAAGGATTCTGAAATTTTTTAAATTCCATCAGGATAAAAATTAAGATTTTCTTAGACTATTTAGTCAAAAGAAGTAAGTATGCAAATATCTGATCTACTAAGAGAGAATTTCATTCACAAGCTTACCTATGAAAATAATTTTGAGTTTCTTTCAATATATATGTCAATATATATGACAGTAGGTAACAGTATATGATTTTAATTATAACACTGTAAAAATAAGTTTTCTTCATGCCATTAACAGCTGTTCAAAAAAAATAAATAAAACAATGGGGAGCAAGCATGTTTCATCTATTACTGACAAGGAAAAGGATGTTTATAGAAACATTTTAATCATTTAAATTGTTGATGTAGCTTGATGGCAAACTGTCTATCCAAAACATATGTTTTTCATTGTCTGAATCATATTTTTCCATCTCAGCAGGGAATTAACTTGAGCTGACATTACCATAATAACAGAAAGATTTACTGATATTCATTTCTCAATAAACAGATGCTAACTTCTATAGAGGTCAACAGGGAAAGTACCTGAAAAGAAAATTGCAAGTTATTTCTTCTAATGACTATCAGATACTAAGCAAATGATTGATTCATAGTTATTCATTAGAAAAATTTCTTCTTCCCTTTAATATATGTGTAGAATACCTCAAACCAACTTCATTATAGGCCTGTAGTTGTCAAGTTTGTCCAGTCTTTAATTCATTGCATTGCTTGAAAAATTATGATAAATATATACAATCTTATCAACAGAGGTTTATTCCCAGGAGCTTAAATATGGCCTTTTGAAAACTACTGTAAAGCAAGAAATTTGAATATTATTTCCAATGCTGAATGCAAAGCTTACTGTGAAAATGGCCACACGTTTGGCATTGCCTGAAACAAAATTTAGATCCTTTTATCATCAAAAGCATTTGTGAAGAGTCTTCAGGTGTTTAACCCTTGGCAAATTATTGCACAAAATGATTCCACAGGAAAACTGCTCCTAGCTAGAAGTAGGGTATCTGTGAATTAGTATCACCTCTGAGCTATGCTGACGATCAAATAGAAACCAATTAGGAAGGTCTGGAGAATGGCCATTAAAACAATGCTCACCACAAGTCATTTGCTCTCTAGTGAAGTGCCAACCTGAAGTATGCAAGGATCACCCTGGTAGCTTAAGAGGTACCTATCTCAAAATATACAATGCAGTGTTTGATTGCTGGAAAGCATTAGTAGAGTTGAACCCTCAATGTGCAGCAGTCTGAAAACATACATCTTTTTGAGTCAAGAAATGTTTAACATGAGCTTCCCTGGTGGCTCAGCGGTAAAGAATCTGCCTGCAATGTAGGAGATACAGGAGATGTGGGTTTGATCCCTGGGTCAGGGAGATCCCTGGAAGAGAAAAAGGTGATTCACTCCAGTAGTCTTGCCTGAAGAGATCCAAGGTCAGTGGAGCCTGGCAGGCTACAGTCCATGGAGTCACAAAAGTGTCGGACAAAACTGAGCACACAGCTCACAATGTTTAACACCTTATCAAACATTCATGTGAGGAACTGGATGAGGAAGAGGAGTATATGGAGTATTTCAAATCAATATGACAGAGAAGTGAAAACACTAAGAGGAACATATATGCTTGACATTTACAAGGAACAGTTAAAAGAATGATCTGAGAGTATGTTTGAAAACTAAAAAGAAGTAAGCTTATGTATGTGAAATAAGATATGATTATCAAAAGCTAAGAAGAGTTTGCTGTTCAGTCGCTCCATCATGTCCAACTCTTTGCAACCCCATGGACTGCAACCCCCTGTCCTTCACCATCTCTTAGAGTTGCTTCAAACTCATGTTCATTGAGTTGATGAGGCCATCCAACCACCTCATCCTCTGTTGCCTCCTCCTCCTGCCTTCAATCTTTCCCAGCATCAGGGTCTTTTCAAATGTGTCAGCTCTTCACATCAGATGACCAAAGTACTGGAGCTTCAGCTTCAGCATTGGTCCTCCCAATGAATGTTTATGACTGATTTCCTTTAGGATTGACTGGTTTGATCTCCTTGCAGTCCAAGGGATTCTCAAGAGTCTTCTCCAACACCACAGTTCAAAAGCATCAATTTTTCAGCGCTCAGCCTTTTATTGTCCAACTCTCACATCCATACATGACCACTGGAAAAACCATAGCTTTGACTAGGCAGACCTTTGTAGGCAAAGTTATGTCTCTGCTTTTTAATATGCTGTCTAGGTTTGTCACTTCTGGCTTCCCTGGTGGCTCAGATGGTAAAACATCTGCCTGCAATTTGGGAGACCCAGGTTTGATCCCTGAGTTGGGAAGATCCTCTGGAGAAGGAAATGGCAACCCACTCCAGTACTCTTGCTTGGAAAATTTCATGGACTGAGGAGCCCGGTAGGCTACAGTCCATGGAGTCACAAAGAGTCAGACACGACTGAGCAACTTCGCTAGGTTTGTCACTACTTTTCTTCCAAGGGGTAAGCACCTTTTAATTTAAACCTGTGTGTTAAACTTTAATTACAGATCTTGGTGAGATATGCAGATATTTCAAATTTAACTTGCCTAAAACTGAACTTTTCAATCTTTTCCCCAGTTAGTAGGAAGAATCCTGGCTCAGAGACTTGGAAGTCATTCCTGAAACATACCTTGCCTCCACACCCACAAAATACTTATTCTAATAATCCTTTTAATGAAACTATATCTTTGCATTTCTCTCCTTTGCTACTGCTAAGTCTTCAGTTCAAGGCAGAATAATTTCTTCTGTGGTTGTTATCTTAGCCTCCCAATTAATCTCCCCATTTCATATCTTAACAATTCTATCCATTCTCTATGCAGAGAAGGAGAAATAAAATATATATGTATACATATGTGTGTATATATATATATATATATATATATATATATATATAAACATATCAATCCTTACATTATTAATGTAAGGCCTTCAATGGGCTCTCATCCTCTTAGAATAAAATCCTTAATCCTTACTGAGGCCTATAATGTCCTGAGCAACTTTGTCCTGCCATTGTCTCCGATATTATCAATGTTACTCTTCTTCTCACACTTCTTTCTGTTATTTGGAAAAATCAGGTTGATTTTTATCTCAGCTCCTTTAAACATGCAGTTTTCTCTGCTTGGCATCATCCATCTCATCTTAGCTTGATTGATTTCTTTTCATTCTTACATCTCAAAATTCACTTCTTCAGAAACACAGTCACTGTACACATGCTAAAAATTATTTCTATACATCTTTTTATTCTACTCCATATGCTTTATTTCAGTTTGAAGTTTAAAGCACATACATTTTTTGCATGCTTCATCTGATTAATTTCCTTTTCCCCAATGTATTTTAATCCTAGTGAGGGTAAAGGACATATTTGTTTTGTTCAAAGCTTTTTATATTGGGCTGAGCCCAGTATTGGAAGAGATCAGGCTTTCAAGACATTGTTAGACAATAAGATATAAGTGACCTTTGGGATCCTTTCATTTCTCAATTAATAGTGATTAACTTTATAAAAAGCATACAGTGAGTCAGTACTAGAAACAGAACTCCTGGATTCCAACCAAATATTAGTTTTGTTCACTTACTGAACTAATTTGTTGTATTATGTAATAGAAAGTTATTGTGGGTTTTTGCCAAGGTGGTGGCGGTGAAGGGGAGAGGGGGTACAGATAGCGGTAGGGAAGAGTATATATGTCATGATGCTTACTCTGAAAGCCACATATTCAGTGAAGTTTGTTTGTTTTTTACAAAACCTACTGCACAAGCTTATTTGGCCTCTCAGTACTTTTGGTGTAGGAACTTCCACTTATTTCATGAAGCAACTCACCCCTTTGCTGGAGAGTTTTACTTTTTTAAATTGAGAGCTAAAATCCAAATAACTTTATTTGAACCTAATTATGTCATCTGTAAAGTGCATAAAATAAAAGGAATCTTGATAACATGGGGCATATTCAATAAAAAGCATTCATTTCATATTGAAAACATAATTTTGAGTTTGATGAATTGATGCATGATAGATCTAATCAGATGGAAATTTATGTTTGAATAAATTTCTATCTCTCATCTAGAAGGATGAAGAATTCCATAAAAACTGTTTTATAAGAACATTTCTATTAGAAGTCATTGAAATTGATATATGTAACTGCAAATAAATATTTTCAGTATAAAATTTATGAGGAAGAGAAATGAAAATGATAATCCATTATCACAAATCATCAGTGCTAAAAGTCTTTTTTTGTATTGTATCATTTATAAAGTTAAATTGTGTATGAATAAATCTTATAATATATAATTGAGCAAAGGCACTATTTTTGCATCTAAATCCTGAAGTTGGGTAAAATATGTATATATTCAACTTCAGAAGCCTGATGGCTATATTTGAAAGAGAATGAAAGTCAACAGTTGATAAGTCTTTCAAGTGTACTGTAAAGGAAGAAGATGGGAAGAGATGCCTGAAACTTCTTAGAACTGAAATTTAAAATACAAAGAAAACTTTAAACTTAGTAAAACAGTTTGACTTTGAAGAATTAATTCTACAAAACTTATCTGGAGATTGAAAACTACTTGGTAGTCATTATTTATCATGACACTTTGATGTCACACAAAATAATTATCTAGCAAATGTTTTATGTAATAAGCTATACCCAATATGTAGTAAAATCTTTCTCGTGAAAGATGAAAAGAAGAGGGGAAAAAAGTAATGCATCCTCAGCTGTTCCACAAAAGGATTCAAAAGGTCAGTTCAATTTCATCCAGGGTGTTCCCCAAATTTTTTGTTATGGAAAATTTCTAGAATTCAAAAAAGTTGAAGAAATAGGAAAATAAGCACTATCTATCCACCGCCTAGATTCAACTATTATTAACATTTGCCAATTTGCTATATGTGTGTCTGTGTATATATCATCTATGCATATACATACTCATTATTTTGATGGAGCCATTTCAAAATAAACTGTAGACATCATGGATGCATGCATACATGCTCAGTTGCTCATTTGTGTCCAACTCTTGGCAACCTCATGAACCAGGCTCCTCTGTCCATGGAATTCTCTAGGCAAGAATACTGGAGTGGGTAGCCATTCACTTCTCTAGGAGATCTTCCACACCCAGGAACTGAACCCAGATCTGTTGCGCCCCCTGCACTGCAGGCAGATTCTTTACCCTCTGAGCCAATAGGGAAGCCCTCTTTGGCTCTAGTTAAAAACACACCTTCTTTTTTTTTTTTTTTAATTTTTCTGTTTGGTGGCTGCTAGTGGTAAAGCACTCGCCTGCCAATGCAGGAGACGCAAGAGGTGCTGGTTTGATCCTTGGGGTCGGGAAGATGCCCTGGAGGAGGGCCTGGCAACCCACTCCCATATTCATGCCTGGAGAATTCCATGGACAGAGGAACTTGGCAGGCAATAGCTCATAGCTTTGCAGAGTCAGACGCAACTGAAGCGACTTGGTACACACACATGAACCACACAGTCCTCCTTTATCAGGATTTTCAGTTAACTGTGGCCAACCTCCATCTGAAAATATTAAGTAGGATATTCTAGAAATAAACAATTTATAATTTTACATTGTGTGGTGTTCTGAATAGCATGATAAAATTTCGCCTCCATTCTGCTCCATTACACCTAGGATGTAAGTCATCTGTTGTCTACCCCACCCATTAGTCACAAAGTAGTCATGGAGATTATCAGGTGGACTATCTCATTACAGAGCTTGTGCCCAGGTAAGACATAATTTGCTTAATAATTTTGCCCCAAAGCACAAGAGTAGTAATTCTGGCAATTAGGATATGCCAAAGACAAGCTTTAAAGTGCTTCCTTTAAGTGAAAATATGAAAGTTCTCAATTTAATAAGGAAAGAAAAAAGTTGTAGGCTGAGGTTGCTAACGTCTACAGTAAAAAACAGATCTTCTATCCATGAAATTATGAAAAAGATTTTAAAAAATTAATCTGATTTTGCTATCAGACCTCAGACTATAAAGTTATGGCCACTATGCACGGTAAATTCTTAGTCAATATGGGAAAGAAATTAAATATGTGCAAGTTATTTTGAGAGAGACCACATTCACATAACTTTTATCAAAATATACTGTTATAGTTGTTATATTTTATTATTGCTGCTATTAATCTCTTCAGTTCAGTTCAGTTCAGTCTTGTCTGACTCTTTGTGACCCCAAGGACTGCTTAACACCAGGCTTCTCTGTCCATCACCAATTCCCAGAGCTTACCTAAACTCATGTCCATCTAGTTGGTGATGTCATCCAACCATCTCATCCTCTGTCATCCCCTTCTCCTCCTGCCTTCAATCTCTCCCAGCATCAGGATCTTTTCAAATGAGTCAGTTCTTCCTATCAAGTGGCCAAAGTATTGGAGTTTCAGCTTCAGCATCAGTCCTTCCAATGAATATTCAGGACTGATTTCCTTTAGGATGGACTGGTTGGATCTCCTTGCCGTCCAAGTGACTCTCAAGAGTCTTCTCCAACACCACAGTTCAAAAGCATCGATTCTTTGGTGCTCAGCTTTCCTTATGGTACTATGCTTAATTTTTAAATTAAAATTTATCATATATATATATATATATATGAAAAACATAGTACATATAGAGTTAGTATCATCCACGGTCTTAGGCATCCAGTCAGAATTTGAGAACATATCCCTAGATGATAAAGGGGGGCAACTGTAATATATCTAGTTATGAAGGGTTTTGTTAAGTTTTATGAATCTGAAGATTTGCATCTTTTTGTCAGTTTGGAAAAATATAAGTGGTTTTCTCTTCCAATGTACTTGTGGGAAACACTAATTGTCATGTAAAATTTTTAGATTACAGGTGAAAAATTGAAACCAGCAATATTTTAACTTCCAATTACATAGCTTCATCTTAGCCTTTGAACTATAACTAGAAGATATCATGTGTATTTTTGGAGAAACACTGAGGGGCAAATAATTTATTATCTTAAAGATGTTATTTAAACTATATAACACATGTCTCTAGCTCTGGGCTTCTTCTTATATGATCAAATTTACTTGGAAAAAATAATTGCTTCTTGAGATTTCCAACTGAAACTATAAAATATTACCTGCATTTTTCTAATCTATTTGTCCATGTGCCCACTTGATTTAATCACTTAGGTTCTAATTTATACATGAATAAGCCAGAAAGCTAACTCCTAGTGTAAATGATGTATATAAACTATAGATACACTTGCAAAAAGACACTTTTTTTGTTGTTTTTTTACTCAATTTAATAGAAGACATCACCTTAGTTTTGCCATCCTCATCTTCAGCTCTCACTTCTCTTAAATGTGCTTTCATTTCTTCCCCTCACAATAAGATAGCACAAATATTTAAAATTATTTTTGGTTCATTACTTATTTCAATATGAAATAAACTTTGGCTCTACCTGCAGTTCATATTTTCTATAACTTCACTAAAGTAAAGGAGAATAAATTTTATACTTTAAAACATCATACTTGATAATTCTGTCATGTTATTAAGTATACTTAAAATTATGTATATTTTAAAAATATATTTGTCACTTATCTGAATCCAATAATTTCATAAATTTTGCATGAAGAAATAGTACAAACAATACTTCCAAGTTGTACTTGTCTTTTGAATGAAAATTTTCCATTGGAGGGAGGCATCAATTTCCTATTAACAGTCAATATATTGAAAACATAAATTAAACTAGCTTATGTTTTCCAATAAAATTGTTAGACAAGGTCTCCAGAGTTGCTGAATGTCTTCCAAACTATTCGATTTGAGGTGATTCAGTGGATTTGAAATAAGTTCATATTGCTTGAAGTTGCATATTGATTAAAGTATTTTTGTCTATCTCTAAATTTTGGGGCTCCAAAATCACTGCAGATGGTGACTGCAGCCATGAAATTAAAAGACGCTTACTCCTTGGAAGAAAAGTTATGACCAACCTAGATAGCATATTCAAAACCAGAGACATTACTTTGCCAACAAAGGTCTGTCTAGTCAAGGCTACGGTTTTTCCAGTGGGCATGTATGGATGTGAGAGTTGGACTGTGAAGGAAGCTGAACGCTGAAGAATTGATGTCTTTGAAGTATGATGTTGGAGAAGACTCTTGAGAGTCCCTTGGACTGCAAGGAGATCCAACCAGTCCATTCTGAAGGAGATCAGCCCTGGGATTTCTTTGGAAGGAATGATGCTAAGGCTGAAACGCCAATACTTTGGCCACCTCATGAGAAGAGTTGACTCATTGGAAAAGACTCTGATGCTGGGAGGGATTGGGGGCAGGAGGAGAAGGGGATGACAGAGGATGAGGTAGCTGGATGGCATCACTGACTCAATGGACATGAGTCTGAGTGAATTCCTGGAGTTGGTAATGGACAGGGAGGCCTGGTGTGCTGCGATTCGTGGAATCGCAAAGAGTCAGACACGACTGAGCGAGTGAACTGAACTGAAGGTGAGAAAATAAGGTTTAATATTATAGTTTAGTTGTATCCCCTAAGAATAGTTCTTTCAATTTTATCATCTATTGTAGCATTCCTAATAAACTGCAAGACAGTTTAGAATAATTAAAAACCAAATCTTCTTAATGTTTATAAAATAAATTATAGTCTCCTTCTGAACATTCTGATTGAGATTTCAAAATAGATATGTAAAACAATTTGATAATGATCGTTTTTATGCTATATACATCTCATATTATTAAATCATTCAACTTTGTCTTTGGGAGATGTAGTGAAGAGTAACTGAACTTAGGGAATGATGATTTGAATCCTGACTGAATAGAGGCATTTCTCTTTCCTTTGGGTTTCAGAAATTGAATATACATTCAAAATCTTCAAGTATGTTGGGTTTATTAGGTTCTTTGGTACCTAAGTTAAAGTGGAGATACATAGAACACGTGTGAAAAGAAATAGTTCAGGAATTAACTCTAAGCACTCAGAGAAATTCAAGATTTTGAACATGATGACTAGTCCCGGAAGTTGGATTTGTACTTCTTTTAAGAAACTTGACCTAACCTTCAACACCTTATTATTTATAAAATTCTAGCTCTGCTAGAATGCATTTCTTCCTAGTGTCTTATTTCTATACTAGCACTTAAATATATTACTTGTATTTATTTTCATGTCTGTTTCTAACATCAGCTGTGAATTCCTTGATGTCTGTAATGTATCTTCTTTCTTAGTGTGTTGGAATTCAGCAAAATCCTTCCAATTAACAAATTTACCAAAAATGTCTGCCACTTAACATAGGAAAAAACTCTTAGATTTCCAATTCATTTGTATGAAAGAGCTAGGAAAATGTTATACAGCATGTATAAAACTCATGGAAAGTGTTATAAGTATTATAAAAGCATTATATAAATATTATATAAAAGTATATGTTATATATTATAAAAGTGGATATTATAAAAGTATTATGTAAGTATTATAAAAGTACTGTAAAACTCTACTCATGGAAAGTTGTTAACTTGCAGTTTAGATAGGTAGTCTGGGAAAATTTTGGACAAGTACTTGGTCAGTTGCTCAGTCATGTCCAACTCTTTGCATCCCCATGGACTGTAGCCTGCCAGACACCTCTGTCCATGGGGATTCTCCAGGAAGGAATACTAGACTGTGTTTCCCCTCCTCCAGGGGATCCTCAACCCAAGGATTGAACCCAGATCTCCGACATTGCAGGTGGATTCTATACCATCTGAACCACCAGGGAAACCCATCTTGTACAAGGGGAGATAGTAAATACATCTTGATGAATTACAAATTTGTCCACTCATTTCTACATGTTGGTATATGTCTGCTTCTACCTTGTCTTTTCACATTGCTATTGTTACTTGTGCTTCCTGTCTAGTAAATAGTTAAAGGTGGAAATACGAATATTGAAGTGTGGGATACTGTTACATTCTCTAGAAACGAGAGGGGAGGGAAGAAATGTTTGAACAATTGCCTAATATAATACTTATAGCAGAAGATTTTTCTTTACAATTTAGTTAATCTTAGAAATTGATCATAATATAGTTGTATTTAAAAATTATTGTTTATAAATTAATGCCAAAAGTAAAGAATCCATTATGATGATAACTATCCATTTGCTATGTTACTAATTCAAGCATCTGGTGATAGTAGTAAAAAATATTTTCCTTTAGCTAAGATGGTTTACCCTAGTTCTGAGAGGGCAGATGTCACTGTTCTCTTCATTAAGTTAAAATTGTCCATTCTGAATAATACATTACAGTGAAAATGCATTTTAGAAAAAGAAAATTTATGGATAGAAAAATCTACATTAGCTGCTTGTGAAGTTATTAATGTTGCAACTGGTATCATCAATCTAAGAATGAATTCTGTAATTGTGTTCTAAATGAGATCAGAGTGTAAGATTGTCTCCACCCTCTTCTTTTGAAAACTAATTCTAATTTTTCTAGCTTAGTATTTATCTCTCTATTGAGAAATTCTACTAATACAATCATATACTGAAATTAAAACTTGCTTTTTAAAATTATCAACATTGAAGACCTAGAAAATTTATAATCAGCCTTCTGAAAAAGTCATCACTCAATTACAGAAAAATTATGAGTCATCCATGTAAACACTGAGACTACATATGCTGTTTAAATTATACTAAAACAAGCATTCACTAGATATTGGGTTGGCCAAAAGGTTCATTCAAGTTTTTTTATAAGATAGTATGGAAAAATCTGAATGAACTTTTGAACAATCCAATATATATGTTAAAATCATGACTGTATATACATTGCTAGTTCAAATAATATTTTAAGGCATTTTAATTTAAAAATCAAACAACAGAAGCATGTATAGACTATAACAGCAAGATTTTCAGCAGAATCATGAAGATGACATTTTGTCTTAGCTGATAAGAGAATGCTGATATTTAGGCCTGCAGGAACAGAAGCTGATGAAAAGCAAATGGATTTACAATGTGGAATCTCCAAAGAGACTCATGACTTGGAAAGAAATATCCAGAGGTGGGGGTTTATGGTAGGGCCCAAAATATGAAGAATAGCTCAAAATTGATTGAAAAATTTTGGAACTCTTAATCTCTAGAATGTAGGCACCTTTAGGGTGAGCATCTTGTCTGTTATTCTCATTATTATTTCTCAGTTCCCTATAAAAATGTTTGACATATAATCAGAATTTTTTAAAAAGTATTAAATGAATAAATCTCCTCCCAAATTTCACAGCAAAAGACTACTGACCTCCTGATAGAAACTAGAAGAGGTTTGCCTCCCTGAGAATGCTTAAGATGCCATTGTAAGCACAGGTCCAGGATACTAAAGTTTACATATTCACCAGTAAGACTACCCTGCATCTTGATAGATCCCATAAGGCTGACATGGAGATACATCCTCATCCCTGTCATTATGCAAGTGTTTATAGTTTCTCTGTGTGGGAAATTAGTCATTACTCAGTGAAAAATATGGTTCACCATCTTATCAATTTGCTTTAAAGCCTAGCCCTCAGCAAACTCCATACAAGAACTGAAAACTTTCAATTAGCTTCTTAGTTCCTTCTTCTTAATTACAAACACAAAAATGAGATTGAGAGGAAAATATAGTGATCAAGAGGCAGGGTCAAAATGGCAGGGTTAGAAGACCCTGAATGCTCCTCCTTCCAAAAGCACATCAAAATTACAAGTACTTACAGATCAACTGTCCATGAGAGCAACCTGAAGACTAGCAGAAAAGATTTTCCATAACTAAATATATAAAGAAAGAACCACACAAGATAGGCAGAAAAGCAGAGAGGCAATCTCATAAGGATCCACACCCTCAAGGTGACAATCTACAAACTGAAGAGATACCACAATTGCAGATATGCTGTGTGCATGCTAGATTGTCTTAGTTCTGTCCAACTCTTTGTGACACTATGGATTGTAACCTCCCAGGCTCCTCTGTCCATGGGATTCACCAGGCAAGAATACTGTAGTGGGTTGTCATGCCCTCCTCCAGGGGATCTTCCTGACTCAGAGGTCAAACCCACATCTCTCATACCTCCTGCACTGGCAAGCAGGTTCTTTACCACTAGCACCACCTGGAAAGGAGCACAATTGCAGAGGTCCTCCCCCAAGAAGCTAGAAGTCCAAGCCTTACATTGGGCTCCCCAGCCTGGGCATCCTTCATTGGAATCAAATGTATTGAGAGGTTTAAACTTCCAGCTATAAAATAAATAAATCACAGAGATATAATATATAGCATAAGAAATATGTCTGTAATATGGTAACGACTTTGTATTGTTACAGATGGTTACTAGACCTATTGGGGTGATGAGTTTTTAATGTATTTAAATGTCAAACCACTATGTTGTGTACTGAAATTTATGTAATATTGTATGTTCACTGTATTTCAATTGAAAAAAATAGGATTAAAACACAATTAAGGAAAGCATTTATGAAATATAGAAATTACAGCAATGAAATAAAAATTATTTCAGAGACAATAAAAATAAGGCCAAGATCAGGAGAAAAACCTCAAAGCAACTATAATCAATATCTCTTGGGCGATAGAAGGCAATGTATCATAGATTTATAGTACTATAAAAATAACATTCAGATATAAAAATACTCTTGGAAATCTAAAACATGACAGTAGAAATAAAAAGTACTTTAGCAGATCAAACGGTCTATTTGGGAAAAATTATCAGAAAACCAAGGTTATAAAATGTCTAAAAGTAGAAGAAACAAAGGAATTAAAGGATGGGTCATGGAGATGAATAAAAGGAGTTTACAAAAGGAATACTAGAAGAAGGAAAGCATTAATGAGCTAATTGTTTAAAAAGTGAAAGTATCTACTGCAGGCCCTACATAATAAGTTAAAAGGGCCCATTCATGCAAAAGTATATTATTGTGAAATTTCTTCAAAAAATAGAGAGAAAGATGCTTAAATCTTCCTGAAAGAAAAAACAAATTGGAATATGTATAGGATTATAGATCTGAATGGAATTCATTTCTCAGCTGTCCCTCCAGGGGTTAGAAGAAAAGAAGAAATTCCTTCTAAGTTCTGAAATATGCAGTTTCCAACCTAACATTTTATACTCAAATTATCACTCAGACATAAGGGTAGATCATATTTTAGAAAAATCATAATTATTTCTTTTACTTGAACATATTTAAAATGGAGATGGATAATTATACTTTAGTTTCTGGGCTGAATTAGTGGTTAGCACATAGGAAACTAAGCAGGTAAAATGAAAGTAATGCACACCTGATGCAGCTAAAAAAAAGATGACTTTACCATCTTACATAGCTTAGTGTTTATTTTCATTACTGATATTATATAAGCAATAAATATTGAACTAATAAAATTATATAATTATGCTGGTAAACTAGTGGAGATAAATTTTAAAAATGAACCAAAATTACAGTCACAAGTTGAGTACATGGAAGCAGATGCCAAGATGGTGTTTGAGGTGTAAGATATGAAAGGAAGGAAGAGGAATTAGGACTGGGAAAACAGGGAAATTGAACCCTGATGCATCTCACAAATAATCCCTTCAGTGTGGATATCTGAAGTACATTATGTCCATTTGACCTGTCCCCCATATGGTACACAAATAGCCATCCATTACTCTCCTACTCCTCTCAGCTACTGATGGTGGCCTCCATGGGGAGAGTGTGTTCTCTAATGAGACAGCTCTCTGTAGCTGAGTCACATCCTGAAGCCACTGACAAGTGGAAATTCTCTGGTAACAGTGCTCCCACAGCTGAGCAGCAGCTTAGAGAAAGGCCCGGACCTTGTCTACCAAAGACAGCAATAGATGTCTTAGTTCTATGAAAAGATCACTGACTAAAATGAAACCAAGAACGAGTCCACACAAGTTGGAAATAAACTAAACACACAAAAACACATTTCTCTAAGTTCCTTCATGCTAAATTAAAAGAACAAAAATCCAGTTAAGGAGGCACTCAAAATGAGACTCCATGAGAGCTTTCAAACCCATTGAAACATATTGAGGACCAAAAATCATTCCATTTTAGAATCAATAAATAAATTAAAAACAATGAGTTACAGAATAGAAGCAATTATTACAGAAAATGGATTTTTGATAAACAAAGATACCAGAGAAACTAAAATAACTAGAGAAACCTTAAAGATATAGGCAATAAAGTAAAAGGAAATTTGGCATTTTGACAGATAGAATACAAAATAAAAGAAGCAGTACTATATTTAATAACATTAATTTTAAAATCCTGGTGAAGAAAAATAAATGGTTCTAAGGGGGAAAATCCATCCCATCGCATTCTCAAATCTTTCTGAGGCCATGCTCAATAATAGAAGACAACTAAATATTAATTGTTCTCTATGGAAAATATACTATGACCTAGGGCTTCCCTGGTCGCTCAGTGATAAAGAATCTGCCTGCCAGTGCAGGAGACAAGGGTTCAATCCTTGGGTCAGGAAGATCCCCTGGAGAAGGAAATGACAATGCCCTCCAGTATTCTTGCCTGGGAAGTCCTATGGACAGAGGAGCCTGGTGGACTACAAAAGAGTAAGACATGACTTAGTAACTAAACAAGAACAAAATATTATGCTTAGCCAAATTTGCTATCTGATATAAAGTAAGGTGACAGACCTTTTCAAACATGGAGAAACTTGAGAAAGCAAACGTTTATGAGTCCTTACTTTGATAACTTGTCTAACTCAATGAAACTAAGCCATGCGATGTGGGGCCACCCAAGATGGCCGGGTCAGGACTCTCCACCATGACCCGTCTTGGACGGCCCTACACAGCATGGCTCATAGTTTCACTGGGTTACACAAGTCTGTGGTCCATGTGATTAGATTGGTTAGTTTTCTGTGGTTATGGTTTTCAGTCAGTTGGCCCTCTGATGGAGAAGGATAAGAGGCTTATGGAAGCTTCCTGATGGGAGAGACTGACTGAGGGAGAAAATGGGTCTTGTTCTGATGGATGGGGTCATGCTCAGTAAATCTTTAATCCAATTTTCTGTTGACGGGTGGAGCTGTGTTCCCTCCTTGTTATTTACCTGAGGCCAAACTATGGTGAAGATAATGAAGATAATGGTGACCTCCTTCAAAAGATCCCATGCACATACTGCTACACTCAGTGCCCCCAACCCTGCAGCAGGCCACCGCTGACCTATGCTTCCACTGGAGACTCCTGGAAAGTCAAGGGCAAGTAGGGTCAGTCTCTTGTGGGGTCACTTCTCTTTCTCCTGGGTCTTGGTGCACAAGGTTCTGTTTGTGCCCTCCAAGAGTCTATTTCCCAGTCTTGTGTAGGTTCTGGCAGCCCTACAGTGGGGTTAATGGCAACATCCTCCAAGAGGGCTTATGCCATACCCATCTGCTGCATCCAGAGCCTCTTTCCCTGTGGCAACCCACTGCTGACCTATACCTCCACAGGAGATGCTCAAACACAGTTCTGTCTCAGTCTCTGTGAGGTCCCTGAGTCCTGGTAAACAAAAGGTTTGTTTGAGCTCTCTGAACATCTCTGGTGGGAATGGGGTCTTACTGGGGTTTCTCTGACCTTGGATATAGAGTATCTCTTATCGGCTACTCCAACAAAGCACAGCCACTGCTCCTGACCTTGGACATAGGGTATTTCTTCTTGGCAGTTCCAGAGCTGCAGAGCCACCGCTAGCCATTGGAGAAGGGAATGGCAAACCACTTCAGTATTCTTGCCTTGAGAACCCCATGAACAGTATGAAAAGGCAAAAAGATAGGACACTGAAAGATGAACTCCCCAGGTAGGTAGGTGCCTAACATGCTACTGGAGATCAGAGGAGAAATAACTCCAGAAAGAATGGAGAGACAGGGCCAAAGCAAAAACAACACCCAGTTGGTGATGTGACTGGTGATGGAAGCAAGGTCCTATGCTGTAAAGAGCAATATTGCATAGGAACCTGGAATGTTAGGTCCATGAATCAAGGCAAACTGGAAGTGGTCAAACCGGACATGGCAAGAGTGACCATCAACATTTTAGGAATAATTGAACTAAAATGAACTGGAATCAGTGAATTCAGATGACCATTATATCCACTATTGTCGGCAAGATTCCTTAGAAGAAATGGAGTAGACATCATAGTCAACAAAAGACTCCAGAATGCAGCACTTGGATGCAATCTCAAAAACGACAAAACGATCTGTTTCCAAGGCAAACTGTTCAGTATCATGGTAATCTAAGTGTATGCCCCAACCAGTAATGCTGAAGAGATGAACTAACTTTAGCAGTTCTATAAGGACCTACAAAACCTTCTACAATGAACATACAAAAAAAAAAAAAAAAAGTCTATTTCTTTATAGGGGACTGGAATGCAAAAGGAGGAAGTCAAGAGATACCTGGAATAATGCAAATTTGGCCTTGGATATAGAACGAAGCAAGGCAAAGGCTAATAGAGTTCTGCCAAGAGAAAACACTGGTCATAGCAACATCTTCCAACAATGCAAGAGAAGAAATTACACATAGACATCACAAGATGGTCAACACCAAAATCAGATTGATTATATTATTTGCAGCCAAAGATGGAGAAGCTCTATACAGTCAGCAAAAACAAGACCAGGAGCTAACTGTGGCTCAGATCATGAACTGCTTATTGCCAAATTCAGACTGAAATTGAAGACAGTAGGGGAAACCACTAGACCATTCAGTTCAATTCAGTTAAGTTCAGTCCAGTCACTCAGTTTTGTCCAACTCTTTGCGACCCCATGAATCACAGCACGCCAGGCCTCCCTGTCCATCACCGTCTCCCGGAGTTCACTCAAACTCACATCCATCGAGTCAGTGATGCCATCCAGCCATCTCATCCTCTGTGGTCCCCTTTTACTCCTGCCCCTAATCCCTCTCAGCATCAGAGTCTTTTCCAATGAGTCAACTCTTCTCATGTGGTGGCCAAAGTATTGGAGTTTCAGCTTTAGCATCATTCCTTCCAAAGAACACCCAGGGCTGATCTCCTTCAGAATGGACTGGTTGGATCTCCTTGTACTCCAAGGGACTGTCAAGAGTCTTCTCCAACACCACAGTTCAAAAGCATCAATCCTTCTCAGCTTTCTTCACAGTCCAACTCTCACATCCATACATGACCATTGGAAAAACCATAGCCTTGACTAGGCTGAACTTTGTTGGCAAAGTAATGTCTCTGCTTTTCAATATGCCATCTAGGTTGGTCATAACTTTTCTTCCAAGGAGTAAGCATCTTTTAATTTCAGTTAGAACTGAACATGGAACAACAAACTGGTTCAAAATAGGAAAAGGAGTATGTCAAGGCTGTATATTGTCACCCTGCTTATTTAACTTATATGAAAAGTACATCATGAGAAATGCTGGGCTGGAAGAAGCACAAGCTGGAATCAAGATTGCTGGAAGAAATATCAATAACCTCAGATATGCAGATGACACCACCCTTATGTCAAAAAGTGAAGAAGAGCTAAAAAGCCTCTTAATGAAAGTGAAAGAGGAGAGTGAAAAAGTTGGCTTAAAGCTCAACATTCAGAAAACGAAGATCATAGCATCTGGTCTCATCACTTCATGGAAAACAGATGGGGAAACAGTGGAAACAGTGTCAGACTTTATTTTTTGGGGGCTCCAAAATCACTGCAGATGGTGACTGCAGCCATGAAATTAAAAGACGCTTACTCCTTGGAAGAAAAGTTATGACCAACCTAGATAGTATATTCAAAAGCAGAGACATTACTTTGCCAACAAAGGTCCATCTAGTCAATTCTATGGTGTTTCCAGTGGCCATGTATGGATGCTAGAGTTGGACTGTGAAGAAAGCTGAGCACCGAAGAATTGATGCTTTTGAAGTGTGTTGTTGGAGAAGACTCTTGAGAGTCCCTTGGACTGCAAGGAAATCCAACCAGTCCATTCTGAAGGAGATCAGCCCTGGGTTTTCTTTGGAAGGAATGATGCTAAAGCTGAAACTCCAATACTTTGGCCACCTCATGCGAAGAGTTGACTCACTGGAAAAGACTCTGATGCTGGGAGGGATTGGGGGCAGGAGGAGAAGGGGATGACAGAGGATGAGATGGCTGGATGGCATCACCGACTCGATGGATGTGAGTTTGAGTGAATTCCAGGAGATGGTGATGGACAGGGATGCTTGGTGTGCTGTGATTCATGGAGTCACAAAGAGTCGGACAGGACTGAGCGACTGAAGTGAACTGAACTGAACTAAATACATCATACAGAGTTATCACAGATAAAGAGCATTTAGCTTGTTTTCTGTTTTCAGCCACTGTGAATTAAACTGACATGAACATCTGTGTTCAAAATTTTATGGGAACTAATTTTCTATATCTCTAGGGTAAGTACCCTGAAGGACTACAGTCCATGGGGGTCACAAAAAGTCAGACAAACCGAGGACATATGCTTGTGTGTGTGTTAGCCTCTCAGTTGTGTCCAACTCTGTGGTCCCATGGACTGTAGCCCACCAGGATCCTCTGTCCATGGAATTCTCTAGGGAAGAATGCTGGAGTTGGTTCCCATTTCCTCCTCCAGGGGATCTTCCCAATCCAGGGATCGAACTCCAGTCTCCCGCATTGCAAGAGGAGAAGTTGGACATATGTGTAGTGAGAAGAGGTGGATTCAGGTATGCCCTGACTGGAGGTTTTGGCATTCAGGAGCCAGGGGAGAGCTCACTAGTAGTTGGAATCCTATGTGATTCATTACAGGAACAAGTTTGACTTTCTCTGCTTAGCCCTAAGTTGAATGAAAAGGCAAAAATTGGGGAGTCTAGTAATTACTGATGAGTCTTGGCTGTTCGGGACTTGAAGCCACAAGGATTTGGCTTCCTGGGCTGTTTTCTGCAGTCCATGAGTCAGTTATATATATATATATATATAGACTATTGTCAATTGGTATACTCTGTCTCTCAGTTGCTTGCCAAGAGATGGTGGTGAGAGAAGATGATTGGCAACAAAGGAACAAAATGGAATTTTCCATATTTCAATTGTGGGGTATTTGCCCACATACATATGCGCTTGTTAAAATCATAGAATAATACTCCTGAATTTTACTTTACATAATTATATATTTTATATAAATCTAAGTCAGCTCAACAAGTGTGACTTAGAAAAATAAAATTAGAAATAGTTATTCTATAATTTTCTTCAGGGAAGTTCAACTATGTTTATGCGAGTATAGAAGTATACAATGATATGTGTTTAGTACAGTTAAAATGGAAAGAGATAGAGTCAAGGAATTAAAAGAATTTGCAAAAGTAGGTATGATATAACACAAAATCAAGGCTATTTTTAAGAGGAAAGTAAATCCAAGGAGAGACTGATGGGTGGTACATAAAAGTGGTAAGGTCAGGGACATGAATGGGAGAAGAAATTCATCAGTGGAACCAATTAGGTCAATGAACTAGAAAAGTTAGTCATAGCCAGGTGGATTTTATAACTATAATTTCATAGGTGGTATAGTTTTCACTAGTGAAAATTCTAGGTTTGGCTGTAGAGTAGTACATTTAAGAAAAGTAACTGAAAATAAGCTGAAGCAACTGCTCACTCATGGAGAGGGATGGATTGTGGTGGGGATGGTAGGCATAATGTGAATGACACAATAGATTCAGAGGAGTGGAAAAACAAAATCCATTTTCTAAAGTTATTAATATATGAGGGATCTGTCTAAAAGGTTGGTAATGATCAAAAATAGATCCCTTATGGAAATGGAATGGGAGAGGGTAGTGGAGTCAGATTCCATAAGCCTCAAATTAAATTAATTTTTCACCTTATGTATAAAAATAAGAGAAGTGTAACTTTATCTCTTTGGGCTCCAAAATCACTGCAGATGGTGACTGCAGCCATGAAATTAAAAGACGCTTACTCCTTGGAAGGAAAGTTATGACCAACCTAGATAGCATATTCAAAAGCAGAGATATTACTTTGCCAACAAATGTCCGTTTAGTCAAGGCTATAGTTTTTCCAGTGGTCATGTATGATGCTAGAGTTGGACTGTGAAGAAAGCTGAGTGCCGAAGAACTGATGCTTTTGAACTGCGGTGTTGGAGAAGACTCTTGAGAATCCCTTGGACTGCAAGGAGATCCAACCAGTCCATTCTAAAGGAGATCAGCCCTGGGTGTTCTTTGGAAGGAATGATGCTAAAGCTGAAACTCCAATACTTTGGCCACATCATGCGAAGAGTTGACTCATTGGAAAAGACTCTGATACTGGGAGGGATTGGGGGCAGCAGGAAAAGGGGACCACAGAGGATGAGATGGCTGGATGGCATCACCAACTCGATGGAAATGAGTTTAAGTGAACTCCGGGAGTTGGTGATGAACAGGGAGGCCTGGCGTGCTGTGATTCATGGGGTCTCAAAGAGTCGGACACAACTGAGCAACTGAACTGAACTGAACTGAACTGAATGAATACATCATAAGTTGGACTGCACGGAGATCCAACCAGTCCATCATAAAGCAGATCAGTCGAAGGACTGATTCTGAAGCTGAAACTCCAATACTTGGCTATGTCATGTGATTAATTGACTCACTGGAAAAGACCCTGATACTGGGAGGGATTGGGGGCAGGAGGAGAAGGGGATGACAGAGGATGAGGTGGCTGGATGGCATCAGTGACTCGATGGATGTGAGTTTGAGTGAACTCCGGGAGATGGTGATTTACAGGGAGGCCTGGCATGCTGCGATTCATGGGGTTGCAAAAAGTCTGACACAACTGAGTGACTGAACTGAACTTTAGAATGTAAGTTACATTGATTAGTGTACAGGGACTATTATCAACTTACTGCCCAATCTTGATACATCATGAGTATTTGAGAATCTTTTTCTTGGAGAAGACTGAACCAGAAACCTAGTGTCCTCAGAGTGAAAGTGAAATTGCTCAGTTGTGTCTGACTCTTTGAAACCCCATGGACTATAGCCAGCTAGGCTCCTCCATCCATGGGATTTTCCAGGCAAGTGTATTGGAGTGGGTTGCCATTTCTTTCTCGAGGTGATCTTCCCAACCCAGGGATGGAACCCAGGTTTTCTGCATTGTGTCAGTCTCTTTACCATTTGAGCCACAAAGGAACCTCAGGAAGAAGAGTCCTCAAGGGATGGTCAAATTTCACCTGAGTCAATAATCTCTGGTCTGGGAAGACTGTGGATGAAAGGGAGTTATTGGAAAAAGCTAGAAGACTTCCTTAAGCTTCAGCTGGCATGGAGCATTGTTATTGGTGCCGGTTCTGTCACACCTCACTATGCTGTGTCTTCTGACTCTCTAGAATTTATGCTCCTGATCTGTTATCTCTGGCTGTCTTGGATGTTTCCAACTCAGCTTAACCTGATATACTTAACTGTGCCCTCTATTTTCATCACCAAAGACATATATACTTAATAATTTAGAGGGACGAAGAAGGACCACAAGGAAGGAGGAGAGAAGTAGTGAGGAAATCATGGAGCAAATATATTATTCCTCATTTTAGAATGTCAAGATCCACCCCCCCCCCCACCACCAGCTCTACTTTGTGCATGCCTCTTGTTCTATGTTATTTCAACCAAGCAGTGAAACAATTGGTAGGTTCCTTTCTTATGCCATTCAGGAATCTTGGATGTATATGCTGTTGGTTATATAATACTTGACACAATCTACCAATAACACAACATAAAATATTTAAATATGTTGCTTAAATATTTATTACTTTTCTAAAAAGAAGATAAAAACGTTGACAATGGAGCTGCATTTTTTTCTTATAAAATCATGAATTACTCTCAAAGAAATGTTTTTCTGTCTCTAAATATTTAGGCTTCTCTGTGAAATGCTAGTGAACCATTATTTGTATTCTCTTCTCTTTCCCTCAAGTCCCAGAATGCTAATGCAAAAGTAAATTTTGAATAGTTAAAAGAAAGATTAGAAAATGAACAGAAGTTGTATCTGTCTGCTTAGATGACTAAAGGATATGATAGTAATTTGTGGTATACTCATTGTACATACATGACCTTTGCAATGCTACTGTAAAATTCTCAATATCATAGTATCTTATTAGTACACTAATAAACAGAGGGGTAGAAATCTTCTGATATGGATGAATGTGTATATTTTCAATATTCAGGGTATTAGGAGAGCTTATATAGTCTCTGCAAACATAGCTTTCCATATCTGAAATTAATTGTATTTCTAGATCCACTGAGAGCAATGATAATTTTTAGCAAACAAAGGTTGCTTTAACTCAACTCAGCTACCCTGACAAACAAAAGAGCAGTCAAACTTACTTTCTCTGTTACTTCCGTGTGTCTGAGTTCATAATTAATTTCCATAAAAATATTATAGCAATGTCATACCATGTCAGGGTTTTATTACTGATTATTATACCAAAAATAAGGGGGGGAAATCAAGAAAAAAGGCACAATGAAAGAAGAAAGGAATAAAAACAGACAAAATGAAGGAAACCAGATGGTGACATGTAAGCAAAGATATGTCTTTATAGTATTATTTTCATTCCTAAACTTATCTGTAATAGATTGCCAATGGGATATTATGGAATTGAGTGATTTTTGTTCATTTCAAACAACGTAATTTGTATTACAAAGAATGTATTAAGTGTAATTGATCATTACTGGTCCATAAAGCTAAGGCAAAAATAAAACATCAGCTCTATTTATTTCTTATTGGTTAAAATGAATAAAATCAAATTAACAAATCATGAGTATGTATAAACATAATCTCACATATAACCCTAAATGCAATTTATTTGATATTATTATATTTACCATCCTTAGATACACCTCAACTGTCATAATTAACCAGCCAACTCAAGTGTATTTTATTATTCAAACAAAATAACAATACAATAACAATACATGGATAAAAAGTCTTTTAGGTATAAAATTTGTTCCATAGCAATAGATTATTCTGACAGTAAAGTATGCAGAAAAGTTAGCTGGTGTAATAGAGTTTTGTTATCTATCACAACTTGAAGGTTTAAGGTAGTTTTTAACTTGACATTTAAATTCTCTCAGAAAAGACTAATAACTTTATTATTTCATTTTGCTGTTTTTCAGGTGAGTGGAAGAAAGAAAGAAAAAGAGAAGTGAAAGTGTTAGGTCACTCAGTGGTATCCTGCTCTCTGTGACCCAATGGACTGTAGCCTGCTGGGAGCCAGCGTGAGGAACTCCACCCATGGCAAAGGTCATGAGGAAGGAGGCTTTGGCATACGCAATGGCGGGATTGAGCCTCAGGAAACCCCCTGTTCCTGAGCATCTACCCCCAAAACCAGGGTCTGCCTACTTTACTGTTTTATGCTCTCACCTATACCTCTGACTTTACGGGGGGCTGACCCCCATTACCTCTCTCAGAAAAGGAGTTAACTTACAGCTCCAAGTCAATAAAAATTCCTGGGCGTAACAAGAGTGTTTCAACTTACGAACTCCTCTGAAGGTTATCTAACCTGCCTGTACAGGTTTGTCTGGCCAGATGAGATTGTTTACAGCCTCCCAACCGTGAGAAGCATGAGATGTTTTAGACTTACTAAAGGCAGATTCTTTTGGGAAGATAGAAATTATTAGTACAGTGGGTTGGTTAGGAATTATATTGGTGAAGGGTTTTTCATTTGTGGTGCCAATAATTGCCTCTAAGTCTCCGTATCCCCTGCCCTGGCTATGACAAGGGTGTCTCAGGTCAAACCTCTCTGCTGGCAGACTAGTTTGTGTGACAGGATTATCCATACTCCTGCCACTATGCACATGATTATTTACTACCTCTCAACCATAAACAGCACAGAGAGTTTGGAGTATTTTGAAAATCTTAATTAGCATAGGGCTTTTCTCATTGTTGAGTCAATGATTGCCACCAGGCCTCCATATCCTTAGGCACCTGGGAATATATTAATGTATTTGGAATATAGAAAAGGAAATATAGTAGTTTTTGATGTTAGCAATACTAGACTTTTTGAGTTAATGAATTTTCTCTTTTGTTACAGGTCACTGTACTTTGTTATAAATCACTGTGTCCTTGCTATATAAAAATGTAACTTTATCACTATCTTAAGACTAAATAGATCATAAGGGGAACATTGGTGAAGGGTTTTCATTTGTTGGGCTGATGTTTTCTGCTAAATCTCCATATTCCCTGCCCTTATAATGAATATAACTAGCATATAGGAGAAATAAGTATTAACCTTTAAGATTAATCATGTTAACCTTAGGTTAAATAAATTCCTTTCTTAGCTGTAACCCACTACACCCTCACCCTATAGGAATGCAACTTTATCTGGTACCTTTGGAGGGTGGCGTCTGGTTTAAGAAAAAACACCCTTGGAAAAAATGTTTTCTGGTTAACTGACTGTTATCAGAAAGAAAGGGTCATAAAATGTCAGCAGGCCTCATGGCCAGAAGATGATGTAAAACCCCTAAGACCTTTTTTTATACATTTATGTGAAGCACCTGATTTTGACAAAGGTCAGGACTGCTGACCCCAGCGTGACTTTAAAATTTCCATTCGTCTGTATGTGTAACAAAAGGTATATAAGCAAACCTAAAAAATAAAGAAATCGGATCAGTTTCTGGAAAGACTGGTTCCCTCGTGTCGTTCTTTCTTGCTCCCCGTTTTTTCAGGCTGAATTCCCATCTGGAGCATGGGTGCTCACATCTACTTACTTGCCCCATCTTTTAAGTTCCACGTGAGAAGGAGCCCAAGGAGGGGCACCTTCTGATATTGAAGTGGCGCTGGTGGCCCGACGTAGATGGTGCAAATTCCTTGTCTTGGAATTTAATTGGTATCCCACATAAACCAAGTTATTCAGCCTCTTTTTCTCCACTAATATTTCCTACTACACTATCCGTTTCTAATCTCTCTCTATATCTGTAATTGAATAAGTTTTTTCCTAGGATGCCGATTTCGTCCCCACTTCAAATTACCCTGGATCCACCGAGGCTGGACTCTGGCAGTAGTCCACCAGGCTTCTCTGTCCGTGGAATTCTCCAGGCAAGAATATTGGAGAGGGTAGCCATTTCCTTCTCCAGGGAATCTTCCTGACATTGTAGTCAGTTAGCAGCCAATGAATTGTCTAGTCTGGGAAGCAAAATCTCTAAAATAATAAATTCTGAAGTTATGCTTATACAATAAAACTGGCATGTTCATAATTACAAAACTATATAATGCAAAGTAAATGCTATTATATTCAAAATAAAATTTCAAAATGGATAATAAACCATTTTATTTTAGGCATACTCCCTTAAGAAGCATCTAGATGCTTATTAGTTGGTGTCCTATAGTCACCTTTGTTAGTAAATTAAAGATGCTCAGTGTCAGCTCCTCAAAAATATTAATGCCCCTTAAATTGCACTACTTTAGATATATTCAATTTCTAAATTAAGTTTGGATTTTCTCTTCTTGGATTAGTCTCTCATTTACAGATGCTATACTTTCTCTACTAAAATGCAGTAGATTACACTTTCAATAATCTTGCTCAGATTAGTCACCTAATGCTTATAAAATTAAGTATATCTAATGTTAATGAATTCCTTAAAGAGTACTAACAATGAACATATTATTTGAGGCTTGTTGAACTCTTGAATTATATTCATAGAGTTCTATTTGAAGTTATTTCTCAATATCTTCTATCTTGCCTGTTTTTCAATTTCTATTCCACAAACTCCAGAATTATTAATCTCTCATCAAAGAAGCAGCCTTGTTTTCAGCTGTGCTTTTCACTCTCTCATCTTTCTCATTTCAATCTAAGGCACATTTGTTTCTCACTCATTTGTTTCTTTCCCATTTGTTTCCATGTTTGCTAATCTCCATTCTAAACTCATTCCTTATGTTATGAGAATTCACAATGAATTACATAAGGAGAATGATTCCTAAATATTCTTACCTTGATTCTCAAAAATTTGCCTAAAATAATACATTTTCTGTTACATCTCATCTACTCCTGGGTAATGTTTTGCCAGAATTGGCATTCTTTTGGTTCTACTTTGTTACTTTAAAGTTTCTTCTTTGTTAACACTGTTAAATATAATTGTGATTATATTTCCATTCTTATTTTGTATTAATCTGTACTCATGGCTTACTTTAGCATCTGATCTCCACCTTCCATAAGTTACTTTGAGTAGTATGTTCACTTGAATGTCATACTGAGAATTTATCTAACATATTAACCTAAAAGAGCTTCCCTTGTGTCTCAGCTGGTAAAGAATCTGCCTGCAATGTGGGAGATCTAGGTTTGATCCCTGAGTTGGGAAGATCCCCTGAAGAAGAGAAAGGTTACCCACTCCAGTATTCTGGCTTGGAGAATACCAGGCTTCAACAGTCCATGAACCGTGAACGTCCAGATGTTCAAGCTGGATTTTAAAAAGGCAAAGGAATCAGAAATCAAATTGCCAACATCTGCTGTATCATTGAAAAAGCAAGAGGGTTCAAGAAAAACACCTACTTCTGTGTTATTGATTATGCCAAAGCCTTTGACTGTGTGGACCACAACAAACTCTGGAAAATTCTTAAAGAGTTGGGAATACCAGATCACCTGACCTGCCTCTTGAGAAATCTGTATGCAGGTCAGGAAGCAATAGTTAAAACTGGACATGGAACAACAGGCTGATTCCAAATAGGGAAAAGAGTACGTCAAGGCTGTATATTGTCACCATGCTTATTTAACTTACATGCAGAGTACATCATGAGAAACACTGGGGTGGATGATGTACAAGCTGGAATCAAGACTGCTGGGAGAAAGAGCAATGACCTCAGATATGCAGATGACACCACCTTTATGGCAGAAAAGGAAGAAGAACTAAAGAGCCTCTTGATGAAAGTAAAAGAGGAGAGTGAAAAAGTTGGCTTAAAACTCAACATTCAGAAAATGAAGATTATGGTATCTGGTCCCATCACTTCATGGCAAATAGATGGGGAAACAGTGGAAACAGTGTCAGACTTTATTTTGGGGGGCTCCAAAATCACTACAGGTGGTGACTGCATCCATGAAATTAAAAGATTCTCCTTGGAAGAAAAGTTATGACCAACCTAGACAGCATATAAAAAAGCAGAGACATTACCTTGTCAACAAAGATCCATCTAGTCAAGACTATGATTTTTCCATTGGTCATATATGGATTTGAGAGTTGGACTATAAAGAAAGCTGAGCACTGAAGAATTGATGCTTTTGAACTGTGGTGTTGGTGAAGACTCTTGAGAGTCCCTTGGAATGCAAGGAGATCCAACCAGTCCATTCTGAAGGAGATCAGTCCTGAGTGTTCATTGGAAAGACTGATGCTGAAGCTGAAACTCCAATACTTTGGGAACCTGATGCGAAGAACTGACTCATTTAAAAAGACCCTGATGCTGGGTAAGATTGAGGGCAGGAGGAGAAGGGGATGACAGAGGATGAGATGGTTGGATGGCATCACCAACTCAATGAACATGAGTTTGAGTAAATTCCGTGTGTTGGTGATGGACAGGGAAGCCTGGCATGCTGCAGTCCATGGGGTCACAAAGAGTCGGATAGGACTAAGCGACTGAACTGAACTTAATCTAAAAGATTTTTAACCTATTCTTCCCTAGCATAAGGATATAAAACAACATCCCACAAGTCAAACTAGCTTCTTTCTTCATTTTGTAAATAAAGATTTAATGGATCTAACCATGCCTACTTGATTGCCCTTTTGTTCTAAAACTTTCCCTGAGAGCAAAGTGAATGTTGCAACAGAGACCATAAAGTCAAAAATATTTGCTCTCTGCCTTTTAGAGAAAAAAATTTCGCATCCTCATTTGTTTCAGTGTTCCTCAAAGTCACTATAATAACAATTATTTTTAGCCATCAGTATCTTCAGAGTGGAGGTCTGTGAACATCTTTTGGGTGAATTTTGAAATGTTTCTTCTACCTGAAAGACCTAAAGATATGAGGGAAATAGCATAAGCTTTGATTGCCCCATAGTCTAATCCAGTGGTTCCAAGTATGGCAGAGAATAGGCCCACCTAGGAACATTTTAGAAATGAAAATTCCCACACTCTGCTCCAGACATACTGAAACAAACTTTCTGTGGATGGGGTCGGGCGGTATATATGTTTTAAAAGTCCTCCTAGAGATTCTGGAGCACTCAAGTTTGAGAACCATCTCCCTAAGTAAAGTAATTGTTTACCTCACTACCAAAATCTCTCAAGAAATCTCCCAGTTTCCTTTCTGTTTATCTCTGAATGTATATACATAATATTGTTTTATATCTGACACCCCTTTTGATGTCAGATGACCTATTTGTATGCTTTGCAAGACTAACCCTTCCACTGATCTCTTAATCCCATTTCTTTCCAGCTCCTCCAATACTTTCCTCCATCAATCCTTTCTCACACCAGCCTACCTCCACCTTCTTCTATCTACAAACTTAATTTATACATCACTCTCTGTTTTTGCTTGCAGATATTCTCAAGGCATGCCCCATGCCTTCTGTTTTTTAGTTATCATCATCCAACTAGTTGTCTAAGCCAGTAAACAAGAAACAAGGAGTCAGTCACTCTTGACTTCTCTTTTTCAGAGGTTCCATTTCTGATTACTGATTAAGACTTGCTGATTTTATCTCTAAGCTAACTCTCAGATTCAACCTCTCTCCATTCCCACAGTTGTTGTCTTAATCTAGGCCAAAAGAAAGAGAGTACATGGTCCTGAGTTTACAGCTGGTGACACTGATTGACTCTGTTTATCCAACAAAGCCCAGATTTAGCCTCACAATCTTTCTCAATTTATCAGCCTAGACCAGCATTGCTATTTGATTAATTTGTTACTAGTTGATTGGTTCTCAGTTGCTGGGATAAAGACTGGTGTCTGGATGGTTGCATTAGAACCATAAGGGCAGCTTTTACCACTGCAGACTGTAGAGCCTTATCATTGACTTAGTCTGTTTGTAGTAGGAACTAGACATATTTTAAAAAGCTTTTTAGGATATTTGATGAGCACACTGACTTCAGTACCATTGTTCTGGATGAGACCTATTTATGACTCTGTTCTAATAATATTCCATTTTGACTATTTAAAATGCCTGAATAACATTCTTATCTCTTACATCTCTTTACAATTTATTTTTTCTGTATTGTATGAGGTGACCCTTAAAATTTTTTTTCTAATCTGAATTATGTTTGTCTAACCCCACAGAGAATGAAATGGTTGGATGTCATCACCAACTGGATGGACATGAGTTTGAGTAAGCTCTGGAAGTTGGTGATGGACAGGGAAGCCTGGCATGCTGTAGTTCATGGGGTCGCAAAGAGTCAGACATGACTGAGCTACTGAACTGAATCCCATGTTTACAAGATTTTTATTCTTTCCATTAAATATAAAATAGCTAAAACTCCAAACTTTGATGTTTAAGTACACTTTCAAAATACTACCTTATATTCCAAACACCTATTTAGAATAGTTTTTCTTCTGTCAATTATCTACAGCACTATAGACATCTTGATGATTCCTGTTCTCTGGATATGTCATAGAAGCTCACACCTCTGTGCCTTTGTTTACACTACTCTTTCTGTCTGGAACAAAATTATCCATCTATCCAATTCAAATGTGACTTTCATTCTTTTTCTTACTTTATCATCACTGTTCTTGGATCAGTCTTCCTTAAAGTGATGGGAGGTTTTGCGAGTAGAAGCAAAATTATTTTGTACCTTCAAGTTTCCAAATCAATGCCTAAAAATTAATAATACATTTGTCTTTTCATATCTACATCTCCAGTTAAATTCCACCAAAAATCAAAATTTTCCTTCTGAGAATTTTAATTTCTTTGTATTACTTGATGATCCTGTAAGTCTTTGTCAGAGTGACAATTGCACGAGTAAAGAAATAGGAAACAACTATGAAATACTGGGAAGTAATAGCAGAAAACAGATGTGGTGTTCTGATCATTTTCTGGAAATTTTACAGAAAAAAATTTTGACTAAGAGATAATAATGTCCATGATAATATTGCCTTAAAATGTGGAAGTTGTCTAAAAATGCATATGTGAGCAGAAGGATTTAATTATATAAATTCAGGAGTGATATACTGCTGGAATTTGTGATTATAAATATAAGCATTATATGGGAAAATTTTTTAAATGTAGTAACTCTAGTATCAGTTTGTCAACAATAAATCCTTTCATATTTCTCCCTTTCTATTTCTCCTGTGGTATTGACAGTCTTCTATAAATCTATTATTTCTTGTCTTTTCCCTCTAATCTCCAATGACACATATGTGAGACAATTGACCAGACTTAAAAAGTTGCCTTAAACTCATGGAAAGGGAAACACTAATTGATGATGAACACTGTGAACCTAAACTAAAATCATTTCCAATATACTTTGACAATTCATCATATATAATAGATATTTTCACACATAACTTGGAACATTTTTATGTGATAAGAATTTCTCTAAAATCATGGCTATTTAATGTCGCTGTTAGAAGTAGTACTTAATTTTCACTATTCTTCTATTATCTTGTTCTGTTCAGTAGAATTGAATCACAACAAAAGCAACAATAAATTCTATTCCAAGAAAACTACCATAATATTTGTAAAAATTTCAAGAATTTCTGTATAATTGTAACAAAAAATATATTGTATCTAAGAACAGCAATAAGTTCAGTTGATTTATTTATTATAAAATTTAGCTGCCTAGGAAAAAATCCAAATTATCCCTTGAAACATATTTTTCTCAATTATCAGTAAATTATTTTTCTGTTTTGCATTATTTTTAAATCTCAATTAAATTTTATTTCTTCAACCTGAACCTTAAAAAAGGGAAAGAAAACTTTTATTCTGCTTGCAAATGCCAGTTGACAAATCATTAAGTATCAGTCTTCTAAATATGGTATTAAATGGATCATGATTACTGAAACTGAATTTTGCTTGTTATGTCTAAATGTCAAGGAAAATGATTTTCACCATCTCATTTGTCCACTGTCCTTTTGCCAGTGATTATTTAACCTTTGAATGAAATAGACTGTGATACCAAGGAAAACTTAGCAATACTTAGAACGATAGATGTATTTGCTATTATAAGCCACTGAATGAAAAACCCAATTGTGGATTAAATGTTCAGCTGTAGATATCATGATTGGAAACATGAACAGAATCTTTTAGAAACAATGTTATGAATATTTCCAATCTTTCCAAAAATTTATATTTATTTCTATGAAAAATGGGAAAATATGCTACAACACTTGTAGGCATTTAAGAGAAATTTAAGAGTAAATGTTAATTCAATTCAAATGATTCTCTTTGTGAAGAAAGCAGGCTTCATCCATGAGAACAGAGAGTTAACTGGATACTTTCTGGAGCTTCTGAATATGGATATTTCAAAAGTTTTAGAGTTTATGTCACTTGTTTTCAGTGTGCATGGTTTAATTTCCAGACATAACTCTTTGTTTTACTTCTTAAACATGTTTTATTTGAAAAATAATTAGCCATGACTTAATACAAAAAATAAGTAAAAATAAAGGAAATAAATTAAGGGAATATAGGAAAAATTAGTTGCTCAATTGTGTCTGACTCTTTGTGACTCCATGGACTGTATAGCTCACCAGGCTTCTCTGTCCATGGAATTCTCCAGGGAAGAATACTGGAGTGGGTTGTCATTCCCTTCTCCAAGGGATCTTCCTGAGCCAGGGATTGAATCTGGGTCTCCTGTATTGCAGACAGATTCTTTACTATCTGAGCCACAAGGGAAACCCTATAGGAAAGATAGTATTAAAAAAAAAAAAAAAAGATACAAAATGGTATTAACGAGAAAAAAATATATTTACCTACAGCAAGAATTAGAACAGAGGAAATGGGGAAAGCTATTAATAAAATATCTTCAGACACATTTGTAAAAGTATTACCATTGGTAGAAGCTTACTGAGTGCAAGTCTGGCCTCTAGTTGTATGGAACTTGCTTATCTTCCTTATGGATAATGTTTCTGTCATTATCTCTATCCTGAGAGGTAGAAACAAAGGGTCAGTTACATGTGTGATCATCCCTAGTACATTGAATAAAGAAGATATACAATATACACTGCTGTTTAGGAAATAATGGTCCAAATCGTTTCCACTCTTTCTTTTGAAAGGGAAATAATATTGTAATAAACTCAATAAAGACTTTAAAAATTATCTACATTATACAAAATCATTCAGAAAAGGAAGGTGGCAGAGGTTACTTGCTGGCAGTCCAGTTGTTAAGACTTTGCCTTGCAGTACGGAGCTGCAGGTTCAATTCCTTTTCGGGGGGCTAAGATTACACGGAGAGAGTCATTTCCTAGGCAGGTTGATAACAAGTCTAGGGGTCCCTAAGGAGAGAGGGGTCTGGAATTCTCAAGGAGGGAGAAAGGACAAATTTTTTTCCTTCTCTACATTCCTTAGGATTATATAACAATAATGTATCCTGCCTGAGGACAGTCTCTGGATTAAACCTTCTGGCTAATTCTGTTATCTTAAAATGTAAATTATGGGAGTAGGTCTGGTGAGGTCTTTACAGCTTCCAGACATTCTTTGGATTCATTGGAGAGTATATAACTTCATTGCTAACACTAGCAAGGGGGTACTCTTTCTGTCCCCTTCTGATGCCTATGTCAGACGCTTTCTCTATCTCCTATATACTTTAATAAAACTTTGTTACACAAAAGCTCTGAGTGATCAAGCCTCGTCTCTGGCCCCGGATTGAATTCTTCTCCTCCAGGGGCCAAGAATCACAGTGTCTTTGAGTGATTCAACAACCTTTCAACACTTGCCTTGTGGCCAAAAACATAAAACAGAAACCATGTTGTAACAAATTCAATAAAGACTCTAAAAATGGTTTACAAAAATATCTTTTAAAAAGGGAAATATATTAACTGTAAAAATTTATCAAATTGTTTTCATTAAGAAGAATGCACACTCTATGCATAGCCATTGATCATGGTAATTGGAAAAAAGAGAAATATTAAAAAAAAAGGTTTATTGTCCTTCCCCTATGGTTCAGGGGGTAAAGAATCCACCTACAGCACAGGAGACACAGGAGACGTGGGTTCAATCCCTGGGTTGGGAAGATCCCCTGGAGAAGGAAATGGGAACCAGCCCTATTCTTCTTGCCTGGGAAACCCCATGGACTGAGGAGCCTGGGGGGCTAAAGTCCAAAGGGTAGTAAAGAGTCAGACACCACTAAGCACACAGGCATGGCATAAGAATTAATTAGGATACTTAGACAAAATATAAACATGATTCATTGCTACTGGCAGAAAACAAAAATGCTACCCAGTTATCAATACTTATTCCAATGTTACTTTGCAGTTCTTCCCATGAAGAGGCAGAGTCTATTTCCTATCCCTCAAAGCTTGTCTGGGCTTGTGAATCATCTATAATCTGGAGTCCCTACTCAGCCCATGCTAGATTGTTGTAGGTTGGAAACTATGTTGAAAGTAGGGGCATCACATTTGCCTGGTGGAGGCTCCAGAGATGAGATCCAGCTCAGCCAAGATCAGCAAATCTTTTTCCTCCTTCACAGTGACAGCACATTGAAGAGTAAATAAAAGAACTGCCCAATTGACCCATAGCATCAGGAGCTAGTGATACAGTTGGTCATTTAAATCATTATGTTTTTGGAGTAATTTTTAATACAACAAATGTTAACTGACAAAAGTTTAGAGAGAGTGGATGGGGCCTACCATCTTCCTTTTCTTTGAAGTGGTTTTGCTTAACTGGTCACAATATTAAAATAAGGTTTTCATAGTTAGAAATTATATTAATAGTAAGAATCTGATTCTTCCATTCTCAAAAACCTAGCAGAAACAAATACTCCACATCTCTTATACTTACTTCAACCTTCAGGAAAATTAAATAGAATGGGATATCTCCTTATTTATATATTAAACTGGAGGATGGCAGTAAGAAATTAGTCAACAAATAAACCGGGTTTTAGAAAACATCTCTTCTTACCATACAACTTTAAAATACTTCAGCCAATAGCTATGAAAATCAATAGCTAGGAGAACCAACATATACAAAACAAAACTAATATTAAATTCTTCTCTCTGATACACACAGCATTCTTCCCTGATTCCTTAGCATAATCTTTCACGGACAAGGATACACATTTTAAAAATTAAATCTCCAGATCATACCAGAAGGCTTAGAAATAACATTTCAGCAGATCCAGAAGCCAAAGGATAATTTTTAAAATCAATTTTCTGGCTCTGGAGAATGCTCAATATTCTCTGAAATAAATGGTGCCAACTACGTTAAAAGTGGGAGCACAGCCTTCCCTTACCTCACACTGGATCATTATGATAACAGCCCTGTGACCTTAACTTAAAGAAGACTCTAGGTAAAAAGTCAGAAACTTTTAATGTTGACTGTTCACATACTACTATAGGAAATTATTATTTCAATATTTTTAAGTTTAAAACAATTTTTTTGTTTAAAAATGAATTTATTAAAATCTGTATATTCACATATAAGAGAAAGCTATTAAACCTTTATTTTTAATAATATTTAATAAAATGAAATGAGGTTTAATGTTGTAAGCTAAGGAAGCTATTAAACAATGTATGCTGTGCTGTGCTTAGTTGATCAGTCATGTCTGACTCTTTGCGACCCTATGGACTATAGCCTGCCAGGCTCCTCTGTCCATGAGATTCTCTAGGCAAGTATACTGGAGTGGACTGCCATTTCCTCCTCCAGGGGATCTTCCTTGACCAGGGGTCAAGCCCAGGTCTCCTCCATTGCAGGCAGATTCTTTACCATCTGAGCCACCAGGGATGCTAAAATTATGTATGAGTGAGTGAAGTCTCTCAGTCGTGTCTGACTCTTTGTGACCCCGTGGACTGTGACCCACCAGGCTCCTCTGTCCATGGGATTCTCCAGGCAAGAATACTGGAGTGGGTTGCCACTTCCTTCTCCAGGGGATCTTCTCGACCCAGGGATCGAACCCAGATCTCCCGCATTGCAGGCAGATGCTTTAACCTCTGAGCCACCAGGGGAGCCACCAGGGAAGCCTCCAAATTTTGTACACTATGTTTCAAAATAGGTTAAAAATGGGTATCTGTACTTTTATATATACATTCATATAATATGGACATGTACATTATAAGACACTGAAAATATGCTAAAATTTAGTAGATATTATTTTTCCATGTTATGATTATGGAATTAAAAACATGTTTATCTCTTTTGCTAATGTTATCTAAGTTCCTTAAAATCAGCTAAAATAGAAGCTGTCCTTTATTGTAGTCAGGAGAGTTGGGTAACCCTGACTCATTATATTCTCCCCAAAGTTTATCCACCTTCCTTCAGTTCAGTTCAGTTCAATTCAGTAACTCAGCCATGTCCGACTGTGATCCCATGAACCACCTCATACCAGGCCTCCCTGTCCATCACCAACTCCCGGAGTCCACCCAAAGCCATGTCCATTTAGTCGATGATGCCATCCAACCATCTTATCCTCTGTCATCCCCTTCTCCTCCCTCCCTCAATCTTTCCCAGCATCAGGATCTTTTCAAATGAGTTAACTCTTTGCATCAGGTGGCCAAAGTATTGGAGTTTCAGCTTCAACATCAGTCCTTCCAATGAACACCCAGGACTTATTTCCTTTAGAATGGACTGGTTGGCCCTCCTTGCAGTCCAAGGGACTCTCAAGAGTCTTCTCCAACACCACACTTCAAAAGCATCAATTCTTCAGCGTTCAGCTTTCTTCACAGTCCAACTCTCACATTCATACATGACTACCGGAGAAACCATAGCCTTGACTAGATGGACCTTTGTTGGCAAAGTAATGTCTCTGCTTTTGAATATGCTATCTAGGTCAGTCATAACTTACCTACCAAGGAGTAAGCATCTTTTAATTTCATGGCAGCAATCACCATCTGCAGTGATTTTGGAGCCCCCCAAAATGAAGTCTGACACTGTTTCCCCATCTATTTCCCATGAAGTGATGGGACCAGATGCCATGATCTTCAGTTTCTGAATGTTGAGCTTTAAGCCAACTTTTTCACTCTCCTCTTTCACTTTCATCAAGAGGTTCTTTAGTTTTTCTTCACTTTCTGCCATAAGAGTGATGTCATCTTCATATCTGAGGTTATTGATATTTCTCCTGGAAATCTTGATTCTAGCTTGTGTTTCCTCCAGCCCAGCATTTCTCATGATGTACTCTACATATAAGTTAAATAAGCAAGGTGACAATATACAGCCTTGATGTACTCCTTTTCCTATTTGGAACCAGTCTGTTGTTCCATGTCCAGTTCTAACTGTTGCTTCCTGACCTGCATACAGATTTCTTAAGAGGCAGCTCAGGTGGTCTGGTATTCCCATCTCTTTCAGAATTTTACATAGTTTCCTGTGATCCACACAGTCAAAGGCTTTGGCATAGTCAATAAAGCAGAAATAGATGCTTCTCTGGAACTCTCTTGCTTTTTGATAATCCAGTGGATATTGGCAATTTGATCCCTGGTTCCTCTGCCTTTTCTAAAACCAGCTTGAACATCTACAAGTTCACAGTTCACGTATTGCTGAATCCTGGCTTGGAGAATTTTAAGCATCACTTTACTAGCATGTGAGATGAGAGACACCTTCCTAAAGCTCCGATATTACTAAGCTGGTTGATGCTTTCCAATAATGTGAATTGCTTACCTGACTTTGCTCCTGCCTTTCCCTCTATTAGGATCACATTTCCTTTACTTCTCGATTCTTCCAGTTACTTTTCAAGATTCAACTTGATGGTATTTTTCTTTTTTTCCGATTTGTCCTCCCTGTAAATCTTCTATGCTGAGCTAAGAGGGCCCAGGGCCTCTATATTAACTTATTTATAATATTCATCAAATTGTTTATGATTCTGCCCCCTTCAATAGACTGCAAGCATCTCAAAGGAAGGGCTCAGCGGAATCACATTTATATCATCAAAGCTTAGCACAATGTCATGGTCATAATATCTACTTAAAAAATTATTATTCACTCATTTATGTATTCACTCAACAAATTTTAACTGAATCTCATAGTACTATGTACTAATAGCAGAAACATATTAAATAAATACTGAATGAAAGCTTATGAAAATTTCACTTTTGTCTCAACTGATCATCGACTTTTTGTGGACAGTTTCTGCCTTTTCATCTTGTAGCTCAAGTAAATGGTATTAACATTGAATAAGTGCTCATCAAAAATTGTCAGCAAATAAATGCAGCTTTCAATATAACAAAGCACAGTGTGATTTTTTGGGAGTCATCTTATGTTTTAATTCCTATCATGAATCTATCTTTGAAATAAGGTACCACATGAGGACTTCTGGAAAATAGGAACTTCTTGAGCCATTATTGTTTTCAAAGGAGGCAAGGAAATTCTTATTGAATTGAAGGATGGTAGCCCACAGGTGTGTAGGCCAGCTGCAGTAGCATTAATAATCAACTGTAGCTACACATGAATAATGACATACAATATTATATTAATTTCTGGTGTGCAGCATAATGATTTGATAGTATTACATGATCACCAGAATAAGTCTTGTTAACATCTGTCATCATTTGTGGTTACAGAATGTTTTTTCCTGTTATGAGAACTTTTTAGATCTTTGTTAGCAACTTTGAAATATGCAATGCAGTATTAATAACTACAGTTGCATTGCAATAGATAAATGAATCTCCGTGATTTATTTTATAACTGGAAAATTGTTCTTTTTTACACCCTTCACCCATTTTTCCCACTCCCAGCACCTGTCTCTGGCAACTATCTATTCTCTATATCTTCAGCTTGATTTTACTTGTTTTTTATATTTCACACATAAGTGAGATTCTATATTATTCATCTTTCTCGGTCTCATTTCACTTGGCATAATCCCCTTAAGGTCTGTTTATGTAATTGCAAATGACAAGATTCATTTTTTACAACTGAATATACAATATCTCATATGTATATGCCATATTTTCTTCGTCCATGTATACTTACATTTTTTCCATATCTTACCTATTGTAAATAATGCTGCAATGGGTGCATACATCTTTTTGAGTTAGTTTTTTTTTTTTTTTTCAGATAAATACCCAGAAGTAGAATTGCTGGGTCACATGGTAGTTTTAACTTTTTGAGGAACTTCCATTTTGTCCCATCAACAGTGCACAAGGGTTCCCTTTTCTCCACATACTTGCCAACATTTTCTATTTCATGTACCTGTGGCCATCTGTACGCCTCCTGTGGAAAAAAGTATATTTAAATACTCTGCTCATTTCTTAAATTGGACTGTTTGTTTGTTTTTTGCTTTTGAATTGTATGAGTTCTTTATATATTTTGGATATCAACCCCTTATCAGATATATGATTTACAAATATTTTCTCCCATTATGCAGGTTGCCTATTCGTTTTATTGATGGTGTTTTTCGGCTGGACAGAAGCTTTTTAGTCAGGATTTCTGTTTTAGTGACATAATACATTTGCCATTATTAGGGTCTTACGTTAGTACCAGTTTAATATGAGAATGATTGGTTATAAAATTAAATTAAGGATGAGTTATTGAATTAAATGTACATATTTCTTCCAGTTTTCCCTTTCACTCAGATTGTACATTTACACACTCAGATGTGAAATGATTTAATGGGTGAATTCAGAGACAGTGACACTTTTAAACCACCAGAACTTTGAAAAATAAATCAATAGCTTCTGCTAGTTGAATGCATCTGATGTAATAGATGCTTTGAACATCAGTTTCTAACTCTGTTTATCTATTTCTTTCCCTGAAGCTTTTGCTCCACATTCATGAAATAATAAACACAATCTCATCTACAGAAAATCCATAATATATGTTTATAATCCTTATCCAGAAACTTCACATATATGATTATTATGTCACAAATATGCAGTTCTGAATTAGCAAATATTTAAACTAAGCATTTGTTTAGATGCTATTATAAGAAGATTATATACTTGAAAAGAAACATCAGGTTTAATATCAAAATTTTCTTGATATATTTAGCTTTATTTTGATATTAATATTTTATTAATGAAATTAATAATGGGATGAAATTTAATGTGTTCAAGGCTAAAAAAAATGAATTTCCTTTTAGAGTCCTGCAAATCTGTCAAGTAAATTTTGCTCCTTTGTGATTTTTATATTGTTTTTTCTTTGTTTAAGTCCTTCCACTGCATATTTTTTCATTGAGTTTCTAAACGTCTTTGAGTTCAGTTCAGTTCCATAGCTCAGTCGTCCATGGACATCTTTGAAAATGTAGATAAATCCCTTACTCCATGTACTCCTGAGTCAAAATTAATAGGTAAGGTGTTTTGTCTGCTAAAATCACTTTTACTTGAAATTTTTATTGTCAGAATTAAAACTTACGTTTTGCTTCATGTAAAAGTGATTAGCACATGTATCTCAATCACGATCATATGTTTACAGAAATAAAAAATATGTTTCCAAGTCAACAGTAAACTTTTTGAACTGACAGGGAGCTTAGGGCTCTGCCTTCTAGAGCCAATTAACCCAAAGCTCAGAGAATTTGTTTCTCCAAAGCCAAAAAGTCTGATCTGGCCAGAACAGAAGCTATTTACCCTGACTTCTATTTCTGGACTCTTATGAAGCTGTCTTACATGGTAATTTCCACAAAATAAATATTCAGTAAATGATTGATGAATTTAACTACATTTAAATTCTGAATAACTCAAGAAAACTCACCGTCTTAAAATATTTTGGAATGTAGTTTTACCTTTTATTGACACACCCATGTACAGTGTTCATATTTATCTTGAAATCATGTGTATTTTAGGGCACATTAGAATTATCAGTTGCTTTCTTCCTGGAATTTTTTTCACTCCCCTAACAATTGAAAGTAGGTTATGCCAAGAGTCACAAATGCATTACATATCACTGAAACAAGGAAAAAGAGCAAGAACCAGGTAATGAATTAGAAAATAGAACAAGACTAGCTACTGGTCTGAATATAAATTAAACCTAAAGCACATGAGGGACTGTGATAGGCTGTGTCACCTCATTATTAATTTGTGAAAGTAGATCAGGGAAATACAATGCAATGTTCTCCAATAGAAGTCATAAGACATTTCTTTGATGAATCTTTATATATGGGATATTAAACAATTTATCAGAAGGTAACTTCAACAGTTCATTTAGAAAAGATCAGGAATAAAATTTACATGGCTATTTTTAAGGTACCCCCTTAATAAAAGACAAAAACAAAATACACATTTTATTTCATGAAGACAGTTCTAAGTGTAATGGACTGGTATATAATCTAAATAGTTTTCAGATGATTTCTTTTTAATTCAAGGTTAACAGGTTAAGGGTGGGTGTTGGAAAATCTATTGAGTGACTAATCAGCAAATTTTTCTCTAACTGCTAATTTGTCATTATTTCTTTGGATAGAAACTAGAAGGTAAATAATTCAAAATAAAGCCATTATGGTTTGGTCTTGAAAGTGAAAGTGAAAGTGAAGTCGCTCAGTCGTGTCTGACTCTTTGCAACCCCATGGACTGTAGCCTACCAGGCTCCTCCGTCCATGGAATTTTCCAGGCAAGAGTCCTGGAGTGGGTTGCCATTTCTTCTACCTTACTTGGTCTTGAAACACAAGTAAAATTCTGTATTATTTATGGAAATATCTAAACGTTAAGAATGTACATGACAAACTTGACACTTTGTTTAAGAATTCAAAGGATATGACATAACTGTGTAACCCATGTATATTTTCACTGAGGTTGGCTACAGGAAATTCTATAGGCAGGATAAAATCTTTTTCAAGTAACACCATTTAAGCTCAAATGCTTAAACAAGTACTTTATTGAGGTGACCAGTTTCCTCAGGATAATCCTTGAAAGGAATAAGTTGGAGTTTTGGTGATTTTAAAAATTAGAATAACTATGTTATTCTAGGTCCTGATACCTAGGTATTCCAGATACCTACAATTCACTTGATAACTGGTTTTGTTACTATTCATAGAGGGTGCCAGAAAGAATGTAGGACTTGCCTCTGTCATATTCATCATAAATCTCTGTAGAGTTATTGATTTTTAAGTTAAAAAGAAAAGCTTTTATCCTACTTTAGGACATATAAAGATACAGTTTTCTCTGTTGTGATTCCATTCACACCATGCAGCTACTACATGATATTGTGACAAGGATATGGAGGTATCATCAGAAGCACTTTTCTACATGCAGTTCTTTTCAATTGACTCACAGTCTGATGACTGGTCCATAAATACGGCAAAATGTCATCTTTTTCCAGGTTTCTCATACATGAGAATAAAATGTGGCAGTTATAATTAGGAACTAACAATGAGTCTGTAGCCTTGTAAGGCTTTAGGAAAGGAGGTCTAGAGTGGCAATTACTGAAAAGGAAAATAAAACTTATAAAACTAATAAAAAATCACCCCAATTTATGAGAACTTTTGTAAGAATAAAGCCCCAGTTTAAAGGAAAGGATTTTGATAATTGGGTAAACAAAGTTCTTTAAACCATCCTTCTAACACTTAGAGTTATTAGTTAAATGAGTGAAATTAGTGGGACTAGGGCCTTCCAGGGACTTCCCCAGGGGTTCAGCAGTAAAGAATCCACCTGCAATGCAGGAGAGGCAAGTTCAATCCATGGGTAGGGAAGATTCCCTGGAGGAGGGCATGGCAACCCTCTCCAGTATTCTTGCCTGGAGAATCCCATGGATCAGAGGAGCCTGGAGAGCTCCAGTTCACAGGGTGCAAAGAGTCAAACATAACTGAAGTGAGTGAGCATGCATGCACACTCGGGCCTTTCCAAGGACAGATCTGTTGGTATAAAAATCACAGGAGCAAAGGTTTGGTTGAAATCATTTAATTAGTCTTTGGTAGAAAATTGTACCTCTATAACTCTTCTTGCCTAATTTATATCAAAGATAGGTTTATCTCCAAATATCACTTTTGTAAGTAATAACAAACATAATTTTTCCCACTGAGATATGCTTGAAAATGGTATGGAGCTTTTAGTTGACATATAACATTCACATTTGCAATATATTGTTAGCTTCTTTTTTTTTTTTTTTTTGTCTTATTTTTATTGTTGTCACTACTGTTAAATTTTTTTCTTTTGTTTCCCCCCAATACTCAGGTGGCCATGACCTAGAACCTAGAGGAGAGTTAGGGAGTTTCAGTCTCTCTCACCTATGGGCATATATTTCCTTATTCATGTAGTTATCTTCCTATTACGGGCCTTCCAACTACAACTCAATTTCTGAGTTTCCCTGGCTGATGACAAAACAAAACAAACAAAAAACAACGAAAACGAACAAACCAAAATGTCTCCTCAAGGGAAATGTGAACTGCTATGGGAGACAAAACCTGAACTGCATTCAGAGCATTTTGTGCTGTATCATGGTCTCTTCCTGCAGAATCTCTAAATAGCATCAGGCTATAACACCTGGTAGTCTGAGAAAGGACAGGAGTGTCTGAAATGATTTAAAAATATTGAGCATTGGTATATCCTGTACTCTGCTGACGTATTCCTTCCCTTGAGTTCATCCCTCTGTTCCATCTGCATGCATCTGAACACCCACCACCTTGCAGCTGGGTAGTTCTGTGTGATTACTGTTCTGGGTAGTCACTGCTAGAATAAAGCATGAACAAAACATAACATGTTGGCAGGAGCTTTCTATCCCCTGGTAAGGGTAATATAAATGTTAAAACGTGTTTCTTCAAATCCTGTTAAACAGTAGTGCAATCTCATTAGTCAGTGCTATTAAGGATCCACTATAAATGTCACTTTTACTTTCATTAAGAAGCATCATTGAGGTGTCATTACAATGTGTCTCTAAGAAGACACTGTAACTCTGTTAGGACACAGGAACTAAAGCTCTACAAAAAAGATCTCTTTTGAGATGGAGTTTCAATTTCAGTGAATATCATCTACAACACACACTTACCCTTTGTGCAAATATGCTAAGTTGAATATGGGCTTTATATAGAGGAAACCCATGAATAATAAGACAGTGGGAATGCAACTATATTTGAGTTTCAAAGACAAAAGGAACACAATGCCCTCCTGTTTAGGAAATTGTATATTGTTATTCACAGACAAGCTTTTCTACAGTGTTAATTCCAAGAAACTAAAAGCATCATCAGCTTGCGTCTAGTTTCTTCTTTTAAGCACAATTATGCACGTATATTGTCACCCTGCTTATTTAACTTATATGCAGAGTACATCATGAGAAACGCTGGGCTGGAAGATGCACAAGCTGGAATCAACATTGCCTGGAGAAATATCAATAACCTCAGATATGCAGATGACATCACCCTTATGGCAGAAAGTGAAGAAAAACTAAAGAGCCTCTTGATGAAAGTGAAAGAGGAGAGTGAAAAAGTTGGCTTAAAGCTCAACATTCAGAAAACAAAGATCATGGCATCTGGTCCCATCACTTCATGGGAAATAGATGGGGAAACAGTGGAAGCAGTGTCAGAGTTTGGTTTTTTGGGCTCCAAAATCACTGCAGATGGTGACTGCAGCCATGAAATTAAAAGACGCTTACTCCTTGGAAGGAAAGTTATGACTGACCTAGATAGCATATTCAAAAGCAGAGACATTACTTTGCTGACTAAGGTCTGTCTAGTCAAGGCTATGGTTTTTCCCGTAGTCATGTATGGATGTGAGAGTTGGACTGTGAGGAAAACTGAGTGCTGAAGAATTGATGCCTTTGAACTGTGGTGTTGGAGAAGACTCTTGAGAGTCCCTTGGACTGCAAGGAGATCCAACCAGTCCATTCTAAAGGAGACCAGTCCTGGGTGTTCATTGGAAGGACTGATGCTGAAGGTGAAACTCCAGTACTTCGGCCACCTCATAGAAAGAGTTGACTCATTGGAAAAGACCCTGATGCTGGGAAAGATTGGGAGCAGGAGGAGAAGGGGACGACAGAGGATGAGATGGCTGGATGGCATCACCGACTCGATAGACATGAGTCTGTGTGAACTCCGGGAGTTGGTGATGGACAGGGAGGCTTGGCGTGCTGCAATTCATGGGGTCACAAAGAGTCAGACACGACTAAGCAACTGAACTGAACTGATGCCCTATCATGACCACAGATAATACTATATTGCTTATTGATGTTTCCAAGGAATAGTAATTTTTCACCTGTTGTTGACTGCCTTGTAGGAAAAAACTAAGGCATAAATTTTTACAATGTAAAAATGCCTATCATTTAGTAAGGGAGGGGGTATTTTTCCAGTTTTCTATTTTCCCCACGAATCCCTGTTGTGCTGATTCTGAGTCAGCTGCCATGTTCCATCTTATATCTGACTAGATTCATTCATTCAACTCTTTCTCTGGTTTCTTGGTATTCAAGGTATAGCTGCTGCTGCTAAGTCACTTCAGTCATGTCTGACTCTGTGCAACCCCATAGACAGCAGCCCACCAGGCTCCCCCGTCCCTGGGATTCTCCAGGCAAGAACACTGGAGTGGGTTGCCATTTCCTTCTCCAATGCATGAAAGTGAAAGTGAAGTAGCTCAGTCGTGTCCAACTTTGTGACCCCATGGACTGCAGCCTAACAGGCTCCTCTGCCCATGGGATTTTCCAGGCAAGAGTACTGGAGTGGGGTGCCATTGCCTTCTCTGCAAGGTGTAGCTATCACCTCAGAAAGTCCTAAGATGTCACCCAGGGTTTAAAAAGATAATAGAATGTTTTACATTTGAATTTTTCCATATTCCAGGCTTTTTTTTCTTCTTAGGCCAAGTATAATTTTTCTAGGTTTATTTACATTCTTTCCTTTTTATGTGAACTTACATTTTAATTATAAAGACAAGATTCAAATAGAATATTTAGAAGTATCTTCCCAATGCTCTCTGATTTCAAATATAGCTTTTAACAATAGCAGAACCTTACATTCCTAAGCATGTCCTTTCACTGCCAAGTGTTCCATATTTCAAATATATTACTCTGACTTCATTCTTTTCTTTAAAATGATGGATAAAACCATCTTTGTGAAGGTATCTAGTATTAGTTACTGTTTTGCCAAAGGGTTTTGATGATGAAAAAGATTATTTAGGTTGCATGTTAATGTAAAAGTCAGGGCAAGAACGAAGTCTACTAAATAAATATTTTCACTTTGTTGTACCTCCAGGATTTTGTTGCACCACATATAATATGTTGATACACTATCTGATAAAACTGCTGTTTGCAATGGTACAGATTAATAGATTTATCATTTTTATCAAGTAATAGAAACAAGTACCCTCCTGGGAAATAGGACTTATCTCTGAATTAAGGCAATTAAAATTATGCCACTGAACCACACAACCTTAGTCTTATGAGGTTATTTAATATTGTTTCTGGACACACAAAATACATTTTTAATGAACAGCAGAGAAGGATGAAAGTACTTAAGGATATAAAGACATCTTGGTAAACATCATTTTGAATCCCTGTTAAAGTATACATCACATCAAATGTAATCGTATTGTTCACTTCTGATGGGAAAGTCATACTTCCACTATTGTCTAGGGCTTTCTAAAGTAGGAGCTTGTGGTAGTCCAAGAATAATGTATGAAACTCATTATGTTTCATGGTTTACTATTGATATGCATTTTCATCTTTTTATAACTATGTATCCACACATTTTAACTTATGAGTTATATGTGAGAGTTTTCTTTCTATACTTAGAATGTGTTTTTATACAATTTTATTGAATAAGAGTATATCTACTGATAAATATTAAGAAAAAATATTTTGTACTTTGTCCAGCAACTAAATATATTAGTGATTATTTCAATAATCCTTTCACCACTCTGGACTGTAAAATTATTTAGATCAGGAAATATATGTCATTTAAACATCCTGAAAATGGGTATATTGGATTGTATTTTTCATTAAGTAACAGAATCATACATTCACTGAATTATGGAGATAAACATGACTTTAAAGTCACTTTACAAAATTTTTTCATAAATAATTCACATCTATCATAATGTAAACAATTTTATATCACAGGGGGAATAAGGAAATACAATGCTACCTGTACCCTATTTTTGTGTTGTTATGATACTAATTATTTTGAAAAGTATTATGCAATCTAAGAAACCATCTTCTGGAAGTCAGACAGGCATAGAACTGAGAAGCATGTTGACAGATGAATAATTGTACTATATATCTGCCCTCACTCTTGGAATTCTTGCCAAGATAACTTTGGTAAAGTGAGGTGGGATGGTTAATTTTAGGTGTCAATTTGATTGGCTCTCAGGGTGTCCAGATATTTCACAAAACATTATTTCTGAGAGTGTCTGTGAGGATGTTTTCAGAAGAAATCCACATTTTGATCCACAAATTCAGTAGAGCGGTTTACCCTCCCCAGTGTGAATGCACAGAGTCCAATTCACAAAGGGCCTGAAAAGGAACAAAGAGACAAAGGAAGGGAGAATTTGACTCTTCTTGTCTGATTGCCTGAGTAGGGACTTGAATCTTTGACTGTTCTCCAAGTTCATGGTTCTCAGGATTTCTGATTCAGACTGTAATCTACACCATTACCTCCTATGGTTCTCAGGCCTTCAGACACTATGTACACCAATCAGCTTTCCTGGGGCTCCAATTTACAGAGTGGAGATTATGGGGCTTCTCAGTTTCCATAATTGTATGTCTTTTTCTTACAATAAATTTCTTCTTATATGTATATCATATTGGTTCTGTTTCTCCACAGGACCCTGACTAGCACATGAGGTAAATAATACCAAGATGTAAATATATTCTTTCTCTGCTTCCTGAGGTAATAGTAAATGATAGATAATTTAACTGGGGACAATAAAAGCATGTGAAAAATCTTTCAAATGATTATCTCAATAGCTATTGTTATTATCTATTGCATAGAGCTTATTTTGTATGCATATATTTACATACTTTAGAAATACCTGTTGCATATTTATTACAAGTCAATGACATGATTTTCATTAGAAAATAAAAGTCTTACAGACTAATCTAATAACAATGCTTTCAACATTTATTTATTTGTTGTTTTTTATTGGAGTACAGTTGTTTTATAACATTGTTTTAGTTTCTTCTATACAGCAAACTGGACTGCCAGGGGATTTCCTAAACAAGTTTTTAAAAACAGGATAAAATATCCTACATGTTACTTCTTTAAGAAAAAATTACATTTTAGTTTAGCTTGAAAACCACATTGTTTATTTGAGCCTCACTAAACTGGATGCCTGGTTTTCTCCAGACTTTCTGCTTCTGTGCCAAACGCCTTACCCCCACACCCTCAGATAATGTACCAGTGTATAATTTAAACATTTGATAGAAACTTCCAAGATCTAGGAAAGAAAAAGGAAAAGGAAAACTATTCCTTTTTCTTTCCTTTGGATTTTAATCTCACAATTCAGATCAGCTCTAGTTAATCAGACATATAAGAATAATACCATAATTGTGAGTCAATATTACATTTAAATGATAAAAAAACATTACTTAATTTTAGTCTCTTTGTGAATAACTTTGCATGTAGAGCAATTTTGGTGTATGCAAAGAATTTCTTAATTGATATACCCTCAATTAAGGAATAGTCTTAACTTCTTGTAAATTTAGAAAATATTATATGTTCAGGGAGAAATCTCAGAAAGAATTCCATTAGTTCACTAATGAAAGGCATCCCCTAAATGGATGGGGACAAATAAGTGGGGGGAAAAGAGAAAGGTAGGAGCAAGGAAAGTTTAATAGACTATGGTTCACAGTTGACCATTGAACAGGAGGGGTGTTAATTTGCTAAACAAATTTCTTAAAATTTATAGTTGGCTCTTTGTAACTTCAGTTCCTCTCCATCTGTAGATTCAACCAACCACTGATCATATAGTACTGTAATATTATGGACATAGAGATCACCTTTTTCACTTTTTCATACTGTTCTTTAATAGATACGATTATTAATTTAAACATACTTATACTCTTGCCTGGAGAATCCCATGGAGGGAGGAACCTGGTAGGCTACCATCCATGGGGTCGCAAAGAGTTGGACACGACTGAGTGACTTCACTTCACTTCTTCATATCTCATATTTATCAATATTTTATCTATATTTTATACCTTTTGCATATTATTTAGCAAATCCTGTTCTGAAGAATGCCCAGTTGAGCCCAGATCAGATTTTCTGTCCGCTGAATGATGACCTAATAAATGTTTATTGTTTTCAGCCACTAGCTTTGGGATTACTTTCCATGCAACAAAAGCTAAATGATGCAGATGAAGTCTTTTATTTTTCTTTACTTCCTTGGTATTGAATTGAATTCAGTAACAATCAGAGGACCAGTGTAGTTCTCTGAAAGTCGTTCAGTATTTTGACATGCCTTCAGGAGTCCCTACACTCATAACCATGCCTGGACAAATTTGAATCATACTTCTCAGCAATATTACTTAAAGAATCCTAGGGGAAAATGGCAATATGCTTTGAGAAAAAATATTTTCCAATTGACTGAAAAAGTAGCATGTATAGGATTTTCAAAATTGCTTTCCACTGTAAAAGCAGAGAGATGAGTGCGAATAATCAGGGTAAAAAATCTACAACACTACTGAACTAAGAAATAGGCAGATAGCATGATATAGTGAAGTTAAAATGATTAGACTTAGGGCAGAAATAAAATCACATTTTTGGAAATACAGATAGGTAGTAAATGGAAATAACTGATAAGTAAAAATACCAAAAGAGACAAGAAAACACGGTGAACAGTGTATTAGACTCTTCAAAGCAATGGAAAACCAGTCGAACAAATGGAAAAGTTGACCTGGATTTTTTGTATGAGAAATTTTTCTGCTTGATTTTAATGTTGATTTCAAACAGATTCAGGAACAGGCAAATTTGGAGGGAGTTAGAAAAGTTTCTTAAATATTATAGGATTAAAGAAGTAAGGTACTCAGTTATAAAGTAGGATTAAAGGATATAAGTGTAGAGATCTTGGCTAAAGGTAAGTGGATGAAAATAGCACAACAGTCTTCAAACCCATGAAAGGCATAGGAATAGTTTTTTAAGGATTTTCTTATTTATTTCAGTATTGAGAACTCTTTGAAAACTTCAATCCAGATTATACTGTATAAAAAATTAAGCAATTTTTCTCCATATTCCAAATAATATATGACAAGAAAAGAAAATTTGTCACACTATATATGTTCCAAAAATTGGAACAAAAAGATCATATGTTTAAAATTACAACTTGGAGTGACTAGTGGATGGTAATAACAATTGCTTATTATTTTGATTAAATCAAAAAATAAGTTATGTAGATGCTGCTGTTGTCTGTATTAATTTTCACAGTTTGCTTCTTAAAAGATTTGTAATTACATGTTATAGCACTCATATAAATTAAAACCAGATAAATTATAAATACAATATCAAAGCGTGATTCATATACTTGTGATTAAGCATTAAATTTACCTCTGAGATTTGTTACCTAAAACAATATTTCAGAAATGCCAGGTTATAAATTTTGTACTTAGATGAAGCAAGTCTATTCATCAGAAGAGATAAATAAAATAATGATGAAGTCAGAAAATTCAGAAAGTTCCTTGTGCCTTTCCTACATTTCTGTTTCTGATTTCATATTGGTGCTTTATTCTAACACCTTAGAAAAACTACTTAAAATTCTCAGCCTTATTTTACTGGCCTATACAATGATAGATATTGGAGTTATTTTATCTGAGACAGATGTTTTGGGGTAGTTCTTTGATGCTGTAACTTGAATTCCAGTGAGAATTGTTCTAACCCAAGTTAATAAAATATCCTTATTTGCAATGTGCTGTGCAATATTTTTTATTATTTTCCACAATAACAGCAGAGGGAAATTTTAAGCTCAAATACCACTGTGATAAATATTAAACCATGTCAGTCTACTGGGGAAAAGGTTGAATTAGCAGAACTTAGGAGGGAGAAAGTAGTCATTCCAGCATAATTTAGAACAGAGATAATACATTTATCTGAATAGGTACAAGAAAACATATTTAAGCAATTAGAATACACTGAAAATGTGACTTGAGAGTAAATATGAAGCCAAAAAAGATCAAAATCTTGGAACAATAAAAACCTTGTTAATATTGCTCAATTTGCCATTGTTGACCACTTGTTGTTATAAGGATTTATGATTGGTTTGTGTTCTGACTTGACATTGGGAAATGTCATTTAGGGCAGTGACAAGTGCTTCCACAGGGTCTGTGCTGCCCAGTGAAGGAAATTACATCATTCTTGTACAATCAACTTACTCATAGTTGCTTGCCAGTTTCCCTGCCATCTTTTCATCTTCATGATCATCATTATGAGTTATAAGCCTCTTACCAATAATTTGAATGACCTCAATTTCTCTCCACATTCTTCTTCGTTGCATGATATGTTCATTTTACTTTTTAACATCTTTCACATTTTAGCAAAGTAGTCATTTAAAATGCATGCAGAGCTAGAAAGTAAATTACTAGGGTAAAGGGCATTTCAAGATGATTGAAAATATGCCTCATGAGTTGTTGCTTTTTCTATTTCACAGTCAGAGTTACTGAAAAGGTGTTAGAAATGAGATTTCACAAGTAAATATATATGTATTGTATAATTTTTCTGTTTCAATGTACCATTCTTTAATGTCTTTACATCATCCTCATTATAGTAAACCCTGAAATAAATACCATCTGTGACATAGTATTGCAGATTTTGATACCATGACAGATTTAAGATAATCAGGCACTTAGTTGAGGTTTTATATTTAATATTCCACCAAAAATTCATATACATTTTCATGGTTTGCTGAGATCCTTTAATTGCTTATTTATGATGGTAACTAACTTCACATGCATTTTCCCATGTATTACATGAACATATATATCTCTTAGAGCTACTTAGAACAATCAATATTTTTGTTAAGATAAAATAAGTAAGAACTTACATTTTGAAAAGCAAAGTTTATCCAGCTATGGCCAGTGAACATAGTTGTTGACCATTGTTACAGTAGTTGAACTTTGTCAATGATAATATACTTTTACTACTTTCTATTAAGCTACCTCTCTCTTTCTTCTTTGAAAACTTTATTTTGCAAGCGTAATGCAGTGTGTTATACAGGTTCCATTTTCTGGTGTTTGTTTGGTTTTTTGTTTTTTATTTTTGCTGTGCCATGTGGCTTGTTGGATCTTAGCTCACTGACCAGGGATTGAACCCGGACTCAGGTTTTCTGCAACTTTCTCTGGCAGACAAAGTGCTGAATCCTAACCATTGGACCACCAGGGAATTCCATTCTTGTGCTTAATATAAGTTGAGTTTCTGATAAAATATGATTTCCCTCAATTTTTCAAAGGATAAAATTTTGAATGCTGTCAACAAATAGGCCAAAAAAATAATTTGAACCTGAGAAAAAGTTTCAGAATTTAATATATTTTATTAAGCTAGCTATTTAAATGAATATTTCATTTATTATTTAGTCAGATTCATCTCTGGAAAAGGCTTTTAGGAAAGTGAATCACACAGATATAGCCTGAGGTACACTGAAAAAGTCCCTTTCAGCAAACCTTGTAGACTTCAGTTTAGTTATTTCTTCCTGAAACCTCATCCTTTTGGTCTTAAAAGCCTTCTGTTCAAAAGTTAATTACCCAGGGACTTCCCTGGTGGCCCACTGGTCCAAAAACTTAAGATCCTGCATGCCTGCACAGTGTGGCCAAAAAAAAAAAAAAAAAAAGAAAAAAGAAAGAAATCTTAAAATAAAAAAAGTAGTTAATAAATATTGAGAGTTACAATTTTTTTTTTTTAAGAAGAACAAGAAAACCTACAGAAGTTAATTACCCAATATGAGGTCTAACTCACATGTTTTATTAACTGATAATTTCTTCCAACAGAAACATAGTCCTAATTCAACATGGGCAAGGTACTCTCTTCCAAATGTCTCATTTTATCTTAACGACAACTTGGAATTATTTTACCCTTTTTGCAACAGAACAGGATGAGTCTCAGAGTTGAAGTAATGTATCCACATTCATCCAGGTAGAAATTGACAGTGTTTGGTCAGTGGGATCCTTGTCTACAGCATAGAAAGGAAGTAGCAAGAGGGATGAGGAAGCCATGGAATTGAGAAACAGAGAATAAGGTGTTACAAAAGATGTGAAAGACTATGAGGATTTTGAGGACAAACATTGAAAAACATACCATTTATCTCTGGCCCAATTGTGTCACAGGTATAATCTCTATTAACTTGTTAGGACACATAATAAAGAGTATTATATGGCTGGAACTCTGAGTCCAGAAGAGAAAGTCTATATCAGACATTAAACTATCTGACTAGACTGCATGTAAAATTATCATAATTGATTTTAATCTTCAGGTTTTTTTTTATTATTATGACGCAATAAAATTTATGATGACTATAGAAGAACTTTTCAGTTGCCCAGTCGTGTCTGACTCTTTGCAACCCCATGGACTGCAGACCTAGTAAACATATTACTATTAGCACACATTTATTTCTGTTTATATAATTTCTAGGCAGCTAACCTTATAGTAGCAATAGCATTGCCTTTGAATGATATGCTGAGCGCCAAAGAATTGATTCGTTTGAACTGTGGTGTTGGAGAAGACTCTTGAGAGTCCCTTGGACTGCAAGGAGATCCAACCAGTCCATTCTAAAAGAGATCAGCCCTGGGATTTCTTTGGAAGGAATGATGGTAAAGCTGAAGCTCCAGTACTTTGGCCACCTCATGCGAAGAGTTGACTCATTGGAAAAGACTCGGATGCTGGGAGGGACTGGGGGCAGGAGGAGAAAGGGACGAGGATGAGATGGCTGGATGGCATCACGGACTCGATGGACGTGAGTCTGAGTGAACTCCGGGAGATGGTGATGGACAGGGAAGCCTGGCGTGCTGTGATTCATGGGGTCGCAAAGAGTCGGACACGACTGAGCAACTGAACTGAACTGACTGAAGCCCAAGTGAGTTTTTCTGGGGAGAGAATCAAAAGTGGGCCATAATTTTTAAAGGAATTAGAATGACTCTTTATATAAAAATTGCATGGGAATAGTTCCAATTTATTTGGCTTCTCATTTATTTAATCGGTAGATTTTCTTTCCATTGACTTTTCTTTTATATTGATAGATACTATCACTTTTATAACAAAGAGTAAATAGTATCCTACATACTAAGAGCTATTAACAAACTATTTTTAAAAATATAATTAAAAATAATCTGCATTTATTATATCTTCTCTTCTCTAGAGAGTAACTAAATGAATATAATCAGATTTTATTCATTATGAACTGGGTTTATTTTCCAGCGATGAAGTTGACAGGGGAACAGGCAGGAAGGCCAGGGATCTCCAAAGGGAGGAAATAGGCTGTAAGTGTTTCTTCCCTCTTTGGGAACTACAGATATTATACTATGAGTGATTGCTTTGACTGATTTTACTCAACAAGCATTACAAGATTCTCAAAAAGCTTAATGGCTCAGAACCTACTTGACAAACCATTATGTTATATTCAGACATTGTCCCCCTAATCTGTGTAAACGAAACTATTTGTATGGTAATCTACCCTTCTACAAGACTCAAGTCAATCAATTTATGGCTGGGGATGAATTGTCTGGTGCCAAGAGTATCCTCAAATACATCTTATGGATGAGGGGCCTGGTGCCATTCTGAGTTTTAAGACATTCCTTTCTTTCATTAACAGACTGCTAGTGATTACATAACATCCAGCTGAAGACTTAGCAAGGGGGTACTCTTTCTGCCCCCTTCTGATGCCTATGTCAGAAGCTCTATCTATCTCCTTTATACTTTAATAAAACGTTATTACACAAAAGCTCTGAGTGATCAAGCCTTGTCTCTGGCCCCAGATTGAATTCTTCTCCTCTGGAGGCTAAGAATCCTGGCATCTTTTCGTGGTTCAGCAGCAACCTTTCAAAATGCCTTTTATCAATCCAAGATTCATTGTTGCTTAAGAAGTTGGTTATCAGTTTCTTAAATATGTTCTGAAATTCAATGGATTCGATTAGACCTTAGTGCCAGAGGAAAGGATGTTGGAGAGAGTCCAGTGAAATTTTAGCAGAGTAAACATTGCTCTTCTTTTCATTTTTTGCAGAATGTATTACTTTTAAAAACTATTTCTGGAGTAATCTCTAATTTTAGTCCTGATTGGTGGCAATTACCCTTATATTTGAGAATAAATCTGAATTATAACTAAGTACAAAATTAATCTTTCTGTTGACAGGCAATGATTTACTTACACAGTTACTTAGCAAGAAATAAATGAAATGATTCTTCTAGCTCTGCTCATCTTAGTTATCATCATATTTTCAAACTTTAATTTTCCTTGTGCTTTTTTCTTTCCCTCACTCAGTTGACAGTTTTACAAATAATTCCACCTCCCAAAGACTAAGTTGGGAATGTGAAGAGCAGAATAATATGTATTTCCCTCTTTATATTTTAAGGAATATTTCAGTCCAATAAGTTAACAGTTGAGCCTGAGTATTATTACTAAAGTTAAATAACATAATCTACTACAACTTGTAATGTCCTAATTACCATTTTAAATAGCTAAAGTGAAAGTGTTAATTACTTAGTTGTGTCTTTCTCTTTGCATCACTATGAACTATAGCCCACCAGGCTCCTCTGGTCCATGGGATTCTCCAGAGAAGAATACTGGAGTGAGTGAGTCAGTCAGCTCAGTCGCTCAGTCCTGTCTGACTCTTTGTGACTCCATGAACTATAGCAGGCCAGGCCTCCCTGTCCATCACCAACTCCCAGAGTTTACCCCAAGTCATGTCCACCTGGAATGGGTAGCCATTCCCTTTTCTAGGGGATCCTCTCAACCCCGGGATCAAACCCAGTCTTCTGCACTGTGGGCAGATTCTTTACCATCTGAGGCACTAACGAAGCCTCCTCAAATAGCTAAGTGAACATCAAAACATCATATTCTAAAAGCCACTAATTCAGAATACTTGAAATGTCAAGAAAAGAGATAAGGAAAAATTTCCTCACTTTTATCCATTTCTTCTATTTGTTAGTATAAGAAGACTTTGGATATATTTTAAAAGGTAAGACACCTGGGCTTTGAAATAAAGCAAACCATCTCACACAATACAAATACTAGTTACGTCTTAGTCTAGCACAGAAAATGGCTGAACAAATCTTCCATAGGACTGATAATGTCATTCTTTTCCAGAACCAAAGTGACCAGACAAGATATGACTAATTATTCTTTGCATTTTCAAGAATCTGTTTTGTTAGAATTTTCTGTACTTAGTAAGGCAGAAAAAACAAACTGCTTAAGTAACATTTTTAGTGGTCTTAGGAAAGAGGAACCAAGAGGAGAAAGAGAAATATTAAAAACATATAGGTAAATTATGCTTTGGAGTTGTTTGAAAGATTAGAAAAATCTAAAAATGAATAAAAGAAATGTATAACACATTGGCTTCCCTGGTGGCTCAGGTGGTAAAGAATCTACCTACAATGCAGAAGACTCAGGTTCCATCCCTGGTTGGAGACAATCCCCTAGACAAGGGAATGACAACCCATTCCAGTATTCTTGCCTGGAGAATTCCATGGACAGAGGAGCTTGGTGGTCCATGGGGTTCCAGGAGTCAGACATGACTGAGCGACTAACATTTCCATAATGTACTAGGTATTTCAATTTTATTTTCTTCATATGTCACATTTTAAGAAGTGATAGTTTTGTTGTTTTTTGATTAGTTTTTGAGGGTTTTTTGGTTATTAATATTGTTTGGATTATGAGTCCTCAGTGGAAAAGTATTTTGTATTTATAATAAATATAATAATAACTACTACTGGCATAAACTATGAATCAATAATGAGTCTATGGCATATATATATATACATATATAATATATATATACATATATATGGAGAAGACAATGGCACCCCACTCCAGTACTCTTGCCTGGAAAATCCCATGGATGGAGGAGCCTGGTAGGCTGCAGTCCATGGGGTTGCTAGGAGTCAGATACAACTGAGTGACTTCACTTTTCTTTTCACTTTCATGCATTGGAGAAGGAAATGGCAACCCACTCCAGAGCTCTTGCGGGGAGAATCCCAGGGATGGGGGAGCCTGGTTGGCTGCCGTCTATGGAGTCACACAGAGTCGGACACAACTGAAGTGACTTAGCAGTAGCATACATACATATATATATATATACACACACCTATTAACTTGTTTAATCCATATATTGTACAATGACCTAAGAGTTACATACTAGTATTAATCTTGATTTTAAAGAAAGAAAACTGAGGCCTATGGGTATCACCTAGTAAACTTGAAAGGTGAGATTTGAATCCAGGTAATTTAGTTTTAGATATCAGGCCCTTAACCATTAGAAACAACAGGCTGTACTGCTTCTCAGTATGTAATTAGTCAAAATGACAAATAAGTATATGTATTTTATTTACAATTATTTTTACTAGAAGCATATTTATGAACTCATATTTACAAATTAATCTTTATCCTGTTTAATATCATAGCCCCATGCACAAAAGAAATGTCTTTATTTTTATACTGATGACATGTTGAAATGAAACTATTTTAGAAATATTAGGGTAATAAAATACATTATTAAATTAAATTTCATACATTTCTTTTAATTTTAAATGACTTTAAAAAATTATATTACTTGCATTAAATTTCTACTGAACAATGTCATTATAGACAACTTTACAACAACACATCATTTCTTCAACTCTTTTAAACATATGATTTTACTTCACAACATCTCAACTTGGTGATGTAAGAATATGCTATGGCTATTCATTTTCAATGTGTTTCATTCTCAATAAGTTAGATTGTAAAATATTAGAATTTAATGTGTTGAAGAAAAAGGATCATTTGTTCAATTATCAGTTCAGTTTAGTCACTCAGTCATGTCTGACTCTTTGTGACCCCATGGATTGCAGCATAACAGGCCTCTCTGTTCATCATCAACTCCCAGAGTTTACTCAAATTCATGTCCATTGAGTTGGTGATGCCATCCAACCATCTCATCCTCTGTTGTCCCCTTCTCCTCCTGCTTTCACTCTTTTCCAGCATCAGGGTCTTTTCAAATGAGTCAGCTCTTCACATCAGGTGGTCAAAGTATTGGAGTTTCAGCTTCAACATCAGTCCTTCCAACGAACACTCAGGACTGATCTACTCAAGGATGGACTGGTTGGATCTCCTTGCAGTCCAAGGGACAATTATAAAAACTAATAACAATTCATAAACATTTTAAAAGATTTTTCTAAAGGTAATTATTTAATTAAAATTCTAAGAAAACTAATGGAGTGGCCCTTAAAGTAAAGTCCACTCTGAAGAAAAAATTATATGTGTCTCAAAATTAGAAGATACTAAGTTTTTCCAATGATCAAACTTTAAATTGTGCTGAAACTCCTACTGAATTATAAGTGTGCTTATGAACAGAATCTAGATTGTTGAATTCTATTTATTTGGAAAATTCAAACACCATGAAAAAGTTACATTTTCTGAAATATTTGTAGCAGAGCTAAACATATAGCTTTGGGGTTTTGTTCATGAATAAAACTGGAGTGTAGTTTTCTTATTTTATAGTATCTTTGTCTGCTTTTAGTATCATGTTAATGCTGGCCTCATAGAATGAATTTGGAAGTAGTCACTAGCCTTCAATTTCCTGAAATAACTTGTGTAGCGCTGGTGTCTTTTCACCCTTAAATATTTTATAAAATTCACCACTGAGTTTTCTTTGTCGAAAGAACTTTGTAATTTAAATAATTATGCATTCAATTTGAGCTATTTAGGTAAGCTATTTCCTGAGTGAGCTTTGGTATTTTGTGCTTTCCATTTAAATTGAAGAATCAATTCACAAAAGTTTTTATTATATTCTGCTTTCATCCTCTTTAGCTTAGAATCTGCAGCGGTATTAAATTCCCCGTTTCCTCATTCTTGATATTAATAGTTTGTGTCTGCTTTCTTTTTAAGTGATTAGTCTGGCTAGATTTTAGATTAATTACTTAGTTAGTCGCTCAGTTGAGTCTGACTCTTTGCGACCCCACAGACTATAGCCCCTTAGGCTCCTCTGTCCATGGAATTCTTCAGGCAAGCATACTGGAATGGTCTGCCATTCCCTTCTCCAGGGAATCTTCCCAAGGCAGGATTGAACCTGGGTCTCTTTCATTGAAGGGAACCCCAGTGCTTCTCTAATGGCTCAGAAAGTGAAGAGTCTGCCTGCAAGCTGGGAGATCTGGGCTCAATCCTTGGTTGGGCAAGATCTGGAGAAGGGAATGGATACCCACTCCAGTATTCTTGCCTGGAGAATTCCATGGACAGAGAAGCCTGGGGGTCCCAAAGAGTTGAACATAACTGAGTGACTAACACTTTCATTTTGCTTTCCCAGTGGCTCAGCAGTAAAGAACTCACCTGCAATGTAGGAAATGGGGCAGGAGCCACAGGCTGGATTCCTGGTTTGGGAAGATCCTCTGAAGAAGGAAATGGTAACCCACTTTAGTATTCTTGCCTGGAACATCGCACAGACAGAGGAGGCTGTAGGGCTACAGTCCATGGATTCACAAAGAATCAGACATGACCAAGTTACTGAGCACAGTAACTTGTACATAAACTTTCAACAATGACAGAGGAAGGACGGTGAATTAAGATTGGAAATTGTTGATCACTGGTCTGTAAGTTGATCTTCACTACAAACAAATGTGGTTGAGGAAATGCATCCCTAATTAACTCACACTTTGGATAGGATGCTGTTTCCAGAAATAAGAATAGTAGATGGAGAAGAAATAAAATGAATAAAGCAGATCTCCCCATTTTATTCACCTGCTGTTTAACAAAAATTCCGGCATTTCTTTCCAGCTCTAGCCAGGTGAAAAATTATACTGTACAACTTGCTTTGCATATTTTTCTGTAAAAAAATAAACTCTCCAAATTTCATGAAGACGAAGTAGATTTTGGGGGGTTCCTGGACCCAATTCCAACTCAGTGTGTATGTGTAGATCTTCCCATAAGACATCAGCAGGTTATCTCAGAATTTAACTCAATCTAACACTCTGTTGAAATTAGCATCAAATTTCATAGATTTATAGTTCAGTCCTACAAGACTGCCACCTGGCCCCCAGTGCTCCACTTTAGACACCAGTCACAATTCCAGGTTGTTACCTATACTTCTAACCAACTGGCTCTAAATCAGAAGTTCCCACAACCACCTCCCCCACCACACAGCCTTCCTTGACATTTGATTAATTTGCTAGAGAAGCTCACAGAATTCAGGAAACATTTTACTTACTGGATCACTGGTTTATTATAAAAGGATAAAAATCAGGATGAAAGAGATGCATAGGACAAGATATGTGGAAAGGGAGAACTTCCATGCCCTCTCTGAGCCTGCCACTCTCCCAGTACCTCCACATGTTTATCCACTTGGGAGCTCCCCAAACCCTACACTTTTGAGTTTTTACTGAGGCTTCATTACACAGGTGCAATTGATTAAATCACTTGTCATTAGTGATTAAACTCAGTCTCAGGCCTCTCTTCCCTCCCTTGAGCTCAGGGCAATGGAAATGGAGGTTCTAATCCTCTGATCACACAGTTGGTTATCCTGTCAACTGGACCTCAGTCCTCAAGTGCTTCCCAAAAGTCATCTCATTCAACATAACAAAAGACACCTTCATTGCTCTTATCACTTAGGAAACTCCAAGGGTTTTAGAAGCTCAATGTCACAAAGGTGGACAAAGATGAAATATATCAATATATTTACTTTAAATTACAATAGCACATAGATAAAATGTGTAAAAAATGTAATAAAAAACATTAAAGCTAATCCAATGTGTAAGAAAAAATAGCAGTAATAAGTAAATACATTAGTCTCATTAAAGGAAACAACCTCCTTGGTCACTTGTAGATGGTTTGTACTTTTTTCCTCTAAATTCTGGGCTATCTTTATTCAAGGTGTAAGTTTTCCATTTTTCATAGCCTTTCCGGGAAGGAAATGTGGTTTAGTTGTACTATTTTCTCTTTAAAAGATCAGTTTTCTAGGAAGAAAAGAGATTCTTTTGTTGAATAAGAGCATCTATCATAGTTTAAACAAAATTCCAGAAATGACAGGTACCTTATTTAGATAAGGTGACACATTACAGCTTCCTTTCTCCCTCCTTTTTTTTATATAGTGAGATCTATATAGAGACAAAATTACTCTATCAGACCAAGTAAATATCAAAGTCAGGCTTCATCTTCTGGTTTTACATGTTGTATCCCCTTGAATTCATCTTTAGCTATTTGAAGGACATTTCAAGTGGATTTCTGGTTTTTGTTGGTTCCATTGACTGATAATGCTGACTGAAATTATTTTGGGGTGAAATGTTATTGGCAGAAATTGTAGTGCTTCTGAAATGCTGCTACAGGCTGTTAAGAATCTGGATTTTAAAAGAGTGGAAATAGTTCAGAATATCAATGTTCACTGTTTAAAAATACATTTTAAATCTTTCTAAATTTCTAATTCACAATGCTTTTCATGTCTGGCATGGAAATATACAATTCCTATGTTTTCATCCCTGTATAGTGCCTTTATTTGAAAAAAAAAAAAAGAGTCAACAAATAATTAATGAAAGGATATTAATGATAATTCTTCACTCTAAATTCAATTGTTCAAATTGATTTAATTTTAATAATTGAAAATAATGTAGTCAAATATTTAAACATTTTAAGGTATAAAGTGAAAACAAATTTGATTCCTGGGAAATTTATAAAGGGACCAAATATGTATATGTGTATAATAGGAGATTGTTTCCTTCATATTAAAAAAATGGTCTGTATATAGGACTTGAGAGATAAAACTCATCTTTATGTTTAAATAGTCACCAATGAAGTTTGACTCCTCTTTGACCCCATGGACTATAGAGTCCATGGAATTTTCCAGGCCAGAATACTGGAGTCCCTTTCTCTAGGGGATCTTCCCAACCCAGAGATGGGACCCAGGTCTCCCTCACTGCAGGCGGATTCTTTACCAGCTGAACCACAAGGGAAGCCCAAGGATACTGGAGTGGGTAGCCTATCCCTTCTGCAGGGGATTTTCCCGACCCAGGAACTGAACCCAGGTCTCCTGCATTGCAGGCAGATTCTTTCCAACTGTGCTATCAGGGAAGCCTGGCTTAAGGATTACAAAAAGTATGCATGTATTAGTCACTCAATCACGTCTGACTCTTTTTGACCCCTGGACTGTAGCCCCTTAGGCTCCTCTGTCCATGGGATTCTACAGGCAAGAATACTGGAGCAGGTTGTAATTCTCTTTTTCAGGCTATCTTCTCAACCCAGAGACTGATCCTGGGTCTCCTGCATTGCAGGCAGATTCTTAAACTTCTGAGCCACCACGGCTGCTCTAAAATGGTATGCTTGCTCCCAGATGACTGCTTCCCTAGACAGCCGCATTGCCACTGAAAAAAAAAAAAATCATTTTCTATCTCCTGTTAAAACGTATGGGTCACACATGGGACACTGACAAATGATTTTAATGTACCTACCTGAGATTTGCAAAAAGCAGAGTTTTAAAAGAAGGTAGAACATGCTACTCAGTTCAGTGACATTGTTCATCTTTCCTCGTATAATATTTTATTATTTTTATTCACAGAGAAGCAAATTCAGGAAAAGGAGAGAAGGAAATAATGATCCATCTCCTCTAGACAGACTTAATCATTACCAATTTTTTTTTAATATCTTTGCCTTCAGTCTTTATTTTTTATAACACTCTCTTTGTTTTTAAAAATTCATACAAGTAATGAAGTTCTTAAACAAGGCAGAAAAGCATATAAAGAAACAGTACAAATCCTGCCATTCACACTTGAGCATCATCAATAATGGGTAAGCATGTGAGCAGAAATCTTTATTTGCACATAAAAGATGCATCTATTATAGAATGCATGGATGGAGAGGAAAGATGAAAATAGGAATAAAAACATAGAGAATATTAAAACAAAGTAAATATTTTGAGGGAGAATCAAAACACTCTCTGCTATGAAATCTGAGTGCTTTAAAGTCAGTTCTTTTTCTCCTTTGACCTTATCCTCAATTATTTTCTTGCTCGTTAGGTCATTATTTATATATATTATCCAGGCTTTTTTTGATATTTGCATTTTGTCCTCTATAATTCTTTTAGATGTTTAATATTCATACCATATTTTAAATGAATTAATAGTCACTATTGGCCTTGTTATCATAACTTCCATTCCTCATTTTTTAATTTTGTTATCAGATAATATATAGATTTTGAAATGTATACTTAAAAATATTCCATTATGTCAAAAGGTTTTTGTTATACCAGCTTTCTCAAGTTAGAGTGTCCGCATGTTGCCTTAATATTTGCCAAAACCTTGGCTTGTTGTGATGTACTTGAATCATGATTTCCTTTCGAATTTTGTAAATTGCTCCACTGTCTTCTGGCATTAATAATGATTTAGATAATTTTGAAGTTAACTTTTTCCCTATTGTCCCAACCTTTTCCCTATTGTCCCAACCTTTTCCCTATTAAGACACTGATATTTTTTCTGCAACTATGACTGAAGAATTATTTCTTTAAAGTTGAATAGATTAATAAAATAATATAACTCTTTCAGAATTTTCTAAATAAAAATTCCCTGAAGTATTTCTTTTTTCCAGCGAGGGAAAACTTCTAGAATTGCAACAGTGAATTTGTATATTTCAAATCTGCTGGATTCTAGTACTTCTCTTTATCCTAAAATGTAGAGATATCAAATATTCATGTTACATGACTTTTAATTTCACATCTTTTGTACCTTTCTCATTGCTCTAACCTATTCATCTTTTCCTAGCATTTTGATTAGGAATAGCTAAGTCTTTTTTTTTTTTTTAAATAACTTGGTTTTTAGTGGTGCCTCTTCTGTTTGTTCCTGATTTTTTAATTAATAGTGGTGCTAATGGTAAAGGGGCTTCCCTGGTGGCTCAGCTATAAAGAATCTGCCTGCAACGTGGGAGACACACAGAGGAGAATGCCATGGGAAATAGAAACAGAGGTTGGAGTTATGCTGTCATGGAAGAAGCCAAAGAATACCTGGGTTCGATCCCTCGGTTGGGAAGATTCCCTGGAAAAGGGAACACTACCCACACCTGCCTGCTGATGCAGGAGACATAAGAGACACAGGTTCAATCCCTGGGTCATGGAGGAAGGCATGGCAATGCACTCCAATACTCTTGCCTGGAGAATGCCATGGACAGAGGAGACTGGCAGGCTACAGTCCATAGTATCTCAGAGTCAGACATGACTGAAGTGACTTAGCATGCACACAAATGACTTTTTCAGTTTATATCATTTGGCCTTTAATTCTCCTTTCAGTTTTTATGCTTCTTGTTATATTGAATTTAATATTCATTAATTTATTCTGCAACATGTACAAATTATGACAAAGTTTCTATTATTCCAAGAGAAACAGCTTTACAAATTTTGAACTTTGTCTTTTGCATAGTAATTGTGAATGTGCATTTAATCTAGTATGTGTTCAGAGTTGTATAAATAGGTCTTTGAACTTTTTTCATTCTCAGTGGCTTCACCTTGCTTGACATTATATCTATTCTAATATGTGTAGGATTTTATTTAATTTTCACGGAATAAGATTTCACTTTTTTCTCTTCCCTTCAACCTAGTCATAAAGGCTATAAGCAGTCATTTTATTAACTTTGTTTCTAATCCGAGCTAATGGTGGATATGGAAGTAGAAGAAGGACAAGAGGAGAGGAAGGATCAAAATTTCATTATCAGTCAGTTCAGTTCAATCGTGTCTGACTCTTTGTGACCCAATGAACTGCAACACGCCAGGCCTCCCTGTCCATCACCAATTCCCGGAGTTCACCCAAACCCATGTCCATTGTGTCGGTGATGCCATCTAACCATCTCATCCTCTGTTGTCCCCTTCTCCTCCTGCCCTCAATTTTTCCCAGCATCAGGGTCTTTTCAAATGAGTCAGCTCTTCGCATCAGGTGGCCAAAGTATGGGAGATTCAGCTTCAACATCAGTCACTCCAGTGAACACCCAGGACTGATCTCCTTTAGAATGGACTGGTTGGATCTCCTTGCAGTCCAAGGGAGTCTCAAGAGTCTTCTCCAACACCACAGTTCCAAAGAATCAATTCTTCGGTGCTCAGCTTTCATTATAGTCCAACTCTCACATCCATACATGACTACTGGAAAAACCATAGCCTTGACTAGACGGACCTTTGTTGGCAAAGTAATGTCTTTAATCTCTTCTGAAATGTTACATATATCATACTTAGGTTTTGTTCGACTCGTGTATGAATACTGTTCCCACAATGAGATGTCTCTGGATTTTTAATTACCTCTTCACTTCAGTGTGCAGAAACAAGGTCTTTAGATTATTTTTTCTACCAGGTTGTCAATTTTGTTTTTTTCTTAAACTATGTCTTCTTCCACATGTCAATTTTTGCTACTGCTAGATCAGAAAGGAAAAAAAAATAGATGTAAGGATACCCTATCACATTTTTAAGTTATGAAAAACTGTTCTCCAAAAAGATTGTATAATTTCTACTCTCACTAAAAATATATGAGAATTTACCTTCTCCTTATTCTAACAACACTCAGCATTTTCAGAATTTTTGTTTTACAAATCTGTGTGTGTTCAGTGATACCATATTGTGGAATTAATGTGTAGTTTGCTGGTTACTGGGGCTTCCCTGGTAGCTCAGTTAGTAAAGAATCCACCTGCAATGTAGGAGACCCCGGTTCGATTCCTGGGTTGTAAAGGTCCACTGGAGAAGGGATAGGCTGCCCACTCCAGTATTCTTGGACTTCCCTAGTGGCTCAGGCAGTAAAGAATCTGTCTGCAACGTGGGAGATTCAGGTTCGATCCCTGAGTCAGGAAGATTGCCTTGAGAAGGAAATGGCTACCCACTCTATTTTTCCTCCTTGGAGAATTCCACAGATAGAGGAGCCTAGAAGGCTATAGTCCATGAAGTCATAAATAGTTGGACATAACTGAGCCACTATTACTTTTACTTTGCTTGCTGCAAACTAATAAATTTGAATATATCTAATATTTTTATGGTTTATTTGTATATCCTCCTCTGTCAGAAATCCTTTCACAAATTGTATGTATTAATTGTTTTAGTAGCTTAACTTTTTCTAATGGATGTGCTATATTTCTCAATATATTATGGATACAGAGATCAACTTTTTCACCTTTTTATACTGTTCTTTAATGAATATGATTATTAATTTAAACATTATCTCATATTTATCAATATTTTACTTATAATTTATACTTTTTGTATATTGTTTAGGAAATCCTATCTTGAAATTTTAAATGCAATGTTTTGTAATATCACTTTTTAAGTATATACTTTCTGTTTTTTGCCTTTAAGCTATTAATTTGCCTGGAATTTAATTTTCTATATAGGTAGAGTAGTAAGTTGAATTATGGCCTCTTAAAAGTATATGTGAAAATTCTAATCCCTGAAACCTGTGAATCTGACCTTTTTTTGAGAAAGATTCTGTGCACATGTAGTTAAGGATTTTGAGATCATTCTGGATTTCTTTGATCCTTAAATTCAATTATGTGTCTTTATAAGAGAAAGGAAAAAAAGAGATAGAGAGAGTGGACATGCAGAGGGGAATGCCAACAGAAATAGAGGTTGGAGTTATGCCCTCACGGCCAAAGAACACCTGGAACCAACAGGAGATGGCAAAAGAAAGGAAAAATTCTTCCCTAGAGCATGCAGACAAGTATGCCTCTGCCAATACTTCTGTGAGAGAATACATTTCTCTTATTTTAAGCCACCAAGTTTGTGGTGATTGGTTATGACAGCCATAGGAAGCTCATAGATGCCAAAAACACCAACATCATTATTGAAAAATTTACCTTTTCTTATATGTATTGACAGATATCAAACATCAGATTCCTTATATACTTGAATCTCTTCCTATTCTATCCAATACTCTCTAGCCTTCCTAAGGGTAAGAAACACTTGTAAAAAGTTAAATCCCAGGAATTCAGGCCCACCTTAAGACAGGAATTTAATCATAATCATATAAGACTATAGAATTTTCTGCTCTACCATATCTTACCAGGGTTCCCCAGTGTCTTAGCTGGTAAAGAATCTGTCTGCAATGCAGGAGACTCTGGTTTGATACCTGAGTCGAGAAGATCCCCTGGAAAAGGGATAGGCTACCCTTTCCAGTATTCTTGGGCTTCCCTGGCAGCTTACAAGATAAAGAATCTGCCTGCAATGTAGGAGACCTGGGTTTGATCCCAGCGTTGGGAAGATCCCCTGGAGGAGGGCATGGCAACACACTCCAGTATTCTTGCCTGGAGAATCCCCATGGACAGAGGTACCTGGTGGGCTACAGAGGTGCCTGGCAGGGCTACAGTCCATGGGGTCACAAAAAGTTGGACACAACTGAGCAACTAAGCACGGTACAGCATACCTTACTTACCACTACATCAACATAACTGAAAAAACCCCTGGTAGAGTCTATTTCTACCTTTTCCAGCTTCCAGGGGTAGCCTGTATTTCTTGGCTCAGAGCCACTTTCTTCATCTTCAAAGCCAGCATGGGAACATAGTTTTCTCTCCTCAGTAAATTTGTAATAGCAGGCAACTTCTTTAACCTGACAAAGAATGTTTATAAGAAACCTACCATGAAAATCACACATCAAGGATGTTTTCTCTCATCACTGTTATTCAATATTGTGCTGTATTTACTAGCTAGTACAGTAAGACAGGCAAAGAAAATAAAAGTATACAAATTGGGAAGGAAAAAATAAGACTGTCTTTTTTCATAGATGACATGATGTCTATGTACAAAATTCCATAGGACTGACCAAAAAAACCCCCCACAACTCTCCTATGACTAATAAGGTAATTATAGCAATGTCATAAGAAACAATATTGGATATATAATAGTTGTTGTGCAATGATGTTTATGTCTTATTCCTTGGAACCTGATTGTTACCTATATGTTACCTTACATGACAAAAAGGACACTGAAAATATAACAAGTGAGCCACATTAGTGTAGTGTAAGATTTTAGTTACCGGGAAAACGAAGTGTGCCTTTTATGAGAACTCTCTGTACTATCTTTGCAATTTTTCTGTAAACCTAAAACTGATCTAAAAACAAAGTGTATTAAAAAACATAGATTCTTTAGAACACTTGAATTCTAGTTACATTATATTTCTTTATTTCTAAAAAAATATTATTGGCTTTATTCTTGTTTAGTTATTACCACATATTTACATAACTTTTATCTTTGTTTCTACATATGTTTCAAACTTTTGATCTGAAATCAACTTTCTTCTGTTGATATAAATTATTTATATTAGAATTACCTTTAAGGATAGTCAGCTTACTTCAAACTTTCTCATGTCATCCTTCTGTGAAATGTTTTAATTTCATTTCATGAATGTGTCTTTGTTGCATATGGCATTTTATATTACTATGTATTTCTTTTAGTACATTCTGCTTCTTTCTATGTTCTACTGTTGCTTTTGTAAAGTCAACCATCAGTCTAATTGCCACTTATTTAAAGAAAATCTAACTGCCCTGGGAGATTTTAAAATCTTTTATTTGTTTTGGAGGTTTCAATTTGAATGGGAACATCTATTATGAATTTCTTCTCAGATATCCTGCATGGAAGTTTTTTTGTCTTGATGAATCTCTAGCTTATTTTCTTTCCATTAGTTCTGGAAATTTTTCTGCCGTTATCTCTTCAAATATTGCCTTTGGCCTACCCTCTTTTTCTAATTAAATATATTAGATTTTCTCACTTTACCCTTCCTATTTCTTAACTTTTTTTTGTATTTTAATGCATATTAAGACTTTAAATACTAACAGCTGATAATCAATATAGTAATGTTAACTTATAAACAGTATTGTCAATCAAATTAATCATTATTACCAAGAACTAAATACTAGTACCTTTGACCAATATTTAGAAATCAAATTTTCTACCTTGTATCTGGGATTGTGTCTTTTTGTCAATTAGCCAAATAATCTCTTTTTGTTGTTGTTTTAATTTTATTGTTGTTTTGTTAAGGGGCGGGGGGGGGGGGGTGGGGGGGGGTGGGGAACAAACTACACAGAATGTACATTTTCTCCATAAAACGAGTCTCTTCCTTGAAGGTTGGAGCTAGAGACAAATATTATTTTCTTATTTTTCTTCCTTCAAATTGTTTTACTACTAGAGTACTTGGCATTTAGGCAAATTAAATGTTAATTCAATTTTCCTTACATGTGCACATTATGTAAAAACCTTCCAGCTCTGCCAACACCTTGATTTGAGCTTCCTAAGACTCATTCTAGTCTTTTTACCTCCACAACTGTGAAGTGAATGTCTATCAGTCATGTCTGACTCTTTGTGACCCCATGGAGTTCTTCAGGCCAGAATACTGGAATGGGTAGCCTTTCCCTTCTCCAGGGGATCTTCTCAAACCAGGAATCAAACTCAGGTCTCCTGCATTGCAGGAGGATTCTTTACCAGAATTGTAACAATGTATTTTTGTTGTTTTAAACTAGTACACTGTTAGTAACTTGTTAGAGCAACAATTGAAAATGCATACATAGTCTCTTCAGGATCTTGGCTCCTCAAGTTTTTCCTGTCTCTGTATCTCTCTGTTTCTCTCTCTCTTTCTCTCCTTCTGTATTTTGTCCAGCTTTTCAGCTGTTCTAAGCAGAGCAGTTTAGTCAAATACCATTTACCCCTTCATTCTGAAAGTGGAAGTCTCAAATATAGTTAACATTCACAAAATATTCATAATTTCACAATATGTTTCCCCACTTTATTTAGAAGATGATAATAGACACTTCATTAATCCACTTACATGGATTACAGTATTAAACTAAAACAGCCATGCAGCATAGAGATATAAATGCTCGGTGGTTAGTTTTACAGTTAGGCTCTTCACTGAAGTTATACTGACATTTCAAAATTTGTTAAATTAAAACACGTACCTCAATAAAATGAACCTTCTCATTGTTTTCAGACATATGTGAATAGATGGGGAAAAAGAAACTTTAGAACACAATACTATAAAATCTTATGAAATCTTCAGGACATCAAGGACCAACATATGATTTTATTTTGCAAAAATGTAAGAAATGTTGTTGTGATATATCTCTTTAGAGAATAGATCTTTTACTACAATGGACATGTATCGTTTTGGTCTTTGAAATTTTTACTCCATTGAATTATACACCATAAAACTAAAATTCAAAGGCAATAACTTTTAGCACACTAAATTATTGTCATGCACACTCTAAGCTTTTAATAAATGATCAAATTAATAAAACTGTAAAACTCTATGCATATGAAAAGTAATGCTTAGTATCCTTTTTATGTTAACATAATGTTTATAGTATTATACTTTGAAAATTAGTAATCCATATGTGTTTTAGATTAGAGCCAGAAAAAGTTGGAAAAATGAGAACATAACAGTTCCCTGATGAGCTAGATAACAGGAACTGATTATAATTTAGAGGTATAAGTTTATGGGTGGACATGGGGCAAAGATAGCAGCATTTGAAATTATGTGTGTATGAAAAGATGGAAAGCAGAAAATGAATAAACCAGTATCTAAATTATACTGTGTGTAAAGTGCATGAAAATATCAGGAATCTTAAAAGCTAAATACACAGTAACCATTAACCATAGTAAATATTTTTTGAAGTTTTTCAGTATCTACAATCCTATTCAACACATTTGCAAATGCAAGTGATTCACAGGCTGACATTTTCCTATAACAGAAATGAGCTACTCAAATTTTCTTATGAACAAATTTAATGCAAACAAAACACATGCATACATATATACATACACAAATAGAAAAAAGAGAGGGAGAAGAGGAAATGTTTATATTTTAGTATTGCTAGAGATCATGTTTTTAAAATACTTATTCCATTAATAATATTTTGAAGAATATTCCTCAAATATATTGGTTAAGTATTCATGGCTACCATCATCCAAAAATATTGAAAAGCCATAAACCCTTTTTCTATATTTCAAGCTGTATTTCATTTATCTGTACAGTATTACAGTGTTCAGGTAACTGCAGTCTTTCCAAATGCAAAATTCTGTATGCCATCTGTTCTTTAGTATCAGTGACTCCAATTTTAACTGTAAGTCTGATAATTCTTCACAAAAGCCACTACGTCAATTTGGGTCTGATTAACTTCCTACTCAGGCTTCCCAGGTGGCACTAGTAAAGAAACTGCTGGCTAATGCAAGAGATGTAAGAGATGACGGTTCTATCCCCAAGTTGGGAAGAGCTCCCAGAGGATGGCATGGCAACCCATTCCAGTATTCTTGCCTGGAAAATCCCGCAGAGGAGCCTGGCAGGCCACAGTTCATTGGGTCAGGATTGCAAAGAGTCAGACATGACTGAAGTGACTTAGCATGTTTGCAATTTTCTATTCATACAATATATTATTTATCTAATTTGAAATTTTCTTCCTGAAGTTTCCCATTTTGTTCCTTGATATAGACAACATGCATATGATTAATGTGAGGATTAACATTTTGATTATATATTTCTCTACTAAGGTCACCATCATAATTTTAAGAAAAATTATGCATTGATTTAGAAAATGATGATTTTAAAAAATTATGCATTCTTTTCTTTGGGATTATAACTAAAGTCATTTTACTTGTAATTCCACCTATAATATGGTAAAAATCTGAGTTTCATTGTATTAGCACTGAAGTTCATTTTATGAACCAAAAAAACTATATGAGCTGATGTTTCCTGAAACATCTGGAAAAAGCTATCTGTGCAGCTAGTGAAAACACCAAGTACAGTATTATCTGGTTAGGCTTACTACATTCTACGTTGTCTGATTCAGTTTGCAATACAGTTGGCTTTCATAGCATACTTTCAAAATTTGGGCAATGCAATTTGGATTATTAAATTGCAATAATGTTTACTTCTTCATAATAAGATAGGGAGACTATGCTCTTCAGTTTTCTTTAGTTCCCTTTAATTCAGTTAAATAATGTGGACATTGGTCAAAAACATCTACTGTATGGAAATACCATTTGCACTGTCATTTGGAAAACTTAAAAACCTGATACAAGTTGTGTACATTGTCACAATAGACAATAGAATGACACCTGTTAATACCTTTTAAAAAGCGTATATTTATGTCTTTAGTTTTGGCTGTGCCATGTGAGAGGTGGGACCTTAGTTCCTGGTTCCCCCACCAGGGATGGAACCTGTGCTCCCTGAACTGGGAGTACAGAGTCGTAACCACTGAACAGCCAGGGAAGTCCCTAATCATTAGAAGTAGAGGGTCCAAAGAGACCTTAAAAGATTGAGTAACTCGTCATTTTGCCATTCAATATAAATATTATTCTATACAGATGAATATATGTTTTATTCCATATGGATTCTGTAAAGAGGATGCATAAATTTGTTTCACAATCTACTTTAATAACAATTTTAACATGATTTTTACTACTAACATCTTGTAATAACTAAATTTAAATTTAGAAATGTAAATGCATTGCTGTGCTCCTATGTATGTATCGTGAATTATACATGACATCTTCCTGGACGGTATAAGAAGAAGTTCACAGGAAAGAGAATATTTGAAATGTACCCAGAATGTAGTGTGGCAGACAGTATTTACTAAGATCTGTTTCTTCTTTCTGGGCACACAACCAGGTTGAAGTGTAACCACATGACTCAGTTGTTGACAATGGAATGAGTTTAAAAGTGATATGGGCCAGGTGTGGCCCATAAAACCATTCACATTCCTTTTCTCTCCACTGATCTGATACAGATGAGCACAGTAACCTTGGAAGTAATGAATTAAAAATAGCAGAAGCTTGTGATTGAAGGAGACTAGATTCCTGAATTACCTTGTATAAGAAAGCAGCCTTCCAAGCAGGGGTATCTACTGGGGGCTTTCCATGAACAAGAAGTAAATTGTTGTCTATCAAACTACTGACATTTGGGGGTTTATCTTGTACAATAATTGCCATAATGTTACCTTATTTAATACCTGTGAGAATGATTTGGACAGAAGAAGCCTCTAAATAGAAAGAGGATTGAAGATGAAAGAATGGCTTAACACGTCATGAGAACAGGGCATAAGTGTGAGACGTACGTGTAGAGTATCAGGTGTTCTGACTCTATTATTAGCTAGTTGTAGAAAATAAGCGGAGATAATGATAGTATAAAGTAGATTGGGGCTGTATTTGCCAAGCTGAGGCCCTTGAACAATTTGGGAGGCAATGGGGAAATAATAGGAGCTCATTAGCAAAAGAAAACACAATTTGAATTGTATTTCCCTGGTGGCTCAGAGGTTAAAGTGTCTGTCTGCAATGTAGGAGACCTGGGTTGATCCCTGGGCTGCGAAGGTCCCCTGGAGAAGGAAATGGAACCCACTCCAGTATTCTCGCCTGGAGAATCCCATGGGCGGAGGAGCCTGGTGGGCTACAGTCCACGAGGTTGCAAAGAGTCGGAAAGTGAAGTGAGCGACTTCACTTTCACTTTCACTTTATAGGTCCATTAATCTAGCAGCTATAAATATCATGGTTTGGAGGCAGGGAGTAATAAAAATCTTTGCAATAATACAGAGTAAAACCATAAAATGTGGATAGATTGAAGAAAGGAATAATGGTATTGGAGACAGGATTCACAAATGTATGAACTGATTCACAAATGTATGTACAGGGGAAAGAACAGTCTTAATAACTGTATAAATTGATGCTTATATTCTTATTATAAACTAACCATTTTCTATGGGTTATCACCTTAATCTGCACAATAATTCTATAGAACAAGTACCAATATTGCCTTTATTTTACAGAAAGGATACAGTTTAGGGAGGTTTATTACATAAACAAAGGTCATATTAGTTGTAAATGCAACAACCAGGATTTGAAGCAAGTGATCTAATGTTAGATGCCTAGCTTACAATGAGTACAAAATGTGTGAGAGAAAGAAGCACAAATTCAACTGATTTTTTTTTTTTGGCAAAATTTTAAATTGATGTAATTTCAAACTCACAGACAAATTGCAAGAACATTACAAAGAACTTTAACATATCCTTTACCTAAATTCAGCAGCTAGTTATACAACACACATGCACGCATACACACATACATTGTGCACAGAATTATTTTTGCCTTTTTTTTTTCATTTATTAATGGTGAAATGATGCTAGCACATTTACATATTGACAACAGAAGCCAGCTGAAATTTGCAATTTGTGACTGACCTTTTGGAGAGAATCTAGGTCTGGAGATAACGGTATGGAATAAATTAGTACAGACAGAGATTGGTAAAATTCATAAAAATAAGTCATGTTTCTGAGTGAAAGAATAGAGAAAGAAAAGGACAATTCATTAGGAGCAGGATAAACCTATGCAGCAAATGTTCAGAGAGGAAAAATTACAGAGGTATAGTTGTAAGGTTAAAAGCCTCAGAAAGATCTAGAGATCTAGGGAAAGGTTAGTATTCAGAAGGTCTTTGGTGACCTTTGGTACAACATTTTGGGTAGCATACTAATAAAGGAAACTAAATTACAAAGGCTAATAAGAATAATCAATGAAAAAAATTAAAATCAATGTAAGAAAAATGTTCCTCATGTGTGAACAATTAAAGCTATTTATGTTCCTTTATGTTATTTTGCTACTCATATTCTTTCTTTTTTTATTCATTTAGTTCTACATCAGACTTTCTACATCAAAACTAATAAACACTTTAAAGTGGTTGGATGGGAAGCTTGGGGTTGCACAGTACACAGTGGTAACCTTCCCTGTGTTCATTCTTTCAGTCTGTAAGAGTCCATCTTGAGGCAAAGGGAGGATTCACTTTTCTGGGAACACACACAAATCTCTGGATGTCCCAGTGACATCTGTGCACAAGTTGTTGTTGTTTAGTCATTGAGTTGTGTCTGCTCTTTTGTGACCCCATGGATTGTAGCCTGACAGCCTCCTCTGTCCATGAAATTTCCTGGGCAAGAATACTGGAGGTAGGTTACAGGTTAAAAGTCGGGCAAATTTTATCAGGAGTATATTTATCCTTGCCTAAATGAGCAGGATAGGATTTGGCTCAAACAATTTACTACTTAGAAACTGAAATAAAGAGTGGTACTTGGAATGAGGTATTTAGGGTAGAATGGGGGTATTTGGAACATATATGTAAACAAATATATGGATATTCTATGAATATATCCATGTAAACATTGGTTGATATACATATTTTACCTTGTATTGTGGCTCTGATTTAGAGAAAACTTCTATCCTTTATAACTCATCAGTGAATTCACTTTATAACTTAGGTGAATAAATTCAATTTTGTCAAAAGATATTTTCAGTAAACAAGTTCAATTGCCCTTATAGATATATTTTATCTGCACTGTATTTATCACAAGGGCTTTTTTTTTTTTTGTAGATAAAATAAATAATCTAGAGGGTTTATTTCTCCTACTCATAAAAATATCAGAGCAGGAATCTATAAGTCATCACCAGTCAAACTTCAGATGTTTTTCTTTATCTGGTTATGTGTTTCAAAAGAATTCTTTATCCCTGAGTGCCTGCGTGCCCACATGTGTGTTCAGCCAGGGCCAACTCCTTGAAACCTCATGAACTGTAGCCCACCAGGCTCCTCTGCTCATGAGATTCCCCAGGCAAGAATATTGGAGTGGGTTGCCATTTCCTTCTCCAGGGGATCTTCCTGAAAAAGGGATCAAACCCACGTTTCCTGCATTGGCAGGCAGATTCTTTACCACTGAACCACCTGGGAAGCCCTTTTTATGCCTGGTGTTCCCACAATCATTAGAATATAATTACTCTCTAAAAGTTTTATGCTTCAGTTTCCTTGTTTGTAAGTGAAATTATATATATATGTCAGAGAAGGCAATGGCAACCCACTTCAGTACTCTTGCCTGGAAAATCGCATGGACGGAGGAGCCTGGTAGGCTCCAGTCCATGGGGTCACTAGGAGTCGGACACGACTGAGCGACTTCACTTTCACTTTTCACTTCATGCATTGGAGAAGGAAATGGCAACCCACTCCAGTGTTCTTGCCTGGAGAATCCCAGGGATGGGGGAGCCTAGTGGGCTGCCATCTCTAGGGTCGCACAGAGTCGGACACGACTGAAGCGACTTAGCAGCAGCAGGATATATATATACACATTTAATTCCCAGGGCTGTTCTAAGGCTAAACAGTACATTTTGGAAGAGTGTCTTGTTCTCTTTCCAACTCATAATAAGTCTTCTTCCTTCCTCAAAAATCTAATTCAAAACATATTTGCATTGAGCAGCATCAAAGTTCAAGACTGGGTTATCTCTGGCATCCAAAATCACTGCAGATGGTGACTGCAGCCATGAAATTAAAAGATGCTTACTCCTTGGAAGGAAAGTTATGACCAACCTAGATAGCATATTCAAAAGCAGAGACATTACTTTGCCAACAAAGGTCTGTCTAGTCAAGGCTATGGTTTTTCCAGTGGTCATGTATGGATGTGAGAGTTGGACTGTGAAGAAAGCTGAGCACCAAAGAATTGATGCTTTTATACTGTGGTGTTGGAGAAGACTCTTGAGAGTCCCTTGGACTGCAAAGAGATCCAACCAGTCCATTCTAAAGGATATCAGTCCTGGGTGTTCATTGGAAGGACTGATGCTAAAGCTCCAATACTTCGGCCACCTGATGCGAACAGCTGATTCATTGGAAAAGACCCTGATGCTGGGAGGGATTGGAGACAGGAGGAGAAGGGGACGACAAAGGGGTGAGATGAGATGACAGATGAGATGGCTGGATGGCATCACCGACTCGATGGACATGAGTTTGAGTGAACTCCCGGAGTTGGTGATGGACGGGGAGGCCTGGTGTGCTGTGATTCATGGGGTCACAAAGAGTCAGACACGACTGAGCGACTGAACTGGAACTGGAACTCCCTATTGGTAGCACTAGTGATGCCTGTCTCCATATTCTGTGAAGGGTAGTCCACTTAAGAAAGAGGAACTTGTTAGAACTTATACTTACAGTTATTTTAATGAACACATATTTCCTTATTTCTCTCCTGTGTATGTTAATATCTAACACCTTTGATAACATGAAAACCACAAAAGTTATAAAACTTGTTTTTGCTATTTTTTATTTTTAAAGATGTTATAATAGTGATATTGAGGGGATCTCAAGATATCATTTGAACTAACACCATTGGTCTGATTGGGACTATTCCTATAAAGCAGTGGCATGACTCTGTGATGCCTGTGAGAGAGGCAGAAGGTACCTACACACACTCAGTAGCCAATTCTTCACGATGACTTAAATCAGGGGCTTGCCTATTAAGGAAGGAAAAATAGCAGTAATATCAAACACAGCATCTTGAATATGACTGGTCATCTTCAATTTTCAATAGAGCAATGTTTGAAATTATGATTCTTCCCTTGTTTAAAACTGTGGCTAGGCAAAGGGAATGCTTTCCAAGTAGCTGACCAGGTTTTTTCTCAACTTTTGTCTTCCTTCTCTTTCTTCCAATTTCTCAATCCCTTTCTTTGTTCTTTCTTTTCTCTCCCTGCTTCTTTTTCTCTCCTTTTTTTATGAAACAGGAACCATAATTTGAAGACTGAAGCTCTGAACCTAAGCCATCTCTTTGCTACACATCAATACAGGGACACTTTTTAGACTCTCTTGTTGATTCTGGTTCTGTACATTAAAGCATTGGTATGCCTATTAAATAGTGAAATACTAATAGATAAACTTTTGTTGGGAAAAAAATTCTCTATATCATTCTCTATATTTGAAATGTATTTAAAAAATATAAAAATTAATTGCAAAAACTTGATAGGGATATAGAAAACTTTAATATACTTACTGGTTATTAGTAGAAATTTTAATTTCAAATACATCTTAAACCACATTAACTTGTGAATGAATTTTTCTATTTGACACCATTTTCAAGTAAAACATAGTAAATTAAAATATTTTAATATAAAATTTTATTGTATAATATATAATGTTATATTTTGAAGATGAATTATAAAAATATTAAAGGTATTATTTAAACATATATTAAGGGTATTATTGACCCTTCAATGAATAATTGTTGGTCTCAGGTCATCAAGGGCTTTCCAGATGGCACAACTGATAAAGAATCTGCCTGCCAATGAGGAGACACAAAAGATCCCTGCATTGGGAAAGTACCCCAGAGAAGGAAATGGCAACCCACTCCAGTATTCTTGGTTGGAAAATTCCCTCGACAGAGGAACCTGGTTGGGCTACAGTCCATGGGGTCTCAAAGAACTGGCCATGACTGAGTGTGTACACACACACACACACAGACAGGTCATCAAACTATGGTCTATTGAATTCTTTTTTATAGGTGTAAGCTCCCAAAAGTCAGTATATTTATAGCATATTTACTATAAAGTGGCAAATTATCCTGATAATACCATGTTAAAATTTTGCTAACATTATTTTCATGCAGAAACTCACAGTGGGATTAACATATGTCACAATTCAAAAGTCTAAACAGAATTCTACTTAAATGTACTGATTCTGAAGGAGAAAGTGTTCAGATATTTATCTGTAGCACTTCTGGGAGAACTGCCAAAACCCTAGAGCATTAGTATTCCTGCAACTTTATATTCTCATCCTAGAAATTGTTCTTCTGGAAAACGTACAATAATGTTAAAATGTTAGGTAATTATACCATATGTGGTCATATATGTAGTGATTTACTGATAGATAAGAAAAGAGGGTGAACAGGTATACAGGAAACATTCAAGTTAAGGGTAAACTTGGCCTTACTTTGCTTTTTCCTTAGTACGTGTATTTCAAGATGGTTGCATTGCCACTATGATTGAAATACTTAGATTAACATTAATAATAACAAGAATAATAAAAAATATCACATCTGATTATATGTAGGTGTTTTACATCTATTCCCTGCTTTAATCTGCATGGAAGCCAAGCAATGTAAGTATTAATAGTTCCATTTTAAGACTGACAAAACTTCACTGTCGACAGGATAGATGATAAGTACAAAGTGGCCAATACAACAACCTGCACTGTTTACTTCACATCCTCAATTATGTAGTAAGTTCTACATATAGTAAATGTCAAGTAAATATTTATTTTTGAGTGGCCATATGATGCCTGTGAAGTAAATTAAATCTATCCACAGCATTGCATAGATATTACCTTTTTGAACTTCCAAGTCTTATTCAGAAGGATGAAGGGATAGAATGTTCTAATCAGAGTATCACTACTATGAATACCTGTAAGGAATACACAAATACGGGGTAAATTTCATGATTAGAAAAATGGAGAGAGGTGAGGATACAGACGGTTCAATGAGACTGAAGAATGGAAGTTTTGGAAGGCAGGACATGAAAGATTTGAGGTTCTAGAATATTAATGTGTGTATTACCAGTTGTATCTGTGGATGTAAGTGGGGAAATTAAAATTACCAATATTTTTATATTATATTCTTTTTATAAAGTATTTAATTTGCTTATGTTTAAATGAACTGTGATCTCAACTAATTAAGGCACTGATTTCTTTTAATTTTCTTATATTTCTGCCAACACCTGCCCAGTGCATGACACTAATTGATGTTTAATATTGTTATGCAAAGTATGATTAAAAAACACAATCAGTAGCAACAAAAGATACAGAAAGGACAGAATTTTGTGTTCACAAAGGGATATTACAGCCTTTGGAAATTATAGTAGACATATTTGGTTTGATAATGGGTTAATGGCCCTATTTGTGAGTAGTTAAATCAAATAACAACAACAAATCTTGTCATTAACTCTTTAAATTCCTAAAAGGAGTAGGGGAAGGAACGGTATTTAATGAATATCTATTTTTTGATAGGTGCCAAGTCTCTGCACTTATTTTATTTACACATCATATCAACTAGACCAGCTAAACAATAATAATCCCGTTTTACATATGTGAGAATAGGCTGACAGGATTGAACAAGTTTCTAAATAAAATTTAGCTAGTTTTTGTTGAAGATCGAAAATTTGAAGTGATTGTTTTGTGGAACCACAGTTATGAGTGAATGTGTTTTCTCTCTGTTTCTCTCTCAATATATATCAGATTTTGACTTTGAACATGAATATCAAGTTCCTCAATTCAAAATTAGGACTTCAAGTGTTTTGCTCCTAAAAATAGTGTTCTTTTGTTTTAATATGTAATCAGAAGTTTTCTAGGCCTTGTAATAGATTGAGCATTAAAGAAATACTTTCAAATCCATATTATACTAAATTTGACTTGTCACTTTATCTTCTTTCCTTGCACTTGAGTAAAGCCCTAATAAATGCATTTTGGAAATGGATTTCCCTCAAGAGCTATCTCACTCATTTGTCACAGGGGAAAAAAAAAAGGCAGAAAATATTCAACTTAAACCTCTGCTTTATGCTGAAGATAAAATTCAATCAAATAAGTTTTGCTTATTTTTCTTTTTTACACATTTGATAGTATTTCTTAATGCACCCTGAAGAGTGATCTAATTTGATATTTTTCTCTTTATATCTCTAAACTATTGTGTGTATGTATGTGCCTGTGTGAGCGTGTGTACATAAATCTTTCACTAATGCATTATGGGAACTTTGTATATTGCAGGTGGCTTAATTTGATGATTGCTATGTCTTTGATTCAGTTAGCAATCATTAAAAAGCCCTCAAATCATCACAATGAAAAAATAATTTATTTCCTGACCTGCAAGTGTTCTTTTAATACTTTCAGTCAATAGCAGCTCAAGTTTTGTTCCTATTATGCTGCTCCTATTTTCAACTTGCTTTCAAAGCAGTTTGATTCATTTTCTTTTCTTGCTAGCTTTTTATTAAAATTATTCTTCAAATACAGCTTTAAATGCTGTAAATCAAATAATTTTTCAAGCATTTTATAAAAGTGCTCTAGAGACAGGCAAGTTTACCAGGTTTCATAAACTTTATTCAATGAAGTATCTAGAGCTATAATTCTTTGAGGGTTCCAAATGGTTTATGAACCATTGTGAAGGCTGCTGCTACTGCTGCTAAGTCGCGTCAGTCGTGTCCGACTCTGTGCGACCCCATAGACGGCAGCCTACCAGGCTCTGCTGTCCCTGGGATTCTCTAGGCATTATCACCTATTTCACACTTTACATAAAGTTTTCGTGCATTTGTGCTGTATTGCCAAAAGCTAGAACAGTTACATGCTCCAGCAAGAAAAATATCCTTAGGAATAGCATCAAAAATGAGTTTAGCACTAAGTCATAGTTTGGTTTTCTGTCGAAGAAAATAACCTATGGATATGTTATAACAGAATGTCATTTAAGATATTTTTCAACATATATAAAACATATAGCTTTCAACATAGAGCTTTACTAGCCCAGGACAGAGTACTTTTCCTAGGACGTATAAAGATTGTGAGTCAGATCCCATACAGCCTCCCTGTTGTAAGGAACTTGGGGAGCCTCTTCGACAATTAGGGTTCCCAGGATTCTCTCTTCTGACCGGGCCGTATGCCAGGGCTGGTAAGTTAGATTTAGCGAGATCTGGCTTCAGTAGATGCTGTTCCTTTGTGTGGGAATTTGGAGGAGGTGCTGAAATTCCCACACCCCAGCTAGTGAACTGATCGGTATCTACACAGACCAGACACCAGGACAGGTTAAAGCACCCCAGGACACACGAATCGCATGGCACCTGTGGCTCACTTGTGCCAAACTGGTCCCCTACCAGTCCGTGCCTTTTAGGCCTGGCCTTCTGCTTGGAGCTAGTGGGACCCAGCACTGCTCCCCTGAGGGCACGAGGCTATGCGGAGAGCCATATCCATGTGGCCCTGGTGCCACAGACTTGTGGCCTGTCGTCTGAGGAGGAGCCCCAGCTTTTTGGATCCCACAAGGTGGGGTTTTGTCTGGTAAGAAGGGTCAGCTGAGATGCTGGCCTGTTTCTTTCTTTCTCTGTGGTCCCTACATAGCTCATAGAGACCTGTCCTCTTGCCACCCTTGCAGCAGTTTTTCCAATACTTCTCACTGCACACTCGAGGCAGGCAGTGGAATTAACTAGGAGGGCTCCAGCTGTCATCTTTCCTCAGTAGGCCCACTATCAACTCACCCAGTCCAAAGCCTAGACCATGGGTTACCCTCATCGCGTTCAACACTGAAAAAGAAACATGATGAGTCTTACAGTAATAACACAGCTGGAACAGTAGTGGGAAAATAAACCCCAACAAACCAAAAGAAGTCCAAAAGTATAGGCATATCATATTCAAACTGCAAAACCAAGAAAAAGAGATGTTGAGTGGAGTCTCTAAAACTAAAAGCATAACAACACCTGTACATAAGCTGTGTACTTAAATTGACAAAGTTGTTTTCCATGAAGTACTGGTTATTTCTGATACTGCTATCTATATATACTGGAACTGAACAATTAACTGCATAGATGACAGGTGCTGGGGAGCCATGTCTCTCATTGTTGAAGTGGGGATTTACAGAAAAGCATGAGAGGGAAGTTACAATTATCTATGTGGTAATGGATTTGAATTGGAGATATCATTATGAACTCATGTTTAAAGTAAAATAGATACAGATAATACCATAAAGAAATGATTCTAGATGTGTTTATATGCATGGGTTACTGTTTGTACATATATTTACTTGTTCTTTTCACAAAGAGGGTCTAGAAGCAACGACACTTTAGGGGTAAGTACACCAACTCTCAGATATTGGTTTCTTATGCTATTCTCCAGTAAAAGAAACCAGGCTGTTAGAGAAATGACAGATTCTAGGAAAGGGATAGGAAATATATACAATGAGGCCAGAGCACCTTAGTGAAAACATGTGAGGAAGTGTTCAGAAAACAATACAGTGATTGAAGTATGTAAGTGGGACACTGGAGCTGACTGAAATGGCCAAAAATGGACACATTTGAACAACAAAATAGTATTTGATTATAAACTGGAGTCTAATATATATATAGTCTAAAATATATTTCCAGACATTCTGGAATGGGAAGTCAAGTGGGATTTAGGAAGCATCACTATGAACAAAGAGAGTGGTGGTGATGGAATTCCAGTTGAGCTATTTCAAATCCTAAAAGATGATGCTCGGAAAGTGCTGCCCTCAATATGCCACCAAATCTAGAAAACTCAGCAGTGACCACAGGGCTGGAAAAGGTCAGTTTTCATTCCAATCCCAAAGAACATTAATGCCAAAGGATGCTCAAACTACCAAACAATTGCTCTCACCTCAAACATTAGCAAAGTAATGTGCAAAATTCTCCAAGCCAGGCTTCAACTGTATGTGAACTGTGAACTTCCAGATGTTCAGGCTAGATTTAGAAAAAGCAGAGGAATGAGAGATCAAATTGGCAACATCCTCTGGATCATCAAAAAAGCAAAAGAGTTCCAGAAAAACATCTACATCTGCTTTATTGACTACGCCAAAGCCTTTGACTGTGTGGATCACAACAAACTATGGAAAATTCCTTAAGAGATGGGAATACCATACCACCTGACCTGCCTCCTGAGAAATCCGTATGCAGGTCAAGAAACAATAGTTAGAACTGGACATGGAACTATACATTGGTTCCAAATCAGGAATGGAGTACATCAAGGCTGTATATTGCCACCCTGTTTATTTCAGTTATATGCAGAGTACATCATGCAAAATACCAGGTTGGATGAAGGACAAACTGGAATGAAGATTGCCAGGAGAAATATCAATAACCTCAGATATACAGATGACCCCAGCCTTATGGCAGAAAGCGAAGAACTCTTGATGAAAGTGAAAGAGGAGAGTGAAATAGTTGGCTTAAAACTCGACATTCAGAAAACAAAGATCATGGCATCTGGTCCCATCACTTCATGGCAAATAGATGGGGGGATTATGGAAAGAGTGACAGATTTTATTTTGGGGGTCTTCAAAATCACTGCAGATTGTGACTGCAGCCATGAACTTAAAAGATATTTGCTCCCTGGAAGTTATGACCAACCTAGACAGCCTATTAAAAAGCAGAGACATTACTTTGCCAACAAAGGTCCATCTAGTCAAAGCCATGGTTTTTTCAGTAGTCATATATGGATGTGAGAGTTGGACTATAAAGAAAACTTGAGTGCTGAATAATTGATAATTTTGAACTGTGGTGTTGGAGAAGACTCTTGAGAGTTACTTGGACCACAAGGAGATCCAACCAGTCCATCCTAAAGGAGATCAGTCCTGAATATTCACTGGAAGGACTGATGCTGAAGCTGAAACTCCAATACTTTGGCCACCTGATGTGAGGAGCTGACTCATTTGAAAAGACCCTGATGCTGGGAAAGACTGAAGGCGGGAGGAGAAGGGGATGACAGAGGATGAGATGGTTGGATGGCATCACCGCCTCGATGGACATGAGTTTGAGTAAGTTCTGGGAGTTGCTGATGGACAGGGAAGCCTGTTATGCTGTCCATGGGGTCGCAAAGAGTCTCTCAGGACTCAGGACTGTTAGTCTCTCAGAGTCTCAGGACTCTTATGTAGTCCATGGGGTTGCAAAGGGTCAGACAGGACTAAGTGACTGAACTAAAAATATATATAGGTCCATATTCAAATAAATGATTAAATAAATAAATGAGAAGGAAAGAAGAATAGAAAAATCTTCCTTGTGGAAGAGTTCCAAATAATTTATGTAGATGACCTTTAAGTCTAGGCAATTCCTAGACTTCTTTCCAAATAATAATTTTAAAAAGAAGGGAGCTGTAACATCACAGTGAAGAAATTTGATAAAGGCTAACTTAGCCAGGTGATTAAGGTCATCAACCTGTATAAGTCATGTTGAAAATATGTACTTGATATGATATAATAAGGCTCTATAGTTTTTCTTCTCCAAATCTGTAACTGCAGTAGAAAATCATATGAAAAACATCAAATTCCAGTTAATGGATAGACAGCAAAATACCTGACCAGAATTATTCAAAATTGTCATCTGAATATAGAAAGTGTATGAAACTCTAAAAGCCAAGAGGAGATATGAAAACTAAATGTGGTACCCAGAGTGGGATCCTGGATCATATAACATTAGGTGAAAACTAAGGAAATCTGAATAACCTATGGACTTTTTAAAAATAAATATAATGGTTGATTTTTTATGTTTATTTGACTAGGCCACAGGGTGCCCATTTGGTCAAACATTATTCTGATTGTGTCTTTGAAGTTGTTTCTGAATGAACTTAATATTTGCATCTGTAAACTGAGTAAAACAGATTGTCCTCCCTCAAGTGGATGGTCCTCAACCAGCTGAAACCTGAATAGAACAGAGAGATTGAGTGATTAAGAGAGAACTTCTCCTGACTGACTGATCTGAGATCTTGGTCTTTTTCCAGCCTTTAGACTCAGACTGAAACTTCTATTTGTCTTCATTCTAGGGACTGCTGGCTTTGAGACTTGAAATTATACCATTGTCTTTTCTGTTTTTAGGTCTTCAGACTTGGACCAGAACACATTTGCTTTCCTGAGTCTTCAGCTTTCCTACTATAGATCTTGGACTTCTCAGAGTCCATAATTGCATAAGTTGATTTCTTATAATAAATCTTTTTATATTTTTTCTAGAGAACCCTGATATAGTAAGTGTACATAAATATTGATTCATTAGTGGTAATAAATGTAAGATATAGTACTTGGGATTCTAGGTGCCAGGTGTATGAGGAGATAATCTCCATACTATCTTTGCAATATTTTCTGCAAATCTAAAACTGTTCTAAAATAAAAATGCTTTTTAAAAAGGGTTGATGCCAGATTTTGAACCTGTATAAATGAGTAGTTGTAACATTCTTAAAATTGAGGAGTTGGCATTTAAAAAAATTAGGGTATATATAGAATGCATATTTCTCTATATTCTATGTATTTTAGTGTGTATTGAATATTCTCCATATTTTATATGTACTTTAGTTTTGAGAAATCTTAAAATTGGTGCTTTATTAAAGTTGTTAATTCATCTCAAAAAACATACCACATAAATACTTTCCTTTGCCTTCATATTGATATTCCTAATTTATTTTTGATATTCAGTTTTATCTAATCATCAGTTTAAAAATCGTCCTCAAATTATTTTGAAGTGGTTAAAATACCAAACAAGTAAATAGTAATGATAAAGGAACAGACAGTTGGTTTCAACTGTCTATTTTCATATATCTGAACATCATATAGCATTAATCCTATTGACATTTGTTTTACTGCTGTGACATTTTTGTATAAGAAGAGGTGAGAAAATAGTTACAGGATGTTAACTTGGCTTATGGACTGAGGCTGGTAGGGTTAAAGATGTTCTTTTGGTCTTCTTCTTCTTTTTTTTTTTTTGACAACTTCTTACAAACAAAACTATTTGAAAACTCATTTATAACTGTTTATATAGGCTGGCATATATCAGTAATTTAAGCACTTACAAATAAAGTAGATTTATGACCAACCTAGATAGCATATTAAAAAGCAGAGATATTACTTTGCCAACAAAGGTCTGTCTAATCAAGGCTATGGTTTTTCCAGTGGTCATTTATAGATGTGAGATTTGGACTGTGAAGAAAGCTAAGCACTGAAGAATTGATGCATTTAAACTGTGGTGTTGGAGAAGACACTTGAGAGTCCCTTGGACTGCAAGGAGATCCAACCAGTCCATTCTGAAGGAGACCAGTCCTGGGTGTTCATTGGAAGGACTGATGCTGAGGCTGAAACTCCAATACTTTGACCACCTCATGCGAAGAGTTGACTCATTGGAAAAGACCCTGATGCTGGGAGGGATTAGGGGCAGGAGGAGAAGGGGACGACAGAAGATAAGATGGCTGGATGGCATCATCAACTTGATGGACATGGGTTTGGGTGGACTCTGGGAATTGGTGAGGACAGGGAGGCCTGGCAATCTGCGATTCATGGGGTCGTAAAGATTCGGACATGACTGAGCGACTGAACTGAACTGAACTGAACTGGACTGAACCCTACTCATCTTAATTATGTGGATATGATTATATCCTTGTGAGATAGATCTGTGAGGTAATTAATTCTGAGAAACAATTTGAAGTACTTTTACTCCAGATCCTAGACTCATGATGGCACTGAAAATCCAGTCAGTCAGTTCAGTCGCTCAGTCCTGTCTGACTCTCTGCTATCCCATGGACTGCAGCATAACAGGGCTGCTGGTCCATCACCAACACCCAGAGTTTACTCAAACTCATGTCCATTGAGTCAGTGATACCATCCAACCATCTCATCCTCTGTTGTCCCCTTATCCTCCTGCCTTCAATGTTTCCAAGCATCAGTGTCTTTTCCAATGTGTCAGTTCTTCACATCAGGTGGCCAAAGTACTGGAGTTTCAGCTTCAGTATCAGTCCTTCCAATGAATATTCAGGATTGATTTCCTTTAGGATGGACTGGTTGGATCTCCTTGCAGTCCAAGGGACTCTCAAGAGTCTTCACAAACACCAAAGTTCAAAAGCATAAATTCTTCAGTGCTCAGTTTTCTTTATAGTCCAACTCTCAGATTCATACATGACTACTGGAAAAACCATAGCTTTGACTACACAGACCTTTGTTGGCAAAGCAATGTCTCTGCTTTTTAATAGGCTGTCTAAGTTGGTCATAACTTTTCTTCCAAGGAGCAAGCACCTTTTAATTTCATGGCTGCAGTCACCATATGCAATGATTTTGGAGCCCCCCAAAATAAAGTCTGACACTGTTTCTACTGTTTCCCCATCTATTTGCCATGAAGTGATGGGACCAGATGCCATGATCTTTGTTTCCAGAATGTTGAGTTTTAAGACAACTATTTCACTCTCCTCTTTCACTTTCATCATGAAGCTCTGTAGTTCTTCACTTTCTGCCATAAGAGTGGTGTCATCTGCATATCTGAGGTTATGAAAATTCAAGTTACAGAAAATTAATTATGTGAGTCCTAGTTGGATATGGCTGTTTCAGCAGCAGTTAGTCAGTAACCTGTGTGTGAAACTCCTGTCTGTCTGCTTTCACTCAGTAGTGCCTCCAATATTTCAAGATAAAACAGAAATAATCTCCCTTTATGAAGTTGCAACACAAGCAATTAGGATAAGTTACTGAGGGACTAGGTCTAAAAACATTAAATTGACACACCCTCACTTTGGCTCACTAGGCATCATTCTTTGAGAAACTTCATAGTCTCCCACCTCTTGGTAAATTCCCTTTTGTTTTGGGAGGATTTGGGCATTACCCAGGGGAACTCTCAAACTTTTCTGCAGATGTATGTCTACAGTATTGTTGCAATTTAAACTTTTAATTTGTGCTTCTTTTTTTGATGCTCTGATTCTAAGATGAGCAGCAAATATTATTTCTTCCTCCTACTTAAAACTTTCTATCATGAACCAACAAAGAATATTATTAAAATAACCAAATTATCTGTATTTTCCAATATTCGTTGGTATGGGAGTAAAAAGCTTTTCAGTTCAGTTCAGTCGCTCAGTCGTATCTGACTCTTTGCGACCCCATGAATTGGAGCACACCAGGCCTCCTGTCTATCACCAACTCCCGTCCATCAAGTCAGTGATGCCATCCAGCCATCTTATCCTCTGTTGTCCCCTTCTCATCTTGCCCCAATCCCTCCCAGCATCTGAGTCTTTTCCAATGAGTCAACTCTTCGCATGAGGTGGCCAAAGTACTGGAGTTTCAGCTTTAGCATCATTCCTTCCAAAGAAATCCCAGGGCTGATCTCCTTCAGAATGGACTGGTTGGATCTTCTTGCAGTCCAAGGGACTCTCAAGAGTCTTCTCCAACACCACAGTTCAAAAGCATCAATTCTTCCACGCTCAGCTTTCCTCACAGTCCAGCTCTCACATCCATACATGACTTCTGGAAAAATCAGAGCCTTGACTAGATGGACCTTTGTTGTCAAAGTAACGTCTCTGCTTTTCAATATGCTATCTAGGTTGGTCATAACTTTCCTTCCAAGGAGTAAGCATCTCTTAATTTCATGGCTGCAGTCACCATCTGCAGTGATTTTGGAGCCCCCCAAAATAAAGTCTGACACTGTTTCCACTGTTTCCCCATCTATTTCCTATGAAGTGATGGGACCAGATGCCATGATCTTCGTTTTCTGAATGTTGAGCTTTAAGCCAACTTTTCCACTCTCCTCTTTCACTTTCATCAAGAGGCTTTTGAGAGGCTTCACTTTCTGCCATAAGGGTGGTGTCATCTGCATATGGGAGGTTATTGATATTTCTCCCAGCAATCTTGATTGCAGCTTATGCTTCTTCCAGCCCAGAGTTTCTCATGATGTACTCTGCATAGAAGTTACATAAGCAGGGTGACAATATACAGCCTTGACATACCCCCTTTCCTATTTGGAACCAGTCTGTGGTTCCATGTCCAGTTCTAACTGTTGCTTCCTCACCTGCATATAGGTTTCTCAAGAGGCTGGTCAGGTGGTCTGGTGTTCCCATCTCTTTCAGAATTTTCTACAGTTTACTGTGATCCACATAGTCAAAGGCTTTGGCATAGTCAATAAAGCAGAAATAGTTGTTTTTTTTTCTGGCATTCTCTTCCTTTTTCTATGATCCAGAGGATGTTGGCAAGTTGATCTCTGGTTCCTCTGCTTTTTCTAAAACCAGCTTGAACATATGGAAGTTCTTGGTTCACATATTGCTGAAGCCTGGCTTGGAGAATTTTGAGCATTTCTTTACTAGCGTGTGAGATGAGTGCAATTGTGCGGTAGTTTGAGCATTCATTGGCATTGCCTTTCTTTGGGCTTGGAAAGAAAACTGACCTTTTCCAGTCCTGTGGCCACTGCTGAGTTTTCTATATTTGCTGGTATATTGAGTGCAGCACTTTCACAGCATCATCTTTCAGGATTTGAAACAGCTCAACTTGAATTCCATCACCTCCATTAGCTTTGTTCGTAGTGATGCTTTCTAAGGCCCACTTGACTTCACATTCCAGGATGTCTGGCTCTAGGTGAGTGATCACACCATCTAGGCCCTCAAATCTATTTCTAACTTCCACTGTATAATCATAAGGGATTTGACTTAGGTCTTATATCAGTGGTCTAGTGGTTTTCCCTACTTTCTTCAATTTAAGTCTGAATTTGGCAATAAGAAATTCATGATCTGAGCCATAGTCAGCTCCCGGTCATGTTTTTGCTGACTGTATAGAACTTTTCCATCTTTGGCTGCAAAGAATATAATCAATTTGATTTTGTTTTTGACCATCTGGTGATGTCCATGTGTAGAGTCTTCTCTTGTGTTGTTGGAAGAGGGTGTTTGCTCTGACCAGTCCGTTCTCTTGGCAAAACTCTATTAGCATTTGCCTTGCTTCATTCCACATTGCAAGGCCAAATTTGCTTGTTACTCCAGGTGTTTCTTGACTTCCTACTTTTGCATTCCAGTCCCCTGTAATGAAAAGGACATCTTTTTTGGGTGTTAGTTCTAAAAGATCTTGTAGGTCTTTATAGAATCGTTCACCTTCAGCTTCTTCAATGTTACTGGTTGGGGCATAGAATTGGATTACTGTGATATTGAATGGTTTGCCTTGAAAACGAACAGAGATCATTCTGTCATTTTTGAGTCTGCATCCAAGTACTGCATTTTGGACTCTTTTGTTGACCATGATGGTTACTCCATTTCTTCTAAGGGATTCTTGGCTACAGTAGTAGATATAATGGTCATCTGAGTTAAATTCACCCATTCCAGGTATTTTAGTTCACTGAATCCTAGAATGTCGATATTCACTCTTGCCATCTCCTGTTCGACCACTTTCAATTTGCCTTGATTCATGGACCTAAGATTCCAGGTTCCTATGAAATATTGCTCCAAGGAGCGGTTTTTGCATGGGTGCGTGAAGGCCGAGAGGAGCCACTCCACGTTCAAGGTCAGGAGGGGCAGTGGTGAGGAGATACCCCTCATCTAAGGTAAGGAGCAGCAGCTGCATTTTGCTGGAGCAGCCGTGAAGAGATACCCCAAGTCCAAGGTAAGAGAAACCCAAGTAAGATGTAAGTGTTGCGAGAGGGCATCAGAGGGCAGACACATATGGGCTGAAACCATAATCACAGAAAACTAGTCAATCTAATCACATGGGCCTGGTCTAACTCAATGAAACTAAGCCATGCCCTGTGGGGCCACCCAGGACGGGCAGGTTATGGTGGAGAGGTGTGACAGAATGTGGTCCATTGGAGAAGGGAATGGCAAACCACTTCAGCATTCTTGCCTTGAGAACCCCATGAACAGTATGAAAAGGGAAAATGATAGGATACTGAAAGAGGAAGTCCCCAGGTCGGTAGGTGCCCAATATGCTACAAGAGACCAGTAGAGAAATAACTCCAGAAAGAATGAAGGGGTGGAACCAAAGCGAAAACTATACTCAGTTGCAGATATGACTGGTGATAGAAGCAAGTCCGATGCTGTAAAGAGCAGGAAGCTTTTAGTTTCTTTTATTTGAGATGTCATAGCAGTAAAGAGGAAGTAGCCCATATTTCCATTCAAAAGAGATGATGTTCATATACTGGACTTTGCATGGAGGAAAAAATGTTTTTATGGGGAAAATTTCTCTATGATATTTTAACATGTCTTGTGACAAGTTTTTGCTCTGTTCTGTCTTGTCAAGGAAGTTTGTTTAGCAAACAATCTTGGAAACTGGATGTCCCCCTGGGCAAAGGGCAAATGAGTTTGCTGATAAGAAAGGTAAAGATAATATCTGCCTTTGAGAGGAGAGTCAGCTATGGTCCTTAGTCTTCTTTAAAACATGTTCAGTTAAGTTTAGTTCAGTTGCTCAGTTGTGTCCAACTCTTTGCGACCCCATGAACTACAGCACACCAGGCCTCCCTGTCCATCACCAACTCCCAGAGTCCACTCAAACCCATGTCTATTGATTTGGTGATGCCATCAAACCATCTCATCCTCTGTCATCCCCTTCTTCTCCTGTCCTCAATCTTTCCCAGCATCAGGGTCTTTTCAAATGAGTCCAAAGTATTGGAGTTTCAGCTTCAACATCAGTCCTTCCAATGAACACCCAGGACTGATCTCCTTTAGGATGGACTGATTGGATCTCCTTGCAGTCCAAGGGACTCTCAAGAGTCTTTTTCAACACCACAGTTCAATAGCATAGATTCTTCGGCACTCAGCTTTCTTTATAGTCCAACTCTCACATCCATACATGGCCACTGGAAAAACTATAGCCTTGACTAGACGGACTTTTGTTGACAAAGTAATGTCTCTGCTTTTTAATATGCTATCTAGGTTGGTCATAACTTTCCTTCCAAGGAGTAAGCATCTTTTAATTTCATGGCAGTAGTCACCATCTGCAGTGATTTTGGAGCCCCCTGAAATTAAAGTCAGCCACGGTTTCCAATGTTTTCCCATTTATTTGCCATGAAGTGTTGGGACTGGATGCCATGATCTTAGTTTTCTGAATGTTGAGCTTTAAGGCAACTTTTGCATTCTCATCTTTCACTTCATCAAGAAAGATGAGGATTTTCCTAAACTTGGGGTTCCTCAGCTTTGATGTGAATCCACTGTGTGCACTGCATCCATCCATGCTCCCATGGAGTGAAAATAACCCATGTCAATCTGAAGCTCCTGAGGCCTGCTGTGCCATAAGTACTAATTTCCCTTGTGTCTAACACAGAAATCCTTGTCCATCTATGTTACTATAGTAACCTAACTGGTTAGTTTGAAAATAGCATAAAATCTCAGACCATTTACTGTTGTTGGCTTTGTGTATGGGTTAAGCTACTGATACTTCATACTTTGCAATTTCTTCAACATATATTAAGCTGTCTTGAGAAACACTCACAGGGATCTTAAGTTCAATGTGTCTGAAATTACACTCACTTTTGTTTCCCTAAACCATCCTCTCTCCAAGTGATCCCTGTTATGGTAAATTTTACTATGAATTACCAAAAGCAGAAACTTGAAAATAACCAGCCTCCACTTCCAATCATTTACTGTCTTATTCCTGATACTGTACACCCAAACCAGACCATTTTCATTCTTCACTTCTATTCTTGAACCAGAGAAAAATCTCAGAAGGGAGATCTAATTATTTTAATTTCTAATTTAAAAGCTTTCAGTGACTTCTGTAAAATCAAAATAGTTCAGCTTGGCTTCTGATGTTGCTGTTTTTACACCTGGCCTTTATGTCCACCCTCACTGGCTCATTCTTCTGTTTCCTGAACTCTTACCTCTAGTTGTAAGAAATTTCTTCAAATGACTTCTATGTGTTTTATTTTATCCCACATCACCTGGCCATACTGTTCCTTTGGCCTGAGACATTTTCTTTTCTATTTTTCATCTGCCTGAAATGGGTGCCGACAACATAAAATATCGAAGAAACTTCCTTCCTGTCCAAGGAATACAAATAGAGATTGTCAATATGACCTAATTAACAGTGGTAATTCTAGAATTAATACATTCAGAAATTTGCTTCACAAATTTGTAGAATTAATTTCCTCAAAAGAAGCATCAACTTACACAGAAACTGTAAAAAAATAAACCACACTTTACTAAACTGGTGAAGTAAGCATTTGTGGGCATGGATGAGTGTATATTTTATAAATTCTTAGCAGTGAGGGTACAATTAAGTTTGAAGGGTAAATAAAATTATGATTTAAAAAATATGTATTCAGTAATAGTCAATGCTATATTAAAGTATAATTAACTGAAAAAAATTAATTCTAATTGGCTATATTAAACATAAGGTATTGTTACTAAAATTAATGACCACTATACTTCAACACATTTTAAATCATGTGCTAGACAGTGTTATTTACATATGTTATTTAATCCTGATAGTATTCACATGGATAGATGCTCCTATTAACTCATTTTACAGATGATGTAACTCAAGTTTAGAGAGGTTAACTTGACTGTGTCTTTGTGCCAGATGGGCATTGAATATAAGCTCTGATCCTCAAATTCCATAGTAAACTTCTTTACTTGACAGGCTTAACTGCCTGCTATTAGCAAAGTGTCAATGGAAGTTACAGTGCCCTCTCTGAAGTAATGGTAAATGTGATGAATGAAAATAGGCTGCCTGTTCCTCAGGAATTATAATACCACTATTTTCTTGAACACCTGTCTTTCACACAAGTAAAATTATTTGCTAATGAATTTTGAAATTTGATGAAAATAAAAATCCTACTATGGTAAATTATTTTACCATTATTACTGCAGGAAAACTGGAGTAGGGTATGGATTTCACATGGTGTTTCATCTAACTTTCTTCAGTTCAAAATCCTGGGTTACTCACAGTGTGGGGGTTTTCATCACCACACTCCATATTGCCCTATGGTGAGTTCTGCCCAGACTATACTGGAGACTTTTAAGACTAAAATTTTAGCTGATAACACCTTTCTTAAAACTTATGTTTACTTTGGAACCAGTGCCAAATTATGAAATGAAATGCTTGGTCCCGTTCAGATTATTTAGAGAATCAAGCTTTGTGATGTTACTGAAATGCTGGAAGATAAAGATACTATCTTGCTGCTAAGAATATTGCAACTAAACAATTAGAATTAATTCTTTACTTTGTGAAACTCACAAGGAGGCTTTTCCTTCCAAAACTACTGTGTCTTAAAAATTCTGTTTCAAGTACTTTCAACAGAAAATTATTTCAAATTATGTTTGTAGCTTGTTAAAATTTGAAATATGAATTAATCAAATTAATACTCATATGATTAAATTTATGTAACAAGTATCATAAAATTACAGTTTTCAAAATTCATATTTGTTACAGAGGGTATATGTTAGTTGATTACTACAAGATGTAGTAAAGAATAAAGATTTTCAATCAAAACTCTAAAATTAGACCTGCTAGTCCTCTTAGGCAATACTATTTCCTTGTTGTGTGATTTCACAAATTAATCTCCTTTCTTTGGCTTTCTCATCTATAAAATGTGGATGATCATAGTATCCATTCCAAAACATTTGTGTGTGTGTATGTGTAAGAATCAATGAGCTAGTTCATATAGAGTTATGAAAATGAATGATATATAATTTAATAAATATTAGCTAATTTCATGTGGCAGACACTTGCTAAAGGTATGTATACATTATTTTACTCACTTAATGTACTAATTATATGAAATATACTATTATTTTCATTGCATGGTTTGAGGAAACCAAGCTCTAGTGAAGTTAGGTTAACTAGTTCATGCGAGTATTATTTTTTATTTTCCATTATGTTCAGATAGTTATGAAGTAAGATTTAAACAAAATTGCCCTGAAGCTTTAAATGGTTCATCATTGATTCTAGATTCTGGATGTCCTTATGCTTGCTGATCACAAACAAATTTTATATTTAGCAATAAGATACCATTATTATCAATATATGATGTTGGTATGAAAATACCTTTAACTAAAGCTAAATTCTAACAACATTGCTCTATAATTATAATACGAAGTCTAATTCTCATTTCCGTTTCCAAAATATTTTTTAACTTTTATTGTATTTCATGTTTAATGTTGGTTTTCCCTTACATAAAATTTTAGCATGATGTTAGTGTTATGTACTTGACTCATTGTAGTTATATCTAAGTTGCATCATTAATTTTTATGTGGTACCTAGTGACAATAGCTTTTCTTTCTGACTACATCATTCCATGGGAGTAAGGAAATAGGTATCCTTGCTCACTGTTGATGAGGATATCGAATGTGTAATGGTGTAATATTTCTGGAGGTTAACTTGAAAAAACCTACCAAAAGCCTTTTTAGTTCATTTACTCTTTAGCTATAGGTCTACTTACAGTAACCATAAAATTATTCAGTGGTATGTTGGTTTACACTGGTTAAAAGAAAAAAAAAAGTTATATTTTTCATATGGTACTATAAATTTTGGGGAATTTGCTGTATGATTCAGGGAACTCAAACAGGATTTCTGTGACAATCTACAAAGGTGGGATGGGGAGAGAGATGGAAGGGAGGTTCCAGAGGGAGGGAACATGGGTATACCTGTGGCTGATTATTGATGATATATGACAGAAAACCATAAAATTTTGTAAGGAAAATATCCTTCAATTAAAAAATAAAGTGGAAAAAAAGCACAATGGAATGAAAGAAAAGCAAGTTCCTAGTTTTTTCTATGAAAGGAAATCAAGTATATTAAAATGTACTAGACGATTGAATAATCTGGAATATTAAAAATGATATGAGAGAATTAGCTATAATAGTATGTGAAGTGTACACATACATATATATGTATATATCTTCATATATATATATATTTTTCTTTTCCATAAATTCATAAATGGTAAAATCCTCAGAAATGGAAATGGCAACTCACTCCAATATTCTTTCTTGGCAATCCCATGGACAGAGGAGCCTGACAGGCTACAGTCCATGGGGTCACAAAGAGTCAGACACAACTTAATGACTAAACAACAATAATAGTTGTTCAGTTAAATAAAAAAAAAAACATAACGTTTATACATTTACATATTTAGTTTTATAGACATGGTACAGGAAAGGGTCATTTCTAAGGAATCCAGCCTTGCCTCAGTAATTCATTATCGGAAAACATGTTTTCCAGTGTTGATCCTGAGTACTCCTAATTAGACCAGCAGATTCCCTGGAGGAAATAATATCAAGATGAATCACTGGGAACAAATGACAAGACATTCCTTTCTCACTGCAACAGGATTGCACTGAAACTGATGTAGCCCTGGTATAGCCTTTCCTAGCTTCTCTTGATACTAGGTGCAATGTCAGGTGGAAGGAATTCAGAGACATTTCATGCCTTTGTCAGATTTTCTGTTGGTTGTGTTTTCTTTAATGAAAGAATCTATGTATATGAAACATTTTTCTTCTGAGAGTTTATGTTTGTGAATTTTTGAATTACTGTTTATGGCTGTATTATTCCTCTGGTGAGTTTCTTCTTGGATTCAGACCATGAAAATATAAGCGGGGGACATTCATAAATACCATGAAAGTCACTAAGTTCATTTTCACAAATAAAATTCTCTGTTTTACTGAGGACCTCATTCTTCTCTGACATAAATTACCCCTTGTAATATTCTCCTGGTTCACCAAGCCAAGTAAACATAGCTTCCCCGCCCCCCCCTCCTCCCCCACTGCCTTAGATGTGTCTGATTCATCTAATCCCTTATATTCTCTCTGTTTAAGCTTGGCCAGAAGGAGGATAATATATTTTACTCTAAAGAAATATTTTTATATTGTATTTGAAATTCTGACTAGTTGAATATGTTGTGTTTATGGGTGTCTACAATCTCTGAAATGACATATGACTTCTAGATCAGGAACCTGAAAACTTTCTCTTAATGGGTAAATATTTCATACTTGTGGGACATAACACCTCTCTTGCAACTATTCAGTTCTGTCCTTCTAGTTTCACAAAAGCCATAAAGAAGGCATAAACAAATGGATATGGCTGTATTCCAATAAGACTGTTGCCAGCCTGTGGACTGTAGTTTGTCCACCTATATTCTAGATTAATGGGAAAAGTAGTATTTTCTAATTTTTCTTGATTTTTCATGGTTTCTAGCTTTTGATAACAGATATATTCATGTAGTGTCCAGAAACCACATCTCAAAAATTTAAAAATATTTATTCTAATGTTTAGTAAAGAAGGTACAAATATATACCTGCACTTACATTTACAGTAAACATAGTCATCAGTTCTTGCTCTGTTCATACGTATTACATTGAAGTATTTATACTATTGTTTTGGTCCCTTACATCATATTTATATTTAATTTCAGGATTTATAAATTTTTAAGGTAACAAAGACTTGCAATGTTTATTAGTCATTTTGTTGGGATCCACATTTGATTTCATAGAACTATTACCTTCATTTCCCCCCATCCTATAAGTTTATTCATATAAAAGCCAATTTACTTCTTTGACTTACATTATATACTATCTTAGTCTATTTGGGTTGCTACCAAAAAATATCACAGACTAGTTAACTTAGGAACAATAAAAATTTATCTCTCACAGCTCTGGAGGCTGGGAAAAGGCACCACCATGGTGGCATTTGGGTGAGGCGCCTCTTGATTTATAGCAGATGACTTCTTGTTGTGTTCTTTTTTTGAAGCCAGAGTTTCTCAGGAACCTCTTTTATAAGACACTGATGCCATTTATGAGGGCTCCATAATTATGATGTAAGCATGTTCCAGTGGTTCCACCCACCAAGAGGACCACCTTGGACATTTGATTTTCAGCATAAGAATTTTGTAGGGACACAAACATTCAGACAGTAACATATGCTTCCTTGAAATATGGTAATATAATGAAACCACCAATCCCTATGCAGTGTGCTTTATCTAGATTGATCAAAGGCAGAGAGTAGAAGAAATGAACTAAGGAGGAAAAATTAACTGCATTGTTATGTAGCATTGTAATGACATCTTTGACTAAAGTCTCTGAAGTATTAGCTTCTAAACCACAGAAATGAATTTCCCTGACAATCATCATTTCTGGTTGACAGAAATCATTACAAAACTGAACCATATCTTTAGTAAATTAATACTATTAAGGTTGAAAATAATTCAGTGTGTTGTTAGTTTTATGTTTGGCCACACATTTTCAGATGAGATAGTTTCTGTTTAGAGTTACATACTTATATATTTATATACTTATAAATAAATCAAGGGAGCATGTTATAATACATAAGCTAACTGCTAAAATGATTATAATGGAAGACAGAGTTAAGTAGTTGATACTGTAAAGACAGAAATAAATTATTAATGATTTTTTTATCTAGAAAAAAATGAAAGGAAAACTAGAAAAGACACAGTGTAGAAATTATAAAACCAATTATATTTGTGATCATACAAAACTTAAATGGCATAAACACTTCATTAACAGAGTATAAAACTGAACTTTAAAAACTCCAACTATTCTCTAGTCTCTGAAAGTTTGAATATTGAAAAGATATACTTCTAAATAACCTAGAAGTTAATGTTGAATCACAGTGGCACTTAGAAAATATATAGAGCCTGAAGATGGTGGAAGAATAGGATGGGGAGACCACTTTCTCCCCCACAAATTCATCAAAAGAACATTTAAATGCTGAGTAAATTCCACAAAACAATTTTTGAATACTGGCAGAGGACATCAGGCATCCAGAAAAGCAGCCCAGTGTCTTCAAAAGGAGGTAGAAAAAATGTAAAAGACAAAAAAAGAGACAAAAGAGGTAGGGATGGAGCTCAATCCTGGGAAGGGAGTCTTAAAAAGAAGTTTCCAAACACCAGGAAACACTCTCACTGTCAAGTCTGTGGCAAGCCTTGGAACCACAGAGGACAACATAACTGGGAAGAAAAATAAATAAATAATTAAAACCCACAGATTATGTGCCCAGTTATAACTCCCCCAGAAAGAAACAATGCAGACGCCTGCACCCATCACTAGCAAGCGGGAGCTGGGCAGGGAGGTGCGGGCTTCATTGTACAAAGTAAGGACCGGGCCTGAATGCCCTGAGGGCAATCTGAGGAACCTAACTTGGGCTAGCAAACGGGACTGTGGGACAGCTACCACGCAAAAAGACCTAACCTAAGACACCACCAGGCCCACTCACAGAACAAAAGACTGAACAGAGCTAACCCGCTGCAGACCATCCCCCTCTGGTGACAGGGAGCCAGAGCCTGAAGGGGGCAATCGCAGCCCCAGAGACACATTACCAAATTGCAAGCAGGCTTCTTTGCTAACTAAGGCTTCTTGGGATTCTGGATGGTCAACATCTGCCTGAGAAGGTGTGCTGGTTGTACACCCAGAAAACCGAGTAGCAGGGATGGGGGAGGCAATAAGTTGCAGCGACTGTGCTTGCCAAACACCTCATCACCTGAGCTGCTCAGACCTTGGAAGGGCACAAAACGCAGGCCCAACTGAGTCTGCACCTCTGAGGACTACCTGAGTGCCTGACCTGAATGGCTTACACCTGGGAGATGAATGCAGACCAGGGCCGGCCTTGGACGGTTCCCAGCAGAGCAACCTAGAGCCTGAGCAGGGTGGGCAGGGAGGGCATATGCGCCGTGAGTGGGGACAGGCCCAGTGTGGCTGAGACAATGTGACCACACGACAGTGTTATTTGTTTGCAGTGTCCCTCTCTCCCTACAGCGCAACTGAACAAGTGAGCCTAAAAAAGTGTCCACCGCCGTCCCCTTGTGTCAGGGCAGAAATCAGACACTGAAGAGACCAGCAAACAGAAGAAGCTAAAACAGAGGGAACTGCCCTGGAAATGACAGGTGCATAGATTAAAACCCTGTAGTTAATACTGACTATGCAGGAAGAGGCCTATAGATCATGAGAAATATAAGCTGGACCAAGGAACTATCCGAAAATGAACTGACCCCGCACTTCCCACAACAACATCAGAGAAAGTCCTAGATATATTTTCATTATCATTCTTTTTTTAAAATTTTTAAAAATGTTTAATTCCTCTATTACTCCTTTAATTTTCATTTTTATAACCTACTATTACTTTGCAAAAAAAGACATTATTTTTTAAAGCAAATTTCATATATATATATATTTTAAATAATTTTTGTGACTTTGTGGTTTTTTTTTTCTTTTCTTTAATACTGTATTTTTGAAAATCCAACCTCTACTCTAGATTTTTAATCTTTGCTTCTTTGTATTTATTATCAATTTTGTACCTTTAAGAACCCAATCTTCAGTACCCATTTTTACTTGGGAGTGAGATTACTGGCTTGACTGCTCTCTCCCCCTTTGGACTCTTCTTTTTCTCCACCAGGTCGCCTCTATCTCCTCCCTCCTCCTTCTCTTCTCTACCCAACTCTGTGAATCTCTTTGTGTGTTCCAGACGGTGTAGAACATTTAAGGAACTGATTACTGGCTGGATTTATCTCCCTCCTTTTGATTCCCCCTTTTATCCTCCTGGTCACTTCTGTCTCCTTCCTCCCTCTTCTCTTCTCTGTATAACTCTGTGAACATCTCTGAGTGGTCCAGACTGTGGAGCACACATACGGAAGTGACTACTGGCTAGCTTGCTCTCTCATCTTCTGATTACACCTCATCTCATTCGGGTCAACTCTAACTCCCTCCTCCCTCTTCTCTTCTCCATGTAACTCTGAACCTTGCTAGATGTCCCACACTGTGTAAACACTTTTCATCTTTAACCTAAATGTTTTATCAATGGTGCTGTGTAGATGGAGAGGTCTTGAGACTACCGTAAAAATAAGACTGAAAACCAGAAGTAAGTGGCTTAAGTCCAAATCCTGAGAACACCAGAGAACCCCTGACTCCAGAGAACATTAGTCGACAGGAGCTTATCAAGTACCTCCATACCTACACTGAAACCAAGCACCACCAAAGGGCCAACAAGTTCCAGAGCAAGACATACCATGCAAATTCTCTAGCAACAGAGGAACACAGCCCTGAGCTTCAATATAAAGGCTGCCCAAAGTTACTCCAAACACATTAACATCTCATAACTCATTACTGGACACTTCATTGCACTCCAGAGAGAAGAAATCCAGCTCCATCCACGAGAACACCAACATAAGCTTCCCTAACTAGGAAACTTTGACAAGCCATGCATACAACCCCACCCACAGTGAGGAAACTTCACAATAAAGAGAAATCCACAAACTGCCAGAATACAGGAAGGCCACCAAAAACACAGCAATATAAACAAGATGAAGAGACAGAGGAATACCCAGCAGATAAAGGAACAGGATAAAGGCCCCCAAAACCAAACAAAAGAGGAAGAGATAGGGATTCTACTTGATAAAGAATTCTGAATAACGATAGTGAAAATGATACAAAATCTTGAAAACAAAATGGAATCACAGATAAATAGCCTGGAGACAAGGACTGAAAAGATGCAAGAAAGGTTTAACAAGGACCTAAAAGAAATAAAAAAGAGTCAATATATAATGAATAATGCAATAATTGAGATAAAAAAACACTCTGGAGGCAACAAGTAGTAGAAGAAGATAAGATTAGTAAGGTAGAAGATAGAATGGTAGAAATAAATGAATCAGAGAAGAAAAAAGAAAAACGAGTTAAAAGAAATGAGGACAATCTCAGAGACCTCTGGGACAATGTTAAATGCCCCAACATTCGAATCATAGGAGTCCCAGAAGAAGAAGACAAAAAGAAAGACCATGAGAAGAGATAATAGTTGAAAATTTACCTAAAATGGAGAAGGAAACAATCACCCAAGTCCAAGAAACCCAGAGAGTCCCAAACAGGATAAACCCAAGGTGAAACACCCCAAGACACATATTAATCAAATTAACAAAGGTCAAACACAAAGAACAAATATTAAAAGCAGCAAGGAAAAAAAAAATAACACACAAGGAGATTCCCATAATTATAACAGCTGATCTTTTAATAGAAACTCTTCAGAAGAGGAGGGAATGGCAGGACATACTTAAAGTGATGAAAGACAATAACCTACAGCCCAGATTACTGTACCCAGCAAGGATCTCATTCAAATATGAAGGAGAAATCAAAAGCTTTACAGACAAGCAAAAGCTGAGAGAATTCAGCACCACCAAACCAGCTCTCCAACAAATGCTAAAGGATCTTCTCAAGACAGGAAACACAAAAAGGGGGTATAAACTCAAACCCAAAACAATAAAGTAAATGGCAATGGGATCATACTTATCAGTAATTACCTTAAATGTAAATGGGTTGAATGCCCCAACCAAAAGACAAGGACTGGCTGAATGGATACAAAAACAAGACCCCTACATATGTTGTCTACAAGTGACCCACCTCAAAACAGAGGACACATACAGACTGAAAGTGAAGGGCTGGAAAAAGATATTCCATGCAAATAGAGACCAAAAGAAAGCAGGAGTAGCAATACTCATATCAGATAAAATAGATTTTAAAACAAAGGCTGTGAAAAGAGACAAAGAAGGATCCTGTGTAATGATCAAAGGATCAATCCAAGAAGAAGATATAACAATTATAAATATATATGCACCCAACATAGGAGCACCACCATATGTAAGACAAATGCTAACAAGTATGAAAGGGGGAAATTAACAATAACACAATAATAGTGGGAGATTTTAATACCCCACTCACACCTATGGATAGATAAACTAAACAGAAAATTAACAATGAAATACAAACTTTAAGTGATACAATAGACCAGCTAGACCTAATTGATATCTATAGGACATTTCACCCCAAAACAATGAATTTCACCTTTTTCTCAAGTGCACACGGAACTTTCTCCAGGATAGATCACATCCTAGGCCATAAGTCTAGCCTTGGTAAATTAAAAAAAATTGAAATCATTCCAAGCATCTTTTCTGACCACAATGCAGTAAGATTAGATCTCAATTACAGGAGAAAAACTATTAAAAATTCCAACATATGGAGGCTGAACAACACGTTGCTGAATAACCAACAAATCACAGAAGAAATAAAAAAAAGAAATCGAAATATGCATAGAAATGAATGAAAATGAAAACACAACAACACAAAACCTGTGGGATACTGTAAAAGCAGTGTTAAGGGAAAAGTTCATAGCAATACAGGCTTACTTCAAGAAACAAGAAAAAAGTCAAATAAATAACCTAACTCGACACCTAAAGCAACTAGAAAAGGAAGAAATAACGAACCCCAGGGTTAGTAGAAGGAAAGAAATCTTAAAAATTAGGGCAGAAATAAATGCAAAAGGAACAAAAGAGATCATAGCAAGAATCAACAAAGCCAAAAGCTGGTTCTTTGAAAGGATAAATAAAATTGACAAACCATTAGCCAGACTCATCAAGAAACAAAGGGAGAAAAATCAAATCAATAAAATTGGAAATGAAAATGAAGAGATTACTACGGACAACACAGAAATACAAAGGATCATAAGAGACAACTATCAGAAACTATATGCCAATAAAATGGACCACGTGGAAGAAATGGACAAATTCTTAGAAAAGTACAACTTTCCAAAACTGAACCAGGAAGAAATAGAAAATCTTAACAGACCCATCACAAGCATGGACATTGAAATTGTAATCAGAAATCTTCCAGCAAACAAAAGCTCAGGTCCAGAAGGCTTCACAGCTGAATTCTACCAAAAATTTAGAGAAGAGCTAACATCTATCCTACTCAAACTCTTCCAGAAATTTGCAGAGGAAGGTAAACTTCCAAACTCAGTCTATGAGGCCACCATTTCCCCAATACCAAAACCAGACAAAGATGCCACAGAAAAAGAAAACTACAGGCCAATATCACTGGTGAACGTAGATGCAAAAATCCCTAACAAAATTCTAGCAAACAGAATCCAACAACACGTTAAAAAGATTATACACCATGACCAAGTGGGCTTTATCCCAGGGATGCAAGAATTCTTCAATATCTGCAAATCAATCAATGTAACACACCACATTAACAAATTGAAAAATAAAAGTCATATGATTATCTCAATTGATGCAGAGAAAAGCTTTGACAAAATTCCACATCCATTTATGATAAAAACCCTCCAGAAAGCAGGAATAGAAGGAACATACATCAGCATAATAAAAGCTGTATATGACAAACCCACAGCAAACATTATCCTCAATGGTGAAAAATTGAAAGCATTTCTCCTAAAGTCAGGGACAAGACAAGTGTGCCCACTTTCACCATTGCCATTCAACATACTTCTGGAAGTTTTGGCCACAGCAATCAGAGCAGAAAAGGAAATAAAAGGAATCCAAAATGGAAAAGAAGTAAAACTCTCACTGTTTGCAGATAACATGATCCTCTACATAGAAAACCCTAAAGACTCCACCAGAAAATTACTAGAGCTAATTAATGAATATAGTAAAGTTGCAGGATATAAAATCAACACACAGAAATCCCTCGCATTCCTATACACTAATAATGAGAAAACATAAAGAGAAATGAAGCAAACAATTCCATTCACCATTGCAACGAAAAGAATAAAATACTTAGGAATATATCTACCTAAAGAAATTAAAGACCTATATATAGAAAACTATAAAACACTGGTGAAAGAAATCAAAGAGTATACTAATAGATGGAGAAATATACCATGTTCATGGATCAGAAGAATCAATATAGTGAAAATGAGTAGACTACCCAAAGCAATCTACAGATTCAATGCAATCCCTATCAAAACTGGATATAGAACTGCCTTATGACCCAGCAATCCCACTGCTGGGCATACACACTGAGGAAATCAGAATCGAAAGAGACACGCGTACCCCAGTGTTCATCGCAGCACTGTTTATAATAGCCAGGACATGGAAGCAACCTAGATGTCCATCAGCAGATGAATGGATAAGAAAGCTGTGGTACATATTCACAACGGTGTATTACTCAGCCATCAGAAAGAATAGATTTGAATCAGTTCTAATGAGGTGGATGAAACTGGAGCCTGTTATACAGAGTGAAGTAAGCCAGAAAGAAAAATACCAATACAGTATACTAACGCATACATATGGAATTTAGAAAGATGGTAATGATAACCCTGTATGCGAGACAGCAAAAGAGACACAGAAGTATAGAACAGTCTTTTGGACTCTGTGGGAGAGGGAGAGGGTGGGATGCTTTGGGGGAATGGCATGGAAACATGTATAATATCATATAGGAAATGAATCACCAGTCCAGGTTCGATACAGGATCCTTGGGGCTGATGCACTGGAATGACCTGGAGGGATGGTATGGAGAAGGAGTGGGAGGGGGGTTCAGGATGGGGAACACGTGTATGCCCACGGCAGATTAATGTTGACGTGTGGCAGAACCAGTACAATATTGTGAAGTAATTAGCCTCCAATTAAAATAAATAAATATAAACTAAAAAAAGAAAATATATATAGCCTAATAAAATATATATATATATGTCAGTGTGTTCAGGCTTGTATAACAAAAATACCATAAATTGAGTGACTTATAAATTATTTATCATACATCTGGAGACTGCAAGTCCTTGATTATAGAACCGGAAGTTTTGGTTTGTGGTGAGGACACTCTTCCTGGTTCATAGATGGTCATCTCACTGTTAGCTCATATGGCTGAAAGGTCAAAGGATCTTTCTGAAGATTCTTTTATAATAGTGATAGTCTCATTCACGAGGGCTCCACTCTCATAGCCTGATCATCACCCAAATGTCCCACCTCCTAATACCATCACCTTGGGGATTAGGATTTCAATATACAAATTTTAGGAAGACACAAACATTCATATCAAAGCAATAATATAATTTGTAGTATATATGTAACAATACTTAAAGGGAAAGGCTTTCCTGGTGGGTCAGTGGTAAAGAATCTGCCTGCAGTATGGTTTGATCCCTGGATCTGGAAGATCCCCTGGATAAGGAAATGGCAACCCATTCCAGTATTCTTGTCTGGGAAATCCCATAAACAGAGGAGCCTGTTGGGTTACAGTCCATGGGATCACAAAACAGTTGAATATGTCTTAGTGAGTAAAACAACAGCAACATTTAAAGAAAAATTTGGAGCTCTAATAACTGCATCAAAAAAATAAAAAGAAGGGCTGCAATTTAACTGTTTCAGCTTTCAACTCATGAAGCTGGAAAAAAAGCAGATTGAATATAACAATATTATACTTTTAGTTCCTCCACAGCATTTCACTCCACAAATTTCACTAAAAATGTCAAGATAAACGTTCCGTTTTTTTAAAAATTAGCTTTTTGGTCATGATGTTAGATGTGTGGTTATTGTATAGCTCCAAATCTGTTATTTTGAAAGAATTTATGAAAGGAAAAGCATAAAATGATATATTTATTAACAAATTAAAGAATTGTTAGGAAAGCAAATAATGACTAAATAAAATGCAATTTTAAAAGATAATGATATAAAATAATTGAACATGTTTCTAATCTCATAAGAATCCTGAACAGTAATATTATTTATACCTCCTTTGACAGATAAACAATAGTAGGGAGATATATGTGAAGAGTCAGAGATAAAAAGGTGATGTACTTTTTCCTCAAATTTTAGATAGTGGAATAGTAAGGGTTTGGAAATGGATGTGATTTTGAATAGTATTACAAAGAAAATATTCAAAATTTCCTCAGTCAATGGTGCATCTAAGTGAAATGAATAAAACTGTATCTGCTTAGAAATCTTGTTGAGAAATGTGTGATTTATATATATATATATATATATATATATATTTAAGTGATTTTAATTATGGTGGTGATATTAGTCACTCAGTGATGTCTCACTTTAGAACCCATAGACTGTAGCCCACCAGGCTCCTCTGTCCTTAGAATTCTCCAGGCAAGAATATTGGAGTGGGTTGCCATTTCCTTCTCCAGGAGAACTTCCTTACCCAGGGATTGAACCAGAGTCTCCTGCATTGCAGGCAGATTCTTATACCAATATAACAGATGCTTGTAAGACATTTTTTAAAAATATGTACACAAAGCTTCAAAAATAAATTTACTCCTTCAATTGTCACATCCTAAATTTGACAGAATATAGTTTTATGTACATTCTTCTTTATGTAATGGCATTTCATGTCTGGTTTTACAGAGGAAAAAATAGAAGATAAATTGAACAGCATAACATTGAGCATTATTGAAGTGCAGAATTACAGGGTTTTTTTTTTTCAGCTTCAAAATTGTGCTGCAAACATATGAACAATTTGAAAAGCCCTGTGATCATTGTATCTTTTCTATGTAATTCATGTTAAAAATACTGGTTAATTAATCTGGATCCAAGTGCCTATAATCACACAGTGCAAATTAAGACTTCTATTATCATTGAGAGAAGTAAACACAAGTCAGGAGAAAATGGTTACTTATATTCTAAACTGTGAAGTTTATATGAGAAATAAATTAACCATAAAATTAGAGTTCAGGCAGCTTTCTGAAGAAAAAGTCTTAAAGGTATTCTAAAATACTTAAAATGCAATATTTCCTTAGCAGATTTAAACAGAGACACAATTTGAACAAGGAAATTTGAAAATTGGGTGAAATTTAGATTCCCTTTAAATTAACCTTTGCTTAAGATTCTTAGAAAATGAATTGGACTCACTGTAAGCTTCTATGCTATAATTAAAAGAACCGATGAAATGTTCCATTTATTCCCTGGTCACCATAAACCTAGATATTCATAGCACTCTTTTCAAAATGGCTACCACCAACATTACTTTCCCACAGAGGAAAAAACGATTTCTTTTGAAGAACAAAGCAGTAATATAAAAGAAAGTAGATTAAAAATATAGAGAAATGTGTATGTTTGAGCTTTAAACTTTTTAATCAGGAGGGATTTTTACTTTCTTAAAAATCATGCAGTCTTTTTAAACTTAACTTAGAGATAACTGTACAGAGGAATATGTAAAATTCAGATAATTTCTTTCATAAAATAATTAGAAAAGAAAGATTATTGAGAAGGAGAAGATCTTAAGAATATATGAACACTAAACTTTTCTGGGGTGACAAGGAAAAAGTAGAAATCTTGCAACTATGAACTATGAAAGTCTTTAGATTTGATTACAGACTATGAGACCATGTTTTAAAAGACTGATAATGGCAAGGATTTAGATATATATTGTAAATAATGGCTAACCTATACTCATATCACTATTAAAGGTATAGAAAATAGTTTAAGATATTTTAAGACCATATTACAATTTAAATTTATTCCATATATAATTTTAATTTGATCTAAAATCTAAGGTATACTTTAATTTCACAACATAAATCTGGGGTTTGGTAGATCAAGTTTGAACCACCCAATTCAGCAACTACCTTTGTTTAGGTTTTGCTTTTATCATTGACATTTTCAAAAAATGATATTAAATTTTAAAATAATTTTAGAAAAATTGAGAGGAAAATACAGATATTTAACATCCCTTGCCTCCACACATGTATAGCCATCTTTATTATTAGCATCCTTTGGTAGGGTGGTACATTTGTTATCATTGGTGAACCTGTCTTTACACATCACACCCACCGAATGTCATAGTATATATTATGATGCACTGGTGGTGGTGGTCATGGGTTTGGACAAATGTATAGTGACTTATGCACATTATAGTATCATATAGAAATTGTTTGCTGCCCTAAAAATTATATGTTCCAACTATTCATTGTTCCTCTCACCCCTAACCTTTGGCAACCACTAATTTCTTTGCTGACTTTGTAGTTTTACCTTTTTCCAGATGTCATATAGTTGGACTCATACAGTATGTTGCCTTTTCACATTGCTTCTTTCACTTGGTAATATGAAGTTAAGATTTCTCTGTGTCTTATCATGGCCTGTTTCTGTTTTATTTTGTTTGTTTTTGTTTTTTCTTGTTGTTCATTTCTTCTTAGGGTCAAATAATGTTATGTTTTCTGGATGTATTACAGTTTATTTATCCATCCACCTGTTGAAGGGCATGTTCATTGCTTCCAAGTTTTAGCAATTTTTATTTTTATTTTTTGTTTGTGAAAGTTTTAGCAATTTTAAATCAAATTGCATAGAAAACTGCCTGCAGATTTTTGTGTGGACATAAATTTTTAACAATTTGGGGAAAATACCAAGGAGCACAATTCCTGGATCATATGGTAGTATCTTTATTTTTGTAAGAAACCACCAAACTGTTTCTTTAAGTGGTTGTATCTTGTTGCATTCCACTAGCAATGAATGAGAGTTTCTCTTGCTTTGCCTCTTTGTCACATTTCTTATTGTCAAAGTTCTGAATTTAGGCCATTATAATAAATGTGTTTCATTGAGTTAGACAAGGCTGTGTTCTGTGGGATCAGTTTGTTTAGTTTTCTGTGATAGTGGTTTTCATTCTGGCTGCCCTCTGATGGATAAGGATAAGAGGTTTGCGGAAGGCTTCCTGATGGGGGAGACTGCCTATGGAGGAATCTAGGTCTTGTTCTGATGGACGAGGCCATGCTCAGAAAATCTTTAATCCAATTTTCTGTGAATGGGCGGGGTTGTGTTCCCTCCTTTTTGTTTGGCCTGAGTCCAAACTATGGTAGGGGTAATGGCAGTAATGGCAACCTCCTTCAGAAGGACTTATGCCCGCTATGTTGTATTGAGTGCCCCTGGCCCAACAGCAGGGCACTGTCGACCCACTCCCCCTTCAGAGACTCCTGGGCTTTCATAGGCAAGTCTGGCTCAGTCTCCTGTGGGGACACTGCTCTTTTCTCCTGGGTCCGGGTGCACACAAGGTTCGGTTTTGCCCTCCAAGAGTGTGTTTCCTCAGTCCTATGGAAGTTCTGTAATCAAATGTTGGGAAATCTTTTGTGGATCCTTTGAAAGGCAGTGCCAAAGAATGTTCAAACTACTGCGCAACTGCACTCATCTCACATGCTAGGAAAGTAATGCTCAAAATTCTGAGTGAGACTTCAACAGTACATGAACTGGGAACTTCCAGATGTTCAAGGTAGATTTAAAAAAGGCAGAAGAGCTAGAGACCAAATTGCCAAAATTTGTTGGATCATCAAAAGAGCAAGAGAATTCCAGAAAAACATCTACTGCTGCTTTATTGACTATGCCAAAGCCTTTGACTGTTTGGATCACAACAAACTGTGGAAAATTCTTCAAGAGTTGAGAATAACAGCCTACCTCACCTGCCTCCTGAGAAATCTGTATGCAGGTCAAGAAGCAACAGTTAGAACTGGACATAGAGCAATGGACTGGTTCCAAATCAGGAATGGAGTACGTCAAGGCTGTATATCATCACCCTGCTTATTTAACTTCTATGCAGAATACATCATGCGAAATGTCAGGCTTAAACACAAGCTGGAATGAAGATTGGTGGGAGAAATATCAATAACTTTAGATATGCAGATGACACCACCCTTATGGCAGAAAATAAAGAGGAACTAAAGAGCCTCTTGATGAAAGTGAAAGAGGAGAGTGAAAAAATGTCTTAAAGTGCAACATTCAAAAAACTGACATCATGGCACCTGGTCCCATCACTTCATGGTAAATAGATGGAGAAACAATGGAAACAGTAACAGACTTTATTTTCTTCAGCTCCAAAATTACTGCTGATGGTGACTGCAGCCAGGAAATTAAAAGACACTTGCTCCTTGGGAGAAAAGCTATGACTGACCTAGACAACATATTAAAGAGCAGAGACATTATTTTGCCAAAAAGTTCTGTCTAGTCAAAGCAATGGTTTTTCCAGTAGTCATATATGAATGTGAGAGTTGGACTATAAATAAGCTGAGCACCAAGATTTAATGCTTTTGAACTGTGGTGTTGGAGAAGACTCATGAGAATCTTTTAAACTGCAAGGAGATCCAACCAGTCCATCCTAAAGGAAATCAATCCTGAATATTCATTGGAAGGACTGATGCTCAAGTTGAAGCTCCAATATTTTTGCCACCTGATACAAAGAGCTGACTTATTAGAGAAGGCCCTGATGCTGGGGAAGATTGAAGACAAGAGGAGAAAGGGACGACAGGGCATGGGATTGTTGGATGGTATCATTGACTCAATGAATATGAATTTGAGCAAGCTCTGGGAGTTGGTGATATCGGGAAGCCTGGTGTGCTGCAGTCCATGGGGTCGCAGAGTAGGACATGACTGAGGGACTGAGCTGAACTGGACTGAATAGATATGTAGTACAATTCATAGTTATTTAATTTTCCTGTTCCTAGTGACAAATGATATGTAGCAACTTTTCATATGTTTATTTGCCATTTATGTATCTTCTTTGTTGAGACTTCTGTTAAGGACTTTGGCCTATTTTTAATTGGGTTGCTTTTTTGTTGAATTTTAAGAGTTCTTTTGTAATTTGGATAATGGTAGTCTATCAAATGTGTCTTTTTTTCTTTTTATATTTTAATTAATTAATTAATCTTAATTGGAGGCTATTACTTTAGAATATTGTAGTAGTTTTTGCCATATATTGATATGAATCAGCCATGGATGTATATGGGTCTCCCATCCTGAACCCCCCTCCCACTTCACTCCCCATCCCATCTCACAGGGTCATCCCAGTGCACTGGCCCTGAGCACCCTGTCTCACGCATTGGACCTGGACTGGTGATCTGTTTCACACATGGTAATATACATATTTCAATGCTATGCTCTCAAATCATCCCACCCTCGCCTTCTACAGAGTCCAAAAGTCTGTTCTTTACATCTGTGTCTCTTTTGCTGTCTTGCATATAGGGTCATCGTTACCATCTTTCTAAATTCCACATATATATGCATTAATATACTGTATTGGTGTTTTTCTTTTTGACTTACTTCATACCATATAATAGGCTCCAGTTTTATCCACCTCATTAGAACTAAATCAAATGTATTCTTTTTAATAGGTGGGTAATATTCCATTGTGTGTTTATACCACAGCTTTCTTATCCATTCATCTGCCAATGGACATCTAGGTTGCTTCCATGTCCTAGCTATTGTAAACAGTGCTGCAGTGAACATTGGGGTACATATGTCTCTTTCAATTCTGGTTTCCTCAGTGTGTATGCCCAGAAGTGGAATTGTTGGGTCATATGGCAGTTCTATTTCCACTTTTTTTAAGGAATCTCCACTCTGTTCTCCATAGAGGCTGTACAAGTTTGCATTCCCATCAACAGTGTAAGAGAATTCCCTTTTCTCTGCACCCTCTCCAGTATTTATTGTTTGTAGACTTTTGGATAGCAGCCATTCTGACAGGCATGAGATGGTACCTCATTGGGGTTGTGATTTGCATTTCTCTGATAATGAGTGATGTGAGAATCTTTTCATGTGTTTGTTAGCCATCAGTGTGTCTTCGTTGGAAAAATGTCTGCTTAGTTCTTTGGCCAATTTTTTGATTGGGCCGTTTGTTTTTCTGGAATTGGGCTGTAGGAACTGCTTGTATATTTTTTGAGATTAACTCTTTGTCATTTGCTTCATTTGCTATAATTTTCTCCCATTCTGAAGGCTGTCTTTCACCTTGCTTATTGTTTCCTTTTTTTGTGTAAAAGCTTTAAGTTTAATTAGGTCCCATTTGTTTATTTTTGCTTTTATTTCCATTACTGTGGGAGGTGGGTCATAGAAGATCCTGCTGTGATTTATTTCAAAGAGTGTTTTGCATATGTTTTCTTCTAGGAGTTTTATAATTTTTGGTCTTACATTTAGATCTTTAATCCATTTTGAGTTTATTTTTGTGTATGGTGTTAGAAAATGTTCTAGTTTCATTCTTTTACAAGTGGTTGACCAGTATTCCCAGCACCACTTGTTAAAGAAATTGTCTTTTCTCCATTGGTTATTCTTGCCTCCTTTGTCAAAGATAAGGTGTCCATAGATGTGTGGATTTATCTCTGGGTTTTATATTTTCTTCCATTGATCTATATTTCTGTCTTGTGCTAGTTCCATACTGTCTTAATGACTGTAGCTTTGTAGTATAGCCTGAAGTCAGGTAGGTTGATTCCTTCAATTCCATTCTTCTTTCAAGATTGCTTTGGCTATTTGAGTTTTTTTTGTATTTCCATACAAATTGTGAAATTATTTGTTACAGTTCTTTGAAAAATACCATTGGTAGCTTGATAGGGATTGCATTGAATCTATAGATTGCTTTGTGTAGTATACTCATTTTCACTATATTGATTCTTCCGATCCATGAACATGGTATATTTCTCCTCTATTTGTGTCATCTTTCATTTCTTCATCAGTGTTTTATAGTTTTTTATATATAGATCTTTGTTTTTTTAGGTAGATTTACTCTTAAGTATTTTATTCTTTTCGTCACAATGGTGAAAGGAATTGTTTCCTTAATTTCTCTTTCTGTTTTCTCATTGTTGCTGCTGCTAAGTCACTTCAGTCGTGTCCGACTGTGTGTGCGACCCCATAGATGGCTGCCCACCAGGCTCCGGCGTTCCTGGGATTCTCCAAGAAAGAACACTGGAGTGGGGTGCCATTGCCTTCTCATTGCTAGTGTATAGAAATGCAAGGGATTTCTGTGCGTTAGTTTTATAATCTGCAACTTTACTATATTCATTGATTAGCTCTAGTAATTTTCTGATGGTGTCTTTAGGATTTTCTATGTAGAGGATCATGTCATTTGCAAACTGTGGAATTTTACTTCTTTTCCTATCTGGATTCCTTTTATTTCTTTTTTCTTTTCTCATTGCTGTGGCTAAAACTTCCAAAACTGTTATGAATAGTAGTGGTGATAGGTGATAGTGGGCACCCTTGTTTTGTTCCTGACTTTACAGGAAATGCTTTCAATTTTTCACCATTGAGGATATGTCCTTTATGTTGAGGCATGTTCCTTCTATGCCTGCTTTTTTGAGTTTTTTTTTTTTTCTTTTTTATCATAAATGGATGTTGAATTTTGTCAAAGGCTTTCTCTGTGTCTATTGAGATAATCATATGTTTTTTACCTTTCAATTTGTTAATGTGGTGTATCACATTGATTAATTTGAGAGTATTGAAGAATCCTTGCATCCCTGCGTGGGATAAAGTCCAATTGATCATGATTTTTTAAATATGTTGTTGGATTCTGTTTGCTAGAATTTTGTTGATGATTTTGCATCCGTGTTCATTAGTGATAATGGCCTGTAGTTTTGTGTGTGTGTGTGTGTGCGTGTGCGTGCGTGTGTGTGTGTGTGTGTGTGTGATCTTTGTCTGGTTTTGGTATTAGGGAAATGGTGGCTTCACAGAATGAGTTTGGGAATTTACCTTCCTCTTCAATTTTCTGGAAGAGTTTGAGTAAGATAGGTGTTAGTTCTTCTCTAAATTTTTAGTAGAATTCATCTGGGAAACCACCTGGTCCTGGGCCTTCTGTTTGTTGGAAGATTTTTGATTACAGTTCAATTTCCAGGCTTGTGATGGGTCTGTTAAGATTTTCTCTTTCTCCCTGGTTCAGTTTTGGAAGGTTATACTAATCTAATAATTCATCTCTTTCTTCCAAATTGTCCATTTTATTGGCATATAATTTCTGATAGTAGTCTCTTATGAGCCTTTGTATTTCTGTGTTGTCTGTTGTGACTTCTCCATTTTCATTTCTCATTTTGTTGATTTGATTCTTCTCCCTTTTATTCTTGATGAGTCTGGCTAATGGTTTGTCCATTTTATTTATCTTCTCAAAGAATCAGTTTTTAGCTTTGCTGATTTTTACTATGGTCTCCCTTGTTTCTTTTTCATTTATTTCTGCCCTAATTTTTATGATTTCTTTCCTTCTACTAACGTTGGGGTTCTCAATTTCTTCTTTTTATAGTTACTTTAGATGTAAAGTTAGGTTATTTATTTGATTTTTCTCTTGTTTCTTGAGGTAAGTTGTATCGCTCTGAACCTTCCCATTTGCATTGCTTTTATGAATCCCATAGATTTTGGGTTGTTGTGTTTTCATTTTCATTTATTTCTATGCATATTTGATTTCTCCTGTGATTTGTTGGTTATTCTGAAGTGTCTAGTTTAGCTTCCATATGTTTGTATTTTTAATAGTTTTTTTTTTTTCTTCTTTCAGTTCAGTTCAGTTCAGTTCAGTCGTTCAGTCTTGTCCGACTGTTTGTGACCCCATGAATTGCAGCACACCAGGCCTCCCTGTCTATCACCATCTCCTGGAGTTTGCTCAAGCTCACGTCCATCGTGTCGGTGATGCCATCCAGCCATCTCATCCTCCGTCATCCCCTTCTCCTCCTGCCCCCAATTCCTCCCAGCATCAGAGTCTTTTCCAATATGTCAACTCTTTGCATGGGGTGGCCAAAGTATTGGAGTTTCAGCTTTAGCATCAGTCCTTCCAAAGAACACCCAGAACAGATCTCCTTTAGACTTCTAATCTTACCGCATTGTGATCAGAAAAGATTCTTGAAATGATTTCATTTTTTTTGAATTTACCAGGGCTAAATTTATGACCCAGGATGTGATGTATCCTGGAGAATGTTCTGTGTGCACTTGAGTAAAAGGTGCACTTGAGAAATTAATTATTTTGGGGTGAAATATACTATAGATATCAATTAGATCTAACTGATCCATTGTATCATTTAGAGCTTGTGCTTCCTTGCTAATTTTCTGTTTAGATGATCTATCCACAGGTGTGAGTAGGGTATTAAAGTCTCCCACTATTATTGTGTTACTGGTAATTTCCCCTTTCATACTTGTTAGCATTTGCCTTACATAATGAGGTGCTCCTATGTTGGGTGCATATATATTTGTACTTGTTATGTCTTCTTCTTGGATTGATCTTTGGATCATTATGTAGTATCCTTCTTTGTCTCCTTTCATGGCTTTTATTTCAAAGTCTATTTTATTTGATATGAGTATTGCTACTCCCGTTTTCTTTTGGTCTCTATTTGCATTAAATATCTTTTTCCAGCCCTTCACTTTCAGTCTGTATGTGTTCCTTGTTTTGAGATGGGTCTCTTGTAGACAGCATTTATAGGGGTCTTCTTTTTGCATCCATTCAGCTGGTGTTTGTGTTTGGTTGGGGCATTTTACTCACTTACATTTAGGGTAATTACTGATAAGTATGGTCCCATTGCCGTTTACTTTGTTGTTTTGGGTTTGAGTTTATACACCTTTTCTGTGTTTCCTGTCTAGAGAAGGCCCTTTGGCATTTGTTGAAAAGCTGGTTTGGTGGTGCTGAATTCTCTCAGCTTTTGCCTGTCTGTAAAGCTTTTGATTTCTCCTTCATATTTGAATGAAATCCTTGCTGGGTATAGTAATCTGGGTTGTAGGTTTTTCTCTTCCATCACTTTAAGTATGTCTTACCATTCCCTTCTGGCCTGAAGAGTTTCTATTGAAAGAGCAATTGTTATTTTTCTGGGGATCCCCTTGTGGTTAATTTGTTGCTTTTCCCTTTATTCTTTTAATATTTGCTCTTAGTGTTTGATCTTCATTAATTTGATTAATATGTATCTTGGGGTGTTTCACCTTGCATTTATCTTGTTTGGGACTCTCTGGGTTTCTTGGACTTGGGTGGCTATTTCCTTCCCCATTTTATGGAATGTTCAACTATTACCCCCTGGAGTATTTACTCATGGCCTTTCTTTTTGTCTTCTTCTTCTGGGACTCCTATGATTCGAATGTTGGGTGAGTTGTTTATCATTGTTCCAGAGGTCTCTGAGGTTGTCCTCATTCCTTTTTATTTATTTATTTATTTATTTTTGTTGTTGTTGTTAACATTTCCTGGTTAGGGAAGCTTGTGTCAGTGTTCTGGTCGGTGGAGCTGGATCTCTTCTCTCTGGAGTGCAATGAAGTGTCCAGTAGTGAGTTTTGAAGGGTCTATGGGTTTGGTATAACTTTGGGCAACCTGTATTTTAATGCTCAGGGCTATGTTCCTGCATTGCTGGAGAATTAGAGAGGTATGTCTTGCTCTGGAACTTGTTGGCTCTTGGGTGGAGCTTGCTTTCAGTGTAGGTAAGGAGGCTTTTGGATGATCTCTTGTTGATTAATGTTCCCTGGTGTCAGGAGTTCTCTGGTGGTCTTGTTTTGGATTTAAGCCTCCTGCCTCTGGCTTTCAGTCTTATTCTTACAGTAGCTTCAAAGCTTCTCCATCCATACAGCATTGATGATAAAACATTTAGGTTAATGGTGAAAAGATTCTCCACAGTGAGGGACACTCAGAGAGATTCAAAGAGTTACATGGAGAAGAAAGGTGAGAGCAGGGAGATAGAAGTGGCAAGGAGGAGAATAGGGGAAAGAAAAAGGGGAGAGAGCAATCTAGCCAGTAATCAGTTCCCTAAGTGTTCTCCAAAGTCTGGAACACCCAGAGAGATTCACAGAGTTAAGTAGAGAAGAGAAGGGGGGGGGGGGGGGTGGGCATAGAGGTGACCTGGGGGAGAAAAGGGAGAGTCAAAAGGGGAGAGAGCAATCAAGCCAGTAATCACACCCCTAAATAAAAGTGAGTACTGAATATTAGATACTTAAGGTACAAAATTGGTAACAAGTACCAAAAAGCAAAGATTAAAAATCGAGTAGAGGTTAGATTCTCAAAAAAGCAATATTAAAAATATAAAACAAAATCAATCACAAAAGTTATAAAAATATATATGTGAAATTTGCTTTAAAAATAGGGTCTTTTTTTGCAAGGTCTGGAGAAGGGAATGGCAAACCACTTCAGTATTCTTGCCTCAAAAACACATGAACAGTATGAAAAGGCAAAGATGCTGAAAGACGCTGAAAGATGAACACCACAGGTCAGTAGGTGCCCAATATGACACTGGAGATCAGTGGAGAAATAACTCTAGAAAGAATGAAGGGATGGAGCCAAAGCAAAAAACAACACCCAACTGTGGATGTGACTGATGATAGAAACAAGGTCCGATGCTGTAAAGAGCAATATTGCATATGAACCTGGAGTGTTATGTCCCTGAATCAACATAAACTGGAAGGGGTCAAACAGGAGATGGCGAGAGTGAACACAGACATTCTAGGAATCAGTGAACTAAGATGGACTGGAATGGGTGAATTTAACTCAGATGACCATTATATCTACTACTGTGGGCAGGAATCCCTTAGAAGAAATGGACTAGCCATCATAGTCAATAAAAGAGTCCGAAATACAGTACTTGGATGCAGTCTCAAAAAACGACAGAATGATCTCTGTTCGTCTCCAAGGCAAACCATTCAATATCACAGTAATCCAATTCTATGCCCCAACCAGTAAAGCTGAAGAAGCTGAAGTTGAACGGTTCTATGAAGACCTACAAGACTTTCTAGAACTAACAGCCAAAAAAGATGTCCTTTTCATTCTAGGGGACTGGAAGGAAAAGTAGGAAGTCAAGAAACACCTGGAGTAATAGGCAAATCTGGCCTTGGAGTACAGAATGAAGCAGGGCAAAATTAACAGAGTTCTGTTAAGAGAACGCAGTGGTCATAGCAAAACACCCTCTTCCCACAACACAAGAAAAGATTCTATACATGGACATCACCAGATGGTCAACACTGAAATTAAATTGATTATGCTCTTTTTGCAGCCAAAGATGGAGAAGCTCTGTACATTCAGCAAAAACAAGACTGGGAGTGGACTGTGGCTCAGATCATGTACTCCTGATTGCCAAACTCAGACTTAAATAGAAGAAAGTGGGGGTAACCCCTAGACCATTCAGGTATGACCTAAATCAAATCCCTTATGACTACACAGTGGAAGTGAGAAATAGATTTAAGGGAATATATCTGATAGATAGAGTGCCTGATGCACTATGGATGGGGGTTCATGACACAGTAGAGGAGACAGGAATCAAGACCATCCCCAAGAAAAGAAATGCTAAAAAGCAAAATTCCTGTCAGGAGGCCTTACAAAAAGCTGGGAAAAGAAGGGAAGTGAAAACCAAAGGAAAAAAAAGAAAGATATACCCATTTGAACACAGAGTTCCAAAGAACAGCAAGGAGAAAAAGAAAGCCTTCCCCAGAAATCAATTCAAAGAAATAGAGGAAAACAACAGAATGGGAAGGACTAGAGATCTCTTCAAGAAAATTAGAGATACCAAGGGAACAAGTTCAGTTCAGTTCAGTCGCTCAGTCGTGTCCGACTCTTTGCGACTCCATGAATTGCAGCACGCCATGCCACCCTCTTCATCACCAACTCCCAGAGTTCACTCAGATTCACGTCCATGGAGGCAGTGATGCCATCCAACTATGCTGATCTAATTCAGAATGGAATGGTTGGATCTCCTTGCAGTCCAAGGGACTCTCAAGAGTCTTCTCCAACACCACAGTTCAAAAGCATCAATTCTTTGGCGCTCAGCCTTCTTCACAATCCAACTCACATCCATACATGACCACAGGAAAAACCATGGCCTTGACTAGACGGACCTTAGTCGGCAAAGTAATGTCTCTGCTTTTGAATATGCTATCTAGGTTGGTCATAACTTTTCTTCCAAGGAGTAAACATCTCTTAATTTCATGGCTGCAGTCACCATCTGCAGTGATTTTGGAACCCAGAAAAATAAAATCTGACATTGTTTCCACTGTTTCCCCATCTATTTCCCATGAAGTGATGGGGCCAGATGCCATAATCTTCATTTTCTGAATGTGAGCTTTAAGCCAACTTTTTCACTCTCCTCTTTTACTTTCATCAAGAGGCTTTTGAGTTCCTATTCACTTTCTGCCATAAGGATGGTGTCATCTGCAATTCTGAGATTGTTGATATTTCTCCCGGCAATCTTGATTCCAGCTTGTGTTTCTTCCAGTCCAGTGTTTCTCATGATGTACTCAGCATATAAGTTAAATAAGCAGGGTGACAATATACAGCCTTGAGGTACTCCTTTTCCTATTTGGAACCAGTCTATTGTTCCATGTCCAGTTCTAACTGTTGCTTCCTGACCTGCATACAGGTTTCTCAAGAGGCAGGTCAGGTGGTCTGGTATTCCCATCTCTTTCAGAATTTTCCACAGTTTATTGTGATCCACACAGTCAAAGGCTTTGACATAGTCAATAAAGCAGAAAGAGATATTTTTCTGGAACACTCCTGCTTTTTCCATGATCCAGTGGATGTTGGCAATTTGATTTCTGGTTCCTCTGCCTTTTCTAAAACCAGTTTGAATATCAGGAAGTTCACGGTTCATGTATTGCTGAAGCCTGGCTTGGAGAATTTTGAGCATTACTTTACTAGCATGTGAGATGAGTGCAATTGTGCGGTTGTTTGAGCATTCTTTGGCATTGCCTTTCTTTGGGATTGGAATGAAAACTGCCCTTTTCCCGTCCTGTGGCCACTGCTGAGTTTTCCAAATTTGCTGGCATATTGAATGCAGGACTTTCACAGCATCATCTGTCAGGATTTGAAACAGCTCCACTGGAATTCCATCGCCTCCACTAGCTTTGTTTGTAGCAATGCTTTCCAAGGCCCACTTGACTTCATATTCCAGAATATCTGGCTCTAGATGAGTGATCACACCATCATGATTATCTGGGTCGTGAAGATCTTTTTTGTACAGTTCTTTTGTATTCTTGCCACCTCTTCTTAATATCTTCTGCTTCTGTTAGGTCCAGACCATTTCTGCCCTTTATCGAGCCCATCTTTGCATGAAATGTGCCCTTGGTATCTCTAATTTTCTTGAAAAGATTTCTAGTCTTTCCCATTCTGTTGTTTTCCTCTATTTCTTTGCATTGATTGCTGAGGAAGTCTTTCTTATCTCTTCTTGCTAGTCTCTGGAACTCTGCATTCAGATGCTTATATCTTTCCTTTTCTCCTTTGCTTTTTGCCTCTCTTCTTTTCACAGCTATTTGTAGGGCCTCCCCAGAAAGCCATTTTGCTTTTTGCATTTCTTTTCCATGGGGATGATCTTGATCCCTGTCTCCTGTACAGTGTCATGAACCTCATTCCATAGTTCATCAGGCACTCTATCTATCAGATCTAGGCCCTTAAATCTATTTCTCACTTCCACTGTAGAATCATAAGGGATTTGATTTAGGTCATACCTGAATGGTCTAGCGGTTTTCCCTACTTTCTTCAATTTGAGTCTGAATTTGGCAATAAGGAGTTCATGATCTCAGCCACAGTCAGTTCCTGGTCTTGTTTTTGTTGACTCTATAGAGCTTCTCCATCTTTGGCTGCATAGAATATAATCAATCTGATTTCAGTGTTGACCATCTGGTGATGTCCATGTGTAGAGTCTTCTCTTGTGTTGTTGGAAGAGGGTGTTTGCTATGACCAGTGCATTTTCTTGGCAAAACTCCTTAAGTCTTTGCCCTGCTTCATTCTGCATTCCATGGCCAAATTTGCCTGTTACTCCAGGTGTTTCTTGACTTCCTACTTTTGCATTCCAGTCCCCTATAATGAAAAGAACATCTTTTTTTGGTGTTAGTTCTAAAAGGTCTTGTAGGTCTTCATAGAACCGTTCAACTTCAGCTTCTTCAGCATTACTGGTTGGGGCATAGAATTGGATTACTGTGATATTGAATGGTTTACCTTGGAGATGAACAGAGATCATTCTGTCGTTTTTGAGACTGCATCCAAGTACTGCATTTCAGACTCTTTTGTTGACCATGATGGCTACTACATTTTTTTCTGAGGGATTCCTGACTGCAGTAATAGATATAATGGTCATCTGAGTTAAATTCACCCATTCCAGTCCATTTTAGTTCACTGATTCCTAGAATGTCGACGTTCACCCTTGCCATCTCTTGTTTGACCACTTCCAATTTGCCTTGATTCATGGACCTGACATTCCAGGTTCCTATTCAATATTGCTCTTTAAATCATCGGACCTTGTTTCTATCACCAGTCACACCCACAGCTGGGTATTGTTTTTGCTTTGGCTCCATCCCTTCCTTCTTTCTGGAGTTATTTCTCCACTGATCTCCAGTAGCATATTGGGCACCTATTGACCTGGGGAGTTCCTCTTTCATTATCCTATCATTTTGCCTTTTCATACTGTTCACGGGGTTCTCAAGGCAAGAATACTGAAGTGGTTTGCGATTCCCTTCTCCAGTGGACCACATTCTGTCAGACCTCTCCACCATGACCCACCCATCTTGGGTTGCCCCACGGGCATGGCTTGGTTTCACTGAGTTAGACAAGGCTGTGGTCCTAGTGTGATTAGATTCACTATTTTTCTGTGAGTATGGTTTCAGTGTGTCTGCCCTCTGATGCCCTCTTGCAACACTTACCATCTTACTTGGGTTTCTCTTACTTTGGGCCTGGGGTATCTCTTCATGGCTGCTCCAGCAAAGCACAGCCGTATGGACCTAATAGACGCAGAAGATATTAAGAAGAGATGGCAAGGATACACAGAAGAAGCTTACAAAAAAGCTCATCACGACCCAGATAATCATGAAGCTGTGATCACTCACACTCACCTAGAACCAGACATCCTGAATGTGAAGTCAGGTGGGCCTTAGGAAGCATCACTACAAACAAAGCTAGTGGAGGTGATGGAATTCCAGTTGAGCTATTTAAAATCCTGAAAGATGATGCTGTGAAAGTGCTGCAGTCCATATTTCAGCAAATTTGGAAGTCTCAGCAGTGGTCAAAGCCTGGAAAATGTCAATTTTTATTCCAATCCCAAAGAAAGGTAATGCAAAAGAATACTCAAACTACCGCACAGTTGCACTCATCTCACACTCTAGGAAGGTAATATTCAAAATTCTCCAAGCCAGGCTTCAGCAACACGTGAACCATGAACTTCCAGATGTTCAAACTGGTTTTAGAAAAGGCAGAGAAACCAGAGATCAATTTGCCAACACCCACTGGTTCATTGAAAAAGCAAGAGAGTTCCAGAAAAATATCTCTTTCTGCTTTATTGACTATGTCAAAGCCTTTGACTGTGTGGATCACAAGAAACTGTGGAAAATTCTGAAAGAGATGGGACTACCAGACCATCTGGCCTGCCTCTTGAGAAACCTGTATGCAGGTCAGGAAGCAACAGTTAGGATGGGATATGGAACAACAGACTGGTTCCAGATAGGAGAAGGAGTACATCAAGGCTGTATATTGTCACCTTGCTTATTTAACTTATATGCAGAGGAAAGCATGAGAAATGCTGGGCTGGAAGAAGCAGAAGCTGGAATCATGATTGCCAGGTGAAATATCAATAACCTCAGATATGCATATGACACCACCCTTTTGGAAGAAAGCGAAGAAGAACTACAGAGCTTCTTGTTGAAAGTGAAAGAGGAGAGTGAAAAAGTTGGCCTAAAGCTCAACATTCAGAAAACGAAGATCATGGCATCTTGTCCCATCACTTCATGGGAAATAGATGGGGAAACAATGGAAACAGTGTCAGACTTTATTTGGGGGGGCTCCAAAATCACTGGAGATGGTGATTGCAACCAGGAAATTAAAAGAGGCTTACTCCTTGGAAGGAAAGTTATGACCAACCTAGACAGTATATTCAAAAGCACAGACATTACTTTGTCAACAAAGGTCCATCTAGTCAAGTCTATGGTTTTTCTAGGTCATGTATGGATGTGAGAGTTGGACTGTAAAAAAAGCTGAGCACCGAAAAATTGAGGTTTTTGAACTGTCGTCTTGGAGAAGACTCTTGAGACTCCCTTGGACTACAAGGAGACCCAACCAGTCTATCCTAAAGGAGATCAGTCCTGCGTGTTCATTGGTAGTACTGGTGTTGAAGCTGATACTCCAGTACTTTGGCCACCTGATGTGAAAAACTGACTCATTTGAATAGACCCTGATGCTGGGAAAGATTGGGGACAGGAGGAGAAGGGAATGACAGAGGATGAGATGGTTGAATGGCATTATCGACTCAGTGGAAATGGGTTTGGGTAAACTCCGGGAGTTGGTGATGGACAGGGAGGCCTGGCGTGCTGCGATTCATGGGGTTGCAATGATTTGGACACGACTGAGTGACTGAACTGAATTGAAATGAATGTAAATAGTGGGTTTTTTTTTTTTTTTAATTACAAATTCCATTTGTTCTGTTTCTGTATATAGTAAAGCAATTGACTATTATAATAAACTGTGTATCCTGCAGTCTTGACATAATTGCTTATTAGTTTCAGGATTTTATAGTATTTTTGACTCTTTTAGGTTTTCTACAGAGATGATTGTGTCATATATAAAGGACAGATTTATATCTTCCATGCCAATGTGAGTACTTTTGTTTATTTTTATTGACTTCTGCATTAGCTACAATTTCTCATTGAATAGTAATAATGAGAGGGGTATCCTTTGTACATAATATTAGAGGGAAAGCTTTGAGTTTCTCACCATTGTGTACAATATCTGTGATAGGACTTTGTTTTAGGTTGTTTATCAGGTTAAGGTGTGTTTTAGTTTTCATTTAGTTCAAAATATCTTTTAATTTCATTTGAGGTTTCTTTCATCCGTGTATAATTTAATACCATTTTAAAAAGTCTGTAAGTACTAGGGGATTTTCTGTTGATTTCTATTTTAATTCCATTGTTTTCTGAGTGCAAACACTGTATTATTTCCATGCTTTTAAATTTGTGAAAGTGTGGCTTATAGCCCTGACTGTGGTCTGTTTTGCTGAATGTTACATGTGAGCTTGAGAAGAATATGCATTCTGTTGTTGGATGAAGTGCTATTGGAAGGACTGATGGTGATGCTCAAGTGCCAGCACTTTGGCCACCTAATGCAAAAAGCCAACTCATTGGAAAATACCCTGATGCTGGGAAAGATTGAAGGCAACAGGAGAAGAGGATGACAGAAAATGAGATGGTTAGATAGCATCACTGACCCAGTGGACATGAACTTGAGCAAACTCTGGGAGATAATTTAGGACAGAGGAGCCTGAGGCTCCTACATTCCATGAGGTTGCAGAGGGTCAGATATAACTTAGCAACTGAACAACAGCAACAACAGTATGGAGTGGCAACGTCCAAGCTCTGTCAATGTAGAATTAGAAACCTAAAATTTGTCATTGCAATTTCAAACAGAAAAATCTCAGGCAAAATTTTGAGGGATTCAAGATAGGGTGTTGTTTCAGTAGATAAAATCAAACATGGAGAATTTAATTAAAACTTTAAAAAATGTTCTAGAAGCTTGTTACCATGGAAATATTTATTTTTTAATTAAAGCAATTAGTAGGTTTCAAAATTCACTTTAGAATAATTTTAAGTAACCTTTGTTGATCTCTTGCTCCCATTTCCTAATGTATTGCAATCTTCACTGAAATTATATATACATATATATAAAGAAGGAGAAGGCAATGGCACCCCACTCTAGTACTCTTGCCTGGAAAATTCCATGGACAGAGGAGCCTGGTAGGCTGCAGTCCATGGGATCGCTAGGAGTCGGACAGGACTGAGCGACTTCACTTTCACTTTTCACTTTCATGCATTGGAGAAGGAAGTGGCAACCTACTCCAGTGTTCTTGCCTGGAGAATCCCACGGACGGGGGAGTCTGGTGGGCTGCCGTCTATGGGGTTGCACAGAGTTGGACACGACTGAAGCGACTTAGCAGCAGCAGCAGCAGCAGCATATATAAGGAAGGAGTAGCAATTTTTTAAATTTCACTTTTCCGCATTATTTTTTTTAGTTTGAATGTTTTCATTATTGAATAGAATGGCTCTCTGGCATACAGTATTCACTTTTCACTAGTGAATTTTAAAAAGATGTAATTTATCAATATTTCAGGTGCATTTAAATAGATGAAACTGAAATATAATATAACCAAAGTCCTTTAACTCAGCATCCATCTCTCCTTCTTTTAGTATTTCATGTATTTTTCTTCTGTATTTACAAATGATTCCTAAACTCTTTCACATTTTAATATTTGAAGTAAGTATTTTCATCTTGTTTATATTCTTTTACAAATATAGTTTTGGCTTAAACTTGTGTTTGAGATTCTTCCTAATTCTTTACATTTCCACACATTTATCTGCAGATGTGTTATCTTTATTTTAGCATAGTTTCATTGTTTGAGTATATCCCTTCAGATTTATCATTTCTTCTCTTTCTATTTTTTTTTAAATTCCACTCAATCTTTAAGCATGTAGGGACAATTCCCCACTTAATAAGAAAATCTGCACTTTGAAGGGCAAAAGGAACACATAAAAAAAGAGGAAACCTTATACCCACCACTTCCCCAAAGAGGTTTTTCAAGCCTGTTTTTAGGTTGATTAAAATGTTCAGTGAAATTGTTTAATTTAAATCTCACTTGTGAAGAATATAACCTTTAAGAATTCAAAAACAAGATAAAAAGCAGGGTGAAGCAAATCATTAAATACAGGTGACTCACATATAAATATTCAGCAGTCAGCACAGTCTAGCAATGTATTATTTGAATTGTGTTTCCCCCAAATTATTCGGGAGTTGGTAATGGACAGGGAGGCCTGGCATGCTGTAGTCCATGGGATTGCAGAGAGTTGGACACGACTGAGAGACTGAACTGAACTGAACTGAAAATTGTTCAAGAAATACTAGAATGGTAGTTTCTTAACACAAAATTTGAAAATCCTACAGATGATTTCTTGTAGACCTGAGTACTGGTCCTTTCCCTTAGTACCATGTGTCCTTCAACAAACTATTTAATCCAACTAATCCTTTCCCCAGTGTTAGTTAAATTTGTTTTCAATAATTATAGCAACAATAATTAATACATAACCCAGATTTCATATATTTATTTTTTTTGTGAAATGATATGTTTTATAAAGTGGTTAGCATATATTTGTACAAAATGAAGCATTCATCAGTTTTCTAACTTTAACTATTGTATAGTAACATTCTTTTATATTTTAAAAATATAAAATACCAAATGAGTAAATCAAGAGAAGTAAAGGTTAGTTGCTCAGTTGTGTCTGACTCTTTGTGACCCCATGGACTGTGGTCCACCAGGTTTCTCTGTCCATGGAATTTTCTAGTCAGAAATACTGGAGTGGGTTGCTTTTTCCTTCTCCAGGGCATCTTCCCAACCAAGAGTTGAACCAGGGTCTCCGGTATTGCAGGCAGATTCTTTATCAGTTGAGTCATCAGGGAAGCCCTTCTGAGCAAGTCATGGACCCCACTTATTGGACCAGGGAGGGAGAAGTGTAAATATTGACCCACATAGAACATAAAGCTAATATCAATTTCTGGTTATATTTAAAGATGTTTTCTGTAGCAAATATTAAACAATGTTTTAGGCCACATTAATAGTGTGAAACTATGCCCCCCTCCAAGAAAAAAGGAAAACAAAGCAATGAGGTCAATCGAATAAATTGAATGTAATCTAAGAATGGGCCCCCAAATTAGAGAAATCTTATGAATGTTTTTATAAATAATGTTCAGTATGGTGGCTGGCCACTAAGATTCAAATATGTATTAATAGTTATCTCTTAGTGGCAAGTCCTTGATTAATTTTGTTTTCTTTAATTACCTGACTTTTGTAAATGTTACTCAAAGCATATAGTATCTTATACAACAAAAATAATATATTTTCATAACAGGTAGTGGACTATAAGTTGTCTCTTTGTTGTCAAAGTTTTGAGTAGATCCTGAAACTGAAAACATAAGATATTGAGTGCCTTATTTTCTAAGGTGAATCATTTAACAACTAGGAGTTTTCTCTCAGTGCCAGCTAAGAGCTCACAGAGTCAAAGTACAATCAACCAAAATTTTTACCATATTGTAGATGAGAGAGTATTGATAAACAAATAGGAAGAGAGGCAAGCCTATGAAGACAATAAAAATATTAGAGGTTTCCTGGGGTTAAGGAGGAGGCAGGTATGAATAGAGATGAAATGATGAGTAGGGATGAAGGTGGAGCATAGACAATTTTTGCTGCCTTGAAGTTATTCTGTATACAGTGGTAGATACATGCCATTATACATTTGTCAAAACTCATAGAATGAACAGTACCAAAGGTGATCCCTATTGTAATCAGTGGACTTTGAATGATAATAGAGTTATCAATATGGTTTCACCAGTTGTAACAAATGTACTACTCTGGTGTAGAATGTCCATAGTAGGGGTGATTGTACATGTATGGGGACAGAAGGTATATGCAAACTCTTTATACTTCCCACACAGTTTTGCTTGAACCTAAAACTGCTCTGAAAATAAAGTTTATTAATTTAAAACAAGAAAGACTTTTTTTAAATTTCTTGGTTTTATAGGAATAATGTATCTTATTAGATGCTCCCCCAGTCTTCCTGATCAAAGTGAAAGGATGGCAGGAAGGAACGGACTTGTATCCATTACAAGCAGAGGGAAGCAGTGTGCTAAGGAGAATCACTTTCAGATATTGAGTTTGTCTTCAAGAGGGGAAATATGGTTTATGTTACCCTGCTAGATGATTGCTGTTGCTGTGAAAAGGGGCTAGCATGGTGAATAATGTTGGGTTTGATAGTTATTTTCTGTCTTCTCATTTTAATTCTCTGATTGTTTATTTTATTATACATTTTAAATTTATTTTCTTAACGGTTTCCCTTGTGTTTCTTAACTTAAAGCAACCTAGTGTTATTAAAACAACATCTAATGCTAATTTAATTCAAATTGTTTATTAAAACTTTTCTCCAATAACCATTCCCTACCCTCTACTTTGGGCTATTTTTTGTGCTATTATTTTAATATAAATTATATCTTTCTACAAAAATTCATCAAAATAGTTTATAATTTTTTTAGTTGTCTTTTAAATCAAATAGAAGAACAAATGAGAAAATACAAGTGAGTTTTTATATTTACCTATGTAGTTACCTTTACTAGTGTTTTTATTTCCTCAGAAAACTTGAGGTACTATCTAGTGTCCTTCCCTTTTATCTCAAAGAACTTCTCATTAATTTCTTTGTGTGGTTGATCTGTTAGTGACAAATCATCTCCATTTTTGTTTATTTGGGACTACTTTAAATTCTCCATGTTTGAAGGATGTTTTTTCTAATAGAATTCATAGTTAATAGTATTTTTCTTTCTAGTAGTATATCATCATGCTAGTTTCTGGCCTCCATTATTTCTGATGAAAAGTCAGCTATTAATCTTATTGAGGATCTTTTGTACTATGATAATAGCTTCTCTTTTGCTGCCTTTGAAATTTTCTTGTCATTGTCTTTTAGTGGTTTGATCATGAAGTGTCTTGGTAGAAATCTCATTGACCTTCTTAGATGTTAATACTGCAGTGACTACAGGGGTGCATATATCTTTTCTAATTAGTATTTTTTTTTTTCTTCATGTAAATACTCTTAAATGCAATTGCTGGATTATATGGTGATTCTATTTTTTTTTTTTTTTTTTTTTTTTTTTGTGAAACTGCTGTATTGTTTTCCATAGTGGATGAACCAACTTATAATCCCACCACCAATATACAAGGGTTCCTTTTTCTCCATATCTTCCCTGACATATTTGTTTTTTTGTGTTTTTGACAGTAGACATTCTGACAGATTTAAGCTGCTTTTGTTGCTTTAATTTACATTTTCCTGATGATTAGTGATATTGAACATTTTTTTCTTTTTCATGTGTCTTTTGGCCCTCTGTATGTTTTCTTTGGAAACATGTCTATTCAGATTCTCTGCTCATTTTTTAATTGGATTCATTGCTTTGATATTGAATTGTATGGATTTGTTATATATTTTGGATATTAGCCCTCTATCTAATATATTGTTTGCAAATATCTTCACCCATTCAGTGGAATGCCTTTTTGTTTTTGTTGTTGATAATTTCCTCCATGAATCAAAGCATTTTGGAACTTTGGAACTAACAAGTCCCCTGTTAGTAGGTTCTTAATAGTTATTTTATATGTGTATATATATATATATATATATATAATATGTATAACATTATATATATATTATATATGTGTATGTGTGTGTGTATCTGTCCCAGTCTTCCAGTTTATCCCTCCCACCTTTACCTCCTGTTAACCACAAGTTTGTTTCCTACATCTGTAACTCTATTTCTGTTTTGTAAGTAAGTTCATTTATAGCTTTTTTTAGGATTCTACATATAAACAATATCATATGATATTTGTCTTTCTCTGTCTGACTTACTTCACTCAGTGTGACAATCTCTAGGTCCATTCACGTTGCTGCAGTGGTATTATTTTGTTCTTTTATAGCTGAGTAGTATTCCATTGTTTATGTGTATCACGTGTTCTTTGATTATTCCTCTGTTGTTGGACATCAAATTGCTCCCATGTCCTGGCTATTGTAAATAGTGCTTCAGTGAACCTTGGGACTGTATGTGTCTTTTCAAGTTATAGTTTTCTTCAGATATATACCTAGGAGTGAAATTGCTAGATCATATGGGTTGCTCTATTTTTAAGTTTTTAAGAAACCTCTGTACTGTTCTCCATAGTGGCTGTACCAGTTTACATTCCCACCATCTGTTTAGGAATGTTCCCTTTTTTCCCACACCCTCGCCAGCATTGATTGATTGTAAGTTGATGGCTTTTCTGACTAGTATGAACATTTCTCTAATAATTGATGATCTTGCATGGATTTTATGTGATTTCTAGCCATCTGTAAGTCTTCTTCAAGAACTATTTAAGTCTTCTGCCCATTTTTTTGATTGGGCTGCTTGTTTTTTGATAATTGAATTACTTGAGCTGTTTTTATATTTTCGAGATTAATCCCTTCTTGGTTGCTTCACTTGGAAATAATTGTGTAGAGTAAGAAATGCTAGACTGGGAACTGCTCTGGTTCTACCTAACAGATTTTAAAATCAAGATTCAAAGTTATCCAATTTTCCAAGTAACTATTTTTAGGATAAAGGTCAAGGATTTAAAAAAAAATCCACCAAAAATATATAAGAAAAAGTGTATGACATTCAGTCAAAAAATTACTAAGAATGTAGAGAAGGAGAAAATATGACTCTTAAGCAAAAGAAAAAGAAATATTTCCAAAATAACCTAGAGATATTTGCAAAACAGCCTAGAGTTGATATGAATGTTAAAGTTAGTAAACAAGGATATTAAATACATTATAATGTACTTTCTCTTCAAAAAGATAAGTAGAGACATGGAAGGGATGTATATGTGTATATGGGGAGAGAGAACCAAATAAAACTAGTAGATTACAGTGACTGAAATGAAAATACACTGAATGTGATAATAGCAGATTAGACATAGCAGACAAAAAGATTAGTGAACTTGAACCAATAATCTCACTGTTAGATTTAAACCCCCTGGATATACATATGTACACAAAAGACATGTATAAACATGCTCATAGCGGCAATATCCTTAATACTCCCCAAATGGACAAAATCTGAGGATCCATATTCATTAAAGTACATCAATAAATTATGGTATATTTATAAAGTGGAATAACATAGAGTAAGACGAGTGAACAAAAGTATTTATCTCTAAGAACAAGAATTGATCTCGCGATGTCTCCAAAATATCCAGATCCAAAATAATGCATTCAATATGATACTATTCATATGAAGTTTGAAATAGGCAAATTGCTTAATAGTAGTAGAAATCAGAGTAGCAAGCACATTTTCTATGGTAGTTGCTTTGAGAGGACATAAATAGGAATTTTGTGGGCTGAAAAAATTGTTTTTTCATATAATTGTTGGTTGCATGAGTGTGATCGCTATAATGAAGCTGAATTCTTGGTTATATCTGTAGATGAGAGTGGGAGGAAAGTATTAGATGAAAAAGTGAGGTGAAAGAATATACTAGCACAGGAATTGAAAAGCCTTTTAAAAGTTATTTATTTTTTTTAATTGGAAGCTAATTACTTTATAATATTATAGTGGTTTTTGCCATACAATATTGTAAAGTAATTAGCTGATTTCTCATAGATCTTTGTAATGTAGAAGACACCCAATAGGTACTTCTTGACTTTTTTACCTGTCTTAAAAATTTTGTCATCCTGCAGAAATCTAAAATTTACTCCTGTCCTAAGTGTATTGAGAGACTCTATTAAAATAAAGCTAGTGACATTTCTCTAACGTTTTATTTCCCCAACAGTATTTTTTTTGTCATCTTTCCATATTATGCATCATTCATGTCTTTGGGTACCTTCATATTTTACATAAAAAATCAAATGTCATGCTTCATATCATTTCTGTGGAAGAGTCAGTATCATTAAAAATTGCTGAGTGTCATATTTAGTTTGCTAGATTAAGAAAGATGGCTGTTAACTTTTAACAGGTTAGAATTTGGTGGAGAGAAATAGTCAGACTTTAAGCAACTAATCAGTTAGCATCTGATCATTCTGCATATATTTTAGGTGTTTATTAGCAGTTCTATTTGCGCTGCATTAGCTCACTTTATTAGATTTTCCAGTGTAATGTGAATTTCAGCTTTGTGATTGACAATTCTATTCTAAGACTCTTGTGAAAAATGTTCACAATACTTGACCATAAATTTCCAACACCTTTTTGTCTTTATGTTGCAGAATCTTTTCTTACTAAGTTTTTCTCTCTGAAAAAGGACATTTTATTATTTTCCTTGTACAAGCATAAGAAGTACACTTTTATTTTCCCCCAAATGGAATGAATATTAACCATATCAATGACATTCAATTAATCTAGTTAATTTCTGCAAAATGTTGGTTTTCTTTACTTTTCAATACTCTGTTATTGAGAAATTCTGACCATAAATTATTAATGAATATATACAACATATAATTATACTCTTATCCCAACCACCATACTGACATACACAGTCATACACATAAACATGCATACACACACACACACATACACACCACACACACACTTTACGATAGTGCCAACTTCAATCTGTATGAAAAGACTCCAGATTTTTCCATCAGCATAACATACACATATTTTGTTTCATTGGATATTTTTAGAGAGTGTAATTTGCATCTTCTGATTCTGTTTATATAAAATTCTGAATGCCAAAGTAATATATTAACATTTTTGTATGTAATAAATTATTAAAACATGAAAGAAAACAAATTGAATTTTCATGTATTACTCATGATTAGATTTTACTGAATTCCTTTTTATAAATTCTTTTCTTAAAGTAGTGCTTCCAGGAATTTTGATACCAAGAACAGGCTCAAAGATGATCAAATTGTTGCTGGAGTATTAGTATGCACTGCAAAATTATCTCAGTTGGTATTACCATCAAAGCTGTATTTTTTTCCTATTGACATCTCTCTTTTAAAAAAATGGCATTCCCTAGGAACATATTTTTCAGTGACAGGCTAAACATCCACTTGACCTGAAAAGTGTGAGACCCATACTATTTTCTTGCCTGTCCCTTGCTTTGTTTTCATTAAATGTCATGGATAGTTAAGCTAACATCCCTGAGCACCTCATCTTCATAATTTATCTGTAAAATGAGGACTGTGTTTTCCCTCCTGGTTTTGTGAATTGTGTTTTACTGCTTATTTCTCTAACATTAAAGGAAGATAATTAATATGAAAGTCTATAAACATTATGAGCAATACACAGATAGATGTTAATTAACTAACATTCCAGAGTATCAAATAATCAAATTATCTTCAAATACTCTTTATATGATTATGTTATCTCATTTGTGAAAGTGGGACAAGAACATTGTTAGGTGTAAGTTTTGTTTTGTACATATCTAGAGGATTGATAATACTGTACTTGAAAGGAAAAGCATCTTTTCAGAAACCTTTCAGAAATAGTTACCAAATATTTCAGTACTCTTCCTACTGAGTATCTTTTAGCATCTACAGGCTCAGGTAGATATTTGACTTTCCTGTTTTTTATCTCCCACATTGCTTCACTCCTTTCCATTCTCAGAGTCCTCATTTGATGGAGGCCAAGCCCTCAGAGACCATCTTACCTGGTTCTCTATAAAGTAGGTTGGTGACTCTGCACTTTTTTTTTTTTTTAAAGTAGATTTAACACTCAAATTCTTCAGAATGGAACACCTACAAGAAAAAAAACTTGCTCCTACTTATGCTGAGTATCTCATCAGAATAAAATCTACATGTTAACTAAATCAAGAGATCTTTCTCCACCTAAACCAGGAAAAAAGTAACAAAGAAGGGGGTGAAGGAGAAGGTGTTCAGAACATGCTACTCAGCTGTCCAGTTTATTTAGGGTTCCTTGTGAATCTGAGCAAACTCTGGGAGACAGTGAAGGACAGGGAAGCCTGGTGTGCTGTAGTCAATGGGGTCGCAAAAGTCAGACAATTTATTGACTGAACAACAACCTGGTAACCTCTGAACTGGATATAATAGGAGAGCTGCTCATCAGGCAACACTTTTCTACATTCTGTCTCCTCTATTTATCAGGTATGCATCAGACACTTTCCCTGAATTATTAATATTAGTCAACACACTAAAAGCCAACATTTTAGATTTAACCATTTGTCTTTATACTATTATGAGCAGGGGAAGCAAAGAACAAAATAACTTTGACAGCTTTAAGTGGCAGTCATTTTATTTTGGGATTATAATTGTAGTCTCTAAAACATAAATTTCTATATATTTATGTTTGTCTCTTAAATTGCCTACATAGCCATCAGAACATTCACTTATCCAGGGCATGAAATAAGAGAGAATTCTGAGGAAGATAAGTCCAAAATGAATACCATATCCTAGAGAGGTAGAATTCCCACATAATGTTTTAAAATACACATCTTATTTGCTATCATTTCTCCCCTAAAGAGTCTTTTGTAGTGTGTTAATATTTGCATGTTAAGTTCATGTTTTCTGGGCATTAGCCAAAATTTTCAATGACCATTGGCAACATAGCTGCTTTTGTTTTAGAAAATAGTATTTTTCTGAAGTATCTTCTCACCTTTTGGCTTTTTATAAAATCCTGGCAACAAGGAGTGGGGCAGATTAAGGATTAGAGAAGTTTAAAAGTTAAATTAAATACTTAGAAGTACAGCTGAAAGTTGTGGTTTAGACACAGAACTTTGATTACTCTATTAACTAGCTTTAGTAACTTGGGCAAGTTATTTATCTTTTCTCTGTCTTTATATTTCCTATCTATAAAATGCTAACTCTATAAATGCTCAGAGGATATTATAAAATTACATAAATTATTATTTATAAGATGCTTAGAAGAGCATCTTTAAAGGTTTTTTATATGTGTTTGTTAAAGAAATCTTTTATTATACAAATCATGTTATTCTAAATCATCTGGTTTAGGATGATTATCTCATATAGGATAAATGCTCAAAGTGCATCATCCACATTTCAGTTTATTAATTCTCAGAATATATAATAACCCAGATTCATATTTTAATTTATTAAAAAATTTGAAATTTAGATATGATAAAGGCATAGCAAATATTTCAATGTGAAAATATGTTTAAAAGTAATTCCACATAATATGGAGAAGGGCTGCCTTTTTAGGAGGAAATAATTCTATATTGAAGTGAGATAATCTCTTTCTAAATGCTAAGTAAGCTGTTAGAAATTAGTAAATCATTTATTGTTTCTGGGCTTCCAGTACATCTTATGTGAAATAAGGACTAAATTAGATGATCTTTAAAGTTACCTTTATTTCAAAAATTCTCTGAATCCCTAATGTAAATGTGTAAAGTTTGATAACTAAAATATTATGACCTCACTATAGATAATATTTTTATAAGTTAAAAATATTTAAACCAATGTTTTTTATTGTAAGATATGTTCGGCTTTCTCGTAGAAGACTGTTTATATAATTCCTGACTCTTCCTTAATAGTTGAAAAACGTAAAAAAGCAGATGCTCACACCTTAATCAGTTATTTTATTTTGTTAATAATGTAACTAAAAACATTCTGATTAAAACATAAGGAAAATATAAAGAAAAACATTCTGATTAAAAACATAAGGAAAATATAAAGAAAATTTGTATAAAAAATAGGAAACAGAGAAGAGCAAGAATTCTGTGTGTTACAGTCTGAGAAAAAATTGTATATAAATGAATTTTTTTCAACTTTTGTAAGCAAAAAAGTAAAGTAAAATGTTTTCATGAAGCTTAGTTGCCTGGGCCTGTTTACATTACATATACATTCATTGAATTAAGTAGAGAAGTAGAAACAATTCACCACTGTATACAACTACAATAGAAAAAGTATTCACAGACTTTCAAATACTTTTGTTCTTTTCTTAGTTTTATATCTTCACATAGTCTGTTCCTTTAAAGTATTCAACACAGTGTATTGAAGCTGTATTATATGCCAAGCAATGTACTTTCCCGAATAAATTTTGCCACTGAGTATCACCAAATAAATATATAATGTTGCCTGTTTTTGAAAATGCTTGTGAAGTTATTAAATATACATAAAAATGATACTGTTATTACATTGCAAATATTTTACTCATTATTCTCTTTTCATTGATATCAACTATTATATCTTTCATTTTGAAATTAATGCAGCTGTACAAAGTAATTTATAATATAGTATATATTCTTATATATGCAATATACACATGATAAATAAAAGAACATATCCAGAACTAGAAACATTTTAGTAAAGTGTCTAAAATCGAAGACAAATAGATATTTTTAAAACTAGTTGGATGAAAAAAACAGATTATATTAAGTAAAGAATATGTTGATAGAGACCTTATACACACTACAAATTGATTAAGCTAGAATTTAAATATTTGAAAAAAATGTTCAAGAATGACAGTGGGAATTTTGGCAAGATAGTGGTAGTGGTGTCATAGGTTACCTGAATTTTCTGTAAAACAGAATAAACCATGTTAAAAAAATATCAAAACTGACAAGATCTTTCTATGAATCTAAATATATGAACTTATGGAGATAAAACACCAACAGTTATGTTTTACATATGTTTTTATTGAAACGCATTATAATTCATCAATTTCTGAATAAATATGTTTGGAAATTTTTGATGGGCTAGTGAGGCTATCAGCAAAAACTGGGAGAGTATTTGCTTTCTTGAATTTGAGGGTGAGTATAGAGACAACTGGAAAATTCTGAATGAACTAGAGAGACCAGAGTGTCTTGGACCTGATATTTTAAATTATGTATACACACACATTCATGTGGCTCATATCATGAGCTCCTTATTACAAAATTCAGTCTTAAATTGAAGAAAGTAGGGAAAACCACTAGGCCATTCAGGTATGACCTAAATTATATCACTTTATGACTATACAGTGGGGGTAATTAATATATTTAAGGGATTAGATCTGGTAGACAGAGTGCCTGAAGAACTATGGATGGAAGTTCATAACATTGTACAGAGGTAGTAACCAAAATCATCTCCAAGAAAAAGAAATACAAGAAGACAGAGTGGTTGTCTGAGGAGGCCATACAAAAAGCTGAGAAAAGAGAAGCAAAAGGCAAAGGAGAAAAGGGAAAGATACAGCCAAGTGAATGCAGAGTTCCGGAGAATAGAAAGGAGAGATAAGAAAGCCTACTTAAGTGAACAGTGCAGAGAAATAGAGGAAAACAGTAGAATGGGAAAGATTGGACTTTTTTTTCAAAGAAATTTGAGATATGAAGGAAATATTTCATGCAAAGATGTGCACAATAAAGGACAAAAATGGCAAAGACCTAACAGAAGGAGAAGAAAATAAGAAAAGGTAGCCAGAATATACAGAAGTATACAGAAAAGGTCTTAATGACCTGGATAACCATGATGATTATTACCTTGAGCCAGACATTCTAGAGTGTGAAGTCAAGTGGGTCTTAGGAAGCATAACTATGAGCAAAGCTAGTGGAAGTGATGAATTACAGCTGAGCTATTTTAGATCCTAAAAGTTGATGCTGTTATAGTGCTGCACTCAATATGCCAACAAATTTGAAAAACTCAGAAGTGGCCAAAGGAATGGAAAATGTCCGTTTTCATTCAAACCTCAAAGAAAGGCAATGCCAAAGAATGTTCAAACTACCGTACAATTGCACTCATTTCACATGCTAGCAAGGGTAATGCTCAAAATCTTCAAGCTAGGCTTCAACAGTATGTGAACCAAGAACTTTCAGCTGTACAACCTGGATTTACAAAAGGCAGAGGGATCAGAGATCAAACTGCCAGCAACTGTGGATCATAGAAAATAGAAAGGAATTAAAAAACAAATTCTACTTCTGTTTCATTTGACTGTGTGGTTCACTTAAAAACTGTGGAAAATTCATAAAGAGTTGGGAATGCTAGGCCACCTTACCTCTCTCCTTGAAAAACCTGTATGCAGGATAAGAAGCAACAGTTAGAACTGGCCATGGAACAATGGAATGATGCACTGGGAAAGGAGTATGTCAAGGCTGTATATTGTCACCCAACTTATTGAACTTCTGTGCAGAGTACATCCTGGGGCTTCCCAGGTGTTGAAGAATGCCACCTGTGTGTGGAGACATAAAAGACACAAGTTTGATCCCTGGGTCAAGAAGATCCCCTGGAGGAGGGCATGGCATCCCACTCCAGTATTCTTGCCTAGAAAAGTCCATGGGCAGAGGAACCTGGTGGGCTATAGTTCATGGGATTGCAGATTCGGACATGATTATAGTGTCTTAGCACACAGAGTACATCATAGGAAATGCTGGGTTGGATGACCTACAAGGTGGAATCAAGATTGCTGGGCGAAATGTCAACAACCTAACATATGAAGATGATACAATTCTAATTGCAGAAAGCAAAGAGGAATAAAGAGCCTCTTGATGATGTTGAAAGAGGAGAGAGAGAAAGCTGGCTTTAGCCTCAACATTTAAAAAACTAAGATCCTGGCATCTGGTCCCATCTCTTCATGCCAAATAGATGGGGAAAAAGTGGAAACAGAGACGTATTTTCTTTTCTTTGACTTCAAAATCACTGCAGACAGTGACTGCAGCCACAAAATTAAGACACCTGCTCCTTGGAAGAAAAGCTATGACAAACCTAGACTGCATATTAAAAAGCAGAGACATCACTTTGCTGACAAAGGTCTATACAGTCAGAGCTATGATTTTTCCAGTAGTCGTGTATAGATGTGAGAGTTGGACCATACAGAAGGCTGATTGCCAAAGAATTGATGCTTTTGAACTGTGGTGTTGGAGAAGACTCTTGAGGGTCTATTGGACTGCAAGGAGATCAAACCAGTTATTCCTAAAGGAAATCAACTGCGAATATTCAGTGGGAGGATTGAGGCTGAAGCTGAAGCTCCGGTACTTTGGCCACCTAATGCAAAGAGTTTTCTCATTGGAAAAGACCATGATGCTGGAAAAAATTGAAGGCAGGAGAAGAAAGGGATGACAGAGGCCGAAATGGTTGGATGGCATCACCAAATCAGTGGACATGAGTTTGAGCAAACTCCAGTAGATAATGAAGGACAGGAAAGCCTGGCATGCTGCACTTCATGGGATTGCAAAGAGTCAGACACATCTTAGCGACTGAAAAACAGTACTTACACACACAAAGATGTGTACATACACACACACACACATATATATGTGAATATATATATATACACACACACACACATATATATGAATATATATACACACATACACAGATATATATACACACACCCAAATATATATAAAAGAAAACAAACAAACAAAAAAAATCCCTTCCAAATGGAGCATAAAGGAGAAAGTTAGCATAAAGGAAAGAGGGGTTTTAGATAAAAAGAGAAGTGATGAAGTCATGAGGGCAGGAAAGCCAGAGGATATCAATTAAGATAATGCAGTGAATGGCAGAACTGGATAGTTTTTTAAAAAGAGAGAAAAGAACACAGAAGAGAGAAAGAGAGAAAGGAAAGTTTACTTTTTATTTATAAACATATGTGTGTGAAAGTGTTATCACTCACTAGTGTCTGACTCTTTGTCATCTCATGGATTGAATCCCACCAGGCTCCTCTGTCCACTGAAATTTTCCAGGCAAGCATACTGGAATGGGTTGCCATTTCCTTCTCTAGGAAATCTTTCCAACCCAGGAATTGAATAGGGTCTCATACATTTCAGGCAGATTATTTACCATCTGAGCTACCAGGGAAACCCATGAACACATTCTCTTTATATTGATATGTGTCAGTGTGTGATTTCTGAAAATATATGTCATACATTCAGAATCCTGAATATGGTATATTATATATTCAGTCTATTCAAAATAATTCTCTACATCTGTCTTTTTGAAACATATATACACACACACATTCAGTAAAAGAAATAAATTAAAGGAAACAAGTGCTTATAATGTTCACATGAAAATAATTTGCTGAGAGGTTTAAAAAGAAGAAGAATTTGAAAATCAAATATTAATTAACATATTTAAAGTTTTAAGAGGATTCTTCTGGTATATACATGCATACATGTAATAGTTCAGTTCAGTCGCTCAGTGGTGTCTGTAACCCCATGAACTGCAGCATGCTAGGCGTCCCTGTCCATCACCAACTCCCGGAGTCCACTCAGACTCACGTCCATCGAGTCTGTGATGCCATCAAGCCATCTCATCCTCTGTCATCCCCTTCTCCTCCTGCCCCCAATCCCTCCCAGCATCAGAATCTTTTCCAGTGAGTCAACTCTTCACATGAGGTGGCCAAAGTATTCGAGTTTCAGGTTTAGCATCAGTCCTTCCAAAGAACACCCAGGACTGATTTCCTTTAGAATGGAGTGGTTGGATCTCCTTACCATCCAAGGGACTCTCAAGAGTCTTTTCCAACACCACAGTTCAAAAGCATCAATTCTTTGGCACTCAGCTTTCTTCACAGTCCAACTTTCACATCCATACATGACCACTGTAAAAACCATAGCCTTGACTAGATGGACCTTTGTTGGCAAAGTAATGTCTCTGCTTTTGAATATGCTATCTAGGTTAGTAATAACTTTCCTTCCAAAGAGTAAGCATCTTTTAATTTCATTGCTTCAATCACCATCTGCAGTGAGTTTGGAGCCCCCCAAAATAAAGTCTGAAACTATTTCCAACTTTTCCCCAATCTATTTCCCATGAAGTGATGGGACCAAATGCCATGATCTTAGTTTTCTGAATGTTGAGCTTTAAGCCAACTTTTTCACTCTCCTCTTTCACTTTCATCAAGAGACTTTTTAGTTCCTCTTCACTTTCTGCCATATCTGATAGAGTGCCTGATGAACTATGGACGGAGGTTCATGACATTGTGCAGGAGACAGGGATCAAGATCATCCCCGTGGAAAAGAAATGCAAAAAAGCAAAATGGCTGTCTGGGGAGGCCTTACAAATAGCTGTGAAAAGAAGAGAAGCAAAAAGCAAAGGAGAAAAGGAAAGATATAAGCATCTGAATGCAGAGTTCCAGAGAATAGCAAGGAGAGATAAGAAAGCTTTCCTCAGTGATCAATACAAAGAAATAGAAGAAAACAACAGAATGGGAAAGACTAGAGATCTCTTCAAGAAAATTAGAGATACTAAGGGAACATGTCATGCAAAGATGGGCTCGATAAAGGACAGAAATGGTATGGACCTAAAAGAAGCAGAAGATATTAAGGAGAGGTGGCAAGAATACATAGAAAAACTGTACAGAAAAAATCTTCATGATCAAGATAATCACAATGGTGTGATTATTGACCTAGAGCCAGACATCCTGGAAAGTGAAGTCAAGTGGGCTTTAGAAAGCATCCCTATGAAAAAGCTAGTGGAGATGATGGAATTCCAGTTGAGCTATTTCAAATCCTGGAAGATGATGCTGTGAAAGTGCTGCGTTCAATATGCCAGCAAATTCGGAAAACTCAGCAGTGGCCACAGGACGGGAAAAGGGCAGTTTTCATTCCAATCCCAGAGAAAGGCAATGCCAAAGAATGCTCAAACTACCGCACAATTGCACTCATCTCCCATGCTAGCAAGGGTAATGCTCAAAATCTTCAAGCTAGGCTTCAGCAATACGTGAACTGTGAACGTCCAGATGTTCAAGCTGGTTTTTGAAAAGGCAGAGGAACCAGAGATCAAATTGCCAACATCCGCTGGATTTTGGAAAAAGCAAGAGAGTTCCAGAAAAACATTTATTTCTGCTTTATTGACCTTGCTGAAGCCTTTGACTGTGTGGATCACAATAAACTGTGGAAAATTCTGAAAGAGATGGGAATACCAGACCACTTGACCTGCCTCTTGAGAAATATGTATGCAGGTCAGGAAGCAACAGTTAGAACTGGACATGGAACAACAGACTGGTTCCAAATAGGAAAAGGCACACACAAGGCTGTATATTGTCACCCTGCTTATTTAACTTATATGCAGAGTACATCATGAGAAACGCTGGGCTGGAAGAAGCACAAGCTGGAATCAAGATTGTCAGTAGAAATATCAATAACCTCAAATATGCAGATGGCATGTAATAGTAGACTATAAATAATGAAATTTCAACAATAGAACAAAATAACTGCTAATCAGTATCATTCAAGAAAAGTCTTCTGCCATTAAAATTTGAAAATAATTACAAAAAGAGAGACAAAATTTTTAACCACAAATTAAAAGGTAATTCCCAAATCCTAGAACATTAGTCTAAAATGGCTAACATTTTGAACTTTTAGAAAAGTTAGATCCTTTTATTATCATGAAAGGGAGAAAGAGATCAATTTATAAGTTTTTATTTTCTTGTAATAGAAAACAAAATTAGATTATTAGCAGAACTTGTGACAGCAGTTCTTTATACAAGAAGTCAAGGGAGTAACATAATTAAGTTATACAAAGAGAGAAAATGTGAGCCAAGGATTTTATCCGTTAAGATGACCTTCAAGTGTAAATGTTTCAATCAGACTTTTAGGAACATGCAAGGTCTTTAAAATATCGATTCATTGGCCTTCACAAGAATACACTCATTATGATCAAAATGGCTAGAATGACAACAACATAAGGACTAATGGTGAGCACCGAATGTAGATTTATATAGATAACTAAGGCTAGATAACAGTTATGAGTAAGAAATACAGTGCATAACGGCTGTATGCCCCAATTAGATGCATTTAAACTGCCAAGACTGTGAAAGTATCTATAAGTTTAAATTAAATTAAAAAGTGAGAAAAGAATTTGAATAATATAAGTATAGTCATCTTGCTCTTAACCTTATATGTATTAATAACACAAGTATTATTTCAAATTAGAAGCTAGCAAAAAGAGACAGGAAGGAAAAAGTGGTCACTAGCAAATCTGATACTGCTTGTAAAAGAAAATCCAAACATAAGTTCAAGTAAAGAGGAAATAAGATATATAATAATAACATAAATATCTACATCAGAGCAACATATTAGCCCTTCTAAATAATAGAAAGTACAAGACAAAGAGAGAAAATGAATGCATATTATTATATAGTAAAATATCTGTACAGCTAACAAACTGTGGACAAATATGGACTAAAAAAATGTAAGGTTATTAAAACAAATTGCTACATTTTGGAGAAGAGAAAATAAGGACTCAGAAATGGAGGCAAGATTTCTATCAATCGATCATGTTTGCTGGATTTGACATTCAAACTGAAAAATAGTTTTTATAATTATACAGTAAGATCTAATAAAATATCCAAAATTCACAAGTGAAGTAAGTCAAATGAGCCTCAGTGCTTAATTACTGGCATTCACACATTGTAAGGAACTATTCAATATAACTTTAAAACACAATAATTGGACTTCAAATACCTGGTAGAAACATTAAGAACTATTTAAAAAAACACTTTAAAAAGCTTTTCAGTAGTGATAAGTGATAGTTTAGGATCTTGAGGCCACTGTGGTGGTAATTTGGAACAAATCAATAAATAAACATACTGGTCATTGAAAGAAATGAAAATTATATCAGGATAAAATGGTTATTTATGTCTGCCTACATGTCTCATCTTATCTATCCAGCTAGCTGATCAGAGTCAAATTAACAGCCCTGTGGTTACATAAAATATCTTGTTTTTCCCAAATGAAAATGATTGGAAGCAAAGAGAAACACAATAGCAGCAAACATTAATAATCCAATGTAGTCTCTAATACCATATCATTTCCTCCTAAATGAATGCAGTGTGTGTTGGAGAAATGGTTGGTTCCAAGGCTGGGTCAGGAAATGTAAAAGGTGAATGTTATACTAGAAAGCAAGGCATTATCAATTACTATTAGAGTCCTGTCAAATGGAAGGAACTTTATAGCATTAAGGGCTTACATTAAAATAGAAGAATTTGCTTAAATTAGTAATCTAAGCTTCCACTTTAGGAAATTAAAAAAAAAAAAAAAATATATATATATATATATAGCAAACAGAAGAAAGAATGTATTAAGGATAACAGCATAATCTGATAAAACATAAACAGAGAATATAAAAACAGTAATTCTTAGGAAATATCAGTAAAAATGACAAACTTCTAATAAGACTGACTCAGAAAAAAGAAGTAAAGGTAAAAATTACCAGTAACTGGATTATCGTGTATGAAAATGTGACTGTGAATACATGACTTAATGCATTTGTCAAAATTCATACAACTACAAACCATTGGGAATGTTTTCTTGTATGTAAATATTCCCTGTATGTATATAAATAAAAGACAGAATATGAGGAAGGTGAGAAACTCAAATGTTCATGTGAGAAAAAGAATCCAATTGTACTGAAAATGAAATATATTACTTGACTTAAGGGAAAGGAAATGACAGAAGCTGAATGAACATGTTTGGAAAACAATACTTTGAGTTGATATGGTAAGGCTAAGGGGCACAAATAACTGTCCACATACATTTTACTCTAGTTTTTTGGCAAATTTGTTTCACACTGGATTATAGATGATGGATTTTTGGATTATAGAAGCCATTGTCTCCATGAATTAATATCCATTCATATCTGCTGGTTCTGTACCTGAGATTATTTAGAAACAGTAAGATGAGACCCCACTCACACTTTATTATTATACTTTTGCACTTGAAAATTGGAATAAAGTAATATTCAGACAAAAGTGAAAAAAAATTCTTAGAGAATTTCTTAACAAAACTCATATTAAAGACATTTAAACATCTCATTACATGAGGAAAATGGACCCCAATGGAAGGTCAGAAATGCAGGAAGCACTAATGAGTTATGAAAATGATAAATATATAAATAATATATACTAAATATATAATATAATATATATATATCTCATTTGAGTAAGATATATGTATTATATCATAAATATAGTATATGATAGGGTGATTAATGATAGGGTACTAAAGAAAATTAAAGAAATTAAGGTCTTTGCATCTTCCAGGCATATGAGCAAAGGTGAAAGGTACTTGCTAATAATCAAGTTTGTTAAATCAAGGATTCATGTTATAATCTGAAGGATAGTCACTAAAAGAATATCAAACCAGGTGACAAGCAAGTAAGGAATATAATTGAAAAGATCCAATTCATAGTCCAAATAAAGTAAGAAAAATGAGGAGAATTTTAAAATAACTGAATAAGAAAGACAAATATAGAATCATTATAAATGTACATTTAGAAACAAGTATTTCAGAAATTCATAAAATAAGTGAACTGAGTATTGAAATTAAAATGTAAGGGAAAAAATACTGAATAACTGCTAATACTGTAAGCTGTACAAAGGGACACATTGAGAACAAAGCTATATACATGTGTATGAATATATATATATATATTAATACAAGTTTAAAGAAACAAAAGTAAATTATGTGACATTTAAATATAACTAAAAGAAATATGGAGTAAAAACAAATATTTCTAATATTATTAGAAATAAGGTAGCATATTCTAAATAGTTTAAACTTTGATTAACCAGAAAGGTAAAGTAAGTGTACATTTTATGCAATGAATAGCATAGAGTCAAAGGCATAAAGCAAAGAGTGAAAAAAACCTCATAAATCCCCCAATGATTTCAGAACATTTAAAACAATATTTTAAATAAATAAGAAAGTAAAAATGTTGATAATCTTCTTACAAAGCTAACTATACTGGATATACACAGAGTATTCAAATAAAAGGAATATAATTAATTTCAATGTGAGAAAGAGCAGTGTTGGTGAGGATGTGAAAGAAGGGAATGTATATACATTGTTGGCGGGAATTTACATTGGTACAGTTACTATGGAAAACAGTATGGAGATTTCTTTAAAAATTAAGAATAGAACTACCATAAGATACAAGTATGTCACGTCTGAGTACTTATGCAAGGAATATGGAAACACTAAAAAGATATATGCATCCCCTATGTTCAGGTGAATGGATAAAGAAGATGTCATATATATATATATATATATATATATATATATATATATAAAATGGATAACTGCTCAAGCATGAAAAATAAAAGTTGAAATCTTGCAATTTGCTACAGCATGGATGGACCTTGCAGGTATTATGCTAAGTGAAATAAATCAGATGAAGAAAGGCAAAGGCAAATGGAATACGATTACATTCAGGTGTGGAATATAAACACAAAAAAAGCAAAATAAAACTAAAAACAAACCAAATCAAACACATAGGTAGATGCAGAGAATTAAGTAGTGGTTACTTGAAGCCAAGGGGCAGGAAGAGGGCAAAATGGGCAGGTGAGCACGCTCTAGATACAGAAGTAAAAATAGAATGTTGTACATGGGAAATTTGTATAATGTTATAAACCAGTGTTGCTTCAATAAAATAGATTAAGAAAAGAATATTAATTTTCAAAGTTTACATAAAATATTTACAAAGGTTGACCATGTGTGGGACTTGAAGACTCAACAGAATTCAGTGAATCAGAATCATATAGGTTTTTCACCATTGGAAATGCATATTGCCTACAAATTTTAAAAAATATTTAAAATGTATATGATTTTAAATTAAGAAATCTTTCTAAATAGTCTATGAGTCAAAGACTAAATCTGAAAGGGAAATTAAGAAGGAAATAATATCCAAAACAATAAAATACTTACAAATAAATATAAGTAGGTGAATCCTTGTATACTGAAAACTGTAAGACACTGATGAAACAAATTGATGCAATTGACACAAATAAATGGAAATATCTTTTGTGTTCTTGGATTGAGATAATATTGTGAAAATGTCATGCTGCACAAAGTGATCTACAGATTCAATGTAATCCCTATGGCATTTTTGAAAGAAACAGAAAAAAAAAAATCTTAAAATTTGTATGGAACCACAAAGACCACAGTAGCCAAAGAAGTCTTGGGAAAGAACAGAGCTAGAAGCATCACACTGCCTGATTTTAAGCTACAGTACAAAGATATGGCTATAGTCATCAAAGCAGTATGGTGGTGGTAGTTTAGTCACTAAGTCATGTCCGACTTACGGCCCCAAGGACTGTACCTTGCCAGGCTCCTTTGCCCAGGGGATTCTCCAGGCAAGAATGCTGGAGTGAGTTGCCGTTGCCTCCTCCAGGGGATCTTCTCAACCCAGGAATCAAACCTGGGTCTCCTGCACTGCAGGCAGATTTCTTTACCGACTGAGCACAAAGCAGTATGGTGAAAGTGAAAGTGAAAGTGATGTCACTCAGTTGTGTCTGACTCTCTGTGACCCCATGGAGTGTAGCCCACTAGGCTCCTCTGTCCATGGGATTCTCCAGGCAAGCATACTGGAGTGGGTTACCATTTCCTTCTCTAGGGGATCTTCCCGACCCAGGGATTGAACCCAGGTCTCCTGCATTGCAGAAAGACGCTTTAACCTCTGAGCCACCAGGGAAGCCTAAAAACAGCCACATAGACCAGTGAGTCAGAATAGAGAGCCCAGATATAAACCGTTCGACTGAAAAAAGATGCGCAACTTGAGAGTTGCTAGTTAAGTTTTGTTTGGGGCAGCACCTCAGTTAGCTATGAGAGACTGCTGTATGATTTTGCTGAAGGCGGAATTCAGAGCAATCAAGCGCTTATTTTACAAAAGGTTTTTTATTAGTCACGAGGAGCTGATGTCATACTGAAGGGATTTAGTGCTTTTCTAGATATAAGGAGATGCCTTCATCCTTTACATCTGGGCTCTTACATTGGGCTTCCCTGGTGGCTCAGACGGTAAAGCGTCTGCCTGCAATGTGGGAGACCTGGGTTCAATCCCTGGGTCGTGAAGATCCCCTGGAGAAGAAAATAGCAACCCACTCAAATACCCCACCGGGAAAATTCCATGGTCTGAGGAGCCTAGTAGGCTACAGTCCCTGGGATCACAGAGTTGGACACGACTGGGCAACTTCACTTTCTTTCACTTTACATGTGGACATGCTGTTTTCCCAGTACCAATTATTGAAAAATCTGTCCTTTTCCCATTGTACATTCTTAGTGCCACTGTCTAAAGTGTGTTGCTGTTTAGTCATTCAGTCATGTCCAATTCTTTGTGACTGCAGCACACCACACTTCCCTGTCCTTCACCATCTCCTGGGGTTTGTTCAAATGTGTGTCCATTAAGTCAGTGATGCCATCCAACCATCTCATCTTCTGTCATCCCCTTCTCCTCCTGCCTTCAGTCTCTCCAGTATCAGGTCTCTAGTGAGTCAGCTGTTCACATCAGATGACCAATGTATTGTAGCTTCAGCTTCAGCGTCCTTCCTTCCAATGAATATTCAGGGTTGACTTCCTTTAGGATTGATTGATTTGATCTCCTTGCAGTCCAAGGGACTCTCAAGAGTCTTCACCAGCACCACAGTTCAAAAGCACCAGTTCTTTGGCACTCAGCCCTCTTTATGGTCTAGCTCTCACATCCATATACGACTACTGGAAAAACCATAGCTTTGACTATATGCACTTTTGTCGACAAAGTAATGTCTCTGCTTTTTAAAATGGTGTTTAGGTTTTTATAGCTTTTCTTCCAAGGAGCAAGCATCTTTTAATTTCATGGCTGCAGTCACCATCTGCAGTGATTTTGTAGACGAGAAAATAAAGTCTGTCATTATTTCTATTGTTTCCCCTTCTGTTTGACATGAAGTGATGGGACCGGGTGCCATAATGTCAGTTTTTTGAATGTTGAGTTTTAAGCCAGCTTTTTCACTCTCCTCTCTCACTTTCATCAAGAGGCTCTTTAGTTCCTCTTCAATTTCCACCATAAGGGTGATGTCATCTGCATATCTGAGGTTATTGATATTTCTCCTGCCGATCTTGATTCCAGCTTGTGTTTCATCCAGCTGAGCATTTCCCGTGATGTACTCTGCATATAAGTTTAATAAGCAGGATGACAATATACAGCATTGTCATATTCCTTTCCCAATTTTGAATCAGTCAGTTGTTCCGTGTCCAAAAGTTATTTGACTGTATATGCATGGGTTTGTCAACTACAATTTGGCACTTGCAAAGGGCATTTGCCAGTGACTGAACAACAACAACAAGGGCATTTGCCATCTGCCTCTTAGGAGATTGAGTCTTGTGCTGAGGCAGCTGTTGTCTTTACACATGCCCTAAGGGAGTTCAGGGTGGAGAATGAGGCACTTTGTGCTACAGAGAAATTGGTGCAACAGGTCTTTAAATAGTTGGATATTTTCAGGAACTAATCTCAGGATCCCAATCCTTGCATGCATACATGTTTAGTCACTCAGTCATGTCCAACTCTTTTGACTCTTTGGACTGTAGCCCACCAGGCTCCTCTTTCCATGGGATTTTTCAAGCAAGAATATTGGAGTGGGTTTCCATTTCCTTTTTCCAAGGGCTCTTCCTGACCTGGGGTTCGAACCCACAAGTCCTTTGTCTCCTGGAAACCCCACACATTTCTTATCCATCCTCTGATCTCTTATGGTTAAATAACTTCCATTGCCAAAACTAATAACCCTACAGATATTACATGTTGGACTGTTAGAGAAAGAACTAAGTCTTTTTTGTTTTATTTTGTTGTAAGTCAGTGTCCCCAGGGATCGAACCCATGTCTCCTGTATCTCCCGCATTGAGGGGTAGATTCTTCACTGTGCTACCTGGGAAGCTCGTATAAACTTATGGATGAGCACTAAAGTGTACTGTATAAGATATAGATAAATAAAAGAGTATACAATATTCATGATTTGACAGACGATATTGTTTACAGATGACTTTATCTGAAATTATTTAGTTCAATTCAAAATATGTTTGTGATGTATTATATTTGATTCTGAAAAGTATAGAGACTCAACATGACAAGAATTGTCAAGACACTCTTAAAGAAAAGGATGAGAACCATGGGTTTACTATATAGTAAAGTTTATTATAAATTGACAGTTATTATGGCAGAATGACTCGACTAAGGTAAAAACATAAATATTGGGAAGTAGTAGTTCTCAGCTAGGTGCAATTTTGACCCTCTAGGAGACACTTTTCAATGTGTGAAGACATTTTGAATGTTGTGGTTGTAGGTGGGGAGGAAGAAGAGTGGGTAGATTGGCTGGGATCTAGTGGATAAAGGCCAGAGATGCTACTAAACATCCTAAAATTCACACACAATTCTTTGTGGATACAGATAAAGGAGTCTAAAATGGTAATACTGCAGCTTTTGAGAATTGTGTAGTATTCAAAAAGAGAACCATGCCTGTTAGGATTACTCAGTTCAGTTCAGTTCAGTCATTCAGTCATGTCCGACTCTTTGCGACCCCATGAGTCACAGCACACCAAGCCTCCCTGTCTATTACCAACTCCCGGAGTTCACTCAAACTCATGTCCATTGAGTCAGTGATGCCATCCAGCCATCTCATCCTCTGTCGTCCCCTTCTCCTCCTGCCCTCAATCCCTCATATCATCAGAGTCTTTTCCAATGAGTCAACTCTTTACATGAGGTGGCCAAAGTACTGGAATTTTAGCTTCAGCATCATTCCCTCCAAAGAAATCCCAGGGCTGATCTCCTTCAGAATGGACTGGTTGGATCTCCTTGCAGTCCAAGGGACTCTCAAGAGTCTTCTCCAACACCACAGTTCAAAAGCATCAATTCTTTGGCACTCAGCTTTCTTCACAGACCAACTCTCATATCCATACATGATCACTGGAAAAACCATAGCCTTGACTAGACGGACCTTTGTTGGAAAAGTAACATCTCTGCTTTTGAATATGTTATCTAGGTTGGTCATAACTTTTCTTCCAAGGAGTAAGTATCTTTTAAATTCATGGCTGCAGTCACCATCTGCAGTGATTTTGGAGCCCAAAAAAATAAAGTCAGCCACTGTTTCCACTGTTTCCCCATCTATTTCCCATGAAGTGATGGGACCAGATGCCATGATCTTTGTTTTCTGAATGTTGAGCTTTAAGAAAACTTTTTCACTCTCCTCTTTCACTTTCATCAAGAGGCTTTTTAGTTATCAACTAATGTCAAAGGTGGAAATGAAGAATACCAGAAAATTGTTATTTCTAGTAAATGATACTGGGACAGTTAGAAATCCAAATTGATGAAAACTTGACTGTGACTCATACCTTATGCCACAGTTAAATCAAAGTGAAGTGAAGTCGCTCAGTTGTGTCCGACTCTTCGCAACCCCACGAACTGTAGCCTACCAGGCTTCTCAGTCCATGGGATTTTCCAGGCAAGAGTACTGGAGTGGGTTGCCATTTCTTTCTCCAGGGGATCTTCCCAACCCAGGGATCAAATCTGGGTCTCCCACATTGGCGGCAGATGCTTTACCCACTGAGCCACCAGGGAAGCCCCTCTCTGCTCTATAAGAATTACCAAAAAATGAAGCAACATACAAGAAAAAGAAGAGATCTTCTGAAAAGTACTTACGAAAAATGAATTTTCAATATGTAGCAAATTATACTGCAGAAATTTCAGTCAGAATTCTGGTGGCTTGAAAAACTAGACCTGAAATAATAAAGATTTTAGAAGATAAAATATGAGGGAATCTTTATAATCTTGGGGTTCAGAAAGACTTTATATGCAGGAAACAAAAATCCTTATTGTAGGGTGAAAGGACTGCAAATATGCCTACATGAAAAGTAAATAATTCTGATCATCAAATGACATGGCTTTTTGAAAAGTAAATTGGCACAACTTCTCAGGAGAAGAGGATAAGAGGAAAAATTCTGAGGACAGAAGGACATCAAGTGCAATATTCTAGTATGGAAACATGCTTCATAATTTGAAGAACAAGAGAAAGGATGGCTGAAGCAGGGTTAGAAGTGTAGTAGAAAAGAGATTCTAAAATTTACAATGAACCAGATCATGGTAGCCAAATTTTAGGCTATTTTGTGAAAATTTTATTTGACAAAAGGAGAACTGAGACTTTACTGTTGGATTTAGGTGGCAACAGTGGTAAAGAACCTACCTGGCAGTGCAGGAGACATAAGAGAAGTGGGTTTGATCCTTGGGTTGGGAAGATTCCCTGGAGAAGGAAATGGCAACCCACTCCAACATTGTTGCCTGGAAAATTCCATGGATAGAGGAGTCTGGTGGGCTACAGTCCATGGGATGGCAAAGAATCAGTAATGACTGAAGCACCTTAGACTAAGACTGAGGTCATTGACACATTAGAGATATTTATAGCGGTGTCAGTAGGGGTGGTGTTGTGTGGGAGAGTGGAGGGGACTGCAAGAACCTGATTGGAGATTCAAGAAAGAATGTGAAAAAATTAAAACAGTGGTGATTAATGACTCTTCTAAGAATTTGTTTTATAATGAGAAGTAGATAGATAGGATCCTAGCTTAAGAGGTGGTCATTTTTTTTTTTTTTTCTTTTTTTCAGTGGGGAAGTAATGGGCCGGTCAGCATGGTTTTGGTTTGTCTATATTCAGCTGCAAAGGTAAATAAACTGGGAAAATAAAATTAGTAATGATTTTTAGTCAAGTACTTAATGTGAAACAAGGAAAATGAAAGATATTTTAGAATATATGAAAAAGAAGTGAACTTAAGTCTTTAAGAAACATTGAAAAAGTGGTCAACAGATTAGGCATCCCAGTAGGGTTGAAATATTCCTCATATGGAGATATTGGATGATAATCAGCTGAAAAGAATAGAAGTGGTGATTTGAGATGCTTGAAACTGAGATTTTAGTGGTGTCACAGTTGTTAGCAATAACAAAATACCTTGTATAGCAATAAAGAATGGACATGTAAGATAAGTGTGAAGATAAAATCATTGCAAGAGAGGAACAATTATATTGTATCTTTTTATGTTAGTGTCATTTATAAGTATATGGAAAAGACTAAAATGATGATAGGTATAGCATTGAGTTAGTAACAATGAATCAGTAACTAAGCTCTTTTAAGAACTAAAATTGATTACAGACAAAACTGTAACATTCCTAGAAAATAACAAAGAAGCTAGATGACATTGGGTGTGTCAATGAGTTTTAAAATACAACACTAAACACGTGGTCTTTGAAAAAATAATTGATGAGCTGGATTTTCTTAAAATTAAAAACTTCTCCACAAAAGACAATGTAAAGAAAATGAGACAGGCACAGATTGGAAAAGCACAGATTTCAAAAGACACATCTGATAAAGGACTGTATTTTATTTTTTTTTTTTTTTTTTTTTTTTTTTTTTTAATTTTTATTTTTATTTTTTATTTTTTTTAATTTTAAAATCTTTAATTCTTACATGTGTTCCCAAACATGAACCCCCCTCCCACCTCCCTCCCCATAACATCTCTGTGGGTCATCCCCATGCACCAGCCCCAAGCATGCTGTATCCTGCGTCAGACATAGACTAGCGATTCAATTCTTACATGATAGTATACATGATAGAATGCCATTCTCCCATATCATCCCACCCTCTCCCTCTCCCTCTGAGTCCAAAAGTCCGTTATAGACAGCTGCGTCTTTTTCCTGTCTTGCATACAGGGTCGTCATTGCCATCTTTCTAAATTCCGTAAATATGTGTTAGTATACTGTATTGGTGTTTTTCTTTCTGGCTTACTTCACTCTGTATAATCGGCTCCAGTTTCGTCCATCTCATCAGAACTGATTCAAATGAATTCTTTTTAACAGCTGAGTAATACTCCATTGTGTATATGTACCACAGCTTTCTTATCCATTCATCTGCTGATGGACATCTAGGTTGTTTCCATGTCCTGGCTATTATAAACAGTGCTGCGATGAACATTGGGGTACATGTGTCTCTTTCAATTCTGGTTTCCTCGGTGTGTATGCCCAGCAGTGGGATTGCTGGGTCATAAGGGAGTTCTATTTGCAATTTTTTAAGGAATCTCCACACTGTTCTCCATAGTGGCTGTACTAGTTTGCATTCCCACCAACAGTGTAGGAGGGTTCCCTTTTCTCCACACCCTCTCCAGCATTTATTGCTTGCAGATTTTTGGATCGCAGCCATTCTGACTGGTGTGAAGTGGTACCTCATTGTGGTTTTGATTTGCATTTCTCTGATAATGAGTGATGTTGAGCATCTTTTCATGTGTTTGTTAGCCATCCGTATGTCTTCTTTGGAGATGTGTCTATTTAGTTCTTTGGCCCAGTTTTTGATTGGGTCATTTATTTTTCTGGAATTGAGCTGCATAAGTTGCTTGTATATTTTTGAGATTAGTTGTTTGTCAGTTGCTTCATTTGCTATTATTTTCTCCCATTCAGAAGGCTGTCTTTTCACCTTGCTGATATTTTCCTTTGTTGTGCAGAAGCTTTTAATTTTAATCAGATCCCATTTGTTTATTTTTGCTTTTATTTCCAGAATTCTGGGGGGTGGATCATAGAGGATCCTGCTGTGATTTATGTCTGAGAGTGTTTTGCCTATGTTCTCCTCTAGGAGTTTTATAGTTTCTGGTCTTACATTTAGATCTTTAATCCATTTTGAGTTTATTTTTGTGTGTGGTGTTAGAAAGTGATCTAGTTTCATTCTTTTACAAGTGGTTGACCAGTTTTCCCAGCACCACTTGTTAAAGAGATTGTCTTTACTCCATTGTATATTCTTGCCTCCTTTGTCAAAGATAAGGTGTCCATATGTGTGTGGATTTATCTCTGGGCTTTCTATTTTGTTCCATTGATCTATATGTCTGTCTTTGTGCCAGTACCATACTGTTTTGATGACTGTGGCTTTGTAGTAGAGCCTGAAGTCAGGCAAGTTGATTCCTCCAGTTCCATTCTTCTTTCTCAAGATTGCTTTGGCAATTCGAGGTTTTTTGTATTTCCATACAAATCTTGAAATTATTTGTTCTAGTTCTGTGAAAAATATGGCTGGTAGCTTGATAGGGATTGCATTGAATTTGTAAATTGCTTTGGGTAGTATACTCATTTTCACTATATTGATTCTTCCGATCCATGAACATGGTATATTTCTCCATCTATTAGTGTCCTCTTTGATTTCTTTCATCAGTGTTTTATAGTTTTCTGTATATAGGTCTTTAGTTTCTTTGGGTAGATATATTCCTAAGTATTTTATTCTTTTCGTTGCAATGGTGAATGGAATTGTTTCCTTAATTGCTTTTTCTACTTTCTCATTATTGGTGTATAGGAATGCAAGGGATTTCTGTGTGTTGATTTTATATCCTGCAACTTTACTATATTCATTGATGAGCTCTAGTAATTTTCTGGTGGAGTCTTTAGGGTTTTCTATGTAGAGGATCATGTCATCTGCAAACAGTGAGAGTTTTACTTCTTCTTTTCCAATTTGGATTCCTTTTATTTCTTTTTCTGCTCTGATTGCTGTGGCCAAAACTTCCAGAACTATGTTGAATAGTAGCGGTGAAAGTGGGCACCCTTGCCCAGGAAGAAATAGAAAATCTTAACAGACCCATCACAAGCACGGAAATTGAAACTGTAATCAGAAATCTTCCAGGAAACAAAAGCCCAGGTCCAGACGGCTTCACAGCTGAATTCTACCAAAAATTTCGAGAAGAGCTAACACCTATCCTACTCAAACTCTTCCAGAAAATTGCAGAGGAAGGTAAACTTCCAAACTCATTCTATGAGGCCACCATCACTCTAATACCAAAACCTGACAAAGATGTCACAAAAAAAGAAAACTACAGGCCAATATCACTGATGAACATAGATGCAAAAATCCTCAACAAAATTCTAGCAATCAGAATCCAACAACACATTAAAAAGATCATACACCATGACCAAGTGGGCTTTATCCCAGGGATGCAAGGATTCTTCAATATCCGCAAATCAATCAATGTAATTCACCACATTAACAAACTGAAAAATAAAAACCATATGATTATCTCAATAGATGCAGAGAAGGCCTTTGACAAAATTCAACATCCATTTATGATTAAAACTCTCCAGAAAGCAGGAATAGAAGGAACATACCTCAACATAATAAAAGCTATATATGACAAACCCACAGCAAACATTATCCTCAATGGTGAAAAATTGAAAGCATTTCCCCTAAAGTCAGGAAAGGACTGTATTTTAATTCATAGAAAGAATTTTTAAAGTTCAGTGAAGTAGGAATAAAGGAAAATCTTTCAACATGAAAAAGACTCATAGACATTCTAGCTTTCACAATATTCAACACTATTCTTTTTTAGAAGTACAACTTCACTGGTAAAATTAAAATGCTGAAAGGCTACTACTTACTATCTCCATCTGATATTAGTTAAATCATGAAGGAATCATAAGACAAATGACAGTTTTACATAGAATAAACCTTGAAGCTAAAGAAAGCAATAAGATATATGGAATTTACTTAGGTGGTTATAGTGATTAAAAGTTAAGGCTCTCATATGCATTACAGACTCTGTCTAGTGATCTGTATTTGAGGACACAGTAATATAATGAATCAATCAGATCCTACATTTCAGCTCAGCTGGTGGAAAAATAATAATAAAATTTGTGGAACAGGATTGTTCTATTGATCTCTTCTAAATCTAATCTCACTTGTTGTATTAACCAATCACTAGGTTTCTACACCACAGGACTCTTGCCCTAAAGCAGTGACAGCTAGGGTTGCTGTTATGGAGAATGTTTTCATTAAGTCCTGTCATCCATTATTTGAATATAGTCATCAAAATCATGACAGCAAGTGCTTCTGTGAGTTTGACTATTCTATGAGAATAAAATAAATGAATACCAACACATACACACACACATACAAAGACACATATATTTCCTAGTAAAGACTTATTAATATGGAAAGTGATTGGGGCTAAATCGGATATGAAAAAAAAAACAACAACTTAATTTCCCCTCTATCATTTAAATTAGAACAGGAGTCAGAACTTGGAAATGTAGGTGCTTTCTTATTTTCTAGTAGAAAAATTAGCTGTATGCAAGACATTGTTGTTTTAAAAGGAAGGGCTACCCTGGTGGCTCAGAGGTTAAAATGTCTGTCTCCAACGTGGGAGACCCAGGTTCGATCCCTGGGTCAGGAAGATCCCCTGGAGAAGGAAATGGTAACCCACTCCAGTATTCTTGCCCGAAGAATCCAATGGATGGAGAAGCCTGGTAGGCCACAGTCCACGGGGTCACAAAGAGTCAGATACGACTGAGCGACTTCTTAAATGTTAAAAAATAAAAATAAGAAGTATAACCTCATTTTGGGCTTCCCTGGTGGCTCAGCAGTAAAGGACCTGCCTGCAGTTCAAGAGCTGCAGAAGATGGCGGTTCGATCCCTGGGTCAGTAGATCCCCTGGAGGAGAACATACCAATCAAATCCAATATTCTTGCCTAGAAAATCCCATGGACAGAGGAGCCTGAAAATCTGTAGGGTCACGAAGAGTTGGACATGAACACCTGTAAGCTCATTCCAGTGACAGTATGACCTTCAATAATGTCCAATATCCTGCTGCCTCTAAAATGGCTTTTATATTTCAAAGGCATCTTTTCTTTTTTCAGCCAAGATTTTAAATCCAGAGATGAGGTTAGGTGTCTCTTAGAAAGATAGATTCAAGGAAGAATAATAATTCCAGCTAGCAATTCTGATGTGTAAAAACTAAGAAAATCATTTGCATGTTAAGTCAGTGTGGAGATATAATTTCTGGATTCTTTTTAATAAAAAGAAATAGTAATTTGAATTCAGTCAGTTCAGTTCAGTCGCTCAGTCATGTCCGACTCTTTGTGACCCCATGAATCGCATCACACCAAGCCTCCCTGTCCATCACCAACTCCCGGAGTTCATCCAAACTCACGTCCATTGAGTCAGTGATGCCATCCAGCTGTCTCATCCTCTGTCATCCCCTTCTCCTCCTGCCCCCAATCCCTCTCAGCATCAGAGTCTTTTCCAATGAGTCAATTCTTTACATGAGGTGGCCAAAGTACTGGAGTTTCAGCTTTAGCATCATTCATTCCAAAAAAATCCCAGGGCTGATCTCCTTCAGAATGGACTGGTTGGAATTCCTTGCAGTCCAAGGAACTCTCAAGAGTCTTCTCTAACACCACACTTCAAAAGCATCATTCTTCGGCGCTCAGCTTTCTTCACAGTCCAACTCTCACATCCATACATGACCACTGGAAAAACCATAGCCTTGACTAGACGGACCTTTGAATTAGTGAAAAGTAAAACTGTTATTTAATATATATATTGTTTATAATAAATATAGATATGAATTTACACTGTAATATATACCCCATTGAAAATCACCTACCATTTTAATGAGGCTTGGGAAAAATCCAATATTTTGACAGAATGTAATAGGAAGAATTTTGGTTAAAGATAATATTAGTATATTGAAATCTTTGAAAATTTAAAAACTAAAAAAATTTCCTTACTCTTCTCACGTCTAGCTATAAAAGGTGCAGTAAATATGTTGAAAAGGGGCTAATGACATCCCAGCTATTAGCTTTATCATTTTTAAGACTTTTATGAATGAACTACAATTAGATAATTACTGCAAATTAGTAAGTTAGGATAGCAGAATTATGTAAAAGAATTATGTAAGAGTGTGTGCGAGAGTCAGTAACATGTTGAATGTATGGCATTTATCCAGGAATCAGTGGGGCTGACATTTTCTTTGCTTTCTTGTTTACATTGAATAAGAACTGGTTTTGGTGTTTATTAAGTCCAAATGTGATTTTACTTAAAATGTTCACTAGTTTATATTTTATAGTATTCATATTTGTTGTTTGATATATTGTTTTTTCTTATAACTCAAAGGGCTATAACATACTATTTGTTGAGAACTGAAATCTAAAAACTGCAAACTTTGAATTGTGAGGAATTTTTACATTTTTGAAAGTTCTTTTTTACTCTTAAATACTAAATCTATTTATGAATAACTTCTTATAAGAGAATAATGCTTAAAATAACAAATCCTTTCTAAGAATATGACCATTATATTGATTGTCATTATCTCAAATGTAAAGGTAGCCTCTGTTCAGTTCAGTCCCTCAGTTGTGTCCAACTCTTTGTGACTCCACGGACTGCAGCATGCCGGGCTTCCCTGACCACAGCAACTCCCGGAGCTTCCATAAACTCATATCCATCGAGTCGGTGATGCCATACAACCATCTCATCCTCTGTAGTGCCCTTTTCCTCCCACCTTCCTAGCATCAGGGTCTTTTCCAATGGATATCAATTCTTCGCATCAGGTAGCCAAAGTATTGGAGTTTCAGTTTCAGCATCAGTGCTTCCAGTGAATATTCAGGACTGATTTCCTTTAGGATTGACAGATTTGATATCCTTGCAGTCCAAGGGACTCTCAAGAATCTTCACCAATACCATAGTTCAAAAACATCAGATCTTCAGCTCTCAGCTTTCTTTATAATCCAACTCTCACATGCATATAAGATTACTGGAAATATCAGAAAAAACAAGTCTATTCATGTTTGAAGGGAGGCTAGTTCATGTGTAAAAAGTAGAGTGAAGATCAAAATTAGGTCTGTCTAGATATAGCAGTGGAAAAAAAGATGAAGAAAGATCTACGCTAGTGATATTAAACTCTTAAAGAAGAAATTAAAATCTCAAATAGTCTGTTACATATTCTTTTAAAAATATAAGGCTAGTTAAATCCTTTTTAATTTTTTAAAGTTTTTAAAATAAATTTATTTATTTTAATTGGAGGTTAAGTACTTTACAATATTGTATTGGTAAAAGGACCTAAACGATCAAATGAATAGATTTTCATGGGGTCCTGAATTATAAAGCATTAACATTACTACTTTGTGTCTAAAATGTCAGGCATGTCCTGGTTTAGAGTTACCCTAATAGATCCTTCTTCCTTGGTATTTATCCATGCTACTTCCTTGTTACTGCTGCTGCTGCTGCTGCTAAGTCGTTTCAGTCATGTCTGACTCTGTGCGACCCCATAGATGGCAGCCCACGAGGCTCCCCAGTCCCTGGGATTCTCCAGGCAAGAACACTGGAGTGGGTTTCCATTTCCTTCTCCAATGCGTGAAAGTGACGTCGCTTAGTAGTGTCCGAATCTTAGCGATTCCATGGACTTTTTTTTTTTTTATTAATTTTTTTTTTTTAATTTTAAAATCTTTAATTCTTACATGCGTTCCCAAACATGAACCCCCCTCCCACCTCCCTCCCCATAATATCTCTGTGGGTCATCCCCATGCACCAGCCCCAAGCATGCTGTATCCTGCGTCAGACATAGACTGGCGATTCAATTCTTACATGATAGTATACATGTTAGAATGCCATTCTCCCAAATCATCCCACCCTCTCCCTCTCCCTCTGAGTCCAAACGTCCGTTATACACATCTGTGTCTTTTTTCCTGTCTTGCATACAGGGTCGTCATTGCCATCTTTCTAAATTCCATATATATGTGTTAGTATACTGTATTGGTGTTTTTCTTTCTGGCTTACTTCACTCTGTATAATCTGTGGTGCTGGAGAAGACTCTTGAGAGTCCCTAGGAATGCAAGGAGATCAAACCAGTCAGGCCTAAAGGAAATCAACACTGAATATTCATTGAAGGGCTGATGCTAAAGCTGAAGCTTTAATACTTTGGCCACCTGATGTGAAGAGCTAACTCATTGGAAAAGCCCCTGATACTGTGAAAGATTGAAGGCAAAAGGAAGAAGTCAGCAGAGGATGATATTGTTAGATGGCATCACCCAGTCAATGGATAGGAACCTGAGCAAATCTTGGGAAATAGTGGAAGACAAGGAAGCCTTACGTGCTGCAATCCACGAGGTTGCAAACGGTCAGACATGACTTAGTGACTGAACAACAATAACCAATACCAAATGAAATGAGATGCCTAAAAGCATGGTAATAATAAGTTTTGATAAATTAGTACTTGTACTATCTTCATTTCATTTATGTATTCATTCATGCATTCAATGAATGATGAACAGCTTCATGATTCATTTTACCATATGTCATTAAGAAAATTATAGTCAATCATAAAAAACTGATTTAACTCCATAAATTCCAATGTGCCACATAGTTATTGCATTGACATGATTTCTTCTTTCTGGATTAATGTCCAGTTGTCTAGATGAGCAGGAGTTCTTTGTCTTTCCCTGGCCATACATCCCCATGGAACATTATATTTTTTCTTTAACAGGTATTAGGAACTCACTTCATCAAATGAGGAGCTCCCTGGACTAAGGTCTAGATTTCTTTATGTTTTCAAAATTCCAAAAGTGTTTGTCCTCTTTTCTTAATCCGAAAACAATTATCTTATTCTTGCTAAATTTTTAGCTTGTTTTTATGAAAATGATAGGAAACAAGGAAAAAAGGAAGAATTTATAAACATCCCACCAGAATTTCCCCTAGCTTCATAGATTACAAATCTTCAGTTTGCTATGCATCCTTCTGGACTATTTCTTTGCAATAACAAAATAAAATATGGAACTATGTATGATCAAACCAGTCAATCTTAGGGGAAATCAACCCTGAATACTCCACTGGAAGGACTGATGCTGAAGCTGAAGCTCCAATATTTTGGTCAACTGATGCAAACAACCAACTCATTGGAAAAGTCCTTAATGCTGGGGAGGATTGAGGGCAGAAGGAGAAGAGGGCATCTGATGATGAGATGGCTGGATGTCATCACCAATGCAATGGAAATGAACTTGGGCATAGTTCGGGAGATGGTGATGGACAGGGCGGCCTGGTGGGTTGCAGTTCGTGGGATCACACAGAATTGAACACAACTAGGCCACTGGACAACAGTTTATCAGAACATGCTGCTGGTAAGTCATTTCAGTCTTGTCCGACTCTGTGCGACCCCATAGATGGCAGCTCACTAGGCTCCCCTGTCCCTGGGATTCTCCAGGCAAGAACACTGGAATGGGTTGCCATTTCCTTCTCCAATGCATGAAAGTGAAAAGTGAAAGTGAAGTTGCTCAGTCGTGTCTGACTCTTAGTGACCCCATGGAATGCAGCCTACCAGGCTCCTCTGTCCATGGGATTTTCCAGGCAAGAGTACTGGAGTGGGATGCCATTGCCTTCTACAGCTGTATAAACGTACACCCATAAAATCTGAACAGTATGGAAAAGCAAAAAGATACAACACTAGAAAATGAGGCCCTCAGGTCAAAAGGTGTCTAGTATACTACTGGGGAAGAGTGGAGGACAATTACTGATAGCTTCAGAAAGAGTGATATGGCTGGGTTAAAGTGGAAATGATGTTCAATTGTGGATGTGTCTGGTTGTGAAAGTAAAGTCCAATGCCCTAAAGAACAATATTGCATAGGGAATCTGGAATGGTAGGTCCATGGATCAAGGTAAATTGGACATGGTCATGCAGGAGATGGCAAGATTGAACATCAGTATCTTAGAAATCAGTGAACAAAAATGGACAGGAATGGGCAAATCTAGTTCAGATGACCATTGAATCTACTTCTGTGGGCAAGAATCCCTGAGAAGTAGCCCTCATAGTCAGTAAAAGTGTTTGAAATGCAGTACTTGGTTGCAGCCTCAAAAATGGCAGAATGATCTCAGTTTATTTCCAAGGAAAGCCATTCAACAACACAGTAATCCAAGTCTATGCCCCAATCACTGATGCTGAAGAAGCTCAAGTTGACTGGTTCTATGAAGACCTATAAGACCTATAGAACTAACACCAAAAAATATGTCCTTTTCATCATAGGGGATTGGAATGCAAAACTAGGAAGTCAGTAGATACCCAGAATAACAGGCAAGTTTGGCTTTGGAGTACAAAGTGAAGCAGGACAAAAGCTAACAGTGTTGTCAAGAGAATATGCTGGTCATAGCAAACATATTTTCCAACAGCCTAAGAGATGACTCCACACAGGGAAATCACCAAATGGTTAATCCCAAACTGGATTGATTATGTTCTTTACAGCTAAAAAAATGGAGAAGCTCTATCCCGTCAGCAAAAACAAGACTTAGAGATGACTGTGGCTCAGCTCATGAGCTCCTTATTGCCAAATTCAGGCTTAAATTGAAGAAAGTAGAGAAAATCACTAGGCAATTCAGATATGACCTAAACCAAATCCATTATGATTAAACAGTGGAAGTGACAAATAGATGCAAGGGATTAGATCTAGTAGACAGAATACCTGGATGGAGGTTCATAACATTGTACAGAAGGCAGTGACTAAAACCATCACAAAGAAAAAGAAATGCAAGAAGGCAAAGTGGTTGCCTGAGGAGGCTTTACAAATAACTGAGTAAAGAAGAGAAGTGAAAGGCAAGGGAGAAAGGGAAAGATATACCCAACTGAATGTAGAGTTCCAGAGAAGAGCAAGGAGAGATAAAGAAAGCCTTCTTAGATAAACAGTCAAAAGAAATAGAGGAAAATGATAGAATGGGAAAGACTAGAGATTACTTCAAGAAAACTGGAGGTACCAAGGGAACATTTTATTTAAGGTTGGACAGGGTAAAGGAAAGAAATGAAAGGAGTCTGATAGAAGCAGAAGATATTAAGAAGAGGTGGCAAAATACACAGAACTATTAAAAAAAGAAAAAGTCTTAGCTGGATAACCACATCTAGAGCCAGACATCCTGGAGTAGGAGTCAAGTGGGCCTTAGGAAGCATTACTAAAAAGAAAGCTAGCTGAGGTGATGGAATTCCAGCTGAGCTACTTCAAATCCTAAAAAAGATGATGTTGTTAAAGTGCCGTACTCAATATATCAGCAAATTTGGAAAACTCATCAGTGGCCAAAGGACTTGAGTCAGTTTTCATTTTAATCCCAAAGAAGAGCAATGCCGAAGAATGTTCAAACTACCGTACAGTTGTGCTCAGTTCATGTGCTAGCAAGTTTATGCTCAAAATCCTTCAACTAGGCTTCAGTAGTACATGAACCGAGAACATTCATATGTACAAGCTGGGTATAAGAAAGGCCAAGGAACCAGAGATCAAATTGCCAACATTCATTGGATCATGGAGAAAGTGATTGAGTTTCAGAAAAACATCTATTTCTGCATCATTGTCTACGCTAAAGCTTTTGACTATGTGAGTCACAACCAACTATGGAAAATTCTTAAAGGGATGGAAGTATCAGATCACTTTACCTGTCTCCTGAAAAGCCTGTACGTTGGTCAATAAGCAGAAGTTGACCGATACATGGAACGACTGGGTGGTTCAAAATTGGGAAAGAAGCATGACAAGGCTGTATATTGTCACTTTGATAATTTAATTTATATGCAGAATACATCAGGCAAAATGCTGGATTGGATGAATCACAAGTTGGAAATAAGATTTCTGAGAGAAATATCAACAATATCAGATATGCAGATGATACTACTCTAATGGCAGAAAGTGAAAAGGAACTAAAGAGCCTCTTGATGAGAGTGAAAGATGAATGAAAGTGAAAGTGAATGAATAAGGTAGTTAAAACCCAACATTTAAAAAACTAAGATCATGGCATCTGGTCCTATCACTTCATGGCAAATAGATGGGAAAACAATGGAAACAGTGAGTGACTTTATTTTCTTGGGCTCTAAAATCACTTCAGATGGTGACTGCAGCCTTGAAATTAAAAGACACTTGCTCCTTGGAAGAAAAACTATGACAAGCCTAGACAGAATATTAAAAAGTAGAGACATTACTCTGCTGACAGGGTCCATATAGTCAAAGCTATGGTTTTTCCAGTAGTCATGTATGGATGTGAGAGACGGACCATAAAGGCTGAGTGCTAAAGAATTGATGCTTTTGAACTGTGGTGTTGGAGAAGACTCTTGAGAGTCTGTTGGACTGCAAGGAGATCCAACCAGTCCATCCTAAAGGAAATCAGTTCTGAATATTCATTGGAAGGACTGATGTTGAAGCAGAAGCGCCAATATTTTGGCCACCTGATGCAAAGAGCCGATTCATTAGAAAAGACTCTGATTCTGGGAAAGATTGAAGGTGAGAGGAGAAGGGGACAACAGAGGGCAGGCAGGTTGGATGCCATCACTGACTCAACAGACATGAATTTTAGCAAGCTCTACGAGATGGTGAAGGACAGAGAAGACTGGCATGCTGCAGTCCATGGGGTTGCAAAGAGTTGGGCATGACTGAGTGACTGAACAACAACAAGAAGACTCTTGAGAGTCCCATGGACAGCAAGGAGATCAAACCATTTAATCCTAAAGTAGAACAATCCTGAATATTTGTTGGAAGGACTTGCTGAAGCTGAAGCTCCAATACTTTGGCCATGCGATGCTGAGCCTCCTCATTGGAAAAGACCCTGATGTTGAAGAGCATTGAAGGCCAAAGGAGAAGGGGATGGCAGAAGATGAAATGGCTAGACAACATCACTGACTCAATAGACATGAATCTGAGAAAACTCTGGAATATACTGGTGGACAGGGGAGCCTGGTGTGATGCATTCCATGGGAACGCAAAGATTTGGACATGACTTAGCAACTGAAGAGCAACAAAATATGCATGTATGTGTATAAATATGTATGTATACATGCATACATACACTTTTTAAAACAAATACAGGTTTATATTAGATATATATGTTGTTTCTCTTTCTCTTCAATCTTTATCTCTTCTTTTATTCTTTCCCAAAGACTATAAATATGTCTAAGTTCACTGTAACACAATATAGCAATATATAACAATCTCCCTTCCCCCCCCCCCTTTTTTTTTACATTCTATATCCTCTCCTTCTTAAGTGAACTCTTGAAAGAATAGTGCAAACCCCTGTTCTTTACTTCTTGGGTACCAATCACTTCTCTTCTTGTGGCCACGTGCCTTGATAATATCACTCCGCAGAAGCTTCTCTTGAAAAAGACACTGTAATCTGTTTATGGACAAATATAATAAATACTTTTTGGTTTTATGTCTTGGTATAAATACAAATATAAGCTATATTGCCTAATGAATGCCTTATTATTCTTTAGCTTTTTTGGTGTTTCACTTCTTTATCTTCCTTGGCGTTCTTTTCTTACTACGATATATTCTTAGTCTCTTTCTTGAGTTTCTTATTTTGCTTTTATAACCTTTATGGTCTTCCAGGAGCTGACTGTGGCTCAGATCATCAACTCCTTATTGCCAAATTCAGACTCAAATTGAAGAAAGTAGGGAAAACCGCTAGACCATTCAGGCATGACCTAAATCAAATCCCTTATGATTATACAGTGGAAGTGAGAAATAGATTTAAGGGCCTAGATCTGATAGATAGAGTGCCTGATGAACTATGGAATGAGGTTCGTGACATTGTACAGGAGACAGGTTTCAAGACCACCCCCATGGAAAAGAAATGCAAAAAAGCAAAATAGCTGTCTGGGGAGGCCTTACAAATAGCTATGAAAAGAAGAGAGGTGAAAAGTAAAGGAGAAAAGGAAAGATATAAGCATCTGAATGCAGAGTTCCAAAGAATAGCAAGAAGAGATAAGAAAGCCTTCTTCAGTGATCAATGCAAAGAAATAGAGGAAAAGAACAGAATGGGAAAGACTAGAGATCTCTTCAAGAAAATTAGAGATACCAAGGGAACATTTCATGCAAAGATGGACTCAATAAAGGACAGAAACGGTATGGACCCAGAAGCAGAAGATATTAAGAAGAGGTGGCAAGAATACACGGAAGAACTGTGTAAGAAAGATCTTCATGATCCAGATAATCATGATGATGTGATCACTAATCTAGAGCCAGACATTCAGGAATGTGAAGTCAAGTGGGCCTTAGACAGCATCACTATGAAAGCTAGTGGAGGTGATGGAATTCCAGTTGAGCTATTTCAAATCCTGAAAGATGATGCTGTGAAAGTGCTGCACTCAATATGCCAGCAAATTTGGAACACTCAGCAGTGGCCACAGGACGGGAAAAGGTCAGTTTTCATTCCAACCCCAAAGAAAGGCAATGCCAAAGAATGTTCAAACTATCACACAATTGCACTCATCTCACATGCTAGTAAAGTAATGCTCAAAATTCTCCAAGCCAGGCTTCAGCAATATGTGAACCGTGAACTCCCTGATGTTCAAGCTGGTTTTAGAAAAGGCAGAGGAACCAGAGATCACATTGCCAACATCCGCTGGATCATGGAAAAAGCAAGAGAGTTCCAGAAAAAACATCTATTTCTTCTTTATTGACTATGCCAAGGCCTTTGACTGTGTGGATCACAATAAACTGTGGAAAATTCTGAAAGAGGTGGGAATACCAGACCACCTAACCTGCCTCTTGAGAAATCTGTATGCAGGTCAGGAAGCAACAGTTAGACCTGGACATGGAACAACAAACTGGTTCCAAATAGGAAAAGGAGTACATCAAGGCTGTATATTGTCACCCTGCTTATTTAACTTCTATGCAGAGAACATCATGAGAAATGCTGGACTGGAAGAAACACAAGCTGGAATCAAGACTGCTGGGAGAAATATCAATAACCTCAGATATGCAGATAACACCACCCTTATGGCAGAAAGTGAATAGGAACTCAAAAGCCTCTTGATGAAAGTGAAAGAGGAGAGTGAAAAAGTTGGCTTAAAGCTCAACATTCAGAAAACGAAGATCATGGCATCCAGTTCCATCACTTCATGGGAAATAGATGGGGAAACAGTGGAAACAGTGGCTGACTTTATTTTTTTGGGCTCCAAAATCACTGCAGATGGTGACTGCAGCCATGAATTTAAAAGATACTTACTCCTTGGAAGAAAAGTTATGACCAACCTAAATAGTATTTTCAAAAGCAGAGACATTACTTTGCCGACTAAGGTCCGTCTAGTCAAGGCCATGGCTTTTCCTGTGGTCATGTATGGATGTGAGAGTTGGACTGTGAAGAAAGCAGAGCACTGAAGAATTGATGCTTTTGAAGTGTGGTGTTGGAGAAGACTCTTGAGAGTCCCTTGGACTGCAAGGAGATACAACCAGTCCATTCTGAAGGAGATCAGCCCTGGGATTTCTTTGGAAGGAATGATGCTAAAGCTGAAACTCCAGTACTTTGGCCTCCTCACGCGAAGAGTTGATTCATTGGAAAAGACTCTGATGCTGGGAGGGATTGGGGTAGGAGGAGAAGGGGATGACCAAAGATGAGATGGCTGGATGGCATCACCGACTCAATGGATGTGAGTCTGAGTGAACTCCGGGAGATGGTGATGGACAGGGAGGCCTGGCGTGCTGCGATTCATGGGGTCGCAGAGTCAGACAAGACTGAACGACTGAAGTGAACTGAACTGATGGTCTTCCATAGTCTTTCCTCTCTATATGTATTTCTTTGATTACTCTCATTCCCTGTTAGTGTTAACTCTACATTTATGCTAAATGCTCCAACTGTTATTTTTTAAGTCTGGCCTAATCTGGGGCTATAAACGATGCATCCAATTGTTCACTCCTCCTATGTCCTGTGGATTCTTCAAATCTGTTCTCCCTCATATTGAGCTCAGCATCTCTGTTACCCAACTCTACCCTATTCCATCTTGTGGTTTTCTTTGTATTCTATATGTTGCCAGTTACTAGTATTACTGAACTAAGTTAGTTAGAAACTTATATCTTATCCCCAATTCTTACCTGTTCTATACAGTTGCTAGTTTCTGACAATTTTACTTTCTAATTGTTTGTTTCAAATAGTTCACTTTTTTTTTTATCATCAGACCAACTTTGAGTTTTGAGGAAAGAAATAAAAGGTCACTTCTAACTATGTATAAGATGTCTTTTATATTTAAATCTAATTGTAAATTAAGGCATTGTGGGAGAAATAAATATTAAAATAGTCTTGAAAGGTTGAGAGGGTTGAGAGGTCCACTCAGACAGGGGGCTTAGGCACAGAGATGGGGGAAGTAGAAGTTATTACTGATAGAGCAGTTTGAGGCCAAACAGAGGCCTATGAATGACAAGTTGTGGAACCTGAATTTTATCTTAGCGTATAACTATCATTGAAGAATTATTAATTGAAGAGTGACAATTAAAGCAATGTGTTATGGTTATTAATCTGCCTAAATGAACTGTTTTGAATTGAAAGGCCCAAACAATCTGGAGGTGGGGAAACCAGGTCTGAGACTTTTGAATAAAAATATAATTAAACAAAGTTGTGAATTTGATTCTAAATGGAATCAAAAGAAAGTAAAGCATTGGAGAACTGTTTTATACTTCTAATTTAAGCTGAAGAAGACTATCACGGATAAAGTGCAAAGTCCTTTGGTTAGATATGTATTTTTCTCATTATGTAGAATTGTTTTAAAATGAGAGATTAATTAAACAATAAAGTTTACACCATCTAAAATTGATTCAGTAATTCTGCCTAATCCTTTGGTTATTTGACAAAAGTACGTGAAAGAAAACATCGAAGTTTCAGATGACTTAGGAAAACAAGTGGAAGTATTTGTACTCCACATGTCCTATTACTTGCTCAGCTAGAGTAGACACTGAACAAACTCATGTCAGTCACCTTTGTTTGCATTGTAAGATATAATCAAACTGTCCAGACACATTGGTTTCACTGCTGTAAAGTGAAAGTGAAAGTTGCTCAGTCATGTCTGGCTCTTTGCGACTCCATGGACTGTCCATGAAATTCTCCAGGCCAGAATACTGGAGTGGGTAGCCTTTCCCTTCTCCAGGAGATCTTCCCAACTCAGGGATCGAACCGAGGTCTCCCGCATTGCAGATGGATTCTTTACCAGCTGAGCCACAAGGGAAGACCAAGAACACCGGAGTGGGTAGCCTATCCCTCCTCCAAGGGATCTTCCAGACCCAGGAATTGAACTGGGGTCTCTTGCATTACAGGTGGATTCTTTACCAACTGAGCTATCAGGGAATCCCTTCATTGCTGTAAGCCCTGTATAATAAAATTGTTACTTCTCTTACCACACCTGCTATGTTCTGACAGTAAAAACATTTTACCTACTTAATAAAATGAGTGATATTGTAAGGCTTGGCCAAGTGTTTTAGGGCATGGACACAAACCTCATTTATGAGTGAATTCAGGAATGGATTTTAACATCAGTTTGTCATTTTGCTCATTTAATTTTTTCTTCCTGATCTGTCTTGTAATTAAGGGCCAGAGTGCAATGGTTTAAATATGGAGAGGCTTCTAAAATATGGCATGTGGAAAAGGGCATTTTGTAGAGTGATTCACAATCACCCTTTCTTGTATTTCAGCTTCAGAAAATTTGTAATTCAGAAAGCCTCAGGAAAGAGTTAGAAGTTGGGGCTGATATATTTTGAAGCAGATTATCATCATAAAAGTTTCTGCACATTAGATTTTGGAGTGTCCAGAGCAATAATAAACCCTAGCATCTTATGTTTCTGCAACTGTTTTTAGATCCTTTCATCATTCCTTAGAGGGAAAAGCCTAGAATTTATTGTTTCTCTGAGACAGAAAAAAAGTTCACTTACATTCAGAAATGGAAAAATAAAAGCCAGCTGATGCTCTTAATTATTACATGAGATATCTACCAAAAGAGCCTGGATTCCAAATTAGATAAGCCAAATCCAATCCAGGTTCTGCCGTTTACTGGTTATGTTAACTCAGTTGGTGGTCTAATTATCTTTGAATTTTATTTTCTTTCATGTGTAAAAAGTTCACAGAATGCTGTGGGAATTAAATAATTAGTGCATAACACACAGCCTGGCCTATTTCTAAACATGTGTTTCAAGAGATTAGTGTTTAATAAATGATCACATTCACTTAGTATTTTTTTAGTCATTAATAAAATTTTGAGGAACTTAGTAAAAACTATGTGTTTTTTTGATTTATCAAAAATCTGTATAGTTTCTACTCTATGTCATGTTCTTTTCTAGGCACTATGGATAAAAGAGTGAATAAAATAAATTCCCATTTCTTGTAGGGTTTCTGTTCCAGTAAATATAAGCCAACAGTCAGGTGATAAAGTAACATATTAATATTTCAGGTACTAAGACCTTTGATGAAGAGGGATTATGTAGTTTAAGAGAGAGGGAGATGTAAATTGAGAGGCAGGTATTAGTTTAAACAGAATGTTAAGGAATGAAACTCAGATTAGTGAAAGTTCAAGCAGAGACCTGAATGAAGCAAGCAGTAGGATTATTGGAGTTCATTCCCAAACAAAGGAAAAGAATTTAAAAATAGCCCAGAGGTGAGAAAAGCCTTGGAGTGTTAATCCTCACAGAAATTCTACTAGATAATACATTATTTCCCCCAACAAGTCTTAAAAATGTTAATTAAGAAACAAGGTATATGTGATATTGAGATCAGAAAACATGTTAAAAATGTAACCACAATATAAGATGCTAAAGCACAGGATGAAAATGTCCATATACATCTCACACAGCGTACTTAAATTCAATGTTTTTTTATTCTTAAGGAATTAAATGATGAAGTACTAAACAATCTCAGAAGTGATATTGAGATCTGCTTTGAATTTCTTTCAATTTTTCATACATAATCTTCCTAACTGATATCTGATATGTTTAGCGTGTGTGTGTGTGTGTGTGTGTGTGTGTGTGTGTGTGTGTGTGTTTCCTTAATGTGTTTTATTTTTGTTTTAAGTGGTGGTGGTTTCCCAGGTGGCTCAGTGATAAAGAATCCACATGCCAATGGAGGAGACACGGCTTCGATCCCTGTCGGGAAAATCCCCTGCAGTAGAAAGTAGCAACCCACTCAATATTCTCGCCTGGAAAATTCCATGGACAGAGGAGCCTGGCAGGCTGCAGTCTATAGGGTTTTAAAAAATTGGGCATGACTGAAGTGACTGAGCATGACACAACATGTCTCAGTGGTTATATAATGACCTACAAGATGAAACTGTGGAAAATTCTGAAAGAGATGGGAATACCAGACCATCTGACCTGCCTCTTGAGAAACCTGCATGCAGGTCAGGAAGCAACAGTTAGACCTGGACATGGAACAACAGACTGGTTCCAAATAGGAAAAGGAGTACGTCAAGGCTGTATATTGTCACCCTGCTTATTTAACTTATATGCAGAAAACATCATGAGAAACGCTGGGCTGGATGAAGCACAAGCTGGAATCAAGATTGCCAGGAGAAATATCAATAACCTCAGATATGCAGATGACACCACCCTTATGGCAGAAAGCAAAGAAGAACTAAAGAGCCTCTTGATGAAAGTGAAAGAGGAGAGTGAAAAAGTTGGCTTAAAGCTCAACATTCAGAAAACGAAGATCATGGCATCTGGTCCCATCACTTCATGGCAAATAGATGAGAAACAGTGGAAACCGCGCCTGACTTTATTTTGGGGGGGCTCCAAAATCATTGCAGATGATAACTGCAGCCATGAAATTAAAAGATGCCTACTCCTTGGAAGGAAAGTTATGTCGAACCTAGACAGCATATTAAAAAGCAGAGACATTACTTTGTCAACAAAGTTCCGTCTAGTCAAGTCTATGGTTTTTCCTGTGGTCATGTATGGATGTGAGAGTTGGACTATAAAGAAAGCTGAATGCCAAAGAATTGATGCTTTTGAAGTGTGGTGTTGGAGAAGACTCTTGCGAGTCCCTTGGACTGCAAGGAGATCCAACCAGTCCATCCTAAAGGAGATCAGTCCTGGGTGTTCATTGGAATGACTGATGTTGAAGCTTAAACTCCAATATTTTGGCCACCTCATGCGTAGAGCTGACTCATTTGAAAAGACCCTGATGCTGGGAAAGATTGAGGGCAGGAGGGGAAGGGGATGTCAGAGGATGAGATGGTTGAATGGCATTACCGACTCAATGGAAATGGGTTTGGGTAAACTCTGGGAGTTGGTGATGGACAGGGAGGCTTAGTGTGTTGTAATTCATGGGGTCTCAAAGAGTCGGACACGACTGAGTGACTGAACTGAACTGAACTGAAGCAACAGATTCCTGGACTCTCAAATTTTAAAAATGCTTTTGTTCTAGTCTTCTTTGTGTGTGTTTTCAAAACCTAATTTATTGAAATTATTACATCAAATCACATTTTGCCTTAATTTGTATTCTTATATTTGTTGTTAACTAACTTGATCACCTTGGGCAAGTGAAAGCTTTTTGAGCTTCACTTTTTGTGGAGTATGAAGTGATAGAATTAATTTATAAAGTGTTCTATAGCCTTGTCATCTCAATTGTGTAATATTTTAAAAAGTATTCATTATTATTAAAATTCCATTGTTGTGAACATTACTTGTTTCAAATACTTTCAGAAAACTAAACATAGTGTTAAACATCATTTATACCGTTACATTCTCAGTTGTATATTGAGTAAACTATTAAAAGTGTAACTATTTTAAACTTCTCCAAAATCACCTACTCACAAGCTGATAGATTTCCTGCCTCCATATTTTATTATTTATTAGTTTGAACATTTAAAAATCTATAGTTGTTGTGTTTTTCTATACAGCTATTTTGTTTTCTTTACTAGATTGTAAGCTCTGTGAAGATAAAATATATACCTATTGGTTACAAATTTTAATATTTTGCACAATGTGCAAAACAGTCATGTATAAATAAATACATTGATATATGCTTTCTTAATCAAAGGCTTCCCTGATGGCTCAGACGGTAAAGTGTCTGCCTGCAATGCAGGAGACCCGGGTTCGATCCCCGGGTAGGGAAGAACCCCTGGAGAAGGAAATGGCAACCCACTCCAGTACTCTCGCCTGGAAAATTTCATGGACAGAAGAGCCTTGTAAGCTACAGTCCATGGGGTCACAAAGATTCAGACAAGACTGAGCAACTTCACTTCACTTCTTAATCAAGGACAATGGTTAGTACAAATGATTCTTAGACTAGTCTTACTATGACATGAATTTATTACTGTTGTCAAGTAAAAGGGCCATATACAGAAATCCAACCACAAAACCAGTGATTGATTTCCTTAAGTATCTTGCATGTGAATTCAATCCCTGTCCTATTAAATTAAGGGGGAATAAATCAGGTAATGTCATGTTATGTAGATGCCTGATCTCTTATTTCCATAGCAACCTGATTTAATGTAAATATCATTGTGCAATAAAACTAGATTAAATCAAATAAAAATATTATTGGAGAGAAAAAAGTACTTACTGCTATTCTGTCAATCTCTTCTTTCATGTTTTCTCCAAAGTAAAAATACCATTTCAAAGGATATACGGGATAAGAATACCTGCTCTTTGTTAAGAGTAAGGTTGAATTAATTCATTTAATCATTTGTTTTCTTGCCACATTTCATTTAGACTCTAAGGTAAGAGTAAAAATAAGTTCTTTGTTTTTCTATTAAGCACTTTAATATACATTTTGCTTTTGAAATTCTGTACTAGAAGGAGAAGGTGAATTAATATTAATTTTGACATATTTATATGTTAAAATCCTTCATGAATAAATTTGCAAGAGTTATTAAAACTAAAAAAAATTCTGTTTTATAGATAGATAAAATGTAGATAGACATCTTAATAATAATTTGGCAGTTGAAACCAATTATGAATATAATTGTGTTCTGAATTGCCATTGAGGTAAATGTTTCAGTTCAGTTCATTCACTCAGTCATGTCCGACTCTTTGCGAACCCATGGACTGCAGCACGCCAGGCCTCCCTATCACCAACTCCTGGAGTTTACTCAAACTCAAGTCCATCGAGCCAGGTATGCCACTCAATAATCTCATCCTCTGTCATCCCCTTCTCTTCCTGACCTCAATCTTTCCCAGCATCAAGGTCTTTTCAAGTGAGTCAGTTCTTTGCATCAGGTGGCCAAAGTTTAGAGTTTCAGCTTCAACATCAGTCCTTCCAATGAATATTCAGGACTGATTTCATTTAGGATGTACTGGTAGGATCTCCTTGCAGTCCAAGAGACTCTCAAGAATCTTCACCAACACCACAGTTCAAATGCATCAATTCTTTGGCATTCAGCCTTTTTTATAGTCCAACTCTCACATGCATACATGACTACAGGATAAACCACATCCCTAACTAGACAGACCTTTGTTGGCAAAGTCATGTCTCTGCTTCTTAATATGCTGTCTAGTTTGATCATAACTTTTCTTCCAAGGAGAAAGTGTCTTTTAATTTCATGGCTGCAGTCACCATCTGCAGTGATTTTTGAATAAAGTCTCCCCCAGAATAAAGTCTCTCACTGTTTCCCCATCTATTTGCCATGAAGTGATGGGACCAGATGCCATGATCTTCGTTTTCTGAATGTTGAGCTTTAAGCCAACTTTTTCCACTCTCCTCTTTCACTTTCATCAAGAGGCTTTTTAGTTCTTCTTCACTTTCTGCCATAAGGGTGGTATCATCTGCATATCTGAGGTTATTGATATTTCTCCTGGCAATCTTGATTCCAGCTTGTGCTTCATCCAGCCCAGTGTTTCTCACGATGCACTCTGCATATAAGTTAAATAAGCAGAATGACAATTTATTGCCTTGATGAATTCCCTTCCCAATTTGAAACCAGCCTGTTGTTCTATGTCCAGTTCTGTTGCATCCTGACCTGCGTACAGATTTCTCAAGAGGCAGGTGAAGTGGTCTAGTACTCCATCTCTTTCAGAATTTTCCACAATTTATTGTGATCCACACAGTCAAAGTCTTTGGGGATTGTCAATAAAGCAGAAATAGATGGTTTTCAGGAACTCTCTTGCTTTATTATGATCTAGTGGATATTGGTAATTTGATCTCTGGTTCCTCTGCCTTTTCTAAAACCAGCTTGAATATCTGGAATTTCACAGTTCACATAACATTGAAACTTGGCTTGGAAAATTTTGAGCATTACTTTAGTTGGATGTGAGATGAGTGCAATTGTGTGGTAGCTTGAGGATTCTTTTGCATTGCCTTTCTTTGGGACTGGAATGAAAATTGACCTTTTCCAGTCCTGTGGCAACTCCTAAATTTTCCAGATTTGCTGGCATATTCAGTTTAGCACTTTCAGAGCATCATCTTTCAGGATTTGAAATAGCTCAACTGGAATTCCATCACCTCCACTAGCTTTGTTTGTAGTGATGCTTGCTAAGGACCATTTGACTTCACATTCCGGATGTCTGGCTCTAGGTGAGTGATCACACCTTTGTGATTATCTGGGTCATGAAGATCTTTTTTGTACAGTTCTTCTGTGTATTCTTGCCACCTCTTCTTAATATCTTCTACTTCTCTCAGATCCTTTTGACTACTTTATCTTTATGAAAAACAGAAAAGTGATAGTCTATGCTCACACTACCAGAGATCACTCAACCTTAGCAATAATAGAAAAGTAGTTTCAATTTAATCATTCTTTTTAATCAAATAGGGTGGAAGATTCTTGTATATTATTGCTATTGGACTATTAACTAGATATCTTCACATGGTATAAAATAGGTGTCACAAATTGTGATTCAAATTCTTTTCCTTGTACTTACAACGGATTCGGTCTGTGGCCTACGGTTTAAGCATATGTGAGTTACTCATCTTTTGAACTAGTTGAATGCCTATTATATCTCTCTAGAAAATTATTATTATTTTTATTTATAGTCAGTAACTGTTATAAATACTAAAACATTATCTTGAAAGGATGTATAAGTAAAAAACAAAGATTGATTTACCACCCACTAGTTAGATTTTTATTTTGGACATTATGCTTTTTAATTACTAATTCTGTCTATCAACTTATATATTGGTAATAACATGATAAAGAAAAAGCACTCAAAAAGTGATTATAGTTAAATTTAAGCCTAAAATAATATTTATTTTAGAACTAGTAATGTGACAGTCTAGGTGTTCACTTGAAGGACTGATGCTGAAGCTGAAACTCCAATACCTTGGCCACCTCATGTGAAGACTTGAGTTATTGGAAAAGACCCTGATGCTGGGAGGGATTGGGGACAGGAGGAGAAGGGGACGACAGAGGATGAGATGACTGGATAGCATCACCGACTTGATGGACATGAGTTTGGGTGAACTCTGGGAGTTGGTGGTGGACAGGGAGGCCTGACGTGCTGCGATTCATGGGGTCACAAAGAGTTGGACACGACTGAGTGACTGAGCTGAACTGAACTGAATGTGACAGTCCATTTCTTTAATATCATTTTGCAATTCTTTTTATATTTCAGAAAAAGGATAGTTTGAAAATCTAGTTAGTGAACTTTCTAAATCTATAGATTTTGGTTTCATGTATATGTAGCTCCTTTTCTGGCTGCTCCACCCTCCTACTTTTGTCTACCATAGTTTATTAAGAGTATGGGACGATGAACTAAAGATAGAGGGAAAAAATTGAGAAATATAAAATATGTTATTACATGGAAAAATAATTAGATTCTTATAGGGGTACAGGGAGAAGGCAATGGCAACCCACTCCAGTACTCTTGACTGGAAAATCCCATGGATGGAGGAGCCTGGTAGGCTGCAGTCCATGGAGTCACTAGGAGTAAGAGATGAGTGAGCAATTTCTCTTTCACTTTTCACTTTCATACATTGGAGAAGGAAATGGCAACCCACTCCTGTATTCTTGCCTGGAGAATCCCAGGGGAGTGAGAGCCTGGTGGGCTGCTATCTATGGGGTCGCCCAGTGCCTGACACAACTGAGGTGTCTTAGCAGCAGCAGTAGCAGGGGTACTAACTTATTTCATTAAGATTTTATCCTGAGAGTCATCCTCAGAATATTGATTCTCTGTGTCTTATATTATTCATAAAAATGGTGATATAAATATTTTCTCACTGGGTAATTGTAAAGATTAGGTAATTCAAGAGAAGTTCAAAAGTACTTCTTTATTATTTAATCTTTATTAGTCCTTCTTATTAAGACTTTTTTGTCACTCTGCTCTCAAATCTAATATCTTGGACATCAATATTTTGACTTCTGATACATAAGTCTCAGTGTGCTGCTGCTGCTAAGTTGCTTCCGTCGTGTCCGACTCTGTGCGACCCCATAGATGGCAGCCCAACAGGCTGCCCTGTCCCTGGGATTCTCCGGGCAAGAACACTGGAGTGGGTTGCCATTTCCTTCTCCAATGCATGAAAGTGAAAAGTGAAAGTGAAGTCGCTCAGTCGTGTCCGACTCTTCACGACCCCATGGACAGTAGCCTACCAGGCTCCTCCGTCCATGGGATTTTCCAGGCAAGAGTACTGGAGTGGGGTGCCATCGCCTTCTCCAAAGTCTCAGTGTAGATAACCCCAAGGACAAGTATTTCCAAAGAAGCAACATACTGAATTCTTGTGACTTAGAGACTATCTTAGAGACTATTTGCTGACAATATATGCAAGAAATAACTATGTACTAGTTTTTTAAGAAGTAAACTTGTCAAAAAGACACAGTTCTGATATGGATGGGAAGAAACTGAAATATCCAGTAATATTTATAAACAAAGCTGAGTGAAGAGAGTTATAAGTCAACTTAAAATTAAGTTTGTTTCATAAACTGACTTTTGGAGTCATTGTTTTGTATGTCAAAAGCATTGAGTTTAGAATACAGCTTTTTGTTAACGGCTTTGTACATTTGTCTTCCTATACATAATTGATACTTTAATTTTTCTTTGGTGTCAAAAATAAATAATAAGTACTGTTAGACATTGGCTATATTATTATTAATAGTATTATCATTGTCATTAATATTATTACTATGGCTATTACTGAATGATGACTGTTATTACATGAGACTAATAACTTCAAGGATTTTGGAATAATGATTTAGGTAAATTTCTGGTTGGAAACAGATGACTATCAAGTGGTGTGATTTTCTATGGGTAATAACATATACATACTGATATTAGGCTGGACTTTCCCCTCCCATTTTAACATATGCCTTTCAGTTTTTTGTGTTTTCTGTAATAATTTCCCACTGAAGATTATTCTTGATATACTTTTTATTATTTTTTCTTTATATTAAAATTATGTGGAAATACATACTGTGGACCTTTTCTTTGTTCATTCTTTTAGACATGACCATAGATTCCCCATACCACATGTGGAACTATTCTTGTAAGCTCAAGTTTCTATTCAATTATATGACCATCTTATATATTCCTTGTCTATCCTGATACTTTGTAAATTGAAGCTTGTTTCTCCCTGATATATTTCTAACATCATTGTCAGCAACTTAATATACCCATCATTTCTTCATGAGTTAACTATAATGCTTGCCTAGGAAAATCTTCTTCAGTCCTTCCTGAAAAAAGCTGTCATTGCAATTTACACTTTTTATTCCTGTTTTGTCCGTTTTAATAGTAATGATGATTGGAATATTTATTTGGTGCTTATCAGTTCTAATTGGAGAAGGCAACAGCAACCCACTCCAGTACTCTTGCCTGGAAAATCCCATGGACGGAGGAGCCTGGTAGGCTGCAGTCCATGGGGTCGCGAAATCGGACACGACTGAGCAACTTCACTTTCACTTTTCACTTTCATGCATTGGAGAAGGAAATGGCAACCCACTCCAGTGTTCTTGCCTGGAGAATCCAAGGGACGGGGGAGCCTGGTGGGCTGCTGTCTCTAGGGTCGCACAGAGTTGGACACGACTGAAGCGACTTAGCAGCAGTAGCAGCAGCAGCATCAGTTCTAATTGCTTTATGCATATTAGTACATATATGTTTACAATAAGTCCATGAAATGGGTGCTATTTTGTAGATAGGGAAACTGAGCCATAAAATGTCTAAGAAACTTGCCCATGGTGAAGAAGCAAAATTGGAAAAAAAAACCCAACCCTGAATTAATTCAGTAAAAGTCTATAAGTATATAATTTCTGAAAGATTGACAAAGGTCTGGATTAGTCTTTTCATGTCATGAACTTATTATTACCACTCTGTATAGCATAGATTTTGTCGTACTACTTTCACTATTTTGAAATATTATGTCTTTCACTATCTCCCTGAGTTTTCTCAAACTCATGTCCACTGAGTCAGTGATGCTATCCAACCATCTCATTTTCTATCACCTCCTTCTTTTGCCCTCAATCTTTCCCAGCATCTGGGTCTTTTCCAATGAGTTGGCTCTCCACATCAGGTGGTCAAAGTTTTGGAGCTTCAGCTTCAGCATCAGTCCTTATATGAATATTCAAGGTTGATTTCCATTAGAATTGATTGGTTTGATCTCCTTGCAGTCCAAGGGACTCTCAAGAGTCTTCTCCAGCACCATAGTGCAGAAGCATCAATTCTTTGGTGCTCAGCCTTCTTTATGGTCCAACTCTCACATCCATACATGACTATTGGAAAAACCATAGCTATGACTGTATGGACCTTTGTTGGCCAAGTGGTGTCTCTGCTTTTTGATACAGTGGCTTGATTATCATAGCTTTTCTTCAAAGGAGCAGGTGTTATTTTAATTTCACAGTTGCAGTCACCATCCACAGTTATTTTGGAGCCCAACAAAGTAAAATCTGTCACTGTTTCCACTTTTTTTTCCCATCTGTTTGCCATGAAGTGATGGGATCAGATGTCACAGTCTTCATTTCTTTTAATGTTGAGCTAGTTTTAAGCCAGCTTTTTCACTCTTCTCTTTCATGTTCAGGGTTTCCCTGGTGGCTCAGACAGTAAAGAATCTGCCTGCAATGCAGGAGACCTGGTTCAGTCTCTGGGTGGGAAAGATCCCCTGGAGAAGGGAATGGCTACCCACTTCAATATGTACTTTAGAACAATGCTTCTCAAATATATATATATATAAAACATAGCCAGTGTATATAGATATGCTTGCCTTCTCTGACATATACATACACACACACACACACACACACACACACACACACACACACACACACACACACATATATATATATAAAACATAGCCACTGTAGTGTCTACAGTCCTATTGCATCCTGAATTGTCCATATGGATTTGCCCTCTAAATTAACATGAGATGAGGGACATCTTCTAAATGTGCACCAACCATGTAGAGAAGAGGAGGAATTAATCAATTAATGAATATATTGGGCTGGTCAAAAGGTTCATTCAGATTTTTCTATATGATGTTAACAAAAAAACCCAAACAAACTTTTTGGCCAAACCCAATATTAACCAAGCAAGGGACATAATGAGGGGAAAGAGGGCATGCTGTTCAGTTAAATGATTGTCTTTCATTGTAATCCTAACAAAGTAAATTTAATAATTTACTTCTGGTTGTAATATTGAGTTGACAACCTATAATTTATTCAGTCATTTGATTTAATTTCATTTTGATTCTATTAAGTGCTAGCCCCTGTTCTAGCTATTTAAGATAAAGAAAATAGTGTTCTGAAAGCAGCCTGTCAAAGGAGATGGACAAGTTAACATTTTTTTTTGATAAAATGCTATATGTTAAGATAGAAATTATTTTTTTCAGATAGCATTGATTTTAAATGAATTACAAAAGATGTGCTAATTTCTCTTTGAAAAGCAGGTGGTTTAATTTTGAAAAGAAACACTAATTTAAGTAAATTAATCTAGTTAAATGCTTATTTTGATATACTAAAATAGGTTGATTTCTTATTCAAGGTTTTTAAAAATCAAAATTTTAATTAAGCTATTTTGGCATAAATATGGATACAGAGTCAGTTTTAAGAAATCATACAGAGGGATTCCTTGTATTTCTTACCCAGTTTCTCTCAGCAATAACATATTATGAAACTATATTACCATAAAGTTACAACCAAGATGTTGACACTGATTTTGTCCACTACCTGGACAATCTGTTATCATAAGGATACTTCCTGTTGCCCTTTTAAAGCCGTATCCATTACTCCTCAGTTTCTCTGACTCTGACCTCTGGCAACCATTAATCTGTTTTCTATTTCTATAACTGTATAGTTTTAGGATGTTATGTAAATGGAATCATATAGTATGTGTACACTGAGGATTGACTTTTTTCGCTCTACATTATTCCCTAAAAACTTATTCAGTTTATTGTGTTTTTCAATAACACATTTGTATTGTAGAGAAGTATTCCATGGTAAAGAATGCACCTGCCAATGCAGGAGACTCAAGAGACATGGGTTCAACTCCTCGGTTGGGAAAATGCCTCGCAGTAGGAAATGGCAACCTGCTCCAGTATTCTTGCCTCGAAAATTCCATGGACAGAGAAGCTTGGTGAGCCATAGTCCATGGGGTTGCAAAGAGTCAGACACGACTGAACAACTAAGCACTGAGCATTCCATGATATGGATGCATACCATATCTTACCAGTGTGTTTAATCATTCACCTTTTGAAGGGTGAATGTGTTGTTTCTGGTTTGGGGCCATTATGAATAAAGTTCCTGATCATTCCTACCTGCATTCATGTGCAGATTTTTGCATGAAAACATATTTTTATGTCTCTGCATAATGTGTGAGATTGTGTTTTGCTGGATTATTCGATAGTAGTATATTTAGTTTTACAAGAACTAAATATAAACTGTTTACATATAAAACAGTTTATAAACTAAACTGTTTCCAGAGTGGCCTTGCCATTTTATATTTCTACCAGCAGTATGTGAGTGATTTAATGTTTCCATATCCTTGTAACATTTGGAGCTGTTACTATTTTTTTTTATATTACCCATTTTGAAAGGAGTGAAATTATACCATGATTTTAATCTGCATTTCCTTAATAGCTAATGATGTGGACCATCTTTCCATGAACTTATTTGCTATCTGTATGTCTTCTTTTGTGAAATATTTATTCGTGTCTTTTGTCCATTGGATTTTTTCTATTTATGGTTGAGATTTCAGAGTTCTTTATGTATTCTTAATATGAGTCTTTTTCCATTAGTGCTTTGCCAATATTATTTTCCAGTGTGTAGGTTGTCATTTTATCCTTTGGCAAGAGAAAAATTTTAAAATTTTGTATTATTTAATGTACATATTATAAGTACTGCACATACAAAATAAATTAGAGTCTGAAGAGATATACACAAATATTAGGGCAAATCTATAAACCTTCTGATGGCAAGCTATAAGAAAACTTAAAAGAACTGGCAAAACAGTACTTTAAATGTTCTCCCCAACAGCAGCTGTGTACAAAATCAGGAGGCAGGCTAGGATTTGGTGTCTCCATTTCATTTCCTCATACACTTCCCTTTTTCCCTAGCTTTACAGAAACTCTTAAAGAAAATCTTGATAAAAACTTTCATGCATAAGGCTGAGAAGTGCTAGTTGCAATATGTTAATAATCTCATTTTAGAACAGACTGTGGTTTAAACCAAAAGAATATTGGATAGAGGTAGGATTTTTTTTTCATTTCTTTCTAGGACAGGAGTATCATCTGATCCATCATTAAGATTAATAATAATGGATATGAATCAGATACAACGACTTTGCTTCCATGACTTAGTTTTGGCATTGATCTTATTTTATATCTAACCATATCTATAATTATATCTAACCACATATTATATAATTTATTCTACATTAGATATAATTTATATATTAAATTATATTTAATTCATAAGTTATAATATATAAATAATATATATATACTAAATATATTAGATATAATGTATATTATATATTATAATTTATATATTATTATTTATATAATATAAATTATATCTAACCACTTTATCCTATAATCTGTCATGTATATCAGTTATTTAACTATTTTGCTCTTATGATCTGATACTATGTTCTTTATCCTAATGATTTGTCTTGTGATTATAAACCCTGGTCCTTTAATAAGGCTAATTAAACTTCTCATGTTATTGGGTATGAAGTGACATGTTTGAAAGTGTGTTCATGTGTATGTGTCCATGCATGCAGCACACCTATGAGTGATTTCCATATTCAGGGGAATTTTGGAATTAATTTACCTCCCTCTACCCTCAGATATGCAGATGACACCACCCTTATGGTAGAAAGTGAAGAGGAACAAAAAAGTCTCTTGATGAAAGTGAAAGAGGTGAGTGAAAAAGTTGGCTTAAAGCTCAACATTCAGAAAATGAAGATCATGGCATCTGGTCCCATCACTTCATGGCAAATAGATGGGGAAATAGTGGAAACCGTGTCAGACTTTATTTTTTTGGGCTCCAAAATCACTGCAGATGGTGATTGCAGCCATGAAATTAAAAGATGCTTACTCCTTGGAAGAAAAGTTATGACCAACCTAGAGAGCTCATTGAAAAGCAGAGACATTACTTTGCCAACAAAGGTCCGTCTAGTCACTGGTTTTTCCAGCAGTCATGTATGGATGTGAGAGTTGGACTTTGAAGAAAGCTGAGCACTGAAGAATTGATGCTTTTGAACTGTGGTGTTGGAGGAGACTCTTGAGAGTCCCTTGGACTTCAAGGAGATCCAACCAGTCCATTCTGAAGGAGATCAACCCTGGGATTTCTTTGGAGGGAATGATCCTGAAGCTGAAACTCCACTAATTTTGGCCACCTCATGTGAAGAGTTGACTCATTGGAAAAGACCCTGATGCTGGGAGGGATTGGGGGCAGGAGGAGAAGGGGACGACCGAGGATGAGATGGCTGGATGGCATCACCGACTCGATGGGCGTGAATCTGAGTGAACTCCAGGAGATGGTGATGGACAGGGAGGCCTGGGGTGCTGCGATTCATGGGGTCACAAAAAGTCGAACACGACTGAGCGACTGAACTGAACTGAACTGATAATGGCACTGGTCATCTTGGATTTATGACCTCTAAGTGGACCAGTTTACTTGAGTATATATACATGCCTTATATTCTAAGACAGCTGACGCATGGACTAAGATTTGGTTGATTATTTTTATACTGTGGGCCACATATGCAATAAAAAAAAACATGCAGTAGATTGGCAACACATTGCTCAAAGTTTGGGCTATGTAATTAAATATATATATATAGTGTCACTAATAGGTTTGCTATTGGATCTGTGCCAAGCTCAGTCCTATTTTTTTTTAAGCTTTTCTCATCAACATTTTAAAAATTATGGAGAATAGGGTCTGTTTGGAAAAGTGAATTACAGTTGTTTCAAAAATATATATATATAAATAAATAAAGTAAAATGAGCTCTACAAAAAACTGAAAAGTCAAGATTTACATTATTAGTAGAAGGTGACTGAATGGACATGAATACATTAAAAAGATTGTTTGAGCAAAGCAGGTAAGGTGGTTGGCAATAAATTGATGAAAATAGAGAGTGACATTGATGCAAATAGGAATGAGGAGAAAATGAAAATTAATGTTGACTGTTGTTTAGTCTCTAAGCTGTGTCTGACTCTAGTGACCCCATGGGCTGTAGCATGCCAGGCTCTTCTGTCCATGCATTTTCCAGGCATGAATACTGGAGTGGGTTACTGTGTCCTTCTCTGGGGATCTTCCTGACCCAGTGTTCGAACCCAAGTCTTTTGCATTGGCAGGTAGATTCTTTATCACTGAGGCACCAAAGAAGCCCTAATATTGACTAAGCAAATATTACTTACATGTTGCTTTCATATACAGCATATTTATAAATATTACAATGATTCTACAGATTAAGAAGTGCAATTTTTTACTATAGAAATAAAGAAATAGAAAAGTTATGCATACCACATAGCTACTGAAAGAGAAACCATGATTTAACCACAGGTCTCAGTAACAATAAACATGTCAGACAGTCAGTTCAGTTGCTCAGTCGTGTTCAACTCTCTGCGACCCTATGAATTGCAGGACACCAGGCCTCCCTGTGTATCACCATCTCCCGGAGTTCACTCAGACTCACGTCCATCAAGTCGGTGATGTCATCCAGCCATCTCATCCTCGGTCGTCCCCTTCTCCTCCCGCCCCCAATCCCTCCCAGCATCAGAGTCTTTTCCAATGAGTCAACTCTTTGCATGAAGTGGCCAAAGTATTGGAGTTTCAGCTTTAGCATCATTCCTTCTAAAGAACACCCAGGACTGATCTCCATGGACTTTATAGACCTTTGGGTTGCAAAGAATCAGACATGACTGAGTAACTTTCACTTTCTCCCCCATTTTAACCTGAATTCAATATAAGTTATCTTTGTTTTGAGATATAATATATTCAGACTTAATTCATTTCAGATCATTACTAAATCAATTACCCCCTTAATTTAAGATAGCACTGCCATTGTAGTGACATATTTACAACCAACTTTTGACAGAGACATGCAAACGTTTTGAAATAGCAACACATTCAGTACAGTTCAGTAGCTCAGGTGTGTCGAACTCTTTGTGACCCCATCGACTGCAGTATAGCAGGGTTCCCTGTCCAACACAAACTCCCGGAGCTTGCTCAAATTCATGTCCATCAAGTTGGTGATGTCACCTAACCGTCTCATCCTCTGTTGTCCCTTTCTCCTCCTGCCTTCAATCTTTCCCAGCATCAGGGTCTTCTCCAATGAGTTGGCTCTTCAAATCAGGTGGGCACAGTTTTGGAGATTCAGCTTCAGCATCAGTCTTCAGAACTGGTTTCCTTTAGAATTGACTGGTTTGACCTCCTTGCAGTCCACGGGATTTTCAAGAGTCTTCTCCAACACCACAGTTCAAAAATTCAATTATTCCATGCTTAGCTTTTCTTTATGGTCCAACTTTCACATCCATATATGACTACTGGTAAAACCATAGCTTTGACTAGATGGACATTTGTAAGCGAAGTAATATCTCTTCTTTTTAATATACTGTTCCAGGTTGGTCATAGGTTTTCTTCCAAGGAGCAAGCATTTTTAAATTTCATGGCTGAAGTCACCAATGTTTTTGGAACCCAAGAAAATAAAGTCCATCACTGTTTCCATTGTTTCCGCGTCTATTTGCATCATGAAGTGATGACATTGAATGCTGTGATCTTAGTTTTTTGAATGTTGAGTTTTAAGCCAACTCTCCTCTTTCACTTTCATCAAGAGGCTCTTTAGTTCCTCTTCACTTTCTTCCATAAGGGTGATGTCATCTGCATATCTGAGGTTATTGATATTTCTTCCACCAATCTTGATTCCAGCTTGGTATTTCACATGATGTACCATGTATATGTTAAATAGCAAGGTGACAATATACAACCTTGATGTACTCCTTTCCTAATTAGGAGCCAGTCTGTTGTTCCATGTCCAATTCTAACTGTTGTTTCTTGACCTACATATAGATTTCTCAGGAGACAGGTGAAGTGAAGTGAATTCACTCAGTCGTGTCCGACTCTTTGAGACCCCATGGACTGTAGCCCACCAGGCTCCTCCCTCCATGGGATTCTCCAGGCAAGAGTACTGGAGTGGGTTGTCATTTCCTTCTCCAGGGGATCTTCCCGACCCAGGGATTGAATCCGGGTCTCCTGCATTCCAGGCAGATGCTTTAAGGTGATCTGAAATTCTCATCTCTTGAAGAATTTTCCATAGTTTGCTGTGATCCACACAGTCAAAGGCTTTGCATAGTCAATAAAGCAGATATTTTAACTGGAATTTTCTTGCTATTTCTGTGACCCAACAGATGTTGGAAATTTGATCTCTGGTTCCTCTCATCTCATCTGTGATCTCATCACACTCTGATGGTGTGATCACTCCCCTAGAGCCAGACATCCTGGAATGCAGTGTCAAGTGGGCCTTAGGAAGCATCACTACAAAGTTAATGGAAGTGATGGAATTCCTGCTGAGCTATTTCAAATCCTAAAATATAGTGCTGTGAAAGTGCTGTACTTGATATTCCAGCAAATTTGGAACTCAGCATTGGCCACAGAACTGAAAATGTCAATTTTCATTCCAGTCCCAAAGAAAGGCAATGCTGAAGAATGTTCCAACTACCACATTATTGCACTCATCTTACATGCTAGCAAAGTAATGCTCAAAATTCTCCACGTAAGGCTTCAATAGTTCGTGACCTAGAACTTCCAGATGTTCAAGCTGCATTTATAAAATTGGAAGAAATAGCAGCAAATTTGATATCAAATGCAGAAGTTTGATATATGGTAATTTTTGAGAAAAAATTGAAGCTTGCTTTAAAATTATTTTGTAAAGGTATAAAATATAGTTTTTATATTTGTTGTGACTCATTTTCTACCTCAATAATTTATGTCTTAACAGTTTCCATATTATAAATATGCCAGTTATTCATCTTAAATTTTTATTTTCTTGGGACTTATTTGGATAGAATTTTATTCCTGCTTAAGTGATTAACTTTATGATTTTGTATAATGCAGAGAGCTGTTGGAATGCTCACATTAGGATATTTTTTCTTCACTTTCATTCACAGTATCTATTTTCACCACAGTACAAAGGATTTTTGACCAAATAATTCGGTCTTATATATAACACTGGAGAAATGCAATTGAAGAGAGAAAATGGAAGTAACTCTAGTAACCAGTTTGTCATTCAGTTCAGAACAAGTTGTCTCACAAATTCTGCTGAAACCCAAATAATAAATCATTAAGCAATTGCTTTTTGTTAAAATATAGTTTTTCATAGTAAACTTTTTTTTTAGAAGATATAGCTGTACCGGTTACCTGGTAGTTTTAATGCAATCAAAGAGGCAATAAGAGGCAGCTATCCAAGGCTGATTATATAGTGTGAGTAGTTTATAGTATAGGTATATTTTCTTATTTTCCTCATATATAATAGTCCACAAATTACTTAAGGCTGGATGGAGCTAATAAATGAAAATGACCAGGAAACCTTTATAATTTATTGATTAAAACTTGATTGTTGGGAGAATGGCATTGAAACATGTATAATATCATGTAAGAAATGAATCGCCAGTCTATGTTCAATGCAGGATACAGGATGCTTGGGGCTGGTGCACTGGGATGACCCAGAGAGTTGGAATGGGGAGGGAGGTGGGAGGGGATTCAGGATTGGGAACTCATGTACACCCGTGGCAGATTCATGTTGATGTATGGCAAAACCAATACAGTATTGTAAATAAAAATAAAGTTTAAAAAAAAAAAAAAAACTTGACTGTTGGAATGGACCCTTTCCAAGAGCATGGTGATAGATTTTAGGGGGCCATGCAAAACAAGTAAAGAAATTTATGCTTATATTGGAGGAGAATGGACAAAAATCTCAATAGTAATTAGTCAAAGAGTATTACATAGGTATACTTGGCTTTTGGAAAATATAGGACTGGCTGTGAATTTGTAAGCATGAAATCTCCTACAGTGCCCTGGATAAGCTGAGGCAATGAATTCTTCACAAGTTAATATGATTCAAAGGAATTTCCTGAAAATAAATCCTTAAATCACAAGTGTATGCACAAGAAGAATGTTATTCATTTACTGGATTCTCCCTCTCAGTAGTTTAGACTAGATTAACATAGAACTGGTTAGCTGGTTAGAAATGGAATATGAGGCAGAGAAAGAGGGAAATGTTGTGGGCATCTGAGTTGTGCTAAGATTACTGGAATAGGGATCCAAATTTAGGTTGCTACCAAGGTCAGTGAAATAACTCAGGTGTTAGAGCTGAGATTCCACTTTCCCAATTATATTCCAGCTTCCACAGACACTATTAGTTCTGGGTTTTCATGAGATTTAAACTTCTATTTAAGGAATAGGCAATGTACCACTGATTTAGTAGGTATTCTGATTGTCTTCATCACTTGAAGTTAATTGAACACAAGTAACATTCATGAGGACATTCTACCACCTTTTGTATTGGAGGAATGAAACAATGGTGTAGCTCTTTAGTTAAAGCACTACACTTTATTCAGGTTCAGAACTTGGTATATGGTGCTCCACGCATGTTTATTAAGTTAATGTAGGAAGCAGTTATGTGCAGAATATGATATTGAACAAAAGAAATAGAAAAAATGAAGAGGAGAAAGGCATAAAAATTTTGTTTTCACAGTATTAAATGGAATAAAATGTCAGGTCAAGTTTGGATAACAAACTGGTATTAAGGATTTGTTTTAACAAGCCTTTGTAGATCTGTGGTTGCATTAAATAATAAAATAAGAATCCAGTTTGAAAGAAAACATTGTTTAGAACTTCCTTAAGAATTGTACATTGAGGGTCCTAGAATTAAGGAAAAAGATGGCAAAGTTCATATTTTACCTCTCCTTCCATAGATGTGTTTTCCCTTCAGTTGCTTTATTGGTAGGCTGGGAGAAATATCAATAACCTCAGATATGCAGATGACATGACCCTTATGGCAGAAAGTGAAGAGGAACTAAAGAGCATCTTGGTGAATGTGAAAGAAGAGAGTGAAAACGTTGCTTAAAGCTCAACATTCAGAAAACTAAGATCACGGCATCTAGTCCCATCACATCATGGGAAATAGATGGGGAAACAGTGGAAACAGTGTCAAACTTTATTTTTTTGGGCTCCAAAATCACTGCAAATGGTGACTGCAGTCATAAAATTAAAAGACACTTCCTACTTGGAAGAAAGATTATGACCAACCTAGATAGCATATTCAAAAGCAGAGACATTACTTTGTCAAACAAAGGTCCGTCTAGTCAAGGCTATGGTTTTACCAGTAGTCACGTATGGATGTGAGAGTTGGACTGCGAAGCAAGCTGAGTGCCCAAGATTTGATGCTTGTGAAGTGTGGTGTTGGAGAAGACTCTTGAGAGTCCTTTGGACTGCAAGGAGTTCCAATCAGTCCATTCTAAAGGAGATCAGCCCTGAGTGTTCTTTGGAAGGAATTACGCTAAAGCTGAAACTCCAGTACTTTGGCAACCTCATGCAAAGAGTTGTCTCATTGGAAAAGACTCTGATGCTGGGAAGGATTGGGGGCAGAAGGAGAAAGGAACGACAGAGGATGAGATGGCTGGTTGGCATCACCGATTCGATGGACATGAGTCTGAGTGAACTCCGGGAGTTGGTGATGGACAGGGAGGCTTGGTGTGCTGCGATTCATGGGGTCGCAAAGAGTTGGACACGACTAAGAGACTAAACTGAACTGAACTGAACTGAGTGAATAATAAAAGATATATTTAAAGAACCTGTTATGGTGCCTGTGAGTACTCCATTCAATTCATGAGTGTAACTTATTTTAACAAATAAAATATTATGCTATCTTTGACTTTTGAAATTATTAAATATGGAGACTGTTCAGAAAGTTTTGGGAAAAAAACATACTTTTATTTTAGGTTAAAGGGATTAATATTCAGAAAGTGAAGTCGCTCAGTCGTGTCCGACTCTTTGCTCCCCATGGATAGCAGCTTGCACCAAGCTCTTCTGTCCATGGGATTTTCAAGGCAAGAGTACTGGAGTGGGTTGCCATTTCCTTCTCCAGGGAATCTTCTCAACCCAGGGATTGAACCCAGGTCTCTCACATTGTAGATAGATGCTTTACCATCTGAGCCACCAGGAAAGTCCAGATACTCTTAATATGTCACATATGTAAAGAAAATATTTATTCTTGAATTCTGAGTATCATTTTAATCCAAAAATCTATTTCTTGCAATCAAGTCTGGATATGCACTGCACTTTAAAAGCTATTTATTTTTCATGAGTATTTTTGGTAAAATATAATTGGTTTAAAGATTTACTGAGAATGGCCTTGCCCATCAGAACAAGACCCAGTTTTCCCCTCAGTCAGTCTCTCCCATCAGGAAGCTTCCATAAGCCTCTTATCCTTCTCCATCAGCAGGCAGACAGACAGAAAACCACAATTGCAGAAAACTAACCAATCTGATCACATGGACCACAGCCTTATCTAACTCAGTGAAACTATGAGCCATTTTGTGTAGGGCCACTAAAAAAGGATGGGTCATGGTGGAGAGTTCTGGCAAAACATGGTCCACAGAAGAAGGAAATGGCAAGCCATTTCAGTATTCTTGCCTTGGGAACCCAACGAACAGTATGAAAAGGCAAAAAGAAAGGACACTGAGAGATGAACTCTCCAGATCAGTAGGTGCCCAATATGCCACTGGAGATCAGTGGAGAAATAACTCTAGAAAGAATGAAGAGATGGAGCCAAAGCAAAACCAAAACCCAGTTGTGGATGTGACTGGTGATGGAAGCAAGGTCCTATGTTGTAAAGAGCAATATTGAATAGGGACCTGGAATGTTAGGTAAATGAATCAAAGCAGATTGGAAGTGGTCAAACAGGAGATGGCAAGAGTGAACATTTTAGGAATCAGTGAACTAAAGTGGATTGGCATGGGTGCTTTTAACTCAGATGACCATTATTTCTACAATTGTGGGCAAAAATCCCCTAGAAGAAATGGAGTAGCCAGCATAGTCAACAAAAGAGTCCAAACTGCAGTGGTTGCAGTCTCAAAAACAACAGAATGATCTCTTCATTTCCAAGGCAAACCATTCAATATCACAGTAATCCAAATCTATGTCCTGACCAGTAGTGCTGAGCAAGTTGAAGTTGAACAGTTCTATGAAGACCTACAAAACCTTCTAGAACTAACACCCAAAGAAGATATCCTTTTCATTATAGTAGACTGGAATGCAAAAGGAAGAAGTCAAGAAACACCTGGAGTAACAGGGAAATATGGCCTTTGAAGTAAAGAATGAAGCAGGGCAAAGGCTAATAGAGTTTTGTCAAGAGAACACACTGGTCATAGCAAACACCATCTTCCAACAATACAAGAGAAGACATCACCAGAGAGTCAATATCAAAATCAGATTGATTATATTCTTTGCAGTCAAAGATGGAGAAGCTCTATATAATCAGCAAAAATGAGACCAGAGGCTGACTGTGGCTCAGCTCACGAACTCCTTATTGCCAAATTCAGACTTAAATTGAAGAAAGTAGAGAAAACCACTAGACCATTCACGTATGTCCTAAATTAAATCCCTTATGATTATACAGTGGAAGTGAAAAATAGATTCAAGGGATTAGATCTGGTGGACAGAGAGTGCTCAGCATTTTTTGGCATTGCCTTTCTTTGGGATTGGAATGAAAACTGATCTTTTCCAGTCCTGTAGCCATTGCTGAACTTTCTAAATTTGCTGGCAATTGAGTGTAGCACTTTCACAGCATCATCTTTTAGGATTTGAAGCAACTCAACTGGAATTCCATCACCTCCACTAGATTTATTTGTAGTAATATTTCCTAAGGCCCACTTGACTTTGCATTCCAGGATGTCTGGCTCTAGGTGAGTGATCACACTACAGTGGTTATCTGGGTTGTGAAGATCTCTTTTTGCATAGTTCTTCTGTGTATTCTTGCCACCAATTTTTAATGCCTTCTGCTTCTGTTGGGTCCATACCATTTCTGTTCTTTATTGAAGCCATCTTTGCATAAACTATTCCCTTGGTATCTCTAATTTTCTTGAAGAGATCTCTAGTCTTTCCCATTCTATTGTTTTCCTCTATTTCTTTGCATTGATCACTGAGGAAGGCCTTCTTATCTCTCCTTGCTATTCTTTGGAACTATGCATTCAAATGTGTATATCTTATTTTAATTTTATGGCTACAGTCACCATCTGCTGAGCACCGAAGAATTGATGCTTTTGAACTGTTTTGTTGGTAAAGACTCTTGAGAGTCCCTTGGGCTGAAAGGAGTTCCAACCAGTCCATCCTAAAGGAAATCATATTGAATATTCATTGGAGAATTTCACTGAAAATCAGTCTTGAATATTCATTGGAAGGACTGATGCTGAAGGTGAAACTCTGAAACTTTGGCCACCTGATGGGAAGAACTGACTCATTTGAAAAGACCCTGATGCTGAGAAAGATTGATGGTGGGAGGAGAAGGGGACAACAGAGGATGAGATAGTTCGATGGCATCCGCGATTCAATATACATGAGTTTGAGTAAACTCTGGAACTGGTGATGGACAGGGAGGCCTGGCATGCTGCAGTCCATGGGGTCGCAGAGTCAGACAAGACTGAGCGACTGAACTGAACTGAATTTTTGGTAATATTAAACAATCTTTTTTCTCCCACCCCCAACACTGGTATTTTAAACTACCAATAAGATTGATAGGATTTGTTCTGTGAGTAGGGTGAGAATTAATCTTCAGCCAAAAAAATGATATTCCTAGAATCTTAATTATTATTATTTATTTTTCTTTTTATTTGAGACTTCAGGCATGAAAATCTGTTTTGGAATTAATTCTTCTCTATGTATTTGGTTTATAATTGTTATATGTATGCAAATTACTTGCCATTAACATCCATTATTTTATTTCCTGCAGTTTGTGAAACTATATTAAATATTCTTCTTTATTGAATGCATAGATCATAGACTCAGATAGTGCAAATGACCCCTAAGTTTAAAAGTGAATTGCATGGCTTCAAGCCACTATTACATCCTTTACCTCTTTAATCTTTGAAAATAATTGTTATAGTATATACATAATAAAGAAATCATTTATCCTTTATTTCATATAATGGATTAGAAACATGTGACTGGCCTTTTATCCAGGTTATTAAAATTATTGCATAACTTCTAGGTATGAAACTCAGGTTTCAAGTCAACATCTCAAAATCTAATTGTCTTCCAAACAGACTATGAAAGTGTTGAAAAGGGGGAAAGTTCTGAAATACATAGAGAACTGTACAAATATTGTTACCTTGATATAAGTGAGATATGCTATTGAATTCTGATTTAAGACGAGAGTTTGAGAATACTTTTTGTTTGTAACCTCATCCCAGCCTGCCTCTAATTTCCTACTGAAATAATTTAAATTATATTTAAATTAGATCAAAGATTTCTGGAAAGCAACAAAGAATGCCAAATATTGGGGAGATTTTATTTCCATTTTGATTTTAGAGTTGATTAATCTGTTTCTCAGTTTCTTCCTTTGGAAAAGAGTAACAGTGGCACCTACTTTCTTAAATAAGTTATAAGGATTGAATTAGTCAGTGCATATGAAGCATTTAGAAGAGCTTTTGTCACATAGCAAGGGCTATAAAAGTGCAAACTATTATTCTTATCGTTAGATTCTAGCGGAAAGAACATATAATTATACAAATTTATAGAATAAATTGAGATAAGCTTATTAGTTTGACATATTGTGTATAATTGCAGAAGAGAATGGCAAACCACTTCAAGATTCTTGCCTCAAGAACGCCATGAACAGTGTGAAAAGGCGAAAAGATACGACATTGAGAGATGAGCCCGCCAGGTTGGTAGATGACCATACGTTGCTATGGAAGATCAAAGATATACCTCCAGAAAGAATGAAGATTTCTGGAGACTCTTGAGAGTCCCTCGGACAGCAAGGGGATCAAACTAGTCAATCCTAAAGGAAATCAACTCTAAATATAAATTGGAAAGACTGATGCTGAATCTCCAATACTTTGGTCATCTGATGCGAAGAGCTGACTCATTGGAAAATTCTCTGATGCTGGGAAAGATTGAGAGCAAGAGGAGAAGGAGAAAACAAGGGATGAGATGGTTGGATGGCATGATTCAATGCACATGAGTTTGAACAAACTTAGGGAGATAGTGAAAGACAGGGAAACCTAATGTGCTGAAGTCCATGGGGTCGCATGAGTCAGACATGCATTAGCGACTGAACAATAAATGGAAACATCCATTTATTTTTAACATATTGTTTCTAAGGGAGAAGTAATAGCTGCTCTTTTAGGTGATAAAGAGTGGTTTCCAACTATACTTATTTGGAAAGCTCAGAAACCTAGATTCCAGGTACCATATACATTTTGTGCAATCATTTGCATGAGCCATCTGGATTCTCGCATCTGTATTCCAGATTTGTGATTTACAGCCTTAGAATCATTTTTAAAAAAGCTCTAAACCTTCATTTTTTCAGTAAAGTAAATTTATTTTAGGGCATTATGTTCTGCAATATAATTATATATTCTCATTTTCAGATTTTTTCCCTGAGTGAATAAATGCTTTCTTTTTATGACATAATTATTTTTTATGATTGACTTTTGTTCTATACCTCCTCAGAAATGTTAAGAATTATAGTGAATGTTTCATAATTCATATTTGAATACTCAATAATAGATAAGCTCTTTTTAAAATGATCTCTGTACTTACTTGGCTCCTGGAAATTGATGCCTTTTTTTTTTTTTTTTTCAAATCCCTCAATTTGAACATTTCCATATGTTCAGGAAACATGAGTTTTTCTTGAAATGGTGGCAGTAGGATAGTGGGATTCCTATCCTAATCAAAGTGAGTAGAAGAAAAGCATTATTAAAGAAAGGAACCAGAAATATCAAGAAGAGCCATGTTCATAGTTTTAAGTAGGGCATCAAGTCTCCATTATGAGATGAAGATAAACCTGAGATAATGAACAATAAGAGCAGTTAATGAAAATAAGAAGGTAGATAAAAATAGATAAAAGAAAGGTTCCAAAGAGAGTAGTTTGATTTTAAAACTGAATTTCAGATATGTAGCAAAATGAGTGTTGAAATGATAGAATATGAGATACCATAAAGAATAAGGGTATTTTTTTTAAATCCATGCATTCTTACTTTGCTCTTGCATATCATGAGTTATTCAAAACCATCAGTTCTTCGGTGCCCATCCTTTATGGTCCAAATCTCACATCCGTACACGACAACTGGAAGAACCATAGTTTTGACTATACAGCTATCTGTATTCAGGGTAAAAAGCAATGGTTAGAACCGGACATGGAACAATGCACTGGTTTAAAATTGGGAAAGAAATATATCAAGGATGTGTATTGTCATCCTGCTATTTAACTTACATGCAGAGTGCATTATGTGAAATGCCACCTGGATGAAGCACAAACTGGAAGCAAGATTGCTGGCAGAAATATCAGTAACCTCAGAACACAGATGACACCACCTTTATGGCAGAAAGTGAAGAGGAACTAAAGAGCCTCTTGATAAAAGTGAAAGAGGAGAGTGGAAAATGTTGACTTAAAACTCAACAGTCAAAACACTAAGATCATAGCATCTGGTGCCATCACTTCATGGCAAATAGATGGGGAAACAGTGGAAACAGTGAGACACTTTATTTGGGGGGCTCCAAAATCACTGCAGATGGTGATTGCAGCCATGAAATTAAAAGATGCTTACTCCTTGGAATAAAAGCTGTGACCAACCTAGACAGCATATTAAAAAGAAGAGACATTACTTTGCCAGCAAAGGTCTGTTTAGTCAAAGCTATGGTTTTTCCAGTAGTCATGTATGGATGTGAGATTTGGACCATAAAGAAGGCTGAGCACAAAAGAATTCATGCTTTTTTTAAAATATAAATTTATTTATTTTCATTGAACTTTAATTACTTTCTGTGAACCTCTCTGAGTGTCCCTCACTGTTGAGCAGCTTTTCATCTCTAACCTAGAGAATTCATGCTTTTGAACAGTGCTGTTGGAGAAGACTCTTGAGAGTCCCTTGGACAGCAAGGAGATCAAATCAGTCAATTCTAAAGGAAATCAGTCCTGAGTATTCATTGGAAGGACTGATGCTGAAGCTGAAGCTCCAATACTTTGGCCACCTGATGGAGCCAACTCACTGGAAAAGACCCTGATGCTGGAAAAAATTGAAGGCAGGAGGAGAAAGGGACGACAGAAGATAAGTTGGTTGGATGGCATCACTAACTTGATGTACATGAGTTTGAGCATGCTCTGGGGGTTTGTGATGGGCAGGAAAGCCTGTCGTTCTGCTGTCTATGAGTCACAAAGAGCTGGACATGACTGAATGACTGAACTGAACTGATTAAATTGACCTTTCTCAGCAAAGGGATATCTTGGCTTTTTCATACATTGTCTAGGTTTGTCATAGCTTTCCTTCCAAAGAGCAGGCATCTTTTAATTTCATGGCTGCAGTTACTACCCATAGTGGTTTTCACAGCTGCAGCCACTGTCCACAGGAACACAGTAACCAGCAGACTGGCTTTTCTGACTCATCTTCCCTTTGTCCTATGCATCCCCATGTTCTGCCTCCCAACCCTGGACTCCTGGCTTTAGCCCAGTTTTCAGTACAGATGCAACCAGCAGGAAAGTTGGGCTTGACAACCTCCAGCCTGGTCCTTGTTCCTCTTCATGCAGGACAGCCAGAATCCTTGATTCTACAACAAGTGATCATTAGATTTTATCTTCAGCCTCACCCTAGCCCGCGTCCCAGGGGAGAATCCCCAGTGTGTCCCAGTACCACCAATAAAATCTACATGCCACTGAAAAAGCATGTCTGTGGTGTTTATATTTCAAACTTTCTGAGAACTGAATGTGTAGCAGTCTTTTGTAGATAACATTGCTTATTAATCTCTTAAGTGTGGATATAATGGCTTACCACAGGTGGCTTTCCTCTCATTTGCATTTGTGGAAGGTGGAGAACTACTTTAGTAAAAAGATAAAAGACAGAATCTGTAACCTAGGACAAGCCAAGTACCATTGAATACAAGGATACTATACTAAAATCAAAGGAATTAAATGAGAGTTTTCTTTCCAAGTGTTGATGTTGCTGTCCTTTGAGCTTACAGAAAATTGGCAGCTTAACTTCTACCTTTCAGCAGGAGAATAGAAGAGATTTCTCTGGGAAATCTGAGAAGTCCAAGAGGAAATACCTAAAAATACGTAAAATGGTGTGTCTCCAGTGGCAAAATTCAGCCAGATCATTTATTTAGATAAATGAAATCTTTGCTATCTATCTTTGAGAGATAAGAAAATTTACTGGATTCCTGAATTAGTTTATATTGAAAAATGATATCTGAAACATACAAATATGCTCTTCAAAATTAGAATTAAAGTGTATAAATTAAAAAAAAAAAGAATAAAGAGAATAAAATGAGGAAATCTCCCAAGGAGAAGAATATGGAAGATAGGAAATAAAAGATAAAATACTTAGCTCTCTGTTAGTTTCAAAATAATACCAGATGTAGAAGGAACAAAGAAAATGGAAAGGAATAAATTATTAATAACAAATCAAGATAAATTCCTAAACTTGAAGAATATGTCTCCATATTAAAAGAGCTCTTTGACAAGAGAGGTCCTTTGGGGGAAAATTAAATTAAAATTGCTATGTGATCAAATGTGTCAAGATGTAGCATTCTTTATTCTTCCATTTCTGCAAAGAGAATTTCTTCATCGTAAAATGCATTTGTATGTTAGTTGGTTCTGCCTAATATGTCCACAAGACATTGAGTTCAAAACAAAAAGTCCCTTATTTATATTTGGTTCTGTCTAAAACCATGTGGCATGGATCACATATGCTTGTGGACGTTTTGGATGGGATCAGATTTCAAGAGATTTTATGTATGGGCCAAATGTCTTACAGACATCTACAGTTCAGTTCAGTCACTCAGTCATGTCCGACTCTTTATGACCCCATGAGCTGAAGCACATCAGGCCTCCCTGTCCAACACCAACTCCCGGAGCCTAACCAAACTCATGTCCATTGAGTCAGTGATGCCAACAAACCATCTCATCCTCTGTCGTCCCTTTCTCCTCCTGCCCTCAATCTTTCCCAGCGTCAGGGTCTTTTCAAAAGAGTCAGTTCTTCGCATCAGATGGCCAAAGTATTGGAGTTTCAGGTTCAGCATCAGACCTTCCAATGAACATCAAGGACTGATCTCCATTAGAATGGACTGGTTGGATCTCCTTGCAGTCCAAGGGACTCTCAAGAGTCTTCTCCAACACCACACTTCAAAAGCATCAATTCTTCGGTGCTCAACTTTCTTTATAGTCCAACTCTCACATACATACATGACTAGTGGAAACACGATAGCTTTGACTAGAAAGACATCTGCTGGCAAAGTAATGTCTCTGCTTTTTAATACGCTGTCTAGGTTCGACATAACTTTCCTTCAAAGGAGTAAGCGTCTTTTAATTTCATGGCTGCAATCACCATCTGCAGTGATTTTGGAGCCCAGAAAAATACAGTCTCACTGTTTCCACTGTTTCCCCATCTATTTGCAATGAACAGTGGAAACAGTGTCAGACTTTATTTTGGGGGGCTCCAAAATCATTGCAGATGGTGACTGCAGCCATGAAATTAAGACGCTTACTCCTCGGAAGAAAAGTTATGACCAACCTAGATAGCATACTCAAAAGCGGAGACATTACTTGCAGATTAAGGTCCATCTAGTCAAGCTTATGGTTTTTCCAGCAGTCATGTATGGATGTGAGAGTTGGACTGTGAAGAGGCTGAGCACTGAAGAATTGATGCTTTTGAAGTGTGGTGTTGGAGAACACTCTTGAGAGTCCCTTGGACTGCGAGGAGATCCAACCAGTCCATTCTGGAGATCAACCCTGGGATTTCTTTGGAAGGAATGATGCTACAGCTGAAACTCCAGTACTTTGGCCACCTCATGCGAAGAGTTGACTCATTAGAAAAGACTGATGCTGGGGAGGATTGGTGGCAGGAGGAGAAGGGGACAACAGAGGATGAGATGGCAGTATGGCATCACGGACTCGATGGACATGAATCTGAGTGAACTCCGGGAGTTGGTGATGCACAGGGAGGCCTGGCGTGCTGCAGTTCATGGGGTCGCAAAGAGTCGGACAAGACTGAGCGACTGAACTGAATGGAACTGATGGGACCGGATGCCATGATCTTAGTTTTCTGAATGTTGAGCTTTACGCCAACTTTTCGGTCTCCTCTTTCACTTTCATAATGAGGTTCTTTAGTTCTTCTTCACTTTCTGCTATAAGGCTGGTATCATCTGCATATCTAAGTTGTTGATATTTTTCCCTGAAATCTTGATTTGAGCTTGTCCTTCATCCAGCCCAACATTTCTCCTGATGTACTTTGCATAAAGGTTAAATAAGTAGGGTGACAATATACAGCCTTGACATACTCCTTTTCCTATTTGGAATCAGTCTGTTGTTCCATGTCCAGTTCTAACTGTTGCTTCCTGACCTGCATACAAGTTTTTCAAGAGGCAGGTCAGTTCAGTTCAGTTCAGTTCAGTCACTCAGTCGTGTCCGACTCTTTGCGACCCCATGAATCGCAGCACACCAGGCCTCCCTGTCCATCGCCATCTCCCAGAGTTCACTCACACTCACGTCCATTGAGTCCGTGATGCCATCCAGCCATCTCATCTTCGGTCGTCCACTTCTTCTCCTGCCCCCAATCCCTCCCAGCATCAGAGTCTTTTCCAATGAGTCAACTCTTCGCATGAGGTGGTTAAAGTACTGGAGCTTAGCTTTAGCATCATTCCTTCCAAAGAAATCCCACGGTTGATCTCCTTCAGAATAGACTGGTTGGATCTCCTTGCAGTCCAAGGGACTCTCAAGAGTCTTCTCCAACACCACAGTTCAAAAGCATCAATTCTTCAGCGCTCAGCCTTCTTCAAAGTCCAAATCTCACATCCATACATGACCACAGGAAAAACCATAGCCTTGACTAGACGGACCTTAGTTGGCAAAGTAATGTCTCTGCTTTTGAATATACTATCTAGTTTGGTCATAACTTTTCTTCCAAGGAGTAAGCGTCTTTTAATTTCATGGCTGCAGTCACCAGTGGTCTGGTATTTCCATCTCTTTCAGAATTTCCCACAGTTTATTGTGATACACACAGTCAAAGGCTTTGGCATAGTCAATAAAGCAGAAATAGATGATTTTCTGGGACTCTCTTGCTTTTTCGATGATCCATCAATGTTTTCAATGTGACCTATGATTCCTTTGCCTTTTCTAAAACCAGCTTGAACAACTGGAAGTTCACAGTTCACATATTGCTGAAGCTTGCCTTGGAGAATTTTGAGCATTACTTTAGTAGCTTGTGAGATGAGTACAATTGTGCGGTAGTTGGAGCATTCTTTGGCATTGTCTTTCTTTGGGATTGGACTGAAAACTGACCTTTTCCAGTCCTGTGGCCACTGCTGATTTTTCCAAATTTGCTGGCATATTGAGTGCAGCACTTTCACAGCATCATTTATTAGTATTTGAAATAGCTCAACTGGAATTCCATCACCTCCACTAGCTTTGTTTGTAGTGATGCTTCCTAAGACTCACTTGACTTCACATTCCAGGATGTCTGGCTCTAGATGAGTGATTATACCATCGTAATTAACTGGATGGTGAAGATCTATTTTCTACAGTTCTTCTGTGTATTCTTGCCACCTCTTCTTAATATCTTCTGCGTCTGTCAGGTCCATACACTTTCTGTCCTTTATTGAGCCCATCTTTCCATGAAATGTTCCCTTGGTGTGTCTAATTTTCTTGAAGAGATCTCTAGTCTTTCCTCTTCTGTTCTTTTCCTCTATTTCTTTGCGTTGATCGCTGAAGAAGGCTTTCTTATCTCTTGTTATTCTTTGGAACTCTGCATCCAGATGCTTATATCTTTCCTTTTCTCCTTTGCTTTTCACTTCTCTTCTTCTCACAGATATTTGTAAGGCCTCCCCAGACAGCCATTATTATTATTATTATTATTATTATTATTATTTTTGCATTTTTTTTCCTTGGGGATGGTCTTGATCCCTCTCTCCTGTACAATATCACAAACCTCCACTCATAGTTCATAAGGCACTCTATCTGTCAGATCTAGTCCCTTAAATCTATTTCCCACTTTCACTGTATAATCATAAGGGATTTGATATATGTCATACCTGAATGGTTTAGCGGTTTTCTCTACTTTCTTCAATTTAAGTCTGAATTTAGCAATAAGGAGTTCATGATCTGAGCCACAGTCAGCTCCTGGTCTTGTTTTTGTTGACTGTATAGAGCTCCTCCATCTTTGTCTGCAAAGAATATAATCAATCTGATTTCGGTGTTGACCATCTGGTGATCTCTATGTGTAGAGTCTTCTCTTATGTTGTTGGAAGAGGGTGTTTGCTATGACCAGTGCATTTTCTTGGCAAAACTCTATTAGCCTTTGCCTTGCTTCATTCCATATTCCAAGGCCAAATTTGCCTGTTACTCCACATGTTTCTTCACTTCCTACTTTTGCATTCCAGTCCCCTATAATGAAAAGGACATCTTTTTTTGGGTGTTAGTTCTAAAAGGTTTTCTAGGTCTTCATAGAACCGTTCAACTTCAGCTTCTTCAGCGTTATTTGTTGGGGCATAGACTTGGATTACTGTGATATTGAATGGTTGCCTTGGAAATGAACAGAGATCATTCTGTCGTTTTTGAGATTGCATCCAAGTACTGTATTTGAGACTCTTTTGTTGACCATAATGCCTACTCCATTTCTTCTGAGGGATTCCTACCTGCAGTAGTAGATATAATGGTCATCTGAGTTAAATTCACCCATTCCAGTCCATTTTAGTTCGCTGATTCCTAGAATATTGACATTCACTCTTGCCATCTCTTGTTTGACCTCTTCCAATTTGCCTTGATTCATGGACCTGCCATTCCAGGTTCCTATGCATTATTGCTCTTTACAGCATCAGACCTTGATTCTATCACCAGTCACATCCACAACTGGGCATTGTTTTTGCTTTGGTTCCATCCCTTCATTCATTCTGGAGTTATTCTCCACCGATCTCCAGTAGCATATTGGGCACCTACCGACCAGGGGAGTTCCTCTTTTGGTATCCTATCATTTTGCCTTTTCATACTGTTCGTGGGGTTCTCAAGGCAAAAATACTGAAGTGGTTTGCCATTCCCTTCTCCAGTGGACCACGTTCTGTCAGACCTCTCCACCATGACCCGCCCATCTTGGGTGGCCTCACGGGCATGGTTTAGTTTCATAGAGTTAGACAAGGCTGTGGTCCTAGTGTGATTAGATTGACTAGTTGGGTCAATCTAAGTTGGGTCCTATAAAAGCACCTTCATAAAATTCAACATCTTTCATTGATGTTCACAAGCATTTTGAATGTCGGCGATTAATATAAGAAAAATAAATGTCATTTTTATTAATGCAATATGAAGTTAGAATAAATTTCTAAGCAAGTATATTCATTACATTATCAAACACTAGCAGATATGTATGCCTAAGTAAGCTTAATTGAAGTCAATCAACACATAAAATAAAAACACAAGATACATAGAAAAATGTTGATGAAAAATTGTGATGAATATTATAAAACTAGCAATAGGGATGCTCAGGGCCTAATGCTGAATATTTTTCATTAAAATAATAACAACTGCTAACAAAATAATATTTGTGGTAATATATTTTCTAACACAGACAATCCATCTCTTTTTTATATCTATCTGCATATTATCTGCTATCTGTGTATCCATCTATCTACCTATAATTATATGGAAGTGAAAGTGTTAATTTCCATCTAGTCAAGGCTATGGTTTTTCCAGTGGTCATGTATGCATGTGAGAGTTGGACTGTGAAGAAAACTGAGCGCCGAAGAATTGATGCTTTTGAACTGTGGTGTTGGAGAAGACTCTTGAGAGTCCCTTGGACTGCAAGGAGATCCAACCAGTCTATTCTGAAGGAGATCAACCGTGGGATTTCTTTGGAGGGAATGATGCTGAAGCTGAAACTCCAGTACTCTGGCCACCTCAGGCAAAGAGTTGACTCATTAGAAAAGACCCTGATGCTGGGAAGGATTGGGGGCGGGAGGAGAAGGGGATGACAGAGGATGAGATGGCTGGATGGCATCACTGACTTGATGGATGAGTCTGAGTGAACTCTGGGAGTTGGTGATGGACAGGGAGGCCTGGCGTGCTGTGATTCATGGGGTCGCAAAGAGTCGGACACGACTGAGCGACTGAACTGAAGTGAAGTGAAAGTGTTAATTACTCAGTCGTGTCCAAATCTTTGTGACCCCATTTACTGAAGCCCAGCAGGCTCCTCTGTCCATGGAACTCTCCAGGCCAGAATACTGAAGTGGGTAGCCATGCCCTTCTCCAGGGAATCTTCCCAACCCAAGGATCAAACCCTGGTCTCCTGCATTGCAGACAGATTATTTACTGTCTCAATTACCAAGAAAACCCCAAAATCTATATATTGAATTCCAAATAAACTGAAAATGATAGAGGAAGTGTAACTGCAAGTTTTATCAAAAGGAAAACTCCATATCATACATTTTTTTATACATTATCTTACAATTCTTAAGCATTACATTGTGCATAGGTAGAATTTGATATCTAGCAGCTGCAATCACCAGGCAAACACCTGTAGTAGAATAGTATTGGTGTCTTGACACCGTCCAACAAAGAAAGATGCCCAACATGATGTGTTTCAGTAAGAGAATATTATAGGGTTTGTAATTGTGTTATCTGATTTTGAGCAAGACTCAAAGAAGCAGGTTTGGCTTTGCTTTAGGTAGCGTTAAGAAGCAAGGATACTTCTTTTATTTGGAATCTTAATTGTCTAGAAAGTGGTGGGAACTGAGCGTGACTGAATTGGAAATTTGTAAAGAAGCAACAGATACTCATTTAACCAAGATAAGCAGTTGTTTGGATATCCCCATGATTCACATAATGTTGTTTATATCTTTGTTCAGACTTGGTTACAAAATGCTCTTATTTTTTCTTTTGCCTCATAGTGGTCAAAGAATAACGTTGTCAGATGGTGTTTTGTGAAGTTATTTCTACGTAACAGCTCAACATCTTAATTTAGTTGAGAGTGCCAGGCCAACTCACAGCAGAAATGAAGTTGTAGCTGTTTGTCGGCTTCTGACTGTCAGAGACTGCTCTTCTTTTTCTCATGCATTTTCTCAAATTTTATTTAGACCTCTTGTATCACTCCTTCATGATCCTGTTAAACATTTCACACAATGAATGGCTCAAATCACTGATACAAAATGTATATACCTATGGATTCCTAATATCTCTCAGAAATAGTACTTTTCTGAGAAAAATGTAACAATTCAACATTAGAAAAGTAAAATAAGATTAAAGTACAATGATAAACCTATCTTATTTTTAAACCACTAAGTTTGTGGAAAGTTGTTATGACAGCAGTAGATAGCTAATACTATGGGCTTTGGCCAGTCATGTGAAATTGATTAATGCTTTCATGTGATATGAAGGGCTATCATTTATTTTCTATTAAGGAGGAATATTGCTTTGCAATTTTTAATGATTATCTCTTTTAAAGTAGTTTATACATTTTCTGAGGATAAAGCCATATACTTCATAAAACCTAATGCAATATATTCAACTTGGAATAATCTCAATTTATGTTAATTGTGTAAATGAAAACAGATGCATGATTATTTTTTATGGTGTATGTCTATTATTTTTAAGACAACATGAAGTGAAAAGGTTTTAAAATTTATTTAAGAAACAGTGACTCATTGGAAAAGACCTTGATGCTGGGAGGAATTGAGGGTAAGAGAAGAAGGGGATGACAGAGGATGAGATGGCTGGATGGCATCACCGACTCGATGGACATGAGTTTGGGTGAATTCCAGAAGTTTGTGATGGACAGGGAGACCTGGTGTGCTGCGATTCATGGGGTCACAAAGAGTCTGACACGACTGAGTGACTGAACTGAACTGAACTGAACTGAAAATCTGTTTAAAGCATATCTCATCTCTTGACTTCATCAGTGTAGCAAACCAAAGTTCATGTCATAATGTTGGTGATACTTATGAATTGTTAGAATATGTTGTTGAAAAGATGTTTCTGTGTTAATTTCAGTGTAACTACTTCACTCAAAGTGCAAATATTGAATAAGCTTGTATATTTAGATATGTGTAGTGAAAGAAGTTGAATAATATTTCTGATTCATAGTGAATAACTTCTTTAATGTTTAGGAAGAAGTATCCAGTTTTACTGATGGAAAATCTTTATTTTAAAATGAGAAGAAAATTCAAGTGTATTGAAGATAAGAGTGACTTTGTGGTCAATGCTCCTTGATTTGCATTAAAAAAAAAATAGGACCAAACACAAGAGAATGAAAAACAAGATTCATTGTTGCAAAAATCCAGATTGTCAGACAATTTTTAAAAAAGTATATATGTACTCATTTCAAGACCCCTTTGTCTTTATTTTGCATTCATCTGAATGTGGAGAGGGCTACTTTTTGCTCAGGGTAGCACCTATTATTTTATTCTAAGAATACATAGTTGATTAATAAAATGCACATTCAATTTAAAGACTTAAATTTTGAAATTCTGTCTTTGCTTTTTGTTAGCACTACAAAATCAGGTTTAAAACATTATTAGTTCATAAAATATATGTTCATTTCACTGTTCATGCTAACTGAAGGGACCTGACTAATCACTGTAGATTAATTTACATTGTGAGCCTTCAAGTTGGTGTAATTATCTCATTTTTTCAAATTTGTCTAAGGGCAAAGCTGACTTCTCACATGGTCATGAAGTTCTGGAAGGTAGGTGTTGCCTCAAAACTTTTTTCTCAGTAACACTTCCTCTAGCACACAGAAATGTACAAGTTGAAGTAATAACCTTCTTATGCCCACTTCTCAAAGGGAAGAGCTCAAAAATTTTGGCATTTGAAGTAATATCAATTACTGGGTAAAAATTCTTGTGTAATTTTATCTTTTTCTATAATGATCAAATCAAACCTGGAAATAGTGACTGCAAAAGAATTAAAATTAATTGAATTTTAGCTAAATGATTTTTTCTTAGAAATAAAAAAGCATGTCATTATTTCAGCTCTCATCTTAAAAGACACCAGCAAAATTGAATTGTAAATAAATTATTTTCTACAGATTATATGGAAAATAAAATTTTCCATGAAAGTGACTTTACATGATACTACTCTAGACCAGGGGCTCAAACTTAAATTCAACAGGCTGTAAAAGATACTGCTTGATTCTTAATGAAACTGATCAATGGAGAGTTATCTCTTGGCACTTTCTGAGTCAGTTTGTATATAGTTTTCACAATATCTAATATAAATAGTCATTTACTTTTCTGTCCTCTGTTGAACCTATTTTTTTCCCCCTCTCATGAAAGTTTAACACACAGAACACAAGGAATTTTTCCATGGGACAGATTTGGGCTTGAAAAATAGTTCTGTCTTTACTAAGAAAACTTGCCAAGTGTCTAAGTGTCATTGATGCTAGTTAATAAACTGGAGAGAATCTCTAAGTCATTGACTATTCAATATAAAATGAGAAAAACATGCTAGTGCATAGCAAAATGTGTTTTTCCATAAACATTTAATAGATGGGTCCATGGTTATTACAACTTTCCCAGATTGAGTCCTAATTCCTAAAACCATCCTAGTCAAAGATGGTTTGGAATTCTCACATCAGTCCTTCTGTGGTGACCTTATCCTTAATTTCAGCACTTGATTAGTTTTCTGAGAATTTATTTGTGTTCATGCCTGCCGTTCTTTGACAGTTTATTGAATTTCTGATATATGCCTGTTTATATAGGAGAATAAATAAAATCCTTTCCTATGCAAAAGTGGAAAAGATAAGTGAATTTGGCAATATATTCAATTAAGTAATCGATATTATAAGATAAAGACGTTAACTTAAAGCTTTGCAATCAGTAACTAGTGGCCACCCTTATGGCAGAAAGTGAAGAGGAACTCAAAAGCCTCTTCATGAAAGTGAAAGAGGAGAGTGAAAAAGTTGACTTAAGGCTCAACATTCAGAAAACGAAGATCATGGCATCTGGTCCAATCACTTCATGGGAAATAAATGGGGAAACAGTGGAAACAGTGTCAGACTTTGTTTTTTTCGGCTCCAAAATCACTGCAGATGGTGACTGCAGCCATGAAATTAAAAGACGCTTACTCCTTGGAAGAAAAGTTATGACCAACCTAGATAGCATATTCAAAAACAGAGACATTACTTTGCCAACAAAGGTACGTCTAGTCAAGGCTATGGTTTTTCCAGTAGTCATGTATGGATGTGAGAGTTGGACTGTGAACAAGGCTGAGCGTGGAAGAATTGGTGCTTTTGAAGTGTGATGTTGGAGAAGACTCTTGAGAGTCCCTTGGACAGCAAGGGGATCCAACCAGTCCATTCTGAAGGAGATCAGCCCTGGGATTTCTTTGGAAGGAATGATGCTAAAGCTGAAGCTTCAGTACTTTTGCCACCTCAGGCAAAGAGTTGACTCATTGGAAAAGACCCTGATGCTGGGAGGGATTGGGGGCAGGAGGAGAAGGGGACGACAGAGGATGAGATGGCTGGATGGCATCACTGACTTGATGGACGTGAGTCTGAGTGAACTCTGTGAGTTGGTGATGGACAGGGAGGACTGGCGTGCTACGATTCATGGGGTCGCAGAGTGGGACACGACTGAGTGACTGAACTGAACTGAACTGACAGCCTCCATGATACCATCTTCCCTTTTTCCTGTAACTTCCTGTATTTTCTGTCTAGTGCCTACAAACCTCTGACTGCCTTATCCCCGTGGTTCCTTATTTCTGGGGACAAACATAAAAAAGCTATCAGTATCTGAATAAAAGGAGGATAAAAGTGAAAATAATAGTCACTCAGTTATGTGCAATTCTGTAGCCTGTGAGGCTCCACTGACCATGAGATTCTCCAGGCAAAAATACTAGAATGGGTTTCCATTTCCTCCTCCAGGGGATCTTCTGACCCAGGGATCAAACCCAGGTCTCCTGTAATGCAGGCAGATTCTGTACCATCTGAACCACCAGGGAAGCCCTACTGTCAGCTAATTCCTAAATGACTGTAATTTTTAAAACTTCTTATATGATAGTACATTTCAGTTTATCCTATTAAGTCTGAGGAAATTTCTTCCTTATACTTTTTATTGTTGTTAAAACTTTATTGAGATATATGTAAAATGAACTTATTTCAAGTGTTCAATTAGATGTCTTTTAAAATATTCAGAGAAACGTGCTTCCATCATCAGAATCAGTTTTAGAATATTTTTGTTATCCCCCCAATAAGTCATTTACTACTTAGCCATCATCCCCTAATTCTCCCGTTCCCCCTAGCTCTAGGAAACCACTCATATACTTTCCAACTTTATAGATTAACCTACTATAGCCTACTATTAGTAATTAATAACTAAATGAGTCTTATTAAAAATAATATTTAAGTGGCAGAGGCATGCCTTTAAATTATTTGGATATTCAGAAAAAAATATCTGACAAAAACTCTTCCGTATTAAAAAAAAAAGACAAAAATTTGAGGTGTTCATTGATTTATAAGGCAAATCTGTATACTATAAGGTTCTTCAAGGTCAGTGAAGACACTTGTGTGACATTTCTTAAGAATTAAACAAGAAGACATTCAGACCTAAGAAGAGAATGTAATGGAGAATTAGTAAACTTGCTCAGTCGTGTCTGACTCTTTGCAACCCTGTGGACTGTAGCCCACCAGGCTCCTCTGTCCATGGGATTCTCCAGGCAAGAATACTAGAGTGGGTTGCCATTCCTTCCCCAGGGGATCTTCCTGACCCAGGGATCAAACCCAGGTCTCAGGCATTTCAGGCAGACGCTTTAACCTCTGAGCCACCAAGGGTTGCCGTTTGCTAATGGAGAATTAGGCACATTTTATTCCAAATTGTAACCATGAAGACTTAATAAATAAATAAGACTAAATAAATACAGTGAAGAATGTTAAAATCACATTTTTGAATGGCACAGGGAAAACTATGAGCACCCTTTCAGTTTTGTCCACATTTTGTATATAAATAAAACCATTCAATATATGTTCCTCTGTGAGTAGGTTCTTTCACTTGGCAGGGTGATTTCACGGTTTACTATCTTATAGTATACATCATTTCTTCATTTTATTGCTGAATAACATTGCAATATATGGCTATACTGAGGAGGACTTGGGAACCACTCCAGTATTCTTGCCTGGAGAACCCCATGGACAGAGGAGCCTGATGGGCTATAGTCCATAGGGTCACAAAGAGACAGACATAATAGAAGTGACTTAGCACACATGCATATGGCATTTTATTTATCCATTTATCAGTTGCTAGGTTGAAGCTTGTTTCTGCTTTTTAAGAATGCTATTAAGAATAATGCTTCTATAAACCTGTGTTTACATTTTGTGTGTGTGTGAATGTACATTTTCAGTCTTTTGTATAATAACTATGTTTTATCAATGATAACTATGGGTAACTCTTTAAGGAACTGCCAGATGGTTTTCCAAAGCAGCTATGCAATTTTCCTTTACCAAGGTTGTATGAGGGTTCCAATTTCTCTACATCTTTGCCAACATTTAATAAGTCTCTTTTTCAATTATTGTCCTAGAGTGTGAACTGGCATTTCATTTTGTTATTTATCACACTTCCCTGATGTCTAATGACTTTGAGTATTTTTTTTTTCTGGTGCTTAATCATACATATTCTTTGGATAAATGTATATTAATATTATTGGGTTTATAACTATTTGTAGCTGTAACTGTTCTTCATATACTATAGATGCAAATCCTTTATCAAATATATGATTTTCAAAAATGTTCTCCAATTCTGTGGGTGGTCAGCAGTTGTTATTTTTGATGATGTTTAGCTTAACTATTTTTTCTCTTATCACTCAGTGGTGTTTCAGTGTAATTGTTTACTATTTAATGTAAAAATAATGGTGGTGCTAATGGCAAAGAATCCTCTTGTCAATGCAGGAGACACAACAGACTCGGATTTGATCCTGGTCAGGAAGATCTCCTGGAGGAGGAAATGGCACCCCCCTCTAGTATTCTTGCCTTGAAAATCCCATAGACAGAGGAGCCTGGTGGACTACAGTCCAAGAATTGTACATGACTGAGCACATACACACACCTGTTTAAAAGATTTCCGTTCAGTTCAGTCACTGAGTCATGTCCAACTCTTGTGACCCCATGGACTGTCTTCCCTATCCATCAACAACCCTGGGAGCCTACTCAAACTCGTGTCTATCGTGTTGGTGATGCCATCCAACTGTCCCAGCATCAGGGTCTTTTCAAATGAGTCAGTTCTTCATATCAGGAGGCCAAAGTATTAGAGTTTCAGCTTCAGCATCAGTCCCTCCAATGAATATTCGGACTGATTTCCTTTAGGATTGACTGGTTGGATCTGCTTGCAGTCCAAGGGACTCTCAAGAGTCTTGTCCAGCACCACAGTTCAAAAGCAACAATCCCTCAGCACTCAGCTTTCTTTATAGTTCAGCTCACATATCCATAAATAACCACTGGTAAAACCATAGCTTTGACTAGATGGACATTTGTTGGTAAAGTAATGTCTCTGATTTTTGATATGCTGTCTAGGTTGGTCATAGTGCAGTTGTGTGGTAGTTTGAACATTCTTGGCATTGCCTTTCTTTGGGATTTACCTCTCTAAAATATGACTGAAAAATAGTTTATAATTTTACTTTATAGTAACAAGGTTATGATGTTATAAAGATGTTCATTCCTCATCTCCTAAGTTTCCCCTTCATAGATCACAGACTTGTCATGGAGAAGAATCTTGTGTAACTCAATGAAGCTATGACTCATGCCATGCAGGGGCACCAAGGCATACAAATCATAGAGAAGAGTTCTGACCAAACATGGTCCACTGGAGAAGGGAATGGCAAACCAATCCAGTATTCTTGCTTTGAGAATCCCATGAACAGTATGAAAAGGCCACAAGATATGACACTGAAAGATGACTAGGTTGGTAGGTGTCCATTATGCTACTGGGGAAGAGGGGAGAATTAGCTCCAGAAAGAATGAAGAGGCTGGGCCAAAGCAAAAATGATGCTCAGTTGTGGATGTATCCGGTGGGGAAAGTAAATTCCAATGCTGTAAATAACAATATTGCATAGGAACTTGAAATGTCTGGTCCATGAATCAAGGTAAATTGGACATGGCAAGAGTGAACATCAACATCTTAGGAATTGTTGAACTAAAATTGTATAGGTTTGAGTGAATTTAATTCAGATGCCCATCATATCAACTATTATGGGCAAAAATCCCTTAAAAGAAATGAAGCAGCCCTCTTAATCAATGAGAGTTCAAAGTGTGGTACTTGGGTGCAATCTCAAAAACGACAGAATAATCTGTTTGTTTCCAAGGCAAACCATTCAGTATCACAGTAATCCAAGTCTATGCCCCAGCCACTAATATTAAAGAAGATAAAGTTGAATGGTTCTATGAAGACCTATAAAATATCCTAGAACTAACACCAAAAAAGATGTTCTTTTCTTTATCAGTTCAGTTCAGTTCAGTCACTCAGTCGTGTCTGACTCTTTGCGACCCCATGAATCGCAGCACACCAGGCTTCCCGGTCCATCACCAACTCCTGGAGTTCACTCAGACTCACGTCCATGGAGTCACTGATGCCATCCAACCATCTCATCCTCAGTCGTCCCCTTCTCCTCCTGCCCCCAATCCCTCCCAGCATCAGAGTCTTTTCCAATGAGTCAACTCTTCACATGAGGTGGCCAAAGTACTGGAGCTTCAGCTTTAGCATCATTTCTTCCAAAGAAATCCCAGTGTTGATCTCCTTCAGAATGGACTGGTTGGATCTCCCTGCAGTCCAAAGGACTCTCAAGAGTCTTCTCCAACACCACAGTTCAAAAGCATCAATTCTTCGGCGCTCTGCCTTCTTCACAGTCCAACTCTCACATCCATACATGACCACAGGAAAAACCATAGCCTTGACTAGACGGACCTTAGTCAGCAAAGTAATGTCTCTGCTTTTGAATACACTATCTTTTCTTCATAGGGGATAGCCTTCACTAGACGGACCTTAGTCGGCAAAGTAATGTTTCTGCTTTTGAATATACTATCTTTTCTTCACAGGGGATTGGAATGCAAAACTGGAAAGTTAAGAGATACCTGGAGTAACAGGCAAGTTTAGCCTTTAAGTACAAAATGAGGCAGGGAAATGATTATCAGAGTTTGTCAAGAAAACACACTTGTAATTACAATTTCTTGCAATAACATGAGTCAGTTTTCATTACAATCCCCAAAAAGGCCAAAGAATGTTAAGAGTACCATATATTTGTGCTCATTTCACGTTTAGCAAGGTGATGCTCAAAACCCTTCAAGCTAAGCTTCAGCAGTACATCAACTGAGAACTTCCAGATGTATCAGCTGGGTTGAGAAAAGGCAGAGGAACTAGAGGCCACGTTGCCAACATCTACTGGATCATACAAAAATAAATGAAATTCCAGGAAAACATCTGCTTCATTGACTGTGCTAAAGCTTTTGACTTTGTGGATCACAACAAACTGGAAAATTCTTAAAAAGATGGAAGTAGCAGACCACCTTACCTGTCTCCTTGGAAACCTATTTGCAGACAAGAAACAACAGTTAGAACTGGACATAGGATTACAGACTGGGAAACTGGGAAAGGAGTATATTAAGGCTGTATATTGTCACCCTGCCTATTGAACTTCTGTGCACAGTACATTATGTGAAATGCCTGAATAGATGAATCACAAGCTGGAATCAAGATTCCTGGGAGAATTATCAACAACCTCAGATACTACTCTAATGGCAGAAAGTGAAGAGGAATTAAAAAGCCTATTGATGAGGATGAAGGAGTGAAAAAGCTGGGTTATACCTCAACCTTCAAAAAACTAAGATCATGGCATCAAGTGTTAGTTACTCAGTTGTGTCTGACTCTGCAATATAATGAACTATAGCCAGTCAGGCTCCTCTGTCCATAGAATTCTCCAGGCTAGTATACTGGAGTGGGTAGCCATTTCCTTCTCCAGGGGATCTTCCTGACCCAGGGGTGGAACCTGGGTCTCTGGCATTGCAGGCAGATCCTTTACTATCTAAGGCACCAGGGAAACCCATCCAGTCCCATTGCTCCTTAGTAAATAGATGGGGAAAATGTGGAAACAGTGACAAATTTTATTTTCTTGAGTTCCAAAGTCCCTGCAGACTGTGATGACAGCCATGGAATTAAAAGACTCTTCCTCCTTGGAAATAAAAGTATGACAGACCTAGACAGTATATTAAAAAACAGATATCACTTTGCTGACAAAGGTACCTATAGTCAAAACTATAATTTTTCCAGTAGTCATAGGATGTGAGAATTGGACCATAAGGAATGCTGAGTACCTTCTTTATGAAGAATTGATGCTTTCAAACTGTGGTGGTGCTGGAGAAGACCCTTGAGAGTCACTTGGACTACAAGGAGATCAAACCAGTCAATCCTAAAGGAAATCAGCCTTGATTATTCATTGGAAGGACTGATGCTGAAGCCAAAGCTCTAGTACTTCGGCCACCTAACGCAAATAGCTGAGTAGCTGGCTCATTGGAAAAGACCCTGATGCTGGGAAAGACTGAAGGCAGGAGGAGAAGGGGGTGACAGAGCATATGTTGGTTGGATAGCATCATTGACTCAAAAGACATGAGTTTGAGCAAACTCTGAGTGATAATGAAGGACAGAGCTGGCATGCTGCATTCTGTGGGACTGCAAGGGTTGGAAATGACTTAGTGACTGAACAACAACAATTTGTGATCAGTGTGAAATTTTTGGAATTCGTAGAAAATGTAAAATTAAAAAAAAACCGCTCTATTAACTTCACCAATTGAATGGAAACAACTATTAATGTTTTCTTCTTTATTTTTTTCAAATGATTTTGACATATATACATTTTTTATTATATTCATCTTTTCAACTAATGATATATCCAAGGTATTTTGAACTCTTTAATTATTATATTTTTGAATATTTCCCAGTTAATGTGAATCTGGAATTTATTTAGATTAATTTTTCTTGTATTTAGAATTGTTTGATTTTTTTGGTGTGTGTCTATTTATTTATTTATTTTTATTTTTATTATAAATTTATTTATTTTAATTGGAGGTTAATTACTTTATAATATTGTGTTGGTTTTGCCATACGTCAACATGAATCCTCCACAGGTATACACGTGTTCCCCATTCTGAACCCCCTTCCCTCCTCCCTCCCCATACCATCCCTCTGGGTTGTCCCAGTGTACCAGCCTCAAGCATCCAGTATCATGCATTGGACCTAGACTGGCGATTCATTTCATATATGATATTATACAGGTTTCAGTGCCATTCTCCCCAATCATCCCACCCTCTCCCTCTTCCACAGAGTCCAAAAGCCTGTTTTTTTAATCCATGCCTCTTACAATTTTCAGTTGCATTAATTGGCCATAGTTTAACTTAAACATTCCCCTTAGTGATATTGGAGATTTAGAAATTTTTCATTGTTTTAATCTTCAGATTAATTCAGTTCAGTCCCTCAGTCGTGTCCAATTATTTGTGACCCCACGAACCGTAGCACTCCAGGTCTCCCTGTTCATCATCAACTCCTGGAGATTACCCAAACTCATGTCCATTGAGTCAGTGATGACATCTAACCAATTCATCCTTTGTCGTCCCCTTATCTTCCTGCCTTCAATCTTTCCCAGCATCAGGGTCTTTTCAAATGAGTCAGCTCTTCACATCAGGTGGCCATAATATTTCAGTTTCAGTTTCAACATCATTCCTTCCAATGAACACCCAGACTAATCTCTTTTAGGATGGACTGATTGGATCTCTTTGCAGTCCAAGGGACTCACAAGAGTCTTCTCCAACACCACAGTTCAAAAGCATCAATTCTTTGGTGCTCAGCATTCTTCATAGTCCAACTCTCACATCCATACATGGCTACTGGAAAAATGATACCCTTGCCATCTGAGCCCCCAGGGAAGTACATCCTTGAGTAGACAGACCTTTGTTGACAAAGTAACATCTCTGCTTTTCAATATGCTGTCTAAGTTGGTCATAACTTTCCTTCCAAGGAGTAGGTGTCATTTAATTTCATGGCAGCAATCATCATCTGCAGTGATTTTGGAGCCCAGAAAAATAGTCAGCCACTGTTTCCACTGATTTCCAATCCATTTGCCATGAAGTGATGGGACCAGATGCCATGATCTTAGTTTTCTGAAGGTTGAGCTTTAAGCCAACTTTTTCACTCTCCTCTTTCACTTTCTTCAAGAGGCTCTTTAGTTCTTCTTCACTTTCTGCCATAACGGTGGTGTCATCTGCATATCTGAGGTTATTGATATTTCTCCTGACAAACTTGATTCCAGCTTGTGCTTCATCCAGCCCAGCGTTTCTCATGATGTACTCTGCATATAAGTTAAATAAGCAGGGTGACAACATACAGCCTTGATGTACTCCTTTCCCAATTTGGATCCATTCTGTTGTTCCATGTCCCGTTCTAACTGATGCTTCCTGACTCACATACAAGTTTCTCAAGAGGCAGGTTAGGTGGTCTGGTATTCCCATCTCATTTAGAATTTTCCACAGTTTATTGTGATCCACACAGTAAAGGCTTTGGCATAGTCAATAAAGCAGAAATAGATGTTTTTCTGGAACTCTCTTGCTTTTTCGATGATGCAGTGAATGTTGGCAATTTGATTTCTAGTTCCTCTGCCTTTCCTAAAACCAGCTTAAATATCTGGAAGTTCATGGTTCTGTACTGCTTAAGCCTGACTTGTAGAATTTTGAGCATTACTTTACTAGCATGTGAGATGAATGAATTGTGCAGTAGTATGAACATTCTTTGGCATTGCCTTTCTTTGGGATTAGAATGAAAACTGACCTTTTCCAGTCCTGTGGCCACTGCTGAGTTTTCCAAATTTGCTGACATATTAAGTACAGCACTTTCACAGCATCATCTTTCAGGATTTGAAATAGCTTAACTGGAATTCCACAACCTCCACTAGTTTTGTTCTTAGTGATGCTTCCTAAGGTCCACTTGACTTCACATTCCAGGATGTCTGGCTCTAGGTGAGTGATCACACCATTGTGATTATCTGGATCAAGAAGTTCTTTTGTTGTACAGTGCTTCTGTGTATTCTTGCCACCTCTTCTTAATATCTTCTGGTTCTGTTAGGTCCATACCATTTCTGTCCTTTATTGAGCTCATTTTGCATAAAATTTTCCCTTGGTATCTCCAATTTTCTTGAGGAGATCTTTAGTCTTTCCCATTCTATTGTTTTCCTCTATTTTTTGCATTGATCGCTGAGGAAGGCTTTCTTATCTTTCCTTGCTATTCTTTGGAATTCTGCATTCAAATTGGTATCTTTCCTTTTCTCCTTTGCTTTTATTATTCAGTTCAGTTCAGTCACTAAGTCTTGTCCAACTGTTTGCGACCCCATGAATCGCAGCATGCCAGGCCTCCCAGTCCATCACCAACTCCTGGAGTTCACTCAGCTCCACATCCATCGAGTCAGTGATGCCATCCAGTTATCTCATCCTCTGTCGTCCCCTTCTCCTGCCCCTAATCCCTCCCAGTATCAGAGTCTTTTCCAATGAGCCAACTCTTTGTATGAGGTGGCCAAAGTACTAGAGTTTCAGCTTTAGCATCACTCCTTACAAAGAAATCCCAGGGCTGATCTCCTTCAGAATGGACTGGTTGAATCTCCTGGTAGCCCAACGTACTCTCAAGAGTCTTCTCTAACACCACAGTTCAAAAACATCAATTCTTCGGTGCTCAGCTTTCTTCACAGTCCAACTCTCACATCCATACATGATCACTGGAAAAACTATAGCATTGACTAGATGGACATTTGTTGGCAAAGTAATGTCTCTGCTTTTCAATACACTATCTAGGTTAGTCATAACTTTTCTACCAAGGAGTAAGCGTCTTTTAATTTCATGGCTGCTGTCACCATCTCAGTGATTTTGGAGCCCCAAAAAAGAAAAAGTCTGACACTGTTTCCACTGTTTCCCCATCTATTTGCCATGAAGTGATGGGATCAGATGCCATGATCTTCGTTTTCTGAATGCTGAGGTTTAAGCCAACTTTTTCACTCTTCTTTTTCACTTTCATCAAGAGGCTTTTTAGTTCCTCTTCACTTTCTGCCATAAGGGTGGTGTCATCCATATATCTGAGGTTATTGATATTTCTCCTGGCAATCTTGATTCCAGCTTGTGTTTCTTCCAGTAGCGTTTCTCATGATGTACTCTGCATATAAGTTAAATAAGCAGGGTGATAATATACAGCCTTGATGTGCTCCTTTTCCTATTTGGAACCTGTCTGTTGTTCCATGTCCAGTTCTAACTGTTGCTTCCTGACCTGCATACAGATTTCTCAAGAGGCAGGTCAGGTGGTCTGGTATTCCTATCTCTTTCAGAATTTTTCACAGTTTATTGTGATCCACACAGTCAAAGACTTTGGCATAGTCAGTTAAGCAGAAATAGATGTTTTTCTGGAACTCTCTTGCTTTAGCAATGATCCGGTGGATGTTGGCAATTTGATCTCTGGTTCCTCTGCCTTTTCTAAAGCCAGCTTGAACTTGTGGAAGTTCACGGTTCACATATTGCTGAAGCCTGGCTTGGAGAATTTTGAGCATTACTTTACTAGCGTGTGAGATGAGTGCAATTGTGCAGTAGTTTGAGCATTCTATGGTGTTTCCTTTCTTTGGGATTGGAATGAACACTGACCTTTTCCAGTCTTGTGGCCCCTGCTGAGTTTTCCAAATTTGCTAGCATATTGAGTGCGGCACTTTCACAGCATCATCTTTCAGGATTTCATACCTTAAAATTTTACCAATCAAAATTTTTCAAAGTGGTATTATATATAATGGACTTGTAAACATGTATAACACTCTTAATATAAATTGCCAAATTTCTTCTCCGTGAAAGTATACCAGTTATACTAGCATGGATAGCAATTGTCCCCTTTCAGCACTTTCTCTTTACAAGTATATGTACTTGCTTTAAGTCTTAGTAGATTAAATGATTTTATATTTAGCATGTATATTTAAACTTTTCAACTTTTGTTACCTATCTGTGTTTTATAAAAATAAATACATATTTTTCATAAATGTAAATAATTGTGCTTTCAAAAGTTGAGCTTGTGCCATTTGAAAATCTGTATATCTTTTCTCTGTATTTGTAATATTATATTTTGATTTTTAACTTCTTGAAGGAATTTTTTTCATTCATCTGCTAATTTTTGCTTTTCATGACTGTGTATCATGGTAAAAGGCATTTATTTCTTTGACAGAAGGAAAAAACTGTATTTTATCTTTTATAGTAGTTTTAATGCCCTCATTAACATTTAGTACAAAACAGTAATGACTTAGTGAATTAAATGGAGAAAAGACTAGTGAAATGTATTTTTTTTTTTATTGGTTTTAGTTTATTTTACAAAAATGTACAATTCAGTGGTTGTGTTATTCACTAAGCTGTGTAGCCGTTATCAGTATTATATATCATTATACTACATTCTAAAAGACGTTGAATGAGTGACCTGAAATCCTGAAATGTGAGATCTACATTAAAGACTAACTGACAAGAGTGAAAGGCGAGATGCTCTAGATAATATACCATCAAAAATTGCTCTCAGAATTTGCTTCATTGTTTTATAATCTACTGTCAAAATGATGTATTACTTATTTTTTAAAAAATTCTTCAATTAACCCAAAAAGTGATGAGCAGCTCTTTTGACCCTGGATTCAGAAATAATTATGACATCATGCAATATGTAACTTGAAAAGAATCAGACAGTGTTCATGGTCACTTACTTCTACTATGATATTTTATAATCTACGCATATAAGTCAGTGAAGGTCACTCAACCTTAGAGTGCTTCAAATGGACTTAGTCTAAAGTGAATAGTCAAGTGTGCATGTTGTTCTTATACACCCGTCTTATACCCACCTAAAGTATTCATTCTTGAAAGATGAACAAGTTGATTTATCTGCCACTGATAAAGTTTACAAGAATGCAGTTATTTTGGACTTATAGACATGTTTTATTGAGTAGAATATTAGAATAGAAAATATGTAGATACTTTACACTATAGATTTTTGCTATCAAATTGAAACTATCATATTTCATAATAAGTGTCATTTATTCTGTTGTCTTGTTTTGGGCAAGCAATATGTTATGGTTTTAAAAATAATAGAACATTTTATGTTATTCAAATAGCATTAATGTGGATGTTAAAAATGTGAAAACAAACCATGTTGAAATGTAGAGGCATATGCTATCACATGAACTTGCAAATGCTGTATTATATAACAAATATATTAAGAAAGTCCTTAATAATTTTACATATTCAATGCACAGTTATCTTTATTCCTATGAAATCTGTTTCTCTGTCATTTTCTGTAATTTATCCATTTTCTCACTGAAAACATAAAGGTTTAAAACTGTGTCTCCAGATTCTGAGATTACCATAAGATTTTACATTATATTTATTATACTTTAGTTTATTACACTAAATGTTACACTTTAGTATATTACTAGTGTGTTACACTTTATTTAATTTCTAATAAAGGTGGAAATCATGGTAAATTTTACATTGTGGATACTTCTAATTCATACTGGTGAAAAGAGGTGGTGATAAGGATGGTAAACCCTTCTTTTAAATGTCAGAAACAAATGAAGCAGCCATGTGCATAACTATCATCCACTTTTCTGGGCTAAAGCAACTGTGTTTTATTCTCCAAATGAACAGAATGAAGAAAAAAGAAAGCTACATATCAGGATATTTAGATTGAAGCATTAAAATTCTTTCCTGTTGATCTAGGTTAATTTCATGTACTAATACATCAATAATCAGTTGGCTCATTTCCCAATCCTTAGTTAACAAATAGGGGAATAATTTAGGCAATACATTGTGGATGGGAAAAGTAGTCTTAAGATAAAAGAGAAAATGCACTGTGACCACCATTTGGAAACAATTAATGGTCAATATGGAGACTTTGACAACCACTGTGATCAGTGTGCACTCTTTAAAGCCATATAAAGCAACAGTGTGACAGATTAACCAGATAAATTGCTCTTGTTCTGTATATTGTTCCCATGTTCTGGCAGAATACTAGTTATGATCAGGGATTAAGACTGGTTAAGGAGCAGTGGCTTGGAAGTCATATTTCCTATTTGAATTCTTACTTTAGTCAAAAAAATGGTTTTTCCAGTAGTCATGTACAGATGTGAGAGTTAGGGCATAAAGAAGGCTGTGAGAGTGAAAGTGAAAGTTGCTCAGCATGTCCGACTCTTTGTGACCCCATAGTCCCGTGGCTGAGCACCTAAAAATTCATGCTTTTGAACTGTGGTGCTGGAGAAAACTCTTGAGAGTACCTTGGACTGCAAGGAGATCAAACCAGTCAATCCTAAAGTAAATCAATCCTGAATATTCATTGGAAGGACTGATGCTGAAGCTCAATATTTAGGCCACCTGATGCGGATAGCCAACTCATTGGAAAATAACCTGATGCTTGGAAAGATTGAGGGAAGGAGGAGAATGTGGCAACAGAGGATGAGATGGTTGGAATGCATCACTGACTCAATGGACATGAATTTAACAAGCTCCAGGAGACGGTGGACAGGGAAGCTTAGCATGCTGCATGCAGTTCATGGAGTCTCAAAATTAGACCCGACTGAGTGACTGAACAACAAAAACTACTTCCCAAGTCTCTGACTTGGGGAAAGTTATTTGACCTGTCAGTATTCCAGCCTTTTTATTTTTAAAATTGAGAAAAATCATCATATTATTTTACAGACAGATTGTGAGGGTTAGGTTATTTATACATGTAAGATCCATGTGCCTGGCACATAATAAACTTTCATGTATGTTGAAGTGAATTGAAGTTGCTCAGTCCATGTCTGACTCTTTGCAACCCCATGAACTGTAGCCTACCAGGCTCCTCAGTCCATGGAATTTTCCAGGCAAGAATACTGGAGTGGGTTGCCATGTATGTTAGTCATTTTTGAAATATGAGTTATTTGTGGGCTTGCTATTTCATTGCAACCACAACAAAAGTGTCAGATATAATTACTCAGTTGTGTCTGACTCTTTGTGATCTCATGGACTGTAGTGCATCAGGCTCCTTTGTCAAACAGTTGTCCAGGCAAGAATATTGGAGCACTTAGTCATTGCCTTCTTCAGGGGATCGTCCCAAAACAGGGATCAAACCCAGGTCTCCTGCATTTCAAGCAGATTTTTTTTTACCACCGAGCCATGAGGAAAGCCCATCAGATATAAAATTAAAGACAAAGTTATTAGTTGTCTTGTTCAGCTAAGTTCAGGTCAGCTTACCTGATCAGTCATGTCCGACTCTTTGCGACTCCGTGAACCACAGCACACCAGGCCTCCTGTCCATCACCAACTCCTGGAGTCCACTCAAACCCATGTCGATTGAATCGGTGATGCATCCAACCATCTCATCCTCTGTCATCTGCTTCTCCTCCTGCCCTCAATCTTTCTCAATGACAGGGTCTTCTCAGATAAGTCAGCTTTTCTCATCAGGTGGCCAAAGTATTGGAGTTTCAGCTTCAACATCAGTCCTTCCAATGAACACCTGGGACTGATATCCTTTAGGATAGACTGGTTGGATCTCCTTGAGGTCCAAGGGTCTCTCAAGAGTCTTCTCCAACACTACAATTCAAAAGCATCAATTCTTCAGTGTTCAACTTTCTTCACAGTCAGTCCAAGTCTCACATCCATACATGACCACTGGAAAAAACCATGGCCTTGACTAGATGGACCTTTGTTGACAAAGTAATGTCTGCTTTTCAATATGCTATCTAGGTTGGTCATAACTTTCCTTCCAAGGAGTAAGCGTTTTTTAATTTCATGGCTGGAATCACCATCTGCAGTGATTTAGGAGCCCAGAAAAATAGTCAGCCACTGTTTCCACTGTTTCCCCATCTATTTCCCATGAAGTGATGGAACTGGATGCCATGATCTTAGTTTTCTGAATGTTGAGCTTTAAGCCAACTTTTCCACTCTCCTCTTTCACTTTCATCAAGAGGCTTTTGCGTTCTTCTTCACTTTCTGCCATAAGGGTAGTGTCATCTGCATATCTGAGGTTATTGATATTTCTCCTGGCAATCTTGATTCCAGCTTGTGCTTCTTCCAGCCCAGCGTTTCTCATGATGTACTCTGCATAGACGTGAAATAAGCAGGGTAACAGTATACAGCCTTGACGTGCTCCGTTTCCTATTTGGGACCAGTCTGTTGTTGCATGTTCAGTTCTAACTGTTGCTTCCTGACCTACATACAGATTTCTCAAGAGGAAGGTCATGCAGTCTGATATTCTCATCTCTTTCAGAATTTTCCACAGTTTATTGTGATCCACACAGTCAAAGGCTTTGGCATAGTCAATAAAGCAGAAATAGATGATTTTCTGGAAGTTTCTTGCTTTTTCGATGATCCAGAGAATGTTGGCAATTTGATTTCTGGTTCCTCTGCCTTTTCTAAACCAGCTTGAGCATCTTGAAGTTCACAGTTCACGTATTGGTAAAGCCTGGCTTGAAGAATTTTGAGCATCACTTTACTAGCGTGTGAGATAACTGCAATTGTGCGGTAATTTGAGCATTCTCTGGCATTGCCTTTGTTTGGAATTGGAATGAAAACTGACCATTTCCAGTCCTGTGGCCACTGCTGAGTTTTCCAAATTTGCTGGCATATTGAGTGCAGCACTTTCACAGCATCATCTTCCAGGATTTGAAATAGCTCAATTGGAATTCCATCACCTCCACTAGTTTTTTTCATAGTGATGCTTTCTAAGGCCCCCTTGACTTTGCATTCCAGGATGTCTGGCTTTAGGTGAGTGATCACACTCTTATGATTGTCTGGGTCATGAAGATCTTTTTTTGTACAGTTCTGTGTATTCTTGCCACCTCTTCTTAATACCTTTTACTTCTTTTATGTCCCTACAGTTTCTGTGTTTTATTGCACCCATCTTTGCATGAAATGTTCCCTTGGTACCTCTAATTTTCTTGAAGAGATCTCTAGTCTTTCACATTCTATTGTTTTCCTCTATTTCTTTGCATTGATCTCTCAGGAACGCTTTCTTAACTCTCCTTGCTATTCTTTGGAACTCTGCTTTCAGATGCTTATATCTTTCCTTTTCTTCTTTGCTTTTCACTTCCGTCTCACAGCAATTTGTTAGGCCTCCTCAGACAGCCATTTTTCTTCTTTGCATTTCTTTTTCTTGGGGATTGCCTTGATTTCTGTCTCTGTACAATGTCACAAACCTCTGTTCATAGTTAATCAGGCACTCTGTCTCTCAGATCTAGTCCTTTAAATCTATTTCTCACTTCCACTGTATAGTCATAAAGGATTTGATTTAGGTCATGCCTGAATGGTCTAGTGCTTTTCTCCACTTTCTTCAATTTAAATCTGAATTTGTCATTAAGCAGTTCATGATCTGAGCCACAGTCAGCCTCCAGTCTAGTTTTTGCTGACTGTACAGAGCTTCTCCATTTTTGGCTGCAAAGAATATAATCAATCTGATTTCGGTGTCAACCATCTGGTGATGCCCATGTGTAGACTCTGTTATTGTGTTGTTGGATGAGGGTGTTTGCTATGACCATTGCGTTCTCTTGGCAGAACTCCATTAGCCTTTGCCATGCTTCATTCTGTACTCTAAGGCTGAATTTACTCCAGATGTTTCTTGAGTTCCTCATTTTGCATGCCAGTCCCCTATAATGAAAAGGACATCTTTTTTCGGTGTTGTTTAAAGTTATTTGTCCTGTTACTAACTTTATTAATAAAATTGATATTCTTAACAAGAAACAAGCCTGGTGAGAAAAAAAAAAAAATATTGAAATAATTAGAGCCTTTAAAACTGAGAATTCTGAGGTGTACATGAAACAGCTTTTCAGGATAAGACTTTGTAATAATGCTTTTATTAATGAATTCTCAAGGTATAAATACTATTTGTGCAGCTTTTTCAAGAAACATTAAATAAGATATTATGTCCCAATTTTGATGTTGAGTCATAATTGCAAGGTAGAAAATGTGATATTTGTGACATTTCACATGGGCTTCCCTGGTGGCTAAGGTGGTAAAGAATCTTCCTGAAATGCAGGAGACATAGGTTCGATCCCTGGGTTGGGAGAAGGAATGGCTACCCACTGCAGTATTCTTGCCTGGAGAATTCCATGGACAGAGGAGCCTCGAGGGCTACAGTTCATAAAGTCTCAAAGAGTCAGACACAACTGAAAGACCAACATACACACTAAAGAATTTCAATCAGCAGATTTATTTTTGTCTATGGCAAAAATAAATAAATAAATAAGACAAATAAAGTAAAGATGTAGGAATGTCAACTCTCAAACTAGAGATTAAGACTACTTTACATATGTAGCACTTAAAATATAGCATGAATTTGGGAATTAACCAAAAGTTTTGTTTTTATATCAGAAAATAAAATAACAAGTGGCATTGAAAATCAATCAAACGGTGACATATTTTAAAAAGAAGAAAATGTTCTTTATGTCTCTTTTAATTTCTTTCTTTTTAACCTCAAAGTATGTTACAAATTCCACATACTCCAGAAAAAAAAAAAATGCATTTGAACTAAAGATTTAAGGTGGTTATTTTATGTAGTTAAATCAAAATAAATCAATAAACAATTATTTTTATACAACCTCATCCTCCTTTGAATACCACTATTAATCTTGAATTAATTTTCTCATACAATTGTTATAACAAGTAGCAACATTATTGGTTTTTATACCCCAAATCCTATTTTTTAAAAAATATAAAATATGCAGGGAAAATACATTGTCTGCAAATCAATATTAAAGAAAGAGATTAAAGGAATATTTCATTTATACAACCAGATAACAAGACTGACTATTCCTTGTTCGAGTACAAACAAATCTTCTATAAGGAGTAACACAAAAATAGTAAATTTTGCTTCTTTTCATTCTTTCACCCATGACTCCTTTTCTTATATGTTTAATCACTAGCTTTCCTCTGTAAAAACTGTGTATGTGTACTATGGAGTCTCAAAGCAAGGGAACTATCATTCCACATTGGCTTCTGGTCAATACATATATTTTCCTCAGACTTTGCTGCTGCATAATATTCATCCTTCTGTCAGCCCTTAAAAATACAATAGGTCCCAGACTCTCTAAACTCATTTCTTTTTATGACTTTGTTATTAACTTATTTCACCTATTAGTTTTCTGTTGCTAGATTTCAACAGGAAGCTCTAAGTCTTTAACTTCAATCTAGTGAGAGAGCTACGTCTCATTAGAAGGCCTTACTGCATATATTCAAAATGAATCTCATATTCTTTTTGTGTAATATTGACCATTACTGAGATAACATACAAGTCAAATTCCTTACCCATCTATACATTACATTTCACAGTAATTGACAATTTATGCAGACATATTTGAGAAATTTGCTTTTTTAAAATAGAAGTTTCTTGTTTTTTTACTTCAGGATTTCTCTTTTTCCTTTTTTTTTTTCTTTGCCAGAGTTTTATTTCTTACTTCTAGTCATTTGCTACTTCCCATTCATTGGCCTTCATTTTCATCAGAACTGAGTAAGCTTCAGTCAGTAGATGGGGAAAATAGAATAAGAAAGACTAAATACTGCAGTCCAAGAAGTTAATGCATAGACTGAATTTTTTAACTACAGGGGTAGGAATAAACCATGGTTATTCTGAGGGTGAAAATAAGATTCATATTATAGATACACATTCCTGGGAGAAAAAACATGGAAGACAATAAGAACTATCATGGAAATTTCCAAATTGAAACTAAACTATCTGAAGTATAGGTTCAAGAGATAAAATTTTCAGGATTGATGTTCATTTATGAGACAATTACCAAAGATCTAAAAAGACTAAAAATGGAATTGAAATGCTTTCATCAGGTTCAGGAGACAAAACCATTTGGAGATTAAAATGCATGAACAAAAACCTGGTCTCTCTTATGAAAGGAATCTTATCTGGTCATTGTTGAAAGCCCTGGGAGAAGTAAGTGGAAGGATATATGACATAAACTCTACTAATAAATTAAGACTAAGACCCAATTATTGGGGAATTTTAGCATAAAGCTGAAGTTGAATGTTATAAGTCAGAGCAAAAAAGCAGTTATTAAAAAGAGAGTTAAACAAATTTAGAGCAAGCATAATAATAATTATTATGGTTCTCATTTATTGAATAACTTTTAAGTCAGGAACTGTACATACAATATTTCTGATCTGTGTTAGTTGCTTGGTCGTGTCCTACTCTGTGACCCCATGGACTGTAGCCCATCAGGCTCTTCTGTCCATGGGAAGTCCACTGGAGTGGGTAGCCATTCAGTTTGCCATGGGATCTTCCCAACCCAGGTCTCCTGCACTGCAGGCAGATTCTTGAACAAATTAGCCACCAAGGAAGCCCCATATCTAAAAATAGATATTATTGATCCTGTTTTGCTGAGGCAAAAGAAAAACCAAAAATTACTTGTAATATAAGCACTGGGCCTGAAATTCAAACCACGGCTTTTTAAAGTTCTAAATCGTCACCATTTTATTCTTAAATATTCGTTCAGTTCAGTTTAGTTCAGTCACTCAGTCACGTCTGACTCTTTGCGACCCCATGAATCGCAGCATGCCAGGCTTCCCTGTCCATCACCAACTCCCGGAGTTCACTCAGACTCATGTCCATCGAGTCAGTGATGCCATCAAGCCATCTCATCCTCTGTCATCCCCTTCTCCTCCTGCCCCCAATCCCTCCCAGCATCAGAGTCTATTCCAATGAGTCAACTCTTCGCAGGAGGTGGCCAGAGTACTGGAGTTTCAGCTTCAGCATCATTCCGTCCAAAGAAATCCCAGGGCTGATCTCCTTCAGAATGGACTGGTTGGATCTCCTTGCAGTCCAAGGGACTCTCAAGAATCTTCTCCAACACCACAGTTCAAAAGCATCAGTTCTTCAGCGTTCAGCCTTCTTCACAGTCCAACTCTCACATCCATACATGACCACTGGAAAAACCATAGCCTTGACTAGACAGACCTTTGTTGGCAAAGTAATATCTCTGCTTCTCAATATGTTATCTAGGTTGGTCATAACTTTCCTTCCAAGGAGTAAGCGTTTTTTAATTTCATGGCTGCGGTCACCATCTGCAGTGATTTTGGACCCCCCAAAAATAAAGTCTGACACTGTTTCCACTGTTTCCCCATCTATTTCCAATGAAGTGATGGGACCAGATGCCATAATCTTCGTTTTCTGAATGTTGAGCTTTAAGCCAACTTTTTCACTCTCCTCTTTCACTTTCATCAAGAGGCTTTTGAGTTACTCTTCACTTTCTGCCATAAGGGTGGTGTCATCTGCATATCTGAGGTTATTGATAGTTCCCCTGGCAATCTTGATTCCAGCTTGTTTTCCTTCCAGCCCAGCGTTTCTTATGATGTAGTCTGCATAGAAGTGAAATAAGCAAGGTAACAACATACAGCCTTGACACACTCCTTTTCCTATTTGGAACCAGTCTGTTGTTCCAAGTCCAGTTCTAACTGTTGCTTCCTGACCTACATATAGATTTCTCAAGAGGTAGGTCAGGTGGTCTGGTATTCCCATCTCTTTCAGAATTTTCCACAGTTTATTGTGATCCACACAGTCAAAGGCTTTGGCATAGTCAATAAAGTAGAAATAGATGTTTTTTTCTGGAACTCTCTTGCTTTTTGGATTATCCAGCAGATGTTGGCAATTTAATCTCTCGTTCCTCTGCCTTTTCTAAAGCCAGCTTGAACATCTGGAAGTTTACAGTTCATGTATTGCTGAAGCCTGGCTTGGAGAATTTTAAGCATTACTTTACCAGCGTGTGAGATAAGTGCAATTGCACGGTAGTTTGAGCATTCATTCTTTGGCTTTGTCTTTCTTTTTAAATATTACATATCATCAATCAGTTGAGTACAGGAGAGTGTGCCCAACAATCCAGTACCATGTTTCCACAAATTCAAATTTAAAATTAGAATTCTGATAGTTGTTATGTATAGCTTAAGCTTGTTTTTTATAGCACCTTGATGATATATTAATAGCTCATTCCTTTCCACCCTGTATTCACATTATAACTAAAATTAGATATTCTGAAGTATAAAATTCCATGCAAGCAACCATGTGTTAAATGTTACCATGTTTTCTTTTAGCTAAATCACTTGGACTTCTCATAAGTTCTAGTACCAATTTTATTTACGTTGTTGTAACTCATTTATTATTTGGTGAAAAAGCTGCTTTTTACAAAGTAAGGATAAGTTAGTTCTTATGGTAAAAATTCTGAACCATTGAGTTTTGTTGTGTTGACAGATTGACATGAGGATCACAGGGGGTAGATTCTTTAGTACTAGGTAATCTCTAGTTCTAAATTGACGTGTTATTTTCTCCCTGTAAAGAGGACTGGACCAATTCATCTTTCCATCTCAAGATAAATTTCATGACCCTTTCTATGTAAATGAAAAAACCAAGATCAAATTACTATCTTGGAATCTTTATGATAGGTTTATATGTTTATCTTAGTTATTAAAATCTTGCTACTCTACTTGTCTAAAGGATGTGAAGTGTGAAAGTCGCTCAGTCGTGTCTGACTCTTTGAGACCTAATGGACTGTAGCCTGCCAGGCTTCTCTGTCCATGGAATTCTCTTGGCCAGAATACTGGAGTGGGTAGCCTTTCCCTTCTCCAGGGCATCTTCCGAACCTAGTGACTGAACCCAGGTCTCTGGCATTGCAGCAGGTTCTTTACTGTCTGAGCCACAAGGGAAGCCCAAAGATCAAAATATATTCCTACCCGACATGGGGCAACATTTCATTAAGGAAGAGTGAGCACTATTTTTTATTTAGATCACTTTTTAATCCTATTAAATTATGCAAGTCTGTAAGGGGTGAGTTGGGCCTAAGGGAGAGCCTCCAGGCCCGTCTTATAGATAAATTTGCATGAAAGAACAAAAAGACCAGTGTGTACCATGAGGGAGAAAGTTCAAAGTGAGCCAAGATAATTGAGCTGCTCTATTAAGAATCCTCTTAAATTTGCAACTGAAAGCTACCCCTTCTAGCATGGAAACGCACTTATGTACTTAACATTGACATTTATCCGCATTCCTGAAGCTTGTGAGTCCTATAACAATATGAATTTGAATGAAAGAAATTAATCTTGAGCTCCCCACAGAGGTTAGACCAAGTTATATATTGTTGATGTCATAATTTTTGAAGAAATACTTCTGGATGACTGAATGTTATTTACCTCTCTCTCATATATCTATTCTTGTGATTATATGGAAACCATTTTACATGATTTAGTAATATCGCTGTTGCTGTTTTTCATACTGTTTTCATGAAAGTTTATTATTTGTAGCCAACCAGAAATAAAATCTGAGCTATTTTAGATCCCTTCTATTTAAATCAATTATTTGATAAATATTTTTTTTCTCAGTAATTCGAATGTCTTTTATGCTTTAATTTTCTTGAAAGTGTTTTACTTTGAACATTAATAGATATTATCCAATGTTATTTGTATCAAACTAAGAATTGGTATTTACCAGTGGAACCTCACTAAATCCACACTCCCCAGTTTTCTAACTCTAATCCACATTATTGATGTCAAAATATTCAGATGTTTCTCTGAATTCTTAATAAGCACCTTACATTTAATATACTCTATTGAGGTTGGAGGCTCTGTATAATTTACTTTCCTAGAAAGTGGCATGGCAAATGAGAAATGAGACAAGACAGTAATTAAGGCAGGCTTTCATTTTACTATCATTGGCAGTTAAATGTGACAGTTACAGTGAATACTTCATAACAAGCCATTCCCTAGATGGTGAGATTGACATTTGTAAATAGTTTAAAGATAGGGAGTAGAGATTTCATGATTGGATGACTGAAAAAATAGCAGTAAAACTTACCCTAATGATTCCTTATGCCCTCAACATTATCCGCTGTGGCATCACTCTTAATTCCCAGTGAAGTTCATATCATATTGTAAATGATTCAGTAATACATTACCTGCCTATAGCCTACAGGACTTCTTTATTTGTTGTACCATCTCATAATTATCTAAGAATGAAAGCAGATTCAACCACTCTATATAGTTTCTAATATTCAGAGATTAGAATAATATTATGGATAATTCCTTACCCATAAGTTTTTTTTTTTTTTCCTCTTCTTATACCCCTGTACAGCAGCATGACTTAGTCTGAAAGAGATAAAATACATATAGAAAAAATAAGAAGCCCCAAACGTTATCTTTCTGAGCTTGAGGATTATGGGAAGGAGAGGAAGGCAGGGACAGAAGAGAAAGTGCTAGAATTCTTAATAAAGAGTATCGAGGAGAGGGAACAAAAACTCTGAAGAATTTACCATAGGATACAGTGTTACTTTAAGGGACTATTTAAGTTATGAAATTGAAATTTGTTAGCATATTTTAAAAATTACTTGTTTATATTTGGATCTGCTGGGTCATCGTTACTTCATGGACTTTTCTTTCTTTGTGGTGAGCGGGGACTACTCTCTAGTTGCAGTGGGTGGCCTTCCCATTGTGGTAGCTTCTCTTGTGGATCACAGACTCTCAGATGAAGGGACTTCAGTAGTTGTGGCTCCCAGGCTTAGTTGGTCCACGGCACATGGGGTCTTTCCAGATCAGGGATTGAACCTGTATCTCCTGCGTTGGCAGGTGGATTCTTTACCACTGAGCCACCAAGGATGCCTGAAATTTGTTAGAATGTCGATTCATTCAACAAATATATATTGAGAGCCCATTCTGTGTCAGATACTGTTTAGATGGTAATGACACAGCACTTATTAAACAGATCATCTTCTGCCAAGTGATCATAGGGAATTCTCTTTGAGCCCATAGCTATGTGTTTAAGTAAGATCAGCAATTTGGCAAGGACAGGGACATTGCTAGTGGATCAAATTGTTCATACAACGCATCTGTGCCTTTAGGACTTAGGGTGAGAACAAAATTCACTGATAACACTAGAGGTTGAGCTATTGAGAAAATACATTGATGTGATTTAAATGGATGAGATAGACTGATTATGAAGCAGAAACAGGTTGCAGGGGTACTTAGTAGCTCACTCTTTGTCATTTTATCCTCACTAGAGCTTGGTAGCCCACTGGGAGATGCTGGGTTGAGATGTCAAAACTCTATGTCAAAAACTCAGAGAGCTCTTATCCTACTGAATTTGCTTCCATAGAGTACTCATATAATCTGCAAAAAATTCAAATTTCATTGGCTTCTCCTGCTCACAATGGTCACTGTCAGAGGGATTTCTTCTGTAAACTAGCTGGGGGCTCATCTATTATTTCATGCCTCACTAAAGTATTGCAGCTTTGCTTTTACCTGGTAAGTAGAAGAAAAATTCGCATGTAGAAAGTGTGCTTTCCCAATTCAAAGTGACTCATCTGATAGTTTTCCTTCTTAATAGCAGTATATAGAGTGTGCAGCAAAAAGTCTATTATTTTTAGGTAATATTTGGGATCCTAGAATATTACATGTTCACTTGCTATGTGCAATCCCCAGTCGTGTCCAACTCTTTGTGACTCATGACTGTAGCCCATCAGGCTCCTCTGTCCATGGAATTTTCCAGGCAAGAATACTGGAGTGGGTTGTCATTTCCTATATACCTCAGTGAATTTTATTTTGTTTCATTCTATAACAGACATATAGAAGTAATTACTACTGTCTTCCTTTTAGGTGTTTTAAGCTAGATAAAGGTGATGAATTTGGTAGACTACTATGCTATCTTTTGTTAACAGTGAGGCATCAAGGACCATGTGGCCTGGAGACACAGAGTGAGATATCCTTAAAATAGAATGGCAAGGGTACTGGTGTTTTCACCAGGCAAGATAAACTGCTTTTGGTACGTATCAGATAGGAGGAAAATGCCTTTGGAAGGTAAAGTACATTACAGATATTAAGACTCCAGCAAGAAAACTACAAGTGGAACAGAAAATGCCTATCAGATTCTTCACTTGATTAAATTAAAGTAAGCATGTCTCATATCTAAAGCTCTTTGTTATTTGTTAAGAAGGAAAATTGAACATAATGAAAGATATCATACTTGCATGTGTTGTGTTTGATGCTAGCCTTAATCTCTGTTGTTTCTCCAAGAAAGTAATGCATTGTATTTTCTACTTTGAAATTGAGATTTAGAGCTTTTTCTTACTTATTATAATAGTCCTAATTCCTTAAATGTGGAATGAAATGGGATTAAGGAAAGAGTACTCAGGCAAACTCAAGGGAGGTGATGAACATTCTAGGTTTCTCTTATGAAATAATTCACTTCCAAAAAAATGATTCTCTCTCTGTTCATCTCCTATTCACTTTTCAAATTCCAAAATATAACCCCATTGACCCAGGCTTGGTCAGTTTCTCCTATATAAATCAATTAGTCATGGCCGAGAGGTAAGAAGAATACGAGTGACAAATGCTCAGATAAGAGTTCTTGTTAGCCTGGCAGCCAAATGAATTTAAATCCAAATTTATAGCTTACCCACTACACAAAAAGAAAAGAAAAGAAAAGAAAAAAAAAAAAATGGTTTGAAACTCTAGGTGCATTTAACTAAGCAAGTTAAAGTTCTTTCTGAAACAGAGTATCACTTTGTATATCAAGGGGAAAGTGGTAAATTCAAATAATACATTTGTCTTCTTTATTAAAATTTGTAAAATTTTAGGTAGCATAGCAGAGTCTTTAGGAATTTGAACTCCAGGCCTAGATACCCCTTTTGTATTCTACCCTCATTCAGTACCAATTAACCTTTTGTGTCTCAAGTTCCTCATACAAAAATGAAATTAGTAATAGTTCTACTTAATAGGGTTGTTTTGAGGGAAAAATAAGTTAACGTTAGAGTGTATTTACATATTATATCTGACATATAGTAATGCACTCTATAAGCTTTGTTAAATAAATACATGAAGAACACTTATAAGAAAAGCCAACAGGCTTTTAAAATGTTTCACTCTAGAAATAGACATATTTACCTATGAAAGATCAGAGCGAGCTGTTACCATGTGTCAGAGAGTGGAAAAATGTTTGCTCTTTGACACATGGTAACAGCTCGCTCTGATCTTTCATAGGTAAATATGTCTATTTCTAGAGTGAAACATTTAAAAGCCTGTTGGTGCCACACAATGAAACCATGATTACCAACATTTAATCTCCATCAGTTTTAAAACTTTGTCTATATTCATATTGGTTCTGAAATCAAGCTGAGAAAGAAGGTGCTCTTTAGTCCCAACATATGAAAACAAAAAGGAAATATCTCCCGTTTTACTACAAAGCTAGATATTAAAACAGAGCAGCAAGTGCCAGCTGTGTGGCGCTGGAGTGGTTGGTGAGCATCCCAGAGGAGATCCCCCACATCCAAGGTCAGGAGCGTCAGCTGTACTTTGCTGGACTGGCCACAAGGAGAGTGGCCATGAGGGCCATGAGGAGGCCTGCGTCCAAGGTCAGAAAAACCCCAGTAAGGCGGTAGGCACTGGGGCAGCTGTGAGGAGATACCCCACATCCAAGGGCAAAAGAAAAGCCTTGGCAAGATGGTAGGAGGGGCGATTTCTCTTATAGAGTCAAACCCCATTCCCGCAAGAGACACTCAGAGGGCTCAATCAAACCTTGTACATACCAGGACACAGAGATCCCACAGAGACTGAGACAGAACTGTGTTTGAGTGTCTCCTGTGGAGATATAAGTCAGCAGTGGACTGTTACAGGGTCTGGGGATCTGAGTGCAGTAGACTTTGGTATGGCATAAGCTCTCTTGGGGGAGGTTGCCATTAATCCCACCACAGAGCTGCCAGAACTTACACAGGACTGGGAAATAGACTTTTGGAGGACACAAACAGAACCTTGTGAACAAGGACCCAGGAGAAAGGAGCAGTGACCCACGAGAGACTGACCCAGACTTGCCTGTGAGTGTCCAGGAGTCTCCAGCGAAGGTATGGGTGGGTGGTGGCCTGCTTCAGGGGTGGGGGTAGTGAGTATAGCGGTGTGTGCACAGGACCTTTAGAAGGAGGTCACCCTTATCGTCATTACCTCCACCATAGTTTGGCTCCAGGTAAATAGCAGAGGTCAGGGGCAGTGGCTGGGAGGAGCTACCCCACACCAGAGGTCAGGGATGGTGGCCGAGAGGAGCAACCCCATGTCCAAGGAGCAGTGGCTGCGCGGGCACAGGAGGGCCAAGAAGAGCTAGTCCATGTTCAAGGACAGGAGGGGCAGCTGTGAAGAGATACCCCTTGTCCAAGGTAAGGAGCAGCGGCTGCACTTTTTTGGAGCAGCCGTGAAGAGATACCCCATGTCCAATGTAAGAGAAACCTAAGTAAGATGATAGGTCTTGAGAAAGGCATCCAGAGGGCACAAAAACAAACCATAATCACAGTAAACGAGTCCATCTAATCACACTAGGACCACAGCCTTGTCTGACTCAGTGAAACTAAGTTATGCTGTGTGGGGCCACCCAAGAGGAGCGGGTCATGGTGGAGAGCTCTGACAGAATCTGGTCCATTGGAGAAGGGAATGGCAAACCACTTCAGTATTCTTGCCATGAGGACCCCATGAACAGTATGAAAAGGCATAATGATAGGATACTGAAAGAGGAACATTCAAGGTCAGTAGGTACCCAATATGCTACTGGAGATCAGTGGAGAAATAACTCCAGAAAGAATGAAGGGATGGAGCCAGAGTAAAAACAATACCCAGTTGTGGATGTGACTGGTGATAGAAGCAAGGTCCAATGCTGTAAAGAGCAATATTGCATAGGAACCTGGAATGTCAGGTCCCTGAATCAAGGCAACTTGGAAGTGGTCAAACAGGAGATGGCAAGAGTGAATGTCGACATTCTAGGAATCAGCAAACTAATTTAACTCAGATGACCATTATATCTACTACTGTGGGCAGGAACCCCTTAGAAGAAATGGAGTAGCCATCATGTCAACAAAAGGGTCCGAAATGCAGTACTTGGATGCAATCTCAAAAACGACAGAATGATCTCTGTTCGTTTCCAAGGCAAACCATTCAATATCACAGTAATCAAAGTCTATGCCCCAACCAGTAATGCTGAAGAAGCTGAAGTTGAACGGTTCTATGAAGACCAATAAGACCTTTTAGAACTAACACCCCCCAAAAAGATGTCCTTTTCATCCTAAGGGACTGGAATGCAAAAGTAGGAAGTCAAAAAACACCTGGGGATAACAGGCAAATTTGGCTTTGGAATACGGAATGAAGCAGGGCAAAGGCTAATAGAGTTTTGCCAAGAAAATGCACTGGTCATAGCAAACACCCTCTTCCAACAACACAAGAGAAGACTCTACACATGGACATCACCAGATGGTCAACACCGAAATCAGATTGATAATATTCTTTGCAGCCAAAGATGGAGAAGCTCTATACACTCAGCAAAAACAAGACTGGGACCTGACTGTGGCTCAGATCATGAATGTCGTATTGCCAAATTCAGATTTAAATTGAAGAAAGTGGAGAAAAGCACTAGACCATTCAGGCATGACCTAAATTAAATTCCTTATGATTATACAGTGGTAGTGAGAAATAGATTTAAGGGCCTAGATCTGATAGATAGGGTGCCAGATGAACTATAGATGGAGGTTCATGACGTTATACAGGAGACAGGAATCAAGACCATCCCCATGTAAAGGAAATGTAAAAACACAAAATGGCTGTCTGGTGAGGCCTTACAAATAGCTGTGAAGAGAAGAGAAGCTAAAAGCAAAGGAGAAAAGGAAAGATATAAGCATCTGAATGCAGAGTTCCAAAGAATAACAAGGAGAGATAAGTAAGCATTCCTCAGCGATCAATGCAAAGAAATAGAGGAAAACACCAGAATGGGAAAGACTAGAGATCTCTTAAAGAAAATTAGACACGCCAAGGGAGCATTTCATGCAAAGATGGGCTTGATAAAGGACAGAAATGGTAGGGACCTAACAGAAGCAGAAGATATTAAGAAGAGATGGCAAGAATACACAGAACTGTAGAAAACAGATCTTCACAACCAAGATAATCACCATGGTGTGATCACTCATCTAGAGCCAGACATCCTGGAATGTGAAGTCAAATAGCCCTTAGAAAGCATCACTACAAACAAAGCTAGTGGATGTGATGGAATTTCAGTTGAGCTGTTTCAAATCCTGAAAGATGATGCTGTGAAAGTGCTGCACTCAATATTCCAGCAAATTTGGAAAACTCAGCAGGACTGGAAAACACTGGTTTTCATTCCAATCCCAAAGAATGGCAATGCCAAAGAATGTTCAAACTACTGCACAGTTGCATTCTTCTCACACGTTAGTAAAGTAATGCTCAAAATTCTCCAAGCCAGGCTTCAGCAATATGTGAACCATGAACTTCCATAAGTTCAAGCTGGCTTTAGAAATGGCAGAGGAACCAGAGATCAAATTGCCAACATCTGCTGGAACATGGAAAAAGCCAGAGAGTTCTAGAAAAACATCTATTTCTGCTTTACTGACTATGCCAAAGCCTTTGACTGTGTGGATCACAATAAACTGTGGAAAATTCTGAAAGAGGTGGGAATACCAGACCACCTGACCTGCCTCTTGAGAAATCTGTATGCAGGTCAGGAAGCAACAGTTAGAACTGGACATGGAACAACAGACTGGTTCCAAATAGGAAGAGGAGTACGTCAAATCTGTATATTGTCATCCTGTTTATTTAACTTATATGCAGATTACATCATGAGAAACGCTGGGCTGGAAGAAACACAAGCTGGAATCAAGATTGCCAGGGGAAATATCAATAACCTCAGATATGCAGATGATACCACCCTTATGGCAGAAAGTGAAGAAGAACTAAAGAGCCTCTTGATGAAAGAGAAAGTGGAGAGTGAAAAAGTTGGCTTAAAGCTCAACATTCAGAAAATGAAGATCATGGCATCTGGTCCCATCACTTCATGGGAAATAGATGGGGAAACAGTGGAAACAGTGTCAGACTTTATTTTGTTGGGGGGGCTCCAAAATCACTGCAGATGGTGACTGCAGCCATGAAATTAAAAGACACTTACTCCTTGGAAGGAAAGTTATGACCAACCTAGATAGTATATTCAAAAGCAGAGACATTACTTTGCCGACTAAGGTCCGTCTAGTCAAGGCTATAGTTTTTCCAGTGGTCATGTATGGATGCGAAAGTTGGACCGTGAAGAAAGCTGAGCATAGAAGAAATGATGCTTTTGAACTGTGGTTTTGGAGAAGACTCTTGAGAGTCCCTTGGACTGCAAGGAGTTCCAACCAATCCATTGTAAAGGAGATCAATCCTGGGTGTTCCTTGGAAGGACTGATGATAAAGCTGAAACTCCAATACTTTGGCCACCTCATGTGAAGAGTTGACTCATTGGAAAATACTCTGATGCTGGGAGGGACTGGGGGTAGGAGGGAAAGGGGATGACAGAGGATGAGATGGCTGGATGGCATCACCGACTCCATGGACAAGAGTTTGAGTGAACTCCGTTAGTTGGTGATGGACAGGGAGGCCTGGCATGCTGCAGTTCATGGAGTCGCAAAGAGTTGGACAAGACTGAGTGACTGAACTGAACTGAAATAACAGGGAGGGGACACAGCTCCACCCATCAACAGAAAATTAGATTAAAGATTGCTGAGCATGGCCCCGTCCATCAGAACAAGACCCAGTTTCCCCCTCAGTCAGTCTCTCTCATCAGAAAGCTTCCATAAGCCTCTTGTCCTTCTCCTTCTGAGGGCAGACAGACTGAAAACAATAATCACAGAAAACTAACCAATCTAATCACATGGACCGCAGCCTTGTCTAACTCCATGAAACTATGAGCCATTCTGTGTATGGCCACCCAGGAAGGACAGGTCAGGGTGTAGAGTTCCTACAAAATGTGGTCGACTGGAGAAGGGGATGGCAAACCACCTCAGTATTCTTGCCTTGAGAACCCCAGATATGCAGATATGGAACTCCTTGCAGTCCAAGGGACTCTCAAGAGTCTTCTCCAAAACCACAGTTCAAAAGCATCATTTCTTCTATGCTCAGCTTTCTTCATGGTCCAACTTTCGCATCCATACATGACCACTGGAAAAACTATAGCCTTGACTAGACGGACCTTAGTCAGCAAAGTAAGATATTCAGATATGTTATATCTGAACAGTATAAAAAGGCAAAAAAAAGAGGACATGGAAAGATGAACTGTCCAGATCTGTAGGTGCCCAATATGCTACTCCAGAAAGAATGAAGAGTCAGAGCAAAACCAAAAAACAACACCTAATTGTGGATGAGACTCACAATGGAAGCAAGATCTGTTGCTGTAAAGAGCAATATTGCACAGGAACCTGGAATGTTAGGTACAAAATCAAGGCAAATTGGAAGTAGTCAAACAGGAGATGGCAAGAGTGAAAGTTGACATTTTAGGAATCAGCGAACTGAAATGGACTGGCATGGGTGATTTTTACTCAGACGACCATTATCTTTACCACTTGAGCAAGAACCCTTAGAAGAAATGGAATAGCCATCATTGTCAACAAGAGTCTGAAATGAAGTACTTGGATGCAATCTCAAAAATGACAGAATGATCTCTGTTCATTTCCAAGGGAAACCACTCTATATCATGGTAACCCGTCTATGGCCTGACCAGTAATGCTGAAAGAGCTGAAGTTGAACGGTTCTATGAAGACCTAAAAGGCCTTCTAGAACTAACACCCGAAATGGTGTCCTTTTCGTTATAGGGGACTGGAATGTAAAAGTGGCAGGTCAAGAAACACCTGGAATAACAAGCAAATTTGGCCTTGGATTACAGAATGAAGCAGGACAAAGGCTAATAGAGTTTTTTCAAGAGAACACACTGGTCATAGCAAACACATTCTTCCCACAACACAAGAGAAGACTAATCATGGACATCACCAGATGGTCAACACTGAAATCCGATTGATATATTCTTTGCAGCCAAAGATGGAGAATCTCTATACAGTCAGAAAAAACGAGACCAGGAGCTGACTGTCACTCAGATCATAAACACCTTATTGCTAAATTCAGATTTAAATTGAAGAAAGTAGGGAAAGCCACTAGACCATTCAGGTATGACCTAAATCAAATCCCTTAGGATTATACAGTGGAAGTGGGAAATAGATTTAAGGGATTAGATCTGATAGAGTGTGTAATGAACTATGGACAGAGGTTTGTGCCATTGAACAGGAGACAGGTATCAAGACTATCCCCAAGGGGAAAAAAAAATGCAAAAAAACAAAATGGTTGTCTAAGGAGGCCTTACAAATAGCTGTGAAAAGAAGAGACGTGAAAAGCAGAGAAAAGGAAAGATATACCCATTTGAAAGCAGAGTTCCAAAGAAGAGCAAGGAGAACTAAGAAAGCCTTCCTCAGTGACCAGTGGAAAGAAACAGGGGAAAACAATAGAAAGAGAGACTAGAGATCTCTTCAAGACAATTAGAGATACCAAGGGAACATTTCATGCAAAGATGGGCTCGATAAAGGAGAGAAATTGTAGGGACCTAACAGAAGCAGAAGATATTTAGAAGAGGTGGAAAGAATACACAGAAAAACTACAAAAACAGTGTCACTGCCCAGATAATCACAATGGTTTGATCACTCACCTAGAGCCAGACATCCTGGAATGTGAAGTCAAGTGGGCCTTAGGAAGCATCACTATGAACAAAGCTAGTGGAAGTGATGGAATTCCAGTTGAGCCATTTCAAATCCTAAAAGATGATTCTGTGAAAGTGCTGCACTCAATATGCCAGCAAATTTGGAAAACTCAGCAGAGGCCACAGGACTGGAAAACATCAGTTTTCTTTCCAATCCCAAAGAAAGGCAATGCAAGGAATGCTCAAACTAGTGCAATTTGTTCATCTCACACACTAGTAAAGTAATGCTCAAAATTCTTCAAGGCAGGCTTCAACAATACGTGAACCATGAACTTCCAGATGTCTAAGCTGGTTTTAGAAAAGGCAGAGGAACCGGAGATCAAAATGCCAACATTTGCCGGATCATCAAGAAAGCACGAGAGTCCCAGAAAAACATCTATTTCTGATTTATTGACTATGCAAAAGCCTTTGACTGTGTGGATCAGGACAAACTGTGGAATATTCTGAAAGAGATGGGAATACCAGACTACCTGACATGCCTCTTGAGAAATCTGTATGCAGATCAGGAAGCAACAGTTAGAACTGGACATGGAACAACAGACTGGTTCCCAATAGGGAAAGGATTACATCAAGGCTGTATATTGTCACCCTGCTTATTTAACTTTTATGCAGAGTACCTCATGAGAAACTCTGGTTTGGGTGAAGCACAAGCTGGAATCAAGATTAGTGGGAGAAATATCAATAAGCTCAGTTATGCAGATGACACCACCCTTATGGCAGAAAATGAGAAGAACTAAAGACACTCTTGATGAAAGTGAAAGAAGGAAGTTAAAAAGTTGGCTTAAGGCTCAACATTCAGTAAACTAAGATCATGGCATCCGGTTCCATCACTTAATGGCAAATAGATGGGGAAAGAGTGGAAACAGTGGCTGATTTTATTTGGGGAGCTCCAAACTCACTGTAGATGGTGAATGCAGCCACTAAATTAAAAGATGCTTGCTCCTTGGAAGGAAAGTTATGACCAACCTAGACCACTTATTAAGAAGCAGAGACATTACTTTGCCAACAAATACCTGTCTTGTCAAAGCTATAGGTTTTCCAGTAGCCATGTATGGGTGTGAGATTTGGAATATAAAGAAAGCTGAGTGCTGAAAAATTGATGCTTTTGAGGTGTGATGTTGGAGAAGACTCTTGAGAATCCCTTGAACTGTAAGGAGGTCCAATCAGTCCATCCTAAAGGAGATCAGTCCTGATTGTTCATTGGAAGGAATGATGTTGACGGTAAAACTCCAATACTGTGGCCACCTGATGTGAGAAGCTGACTCATTTGAAAAGACCCTGATGGTAGGGAAAATTGCAGCTGGAAGGAGAAGGGGACTGCAGAAGATGAGATGGTTGGATGGCATCACCAATTCAATGGACATGAGTTTGAGTAAACTCTGGGAATTGGTTATGTACAAGAAGGCCTCATGTGCTACAGTCCATGGGGTCACAAAGAGTCAGACATAACTGAGTGACTTAACTGATCTGAACTGAATTAAGATATTAAAACAAAATCACTCTGCCTATTTTCAAGCATTCACATGTTCACGCGTGAGACTTTTTCTCTTGATCAAGTGAAAAATAGAGACAATAGAGGGTAATGACATGGTAGTGGTGATGACCTTCTAGTGTGTTGGTCTGTCTGATGTCTCTGAAGGTCCAGTGGTTGCAGTGATGTACAATTTCGAAATGGTTTGCTACCTAGGCCATCTGTGTTTCTGCCTTTTTCCTGGGTTTATCTCTTGAGCTTGCCATGTTCTGATTCTTCGTTTACAGTCCCTTCTTGTTGAGCTTTAAACGATTCCATGCTATCACAATAGGGTGAAAAGACAAGTGATTCATGAAGAAAATATAATCTTTAAACATATAAATAATAGTGTATGTTAGACAGTAAAATAGAGAATATTCACATGTTGGTAATTATTTGTGAAACTTCAATTAAAGCAGTTAATCACAAAGAAGAAAAGAAATTTAACAATTAGTGGAAATTTTGAGCTAAATATCTCTGTTCTGAAATTAATCTCATGAAAGCAATAAAATGAAATAAGTAAATTTAATAAATTAACTCTTAAATGAAATTTATTCTATATGTTTTAATGAATTTAGTGGTAGAAATTACTCACTTGCTGATAATTTTTACATTTGCATGTAGAGCCTTTTGATTTATAGCAATTTAACTAGAGAAAACATACATAGAAATACATCAGGAAAGTATAATTTCACATTGTTTGACTGAATACATGGCATTTTGAAAATTGAAAAGAGTATGATCTAATGTCAGGGATTGTATGACTTTGTTCAATGTCACCTTCAATATGTATAAATAAATACCTTATAGTATATCTGTAACTTATTTTTTTCACTATGTTCCACATTTGTACCTTATTATGTTTCTATCACCCTCAAAGAATGTAACAAAATATTATAGATATTTCCAAAGTCATAATAAATTTTTCAAAAGAAATTCTTATTTAATTCATAACTATGAAATATAAGGTGAATTCTCAAAGGCACTGGCAAACTTAATGCAGGGAACATACGAAGAACACTCCAAGTTTGTCTTTGAAAATTTTTAGGTAAGTTAAAATCTAAAATAATTCACAAGCAGTACCTTAACTTTACTGCACCACATATCATGTAGTACATGCTGTATTTATCAAAGCATATTTAATTCTAAACTTGTTTAGCATTTATTTCATTATTTTTTTACAAAGCAAATAATACAGAATTCAAACACTTACACCTGTACATAGAATTTTTAAAACATTAAGTAATAAACTGAAATTTGATAACATAGATAAAGAAAATCATTTTTCTATATATGAAACATTCATACATGAAATGTGTCAATCATTTCATTTCACTTCAGTTCAATTGCTCAGTCATGTCAGACTCTTTGCGACCCCATGAATTGCAGCATGCCAGGCCTCCCTGTCCATCACCAACTCCCGGAGTTCACTCAAGCTCATGTCCATTGAGTTGGTGATCCCATCTAGCCAGCTCATCCTCTTACTTCCCCTTCTCCACCTGCCCCCAATCCCTCCCAGCATCAGAGTCTTTTCCATTGAGCCAACTCTTTGCATGAGGTGGCCAAAGTACTGGAGTTTCAGCTTCAGCATCATTCCCTCCAAAGAACACCCAGGACTGATCTCCTTTAGAATGGACTGGTTGGATCTCCTTGCAGTCCAAGGGACTCTCAAGAGTCTTCTCCAACACCACAGTTCAAAAGCATCAATTCTTCGGTGCTCAGCTTTCTTCACAGTCCAACTCTCACATCCATACATGACTACTGGAAAAAACATTATCAGAGATAAAAGCAAATGGAAGAAGAAGAACCTCCTTTCCTGAAAGGAAAACTGAGGAAGGAAGCAAGCAACTTTAAGCAGGTTATGACTATATTAACTTTCATTTAAGAGAACAAATAAGCTCCTCTTAGTAATTTACCCATTTGGAGATGTGAAAGGAAAATAACACTCTAGATACTGTCCTCCTGAGTATCCTTCTTAGGGAATCAATCTGATCAGTGTTGATGCATGCATTGGGGCAGACTATGCTGTACACAAAGGCACCTAGCCAAGGGGTTGAAATTGAGCCCCTGCTTCAATAACCAAGTCATAGACTTTGGCACAGGGCTGTGTCAGTCTGGAGAGATTGCCTTTCTAGAATCACAGTCACCAGTGGGGCCAAGCTGATATGCATTATCACAGTCTATCTGACCAGCAGCTTTGATACTGGCCATTGGATCATTATAAAGGAAAGAATGAATGTCTGTCCAATGCAGTGATTTCTCTTAGGTTAATTCATCAGTCAAAGGTGCACATACATGCAAATGAGTAACATACATGTGAAAGTTCTACTGTGCATAAACAAGGAGAAAACATTGGTACACTGATGGGTTCAAGTACACCAAATATCTTTCTCTTATGTTAAAAATTACTCTTGTGTTGTATTGTTAGAATGGAGTTAAGTTTCACCAGGACTCTTTTGCATCATCCTTACATCTCCAGAAGCCATATACCATAAGGTATATCACTTGGGGTAATACAGTATGCTTGCTGGCACAATTTTGTGCCATGGGAATCAAACCTGACTCAGACACATTGAAATAATAACTTCCAAGCCTCCTTACTCCAGTTGGGTGTGTATACATACATATATAATATGATTATACTTTTCTTAAGAAAGAGCAATGTGTGCATATGTGAGTGTAACCATCTATATGTAAACTTTTATACTGTACTTATATCTATAGAGATAGATATCTGTAATTTTTTATATTAACATAGAGAGACAGTTGGAAAGATACAACCCATTGGCTGCTTTAATAATTAGAAGAGAAGAAAGCATGATTAATAATTTGATATAACTCAAAATTGCTTGACTTATTACTAACAGGATTATCTGTGTTAAAAAACAACATAAACAATATCTTGAGTTGGGAGACTAGAATCTTTTTAACTGAGTGCTACTTAGATAAATTAAAAGGAGTATTTTTGTATTTTTTTTGTTTTGCAGTGGAGAGAAAGCAGCTCTATATTATCTTTTCATAGTACACGAAACCTTTGAAGATTCAGCCAACATTTTGACCACTAACATGCCAAAACTTATTTGATATATAGAAACTTGATTTCTATAAAGCAGGCCATTACATCTATATCTTGTACTGGTCATATTTGCATATCTATAGCTTTACATCTATTACTCTGTATATGTTTGTGTCTATATATCACCAAAATGTTATTGTTGATGGTGGCTCAGACAGTAGAGTCTGCCTGCAATGCAGGAGACCTGGGTTCAGTCCTGGTTCAGGAGATCCTCCAAGGAATGAAAAGGCAACCCACTCCAGTATTCTTGCCTGGAGAATCCCATGGATAGAGAAGCCTAGCCACGCTACTGTCATGAGGTTGCAAAGTCAGACATGACTGAACAACTAACATTTTCAAAGATTTACATTTATTACTCTGTATATGTTTATGTCTATATATCACCAAAATGTTATTGTTGATGATTCTTAATATGTCTAAAGGTAGAAAATAGCCAGAAGATAAAGTATAATTTCCTCTCTAATACTCACTATAGTGATGAAAAGGGTATTATGCAAGTAGGGGTATGACCATCAACTCCCAGTATGGCACTGAGTTTATGAACGTCTGCTAAAAAGTATTTACACCTCTCATTTGAGTCCATCAGTATTTGGGGTCCGCTGTTATTTTTTCTTAGTGGTATGTAGCCTATCATATCTTACTTAGATGTTAGATGTTTTTCAATGCATATATTCATTTCTAACTATATAAACTTAAAGTTTGAAGGGGGAAGCTTGCAGCCTCTTTCTTCTAATTTTGCCTATGTAAGAACGAAGATCTAAGAAGTTTAACAGAATTGAAACTCATCCATGTTCTCCTTGGGGCAATTGCAGTTCACACATATAATTATGGAAGGTAGGCAATAGGAGCTAGCTATTAAGGATTGAGGCACTGTTATGTGATTTCTTGAGTTGAAATTATATGATCTTTAACAATGGGCAAGCTTGAAAAAAATGACCCATATATTCCTGGTGAAATTAATCAATACCTAATTATTTAGAAGCTATAAATGCTATCTTTGGCTGACATGCTCACAAAATGTGTTTTCTTCTGTCAATAAAGCCCCAACAAATTAGAAATCTAGCATAAGGGAGGTTATTACAGAGGACAAAAGACTCACCCTCATTTTTTCACTTGGCTATTTCATCAATTTAATGGTATTTATGTCACTTAAATAAGAAAAAGAGTGAGCTTGGGCCTTACAAATGTAATTGGAAAATAGTAACAAACTGATAATACCTGAAACCACAGAAAATGTAATAACTCTAAAAATACCTGTAGAATTCAGGACACTAGCAAAGCAACTCTTGAGATACAGAAAATGACTATCACTGTGTTGACCTTAAAAATATATTTAAAATGTCATGCATTGGTATGTTTTGTTTATTTAAGTGCTAATTTTTGAATCTGAAATAAATTTCATTGATCATAGTGGATGCTGCAAGGCTCCTCTCAGATCAAAGGCATATTCCCTCAGTTACTGGGAAGTTTGGCTGTAGATGGCTTAGTGCTAAATCCCTCAAACTGAGAGAACCATCTTAATGTCAAATCATCATCCCAAGAGCAACCCCTTCAATGACTGTTATAATGCTGTTTTATTAATGGTGAAATACATGACAAAATAGTACCCTCCCTATTCTTACATAATCCACCATTTCTTTCTGCCATGACTTAAATCACACACTTTTATTCTTTACTGTAAACTCAGAGACTCTGTCATAGATTTTCGCCATATAAGGAAGAACAATCTGTTAGTAATTAGCCTGTCCTCAATTATTTGCTTTTAAGATTATTGACTTTGGGACTCACTTTTTAGAGATCCCTAATGGGGCTTAATCTTTGGAGACCCTGTTGAATTCAACTACATTTGAGAAGAATCACCAGAAAAGCTTATTTTTTTATCTATCATCTATCAATCTATCAACCTACCTATCTACCTGTAATCATTTTACATATCTGGGCATTGAATAACATTTTATTGGATTGCTTTTCCACTAAGCCTATTAATCAATACAATAATATATTGAGTTTTTCTTTTATATCTATCATAGTATTTTCTAGACTTCAAGTGTTTATACTGAACAACTATCCAAAATCTTATTTATACCATTAGAAATTATATATAAATGCTTACATCTGCAAGTAAACATCAATATATACATTTACATGTCTCAGGATGAAACTAGTTTATTAAAGTTCTGAGAAATAAAGACCGCCAACCTATGCTGCTGCTGCTAAACAGTATAATTCTAACTTTATCTTTAAAATTTTTCTTCATAGCATAATAATATACAAACTGAAAAATGCATAAGCATAATTATATAGTACCACAAACATAACCTACAATGTGAGCCAAAGAATAGAACAATGTCAGAGACTCAGAAGCACACATTGGTGTCCTTTCCTGTTATTGCACCCCTCCCTTTATCCTAGAAATAACAATTATCTTAGTTTTATAATTTTACCTATACTCTTTTTCTGTTCTAATGGGAAAAAAGAATAAACCCTCTCATTTTTCTATATACTGAAGGAAAAGGAAATGATATATCTTGTGTTTTGGAACCAAATTGCTCTAACATGAAGATATTCTTTTTTCTAGATGAATATTTTTCTAACTTAGGAACTGTTATGCTTGCTGTTGCTGTCTCCTTAAGTCCTTTCATTAAATTTGATAGTATAAGACTGCTACGTTACTGTGAAAATTATGATCAATTTTGCTAATTTTGCTAATTACCAAAGTTGTATATGTATTTGTATTTGTATATGTATTTGTATTTGTATATGTATAATTACCAATTTTGCTAATTTTAGAGAAGGAAATGGCAACCCACTCCAGTGTTCTTGCCTGGAGAATCCCAGGGATGGGGGAGCCTGGTGGGCTGCCATCTGTGAGGTCGCACAGAGTCGGATATGACTGAAGCGACTTAGCAGCAGCAGCAGCTTGCTAATTTATAAATTTCTTTTACTAGTTTGGTGTAATTATGAAAATAGTAAAACTCTTAGAAACTAAAATAGTTTTTGAAACTAAAATAGTTTTTAAAAATCATCCCGTAGTATCTTTTACTTTCTATAAGATGCAATGATGATATTTTATGGAAGTAATTGTGATATTCTGGTCTTGACTTAGTGCCGCAGAACCGGTAAATAACTGAGAAATATCTTCAATAGTGTTAAAAGATTGAAATTTGTAATGGTTTACATTTAATGATACTTTGTGTTGTAAAGGGAGTATATAGACAGCAATAGAGTTTTTACCACAGTTTGTGAATTCAGTGAATTCACGTCACCTAAGGGGTCACTTTAGGCAAATGTAAAGTTGAAACCAATCATGAAGGCTATAGGAACTGATGTTGTGGGAGAAGATGGAAACTTTCCTTTCACTTTAAAAAAATGTTTCTTGATAGCACTTTTGTATATTTTAGACTGCACAGTCAAAATAGATTCAGCTGTTTTTCTGGTGATAATTTTGTATCATTGGTTGTCCTTCCTTTCCTCCTTCCCTCTCCTCCCTTACTCTCTCCCTCCTTCCCTCTGTCTCTGTTGGCAAACATTTGGGTTGTTTCCACCTTTCCCAGAGTTTCAGCAAAACTTCCTTTTCCAGGCCTCATATGGTGAATTGTATGTCTCTACTTGGAATCTCTTGTCCAGAAGGGTTTATAGCCCCCTTATAGCATCTACAAGCAATCCCCATCAGTTTTCCAATCTGCATTTAGGTTTTGTGAGTTAGAGATGAGTGAGTCCATCCTCCAGGTAGCCTCCAGGCAAATTAGAACAGATGTACACAATAATTTACAAATAAAGTCTTATTTGTTCCCTCCTTTTGGAGGGAGAAAATGGGACCTTGGGCTGCCAGCATTTGGGATCAAAACCAAGACTGCCACTGAGGTTGGTCAGGGGTTGTGGGTAGATGAATAAAATTTCTGAAAACTTTTCTACCATTCTGAAGATGTCATTTTTTTTCCTTTTTAAAACTTTTTATTTTATATTGATGTATAGCCAGTTAACAAATGTTAATGTTGTGACAGTTTCAGGTGAATAGGGGAGGGACTCAGTAATACACATCCATATATCCATTCTCCCCAAAACTCCCCTCCCATCTTGGAAGCCTCATAACAATGAACAGAGTTCTGTGAGCTATATAATAGAACCTTGTTGGTTATTCATTTTAAACATAGCAATGTAGACATGTCCATCCCAAACTCCGTAAATATCCCTTTACCCCTTCGCTATCCCAGCAATCATAAACTCCTTTTATAAGTCTGTGAGTCTGTTTTGTAGCTGGTTTGTATCATTTTTTTTAAGATTTCACATATAACAGATGCCATTGGATAGTTCTTCTCCTCTGTCTGACTTACTTCACTCAGTATAACACTCTCTAGGTCCATCCATGTCACTGAAAATGGCATTAGTTTGTTATTTTAAATGATATTCCACTATATATATATATATATATATATACACACCACATCTTATCTATTCCTCTGTTGATGGACATTTAGGTTGCTTCCGTGTCTTGGTTATTGTAAACAGTGCTGGAATGAAAATTGGGGTGCATGTATCCTTCTGGATCTTGTTTATCTCTAGATATATGCCCAGAAGTGGGATTGCAATATCATATGATATCTCTATCTTTAGTTTTTTAAGGAACTTCCATAGTGTTCTCCATAATAGCTGTACTGACTTACATTCCCACCAACAGTGTAGCAGAGTTTGCTTCTCTCCACACCTTCTATAGCATTTATTTTATTATTATTATTTTTTTTTAATGATAGCCATTCTGGCTGGTGTGAGGTAATTTATTGTAGTTTTAATTTGCATTTCTTTAATAATTAGTGATACTGAACATTCTTCATGTTCCTATTGGCCATCTGTATGTCTTCTCTGGAGCATGAATGGCTTTTTCTTAATTGGATATTCTCCTACTTTCTATAAATTTTGATTGGTAGAACTCCAACAAAGTTGGTTCAAATAGGCTCTATTTTGTTTGATGTTTCTTCCTGTGGGCGAAAAAGAGTTTGGGTCTTCCTAGACTGCCATCTTACTCTAGGTTTTATTTTTTTTAAATCACTGTAATTTACCTCAAGTTCTCCAATCTAAAAACTCCAAAGCTTTACATAAAAATTAGGCCATTTCTTCTCAAACATAACATATTCTCTTTTTCACTGATTCTTTCCCCCCAATTCCTTCAGTTAGAAGTGATCTTGTACCTCCCAAAATATTTTCAAGCTTGAATTATGCACTTTTAAAGACAAATAAATCTTCAATGATTTTCAGTTTTTGACGTTTATAAATTATTGTTCTCATTTTAAATGTATTAAATATGTGTAAACTAAAATATATTGCTTTGGTAGAATACTCATACAATTGCTATATTTGAGATATAAATAAAATATAACAAAACAATAAAAATCACTAATTCCATTATTGATATATTAAAAAGGATAAGACTGTTTTGCTCAAAATTCTGGGATTATTAAAAGAAAGAATTTGTATATTCATTGATTTATAGATTCACCTTAATTTCAATCAAAAGTCCAACTTTTTATTTATTTATTTATTTATTTTGCAGAATTGACAAGCACATCCTAAAATTTATGTGGAAATGAAAAGGACAAGAATATTTAAAATAGGCTTAAAAAACAAATTTGGAGCACTGAATATCTCCAATTTCAAAACTTACTACACAGCTACACTGATAAAGATAGTGCAGTGTGGCATAAGAATAGACATATTGATCAATGGAGTAGATTTTAAATTCTAAAACTACACTCATATATTTATGTGAAATGTAGTTTTATAAGATTTTGTAAGTTTGCTGAGACAATTTGGTGAAACAGATTTTTCAACAAATGGTGTTAGGACATCTGGATATCCATGTGAAAAAGAATGAAACTACAACTCTTCTTTATTTCATCTATAAACTTTCTTTCAAAATGGAGTATATACACACATTTAAGAGCAAAACTGGATGTGTCCCAAGATGGAGGAGGAATAGGACAGGGAGACCATTTTCTCCCCCACAAATTCATCAAAAGATCATTTGAATGCTGAGCAACTTCCACAAAACAGCTTCTGAACCTTGGGGGAGGACAACAAACACCCAGAAAGGCCGCTCATTCTCTTTGAAAGAAGATAGGACAAAATACAAAAGATCATTAGAGACTATGATCAGCAACTATATGACAATAAAATCGACAACTTGGAAGAAATGGATGAATTCTTAGAAGAGTATAACCTTCCAAACCTGAACTAGGAAGAAATAGAAAATCTTTACAGATCCATCACAAGCACAGAAATTGAAATTGTAATCAAACGTCTTCCAAAAAACAAAAGCCCAAGACTAGATGGCTTCACAGGTGAATTCTACCAAAAATTTAGAAAAGAGCTAACACCTATCCTACTCAAACTCTTCAGAAAATTGCAGAGGAAGGTAAACTCCCAAACTCATTCAATGAGGCCACCATCACCCTAATACCAAACCTGACAAAGATGCCACAAAAGAAGAAAACTACAGGCCAATATTAGTGATGAAAGTGAAAGTGAAGTCACTCAGTCATGTCTGACTCTTTGCAACCTCGTGGACTGTAGCCTACCAGGTTCCTCCCTTCATGGGATTCTCCAGGCAAAAATACTGGAGTGGGTTGCCATTTCCTCCAGGAGATCTTCCCAACCCAGGGATTGAACCCAGGTGTCTTGCATTGTAGCCAGATGCTTTAATCTCTGAGCCACCAGGAAAGCACTATCAGTGAAGAACATACATGCAAAAATCCTCAACAAAATTCTAGCAAATAGAATCCAACAACATATTAAAAGGATTATACACCATGATCAAGTGGGCTTTATTCCAGGGATGCAAGGATTTGTCAATATTGGCAAATTAATCAATGTGACACATATTAACAAACTGAAAGATAAAAGCCTTATGATTATATCAATAGATGCAGAGAAAGTCTTTGACAAAATTCAACATCCATTTATGATTAAAAAAAAAAAAAAAAAAAACCTTCCAGAAGGCAGGCCTAGAAGGAACATACCTCAACATAATAAAAGTCATATATGATAAATCCACAGTAATCATTGTTCTCAATGGCCAAAAAAAAAAAAAAAAAATTATAGCATTTCCCCTAAAGTCAGGAACAAAACAAGGGTGCCCACTCTCACCACTGCCATTCAACATAGTTTTGGAAGGTTTAGCCATAGCAATCAGAGAAGAAAAAGAAATAAAATAATCTAGATTGGAAAAGAAGAAGTAAAGCTCTCATGTTTGTAGTTGAAAAGATCCTCTACATAGAAAACCCTAAAAACCACCATATAATTACTAGCCTTAATCAATAAATATAGTAAATTTGAAGAATATAAAATTAATACACAGAAATCCCTTGCATTCCTATACAGTAACAGTGAGAAAGCAAAATGAGCATTAAGGAAACAATCCCATTCACCATTTGGGATGAAAATAATTAGGAATAATTTACTTATCCTAAAATAATTAGGAATAAACCTATCTAAAGAAACAAAAGACCTATATGTAGGAAGCTATAAAACACTAATGAAAGAAATCAAAGATGACACAAATAGGTGAAGAAATACACCACATTCAAGGATTGGAAGTATCAAAATAGTGAAAATGCATATATTACTCAAAGCAATCTACAAATTCAACGTCATCCCTCTCAAGCTTCCAATGGTATTTTTCAAAGAATTAGAACAAATAATTTCACAATTTGTATGGAATTACAAAAAACCTCAAATAGCCAAAGTAATCTTGAAAAAGAAGAATGGAACTAGAGGAATCAATCTGCCTGACTTCAGACTATGCTACAGACTACACTTCAGACTAATCCTACAATCATCAAGACAGTATGGCACCTGCACAGAGACAGATATATAGATCAATGGAACAAAATAGAAAGCCCACAGATAAATCCATGCACCTATGGACACCTTATCTTTGACCAAGAAGGCAAAAATATACAATGGAGAAAAGACAATCTCTTTTACAAGTTGTGCTGGGAAAACTGGTGAGCCGTCTGTTAAAAGAATGAAACTGGAATACTTTCTAACACCATGCACAAAAAATAAACTCAAAATAGGTTAAAGATCGAAATATAAAACCATAAACTATAAAATTTCTAGAGGAAAACATAGGCAAAACACTCTCTGACATAAATTACAGCAGGATCCTCTCTGACCCACCTCCCAGAGAAATGGAAATAAAAGCAAAAATAAACAAATGGGACCTAATTAAACTTAAAAGCTTTTGCACAACAAAGGAAACTATAAGCAAGGTGAAAAGACAGCCTTTAGGATGGGATAAAACAAATTTAACATAAATATATGGCAAAAGGAACTTTGCATTATGATTTGGTTAAGGATCTTGGGATAGGGAGATTATATAAGGTAGGTCAGATAATTTATAAGGCTTCTTTTAAAGAAGAACCAGGAGGTCAGAGAGGAGAAAATATGCTATCCTGCTGGCTTTGAAGATTGAGGAAGTGGCAAGAGCCAAGTCATGTATGTAGTCTCTAGAAGCTAAAAAAGGCAAGAAAATGGATATGCCACAAAAGCCTTTTGAAAGTACATATCCCTAGGGACCCATTTCAGACTTGTGACTTGCAAAACTAAAACTTAATAAATATTTACTGATCTGAATCATCAATAGGTGGGAATTTTATAACAGTAATAGGAAACTAATAAAATTCTCCTAAATAGAGGTCAGCATGTTTGCCAATATATTTACATTTAGTTTTAAAAATTCTGCTGTGTAGTTAGGAAAAAGAGTGGACTTGGTTTACAAAGTGAGTGAATATATGCTACAAATAACATGTATAAGCATTTTTATATACCTGTTTTACTCTGAAAGAATTAACCAGCAACATAAGAGATATTCACCTGGGAGTTTATTTAACTTGCCTATAAACAGGGTTCTGGAAATTATAATTCCCAGTATCTTGCAATAAGTATAAAAAGGATTTCAGTATAGTAAAGTTAGGCAGGAGAAATCCTGAATTCTGTACTCATTTATCAGTAGGAAAACAAATAATATCCTTTATATGTCCATCTTCATTTTATTTAATGTCACAGTTATAACTATACCTATATATGTTCCTATGCAGACTCTTAGAATGTCAGTTTTTATATTTACTTTTTTATTAGAAAACAATGCCACCCAGGCAAATTTGTAGGGTAGAACATGGTTTGCAAAGTATAGCTTGTCAGCAATTATTTCTAAATGAAGCTGATAGATCAATAAATGAATCATAAAGAATCTTAAATAACTTAATTGTGATTTAAATTGATATACATAGTTTACAATATAATGATGGAAATATACTTTAAAAATAAGATATCTAGGATCAATGCAATTAAGTTTAGATAGAATCATAGCCATGCTCCTTTGGTTATAACATTTTTCAAAATTGTAATAGTGCTTATATATGTGTGTGTGTGTATATATATATATATATATATATATATAAATATAGGGGAACCCATTAGACAATTCAGGTATGACCTAAATCAAATCCCTTATGATTATACAGTGGAAGTGAGAAATAGATTTAAGGGATTAGATCTGATAGACAGAAGCCTGAAGAACTATGGATGGAGGTTTGTGACACTGTACAGGAGACAGAGATCAAGACCATCTCCAAGAAAATGAAATGCAAAAAAGCAAAATGACTGTCTGATGAGGCCTTACAAATAGCTGTGAAAAGAAGAGAAGTGAAAAGCAAAGGAGAAAAGGAAAGATATAGCCATCTGAATGCAGAGTTCCAAAGAATAGCAAAGAGAGATAACAAAGCCTTCCGCAGTGATCAGTGCAAAGAAATAGAGGAAAAACAATAGAATAGGAAAGAGATATTTTCAAGACAATTGGAGATACCAAGGGAATATTTCCTGCAAAGATGGGCTCAATAAAGGACAGAAATGGTATGGACCTAACAGACGTAGAAGACATTAAGAAGAGGTGGCAAGAATACACAGAACTGTGCGAAAAAGATCTTCATGACACAGATAATCTATATGGTTTGATCACTTATCTGGAGCCAGACATCCTGGAATATGAAGTCAAGTAGGCCTTAGGAAGCATCACTATGAACAAAGCTATGAGGTGATGGAATTCCAGTAGAGCAATTTCATATCCTAAAATAAGATGCTGTTAAAGTGCTGTACTCAATATTCCAGCAAATTTGGAAAACTCAGCAGTGGCCACAGGACTGGAAAAGTTCAGTTTTCATTCCAGTCCCCAAGAAAGGCAATGCCAAAGCATGCTCAAATTACCGCACGATTGCATTCATCTCACATGCTAGTAAAATAATGCTCAAAAATCTCCAAGCCAGGCTTCAGCAAGAAGTGAACCATGAACTTGCAGATATTTAAACTGGTTTTAGAAAAGGCAGAGGGACCAGAGATCAAATTGTCAACATTCTCTGGATTATTGAAAAAACAAGAAAGTTCCAGAAAATCATCTACTTCTGCTTTATTGACTATGCTGAAACTTTTGACTGTGTGGATCACAACAAACTGAAAAATTCAGAAAGAGATGGGAATACCAGACCACCTGAGCTGCCTCTTGAGAAATCTGTATGCAGGTCAGGAAGCAACAGTTAGAACTGGACATGGGACAACAGACTGGTTTCAAATTGAGAAAGGAGTACATCAAGGCTGTATAATGTCACCCTGCTTATTTAACTTCCATGCAGAATACATCATGAGAAACACTGGATTGGATGTGGCACAAGCTGGAATCAGGATTGCCAGCTAAAATATCAATAACATCAGATATCCCGATGACACCATCCTTATAGCAGAAACTGAAGAAGAACTAAAGAGCCTCTTGATGAAAGTGAAAGAGGAGAATAAAAAAGTTGGCTTAAAGTTCAACATATAGAAAACAAAGATCATGGCATCCAGCACCATCACTTCATGGCAAATAGATGGGGAAACAGTGGCAGGCTTTATCTTTTTCTGCTCCAAAATCACTGTACATGGCGAGTGCAGCCATGAAATTAAAAAATGCCTTCTCCTTGCAAGAAAAGTTATGGCCAACCTAGACAGCATATTAAAAAAGCAGAGACATTCCTTGCCAACAAAGGTCCGTCTACTCAAGGCTGTGGTTTTCCAGTACTTTGCTCGAACCCCAGCAAATAAAATGTATCACTGTTTCCACTGTTTCCCATCTATTTGCCATGAAGTGATGGGACCAGATGCCATGATCTTTGTTTTCAGAATGTTGAGTTTTAATCCAATTTTTCACTCTCCTCTTTCACTTTCATCAAGAGATTCTTTAGTTCTTCACTTTCTGCCATAAGGGTGGTATCATCTGCATATATGGGGTTACTGATATTTCTCCTGGGAATTGATTCCAGCTTGTGCTTCTTCCAGTCCAGCATTTAGCATGATAAACTCTGCATATAAGTTAAATAAGCAGGGTGACAATATACAGGTTTGATGTAGTCCTTTTCCTATTTGGAACCAGTCTGTTGTTTCATGTCCAGTTCTAGCTGTTAATTCCTTACTTGCATATAGGTTTCTCAAGAGGCAGATCAGGTGGTCTGGTATTCCCATCTCTTTCAAAATTTTCCACAGTTTATTGTGATCCACACAGTCAAAGGCTTTGTCATAGTCAATAAAGCAGAAAGAGATGTTTTTCTGGAACACTCTTGCTTTCTTGATGATCCAGTGGATGTTGACAATTTGATCTGTGATTCCTCTGCCTTTTCTAAATCCATCTTGAACATCTGGAATTTCACAGTTCACGTATTGTTGAAGCCTGGCATGGAGAATTTTAAGCGTTACTTTACTAGCATGTGAGATGAGTGCAGTTGTGTGGTAGTTTGAGCATTTTTTGGCATTGCCTTTCTTTGAGATTGGAATGAAAACTGACATTTTCTAGTCTTGTGGCCACTGCTGAGTTTTCCAAATTTGATGGCATATTGAGTACAGCTCTTTCACATCAAGTCTTTTAGGATTTGAAATAGCTCAACTGGAATTCCATCATCTCCTCTAGCTTTGTTCATAGTGATGCTTCCTAAAGCCCACTTGTCTTCACATTCCAGGATGTCTGGCTCTAGGTGGCTGATCACTCCATCATGATTATCTTGGTCGTGAAGATCTTTTCTGTACAGTCTTCTGTGTATTCTTGCCACCTCTTCTTAAAAATCTCCTGCTTCTGTTAGGTCCATACCATTTCTGTCATTTATTGAGCCCATCTTTGCATGAAATGTTCCCTTGGTATTCTCTAATTTTCTTGAAGAGATCTCTAGTCTTTCCCTTTCTGTTGTTTTCCTCAATTTCTTTGCACTGATCACTGAGGAAGACTTTTATTTCTCCTGCTATTATTTTCAAACTCTGCATTCAGATGGGTATATCTTTCCTTTTTTCCTTTGCCTTTCACTTCTTTCTTTTCTCAGCTATTTCTAAGGCCTCCCTAGAGAACCATTTTTCCTTTTGAATTTCTTTCTTTGGGATGCTCTTGATCACTGCTTCCTATACAATGTCATGAATCTCTGTCCATAGTTCTTCAGGCCCTCTGTCTATCACATGGAATCCCTTGAATCTAACTATGCAAAGACTAGTTTTTTTCCCAGACGATAGAGTGCTTCATTCCTAATCTCCACTCTCATCTCCTTTCAAGGGGTGTTGAAGGTCAGCTTTGCAGTGGCTCTTTATTTAGTCCTTATAGGGATAGATGCCAAAGTGCTGATTTGCAGTTTGTAAGAAATTTATTTTTTTAAGCTTTTAAAATGAAGTAGTAGATTTTAGTTTTACTATTCTGTGCTCTGTTTTTCTCAATTAACACTATTTTTCTAATATTTAAGCATCTATAATTTGCTTATTTTCTTTCTGTATGTCATTCCATTTATACTTTTTATATTATGCATTGATTCTCTTGTCTGTAGATAGTTTATTATTTCTAGATTTTGCTATTATAGAATAAAGCCTCTATAAATTTTATTTTACATGTAATTTGAAATACATGTATGAGAATTTTTCTAAGGGATGACTAAGACAAATTTTTAAGTCATAGGATCATCATTCAATTTACAAGATAATGCATTTTCCAAAGTAATTGTCTATTTAGGCTATCACAATCAATGTATTGTAGACCACAGAGCTCCTCATCCTATCTACATTTGGTAAAATCAGACTAATTTTTGCCAAGATAATGGGTATAAAGTGTAATCTCACTGTTCTTAATTTGCATTTATTGTGTTTGTAAATTTCTTACATTCAACCTTTCATGTCTCTGCTTTTGTTGAAATGCTTATTATTTTGCCCAGTTCTTCCTTTTGGGTTGTTTTTTCTTTTTCTTCTAATTAGTAAGAATTTTTTATGTTGTTGTTATTAATTTTTATATTATTGCCTAGGTCTTCTGCAGTTTGTGGCTTTCCACTTCATGTCTTTCAGTTCAGTTCAGTTCAGTTTCTCAGTCGTGTCCAACTTTCTGTGACCCCATGAATTTCAGCATGCCAGGCCTCTTTATCCATCACCAACTCCCGGAGTTCACTCAGACTCATGTCTATCAAGTCAGTGATGCCATCCAGCAGTCTCATCCTCTGTCGTCCCTTTCTCCTCCTGCCCCCAATCCCTCCCAGCATCAAAGTCTTTTCCAATGAGTTAACTCTTCACATGAGGTGGCCAATGTGCTGGAGTTTCAGCTTCAGCATCATTCCTTCCAAAGAAATCCCAGGGTTGATCTCCTTCAGAATGGACTGGTTGGATCTCCTTGCAGTCCAAGGGACTCTCAAGAGTCTTCTCCAACACCACAGTTCAAAACGTCAAGTCTTCGATGCTCAGCTTTCTTCACAGTCCAACTCTAACATCCATACATGACCACTGGAAAAACCATAGCCTTGACTAGACGGATCTTTGTTGCAAAAGTAATGTCTCTGGTTCTCAATATGTTATCTAGGTTGGTTATAACTTTTTTTCCAAGGAGTAAGCATCTTTTAATTTCATGGCTGCAGTCACCATGTGCAGTTTTTTTGAAGCCCCCCCAAAAGAAGTCTGACACGGTTTCAACTGTTTCTCCATCTTTTTGCCATGAAGTGATGGGATCAGATGCCATGATCTTCGTTTTCTGAATGTTGAGCTTTAAGCGAACTTTTTCACTCTCCTCTTTCACTTTCATCACTTTCACTTTCATCAAGAGGTTTTTTAGATCTTCTTCACTTTTTGCCATAAGGTTGATGTCATCTGCATATCTGAGGTATTGATATTTCTTCCAGCAATCTTGATTCCAGCTTGTGCTTCCTCCAGCCCAGGGTTTCTCATGATGTACTTTGGGTCGAAGTTAAATAAGCAGGGTGACAATATATAGACTTGAGGTACTCTTTTCCCAATTTGAAACCAATTTGTTGTTCCATGTCTAGTTCTAACTGTTGCTTCAGTTAGAAATCTGCACACAGATTTCTCAACCGGCAGGTCAGGTGGTCTGGTATTTCCATCACTTGAAGAATTTTCCACAGTTTGTTGTGGTCTACACAGTCAAAGGCATAGTCAATAAAGCAGAAGTAGATGAATTTCTGGAGGTCTCTTGCTGTTTCAATGATCCAACGGATGTTGGCAATTTGACCACTGGTTCCTCTGCCATTTCTAAATCCAACTTGAACATCTGGAAGTTCATGGTTCATATTTGTTGAAGCCTGGCTTGGAGAACTTTGAGTATTACTTTAGTAGCGTGTGAGATGGAGAAGGCAATGGCAACCCACTCCAGTCCTCTGGCCTGGAAAATCCAATGGACGGAGGAGCCTTGTAGGCAGCAGTCCATGGGGTCACAAAGAGTTGGACATGACTAAAGTGACTTAACAGCTGCAGCAGCAGCATGTGTGATGAGTGCAGTTGTGAGGTAGTTTGAGAATTCTTTGGCATTGCCTTTCTTTGGGATTGGAATGAAAACTGACCTTTTCCAGCCCCATGGCCACTGCTGAGTTTTCCAAATTTGCTGGCATATTGACTGCAGCACTTTCACAGCATCATCTTTTAAGTTGAAATAGTTTAAGTGGAATTCCATCACTTCCAATAGCTTTGTTAATAGTGATGCTTCCTAAGGCCCATTTGACTTCACATTTCAGGATGTCTGGCTCTAGGTGAGTGATCACACCGTTGTGATTATCTGGGTCATGAAGATATTTTTTGTGTAGTTTTTCTGTGTATTCTTTCCACCTCTTCTTAATGTCTTCTGCTTCTGTTAGGTCCCTACCATTTCTGTCCTTATTGAGCCCATCTTTGCATGAAATGTTCCCTTGGTATCTCTAATTGTCTTGAAGAGACCTCTAGTCTTTCCCATTCTATTGTTTTCCTCTATTGCATTGCATTGATCACTGAGGAAGGCGTTTTTATCACTCCTTGCTATTCTTTGGAACTCTGCATTCAGATGCTTCTCTTCTATTCACAGCTATTTGTAAGTCCTCTTCAGACAGCTATTTAGCCTTTTTGCATTTCTTTTTCTTGGAATGGTCTTGATCCCTGCCACCTGTACAATATCACGAACCTCCATCCATAGTTCTTCAGGCACTCTGTCTATCAGATTTAATCCCTTGAATCTATTTGTCACTTCTACTGTATAATCATAAGGGATTTGGTTTAGGTCATACCTGAATGTTCTAGTGGCTTTCCCTGCTTTCTTCAATTTAAGTCTGAATTTGGCAATAAGGAGTTCATGATCTGAGCCACAGTCAGCTCCACAGTCAGATTGTATAGAGCGTCTCCATCTTTGGCTGCAAAGAATATAACCAATCTGATTTCGGTATTAAACATCTGGTGATATCCATGTGTAGAGTCTTCTCTTGTGTTGTTGAAAGAGGGTGTTTACTATGACCAATGCATTCACTTGACAAAACTCTGTTAGCCTTTGCCCTGCTTCATTCTGTACTTCAAGGCCAAATTTTCCTCTTACTCCAGGTATAACTTGGTTTCCTACTTTTGCATTCCAATCCCGTGGAATCAAGAGACATTCTTCCATGTGTTAGTTCTAGAAATTCATATAGGTCTTCATGGAGCGTTCAGCTTCAGCATTTTCAGTATTACTCAACAGGGCATAGACTTGGAATACTGTGATATTGAATGGTTTGCCTTGGAAATGAACAGATTATACAGCTCTTATAATAAGAAAACAGTCTCTAATTTCATGTTTTTCTATTTTTTTCAGGCTTTTTCTCTTTTCTTAGATAACAGATATCCATCTGATATCCTCCTTTTTCTACTTAAAGACTCTTTTTTGTAATAAAATACACATAAATTTTTATATTTTAATAATTTTAAGTGTATAATCCTATGGCATTAACATTCCGATTGTTATGCTACCATCACCGCCATCCATCTCCAAAATTTATCCTATGCGTCCAAATTGACTGCTGGACCCAGTAAACATTTGTTCAACATTCTCACTCTTTCGTATCTCTGAAAATCACCATTCTGTTTTCTTTTTAAACTTTTTTTTATTTGTTTGTTTATTTTTAATTATACTGAGTCTTCAGTACTCTGCATGGGCTTTCTCAGGTTGTGGCAATTGAGGGCTCCTCTTCATTGCAATGCATGGACTTCTCATTGTGGCTTCTCATATTGCTGAGCACAGGCTCTAGGCTCATGGCTTAATTAGTTGCATCACGTGGGCTCAGAAGTTGTGGTTCACAGGCTTAGCACTTCCACGGCATATGGAATCTTCCTGGATCTTGGATCAAATCCCTGCTGCCTGCATTGGCAGGCAGGTTCTCATCCATTCTACCATTCTTTTTTTTTTTTTTTTTTTTTGTCTTTGAGCATTTGTCTACTGAAGGTACCACTTATAAGTAAAATTATGTTGTATTTGAACTTTTGTGATTTTTCTCACTTCACCCTGTGTACTCTCTTCAAGGATTTATCCATGTGTAGGTCAGGAAGCAACTATTAGAACTGGACATGGAACAACAGATTGGTTCCAAATAGGAAAAAGAGGACGTCAAGGCTGTATATTGTCAACTTGCTTATTTAACTTCTATGCAGAGTACATCATGAGAAACCCTGGGCTGGAAGAAGCACAGGCTGGAATCAAGACTGCTGGAAAAAATATCAATAACCTCAAATATGCAGATGATACCACCCTTATGACAGAAAGTGAAGAGGAAGTAAAAAGCCTCTTGATGAAAGTGAAAGAGGAGAGTGGGAAAGTTGGCTTAAAGCTCAGCATTCAGAAAACGAAGATCATGGCATCTTGTCCCATCACTTCATGGCAAATAGATGGGGAAACAGTGGAAAGAGTGTCAGACTTTATTTTTTGGACTCCAAAATCACTGCAGATGGTGACTGCAGCCATGAAATTAAAAGACGCTTACTCCTTGGAAGGATAATTATAACCAACCTATGTAGCATATTAAAAAGCAGAGACATTACTTTGCCAACAAAGGTCTGTCTAGTCAAGGCTATGGTTTTTCTAGTGGTCATGTATGCATGTGAGATTTGGACTGTGAAGAAGGCTGAGTGCCGAATAATTGATGCTTTTAAAGTATGATGTTGGAGAAGACTCTTGAGAGGCCCTTGGACTGCAAGGAGATCCAACCAGTCCATTCTGAAGGAGATCAGTCCTGGGTGTTCTTTGGAAGGACTGATGCTAAAGCTGAAACTCCAATACTTTGGCCACCTCATGAGAAAATTTGACTCGTTGGAAAAGAGTTCGATGCAGGGAGGGATTGGGGGCAGGAGGAGTAGGGGACAACAGAGGATGACATGGCAGAATGGCATCACTGACTTGTTGGACATGAGTTTGGGTGAACTCCAGGTGTTGGTGATGGACAGGGAGGCCTGGTGTGCTGCAATTCATGGGGTTGCAAAGAGTCAGACATGACTGAGTGACAGAACTGAACTGAGTGTATGTTAAAAGTTCCTTCAAATTAAGGCTAAATAATATTATATTGTATGTGTATTATACATTTTTTAATCCATGCATCTATCAATGGATATTAGGCATCCTTCAAGCTGTTGACTATTAGAAATAGTGTTGTTTTGAACTTGGGCATAAACATATCTGTTTGAGTCCTTGCTTTCAATAATTTTGGGTATATATGCAGAAGTGAAATTTTCTGCAAAAAAGGAAATCCAAAAGTATAATACTAATGTCAAAGAATTATTGTCTGTGTTTTCTTCAAGAAATTTTGTGGTTTTAGATCTAACATTTAAATCTTTAATCAATTTTGACTTTACTTTTGTGCATATTGTGAGAGTTATCCAGTTTGACTATTTTACAGGAGCTGCCCAGGTTTTCCAACACCATTTATTGAAGAGACTGTCTTTTCCCTATTGTATATTCTTGTCTTCTTTGTCATAGACTAATTGCCCATCTAAGTGTAGGTTCACTTCTGGGCTCTCTATTCTGTTGCATTGATCATTGTGTCTATTTTTGTGCCTGTAGCATACTGTTTTGATGCGTAGAGCTTTGTGGTATACTTTGAGCTCAGGCAGCATATCACTTCTAGATTTGCTTTTTCTCAAGATTATTTTGGCTGTTCAGGGTCTTTGTGTTTCCATTTAATTTTAGAAGTACTTGTTCCAGTCCTGTAAAGAATGCCATTGGTATTTTCATAGGGATTGCACTGTCTGTAGTTTACCTTAGGGGGTATGATTATTTTAACAATAGTAATTCTTCCTATCCATAAATGCAGCATATATTTCTATCTATTTGTATGGCATTCAGTTTCTTTCATCAGTGTCTTATGATTTTCTGAATATAGCTAGCTTACTTCCTTAGTTACATTTATTCCTAGTTATTTTGTTATTTTTTATGTGATAGTAAATATGATTTTAAAAATTTTCTTTTTCTGAAAGTTAGTGTTAGTTGTGTTCTTTCTTTCTTTTTCTGTTTTTAGTGTATAGAAATGAAACATCTCTGTATATTAATCTTTCATCCTGCAACTTTAACAAATTCTTGATGAGATAGTAGTTTTTTGGATAGAGGTTTTTGGGATTTTCTAAGTATAATATTATGTCATCTGAATACAGTGATAGTTTTACATTTTCGTTTCCAATTTGGATTTTTTAAAATATCCTTTTCTCATATGATTGCTAGAGCTAGGACTTGCAATACTGTGTTGAACAAAAGTAGCAAGTGTGGGCATACTTTTCTTGTTACTGATTATAAAGAAAGTGCTTTCATGTTTTTGTTATTGTGTTTGATGTTAGCTATGGGCATGTCATATATGGCCTTTATTAGGTTGCTGCTGCTGCTCCTGCTAAGTCGCTTCAGTCGTGTCTGACTCTGTGCGACCCCATAGACGGCAGCTCACCAGGCTCCCAAGTCCCTGGGATTCTCCAGGCAAGAACACTGGAGTGGGTTGCCATTTCCTTCTCCAATGCATGAAAGTGAAAGGTGAAAGTGAAGTCGTTCAGTCATGTCCGACTCTTAGCGACCCCATGGACTGCAGCCTACCAGGGTCCTCTGGCCATAGGATTTGCTCGTTATATTTCCTCTATACTCATTTTGTTGAGTTTTTATTTTAAATTATTGTTGAATTTTGTAAAAAAAATTCTGTGCATCTTTTGAGATGATTGTATGATTTTCAATCTTCAGTTTGTTAATGTGATGTATCAATTGATTTTTGGTTATTGAATTATCCTTTAATCCTGGATAAATCCAAATTTATAACAGTGTATGATCCTTTTAGTATCCTGTCGAATTCAGTTTGCCAATACTTCACTGAGAGGTTTTGCATCTCTGTTGACCAGAGATTTTGGTCTGTCATTTTCTTTTTGTGTGTGATACTTTTGTCTGATTTTTTCATCTGGGTGATCCTGGCCTTGTAGATTGAATTTGGAGGTGGTCCCTCTTTAGAATATTTTAGAATATTTTTAGATGGATAGATGTTAACTTTTCTTAAAATGTTTGCTAAAATTCACTCATGAAGCCATGTGCTCCTAGAGTTTTTTTTTTATTTTTTTGTCAGGAGTCTTTTTTGTTTGTTTTTGTGGTTTATTTTTGTTTTGTTTTTGTTTTTGTTTTCATGCTACACTTCCTCCTTGTGGTTTCTGGTGCTCTACACATCTATATGTTATTCAGAGAAACTTCTCTAGTAAGGAAATATAGAAATGATCCCTGAAAGTATAGCCTTAGGAGTTTGTTTTCTAGCTGATTCAGTTTTATTATTGGTAATAGATCTGTTAATATTTTCTATTTCTTTCTGTTTCACTCTTGAGACATTGCATATTTCTAGGAATTTACCCATTTCTTCTAGCTTGTGCTTTTTTTGGTATACAATTTTTTTTTAGGAATTTACCCATCTCTTCTAGCTTGTGCTTTTTTTGGTATATAATTTTTTTATTAATAGTAGTCTTTTATGATTTTTCATATATCTGCAGTGACAACTGTAACTTCTCTTTCATTTCTGGTTATATTAACAAGGGCCTTCTCTCTTTTTTTATTCATGAGTATGCATAAAGAGCACCAGTCTTTTTAAAAATCCCTTCAAAGAATCAGCAGTTGATCTCTTCTGTAATTTTGTTTAGTCTTTATTTCATTTATTTCTGCATTGATCTTTATGATTTCTTTCCTTCTGCTTACTTTTGGTTTTGTTTATTATTATTTCTGTTCCTTTAGGTGTAAGACTAGGTGAGATTTTTCTTATTTCCTGAAGCAGGCTATAAACTTACCTCTTACCACTGCTTTTATTGTGTCCCATGGATTTTAGATAATTTTGTTTTCATTTTTATTTGTCCCAAGTGATTTTTAAATTTATTTTTAAATTTCTTCAGTGATCTCATGGTTGCTTAGTTGCATATAGTTTAGCCTCCATCTGCTTGTGTTTTGGGCTCTTTTTTTTCCATTTTAGTTGATTTCTAATCTTGTAACATGTGGTTAGAAGAGATTCTTCATATAATTCTTCATATGATTTCAGTTTCATATGATTAAATTTATTTATAATTGTTTTCTGGCATAGCATGTGGCTTATCCTAGAGATTGTTGCATGGGCACTTGAAAAATGTGTATTGGGTCATTGTGTAATTATTATTTCTTAGTAGTAATGTAATGTTCATTTGGTTCTGAAATAATGTTTATTCGACAGTAAACTTTATGCTTACATCACTTTTTGAAGTATGAATCCACTTTTCTACTTTAAATTCTAGTAGACATTTTGTGTATATATACTCTAATGTTTAAAATAAATATAGTTAAAATTACTTCAGATTAAGAAAGATCCTGCCTTAAAATTTGGCAATGCAGAGGCTGTCCTAATCCTCCTTTAACAGATATATGCATAATCAAATGAACATTTATTAATCTCCACTTTCTTCTGTGGTCTTTTCATTATTTGCGAGACCTCAGTGTTTAAACATCTGAATGGCTAATTTAGACAACATCAGCTACTACATAATAAATTTAAGATTCCAAGAAGCAGAAATAACTTAATTATCCATATTTGGCTACCTAGATTGTGTCTGCTTTTTCCTTTCTTGATACTTGCTAGTAATCTTAGTCTGTTATTTCATTTTGGTATTGCCCATATTAAGAGTTCAATAAAAGACGTTGGCACATCTAATAGAAAGGATATATGTTTTAAAATGTACTGTAGCTCTTTTTTGTAATTGATCATGGCATGCTACTGGCCTCTTTGGAGGTTCCATCATACACTTTCCTGAAATCAGTATGAAACTGTGGTTCCCAAAATCTCTCATGTCTTGGCACCTTTATTTTCTTAATATTTCTTTTCCATTGACAAAAGTCATACAAACAAAACCAAAAGCCAGTAATTCTATTTATTAAGTATGCATGCTAGCTGCTAAGTTGTGTCTGACTCTTTGTGACCCCATAGACTATAGCCTTCCAGACTGCTCTGTCCAAGGAATTCTCCAGGCTAAAATACTGGAGTGGGTGGCTATTCCCTTCTCCAGGGGATCTTCCTGACCCAGGGACTGACCCCTGGTTTCCTGCATTGCAGGCAGATTCTTTAGAATTTTTACAGTCTACTGCTACTGTTACTGCTAAGTCGCATCAGTCATGTTCGACTCTGTGCGACCCCATAGACAGCAGCCCACCAGGCTTCCCTGTCCCTGGGATTCTCCAGGCAAGAACACTGGAGTGGGTTGCCATGTCCTTCTCCAACGCATGGAAGTGAAAAGTGAAAGTGAAGTCACTTAGTCGTGTCCAACCCTCAGAGACCCCATGGACTGCAGCCTACCAGGCTCCTCCATCCATGGGATTTTCCAGGCAAGAGTACTGGAGTGGGGTGCCTTTTTACCATCTAAGCTACCTGTATTCAAATAAGTTAATGGTTGTCATTTGCATGATGTCCAATAGGTGTCACGCTGTTTTCTTCAAAATTTTAAAATATTCCACAGTGACCCCATTAGTTCATTGTGATGCCCCAGTGAACTTTGGCATTCAGTTTGAGAATTACAGTTTTAAAAGCCATTTACTGTATGACAATTCTTTTAGAACTATTTATTTGGATCCTTGAGAGCATTTCCCACCCCTCCTCCATTAGGCAGCTCCTTCTTTGCTCTATGCCATAACCTGTGTCAGCAATTTCCTCTAGTTGGAATGAATAAAAGATTTGTTAATGTACATAATAGCTAAGAATTTGGTCATGATGATTTCAGTGATGGTTGCTTTTAACTACTTATGTTTAGTAGAAAAATAAGAATACTTCAAAAGGTTTAGTAGTTTTAAAGTAATTAGCAGAGAATAATAAAATAAATTGATAGGTCAACACAATTTTGTGTAGCTATAAGGAGTGCTTCAAATCTAGCTGCAGAACATGGCTTTTGCAATCTAGCCTTTATGTAACTTCCCTGCTGAAGGTTTAATTTATTTGGCCTCTTGAGAAACACATTTGGCATTGTAATATGTTTTGCTTCCAGGGTCTGTCTCCAAGAATGATTTGAAGAAATTGCACATAAATTTATTTTCAAGGCAAGCTATTTTCCTTTTAAGGAACTATCTATATTCATCTCACATAGGTAGAGAGTAATACATTAAGCAAATGTATATACTCAGCAAGTTAGGACCTCATAGATCTTATACATATGGTCATTTCATATTTAATTTTATTAATCACTATCTCTATGAAACAAGAAATTTGAGGAACCTTAACTGGAGAATAAAATGTGTGGATTTATATCACTGAAACATTTAAATATCTTATTCAGTGTTAAATACATATATGATGAATCATTGGAAAATAATTTTAAAAATGAAATTTGGGAATATGCTAAATCTGCAGGTGTTTTTCTTCTTGATTTCTAACTCCCACCGAAAACATGCCTTGAGTTATTTGCAATTTTCATTTCTTGTTAAAATATACAGAATTAATTATTAATGAATTAATTCATAGAGCTCTATGATACAGTTGGACTGAGATACATTGGGATTCATTGTGACCTTATCAAGTGAGGTGAGTCATTGATTAATTCAGATAATAGAACTTATTATAATAGTCTTTTGCTTATGCTATTGTTGAATATAACCACTTTTATTCATATCTGTATAAGCATATTGAGATAATATCATTTCAATAATTTTTGAACTGAATCTTCATCCTTGTAAGAGTATTTTTTAGAAATTTTAGATAGTGCCTATTTTTAACTGTGTATTTGTGGGCTAACTTCATATGTGCTTGACTAATTTATATGCATTTGAAACTTTAAATATACTTAATATATTTAAATATCCAGCACAATGTTTAGTATGTAGAGAACATTCTAACTTGCTAAGTTGTTTTCCTGTCTTAATTTTTAGTAGTTTTATGTTCACCCCTTTTTGTGTAATTGTTCTCCCCACTTCTTTAATCTCTGCACTTTCTTTTCCATATAGCAACTAGAAGAAAATTTCTCAACATAAACTTGATCACATTACTCTGCCCCTCAAAATCTTTCTATACTTTCTGTCACAGAATGAAACAAACAAAAACTTATTCAAGAGCTGACTAGGCTCTTATCAATTTTCTCTTCCTTTCCTTTGAAAGGGCTTATCATCACTTTTTTTCTTATATTTATATGCATGTTCTTACATGATTATTTTTTCTGCTTTAAAATTCTGGTGACCATACAATTCAAGGTTCAAAATATATATACTTTAAGAATGATAAGAGGTATTAAAATAACTAGAGCTGTATATTTTTTGAAATATTTGTTAATTGGCAAAAATCAATTTTGCCATATTGTTGAATCTAAAACTAACCTTATTTTCTAAACTATAATTCCTTCTAAAAATAAAAGTATCACATATATATATATGAATATTAACAACAAAAACTTCTTTATGTTTGTTATTCAGAGATTAATAGAAGCATGCAGAGCAAGTTAATTTAGAACATATTTTAATACTTTAAATGAATTCTAGTAGTGTTATCGGATTCTGATATAATGTCAATGGATTTTTCCCACAGATGGAGATAGTCCAAAGCAAACTTTACAAAATTTCAGGCATAAATTTTGTTCTCCATTTACACTCATTTCATTTGTTTGATTTTTCATTTACTTTTATAGGGATTTTAATGTCTTCCTATCTGTAAACTATGTTTTCAATATTTTTCGTTTGATAAATTTACAAACTTCCAAAGCTAAAATTTCTGAAACTTCATTCATATGTTTTGATTGAAGACATTCAATTAATTTTGAGAAGTGAATAAAAATTACAAGCCTTTAATAGAAATTCAGTATCAGTAAACTACACTAAAGTATATTTAAAGTTGGTTCTTCAAGAATTTGTATGGTAAAAAAAAAGCCAACTGTTAATGCACACCAAGGAGAAAAGGCATATACTGTCATTTCAAATTTTTTTTTTCCTTTCTGAGAAGAGAAAGAAGCATCAGGCTTGTCATAAAAATTATGTTTTATTGTGTTTACTGTGAGTAAAATATACAGAATAATATATAGAATAAAATATTTCTGTATTTTCACAACTACAGTTGTTTGAGGATGCAATTTTGAATTATGGTGTTTTACTTTAGGAACTTAGTAAAAATAGTTCTATTACCATGAATGCCATAACAAAATGTGCTTTTGTACTATTAACACAAAAATAAATAATGTTATGCTTAGGTTTTTACCTGTGTTTGCAATAACATTCACAGTGATGACAAATATTTTACTTTTTATGAAATACATTTCTAAGAGCTTCTTAAGTTAACATGTGATACACATAAATAATGATGCATGTAAAACATGAAGTATAACAATTTAACTAGTTGATAATTTTTTTTTTTTTGCTAAGAGAGTCAACATTAACAACATGATATTCAATTTTAGAAATAAACAAGAAAACTTGAAAGCAAAAATTAATAATTTAAGTTTGAAGAGCAATCACTTTTTTTTTAAATTTTTATTTTTATTTTATTTTGCTTTACAATACTATATTGGTTTGCCATACATTGACATGAATCCACCACGGGTGTACATGAGTTCCCAATCCTGAAACCCCCTCCCACCTCCCACCACATAACATCTCTCTGGATCATCCCCGTGCACCAGCCCCAAGCATCCTGTATCCTGTATCGAACCTAGACTGGGGATTCATTTCTTACATGAAAGTATACATGTTTCAATGCCATTCACCCAAATCATCCCACCCTCTCCCTCTCCCTCTACAGATTCAATGCAATCCCTATCAAGATGCCAGCGGTATTTTTCACAGAGCTAGAACAAATAATTTCACTATTTGTATGGAAATACAAAAAAACCTCGAATAGCCAAAGCAATCTTGAGAAAGAATGAAACTGGAGGAATCAACCTGTCTGGCTTCACCTTTTTATATTAAAATTCATGCTGCACAGAAAAATAGACATTATACTTTCTTTAGTTTTGTGCATTCTAGAGTCCCTTGGACTGCAAGGAGATCCAACCAATCCATTCTGAAGGAGATCAGCCCTGGAATTTCTTTGGAAGGAATGATGCTAAAGCTGAAACTCCAGTACTCTGGCCACCTCATGAGAAGAGTTGACTCATTGGAAAAGATTCTGATGCTGGGAGGGATTGGGGGCAGGAGGAGAAGGGGACAACAGAGGATGAGATGGCTGGATGGCATCACTGACTCAATGGATGTGAGTCTGTGTGAACTCTGGGAGTTGGTGATGGACAGGGAGGCCTGGCATGCTGTGATTCATGGGGTCGTAAAGAGTCGGCCACGACTGAGTGACTGAACTGAACTGAACTGAACTGAATGTTCTTGTAGTTAGTAACAGAATTATGGCTTCCATATGTAACAGTAACCTGGCCTCAATGCAGGAGATTCGGGTTCAGTCCCTGGGTTGGGAAGATCCTCTGGAGAAGGGAATGTCTACTCACTCGAGTATTCTTGTCTAGAGCATTCCATGGACAAAGCAGCCTGGTGGGCTCTAGCCCATGGGATTGTAAAGAGTTGGATATGACTGAGAAACTAACAGGTGGTGGTAAATATGGACGAATAAATTGTTATATGTTATCTTGATCAGTGTTCCCTGAAAAGCTGACCTGACACATAATTTATAAAGTAAAAACTTTATTGGTCATGCAAATTTGGTAGATGCACAAGGGAGGTGGTGTGAGAGTGAGGCAGTGAAGGAAGCAAATCAAATATAATGAATTACATTTTTGAGCAGGTTATGATTTCAGGACAAGCAGTTTATCAGACATCTTCAGGGAGGTTCATTCTCCAGCCCATTTGTCCTGGGTAGTGCAGGGAGAAAATTTTTATTATCTGTATAACATATTTCCCACCTTAACCCCAGTGAGTGTTAACCTACTTGAACGTATAGTGGTTGCTTAGGAACCTGAGTCTTATACTTCAACAACAACAAGAAATTCAGTGGGAGAAAAAGGTTAGGTTCGGTTAATGTAGGTTTTAGTGTAGGTTACAAGCGAGGCACTGATAGTGCATATCCAATGAGCCCCTCAGCTTTTTGGAGGTGAATACAGAATGGTAACATTACCAAGCATGAGCTGTCACTCCACTAAGAAAACAAAGCCAGGGAGAAGAGAGAGCCTAATGTAGTCTGAAATAGGTACAGTTTATCCCTTGTGCAACTCAAATCTGCTTATACTCTGTTAAGATATTCAATGCTCATTTTTAATTCTTCCCTGAAAATAATGATGAAAGCCTAATCTCAAAATTTTATTGCCAGTTGCTATATCCTTAAACAAAGAGACCAACCAATACACAAATTTTAAAAGGTTATTATAAGAAACTCCACCTGTTCACCTTCAGCTATATTGTGGGTTCTTTCTGAAGAAGTTGACCCAGACATTGATCTTTTAAGTTTGTGCTTTCTAAATTGCTTTGGGCTTATGGGATTGTGTTTTATATAGTTGACATTTTCAGTTATCATTATCATTGGTTAAAAAATGCCAAGAGATATTCCAATAAATCACTGAGTTCCAGACATAACAAGGGAGGTAATGTAAGAGTCATCTTGATCTTATTGTATAATATCAGCTATATCTACTAATGATTATCAAGATAGACTATGCACACCATTATATTCCAGTTTCACCAGAATTAGAAGCTCAACGAGGTCAAACTCCCTTTCTCCTCTTAGAAAGTAGAACTTCTAAGTTGATAATGTCTAGGATGGGATGTTCAGTTCAGTTCAGTTCAGTCGTTCAGTCGTGTCTGACTCTTTGCGACCCCATGAATCACAGCACACCAGGCCTCCCTGTCAAACACCAACTCCCGGAGTTCACTCAAACTCATGTCCATTGAGTCGGTGATGCCATCCAGCCATCTCATGCTCTGTCGTCCCCTTCTCCTCCTGCCCCCAATCCGTCTCAGCATCAGAATCTTTTCCAATGAGTCAACTCTTCACATGAGGTGGCCAAAGTACTGGAGTTTCAGCTTTAGCATCATTCCTTCCAAAGAAATCCCAGGGTTGATCTCTTTCAGAATGGACTGATTGGATCTCCTTGCAGTCCAAGGGACTCTCAAGAGTCTTCAGCAACATCACAGTTCAAAAGCATCAATTCTTCAGTGCTCAGCCTTCTTCACAGTCCAATTCTCACATCCCATACATGACTACTGGAAAAACCATAGCCTTGACTGGATGGACCTTAGTCAGCAAAGTAATGTCTCTGCTTTTGAATATACTATCTAGGTTGGTCATAACTTTTCTTCCAAAGAGTAAGCGTCTTTTAATTTCATGGCTGCAGTCACCATCTGCAGTGATTTTGGAGCCCAAGAAAGTCTGACACTGTTTCCACTATTTCCCCATCTACTTCCCATGAAGTGATGGGACCGGATGCCATGATCTTAGTTTTCTGAATATTGAGCTTTAAGTTAACTTTTTCACTCTCCACATTCAATTTCATCAAGAGGCTCTTTAGTTCTTCTTCACTTTCTGCTATAAGGGTGGTGTCATCTGCATATCTGAAGTTATTGATATTTCTCCCGGCAATCTTGATTCCAGCTTGTGTTTCTTTCAGTCCAGCGTTTCTCATGATGTACTCTGCATAGAAGTTAAATAAGCAGGGTGACAATATACAGCCTTGACGCACTCCTTTTCCTATTTGGAACTAGTCTGTTGTTCCATGTCCAGTTCTAACTGTTGCTTCCTGACCTGCATACATATTTGGTATCTCTAATTTTCTTGAAGAGATTTCTAGTATTTCACATTCTTTTGTTTTCCTCTATTTCTTTGTATTTATCGCTAAAGAAGGCTTTCTTATCTCTTCTTGCTATTCTTTAGAACTCTGCATTCAGATGCTTATATCTTTCCTTTTCTCTTTGGCTTTTCACTTCTCTTCTTTTCACAGCTATTTGTAAGGCTTCCCCAAACAGTCCTTTTGCTTTTTTGCATTTCTTTCCCATGGGGATGGTCTTGACCCCTGTCTCCTGTACAATGTCACGAAACTGCATTCCATAGTTCATCAGGCACTCTATCTATCAGATTTAGGCCCTTAAATCTATTTCTCACTTCCACTGTGTAATCATAAGGGATTTGATTCAGGTCATACCTGAATGGTCTAGTGGTTTTCCCTGTTTTCTTCAATTTCAGTCTGAATTTGGTAATAAGGAGTTCATGATCTGAGCCACAGTCAGCTCCTGGTCTTGTTTTTGTTGACTGTATAGAGCTTATCCATCTTTGACTGCAGAGAATATAATCAATCTGATTTCGGTGTTGACCATCTGGTAATGTCCATGTGTAGAGTCTTTTCTTGCATTGTTAGAAGAGGGTGTTTGCTATGACCAGTGCATTTTCTTGGTAAAACTCTGTTAGTCTTTGCCCTGCTTCATTCCGCATTCCAAGGCCAAAATTGCCTGTTACTCCAGGTGTTTCTTGACCTCCTGCTTTTGCATTCCAGCCCCCTATAATGAAGAGGACATCTCTTTTGGGTGTTAGTTTTAAAAGTTCTTGTAGGTCTTCATAAAACCATTCAACTTCAGCTTCTTCAGCGTTACTGGTTGGGGCATAGACTTGGATGACTGTGATATTGAATGCTTTGCCTTGGAAACGAACAGAGATAATTTTGTCATGTTTGACATTGCATCCAAGTACTGCATTTCAGACTCTTTTGTTGACCATGATGGCTACTACATTTCTTCTGAGGGATTCCTGTCTGCAGTAGTAGATATAATGGTCATCTGAGTTAAATTCACCCATTCCAGTCCATTTTAGTTCGCTGATTCCTAGAATGTTGACGTTCACTCTTGCCATCTCTTGTTTGACCACTTCCAATTTGCCTTGATTCAAGGACCTGACATTCCAGGTTCCTAGTCAATACTGCTTTTACAGCATTGGACCTTGCTTCTGTCACCAGTCACATCCACAGCTGGATATTGTTTTTGCTTTGACTCCATCCCTTCATTCTTTCTGGAGTTATTTCTCCACTGACCTCCAGTAGCATATTGGGCACCTACTGACCTGGGGAGTACCTCTTTCAGTATCCTATCATTTTGCCTTTTCATGCTGTTCACGGGGTTCTCAAGGCAAGAATACTGAAGTGGTTTGCCATTCCCTTCTCCAGTGGACCACATTCTGTCAGCCCTCTCCACCATGACCCGCCTTTCTTGGGTTGCCCCATGGGCATGGCTTAGTTTCATTGAGTTAGACAAGGCTGTGGTCCTAGTGTGATTAGATTGACTAGTTTTCTGTGAGTATGGTAAGCACAAATTTTAAAAGTGAGTAACTTTTAAAGTGAGAATAATAGTGAAAAGGCAATCCTACTTTTCCTTCTTGCTTCCTGGACTGATAATCCATTCTTGATTCAGTACACATACTGCATACTGGGGGAATTACTTTGGATTTTGTATCTGAGCTGGCTCCTAAATGAAGCCTTCATCCCATCATTTAATAGAATGTACTTAGTAAGACCTGTTAATCTTATGGTCATTAATTCATCATCATGCCTCTTTTCTGATAAAGTGGGTACTTTGATCTGAGGCAATGACATTTTCTAAGTCCTTAGATGGTTGTGTTGAATGGTGCACTGTGGATATCCAGTGTGCAATATTTCTTTTTTCTGGACCTGAAAAGGGAAAATCACTGTTTTCTCCATGGTAGAAGGGGTCATATTTAATTGACATGTTACCAACTGACTGGTTAAACTTTCCAAGAAATGGTGCTAGGTGGAAGATTCTGCAATAATCTTGGCATACAGCAGTAGTAGATCAGTCTCAGTGAGGGCAAACCCATCTTGTTAGAACCATACATAGCCTTATTAACTTCCACTGTGCCACTCAGGTCTTGGGCCCATTGTGTAAGCACTTGAATAATCCTGTCTACCTTGTTCAAGAGATCACCCATGGATTCTCTTTGATGGAAATTAACATTTTACGTATTTACTTTCTTAGTGCCCATTCCCATGTGATCATCCACATGCTTCTCCCAGAACTTCTTAGCCCTGATTTATCAGTTTTTCTCTCTCTCTCTCTTTTTTTTTTATATGAGACCCATGACCAATGGGCTAGATCACTAGCACAACTGAGGACTCAATATATATCTTTACCTCTTGCTACCTTTCCTTCCATGAGAAGTGAATGATTTGGTTGATTTCTCACAACTTGGCCCATTGAGAAGAATCAATAATGACTCTAGGAGCAAAATTGAGTGGAGCTGAAATGTGGCAGAGGTCTATTTTCAGCTTGCATCAGGATGTTTTTGGGCTGTCTCATTTGTTAATTTTCTGGAGAAGGAAATGTCAACCCACTCCAGTATTCTTGTCCTGGAAGAATCCTAAGGATTCTTGAGGATTCTTGGAGGAGCCTGGTAGGCTGCAGTCCATGGAGGTTGAAAGAGTCAGATAAAACTTAGAGACTAAACCACCACCATTTGCTAACCAGGTCAACTTCTTTCCTTCTTTTGTGTTGCATCTGAGAAGCTTACCATAATACATTTCACCTTTTGATGTCATGTATTATTTGCTTATTTATCATTATTGATTTTTGTTTTTATAACATAATTTAATGACGGCTTTTGCATTTTGCTTTTGTTATTTTTAACTGATGGGCGTCACTTGCCTAAAAAGTAACCTGGTTTATAGTACATGTTTAAGTTCAGTTCAGTTCAGTCGCTCAGTTGTGTCCAAATCTTTGCAACCCCATGAATCACAGCACACCAGGCCTCCTTGTCCATCACCAACTCTCAGAGCTTACCCAAAATCATGTCCATTGAGTTGGTGATGCCATCCGGCCATCTCATCCTCTGTTGTACCCTTCTCCTCCTGCCCCCAATCCCTCCCAGAATCAGGGTCTTTTCCAATGGTCAGCTCTTCGCATGAGGTGGCCAAAGTATTGGAGTTTCAGCATTAGCATTAGTCCTTCCAATGAACACCTGGACTGATCTCCTAACGGACTGATCTTCTTTAGAATGGACTGGTTGGATCTCCTTGCAGTCCAAGGGACTCTCAAGAGTCCTCTCCAACACCACACTTCAAAATATCAATTCTTTAGCGCTCATCTTTCTTCACAGTCCAACTCTCACATCCATACATGACCACTGGAAAAACCAAAGCCTTGACTAGATGTACGTTTGTTGACAAAGTAATGTCTCTGGTTTTTAATATGCTACCTAGATTGGTCATAACTTTCTTTCCAAGGAGTAAGCGTCTTTTTATTTCATGGCTGCAATCACCATCTGCAGTGATTTTGGAGCCCCCCAAAATACAGTCTGACACTGTGTCCACTGTTTCCTCATCTATTTCCCATGAAGTGATGGGGCCAGATGCCATGATCTTCGTTTTCTAAATGTTGAGCTTTAAGCCAACTTTTCCACTCTCCTCTTTCACTTTCATGAAGAGGGTTTTTAGTTCCTCTTCACTTTCTGCCATAAGGGTGGTGTCATCTGCATATCTGAGGTTATTGATATTTCTCCCAGCAATATTGATTCCACCTTGTGCTTTTTCCAGCCCAGCATTTCTGATGATGTACTCTGCATATAAGTTAAATAAGTTTAATAACTGTTAAAAGAAACAATTAAAGGAACAAAGGAACTCAGATTCATCACTTTGCTTCAATTTTCTTCATAGTGTTTATCATTCCATAACATGTAATTTTTCTCTATCTTGCCCTCCTCCACTAAAATATAAAATACACAAAGTTTTGTTTACTTTGTTCAATCAAAAAGTGCCTTGTTAAATAAATTCTTGTTGAATTAATTAGCATTTGTGTTGGGCCCAGTCACTCACTCACTGTGTCTGACTCTTTGTGACCCCGCGGACTATAGTCCTCCAGGCTCCTCTCCATGAGGATTCTGCAGGCAAGAATACTGGAGTGGGTTGCCATGCCATCCTCCAGGAGATCTTCCCAACCCATGGGTCGAATCCAGGTCTCCTGCATTGCAGGCAGATTTCTTATTTTCTGAGCCACCAGGGAAGTCCAATTAATCGTTAGACCATGCATTTTTTATTCCTTAGCTATATTATCAGGCAATGCTTAGCACAGCACATAGAATATGTAATAGGCATTCAGTGAATTGTGATGCAGAATGAATGCATCAATTCTAAGTAGCCTTTGGACTGAAGATGACTTTTCTCAGCACTATTTTTTTCTTCCAGCAAGTAGAATTGTATTCAACCTAGAATGATGATGTTGACTCCTTAAATTTATTTCTCAAGAAATTGCAAAGGAAAATTTCAATCATTTTTCAGCCTGAAAGACTGGAAAGGGTCATTTATTTGTACACAATTTTATTTCTAATCTTATCAACTTATGCTTTGGGTTTTTCATAATTCTTATTACTTTATGTCTTTGAAAAAATAAAATCTTATGAAATCATATAAAAGGGTAGGGGGTTCCTTTCTTTGCTTTACTTTACCTCACAGTAGAAAAGAATTAAGTTCTAAAACAGGAAAGTTGTTTTATGATTATTGTTATGTGTATGTCTGGAAGAGAAAATTGGGCAAGAGGATGGCTATAGACAATTTTTCCTATCATTAGTTGAAGGAGGAATAAGATGTTAATTTTCATTTTTCACAGATTGTATTGAGATTCTGAATCCATTCTTTGCAATTTCAGTTTGAAGGAATCTAATCTCATTATATCATTTGAGGACAGCTCTATGAATATTTGTGACAAATGAATGTTTTATTTGCTTTGAGAATTTTTATTCAATTTGATGAAATGAAAAAAATTTATGGATAATGTTTAATCACTACTATCATATAAGAACTAAATTGTCAGCAGGATGCCATGACACCAAGAGTTAGTCACTTCCAGTTGAGAGGGGAACCACACAGTTTGCAAGAGCTTAGGAAACTGACTTTATATTCTGGCTCATTTAATAGATTTGTTGTCTTTCATGTTCTGTATGGGATTCTATACTTGAAACTAGCTTAGTATTTTGAATATCATAAACTATTATGTACTTTATCCTTTCTCTTTCTAAAAATAAATGCAGAAACATATTGCCAAAATTTTTAAAAGGTTTCAACTATTGATTGACATGAATATAATTTTAATTATAAATTTTAATGAGATATTGTGTTAAATCTATCAGCATGTGATTATTTGCAGAGGCTATATGCCTAGATTTTCCTGAGCACTGTTTTGTTATCAATAACAAGTATGTGGAGCTGTAACAGGGAGCTTATAAATAACAAATGGGATAAGTTTAGCTAGGTGTTGAGGACTCCCTGTGGATTGGCTAATTTAAATAATTTCCTGGGCTCTGGAGTATAAGGGCTGTCCTTAATTTTGTGATAACTGGGCCGAGGGTGACAAGGGCAGACATATAGTTGCCCCCAGTGTCAGAGCATAAAAGGAAAGTAGTTAATTAGCTGTTCAAGAAGGAGAACTGATTGGTACCTAGTCAAAAACCACAAAACTAGGTCAAGACAACATGAAAAAGTACTATATTATACAAGAGTAGAAGTGTTAAAAACAGGTGATATTACATCTAAAGTTATTTATATCTAATTATGATCTAGCCTGTAATGTGTGTGTGTGTGAGTGAAATTAATATTACTAACTATGTAACAAACACATTTGATCTAAAAATGATGATTGCATCACACTGAGATGTACATTGAGATCTCTTTCTTGTTTTGAATAGATTTTATTTTGAAAATATATTATTATTGCCTTTTATATATTCTATCAAATGGATAACAGACTTTAAATATGCATAATTATAGTCATGTTGAAATGATAACTGACTATAATAGTATGCTTTCAAGACTACATTTTTTGGCCATTTTGAAATTTTTTGATTGTTTTCAGCTAGTCTATTCAGTTTTTCACCCCATGTACTATCATCCTTGCAATCAGATCTTTTTGATCTTATAATTTAATAAAGTTCTAAATTTTGGCAATTATTTGAACAAACATCTGTTTTATTAAGTTATGTTGAGCTACTTAACATAAATTTATTTATTACAATATTCAAAATGATTTTGTTATCCCTTTCCATTAATAATCTTTACATTATTGTTGGTGGTGTTCTGTCACTCATTTATGTCCAACTGTTTGTGACCCCATGGACTACAGCACGCCAGGCTTCCCTGTCGTTGTCCTCTGTCATCTCCTTTTCCTCCTGCCTTCAGTCTTTCCCTACATCAGGGTCTTTTCTTTTTTAAAAAATTAATTAAATGATTTAAATTGAAAGTTAATTATGTACAATATCATAGTAGTTTTTGCCATACAATGACATAAATGAGCCATGGGTATACATGTGTTCACCATCTGGAACACCCTCCCACCTCTCTCCCCGTCCCATCCCTCAGAGTCATCGCAGTGCACTGGTCCTAAGCGCCCTGTCTCATGCATTGAACCTGGACTGGTGATCTATTTCACATATGATAATATACATGTTTCAGTGCTATTCTCTCAAATCATCCCACCCTCGCCTTCTCCCACAGAGTCCAAAAGACTGTTCCTTAACATCTGTGTCTCTTTTGCTGTCTCACATATAGAATCATTGTTACCATCTTTCTAAATTCCATATATATGCATTAATATACTGTATTGGTGTTTCTCTTTCTGACATACTTCACTCTGTATAATAGGCTCCAGTTTCATCTACCTCAATAGAACTGGTTAAAATGCAATATTTTTAATAGCTGAAAATATTCCATTGTGTACATGTACCACAGGTTTCATATCCATTCTTCTGCCTATGGACTTCTAGGTTGCTTCCATGTCCTAGCTATTGTAAACAATGCTGAGATGAATATTGAAGCACACGTGTCTCTTTCAACACTGATTTCCTTGGTATGTATGCCCAGCAGTGGGATTGCTGAGTCATATGGCAGTTCTGATTCCAGTTTTTTAAAGTATATCCACACTGTTCTCCATAGTGGCTGTACTAGTTTGTATTCCCACCAACAGTGTAAGAGGGTCCCCTTTTTTCTGCATGCTCTCCAACATTTATTGTTTGTAGACTTTTTGATAGCAGCCATTCTTACCAGCTTGAGATGGTACCTCTATTGTGGTTTTGATTTGCATTTCTCTGATAATAAGTGATACTGAGCATCTTTTCATGTGTTTGTTAGCCATCTGTATGTCTTCTTTGGAGAAATTTCTGTTTAGTTCTTTGGCCATTTTTTGATCGGGTCATTTATTTTTCTGAAATTTAGTTGCATGTGCTGCTTGTACATTGTGCTTCATATGCTTGCTTTTGAGATTGATTCTTTGTCAGTTTCTTCATTTGCTATTATTTTTCCCCATTCTTCAGGCTGTCTTTACACCTTGCTTATAGTTTCCTTTGTTGTGCAGAAGCTTTTAAGCTTAATTAGGTCCCACTTGTTAATTTTTGCTTTTATCTCCATTATTCTGGGAACTAGGTCATAGAGGATCTTGTGATTTATTTCAGAGAGTGTTTTTCCTATGTTTTCCTTTAGGAGATCTATTGTTTCTGGTGTTAAATTTAGATCTTTAATCCATTTGTTTTTATTTTTGTTCATGTTGTTAGAAAGTGTTCTAGTTTCATTCTTTTACAAGTGGCTCACCAGTTTTCCCAGCATGGCTAAAGAGCTTGTCTTTTCTCCATTGTATATTCTTGCCTGCTTTGTCAAATATAAGGTGTCCATAGGTGTGTGGATTTATCTCTGGGCTTTCTATTTTGTTCCATTGATCTATATTTCTGTCTTTGTGCTAGAGCCATTCTGTCTTTATGACTGTAGCTTTGTAGTATAGTCTGAAGTCAGGCAGGTTGATTCCTCCAATTCCATTTTTCTTTCTTAAGATTGCTTTGGCTATTTGAGGTTTTTTTTTTTTTTTTTGTATCTCCATACAAATTGTGAAATTATTTGTACTAGTTCCAAGGAAAATAGCATTGGTAGCTTGATAGGAATTGCATTGACTCTGTAGATTGCTTTGGATAGTATACTCATGTTCACTATATTGATTCTTCCAATCCATGAACATAGTATATTTTTCTATCTATTTCTGTCATCTTTGATTTCTTTCACTAGTGTTTTATAGTTTTCTACATATAGGTCTTTTGTTTCTTTAGGTAGATATATTCCTAAATATTTTATTATTTTCATTGCAATGGTGAAAGGAATTATTTGCTTAATTCCTCTTTCTGTTTTCTCATCATTAGTGTATAGGAATGCAAGGGATTTCTGTGCATTAATTTTGTATCCTGCTACTTTACTATATTCACTGATTAGTTCTGGTAATTTTCTGGTAGTGTTTTTAGGGATTTTTATGTAGAGGATCATGTCATCTGCAAACTGTGAGAGTTTTACTTCTTCTTTTCCAGCCTGGATTCCTTTTATTTCTTATTCTTCTCTGATTTCTGCGGCTATAACTTCCAAAACTATGTTGAATAGTAGTGGTGAGAGTGGGCACCCTTGTCTTGCTCCTGTCTTTAGGGGAAATGCTTTCAGTTTTTCACCATTGAGGATAATGTTTGCTTTGGCTTTATCATACATGGCTTTTATTATGTTGAGGTATGTTCTTTCTATGCATGCTTTCTGGAGGGTTTTTACCATAAATGGATATTGAGTTTTTTCAAAGCCTTTCTCTTGTGTATCAAGAGAATCATATGGCTTTTTTCTTTTAATTTGTTAATGTGGTGTATCACATTGATTTGTGAACACTGAAGAATCCTTGCATCTCTGAGATAAGGCCCACTTGGTCATGATATATGATCTTTTTAATGCATTGTTGGATTTTGTTTGCTAGAATTTTGTTACGGATTTTTGCATCTATGTTCATCAGTGATATTAGCCTGTAATTTTCTTCTTTTGTGGTATCTTTATCTTGTTTTGGTAATAGGTTGATGGTGGCTTCATAGAATGAGTTTGGAAGTTTACCTTCCTCTGCAATTTTCTGAAAGAGTTTGAGTAGGATAGGTGCTAACTCTTCTCTAAATTTTTGGTAGAATTCACCTGTGAAGCCATCTGGTCCTGGGATTCTGTTTGTTGGAAGATTTTTTCATTACAGTTTCAATTTCTGTGCTTGTGATTAGTCTGTTAAGATTTTCCATTTCTTCCTGGTTCAGTTTTGGAAAGTTATACTTTTCTAAGAATTTGTCCATTTCTTCCAAATTGTCCATTTTATTGTCATATAGTTGCTGATCATAGTCTCTAGTGATCTTTTGTATTTCTGTTTTGTCTGCTGTGATTTCTGCATTTTAATTTCTAATTTTGTTGATTTGATTCTTCTCCATTTTTTTCTTGATGATTCTGGCTAGTGGTTTATCTATTTATCTTCTCAAAAAACCAGCTTTTGGTTTTGTTGATTTTTGCTATAGTCTCCTTTGTTTCTTTTTTATTTATTTCTTGGAGAAGAAAATGGCAACCCACTCCAGTATTCTTGCCTGGAGAATCCCAGAGACAGAGGAGCCTGGTGGGCTGCCTTCTATGGGGTCACACAGAGTCAGACACGACTGAAGCAACTTAGCAGCAGCAGCAGCAGCATTTATTTCTGTGCTAATTTTTATGATTTTGTTCCTGCTACTAACTTTGGGGTTCTTCATTTCTTCTTTTTCTAGTTCCTTTAGGTGTAAAGCTGAATTACTTATTTGATTTTTCTCTTGTTTCTTGAGGTAAGCTTGTATTGCTATGAACCTTCCCCTTAGCCCTGCTTTTATTGAATCCTATAGGTTTTGGGGGTCATATTTTCATTATTATTTGTTTCTATGCATTTTTATTTCAATTTTGATTTCTTCTGTGATTTGTTGGTTATTCCAAAGCATGGTGTTTAGCCTCTATATGTTTATATTTTTAATAGTTTTTTTTTTCCCCCTGTGCTGCTGCTGCTAAGTCACTTCCGTCATATAGTTGACATCTAATCTTACCACATTGTGATTAGAAAAGATGCTTGAAATGAGTTCTTTTTTTTTTTTTTTCAATTTACTAAGGTTAGATTTATGGCCCAGAATGTGATCTGTCCTGGAGAATGTTCCATGCGCACTTGAGAAAAAGGTGAAATTCATTGTTTTGGGGTGAAATGTCCTATAGATATCAACTAGGTCTAGCTGGTCTATTGTATCATTTAATGTTTGTTTTTCCTTGCTAATAATCTGTTTAGTTGATCTATCCATAGGTGTGAAAGGGGTATCAAAGTCTCCCACCATTATTGTGTTACTGTTCATTTCCTCTTTCATACTTGTTAGCATTTGCCTTATGCATTGAGGTGCTCCTATGTTGGGTGCATCTATATTTATAATTGTTATATCTTCTTGGATTAATCCTATGATTATGTAGTGTTCTTCTTTGTCTCCTTTTACTGCCTTTATTACAAAGTCTATTTTATCTGATATCAGTATTGCTTCTCCTGCTTTTTTTGGTCTCCATTTGTATGAAATATCTTTTTCTAGCCGCTGGTGTCTTTTCTAATGAGTCGATTCTTTGAATCAGGGAGCCAAAGTATTGTAGCTTCAGTTTCAGCATCGGTCCTTCTAATGAATATTCAGGACTGATTTCCTTTAGGATTGACCGGTTTGACCTTTTCCTGGCCAAGGGACTCTCAGGAGTCTCAAACACCACTGTTCAAAAGCATTACTAGCATTACTTGATTCAGTTCAGTTCAGTTTAATCACTCAGTCGTGTCTGACTCTTTGGGACCCCATGAGCCACAGCATGCCAGGCCTCCCTGTCCATCACCAACTCCCAGAGTCCACCCAAACACATGTCCTTTGAGTAAGTGATGCCATCCAGGCATCTCATCCTCTGTTGTCCCATTCTCCTCCTGACCTCAATCTTTCCTAGCATCAGGGTCATTTCAAATGAGTCAGCTCTTTGCATCAGGTGACCAAAGTATTGGAGTTTCAGCTTCAGTATCAGTCCTTACAATGAACATGCAGGATTGATCTCTGATAGGATGGACTGGTTGTATCTCCTTGAAGTCCAAGGGACTCTCAAGAGTATTCTCCAGCATCACTGTTCAAAAGCATCAATTCTTCAGCACTCAGTTTTCTTTATAGTCCAACTCTCACATCCACACATGACCACTGGAAAAACCATAGCTTTGATTAGACGGACTTTAGTCAACAAAGTAATGTCTCTGGTTTTTAACATGCTTTCTAGGTTAGTCATAACTTTCCTTCCAAGGAATAAGTGTCTTTTGATTTCATGGCTGGAATCACCATCTGCAGTGATTTTGGAGCCCCCCAAAATAAAGTCTGACACTTTTTCCCCATCTATTTGCCATGAAGTGATGGGACTGGTTGCCGTGTTCTTAGTTTTCTGAATGTTGAGCTTTAAGCCAACTTTTTCACTCTCCGCTTTTTCTTTCATCAAGAATCCCTTTAGTTCTTCTTCACTTTCTGCCGTAAGGGTGGTGTCATCTGCATATCTGAAGTTATTGGTATTTCTCCCAGCAATCTTGATTCCAGCTTGTTCTTCTTCCAACCCAGCATTTCTCATGATGTACTTGGCATATAAGTTAAATAAGCAGGGTGAAATATACAGCCTTGACATACTCCTTTTCCTATTTGGAACCAGTCTGTTGTTCCATGTCCAGTTCTAACTGTTGCTTCGTGACCTGCATATAGGTTTCTCAAGAGGCAGGTCAGGTGGTCTGGTATTCCCATCTCTTTCAGAATTTGCTTGATTATTTTTCTTTATTAAGGCTACCTTATGATTCTAGGTATTTACTGGAGGCAATTTCAAGACTATTTTATTACATGTATCTATGTTTATTTGTTTCTTATTAAAAAGCACATAAAAGTTGTACTTTCTTTATCATAGTCTATTTTACCATGTGCCAGGAGCCATGTATCCCTTCAGTTCTACCAAAGACAAAGTGAAAGTGAAAATTCATTCAGTTATGTCTGATTCTTTGCGCCCTATGGACTGTAGCCTCCCAGGCTTCTCCATCCATGGGATTTTCCATGCACGAGTACCAGAGTGGGTTGCCGTTTCCTTCTCCAGAGGATCTTCCCAGGGATCGAACCTAGATCTCCTGCATTGCACGCAGACGCTTTACCCTCTGAGTCGCCAGGGAAGCCCAAAGACAAAGTACTATAGGTCTATTGATATATCAATATTATTCATAATTCTAGTAAGTTTCCCAATACATCCACCAATTTTCAATATCTTACATATTTTTCCATTTTTAAATAAAATATTGAGTGTTTTTCAACCCAAATGAAGTATGTATGTATGCACTTTGAATAAAGAAACTAATGACATACTGGGGAGTCTAGTTACTCTTCACTATCTGGGACTATGGAAACTTGCAATATATGTATACAGTTGTAGAAATTAGGATGTGATGTTAACATTCCAATTAAAGGCAGAAACTCCATCAACAGAGGAGCCTGGTGGGTCCATGGGATTGGAAAGAGTTGAACATGACTGAACACTTTAACTTCTCACTTTGCTACCAGCTGATGCTCTTAAACCTCCTTTGATGTCTTCCTCAATCACAGAAAATCAAGTTGCTCCAGGTCATGCATTTCCATGAGAAGCTCCATTTTGTAAATGAATGAGACAGGATACATACTTTGCCATTTTGGTTTTATATAAAACACTCCCATAGACAATGCACTCTAATTTTCCTGAGGTTTTTTTAGGACTGTATCTCAGTGTGACTTCTTTCTTAGACTGATACCTCTTTCTGATATTTCTCTTCAGATATGGGGATCCCTAATATGCCTCATGTATCACAAACTCGGCTTCTGCTTCTGGAGAGCACAATCTATGACAAATACCAAGTAGGAAAATTCCAGAGACAATGATTGTAGTCCTAATTCATATTTTACATCAAATATTAACAATCTTAGGAAACTCAAGTTGGTCATAAAATTTTCACTACAAATTAAATGTAGAGATCATGTAGAACCATTGACTTTATCAAGTTAATTTGAAAGTCCAAAGCCTCCTTAAACCAGAGAATTTATCTGTGGTTTTTTATTCATAATATTAAATCATTTATTTCTTTAAAAACACATCATTCACTATAATATGCTTGCTGTCCTATTAAGTGTAGCCATACAGGGATATATCCATGAATGTTTTCATGACGGCATTTAATTTTCTGCTGATGGTTGGAGTTGTGTTCCTTCCTTGTAATGTGCCTGAAGTCAAACTGTTGTAGGGGTAATGGCAGCAATGGCGACTTCCTTCAAAAGGGCTTATGTCAGCATTGTTATATGCAGTGACCCTGACTATGGACACATGCCTCAACTGGAGACTCCTGGAAACTCACAGGCAAGTCTGTTTCATTCTTCTGTGGGGTCACTGCTCCTTTTTCCTGGGTCCTGGTGTGCACAAGGTTTTCTTTGTGCCCTCCAACAGTTTGTTTCCCCAGTCCTGTGGAAGTTCTGTAATCAAATCCCCCTGCCTTACAAAGTCAAATTCCCTGGAGTTCTCAGTCCCTTTGGTGAATCTCCTGGTTGGGAAATTTGTTGTGGGCTCTAGAACTTTTGCAACAGTGTGAGAACTTCTTTGGTATAATTGTTCTCCAGTTTGTGGGTCATCTGCTCAGTGACACTATGGGTTTGCTGCTAATAATGCCACAATTACCCTCATTTCACATGCTAGCAAAGTGATGCTCAAAATTCTCCAAGCTAAACTTCAACAGTATGTGAACCGAGAACTTTCAGATATCATGCTGTATTTAGAAAAGGCAGAGGAATCAGAAATCAAATTGCCAACATCTGTTGGACCATCAAAAAAGCAAGAGAGTTTCAGAAAAAATCTACTTCTGCTTCATTGACTACACCAAAGCCTTTGATTCTGTGGATCATAACAAACTGCGGAAAATTCTCCAAGAGATGGATTACCAAACCACCTTACCTGTGTCCTGAGAAATCTGTATTCAGGCCAAGAAGAAACAGTTAGAACTGGACATGGTTCCAAACTGGGAAAGGAGTATTTCAAGGCAGTATAATGTCACCCTAGTTATTTAACTTATATACAGAGCACATCATGCAAAATGCCGGGTTGGATGAATCATAAACTAGAATCAAGATTGCTAGTTAGAAATATCAATAACCTCAGATATGCAGATGACACCACCTTTATGGCAAAAAGCAAAGAGAAACTAAAGAATCTCTTGGTGAAAGTGAAAGAAGAGAGTGGAAAAAGCTTGCTTAAAGCTCAATATTAAAAAAACTAAGATCATAGCATCTGGTCCAAACAATTCATGGCAAATAAATGGGGAAACAATGGAAACAGTGAGATACTTTATTTTCTTGGGCTACAAAATCACTGCAGATGGTGACTGCAGCCATGAAATTAAAGTCATTTTCTCCTTGGAAGAAAAAAACATGACAAACCTAGACAGCATATTAGAAAGCAAAGACAATACTTTGCCAAAAAGGTCCATATAGTCAAAACTATGGTTTTACTGGTAGTCATGTATAGATGTGAGAGTAGGATCATAAAAAAGACTAAGCACCAAAGAATTGATATTTTTGAACTGTTATGTTGGAGAAGACTCTTGAGAGTCCCTTGGAACTCAAAGAAATCAAACCAGTCAATCCTAAAGGAAATCAATCCTGAATATTGATTGAGAGGACTGATACTGAAGCTCCAATACTTTGGACACCTGATGAGAAGAGCTGACTCATTAGAAAAGACCCTGATGGTGGGAAAGATTGAAGGCAGGGGGAGAAGGGGACTATAGAGGATGAGTTGGTTAGATGGCATCACTGATTCAATGGACATGAGTTTGAGCAAGCTTCAGGAGATGGTGAAGGACAAGAATGGCTGGCATGCTGCAGTCCATGGGATCATGAAGGGTTGAACATGACTGAGTGACTAAACAAGGCATTTAATAGTAAGAGAGATTTTCAAACTAATTTACCAATGTAAATTAGTTTTTTAATGGTTAATGTAACAAATTACCACAAACAGTGGCTTAAAATAGCTATATATATATATATATATATGTATGTGTGTGTGTGTGTCTGTGTATATATATATATATATATATATATAGTCTTTCAGTTCTGGAGGTAAAAACTTGAAAATCAGTGACAATGGTCTAAAATTAAGGATTTTGCAAGAGCTATTTTTTTTTTTCCTGAGATCACAAAAGGAAGAATCTATCTCCTTGCCTTTTCCTTTATCTTTGGTTTATGTCCCCTTCCTCACTTTCCTTTAATGTCCTCTTTTTCTTATCCCATCTCCTACTATTTTGATACTCTTAGTTTTTGCTCAGCAGATCTCTTGTGGTTATGTTGGGCCTGTCTTGGTAATTCAGGATAATCTCCTCATCTCACATTCCTTAATTTAATCATATTGTCAATGTCCTTTTTCCAGATAAGGTAAAATTGTAGGCTTTGGGTATTAAGGCACTGACATCTTGAGGTCATTAGTCGACTAACACAGCATGTAACTATGTAGGTAGAGGCATCAGTAGGTACTAAATTAGGATATTATATTTTTATAGAGTATCCCAAGGTATTGAGGAGGCTGCTAGATTACAGGTCAATAAAAGACATCAGGAAAACATAACTTTAAGTAGAGTTTTGATAGATGACTAAAAGTTGGCTGGAGAAGGATGGAGCAATGGTGATTTGACACTTTAGATGACAGAGTAGCTCAAGCCAAGACATGGAAGCTACAAGACGTATAGGTTTTATGGAGTTCAGATATTTAAAATTTTTGGATACAAAGCACACATTTTTCTTACATTTTAATATTTCTTAAAAAATGGCATCATTCTTATAATTAATGAACATATTAAATACAGTCATTCATTTATTTTTCTTAATATCCTATTATTGAGATATTTCAAATCCTGAAAGATAATGCAGTGAAAGTGCTGCACTCAATATGCCAGCAAATTTGGAAAATGCAACAGTGGCCACAGGACTGGAAAAGGTCAGTTTTCATTCCAATCCCAAAGAAAGGCAATGCTAAAGAACACTCAAACTACCGCACAATTGCACTCATCTCATGTTAGTAAAGTAATGCTCAAAATTCTCCAACCCAGGTTTCAGTAATACGTGAACCATGAATTTCCAGATGTTCAAGCTGGTTTTAGAAAAAGCAGAGGAGCCAGATATCAAATTGGCAACATCTGCTGGATCATGGAAAAAGCAAGAGTATTCCAGAAAAACATCTATTTCTACTTTACTGACTATATTGAAGCCTTTGACTATGTGGATCACATTAAACTGTGGAAAATTCTGAAAGAGATGGGAATACCAGACCACATGACCTGCCTCTCGAGATACCTACATGCAGGTCAGGAAGCAACAGTTAGAATTGGACATGGAACAACATGGTTGCAAATAGGAAAAGGAGCATGTCAAGGCTGTATATTGTCACCCTGCTTATTTAACTTATATGCAGAGTACATCATGAGAAACACTGGGCTGGAAGAAGCACAAGCTGGAATCAAGATTGCCAGGGGAAGTATCAATAATCTCAGTTATGCAGATGACACCACCCTTATGGCAGGAAATGAATAGGAACTACAAAGCCTCTTGATGAAAGTGAAAGAGGAGAGTGGAAAAGTTGGCTTAAAGCTCAACATTCAGAAAACGAAGGTCATGGCATCTGGTCCCATCACTTCATGGGAAATAGATGGGAAAACAGTGGAAACAGTGTCAGACTTTATTTTGGGGGGCTCCAAAATCACTGCAGATGGTGATTGCAGCCATGAAATTAAAAGACGTTTACTCCTTGGAAGGAAAGTTGTGGCCAAACTAGATAGCATATTCAAAAGCAGAGACATTACTTTGCCAACAAAGGTCCGTCTAGTCAAGGCTTTGGTTTTTCCAGTGGTCATGTATAGATATGAGAGTTGGACTGTGAAGAAGGCTGAGCACCAAAGAATTGATGCTTTTGAAGTGTGGTGAAGAAGTTGGAGAAGACTTTTGAGAGTCCCTTGGACTTCAAGGAGCTCCAAGCAGTCCATCCTAACGGAGATCAGTCCTGGGTGTTCATTGGAAGGACTTATGCTAAAGCTGAAACTCCAATACTTTGGCCACCTCATGCGAAGGGTTAGCTCATTGGAAAAGGCCCTGATGCTGGGGTTGGGGGCAGAAGGAGAAGGGGATGACAGAGGATGAGATGGCTGGATGGCATCACTGACTCGAAGGACATGAGTTTGGGTAAAGTCTGGGAGTTAGTGATGGACAGGGAGGCCTGGTGTGCTGTGATTCATGCTGTCGCAAAGAGGGGACACAACTGAGTGACTGAACTGAACTGAACTGATGACAGATTTTCAAAAATACATATGCAATGTGATTTTATAAATTTGGTTTATAAGATGCTAAGAAAATAGTGAGAGGTGAGCCTGAAGGACAAAGCATGTGACAATCACTGCACGCTGTAACAACTATGAAAACAAGTTTGTAAGCCATAATAAAAGTCACAGGAAATATTTGAAACCCTATAAGAAGATATTTCACATTGTCTGATTTTAGTTTTAGAAAGATCATGTTGATTGTGTCGGAGAGGAGGCAATGGAAACAGGAGTTTTCCGTAATTGAATTTGCAAGTGTTGAAGGCCTGAATGATTGAAGTAGTGGCAACTGATTGACAATATGATGTAGAAATTGCCAATTTTGGTAAATGATTGATTTCATACAGTGAAAGATAAGAGAGGGGACAGTTTGTAGGATAACTACCTGATTTGGCAATTAGAAGAATTTTTGAATTTTTTCCTGAGTCAAGAAATGAACAGTCTTTTTATTGGGGATGAATGAGATGGGGGATCAATGAAGATTGATTGTATTCATCATATTTAGTTTTTCAGTTGTATATGAAATATATAAACATAAATATCCATCAGCATTTGTCTATAAGAATCTGAAGCCCAGAAATGTGTTTTTATTTATTTTCTTCTTTTTTTAAAAATGAATTAACTGATTTTAATGGGAGATAATTACAGTATTGTGATGGTTTTTAGGAATGGGTTTTTAGATGGATACACTAATTCAGTATTTATCCAGTAATAATTGAAATCTTAAGCAAAGATGAGACAGTATGGAAGAAGGCCATGAGCCTTTCATTTTGTTTATTTTGATTGCTTTTAGTTCAGCTTTCTTTCTTGTTTTGGAATGCTCTTCAATTTGTGTGTTATTATGTGATATCCTGCTTTTCATCATGGTAGTGAAAGTAAGACTAACTTTGATTTTTCTGCCCCTGATGACCAAAGATTTGGGCATGTGATGTGGGTTCAGGCAGATAGTGGCTCTCACAAAAAACTTTGAATATGGAATTGGAGGCATGAATGGTTAGGTTTTTTTTTTTTTTTTTTTTTTTCTTTTTATGGCAAATGAAAGGGTTTTCCTAAATTTGGCACCAAGGCCTGGTACGAGACTTCCACAATGTTAAATTAAGGTCAAAGTCCTAACCTACCATTTCTATTAAGCATAGTTAGTGATGTTTCCTGACTAGTTTATGCTTTTTTACCTGTTTTCAAAGCCCGGTCTTTTGGTTCGCCATCAGTTCTTGAGTTCCTAACATTATTCCATAAAATCCTTTGCTTAGCTAGAGTTGGCTGTCTTTATCATTATGGTTGATGCAGAAGATATGTACATTGAGAAAAGAAATGGGAGGAGAAATAGGAACATTTGATGGTTACTATCAGTCTGAATTTTTATGGTTCATGGTAAGAGTTCTTCATTTTTAATGTAAAAGTTTTGTATTGCCATACTCCCTTTAAACAATACAGCCCCTGAATTCAAGGAAAAAAACACTGATAGTTTTGATTTCAAGCTGATTTTATGAAAAAATGTGACTCACAATACTGATTCTGTTGTTTAGGAATGAATTAATCTCTTTATAAATTTGCTTTCATTACCCATACATTAATTGACAGAAGTGTGTGTTTGACTCACTTTAATTAAAGAAAAATAAGTCTACATGACTTTGTGTGTGTGTATAAATATACAAATGCTAAACATATTAATATTTTTCCAATTCTGAAAGATCTTTCCACCCTATACATATGGATTAAAATGATTTTGAATTTTTGTTTTCACTCAGAAGAGAATTAATAGTGCCATAAAATGGTGTGCTGATGGAATAAATAGAGCTTATACATCTGTTGATATCTAGAATACATTTAAAATAGAAAATAATCTAGCTCATATATCATTAAATATTTTCTTTCAATACTACAGTGGCTGCATTTCAATATTACAAAAGCCAAACCATAATTTTCACATTAAAAAATGAAAACAAAATGCTTTTCTTGAGTAAATGTGAAGAATCTGAAATTGAAATACACCTTATTTCATTTATATGTAAGGGTGAAATTATAGTATGGATTTTAAGTGTAGTGGATTTTGTTGATATTTTGCCCATAAATAACCTTTCAGGTTATTTCCTAAAAGTATATTATTATCCAGTTATTCATTTTTCCACCTACTATTCTAAAGTTTTACATTGTTTCTTGCATGTAGCAGCCACTGTGTTAAGTATAGAAGGATGAATAGTAAACAGGTTTTCCCTATTAATGGCTCACAGTTTGGGAGATGATAGAAATGAGCTTAATTATAAATATAAAAGTAAAAAAATAATGTACAGTCAGAATTAAGAAATTCTGAGCAGGAAATTTTAAGAGTTTAAATGCTAAAATGGATTTTATTAGGTAATAGTGTTCTATGAAGTTAAGAAATTTGTCTGTTGAAGAAAGGAGCAGGTTATGAATTTCTCAATATTTTCCTACTTTTAAGTTCATAATAATTTCCTTTTATTTGAATTAAAATATATTAGCACAAAGGAAGCTTAACATGAGGGGAAACTTTTAAGAATTATAAATATTATTCAGTCATAAACGTAAATGACCTAAAAAAAGAAGTACAGAGAACATAAAAGACAGGTGACCTGGAAGATAATAATACTTAGGGGAAATATTTCATCAGTTTGTAGGTGCCCTTGAATAATCATTCTTATGCTATTGCCGTGAGCAATAATCTAAAAGCTCTATTTTTTATTTTTTTCTATCAAACTAGACTGATTTCCTTTATCCTACAGTTTCATTAATCTATAGTAGATACTTTTTTATTTATAGTATAAAATGTTCTAGTTATGATAGTTTAGGGAATACATTCATCACTCACTTACATATACATATTTAAATTGAGCAGATTATACTTACACATTTTCCTGAAAGAAAAACGGTGTTTTTGACATTTGTTAACTGAGTCATCTTAAATAAGGGAGTTTTAATAGCATTAGTCGCCTAGGTCAAGCACCAAAACATAGAGGTTTTAACAAGTAATACAAATATATCTAGGACTGAGACTAACTAACCTTACTATCCTAGAAATTTTAATAGATTTTAAGGAGAAAAAATTACTTTATAAATAAAACCATGTATTTTCAGAATTTACTTAAAATGTCTGCTGATAGTGTATATGGACAGAGAACTAAATAATCAGATTTCACAATATTTCTCCTTCTATTAGATTATACTTTATATTCAATTCTTGATTCTGTCCAGTAAATTTTAAATGTGAATAAGAAATTTAAAAATAATTTTTATTTAAATAATGAAGCAAAGTTGAAATTAAGTACTGTAAAATCAATAGATAAATCTCTAAACTTTCAGATTCATGCATGTTACCAAGTACTCCAGTCTCCATTTATTTTTATGTATAAATAGTTTGGCTGCAAATCTAGAAGTGTATTTTAGTTTAGTTTTCTAAGATTTCTATTTTTCTTGCTGGGCCAAAAATATTACCAAGCTTTGTCATGAGATTTTAGTTTTTCATTTTAATACAGAACCTATGAAAGTCCTAAAGAGAAGAGAGTCATATTTGTTAGGGTAATTGGAAGAAATGGGAATTTTATAAGAAAAACTTCAAAATAACTGCAAAGAAAAATGGCATAAAATAATCTAATCCTTAGAAGCTTGATTTAAATCTGTAATCTTATAATAATAGCTTTTGTGAAAATCAGAATATTGAAGTATGTACATATGGATATCCAATATTGACAGGCATAACTTATTACTGTAATTATATTTTTATCTTATCAGCTAACTAATCTTGATTATTTTGTATATCCCAGTCATCAATCTAATCACACTAGGACCACAGCCTTGTCTAACTCATGAAACCAAGCCATGCCTGCAGGGCAATCCAAGACAGGCGGGTCATGGTGGAGAGGCCTGACAGAATGTGGTCCACTGGAGAAGGGCATGGCAAGCCACTTCAGTATTCTTGCCTTGAGAACCCCATGAACTAAGTGCAGGCGGCTGCGAGCTGGCTCACTAAGCGTGGCCGAGAGGAGCTACCCTACGTCCGAGGTCAGGGGCAGCAGCCTAGAGTGCCAGGCTGCGTCGGCGCAGGAACGGCCGAGACGAGCTACCCTGCGTCCGAGGTCAGTGGCGGCAGCCGGGAGGAGACACCCCGTGTCCGAGGTCAGGGGCAGCCAGGAGAAGCCACCTTGTGCCTGAGGCCAGGGGCGGTGGCTGGGATGAGCAACCCAAGGAGTGGTGGCTGCACAGGCACAGGAGAGCTTAGAGGAGCTATCCCACGTTGAAGGTCAGGAACGGTGGTGGTGAGGAGATACCCCTCATCCAAGGTAAGGAAGAGCAACTGTGCTTTGTTGGAGCAGCCGTGAAGAGATACCCCACGCCCAAGGTAAGAGAAACCCAAGTAAGAGGGTAAGTGTTGCAAGAGGGCATCAGAAGGCAGACACACTGAAACCATACTCACAGAAAACTAGTCAAACTAATCACACTAGGACCACAGCCTTGTCTAACTCAATGAAACCAAGCCATGCCAGCGGGCAACCCAAGATGGGTGGGTCATGGTGGAGAGGCCTGACAGAATGTGGTCCACTGGAGAAGGGAATGGCAAGCCACTTCAGTATTCTTGCCTTAAGAACCCCATGAACAGTAGGAAAAGGCAAAATGATAGGACACCAAAAGAGGAACTCCCCAGATCATTAGGTGCCCAATATGCTACTGGAGATCAATGGAGAAATAACTCCAGAAAGAAGGAAGGGATGGGGCCAAAGCAAAAACAATACCCAGCTGTGGATGTGACTAGTGATAGAAGCAAGGTCCGATGCTGTAAAGAACAATATTGCATAGGAACCTGGAATATCAGGTCCATGAATCAAGGCAAATTGGAAGTGGTCAAACAAGAGATTGCAAGGGTGAACGTTGACATTCTAGGAATCAGTGAACTAAAATGGACTGAAATGGGTAAATTTAACTCAGATGGCCATTATATCTACTACTGCGGGCAGGAATCCCTCAGAAGAAATGGAGTAGCCATCATGGTCAACAAAAGAATCCGAAATGCAGTACTTGGATGCAATGTCAAAAAAGACAGAATGATCTCTGTTCCTCTCCAAGGCAAACCATTCAATATCACAATTATCCAAGTCTATGCCCCAACCAGTAATGCTGAAGAAACTGAAGTTGAACGGTTTTATGAAGACCTACAAGATCGTTTAGAACTATTACCCAAAAAAGATGTCCTTTTCATTATAGGGGGCTGGAATGCAAAAGTAGGAAGTTAAGAAACACCTGGAGTAACAGGAAAATTTGGCCTTGGAATGTGGAATGAAGCAGGGCAAAGACTAATAGAGTTTTGCCAAGAAAATGCACTGGTCATAGCAAACACCCTCTTCCAACAACACAAGAGAAGACTCTACATATGGACATCACCAGATGGGCAACACCAAAATCAGATTGATTATAATATTTGCAGCCAAGGATGGATAAGCTCTATAGAGTCAACAAAAACAAGACCAGGAGCTGACTGTGGCTCAGATCATGAACTCCTTATTGCCAAATTCAGACTTACATTGAAGAAAGTAGGGAAAACCACTAGACAATTCAGGTATGACCTGAATCAAATCCCTTATGATTATACAGTGGAAGTGAGAAATAGATTTAAGGGCCTAGATCTGATAGATAGAGTGCCTGATGAACTATGGAATGAGGTTCGTGACATTGTACAGGAGACAGGGATCAAGACCATCCCCATGGAAAAGAAACGAAAAAAAGCAAAATGGCTGTCTGGGGAGGTCTTACAAATAGCTGTGAAAAGAAGAGAGGCGAAAAGCAAAGGAGAAAAGGAAAGATATAGGCATCTGAATGCAGAGTTCCAAAGAATAGCAAGAAGAGACAAGAAAGCCTTCTTCAGCGGTCAATGCAAAGAAATAGAGGAAAACAACAGAATGGGAAAGACTAGAGATATCTTCAAGAAAATTAGAGATACCAAGGGAACATTTCATGCAAAGATGGGCTCGATAAAGGACAGAAATGGTCTGGACCTAACAGAAGCAGAAGATATTAAGAAGAGGTGACAAGAATACACAGAAGAACTGTACAAAAAAGATTGTCACGACCCAGATAATCATGATGATGTGATCACTAATCTAGAGCCAGACATCTTGGAATGTGAAGTCAAGTGGGCCTTAGAAAGCATCACTATGAACAAAGCTAGTGGAGGTGATGGAATTCCAGTGGAGCTGTTTCAAATCCTGAAAGATGATGCTGTGAAAGTGCTGCACTCAATATTCCAGCAAGTTTGGAAAACTCAGCAGTGGCCACAGGACTGGAAAAGCTGTTTTCATTCCAATTCCAAAAAAAGGCAATGCAAAATAATTCTCAAATTACCACACAATTGCACTCATCTCACATGATAGTAAAGTAATGCTCAAAATTCTCCAAGCCAGACTTCAGCTATATGTGAACCGTGAACTCCCTGATGTTCAAGTTGGTTTTAGAAAAGGCAGAGGAACCAGAGATCAAATTGCCAACATCTATTGATCATGGAAAAAGCAAGAGAAATCCAGAAAAACATCTATTTCTGCTTCATTGACTATGCCAAAGCCTTTGACTGTGTGGATCACAATACACTGTGGAAAATTCTGAAAGAGATGGGAATACCAGACCACCTAACTTGCCTCTTGAGAAACCTGTACGCAAGTCAGGAAGCAACAGTTCGAACTGGACATGGACAACAGACTGATTCCAAATAGGAAAAGGAGTACGTCAAGGCTGTATATTGTCACCCTGCTTATTTAACTTCTATGCAGAGTACATCATGAGAAACGCTGGATTGGAAGAAACACAAGCTGGAATAAAGATTGCCGGGAGAAATATCAATAACCTCAGATATGCAGATGACACCACCCTTATGGCAGGAAGTGAAGAGACACTAAAAAGCCTCTTGATGAAAGTGAAAGAGGAGAGTGAAAAAGTTGGCTTAAAGCTTAAAGTTCAGTAAACTATGATCATGGCATCTGGTCCCATCACTTCATGGGAAATAGATGGGGAAACAGTAGAAACAGTGTCAGACTTTTTTGAGGGGGCTCCAAAATCAGTGCAGATGGTGACTGTAGCCATGAAATTGAAAGACACTTACTCCTTGGAAGAAAAGTTATGACAAACCTAGATAGTATATTCAAAAGCAGAGAAATCGAACATGACTGAGTGACTGAACTGAACTGAGTCATCATGCTAAGCACTTAATTAGTATTCAGTTCAGTTCAGTTGCTCAGTCATGTCGAACTCTTTGTGACCCCATGAACCGCAGCACTCCAGGCCTCCCTGTCCATCACCAACTCCTGGAGTTTAACCAAACTCATGTCCATTGAGTCGGTGATGTCATCTAACCATCTCATCCTCTGTCAACCCGTTTTCCTCCTGCCTTCAATCTTTTCCAACATCATGGTCTTTTCAAATGAAATCAGCTCTTCGCATCAGGTGACCAAAATATTGGGGTTTCAGCTTCAACATCAGTCCTTCTAATTAACACCCAGGACCAATTTCCCTTAGGATGGACTGGTTGGATCTCCTTGCAGTCCAAGGGACTCTCAAGAGTCTTCTCAAGAGTAATCAGTATTACTTCATAATAAATCATAATAAATGCATGAGATATTTATTATCTCACTTTTCATATAAAGAAATTAAAGCATAGAGAAAGACATTATCTTAAATTACTTATCTATTGATTATCAGCAGCAGGATATGAACTCAAGCACCATGGGAACATCTGTTTCTATGAAGTTTAATATTTGGGGGAAAATAATTATAGTTCTTCTACTCACTTGTATCAAAGGCATATTAGTTGATGATGCTGGCTGATTAAACAAAAAAGTTTATTGAAAGTATATTGTAGGGCATAACAATAGTTGGGAACATTCAGAAAAGTGCTGCAGTGTAAGTGCTGACAAACATTCAAAACTACTGAAGAAGTGGCAGTGAGAACAGCAACACAAATTTATTTGCTGCCGCTAGTGACTAGATACTCATGTTTAGACCTCAGAGCTTGTCTTAGTCACACTGCCATGAAGTCCAGCAACAATGCCCCTGTGCATAAAGGAGTGGAGCTTGCTACCACTGATGAAATCAAAAGCCAAATGTTTCTACTACTCTTCTTGCCACCAAATGGATACTTAAAAGAGAATGAGCTTCTTCACTCATTGTCTTTCAGATCGTATGCTTAAATGATTTATATTAGCTGAGAGATGACCAGACTTTTCTGCTTCTCCTTTATGGAGGCAGAATTTATTAATCTTGCTACTTTCCCAAATATTAGAATATTCTAACAAGATATTAGACAAGCCATAAATGTTGAAGAACTCAGTATAGTCTTTTTTTTTTTTTTTTGGTTTTGCGATAACTCTGCAACTGTTTAGATCCTATTTTTACTTTTGAATGTCTACAATTACTGCAGCTTTTCCACTGACTGCTTTAATTTATCATCTATAGTCATATTTAGTACTTTCAGTTCAGTTCATGTGCTCAGTAGTATCTGACTATTTGCAGTGCCATGGACTGAAGCACACCAGTCTTCCCTGTCTATCACCAAGGCCCAGAGCTTGCTCAGACTCATGTCTATCAAGTTAGTGATGCCATCAAACCATCTTATCCTTTGTCATCCCCTACTCCTCCTGCCTTAAGTCTTTTCTAGCATCAGGGTCTTTTCCAATGAATCAGCTCTTCACATCAGGTGGCCAAAATATTGGAGCTTTAGCTTCAGCATCAGTCCTTCCAGTGAACATTCAGGACTGACTTCCATAGGCTTGACTGGTTTGATCTCCTTGAAGTCCAAGGGAATCTCAAGTGTCTTCTCCAACATCACAGTTCAAAAGCATCAGTTCTTTGGCACTCAACTTTCTTTATGGGCCAACTGTTACATCCATACAAGACTACTGGAAAAACCATAGCTTTGATTAGATGGACCTTTGTTGGCAAAGTGATATCTCTGCTTTTTAATGTGCTAAGTTTGTCATAGCTTTTTTTCCAAGGAGCAAGTGTCTTCTTTTTCCCTTTTTAGTTAATTTATTTACTTTAGGAGGTAATTACTTACAATATCGTGGTGGTTTTTTACCATATATTGACGTGAATCAGCCACGGGTGTACATGTGTCCCCCATCCTGAACCCCCTTCCTCCTCCCTCCCTATCACATCCTTCTGGGTTGTCCCAGTGCACTGGCTTTGAATGCTCTGTGTCATACATTGAACTTGGACTGGTCATCTATTTCACATATGGTAATATGCATGTTTCGATGCTATTCTCTCAAATCATCCCAACCTCACCTTTTCCGACAGAGTCCAAGTAATGTTCTTTATATCTGTGTCTCTTTTGCTGTCTCATCTGTAGGTTAATCATTATGATCTTTCTAAATTCCATATATATGCATTAATATACTGTATTGGTCTTTTTCATTGTGACTTACTTCACTCTGTACAATAGGTTACAGTTTCATCCACCTCATTAGAACTGATTCAAATGTATTCTTTTTAATAGCTGAGTAATATTCCATTATGTATATATATCACAGCTTTCTTATCCATTCATCTGCCAGTGGGCATCTAGGTTGCTTCTATATCTTAGCTATTGTAAACAGTGCTGTGATGACTATTGGGGTACACATGTCTCTTTCAGTTCTGGTTTCCTCGGTGTGTATGCCCAGCAGTGGGATTGCTGGGTCGTATGGCAGTTCTATTTTCAGTTTTTTAAGGAATCTCCACACTCTTCTCCATAGTGGCTGTACTAGTTTGCATTCCAACCAACAGAATAAGAGAGTTCCCTTTTTTCCACATGCTCTCCAACATTTATTGTTTGTAGACTTTTTGATAGCAGCTATTCTTACTGGCATGAGGTGGTACCTCATTGTGGTTTTGGTTTTCATTTCTTTGATAATGAGTGATATTGAGCATGTTTTCATGCATTTGTTAGCCATCTGTATCTCTTTGGATAAATGTTTGTTTAGTTCTTTGTCCCAGTTTTTCATTAGGTCGTTTATTTTTCTGGTATTGAGTTGAATGATCTTTTTGTATATTTTTGAGATTAATTCTTTGTAAGTTTCTTCATTTGCTATTATTTTCTCCCATTCTGAAGGCTGTCTTTTCACCTTGCTTATAGTTTCCTTCGTTGTGCAAAATCTTTTGTTTAATTAGGTCCCATTTGTTAATGTTTGCTTTTAGTTCCATTACTCTGGGAAGTGGGTCATAGAGGATCCTGCTGTGGTTTATGTTGGAGAGTGTTTTGCCTATATATTCCTCTAGTAGCTCTATAGTTTCTAGTCTTATATTTAGACCTTTAATCGATTTTGAGTTTATTTTTGTCTATGGTGTTAGAGTGTATTCTAGTTTCATTGTTTTATAGGTGGTTGACCAGTTTTCCCAGCATGACTTGTTAAGGAGATTGTCTTTTCTCCATTGTATATTCTTGACTCCTTTGTCAAAGATAAGGTGTCCATAGGCATGTGGATTTATTTCTGGGCTTTCTGTTTTGTTCCATTGATCTATATTTCTGTTTTTGTGCCAGTACCATACTGTCTTGATGACTGTAGCTTTGTAGTGTAGTCTGAAGTCAGGCAGGTTGATTCCTCCAGTTCCATTTTTCTTTCTCAATATTGTTTTGGCTATTCGAGGTGTTTTTTTTTGTTTTGTTTTGTTTTTTTTTTTGTAATTTTATACAAATTGTAAAATTATTTGTTCTAGTCTTGCGAAAAACAGCATTGGTATCTTGATAGGGATTGCATTGACTCTATAGATTGCTTTGGGTAGTATATTCATTTTCACTATATTAATTCTTCCAATCCATGAACGTGGTATATTTCTCCATCTATTTGTGTCATCTTTCATTTATTTTATCAGCTTTTTATAGTTTTGTATATAGAGATCTTTTGTTTCTTTATGTTGATTTATTCCTAATTATTTTATTATTTTCATCACAATGATGAATAGGATTGTTTCCTTAATTTATCTGTTTTCTCATTGTTGGTGTATAGGAATGTGAGGGATTTTGGTGTATTAGTTTTGTATCCTGAAACTTTACTATATTCATTGATCGGTTCTAGAAATTTTCTGGCAGTGTCTTTAGTGTTTTCTATGTAGAGGATCATGTCATCTGCAAACAGAGGGTTTTACTTCTTTTCCAGGCTGGAATCCTTTTATATAGTTTTTATATATTTTTCTTCTCTGATTACTTTGGCTAAAACTTCCAAAATTATGTTGAATAGCAATGGTGAAAGGGACACCCTTGTCTTACTCCTGATTTTAAAAGAAATGCTTTCATTTTTTCACCATTGAGGATAATGTTTGCTTTGGGTTTATCATCTATGGCTTGCATGATGTTTAGGTATGTTCCTTTTATGCCTGCTTTCTGGAAAGTTTTTATCATAAATGGGTGTTGAATTTTGTCAAAGGCTATCTCTGCATCTATTGAGAGAACCATATGGTTTTTTTCTTTCAATTTGTTAATGTGGTATATCACATTGATTGATTTGTGAACACTTAAGAATCCTTGCATCCCTGAGATAAAGCCCACTTGGTCATGATGTATGATCTTTTCAATATGTTGTTGGATTTTGTTTTCTAGAATTTTGTTGAGGATTTCTGCATCTATGTTCATCAGTGCTATTGGCCTGTAGTTTTCTTCTTTGGTGGCATCTTTGTCTGGTTTGGGTATTAGAGTGATGGTGCCCTCAAAGAATGAGTTTGGAGTTTACCTCCCTCTGAAATTTTCTGGAAGAGTTTGAGTAGGATAGGTGTTAGCTCTTCTCTAAATTTTTGGTAGAATTCACCTGTGAAGCCATCTGGTCTTGGGCTTCTGTTTGTTGGAAGATTTTTGATTACAGTTTTGATTGCCATGCTTCAGATATGATGGGTCTATTAAGATTTTCTATTTCTTCCTGGTTCAGTTTTGGAAGGTTATACTTTTCTAAAAATTATTCTGTTTCTTCCAAGTTGTCAATTTATCTTGCATATAGTTGCTAATTGTAGTCTCTTATGAGCCTTGTATTTCTGTGTTGTCTGTTTTGACTTCTCCATTTTCATTGCTAATTTTTTTAATTTGTTCCTTCTTTTTTTTCTTGATGACTCTGGCAAATGGTTTGTCTATTTCATTTATCTTCACAATGAACCAGCTTTTAATTTTGTTGATTTTTGCTATAGTCTCCTTTGTTTCTTTTTCAATTTTTTCTGCCCTAATTTTTATGATTTCTCTCCTTATACTAACATTAGGGGCTCTTCATTTCTTCTAGTTCCTTTAGGTGTAAAATTAGGTTATTTATTTCATGTTTTTCTTGTTTCTTGATGTAAGCTTTTATTGCTATGAACCTTCCTATTTGCCCTGTTTTACCGTATACCTTAGGTTTGGGGGCTCATGTTTTCATTATCATTTGTTTCTATGCATATTTTGATCTCCTTTCTGATTTCTCCCATGATTTGTTGGTTATTCCAAAGCATGTTGTTTAGCCTCCATATATTTGTATTTTTATTAATTTGTTTTTTCCCTGTAGTTGACATCTAATTTTACCACATTGTGATCACAAAAGATGCTTGAAATGATTTCTTTTCTTTCTTTCTTTCTTTTTTTTTTTTTTTTTTTACTTTACCAAGACTAGATTTATGGCCCAGAATGTGATCTATCCTGGAGAATGTTCTGTATGCCCTTGAGAAAAAGGTGATATTCATTGTTTTGGGGTGAAATGTCTTATAGATATCAATTAGGTCTACCTGGTCCAATGTATCATTTAAAGTTTGTGTTTCTTTGCTAATTTTTTGTTTGGTTGATCTATCCATAGGTGTGAGTGGGGAATTAAAGACTCCTGCTGTTATTGTGTTACTATTAATTTCCCCTTTCATACATATTAGCATTTGCCTTACGAATTGAGGTGCTCCTATGTTGGGTGCATATATATATATTTGTTATATATACATATATATATAATTGTTATATTTTCTTCTGGGGTTGATCTTTTGATCATTATGTAGTGTCCTTTGTCTCTTTTCATGGTCTTTATTTCAAAGTCTAATTTATCTGATGTGAGCATTGCTACTCCTGCTTTCTTTTGGTCTCTATTTGCATGAGATATATTTTTCCAGCCCTTCACTTCCGGTCTGTATGTGTCCCTTGGTTTGAAGTGGATCTCTTGTAGACAGCCTATATAGGGGTCTTATTTTTATATCTGTTCAGCAAGTCTTTGTCTTTTGGTTGGGGCATTCAAACCATTTACATTTAAGGTAAGTATTGATAACTATGATCCTGTTGCCATTTACTTTGTTGTTTTGGGTTCAATTTTATAATCCTTTTCTGTGTTTCCTATCTAGGGAAGATCTTTAGCATTTGTTTAAGAGCTGGTTTGATGGTGCCAAATTCTCTCTGCTTCTGCTTGTCTGTAAAGCTTTTGGTTTCTCCTTCATATTTGAATGAGATCCTTGCTGGGTATATTAATCTGCATTGTTGGTTTTTCTCTTTCATCACTTTAAGTATGTCCTGCCATTCCCTTCTGGCCTGAAGTGTTTCTCTTGAAAGGTCAGCTGTTATCTTTCTGGTGATCCCCTTTTGTGTTATTTGTTGCCTTTCCCTTGCTGCTTTTAATATTTGTTCTTTGTGTTTGATCTTCATTAATTTGATTAATATGTGTCTTGGGGTGTTTTGCCTTGGGTTTATTCTGTTTGGGACTCTGGGTTTCTTGGACTCAGGTGGCTATTTCCTTCCCCATTTTAGAAAACTGTTCAGCCATTGTCTCCTCAAGTATTTTCTCATGCCCTTTGTTTTTGTCTTCTTCTTCTGGGACTCTTATGACTGGAATATTGGGGCATTTAACATTATCCCAGAGGTCTCTTAGGTTGTCCCCATTTCTTTAAATTCCTTTTTCTTCTCTAATTCATTTATTGACACCATTCTATCTTCCACCTCACTCATCCTATCTTCTGCATCACTCATTCTTGTTGCGAGCAAAATGACACAAAGACAAAACACACAAGACACACAAGAGACAGACAATATACCACTCCGGCCGGAGGAAAAAAAAACTGTGCAAAACTAATTGCGGTTTATTTTTATAGAGCCCCCTAGGCAGAATTCCAGACTGCATGAATAAGCCTTTTCAGTACAGTGCAGGTGCATACATGTTATCGTACAGCAAGGGGAGTGAAATCCCTGTTTACTGCAGAGTCTGTCCAGAGCCCTTTTTTTCTTCTTATCACACACACAAAAAATGTTCCCTCGTTTGCAAGGGACCATTAAACTCAAGGTTGTGTCCAGACTCCTTGGCAGAATGCCTCGTTTGCAAGCACGTTCAGCCCGAGCAGAGAGTCCCGTTTGCAGACGCATCTCCGCTACCCTGTTGTGGCTGCATTAACCCTTCATCTCGCCCTTTTTTATTTGCTTTTATAAATTGTAGCATGGTCTGGATCTTTTCTGCTTTGAGCTTTAGTTGTTTTTCTTTTTGCCATCCCCCGAAGACTAGAAAAGCAGCACAACATAAAAGTAATATAAACACAGTGTTTTCAAAGGTAGTCCCAATTAGTGAGAATACATGCCCTAATGTGTTTAAGTTATTTATTTTCTCTTGAAGACTTTTTAGCAAGTCAGACCCCATAGTGTCAGGTAAAGTCTTGCTAAAAGTAAACAAAATTTGTCGTTCTAGGTCCATAATCTCCGTAGTGAGATTTTGATGCCCAGTCAAGGATCGTTTTACTTTATCCCATCCTTCACTCATGTTAAATGGTACAGGTGTTATACAAAACTGAGAAGAATTTCAATCACATTCTAACACATTTCGTGTAGATAAAACAGCTAATTGATCTCCAAGCCAGGAAACAGTGTGTTGAAGACAGCACGTTGGTAGCAAGTTGTGCATCCAAATCTCGCTGTTGTTGCCATAGCAAATGAGAGTCTTTATGCCAATCCCGAATAAAATCAGCTATTTGAATTTTTTGGTGTAATGCAAGACCTGCCACCACCGCTATTGCAATTACTGACACGACTGCTAGAATCGAAGCAATGACCACACCAAGCATACGTCGAGATCAGTGTAGCAAAGTCTGTACAGCAGTTCCTAGATGAGAAACAGCAAAAGAATCTGACCACGGCCGAGTCAGATTTATAGGTAACCATACATTTGTCTGAGCCTTAACAATTACTAACGAGAAATTGGAGTTATAGGTTCGTCTTTCAAATTCTTCCCACCAAGACTGATTTACACATTGAGTTAGATTACAATAATCACATGACACAGACCCCACAGTATCATTTCAGGTCTAATTTCCATATAACAATGCAAAAGGATGTTTTACACATGCCATTGCAGAATAAGATTTATTAACATGTAAATTAACATGGAATGGACCCGAAGAGTCATCACTATCCATAGTATAGTTTTTTTGACCAGATAGTGAGATTACCAGAAACTGCCCATAGTTTTCAAATATCTCCTTGAATGTGCGGATATCCTTGCAATTGTAATTGAGGAGGGACAAGTGCAAATTGCTGCCATTTAACTGTTTTATTACCATTGCCCATCAAAGTGCTATTTGCATGATGCCACCTAAGAGATTTGTTTGACCATTTTTTTAAGAATTGCCCATGATCTGGACTCCAATCTACAATGATGGCCCCAGAATAACTCATGACTCTAAAGGCGACGTTTTCACTCCAGAGATTTTAGAGAAGGAGCAAAAAAGTTAACATGACATAGCAACATGTGTTTTCCATTATGAATGTCTGTCGGTTCTGTCGAGGTGTTAAATCTCCTGGTGGAAACAAGTACAGTAAAAGTAGCAAAATGGTAATTATTATACTTTACCCCCCATGTATTATAGGAATGATGAGAATGTTCCTTGGTGGACAGACAAAAGGGGTGTCCTCCTATACACAAAGGAATACCTTCTACTGCAATGGTGAAATTATTAATATTATATTGTTGTTTATGATGAGATAGTTGTTCTATTCCCCCGCAAGCTGGTGGGGGAAAGAAGGTAGTCTCATTAGTACATACCTGCACTTCTGGTTCCCCCCAGGAAACTGCTCTTACTAATGGGGAATTAGGTATATATGCCCAATATGTATGATTACTTGCTGATACACCGATTACCTGACATGTCACCGCCACCATCATGGCAAGCAAAAGACTGGTAGGATTCAGAGGTTGCCCCGCCTTCATTAACGTCTTCTCTGCTTCCTGGGTCAACCTCTTCATTTGACCCCACGTAGGTGTTGCTTCCCTTGTACGGAAAGTAAAGCTTTTCTGCAGAGTAAGCTCTTCGAATTTTTGAACAAAGTGATCAGCCATTGTTGATTTTGATCAATCTTGCTGGGGTCCAAAACCTATAATTATTAACAGAAATGAAAGCATACCCTCATCCCAAATATATTAATGATGCTGGGATCCAACCTTTTTCTTTATCTTTATACCAAATAGGTGTATTCAAGATCTTCTTATCCTCTTCTTTCCCTTGAAAATGCAACTCTGCTGCTGATAGATTTCCCTTGCTCCAAACATTCAAAAAATTTAGGGTAAGGTTTCATTCAGAATGTCTTTAGGTTTCTTAAATCTCTCTTTTTTTTTTTTTTTTTTTTTTTAAGATATTTATGTAAGGTATGATTAGCTTTTTTAATGATAGCTTGTCTTTGACTATTATAAGGAATATCAGAAGTATGAGTTATATGGTATTGAGATAAAAAGTGAGTTAATTTTGTGGATTGGTTGGCAGGTGTATTATCAGGTTTTAATTTAATTGGTAATCTTATAACTGTAAAACAAGATAACAAATGAGTAATAACAGCATCAGCCTTTTTAGAATGTAATGTAGTGGCCCATTGAAAATGTGTGCAAGTATCTATAGTATGATGCACACATTTTTGTTGTCTGAAAGAAGAAATGTAAATTATATTTATTTGTCATATCTGATTTGTTTGTTGTTTTTTTATGTTGACACCTGGTGGGGTAAATGGCAAAGCAAAGGGTGTACATATGGAACAAGAACGAATAATATTTTGAGCTTGTTTTTGAGTAATAGTATGAGATTTTTGTAATCCTTTGGAGTTGGTATGTTGTAAGAGATGTTTTTGTTTTGTTGTTTTTATAGGATAAAGTAAGGTATCAAATGTAGCATTTTTGAATGATAAGGGTCTAGGAAGGGCAGAATGTGTACGGATGTGAGTAAAGAAAATTAACTCTGAACGCTGTAAGAGCAATTGTTGTATTTGGCAAAACAATTTATTAATAGCTGTTTAAAGGGTCAGTGGAAGGGAGACATGGGGAAGTTGTAGGCAAGAGAGAACAGCATATTGAGAACTTGAAACAATGTTAATAGGAAGTTGGAGAAAATCTTGTAAAACTAAATATATAGCCTATAATTTAGTGGGGTGTATAGAAGAAAATGAGTGGGGGAGAATCTTGGAACTTTTTGGGGTCTAATATCTAGCAGTATTTTTATTTGCATTTGTAAAAATAGTGGGTTTTTTAACTGGAACATCTGAAATTGGGGAATGAGATATCATAGCATTAGTTTGGAGAAAATCAATCAATTTAGATGACGGATAATAATTAGAAAATGAACCAGGATATGAGGCAAGAGAAATTTGTCAGTTTTTATTAAATTGTAAACATCGAGATATTTGAACAGTTGTTAACTGAGTAACAATCTGGTGTGGTTTACATCTTGACAACTGTAAAATATGATGGCGACCCTTTTGTATAAGGAAGGCTAATTTATTTATATGTGTAGTCAATTTTTTGGAAAAACTGTTAGGTAAGAAAAATCTATTTTATTAATCTTTTTTTTCTGAGCAATTACATCAGATGGAGAATAAGGGGTATGAAATATTATAAACAAAATAGGTTGAGACGCATATAAGTAAGTCAAAAAGCCGTCATTTAGTCGTTGTTTAACAAATTGAAGTTTTTGTAAAGCCAATGGGGTTAAGGTCTGGGGGCTATTTAGAGTTGTATCTCTTTTTAAAGTAGAAAACAAATGTCGTAATTGATAAGTAGGAATCTCAAGTACTGGGCGTAGCCAATTAATATTTTTCAATAACTTTTGAAAATCATTTAAGGTTTTGAAATGGTCTCTTTTAATTTGTAACTTTTGGGGCCTTATTTTATGTTGTTTTAATATTGTCTCTAAATATAAAATAGGAAAGTCTTTTTGAATTTCTTTTGGGGCTATTTGTAAATTGCATAGTCTTAAAGCCTCTTGTATTTTTAAAAAGGATTTGTTACGTTTAGCAATATTAGGAGTTGTTAATAGGAGATTATCTATATAATGATATAGAATATAATTGGGGTATTTTTGACAGAGGAATTGTAAAGAGTGAGCTATGAATTTTTGGCATAAGGTAGGACTATTTATTATTTTTTGTGGTAAGACTGTCTATTGATAATGCTTAACAGGCTGAGCATGATTAAAAATAGGAACTGTAAAAGCAAATTTATCTCTATCTTGTAATTGTAGGGGAATGGTAAAAAAACAGTCTTTAAGATTTAGCACCATTAAGGACTAATTTTGAGGAATAAGAGCTGGAGAGGGGAGTCTCAACTGTAAAGTTTTCATAGGTTTATTATATTTATTAACTTTTTGTAAATTAGTTAACATTTTTTATTTTTTAGATTTTTTTTTTTTTAATAACAAAAACAGGAGAATTTTAGGGGGAGGTAGAGGGTTTTATATGACCAAGTTGGAGTTGTTTTTGTATTAATTGTTTTAATGCCTCGAGCTTTATTTGTGGTAATGGCCACTGCTCAACCCATTTTGGAGTATTAGTTAACCATTTTAATGGGAGTGTTTGAGGAATTTGAGCAGTGGCTACTAGTTTTTGATGGAATGGTTACAGAAGCCCCCAAAGGAGAGAGAAGATCGTTTTTTAAAATTTATTAATAGGTATGTTTACAATATAAAAAGTAACAAACACTGATCTTTTATTATGGAATTGGCTTTGCAAGAGATGGGTACTCTTTTAGACATCTGCAATGGAGCCCAGTCTCGTCAGCATTAGAGGGCTTTTTTTTTTTTTTTTAATCTTGGGGCCATTGTTGAGAAAAAATGACTGAAACATCTGCCCCTGTGTCTATTAGTCTCTCAAAGTTGTTTTTTTGTATAATCAAGGAGACAACAGGGTGAGAATCTTTGATAAGCATTTTCCAAAATATATGTCGCCCAGTATTTTTAAATCTTTTTGTTTGTTTATTAGGAAGAGCCAAAAGGGGGTGATAAGGTAGGAGCAGTATTTGAGCAATATGCTCTCTAGCCAACAATGAAAGCGTGGTAGAAGTAGAGACCATAATTAAAATTTTTCCAACATAGTCAGAGTCTATTACCCCAGGAATTATGGTTAGACCTCTCAAAGCCATGCTGTTATGACCTAATATCAAGCCAAAAGTGCCTTTAGACAATGGTCTAAACACATTTGTTTTTAATTTGTAAATGTCTCTCCCTGGTGACAAAAGAACACTATCAGCTAGTGGCAAATCAGCAGCAGCACTCCCTGAAGTAGCAGACTGTAAGTCTGAAATCATCTTCTGAGGTCTTTTTAATGGGGCATCGACTCATAACAGTTGCTGGGAGGGAACAGGGTTGGGGCAGGTGGGATGACAGGAGGGCAGAGAGGAAAAGTCTCCGGTATTGTTTTTGGGCCTGAAGGACTTAGGCCCGCAGGATAGTTTTTGGGTATCGGGTTGTCTATTTTGTCTGTTTTAGATCTACATTTATTAGTCTAATGAAGCCTGTTTTTGCACCGATGGCAAGGTCTAGGAGGAATCTTATTTTTTTTTAGCAAGAGATCTGTCTTTAGGAATTGCACCTTGATCAGCTTTTAATTTTTGACACTCTCTTTTTATATGACCAGGTTTTTTACAATGGAAGCAGTTACCTCCCTTTTGTGGTCTCATAGCTTTGGCCAAGGCTGTAGCAAAGACATTAGCCTGATGTTCAGTTTTTTGTTTTACTCTTGAGCAGGCTCTGATATATTTAGCTATAGATGCACCCTGTCTCTTTAATGGTCTCAGTATACACTTTTATTTAGGATTTGCATTTTTAAATGCTAAAGTTTGTAATAATATCTCTGAAATCTCATTTTTCTCTACAGCCTGTTTTACAGCTACCCTCAATCTTGTTAGAAAATCAGTATATGGTTCATTGGGGCCTTGCATTGTTTTAACAAAGGAGGGCTGGGTGTGACCAGTAGGCACCACAAGGTGCCATGCTCGTAAAAAGACCTGGCAAACTTGTTGTAAGTCTTGATCAGAGTATTGAGCCTGTTTTTTTAAAGCCCTCTCTCATTAGCTTGTCTTTGAGAGGACCAGGGGGATTTTGTCTCTCATTAATCTGAGCCTGTTTTTTAGCTTTTTTTTTTTTTCTACCAGCTACGAAGTTGAACCATTGAGAACCCTCTAAGACAGCTTGGGCAATAGATTTCCAATCTAATGGAATGATTAATTTGCCTTTTTTCAATGATTTTAGCATAGCCAAAACAAAGGGAGATTGAGGACCGTACTGTGCTACTGCAGCTTTAAGATCTTTAAAAAAATTATATTTCAAAGGAGTGTATTGAACGTTTATCACATTGTCATTTTGCTGTCTCTGGATGGGAAATAATTGTGGAGGATCAATAAAACCACCAGGGGGAGCAGGTAAGTCATCATCATGAAGCATAGACAAAGGAAAGGAGAACTGACAATGTCCCCTGCCCACATCGGGCCGATTAACCGCAGTGGGGAAAAGAGAAGCATAAGGAGGAGCAGAAAGTGTAGATTTTTTTTTTCTTCTTTACGGGATTTTCACCACTCCTGGAATAGATGGGTCATTTCTTTAATCTCTTTGCCCTCCTCTGACGAAACCGAAGAAGCCTCCAAATCTGATTTTGAACTATCGGATGTTTCACCATTTACAGGAGGAGGCTCACTTGTATCCTTGGCTTTAGGCAATGCAGAAGCCCCACCAACGTCTGACACATCCTCATAAATTATTTCTCCCTTCCTTGAAGCATTAGATTTAGTTTTACTATCAGTAGAAAGCAAGGTCAAAGCCTGTGTTACAGCACTACACAAAGTCTATAACTTCAAAGGGATCACATTACCCTTCTGATGTTGCTTTTTCAATATTTTTGAATTATTTTCCATTCCTTTAAGTTTAACTGTAACTTAGTTTAATATTGAAACCAATGACAATATTGCTCCACCAAGCGAAAGAGCTCACTCAATCGATGAGTCGAGGCCTTAATGCCTATGGAGTGGAGAAGTCCTTTGACTAACTGCATATATTGTGTCTGTAATGATGAGGAATTTCCCATGATTTTCTCGAAAGTTCCCCTGCTGTGGATGTAAAATCCCCCCGGGGTTACTCACCCTTTTGGTTTTACTCAAGCCCCACTTTGGGCGCCAGATGTTGCAAGCGAAATGACACAAAGACAAAACACACAAGACACACAAGAGACAGACAATACACCACTCCGGCCAGAGGAAAAAAAACTGTGCAAAACTAATTGCGGTTTATTTTTATAGAGCCCCCTAGGCAGAATTCCAGACTGCATGAATAAGCCTTTTCAGTACAGTGCAGGTGCATACATGTTATCGTACAGCAAGGGGAGTGAAATCCCTGTCTACTGCAGAGTCTGTCCAGAGCCCTTTTTTTCTTCTTATCACACACACAAAAAATGTTCCCTCGTTTGCAAGGGACCATTAAACTCAAGGCTGTGTCCAGACTCCTTGGCAGAACGCCTCCTTTGCAAGCACGTTCAGCCCGAGCAGAGAGTCCCGTTTGCAGACACATCTCCGCTACCCTATTGTGGCTACATTAACCCTTCATTTCTACTGTTTGTTCCCTCCAGAGTGCTTTTGATCTTAGTTATTGCATTGTTCTTTATTGATTGACTCTTCTTTATTTCTTCTAGGTCCTTGTTAAACATTTCTTGCATCTTCTCAATCCTTGTTTCTAGTCTATTTATCTATAACTCCATTTTGTTTTCAAGATTTTGTATCATCTGTAGTATTATTATTGTGGAGAACTTCAGATAATAATTCAGGCAACTCCTTAGCTCCTCCTCTTTTGTTTAGTTTTATGGGCATTTATCTTGTTCCTTTACCTGCTGCATATTTCTCTGCCTTTTCATTTTGTTTAAATTGCTATGATTGGGATGATCTTTCTGCAAGCTGGAAGTTCCTGGTTCCTCTTTTTTTTTTTTTTTTTTTTTTGTGGAGCATGCTCCCTTTGGGTGGGGTTGGACTAGGGGCTAGTCAAGGTTTCTTGGTTACTGGAGGTTGCATCTGTGTTCTGGTGGGTGGAGCTGAATTTCTTCTCTCTAGAGTGTGATTTTGTGTCCAATAGTGAGTTTTGGGGTGTCTATGGGTTTTGCATGGCTTTGGGCAGCTTGTCTTTTAATGCTCAGGTCTGAGTTCCTGCTTTGCTGGAGAATTAACATCGTATGTCTTACTCTGGAACTTGTTGGCTCTTGGGTGGTGTTTAGTTTCCGTGTAAGTATGGAGGCTTTTGGGTGAGTGCTTGTCGATTAATGTTTCCTGGAATCAGCAGTTCTCAGATATTCTCAAGTTTGGAAGTTAAGCCTCCTGCCTCTGGCTTTCAGTCTTATTCTTACAGTAGCCTCAAGACTTCTCTATCCATGCCACACAGGTGATAAAACATCTAGGTTAATGATGAAGAAATTCTCCACAGTGAAGGACACCCAGAGAAGTTCCGAGAAGTACATGGAGAAGAGAAGAGGGATGAGCGAGATAGAGGTGACCAGGAGGAGAGGGAGTGTTAAAAAGGGAGAGAGCAATGAAGCCAGTAATCAGTTCCCTAAATGCTCTCTACAGTCTGGAACATCCAGAGAGATTCATAGAGTTACATATAGAAGAAAAGAGGGAAGAGGGAGATAGAGGTGAGCATGAGAAGAGGGGTAGAAAAGAGGAGAGAGACCATTCTATCCAGTAATCAGTTTCCTTAGTGTTCTCCACAGCCTGGAACACTGAGAAAATTCACAGAGTTAAGTAGAGAAGAGAAGGGGCAGGGTCCTGGGGTAGAAAAGGTAGAATCAAAAGGGGAGAGAGCAATCAAGCCAGTAATCCCACCCTTAACTGAAATTGGATACTGAAGATTAGATTTCTTAAAGGAACAAAATTGATAACAAATACCAAAAAGCAAAGATTAAACATCTAGAGTTTAGACTCTCTAAAAAAAAATACAAAAAATGCAAAACAATATCAAAACAAAAATTATAAATATATATATATATGAAATTTCCTTTAAAAATAGGGTCTGTTTTTGCAAGGTAATAGTAGGTTCTAAAAATGAAAATTAAAGGAGTAATAAAGAACTTAAATTTAAAAAGAAATTAAAAGTGATAATAGTAAAAATATATCAAGGAATTTCTCTGGAGTTTTTATGGGCAGTATGGGTTCAATTCATTTTCAGATAGTTCCTTGTTCAAGCTTGTACTTGTTCTCAAGGACTACAGACCCCCTCCAATGTTTGAGGTGAGGTGAGGTGAGGTGAAGTCACTCAGTCATGTCCAACTCTTTGCAGCCCCATGGACTGTAGCCTACCAGGCTCTTCCATGCATGAAATTTTCCATGCAAGAGTACTGGAGTGGGTTGCCATTTCCTTCTCCAGAGGATCTTCCTGACTCAGGGATTGAACCCAGGTCTCCCGCATTGTAGGCAGATGCTTTACCATCTGAGCCACCAGGGAAATCAATGTTTAGTCAATGTTAACTACAGGGTTTCAATCTATTGACTCTGTCACTTCCAGAGTGGTTCCCTCTTCTTTGTTTATTTTGGCTTCCTCTGTTTGCAAGTCTCTTCACTGTCTAATTTCTGCCCTGACACAAGGAGGCAAAGGTCATCACTTATTTGGGCTTACTTGTTCAGTTGTGTTGTGGGAAGGGAGGGACACTGTGAACAAATGGCATGTGTGGGGAGTCCTCACAGTATGGGCCACACTGGGTTTGCTTCACCTCAAAGTGGCACGTGACTCTTGGTTCTCCACTTCTCTGGCTCCAGGGTGCTCTGCAAGGGCACTGTCCACAGCAGGCCCTTCATTTTTTGCACTTCCTAGATCTAAGCAACTCAGGTTCTTGGGTACTTTGCAAGGTTACAGACTTGCTTGGGCATGCGTTTTATGACTTTCCCAGGTCCAAGCATCTCAGGTGAGCAGTTATTTGGCGAAAGCACTGTCCCAGGTAGACTGTGCATCCTAATCACCTCCCCAGTGCCATCTGCTCCATTTCCCAGGTACGCCACAAGAACATGGTCTCAGATGTGTCTCCTCTGGAGAGCTGATATCAGGGTGTTACCCATCTGGCAGAAGTCAACCATCCAGGATTCCAGAAAGACGTGTTTAGCAACTGAGAGCCTGCTACCAGCTTGGTGGAGGATGCCGGTTTCTGGGAGCCGAGATTGGAAGAACCCCTTGCCTTCTGGCTCTGGCTGTCGGCCTGCCTCTCTGACTGCAGCAGGGAGGAGCCTGTATGCAGCCCGCTAACTCTCCTTTGGTATTTGCTCAATTCTTCATTCTATGAGTGGGCAGGCTGCGAGTTAGAGCCTTTCATGGGAAACTTGTCTTTTTATTTTCCTCTCTGGAGATCCCACAGTTTGGGTTGCCATCTCATGTTAGCTGCCTCAGATTTTCCTCAGGGCATTCAGGCCCTGTTCTTACCCTAAGCACTGATTATACAGTTCTTGCCTCCCTGTCCAGCCCCTGCTCGCTGGTGGTGAATGCGAGCGTCTGGGCTACTTCTCCCCTGGCAGTTGCACTTAGGCATGTATTTTCCATTTTGTTTGTTTGTTTTCTCCTGGTTATGTAGCCCTCTGAGATCCCAACTCCCCACAAACCCGCCTGTGAGAGTTTTCCTATTGTTTGGAAACTTCTCCTCTTTCACGATTTCCTCCCCATGAAGAGTCTCTGTTCCTAAGTCTTTTGTCTCTCTTTTCATCTTCTCTATTTTGTCCTACCTCCTTTCAAAGAGAATGGGCTACCTTTCTGGGTGCGTGGTGCCCTCCATCAGTGTTCAGAAGTTGTTTCCTGGAAGCTGCTTAGTATTCAAGTTATCTTTTGATGAATTTGTAGGGGAGAAAGTGGTCTCCCCATGCTATTCCTCCACCATCTTGGAACCTCCCAGCAAGTGTCTTAATTTAATGGCTTCAGTCACCATCTTAGTGCTTGACCTAGGAGATAATAAAATAAATGGTTGTGTTATAGAATCTCAAAACTTATGATATGAATTGTGATGGTGTTATACAGCACAGTGGTATCTAGGGACTAGATTATTGCAAAAAAAGTAATTAGAAATAGTAAATGATGGCATTATTTGAGGGCACCCAAACAACCATGGAAAAAGAGGTTATGAAAAAGACTCCTTTTCATAAAATTCTAGATATATCATGTCATGTTATTTTCCAGAAATACATCCAGAAATAGATCCATTTATTTTAAAGATTAGTAATAATATCAAGACAATTTGATTCTTTATTTCTTACTCTATTATTATATTTAGGCAATTCCAATAAACTGTGGAAAATTCTGAAAAAGATGGGAATACCAGACCACGACCTGCCTCTTGAGAAATCTGTATGCAGGTCAGGAAGCAACAGTTCGAACTGGACATGGAACAGCAGACTGGTTCCAAATAGGAAATGGAGTGCGTCAAGGCTGTATATTGTCACCCTGCTTATTTAACTTCTATGCAGAGTACATCATGAGAAACGCTGGGCTGGAAGAAACACAAGCTGGAATCAAGATTGCCGGGAGAAATATCAATAACCTCAGATATGCAGATGACACGACCCTTATGGCAGGAAGTGAAGAGAAACTAAAACGCCTCTGGATGAAAGTGAAAGAGGAGAGTGAAAAAGTTGGCTTAAAGCTCAACATTCAGAAAATGAAGATCATGGCATCTGGTCCCATCACTTCATGGGATAAAGATGGGGAAACAGTGGAAACAGTGTCAGGCTTTATTTTTTGGGGGCTCCAAAATCACTGCAGAGGTGACTGCAGCCATGAAATTAAAAGACACTTACTCCTTGGAAGAAGAGTTATGACCAACCTAGATAACATATTCAAAAGCAGAGACATTACTTTGCCGACTAAGGTCCGTCTAGTCAAGGCTATGGTTTTTCCTTTGGTCATGTATGGATGTGAGAGTTGGACTGTGAAGAAGGCTGAGCGCTGAAGAACTGATGCTTTTGAACTGTGGTGTTGCTGAAGACTCTTGAGAGTCCCTTGGACTGCAAGGAGATCCAACCAGTCCATTCTGAAGGAGATCAACCCTGGGATTTCTTTGGAAGGACTAATGCTAAAGCTGAAACTCCAGTACTTTGGCCACCTCATGCAAAGAGTTGACTTATTGGAAAAGACGCTGATGCTGGGAGGGATTGGGGGCAGGAGGAGAAGGGGACGACCGAGGATGAGATGGCTGGATGGCATCACGGACTCAATGGACATGAGTCTGAGTGAACTCTGGGAGTTGGTGATGGACAGGGAGGCCGGGCGTGCTGCGTTTCATGGGGTCACAAAGAGTCGGACACGACTGAGCGACTGAACTGAACTGAACTGAAGTCTTGATTTGACCTGGATCAAAATTTTAATTTTCAGCAAGGTGATAAAGTAGGTTATTATGGTGGAGAAGAGGCAGAGAACATATATTTTCCTTTCTCTATTTTAAATATGTTTTATATTATTCATAGCTATTTGATAAATGGAAATTCCTATAGGTAGTCACAGGAGATAGGTTTTCTTCAGAACAGGGTAGTCCTAAAGATAAATGTATTTTATAAAATAAGTTGCTTTTAGAGTATGATTTTTTTTACATCATAGCCTTGGTTTGTTGTTGTTGTTCAGTTGCTCAGTCATGTCTGACTCTTTGTGACTCCATGGCTGCAGCACACAAAGCTTTCCTGTCCTTCACTATCTCCGTAATTTGCTCAAACTCATGTCTATTCAGTTGGTAATGCCATCCAAACATCTCATCGTCTGTCACCCCCTTCTTCTCCTGCCTTCAGTCTTTCCAGCATAAGGATCTTTTCTAATGAGTCAACTCTTCCATCAGTCCTTCCAATGAATATTCAGGGCTGATTTCCTTTAGGATTGACTGGTTTCATATCCTTGCAGTCCAAGGGACTCTCAAGAGTCTTCTCCAACACCACAGTTCAAAAGCATCAATTCTTCAGTGCTCAGCCTTCTTTATGGTCCAACTCTCACATCCATACACGACTACTGGAAAAACCATAACTTTGACTATATGGACCCTTTTGAGCAAAGTGTTATCTCTGCTGTTTAATACACTGTCTAGCTTTGTCATAGCTTTTCTTCCAAGGAGCAAGCATCTTTTAATTTCATGGCTGCAGTCACTGTCCACAGTAATTTTGGAGCCCAAGAAAATAAAGTCTGTCGCTGTTTACATTTTCCCCCCCATTTATTTTCATGAAGGGATGGGACTGGATGTCATTTATAGCTTATAGTGAAGGATGTCAGTTTTGTGATCTTTGAAAAAGAAGATTTAGCCTCAGGACCAGGGACCAGGCTTGATCACTCAAGAGCTTTTGTGTATTAGAGTTTTATTAAAGTACAAAAAGGTGCAGAGAAAGCTTCTAACATAGACATCAGAAGGATGATGGAAAGTGCAAGGGAGCTATATACTTTTTCAACTGGTTATTACAATAAATCAAAAGACTGTCTCAAGGTTGTAAAATTCTTACCAAACTTTTGCCCACAATATGCATTTTAAGATAATAGGATTAGTCAGAATCCTTGTTTCTCCAGAAGGAGAAACATGGCCTCCAGGAAGGATACATTGTTGTTATATAATAATTGGTACAGAGTTTAAGTTGTGTTGTTTTATTGCATAATCATCATCTCTGGGCTTAAAGAAAAATAGGTTTTATGTGAATAAGACTAAGGAATGTAGAAAAAAAAAAAAAGTTTGTCCTTTTCTTCTCCTTAAGAACTTCAGACCCCTCTCTCCTCCTTGAGAGCCCCAGTTTCCTCTCTCCTCCTTGGGGACACCTGATTTCTTATCAACCTACCTAGGAATTGACTCTCTCCCCATGATCTTAGTTTTTTGAATGTTGAATTTTAAACCAGCTTTTTCACACTCCTCTTACATCTTCATCAAGAGTCTCTTTAATTTCACTTTGCTTTCTTCTATCAGGGTGGTGTCATCTTCATATCTGAGGTTATTGATATTTCTTCAACAATCTTGATTCCAGCTTGTGTTTCATATGGCTTGGCATTGCATGATGTACTTTGCATATAAGTTGAAAAAACAGGGTGACAACATCCACCTAGGTTAGGCAACCAATAGATACTCAGGATCTGCTCCTATAAGTCTCTAAACACTTTCTTTATTAAAAACAAATTAGAATGACATTATTGTTGATTACAGAAGGAATTCCATGTTTGTTTAGGACCTTTTAAACATGCTACAGTTAAGGAAACTGAGTACAGAAATTAAATGCTGCTGGGGTCCAGCCCTGGTGGATCCAGGGAATTTGAAGCAGGGACGGCGTCGGCGTCTGAGGAATTAATTGCTTAATTAAAGATATGGAGGGAGATTAGAAAGAAATAATGTAATAGGAAAATAAGTGGAGAAAAGAGGCTGAATAACTTGGTTTACGTGGAAAACCCATAAAACTCCAAGAGAAGGAGTTTGCACCACCTACGTAGGCCACTGGCGCCCACTTAAATAGTGGAGCATGTCCCTCCTTGGGCTCCCTCTCGCGTGGGTCTTAGAAGCCAGGGCAAGTAAGTATATATGGTGAGCCTCCGTGCTCCAGATGGGAATTCAGCCAGAAAAGAAGAGAATGAGAAAAGACCACACGGGGGAAACCAGTGTTTCCAGGAACTGGTCCGTTTCTTTATTTTCCAGGTCCGCTTTTATACTTTTAGTTGTACATAGAGATAAATGTAAGAAACAGAGTCATGCAGGGTCAGCTGCTCCGACCCTTATCAGCATATCTTTGTTCTTACAAGTGTCTTACCTTTATTCACAATATCTTCTGGTCTGGAGACCAATTAACATTTTATGGCCCCACCTTTCTTTCTATTGATAAAGTAATGATCAGAAAATTTGTTTCCCCTTAAGATCTATTTAGTCTGAAGATAGTGATAAAGTTACATTTTTACATAGCAAGGACACAGTGATTTATAACAAAGAAAGAGGAGTACAGTGACCTATAACAAAAAAATTCATTAACTCAAAAGTCTAGTATTGCTAAGATCAAAACTACTATATTTCTTTTTCTACACTCCAGTTACATTGATTAACATACTCCTAGGTGCCTAAGGATATGGAGGCCTGGCAGCAATCATTAACTCAGCAATGAAACCCTTCACCAACATGATTTTTATCTTTAGAAAAACCCTATGCTAACTAAGACTTTCAAAATGCTCCAAACTCTCTGTGCTGTTTATGGTTGAGGGGTTATAAACAATCATATAAGTAGTAGCAAGAATGTGGATAATCCTGTCACACAAGCTAGTCTGCCAGCAGAGAGGTTTTTGGACTAAAACCTTTGTCATGCCAGGAGATTTATTAATTAGAGTCCTAAGTTAACTCATTTTTAGAAAGAGGTGGGGAGATAGCCCCCCTAAATGTCAGAAGTATAGGTGAAAGGCATAATGCAGCAAGGCAGGCAAACTCTGGTTTTTGGGGCAGATGCACAAGCAGATCCAGTGATGCTCCCTTAAGGCCCAACTTGCCTTTGCCTGAGGGGCCCCTTAACCTCATGACCTTTGCCACGGGCTGGACTCCTCATGCCAGCAAAATGCCTTAGCTGAGTTGTTCAAGACCTACTGTGAAGAAGAAAGCCAAGCCAAGTCTCTTGGCTTACAGAATAACTCCTTAATATACCATGCTTCCTGTCTCAGTGCCCAGCAGGAGTGATAGGAAAAACTATATCACACCTGTGATTCATTTCTCTCTATGTGTTTTTTGCCTCAATCTTAAAACATTGTATTCTAAGGATTTGTCTTTAAAGATAAAGAACACTGAAGCACTGAAAGAATTCATTCAGTCTGAGTTATTTAAGTCTTTAAGAAAAGACAAGAAAATCATACTAACAGCCCATTGCTTCCAATTTCAGCATCATATTCTCATTTGAAATGTGACTGATTGCTATTAACCCAATCATTGCCTACAGATATTTCTCATCTTAGAATGAAATACTAAACAAAAGAATTGAAATAAAATTGAGGGATTTTCCTATGTATTTTATGTAAGGAACAAAGTAGAGACAACTGTTCATAGATTTTCATTGATGATTCATACATGAAATAAATACTCATAATATGATTAGTACTCATGTAGTCATTTCCATATATTATGAGCAAAGTATTTGTCCTGGGGAGGCTGTTTTCCCACCACATCTTTTGTAATAAACCTGGAGCTAGTCTGTTAAAGTACTCGGGGAAGATAATTTATTGCTTGCAGAGTGGACACTGCAAGAAAACCCAGTGACCATTTGCTTCCTTCTTTACTCCCAAGCAAACAGTGGCTGAGGCTACTGGATGCCAGAGTTCTGAACAGACTTTTTGCCTTCCATGACCTGCTGATCTTCACAATGGGTTCCAGTGTTTTGGATCAAGCCAAGACCTGCCTGTCAGGAAAATATTGGTTGGAATATTTTTTAATAAGAATAAAATAGTTATGCAGACTCATTTTTATAGCACTTAAGTTATACTACTGCTGATCTCATGTCTGAATGTCAGAACACCAAACACCCCCAGAAAATAAATTTTACATTTCCAATGTTGCATAATAAGCCTGGAGCCACTCCAAGCATCATTAATAAAAACCTAATGGTAAAACAATAACAAGGAGGGAATGCCAATGAAGCACAAATTTGTTGAGAGTAAATTATTTCTCACCCCAGCAGACTTGTTGCATTTGACATTTTATGAAATCATCCAAGGTGGAACTAAAAACAGCTTCTCGAGGAGACTTTGACATCAGACTGCTGGGAGTCTCCAAGGACAGCTGACACTACTGAAAAGGCCTCAAACTGTGAATTAGGAGAGCAGTCTTGTGATCAATTTCTGTGATGAACTTCTTATTCTCCATAAATATATTTCATGTTCATGTGGCACAGTCTTAGCCCTATAGCAGGGAAAAAGTGGCAGCAGGCAGGCAGAGGGAAAAAAAGGATCATCAGACATTCCAGAATATAGTCTTCTCATACATCTCTTAGTGCCGTATGTTTGCTTTTACTTTGGTTAAGCATAACAATCTGCTTGAGAAAAAAATCTGGAAAAAACAAAGGTGCCTTTGCCAATATTATGTTTTACTTTGACAAGTTCTGAGATTTCTGAGGGGAATCCATTATAACTGAGATCAGGTCAGTCATTTATGTTGTATACAAATATAATCTAAAGATACAACCTTCACAGCAAATATTTTTTCCTAAGGGTAGGCATTTGGAAGGCTAAGAATGAAGCATTCTTTAATATTAACTATTCAAATAAGGTATTCTTAGCATTTTTAAATGTCCTTGTTGAAAACATTGGTTATATTGTTTGCTTTTACAGTTTATGTATACACACTGGACAGTGCAACATTTAATTTATGGATGGACAAACTCAACAGAACAAAATCCAAAACTTTGGCTAAGTTTTTATATTTTTTGTGTGATTACACTAAAGGTGTCCTGTGCTCTTTTTTCATAAACAAGTTTAGTATATCTCCAAGTCTTGTTTTTAAAATAAGCCAAGCTACAAATTCTTAGCTGTATTTTGGATAACTCACAAATTCAGGTGGATGTTAATTGTTTTTTTTTTTTTAATTTATTTTTAAGTTATACTTTGTATATATATATGCATTCAAACTTGAAAGTAAAAAAATGAAATTATTAGTTGCTCAGTCATGTCCAGCTCTTTGCAACCCCATGGACTATAGCCCACCATGCTCCTCTGACCATGAAATTCTCCAGGCAAGAATACTGGAGTGGATTGCCATTCCCTTCTCCAGGAGATTTTCCTGACCTAGGGACAGAACCCAGGTCTCCTGCATTCAGGAAGATTCTTTACTGTCTGAACTACCAGGGAAATCCATTCAATAATACTGGAGTGGGTAGTCATTCCCTTTTCCAGGGGATCTTCCTGACCTAGGGATCAAGCCTGGGTCTCCTGCACTGCAGGTGGACTCTTTTACTGTCTGAGCCAGCAGCAAAGCCCAACCAGAGCACCCAAACAAGGACAAGAACCCTGGACCTTAATATTAAAAGTCTGATGCTATACTGAATGTGTTATCCAAGCATTACAAACTTAAAAAAATGAAAATTTAAATAATTAGTATGTGTTAATCAATTTAGATACACTCCCTTAAGAATACTAGTTTCTTAAATTTTAGACGGTGAAGGTCATATATTCACGGAATTTATCCACACATATTATTTTATATTATTTCTAAATACAATAACTCATTTTACCAGGATCATTTTGTGAAGTTTTGCAATAGACTGAGCTATATAATTCAGTTATTCCATAACAAAATATAGTTAACAACCCAACATTACTTTTGAAATGTGATCATTTTTTTTTCAATCTAAGGAAAGTTAACTTGAAGAATTAATGTTGGCTCCTTGCATATGTTCTGTACTTCATCCATGATTATAATTACTATTTTATATCTAAAATATGTATATTTTTTTCAGTTTAACTTATGTGATGTGCAATTAATTATGGTAACTATCTCAAAGAATGAAGAATTTTAAGTAACAGGGAAAGGAGTACATCAAGGCTGTATATTGTCACCCTGCTTATTTAACTTATATGCAGAGTACATCATGAGAAACGCTGGGCTGGAAGAAGCACAAGCTGGAACCAAGATTGCCAGGAGAAATATGATATCATTCTAATGGCCAAAAGCAAAGAGGAGCTAAAGAGCTTCTTAATGAGGTGAAAGAGGAGAGTGCAAAGCAGGTTTAAAATTTAACATTCAAAAACCTAAGGTCATATCATCTGGCCCCATCACTTCATAGCAAATAGATGGGGAAAAAGTGGAAACAGTGACAGATTTTGTTTTCATGGGGTCCAAAATCACTGTGGACAGTGACTGCAGCCACAATTACAAGACACTTGCTCTGTGGAAGCAAAGGTATGGCAAATCTTGACAGTATATTGAAAAGCAGAAGCACCCCTTTGCTGACAAAGGTCCATATAGTCAAAGGTATGGTTTTTCCAGGAGTCATGTGCAGATGTCAGAGCTGAACCATAAAGAAGGCCAAGCGCCAAAGAATTGATGCTTTCCAATTATGGTACAGGAGAAGACTGTTGAGAGTCCCTTGGACAGCAAGGAGATCAAACCAGTCAATCCTAATGGAAATCAATCCTGAATATTCAGTGGAAGGACTTATGCTGAAGCTGAATCTCCAGTACTTTGGCCACCTAATGTGAAGAGCCAATTCTTTGGAAAAGACTCTGATGGTGGGAAAGATTGAGGGCAGAAGAAGAAGGGGATGACAGAGGATGAGACTGTTGGATGGGATCATTGACTTAATGGACATGAGTTTGAGCAAAGTGTGAGAGATAATGAAGGACAGGGTACTGCAGTCCATGGGGTTGCACAAAATCAGACACAACTTAGAGAAATGAGCAACAACTACAAGCAGCAAATATAAAATTTGGCTCACTTACATAGAAATAAAATGTCTGTTTCATTAGACAGGATGCTGAGTAAGATAGTGTTTTTCATTGAATGAATACTGTGTTAGTACAGGATAAGATTTCTAATCCCTAGTCTACTCTTAAAAACCATGTAACTCTGTATAAGACATATTCCCTATTCCATTTTCCTGTATCTTTTCATCTTTAAAATGTGACTGTAATATTAGGGTTTTCTTTCTTTATTTTTTAATTTAAATTTATTTATTTAAATTGGAGACTAATTACTTTACAGTATTGTATTGGTTCTGCCACACATCAACATGAATCTGCCATGGGTGTACACGTGTTCCCCATTCTGAACCCCCCTCCCACCTCCCTCCCCGTACCATCCCTCCTGGTCATCCCAGTGTAACAGCCCCAAGGATCCTCTATCAAACCTGGACTGGTGATTCACTTCTTATATATTATACATGTTTCCATGCCATTCCCCTAAATCATTCCACCCTCTCCCTCTCCCTCTCCCACAGAGTCCAAAAGACTGTTCTATACATCTGTGTCTCTTTTGCTGTCTCGTATACTTTTTAAAAGAGAGAGAGAGAAAAAAAAAAAAAAAAGCTTTTTCTTTTTAAAAAAGACTAATGGGATCAAAGGTATATGTATGGAAAGTTTAAAAAAATATACAGTACTACTGATATTTAATAGGTTATTGCTTTTTTCACTGAGTAGAATAGAAACAAAAATAATTTATCTTCATAATGTACCATTTTTAAGGCTGCCTAACGGAGAAGGCAATGGTAACCCACTCCAGTACTCTTGCCTGGAAAATCCCATGGATGGAGGAGCCTGGTAGGCTGCGGTCCATAGGGTTACTAAGAGTCGGGCACGACTGAGCGACTTCACTTTCACTTTTCACTTTCATGCATTGGAGAAGAAAATGGCAACCCACTCCAGTATTCTTCCCTGGAGAATCCCAGGGACATAGGAGCCTAGTGGGCTGCTGTCTATGGGGTCGAACAGAATCGGACATGACTGAAGCGTCTTAACAGCAAAGATTCACAAGAATAACTCTTTTTTTTTTTTTTTTTAATGGTGTTAGAAGAATTGAATCACAGATACATTTGCTGACTGTGTAGATCACAAAATAATGTATTTAAAATGATTTGAACAAATTGATAAATTGTATCTTAGTTTTTGCTTTATATACTACATGCTCTATTTGATATCTATAAATCAGAAAGAAGGATTATATCAACAGAGAATGAGGGAAAGGGTGTAAAATTAAACTTGTTCCAATACATGTGCACATATAGACTTACTGTATACCCTGCTTCCCTTCATAAACATCATAGTTATGGAAGGATACTCCAATATTAAATCCTGGCAGATTCATTAAGGTTTAAAAACCCATGTAAACTTTGCTGTCCTCTTGTATGGAGTTTTTCAAGTAGTAATGCAATGATTTATGAGTTTAAGGCCATTGCCCTTCATGACTTTGTTAAATTACATGAACATTGTTGGGGTATCAGTATACAATAATAAGAAACACATGCAGTCTTCAGTAACTTCACTTTCATTTCTGTCATTAATTTGTTTTTCCCCACAGCTCCTTAAATGCTATCCCTAATGTTCTCCAAACCCTATAATGTTAGCAGAATATAGGTGTCTCCTTTCTCTGCCAGGAAACTGATGGATTCATTTGTAAACTGGTCACTGATCATCTACCTGTTAGTAGACCTACTAAAAACACCATAGAATAAAAGGTTTTTTTTTAACTTCTTGCAGTGATTTAACCTGTTCTTCTACAGTTGTGCTAAGTCACTTCAGTCATGTCCAACTCTTTGTGATCCCACGGACTGTAGCTCACTATGCTTCTATGCCCATGGGATTCTCCAGGCAAGAATACTGGAGTGGGTTGCCGCTACAGTTGTGTTAAGTCACAGCCGAGTGTATATAATTAATTAGGAAAAATTCTAGTGAATAATTTATTAAAATTAATAGAAAAGTAAAATAAACTATAGTTTATATCCCTTACATTATATGCCTCACTGTCTTATACTTGTAAGAGCTTTATGTTGTTTAAAGCTTTAGTTTGATAATTTTTGGGTGAGAGAGATTATCCTTGGTGGAATGTCAAGTCCAATTCCAATTAAAATATATTAAATATTATTTGGTAAATTATGCTGGTGTATTCTCTATATATAATGATGCTGATGATACAAGTTAAATTTGTCCTTTAAGTATTTACACACAGGGAAATTTAAAGCAGAACCTCTGCTGCTGCTGCTGCTAAATCACTTCAGTCGTGTCTGACTCTGTGTGACCCCATGGACTGTAACCTAGCAGGCTCCTGCACCAATGGAATTTTCCTGGCAAGAGTACTGGAGTAGGGTGTCATTTCCTTCCCCAAGGAGGGCCTCTAGACTATGATAAAGGTTCAGTGTGTCACTTAGGATGAGTGAGTAGCCAGGACTTACATTAGAGATAATAAGACATTCATCAAAATTTATATCACCTGAAAGAAAAAAATATGTAAATGAAATATACATATGCATGCAAATGGACACATGTGACACACATATGTATACACACAGCCTTAAAACTTGCTTTAAGTTTATTTAAAGCCTAGTGAGAATAACCTGGAAAATGACAGGAGTGTTCAGCTACCTCGGCATTTCAAAGAGTCATCCTCTTAAGAAAGGCGACTTAGTCCTCATCTTCAGAGAGGTTACATGCGATTGGACAGACATAATCAGGGCCCTACTTAGGAATTTCGTTAAACTGATAAGTCTCTGGACCATTGAATATAGGGTACAGCTAGTGTACAACTATACTAACTGTACTATGGATTTTAATTTAAATGAACACAGCTTTAGGGCAGCCCGTCCTTCCAGGGTTCTTTCTCCATATACCCTTCTTGGAATGTCAGATTAAGCACTACTAAAAACAGTGCTCTTCAAGTCTATTCAGTGGGATTTTCTGGTGAAACAAGGCATTTTAGCCCTGTTTCACTTTCCTCAAGACAGATTTCATGTGATCCGTATAGTGAAAAAGACTGGCTATTTATCGTGTGTTCTCTGTACTGGTTGGTTTTAAAAACTGGAAATCATTCCAGAGAAAGTGAACTGAATTCTTTCTGAAACTCCATTCCTGGAATGGCCAAGAGACACTAAACACATAAACTTCACTAATTTGAAATAGGTCCTATTCTTTAGATTCCTTTTTTTTTTTTTTTTCTTCAAAATTAGTAGATTAATCCTGTGGAAATATAGATTCCAGAATTTTTTCTGAGATTGGTAATGACTAACTTCATTAAAACAATGTATCATTGTAAACAGAATAAAATGTAAAACATTATTTCTGAGAATGAGTAATAAAAATAGATATGCATTGGCACCTAATAACAAGCTATGGATTACAAATCATGTTGCATTTTTTTATAATCTTATACTATTAATTTTAGTGTATATATGAGGGAACAAAGGCAGTTCCTGCCCTCATAATTAAAACAATATAGATAATAAATAGCAGAGCCAAAAGCTGGCCTGCATATTGCATTGCCTAATTCCTAAATATCAAGATCTATGACATCAGAATGAAATTGTGAGACATTAGAATTCTGTGGCAGAGAGTGAGGGGAACGGATATATATTTACTCCTACAATGAGCCCCACATTTTATAGGTACTGATCTTCAACTCCTTTTCCTATTTGGAACCAGTCTGTTCTTCCATGTCCAGTTCTAACTGTTGCTTCCCTACCTGCATACAGATTTCTCAAGAGGCAGGTTAGGTGGTCTGGTATTTTCATCTCTTTCAGAATTTTCCACAGTTTATTGTGATCTACAGGGTCAAAGGCTTTCGCATAGTCAATAAAGCAGAAATAGATGTTTTTCTGGAACTCTCTTGCTTTTTCCATGATCCAGCGGATGTTGGCAATTAGATCTCTAGTTCCTCTGCCTTTTCTAAAGCCAGCTTGAACATCAGGGAGTTCACGGTTCACGTATTGCTGAAGCCTGGCTTGGAAAATTTGGAGCATTACTTTACTATCATGTGAGATGAGTTGCAATTGTGTGGTAGTTTCAGCATTTTTTTGCATTGCCTTTCTTTGGAATTGGAATGAAAACTGAGCATTTCCAGTCCTGTGGCCACTGCTGAGTTTCCCCAATTTGCTGGCATATTGAGTGCAGCACTTTCACAGCATCATCTTTCAGGATTTGAAACAGCTCCACTGGAATTCCATCACCTCCACTAGCTTTGTTCGTAGTGATGCTTTCTAACGCCCACTTAACTTCACATTCCAAGATCTCTGGCTCTAGACTAGTGATCACATCATCATGATTATCTGGGTCGTGAATATCTTTTTTGTACCGTTCATCTGTGTATTCTTGCCATCTCTTCTTAATATCTTCTGCTTCTGTTAGGTCCATACCATTTCTGACCTTTATTGAGCCCATCTTTGCATGAAATGTTCCCTTGGTATCTCTAATTTCCTTAAAGAGATCTCTAGTTTTTCCCATTCTGTTATTTTCCTCTATTTCTTTGCATGATCGCTGAGGAAGGCTTACTTATCTCTTCTTGCTATTCTTTGGGACTATGCATTCAGATGCTTATATCTTTCCTTTTCTCCTTTGCTTTTCGCCTTTCTTCTTTTCACAGCTATTTGTAAAGCCTCCCCAGACAGCCATTTTTTTTTTTTTTTTTTTTTTTTTTTTTGCATTTCTTTTCCATGGGGATGGTCTTGATCCCTGTCTCCGGTACAATGTCATGAACCTCATTCCATAGTTCATCAGGCACTCTATCTATCAGATCTAGGCCCTTAAATCTATTTCTCACTTCCACTGTATAATCATAAGGGATTTGATTTAGGTCATACCTGAATGGTCTAGCAGTTTTCCCTATTTCCTTCAATTTGAGTCTGAATTTGGTAATAAGGAGTTCATGATCTGAGCCACAGTCAGCTCCTGGTCTTGTTTTAGTTGACTGTATAGAGCTTCTCCATCTTTGGCTGCAAATAATATAATCAATCTGATTTTGGTGTTGACCATCTGGTGATGTCCATGTGTAGAGTCTTCTCTTGGGTTGTTGGAAGAGGGTGTTTGCTATGACCAGTGCATTTTCTTGGCAAAACTCTATTAGTCTTTGCCCTGCTTCATTCCACATTCCAAGGCCAAATTTGCCTGTCACTCCAGGTGTTTCTTGACTTCCTACTTTTGCATTCCAGTCCCCTATAATGAAAAGGACATCTTTTGGAATCAAGATTGTCGGGAGAAATATCAATAACCTCAGATTTGCAAATGACACCACCCTTATGGCAGAAAGTGAAGAGGAGCTAAAAAGCCTCTTGATGAAAGTGAAAGAAGAGAGTGAAAAAGTTGGCTTAAACTCAACATTCAGAAAACGAAGATCATGGCATCTCGTCCCATCACTCCATGGGAAATAGATGGGGAAAAAGTGGAAACAGTGTCAGACTTTATTTTTGAGGGCTCCAAAATCACTGGAGATAGTGTCTGCAGCCATGAAATTAAAAGACGCTTACTCCTTGGAAGAAAAGTTATGATCAACCTAGATAGCATATTGAAAAGCAGAGAAATTTCTTTGCCGACTAAGGTCCGTCTAGTCAAGGCTATGGTTTTTCCTGTGGTCATGTATGGATGTGAGAGTTGGACTGTGAAGAAGGCTGAGCACTGAAGAATTGATACTTTTGAACTGTGGTGTTGGAGAAGACTCTTGAGAGTCCCTTGGACTGCAAGGAGATCCAACCAGTCCACTCTGAAGGAGATCAACCCTGGGATTTCTTTGGAAGGAATGATGCTAAAGCTGAAGCTCCAGTACTTTAGCCACGTCCTGCGAAGAGTTGACTCATTGGAAAAGACTCTGATGCTGGGAGGGATTGGGGGCAGGAGAAGAAGGGGATGACCGAGGATGAGATGGCTGGATGGCATCACGGACCTGATGGTTGGTGATGGACAGGGAGGCCTGGCTTGCTGCGATTCATGGGGTCGCAAAGAGTCGGACACGACTGAGCGACTGAACTGAACTGAACTGAACTGATCTTCAACTATGAAGTAATTACTGTTACTTATACCTGCCACGTGAAGAAATTTGATAATCAAACAAGTTTTAAAGTGTTAAAATCATGTCTTGCTGATTGACCATAGAGGGCTTCATACTCTTGTACTGACTTCAAGACCTTGTTACTGCTGTTGACACCAGTCTGACCTCATGATCCTGTGTTTTATGTAAAATATTATGGTCCATATGTATAGTGAATTTTAATTTCATACTAAATTTCTTTTTTTTTTTTTTTTAGTATTAAGTTTTTTATTTTTTTAATTTTAAAATTTTTAATTCTTACATGTGTTCCCAAACATGAACCCCCCTCCCACCTCCCTCCCCATAACATCTCTGTGGGTCATCCCCATGCACCAGCCCCAAGCATGCTGTATCCTGCGTCATGACCATATGCTTCCTTTGGGCTTTTGATATCAGATTATTACACTGTTTAGTAGAGAGGTTTCCCCAGAAATCTGAGTAGATACAAGCAGAATTCTGTAGCACATTTCTAAAACTGCATCATGCCTTTTATGTCACAAGCATATCTCTTCCACAGCTTGCAAGGCTGGATCAAAATACATGTAGTTTCGAATTTAAAATAAATTGTCATAGAGATAAAACCTTCAAACTAAAAACTTATATTATATCAAGTAAAATGTAGAATAATCGGGGCATCTCCCAGACATCCCTCTTATTTGTGTCCCTCCCTCTGCTTGTCTACTGTGAAAGTCATATGGTATAGGAACTAGAAATATCCTGCCAAAGAGCTTGTCAATATAAAGATACCTTTTTTAGCAAGCATTCTGTGTTGTAGCTTCACTTATAATCAAAAGAAACACCATAAGCTGTCAAATAAAACTTTAAAAAGCTATCTTTGATAATATATTATTTAATAATAACCTGAGGTTTGATGGTGGCAATAAATAATCAAAGAATGAAACAGAGCAGAATTGTCATTGAAATGGTGAGAATTCATTCTATTTGATGAATATGGCTAAGAGAGAATAATAATAAAAAGACTTTTAATCCAAAATATCACTGGGTGACTTATCCATCACATGCATAATCACTGAAGGTGGTCTTTAAGCAGAAAGCTTGAGTGAGTGTTTAGACAGCTAATTGATTTATTATTATGGAAATTTTCTTATTTTAAATGTCATCCTCAACCATCCTAATTTCTGAATTGAATATCTATTTTTTAAAATAACACTGCAGATTAAATTTGGGTATTTAAGCAATATACTGCTTATTATATTATGCAGTTTTTTTTAATTCTTTCATTCAGTCTTCTTAACCTTCATCTTTGAATAACAATGTATTAAAATTCTTTCATTCATCTCTACTAGATGAATCTCAACTCTTACAAGATTCATTCTCTTTTTCTCTCTTTTTTTTTTTTTAAAGAAATACTATTCTTATGTCTAATTAATACCATTCTAATGTCTCACTAAATGGTTCTTTTTTAAAGAAATAACATTTCTTTCTTTTCTTTTTTTTTTTTTTTTACCTAAAAGAGGTAATATTTTTAGATTTCACTACCAGGCAATATTGCTGTATTCTGTTAATTTTGACAAGATAATTTTTGTATTGGTTTGTAGAAATGATAAAGGTGAAACATAAAATCACTGATTTTTCTCCTTATCAAAATTCTTTCTGATAATAATTATAGCTATTTGGTTAAAAAATATTTTTAATGGTCATCCACACCCCCTTCTTCTAGTTAGGTCTTGATTTCAGTATCCACATCTAAACCTGATTCATTTTTGCTTTGAAGGGAAGTGAAGTGAAAGTAGCTCAGTTGTGTCCAACTCAGTTGTGTCCAAAGAGTCAACCAGGACTGAGTGACTGAACTGAACTGATAAGAGAAATGACTGTCTAAAGAGAAAATAAAGAAAAGTATTGTAGAGTTTATAACATGGAAGAAAAATGAAGCAATAATGGTGTATGAAAAATAAGATATAAATAATTGTGGTCAGCATGAAATCCATGAAAGTAGGTTCTACACTGTTAGTAGAAATATACAGTCTTACAATTACTTTGGAAATCAGTTCATCAGTCACTTAAACCATTAAAAATTCACCTACATACATCCCAGAAATCCCATTCCTAGGTATTTATCTAAATTAAATATGAAACCATATGTCCATAAAGACTTTGTATATAAATGTCTTTAGCAGCTTTATTTACATTGTCCACAATCTGGAAAAAGTCCAAATGACAGTTATCAAATTGCAAAAAACATACACAACAAAATGTTGCTCAGCAAAAAAACAAACAAACAAACAAACAATATACTCAATAATATGGTTGCATCTCAAAATAATTATATTGACTAAAATCCTGTGTGAAAGTTGCTCAGTTGTGTCCAACTCTTTGCAATCCCATGGATTATACAGTCCATGGAATTCTCTAGGCCAGAATACTGGAGTGGATAGCTTTTGCCTTCTCCAGGGGATCTTCCCAACCTAGGGGATCTTCCCAACCTAGGGATCGAACCCAGGTCTCTGTGATTGCAGGCAGATTCTTTACCAGCTGAGCCACAAGGGAATCCCCATCTTTACCTTAGTATATTACTCTTACACATAATCTGTAATGAATTTCAGAACTTTTCAGATGAGTAAAGTATCATGTATTGAAACATTCCATAGGAAACTAATCTAGAATATTAGGGTAGGTGATACAATTAATGATGTGATCTAGAAATATAGAAATTGTATCTTAGAAAAAGAAACTACTGTAAATCAGCACAAAAGCAGAGATCTATTAATAAGGGAAAGGTATTGTGAAATTTAAAAGTTATAAATGCCAGATTTATAAGTTGACTGATTTTTTATTTTAGTAAATGTATTTAATGTGCATGCTAACCTCAAATTAATAAATGATCAAGATTATGACTTTATAAATAGCACAATTTAGATAAAAATATTTTGAAATTCCATGTATTATGAATATGCTAACTAAGATTTTAGAAAAGATATTGCTGTATTTAAACAGATGAGAGCATACTAGAGAATAACTGTCTCGAACTTGCATCCACAGCTTTATGTCTTCTTCTCTTGATAACTACACTCTCTCACAGATTAGCTCTTATTTATTGTCATCATTTTTATTGTTTTCCCTTCAGTATAAAAAATAGACTTATGTTTTTCATCATTAAAAATAACAAGAATTTCCCAGTGTGGACAATTTTGAAAATTTCATAACAAAGTAAGAGAAAGATTATCAATCTAATGATCATTTATTCTACTGTCTGCTGATAACAATTCTAGAAAATATAAGAGATTTTATCACAACAGAAATCTAACTGACTTCTGGATATCTTCCGTTTAATATTTGACAAATTTTCCAAATTATAATGTTCAGCTCTAAAAATATTATTAGATCTGTCAAAATTAGGAAAGTATTATAATATACCAGTGAGGAGATAGTGATTCACACCAGAGAGGTAGAAAGTAGGTGAAGAGGAAAGATGAGATTCTGGATGTACTCTAAATGTAGAACCTGTAGATATTGATGGTCATTTGAATGTGGAATGGGAGAAAAAGAAGGCAAAAGGATATCTGTAGGATTTTCGGCCTCAGCAACTGAGAGTTATTGTTTCTATTTATTTCCACTTTGTAAGTAGTAGCTTTCAATCAAAAGGAATTAAGATTTTAATTGGACATATTTAGTTTGAGAATGTCTATCAGAGACCAAAGTGAGGATACTGAGAATACAGTTAAAAATACAGGAGATTCACCTGGTTGAAAGGGATGACTTTGAGAGATTTAAATATATAGTTGAATTTAAAAAGCCATGAGAAATTAAAAGAAATAGTTTATAAATAGAGTAGACAGAAATGTAGGGGGTCGAGGGGAGGAACTGGCAAGTGACAGTCCATTGGCAAAATCCACCATTTATTTTTATAGATAGTTTTATTGGAATACATACATGCCAATTTCTTTCCATATTGCTGATAAATGATTTTGCACTACAATTACTGAGTGGAACAGTTGCAACAAACATTACCTGTCACACATAAGCCATTTACTACCTGGCCCTTTACAGAAGAAGTTAACTTATCCCTGGTATACAGGAAAGTAGTTAGTAGTGACTAAAAGTTTTATCACTTTTCACTACAGTTTTCCAAGGAGAGTCCTGGTTTATACCCCGTTGTCATAGCATCCAGAACAAATAAGTAACAGACTCTTTCAATTCCTGACAGGTCTTTGGGCAATATATTATGTAATCATCCAAACTGAGATTAAAATAGAAAAATTGCATCTAGAACTCAATAGCTAACAACATGTCATTACATTTATCATAGCTAAATGGCCCCAAAGTATGAAACCATGTGCAATAATTACTTTATTGCTAAATTTAGTCAGATGCTAACAGTATGTGCTATATGGTAATGGAAAAAGAGGGAAATGGCACCACAAAATAAGTTATACAATAAAGAAAAGCAAGAAACATAGTATTTTTCTACCCTGAAAACCTCCTATCATTTTAATAGTGACACTTAGCAATAGAGAATAAAATCAAAGATTCTATGAGCTTATTAGTTGGGCTGCAATTCTGTTTTCAATTTAGAGTAATTTGAATAATATGAACTAGTGTCCATTTCAAAAGGACTTATGCCAGCACACCGTGGCTCCCAGGACTGCTGTATTCAATGCCCCTGACCCCACGGCAGGCCACTATTGACCCACTGCAGATGGTGACTGCAGCCATGAAATTAAGATGCTTGCTCCTTGGAAGAAAAGTAATGACAAACCTAGACAGCATATTAAAAAGCAGGGACATTACTTTGCCTGCAAAGGTCTATATAGTCAAAGCTGTGATTTTCCCAATAGTCATGTATGGATGTGAGAGCTGGACAATAGAAAAGGATGAGCACTGAAGAATTGATACCTTTGAACTGCGGTGTTGGAGAGGACTCTTGAGAGTCCCTTGAACTGCAAGGAGATCAAACCAGCTAATCCTAAAGGAAATTGACCCTGAATATTCATTGGAAATACTGATGTTGAAGCCAAAGCTCCAATATGTTGGCCACCTGATTAGAAGAGTCGACTTATTGGAAAAGACCCTGATGTTGGGAAAGATTGAAGGCAGGAGGAAAAGGGGATAACAGAAAATGAGATGGTTGAGTGGTATCACCGACTCACTGGACATGAGTTTGAGCAAACGCTGGGAGATGGTGCAGGACAAGGAACCCTGGCATGCTGCAGCCCATGGGGTCACAAAGAGTTGGACATGACTGAGCAACTGAACAGCAACAACAGTCATATGGGGCCCTCATAGTTTGTAATCATTTCCTTCAGGAGTCCTACTGGTTCTCATAAGGAAAATGGAAAGAATAGAGAAAGTTCTTCTATGGCATTGACTGGGAGTGGAAGAACAGCCACCATGAAATTCACTTAGACACCTCCTCTTATTAAAAAATTCCTTACTTTGTTGGGGTAGGGCATCATCAAAAGATTATGATAAAATAATCCAGGTAGGGGAAAGGAACTCCACCCAGCCGCACGCCCTTATCTTACTAAGGAAAAGAAGAGTGCCTTAGTTAGCCCTTTTCCTGGAAATAGAGCAGGAAAATTGGAGGATATCTGATGTAGCTGGAGGAGATAATAGCAAAAAGGGAAAAAAGTCTAGCTTTGGGTGAGGGACAGAAACACTTACGAAGGCCATCTACCCCAAGACACAGGTCCAGGATACACAATAAAGACCAGTGCTTAATCTGTTTAGAGCTTATCCTCCCAACACTCTATCCCAAGGCTAATAATGCACTGACCTCAGCACAGTCTTTTAAACAGAATGGGCATTAATAATATCTTATGAAAGAAAGAATAAAGAAGAGAAAAAGCAAATAACTCTAATGTTATGTTTGTAGGGCGTTTTTAAAATATTGAATTTGTTCCAAATAATAATGAGCATTTGTCAACAGCAAGCATAAGAAATGGAGTTCCTCTGGAATGATAAGGGGATAGGGAAAGAAGATATGTAGCCTGAGTAAAATAACATAGAAAATTAAGAGTTTGAATTTTGTGAAAGAGACTGAGAGTGTTAGTTGCTCAGTTGTGCCCGACTCTTTGAGACCTCATGGACTGTAGTCCACCAGACTCCTCTGTCCATGGAATTCTCCAGGCAAGAAGACTGGAGTGGGTTGCTCTTCCCTTCTCCAAGGGATCAAACCTGGACTTCCTGCATTGCAAGCTGATTCTTTATAATCTGAGCCACCATACTGTCAGAAATATCCACAGATATTTCCTGCCATAGTTTCAGTGTAATGGCTTCCCCACAGGATATAGAGCAATTGTAGCATGAGACAAGGCATACAGACAACCTCTAGAAGAAGGAAAGGGTTTTTGAAAACTGATTTTATTCTATAGTCTCCAAAAACGGTTGCAGTTCCACCTGAGTCATGGGGACTTCTGACTTACAGTGTTGTGAGATAATAAATTTGTGTTGTTTTAAGGCAAAGGTTTGTAGTAATTTGATACAGTAGCAATAAGAAACAAATATGCTGACATGACACTTTGAAATAAAAATAATTTAAAAAGTGGGAGTACTTCCTCCATTGTCTCCTCTTCTTTGATGACCTTAGAAGTCATGTATTGAAAATATTGTATGCTTGGGCTGGTGCCTGAACCCTTAGTTATGAGCAGGAAACACAAGTCAATTTTAAATCACTAAGATTTCTTATTTGGTTTTGAGTCTCTAAGTCATGTCTGACTCTTTTGCCACCCAATGGACTGCAGTCTGCCAGGCTCCTCTGTCCATGGGATTTCATAGGCAAGAATATTGGAGTGGGTTGCAATTTCCTTCTCTAAAGGATCTTCCTGACCCATGTCAGATATTGAACCTACGTCCCCTGCTCAGCAGGTAGATTTTTTAGCACTTAGCCACCTGGGAAGCCAGTATTATGATGGCTCAGGAATTTCAGTTAGGAAAATAGTATTGGAAATAAATAAATTTAAATATAAGTATCTCAGTGAAAATGTTTCTAATGGGTAAAATAATAACATTGGGATATGAAATAGTTTCAGGTTAAACTTTTGGGGGCTCACAAGCTTAAGTAAAGATAGTCTTTTCAGAAGCAGTCACATGAGAAAGGAATAAAGATCTCAGTAAAGTTATATCTAATAAGAGAGAAAAGCAACTGGTTATATGATGCAATTGGTTATACATAACACAAATGATGATGTGTACTCCTGAAGTACTAATAGTTAACATACTTTAAGTTTGCTGCTAAGTCGCTTCAGTCGTGTCCTACTCTGTGTGACCCCATAGATGGCAGCCCACTAGGCTCCACCGTCCCTGGGATTCTCCAGGCAAGAACACTGGAGTGGGTTGCCATTTCTTTCTCCATTGCATAAAGGTGAAGAGTGAAAGTGAAGTCACTCAGTCGTGCCCGACTCTGAGAGACCCCATGGACTGCAGCCTACCAGGCTTCTTAGTCCATGGGATTTTCTAGGCAAGAGTACTGGAGTGGGTTGTCATTGCCTTCTCCAACTTAAAGTTTAGGGATTTTATAACAATTGTTTTGCTTATTTATTTATTTTCTAAAGGTTAACTTTACCTGAATTACTAAAGTTTGATAATAAGGCTATTTTAATGATACTTAGATTTTCTAGAAGCAAACTTCATTAGTATTATATATTGGTGTTGTCAAGGCCAAACTGGTCCGCAGGCAATATTAATAAACCTACCTTAACTGTATTGTTACAAAAATTAACAAAAATTGTTATCTTATATTCAAAATAACTTTAAGCTTCACAGGTATTAGGTTCACGGCCATGTCTAACTCAATGAGACTAAGCCATGCCTGTGGGGCCACCCAGGATGGGTGGGTCATGTTGGAGAGGGCTGACAGAATGTGGTCCACTGGAGACGGGAATGGCAAACCACTTCAGTATTCTTGCCTTGAGAACCCCATGAATAGTATGAAAAGGAAAAATGATAGGATACCAAAAGAGGAACTCCCCAGGTCAGTAGGTACCCAATATGCTACAAGAGATCAGATGAAAAATAACTGCAGAAAGAATGAGGAGATGGAGCCAAAGTAAAAACAATACCCAGTTGTAGATGTGACTGCTGATAGAAGCAAGGTCCGATGATTTAAAGAGCAATATTGCATAGGAACCTGGAATGTCAGGTCCATGAATCAAGGCAAATAGGAAGTGGTCAAACAGGAGATGACAAGAGTCTACGTCAACATTCTAGGAACCAGTGAATTAAAATGGACTGGAATGGGTGAATTTAACTCAGATGACCATTTTATATACTACTGTGGGCAGGACCCCTTAGAAGAAACGGAGTAGCCATCATGGTCCACAAGAGTCCAAAATGCAGTACTTGGATGCAACCTCAAAAATGACAGAATGATCTCTGTTTGTTTCCAAGGCAAATCATTCAATATCAGAGTAATCCAAGTCTGTGCCCCAACCAGTAACGCTGAAGAAGCTGAAGTTGAACAGTTCTATGAAGACCTACAAAACCTTTTAGAACTAACAACCAAAAAAGATATCCTTTTCATTATAGGGGACTGGAATGCAAATGTAGGAAGTCAAGAAACACTTGGAGTAACAGGCAAATTTGGCCTTGGAATGTGGAATGAAGCAGGGCAAAGACTAATAGAGTTTTGCCAAGAAAATGCACTGGGCAAACACTCTCTCCCAACACCACAAGAGAAGACTCTATACATGGACATCACCAGATGGTCAACACTGAAATCAGATTGATTATATTATTTGCAGCCAAAGATTCAGAAGCTCTATACATTCAGCAAAAACAAGGCCAGGAGCTGACTGTAGCTCAGATCATGAATTGCTTATTGACAAATTCAGACTTAAATTGAAGAAAGTAGGGAAAACTACTATACCATTCATGTAAGACCTAAACCAAATACCTTATGATTATACAGTGGAAGCAAGAAATAAATTTAAGGGACTCGATCTGATAGATAGAGTGCCTGATGAACTATGGACAGAGGTTCATGACATTGTACAGGAGACAGGGATCAAGACCATCCCCATGGAAAAGAACTGCAAAAAAGAAAAATGGCTGTCTGAGGAGGGCTTACAAATAGCTTTGAAAAGAGAAGTGAAAAGCCAAGGAGAAAAGGAAAGAGATAAGCATCTGAATGCAAAGTTCCAAAGAATAGCAAGAAGAGATAAGAAAGCCTTTCTCAGCTTTCAATGCAAAGAAATAGAGGAAAACAATAGAAGGAGTAAGACTAGAGATCTCTTCAAGGAAATTAGACACACCAAGGGAACATTTCATGCAAAGATGGGGTCGATAAAGGACAGAAATGATATGGACCTAACAGAAGCAAAATATACTAAGAAGAGGTGGCAAGAATACACAGAAGAACTGTACAAGAAAGATCTTCATGACCCAGATAATCACGATGGTGTTATCACTCACCTAGAGCCAGACATCCTGGAAGGTGAGGTCAAGTGGGCCTTAGAAAGCATCACTACGAACAAAGCTAGTGGAGGTGATGGACTTCCAGTTGAGCTATTTCAAATCCTGAAAGATGATGCTGTGAAAGTGCTGCACTCAATATTCCAGCAAATTTGGAAAACTCAGCAGTGGCCACAGACCTGGAAAAAGTCAGTTTTCATTTCAACCCCAAAGAAAGGCAATTCCAAAGAATGCTCAAACTACTGCACAATTGCACTCATCTCACACACTAGTAAAGTAATGCTCAAAATTCTCCAAGCCAGGCTTCAGCCATGCATGAACTGTGAACTTCCAGATGTGCAAGCTGGTTTTAGAAAAGGCAGAGGAACAAGAGATCAAATTGCCAACATCCGCTGGATCATGGAAAAAGCAAGAGAGTTCCTGAAAAACATCTATTTCTGCTTTATTGACTATGCCAAACATTTGACTGTGTGGATCTCAATAAACTGTGGAAAATTCTGAAAGAGATGGGAATATCAGACCACCTGACCTGCCTCCTGAGAAATCTGTATGCAGGTCAGGAAGCAACAGTTAGAACTGCACATGGAACAACAGACTGGTTCCAAATAGGAAAAGGAGTACATCAAGGCTGTATATCGTCACCCTTCTTATTTAACTCATATTCAGAGTACATCATGAGAAACGCAGGACTGGAAGAAACACAAGCTGGAATCAAGATTGCCAGGAGAAATATCAGTAACCTCAGATATGCAGATGACACCACCCTTATGGCAGAGAGTGAAGAGGAACTACGAAGCCTCTTGATGAAAGTGAAAGTGGAAAGTGAAAAAGTTGGCTTAAAGCTCAACATTCAGAAAACGAAGATCATGGCATCTGGTCCCATCACTTCATGGGAAATAGATGGGGTAACAATGGAAACAGTATCAGACTTTATTTGGGGGGGCGGGCTCCAAAATCACTGCAGATGGTCACTGCAGCCATGAAATTAAAAGAACCTTACTCCTTCTGAGAAAATTATGACCAACCCAGACAGCATATTGAAAAGCAGAGACATTACTTGGCCAACAGAGGTTCATCTAGTCAGGACCATGGTTTTTCCAGTAGTCATGTATGGATGTGAGAGTTGGACTGTGAAGAGAACTGAGTGCTGAAGAATTGATGCTTTTGAACTTTGGTGTTGGAGAAGTCTCTTGAGAGTCCCTTGGACTGCAAGGAGATCTAATCAGTCCATTCTGAAGAAGATCAGCCCTGGGATTTCTTTGGAAGGAATGATGCTAAAGCTGAAACTCCATTACTTTGGCCACCTCATGTGAAGATTTGACTCATTGGAAAAGACTCTGATGCTGGGAGGGATTGGGGGCAGGAGGAGAAGGGGACGACAAAGGATGGGATAGCTGGATGGCATCACTGACTCGATGAAAGTGAGTCTGAGTGTACTCCGGGGGTTGGTGACGGACAGGGAGGCTTGCCATGCTGCAATTCATGGGGTTGCAAAGAGTCGGACATGACTGAGCACCTGAACTGAACTGAACTAACAGGTATTATCAGTTGTGGCTGGGGACAGATTTGTGTGTGTGTGTGTGTGTGTGACAATATTTGTAAGTATGAATATTTCATACTCATTCTTTGTTCTTAAGTGGTATATAAAATAAGTTCATTTTCTTTTTTTAATTTTCCCAAAGATAGGACTGTTTCAGCCAACACATGACCAATCAATGTAAAGACTTTAACTTACCCTTTGCTACAGAAAAATAGTAATACAACATTAAAACTTTGGCTATCGGTGCATCACTGACAGCTCTCTCAAATAAATAAGACCAAAATTCAGAACCATTTTTTTTTTTAACCCAACATAATGAACCAGAGAGACCTTACCTGTTTCCAAGTTTGAATTTGACAAGCAGCAGAATATATTGATGAGAATTGTTTAGTCATCCTTTGATGCCTGAGGGAAGAAAAAATAAAATGTAATGTGACAGAAGGAAGAAAAGTGAATTTGCAGTTGAAACACACAACCAAGTTTCATGCGTTGGTGTTGCTATTCTAGGACTACCAAATTCTCACCAGCGTGGAAACATGTCATTTGTAAATGATAAACAGTGTCTGCAAAACACTATTGCCAGGGGATTCCTTGAGTTTCAGCTTACATATACAGAGTGTTTGAATCTAGCTGATGTAAAATACCTAAAACTAGTCAGATTAGACAAAAGAGTTTATGGAGTTAATCTAAAAGGTCCAATGCTATAAAGAAAAATGTTAAAGTTCATTGTGGAGATTCTCTAATGTCATAAAAACAGACAAAATATGCCACAGTTCCTTTATCTCTAATCATTTAATTGTAGAATCAATTATGTTCTGTTTTCAGCGTTTAATTTTTAAATTAGCTCTTGGCTTACGGTGTCCTTGATTATGGAACTTAATTAGCTGTGCCTGTTGAAGAGAATTATTCTCTATACAGGATACAGGATCACATGGAAAATTAATACAAGCAATCAGACTCATAGTAAAGCTTGGTTGACTGTTTTTAAAAGTTGAAAGAACAGTTGCAAAACAGGCTGTATTTAGGGATAGAAGATTCAAAGGAAAAGAGCTACAATAAAATAAAATTAGAAGGTTCTGTGTTCCATCTAAGAAAATATGTTGATTGAAATATAAATACTGATATAGAAAAATGAATTATCATTCATTTTCTTTGTATTAGTTCACTAATACAGTGATTGACAACATGATTTCTCAAAACCAAATTAAACAAAATTTCTGACGTTTTATTTTCTAGTCAACTGGCTTTGCTTAAAAGCACCATATTACTGACATCTGTGTAAATATGTTCTTTGTATTTCCACTAGCCAGTAATGAAAGCTTCTGATTTTCTATACCATGCAAATTATATAATATATAAGTACATACAGATTTACAGTAGTGAATGACAGCTAACCCAGAAATGATTTTTCAACAATATCCTATAAAATGAATTTATTAACAGAGCTAATTATATCTTTGGAAAAAATTCTCCAATAAGTTTGTGAAAACTTTGTATTAAGTCTTCAGTTCAGTTCAGTCGCTCAGTCGTGTCCGACTCTTTGCGAACCCATGAATCGCAGCACGCCAGGCCTCCTTGTCCATCACTGGAGTCCACCCAAACCCATGTCCATTGAATCGCTGATGACATCCAACCATCTCATCCTCTGTCATCCCCTTCTCCTCCTGCCCCCAATCCCTCCCAGCATCAGAGTGTTTTCCAATGAATCGACCCTTCGCATGAGATGGCCAAAGTACTGGAGTTTCAGCTTCAGCATCATTACCTCCAAAGAAATCCCAGGGTTGATCTCCTTCAGAACGGACTTGTTGGATCTCCTTTCAGTCCAAGGGACTCTCAAGAGTCTTCTCCAACACCACAGTTCAAAAGCATCAATTCTTCAGCACTCAGCTTTCTTCACAGTCCAACTCTCATATCCATACATGACCACTGGGAAAACTATAGCCTTGACTGGACGAATCTTTGTTGGCAAAGTAATGTCTTAGCCAGACACAAATATTCAACATAAAATTGCAAAAGAACTTTAGAAATATAAAGTAATAATAAGATTGTATAATGTCAAAGTGTTTCTTTTAGGTAGCTCAAGCAAAATCTAAAAGGGCATTTACAATATATAAGAAATATTTTTAATAACTGAAAAAGACTTACTGTATAGCACCAGAAATTCAACTCATTAGTCTGTAAGTGCCTATGTAGGAAAAAGAATCTAAAAAATAATGGATATATGTATATGTATAACAGGATTTCCAAGTGTCACAGTGGAAAGAATCTGCCTGCCAGTGCAGGAGACCCAAGGAAAGTAGCTTTAATCCTTCAGTTGAAAAGATCCCACGTTGGAAATGACAGTCCACTCCAGTATTCTTGTCTGGAAAATTCCTTGGACAGAGGAGCCTTGTAGACTACAGTCCATGGGATCACAAAAAGTCAGACACAACTGATGGACCGAGAATACACACATACACACACACATAACTGATTCACTTTGCTGTACACCTGAAAGCAACACAAAAAACAAACTGTTATAAATCAACTATTCTCTAATAAAGTCTTTAAAAAAGAAAAAAAAATACTATTAAAATTTTTGAACTCAAGGAGAGGATAGGGTTTGTACTTCAGTAGTTGTGTCTCCAAATTAGTTTTCAAGTTGTTATCTAGTTAATGTAGAATAGTCAGCTGTTTATACAACTAAATAACTGTTTAATCTCCTTGGCATGCAACAGAATCATTTGTTGCTCACTTGGTTACATTATGTGAGGTACTGTGGGTCACCTGCATGGCACGCCAACAGAGTTTCATTATGCTTAACTGGGTTCTGTTGAGCTGGACTCAGTTCCATTATACTTTTTTCAAGATTGATGGAAGTAATAATCATTTTTTAAGGAAATGCTTTCATATTGAAAGATAGGAGCAAGGAAAGTGGAGCCTAACTATACAGTTTTATTTAATGCTTCTATTGAGATGAAGCAAACTGAATATTGGAGTGGGTTGCCATTTCCTTCTCCAGGGGATCTTCCTGACCCAGGGATCGAACCTGGGTCCTCCCCCATTGTAGGCAGACGCTTTTACCGTCTGAGCCACCAGGGAAGTCCATTCACTTACATACTGTTAGCCAAAACATATTACACTGATCAAGCCCATGGTTTAAGATGGTGGAAGGAATTAATGTTTCCACGGACAGCCTTGGCAATTGATATCACAATAGTCATGAATATATTATCCTATTATAGAGGGAGAATGGAGTTGGGAATAGAACTGTGGCTCCTGAGGCACTCTGGATGCAGAGAAACTGAAGGTGTAGTCGTCCAGATTTTAGAAATAACTGTAACAGGAAGTCTGAAAAACAAAGAGGTCATTTTCATCTCATCAGTCCTAGATGAAGAGATCAAGCCCTGAGCCTTTGGAGTGGGAGTACTGCCTCCAAAACCCTAGACTAGCTGAGAGCTAACCCTAGGGAGTATCAAATAGTGAGAACTCACACAAAGGAAACCACCTGAATACAAGACCCAGCATCACCCAACCACTAGTTGCACCCTGTGCAGGATGCCTCATTTGAACAACAAACAAAACAAAAATACAAACCCAATGATCAGCAGACAGGATTACCACCTTACTCAGTCTTGCCCAGCAGAGGGGAAAACAAACAAACAAACAAAAGAAATACTCAGCACAAATCTCACTCTATACGAAGCTTACACAAGCCACTGGATGAACCCTAGGAGGGCAGAAACCAAAAGGAAGAAAGAATTCAACCTTGAAGCCTCACAAAAGGAGACCTCAAACACAGTAAGTTAAATAATAATAATAATAATGAAAAGGCAGAGAAATAGTACACAAAGGAAAGAACAAGCTAGAAACATGTAAGTCCACATAAATGAAGAGAAAATAGGCAAACTACCTGGAAAAGAATTCAGAATAATGATAGTAAAGATGATTAAAAAAACAACAACAACAACAACAACACCACCTTGAAAACAGAATGGAGAAAATGCAAGGATCAACTGACAAAAATCTTTAAGAATTAAATAATAAACATACAGAGACAAACAACACAATTCCTGAAATTAAAAATGCTCTAGAAGGAATCAATAGGAGAATATCTGAAACACTGAAATAGAATAATGAATCAGTGAGCTGGAAGATAAAAATGTTGGAAATAACTTCTGAAGAGCAGAGTAAAGTAAAAAGAATGAAAAGAAATGAGAATAGTCTCAGAGACCTCTGGGACAATATCAAATGCACCATCACTTGAATTATAGGGGTTCCAGAAGAAGAAGAGAAAAAGAAAAGGTATGAGAAGATTTTTGAAGAGATTATAGTTGAAAATTTCCTCAACATGGAAAAGGAAATAGTTAACCAAGCCTAAGAGGCACAGAGAGGATACAGGATAAAGGCAAGGAGAAACATGCCTGGCCACATACTAATCAAACTAACAAAGACAAAACACAAAGAAAGAATATTAAATATTAAAAGCAGCAAGAGAAAAGCAACAAGTAACATACAAGGGAAACCATATCCAACCATTTTATCCTCTGCTGTCCTTTTCGCCCCTTGTCTTAAATCTTTCCCCAGCATCAGGGTGTTTTCTAATGAGTTGGCTCTATGCATCAAGTGGCCAAATTATTGGCGCTTCAGCTTCAAAAATAGTCCCTGCAATGAATAGTCAGGATTGCTTTGGCTATTGGGGATTTTTTGTTGTTGTTGTACCATATAAATTATTGGGGTTCTCTTGTATATAATCTTTTCTATTTATGCTTTTAAGATTCTCTCCTTGTGTTTTATTTTTGACAGTTTAATTATACAGCTGAACCTTTGACAACATGGGAGTTAGGGTGTTGATCCCCTGCACAGTTGAAAATCTGTCTAACTCTATAGTTTGCCATGTATCTGAGGTTTTACATCACAGATTCAACAAACTGCAGAACGTGTACTACTTTACTATGTATTTATTGGGGGAAAATACCTGCATATAACTGTTCTCTCATTTAAAGCCATGTTTGAGAGTGAACTATATAGTATGTGACAATGTGAGTCTGTTTGGGTTCATCTTATTTGGAACATGGTGGCTTTCTGTATTTTAATGTCTGTGTTTTTTCCCCAAGTTAGGGAAACATTCAGTCATTATTTCTTAAAAAAAAAAAAAACCTTTCTACCTCTTCCTCCCGCCCCCCACCCCTGGACCTCTGTAATGTGAATATCAGTCTACTTGTTTGTGTCCCATAAGTCCCTCAAGCCAGCTTTTTTTTTTTTTTCCCATCCTTTTTTCTTTCTACTCCTGTGATTTAATGAATTCTACTTCCTTGTCTTTGAGTTTACTGATTTGCCAGGAGCCAGTGTGAGGAATCCCGCCCATGGCAAAGGTCATGAGGAAGGAATCCCAACAAAATGCAAAGGTGTGATCTGGTTTCAGGGGTTCCCCCTGGGTTTTCCTGAACACCTACCCCCCAAAACCAGAGTCTGCCTGCTTTATTGTACTGTGCTTTCCACTCTTCTGCCTCTAAAAGGAATTAACTTAGGGCTTCAGTTAACAGTCTCTTGCATATAAAAATAAGTTCTCGGTTTAAACCCCTTCGATGGCTTTCTAATTTACCTAACTGGTCTGCCCGGACTTTTGCAGCTTGTAAATTGGTTATGGCCCCCAACTGTGAGAGGCACAAAGCTTAGAGCATCTTAGAGATACAGAGCCTTTTCTAAAAAGCTAAAAATTGTATTGGTGACAGGTTTCACTGTTGAGTCAATGACTGCTGCCAGGCCTCCATATTCTTTATCTTTTAGGCACCTGAAGGATATTAATCAATGTAATTGGGATATAGAAAAAGGAATATAGTAGTTTTGATGTTAGCAACACTAGACTTTTGAGTTAATTACTTTTCTCTTTGTTATAAACCACTGTAATTCTTTCATTGTTATAAACTGCTGTGTCTTTGCTATGTAAGAATGTAACTTTATTTATTGCTTTCTGAGAGTGGCACCAGACTTTGGGAAGAACAACACTTTTAAGACAAATAAGTCTTCTGGTTGACAAACCCTTAACAGAAAAGGGCCATAAAATGTTAATTGGCCTTCTGGCCAGAAGATGATGTAAATCACCTAAGACTTGGGTATACGACTAAGTATGCAGAGAGAAAGCCTGGTCTCACTAAGAGTCAGGGCTGCTGACACTGCATAGTTTTGTATTATCCATTGATCTCTATGTACAACCAAAAAGTATAAAAAGCCTGCCAGAAAATAGAGGATGGACCAGTCATTGGACTGTTTTCCTCCGTGTCTTTTCTTACTCTATTTTCTGGCTGAATTCCCATCTGGAGCGGGGAGGCTCACCATGTCTACATATTTGCCCTGGCTTCTAAGATCTGTGAGAGAGGGAGCCCAAGGTGAGGCACCCTCTGCTATTCAAACGGGCGCCGGTGGCCCAACGTAGATGGTGCAAATTTCTTGTCCTGAGGTTTTATTAGCTTTCCCCGTAAACCAAGTTATTCAGCATCTTTGTCTACTAAATTTTCCTACTATACTATTTGTTCTTAATTTCTTTTATATTTCTAAATAAATAAGTTTTCCTTGCCTATGCTGTCTCCCCTTCTAATTTCCTGGATCCACCAGGGCAGGACCCTGGCACTGATTCTTTTCTCTGCTTCACTTAGTCTGCTGCCAGACTCCCCTTTTGAATTTTTCAGTTCTATTATTTTATCCTCAGCTCTGTGATTTAAGTACTTTGTTACATTTTCTGTCTCTTTGTTGAAATTCTCATTTTGTTTTTCTGTTATTCCCTGATGCCAGTTAATCTCTATGATCATAATTTTAAATTCTTTATCAGATAAATCATTTATCTCCATTTCATTAAATCTTTTTTCAGAAGTTTTGTCCTGTTCTTTTGCTTGAAACCTATTCCTCTGTCTTCCCTTGATTTCTCCATTTTGATTCTATGCATTAGATAAAACATCTACCTCTTCCAAGGTGAAAGAAGTAGTCTTGTGTAGGAGAGAAGGAGTAATTTTATGTAAGAGATCAGTTCAGTTCAGTTGCTCAGTTGTATCTGACTCTTCGCGACACCATGGATTGCAGCATGCCAGGCTTCCCTGTCCATCACCAACTCCTGGAGCCTGCTCAAACTCATGTTCATCGAGTCGGTGATGCCATCCAACCATCCCATTCTCTGTCATCCCCTTCTCCTTCTGCCTTCAGTCTTTCCCAGCATCAGGATCTTTTCCAATAAGTTGGTTCTTCATATCAGGTGGCCAAACTATTGAAGTTTCAGCTTCAGAAACAGTCCTTCCAATGTAAAAAATAAACCTTACCATTCAGAAGACCTGAACTCCTTGTTGCTTCTCAAACCTTTGTGATTATCTAAATTGTCTTCTTTGTTATTAAAGTGATTCCCTATTATTGAGGGAATGACAAGACCTGTTAGTGTCCTAAAGGGGAAGATCTCAGTCACTACCTTGATGCAGGCTGGTTGGCAGCTTGACCCTCAAGAATCAGCTTCTAAAGTATGGTATTAGACATCTTTCAGGGGAAGACTGGGATGAGCATCTTTGTTTTCTCTGCTGTGATTGGAGGCAGGGGGTGGGGCAGCTAAAAACTATTTCTTTGTTTGCTTCAGTCCCAATGACCTAGAGAATACAAGCCCTGCTGGCCTCCAAAGCTAGGCTATCAAGGGGTATTTCCTCTTGGTGATAGACATAAAAGCTAAGGCATCAGATGTGTGATTAAGGTGTTTCTTTTTTCTTTTCTGGAAAATAGCAGTCAGGCGTGGGTCAGACAGAGAGCACAAAGATGGCCTGCCAGACTCTCCAGTCTCTGGAGACTATTGCAGTCTGTTGCTAAATTTGAATTAAATAAGAAAACTGACCCTCAGGTTATTGCTTTTTAAGTTATGCAAGTAGGCCTATTTCAGGGAAAGACTGAATGTTCTGGCCTGCTGCATCTGTGCCAAGCCTTGGAGTACACATATTGGTGATTGCTCCGGAGCCTGTTAGGTCCATTAAGTTAAACAAGTTGCTTCTTTTATATATTATTGTGGGTCTTGGGGACTCAGGTTCCATTAGCTTTCAGAACTAGATGTCTTTTGGAGCTGTCTTGGGTAGAAGTTTAAAAAATTGAGGCACTAAATATAGTTGTTCTTTAATCCTTAATTAGAAGCATAGAGCAGTGACTTCTTGATTGTATGTCACTGTCTAGAGGTAGAATTTATGATGAAATGGTGTCTCAGCCTCTCCTACCTATTTTGATCTGGGTGTTTCCTCCCCCCCCCCCCTAATTATATGCCCAAGATGTAATTCAATAGAAATTATTCTGAATGTAGCTGTAGTTTTGCTGTGTCCATGAGAGGAGGTGAGTTTAAGAGCTTCTTTTCTCACCAACTTAAATTGAACCAAACTGATAGTTTCTTCATGAGAGAAAATTTACTTTTATTCCTTTGAAAGTGGCATAACTTAGAACTATCAGAATTCCCAAATCACTTTAATTTGAACAGATTGAGATGGTTAGATCTAAGTCTTGCCTTTAGCCCCTTATGGAACTATATTATTTCCAATTTATTGTTGTTACTACTGTGAAACCTTTTAGGATGCCAACTCAAAGTCTGGTGGACTGTTAAGGCCTCAAATCATCTCTGATCCTTGAGCTCCAAACATTCATCTCTGTAATCCTGTAACTTTATCAAAGCTTGTACTTGATTCTCTAAGTTTTCACCTATAGTTTTGAAAGGGCAGGTTTCTTTAGGTAAAAGCAGCACCCAAAGCCCTGTTTGTTTTTCTGGGATTCTCTCTTCTTGTGGATCAGACTGTGGTCTCAACAACATCTCTCCAGTACCCTGGAGCACATGTTAGTGTATGTGTCTCTGTGTACTTGAACATTTCTAGTTTTTCTCTGTGGGATAGTTGTTTAAAAACTATTCAGTCTGTCACTTAGTTGTCAAGACTGTATTTGAATCGTGTATTATTTATTCCAGATGATGAAGTACATTCAAAAAGTTTTGTAACTTGTCTAAAGTTATGACAAATGGTAACTGGACTTGAATTCAAGTTTGTTGTGTTATGAACTTCATATATTAAGCACCCTGGAGAATGTCTGGCTTTAAGAACATCACATCATCATAGGTTATAAAACACATTTCATTAACATGTTCCCATTTACTATGATTATTTTACCTTAAAATGAACTCAGCTGAAATTTCATGCAAATGTGCAAGTGTTTGCTCTCAAGATTGGTTGTAACTTGGCTACTGGGATAGAAGAGTTATTTCTAGAATATGTTAATATCCTTATGACTCTGAGTGTTTGTTATATAGTAATAGTATATGGATAGGAGGATATGCTATAATTTTCTCATTAGACTGTGTGCTGTATCTTGTATTTGACAAGACAATCCCAGATAATTATCTGTTAAATAGCATTCAAGTTCAAGTTAAAGTTCAGTCACTCAGTCGTCTCCACCTCTTTGCAACCCCATGAACCACAGCACATCAGGCCTCCCTGTCCATCACCAACTGCTGGAGTCCACCCAAACCCATGTCCATTGAATTGCTGATGACATCGAACCATCTCATCCTCTGTCATCCCCTTCTCCTCCTGCCCTCAATCTTTCCCAGCATCAGGGCCTTTTCAAATGAGTCAACTCTTCGCATGAGGTGGCCAAAAAGTATTGAAGTTGCAGCTTCAACATCAGTCCTACCAATGTACACCCAGGACTGATCTCCTTCAGAATGGTCTGGTTGGATTTCTTTGCAGTCCAAGGGACTCTCAAGAGTCTTCTTCAACACGACACTTCAAAAGCACCAATTCTTTGGTGCTCAGCTTTCTTTATAGTCCAACTCTCACATCCATACATGACTACTAGATAAACCATAGACTTGACTAGATGGAGCTTTGTTGACAAAGTAATGTCTCTGTTTTTGAATATGCTATCTAGGTTGGTAGTAAGTTTCCTTCCAAGGAGTAAGTGTTTTTTAATTTCATGGCTGCAATCACCATCTGCATTGATATTGGAGCCCCTAAAAATAAAGGCAGCCACTGATTTCACTGTTTCCCCATCTATTTGCAATGAAGTGAAGGGACTGGACGCCATGACCTTTGTTTTTTGAATGTTGAGCCTTAAACCAACTTTTTCACTCTCCACTTTCACATTCATCAAGAGGCTCTTTAGTTCCTCTTCACTTTCTGCAATAAGGGTGGTGTCACCTGCATATCTGAGGTTATTGATATTTTTCCCCACAATCTTGATTCCAGCTTGTGCTTCCTCCAGCCCAGTGTTTCTCATGATGTACTCTGGATATAAGTTAAATAAGCAGGGTGACAATAGACAGCCTTGACGCCCTCCTTTTTCCTATTTGGAACCAGTCTTTTGATCCATGTCCAGTTCTAACTGTTCTCCCTGATGTGGATACAAGTTTCTCAAGAGGAAGGTCAGGTGGTCTTGTATTCCCATTTCTTTCAGAATTTTCCACAGCTTATTGTGATCCACATTGTCAAAAGCTTTGGCATAGTCAATAAAGCAGAAATAGATGATTTTCTGGAACTCTCTTGCTTTTGCGATGGTCCAGCATGGATGTTGGCAATTTGATTTCTGGTTCCTCTGCCTTTTCTAAAACCAGCTTGCGCATCTGGAAGTTCACGGTTCACATATTGCTGAAGCCTGGCTTGGGGAATTATGAGCATTATTTACTAGTATGTGAGATGAGTACAATTATGAGGTAGTTTGAGCATTCTCTGGCATTGCCTTTCTTTGGGATTGGAATGAAAACTGACCTTTTCCAGTCCTGTGGCCACTGCTGAGTTTTCCAAATTTGCTGGTATATCGAGTGCAGCACTTTCACAGCATCATCTTTCAGGATTTGAAAAAGTTCTCTGGAATTCCATCACCTCCACTAGCTTTGTTTGTAGCAATGCTTCCTAAGGCCCACTTGACTTCACATTCCAGGATGTCTGCCTCTAGGTAAGTTCTCACATCATCGTGATTATCTGTATCAAGATCTTTTTTTGTACAGTTCTTTGTATTTTTGCCAGCTCTTCTTAATACCTTCTGCTTTTGTTAGGTCCATAAAATTTCTTTTCTTTATTGAGCCCATCTTTGCATGAATTATTCACTTGGTATCTCTAATTTTCTTGACAAGATCTCTGGTCTTTTCCATTCTATTATTTTCCTCCAATTCTTTGCACTGATCTCTGAGGAAGGCTTCCTTTTCTCTCCTTGCTATTCTTTGGAACTCTGCATTCAAATAGGTATATTTTTCTTTTCTCCTTTGCTTTTTACTTCTCTTCCTTTCTCAGCCATTTGTAAGGCCTCCTCAGACAGCTATTTTGCTTTTTTGATTTCTTTTTCTTGGGGATGGTCTTAATCTCTGCCTCCTTTATAATGTCACAAACCTTCATCCATAGTTCTAGCAAATTCTAGCAAATTATAGTTCAGTAATATTTCATATTTATTAACAAGGAAGAGCATGCTCACATTGAATTTTACTCAAAATAATATATTGAAGTATATATCACCTTGTGACAGTCCATAATCTAGAAAGGAATTTTCATATATAATCACACTGACTTCATTTGGTTCTAACTTTTGGATAGAAAATCTATTTATGGCTATTAATTGCTTTTTAATGGCTTTTTAAAAAATTAAATTTTGTTTTGATTACTATGAGAGATTGTGAGAAATCTTGTTACAAAAAACAAAAAATATTTTGTTTAAAAAAAATTAATAGAGTTACCATATAGCTAATGATATTATAGAAGAGGCCATCCTAGAAATACAAAAAATTTATTTTGCTTTACTCTCAAGACAAACCATATTTTGGTTCCATCCTTATCTAAAAGCCATATATTTTTGAGGCCTAATATTTTTTATTCAGTCACAATCCAGAATTTTTCTTCATCAATTGGTAACTGTTTGCCAAAGTATCTGGTTTCTCAATGTTAGGTGTTAATATCTAATGTGGCAATTAATTCAGCATTTAGCTTTTAAGGCTATAGTTTAGTTTCTTCAGTTCAGTTCAGTTCAGTTCAGACGCTCAGTCGTGTCTGACTCTTTGCAACCCCGTGAATCGCAGCACGCCAGGCCTCCCTGTCCATCACCAACTCCCGGAGTTCACTCAGACTCATGTCCATTGAGTCCGTGATGCCATCCAGCCATCCCATCCTTGGTCGTCCCCTTCTCCTACTGCCCCCAATACCTCCCAGCATCAGAGTCTTTTCCAATGAGTCAACTCTTCGCATGAGGTGGCGAAAGTACTGGAGTTTCAGCTTTAGCATCATTCCCTTCAAGGAAATCCCAGGGTTGATCTCCTTCAGAATGGACTGGTTGGATCTCTCCAGTCTAAGGGACTCTCAAGAGTCTTCTCCAACACCACAGTTCAAAAGCATCAATTCTTTGGTGCTCAGCCTTCCTCACAGTTCAACTCTCAAATCCATACATGACCACAGGAAAAACCAGAGCCTTGACTAGATGGACCTTAGTCGGCAAAGTAATGTCCCTGCTTTTGAATATGCTATCTAGGTTGGTCATAACTTTTCTTTGTATTTTAATAAAACAAGGTAACAATTTTATTTTTGTGGGATGTCTCTGAACTGAAAGTTGCACTGGTAATATTGCAAAAATTATTAAATAACTTATGAATGTACCTAAATCAAAATATATACAGTACAACATAGAGTCATGATGAAAAGAGCATAGAAGAGAATTCCCCTGTAATAGTCCCCTGCTAATAGGGTATCTCCAACAGGGATATTCTTTTCTGGCCCTGTTTTTCAATATTCTTCAAACAGTATAAACCTGAGAACTGTAAAATATGTCTACATCATGTGCCAGTTTTGATGAGAGGACTGTAGAATCAGGCATAATAATAATGTGCCTAAACATTCATAAAACGAAGATCATGGCATCTGGTCCCATCACTTAATGAGAAACAGATGGGGAAACAGTGGAAACAGTGTCAGACTTTATTTTTTTGGGCTTCAAAATCACTGCAGATGGTGACTGTAGCCATGAAATTAAAAGGCGATTACTCCTTGGAAGAAAAGTTATGACCAACCTAGATAGCATATTCAAAAGCAGAGACATTACTTAGGTCCATCTAGTCAAGGCTATGGTTTTCCCTGTGGTCATGTATGGATGTGAGAGTTGGACTGTGAAGAAGGCTGAGCGCTAAAGAATTGATGCTTTTGAACTGTGGTGTTGGAGAAGACTCTTGAGAGTCCCTTGGACTGCAAGGAGATCCAACCAGTCCATTCTGAAGGAGATCAACCCTGGGATTTCTTTGGAAGGAATGATGCTAAAGCTGAAACTCTAGTACTTTGGCCACCTCATGCGAAGAGTTGACTCATTGGAAAAGACTCTGATGCTGGGAGGGATTGGGGGCAGGAGGAGAAGGGGACGACCGAGGATGAGATGGCTGGATGGCATCACTGACTCGATGGACATGAACCTGAGTGAACTCCGGGAGTTGGTGATGGACAGGGAGGCCTAGCGTGCTGCAATTCATGTGGACACGACTGAGTGACTGAACTGAGCTGAACTGAAGTGAAACATAGCGCAATTAGACACTGGCAAGCTAGAGTGAATGTACCAAGCATTTAAAAGTCAGGTTAATCAGAGCCCACACATTTTTCATCAATGCATTTAATCTCACCTGGTTTTTTAAAACTTATTAGTCAGGAACATCGAGAAAAAAACAATGCATTTTTCACAAATGCACATTTGTATATCTTCCTGGGCTGTACTGCAGGATTGCTTGGGAAAATACTCATACACTCAATAAAGAGAAGGTTAGAAATTGGGTAATGAACTAGGAAAAGTTGTAATAATTCCTAGGACAGATGAATAGAATAAAATGAAAATGAGAGTTTAATATTTCTGTGCTATCTGGCCATGTATTTTACCGTTGAATTATGCATATCAGCTGATCTTGGCAATTCATCTAAAATTATATATGAACATATAGGTTTATGTCAAAAGATGTGCAAGGATTGCAGTGTTACTGAGAGCACAGACATCCCCAATAATGGCTAAATAAACTTGTCATTTGACAGTTTTCTTGATATCTATTATGTGCATCTGGTTGACAGGGTTCAAGTATTCTATATCTTTCAGATATTTTGCATTTTTTCTGTAAGTTACTAAAAGTAGACTGATAAAGTATCCAAATATAATTATAGATTTCTCTTACTCCTTAAGTAATACCAATTTTTGCTTAGGTAGTATAAATCTTTGTTCATTGCATAAAATTTAGGGTTGTTATATCCTTTACAGATTTATCCAGTGCAAACTTTTTGAAATTTCTATTTCTGGTAAAAATTATCTAGGCTAAAGTATCACATGATACTAAATTCTCTGGGGTAAGTAATCACATGATAGTTAAATATCTTCTCTTATTCTTAGTGTTTTATATGCTATGTCTATTTCTATTCTTTCTCTTTTGACCTCTCTATCTTTACATTTAAAACAGATTTCTTTTAAATGGTATATGCACACATACCTAGTTTTATTGTGTTTCATTTTATTGCACTTCGCAGATGTTATGGTTTTTTACATATTGAAAGTTTGTGATAGTCCTGCTTTGAGTAAGTCTACTGATGTCATTTTTCCAAAAGCATACGGTCATTTCCTGAATCTCTGTCACATTTTGGTAATTCTCTCTATGTATCAAACTTTTCCAATACTATTATATTTATTACAGTCATCTTTGATCAATGATTTTTGATATTGCTATTGCAAAAATAGTGTGAATTACTGAAGGCTCAGGTGAACTTTTATGCAATAAAGCATTTTAAATTAAAGTATGTGCATTTTGTAGATATAAAACTATCACTCAGTTGATAGACTATAATGTAAACATAACTATTATATAAACTAGATAACCAAAAATTTTTTGTGACTTGTTATATTGTGATACTCACTTAATTTCATTGGTCTGGAACTAAACCTGCAAAATGTAGGTTGCATTTTTTTCACTACTTAGTTTTAATATAATTTTTGGTGTAGTTGGATTTCAACCTACCATCTTCCTCTTCTGTATTTTTTCCATTTTTTTCCTTTGTTCTTTTTCTTTGTTTCCTTATTTATTGGGGAACAATTAGACTTTTATTTCTCATTTTATATATCTGTTACTGTGTGAAAAGTGAAAGTGTTAGTCTCTCAGTTGTGTCTGACTCTTAGTGACCCCATGGACTGTAGCCCACCAGGCTTCGTGCGTGGGATTCTCCAGGCAAGAATACTGGAGTGGGTGACCATTTTATTTGTTAATATTTTCTACTATTATTTTTTGGCTTACATATTTCCTGTAAGAAGTATGTTAGGATTTTTATATTTCTTGGGTCCAGCATTTTTTTTTTTTTTTGGTATTTAAATTTTAATTTCAGTGCTCTATTTATGCTACTATTTGAACGTACTTGTTTAGATAGTTTCCGTATCTGGGGATCTTATGGTGTGGCCCTATTGATAGATTTATCCCTGACAATTGAGTTGCCTTTATTTTTTCTTTTTTGTGGCCTTTTCTCTATGGTTTTGCATGCACAGATAACTGTGTAGAAGAAGTTAGATACCAGGGTAAATGGTATTTACATAAAGGGCATAACTCTTTTTTGTTTGGGCTTCCCTTGCAGCTCAGCTGGGAAAGAATCCACCTGCAATGTGGGAGACCTGGGTTCAATCCCGGGGTTGGAAAGATCTGGAGAAGGGAAAGGCTAACCACTCCAATATTCTGACCTGGAGAATTCCATGGACTGTATAATCCATGGGATTGCAAAGAGTTGGACACAGCTGAGCAACATTCACTTTCTTTTTGTTTTTGCTATTATGATACATCTTTGATTCAATCTAAACAGTAGTCAATGTGTATTTGGGGTTTTGTTGGATCTATAGTTATTTTCACTTCAGCACAGATTTTTAACACATAGCAGACTGTTGTAATCTTTATCTTACTGATGGGCCTGGATTTTTCAGTTTATCTCTGGGTTACAGCTCCAATAAATGCAGGTCTTGCATTCCTATTCAGTTCAGTTCAGTCGCTCAGTCATGCCCGACTTCTGTGATCTGATGAACTGCAGCACCACAGGCTTCCCTGTCCATCATCAACTCTTGGAGCTTACTCAAACTCGTGTCCATTGAGTCGGTGATGCCATCCAACCATCTATTCCTCTGTCATCCCCTTGTCCTCCCATCTTCAATCTTTCCCAGCATCAGGGTCTTTTTAAATGAATCAATACTTTGCATCAGGTAGCCAAAGTATTGGAGTTTCAGCTTCAACATCAGTCCTTCCAGTGAATACTCAGGACTGATTTCCTTTAGGATGGGCTGGTTGGATCTCCTTGCAGTCCAACAGACTCTCAAGAGTCTTCTCCAAACCAGTTCAAAAGCACCATTTCTTCGGTGCAAAAGTTTCTCTATTGTCCAACTCACATCCATACGTGAATACTGGAAAAATCATAGCCTTGACTAGATGGACCTTTGTTGACAAAGTAATGTCTCTGCTTTTTAATATGCTGTCTAGGTTGGTCATAGTATTTCTTCCAAGGAACAAACATCTTTTAATTTCATGGCTACAGTCACCATCTATAGTGACTTTGTAGCCCCCCAAAACTAAAATCTGTCACTGTTTCCATTGGTTCCCCATCTATTTACCATGAAGTGATGGGACCAGATGCCATGATCTTAGTTTTCTGAATGTTGAGTTTTATCTCAGACGTTAAATAAGCAGAATGATGATATGCAGCCTTGACATACTCCTTTCCCTGTTTGGAACCAGTCTATTGTTCCATGTCTACTTCAAAGATTCTGGCTGTTGTTTGTTTTCCACTTTCTTAGTGATCGACTTCTGTTGTTTATATTCTGTTTTAGGATTAAAATGTGGTCAGAAATGGGTTCTCTGCTCTCCTAGTTTAGCTTCCATTTTAGGCAGATGCTCAGTCCCTTAGCACTGGGGCTTTTTTAGTGTCCTGGCCAGTCTTTAACATAGGAAGGAAACTGCCTTTTTCTCAATGATTGATCCTGAATAGGACCAGATCTCTAGTTTGTGTTAGTGCAAGTTCCTGACAAATGGAGGTTTGCTTTCTTCTCTCATGGACAGACAACTTCTGTTGAACTCTTCCCTCAGTGGCAGTTGCTTTTGCCTGGGACCAGGGTCAGGAGAGGGTCTCCTAGCCTTTAGGAGATTGGCAATTCTTGCCAAAAGGCAATACATCTTTGCCTATGTTTGCAGAGCATGAGGGTTTCCTGACTCTCCATGGATAGCTAAGGATTTTGTTTCACATTTGAGGAGGATCTGGGTAGTGCTTGGTTCTCTCTGAAGAAGATCCCTTTCAAGTCTCCTGCCTCATTCTCAGTCTTCTAAGTACCCAGTTGAGTCCTGTGGAATACAGCTTGTGGTTGAGTATGTGTTTTCAGGATCTCAGGGATTTTACGTTGTAATGCTAGCTAGTGCTTAGCCTTTATGAAATTTTAAAGATTGTAGCTAATTTCTTCTTACCCAGTTTCTCAGTCACTGGCTCTTCCTCCTATGTTCTTCCCATTTTCAATCAAAGGAGAAGATGTGATATCCATCTCCATCACAGGGAGTCATCATCAATTTGAATTTGTTTCACCTAGTTGATGTGCAGTGTTAACCCTCTGTTGTACTCAAGAAAAAGGTATGCTTTCATAAAATGTCCAGCTTGTGTTTGTTAGAGCAGGAATGATGTTCTCCTGTGGCTTTCTACAGTGATAGTTAAACCTCTCTTTCTACATTTCTAAGTTCACTTATCACATAACAACTTTTTATATATTGATTTTTGTTTGCGATCTCTATTCTGGTATATTCTACTTGTTTATTCTTACCACTAATAAATGAAACTCATATTCCAGATCATTTGCTGATAAGGAAAATTTCCACATATCTTGACTTATTATTCTCTAACATTTATTTGTTCTTTCATATGAATTTTAGATTTGTCAAATTCAGAAAGAAATAAAAAACCTTACTCGGATGTTTATTGGACTTATATTACATTCATTGATTAATCTATGAGTGATAAAAATTTCATCTAAAAAGTTTTTTATCACTTTCTCCCTATTGATGCCTCTTAAAAGTGGTTTTTACATAATTTCCTCATTTGAAAAATAAAAACTTACATATTTTATCATTAGATACTTCATTGATTTTGCTTATCTAAACTCTTAACACTTTGATTTCTATCCCTTGGAACTTACAACTTCAGCTGTCACTTACCACTTTTTCTAGATCATATTGAACTTTCTTTCTTTTGATCACAACCATGCATTTATAGTCTTATAAAAATTAGACTTCCCTGGTGGCTCAGACGGTAAAGCATCTGTCTACAATGCGGGAGACCTGGGTTCGATCTCTGGGTCGGGAAGGCCCGCTGGAGAAGGAAATGGCAATCCACTCCAGTACTGTTGCCTGGAAAATCCCATGGACAGAGGAGCCTGGTAGGCTACAGTCCATGGGGTCGCAAAGAGTTGGACACGACTGTGTGACTAATCACAATCACACAAAAATTAGTAAAACTCAAATTTCCTATTGTTTACATAAAAGTCATTTATCATAGTCATCTTTCCCAAAAGATGATCTATCAGACTGAGAAATAAAAGAACAGATCTTTCACTCCTTTATGTATTTTTACAGCATTTTTCAGATGCATTCCACTGACATAGCAAGGCAGACAAGTAGTTAATATACAGAATAACATATTTTTCTGCACTGATATTTATCCTTAGTTCAGTACAATTGCTTAGTCTTTTGCGACTCTTTGGGACCCCATGAATCACAGCATGCCAGGCCTCCCTGTCCATCACCAACTTCCAGAGTTTACTACAAAAACTCATGTCCAACGAGTTGGTGATGCCATTCAGCCATCTCATCCTCGGTTGTCCCCTTCTCCTCTTGCCCCCAAATCCCTCCCAGCATCAGAGTCTTTTCCAATGAATCAACTCTTCGCATGACGTGGCCAAAGTACTGGAGTTTCAGCTTCAACATCATCCCCTCCAAAGAAATCCCAGGGCTGATCTCCTTCAGAATTGATTGGTTGGATCTCCTTGCAGTCTAAGGGACTCTCAAGAGTCTTCTCCAACACCACAGTTCAAAAGCATCAATTCTTCGGTGCTCAGGTTCCTTCACAGTCAAACTCTCATATCCATACTTGACCACTGTAAAAAGCATAGCCTTGACTAGATGGACCTTTGTTGGCAAAGTAATGTCTCTGCTTTTGAATATGCTGTCTAGGTTGGTCATAACTTTCCTTCCAAGGAGTAAGTGTCTTTTAATTTCATGGCTGCAGTCACCATCTGCAGTGATTTTGGAGGCCCCCCAAATAAAGTCTGACACTGTTTCCACTGTTTCCCCATCTATTTACCATGAAGTAACACCCAAAAAAGATGTCCTTTTCGTTATAGGGGACTGGAATGCAAAAGTAGGAAGTCAAGAAGCACCTGGAGTAACAGGCAAATTTGACCTTGGAGTACGGAATGAAGCAGGGCAAAAGTTAATAGCGTTTTGCCAAGAGAACACACTGGTCATAGCAAACACCCGCTTCCAACAAACCAGAGAAGACTCTCTACATGAATATCACCAGATGGTCAGCACCGAAATCAGATTGATTATATTCTTTGCAGCCAAAGATGGAGAAGCTGTATACAGTCAGCAAAATAAGACTGGGAGCTGACTGTGGCTCAGATCATGAACTCCTTATTGCCAAATTCAGACTTAAATTGAAGAAAGTAGGGAAAACCACTAGATCATTCAGGTAAGACCTAAAACAAATCCCATATGATTATACAGTGGGAGTGAGAAATAGATTTAAGGGACTAGATCTGATAGACAGAGTGCCTGATGAACTATGGAATGAGGTTCATGACACTGTACAGGAGACAGGGATCAAGACCCTCCCCATGGAAAAGAAATGCAAAAAAGCAAAATAGCTGTCTGAAGGCCTTACAAATAGCTGTGAAAAGAAGAGAAGCAAAAAGCAAAGGAGAAAAGGAAAGATATAAGCATCTGAATCCAAAGTTCCAAAGAATGGCAGGGAGAGATAAGAAAGCCTTCCTCAGCGATCAATGCAAAGAAATAGAGGAAAACAACAGAATGGGAAAGACTGAAGATCTCTTCAAGAAAATTAGAGATACCAAGGGAACATTTCATGCAAAGATGTTATTCTGGACTAAAATAATCTTAGTTAATTATACATTTGAACTAAAACATATCTGGGACCTAGATAATTGTTTAACTTTTTCATGTTTATTTTCCTCTAGTACAGATGCTCATGTCTGACATACTTTTTTATTTCATTCTTCATAACTTGCTAATCACAAAAACAGATTTAAGAAATATCCCATAAAGACAGTATCGGTACCTTCTTAATGACATGCACAAGGATAAAGTAATCTTTAACATCAAATAAAGAGGAAATTTCCTAAATACTTTAATAAGTACTTCGTTTCTATTTTAACTGATTTTTTTTTATCAATTTCACTCTTGAAAAGTTGAGGGGGGAGCACTTTTCAAAAAAGGAGTTGTTAGATGAATTAATGCACTTAAACACAGTTTACTATTTCCAAACAATATATAATAGCTATTTTAGAAGCTGTTATAAGCTTCTATGAAAACAGTAAAACCATGCTTTATTTATTTTTCTCATGTTTATATGTTGAGAGTTCTGTATTCATGTTCCATCATTTATGATAAGGTATATTTAAGAAAGGGCTTCCTGTGTGACTTAGATGGCTCAGATGGTACAGAATCTGCCTGCAATGCAGGAGACCAGTGTTTGATCCCTGAGCAAGAAGATCTCCTGAAGGAGGAAATGGTAACTCACTCCAGTGTTCTTGCATGGCGAATTCCAACAACAGAGGAGCCTGGTGGGCTATATAGTCCACAGGGTCATGAAGAGTCAGAGATGACTCAGTGACTAACACACACATCTTTAAGAAAAATGGGAAAAACTGTATTTATAGAATGATATTTAAATGGCCAAATTTGTAAAATATATGCCAAAAATTTTCAGAAAATAGGAAACATAACTGAACATGTATTTATATGTGTTTTTGTTTGAAAAAATATTTGTAACTGAATTATTAATGTCTTCTATTCTATAGTATATTTTATATGAATTACTGATAGGTGGTGGTGAATATTAAGTAAAGGAAAAATAAACCAGTGAAAAATACTTTTTTAGTTCCTAATTGGAGATTTAATCCAAAACGCAATTTTTTTGAAAGGCAATCCTCCATTAAAAACAAATCTACTAATAAGTTTTGTACATAAGCAAATGGAATAGAAGTGATGTATCTAACTGTAAAACCAGAAAAATATCAAATCCTTGACTATTCTGTCTCTTGTGCATGCCATAGGCAGGGGTACTAAGTTCACTAATGTCTAGGAGCTAATCAGTTCCTTGTAAATTTTTTCTTTAAAATGATCAGTATTGATGCATTTTTTTTGTTATATAGTTATATTTTGCATTGACCTTTAAGCCACCAGAAAAAAAAAAATCCCATAGTAATACATATTACATTTAAGGGATAAAAAAAAAAAAAATAGTAGAAATCTTTGCCTAACTGTAATAATTCTTAAATAAAATGTGTCTTGCTCATATGCATATATAAAAAGTTGTTAGTTTTAACATTCTATAAAGTACCATATTTTAAAAACAATCTTCTCCCAGTAGGTATTCACATCTAATAAGCTGTCATTTCTTGGCAAAAGTTGTGTCAATTGAAATACTAGAGATCTCAGAATTTTATCTTCAAAAAAGAATCACTGGATGTGTTCCTGTGAAGATATAGGATAGCCAATATATTCATTTTCTAATAGCTTTCATGACTCAATGTTTTCCTGCAGTCTAGCCTACAACACAACATTTTTTTTACTAAAACTATTCAGTCAAAGTCATCACCACCCCATATTCACATCATTCTAATCAAACATCGCCTATCCTTTCTTGGCTAAATTATGTGTAACATTTGGTCTGATCAGCAAACATCTTTATCTTTCTTCTTGATTCCCAAAAAGTTCTCATTTCCATATTTTCTGTAAATGTAAGCATTCAACATGTTTCTAGTTTCAGAACCATTTTATTTCAAATTCCTACTCTAGGCTACATTATGCAGTTTCATTTTAAGTGACAGTGACTTAAATCTATATTCACAATTCAAAATCTGTCTTTATAGCTAAAAACCTAAATTTATATATAATTGCTATAATTTCTTCAAGATGGATTAACAACTTCTCATTGATAAACTATAGAAATACAAATGTAATACATTCTTCAGTAAACCTGATCATCCTTCTCATAGTCCCTATACAGTATCACTATTATTCAAGTTACTAAGTATAGAACCATTGGCTGTAGGGCTTGCATGTGCTTAATCATAACTGATTCTTTGAGACCCCATGGCTTGTAGCCCTCAAGGCTCCTCACATCCATTAAATTTTCCAGCCAAGAATACTAGAGTGAGTTGTTTTCCTGCTGCAAGTGATCTTCTCCACCCAGGGACTGAACCGTTATCTCTTTGTCTCCTACATTAGCAGGCAGATTCTTTACCACTGGCACCACCTGGGAAGCCATTGGAGGCAGTGTCAATGTCTTTGCCATGCTAGGTTTATGTTTGTTTCTAACTTTTTAATGTCTTACTTTGAAACTGTAAACTTTTTAAGGAATAAATATTAAATTATAAACTATATAAATAGCAAATATTATAAATTTTAAAATAACATGTCTAATATATAGCCAACTTGTGTTAAATCAAAGAAGAAACCTCAAGCTAAGATTGCTATAAAGTCCACTGACACTTCCAAAAGCACATGGTTAGTGACTGTGAGGCCTGTAGTCCTCCTCCACTGAACCTTTGAGATTAGTAAACCTGTGGTAGAGAAAAGAACTACACATGGATTACAGTGAATAATTAACAGTTTGATGCTCTCATATCCTCAGAAACCTACCATACCACTAAGATTTCCTCATTACGTTTTAGTTAGGGAGCACCATGGCAAATTATGGATATCTAGTGTTTTTCATACATTGGGTACTGTGTTTAAGATAATGCCTTAGAAATAAATTTTACTGAGATTCCAAGAGTTTTCAGTGTGAAAAAGAGTAAATAGGGTATATTGCTAATTCTTAATAACACTTCTTTCCTGATATTAATTTTATGTCTTCAAGACACTCTAAGCAAATAAAATGATATGAAATTATATTGTTAAGAATTTCACATACCCATTTTTCTGAATATTTTACATAACAGTTTTATGTGGTTCTAAACTAAGAAATGGATGCTTTTGAACTGTGGTGTTGGAGAAAACTCTTGAGAGTCCCTTGGACTGCAAGGAGATCCAACCAGTCCATTCTGAAGAAGAAGATCAGCCCTGGGATTTCTTTGGAAGGAATGATGCTAAAGCTGAAACTCCAGTACTTTGACCATCTCATGCGAAGAGTTGACTCATTGGAAAAGACCCTGATGCTGGGAGGGATTGGGGGCAGGAGGAGAAAGGGATGACAGAGGATGAGATGGCTGGATGGCATCGCTGACTTGATGGATGAGTCTGAGTGAACTCCGGGAGTTGGTGATGGACAGGGAGGCCTGGCATGCTGCGATTCATGGGGTCGCAAAGAGTCGGACATGACTGAGAGACTGAACTGAACTGAACTGTAACTAAGAAAATGGGCCTAACAGCTAGGCATAAGCCTTCCAGAAATTTTATCCAATATCTAAATTATTAGTATGTAACCTAGACATAGTATTAAAAAGCAAAGACATCACTTTCCTGACAAATGTCCATATAGTCAAAACTATCTCTGGTTTTTTCAGTAGTTATGAATGGATGTGAGAATGAGTCCATAAAGAGGGCTGAGCACCAAAGAACTGATGCTTTCAAACTATGGTCTTGGAGAATACTCTTGAGAGTCCCTTGATCTGCAAGGAGATCAAACCAGTCAATCTCAAAGGAAATCAACCCTGAATATTCTTAGGAAGGACTGTTGAAGCTGAAGCTCCAGCACTTTGGCCACCTGATGTGAAGAGCTCACTCATTGGAAAAGACCCTGATGCTGGGAAAGATTGAAGGCAAAAAGAGAAGAGGGTGGCAGAGAATGTGGTGGTTAGAAAGCATCACCAACACAATGGACATGAATTTGAGCAAACTCCAGGAGATAGTGAATGACAGAGGAACCTGAAGTTCTGCAGTCCATGGGGTCACAAAGAGCTGGACACAACTAAGCGACTGAATAATAGCAATAGCGATCAAAGGTAATGCTGGGATTAAGTAAAGATATGAAAATAAAAACATTTAAGTACCTAACAGAGTATACATCAGAATCATCTGTTGTTATTATTATATTATCATTGTTAACTTCATTTACTTTCTTTAAATGGAAATCATTGGCTTTAAAGTTTCTGAATCCTTAAATATCTTTGTAAACCCTGTCAGATGAAAATCTTGACTGAGTATAGTATTTTTTAATTAATGTTAACTTCCTTTTCTATGTAATGTATGTTATTCCTTAAATATCTGTTAGCAGTTGAGAAGCACAATTCAGTTCAGTCGCCCAGTCGTGTCCGAGTCTTTGCGACCCCATGAATCGCAGCACGCCAGGCATCCCTGTCCATCACCAACTCCCGGAGTTCACTCAGATTCATGTCCATCGAGTCAGTGATGCCATCTGCTTGCTTAATTCTTTTCCTTTAACCTATATTTTATCTGTACCATTTCCTAGTTTTGATTGGTCTTCCTTAGTTTCTTTAAATAGTTGTTATTCATTCATATAACAGTTTATACTTTTAAAAATTTTATTTGCTTCTTGATCTAATCCTCATTTTCACAGATTTTGAGTGCTTACAAATTTGCAGGATGTTGAATTAAGATGTTTAGGTAGTTAGATGTTAGTCCATTGGGCTGAGGAGAATGTGTCCAATGCCAAGAAAGGCTGAGGAATTTTTCCTGTTCTTAATTTTCTCTAAGATCCTTCAAGGAAGAAGTACTTCTTTTATAATGAGTATTAACATATGCAGAGTACATCATGAGAAATGCCGGACTGGAAGAAACACAAGCTGGAATCAATATTGCGTGGAGAACTATCAATAAGCTGAGATATGCAGATGACACCACCCTTATGGCAGAAAGTGAAGAGGAGCTAAAAAGCCTCTTGATGAAAGTGAAAGAGGAGAGTGAAAAAGTTGGCTTAAAGCTCAACATTCACAAAACGAAGATCATGGCATCCAGTCCCATCACTTCATGGGAAATAGATGGGGAAACAGTGGAAACAGTGTCAGACTTTATTTTGGGGGGCTCCAAAATCACTGCAGGTGGTGACTGCAGCCATGAAATTAAAAGACGCTTACTCCTTGGAAGAAAAGTTATGACCAACCTAGATAGCATATTCAAAAGCAGAGACATTACTTTGCCAACTAAGGTCCGTCTAGTCAAGGCTATGGTTTTCCTGTAGTCATGTATGGATGTGAGAGTTGGACTGTGAAGAAGGCTGAGCACCAAAGAATTGATGCTTTTGAACTGTGGTGTTGGAGAAGACTCTTGAGAGTCCCTTGGACTGCAAGGAGATTCAACCAGTCCATTCTGAAGAAGATCAGCCCTGGGATTTCTTTGGAAGGAATGATGCTAAAGCTGAAACTCCAGTACTTTGGCCACGTCATGTGAAGAGTTGATTCATTGGAAAAGACTCTGATGCTGGGAGGGATTGGGGGCAGGAGGAGAAGGGAACGACCGAGGATGAGATGGCTGGATGGCATCACTGACTCGATGGACGTGAGTCTGAGTGAATTCCGGGAGTTGGTGATGGACAGGGAGGCCGGGCGTGCTGCGATTCATGGGGTCGCAAAGAGTTGGACACGACTGAGCAACTGAACTGAACTGAACTGAAGATAGACTACAATTTAGGTCATTTTTTGTAATCTTATGTAAAGACCATAATCCATGACAGGATGATAAGGATAATATTCTGAAATTCAATGGTTTTTATTGTTGCTATAATTTTCTCCATAGGATTCTAATCTATTTTAGATAATAAATCTCAAGTGTTCCAGGCACCAGACAACTAATTTTTACTTAATTACTATTGACTTACAAACAGAAGAAGACAAATGATTCAAATATTAAATGATTTTTTAGAATACAGGTTAACCCAAGACAGTGGATATCTATTTATGAGAGATGTTCCGTGAAAGATAAAATGTTATAATTTATGTTCATCTCAACAAAACTGCTATTAGTAATTAGCCACTTTGATTTAAGAACATTTTCTGTTTTACTTTATGAGTACTTATTTTCTACTGGGCTTCCCTTGTGGCTCAGATGGTAGAGAATCTGCCCACAATGTTAGAGACCTGGGTTCGATCCCTTGATTGGGAAGAGCCCTTAGAGGAGGGCATGCCAACCCACTCCAGTATTCTTGCTTGGAGAATCCACACAGACAGAGGAGCCTGGCTGACTGCAGTCCATGGGGTCGCAAAGAGGTGGACCCACCTGAGTGACTAAGCATGCATACACACGTATAAGGGCCTTAGAACTCTTAGTAAGTTTTGAATAAAGGCCCACACCATTTTCATTTTCACTGAGCCTTAAAAATTATGTAGTATGCCCTAGTTCTACTTATGGTATATTTTAAAGACATGTATTTATTATTTAGGAAAGCATTCATATATAGAAAATGTATATGGAAAATTAGTTAATGATTAAGACACAATTGTCCTCTGATTCATGTCTTATAAATATGATTTTTTTAGAATTTTCAATGAGAATTGTGTTCATACCTTTGAGGGATAGACAAGAATGCAAGTAGGGAATGGTACACAATGAGTTTCAAAACTACTGATAATATTCTATTTCTCTAGCTGAGTACACAGATTTTTTTTGGTTTTTATTATAAAATGTATGAGATATACATATGTTTACATATATGTGATTTTTTCTTACCCAATACAAAATTAAAACTACAAGTATAAATAATATATTTGACTACAGAAATAGTTAAATGCAAGGCAGAATATAAAAGACAAATTGCAAAAAGATAATTAGAATGTACATACAAAAGATAATTATATTACCATATGAACAAATATTGTATGAGGAAAAAGAGCCTTCTGAATGAAAAACGGATAGGATATAGGTAGATCATTTCAAGAAGAGAACTATAATTGAACAAGATACAGACATACGCTATTATAAAATATCAGCGATATAAATTTAAATAATAAGATTCTATATTTTGCCTATCTAATGAAAAATTTTGCTTTAAATAAATATTTGATATTTGTAAAGGTGCAAGAGATGCACACTCTTATGTGATATCTTGGTAAATTGGCAGTCTTTTTAAAGGTTTTTTTAAAGGCTAGCAATAGGTGTCACAACTGTTAAAATATGATCATAGTTTGATCATATAGAAATATATGTTTTCAAAAATAATTCTAGTTGTGTGTAAAGATTTTTTAATGAAATTTCGTATTTCTTTATATAAAAAATGAACATTTCTTAATTGCCTAATAATAATAGGATACAGGCTAAATAAATTGATTAAGTAATGCCTGTATGTGACATAAGCAACTAGTAATATTTTATTTTTTATAAAATGGTAAATTGAGAATCAATGCATAAAATTCCCAGTGACTGATTTCTCATGGTAAAACTAGATAAAGATATTATTTGGTTTTCAGTGCGTTCATATAGTTTTAAGATTTTTCAACAATGGACAGGTATGGTTCTTATAGAATATATATTTTCCACATAGCATATTATAGTATTGTAATTTTTTTTGCATTTTTTCAAAGCAAATATTTATTGTTTGAAACTTATGGAAATATTTCAGAGACCTCTTTAATGACTTTGAAATGTTTTCAGTTTTCTCATTTCATAGTTTCTAGAGGCTCATGTACATTGAAGGGATTCTTCTTCCTACTGGTCAAATGAAACATCCTATTTGTTATACTTCAAATCACTGATAAGAAATAGAGCATCTGCCCATCTTAGGAAACATAAAGTCCAAATAATTAGAGAATAAATAGAATACATAGAACCATTAAATTACTTATTACATCCTTTAAGATGACACTGTTAACCAAGTGTGAAGAGAAAAATAATTGTTTTTATTTGCCAATTAGTAAGAAAAAAAATCCAATTATGCCAATATAAACATGACTCCATTTCTTCTCTAAAATTCTATAGAGAGTGAAGGATATCAGATTTATATATATATGTCTATATATGCCTATTTATATATATATGTTTATATATATGTATATATGTCTCTCTCTATATATGTCTATATATGTCTTAGTTTATGGCAATCTATAACAGGGAGCTGTAGATTTGAAATTCTTAAGAGGTATTTACAGGTGTGAGAACCAAAACAATATTGAATTCTCTTATATGTGTTAGTTGCTCAGTCGTGTCCAACTCTTTACAACCCCATGGACTGTAGCCCACCAGGCTCCTCTGTCCATGGAATTCTCCAGGTAAGAATACTGGAGTGGGTTGTCATTCCCTTCTCCAAGGTATCTTCCCAACCCAGGAATTGAATCTGGGTCTCCTGAATTACAGACAGATTCTTTACCATCAAAGCCACCAGAGAAGCTGAATTCTCTTATAGATCCATGTTTATCTATTTTTCTCTTTCTCTCACTCTCTCCAATAGAAGTAGGATTTCTGGAGTACTTTATTTACATCTTAAGGTAGATAGATATGTAAGTACCTATAAAAACAGATGGATATTGAAATATAGAAAACTTCATTCCCATGTTACATATAGTTTATATGTATATTTTAAATTAATTCTCTTATTTAAAGATATTTGTCCTGTATGGTATCTTTATATTGTTTTGTTGATTCATGTCCACACTGAAATTTCAACAGACTATCTATCTACAAATAGACATTATCACTGCATTAAAATGTATTTAAAGTATTGTTCCATACCAATTGGAAAAAATATTATAATAGATATTTGACTACATTGAGAACTGTAAAATCCATGATAGTGATTCATATATTTTTATTTTTTGACATGTATTGAACCCTACTCTTAGTAGAGAATATACAATTTATCTTTCAGGAGCCCTGGCACAGTAGTCCTTTGCTTGAGATGGTCAGCACTCAGAAGTTGACATTCTATAAAGCAACAATCAAACAATGCCAGATTGTGTATTGCCCTAATAAATATGTGGCCTTTGAACAAACTGACAGTTTAACTAAAAGGCCTGAAAGTTTGGTTCACTATTGATTGTGTTTTAGTCAGTGGGAGCCTGTTAGGGGGAAAACTGCCTCAATTCAAAAGCAATATCTTTTCACCCTTAATGAGCTTTAAAGAGGTTTGTGCACCTGAAGCATTTTAGAGTTTCTCCATATTCCACTTGTGCTCTCTTTAACTGACTTATTTTTTTCAAGTATTAGGCATGTTCATCTGACTAATATATCCATTTTTCCTCTTAACCAATTGAATTTGAATGATACCTGCATTTGGCTAGATATGAGATTTTCTTCAATTTAAGTCTGAATTTGGCAATAGGAGTTCATGATCTGAGCCACAGTCAGCTCCCAGTCTTGTTTTTGCTGACTGAATATAGTTTCTCCATCTTTGGCTGCAAATAATATAATCAATCTAATTTTGGTGTTGACCATCTGGTGATGTCCATGTGGAGTCTTCTCTTGTGTTGTTGGAAGAGGGTGTTTGGTATGACCAGTGCTTTCTCTTGCTAAAACTCTATTAGCCTTTGCCCTGCTTCATTCTGTATTCCAAGGCCAAATTTGCCTGTTACTCCAGGTGTTTCTTGACTTCCTCCTTTTACATTCCCATCCCCTATAATGAAAAGGACATTTTTTGGGTGTTACTTCATGGGAAATAGATGGGAAAATAGTGGAAACAGTGTCAGACTTTATTTTTTGGGCTCCAAAATCACAGCAGATGGTGATTGCAGCCATGAAATTAAAAGACGCTTACTCCTTGGAAGGAAAGTAATGACCAACCTAGATAGCGCTTTCAAAAGCAGAGACATTACTTTGCCAACAAAGGTCCATCTAGTCAATTCTATGATTTTTCCAGTGGCCATGTATGGATGTGAGAGTTGGACTATGAAGAAAGCTGAGTGCTGAAGAATTGATGCTTTTGAACTGTGGTGTTGGAGAAGACACTTGAGAGTCCCTTGGATTGCAAGGAGATCCAACCAGTCCATCTTAAAAGAGATCAATCCTGGGTGTTCATTGGAAGGACTGATGATGAAGCTGAAACTCAAATACTTTGGCTATCTCATGCAAAGAGTTGACTCCTTGGGAAAGACCCTGATGCTGGGAGGGTTTGGGGACAGGAGGAGAAGGCGACGACAGAGGATAAGATGGCTGGATGGCATCACAGACATGAGTTGAGTTTTGGTAAACTTCAGGAGTTGGTGATGGACAGGGAGGCCTGGCGTGCTGCAATTCATGGGGTTGCAAAGAGTAGGACACGACTGAGTGACTGAACTGAACTGAAATGATGAGATTTTCTATATGTATACTGATTAGGCAGAACTGTGTTCAAGAACCCAGAGTAAGATTTTTTAAATTGGGGAATAAAAATATAGCAATTAATGGATGCATTTATATTTTGCTTTTTAAATTTTACTTATTAAAAGTATTTATATGTATTTTAGGTTGTGTCTCTGGATGTCCAGTGGGTAAGGATTTGCCCTCCAATGCAGGATGTGGGTTCAGTCTTAGGTCAGGGAACTAAGATCCAATGTGCTGCTGGGCAACTATGGCCATGTGCCAAAATGGAAGTTCTTGCATGCTGAAACACACAGCTAAATAAATATATACATATTTTTAAAAGTACTGATATACATTTTTATACAAATTTAAGTCCTGTAATAAAGTGCTAACAGGTGTCTAGTTTTTCTTTGAGCTGTAATACTCCTAACGATAGTATCAGAGCATTGGTAAATGTCATTCCCAGGCCAGAATTTACTGTATTGATTTTGGCCAGTCTTTTGGTGTTAAGTTGACTATAACTTTCATTCTTTTAAATCCCACATGTCCTTATTTAATCTACTGTGATGTTTAAGCTAGAATTAGTTTGTTTAATGAACTCTCAAAATGCCTAACACATGCATCTCATTTTAAATTGGGGGATAAACATTGTTGGTGATATAAACAAAATATAAAAAATATGTTCAAGTAAATATGTCATGAACAATATTGATTTAATTTTTGGTTCATCTTCTTGAATATTAATCAGTCCTGACAATAAAAATAAGTTGTTCCTTTACCTGAGAAACCTATATAGAGTCTTTCTAAATAAGAGCTTTTAAATAAAGCAACATGCTCATGAGCATATTTTGTACACTGGAATACACTTTCTACACTATTTAGCTGTAGTTCAATAGTGCCTAAAGGGAATCTGTCAAAGCTGAACAACTTAAAAAGAGATAAATCAATTTGAACGAAGCCAATTATATGACATGAATTAATTCATTTAAGGTATATTTTTCCCCTCATCTATGAGTATACTAGATTTCTAAATATGTTCCAAAGATAGGTTGACCATGAGTCAAGGTTTGCTTGGGGCAATCCTGTGTTCAGCTTGTTGTCTCAGTTTAATTATTTGTGTTTCCTTTTCTCTCAAATATTTTTCTGTATAATTGATAAACTGCATCATCACCCTAGCTATGTGCAATGGAGAATAGCAGAAATGAAGGGCGTGATGTATCAGCCAGAATATAGAAGAGGGACTGGAAAATGAAAGGATAAGGTGCATGTCTGGAAATAGAGCAGATAAGGTGCTTTCACAGATCTACCTGGAACAAAATTCCTTTGTGAAAGAAAATTGGCTAATATGTGGTACCAAATTGACCTTTGGAATAAAGAATGGCAATGTGTATTACCATTTTTGTTGTTCAGTTGCTAACTTGTGTCTGACTCTTTGCTACCCATAAACTGCAGCATGCTAGGCTTCCCCATCCTTCACTCTCTCCCTGAGTTTGCTCAAACTCATGTCCATTGAGTCAGCGATGCTATCCAACCATCTCATCCTCTGCCACCCCCTTCTCCTCCTGCCCTCAATCTTTCCCATTATCAGGGTCTTTTCCAATGAGTTGGCTCTTCACATAAGGTGGCCAAAGTATTGGAGCTTCAGTTTCAGCACCAGACCTTCCAAAGTATATTCAGGGTTGATTTCCTTTAGGATTGACTGGTTTGATCTCCTTGCTGTCCAAGGAACTCTCACAAATACCTTTAAAAAAATAAAAAGGAAATGTCAGATTTCTTTAAGCCATTATTCCTTGCATGTTTTATGGCCATCAACTATTTTTATGTAAATCTATCAACATCTAAAATAAATAATATTATGTAAATGTGATTATCATATACTTTATTTTCTAAACTTGGAAACTCCTGAAAGTGAGAGAGGACTGTATCATTTTTAATAATTAAACTGGAAGAAGTGTGTAAATGGGCATTATTTTGGGTAAGCCAGAACTGTTTGAGGTAATCCTGGAATCAAGATCACCCTACACACTGGGGCTTCTCAGGTGGCGCCAGTGGTAAAGAACCCCCCTGCCAATGCAGAAGACATAAGAGACACGAGTTCGATCCCTGGGTCAGGGAGATCCTCTGGAAGGGGTCATGACAACCCACTCCAGTATTCTTGCATGGAGAATCCTCATGGACAGAGGAGTCTGAAGGGCTGCAGTCCATAGCGTCTCAAAGAGTCAGACAGCACTGAATCCACTTAATATGCACACATTGTCCACATATATCACAGACATTTGAATCTTTTAATAATTACTATCAATATTGAATATAATTCCTAAACCAATAAAAAACTACAATAAAAGTTAAGTAGCATGTATATACTTGATTCCCCCTAGTAGCATGTGATATTGTAGAGATAAGAGATTGCGATCACCATTCCTGTTGTGGAGTGCTGGAAAAATGGGAAAGCTAAAAGTCCAAAGGCATTTATTTTTTCAGCAAATCTAGACAGTGTCACTTGGGGAAGACATACAATAACAGTTTAATAAAATAAAACAGTATTCAGAAATATTCTAATGCCATATGAAATATGAGTAATCCTTGAAGTAGAAAAGGAAGTTTCAGATAATGAAAATTAATTCCGGAAATTTAAAAGTAGAATGTTACTTATCCTCAGATGTAACTAAATTTCATATTCTGAATATTAATGTGTAGCAAGTAATGGGTTGGCCAAAAAGTTCATTTGGGTTTTTCTATATGATATTATGGAAAAACCCAAATGAACTTTTTTATCAACTCAGTATATGTTTATACACCTAATGATCATTTATTAAAGTAGATAAACAACAATTTTATTATATAAAGCATCAAAAAAGGCATCAATTTCCTGAAAACCTAACATGCTTAAAATATTCATGAAGGGATTTGAAGGTGAACATCTAAGACAACTATGAAAATTCAGAGGTTTTCAGATTATACACTTTCATTAACATAGCCTTAACTTAATCTAATCCTCATTATCAAATTTAACTGTTAAGACTGTCTGAAAACTTTTTAACTTCATAGATGATTATTTCAATCCAAGCCAGAAAACAAACAGGAAATAAATCAGACCATGGATAATTAACCATAGAGACATTTGAAGTCACAACACAGCATGAGAAGCTATGAGAGAATAGAGAAAAAAATATAAAAGTGAAGAAAACAGAAGAAAGGAAAACATCTTACATTTAAGGGAATTACAGAATGATGAAATTCAAAATAATTTTATTACTGATGTAATTAAACATGTGATGGATTTTAAAGGAGACTGACCAGGAGGTTATCTTTCATTGATTCCTTTAGTTTTATCCCTACCTGACTCTTTACTGTAGGTGACAGATGTTAGTGGACAATTACCCTCCTAGCTTCCTATTGGGTTCTTCCAAGGGAAATTCTTTCTTGAGATTAGAGGAAGGAATGAGTAAGGTTAGGGTCTTTATTTTCCTAGTAACATTCATTTCATGTCACTTAAACTGGATGGATTGCATTGCCTAAACATATATACACCTTTCAAAGTAGCCTTATTTTCTCCTTTATTTTAATAGCTATACTTTCCCTATCCCACTCGGTCTAGAGGTGAGAACTAGCATTCAGTAGCCAAAGTGACTGCATTATCCCTACATCCACCTATATTTCTGTAAATAGCCCATTTATTAAACATTTCTTGAATTTTCTTAATTGGAGTGTGCCATCCATTTGCTATTTAGACCTTGTTCAATTCTAGAAAAAAATAATAAAACAAGTACCCAGTAGGGCTATATTTCTGTCACTGTCCTGTATATTTTTCCTGGGAAAATCTGTTTAATTTATACTCATTTTTCCCCTTCCATTCTTCAGGTTAAGTTTTTGACTAGTAGAATATGATCAAATCTTTGTTGTCATGTGCTATATCAAGTCTTTAGACTTAGTGACCTGGCTCAGAATGAAGCATGACATAAATAGCATTTTGGCAGTTTCCTATCTCAACCAAAACTCATCTGCATTTTAGGGCAATGATCCATCAGTTTATAGAAAAATGTCATGTTTTCTGACATAAACCTTTTGGCATATTAGTGTAAAAATTCATGTGTGTATATTAAAATATACAAATTTTTGTTTTGGGATTATTTGTAGTATATATTTAACTGTCCAGCCTCTCCTATAATATAAAAGACAGATTTAAGTGTAATTTGATTTTGTCAAACAAATGAACTGTTCTTCCCTTACTACTATTCTTTTATGAAAAAAACAAAAACAAAAAAACAGTGAGCTAATGGCATGTTGGATATTTAGACTTTTAGTAGGTATATGGGTGATGCTTGTTTAATTTAGCAAGGCATTTATCATCAGTTCTATACACAGGAGCTATCTGCCTTCACATTTAAAATTAATATAAGATTATAGCTTTATTTTAAATTCTCAGTTACACAGCATTAAAAAGTAATGAATGAGATGAATTTTGAAAAATATGAGAAATTTTGAAAAAGCATAATGCTATCAAGTAATTCCAGGAGATACTTTATAACATATCCAAGACATCATTTTAACAGCACATATTCAAAACTCTGAACAATATTTTATTTAAAAAATCTGAACATCTGTTTTGATACAGAAATATTTTCTATATTAATAAAACATTTAAATTATTTTTTCAAATAATATATTTTATATAAAGTTGATTTATAGAGGTAACAATGATGCTAATTAGCAAGATTTTAAAATCCTTTTGAAATATTTAATTCATTTCTCACAATGAGATTTCTTATTTTGTAAAGGGCAACACATTTATGATACTTTTCCAGTATCATCCAAAATTCTTTGAAGATACAATAGAAAAGAGCAAGTCCTTTGCAAAGATAAGCATATTGGTAACACTTAGTCCTCACTCAAAGAAGAAAAGGGAGAAGGCCCAAATAAAATCATTAATGAGAGAAAAGTTAAAAATGACACCACAGAAATTTAAAAAAAAAGATCATGAGATTACTGCCACTAATTGTATTCCAGGGAAATAGACAAACTAGAGAAATGAACAAATTCCCTAAAAGTGTATCACTTCGCATTAGAGTCAGAAAATAAGAACACACCAATACTAATATTGAAAATGATCAGCAATAATAATAGTAAGCCCCTAACAAACAATAGTCCAGGGCCAGTTTCACAGGTGAATTCACGAAACATTTAAAGAGTTAACACCTATCCTTCTCAAACTATTCCAAAATCTTTAAGAGAAAGGTATATTTTGAACTCATTCTATGAGATCATCATCACTCTAATACCAAAACAAAAGACACCACAAACAAGAAAATGATAGTCTAATATTACTGACGAACATAGATGTAAAAATCCTGAAATAAAATATCAGTAAATCAAATTTCAGAAATACACTAAAAGCATTGTACACCATGGTCAAGTGGGATTTATCCCAAGAATGCAAAGATATTTGTAGATACATAAATCCAACAACATGTTACATGACATTAAGAAAATGAAGAATAAAATGCACATGATCATTTCCATAGATGCAGAAGAACATTTTGACAGAATTGAGTACACATGTATAATAATAAAAAACACTCTCAACAAAATGGGTATAGAGTAAATATACCTCAACATAAATAAGGCCATGCATGTCAAAGCTACAGCCAAAATCATACTCAGTGATAAAAAGCTGAAAGCATTTCTTCTAACATCAGCATCAGGCCAAGCATACTCACTCTAACTTTTATTTAGCATAGTATTGGAAGCTCTAGCTACAGTGGTTAGACAGGAGAAAGAAGTAAAAGAAATCCATATTGGGAAAGAATTAAAACTGTCAGTATTTTTGGATGACATGATACTTTATATAAAAATTTTTAAAGATGCCACCAACACATATTATAACTAATAAACTTTCAGGGTATGCAATTAGTGTACAGAGATCTATTGTGTTTCTATACATGAACAACAAGATATCAGACAGGAAAATTTTAAAAATTCAGTTTAGAACTGCATAAAAAGGGTAAATCTAACCAAGGGCGTAAAAGACCTGTACTTGGAAAACTATAAGACACTGATGAAAGAAATTTAGCATGACACAAACAAATGGAAAGATACAGTGCTCTAGGATTGGAAGAATTATTCTATTTTTAGTCTGTACTACCCAAGGCAACCTATAGTTTCAATGTGATGCCTATCAAAACACCAGTGGCATATTTTACATAACTGGAAGAAATACTTCTAAAATTTGTAGGGACACACAAAAGACTCCAAGTAGCCAAAACAATCTTGAGACAGAACATATCTGGAAGTATCATGTTTCCTGGTTTCAAACTATGTTACAAATCTTCAGTGATTAAAACATTATAGTACTGGGAAAACAAACAAAGAAACAAAAAAACAGAACAGATCGGTGGAACAAAATAGAGAGCCCAGAATTATGCCCACACTTATTTAATCAACAGAGGCAACAGAAGCAAGATTATACATTATGGAAAAACTCTCTTCAGTAATTGGGTCTTGCTTTTCCTATACCCTTTAATTTTCATTTCCATCCATGTTGTATTTGGCAGGATCCTCTCATGGTGAAATAATATTTCATTTCATATATATACCACATCTTCTTTACCCACTCATTCATTGATGGACACAAGTCATTTCTGTTTCTTGGTTGTTGTAGATAATGCTGTAATAAACATGACAGAGAAAATACTGCTTTTATTTTGTCTGGCTACATATTCAGAAGATGAACGGCTGGATGACATGGTAGATTAATATTTTGAACAACCTCCATATTATTTTCGATAGTGACTGAACCAATTACAGTTCAGTTCAGTCTCTCAGTTGTGTCTGACTCTTTGCAGCTCCATGGACTGCAGCACACCAGGCCTTCCTGTCTATCACCAACTCCTGGAGTTTACTCAAACTTATGTTCATTGAGTCAGTGATGCCATCCAACCATCTTACCCTCTACCGTCCCCTTCTCCTCCCACCTTCAATATTTCCCAGTGAGTCAATTCTTCACATCAGGTGGCTGAAGTGTTGGAGTTTCAGCTTCAGCATCAGTCCTTCCAATGAATATTCAGGACTGATTTCCTTTAGGATTGACTGGTTGGATCTCCTTTCTGTCCAAGGGACTCTCAAGAGTCTTCTCCAACACCACAGTTCAAAAGCATCAATTCTTCGGTGCTCAGCTTTCTTTACAGTACAACTCTCACATCCATACATGACTACTGGAAAAACCATAGCTTTGACTAGACGGACCTTTGTTGGCAAAGTAATGCCTCTGCTTTTTAATATGCTTTCTAGGTTGGTCCAATTTACATACCCACTAATGGTGTACAGGTATTCCCTATTTTCCAAATCCTCATGAACACTTGTTATCTTTTGTATTCTTGATTATAGTCATTCTGACATATATGAAGTGATACTTTAGTGTGGTTTTGATTTTCATTTCCTTGATAATTAGTGGTTTTGAGCATCTTTCATGTACCTGTTGGCTCTCGTGGAGAGAGAGGAAATGGCAACCCAGTCCAGTATTCTTGCCTGGAAAATTCTGTGGACAGAAGATCCTGGCTGACCATGGTCCATGTGGTTGCAGAGTCAGACATGACATAATAACTGAACATGCATGAAAGTATGGCCATTTCTTCTTTTATTTGCCTGGAATACCATCCTTTCGCTTTGAACCTATGTGTATCTTTAGTGCTGAAATGAGTCTCGTGTAGGCAGCCTATATGTGCGTGTGTGCTAAGTTGCTTAAGTTGAATCCGACTTTTTGTGACCTCATGAACTGTAGCCTTCCAGGCTTCTCTGTCCATGGGATTTTCCAGTCAAGAATACTGTAGTGGATTTCTATGTCCTCCTTTAAAGGATCTTCCTGACCCAAGGATCGAACCTTCAACTTTTATGTCAACTGCATTGAGAGATGGGTTCTTATTGCCACCTGGGAAGCCCAGGGAGCATATAATTGGGTCTTACTGATACATTTTTTGGTCTATCTAATCACTCTATGTCTCTTGATAGGTGAATTTTATTTTATTTATTTTATGTTTTTCTTTTGGCCTTGTCCAGTTCCCCAGGGGGCTTGGCAGGTGACACTAGTGGTAAAGAACTCACCTGCCATTGCAAGAGACTAAAAGATGCGGGTGTGATTCCTGGTTCCGGAAGATCTCCTAGAAGAGGGCATGGCAACCCCCTCTAGTATTCTTGCCTGGAGAATTCTATGGATAGAGGGACCTAGTGGGCTATAGTCCATCGGATTTCAGAGAGTCAGACACAGCTGAAACAGCTAGGCATGGCATGCACAGTTGCCCAGGGTACAATATTGAATACAACCAGTAAGAAGTTGCTACACCCTAGTGTGTTGTTCACCCAACACTTGATTTTGATTCCCCAGGCCAGTGGGGATAGTGTCTTTCTGATAACATCTATTCAATTTTTGCTGCCCCACATGGTCCTGCTTGTTGTCAGTTTTATTTTATTTTATTTTTTTTTAATTTTTTTAATTTTAAAATCTTTAATTCTTACATGCGTTCCCAAACATGAACCCCCCTCCCACCTCCCTCCCCATAACATCTCTCTGGGTCATCCCCATGCACCAGCCCCAAGCATGCTGTATCCTGCGTCAGACATAGACTGGCGATTCAATTCTTACATGATAGTGTACATGTTAGAATGCCATTCTCCCAAATCATCCCACCCTCTCCCTCTCCCTCTGAGTCCAAAAGTCCATTATACACAGCTGTGTCTTTTTTGCTGTCTTGCATACAGGGTCGTCATTGCCATCTTTCTAAATTCCGTATATATGTGTTAGGACACTGTATTGGTGTTTTTCTTTCTGGCTTACTTCACTCTGTATAATCAGCTCCAGTTTCATCCATCTCATCAGAACTGATTCAAATGAATTCTTTTTAATGGCTGAGTAATACTCCATTGTGTATATGTACCACGGCTTTCTTATCCATTCATCTGCTGATGGACATCTAGGTTGTTTCCATGTCCTGGCTATTATAAACAGTGCTGCGATGAACATTGGGGTACATGTGTCTCTTTCTATTCTGGTTTCCTCGGTGTGTATGCCCAGCAGTGGGATTGCTGGGTCATAAGGGAGTTCTATTTGCAATTTTTTAAGGAATCTCCACACTGTTCTCCATAGTGGCTGTACTAGTTTGCATTCCCACCAACAGTGTAGGCGGGTTCCCTTTTCTCCACACCCTCTCCAGCATTTATTGCTTGCAGATTTTTGGATCGCAGCCATTCTGACTGGTGTGAAGTGGTACCTCATTGTGGTTTTGATTTGCATTTCTCTAATAATGAGTGATGCTGAGCATCTTTTCATGTGTTTGTTAGCCATCCGTATGTCTTCTTTGGAGAAATGTCTATTTAGTTCTTTGGCCCATTTTTTCATTGGGTCGTTTATTTTTCTGGAATTGAGCTGCATAAGTTGCTTGTATATTTTTGAGATTAGTTGTTTGTCAGTTGCTTCATTTGCTATTATTTTCTCCCATTCAGAAGGCTGTTTGTTGTCAGTTTTAGACAAGGAACTTCAAGTATGTAAGCATACTTATACTTTTCCTTTCTTCCAAATGTAGTATAACTTTTCAAATCCACTTTTCTTCAATCATGCAACATTGCATTCTCATTGTTGATTTTTATATTTTGTGTTGAATTTTTGGGTTTTGTCTGCAGGTACTTGGCCTGTTAGAACCTTCTCTACCACTACTTAAGATCTTCAATTTTCTCTTCAACTGACTTCATTTCATGTAATACTCAATTTTATTTATTTATAGGAATCATGCAGTTAAAAATAAATCATTGATGGGGATATACTTTTTAACCAAATATTTTATTTTTTGTGTGTTTAGGTAGACTCAGCTTGTTTTAACCATTTTATTTTTATATAATTTTTAACCATGCATTGTTTGGAAGAATTACTATCCATATTTTAATTTCCTCCTTTATTGTGTATTTTATGATTATGGACTAGTGTTTAGATTTACTTTTTGTTTCTTCTCTTGTATCATCTACTTTGCCTGACTTTTACTCCCAATACACATTTCTCACTGTTTTCTAGTTATGATTTATATATTTGATATAGAAAAAATAATATTCTAGTACAGTCTTTCAAATACTACTTTTATATTTAATGAGAATTCAAAAATTGGAAATGTTTAAACTGATTCATATTTCTACTAATCCAACAAACATAAAATGAAGCCTCCCATGTACTAGATAACTTATTAGTTATTATGAACACAGTAATAAATAAGAAACTAATCTTTATCCTTAAAGACTGGGTCACATGCAAGAAACATTGCAGTAGAATCTGTATAATGCAACATGTCCTACACTGTTTAGGACTGATAGGTAAAATGTCCTAGTGCCCCACTCAAATTTTATCTTATAGAAAATATTTTTTTGTTATTTTTGTTGTTTTAAGCTTTAGATTCATTCAAAAATCCTTCAGTTACTATTTCCCATGGATGCTTTCTTTCTGTTTCCAAAAGAATCCCTGAGAATATCTCTCATTTATAATCTTTTTGAAAGGATTTTGCACATCACATAATATATACTCCTATTGTCAGCCTTCAACCAATTCGGTTTTATACTCACAAAATCACCTTGTGCTGTTCTCACATAGTCTGCAATGATTGAAACGTTGGCAGTTCATTTATTATGATTTTAACACTTTGGAAGAAAAGATTTATAAAAGATGTTAGAAGCTCTAGAATGCTAATACTCAAATCTCGCTCTGCTTCTAACTAAGCTAATATGTGTATACATTTCTGCAAGGTCAACTACAGGAGAGTATATCAACTAGTTCCAATGAATTCATTTGTCATTTCTTTCACCAAAGAAGGTAAGGACTGTTTCTTACATGGCTTTATGCTCTAAGTTCCTAGCTAAGTTTTGCTTTCAAAACAGAAGTCAGGAAATATCTGTTGCCCTAAAAATGACAGCTTACCATGTGTATCAAAACTGAGCTTGGTAGGAGAGAGTTATGAGTAAATGATATTATTCTTGTCCTCAAGGAAGTCACAAAATTGAGAAAGATAGACAAATAAGCTAAACATTAATTGTGACTATATAATTGTAGTCACATAAATGTGATCTGATAAACAGGGTACCATGGAAGAAAAGTGAGAGATCAACCTTGACCTTTAAAAAGTGGTTTCAACAAATGTAGTCATGAATGAATAAGGAGGAAATTTTATTTTATTTTATTTTTTTACTTTACAATACTGTATTGGTTTTGCCATCCATTGACATGAATCCACCATGGGTGAATTTTTAACTGAACTAGAGAGAATGAAGTCCCTATTACACCCTAAACCAATGTATAAATAGCAGAGAATCAGAAAGATCAGGACCTTTTTAGGGAAATTTCAGCAATTTTGTATGTTGGGAAGTCAATTGGCATCAGGTCAAAATGATTTATACATTTTATTCTTTAGGTGGTATGGAATGATATAGACTACTTGAATTAGGATGAAAATTCTGAAAGTGTGATGACACTTCTATTTGCTCACTCAGTATTTATTCCCACCATACTTCTACTTACATCCTGATACAACTCATTTTATTCAGTTATCTACTTTTTATAACATTGTATTTTGATTGAGGGAGTTGAGATTCTAGTAAGAATAAATCTCATTTGTAAATACCCACAACTTTTCAAATTTCATATTTTTAATCATCACAGACATGCAATAAGATAGACTTTCAGGATACATTAGGGAAAATAGCTGAAGTGGCTATCAGTAGGGAGAAACAGGTGAAGCTCCTTTGACTCGGCTCTGCTCAGCACCTCTGGGAATGGAAGATCCAATAGCTCAGCACACCTAAAATGCAGTCACAACATTTCCTTTGGGGATTATTCCTCTAAACAGTTTACATTAATTGCATCTCTCTGAGTCATGAACCCATGATTGAAGTCAGTTAACACAAGCATTGCCTTACTGACTTTTTCTTTTCGAAGTAGAATCATGGCCCATGTCAATGTTAAACTGAAGAGATCAACTGTAGGAAAGACTTACTCTTTCTTTTGTGTATCAAGACATTTCATAGCCCTTGTTGAAGTGTACAGCCATCACATAATCACGAAGGGCACCAAAAAACAAGAAGAATTTGTCATATAGAAGACAGAATGGAAACCAGGATCTTTGAGCAGATGTCAAAGCAAGTGACATTAATTAAGAGCGTGTTGAGGGTTAGAAATCCCTTCCATGGGAAAAGGGAATATAAACTACTGTTATAGACTATAGATTCTTGTTGGTACTTACCTCCCTTGTTATAAATTTTTCTTTCTTTTACTATTCAGCTGCATAAGTTTAAGAGGAAGAGTCATTTGTTTGACTTAGTAAAGAGCTGAAGATTTGCCAAACAAGACAGTCAAAAGACAAGGAAGCAAGGGAATTAAAGGTGATGGGAAAGGCACTGAACAACTCATGAATACTCCAACTTCACAGGAAAAGTAGAACAGAGAACGTGTGGTAAGATGTTTCATTTTATCAGTAGTAACAGGGTTAACTAGAAGTTTTAATATATTGTCTTTGTTTTTTTCTTTTTTTCTGTCTTTTTGGTAGGAAAAAGTAAAAATAGTATATGTGCTACAAAATATATTTAGATATAATCTCTTGTAAACAATTTTGTGTTGGTGATATTAATGAAATAAAAAACCTCCAACTTTGATCAACTTTCATTTTTTTCTTAGTATATACTTTATTGAAGTACAGTGTTTCAGGTGTGCAGCAAGGCGATTCAGTTATATACATATACACATATTATTTTTGAAATTATTTTCCATCATATGTTATTACAAGATATTGACTATAGTTCCTTGTGCTATACAGTGTCTGTTTCTTGTTGCATATCTATTTTTTAATTGGAAATCTAGCATTCTATTAATAGTAAGTCAAACAAGTAGAATCAAAATGTCATAAAATTTTTAGTTAGGCAAAAATGCATAAATTTTTGAAAGTACATATATATAAAATGCATATTATTTACATATATGTATATGAAAGCTTTTCTACTACCCTTGATAAGGGCTTGAGAAAGAAGGTCAAAAAAGAAAAGACGATATTGAGAAATTGGGAAGCATAAATTAAATGAAATGGGAGCACTGAATATGAAATAGAGAAAAGTGAAACAACCTAAATAAAAATAAAAATCATCATATGGTCCAGTTATTTTAATTATAGTGGATGCTTGGGGCTGGTGTACTGAGATGACCCAGAGGGATGGTACGGGGAGGGAGGAGAGTGGGGGGTTCAGGATGGGGAACACGTGTATACCTGTGGTGGATTCATGTTGATGTATGGCAAAACCAATACAGTATTGTAAAGTAGTTAACCTCCAATTAAAATAAATAAATTTATATTTAAAAAAAATAACTGCTCATTAGAAATATATCTGGTGCTCTGAAGAAAAAAAAGTAATACCTGGGCATTTGATTTTTTCAAAAAAATTCAAGATAATTTGATATACATCTTGAATTTTAAAAGTGATTGCAGGTTTTTCTATTAAATCCTAGTTTTGGTGATATAGAGTTCTATTATTTTTCCATTGACCAATCATAATACAGTTGTATTAAGTGAGTAATAGTTACATAATCCGGAGAAGGCAATGGCAACCCACTCCAGTACTCTTGCCTGGATAATCCCATGGACCGAGGAGCCTGGTAGGCTGCAGGCCCTGGGGTCGCTGCGAGTTGGACACTACTAAGCGGCTTTGCTTTCACTTTTCACTTTCATGCACTGGGGAAGGAAATGGCAACCCACTCCAGTGTTCTTGCCTGGAGAATCCCAGGGAAGGAGGAGCCTGGTGGGCTGCTGTCCATGGGGTCACACACAGCCGGACACGACTGAAGTGACTTAGCAGCAGCAATTACATAATCACAGTAGTAATAGATGTTTATCAGTTTTCACAATAAATTGCTAGACAAAAAATAAAAGATAATTACAATTGCAAGTCATAATGGGAACATGATTAACCTAAGAATATAAATAATTACATACAGTTTGGAAGGTCAAGCAGAGTGATTTGGTAAGTGGAAGTGCATACATGCACTTGTCTTCATCTGCCCAGTCTATGTCTTGTGCATTTCATCCATTTAGATTTAAGGTAATTATTGATATGTATGATTCTATTACCATTTTCTTAATTGTTTTGGGTTTATTTTCTGTAGGTCTTTTCCTTCTCTTATGTTTCCTGCCTAGAGAAGCTGTTAGCATTTGTTGTAAAGTTAGTATGGTTTTGCTGAATTCTCTTCACTTTTGCTTGTCTGGAAAGCTTTTGATTGCTCCATTGAATCTGAATGAGAGTCTTGCTAGGTAGAGTATTCTTGGTTGTAGAATACTCTTCCCTTTCATCACTTTAAATATATCATGCCATTCCCTTCTGGCTTATAGAGTTTCTGTTGAGAAATCAACTGATAGCCTGATGAGAGTTCCCTATTATGTTATTTATCATTTTCCCCTTGCTTTTAATAAATAATTAGCATTTTCACACATTTTGTAAACATGCACCCCTATAGATTGTAAAGTATTTCACATTTTTGTCAAACTTTATTAACCAGCAGTTTGCATAAACATTTACAAATAATAAAATTTCTTACTTACATTGATGAGATTGCTCCAATATAACATATTTTGAATTCTTCAACTTCACATTGACTCATTTATCACCTAAGATTAGAAAGTTTTTTGACATTATTGTTCTCACCAATACTAATTCTTAATTTTTTTCTTTTTCTTAATTAATTATTTCTTATTGAAGCATAATTGGCTTATAGAATTTTGTTGTTTTCTATTAAACCTCAACATGAATCAGCCATAGGTATATATGTATCCCCTCCCTTTTGAAAATCCCTCCCATCTCTAAAATTTATTGTACTCCTTAATATTCATTTAAGGAGCTAGAAAGAATAAATCATAAATACATTCAAGAAAAAGTTGACCAATATAGTCTTTACATTGTTCAGTATGTTTTTATAAGGTCATAATTTGTTTTATCAAACTATGTGCTATAATATTGCTCAGTTTGTAATCTGATAAGAAATTTTATAGTATGGACATAAATCATTATTATGCAAGGTATCTTGTAGTAAGTGTTATAAAATTTGTATAAAGAGTCATGAAAACAGTATCAAAATGATTTTGAGCTGGATTCCAGAAGACTCCATGAACAGCACTTGGGTTGGCTTCTGAAAAGACTATAGAATCAATCTATTTTATTGTCAATATCTGTTTACACTGCATTTTAAATTCAACAAGTTGTTACTTCCATATCATAATACTCATTAGAGTCTATAGGGTTTTTTTTTTTTTTTTTTGCTTCCCTCTTCAAATTCCATTTTTTTCTTATTATTTTCATCAATTATTTAAATTTTATTTTTTTGGACATGGAATATTTAATAGAGTCAGATAAGCATATTACCTGCCTAGAGGTAATTCATAAATGCTAAGAATAGTCAACAGTTTTGCTTCAACTATTGCCTTAGCAAATTGGCAATAGCACCTTAGTTGACTTAACCCTCTGCCCTCTTCTTATTCTAACTTAATCCAATTTAATAAATACAAATATATATTTATATTCACACACGTGCACACACTGGACTACCACAGACTGTTTATATTTTGTTTTCTAAATTCTAATTTAAAAAATCTTAAATTCCAAATTTATGAAGTAAATGTTAGAGTTTGAGAGGGGCTAAGGTCTTACCCAAGACCTCTTCCCTCATCTGATATTGATCCAACTGAGGATTCAAGTGAATAAAACAGCTAGATATTTAAATATCAATTATATTAGTAGAATGTCTAATATTTGGGATTATAACTAGTTTATAGTTGTGGCAAATTGCTATATATATTTCTCTATATATAAATTTCTTCATATATTTCTCCACATGGATATTTCTTTCTATATATAATACATGTATATATACATTTTAATATATATTAACAGGGCTTGCCTGGTGGATCAGTGCTAAAAAATTTGACTTCGATGCAGGAGACGCAGGAGAAACAGGTTCAACTCTTGGGTCGGGAAGAATCCCTGTAGGAGGAAGTGGCAACCCACTCCAGTATTCTTGCCAGGAAAATTGCATGGACAGAGGAGCCTGGTGAGCTGCCGTTCATGGGATCACAAAAAGTTGGACATGATTGAAGCGACTGAGCATGTAAGAAAGAAAAGTAATAACATATATATATATCCATATGTATAATTCATGCATATATGCATCTTAATATATATAACGAACTAAAGTGTACAGTTAAATAGATTTGATTTAACTTTTTTAATTTTTTAAATGGCACAATCATGATATAAAACATTTCCATCATCATTTAGAGTAAATCTTCTTCTACCTCTAGTCCTATGTAACATTTGATCAACTCTCTGTTACTATAGTTTTGACTTTTCTCAAAATTATACAATTTCTGACCTTTTTGTCTACCTTTTCCCACTGAACACAATGCTTTTGAGATTCATCAAAGCTGGTGTCTGTGTCAGTAATTTTTTCTTAATTGCTGACTATTTTGCTCTGTAGATACAATAATATTTGCTTCTCTTTGTATACTTTGATGAACATTGGATTTTATTTAGTTTTTTGAGTGAATTAAATGAAGCTGATATGAACATTTGAGATTTCTTTAGATTGACATAATTTTTTCATATTGCCTTTGCACACACTGAGGAGTGGTATTACTGGTTTATATAATAAGTATATGCCTAACTTCATAAGACATTATCAAAGTGTTTTACAAGCTAGTTGTACAATTTTACATTTCACCAATAGTGTACACAAATTCACCTCCATGTCCTCAAGTCTTTAAAAATATCTAGTTTTCTGTATCGCCAATATACTTGTTTTCTAATCATTTCAAGAGTCTGTCCTTGATAACTGCATAACAACATAAATCTCCCCCCATATCAATTTTCTCTTTTATTTATGGAATTTCAGTATCTTTATTATGTCACGTCTGACTCTTTGCGACCCGTGGACTGTAGCCCACCAAGTTCCTCCGTCCATGGGATTCTCCAGGCAAGAATATTTGAGTGGGTTGCCATTTCCTTCTTCAATGGAGCAACACACTCAATGCTAAAGCTCAAACTCCAGTACTTTGGCCACCTCATGCTAAGAGTTGACTCATTGGGAAAGACTCTGATGCTGGGAGGGATTGGGGGCAAGAAGAAAAGGAGATGACAGAGGATGAGATGGCTGGATGGCATCACCGACTCGATGGACGTGAGTTTGAGTGAACTCCAGGAGATGGTGATGGACAGGGAGGCCTGGTGTGCTGCAATTCATGGGGTCGCAAAGAGTCAGATGCGACTAAGTGACTAAACTGAACTGAACTGAACTGAACACACTCAAACAATGATTTATTAATTCAGTTTACATTGTGTTTAATTTAATCTGTAACCTTAACTTGTCAGGTTTGGTAAAGTTGCTATTTTTTCCTAATGGTTATTTTTCCCTCATGGATACTGATTATCAAGCCCATATTTCATTCCTCTAACTGTAGGCTGCTTTTTACTTGTCCACTGTTCCCTCTTAAAAGTACAACTAAAAGTACAGCATGCTTTTATTTTCCACAGTCACCTCCAACTAAAATATTCCTTAGAAGACCTTTCATATTATTCTTCAATTTCCCAATTCTAAAATTTGAAAGTATTTCTAGTTTTAACTCTAAATTATGATTATATCCTTCTTTACAATGGGGGGTGGGGGGTGGTGTGTATTCTTGAGCCCGTGATCCAGGGAATAGAATTCAAAGAATCTGTGAACCTGGATAGTGTAGTGGAAAATAATGACCACACATACTTTAAATTTGCTTCCATAGAGACATGGATCTTAATTATTGTTTCCCTCATTCTAGTGAGGACTTAGTGATTTGCTTCACCAATAGATTGGGCCGTAAATAACACTTCGAGTTTTCTGAGTTTAAGTTAAAAAATCATTTGCAACTTTTGGTTAAGAATTGGTTTGTGATTTTAGAACATTCCCTCTTGAAATGAATCATCATGATTTTGTTGCTGTTGTTTAGCCTGTAAGTCATGTCCAACTCTGTCAACCCATGGACTCTAGCCCACTAGGATCCTCTGTCCCTAGGATTTCCCAGGCAAGAATACTGGAGTGGGTTGCCATTTCCTGCTCTAGAGGATTTTCTAGACCAAGTATCAAGCGCATGTCTCCTTCATTGGCAGGTAGATTCTTTACCACTGAGACACCAAGTAAACTTAGTCATCATGATATGTGAAACCAAACCTATTGTTGTTGAGTCACTCAGTTCAGTTCAGTTCACTTCAGTTCAGTTCAGTCACTCAGTCATGTCCGACTCTTTGTGACCACATGAATTGCAGCACACCAGGCCTCCTTGTCCATCTCCAACTCCCGGAGTTCACTCAAACTCGTGTCCATCGAATCGGTGATGCCATCCAGCCACCTCATCCTAGGTCGTCCCCTTCTCCTCCTGCCCCCAATCCCTCCCAGCATCAAAGTCTTTTCTAATGAGTCAACTCTTCGCATGAGATGGCCAAAGTACTGGAGTTTCAGCGTTAGCATTAGTCCTTCCAAAGAAATCCCAGGGTTGATCTCCTTCAGAATGGACTGGTTGGATTTCCTTACAGTCTAAGGGACTCTCAAGAGTCTTCTCCAACACCACACTTCAAAAGCATCAATTCTTCAGTGCTCAGCCTTCTTCACAGTCCAACTCTCACATCCATACATGACCACTGGAAAAACCATAGCCTTGACTAGACGGACCTTAGTCAGCAAAGTAACGTCTCTGCTTTTGAGTATGCTATCTAGGTTGGTCATAACTTTTCTTCCAAGGAGTAAGCGTCTTTTAATTTCATGGCTGCAGTCACCATCTGCAGTGATTTTGGAGCCCCAAAAAATAAGGTTTGACACTGTTTCCACTGTTTTTCCATCTATTTCCCATGAAGTGATGGGACCAGATGCCATGATCTTCGTTTTGTGAATGTTGAGCTTTAAGCCAACTTTTTCACTCTCCTCTTTCACTTTCATCAAGAGGTTTTTTAGTTTCTCTTCACTTTCTGCCATAAGGATGCTGTCATCTGCATATCTGAGGTTATTGATATTTCTCCCAGCAATCTTGATTCCAGCTTCTGTTTATTTCAGTCTAGCGTTTCTCATGATGTACTCTGCATTGAAGTTAAATAAGCAGAGTGACAATATACAGCCTTGATGTACTCCTTTTCCTATTTGGAACCAGTCTGTTGTTCCATGTCCAGTTCTAACTGTTGCTTCCTGACCTGCATACAGATTTCTCAGGAGGCAGGTCAGGTGGTCTGGTATTCCCATCTCTTTCTGAATTTTCCACAGTTTATTGTGATCCACACAGTCAAAGGCTTTGGCATAGTCAATAAAGCAGAAAAAGATGATTTTCTGGAACTCTCTTGCTTTTTCGATGATCAACAGATGTTGGCAATTTGATCTCTGGTTCCTCTGCCTTTCCTAAAACCAGCTTGAACATCTGGAAGTTCACGGTTCCCATATTGTTGAAGCCTGGCTTGGAGAATTTTGAGCATTACTTTACTAGCATGTGAGATGAGTGCAATTGCGCGGTAGTTTGAGCATTCTTTGGCATTGCCTTTCTTTGGAATTGGAATGAAAACTGAGCTTTTCCAGTCCTGTGGCCACTGCTGAGTTTTCCAAATTTGCTGGCATATTGAGTGCAGCACTTTCACAACATCATCTTCCAGGATTTGAAATAGCTCAACTGGAATTCCATCGCCTTCACTAGCTTTGTTCATAGTGATGCTTTCTAAGGCCCACTTGACTTCACATGCCAGGATGTCTGGCTCTAGGTGAGTGATCACACCATCGTGATTATCCGGGTAATGAAGATCTTTTCTGTACCGTTTATCTGTGTATTCTTGCCACCTCTTCTTAATATCTTCTGGTTCTGTTAGGTCCATACCATTTCTGCCTTTTATTGAGCCCATCTTTGCATGAAATGTTCCCTTGGTATCTCGAATTTTCTTAAAGAGATCTTTAGTCTTTCCTATTCTATTGTTTTCCTCTAATTCTTTGCATTGATTGCTGAAGAAGGCTTTCTTATCTCTTCTTGCTGTTCTTTGGAACTCTACATTCAGATGTCTATATCTTTCCTTTTCTCATTTGCTTTTCGCCTCTCTTCTTTTCACAGCTATTTGTAAGGCCTCCCCAGACAGCCATTTTGCTTTTTTGCATTTCTTTTCCATGGGGGTGGTCTTGATCCCTGTCTCCTGTACAATGTCACGAACCTCATTCCATAGTTCATCAGGCACTCTATCTATCAGATCTAGGCCCTTAAATCTATGTCTCACTTCCACTATATAATCATAAGGGATTTGATTTGGTCATACTTGAATGGTATAGCGGTTTTCCCTACTTTCTTCAATGTAAGTCTGAATTTGGCAATAAGGAGTTCTTGATCTGAGCCATAGTCAGCTCCCGGTCATGTTTTTGGTGACTGTATAAAACCTTTCCATCTTTGGCTGCAAAGAATATAATCAATCTGATTTTGGTGTTGACCATCTGGTGATGTCCATGTGTAGAGTCTTCTCTAATTCTTTGTGTCCCTAGCAGATTGCAGACTGCTAGGCTTCCCTGGCCTTCACCACCTCCCAGAGCATGCTCAGACTCATGTCCATTGAGTTGGTGATACCATCTAATCATCTCATCCTCAGTCATTACCTACTCCTCCTGCCTTCTATCTTTCCTACCATCACGGTCTATTTCAATGAGTCAGCTCTTTGCATCAGGTAGCCAAAATATTGGAGTTTCAGCTTCAGAATCAGTCCTTCTAATGAATATTCAGAGTTGATGTTGTTTAGGATTGACTTGTTTGATCTCTTGCAGTCCAGTGGACTCTCAAGAGTCTTCTCTAACACCATAGTTCAAAAGCATCAATTATTTGGCACTCAGCCTTCTTATGGTCCAACTCTCACATCCAAACGTGACTACTGGAAAACTATAGGTTTGACTGTACAGACCTTTGTTGGCAAAGTAATGTTTCTGGTTTTCAATATGCTGTCTAGGTTCATTAGAGCTTTTCTTCCAAGGAGCAAGTGTCTTTTAACTTCATGGCTGCAGTCACCTTCTGTAGCAGAATTTGGAGACCAAGAAAATAAAGTCTCTCATGTTTCCATTGTTTCCCCATCTGTTTTCCATGAAGTGGTGGGACCGAGTCCATCATATTTGTTTTTTGAATGTTGAGTTTTAAGCCACCTTTCCACTATCCTCTTTCACTTTCATCAAGACGTTTAGTTTCATTAGTTAACACAGTTCTTAGGGTTAAAGCTTATACACAAAGGTTTAAAGCCAGGCTCTGACATAAAAGTAGTTGGCAAAAATATCCTTACACCTTTACATTGATTACTAGGAAGACAAAACCTATCTATAACTTATTGTAAATGATAGAACATGGTAGATTTAATTTTTGTGAACATTCACCTAAGTGTAATTAGTCATTTAACAAGGCAATTTCTCTAAGCTCACAGTATCATCTATAGTCTGTGTTCTTTACCTGCCTTAATTTAAAAAAGAAAAACAACTTATTATGTGGCATTTTGATGAACAAAATATTTTTATGCCCAAAGTGTATGTGCAAAACTCCTATTCTATGTCAAAATTATAAATTTTCATAAAAATTAAATGATAAAAGACCTGTATAGTTTTATTCTTAATGTTTCTGGCCAAAATCGGTGCCTTAAACTTTTGATCCCATTAACTGTTTCTCTCAACACCACCTATAGACACACACACACACACACACACATACAGAGACAGACAAACCCAAAGGAAAGAAAAGACAAAAATAAAAGACTGAATAAAAAAACATATTTAAGGAAGCAAACTTCGTCAACAAAGAATGCAAATGAGTTAAAGATTCATAAGAATCGGCTTTCTAAATTAAAGGTGTTTTTAAAATAGTGATATTAAAAGAAAGGGAAATAATGCCAAGCTTAACCAGGTTTTCATCACTTTGTTAATAGCAGGAAAATCATATTTATAATATTTGTAAACATACATAGCCAGAGATATAACAAAATCAGGATTAAAGTTGCTATTTATTAGAGGTTCAACTCTGTTGGACAAGATCGAGGATTTATTAATTTTGGGACCAGAATCAGACCAGATGACCTTATCATTACTTATTTATCTTAGTGTGAAAATGTTTTTTTCTTGGACAGACTGTGAACATACCTAATATAATGAAAGCAGAGCAAAGTGTCAGTTTCTGCTTCTAAGGTAAGTGTTGTGAATGTATATAGTAGAACTTGTGTATTATATTAGTACAGAAGGTGTATATTACAGTGATTAAGAGCGAGGGTGAGATAGTTAGAGCCAAACTGCCTGAGCTGATAAGTTATTTTACCCCTGCCTCTGCGCATGTTACAGAAGTTCATTGTGCCTCTGAGCCTCTTAGATAATCCGTATGTGCCTTAAGTTTCTCATCAGTAACATGGGGATAATAAATTACCTAACTTATTAAAACTTTTGATGATTAAATAGGTCAGTTTATATAAAGCATTGTTACCCCAAACACATAGTAATATTTGCATCCAATAAATGTTTCTTATTAATATTTAGTCATTGTTATTATCATGATCCTCCTTCTGATCATGAAAGCTGTTCTTCTGATCTTGTTATTATTTAACTCTGATACCCCTTGCTTTGAGTCATTCCACCCTGCTTGACACACACCAGAATTGTTCTACATATCATAGATCCTAACTTAAAAGTCAGTTTGCTTTGTGCATAGTATTTTCAAACATTTGGTAAGATTTCAGTATCTTTTGGATGATGTTGACATCATATTTCATTGGGTCAGAATATGGCTATTTTTTTCCCATTTCTATACCCATTTGGTCAATAAAACTGTGTATTATACTTCTATTTGTGCCTTATATTTAGAAAATTAAGAACTGTGCATATAGTTATGCACACAAAAGTTTTTGTATACATATGTAAGTGCTGAAATGAAAACTTGATGCATAAGCTTACTAAGTGTTTATCATGGTATAACCTTTGTTCTAACAATTTAAAATACATGACCTTATTTAATTTATTTGATTTTCACAATTGCACTATGAAGTCAATACCATAACCAATCCTATTTATGTATGGGACACTATACCTCAAGGAGTTATCTACCTTTACATTGTAACATGTGATCCAAGAATAACTGCCTTCATAGTCTGTGGCTTTAGCCATTATGCTTTTGCACATACAGCTTCCTGTGCTGTGATGTCTGCTCCACCCAGAGGGATGGTCATCTTATTCTCTGTTGTCTCCACAGTGTTATAGTGCCATAGAGTACTCTGTTATGTTATTTAGTTGCTGAGTACTGTCTGTCTCTTTGCAACCCCATGGACTGTAGCCTGCCAGTCTCCCCTCTTCATTGGATTTCTCAGGCAAGAATACTAGAGTGGATTGACATTTCCTTCTCCAGGGTATCTTCTTGACCCAGTGATTGAACCATGCCTCCTGCATTAGCAGGTGGATTATTTTCCTGCTGAGCCACCAAGGAAACCCCTTAGTATACTATGAAGTGAAGTGAATTCATTCAGTAGTGTTGGACTCTTTGCAACCCCATGAACTCTAGCCTGCCAGGGTCCTCTGTCCATTATATTTTCCAAGTAAGAACACTGGAGTGGGTTGCCATTTCCTTCTCTTTAGTATACTATATAGATGCTCAATAAATATTTTTAAATGAATAAATTAGTCTATCACCTTGAACTTGTTCATCATTAAGTTGTTGTCATATTTCTTGTCCTGATTTCTTTATTTGAGAGAGCTGTATTAATATCTCTCATGTAGTTGTGAATTTGTGATTTTTTCTCATCAATTTAATTACATTGTGTTTTGTTATTTTAATATGTTATATTACATTATGTTAAAAATGTCATGCTGCTGCTGCTGCTGCTGCTGCTGCTGCTAATTTGCTTCAGTAGTGTCCAACTCTGTGTGACCCCATAGATGGCAGCCCACCAGGCTCCCCAGTCCATGAGATTTCCAGGCAAGAGTAGTGGAGTGGGTTGCCATTTCCTTCTCCGAGAAACATCATTCATTTTTGGCTTGTCTTTTTACCAACATTGAATACGTGGATTCTTTTCGTAATGTTATTTTATCTGATATTATTATTGCTAAGCTGCTGCATTCTTCTTGGCATTACCCACCAGATAGCCACTGCTTGTGCCCTTAGACAGGGTCTTCTTAGGGTATTGTCTTGCCTCAGGAGAAAGTCAGCATGGCAAATATTTTGCTTTTCCAAGCAGTCTTACTGCCCCTGATCTTCTACTGCTCTCAGCTTCCACTGCCACAGGAGCTAAGCTCTTCCTGTGTTGTGCCTGTCTTGGGCCATGATTTTTCCCATAGGCTGAGACAGCTAGCCACAAGGCTCTTCGCCTGCTTGCTTTCATCTCCATTGGAATTCTGCACTGTATGACCGCTTGATAACTTTCCTGGTGTGGGAGTGGACAGTCACTTAGGCTAAATGTGTTTTTGTTTTTCACTTCTATGTTTGGCACAGAGCAGTGTACTTCCCAGGCAGTAGTAGTGGTAAAGAATCCTCCTGCCCATGCAGGAGACACAAGAGGTGTAGGTTTGATCCCTGGGTTGGGAAGGTCCCCTGAAGGAGGAAATGGCAACCCACTCCAGTATTCTTGCCTGGAAAATTCCATGGGCAGAAGAGCCTGGCGGGCTACAGTCCATAGGGTCTCAAAAAGTCAGACAGAACTGAGCAACCATACACACAGTGTGACTGCAGCTTGTGCTAATTCAACCATCTTGAAAACTGGAACTTAATAGGAACTTGAAAAGGGATGTACTTCTCTATCTCTGAACAATAACAATTAAGTATTACTGAAATGTAAAAGGAAGAACTGAGTTATTGCTAAATCATGTTTCTTTCTGAAATCTAAGTAGATATTGGGACTCATTCTGTTAATTAATTTCACAAAAGTTATTTTAGTAAGTGGCAACAATCCTGTAATGATCAAACATGAAAAATTACTTCCACTATTTTGACTATGGAAAATATTGAGATTTAGCCCTGGGAACTTCAGTGTAATGTATGAGAAAATCTCATATCTTAAAATAGATTTCTTTACTGTCTACCACATAAATGAGCCTACCTATAAACAATGATTGGCATCATTGTATGTGGACATATGATTTGCAATATTTGTATTAATATGACTTTTAAATTTTAATATGCCTATCGTATTTCCAATTTTATTCCATATGTAAGTTTTTGTATTTTCAGGGATATATTTGTTGCTGTTGTTCTTTTGCTAAGTCTTGTCTGATTCTTTGAAGCTCCACGGACTTCCACATGCCAGGCTCCCCCATCCTTCACAATATCCCAGAGTTTGCTCAGATTCAGTCAGTGGTGCTCTCTAACCATTTCATCCTCTGCCACTCCCTTCTCCTTTTGCCATTAGTCTTTCATATCATCAAGGTCTTTTCCAGTGAGTCAGCTCTCCACATCAGGTGGCTAAGTACTAGAGCTTCAGCATTGGTCCTTCCAGTGAATATTCAGGATTGGTTTCCTTTAGGATTGACTGGTTTGATATCCTTGCAGTCCAAAGGATTCTCCAGCACCACAATTCAAAATCATCAATTCTTTGGCACTCAGCCACTCAGCCTTCTTTATAGTCCAGTTCTCACACATAGATTATTTAAATATTCTTCAACTGGGTAAATGAAAATTATTTTCATTTTAATATACTTAAGTGGATCATGTCTTTTACTTTGATTCCTAATGGTAATATTTCATTCTATATTTAAAATAAGAACAAAAGAAAGAATTAAATCAAGATTCTGCTCTTTTCCTTCTCTTAACAACAAGGGTTCCAAAACGTTTCCTTTTCTTTCCTTTTTTCTATCTTTTCTCCTTTGCTTTCCTTCCCTTCCCTTTTTCTTTCATTTTTCCTTCCCTTTTCCTTTTCTTTTTCCTTTCTTATCTCCTTCCCTTTCTCCTTTCATTCCTTTCCCTTTCCTTCCCTTCCTTCCCCTTTTCCTTTCCTTTTTTCCTGGACTCAGGGCCTTTATCAAGGAGATGTACCATGGGTACTAAGTAGAACATCCTAATGTCAAATATATTAACCAACACAAATCTCTTAACCAATTTACTGCCTTGAGTTAAGGCTATTTCTGAGTTCTCCTGCCAAGGATAAATTTAGCACAATTTGTGGTGTGCAAGTATTATACTTTAGCTGTTTATATAACTCTGACTTTATCCTTGGAGACTTACTGATGAAGTTTTCTATCCTTACTTTTTGTCTTTGGTCTAAGACTATCAGAACTTCATTTACCTTTCAGACTCTTTAGTTAAATACATCTCCTCTGGACATTGAAGAGCTATCAGATGACAGAATTGGATGTAAGTGTATAGATTTTATGATCTATTGAGTATTGGGTACTATATTTCATCCTCTTCATATAAATGTTTATCTGATATGTATGTGCATATATGTCTGTGTAACATGAGCATGCTCAGTTGCTAAGTCATATCTGATTCTTTGCAATCCAGTGGACCATAGCCTGCCAGTCTCCTCTGTCCATGAAATTTTTGAGGCAACAATACTGGAGTGGATTGCTGTTTTCTTCTACAGGGGATCTTCACAATCCAGGGATTGAACCTGCATCTCCTGCATTGCATGCAGGTTCTTTACTGTTGAGACACCTAATACTGAGGGATAAAGTTTGAAAAGAATGAAAAGTGGTGTCTACTAGACTCATCTTTCTCTTTACTATATCTGCTTTTAGTTTGTATGCATTTGCTTTAAACAGAAAGTTTTAAATTACAATTTAATATATTGTGGTATGAAAGATGACAACTTTTTTTAAAAAATGAAAACCATTTATTTTGTATCCTATCATGCTGCCATATACATAATGAACTAAAAGAAAAGAGTTGTTAAATAGGAAGAGTTAGAGTTATGTCTTGTGAAATAACACCTGATATATTATTATTTCAATTTTGCATTTAGAAGACAAAGAACAAAACATAAGTAGCATTAATTTCAAATTAGGTACTTGGAAAAAGATTAATCTTATCAACTTACATGATTAAAATAATTCTCTCTACCTAACTACTTATCTTTTATAGCATATCTACTAGGTAGAATAATTTAGTTTATTCTGAATTAAGAAATAATCAAAGAGCCTTGTGGCTTATTGCACTAAATGTTTGATTCTCAGGCTACACGTTGACTGCAAGAGATTCTTCTCTACAACTCTTTCCCATGAAACCAAGCTGACAGAGCAATTGCTATCTGAAATATATCAGGGTAGTAGAATGTAAATAAACTTTTTGTTTGTTGAACAGGTATAGTTATGTGGACCATTCATGAAGATCAGTGAAAGTGAAAGTTACTCAGTTGGGTCCAGCTCTTTGCAACCCCATGGACTATACAGTAATAGAATTCTCCAGTCCAGAAGACTGGAGTGGGTAGCCTTTCCCTTCTCCAGGGGATCTTCGCAACCTAGGGATTGAACCAAGGTCTCACACATTGCAGGCGGATTTTTTACCACAAGGGAAGCCCATGAAGACCAGTGACTGCATTCGTATCCTGTGTCTAATATAAGGAAAAATGGAAGTATGTGATATAAACAGTACTGGTTATATTACAATTAAATCAGTTTTCTCTGACTGCTATTACAACCTCTTCATTTAAGTTTTGTTTTATTAGTATTTAATTTTAATCTATAGAGGAACCATTTTAAATAAGTGATTGAAAAAAATCAACAAATAGGAAATACTGAATTGGTCCTAGGCAATGTTTACATTTTGAATTAAAGCATCAATAAATAACTGTCAACAGAGAGTTTAAATTTGTAGACTTCTAAGCTCCAATACTTTGGTCACCTGATGCAAAGTGCCACTCAGTTGAAAAGACTGTGATGCTGGGAAAGATGAAGGCAAAAGGAGAAGGGGGCAGCAGAGGATGACATGGCTGGATGGCATCACTGACTCAGTGAAGATGAATTTGAGCAAACTCTGGGAAGTAGTGAAGGACAGGGAAGCCTGGCATGCTGCAGTTCATGGGGGTCACAAAGAGTAGGAAATGACTTGGTGACTGAAGAAAAAAAAAGCTATAAACAATTTTTTTCAAAGTAAAACACAAAAAAACAGAATAATAAAACCCAGATAAGCAACAACAACAAAACATGTTTTATTGCCCAAAATATCACAGCAAAAACTGATTTATAAAAGAATGTAAGAAGTTGTCCTACTGGCAAAGAATAAGCCAATTATACTTCTTGTCCCATCCAACTGGCTACTCATGAAACATTAAAATCAAATCTCTTTGGGCAAGTGTTTTGTAATGGATTAACTTGTGCATGATGTAATCAAGCTTTAGAATAATATTACAAATGCCAAGCAGGACTTTCAACCAGCCACATTAAGACCCTTTGCCAGCTGAATCCATTACTGTAGAGAGAAATCCTTCAGGCAATGTTAGGTCACTGATTATAGCAATTTATTTCTCATTAGCTTATAACAACCTGACCTCTTCATCTGTTTCTGCTCTATGAAGTTGCACTTCAGAATTTATATATACAAACTCATAAGGAATCATTTTATTACTATGACTTTCACTTAAAAATGAGTATTCATTAGAATTCTAGTTAGGAACGCTGACATATTGGCTTTCCTAGTTGGAATTTCACAAGATACTGATATTCTGTATAACAAAGAAAATTATACTCACACTTATAGGGGTGTATAATTGTAGCACTCATCAAAGTATATTCAAAATATTTAATATTGATAGAAAATTTAGCCTCATTCAATACAATTCTAAAGATATAGAGCAAAATTTAAAATCCTTATGTTATTTAAAAAGTTCCAAAAGTATATGGGAAGCATTCTAAGTCATCATTAAAATTTAGCATGCTGCTAAGTCACTTCAGTCATGTCCGACTCTGTGCAACCCCATAGACTGCAGCTCACTAGGCTACCCCGTCCCTGAGATTCTCCAGGCAAGAACACTCGAGTGGGTTTCCATTTCCTTCTCCAATACATGAAAGTGAAAAGTGAAAGTGAAGTCACTCAGTCGCTCAGTTGTATCCGACTCTTAGCGACCCCATGGACTGCAGCCTACCAGGCTCCTCCATCCATGGGATTTTCCAGGCAAGAGTACTGGAGTGGGGTGCCATTGTCTTCTCTAAAAATTTAGCATAAACGTCATTAAAACCAAGTAACTGTTGTCTACCTGTCTGTCTATATATCTGTCTTACAGATCTGAGGACCAGAACTCTGACCTCCGTTTCACTGAGCTAATGTCAAGGTGTTGGGAGGATTACCTCTCTCTCAAGGCTCTAGATTAGAATTCATTTTATTGCCATTTTTAAAATCTTCTCCAGATGCATTCATTGGATCATTTACCATCTTTCTTCCTCAAAGCCATCAGCATAGCATCTTGCTCCAATCATCACATTGCCACTTTTCACTCTATGGTTTTTTCCTTCTTCCTTTCCCCATTTTTGTGGGATTATTTCTAAGCATTGAAAGAATGAGGAACACCAGAACAGAAATGTAAGAAATTTAAAGGATGACTCAAAGAGAAAGCAGTCTCTGAATCTGGCTTAAAATTTCCAGCAAAATATTTCAACAGTCCCTCTATTATGTGCCCAGGGCTTTCCTGGTGGCTCAGTGGTAAAGAATCTGCTTGTCAGTGCAAGAGACATGGGTTCAATCCCTTGATCACGAAGAGCCCCTGGAAAAGGAAATAGCAACCTACTCAGTATTCTTGCCTGGGAAATCCAATGGACAAAGGAGCCTGAGGTTGCAAAGCGTTAAACATGAGTTAGCAACTAGACGACAATTATTTATCTGCCTACTGTTTTTTTCCAAATTCTGTGGGCATGAATTATGTTTGAGCATACTGAACCATGATTTTGTCAAATTCTTACCACTGTATCAAGCAGTAGGGTACTAAATCACCAGTCTTAGAAATATATAGCCTAGGGGTTTACAAAACGAAAGTGGAATTCCTGTTATCAGAATAAGAAATGCTCAGTACAGAGTCAACTCTAAGCTGATATGCATTAGGCATCTTGTGTCTATAATAATAACTAATGACAATGTATAAACATTGTATATAATAATAGAGCTCTTGATTTGTGAATAGATTCATCAGTCAAACACAGTGGTTCTATCATGTTTTTCTATCCTGGATACTGCCACTCTAAAATGTTATTTATCTCAACCAAATAACTGTAACAATTCATCTGAATCATTTCACATCATGTACTATCTACTGCAAAACACCCTCCATATCAATTCAAGCTTACAGATTGTTTCTTTTTTTCTTTTCATGGAATTTCTAAATTATGTTCTTTCAGTTTGAAAAGATCAGAGACCCTCATATATTTCAAGGAATGGGAGGTTGTTGGAAGTTAAAAGTCAACTAAGAAAACATAGTAAACAGGCTTGGAAAATAGCCAGAAAATAGGAAGATGTACTTTGGCTTTAGTGATACAGTTATCTTGCTGCCTCTTCAGAAATGAAATTTATTTTTGTAATTTTTAACTGTGTTGACTATTTTATTGATGAGAGACTTTGGATCAAGTACTCAATCCCTTCTTGGCCATAATATTCATAAAAACAGTGACTGTCAATCCAATATAGCATTATATATCACTAATACTTGTAAGCTATACATTTAGTTTGGCACTAGAAAAATAAAGGATGAAGGATAGATTTAGAGGAAAATATAAAAAAAAATTATTTTATTCAGTATAAATGATAATTTTTACTCAAAAGGCCAGATAGAATCAAGAGTAGAAAGAAGAGCAACAATCATAATTAAAACTATTAATCACAGTCACCTCTTTTTTAATACATGCCAAGTTATCAGACAACTTGGTTTGTGTTATAGTGGAATTCATGGGAAGCTATGAATGGTAAAGAAGGTCCAAATAAACATAATTACTAACTCTGAGAAAATAATAGGATTAATTGAAGATAGTATATATTTAGAGATATATAAAGAAAAACATTTTTGAAATTAAGAACTGAAATTATAGAGGAAAAGTATGTGATATTCTAGAATAAATAGAGAACAGGGTATATATTTGTGAATTCATTTAATTTTTTGGTAAAGAAAAATTTCTTCTATAATTAAAACTGAGAATAGAAATAAAATGGACTAGGATAAAGTGGAATGAAAAATATAAATGCTAAAAATGGAGCAAAGTCAAAATACTCTAAGAAAAATAAAAGGAAACTTTAAACTCAAATAAATTACAATTCAATTAAAAATTTAACAAAGTAATTATCAAATATGATAGTTTTAACTTCATTGAGTGATGGTTAATAGATTGAAAATAAATCAGAGTATATTTAAAATTTAATGACTTTTAAAAAGAGGTAAGACAAACATAAAATACAGCAGATTATTTATATTGGAGAAAAGATGAACATTATGTGAAAAATCTAATTGTGAATTTAAAAAAACACACACACAAAAGACATTACATTTAGTATTTCAGTTTCCTAGGGCTGGAGTGACGTTACTACAGACTTAGTAGCTCAAGAACAACTGTAATTCATTCACTCACAGAAGCACGGAGTAGTGAAACCTGAAATAGGTAATGACAGGCCCTTTGCCACACTCAAGTGGAACACTTTAGAGAAAATTCCCCCATTGTATTTTTGTAGTTTCTGATGTGTCCCAGAATGTGTGTCCTCTAATTCTAGGCTATTAGTATTTTTATTTCAGTCTCTGCCTCCATCTTCACATGGTCATCTTATCTACGTATGACTCAGGTTTTGTTCCCTTCTTAGGGACACCCGTTGCGCTTATAAGGGCCATCTGAATCCAGTATAATCTCAAACTTAACAACATCGTAAAGATCTTTCCATTTGAGGTTGAACACTGAAGTTCTGGATAGGCATGAATTTGTAGAGAACAGTATTGTGGAGAAACTAGTACATGAGGAATACAAAAATCCATCAGCTATACAAAAGAAAATAAGGTGAAATAAGAGAATATGAAATATAGACTGGCAGAATTCAAGAAAGAAAAAAAAAATTAAGAGCAGAAATCTTCCTCATACTAAGCACAAATTAGAATAGACAATGTTGAAACAGTCATGGACGTGAAAAAAGAAAAGATAAAAGTAAATGAGAAAGTAAATTCAGTTCAGTTCAGTTCACTTCAGTCATTCAGTCGTGTCCGACTCTTTGCGACTCCATGAATTGCAGCACGCCAGGCCTCCCTGTCCATCACCAACTCCTGGAGCTCACCCAACTCAGGTCCATCGAGTTGGTGATGCCATCCAGCCATCCATCCTCTGTCGTTCCATTCTACTCCTGCCCCCAATCTCTCCCAGCTTCAGGGTCTTTTCCAATGAGTCAATTCTTTGCACAAGGTGGCCAAAGTACTGGAGTTTCAGTGTTAGCATTAGTCCTTCCAAAGAACAACCAGGACTGATCTCCTTTAGGATGGACTGGTTGGATCTCCTTGCAGTTCAAGGGACTCTCAAGAGTCTTCTCCAACACCACAGTTTAAAAGCATCAATTCTTCAGCGTTCAGCTTTCTTCACAGTCCAACTTTCACATCCATACATGACCACTGGAAAAACCATAGCCTTAACTAGATGGCCCTTTGTTGGCAAAGTACTGTCTCTTCTTTTGAATATGCTCTCTAGGTTGGTCATAACTTTTCTTCCAAGGAGTAAGTGTCTTTTAATTTCATGGCTGCAGTCATCATCTGCAGTGATTTTTGAGCCCCCCAAAATGAAATCTGACACTGTTTCCACTGTTTCCCCATCCATTTCCCATGAAGTGATGGGACCAGATGCTATGATCTTCGTTTTGTGAATGTTGAGCTTTAAGCCACCTTTTTCACTCTCCACTTTCACTTTCATCAAGAGGCTTTTTAGTTCCTCTTCACTCTCTGCCATAAGGGTGGTGTCATCTGCATATCTGAGGTTATTGATATTTCCCCTGGCAATCTTGATTCCAGCTTGTGTTTCTTCCAGTCCAGCGTTTCTCATGATGTACTCTGCATAAAAGTTAAATAAGCAGGGTGACAATATACAGCTTTGACGTACCCCTTTTCCTATTTGGAATCAGTTTGTTGTTCCATGTCCATTGCTAACTGTTGCCTCCTGACCTGCGTATAGGTTTCTCAAGAGGCCGGTCAGGTGGTCTGATATCCCCATCTCTCAGAATTTTCCGCAGTTTATTGTGATCCACACAGTCAAAAGCTTTGGCATAGTCAAAAAGCAGTAATAGATGATTTTCTGGAACTCTCTTGCTTTTTTGATGATCCAGCAAATGTTGGCAATTTGATCTCTGGTTCCTCTGCCTTTTCTAAAACCAGCTTGAACATCTGGAAGTTCACGGTCGCATACTGCTGAGGCCCGTCTTGGAGAATTTTGAGCATTACTTTACTAGCATGTGAGATGAGTGCAATTGTGCAGTAGTTTGAGCATTCTTTGGCATTGCCTTTCTTTGGGATTGAAATGAAAACAGCTTTTCCAGTCCTGTGGCCACTGCTGAGTTTTCCAGACTTGTTGGCATATTGAGTGTAGCACGTTCACAGCATCATCTTTCAGGATTTGAAATAGCTCCACTGGAATTCCATCACCTCCACTAGCTTTGTTCATAGTGATGCTTTCTAAGGCCCTCTTGACTTCACATTCCAGGATGTCTGGCTCTAGGTGAGTAATCACACCATTGTGATTATCTTGGTGGTGAAGATCTTTTTTGTATAGTTCTTCTGTGTATTCTTGCCACCTCTTCTTAATATCTTCTGCTTCTGTTAGGTCCATACCATTTCTGTCCTTTATCAAGCCCATCTTTGCCTGAAATGTTCCTTTGGTATCTCTAATTTTCTTGAAGAGATCTCCAGACTTTCCCATTCCATTGTTTTCCTCTATTTCTTTTCATTAATTGCTGAGGAAAGCTTTCTTATCTCTCCTTGCTATTCTTTGGAACTCTGCATTCAGATGCTTATATCTTTCCTTTTTTTCTTTGCTTTTCACTTCTCTTCTTTTCACAGCTATTTGTAAGGCCTCCCTAGACAGCCATTTTGCTTTTTTGTATTTTTTTTCCCTGAGGATGGTCTTGATACCTGTCTCCTGTACAATGTCATGAACCTCCTTCCATATTTCATCGGGCACTCTATCTAACAGATCTAGTCCCTTAAATCTATTTCTCACTTTCACTGTATAATCATAAGGGGTTTAATTTAGATTGTACCTCAGTGGTCTAGTGGTTTTCCATACTTTCTTCCATTTCAAGTCTGAATTTGGCAATAAGATGTTCATGGTCTGAGCCACAGTCAGCTCCCAGTCTTGTTTTTGTTGACTGTATAGAGCTTCTCCATCTTTTGCTGCAAAGAAGATAATCAATCTGATTTCAGTGTTGACCATCTGGTGATGGCCATGTGTAGAGTATTTTCTTGTGTTGTTGGAAGAGGGTGTTTGCTATGACCAGTGCATTCTCTTGGCAAAACTCTATTAGCCTTTGCCCTGCTACATTCTGTATTCCAAGGCCAAATTTACCTGTTACCCAAGGTGTTTCTTGACTTCCTACTTTTGCATTCCAGTCCCCTAGAACGAAAAGGACATCTATTTTGGGGGGCGTTAGTTCTAAAAGGTCTTATTGGTCTTCATAGAACCGTTCAACTTCAGCTTCTTCAGCATTACTGGTTGGGGCATAGACTTGGATTACTGTGATACTGAATAGTTTGCCATGGAAACGAACAGAGATCATTCTGTCGTTTTTGAGATTGCATCCAAGTACTGCATTTTGGACCCTTTTGTTGACCATGATGGCTACTCCATTTCTTCTAAGGGATTCCTGCCCACAGTCATAGATATACTACTGTGGATCATATAAGTTAAATTCACCCATTCCAGTCCATTTTAATTCACTGGTTCCTAGAATGTCGACGTTCACTCTTGCTATCTCCTGTTTGATCACTTCCAATTTGCCTTGATTCATGGACCTAACATTCCAGATTCCTATGCAATATTGCTCTTTACAGCATCAGACCTTGCTTCTAATACCAGTCACATCCACAACTGGGTATTGTTTTTGCTTTGGCTCCATCTCTGCATTCTTTCTGGGGTTATTTCTCCACTGATCTCCAGTAGCATATTGGGTACCTACCGACCTGGGGAGTTCCTCTTTCAGTGTCCTATCATTTTGCCTTTTCGTACCATTCATGGGGTTCTCATACTGTTCTCATACTGTTCATGGGGTTCTTAAGGCAAGAATACTTAAATGGTTTGCCATTCCCTTCTCCAGTGGACCACATTCTGTCAGACTTCTCCTCCATGACCCGCCCATTTTGGGTGGCCCACACAGCATGGCTTAGTTTCATTGAGTTAGACAAGGCTATGATCCATGTGATTAGATTGACTAGTTTTCTGTGATTAGTTTTCTATGATTAGTTTTCTGTGATATGGTTTGTGTGTCTGCTCTCTGATGCCTCTTGCAACACCTACCATCTTACTTTGGTTTGTCTTACCTTGGACATGGGGTATCTCTTCATGGCTGCTCCGGCAAAGTGCAGCCACTGCTTCTTACCTTGGCTGTGAGGGGTATCTCCTCACTGCCACCCCTCCTGACCTTAAACATGGAGTAGCTCCTCTCGGCCCTCCTGTACATGGGGTTGAAAGTAAATTAAAAATAATTAAAGATTTCAAATTTCTTTACAGGATTTTAAACATTAGAAGGCATTAGAGTCTTATTTTTAAAACACTGAATTAAAAAAAAAAAAGTCTTACTGATATTTTCTACATTGCCTACTATTGTTGACGTGCAAGAAAACATGGCATTTGGCTTCTCTGAGCCCTTCATTAAGAAACTACAATTCAGTTTACCAAGAAATACATAGAAAAATTGTACCAAATTATCCATGATGAAACTACTCAGTTTCAGGGAAATAAGTCATCAGGTGGGGAGGAAACTCAGGTACCCCCGTGGAGAGGCCCAGGAGAATAAATCAACAACTAATACCAACTTGGCAAAACACGTGAATGAGTTATCTTGGAAGGAAGTCCTCCAGCTCCAGGGGAGCATTCTAAGGAGCATATCCTGACTGACATGAGTGCAACCTCTTAAAAAACCTGGAGTCGAATTATCCAGCCAAGTTAGTCATGAATTCCTGATCTCCAGTGACTGCTAGAGAATAGTGTACAACTGGCGTAGTTCTGATTGGGCAGAAGACTATGAATGTTATAAATCATTAAAGTGCAGACTTTACAAAAGTAGGAATAGCAGTGAGTAAATAAAATACTACCTATTTGCTTGACATTTCTCTAATAAGAAGCTTTGAGCCTTTGAATAAGACAGGAACCCCCTTGCCCTCAATGACTCAGGCAAAAATCCACTGCATCTTGAAGAAGAGTAGAAATAGCAGGTATCTTTCGCAGAGGAGGAGTAAGCAGCATAGTCTCCTCACTGATTTAGATCAGAAGTCAGCCCCCCCAGAGGTATGAAAGGATCTGATTCTCTCCCTAGACACTCCAAATACACAACAAGCATTTCTGTTTTCATGAGAGACGAGTCACAGAGAAGGTCCCTATTACTGAGGCCAACACTGGACCAGGAAACACAAGTCCTGCTTCTCCCCATTAATAATGCAGTAGCGAGGGAATCTGATATATCTGCAAGAAAATACAGAAAGTTTCCTGGAATTTTCCTAAAACATGGAACTGTAATACCCACAGAAGAAACCTATAAAATGGCACATATTATAAATTGTTTTAGTTTGTATTAACCAGTGTAATTGCAGCAAAATAAGTTAGTAATTACAGTCTCAAAAATTTGTTCTAAATTGGGTTTAAAATTCTATATTATTATTGGCATAGGTGATCAAATTAAAACTAAAAATGTAGAATAACAATTCATGTTAGATCTATAAAATTAAATCAATGGTCAGACAGACTATTTAATTAAAATATGCTGACAAACAAAAAGCACAATAATAAATTATTATGAAAAAATAAAGTATATAAAAAAATTATGAAATAATATTTCTACTCTAATTTTGATTATTTCTTTTACACTATTTGGTTTAAGTTTATATTCTCTTTATCTAGCATGTGAACTTAAAAGTAATGTGTACCCTACTGTTGTTGAATGAAGTATCCTATAAAAGCTAATTAGCTCAAATTAACTGAGGCGCTCTTCAATTCAACTATGTCCTTACTGTTTTATTTATTTATTTATTTATTTATTTTTGGCCTGTGAAATGTGCCAAATACCGATAGAGAGGTATTGAAATACTTAACTAATACAAATATCAGTTTTTCCCATATATTATCCCATGTTTGACATTCTTTTTGTTAGGTGTTTGGAGATTAAACCCTATATCTTTATGTAATGCTTCTTTTTATCCCTGATAAATGCTCTTGCTTTGTAGATTTTCTGTGAAATTAATATAGCTACCTAAGGTTATTTTTGGTTTTGCTTTTTGATAATTTTACCATGGTATATTTTTCTCTGTCTCCTTACTTTTAATCTATTAGTTTTCTGTGTTTAGTCTTTTTCATATAATATATATTTGGATCTTTTTTAATTGTTTCAGACAGTCTCTGTATTTTAATTGGTATATTTAGACCAGTCATACTTTAACTGATAGGTGATACAGTTAGATTAATATCTAATGCACTTGTAACTATTTTCTATTCCATGCTCTATGTCCTTGTTTCTTTCTTTCCTTTTTTTCTTTTTTCCTACTCTTTTTCTGGCTTCTCTGGTTTTAACCGAGACTTTTATATGATTCAATTTTGTCTCATTTCTCATCATATCAGTTAAACTTATTTTTAATCTACTTATTGCTGTAGTTTGCAGTGTACTTTTACAATGAATCTCAGTCCATTTTCAAACAATACTATATACTATTTTGTGTGTATTTCAGGTGCCTTATAGTAGGAAATGCCAAATTCCTAGAAATTAATGAAAGTAATCAATGAAACCACAAACTAGTTCTGTGAAAATATCAATAAAATGGATAAAATTCTATCTAGGCTAAGCATGAAAAAAAGGGTAGATGCAAATTACCAATACTCAAATTAAATAGATAATCAGTACTGATCTCTTAAACATTAAAAATGTAATAAAGAAATGTAATGACCACTTTATGCTTACATATTTGATAACCTAGTGGAAATGGAGCAATTCCTTAAAAGATATAATCTATAAAACACAAACATGGAGAAGTAGATAATCTGATAGATCTATAGATATTAAAGAATTTAGACCAGTAATCAATAAAAAATCAAACAAGAAAGTGCTAGGCAAGATGGTTTTTTCACTACTGAATTCTACATATTATTTAAGCAAAAACAGGAGTCCACTCACATTAGCTTATTTTGTGAGTCCAGTACTATCATAATAACAAACCAAATAAAGTTATTAAAATAAAGGATGACTACTTATTAGTATCTCACACAAATGTAGATGCAAACATTTTAAACAAGGTATTAGTGAAATATATCTAAAATGTATAAAATAATTGCACACCCACAACAGTGTGACTTATTCCAAGTATATAAAACTGCTTCAATGTTTGAAAATCATTTCATGTATTCTATGTTATCAACAAGCTAAATATGAAGCATCTTTTGATTATATAAATAGAAAAAAGAAAATAATACTTGACAAAAGCAAACATACATTCAAGTAAAACATTTAGCAAGCTAGGAATTGATTGGGAAATTCTTCAATTAAATAGGTCTACAAAAGTAACATCATACTTAATGGTGAGAAACTATGACTTCTCCTTATGATTGAGAATCAGAGAAGTCCCTCTTATAGACCCTATTCAATATGAACTAGAATCATAGCTAATTTATAACTCCAGAAAGAATGAAGAGACAGAATCAAAGAGAAACAACACCCAGTTGTGGATATGACAGGTGATGGAAGTAAAGTCCAATGCTGTAAGAGCAATATTGCACAGGAACCTGGCATGTTAGGTCCATGAATCAAGGCAAACTGGAAGTGGTCAAAAGGAGATAGCAAGAGTGAACATTGAAATTTTAGGAATCATGGAACTAAAATGGACTGGAATGCGTGAATTTAACTCAGATGACCAATATGTCTACTATTGTGGGCAAGAAGCCCTTAGAAGAAATGAAATAGCCATCATAGTCAACAAAAGAGTCCAAAATGCAATACTTGGATGCAATCTTGGAAACGACAGAATGATCCATTCATTTCCAAGGGAACCATTTAATATCACAGGCATCTAAGTCTATGCCTCAACCAGCAATGCTGAAGAAGTTGAAGTTGAATGGTTTAATGAAGACTTACAAAACCTTCTAGAACTAACACCCCAAACAGATGCCTTTTTCATTATAGAGAACTAGAATGCAGAAGGAAGAAGTAAAGAGATACCTGGAGTAACAGGCAAATTTGGACTTGGAGTACAGAATGAAGCATGGCAAAGCCTAATAGAGTTTTGCCAAGAGAATGCACTGGTCATACCAAACACCCTCTTCACACAACACAAGAGAAAACTCTACAACTTGACATCATCAGATGATCAATATCAAAATCAGATTGATTATACTCTTTTTCAGGCAAAGATGAAGAAGCTCTATACAGTCAGCAAAAATAAGACCAGGAGCTGACTGTAGCTCAGATCATGAACTCCTTATTTCCAAATTCAAACTTAAATTGAAGAAAGTAGGGAAAGCCATTAGACCATTCAAATATGACCTAAACCAAATTGGCTATGATTATTCAGTGGAAGTGAGAAATAGATTTGAGGGACTAGATCTGATAGAGTACCTGATGAATTATAGTCTGAGGTTTGTGGCCTTGTACAGGAGGCACAGATCAAGACTATCCCCAAGAAAAATAAATGCAAAAAGGCAAAATGGCTGTCTGAAGAGGCCTTACAAATAGCTGTGAAAAGAAGAGAAGTGAAAGGCAAAGAAGAAAAAGAAAGATATACCCATTTGAATGTGGAGTTCCAAAGAATAGCAAGGAGCGATAAGAAAGCCTTCCTCAGTGATCACTGAAAAGAATGGAGGAAAACAATAGAATGGAAAAGACTAGAGATCCCTTCAAGAATATTAGAGATACCAAGGTAATATTTCATGCAAAGATGGGCACAGTAAAGGACAAAAATGGTATGGACCTAACAGAAGCAGCAGATATCAAGAAGAGGTGGCAAAAAATACACAGAATAACTATACAAAAAATATTTTCACAACCCAGATAATCATGAACCTGTGATTACTCACCTAGAGCCTGACATCCTATGCAAATTCAAGTGGGACTTAGGAAGCACCACTGCAAACAAAGCTAGTGGAGGTGATGGAATTCCAGTTGAGCTATTTCAAATCCTAAAAAGATAATGCTGTGAAAGTGCTACACTCAATATGCCAGCAAATTTGGAAAACTCAGCAGTGGACACAGGACTGGAAAATGTCAGGTTTTTTGGTCCCCCCCCGCCAATCCCCCAAAAAATTCAATGCCAAAGAATGTTTAAACTACCACACAATTGCACTCATCTCACAGGCTAGCAAAGTATAGCTCAAAATTCCAAGCCAGGCTTCAACAGCACATCAACTGTGGACTTCCAGATGTTCAAGCTGAATTTAGAAAAGGTAGAGGAGCCAGAGATCAAATTGCCAACATCCGTTGGACCACCAAAAATGATCATGGCATCTGGTCCCAACAAGATCCATCTAGTTAAAGCTCTAGTTTTTCCAGGAGTCATATATGGATGTGAGAGCTGGACTATAAGGAAAGCTGAGTGCAGAAGAATTGATGCTTTTGAACTGTGGTGTTAGAGAAGATTCTTGAGATTCCCCTACACTGCAAGGAGATCCAACCAAAGGAAATCAGTCTTGAATATTCACTGAAAGATTAGATCAAATTGCCAACATCAGCTGGTTCATTGAAAAAGCAAGAGAGTTCCAGAAAAAACATCTATTTCTGTTTTATTGACTATGTCAAATCCTTTGAATGTGTGGATCACAGCAAACTGTGGAAAATTCTTAAAAGATGGGAATAGGAGACCTGAGCTGCCTCTTAGAAATCTGTATGCAATCAGGAAACAACAGTTAAAATTGGACATGGGACAACAGACTGGTTCCAAATAGGAAAAGGAGTATGTCAAGGCTGTATATTGTCACCCTGCTTATTTAAATTATATACAGAGTGCATCATGAGAAATGCTGGGCTGCATGAAGCACAAGCTGGAATCAAGATTGACAGGAGAAATATCAATAACCTCAGATATGCATATAACATCACCCTTATGGCAGAAAGTGAAGAAGAACTAAAGGGCCTCTTGATGAAAGTGAAAGAAGAAAGTGAAAACATTGGCTTAAAGCTCAACATTCAGAAAACTAAGATCGTGGCAAGTGGTCCCATTACTTCATGGCAAATAGATGGGGAAAAATTGGAAACAGTGAGAGACTTTAATTTTTTGGCCTCCAAAATCACTGCAAATGGTGACTGTAGCCATGAAATTAAAAGAGCTAGCTCCTTGGAAGAAAAGTTTTGACCAGCTTAGACAGTATATTGAAAAGCAGGGACCATACTTTGCCAACAAATGTCTGTCTAGTCAAAGCTCTGGTTTTTTCAATAGTCATATATGGATGTGAGAGTTGGGCTATAGAGAAAGCTGAGTGCTGAAGAATTAATGCCTTTGAGTTTTGATATTGGAGAAGACTCTTGAGAGTCCCTTGGATGGCAAGGAGATCCAACCAGTTCATCCTAAAGGAAAGCAGTCCTGAATCTTCATTGGAGAGACTGATGCTGAATCTGAAATTCCAATACTTTGGCACCCTGATGGGAAGAACTGATTCATTTGAAAAGAACCTGATGCTGGGAATGATTGAAGGAGGGAAGAGAAGGAGACGATAGAGGATGAGATGGGTGGATGGCATCACTGGCTCAATGGACATGAATTTGAGTAAACTGCAAGTTGGTGACAGACAAGGAGGCCTTGCATGTTGCAGTCCATGGGGTCACAAAGAGTCAGACACGACTGAGCGACTGAACTGAACTGAGCATAAATAAAATATGTACAGACTGAGGAAGAAGAAATAATACCATCTTTAGTCATGTGCTTAGTCACTCAGTTGTGTCCACTCTTAGAGACCCAATGGACTGTAGCCTGCCAGACTGCTCTGTCCATGGGGATTCTCCAGGCAAATATACTGGAGTGGGTTGCCATCCCCTCCTCCAGAGGATCTTCCCAAGCCAGGCATCGATCCCAGATCTCCCACATTGTGGGCGGATTTTTTACCCTCTGAATCACCAGAGAAGTCTGAATAAGATGAGTGCTGCTACTTTTAAAAATCCCACAAAATTCTCATATCTCCTTCTAACATATGAGGACACAATGAGAAGACTTTGACTATTTACTATTAACCATAAAGAGGGCCTTCACTACTGCATGCTTAGTCATGTCTGACTGCTTGGGACCCCATGGACTGTAGCCCATCAGGCTCCTCTGTCCATGGAACTCCCCTACTGGAGGGGTTGCCATTTCCTTTTCTTGGGGGGGCGGTAGAGGGGTGGGGAAGAACTGACTAAAAGTCTGTTAGATTTAATAAGTGATTATAACAAGATTGCCGTATTTATGTTTATTAAACAAAATTTAATTAGAAGCTTAATATGTAAGTTTTATTTAAATCAGAAGGAGAGAGATGAATAAGTTGAACCCAGAGGATTTTTAGGGTGGTGAAAGTATTCCACATTATTATAATGATGAAAATATTTCATTATGTATTTGTTCAAACCCATTGAATATATAGCACCAAGGATAAACTATAATGTAAACTGTAGAGTTGGGGTGATTATTATATGTCAGTGTAGATCCATCCTTGGTGAAAAAAGTACCATTCTGTTGAGTGATGTTGATAATGAAGATGGAGGATATATGGAAATTCTATAAACTGCATTTTAAAAGATTCTTAATTAAAAACAGCAATAACAATAACAAATAACTAGGTGACCTTGGATTTGGGTATGAATTTTTATGAAGTGAAGTGAAGTGAAGTGAAGTTACTCAGTCCTGTCTGACTCTTTGCGACCCCATGGATTGTAGCCCATCAGGCTCCTCGGTCCATGGGATTTTCCAGGCATGAATACTGGAGTGGGTTGCTGTTTCCTTCTCCAGGGGATCTTCCTGACCCAGGGGTCTAACCCTGGTCTCCCCATTGGTAGGCAAATACTTTACCGTCTGAGCTACCAGGGAAGCCAAGATCATGATCAATGAAAGGAAAAAAAAATGGAAATTTGGACTATATTAAAATTTAAAAAAAATATTTGTAAGAAACTTCTAAAGATAAAGAGACAAGCCACCATCTTCAAGAAAATATTTGTAAAATGCATATTTGGTAAGGAATTATATCCAAAATATACAAAGGACTCTTAAAACACAGAAATTCAGTAATAGGAAGATAAACAATATAATTTTTTTTTAAATGGACCAACTATTTGCACAAACAGTTTACTAAATATATATATACACAGATTTCAGCCAAGCATGTGAAAAGATTCTCAACACCATTTATCATTAGGAAATTATAAATTAAAACAATAACAAGATATCATGACAGAAAATTATTTAAATCAGGAAAACTGAACCAAATACTGTTAAACATATGGAAAAATATAAGTACTCACTCATTGCTGCTAGGTGTGATAGACATAATCTTAAAGTGAATTATATCATATTTTTTAGGAAGAAGTTGATCTAGTGTTTTATGAATAATGTCAATAGAGAAAAATGAAAGAACAATTCCAATACATTCTGTGATGGAGGTAGAACACTTTTAATCATACATACACACAGATGAAAACAAGTTGTAGGCAAATATGAGTTTTGATAAATGATAAAAATTAAATATGAGTGTAATCCAACAGTATATTAAAAAATAATGGATCATATTCATGCAGTGTGCTACTAGGAATCTAATCAGAGTTAAGGGTGAAATGTTATTTTGAACAAACAAATGTATGAAATATCAAAATATCTTATGCTCCCCTCCTTTTCTCTTTCTCTCGTGTGTGTGTGTGTGTGTGTGTGTGTGTGTGTGTGTGTGTCTATACTAGGTCTCTGTCTTTCAATGAACTTTTTTATTTATATATCTACCTATCTCTATCTTGACCCAAAAGCTAATTGTGCTTCATAACAAAACCCGTGGGGTATTCAAATTAGTATTAGTAGTGTGATACTCTGGTGAAATACTCAAACAATATTCTTCCTAAATAATAATCAAATAAAAAATAAAATGGTGGAAAACATACCATTTGTTAGTGACATGAATATACAGCATGTAGATTCAACATGGAATGTTCAATTTAATGAAGAAGTGGTTTAAATGTTACTGAAAGGAGATTTAAATAAGTAGATAATGAAGCATGGTACTCATCTTGTTTACTCAAATTAATTCCTGATTGATCAAAAAAAATTAATTTGGTCATAAAAATAGAAGAAAAAGAACCTTAAAAGAGACTTTGTTTATAATGTTTTAGTGAAGAAAGGCATAGTAAGCAAAAAAGAAAAAGAAAATTCCATAAGGCTTAAATAAGTCCATGACTTAAAAGTCAGTAAGACAAAGTTAAATAAAAAATCATAAATATTTGTTTACAAATATTTTACAAATAGAAATATTTTATGTCACACACACACACATACATACAGTTATTAGTCATAACATGCAGCAATTCTATATTTTCCACTGCATAGTATTTTAAAATTAATCATACTGTATTACATTGTTATACCTTGTTTCTACTCTAATTTCTTCTACTCTAATTTCTTCTACAAGTAAATTTGAAATGCTATGATAGGTAAATATAAAAATATGTTTTTCAGGTGTTGTATTTTAAATTGTTTATGCTAGCAATTTTTAAGACTATACACATTTCCCCATTAATGTAAATATGCTGTCACTATGTCAGGAGCTGATGTGTTTTGTTTCTCTGTTCACCTTTAAATGAAATGTGTTTTGAAGGATGAAATATACAATAATGAATATAAATATGAGGTGAAATTACTGAAGTAGCAAAAGAAAAATAAAACACAGAATATATAAATACCTCAGAGTTCTAAAATGTGGAATTAATGCTGACAGTATACTCTGCAGATTGCTTATAGTATCTTTATTGTTGTCATCTGTATTCTGGAGGTTCTCTTGGGATTGCCTTTTCTTGCTCAAGGAATTTTGTTGACACATTAGATGTCAGCTTCTAAAAAATTTATGGAGTGGAACAGAAGGGTGTTTCCTTCTTAAAGTTTTATATACCCAAGCTTTCTTCTTCTGATGTGGCAACTGGGATTATCTTTGGATCATGCATTAGGATTTTTGCCAGAATACATTTGAACAGGAAAATAAGGAAAGGAGGGCCTCAAAGTTTGACATGGACAGCAATTCTTCAAGCTTTTAAAAATTAGCAATTTTTCCTGGAGAAATCTAAGTAATATAGATATTGATTTGATGATTTTAGTGTAAGTACATCTTCATATTTTACATATTTAATTTGTATGACATTTAATTTTGCATATTTTATATATTTAGTTATTTTGATTTTTTGTACTTATGCAATAAGGTATTATCATGACAGTTTTGCATACAGTGCTTTAAAACTAATTCATTGTATTTGATCCAAGAAACTGGGGAGGGCATCCCTTCCGTTCATCAAATATAGTTGGCTTAGCCTACCCAGATGACAGAAACCAAATCAAATTTCTCCCAACTTGGGCCTTTCAGTCTCTGCATCCTTTCTTTTTGTTTTGTGAGGGATAGCTAAGTTAGTAGGAGCAAGCCAGAAATTCAAATGCTGCATTTTACTAAATGGCAGAGTCACTGTATACACTCTTGATGCTTTTTGCTATGTATATTTTACAGCTAGGTGACTTATTCCTAAAGGAATAAGTATAGGCCTAAATCAGTCTGTCAGTTCAGTCACTCAGTCGTGTCCAACTCTTTGTGACCCCATGAATCACAGCACACCAGGCCTCCCTGTCCATGACCAACTAACGGAGTTCACTCAAACTCTTGTCCATGGAGTCGGTGATGCCATCCAGCCATCTCATCCTCTATCACTCCCTTTTTCTTCTGCCCTCAATCTGACCAGGCATCAGAGTCTTTTCCAATCAGTCAACTCTTCCCATGAGGTGGCCAAAGTATTAGAGTTTCAGCTTTAGCATCAGTCCTTCCAATGAACACTCAAGACTAATCTCCTTTAGAATGGACTGGTTGGATCTCCTTGCAGTTCAAGGGACTCTCAAGAGTCTTCTCCAACACTACAATTCAAAAGCATGAATTCTTCAGCGCTCAGCTTTCTTCACAGTCCAACTCTCACATCCATACATGACCACTGGAAAAAACCATAGCCTTGACTAGACGGACCTTTGTTGGCAAAGTAACGTCTCTGCTTTTGAATATGCTATCTAGGTTGGTCATAACTTTCTTTCCAAGGAGTAACGTCTTTTAATTTCATGGCTGCAGTCACCATCTGCAGTGATTTTGGAGCACCAAAAAACAAAGTCTGACTCTGTTTCCACTGATTCTCCATCTATTTCCCATGAAATGATGGGACCAAATGCCATGATCTTAGCTTTCTGAATGTTGAGTTTTAAGCCAACTTTTTCACTCTCCTCTTTCACTTTCATCAAGAGGCTTTTTAATTTCTCTTCACTTTCTGCCATAAGGGTGGTGTCATCTGCATATCTGAGGTTATTGATAATTTTCTCTGCAATCTTGATTCTAGCTTGTGCTTAACCCAGCCAGGCATTTCTCATGATGTAATCTGAGTGTAAGTTAAATAAGCAGGATGACAATATACAGCCTTGACGTACTCCTTTTCCTATTTGGAACCAGTCTGTTGTTCCAGGTCCAGTTCTAACGGTTGCTTCCTGACCTGCATATAGGTTTCTCAAGAGGCAGGTCAGGTGGTCTGGTATTCTCATCTCTTTCAGAATTTTCCACAGTGTATTTTGATCCACAGTCAAAGGCTTTGGCATAGTCAAAAAAGCAGAAATAGATATTTTTCTGAAAATTTATTGCTTTTCCAATGATCCAGCCAATGTTGGAAATTTGATCTCTGTTACCTCTCCCTTTTCTAAAACCTGCTTGAGCATCTGGAAGTTCACTGTTCACATATTGCTGAAGCCTGGCCTGGAGAATTTAGAGCATTATTTTACTAGTGTGTAAGATGAGTGCAATTGTGCAGTAGTTTGAGTATTCTTTGGCATTGCCTTTCTTTGGGATTGGAATGAAAACTGAACTTTTCCATTCCTGTGGTTACTGCTGAGTTTTCCAAATTTGCTGGCACACTGAGTGCAGCAATTTAACAGCATCATCTTTCAGGATCTGAAATAGCTCCACTGGAATTCCATCACCTCCACTAGCTTTGTTCGTAGTGATGCTTTCTAAGGCCCACTTGACTTCACATTCCAAGATGTCTGGCTCTAGGTGAGTGATCAGATAATCGTGATTATCTAGGTCATGAAGACCTTTTTTTGTACAGTTTTGTGTATTCTTGCCACTTCTTCCTAATATCTTCTGCTTCTGTTAGGTCCATAACATAGCTATCCTTTATCGAGCCTATCTTTGCATGAAATATTCCCTTGGGATCTCTATTTTTTCTTGAAGAGATCTCTAGTCTTTCCCATTCTGTTCTTTTCCTCTATTTCTTTTCATTAATTGCTGAGGAAGTCTTTCTTTTCCCTCCTAGCTATTCTTTGGCACTCTTCTCAGATGCTTATGTCTTTCCTTTTCTCCTTTACTTTTCAGTTCTCTTTCTTTTGACAGCTATTTCTAAGGCCTCCCCAGAGAGCCATTTTGCTATTTTGCATTTCTTTTCCATGAGGATGTCTTGATCCCTGTCTCCTGTACAATGTCACGAACCTCCATCCATAGTTCATCAGGCACTCTATCTATCAGATCTAGGCCCTTAAATCTATTTCTTACTTCCACTGTATAATCATAAGGGGTTTAATTTAGGTCATACCTCAATGGTCTAGTGGTTTTCCCTACTTTCTTCCATTTAAATCTGAATTTGGCAATAAGGTGTTCATGATCTGAGCCACAGTCAGCTCCCGGTCTTGTTTTTGCTGACTGTATAGAGCTTGTCCATCTTTTGCTGCAAAGAATATAATTAATCTGATTTTGGTGTTGACCATCTGGTGATGTCCCTGTGTTGTTGGAAGAGGGTGTTTGCTATTACTAGTGTGTTCTCTTGGCAAAACTCTATCAGCCTTTGCTCTGCTTCATTCTGTATTCCAAGGCCAAATTTACCTGTTATTGCAGGTGTTTCTTGACTTCCTACTTTTGCATTACAGTCCCCTATAATGAAAAGGACATCTTTTGGGGGTGTCAGTTGTAAGAGGTCTTGTACAGGCCTACGTGAATGTAAATGGATATTACATATATGTATGTGTATGTATGTATCTGTTCATATACATATATATCTAATGTTATATACATATACAGAAAAATATTTCTGATAGGATTATAAATAATAAGTAGGAAGACCTGTTTAAAATTTCAGGGACAGAAGACTTAAAATATGAGAAATTTTATGTATGTATTAAATACTTTATGTTTATTATTTAAGGAAAGAACAAACTTCAAATTATCCAGGAATAAATTATCTTCACATTAGAAAGAACCAGTAATGGGAAAAATAGATTCCACTATTTTCAACAGAATTTTACACAAAATCTATTGGGTCTTCAGCAAAATTTGATGATGTTTCTACCTATCAAACAATCTTTGTGTGTTAATATACAGGACAATAGGAAATGAAAATAATACAATATGTTTTGCAGTAGAGTGTGTTTTTACTCAACAATATGTTATTTTATGCCCCAATATTGGCATTCACAAATAACTGTACTACAAATTTTTTATTAGATAAAAGGAAATAAGCATCACACGGAATAATCAGAGATTACACCTACATTGGCCTTTTTTCTAAGCAGGGTGTCATCATGCAAAATGCTTGGCTGGATGAAGCATAAGCTGGAATCAAGATTGCAGGGAGAGATATCAATAACCTCAGATATGCAGATGACACCACGAGTGTGGCAGAAAGCTAAGGAGAACTAAAGAGCCTCTTGATAAAATTGAAAGAGGAGAGTGAAAAAGTTGGCTTAAGACTCAACATTCAGAAAACTAAGATCACTTCATGGCAAATAGATGGGGAAATGAAACAGTGAGAGACTATATTTTGGGTCTCCAAAATCACCACAGATGGTGACTGCAACCAGGAAATTAAAAGACACTTACTCCTTGGAAGAAAAGCTATGACCAACCTAGACAGCATATTAGAAAGCAGAGGCATCGTTTTGCCAGCAAAGGTCCATCTAGTCAAAGCTATGGTTTCCCAGTGGTTCTGTATGGATGTGAGAATTGGACTATAAAGAAAGCTGAACGTGAAAGAATTGATGCTTTTGAATTGTGGTGTTAGAGAAGACTCTTGAGAGTCCCTTGGACTGCAAGGAGATCCAACCAGTCCATCCTAAAGGAAATCAGTCCTGAGTCTTCACTTGAAGAATTGATGCTGAATCTGAAACTCCAATACTTTGGCCATCTGATGCAAAGAATTGGCTCATTTGAAAAGACCCTGATGCTGGGAAAGATTGAAGGCAGGAGGGGTAGGGGGCGACAGAGGATGAGATGGTTGGATGGCATCACTGACTTGATGGACATGAGTTTGAGTAAGCTCTGGGAATTGATGATGGACAGCAAAGCCCGGCGTGCTGCACTTCATGAGGTCACAAAGAGTTAGACACGACTGAGCGATTGAACTGAACTGACCTTTTTTTTTTTTATAGCAACCAGGTAATTTTAAGAAGATTGTTATATATGATTCATAAAATTTCTGAAAACAACACCATAGAATGAAATTTTGAAATGAGAAAAAAAGACAAAAAGAAACTGGCTGAGAAACTGAAGAGAATCTCAGGGAAAAGTTGTTGGGTACTAAAATAAATGACAAATATTTTCATCTAAGAGAATACAATCCAGGGTAAAGAAAACAGACTTTACACGAGCTATTTTTGCTATCAAACTACATTCAGTGTGAGACAACAAATTAGGATGCAAAAAAACCTTCATATGATTGATAAAGACAGTATTAAAGATACAGTTATCAGAGAAGTAGGCAAAATAATTTTCTGTAGCTAATCTGATTGGACAATGCACTTTCCTTTGCATGAGTTTCTTTTAACAAATTTTTAATTCTTCTCAAACATTGCCAGAACTTCCCTTTTATCCTTAATGAACAATTTAGGCTCATGTTTTATGTTTTCTGTGTAGTTGTCTTCTGAAAATCACTTTTTATCTATGAATAAGCTGGTTTACATAAAGATTGTAACCTATACCGTATAACTAATATGGGAGTTGCTGATGAACAGGGAAGCCTGGTGTGCTGGAATCTATGGGGTGGCGAAGAGTCAGACACAACTGAGCGACTGAACTGATCTATGAATCAGAAGAAAAAAACCCACATAATTTGAAACACCTTTCTTTATATAAAGTGAAAATGAGTATTATCTTTATAACTATGCTTGTAAGTATTTTGCATTGAAACATTCAGTGTACCTCTACATTTTTACTGTTGCTCCCATTTCATCATTAAATTTCTACCAAGATTCTACTATATCTTGATTGTAGGATTCAACTATATTGATGAAAATCTAGAGTTGGCTTCTTATTGCAATAGTTTCTGTGAATGATGCAGTGATTTCATTCATACTAGTGGCTCATTTATATTCCAAATGCCTGTTTCAAAACTATGTGCAAAATTTTGGGTGCAACAGATTGGATGGTTAGTGTTCTTTGTCACTGTAAAGTACTTGTGGATGAGCATATAGTAGGATAAGGATAAATAGTAAGTAGATCCATTTTTGTTTCCTCATGTTTGCATATTTACCATAATATTCATCCTCTGGTTTTACTGAAAAATTTTCTAAGCTGCATGGCCATTTTGTGACAATTATTTTAGTTAAAGTTAGTAAAAATTATCCTTAAAAACACTTCCCTAGGCAGATAGATAGATAGATAGATAGATAGATAGATAGATAGGTAGATAGATAGATAGATAGATGTCAGTATTTCAGTACTCTAGGAGCAAATGGAGGAGTAAGGATGCTTCACATTATGAAACTTATACTTGGAAATTCCTATGAATTGTGATACATGATGCCCTATCACCTGGAGCCAATAAGGTACTAGTGGCAAGCCATATATAAAATGTTAGTAATGCTTAATATCTCTGTTAATTTTAGATGACATCTACATAAATAGAAGTTCTAATATTTTCCCCAGAACTCAAATAAATTTTTTGTGCATACACTGGAGTCCATGGCTATTGAAAGTATGACCCTTGATCAAAACAGAGATATAGGGTATAGGTTACAATCTTTATGTAAACCAGCTTGAATTCCAATCCTGACTTGGACAGGAATTGGCAGTGTTTTCTTTTCCTGAATTTAAAATATTTCTATTTGGCAAAATCTTATGTAGCCTTACTAATGCTTGTAAGAAATATTAGCTTTTTACTGAACAGGAAAGGCAGGTACTGAGATGCTGTATAATTGCATAAGATAACACAGCTAGTAAATAGTAGGAATGGAATTTGAGCCAAAGCAATCCGTTTTTAACTTCTACAATACGCTGCTGCTAAAAATCCAGATCACATTAATATTTACTCTTATGCTTATTGTTAGGATTCAGTGACATGTGAAACATTAAGAATACAGTTTAAAGCATGATTTTCACTCATTGCATTCTAGTTATTTTAGACACTTTATTACCACAGGGTTGAGACTACATGTGGGAAGGAGATGAGAAGAAGGGCAGTGATATTCAGAGAGAACTGAAACTAGGGACCAAGAAAAAGCTTGAAAGTATCCCAAGGTATTAACCATTCTGTCTCTAAATCACTCTTGAGGTTTGGCTGCATCTCTGCTTGCATTTTGTTACTTAATAAAGGAAATTCTTAAATTAGAAGCCTGGCGATTTCAGTATCCCATTCACCATCTTTTACATTTACTGTAATCACTTTGCTTATCTAGCGGCTCAGATGGTAAAGAATTCTCCTGCAATGTGGGAGACTTTTGTTCAAACCCTGGGTTGGGAAGATCCACTGGAGAAAAGAACAGCTACCCACTCCAGTTTTCTGGCCTGGAGAATTCCATGGGCAGAAGAGCCTTGCAGGGTACAGTCCATGGGGTTGCAAAGAGTCAGATGAGCAACTTTCACTTTCAAATAAATAGTCACTCTGTGTTGCTAATTTTGTCCAATAAAATCCCTAAAGTGTGAAAAGAAGGAAAGAAAAAATGATGAATGAAGGAAGAAAGGAACCAAGTTCTATTTTGTCCATAGAGTGACATTTCATAAGTTCAGTACAGTGCAGTGGCTAAGTCGTGTCTGACTCTGCGACCCCATGAATCGCAGCACACCAGTCCTCCCTGTCCATCACCAACTCCTGGAGTTCACTCAGACTCACATTCATCGAGTCAGTGATGCCATCCAGCCATCTCATCCTCTGTTGTCCCCTTCTCCTCCTGCCCCCAATCCCTCCCAGCATCAGAGTCTTTTCCAATGAGTCAACTCTTCACATGAGGTGGCCAAAGTACCGGAGTTTCAGCTTTAGCATCATTCTTTCCAAAGAAATCCCATGTCTGATCTCCTTCAAAATGGACTGGTTGGATTTCCTTGCAGTCCAAGGGACTCTCAAAAGTCTTCTCCAACACCACAGTTCAAAAGCATCAATAATTCGGTGCTCAGCCTTCTTCACAGTCCAACTCTCAAATCCATATATGACCATAGGAAAAACCATAGCCTTGACTAGACAGACCTTAGTCAGCAAAGTAATGTCTCTGCTTTTGAATATGCTCTCTAGGTTGGTCATAACTTTTCTTCCAAGGAGTAAGCATCTTTTAATTTCATGGCTGCAGTCACCATCTGCAGTGATTTTGGAGCCCCCCAAAAATAAAGTCTGACACTGTTTCCACTGTTTCCCCATCTATTTCCCATGAAGTGATGGGACCAGATGCCATGATCTTCATTTTCTGAATGTTGAGCTTTAAGCCAACTTTTTCATTCTCCACTTTCACTTTCATCAAGAGGCTTTTTAGTTTCATAAGTAAAAAGAGCAAGCAATGTTTATTTAGCATTAAAAAAATTGCATATAAAATGGAAAATATAAACAATTTTGAAAGTGAAGTCGCTCAGTCATGCTCGACTCTTTGTGACCCCATGGACAGTGGCCTGCACCAAGCTCCACCGTCTATGGGATTTTCCAGGCAAGAATACTGGAATGGGTTGCCATTTCCTTCTCCAGGGAATCTTCCCGACCCAGGGATCGAACCCATTTCTCCCACATTGTAGACAGACACTTTACTGTCTGAGCCACCAGGGAAGTCCCCATAAACAATTTTAGTGATAAAATATATCCAGATACTTCAATTTACTTTAACATTTGGAAACAGTGATATTACATGAAACACTATTACCAAATATCTCATAAAACATTTGGATCATTCACTATGTGTATGTGTGTCTATATGTGTGTATGATTGCCTACCTTTTGCTTTTTGAAATTTACTTGGTGACTCAGATGGTAAAAAATCTACCTGCAAGGCAGGGGACCTGGATTTGATCCCTGAGTCAGAAAGATGCACTGGAGAAGGGAATGGCAAGCCACTCCAGTATTCTTGCCTGGAGAATTCCATGGACAGAGATGCCTGGAGGGCTATAGTCCATGAGTGGCAAAGAGTTGGACAGGACTGAATGGCTAGTGCTTTCACTTTCTGAAAGAATACAGGAAGAATTCTTATCCCATATGGAAACAACCATAACAAAAATCACATGGAAAATCCCACACAGCTCACCTAATTTCTCTGGACATCTGTTACTTCATAAATTAGGTAAATTGTTAGCATTAACATACTGAAGGCAAAGCAAAACAGATTGTTAAGAGTTTGTTCTAGTTCATCTTCCCTCACTTGGCCTACAAATGTTTGACTTAAGGTAATTGAGTGGGGAATATCCCTTGTAGTAGGAAATGGCAATGCCCTCTAGTATTCTTGCCTGGACAATCCCATAGACAGGGGAGCCTGGGGGACTATACTCCATGAGGTTGCAAACAGTCTGACAAGACTGTACAACTGAGTGTGCGTGCGCACACACACACACACACACCAGAAATGAAAACCAATCTCATGTTTCTTAAATACCAACATTTAGAGAAAAATCTTTCAGTAAAGACAGAATAACTACTTGGCATCCCTTCTACTGTGAGGAATATTGAGGTGCTTTATACCAGTGGGAAAGCCTTATAAATTTATATTTGGGATATTTTTCTAATGTCAAGTATTTTCCCAGTTTTTGAATGGGACTATATAATTAAAAACAAAGTCCCTTAGAAAATGGCAAGGAGTGAACACTATGGGGTAATACAATATGTGTTCATTTTAAACATTTATTTTATTTTATTGAAGTATAGTTGATTATAGTTGATTTTCAATGTTGTATTATATGTGTTAATTATTAATTGGGTTTGCCAAATGAGAACTGTTGAGTCAAGAAATATAGCTATAACTAATCTTTTTATATATGTTCACAATTAAATGATACAATTATTTAGATATTCCATGCATCTTAATGGCTGAAAACCTTTGCTTGGTTATCTGATAATACACACATTTGGAACTTTATTTATTTCCTAGGAAACCTACACAAAACCAAATAGAATTATTACTTCTAATTACTCTTTTTTTTTTAATCCTATAGCACCAGCATGATACAAAACCAACTACTTCTTTGAAACTAAACAATGGCTTTTCTGTATAGAACTGAATGTTGAGAAGTAAATAAACCTTTTTGTGTTATCTGGATTAATATTTTTATTGTTTCTTTTACATCTGGCAGTGGAACTTGAGGGAAGATGCATGTATTTTATCTTAAAACACAGTGGCAGATAAATTCTGAACTCAGCTGGGGTATTCTCTTTTCTGTTTAAGTTACTTTATTAGAGCAGTGGCATATTTCTTCAAAGACACTGTTGATAACTTTATAGTCTTGCACATCACATTTAATAATACAAAAAGGAATCTGTATGACCAGTCATGATATAATCAATATCATGTGAATTAACAATGTTCAGTTACTTCTTGAAGTTTTAATGCCTCCATCTGTCTTTAGTTCACTTAAAATAGTTAATATTCTCTTGTTTTTCTCTTATGTCAGTTAAGTCATATAGGCTAGCCTCCGATGGGTATATGCATCCCTGGTAATACAACTAATTATTTGAGTTAAGAGATGATATGGGTATCGCATCCTTCTTTTAACTGCTTTAAGAAAAGACACCCCCACTTTTACCAGGTTGATTTTTATTTATAAAATTTAGTCTCAAGTTTTCCATGATGGCACAAATAAGGAAATAAATGCAATGTTGTGACAAGCACTTAATTATTCTACTTCAATAAAGAAAATAAAGTGAAACAAGACAAATAACTTTTATCATGTATTCGTTAGAATTAGATATTCTCAAAATAGTATGTGGATTGGCATCTATTTATGGAATACAATTATTATTTGATTGTTCTGGATAATATTTTCTTATATTTTTCATATTTTGCTTTACTTGTTTATAGTTACCTAAACCATAGTGCTTACTTGAAAGCTAAGCCTAGGGATACCAAATTAAAGAAATGCTATACAAAATTATTTTGAAACTGTACTTTAACAGATAAAATGTTAAGGAAGTTAAAAGAATAACTATAAAATTGAATCTCAACTTTGTTTCAATTGCATCAGCACAAATAGAGGGATTATTGTGAAATGAATTAATGATTATTTTTCAACTGACAAAGGATTAAACTCAAAAATATACAAGCAACTCCTGCAGCTCAATTCCATAAAAATAAATGACCCAATCAAAAAATGGGCCAAAGAACTAAACAGACATTTCTCCAAAGAAGACATACAGATGGCTAACAAACACATGAAAAGATGCTCAACATCACTCATTATCAGAGAAATGCAAATCAAGACCACAATGAGGTATCATTTCATGCCAGTCAGAATGACTGCTATCCAAAAGTCTACAAGCAATAAATGCTGGAGAGGATGTGGAGAAAAGGGAACCCTCTTACACTGTTGGTGGGAATGCAAACTAGTACAGCCACTATGGAGAACAGTGTGGAGATTCCTTAAAAAAAATGGAAATAGAACTGCCTTATGACCCAGCAATCCCACTGCTGGGCATACACACCGAGGAAACCAGAATGGAAAGAGACACATGTACCCCAATGTTCATCACAGCACTGTTTATAATAGCCAAGACATGGAAGCAACCTAGATGTCCATCAGCAGATGAATGGATAATAAAGCTGTGGTACATATACACAATGGGGTATTAATCAGCCATTAAAAAGAATACATTTGAATCAGTTCTAATGAGGTGGATGAAACTGGAGCTTATTGTACAGAGTGAAGTAAGCCAGAAAGAAAAACAACAATACAGTATACCAATGCATATATATGGAATTTAGAAAGATGGTAATGATAACCCTGTATGTGAGACAGCAAAAGAGACACAGAAGTATAGAACAGTCTTTTGAACTCTGCGGGAGAGGGAGAGGGTGGGATGATTTGAGAAAATGGCATTGAAACATGTATAATACCATATAAGAAATGAATTGCCAGTCCAGGTTCAATGTAGGATACAGGGTGCTTGGGGCTGGTGCACTGGGATTACCCAGAGGGATGGTATGGGGAGGGAGGTCGGAGGGGGGTTCAGGATGGGGGACATGTGTATACTCTGGATTCATGTTGATGTATGGCAAAACCAATGCAATATTGTAAAGTAATTAGCTTCCAATTAAAATTTAAAAATTTATATATAAAAAAATAAAGGTGGTGAGAACTTCCTACTGTAGGAATATACTATATGGGGATTTGGCAGTCTGTCCCAGATATCAATGTGAAGGTCATATGGAAAGTTCCTGACCTGACATCTAAAATACAGACTTTATTGATTGTGAAGAGTGTGAGATGTCTGGCATATTAATCTTTACTATCAAGGGATTCATACTAACAGAGCTGTCATTTTAAGGATAATTACTAACTGAGACACATTGAAGAATGGCTTTGTAAAAAATTTAGCCTTTTAAAGACTTGGATATGACTGAGTGACTGAACTGAACTGAGCCTTAAAGTGCACACAAAATATTTAATAAATAGTAAGCTGCACTCAATATGCCAGAAAATTTGGAAAACTCAGCAGTGACCACAGGACTGAAAAAGGTCAGTTTTCATTCCAATCCCAAAGAAAGGCAATGCCAAAGAATGCTCAAACTACCTCACAATTGCACTCATCTCACATGCTAGTAAAGTAATGCTCAAAATTCTTCAAGCCAGGCTTCAGCAATATGTGAACCATGAACTTCCAGATGTTCAAGCCGGTTTTAGAAGAGGCAGAGGAACCAGAGATCAAATCGCCAACATTCAATGGATCATGGAAAAAGCAAGAGAGTTCCAGAAAAACATGTTTCTGTTTTTTGACTATGCCAAAGCCTTTGACTGTGTGGATCACAATAAACTGTGGAAAATTCTGAAAGAGATGGAAATACCAGACCACCTGACCTGCCTCTTGAGAAACCTATATGCAGGTCAGGAAGCAACAGTTAGCACTGGACATGGAACAACAGACGGGTTCCAAATAGGAAAAGGAGTACGTCAAGGCTGTATATTGTCACTCTGCTTATTTAACTTCTATGCAGAGTACATCATGAGAAACGCTGGGCTGGGAGAAGCACAAGTTGGAATCAAGATTGCCAGGAGAAATATCAATAACCTCAGATATGCAGATGACACCACCCTTATGGCAGAAAGTGAAGAAGAACCAAAAAGCCTCTTGATGAAAGTGAAAGTGGAGAGTGAAAAAGTTGGCTTAAAGCTCAACATTCAGAAAATGAAGATCATGGTATCCGGTCCCATCACTTCATGGGAAATAGATGGGGAATCAGTGGAAACAGTGTCAGACTTCATTTTTTGGGGCTCCAAAATCACTGCAGATGGTGACTGCAGCCATGAAATTAAAAAAAAACCCTTACTCCTTGGAAGAAAAGTTATAACCAACCTAGATAGCTTATTAAAAAGCAGAGACATTACTTTGCCAACAAAGGTCCATCTAGTCAAGGCTATGGTTTTTCCTGTGGTCATGTGTGGATGTGAGAGTTAGACTGTGAAGAAAGCTGAGCACTGAAGAATTGATGCTTTTGAACTGTGGTGTTGGAGAAGACTCTTGAGAGTCCCTTGGACTGCAAGGAGTTCCAACCAGTCCATTCTGAAAGAGATCAGCCCTGGGATTTCTTTGGAAGGAATGAATGATGCTGAAGCTGAAACTCCAGTACTTTGGCCACCTCATGAGAAGAGTTGACTCACTGGAAATTACTCTGATGCTGGGAGGGATTGGGGGCAGGAGGAGAAGGGGACGACAGAGGATGAGATGGCTGGATGGCATTCCTGGCTCGATGGACGTGAGTCTGAGTGAAATCTGGGAGTAGGTGATGTACAGGGAGGCCTGGCGTGCTGCGATTCATGGGGTTGCAAAGAGTCGGACACGACTGAGCGACTGAACTGAACTGAACTGAAGAAAAATAATGACAAAAGTTATACTTAGATCTTAAGCTAAACCAAAATTTTTTGGGTAAAACAGATAATTCCAACGTCTATGGCTGGTCAATTATATGAGTGAAACACATGTGTAGATTTTTTTTTTTTTCTTTCTTAAAGATTTTAGTGAACATTTTGTCTTCAAACTCAAAAAGCAAGTTTAAGCCTAGACAAATGGACAAATTCTTAGAAGTGTGTAATTGCCCAAGGCTGAATCAGAAAGAAACAGAAGAAAATATGAACAGACCAGTTATTGGTAATGAAATTGAATTAGTAATTTTAAAACACCAACATAACCAAAGTTCAAGACCATATTGCTTACAAGTAAATTCTGAAACTATTCCAAAGAATTGAAGAGGAAGGAACACTTCTGAACTCATTTTATGAGGCCACCATTACCCTGATATCAAAACCATAAAAAATGATATCACAAAAAAGAAGATTATAGGGCATTATCATCAATGAATATAGATGCAAAAATCCTCAACACAGAGTGACTCCAACAATACATTGAAATAATAATACACCATGATCAAGTGGGGCATATCCCAGGGATGTAAGGTTTATTGAATATATGCAGATCACTCAGCATGATCCACCATATTAGCAAATTGAAGAAAAACATTTGAAAGAAAGAAAATGAAAGTGTTAGTCACTCAGTCATGTTCAACTCTTTGGAACTCCGTGAACTGTAGCCCACTAGGCTCCTCTATCCATGGATTCTCCAGGCAAGAACACTGGAATGAGTAACCATTCTCTTCTCCAAGGAATCTTCCTGGCCCAAGAATCAAATCTTGGTCTTTTGCATTGCAGGCAGATTATTTACCATCTGAGCCACCAGGAAAGCCATATGATCGTCTCAATAGAGGCAGAAAAAGCTTTTGATAACATTTAACATTCTTTAGTGATTAAAATATGCAAAGAATGGGTATGGGGAAAACCCACATCAACATAATAAAGGCTATCTATGACAAACCTACAGCTAATATTATACTCAATGGTGGAAAAGTGAAAGCATTCCCTCTATGATTAGCAACAAGACAAAGATGCCCACTCTCACCACTTTTATTCAGCAGAGTTTGGAAGTTCTAGCCTCAGCAATCGAATAAAAAGAAATTGGAAAAGAAAAATAAAAAATGTTGCTGTTTGTAGATGACATGATTTTTATACATGGAAGATCCAAAGATGACACAAAAAACTACTAGATCTCATCAATGAATTTGATAAAGTTGCAGAATAGAAAATTAATATACAGAAATCTATTGCATGATATTTGTCTTTGCCTTATTTTACTTAGTATGATAATCTCTAGGTCCAATCATACTGCTGAAAATTACATTATTTCATTCTTTTTAATAGCTAAGATTCATTATATATATGTATATGCATATATATATACACATATGTAATGGAATATGTGTGTATATATATAAGTTTTATCCATTCATCTGTTAATGAACAGTTCAATTGCTTCCATGTCTTGACTACTGTAATAGTGTTGCTATGAACAATAGGGTGCATACATCTTTTTGAATTAGTTTTCATATTTTCCATATATATGCCCTGTAGTGGATTTGTGGGAGCATTTGATAACCATTTTTTTTTTATTTTTAAGGAAACTCCATACTGTTTTCCATACTAGCTGCACCAATTTACATTCCCATCAACAGTATAGGAGGGTTCCCTTTTCTTCACACCCTCTCCAGCATTTATTACTTGGAGACATTTTTTCGTGATTGTCATTCTGACCCATGGAAGGTGTTAACTCATTGTAGTTTTGATTTGCATTTCTCTAATGATTAGCACTGATGAGCACCTTTTCATCTACCTATTGGCCATCTGTATGTCTTCTTTACATAAATCTCTATTTAGGTCTTCAATACATTTTTTGAAAGAGTTGTTTTTTTGTTTGTTTGTTTGTTTGTTTTTATATTGAGCTGTATGAGCTGCTTCTATATTTTGGAAATTAATCCTTGTTGATCGCATTGTTTACAAATATTTTCTCCCATTCGGTAGGGTGTATTTTAAAATTTTGTTTGTAGTTTCCTTTGTTGTATAAAAGCTTTTAAGTTTAATTAGGTCCCATTTATTTGTTTTTGCTTTTGATTCCATTACTCTGGGTGGGTAGTGGTGGTTTAGTTGCTAAGTCATGCTCGACTTTTGTGACACAAAGGACTGTAAACTAAACACATTGAATTAAATCTTAGTTACTGAACCAGAATCAAAGCAACATGTGTTTCCAGTCCTGTTTATGAAGACTTTGAAAAATAAAACAGGAAATTTGAGAAGCTCTCAGTAAGGTACCACCTTTGAGTCTTGGTTTTCTGTGATATTTTAATTAATCTTTTTAGGTAACATTTTACACAAATTAATGTTTCTATTCTAAAAGAAAATTGAAATTTTCTTATAATTAATTTATCAACTTGTATCTATATAATAGTAATCTTCAAAAATCATAGAAATATTTCATTGTAAATATTAGCTCATTTTCTCTTTATTTCAATATATGACATTGCACTAGTTTAAATAATGAGCAATAAAACTGTACTTCACAATGAATTAGTATATTAATTACAAGAAAAATCAGGCAAGCCAATGTTTCTTCTTCAGTTTCCTTGAAATTTCAATGAATGCCATTTTACTCAAAAATAGAGAACATTTACAGATATCAGATAATGAATAAATGTCCTAATTATGTGTGATAAATACACTTTATTGAAATTTGAATGTCTACTTTTATCAGTTGTTCTCAAAATGATTTATGCAATTGAATTGCATATTTCCCATGCAATTAATTGCACATCTTTCTTTCTATTGATTTAAAAATAACATATGCAAATGATTAAGGATTATTTGAGGGAAAATATTATGTAGGAACATACATCAAGTATATGGAGAGTCAGCGGAAATATATGCTATAAATCTGACCTCAGTGATACATATTTGTAAAATCCATGCTCCTAAAATATTGTCTTTAAATTTCTAGGACTTAAAGGATATGTATGCAGATGAAAGAAACTTTCCATTTTACTTGCAATTCATTGACATTATTCACAGTAAGTCGGTGCTAGTATAAACACTAGAGATGTCTTCAAGAAAATTAGTGATACCAAGGGAATATTTCATGCAAAGATGGGGACAATAAAGGATAGAAATGGAATGGACCTAACAGAAGCAGAAGATATTGAAAAGAGGTGGCAAGAATACACAGAAGAACTATACAAAAAAGATCTTCATGACCCAGATAACCATCATGGTATGGTCATTCACCTAGAGCCAGACATCCCGGACTGGAAGCATCACTACCAACAAAGCTAGTGGAGGTGTTGGAAATCCAGCTGAGCTATTTCAAATTCTAAAAGATGATGCTGTGAAAGTGCTGCACTTAATATGCCAGTAAATTTGGAAAACTCAGCAGTGGCCACAGGACTAGAAACAGTCAGTTTTTATTCCAATCCCAAAGAAAGGCAATGCCAAAGAATGTTCTTTCCCACACAATTGCATTCATCTCACATGCTAGCCGGACAAGGCAATGGCATCCTACTCCAGTACTCTTGCCTGGAAAATCCCATGGCTGGAGGCGTGTGGTAGGCTGTAGTCCATAGAGTTGCTAAGAGTCAGACACGACTGAACAACTTCACTTCACTTTTCACTTTCATGCATTGGAGAAGGAAATGGCAACCCACTCCAGTGTTCTTGCCTGGAGAGACCCAGGGATGGGGGAGCCTCGTGCACTGCCATCTATAGGGTTGCACGACTGAAGCGACTTAGCAGCAGTAGCACATACTAGCAAAGTAATGATCAAAATTATCCAAGCTAGGTTTCAATAGTATGTGAACTGAGAAGTTCCAGATGTTCAAGCTGGATTTAGAAAAAACAGGGGAACCAGAGATCAAATTGCCAATATCCACTGGATTATAGAAAAAGCAAGATAATTCCAGAAAAACATATGCTTCTGCTTTGTTGACTATGCCAAAGTCTTTGACTGTGGATCACAACAAACTCTGGAAAATTCTTAAAGAGATAGGAATACCAGCCCACATGATCTTCTTCCTGAGAAATCTGTATGCAGGTCAAGAAGCAACAGTTAGGACTGGCCACAGATCAACAGACTGGATACGAACTGGGAAAGGTATACTTCAGGCTATATATAGTTACCCTGTTTATTTAACTTCAATGCAAAGTACATCATACAAAATGCCAGGCTGGATGAAGCAGGGACTGGAATCAAGATTACCAGGGAAAGTATCAGTTACCTCAGATATGCAGATGACACCACCCTTATGGCAGAAAGTGAAGAGGAACTAAACAGCCTCTTAATAAAAGTGAAAGAGGAGAGTGTAAAAGCTTCCTTAAAACTCAACATTCCAAAAACTAAGATCATGGCATCCAGTTCCATCACTTCATGGCAAATAGATGAGGAAACAATGGAAACAGTGACAGACTTTCTTTTCTTGGGCTCCAAAATCACTGCAGATATTGACTACAGCCATGAAATTAAAAGATGTTTGCTCCTTGGAAGAAAAGCTATGACAAACCTAGACAGCATATTAAAAAGCAGAGACATTACTTTGCTGACAAAGCCTGTCTAGTCAAAGCTATGGTTTTTCCAGCAATCATGTATGGATGTTAAGATTTGGACCATAAAAAAAGCTGAGTGCCAAAGAATTTACACTTTTGAACGTGGTGTCAGAGAAGACTCGAGAATCCCATGGACTGCAAGATCAACCAGTGAATCCTAAAGGAAATCAATCCTGAATATTCATTGGAAGAAATGATACTGAAGCTGAAGCTCCAATACTTCGGCAACCTAATTCAAAGAACCGACTCATTGGAAAAGACCCTGATGCTGGGAAAGATTGAAGGCAGGAGGAGAAGGGGACAACAGAGGATGAGATGGTTAGACGGTATCATAAGTTTAGGCAAGCTCTCTGATTTGTTGATGGACAGGGAGGCCTGGCCTCCTGTCGTCAGTGGGTTCACAAAGAAACACTTCTGAGCAGCTCAACTGAACTGACCTGTAAAGCTGCTACCAAGGCTGAATTAGCAAGTACTAAATCATTGCCATTACAGGAAATAGAGTGTTAAATTCTAAGCCTCTGACCAAAGTACTTTCGTCAGTTTATCAATACACAGCCTTGTTTCATTGGTCGTTCTCTTTAATGATACCTTGTTTAAGACACATTATTGCTTCATTAATACTGAATTCATGAACAACAACACAGTTACTCCTGCCTGAACCAATCTTACCTGACACATGTATTTTCTCTATGAGGTACATTGTAGATTTCTTAGCCAGTAGGAATTCTAAACAGCACTTCTGTACTCTGCTTGGGGGGCATTTTAAACAATGAAATCACCATCAGAAAACACAAAAATGTGAAAAATATTTCACTGAATGAACCATGAAAAGTACACTTATATTTTCAGAGTTGAAACAAGAAAGCAAATATTACCCTGTGCCACCTAAGCTAGGAACTTTGAGACACAAGACACTCGTTTCCTGCTCTGCCCATGTCCAGGAATCCAAAGTGCGTACTGATTTGGAAGTTACAAACACATCGTAGTGAGTAGGTGAATTTACAAGTACAGAATCCATGAAAAGTGATTAACTGTGCTTTTATTCTTAAGTTATCATCTGTATGCCAGTGGTTACAAAACTGCTCAAACCTTGATTGAGTCCTTGGATCCAGATTGTAAATTCCTTGAGAATTTCCATTTCGATGTGAATTTTAGAAATAATCCCAACTTTCCCCAAATTAAATTTTTCCTCTTAAAGACAAAAATCTAACTTTCTGTATTCTGAATAATATTTAAAAAAAAAATCACAATCAGCTTGAAGCTTTATTCATATTTTATGTTTCTATCTTTAATATGAGCCTCTAAGATCTGGTTTCAATCTTTCCATTCTTTTCCCTTACCTTTTAAACTCCAGCCATTAGGATGCATTTAATTTCCTCAATATGCAATGTTATTTCTGGTCTCTGAGTCATTAAGCAACTTGTTTTCTTTGTATTTGAAACACCTTTTACCCTCAACCTCTTTAATCTAGGTAATTGCCATTCTGCCTTTAGGATTTGTTTTACATATCACTACTTCAGAGAGACTATTCTTGACTTTAAGGACTGTTTAGAACCACCTTCTTATATTCTAATCATTGACTTTGACAATGCTCATAATATTTGTAATGTTTAGTGGGTTTAATTTTCATTATTACACACTCAGCCTGGAAAAATATGAATGATTATATTCAGTTATTTAAGATGTATTCTGCTTTTCTGCTACAAACCTAATGTCAATCAACTTAATCCTGTCACTCTTCCAATAAGATCAGCTATTTTAAGATTATATGATACTAATTGTATCAATTAAATTTAGTGTGCTGAAAGAGGCTGCCAAATATAGAGAAGCTTTACTCATTCAGCAGTAAATTATCTCTCAACAACAGAAGTCTAGACAGTTTAGATTTGCTTTGATCAAGTAATCTTGTGATCCAGTTCCCCGTTATACTATAGCTCTAACATTTCTAATTGGATCATCCTAAACTGCCAGTTTGAAGCTGGGTTTCCTCTGTATTTACATTATAGCCTATCAGGTCAGTTGCTCAATGTGTCTGACTCTTTGTGACCCCATGAATGGCAGCATGCCAGGCCTCCCTATCCATTACCAACTCCCGGAGTTTATCCAAACTCATGTCCATTGAGTCGGTGATGTCATCGAAACATCTCATCCTCTGTCATCCCCTTCTCCTCTTGCCCTCAATCTTTCCCAACATCAGGATCTTTTCAAATGAGTCAGCTCTTCAGATCAGGTGGCCAAAATATTGGCATTTCAACTTTAACATAAGTCCTTCCAATGAAACGCCCAGGACTGGTTTCCTTTAGATGGACTGGTTGGATCTCCTTGTAGTCCAAGGGACTCTCAAGAGTCTTCTCCAACACCACAGTTTAAAAGCATCAATTCCTCAGCATTCAGCTTTCTTCACAGTCCAACTCTCACATCCATACATGACCACTGGAGAAACCATAGCCTTGACTAGATGGACCTTTGTCGAGGAAGTAATGTCTGCTTTTTAATATGCTATCTAGGTTGGTCATAAATTTCCTTCCATGGAGCAAGCGTCTTTTAATTTCACATGCTGCAGTCACCTTCTGCAGTGATTTTGGAGCCCAGAAAAACAAAGTCAGCCACTGTTTCCACTTTTCCCCCATCTATTTGCCATGAAGTAATGGGGCCAGATGCCATGATCTTCGTTTTCTGAATGTTGAACTTTAAGCCAAATTTTTCACTCTCCCCTTTCACTTTCATTCTTTGGCATTTCCTTTCTTTGGTATTGGAATGAAAACTGACTTTTTCCAGTCCTGTGGCCGCTGCTGAGTTTTCCAAATTTGCTGACATATTGAGTGCAGCACTTTCACAGCATCATCTTTAAGGGTTTGAAATAGTTCAATTGGAATTCTATCACCTCCACTAGCTTTGTTCATAGTGATACTTCCTAAGGTCCATTTGTACATATATATACATACAAGGAAAATGATTTATTTACATTGTAACCGTGTGTTTAATGGTCTGGTAAACTTTGAGACTATTCCAAAGTGGCTATATTATTTCATATTCCCACAGATCCTAATACTTAATATCTGGATTATTAGTCTCTCCCATTGGAATTAGCACACTTATTTCTAGTCAGATTTCCTTATGATGTCCTTGGCTTTAATATTGCAGCAATGGTGGTTTCAGAGAATGAGTTGGGAAGTGTTTTCTCAATTTTTCTTAAGAATATTTTGTAAAGATTTGGTATTTGTTCTTTTTCAAATGCTGGGTAGAAGTGTGTCCTGTAAATAAAGCTGGTTCAAGTATTTTGTCTAGTCTGACAGTATTTGCATTTGGTCAGACTATTTAATTTATTACTTTTAATTTTGTCATTGATATAGTTGTAGTCATGTCTGCCATTTCACTTTTTAAATTTTCTATAGCTTTCATGATTCTTTTTTCCTCTATCTCTTCTTTACTTTCACATTAAGTAATTATATTCTAATATAGTAGTTTAATTTTACTTAATGATTATTTTCATTGTTATGCTATATTCTAAGTACTGCTTTATGATTTACCATGTACATTTGAATTTATCTAAATCAACTTCTGATTTATCATAGCTGAATTCTTGTAATATAAAATGTTACTCCTATGTAACTCTATTACCTTTTCCCCCTTTTTGTGGTATGATCGTTGTACGTATTACATCTACTAGTATTTTGAGACCAAGAATACATAATTACTACATTTTTATCTGTAGTAATTACCTTGCTTCCATTCATCCTCTTTGTGGTATTGTTAATATATATATTTCAAACAAATTCTATTTCAATATTTTTTATTCTCGGTATTATATATTTATATAATTTTATGCAATTGCCTGATTTATAAATATTTATCTATATATATTTGTGTATATATATACATGTATAAATGCAATTTTATTCAATTATCTTAAATCAGTGAAGATAAGAAGGAGGACTTTCAGACTGAAGAACTTCCTTTAGTATTTCTTGGAAGGGCAGGTTAGTTTCAACAGATCCTCAGTTTGTTGTTGTTTGTTTCTTTTTGCTTGTCTTAATCTATAAGAGTTTGTCTTAGATTTCACTTATGAGCAATTTTGCTGGCTTTAGAATTTTTGTTTGACAGTTTTGTTCTTTGAGCGCATTATTATTTGAGCGTGTGCTCTCTGGAATTCATTGCTTCTGCTGAGAAGTCATTATTAATCCTGTTGAGATTCTTTTGTAAGTGATGAGTCATTATCACTTGCTGCTTTAGAAAAGCTTTTTTAATTGAAGTATAGTTGATTTATTTACAATGTTGTTAGTTTTAGGTGTACAGCAAAGTAATATATCATATATATACATGCACCCATATCTTTAATATAAACATACATGTATGTACATATATAGAATATGTGGTTATATAAACATAAGGGAATATGTACAGACATATATATAGGCTTCCCAGGTGGTATTTGTGGTAAAGAACACACACCAACACAGGAGATGTAGGAGACAGGTTTGATCCCTGAATTGAGAAGATCCCCTGAAGGAGGAAATGGCAACCCACTTCAGTATTCTTGCCTGGAGAATCTTATGGACAGAGGAACTTGGTGGGCTACAGTTCATAGGGTCACACAGAGTCAGACATGACTGAAGTGACCTAGCACAAATGCATATATATATATATATATATATATATACACACACATATACATATATAATGTATATATACTTGCATACACAAATATATATTATATATATGCTTTTTCAGATTTTTTTCCATATAAGTTATTACAAATATTGACTATAATTCTTTGTGCTACACTGTAGGTCCTTGTTAGTTATCTATTTTATATAGGAATATGTATATGCTAATCCCAAATTTCTAATTTATTCCTCCCTCAACTTTCCCCTTTGGTACCATAAGTGTTTTTTCTATGTCTATTTCTGTTTTCTGTATATATTTTCATTTTTATCATTTTTTTAGATTCCACATATAAGTGATATCATATATTTGTCTTTCTCTCTCTGGCTTACTTCATTTACTGTAATGGTCCCTAGGTCTATCCATATTGCTGAAAATGGCATTTTTTCCATTAATTTTTATGGTTAAATAATATTCCCTTATATTTATAAACCGTATCTTCTTTATTCATTCATCTGTTGGCAGATATTCAGGTTGCTTCCACGTCTTGGTGTTTGTAAATAATACTGCAGTTTTAACGTGATGTATCTGTAAATTCATTGGTGTTTGTCCTGTTTGTAATTCAGTTAGCTTCCAGGATTGTAGGTTGTATTTCATCAAATTAAGATGGTTTTTTAGGCATTATTTTCTAACATTTTTTATGCTCCTTTCTCTCTCCTTTTTCTGTAGTACCCATTATATGTATTTTTGTGTGCTTACAAGTCTCTAACATTTTTCTTAAGTGCTCTCTATTTTATTTTTTTCATCTTTTTTTTAAGTTTACATGATCTCTAGCAATCTCTCTATAACTTAGCTTATCTTTCTTCTGCCATTTTAAATCTATTGAGCCACTCTAGTAAATTATTTATTTCAATGGATAAACTTTATAACTCCATAATTTCCATTTGATTCTCATTTATGCTCTCTGTTTGTATTATCTGTGTTATGTGATATTGTCATTATATCATCATTTTACTTTTTAAATCATGATTTCATTTAGTTCTATAAACATGTTTATAATGGTTGCTTTAAAATCTCATAAATCAAACATGTGTTTCCCTTACAGGAGTTTCTTTTACTTCTTCTTTTTTTTAAATGTGCATTTATCCTGCTCTTTGTACTGTATTTTCCTTTCTTTTCATGCCTCATTATTTTTTTGTGAGAAGCTGGACATTTTAGATAATGTTTTGTACCAACATTAGACATCCTGGAGTGCAGAGCCAAGTAGGCCTTGAAAAGCATTACTATGAATAAACCTAGTAGAGGTAATGAAATTCCAGCTGAGCTATTTCAAATCCTAAACGCTGATGCTGTTAAACTGCTGCAATCAATATGCTGGAAAATTTGGAAAAGTCAGCAGTGGTTACAGGACTGGAAAAAGTCAATTTCCATTTCAAGTCTGAAGAAGGACAATGCCAACTACCACAAGATTGTCCTCATTTCACATGCTAGTAAGGTAATGCTCAAAGTCCTTCAAACTAGGCTTCAGTATATGAAGTTCTTCATGTATATGAACTGAGACCTTCCAAATGCACAACCTAGATTTAGAAAAGGCAGAGGAATCAGAGATCATATTGCCAACATCCATTGGATCATAGAAAAAGCAAGGGAATTCCAGAAAAAAAAAAAAAAAAAAAAACCAAAAATCTGCTTCATTGACTATGCTAAAGCCTTTGACTGTGTCAATCACAATAAACTGTGGAAAATTCTTAAAGAGATGGAAATACCAGAATGCCTTACCTGCCTCCTGAGAAATCTGTATGCAGGCCAGGAAGCAACAGTGAGAACCAGTCATGGAACAATGAACTGATTCAAAATTGGGAAGGAAGCACATCAGGCTATATATTATCACCTTGCTTATTTAACTTACATGCACGGTACATCATGGGGCATGCCATGCTGGATGAATCACAGTCTGGAATCAAGTTTTCTGGGAGAAATATCAATAAATCCAGATATGCAGATGAAACTACACTAATGGCAGAAAGCAAAGGAGAACTTTGCTTCAGGGGAAGGGAAAGGGCCTCTTGAAGGTGAAAGAGAGGAGTGAAAAATCTGTCTTAAAACTCAACATTCAAAAAACAAAGATCATGGCATCCAGTCCCATCACTTTTTGGCAAATAGATGGGGAAACGATGGAAACAGTGAAAGACTTTATTTTCTTGGGCTCCAAAATCACTGTGGGTGATGACTGCAGCCAAGAAGTTAGAAAATGCTTGCTCCATGGAAGAAAAGCTATGAAAAATTTAGACAACATATTAAAAAGCAGAGATATTACTTTGCTGACAAAGGTCTATCTAGTCAAATCTATGTTTATTACTACTGGTGTTTCCAGTAGTAATTTACAGATGTTTGAGTTGGTCCATAAAGAACGGTGAGCACTGGAGAATTGGTGCTTCTGAACTGTGGTGTTGGAAAAGACTCTTCAGAGTCACTTGCACAGTGAAGAGATCAAACTATTCAATCCTAGAGGAAGTTATCCCTGGATATTCATTGGAATGACTGATGCTGAAGCTGAAGCTTCAATACTTTGACCACCTGTTGGGAAGAGCCAACTCATTGGAAAAGACTCTGATGCTGGGAAAGGGTGAAAGCAGAAGGAGAAGGGGAAAATAGAGGATGAGATGGATGGCATCATCAAGACAATGGACATGAGTTTGCACAAACTCTGAGAGAAAGTTAAGGACAGGGAAACCTGACATGCTGCAGTCCACCGGGTAACAAAGATTTAGACACAACTTAGTGACTGAACAACAATAACAACTTTGGTTACTTCCTCTCTGATCCCTTTAGGCTTATTGTCTTTTTTTTTTTTTTTTTTAATGCTTGAAAGTAAAAGTCAGTCAGTAGTGTCCAACTGTTTGTGACCCCATGGACACATGGGATTCTCCAGTCCAGAATACTGGATTGGGTAGCCTTTCATTTCTCCAGGCAATCTTCCCAACCCAGGGATTGCACCCATGTCTTTTGCATTGCAGGTGGATTCTTTACCAGCTGAGCCACAAGGGAAGCCCAAATGAAAGTGGAAGTGTCTCAATCCTGTCTGACTCTTTGCAACCCCATGGACTATACAGTCTGCTGAGTTCTCCAGGCCAGAATACTGGAGTGGGTAGCTTTTTCTCTTCTCCAGCAGATCTTCCCAACCCAGGAATCAAACCAGGGTCTCCTGCATTGCAAGCAGGTTCTTTACCAACTGAGCTATCAGGAAAGCCCTTTTTTAAGCGTAGTGACTAATTTAGTGGAATATTTAGTGCTGTCTACCTCCTACCCTCCTCAATGTGTTTACACACACACAGACACACAGACACACAGTGTTCAGCCTTGAATGGTTTCACTCATGAAATACCAATCATTCAAGGATGGCAGTGATTTAGATAGAAATCTCATATCTGACCATAAACAACTGTTAAATTGCACTAGCTGATGATTCTGTTGCTTTCAATAATTCCTTGGAGCATAAGTTAATCCAATAAATGCTACAAACTAATTAAATTCTGGATCCTTTCAAAGAATAGTTGAGATTACTGTTTTGTTTGTTTGTTTTGACCCTAAGAGGACTATGTTCAGCTGTCTTATTCCAAGTTTATAGAAATGTGTGTTAGATCCTCAGTCATGACTGACTCTTTGTGAACCCATGGTCTGTATCCCACCAGGCTCCTCTGTCCATGGAATTCCCCAGACATGAATAGTGAAGTAAGTAGCCTTTCCCACTTTGGCCACCTGATGTGAAGAGCTGACTCTCTGGAAAAGATCCTAATGCTGGAAAAGATTGAAGGCAGGAGGAAAATGGGATGACAGTGGATGAGATGGTTGGATGGCATCACCAACTCGATGGACGTGAGTTTGAGCAAACTCTGGGTGTTGGTGATGGACAGGAAAGCCTAATGTGCTGCAGCCCATGGGGTCACAAAAAGTCGGACACGACTGAGCAACTGAACTGAACTGAGCCATTCCATTCTCTAGGAGATCTTCCTGACTCAGAGGTCAAATCTGGGTTTCCTGCTTGCAGACTGTCTCCCTGCATTGCAGGTGGATTCTTACTGTCTGAGGCACCAAGGTAGCCCAGGTTTAAAGGAACAGCTAGAAACTAGCCTTCAGTTTATTCTATTTTGGATCTCCTCTTAAATTTCTCTCACCACAACCTTAACGGTTCTTGAAGGTGACTTTGGTCTTAAACTTCTTCATTCTTTGTTGCAAATGAATTCAGTTTCTTTGGGACAAGGTCAAGAGCCATCTGTTTTATGATCCATTTTGCCTTATCTATTCCAGGGAACATTTTTGAGATGGGGCTTTGGGGCTGATGATAAAGACAGCCTTCTTTGTGAATGACACCTCTAGGCTAGGGGCTGGGCAGTTGTTGGGTGGGCAGCAGCTTGTAGTCTTTTTGACTTGCCTGTCCTGGCATCAAATGGCAGTCTCAGAAGCTAAGAGAGCAGTGATGAGGGCACCAGTATTCTCAACATGCCATACTCAAAGTAGACCCTCCATTTCACAAGAGGGGATTAAGAATAAGAAGGAATTCTCTACCTCTCTACCACACTTTCTTAAGCTTTGCTTTAGCAACAGAGAGCTTGGGACAAGAGAGAAATGCTGGAATCTTCTTTCCAGGTGAAAGCCCTCCATCTGTATTCTGAGGGTGGGATCCTAGGTTTCTTGAGTTTAGCAACGCAGAGTGGAGTCCCTGCCATGTTGATCTAGAAGGAGATAGGGGAAATTATTGGTTCAAATAACAGACTCTCACCTTTCTAGTAGAATTTTTGTAGATGTGTAGATATTTCTTAATTTGTTATTACCCCTTAGGATCATTTACAGAAGCTTTAAAATTCCTGTGTATAATTTTTTATCAGTTTCACTGGAAAAGAGTTCAGAGAAGCTCCTCATACCCTCTTGTTGGGAGGTAAATATGTTGATTTGAATTGACTGAAAGAGGAATCTTGTCCTAAGTGCCAAATTTTGACTTCTGAGGTCCCATCCAATGCAGTTATTCTGTCTCCTTTTCTTTGTTCCTTACATTAATTTCTTTTTAATATTTCAAATCTAAAGTCTAATGATCACATGCTTTTTCCCCAAGTTATTCATATTATTTTTGTTTATAAGGAACCATATTATACTGGCTCATTCTTAAATGGTAAAATGAGTTTAACTTCCTCCTTCATTTTTACATGAAAACATGGAAACATGTTCAGACTTAAAAAATAACTGGAAAAATGTGAAAATTATTTTCTCTCATAATTATTATGTTTGAAGTTTATATGATATATTAAATATGTGTGACTTAAAACATGAGCAATGTCAGATGATGCACCACCAGACACTCAAATTTTCAGAAAGGTGAGATATCTCCTTAGATAAACATGTGTCAGACACCAAACACAAAGACTATGATAAGCCCACTTTTTTAATTAGTCTTGAACACATGAAAATTGACTATGTTGCTGAAATAGCACAAATATTAAAACTTATATCTGTAATACTATTAATTCATAAGAAGATTTTGAGTGACTTAGACTTATTGCAAAGGTGAAAATGAATAAAATATAATAGCTTGAGTCAGTTTACATGCTGCTTTAGAAACATACATTAGTTTTACTTTATATCTTTCCAGAAGACAGATGGTTATTAGCTAAGCTTTAAAATGAAACTTGTATATTAACCAAGTAACAAGCAAAATGCTCAATATTACATCGGCATAATTTAACAACTGCAATTACTGGACAAGGCGGTATATGAAATTAATGATCTTTGCATACAGAACTTCTAAACATATACTGTAGCAATTGGGAAAGGTGTGTTAAGCTTAAATCCACAATAATATCTAATAGATTCTCTCCTCAAATTACTAACTCAATCTCTGGTATAAAATGAGGGTATTATCATTTCAAGAGTTAAGAAAATTACTAAGTACCTCATTTTCTACTAGTAGATTTTTAATTACAGGGAGAATTAAGCTTGTGAAATAATGGACACAGTAATTTTTTGCTTCAAAATACAATCATCATATAAACTGTTTAATTCTTAATTGTTGTTAAGCCAGGTAATTGTGGCAGTAGTGTTGACTTTGGAAAGTTTTTTTTTTTTTTTTTTTAATCAGAAGCTGAAATTGGATGGATGCTCACAAGTTTTAGTTATATAAACTATGTAACTTTTTAAGATAAGACGTGTTCTAATTGAAAATAATAAATTGCTATGAAAATAATACTAGTTGACATTTATAAAGTTATATATTTCAATTCAGTTTGAAATGGTTTACAAACAATTTTTAATTCTTAACTCATATTTCTTATGCAGCTTGCTATTAAAACTGTTCTAGTTGAAAAAGATAATATCTCTATTTCCATTTTAGTAGATTACCTTAATAGTGTAGAACTCAGCATCCAAGTAAGAGTCCTGCTTGTCATGTCTAATGAGTGCTGCCTGGAAGCTGATGGCAGAATATTAGCATTGTTCAAATTTATATGATCAGCCTATCCTATCTAGACTCATTTGCAGTGATAGATAGATTAATAAGACTTCCCTGTACTTGTTTTCTTCTTTATACCTTTTAAAGCAAAATAACTGAATCTTCTGAAGATTTGAAAGAATGATCGTATAAATTATTTTGGTTCATTCTGAAATGACACCTCATTCTTAGCTCCCATCAGAAACTGTCAGCATCTTCAGAGTGAAAAACAGAATATAATTTCAAAATCAAATTAGACTTAGAGGAGGGGAAAAATAACTGAATAAGACAGGTTAAAGCAGCAGAGGAAGACTAGCTAAACCATAATAAAGTTTGAAGTGCGCTATTCTAGATAATAAATCATTAAGCATAATTTTAAAGGGATAGTTATTAATAGGTGACATAAGTACTTTCAAGTGATTATAATGGTTATATACTATTATAAGTATAATTATTATTGAAAGAGGCAGTAGAAGAGATCATCATAGGATTAGTTCCCCACACTGACCCTAACAAATATTTATGTCCTAGGAAAAGAAAAATGTGTAATTAGAAAGTTAAAGATCAATATAATAGAGAAGCACAAAAGACTTATTGGGATAAGAGAATCAAGCAGAATGACAAAATAGAATCCTTGAATGATGGGGTTAAGAAGGATTACACTGTGATCTCAAAGATTTTGTGCTTTTGAAAGCCAGGGAAATAAGAATCTGCTTAGAGAGTTATGTTATCACCTAAGACATTTGCAACATTGACTTCATTGGCACTGAGATGTTTCTGTGACTTTGTCGGCTGCAGACATTTATGAGTAGACTAGCGTACATTACTCATGAGCACAGATGGGATGCCCTGATATAATAAACAGTGATATTTTGGGAAGACAAACAATTTTTGTTAGGTAAGACTTAGAGGCATGCCTTTTTTGAGAATGAAATTTAGACAGTGATTTATGCCCATAATCTGATGAAGCATGAGGATGGGAGGTTTCAGTAGTGTATTAAAAATGTAGTATCCAAAAGCATAATCTATTTGGAAGGGGAAAAATCATGGAAAACTAATTACAGTTCAGGCCTGGCAGTTACTTAAGTCAATTCTGCCTTCATTCCGTTGGGCAGAGATGCATAACACAAACCCAAATGACTGCACAAGGAGAAAGCAAATGAACTCAGCCACATATCTCAGGATACACATTAACAAAAAACTAAGGTATCAATATTTAGCAAAAATGCAAATAGTTACTAAGCATATAAAGATGTTCAAATTCACTGTGTGTGTAATAAAAAATTCAAGCAAAATACGTTGAGAAATTACTCTTAGGAAACATGTATGAAATTCTTTTCAACACAAACATTTAGAGGTTTTAGTTCAAGAATTTTAAAAATCTTTTAACATAGTTACTAGCTTTCAACAGCTTTTTATGAAATAATATGAAATGTAGACAAATATTTATGAGTAGATATGCCATTATAATGTCATCTGAAGCACTGACTAGGTTGGATTTTTAATACTGTTATTTCTAAATGCATAAGTTATAAGTTTCTTCTTTTTTGTATTTGTTTATGTTATGCAAATTCATGGATATTAGATTATGTTATTTTTACGTATTTTTAACAAAGGGACAAAAAACAATTTCATCAGTAAAGATTAAGTTCTGCTTGAATAAAAGAAATACAAAATAAAAATGACATCCCAGAGCAGAAATTGTGTTCTCAGTTTACAGGAGACACAGGGACTGACTGAATGGTAGGTCGGTTTCATGAGATTCTCAAGGGCCTAGCTTATTTCTACAACACCTTTTCAGCATGCATCTAATGTAAACATCATCTTCATGGTGGCTAGGTCGGTAGGTGTCAAATATGCTACTGGAGATCAGTGGAGAAATAACTCCAGAAAGAACAAAGAGACAGAACCAAAGAAAAAACAACACCCAGCTGTGGATCTGACTGGTGATGGAAGTAAAATCTGATGCTGTAAAGAGCAATATTGCATAGGAACCTGGAATGTCAGGTCCATGAATCAAGGCAAATTGGAAATGGTCAAACAGAAGACAGCAAAAATGAACATTGACATTCTAAGAATCAGCAAACTAAGATGGACCAGAATGGGTGAATTTAACTCAGATGACCATTATATCTACTACTGTGGGCAGGAATCCCTTAGAAGAAATGGAGTAGCCATCATAGTCAAAATAGTCCAAAATGCAGTACTTGGATGCAATCTCGAAAACGACAGAATGATCTCTGTTTGTTTCCAAGGCAAATCATTCAATGTCATGGTGATCCAAGCCTATGCCCCAACCAGTAACACTGAAGAAGCTGAAGTTGAATGGTTCTATGAAGACCTACAAGACCTTTTAGAACTAACACGCCCAAAAGATGTCCTTTTCATTATAGGGGACTGGAATGCAAAAGTAGGAAGTCAAGAAACACCTGTAGTAACAGGCAAATCTGGTCTTGGAGTACAGAATGAAGCAGGGCAAAGGCTAATAGAATTTTTTGCCAAGAGAATGCACTGGTCATAGCAAACACTCTCTTCCAACAACACAAGAGAAGACTCTATACATGGACATCACCAGATGGTCAATACCGCAATCAGATTGATTATATTCTTTGCAGCCCAAGATTGAGAAACTCTATACAGTCAGCAAAAAAAAAAAAAAAAGCCTAGGAGCTGACTCTGGCTCAGATCATGAACTCCTTATAGACAAATTCAGGCTGAAATTGAAGAAGGTTGAAAGAACCACTAGACCATTCACGTATGACCTAAATCAAATCCCTTATGATTATACAGGGGAAGTGAGAAATAAATTTAAGGGACTATATCTGATGGATAGAGTGCCTGATGAACGATGAATGGAGGTTCATGGCATTGTACAGGAGACAGGGATCAAGACCATCTCCAAGACATAGAAATGTAAAGAAAAAAAAAGCTGTCTGAGGAGGCCTTACAAATAGCTGTGAAAAGGGAAGTGAAAAGCAAAGGAGAAAAGGAATGATATAAGCATCTGAGTGTAGAGTTCCAAAGAATAGCAAGGAGAGATAAGAAAGACTTCCTTAAAAAATAAAATAAAATAAAAATAAAAATAAATAAATAAATAAATAAAAAGCCTTCCTCAGTGATCAGTTCAAAGAAATAGAGGAAAATAATAAAACAGGAAAAACTGGAGATCTCTTTAAGTAAATTAGAGGTACTAAGGGAACATTTCATGCAAAGATGGGCTCAATAATGGACATAAATGTTATTAACCTAAAAGAAGCAGAAGATATTAAAAAGAGATGGAAAGAATAAACAGAAGAACTGTACCAAAAAGATCTTCATGACCCAGATAATCACGATGGTGTGATCACTCACCTAGAGCCAGACATCCTGGAATGGGAAATCAAGTCGGCCTCAGGAAGTATCACTACAAATAAAGCTAGTGGGAGTAATGGAGTTCCAGTTGAGCTATTTCAAATCCTGAAAGATGATGCTGTGAAAGTGCTGCACTCAATATGTCAGCAAATTTGGAAAACTCAGCAGTGGCCACAGGACTGGAAAAGGTCAGTTTTCATTCCAATCCCAAAGAAAGGCAATGATGCCAAAGAATGCTCATACTACCGCACAATTGCACTCATCTCACATGCTACTAAAGTAATGCTCAAAATTCTCCAAGCCAAGCTTTAGCAATACATGAACCATGAACTTCCAGATGTTCAAGCTGGTTTTAGAAAAGGCAGAGAAACCAGAGGTCAAATTGCCAACATCTGCTGGATCATGGAAAAAGGAAGAGTTCCAGAAAAAAACATCTATTTCTGCTTTTTTACTATGCCAAAGCCTTTGACTGTGTGGCTGACAATAAACTGGAATATTCTGAAAGAGATGGGAATACCAGACCACCTAACCTGCCTCTTGAGAAATCTATATGCAGGTCAAGAAGCAACCGTTAGATCTGGGCATGGAACAACAGACTGCTTCCAAATAGGAAAAGGAGTATGTCAAGGCTGTATATTGTCATCCTGCTTATTTAACTTATATGCAGATCATATCATGAGAAACACTGGGCTGGAGGAAGCACAAGCTGGAATCAAGTTGCCCAGGAGAAATATCAATAACCTCAGATATGCAGATGATATCACCCTTATGGCAGAAATTGAAGAAGAACTAAAGAGTTTCTTGATGAAAGTGAAAGAGGAGAGTGAAAAAGGTGGCTTAAAACAACATTCAGAAAGCGAAGATCATGGCATCTGGTTCCATCTCTTCATGGGAAATAAGTTGGGAAACAGTGGAAACAATGTCAGACTTTATTTTTCTGGGCTCTAAAATCAGTGTAGATGGTGATTGCAGCCATGAAATTAAAAGATGCTTACTCCTTGGCAGGAAACTTATGACCAACCTAGATAGCATATTAAAAAGCAGAGACATTACTTTGTCAGCAAAGGTCTGTCTACTCAAGGTTATCATTTTTCCTGTAGTCATGTATGGACGTGAGAGTTGGACTATAAGGAATACTGAGCACAGAAGAATTGTTACTTTTGAACTGTTGTGTTTGAGAAGACGCTTGAGAATTCCTTGGACTGCAAGGAGATCCAACCAGTCAATCCTAAAGGAAATCAGTCCTGGGTGTTCATTGGAAGGACTGATATTGAAGCTGAAAAGCCAATATTTTGGCCACCTAATGTGAAGAGCTGACTCATTTTAAAATACCCTGTTGTTGGAAAGGTTGAAGGCAGGAGGTGTAGGGGACAACAGAGTATGAGATGGTTAGATGGCATCACCCACTCAATGGACATGAATTTGGGTAAACTCCAGGAGTTGGTGATGGACTGGGAGGGCTCTCGTGTTGCAGTTCTTCGGGTATCAAAGAATTAGAGATGACTGAGCAACTGAACTGAACTGAACTGACTTGTCCTATTGTAGCAATCCTGGTAAATAAAACAGGAAACTGGTGATTGGCAAGAAAGCATTGCAGAGTGAAATAAACCTCATTATTTTTACTATGTATATGTATCAGTTCAGTTCAGTTCAGTCGCTCAGTCGTGTCTGACTCTTTGCGACCCCATGGATCGCAGCATGCCAGGCCTCCCTGTTCATCACCATCTCCCGGAGTTCACTCAGACTCACATCCATCGAGTCCGTGATGCCATCCAGCCATCTCATCCTTGGTCGTCCCACCACGTGCAAGGTAAGAGAAACCCAAGTAAGATGGTAGGTATTGTAAGAGGGCATCAGAGGGCAGACACACTGAAACCATACTCACAGAAAACTAGTCAATCTAATCACACTAGGACCACAGCCTTGTCTAACTCAATGAAACCAAGCCATGCCAGCAGGGCAACCCAAGATGGGCGGTGGAGAGGTCTGACAGAACGTGGTCCACTGGAGTAGGGAATGGCAAGCCACTTCAGTATTCTTGCCTTGAGAACCCCATGAACAGTATGAAAAGGCACTATGATAAGATACCAAAAGAGGAACTCCCCAGGTCATTAGGTGCCCAATATGCTACTGGAGATCAGAGGAGAAATAACTACAGAAAGAATGAAGGGATGGAGCCAAAGCAAAAACAATACCCAGTTGTGGATGTGACTGGTGATAGAAGCAAGATCCGATGCTGTAAAGAGCAATATTGCATAGGAACCTGGAATGTCAGGTCCATGAATCAAGGCAAATTGGAAGTGGTCCAACAAGAGATGGCAAGGGTGAACGTCAACATTCTAGGAATCAGCGAACTAAAATGGACTGGAATGGGTGAATTTAACTCAGATGACCATTACATCTACTACTGCGGGCAGGAATCCCTCAGAAGAAATGGAGTAGCCATCATGGTCAACAAAAGGGTCCAAAATGCAGTACTTGGATGCAGTCTCAAAAATGACAGAATGATCTCTGTTCGTCTCCAAGGAAACCATTCAATATCACAGTTATCCAAGTCTATGCCCCAACCAGTAATGCTGAAGAAGCTGAAGTTGAACGGTTTTAGGAAGACCTACAAGACCTTTTAGAACTAACACCCAAAAAAGATGTCCTTTTCATTACAGGGGACTGGAATGCAAAAGTAGGAATTCAAGAAACACCTGGAGTAACAGGCAAATTTGGCCTTGGAATGCAGAATGAAGCAGGGCAAAGACTAATAGAGTTTTGCCAAGAAAATGCACTGTCATAGCAATCACCCTCTTCCAACAACACAAGAGAAGATGTATATGTATATATAAACAAATATCAAGATATCGGAATAATTTAAATCACTCTGTTGATAAAAAATATAAATTTTAATGTTTAGATAAAGTGTTTTAAATCACAACCTGATTGTAAAAGAATCTTTAACAGAGAAAATGAAGATAAATGCTGAAAAACAGTTTTATAGTAAGAGATAAAAGAAGGTAAATTTTCATTTAGTATGTTCAGTGAAATATCCAGTTGAAAATCCAGACAGGACATTGTCAGAATATACATGAATCGGATATAAGAAAGAAAATATTGAAAATCTAGGAGCATTAAAATACTACCTAAGAACTTTACCATTAATTACATCCAGTTTATTAAAATTAAACAGTAAGAAAATCTAAAAGTAGATTGTCTAGATGACAAGAAATAAGTCAAGATCTCATGAAATGGCTTTTTTCCCATATGAAGTTATTATAATTGTAAATCTATAATGCAGTAGAGACAGAGAGAGAGCACCAGAATGAGTGAGAGCAAGGCATCTTGTAGCTCACTATGAGATACATTTAAATACTCTAAGTAATTTCTCAGTCCATTTTGAGGAGGAAGTAAAATAATAAAACTGTTAAGTATCAGATTTAGTCCTTTGGTGGTGGTGATTTTGTTTTATTTTCTGTAATTAAACTTGTTTACTCATTTCCTGGGATTTTTCAGCAGGTGTAAAAGTAGTTTAAGAAACTTAATTGTATTGAATATTTTTAGAAGGATGTGAGTTTTGTATTGCAATTCATTTGTTTTATTTGCATATTATGATGGCCTTGTCTATTTTCCAATTAGTTTCCCCTGCTTTTAGATATCAAGTGATTCTCACAGAAAAGTCTCAATGTATTTTATTATAGGTTTTATAAAAATGCTCTATCTAGCAGATAATTGCACATTCTAAGACACTTTTATAAGCTTTTACTTCATAGCCCATGAAGCTCAATATTTTGTGAATTTATAGTCCATGAAATAGAGAGCTGGTATCGCAATAAGTTAAACCATTTACATTTCAAAAATGAGTGTTAATTCTGAGATTCATTGTGCCATAGGCCAATTGTCTAATGAGTTTGAGAGTAATTTCATTTTTATATATTTAGGACTGACTCTATTACACAAACAAAGTTTTACTGGCTACAAAGTCTGAGACTAAAGAAGTTGGATAAAATGAGGAGTAGGTTCTCATCTGTAATTTCAGTCGCTATGGAGATAGGCATATTCCTGTATTCTGAGATTTATGTAACCCATGGTGAGGTTTGAGAAAATCTGTTAAATATAAACAAATGTAAGATGTATCAAAAGTAAAGTCAATAAAAATGCATCAACTTAAGTCCATAAAATCATGCAGTATTCAATAGAGTGGCTCTTATTTTGGATAAAGCCTAAATCTCTCTTCTAACCTATATGAAAGGAATTAATACCTGTGGAAAATACATATTTAACGTTGACACAGATTGATAATACAGTGTATGGCTGAAAGGAATGTGCTCCTATGTATGTTCCATGAAATATGGGACTAGTTTTGCTACAAATTAAAAAGAACTCTGTGAAAGAGAACTCTGGATATTAAAAAGTGAAACACTTTATTAAAGCAAGTTAAACATTTTGTTTTAATTTTATTTAAGTATAGTTGATTTATAATGTTGTGTTAATTTCTTCTGTACAGCCAAGTGACTCAGATATACATACATATGTATTACTTTTCATATTCTCCATTATGGTTTGTCACAGAATACTGAATATATTTCCCTGTGCTATACAGTATGACCTTATTGTTTATCCATCCTATATATAATATTTTGTCTCTGCAAACTATTGAGGCAGGATATCTTAGAGATCTAAGTGTGCTATGTGCAGGGCAAACCTCTAAGAGGGTGACAGATGTTGTACTATCTCCCAAACGCATTTCACTATGGAGTTCACTTTTCATAGAGCTTCACCTAGGAGTAGCATTCCAGAAAACACATTAAATTAAATGGTGATGATGATTCTATGAATTCATTCACTTTCTAAGTATTCAGACAAGGATCCTTCACAGATAAACATGATTCTCCTAGCCTTATATAATTTGGGTTTAAAGGAGTTTTTTGGGCATAAACTGCATTGCTTCAGTTGCTTCAGTTGTGTCCAACACTGCAACCCTGTGGACTGTAGCCCACCAGGCTCCTCTGTCCATGGGATACTCCAGGCAAGAATGCTGAGAGAGTTGCCATATCCTCCTCCAGGGGATCTTTCTAGCCCAAGGATTGAACCCTCTTCTATTCTATCTCCTGCATTGGCAGGCAGATTCTTTACCACTAGTGCCACCTGGGAAGCCTTGAGATTGTGAAAGTCACTCAGTCATGTCCAACTCTTTGCAACCCCATGGGCTATACAGTCCATGGAATTCTCCAGGCCAGAATCCTGGAGTGGGTAGCCTTTCCCTTCTCCAGGGGATCTTCCTAACCCAGGGATAGGACCCTGGTCTCCTGCATTGCAGGCAGATTCTTTACCAGCTGAACCACAAGAGAAACCCATAAGAGAAGGAAGCCTGGGGGCATATATTAAGAGAGGCTTTCTTTTTTTTCCTTAGCTCTTTGTATTCCATGTCATCCTTCATATTTGATCAGTCCATTATTAAAAAGTGTCGCATTATGGACATATTATGTACATTAAAATTATACTGGGTGCTGAGAGATAAATGAATTTATGGTCTGGTATCAGTTTTTCTGAGACTTACTATATGGTTCTACCACAGTTCAGTACTTCTGACATCACCCATTTGAACCACTCTAAGGGAGCCAGCAGAGCTAGGCTGGGCCTTGAGCACCCCTTGAGTAACTTCACATACATAGGCTCATTTAAAATTTCCAGTGCCCCTAAGAAGTAAGTCCTCTAAATAACCTGTTTTGCAGTGAGAGAGTGAAATCACAGAAGTCACAGAGCAAAGAAATTGCAACCTGGATTCAAATCCAGGTTTCTGACTGGAATTCTGCCTCTTTATTTCCATATTTTCAGTTTGTACAAGGTTCTAAAAACTAATTGAGTTAGAAAAGAATGAAGACTAAAGTTAGTTATCTAGATTTCATAAATTGTTTTTCCATTTGTTAATTTGTGACTACATACACATTACTTAACTTCTTGTCTTCCGGTTATGTAATTCTGTTAATTATACTTTTTTAATATGTTTATCTCAAAGCAACAAAACATAGATTTTAAACATTTTAAGGTAGGTTTTTTAGAAACAAATTGTTATTCAGAGTTACAGTTAATGAGAGATAAAAAAAGTTATTTGGGATGAAAAGGGTATGGCAGGAAGCATTGCAATAGAGATAAAGCCTCAGGATTCGCTTCCTTCCTTCCTTGTGCCCAGTCCAAATAAAGGCTACCTTAATAATAACTTAACATATCAATAGGGCTTAAAAGAATTATCTCTGAAATACTCTGTCATTTTAATATTTTCAGATATGTTAAATTACTTCATATAATCTAGTATTAAACTAATGAGTGTTACTGTATTGTTAAATCAGTGAGTCAAATCTGTTCCTCTACATTTCTTAGAATGCAGAACATTTCAAATATTATATCAATAATATCTAATGCTTATGACAGAGGAAAAATGCATACATTTTTATTACATTCTTAATATTTATAGCTTTCATCATGCATGAGAATCATCTTCAGAATTCTAAACTGCCTTAATCACAGTTCCTTCCACAAGTTTTCATATTTACTGAATTCTTAAAAAGATATCAAATATGTTAATATAGCTGAGATCCAAAAGAACAGAGATTTATTCATTATAAATTTAATTTTCTTTGTTTCATTAAGTAAAAATATCCAAAACGTTCCTGAAATTAGATTTCTAATGTACTGTCAAAGTAGATTTAATCTAATTTTAAACATTTCTGACATATTCAACACAATGGAAATAAATTCCAACAAAAATTAAGAATATCATTTGGAAAATAAGATTAGTGGCTACCAGATCTACTGTATGTTTTTAGGGAGAATGGATGAGGCTTACAATTAGTTTTACTGTAATTGTTACTTCGATAATAAAGTAAGCAGTATTTATATTAAGTTTTCAAATTAATTACATGCTTATCACTGAATATAAAAATAAGTGCATTTCAGAAAGAGTAAAGACACTGGATATTACTTAAAATTAGGGTATGGAATTGTTTAAATTATATGTATAATTTACATTATTCTTGAAGGCTTTCTTTAAGCATTTTTAGTCCACATTTATTTCTACCTCTGTCAATGCTAATGTATAAATAACTCTTATAGGAACTCATTTAGTATATGAAATCTGTGAGATTATAATCGCATGTAGTAACTTTAAAAGATATGGCCAACTTTACATTTTCCATTCTCAGAAGTTAGTTCTTCTCTGCAGAAATGCTACACCCTTCATTCTGGCATCTGTGTTTGATAATACAGAAACCATTATACACCATAAAAATGTGTATATTTACTTTGTACATTATATAATTAAATATATAATATTTATATATGGCAAAAACTTGTATATAATACCATTTATTCTCACATACTATTATCTTAAGGAAAAACTTGCTTTTAGTAATATGGATTGATTACTTAGTATAGTCTTTGGTTTGCCATGAATTTTGACATTAAATGAAAATATGGATTAAAAAACTTTAAACAAACTGGGATCCCAAAGAAAATTTTTACTTCATCTTCCTCACCATCATTTCTTAAGGGTACAGAACTCAGCCCTCTGAGTGCAGGGCTTCTGTTCAGTAGCAATTGATAGGATGATCTGTGGATTTCTCTTCAGTACAAATTTGCTAATAAGAAGGGCAGTGGATTGTGAAAAAAAACAAAAAGGATCATGAATACATCAAATTAAGCCTTCATTTCTACTATTAGAGTTGGAAATACAAAAGAGGTCAAGTTTTAGCACATGATATAAATGCCCACCCAGACACTAGCATGAACTTAAAGAGGACTGATTACAAGGGGCTCAATTTGAAGAAAAGCAATGTGTAAGGACAGTCCATAAATTAAGAGGACACAAGCAATAAATGGCATATACTGTAAATCTCAATTTTCTTTCATGTGGCAAAAATATATATGTTTCCAGGTCAAAGCAGTGGTTTGTAAAAATCTTGAAACCTCTCAGCTCTATGGAGGCTCTACCTTTTGTCCACTGCCTTTTAAATGAATTCTGTGAGTTAATAACCAAAAGGATGATGAGTTTTAGTTTTAAAATCAGTCCAAGTGTGGTTATGATAAAAAAAACCTTCACTAACATATCTGGTTATGTGTATTTCATAGAATTTAGGAATTGTTTCCTACGAAACTGATAGTAAAATTCATAGCCTCTTCCTGGAAGAGACACAATGTTTAATTAAAAGTAGTATATTCAAAACTCTTCACATCTATTTAGAGATCTTTCCAAGGCATACACCAAGGTAAGTCTTTTGTTTTTGTACAGTTGCTAAGTCATGTCTGACTCTTTGTGACCCCATGGACTGCAGCATGCCAGGCTTCCCTCTCCTTCACTATCTCCCAGAGTTTGCTCAAACTCATGCTCACTGTGTCGATGATACCATCCAACCATCTCATCATCTGTCACACCCTTCTCCTCCTGTCTTCAATCTTTCCCAGCATCAATGTAAATGAGTTGGCACTTTGCATCAGGTGTCCAATGTATTGGAGCTTCAGCTTCAGCATCAGTCTTTCCAGTGAATATTTAGGATTGACTTCTTTTAGGATTGACTGGTTTGATCTCCTTGCTGTCCAAGGGACTCCTAAGAGTCTTCCTAGCAACATAGCTGAAAATCATCAATTCTTCAGCACTCAGCCTTCTAATCTAGTTTGTACTGAAACTTTCTTCGTATGCAGGATTTATCTACAAATTCAATGCTTTTGATACATATATAGGATTATTCATGTCTCTCTTTTATCGTGTTAGACTTTGGTAGTTTGTCTCTTTCAAGGAACTTATCCATTTTGTATAATTCATCAAATTTATTGGTTTAAAACTGTCTGTAACATTTCCCTAATATATTTAAAAGGAGAACGTGTGAGCAGCCCTGGGAGGAGTCTACTGAATCTTGGTTCTGAAGCAAGAGAGTTCCAGAAAAACACATACTTCTGCTTTATTGACTATGCCAAAGCTTTTGACTGTGTGGATCACAATAAACTGTGGAAAATTCTGAATGAGATGGAAATACCAGACCACCTTACCTGCCTCCTGAGAAATCTGTATGCAGGTCAAGAAGCAACAGTTAGAACTGGACATTGAACAGCATGCTGGTTCCAAATCGGGAAAGGAGTATCAAGGCTGTATATTGTCACTCTGCTTATTTAACTTATATGCAGAGTACATCATGAGAAATGCTGGGCTGCAAGAAGCACAAGCTGGAATCAAGATTGCCAGGAGAAATATCAATAACCTCAGAAATGCAGATGACATCAGTTGAAAGCGAAGAACAAAGTTAAAAGTGAAGAAGAACAAAGAACCTCTTGATGAAACTGAAAGAGAAGAGTGTAAAAGTTTATTTAAAGCTCAACATCGAGAAAACTAAGAACACGGCATCCAGTCTCATCCCTTCATGGCAAATAGACAGGGAAATAATGGAAGCAGTGAGAGACTTTATTTTGGGGGGCTCCAAAATCATTGGACATTGTAACTGCAGCCATGAAATTAAAAGACAGTTGCTCCTTGGAAGAAAAGCTATGACCAACCTAAACATCATATTAAAAAGCAGAGACATTACTTTGCGAACAAAGGTCCATCTAGTCAACACTATGTTTTTTCTAGTAGTCATGTATGGATGTGAGAGTTGGACCATAAAGAAAGCTGAGCACGGAAGAATTGATGCTTTTAAACTGTGGTGTTGGAGTGCGGGGGGCTCTCCGCAGAAAGAGAGAGGCAGTGGAACTTCCCTCAGCAAAGCCGAGGGGTCCCGAGGAGAGGTGAGCCTGCTGTACACCAACCCAGCCCCTCTGCGAACGAGAGACAATCAGACTCGACAGGGGTTCCCTCTAAGCAATTCCGCTTTATTGCCACAAACTCTTGGTTTATATAGGCAAGCAAGGGGGTTTTTCGAGGGTTGGACCAATCACATTAAAGGTCAAATTGTAATATGCCATAGTTGCACCAATCACGTTAAAGGTCAAGTCATCATGCGCTTCATTGTAACAAGAGTCTATGGTGATCACGCACTGTCCACGTGCACGGAAATCAAGTGAGCCAATCAAAAGTTTTAACAAACAACTCACGCCACGCCCTCGTCTCATCTGCCAGGTGCCATCTTAGCTCTAAACTGCAAAGCTAGCCCTTCTTTTTCAAGGTTTCCCATTTAGGGCCCCACATTGGAGAAGACTCTTGAGAGTCTCTTGGACTGCAAGGAGATCTAACCAGTCAATCCTAGAGGAAATCAATCCTGAATATTCATTGGAAGGAGTGATGCTGAAGCTGAAACTATAACACTTAGGCCACCTGATGCAAGGAACTGACTGATTTGAAAAGATCCTGATCCTGGGAAAGATTGAAAGCAGGAAGAGAAGGGGACGATGGAGGATGAGATGATTGGGTGGCATCACCATCTTGATAGACATGAATTTGAGTAAGCTCCAGGAGTTGGTGATAGACAGGGAGACCTGGAGTGCTGCAGTCCATGGGGTGGCAAAAGAGGTGGACATGAATGATTGACTGAACTGAACTGAATATATTTAAAAACTGTATGGTAAGTTGATGATTGTGTCCTTTATTTTTTTTCTTAATGTGTTTTCCTGATTTACCAAGTTAATAAACTTTTGGTCTTATATTTTAGTAGTCAGCCAGTGACCTGTCAGAAGATTTTCTTAAATGAGTTGACTTAGTATATATTCCAGGCATGGAATCTGTTGCGAGTTCAGTTCAGTTCAGTTCAGTTTAGTTCAGTCGCTCAGTCGTGTCCAACTCTTTGTGACCCCATGAATCGCAGCATGCCAGGCCTCCCTGTCCATCACCAACTCCAGGAGTTCACTCAGACTCATGTCCATTGAGTCAGGGATGCCATCCAGCCATCTCATCCTCTGTCGTCCCCTTCTCCTCCTGCCCCCAATCCCTCCTAGCATCAGAGTCTTTCCCAATGAGTCAACTTTTCGCATGAGGTGGCCAAAGTACTGGAGTTTCAGCTTTAGCATCATTCCTTCCAAAGAAATCACAGGACTGATCTCCTTCAGAATGGATTAGTTGGGTCTCTTTGCAGTCCAAGGGATTCTCAAGAGTCTTCTCCAACACCACAGTTCAAAAGCATCAATTATTCGGTGCTCAGCCTTCTTCAGAGTCCAACTTTCACATCCATACATGACTACAGGAAAAACCATAGCCTTGACTAGTCGGCAAAGTAATGTCTCTGATTTTGAATATGCTATCTATGTTGGTCATAACTTTTCTTCCAAGGAGTAATCGTCTTTTAATTTCATGGCTGCAGTCACCATCTGCAGTGATTTTGGAGCCCCCCAAAATAAAGTCTGACACTGTTTCCACTGTTTCCCCATCTATTTCCCATGAAGTGATGGGACCGGATACCATGATCTTCATTTTGTGAATGTTGAGCTTTAAGCCAACTTTTTCACTCTCCTGAGTCGACACCTTCAAATTTAAGAATTTTTCAAATAAGTCTTAGCTTTCACTTTCTGCTCTTGGAGGTCCTAATTGTCAGCTAAAAGTGAGGGTTTTGAGCCTTCTCTTTCCCAAGTCTTTTCTGGGCATGCACACAACCCTGTGTATGAATGCATCTTTCATACTTTCAATAATATGTTGAAGTTTTTCAAAATCTTCTATTTGTAATCCAGTTCACTGGGTATTTCCTTCTAATTTTGATCAGGCTCTTATTTGCTCCAACTGAAATGATAGCCTTAGGCAGCTGTGATGTTATTGATTGAAGTAGATTGCTGTTGTTTTAAAAACACCATGGGAATGAGATTATTCCAGGAGTCCTTGAAAAGCAATTAGTTGTTCTCTGGGTATAGGAATATTAGTGTAACTTCAGAAGAGGTCAGCCATCACCACTGGCTATAAGCCTGTTGCCTTTTCATGGCTACCACTTCATGGAGCTGAAGATATAGAGGAGAGGTGTACTTCTAAGTTAAAATAAACCTGAAGTTCTCACAGAGTTTACTAGTTTTCTTAGTAGTTTCCTTACTTTTAACTTGTTCTGTGCTAAGCTTTCAAGAATAATGCAAATTATATATGTAATTTAAACAATTTCATACCCTAATTTTAAGTAATATCCAGTGTCTTTACTTTTTCTAAAATGCATTAATTTCTAGATTCTAAAATAGCTCATTTTGACAACTTTGCTGATAACTTTGTTGCTTTTACCAGGGATCCAACTTAATAAGGTTCTATGAGTCCCACCTCTACAATCCCATATTTATTGACATTTCTATTGTATGTTTTTGTTTTATTTCCATACATGAGCAAATAATATATATATTTTTAAGTTTATTGGCTCTTGAGTCTGTGTTAAGTGTTTTTGTTGTTTAGTCACTACATCATTTCTGATTCTTTTGCAACTCAAGGACTGCAGCCAGCCAGACTTCTTTGTCCATGGGATTTTCCAGGCAAGAAAACTGCAGTGGGTTGCTATTTCTTACTCCAACCCAGTATTGACCCTGTGTCTCCTGTTTTGGTAATTGGAATCTTTGTACAATAGTTTAAAAGATAAGGTTCATATTGATAATTTTGTATAGTTTGATCCTGGTTTGTAAAAGAGATGTATGTTACTGTTGCTTGTCATTAGGATATTGATTATTCAGAAGTTTCTTCACAATTTGCATTTGTGTATGTGTAATGTGTGTGAAAATTTATAAAAAAAATCCAATGGCAAGCAAGGATGAATAACAATAATAATAATAATAATTCACTGATAATTTCCAGTATTTGTCATGTGATGAGTACTTCAACCTTTCTAATACCCCCAAGAGTTAAGTACAGTTGGTGTACCACCGAACAAGTAAATAAATTTACTTCTAAAGAGGTTATATGACTTAAATGGCCAGGAACATTTGAGTAAGAAACATCTCAGGGAGTCTTAAACTTAAACTGAATCTCAGGGAGATTAAACTTAAACTGAATTTAATGAAAACAATGTTAAACAAAGAAAGGAAAAGGGTAGGAAGGGAAGCAGGTTGAAAGATAAGAAATCCAAATAAAGTCTTTTTTTTTTTTTTGCCTCAGGGGAAAAAAAAAAGATATGGGATCAATTAATAAGAACAAATAGCAGAACTGAGTAAGTCTATTAAGAAAAGAGAAGTTTTAGGTAAGTAATTCCTGACAAACATGTGATAAGATGCTGACAGAATAGGCAGCATTTGAAAAGAGAAGCAAAGATTCAGATTAGCTTATCCATGTGAAGTTGGAAATTTAGAAATATAGATCACATCATAAGTTTGCTACTTGGTATCTTATAGATTCTGAATTATAGTTGAAAAACCATGGATTAAGTGCAATTTCAATTTCAATTGTAATTAATTTCATTTATCTTCAACTTCACCCACTTTATTTTATACTATTAATTATAATATCATAAAAGCAAACAAGGCTAATCAATGACCTATAATTCATAACACAAAAAATAACTTACTAGCTAGATAAGCTAGTAAGTAGTGATCACTTAAGAATACAATTAAATATTAATTTAAAATTATTCTCATATATACATGAGAAAATTTATAATAAGTAATTTAAACAATTAATTATGGGACTGAAAGTAAGCTCAGTGTTTACCTGAAAGTATTGTTGTCTATTTTATTCATACTTCATATAGGTTTTACTTTGGTCAAGACACTCATAAAATATCTTAATCAAAACTTGAATGACCATGTTATTTGCATATATTAACTAAATGTGCATTTTTAAAAGCAAGGGATAAAAATGATTTGTACATTTAAAAATAATTTCTAATTTATTAACCCACTGGAGAAAATACTTAGTTATCAGATACCATTGTACTAAATATTTTGGGTAATTATGATCAATTTTAACTGTATTTTGAACACATCACAAAATCATTGTTTTGCTTGTATAAATACAAAGATCAACAAATTTCTAAACAAAATAATAAACATAACTTACTAACTAAAATGGACAATTCTGTGACTTAATTGATGGAAAAGTAAGACATACTATTTTCTCTTTGAATGCTTGACAGATTGTCACCATAGTAACTAATAGATACCTCAGGAGAAAATCATTGAAATATATGTTCTTGCAGGTGACTTCTAATCTCACATCTTTCAGCTGCCTTCACAATTATGGGAACCAAAACAAATATCAGTGAATAAAAAGGAAGTTTCACTTGAAAAGCATTGCCTTCCAAATAGTATTAACTTGTTAAATTTGCATATATCCAAAGTGGTAAATATGCATTTATCCTTTAATCTGTAATATCAGTTCCTGCTTATTTAATTGCAATGGAACAATATTCCCTAGTTAGTATATTTTCTCTTATGTAAAAGTAGTTATTTCTAACTACTCATATGAAAGTTCTTATATGAAAATCTTCCTTTCTAACACATAGAGGTTTATCTGGTATTTGTGTGTGTGTATATGTATGTATGTGTTTGTAGGTTTCTAGAAGTAAGTCCAAAAGATTGTGAATTGAGACATCATCATAACTGATGGACAAAAATAAAATATTTCAATAAAGAACACTTTGCAATTTCCTCTCTAATACTATTAATTGCTGTCATTTTTACTTATACTTAAGGCAGCAAATTAGATATTGTATCTACATTCCCTGAATGAGAATAATGCTGTTCAGAAACATTAAGTAACTTGACAACTACTTACATTTAATAATCAGTGGGACTGGAATGCCAAATCATGTCTGTCTATCAAGCTAAAGACTTTCCACTGCAATGTAATGTTAGTTTCTTATTACACATAGAAGCTATTGGGTAAATTGGCAGTATATCAGGCAGGGAAGCTGTGGTTGAGGTGACTGCTGTTCAGTCACTCAGTCATGTCCAACTCTGTGACCCCATGGACTGCAGGATACCAGGTTTCCCTGTCCTTCACCGTATCCTGGAGCTTGCTCAAACTCATTTCCATTGAGTTGGTAATGCCATCCAACCATCTCATCCTCTGTCATCCCTTTCTCCTCCTGCCTGCAAACTTTTCCAGCACAGGATCTTTTCTAACAAGTCAGCTCTTCGCATCAGGTGGCCAAAGTATTGGAGTTTCAGTTCAGCATCAGTCCTTTCAGTGAATATTCAGGATTGATTTCCTTCAGGATTGACTGGTTTGATCTCCTTTCTGTCCAAGACACTCTCAAGAATCCCTTGGTTGATGGTAATTTTACTTTAAAATCCATAATCTTCCTCCATATAGAAATATTTGATTGGCCAAAAAGTTCATTTGGATGTTCATAACATCCATAAGATGTTATGGCAAGAATTGAACAAACTTTGTGGCCAACCATCTTCCCCCAGTTTTAGCTAAGCACTTGACTGGTCCTTACTATTTGTCAGCTTTTCTTATATCTATGAGTTTTAGCATGATTAAATTCAGAGCAATGACAAATGAGCAGAAATGATCTATATAACTTTTGAGACTACTCAAAAAAGATGATACTTTCCCACTTTGCCTTCTATATGTTGTTCTCTTTGTGAGTTCATATAAATGTAGAGGGAAACTAGTTTTAACCACGAAAATTTACAGCCAAAAGAATATTGGTTTCACAGGATGTCAGGAATTCAGATGTCCAAATAATCTTGTGGTTGAAACAACTTTGGCAGTCTTGGATTTTTCATGATTGGACTCCTCAGAGGGAAAGAGAGAAATAAACTTCTTTTTTAGTTACTATATTTGCAGTATTCTTTATTAAAAGAGCTTAAGTTTTACCCTAAATAATCTAGAATCTCATTAAAAACCATTTCAGTTTGGTGTTTCCTAGTTATCTAATACCTAGAACAATTTTATTCACATGATACATTTTAAAGAATCCATTACTGATTTAAATTAACCTTATACCTTTTTAATAATACAAATAAAAATTAACAATAAGAGAAATAAAATTTATGATCCAGTTATTCTCATAATAATAAAATACAAAGGATAAGAGAGGTGACTGAAGTTAAAAACAAGTTCAGAGTTCCAAAGCAATCAAAGCTAAAAGTGAAGCAATGTGGATTCCTTAGCTTTTGTTGTCCAGTAAAAAAAAAAAAAAAAAAAAAAGTGGTTCATCAGCAATAACAATCTTTTTTTTAGCTTAGAATTCTGAGAACATTTTATTTCACTGAGTATTACACTAGAAATAGATAACAGTATAATTGATTATTCCATGCATAGCATTTTTACAAAATGCAGGGATACTGGATGGATTGCCATTTCTTATTTTGACTCTGGAGGGTAAATTGTTGGGATGAACTTGGGTAAGTATCCAGTTTACAGTGCCCTTTCAATATAAGTATCCTATAGGGGGTAGACTTTTTTCATGTTTGCAATCTTATTAAAGCCAAATTAATTGATTACCTTTGGATAATTAATATATTGCTTTTTTGCATATTAAAATTGATTTGTATTTGTATTTTTTCTTCTTAAAATCAGTATTTTATATAGATTCAAATAACATTGAAAAACAGGTAATATTCGTTAGAGTTTAAATGTAACATACACTTTGAAGAAATTGAGAGATAACAAAGAAGTTCTTTCCGTATAGATTATTTGTAGATTATTTGATATTAAAATGAACAAATGCAAACTTAAACACTTTAGCAAATATGAACTTCATGAAGATTTATGTAGGCAGTAACGTGAAAGCTGGTGGTAATTAGAATTTACATAAAATTTATTGCCGGGGGCCAGCGTGAGGAATTCCGCTCATGGCAAAGGTCATGAGGAAGGAGGCTTGGCATATGCAAAGGCGTGATCAAGCCTCAGGAAATCCCCTGTTCCTGAGCATCTACACCCAAAACCAGAGTACTTTATGGGGGGCTCTCCCCCATAACCATTTCTCTTGAAGAAGGAGTTAACTTGCAGCTCCAAGTCAATAAAAATTCCTGGGCGTGACAAGAGTGTTTCGACTTAGGAACTCCTCTGAAGGTTATCTAGCCCGCCTGTATAGGTTCGTCTGGCCACATGTGATTGTTTGTTTACAGCCTTCCGACAGTGAAGAGGCATGAGATGTTTTAGACTTACTAAAGGCAAATTCTTTTGGGAAGTTAGAAATTATTAGTATAGTGGGTTGGTTAGGTATTATATTGGTGAAGGGTTTTTCATTTGTTGTGCCAATAATTGCTGCTAATTCCCAGCCCTGGGTGTGACAAGGTTGTCTCAGGTCAAACCTCTCTGCTGACAGACTAGTTTATGTGACAGGATTATCCATACTCCTGCCACTACCCACATGATTGTTTACTACCTCTCAACCATAAACAGCACAGAGAGTTTTGGAGTATTTTGAGAGTCTTTATTAGCATAGGGCTTTTCTCATTGTTGAGTCAATGATTGCCGCCAGGCCTCCATATCCTTAGGCACCTGGGAATATATTAATCAATGTATTTGGAATATAGAAAAGGAAATATAGTAGTTTTTAAGGTTAGCAATACTAGACTTTTTGGGTTAATGAATTTTCTCTTTTGTAATAGATCACTGTACTTTGTTATAAATCACTGTGTCCATGCTATGTAAAAATGTAACTTTACCACTATCTTAAGACTAAATAGATCTTAAGGGGAGCATTGGTGAAAGGATTTTCATTTGTTGGGCTGATGTTTGCTGCTAAATCTCCATATTCCCCATCCTTATAATGAATATAACTAACATATAGGAGAAACAAGTATTAACCTTTAAGATTAATCATGTTAACCTTGGGTTAAATAAATTCCTTTCTTGATTGTAACTCGCTACACCCTCACCCTATAGGAATGTAACTTTATTTGGAGGGTGGTGCCTGGTTTAAGAAAAAACACCCTTGGAAAAAATAAGTTTTTTGGTTATTAGAAAGAAAGGGTCGTAAAATGTCTGCAGGTCTCATGGCCAGAAGATGATGTAAAACCCCTAAGACCCATTTTTTATACATTTATGTGAAGCACCTGATTTTGATAAAGGTCAGGACTGCTGACCCCCGCGTGACTCTGTATTCATCCCTATGTGTAACAAAAGGTATATAAGCAAACCCCAAAATAAAGAAATCGAATCAGTTTCCAGGAAGACTGATTCCCCCATGTCGCTTCTTTTTTTGCTCCCCGTTTCTCTGGCTGAATTCCCATCTGGAGCATGGATGCTATTCCACATAAACCAAGTTATTCAGCCTCTTTTTCTCCACTAATTTTCCTACTACACTATCTGTTTCTAATCTCTCTATATATCTGCAATTAAATATGTATTTTTCCAAGGACGCCGACTCCGTCCCCACCTTCGAATCACCCTGGATCCACCGGGGCTGGACCCTGGCAATTTATTATCCTCACTAAGGAAAAATTCACTTGATTTGGGTAATTCAGCCAAATTGCTGTTATTATTTTTAATCTTTGTTTCTTCTAGAATAATTTTGTTTTACTTTAAAATCTGATAATAATGATAGAAGAATAGTGATTTAGAATGATAATGACCTACCATCTTTGGAGCACTGATTCTTAGAATGTCCACAAATTAGTGTCTGTGGTCAAATTCTAAAGACTATGGATATTTAGATAACTTTTATATATGTAGGTACAAATTGCTAAATTTAGTAAGGCCCCCTGTCATCCAGTGCATCCTCACGTCTCTTACCATGCTGAAGGATGTGTTTGACTACGAGTATCTCTCTTTTCTTCTGAATCTCATCATTTATCCCCCACATAAGCTAAAAGTACCCTTTTGATTTGCATTCTTATAGTGTACCTCATACAATCTTGGGCTTCCCTGGTGGCTCAGCGGGTAAAGAATCTGCCTGCAATACAGGCAACGTGGGTTCGATCCCTGTGTTGGGAAAATCCCCTAGAGGAGGGCATGGCAACCCACTCCAATATTCTTGCCTCGAGAATCCCCATGGACAGTGGATCCTGGAGGGCTACAGTCCATAGGGTTGAAAAAAGTCAGACATGGCTGAATAACTAAGCACACACAACACAGTCGTTTGTTATATATTTAAATTGTCTTTGCTTTTGTTTGTCTGTAATTTTTTTAAGCTTCAATATGATATTTTTCATGGGCTTTCCTGTTAGCCCAGCCAGTAAAGAATCTGCCTGCCATGCAGAAGACCCCAGTTCGATTCCTAGGTTGGGAAGATTCAATGGAGAAGGGATAGGCCACCCACTCCAGTATTCTCTGGCTTCCCTATTACAAATTGCAAGCTTACTTGTTCTTATTCTAGGTTCTCCCAGGTTAAAAATTTAAGCGTATTCTGCTATTTTTCTTTCATTTTATCTTTATTTCTTTGAATTTTGATCTTTGTTAATTTCTCATCCTAAATATTTTTTATCTTTACTTATATATTTATTTTCTTTGGAGAATATGAACTATATCATGCATTTTTCTCAATAGTAAGTTAATATTTTGTCTGGAACCTTGACCTTTTTTCCTGAAATATTCCATTGTCTTTAATTTAGCGCATAATATCACTGAAGATGAGTAGCGTGACTTTCAGATCTCTTTTACCTCACTATCTGGGTTCTAACAGATAGTGTAAAGTTGATCAGCCTATATATAAAGTTTGAATTACTTTTTATCTGAACGCATTCCTTTGCTTTCACTTAAATAGAAGCTCATTTGCCAATGTATATCTATTTTTATTTTTTCATTCCTCCTGGGCAACCTACACCTTACCAATTTTGAGGAGTAAATGGTTGATTTTCTATTCTCCCCTCCATAATTTACTCCCTAGAGGACTGTTGTCATTGTCACAGAAATAATCAGTTTTCAGAGTCTATTTAAGGGTTTCATAAGTGAAGGTGAAGAACTAGCTGCCTTTTCTATTTTTATGAATGAAGGTGCATTCAAACACTGGCTAGAACACCTAAATGAGATATATCTTACCCTTCAGTCTCCCAAATCCTGTCCCCTTTCTCAAGTGTTCACTATATGTATATTAAAGTTTAAGTAATTGTCACAAATATGGATGTGACACAGAGGTTCTTACTATTGATTTGTTCAAATCAGTCACTTTTGTAAAATTACTATATATCAGCATAATTTAGAATTTATTATGAATTCCATGCAGCTATCAGCCTATGTTACTCTGAGTACATATTTCCATGGTATACATTCGACCTTTCAGTATGCAAAGCACGTAAGTGTACAGTTTGCAGGCAGGGGCTCTCCATGGTGACATAGGTATTTTTCAGCATTAGAAATGCAACAAATATAATGTGTTCTTATCACCTCAAATATCCTGACAAATAATGAAAAGTAAAATCAATTAAGTATACTAGCCTATCTTAGTGGAAATCTACTCCATGTAACATTAGTAATTAAGCTGTTAATAGCCTCTATCTTAAAAAAATTATTAATAAAAAATTCCTATTCATGTAATTTAAAAAGAGATTTTATGCGCCTCTATCTTCTTGCAGATTGAGACTGTTTATTAATATAGGAAATTTCTCTTTAGTCTGACATAATTTCTCAAAATCTTTAATTAGACTTAAAATATTATTAATAAAATATTATTAAAACCTGTTTGCCACATAATACCTAGTTACTTGTGATAGCACAATCTTGAGAAATGGCCTGAGAAGTGTTGCAACTAATAGTGCTCATTAAAAAATAAATCATTACACAGCTAAGCTCAATACCTTTCATGATACTCACAGGTATATGATAGTAATCAAGAAATATTTTTGAGTGGCTAATAAATGCTTGGCATTTTACAGATCTATATCTACCTATTTTTCTCTATATTTTATTATTTTTACAATTTATTAGGCACACCAAACCACATATCACATATGCAGAATGAAAAACTGTTAATTGTTTTCGTGATTAAAGTATCTCATGAGATAATCCATGAGCAACAATTTTAGTGTGCACCTTCTCTTAGTTTGCATTATATTGAAATTTTTTTTAATTCATCATCTCACTTCAAGTATATAGAGTCTGTTTAGGCATATAATATGTTGTATTTATTATACTTTTTATTTGTTATTAAATACTATTTAAGTGCTAGGTTTCATAAATAATATAATGGACAGCGCACATGCCTGCTTACCCTATCATAGAGAATTTCTTTAAGTTTTAGGAAGTATGTATGCTACAATTTGCATTTTTATTTCAGCAAAGGAGAAAAGGCAAAAGACGTAGTTTAATACAACATTTAACAAGACTATGGTTTATTACAGAAGCAGATGAAATGATATCTGATACTAAATTCTCTGAGGAATATTAAAAGTAAGAGAAGCACATTAATATTAAAGCCATTTAAACAATTTTCAAACAGCTGCAAAAGGTCTAAATACCTTTTTCTTTCTTTGCTGAAGGAGTGGGATAGTAGATCAGTGACCTTCATTATTAACACAGAGATTCCTTCTTCTAGACCCTACTGAATACACCGAAAAGTCATGAACTTGTACTAACCAGATCCAAACCTTTTGTAAGTAAATTAACCACAGTTTAAAAATAGTGACGTTAATATGAAATATTTGATTTCAAAATAGTTTTTAATGTAGAAGACAATTTTAGAAATAGAATTAAATGGAAACGGAAATCATTCAAAATGCCTTTTTCTTTTTCTATATTTTTAAAATAACTTTCTTAGAACTTTATATGTATAACAGGACTTCCCAGGTGATGATAGTGGTAAAGAATCTGCCTGCCAAAGCAGGTGACGCAAGAGATGGGGTTCAATCCTTGAGCAGGGGAGATCCCCTGGAGTAGGAAATGGCAACCTGCTCCAGTATTCTTCCATGTAAAAATTCCAGGGACAGAAGAGCCTCGTGGGCTATAGTCCATAGGGTTGAAAATAGTGGGGTATGACTCACTGACTGAACACACACATACAATAATATTTATTGACATATTTATGTATATTGATGTGACAAGGTATATTTCAGAAGTATCTTAAAGCAGTGCTAAATCGCTTCAATTGTGTCCGACTCTGTGTTCCTATGGATTGTAGCCCTCCAGGCTCTTCGGTCCATGGGATTTTTCAGGCAAGAATACTGGAGTGGGTTGCCATTTTCTTCTCCAATCTTTAAGCAGTTGAATAGATCAACTTAAAGTAGGAGATATACTCAAGAGTTTTAAAGTCATCTTTTCTCTAACAACAGCAATATATGTAAGTGAGTGAGTGAGTGAAGTCGCTCAGTCGTCTCCGACTCTTTGCGACCCCATGGACTGTAGCCTACCAAGCTCCTCCCTCCATGGGATTCTCCAGGCAAGAGTACTGGAGTGGGTTGCTATTTCCTTCTCCAGGGGATCTTCCCAACGCAGGGATCGAGGATTTAACCTCTGAGCCACCAGGGAAGCCCAATATATGTGAACTATTTTATAAACACATTTTGGTCATTCTCAACTTTCAGTGAAATGTTTTGATGGGACATTTAAGTCAATTCAATTGAATTTTAGATGTAGCATTTTGACTTATATAACCAAGGCACGTATTCATAGAATGATGTAATTGTCTGGAAGTAGTCTTTGATAAAGAATTTAGGCTCTGGCAGGACATATTAATGAGATATACATAAGCATGATTGATTCATCCACTGATTACGCTTGTCCTCAGGTTCAGTGTGTGTGGGTGTGTGTGTGTGTGTGTGCATGCACTTATGTGTACATTGTGTCCGACACAAAAAAATCTAATTTTTAATATTAATAGAATGTACAGCCCTATGTGTCTTCATAGGGCTTTCCGGGTGGCGCTAGTGATAAAGTACCCAGTACCCATCTGCTAATACAGGAGACTTAAAAGACATGGGTTAGATCCCTGAATTGGAAAGATACCCTGAACCTACTCTAGTATTCTTGTCTGGAAAATCCCATAGACAGAGGAGCCTGGTGGGCTATCCTCCATAGCATCACAGAAGCAGAAATGACTGAAGTATGACTTAGTACATATGTGTTTTCATAATTTATAGGCCAAAGGGAATATGTTATTGTTAGTTTTAAAACATCCTCTAAAGAAGCTTGTCATTTAAACCCAGACCTAATTTAAATATGGTACTTTGTCAATTAAAGATGTAAAAAAAAAAAATGTTACCATATTCAGTAAAATTTTAAAGGATTTTTGAGAGAGAAGTCATTTTGTACTAAGACAGTTCACAAAATATACAAAGGAAGTTATCTGGAAAAATTAGCCTCATTATTTGTTCTTTCTTTTTTTTTTTTTTTCTTTAAAGAAAGCAACTGATATATGTTCTGAGAGTTTGGGGAATAAAAGTAGCTGCCTGGTTATAGCATTATGCATTTGAGTGAAGAAAATGCAATCAGAATATTTCCACAAATCAAATGCTAGGTTAAATCAAGTTAAGTTGTTTATTTCTTATCATAAGCCTCATTTTTCTTTGTGGTACTCTCAAAGGGAAACTTTCCTGGTGATTTTGAGCCATTGATTCAACTACCCTCTCCACTGAAATGATCTATATGGAACATTCTCCTTAGAGAGTGATGATCCAAAACTGTCCTCCTTAAATTTATCCTGTCCCTACCAAAAGAATATATCTGCTTATCTCCAGTTCTATGGTCCAATTACTTTCATCTCCCAATGCATACTAATAGCTCAGTGCATTAAGCCCAATAGCATAATTTTGTTAAACAGTAATAATATAATAAATAATAGTCTTCTAGAAACACACTACTTTAAATCAAAATAATTAGGAGAAGTGTGAACATTGTTGGCAATTTGAGAATTAGTGGGAATAAAGGGGCCCTTTAAAGTCATTTTCTACCTTTAAAGTCATTTTCTAGGTTCCAAACCTACCCTTTTATACTCAGGTTAATGACTTTCTTGTAATTTTTATTATTATTAATTTTTAATAATACTGTAGTCTATGGTCATCAACCATTAAGACAGCACTCCTTTGATCAGGACACTCTTCTGAATGTTTAAGTGGATAGTCTTTGAAAGCATTTTTTAAAGAACTTCGTTGGATTACTTTAGATTTATCTTTGAGACTCTTAAACTCCAGATACCCAAAGAAATTCTCAATGCTCAATAGTATTTAATCCAATTGTTAATTCTGATTTCATAATTTATAAGATGTTTTTATTAATGGACAGAATAATGAGGTTATATTAATAACTCAAATGTCAAATTCTCAGAATTGTGAAAAATATCAAAATGTGTATTGATATTGTCAGTGTTTACTTCTGAATTTGGGTAAGATTTTTTTTTCCTCTAGTAACATTGTAACAACTTGCCAAGTCTTTTAATGTCTTTTATTCCCAGGGGAGTGGGAACCACAAGACTATATTCACCATATTTTGGCAGCATATTCATGAAAAAAATGTAATTACTTTCAAAGCTAATTTATTTTTATTTTATAACTAAGAAAATTAAAATAGTATTTCATTTAGGATATACACTAGAGACAGAGAAAAATGTTCTTAATTTATCATAATTATTCTGCAAAAATTTTAGTATTCCTGAAGAAATCCAATGAGAAGAGGTACTTTGCTCAAAATGGCTGAATAGGTGAATCACACTTCTCAGGAGGTTGTCCCAGGATGCAGATGTTTTCCAACTTCATCCACTCCTCAAGTGCTATCATTAACACTTTTGCTAATCATGTGTTGTAAATTACAAGCATGTTCCATCTAGTTCATTTTTTGAATAGATATTTTAATTTAAAGAAGTGATTTTCACATGATTTTTAATTTTACTTCAGCTCCCTGGGACCACTCTCCATTGCCTGTGTGTGACTATTTTCCCTGAAAATAAATGAAACATAGCTGTGAATATCAATAAATAAGTAGGATACAGTAAATGGTGATAGATGAATTGATATATAAATTATTTGCAAAATATTTTAAAGCATTATTAGAAAGAACATTGTTCACCATCCTAATTATTTTCTGTGCTCAGTCAATTATGTCAAACTCTGTGACTGTATGAAGTGTATAGCTTGCCAGGATCCTCTGTCCATGGAATTTTCCAAGTAACAATACCAGATTGTGTTGCTACCTCAGGTTATTTGACCACCTCAGGTTTTATTATGATCTTGAAGTTTGACAGTCTAATTGAGTGCAAAGCATATTTGTACAATAGATGCATAGGGTTGTTTCCATCAGTTACCAAAATTCTCCAGCATGCACATGGTTACTACTGCATTAGGACAGCATTACTCACCTGCATATGTTCATTTGATTTAGAATATTTCTGAGAGCTTCTTAATAAGATGTGTATATATTCATGTCAATTCCTCTAGATTCTGCCTAAGGGCAAAGAACTGAAAAGTTAATTTATTCTCCTTAAAAGGAAGAAAAGGATAACTATAATCAGGCAGTGAACTAATTGGTACTCCCATATGACAATGTAGCACAAGATTTTTATTTCAACTTTATGAAGAAGTCTTGATTATCAAATAGAGCACAAATAAATTATAATTTTAAATGATAGGCATATAATTATAATTTTGAAAAAAATGCATAGTTTTACATTTAATCCTGAAATTGGAGTAATGGGGAAAGTCAAACTGAAAGATATACTTAAAATAATAAATCTTTCAAGTTCTCAGGACAGTTGAACAAAGATCATGCTATAGAGAGTCTTAAAAGGAGTAGTGTTGACAAACAAGAATGACTTATAATTACCCTATGAAATTCTATAAGTAAAATTATGGAGAAGACAATTAGTAGTTTACTTTAAAAGTCTCCATACTTATGTATCACTGATGATCTTTTATAAAATAAAGTACAGGAGTCAAATCTTGATGGATAAACACACTTTTAATTCAGTATTATCTGATGTCTCCTGATACTGCCACTTAGTTTCTAGAGGTGTGTGGAATTTTATAATAATATTTTTCTTTGCTTATGAAATTCTGGCATACCTTTGCAACTTCTTGACCTAATTAAATAAGATATTAGTAATAATTAGATCTACTTAGTTTGACTATAATTTCAAACTAAGTCTTAGATTGCTTGTATTTAAAGTTAGAAAAGTGATTGTTATCTTAAAATGTCCCTTTGTTGTGCTGTCTTAAAACATTTCATGTGGAACCAAGATATATTTAAACTGCATTTATAGGCTGTCATTTTGTTATGTTTTTCAATGATCTTTCTCTGTTAATCTTCAAAAATTATTCATTAGGGAAAGCAGGGTTAATTGTGTAACTGGGAGTCTAGAATTGATGAGTGATAGCAGTGGTAGAGTAGTAGTAGGAAAAAAATTTATTATTTCTGTACTGCAAAAGCTATGGTATTTTATAAATTCAAAATGGTTTTAATAATAATTGAGTTAAACAGGCTATTTTTTTCTGATATTTCATATTTTCCTATTAACTGAAATAACTGAAGAATATATGTAACAGTAATTTGTTCCTGACATAAAATAGAACTTGGTTATTCAATATTTTCATGGCTTTAAATTTGTTTTATTTTAATATTTCTTTTATAATTTACTTCACCACAGTTGATAATTAAGATTAGAAAACAAATTTGAGGACTTATTTCTGATTTCAGTTCTTTTATATCTGCAGAAAATGATGCAAAGTCCTGTCTTATAATCAATTCTGCAAGTTACAGTGATTATATAGCATTTTATATAAGTAGATTTAAAAAGTCATGACAATGCTAGGGTTAATAATAACCTGTTGAGGATAAAAATTCAAGTTATGGAAATCAGTTGCATCTGTATGCAGTAAGAGCAAACTCAGGAAAAGAAATAAAAAACGATAGCCTTTCCAAAAACAAAACAGTAAAAAAATCCTTAGGAATTAGTTTAACAAATCAGGTAAAAGAAACTGAAGAAAACACAAATAAACGGAAAGAGATCACATGCCCATGGGTTGTAAGTAGTAATACTGTTAAAATATAAATTTTACTCAAAGACATTAGTAGATTCAATGCAATTCCTACCAAAATCCTAATGATATTTTTCAAATAAATATCAATGTGTATATGTTAATATCAAACTCCTACTTTATCTTTCCCATTCCCCCCTAGCTATCTCTTTTGGTAACCATAAGTTTGTTTTCTATGTCTGTGAGTCTATTTCTGGTTTGGAAATAAATTCATTTGTATCATTTATTTTTTAGATTCCACATATAAATAACATAATATAATATTGGTTTTTCTCTGTCTGATTTACTTTGATTAGTATAATAATCTATATTTCCATTAATGTTGCTGCAAATAACACAATTTCTTTCTTTTTATGACTGAGTAATATTCCATTGTGTATATGTATATATATATCTGTATCTCTCTATCTATCTATATACATATACACACCAAATCTTTATCCATTCATCTGTGATGGACATTTAGGTTACTTCTATGTCTTGTGAACAGTGCTGATATGAATCTTAATGTGAGGAAAAAACATAAAGGATCCTGTCCCGTCACTTCATGGGAAATAGATGGGGAAACAGTGGAAACAGTGTCAGACTTTATTTTTGAGGGGCTCCAAAATCACTGCAGATGGTGATTGCAGCCGTGAAATTAAAAGACCCTTACTCCGAAGCAAAGTTATGACCAACCTAGAGAGCATATTCAAAAGCAGAGGCATTACTTTGTCGACTAACCTCCGTCTAGTCAAGGCTATGGTTTTTCCTGTGGTCGTGTATGGATGTGAGAGTTGGATGTGAGATTTGGACTGTGAAGAAGGCTGACCACTGACGAATCGATGCTTTTAAAGTGTGGTGTTGGAGAAGACTCTTGAGAGTCCCTTGGAATGCAAGGAGATCCAACCAATCCATTCTGAAGGAGATCAGCCCTGGGATTTCTTTGGAAGAAATGATGCTAAAGCTGAAACTCCAGTACTTTGGCCACCTCATGCGAAGAGTTGACTCATTGGAAAAGACTCTGATGCTGGGAAGGATTGGGGACAGGAGGAGAAGGGGACGACAGAGGATGAGATGGCTGGATGGCATCCCTGATTCGATGGATATGAGTCTGAGTGAGCTCCTGGAGCTGGTGATGGACAAGGAGGCCTGGCATGCTGCGATTCATGAGGTCTCAAGAGTCAGACACGACCAAGCAACTGAACTGAACTGAACTGATGGGACCAGAAGTCATGGAGGTGTTAGGTGCTAACTAATCTTGTAGAAATCATTTTACAATATGCACATTGCACACTTTAAGCTTACATATGGTAATGTCAATATCAACTCAATAAACCTGGGGGGAAATAAATCCAAAACAAATCTAAACCCCAGGAGACCCACCATTGGGTTTTTCCTTGGTTCTTGAGTTCCATAGCCAATCTTCCTTCTTCTCGTCACCTTTTATATTCTTTTTTGTTTTGTTCGTTTTACATATCATATTCATGGGTTTTAGTTTACTTAGTGGGATAACTAGGAAAAGCATATTTATTCCATATTCCCAGGAGAATAACTCTACCTTCTTGTTTTATAATGTGGTTTCAATGAAAAAATATTTTCATGTAAATAAGTATACCTCACAGTATCATCTAAAAAATTGATCTGCTTATGTAAGGCAGACAGGATACAATGATTGACACCCTTTTGAGTGTAATTTTAAAGTATGTATGAAAATCTTGAAAATATCATACAGTTAAGTTATAGATGCCTGTCAGCCAGATCCGACCATGTCAATTTTGCTCTTTGATTTGATTAGCAAAATCAGCTCCTTTTAGAGGTAAAAAATGTCCTGGGAAGGAAGGTGAAAATTTAATGAGCAGAAAAATGAAGTAAATTGTTTAAATTACAAGGTTTTGCCTCAAAGTTTAGATAATCTGATTTTAAGCCAGGTCTTTTTAATTTAGATGGAGTAAAAGAACAAACACATGAAGAAATGCACAATTAAAAACTTTTTAAGGAAATTAAAGTATAGAATAAGAAGTTAGCAATCCACATGCAAAATATAATCTAGACTCTTGTAGAAAAATAATTAACATGAATAAATGCACTTTGATTATGCAAAAAATAATGCATGATTTCTTCAGAATCAATCATTAACTGGAATTTCCAAAATATAGTAACTTATATAAATGGATGGAAGTCAGTGATTTGGTAATAATTTGTTTTCCTCATTAATGTGTGGCCCTCTGGATGGGGGCTCCGTATTTATAAAGGATATTTCTCATTTGGTCTTTGTCAAATGTTTCTTTTGATAAATATCTTTATTTAAACATCCACTTGCAGATGATGGTGGGAAGAATATTACTCCATACCCTGGCTACTTGAACAATTAACAGCGATGCCAATCACAGTGTTACATTCCCTTCAACACAGCTCTTGTTCCAAGGATAAGTTCACAATTGAAGCCAGCTAATCGGAGTAGTTTCTTTGTGGTTACAGAAAAATCATGTAACCACAAAGAAGTGTGACTGAAGATGTCTAGGGCCAAGTGTTCAATCTTGGGAGAAATTGCTCAGAGAGTATTAGGCTGACAATTTTGAGAATATGAAACCAAAGGAGTGATGGCATTTGTGTCATTAACTCTGTTTACCTTGAAGGCCAATCCCATCTGCTTCACAAATTGTCCATTTTCAGTGTCTTTATTATTTCTTTCATATGAACACAAGGAATACTGATTGACTGCACACTTCTCAAATATCTCTGATATGCATAAATATGTATATATTAGACTATATTTCCTTCTTTTGACAGTATTTTTTGGTGCATTTTTGTTTGTCAGGAATATTTTGATTTGACAACTTGAAGAATGTTTGGTTTAAAGGAATCGCTCTAGTCCTTCAAATGTATTTTTCCCAATCAACTTCAGTAAGCCGACTTACCTGTTCAGGGACTTCATGTTTTAGAAGTGCAAAAGTTTATAGCATGCTGTGGTTATATTCCCTATGATTATGGCATGTATCTATTATGTGTTTCATGTCACCAATTGCTACTTTAAGCAGATACATTAGAATAGAATTTACATATTGCTGTACTGTGGGCTTAGTCTCTTAGTCATGTCTGACTCTTTGTGACCCCATGGACTGTAGCCCGCCAGGCTCCTCTGTCCATGGGGATTCTCCAGGCAAGAATCCTGGAGTGGGTTGCCATGCCCTCCTCCAGGGAATCTTCCCAACCCAGGGGTTGAACTCAGGTCTCCTGCATTGCAGGCAGATTCTTTGCCACCTGAGCCACCTTGAAGCCCTTAAGCAGATACATTAGACTAGAATGTATATATTAATTCATATTAAATATTACTAATAATTTTACTACTAATAAATATTGCTAATATGGCCTGATGTCTTATCATCCCTGTCAAAATATCAAAATTTCTCTCTATATATCTCTCCCTGAATCTCTCTTGTAACTGCTATTGTGGTGGCCATGGTCCTTGGGATTTAGACTTATAGTTTGAAGGAAATCTGAAAATGTTACATTGTAATTTTAAAAGATAGCAGTTTAAGATGACCTCCCAGTGAAATTTATACTTAAGAATGGAGTCAAAACCTAAACCATAAATACTAAATACTAAAGGTGAGATTTTTGACACCATTCTAAACTGGATGGTTAAGATATTTTAAGCACTAGGAACAACAAAGGAAACTATTTGTTCCTTTTGCCCAAGAGTAAAACAAGTTTAAAGTTTTAGTATACATCTTAGATGAGATTTAAACAGATTCCTGGAGTCTTAGAGTTAAACAAAAATCTCCAGAGACTATATAATCCTACACAGTTACTATAGAGATAAAAATCTGACAAGCAGAGAGGATATTAACAAAGCCACATATGGATTCTTAATTCTTGCTTAGTAATTTCTCTTTCTATGGTACTCCCGTGTTTGGAGTAATATAAATAGACTTGGACTAGGATTATATGCAAGGGTATATTCTTTATAGACTTTCATGGGGACCTAACTCCTAATGTTCTTCATATATGTGTTTGTGAAGTTACTATCCATCTGTTCTGCACTCAGCAATAGCATGTAGCTTAAATGTAAATAGTTTGTGATTGTATCAGCATTATCATTTGTTTACATTTTAAGATGAATAGTGATTTCATTTTTATTTTTCAAATATCCAAGTCAACAATTCACATTTGAATATCTGTCAATATGTCTGTTTTATTTGGTATAACATCCAAAAGTCTTCTTACTTTCCAGAGTATTTTGTTTATAGTTTATTTTGAAGCCTAAATTATTATATTAGTTTTAGGTAAGCAGCATAGTGATTCAAAAGTTTTTAACTATTCTCCACTTATAGTTATTATAAAATATTGGCTATATTGTCTGTGCTAAACAATATATCTTTGTAGCTCATTTGTTTTGTAAATAGTAGTTTGTATGGAGTCCTCTTCCTTCCTTCTCTCAACTGGTAACCACTAGTTTGTTCTCTATATCTGTTATTATTATTTTTTGTACTCAACAGTTTATCTGAGTTTTTAGATTCCACACATTATAACTTATACTGTATAACTTTTAGCTTATTAGGTCAGTTTTTTGCATTTGGTTTCTTTGCCATAGGAAACAGATTCCCCCAAATAGTGTTATGATTTATATCAAAGAATGTTCTGCCTATGTTTTCTTCCAATATTTTTATGGTATTTAATCCATTTTGAGTTTATTTTGATATATGGTGAGAGAAAATGTTCTAATTTCATTATTTTACATGTAGCTGCCCAATTTTCCTGCTACCACTTGTTGAAGAGACTGCTTTTTTCTTTCCCACTGTATTTTCTATCTCCCCTGGTCATATATTAGGTGATCGTAAGTGTATGGGTTTATCTCTGAGCTCTATATTCTGTTCCATTGTTCTATGTGTTTATTTTTGTTCCATTACCATACTGTTTTGATGACTGCATCCTTATAGTGTAGCCTGGAAATAGGGAGCATGATACTTCCAGCTCTGTTCTTCTTAAGATTATTTTGGCTATTTGGGGTCTTTTGTGTTCCCATGGGCTTCCTTGGTGGCTCAGATGATAAAAAATCGGCCTGCAATACAGGAGACCCAAGTTTATCCCTGGGTTGGGAAGATCCTCTGGAGAAGGGAATGGCTACCCATTCCAGGGTTCCAGTAATCTTACCTGGAAAATCCCATGGGCAGGAGAGCCTGCTGGGCTACAATCCATGGGTTCATAAAAAGTTGGACATGACTGGCTGACTAACACTCTGGGCTTCCCAGGTAACACTAGTGGTAAAGAACTTGCCTGCTAATGCAGGAGACATGAGAGATGCAGATTTGATCCTTGGGTTGGAAAGATCCCCTGAAAGGAGGGCAGGACAACCCAGTGCAGTATTCTTGCCTGGATAATCCCATGGAGAGAGGAGCCTGGCAGGCTATAGTACATAGGGTCACAAAGAGTTGAACATGAATGAAGGGACTTAACATGCAGGCATGCATGTCTTCCCATATTAGTTTTAAAATTATTTATTGTTATTCTTTGAAAAATGTTGGTACTTGATGGGGATTGCAGTGAATCTGTAATTGCCTCGGGTATTATGGTTATTTAAACCCTATTAATTCTTAGAGTCAATGAACAAAGTATACCTTTCCATCTGTTTGTGTCATCTAAAATTTCTTTCTTCAGTGTTCTACAGGTTTTGAAGTGCCACTATTTTACTTTCTATATAGCTTTTTTGTTCTTTGGTCATTAAGTTGTGTTGAACTCTTTGTTATCCCATGGACTGTAGCACACCAGTCTCCCCTGTTCTTCACTATCTCCTAGAGATTGTTTAAATTCATATCCATTGAGTAGATAATGCTATCAGACATCTCATCCTCTCTTGTCGCCTTCTTCTGCCTTCAATTTTCCCCAATATCAGAGCCTTTTCCAAAGTTCTGGAGCTTCAGCTTCAGCAGCAGTATTTCCAATGAATATTCAGGGTTGAGTTTATTCAGGATCGACTGGTTTGATCTCCTTACAGTCCAAGGGACTCTCAAAAATCTTTTCCAACATCACAATTCAAAAGTATTAATTCTTTGGAGCTCAGTCTTCTTTCTAGTCCAACTCTCACATCTATACATGATTACTGGAACAGCTATAGCTTTGACTACAGGGACCTTGGTTGGCAAAATGATATCTCTGCTTTTTAATATGATGTCTAAGTTTATCACGACTTTCCTTCCAAGGAGCACACCTCTTTTAATTTCAGGGCTGCAGTCATGGAACCTAGTGATTTTGGAGCCCAAGGAAACCAAATCTGTCAGTTTCCATGTTTTCCTTTTCTATTTGCCATAAAATGATGGGACAGGACGCCATGATCTTAGGTTTTTTTGAATGTTGAGTTTTAAGCCAGCTTTTTCACTCCCCTCTTTCACCAGGAGTCTCTTTATTTCCTCTTCACTTTCTGCCATTAGAATGTTATTATCTGCATATCTGACATTGTTAACATTTCTCCTGGAAATCTTGATTCTAGCTTGTGGTCCATGCAGTCAGATATTTTGCATGATACATTCTCCTTGGAAGTTAAATAAGCAGAGTGACTATGTATAGCCTTGCCATACCCCTTTCCCAATTTTGAACCAGTCTTGTTTCATGTCTAGTTCTAACTGTTGCTTCTTTTTTGTTTGTTTGTTTTTAGTTTTATTTATTTATTTTACTTTCCAATATTGTATTGATTTTGCCATACATTGACATGAATCCACCACGAGTGTACATGTGTTCCCCATTCTTAACCCCCCTCCCATCTCCCTCCCCATCCCATCCCTCTGGGTCATCCCAGTGCACCAGCCTCGAGCACCCTGTATCATGTATCGAACCTGGACTGGTGTTGCTTCTTGACTTGCATACAAGTTTCTCAGGAGGTAGGTAGCTGGTCTTGTATTCCCATCTATTTAAGAATTTTCCACAGTATGTGTTGTGATCCATAGAGTCAAAGGCTTTAGCATGGTCAGTGAAGCAGAAGTAGTTTTTCTGGTGTTTCCTCGCTTTATTCCTAGGTATTTTAGTCTTTTTATATGATGGTAAATGGAATTGTTTCCTTAATTTCTGTTTCATATCGATTTTTGTTAGAGTGTAGAAATACAGTGAAATTGTGTATATTAATTTTGTATTCTGCAACTTTACCAAACTCATTGATGAACTCTAGAAGTTTTCTGGTGCATTGTTAAGATTTTCTACGCACAGTATAATGTCATCTACAAACAATGACAGTTTTACTTTCTCCTTTACAGTTTGGGTTTCTTTTTCTTTTCTGATTGTTGCATCAAAGACTTCCAATAGTTTATTGAGTAAAAGTAGCAGGACTGGGCACCCTTCTTGTTTCTGACTTTAGAGGAAATGCTTTCACCCTTGCACCTTTGAATATGAGGTTCAGTCCAGTTCAGTTCAGTTCAGTCGCTCAGTCATGTCCTCCTCTTTGCGACCCCATGAATTGCAGCACGCCAGGCCTCCCTGTCCATCATCAACTCCCGGAGTTCACCTAAACCCACGTCCATCGAGTCAGTGATGCCATCCAGCCATCTCATCCTCTGTCGTCCCCTTCTCCTCCTGCCCTAAATCCCTCCCAGCATCAGAGTCTTTTCCAATGAGTCAACTCTTCGCATGAGGTGACCAAAGTACTGGAGTTTCACCTTTAGCATCATTCCTTCCAAAGAATACCCAGGACTGATATTCTCTAGAATGGACTGGTTGGATCTCCTTGCAGTCTAAGGGACTCTCAAGAGTCTTCAGCCATGCAGAAGGAGGAGAAGAGATAATGTAGGTGAAAAGTAGCATATACCCCTAACGCATTTATCCAGTAATTTGCATATTCAGTTCAATTTACCAAATCTGTCTAACTGTCCTTAGATACTATGCTCTTTGTTAGGCATAGAATACAGTGTAAAAAGAAAGTTATATCATTTACTCTGAAATAATTAACCTTTAGCAAGTAATGACTAAATTAAAGCAAAATGACAAGTATATTTAAACAAGTCCTAAAATTAGGATTGGAGACGGGATTAACCCAGTAGTTATAAATTACTTGCTATATGTCAAATGACATTTTATCTTAGGGGAATAAAGTAGGGAACAACTTTTAACTCATGGTGTGAGACTGGGAATGGTTAGTCAGAGAAAAGAAAATATAGAGGAGAGAGCTGAGAGTATATAAATGATATGAACAGAAGTATGACAACTGTGATATCTGTCTTATACTCAAAATGGTAAATTATTTACTTCAATCAAAATGTTCTTATAAGGAAGAGGTTCCAGATAAAGTTAGGCAGATAGATGCAAATCATAACAAGAAAGGTGAAAACGAGAGAAGGTCTTTAATTAGCACTGTACGAAATGAGATTTACAAGAACTGTACATAAAATATCTTCACGACCCAGATAATCATGATGTTGTGATCACTAATCTAGAGACAGACATCCTGGAATGTGACGTTAAGGGGGCCTTGGAAAGCATCACTACAAACAAAGCAAGTGGAGGTGATGGAATTCCAGTTGAGTTGTTTCAAATCCTGAAAGATGATGCTGTGAAAGTGCTGCACTCAACATGCCAGCAAGTTTGGAAAACTCAGCAGTGGCCACAGGACTGGAAAAGGTCAGTTTTCATTCCAATCCCAAAGAAAGGCCATGCCAAAGAATGCTCAAACTACCGCACAATTGCACTCATCTCACACGCTAGTAAAGTAATGCTCAAAATTCTCCAAGCCAGGCTTTAGCAATACTTAAACCGTGAACTTCCAGATTTTCAAGCTCGTTTTCGAAAAGGCAGAGGAACCAGAGATTAAATTGCCAACATCCGCTGGATCATGGAAAAAGCAAGAGCATTCCAGAAAAACATCTCTTTCTGCTTTATTGACTATGCCAAAGCCTTTGACTGTGTGAATCACAATAAACTGTGGAAAATTCTGAAAGAGATGGGAATAACAGAACACCTGACCTGCCCCTTGAGAAATCTGTATGCAGGCCAGGAAGCAGCTGTTAGAACTGGACATGGAACAACAGTCTGGTTCCAAATAGGAAAAGGAGTATGTCAAGGCTGTATATTGTCACCCTGCTTATTTAACTTATATGCAGATTACATCATGAGAAACTCTGGACTGGGAGAAACACAAGCTGGAATCAAGATTGCAGGGAGAAATATCAATAACCTCAGATATGCAGATGACACCACCCTCATGGCAGAAAGTGAAGAGGAACTAAAAAGCCTCTTGATGAAAGTAAAAGAGGAGAGTGAAAAAGTTGGTGTAAAGCTCAGCATTCAGAAAACGACGATCGTGGCATCCGGTCCCATCACTTCATGGGAAATAGATGGGGAAACAGTGGAAACAGTGTCAGACTTTATTTTTGGGGGCTCCAAAATCACTGCAGATGATGACTGCAGCCATGAAATTAAAAGACATTTACTCCTTGTAAGGAAAGTTATGACCAACCTAGATAGTATATTCAAAAGCAGAGACTTTACTTTGCCGACTAAAGTCCGTTTGTCAAGGCTATGGTTTTTCCAGTGGTCATGTATGGATGTGAGAGTTGGACTGTGAAGAAAGCAGAGCGCTGAAGAATTGATGCCTTTGAACTGTGGTGTTGGAGAAGACTCTTGAGAGTCGCTTGGACTGCAAGGAGATCTAACCAATCCATTCTGAAGGAGATCAGCCCTGCGATTTCTTCAGAAGGAATGATGCTAAAGCTGAAACTTCAGTACTTTGTCCACCTCATGAGAAGTGTTGACTCACTGGGAAAGACTCTGATGCTTGGACGGATTGGGAACAGGAGCAAAGGGGATGACAGAGGATGAGATGGCTGGATGACATCACTGACTCGATGAACATGAGTTTGAGTGAACTCCTGGAGTTGGTGATGGACAGGAAGGCCTGGCATGCTGCAATTCATGGGGTCGCAAAGAGTCGGACACAACTGAGTGACTGAACTGAACTGAGATTTAGAAAATGCATTGCAGAACTCCTAAAAGAATAAGTAGGTTAGGGAAGGATAGGAGTAATATCATAACTCATTCGAAGCTGCAATTTAAGGAAGATTTTAGTAGGAACAACAGTAAATAAAAGGAAACAACAGAAAGCTTGGATTCTCGATTTTTTTTTTTTTCTGAAAGTATACAGATATTTCTGTCTTTTACAAAATAAAATGCTGGCTAGTTATTTCTTTTTTGTTTCTAGAGGGACAGTGAAAATTGATATCCTGGCAGCTGTCTATTCTACATTATATACATATGTTGCATGGTTTTTGGCAATCAGCCCAATATCATCATGCCAGGAAGAAATAAGTTATATGTCAGAAATGAGTCTCAGGTTATGCTATTGGAAATTATCACATGGCCTTTCCCCTCACTGTATAAGACTTGTTTTCCCAATAGGATAATTTAAGAACACCTTGTACAACAGCAATTTATTGAAACAGTGATTGCTTCATGATCCATGATACTATGCTCCACATGGGACTGGCTAGCTCTTAAATACACAGCTGCCTAAGTGGCTGCCTTGGTATCACTAGTACTCACTGTCCCCTATACTTCTTGACTATCTTCAGAAAGGAACTCAGTATGAAATCAAAAGTATTTTCAACATTCCCAATTTAGACAAACTGAAGATATATAGTTCAGTGCCAAAGAGCCATTGGCCTGTTTTGTCCTAAGATTTTTTATTACAAGAACAAGTTTATTACTTGAACGAATGATATTATGCAAATAATAGATGGGTTAACAATATTTAAGAATTTATTAACATTTTAATGTTTTTGGTCTCTAAAAATACTAACTAGTAGGAAGATTTTTCCTTCTCCCTATCTCTTTCTTAATCTTTAACTGACTGAAATTTTTTCTTTACTTTGCCTCCAAGTATTTAAGTGGTCATAATATATCCACATCACTATGAGTCTCCTTTCTTTCTTGCCTCTCATAGCCCTCTGGCTTAATATTTCTTTCCAAGTAATTTTCTCCAGCTTCACAGCCTCTGTGACTAAGTAATCATTCCCATATTTTCTATGGATTCAGTTAACTGTTAAAAGAAAATAAAACTGAGAAAATAATGTACAATTCAATTCAGTTCAGTCTCTCAGCCATGTCCGACTCTATGCGACCCCATTAACTGCAACATACAAGGCCTCCCTGCCAACTCCCAGAGTTTACACAAACTCATGTCCATTGAGTCAGTGATACCATCCAACCATCTCAACCTCTGTCATCCCCTTGTCCTCCTGCCTTCAATCTTCCCCATCATCAGGGTCTTTTCAAATAAGTAATTTTTTCACATTAGGTGGCCAAATTATTGTCATTTCAGCTTCAGCATCAGTTTTTCAAATGAATGTTCAGGACTGATTTCCTTTAGAATGAACTGGTTGGATCTCCTTGCAGTCCAAGGGACTCTCAAGAGTCTTCTCCAACACCACAGTTCAAAAGCATCAATTCTTCAGTGCTCAGCTTTCTTTATAGTCCAACCCTCACATCCATACATGACTACTGGAAAAAACATAGTTCTGACAAGACGGATCTTTGCTGGCAAAGTAATGTCTCTGCTTTTTAATATGCTGCCTAGGTTGGTCATAGCTTTTCTTCCAAGTGGCATGCGACTTTTAACTTCCTGACTGCAGTCACCATCTGCAGTGATTTTGGAGCCCCGGAAAATAGTCTGTCACTGTTTCCACTGTTTTCCCATCTATTTGCCATGAAGTGATGGGACCAGTTGTCATGATCTTAGTTTTCTGAATGTTGAGTTTTAAGCCAACTTTTCACTTTCCTCTTTCACTTTCATCAAGAAACTCTATTTCTTTTTTGCTTTCTGCCATTAGGGTGGTGTCATCTGCATATCTGAGGTTATCAATATTTCTCCTGGTAATCTTGATTCGAGCTTGTGCTTCATGCAGTCCAGCATTTTGCATGATGTGTTCTGCATACAAGTTAAATAAACAGAATGCCAATATACAGCATTGACATACTCCTTTCCCTGTTTGGAACCAGTCTGTCGTTCCATGTCCAGTTCTAACTGCTACTTCCTGACCTGCACACAGATTTCTCAAGAGACAGGTAAGGTGGTCTGGTATTCACATCCCTTTAAGAATTTTCCAGAGTTTGTTATGGTCCACACAGTCAAAGGCTTTGGCATAGTCAATAAAGCAGAAGTTTTTCTAGGACTCTCTTGATATGGTACCCCACTCCAGTACTCTTGCCTGGAAAATCCCATGGGTGGAGGAGCCTGGTAGGCTGCAGTCCATGGGGTCCCTAAGAGTCGGATACGACTGAGCGACTTCACTTTCACTTTTCACTTTCATGCATTGGAGAAGGAAATGGCAACACACTCCAGTGTTTTTGCCTGGAGAATCCCAGGGATGGGGGAGCCTGGTGGGCTGCTGTCTATGGGGTCTCCCAGAGTTGGACATGACTGAAGTAACTTAGCAGCAACTTGCTTTTTTGATGATCCAACAGATATTGGCAATTTGATCTCTGGTTCCTCTGCCTTTTCTAAATCCAGCTTAAACATCTGGAATTTCATGAATAACATACTGTTGAAGCCTGGCTTGGAGAATATTGGGCATTGCTTTACTAGTGTGTGCTGCTGCTGCTGCTAAGCTGTTTCAGTCGTGTCCGACACTGTGCGACCACATAGACGGCAGCCCACCAGGCTCCTCCATCCCTGGGATTCTCCAGGCAAGAACCCTGGAGTGGGTTGCCATTTCCCTCTCCAATGCATGAAAGGCAATGCCAAAGAATGCTCAAACTACTTCACAATTGCAAGATGAGTGCAATTGTGATCTACACAGTCAAAGGCTTTGGCATTGTCAATAAAGCAGAAAGGGATGTTTTTCTGGAACTCCCTTGCTTTTTCTATGATCCAGTGGATGTTGGCAATTTGATCTCTGGTTCCTCTGCCTTTTCGAAAACCAGCTTGAAAATCTGGAAGTTCACGATTCACATATTGCTGAAGCCTGGCTTGGGGAATTTTGACCATTACTTTACTATTGTGTGAGATGAGTGCAATTGTGCAGGAGCTTGATCATTCTTTGGCATTGTCTTTCTTTGGGATTGGAATGAAAACTGACCTTTTCCAGTCCTGTGGCCACTGCTGAGTTTTGCATATTGAGTGCAACACTTTCATAGCATCATCTTTTAGGATTTGAGATAGCTCAACTGGAATTCCCTCACCTCCACTAGCTTTGTTCGTAGTGATGCTTTCTAAGGCCCACTTGACTTCACATTCCAGAATGTCTGGCTCTAGGTGAGTGATCACACCATCATGATTATCTGTATTATGAAGATCTGTTTTGTACAGTTTTCTTTGTATTCTCTCATGTCTTCTTAATATCTTTTCCTTTGTTAGGTCCATACCATTTCTTTCCTTTATTGTACCCATCTATGCATGAAATGTTCCCTTGGTATCTCTAATTTTCTTGATGGGTTCTCTAGATTTTCTCATTCTACTGTTTTCCTCTATTTCTTTGCATTGATGGTTGAGAAATGCTCTCTTATGTCTCCTTGCTATTCTTCAGAACTCTACAGTCAAATGCGTATATCTTTCCATTTCCCCTTTGCCTTTCACTTGTCTTTAGTTCACAGGTATTTTTAAGGCCTCCTCAGACAACCATTTTGTTTTTTTGCATTTCTTTTTCTTGGAGATGATCTTGATCACTCCCTCCCATACAATGTCAGGAACTTCTGTCCACAGTTCTTCAGGCACTCTATCATATCTAATCCCTTGAGTCTATTTGTCACTTTCACTGTATAATCATAAGGGATTTGATTTAGGTCATAACTAAATGGTGTGCACCACAGTCAGCTCCTGGTCTTGTTTTTGCTGACTGTGTAGAACTCCATCTTTGGCTGCAAAGAATATGATCAATCTGATTTCAGTATTGACCATCTGGTGATGTCCACGTGTTGTTGGAAGAAGGTGTTTGCTATGACCAGTGTGTTCTCTTGGCAAATCTCTGTTAGCCTTTGCCCTGTTTCATTCTGTACTCCAAGGCCAAATTTGCCTGTTACTCCAGGTATCTCTTGACTTCCTCCTTTTGCATTCCCTATAATGAAAAGGACATCTTTTGGGGTGTTACTTCTTGAAGGTCTTGTAGGTCTTCACACCACCATCCAACTTCAGCTTCTTTAGCATTAATGGTCAGAGCATAGACTTGAACGGTTTACCTTGAAAAACAACCTTCTGTTGTTTTTGAGATTTTATCCAAGTACTGCATTTTGGACTCTTTTGTTGACTATTATGGCTACTCCATTTCTTCTAAGGGATTATTGCCCACAGTAGTATATATAATGGTCTAGTTCAAGAACTTACATTCTAGGTTCCTATGCGATATTGCTCTTTACAGCATCAGATGTTACTTCCATCACCAGTCAGATCCACTACTGGGTGTTGGTTTTTCTTTAGCTCTGTCTCTTCATTCTTTCTGGAGTTATTTCTCCACTGACGTCAGAAGCATATTGGGCACCTACTGACCTATGGAATTCATCATTCAGTGTCCCATCTTTTTGTCTTTTCATACTTTTATTGGGGTTCTCAAGGCAAGAATACTGAAATGGTTTGCCATTCCCTTCTCCAGTGGACCACATTTTGTCAGAACTCTCCACCATAAACCATCTGTCTTGGATGGCTCTACGAGGCATGGCTCCTTGTTTTATTGAGTTGGACAAGGCTGTGGTCCATGTGATCAGATTTGTTAGTTTCTTGTGATTGTGGTTTTCATTCTGTCTGCCCTCTGATGGAGAAGGGTAAGAAGCTTATGGAAGCTTCCTAATGGAAGTGACTGAGTGAGCAGGGAATTGGTTCTGATTGGCAGAGCCATCTTCAGTAAATCTTTAATCCAATTTTCTGTTGATGGGTGGGGATGTGTTCCCTCCCTGTTATTTACCTGGGCCAAACTATGTTGAAGATAATGAAGATAATGGTCACCTCTTTCAAAAGGTCGCTTGCAGCACCCCAGCCCTGCAGCAGGCCACTGCTGACCCACGCCTCTGCCAGAGACTCCTGGACACTTATGGGCAAGTCTGGGTTAGTCTCTTATGGGGCTACTGCTCCTTTCTCCTGATTCCTGGTGCACACAAGGTTCTGTTTGTGCCTGCCAAGAATTTGTTTCCCAGTCCTATGTAAGTTCTAGCAGCTCTATGGTGGGGTTAATGGCGACCTGCTCAAAGAGAGCCTCTGCCATACCCAGGTTTACTGCACCCAGAGCCCCTGCCCCTGCGTCAGTCCACTGCTGACTCGCACCTCCACAGGAGACACTCAAACACAGTTCTGTCTCAGTCTCTGTGGGGTCTCTGGGCCCTGGTGTGCACAAGGTTTGTTTGAGCCCTCTGAGCATTTCTGACTGGTATGGGGATTGTAATGTACAATTAGGCATGCATCATCCTTAAATCTAAGAAGAATACTATTTGAATCAAATACAGTTCTGATAAAGTTTTAGGTTAACTGTGAACTTCCTGATGTTCAAGCTGGTTTTAGAAAAGGCAGAGGAACCAGAGATCAAATTGCAAACATCTTCTGGATCATGGAAAAAGCAAGAGAGTTCCAGAAAAGCATCTCTTTCTGCTTTATTGACTATGCAAAAGCCTTTGACTGTGTGAATCACAATAAACTGTGGAAAATTCTGAAAGAGATGGGAATACCAGACCACCTAATCTGCCTCTTGAGAAATCTGTATGCAGGCTAGGAAGCAACAGTTCGAACTGGACATGGAACAACAGACTGGTTTCAAATAGGAAAAGGAGTACATCAAGGCTGTATATTGTCACCCTGCTTATTTAAATTCTATGCAGAGTACATCATGAGAAACGCTGGACTGGAAGAAACACAAGCTGGAATCAAGATTGCCGGGAGAAATATCAATAACCTCAGATATGCAGATGACACCACCCTTATGGCAGAAAGTGAAGAGGAACTAAAACGCCTCTTGATGAAAGTGAAAGTGGAGAGTGAAAAAGCTGGCTTAAAGCTCAACATTCAGAAAATGAAGATCATGGGATCCGGTCCCATCACTTCATGGGAAATAGATGGGGAAACAGTGGAAACAGTGTCAGACTTTACTTTTTGGGGCTCCAAAATCACTGCAGATGGTGACTGCAGCCATGAAATTAAAAGACGCTTACTCCTTGGAAGAAAAGTTATGACCAACCTAGATAACATATTCAAAACCAGAGCCATTACTTTGCCGACTAAGGTCCGTCTAGTCAAGGCTATGGTTTTTCCAGTGGTCATGTATGGATGTGAGAGTTGGACTGTGAAGAAGGCTGAGCACCGAAGGACTGGTGCTTTTGAACTGTGGTGTTGAAGAAGACTCTTGAGAGTCCCTTGTAATGCAAGGAGATCCAACCAGTCCATTCTGAAGGAGATCAGCCCTGGGATTTCTTTGGAAGGAATGATGCTAAAGCTGAAACTCCAGTACTCTGGCCACCTCATACGAAGGGTTGACTCATTGGAAAAGACTTTGATGTTGGGAGGTATTGGGGGCAGGAGAAGAAGGGGACGACAGAGGATGAGATGGCTGGATGGCATCACTGATTCGATTGACATGAGTCTGAGTGAACTCCACGAGTTGGTGATGGACAGGATGGCCTGGCGTGCTGTGATTTATGGGGTCGCAAAGAGTCGGACACGACTGAGCGACTGAACTGAACTGAAGGAATTACAAAATGGTGGTGATGTTTTAGATCCAAAAGCAGAAAATATGTGACTACAAACACCTTTTAGATGACTGACAAACCACTGACTCTGTGAAGCTAAGGAAACATAAAAAGCAGTATTGTACATGAGTCGTCCTTATGCTAACTTGGTGTTTCCCAAACTTTTTTTTTTTTCATTATCATTCTCTAAGAAAAAGCTTTATATTTTAACCTCATCAAACCCCTAAGGAAATTTAATAATACATATATATATATGTATATTATATATATATATACACATATATATATACCTGATGTGTACTGTATGAATATATGTGCTTATATATAAATGTCATATTATTTTCACTCCTAAAATCAATTTTTGCCCCCATGATGGTGATATCTCCTCTAATCAAAATTCATGCTGTAATGTAGTTTTAGGATATGATATGATATAAAGTCATTTCTCCAAATCCAGAAATGAGACAGAGTCAGAGAGCTGTGATAAAGCATGTATTATGTGGGAAAGTTAACTGTTACTCAGTAAGAGAGTAATACTTATAGGTAGTAAGTTAGTAGTTAGGTAGTAGTACTTATAGGTAGTATTGTAAGAACTATCAGGCCATGGTGTTGACCTTATAAATTATAGGAAGACATTTTTAAAAAATCAACAAGATTATCACCAGTATAAATCCGACTGGATTATAGGACAGGTAAGTAATCTTTTATCGGAAATCTCTATAGAGTGTTATTTTCTTTTAATAAAGGAAAACCCTAAAGTATCTCTGGGTATACTAATCAAATTATTTATTTCAGCTAGCAGAAAACATTAATCTGTGAGATTAAGTTCACAATTTATATACAAGAAAATATTCAGTTTATTACTTTGGCCTATTCACACAGAGGATATATGGAAATCAGAACCTAGCAAAGTGTAATTTTAGTGTCCTGAATAAAAACTGGGAAATATTAACTGAGACAGGGGCTAGAAAGCTACCTTGGGCAGAATCCAGTGGTATTCTTCTATTTTGCCTTTACTCTTGTATCAGCAGGGATTTGGTTTGGGAAATGCTTGCACGGTTAGCCAGAGATTCTGCCAATATCTAGATAAATACTCTGGCAAACTTAGTTTCACTCAATACAGAGCTAAAAGAACATCATGAAAAAAGACTCATAAGAGAATCTCTAAGATTATTAAAAGTCTATTTTAATCATTTTATCTCTCCTAATTTAGTTTGATAATATCAATGTGTCCTTGTTAATGAAAAGTCACCAAACACCTAAACATTAGTTGTTTCCTATTAAGAAATTTCCGAGAAGGCAATGGCAGCCCACTCCAGTACTCTTGCCAGGAGAATCCCATGGATGGAGGAGCCTAGATGTTAGTTCAGAAACTGCTCAGATGTTTCCATCTGGGAATTAAAATGTTTCAGTATATAGTTAGAAGGTGTATTATTTCATCAAGTATATAGCAAAAGCCTGTATATCAGTCTTTATTTAATCAGAAGGGAAATAGACCAAATAAGATTCAGTTCAGTTCAGTCACTCAGTCGTGTCCCACCCTTTGCCACCCCATGAATCACAGCACGCCAGGCATCCCTGTCCATCACCAACTCCTGGTGTTCACTGAGACTTGGGTCCATCGAGTCAGTGATGCCATCCAGCCATCTCATCTTCTGTCGTCCCCTTCTACTCCTGCCCCTAATCCCTCCCAACATGAGAGTCTTTTCCAATGAGTCAACTCTTTGCATGAGGTGGCCAAAGTACTGGAGTTTCAGCTTTAGCATAATTCCTTCCAAAGAATTCCAGGGCTGATCTCTTTCAGAATGGACTAGTTGGATCTCCTTGCATTCCAAGGGACTCTCAAGAGTCTTCTCCAACACCACAGTTCAAAAGCGTCAATCCTTCGGTGCTTAACCTTCTTCACAGTCCAACTCTCACATCCATACATGACTACTGGAAAAACCATAGCCTTGACTAGACGGACCTTAGTCGGCAAACCAATGCCTCTGCTTTTGAATATGCTATCTAGGTTGGTCATAACTTTCTTTCCAAGGAGTAAGCGTCTTTTAATTTCATGGCTACAGTCACCATCTGCAGTGATTTTGGAGCCCAGAAAAATAAAGTCTGACACTGTTTCCACTGTTTCCCCATCTATTTCCCATGAAGTGATGGGACCGGATGCCATGATCTTTGTTTTCTGAATGTTGAGCTTTAAGCCAGCTTTTTCACTCTCCTCTTTTACTTTCATCAAGAGGCATTTTAGTTCCTCTTCACTTTCTTCCATAAAAGCGGTGTCATCTGCATATCTGAGGTATTGATATTTCTCCCGGCAATCTTGATTCCAGCTTGTGTTTCTTCCAGTCCCCCGTTTCTCATGATGTACTCTGCATATAAGTTAAATAAGCAGGGTGACAATATACAGCCTTGATGTACTCCTTTTCCTATTTGGAACTAGTCTGTTGTTCCATGTCCAGTTCTAACTGTTGCTTCGTGACCTACATACAGATTTCTCAAGAAATCCAAATAGGATTATTCTGCATTTTTCTAACTATAGAAAATTTGTGAGCTTTACATATATAGTCAATAAATATTTAAGTTAATATTCATTTACTTTGAGTGTCTAAATAATAAAAATCAAATGAAAGAACAAAATTTATTTATCAAAATAATTTGGAGGTTTTATAATTGCATATGTAATCATTGGTATATTTTGTATTTGTTTTGATAATTATTTTCAGTATGTTCTTCAATGTTTATTTCTCTGTATATTTTATTAAAATTTGACATAATAAATGATCTGGAACACTCAAATAATCAGTAATTATAGAAGCATAAATATAAATATAAAGGAAAATAGGATTAAATGTAATTAAATGATGCAAATTCAGCTTTATGCTTTTTTAAAACAGAAAAATCAATACCTAAAAATTAAAAAAATACAAAAATCAGACACTAAATAATGCAGAGTACTTTCTTTTAAAGCTATGGTTAACTATAATTTCTTTACAATCTAAAATGTAACATCTGATAAGGAGCATTTTCACAATTATCAAGGTTTGTGTTGGTATATACTGTTATTATACTGTCAACAAAAGTTTTAAGAATTCACTAAATGTACAGAATACTTTATGACAAAATCACTCTTTTCTTGCATATAGATGCATGTTTTTGTACACATTCTAAGTAAAAGAGTAGAGAATTGACAGTGTAATAAATCTTATTTACATTCAGAGAGAGAAATTAAGTTACTACTAGTGGCTGCTATTACTAATACTCTAATCCTTGCATCCCTTACAGATGTCTGAACTTCAAAAGAACTATGATAATGGTGATAAATTCAGGTGAAAAAACTCAAGAATATATGTATGCAGATGGATCAAAAAAAAGAATCGACATTTTAAAATAGATGATAGATAGGTTAATACACGATAGGTATGTAAAGACTTACACAGAAGGAAGCAGTAACTAGGAAAGAAGGTATAAAATCAGCTTCCTGGAAATGTTTACTGTTATTCATTTGAAGAGTTTTAAGTATGTTTTCCTCTCTGGGAATAGTAATTTAATCAACCTCAACCTCCTATATATTTTTGGCTATCCAACTTAATCATTCATTCCAGAATGTCCCCTTGCTTTCTCCCCCAAGACCTTCACTCTAGTCTACTTCTTTTTATAAAGAAAGAGCTACTCATGTGTTTTTATCAAGACATTTAGTAAATGACTTTTCTGATTGTAGTATTAAACCAAGTTGATAACTTGTCCTAGGAACAAAGAGGTCTGTGTTCATAAAGAAAAGGATTTTTGTTCTGAGGCCAATAGTCTGTGAGTCAGAGGTAACAGTATATGAATGGAAGCATAAATCCCTAGTTTGCTTTGGTGAGGATGAGGAACATTAAGGTTTTGAAAAAAATCCTTTTTGCCAAATTAGTAGCTATATAAATGCCAGGTGTGGGCTTAGTGACTTAGTGTTAATTGCTCAGTCATGCCCAATTCTTTGGGACCCATTGAACTATACCCTGCCAGGATCCTCTGTCCATGGAGTTCTCCAGGTAAGAATATCAGAGTGGGTTGCCATTTCCTTCTCCAGGGGATCTTCCCAATCCAGGGATCAAATCCAGGTCTCCCACATTGCAGGTGGAGTCTTTACCATCTGAGCTACCAGGAAAGCAGGTATACTGGATCTATATTAGGCTATATCAGCTATATGTGGATTGCTTAAAATTGGTAGACAAACATACAGATTGTGAGTCCGAATTAAGGGAAATCAAGTTTTAATGTCATTTAAAAATGTGACTTAGGCATGTAATTTGCTATGTAGAGACTTAATACTGAAATTAAAAATAGTAGAATATGTAATATAAGGTGAAAGCTATATGATATGAAATAAAATAGACAATCTTTGGGGTAATAGAATATTTTGCAAGATTAAATGTATCATATAAAATTATCAAATAATTTAAAAGTAAGAGCTCCTTTTTCTTACAAAGTGAGAAAGAAAGTAAGAAATCACTTAAAATTAATCTGATCTCTAACACTTTTCTCCTTTTTTTGTAATTCCTGTTGTATACTGGCATTTAGTAGAATTATACATAAAATGTGCACAGTAATTTTTAGACCATCTGTTATTGGTATCTGTTTTGTTTTTTTATTTTTTTTGAAATTATGATAACTACCATGAATTCTGAAATGGAGTATTCTTCTGGCCTTCTGGTTAAGATCATTCATACATCTGCTTCAGGAAAACTGAAGTGAATATGGCATAGAATGAGCTCTGTGTTCTACTATGGCTCATTTATTTCTAACTGTTATAACTAGAGGTGTGTCTGAAATCTTGGTGACATAAAAATATTCCAAAGATAGACTTTGATTGAATGTACAATATTAATAACATTCCTGTTTACACATGACTAACCAGGAAAAATTTAATCTTTTCTTTTCTCTTTTCACAGTCTTAAATCATTGATATTTGTGGTGTTTTGTCCCTTTCTACATCTTCCTTCAGTTATAAATACTAGCAAAAAAAATGTTTACTTTTCTTAAGACTAGGTTCATTCTTTGACATAAGTCACTTCTTAGAGATTTATAAAGTCTCCTGGTGTTTCTCTTTCATCTTAGAAAAAAGAATAAGCACAAAAAATGAAGGATTTGCATGTTAATACAGCTTTGTTCTTTGCTAAAGTGTGAAAGTGTTATTTGTGCAGTTTTGTAGACTCTTTGCAACTCCATGGACCATAGCCTGCCAAGCTCCTCTGTCCATGGGATACTAGAGGCAAAAATACTGGAGTGGGTGGCCATTACCTTCTCCAGGAGATCTTCCTGACCTAGGGTTGAATTCAAATCTCCACATTGCAGGCTGATTCTCTACCATTTCAGCCACCAGCAAAACCCATTCTTTACTAAGGACCCATTCTTTGGTTTAGAAGTGAATAACATGACAAAATGATTTGACTTTGTCAAGGTTCCAAACCACTATCACTGTAAAACTGTTACCATACAACTGAAATAAATTGTAGTTTAATGGTGGAAGTGTGCATCCACAGTGCTTTGATGCTTCTTTTTGTTTGTTTACTTCTGTCAGACATTTCTCTCTTCATAGAAAGATGACTGTAGACCAATCCAGGATGTTAATTTACACCCCTTTTGTTTAGCAATAAAGTGCATTTTCGCAGCACAGTAAAAAGGATGGCATATTAAATAAAATCTACTGTCAGTTTTGAAATATACATGCCTCTTTTCACGCTGAAAACAATCATGTTAACAGTTGAGCTTCCTAACATTTTTCCCTACCAAATATTCAACTTCTCTAGTTTATTCAGATGTCACTTTGACAATCAAACCCCTCTCCAACCCAAAGATTTTCAAATATCAATTTTGTCATTACTCAACTTAAAAAAAAAAAAATGTGAGCATAAAAAACTACATAGACAAAAAACATGATTAATCCTGTAAAAGTGCTTTGAAGGGATTCAAAATAATAGGCATATAATGAAGCTTAAAAGTTATAAACATATTTTCAGTTGTGTGTTTTTCTTTAAAGAAAATAATTTTGAAATAATCTAATACTAGGTGAGGGTTCTGAGACAAGTGACAGTCTTGAGACTAATGAATGTCTATGGATTCTGACTGCATCATCTGTAACATCAAATTCAGTACCTATACTTGTAGTGGATAGTAAATGAAATTTAAAAGTGAATGCCTATGTTAAAAATAAAGCATTGTGTCATGTTATGATGAGTTTCACATCCACTCTCATATTATCACTGTATTTTTCATCTTTGCATATATGATTTACATACAATGAAATGTGCATGTGTATGATTTACATACAATTAAATGTAAGGTTCTGTGCTTATTGTGCCAATAGTTGCAGGCAGGAAATATTCTCTTGGTGTCTCTAATTTTCTTGAAGAGAATTCTAGTGTTGCCCTTTCTATTGTTTTCTTCTATTTATTTGCATTGTTCACTTAGGAAGGTTTTCTTATCTTTCCTTGCAATTCTTTGAAACTCTGATTCATAGTTGCGTATCTTTCCTTTTCTTGCTTACCTTTCACTTTTGTTCTCAGCTATTTGTAAGGCCTTCTCAGACAACCATTTTGCCTTTCTTTGTCTTGGGGATGGTTTTGATCACCATCTCCTATACGATGTCACAAACCTCCATCCATACTTCTTCAGGCACTCTGTCTATCAGATCTAATCCCTTGAATTTATTTGGCACTTCCACTGTATAATAATACAAGATTTGATTTAGGTCATATCTGAATGCCCCAGTGGTATTTCCTACTTTCTTCCATTTGAGTCTGAATTTGGCAATAAGGAGTTCATGATCTGAGCCACAATCAGCTCCCGGTCTTGTTTTTGCTGACTGTATAGAGCTTCTCCATCTTTGGCTGCAAAGAGTATAATCAATCTGATTTTGGTGTTGATCATCTGGTGATGTCCATGTGTAGAGTCTTCTCTTGTGTTGTTGGAAGAGGGTGTTTGCTATGACCAGTGCATTCTCTTGGCAGAACTCCACTAGCCTTTGCCCTGCTTCATTCCATATTCCAAGGCCAAATCTGCCTGTTACTCCAGGTGTTTCTGGACTTGCTACTTTTGCATTCCAGTCCCCTATAATGAAAGGGACATCTTTTTTGGGTATTAGTTCTAAAAGGTCTTGTAGGTCTTCATAGAACCATTCAGCTTCAGCTTCTTCAGCGTTACTGGTTGGGGTATAGACTTGGATTACTGTGATATTGAAAGGTTTGCCTTGGAAAAGAACAGAGATCATTCTGTTGCTTTCAAGATTGCACCCAAGCACTGCCTTTCGGACTCTTGTTGATTATGTAGCCGACTCCATTTCTTCTAAGGGATTCTTGCCCACAGTTTTAGATGTAAAGGTCATCTGCATTAAATTCACCCATTCCTTTCCAGTTTAGTTCACTGATTCCTAAAATGTGGATGTTGCTCTTGCCATCTCCTGTTTGACCATTTCCAATTTACCTTGATTCATGGACCTAACATTCCACATTACTATGCAATATTGTTCTCTACAGCATTGGACTTTACTTCCACCACCAGACACATCCACAATTGGGTGTTGTTTCCGGCTTATCTCAATATCTTCATACCTTCTGGATCTATTTCTCTGGTCTTCTCCAATAGTACATTTGGCACCTACCAACCTGGAGAGTTCATCTTTCAGTGTCATAGGTTTTTCCCTTTTCATTCTGTTCATGGGATTCTCAAGGTAGGACTATTGAAGTGATTTGCCATTCCCTTCTCCAGTGGACCATGTTTTGTTAGAACTCTCTGCCCTCACCTATCCATCTTGGGTGTCTACATGGCGTGGCTCATAGTTTCACTGACTTAAACAAGGTTGTGATCCATGTGCTCAGTTTGATTAGTTTTCTGTGATTGTGGTTTTCACATATAACTCCAATCTATATCAAGATATAGAACATTTTATATACCCTAAAAAATTCTCTTGTGCTCCTTTGCAATGAATTTTTTCTTCATTCCGTGAAAGCATCAGGTTGATTTCTCTCACTTTTAATCAATTTTTTTCTGTCTTAAAATTCTGTATACATGGTGTAATATAGTGTGTGCATTTTGTTTCCATGATTCAGAACTTCCTTCACTCAGCATGAATTTTTTGAGAGCCTTCCATGTAGTCTGCATTGGTCATTTGTTGGTTTATATTGCTAATTAATGTTTCAGTATTTTATTTTTAAATTTATTGACTAGTGATGTTAATATTCTTTTCATATGTATTTTAAATGTTTCCACATATGTTTTGTGAGATATCTGTTCTAGTTATTAACCATTTTTATTAGATTATATTCCTCTTATTATTGCTATTAGTGTTCTTTTTATATTCTGGATATAAGTTCTTTGCTAGGCATTTTTATGCAAACATTTTTTCCCAGCTGCTTGCCCTTTAGTTTTTTTCAATGATGTTTTGAAGAGTAAAATTCTTAATATAAATGAAGTCCAATTTTATCACAGTATTCTACAGTATTACATTTTAAATATTAGTGTTGTATATTTGTGTATATGAGAAATAATTGATTATTGTGAAGATATTATATGTGTTTTCTTTTTAAACTGAGCTTAGATTGAGTATTTTATATTTATAAACAGATGTTGGTAGGTATGAAGTAGGGATATATGTATTATTTAACAGACTTAATGGTTTGCTGAAAATAAAAGTATTTTTGCCATGAAATTACTTTCATAGAAAATTGAATAATGTTTGTGTGTGTGTATATTTTCTATTTCCATATTCTGTATACATTTTCATTGATTCATATTTCATTTTTTTAAACCAACACCACATCTTCTTGATTAATAGTAGTTTGAAAGTCAAGTAGTTTTATTATTCAGATTTATTCTCCTGATTTCCTCTCTCTCAATATCTCATTCTCTGTCTCTCTCCCTCCCTTCCTTCCTTCCTTTCTCTCTTCCTCCTTGGGTATTTTAGATCCTTTTCATTACAATATAAATTTTAGAATATCTCATCAATTGGGATTTTGAAATTGGATTTTGATGACTCTAGATAAATTTGAGGAACATCTTAAAATATATTTTTTTCCAGTATTAAATGGCATATGTAAATTTATTTAAAAATTTTTCCTCAGCTTATTTAAAAAGTTTCTATGTAGAAATCCTTTCCTAAATGTATTTTTTTTTTAATATTTCATGATTATGGTGCTGTACTAAATGATATTTTTTAAAAAATTCCATGTTTTGGTTATTTAGTTATATTACAGAGTCTTGCTATGTTCACTCATTAATTCTAATAGTTTTGAGGGGGATTCTGCATGAAATTTAGGTAAAAAATTCTGAAAATAGAGACTTTTTTTCATCACCCTTTCTAACTTTTACACCTTTTGTTTTTATTATGTATACTACATTGGCTAGGAATCTAGTACAATATTGAATAAAAGGATAAGACCAATCATCCTTGAATTGTGGCTGTTTTAAAGGACACAGCAATTAGTCTTTGGCCATTAACTGTGATGTCAGTTGCAGGGTTTCAGTAAGTGTTCTTTAAAAGATTGAGAAAGGTTTACTTTGAGCTTGTTGAAAATCTTTGTGAAAAAGATTTTTATTTATTTATTTATTCAAATAATCTTTCTGCTTTTTCTATTCACATAATTGTGTGATTTTCTTTCTTTTTTCCTATTAATATGATAAAAAATCTCATGGACAGAGGAACATGTGGGCTTCAGTACTTGGGTGTCACAGAGTCAGACACGACCGAGCATGGACACGTGCGTGTGTGCCCGCGCACACACACACACACACACACACACACACAGAGTCTAATGATTTATTTTCCATTGTTGAATGAACCCTTCATTCTTAGAGTAAATATTGCTGGTAATGATAAAGTTATCCTTTTTATACAGTGCTGACTTCAATGTTCTAATATTCTGTTAAATGCATTTGCATTGGCTCAGACGGTAATGAATCAGCCTGCAATGCAGGAGACCCAGTTCCATCCCTGGGTTGGGAAGATCCACTGGAGAAGAAATTGGAACCCACTCCAGTATTCTTGCCTGGAGAATCCCATGGACAGAGGAAATTGGCAGGCTGCAGTCCATGGGGTTGTAAAGAGTCGGATATGACTGAGTGACTGACACTTTCAGTTTTCACTTTCACTTGAATACTTTTGTCAGATTATTTTTTCATTGTTATATTGGCCTTGTAAATTAAATTGGCTACTGTTCTCTTTACTGAAAGAGCTTACTTAGAATTGCTATGATTACTTTCTTAAATTTTTTGTAGAATTCAGTAGAGTAAGCATCTGGGCATGATATTTGTTATATGTATTTTTATTATAGATTCAAGTAATAATTTGTGATTAATTCAACACTAAATAGTTCTTCAAATTTATCTGATCCAGAGTAAGTTTGGGCAAATTGTTTCAAATTAGTGTCTATATGGTCAATTTTATTGCATGAATTTTTCTTAATACTTCATTTCACTATTTAATTGATTTGCAGTCCTTTAAGAGCTTTGTCCCTAATACTTTTAATGTATATGTTCCCCATCTTTTCATTTCTAGGCAATCTCATTATGGACTTAAAATTTTTATGAATTTGAGCTAAAAAGTGACTTTTGGTTTTATTAACTTTCTTTATTAAAAATTCTTAGATTTATGTTCTGATATTTACTATTTTTCCTATTTTCTCTGATAGAAATATTATTTTTTATTTTCTTACTGTAATATGTCTTTTTCTCTGTATACATTCAATATTTGCTCTTTAAAATAGCATTCGAGCAACTTGACAGTGATAAGCATAATTTTTTTTTTCCTAAAATAAGGTTTTTGAGTAACTATCAGTTCAGGTCAATTGCTCAGCTGTGTCTGACATTTTGCGACCTCATAGACTGCAGCATGCTAGTCCTCTTTTTCCATCACTAGCTCCCAGAGTTTACTCAAACTCTGAAGAAGGAAATGCAACCTATTCCAGTCACTCTTGCTTGTAAAATTCCATGGACAGAGGAGCCTTGTAGGCTACAGTCCATGGGGTTGCAAAGAGTCGGACACAACTGAGCAAATTCACTCACGCCTATCCATTGAGTCGGTGATGCCATCCAACAATCTCATCCTCTGTCATCCCCTTCTCCTCCAGCCTTTAATCTTTCTCAGCATCAAGGTCTTTTCAAATGAGTCAGCACTTCGCATCAGGTGGTCAAAGTATTGGAGTTTCAGCTTCAACATCAGCCCTTCCAAAGAACACTCAGAACTGATCTTTAGGATGGGCTGGTTGGATCTCCTTTCAGCCCAAGGACTCTCAATAGTCTTCGCAAACACCAGAGTTCAAAAGCATCAATTCTTCAGTGCTCAGTTTTCTTCATAGTCCAACTCTCACATCCATCAGTCAGTTCAGTCACTCAGTCATGTCCAACTCTTTGCGACACCATGAATTGCAGCACGCCAGGCCTCCCTGTCCATTACCAACTCCCGGATTTCACTCAAACTCACGTCCATAGAGTCAGTGATGCCATCCAGCCATCTCATCTTTTGTTGTCCCCTTCTCCTACTGCCCCCAATCCCTCCCAGCATCAGAGTCTTTTCCAATGAGTCAACTCTTCGCATGAGGTGGCCAAAGTACTGGAGTTTCAGCTTTAGCATTATTCCTTCCAAAAAACACCCAGGATCAATCTCCTTTAGAATGGACTGGTTGGATCTCCTTGCAGTCTATGGGACTCTCAAGAGTCTTCTCCAACACCACAGTTCAAAAAGCATCAATTCTTTGGCGCTCAGCTATCTTCACAGTCCAACTCTCACATCTACACATGATCATTGGAAAAACCATAGCATTGACTAGACGGACCTTTGTTGGAAAAGTAATGTCTCTGCTTTTCAATATGCTATCTAGGTTGGTCATACCTTCGTTCCAAGGAGTAAACATCTTTTAATTTCATGGCTGCAATCACCATCCTAGGTGATTTGGGAGCCCCCAAAAATCAAGTCAGCCACAGTTTCCACTGTTTCCACATCTATTTTACATGAAGTAATGGGACCAGATGCCATGAGCTTAGTTTTCTGAATGTTGAGCTTTAAGCCAACTTTTTCGCTCTCCTCTTTCACTTTCATCAAGAGGCTCTTTAGTTCCTCTTCACTTTCTGCCATAAGGGTGGTGTCATCTGCATATCTGAGGTTATTGATATAACTCCTGGCAATCTTGATTCCAGCTTCTGCTTCTTCCAGCCCAGCGTTTCTCATGATGTACTCTGCATATCAGTTAAAAAGGCAGGGTGACAATATACAGCCTTGACATACTGCTTTTCCTATTTGGAACCAGTCTGTTGTTCCATGTCCAGTTCTAACTGTTGCTTCCTGACCTGCATACAGATTTTTCAAAAGGCAGGTCAGGTGGTTTGGTATTCCCATGTCTTTCAGAATTTTCCACAGTTTATTGTCATCCACACAGTCAAAGCCTTTGGCATAGTCAATGAAGCAGAAAGATATGTTTTTTCTGGAACTCTCTTGCTTTTTCGATGATCCAGCAGATGTTGGCAATTTGATCTCTGGTTCCTCTGCCTCTTCTAAAATCAACTGGACATCTGGAAGTTCATGGTTCACGTATTGCTGAAACCTGGCTTGGAGAATTCTGAGCATTACTTTACTAGCGTGTGAGATGAGTGCAACTGTGTGGTAGTTTGAGCTTTCTTTGGCATTGCCTTTCTTTGGGATTGGAGTGAAAACTGAACTTTTCCAGTCTTGTGGCCACTGCTGAGTTTTCCAAATTTTCTGAAATATTGCGTGCAGCACTCTCACAGCATCATCGGTCAGGATTTGAAATAGCTCCACGGGAATTACATCATCTCCACTAGCTTTGTTCATAGTGATGCTTTCTTTGGTCCACTTGACTTCACATTCTAGGATGTCTGGCTCTAGATGAGTGATCACACCATCATGATTACCTTGATTGTGAAGATCTTTTTGGTACAGTTCTTCTGTGTATTCTTGACACTTCTTCGTAATATCTTCTGCTTCTCTAGGTCTGTACCATTTCTGTCCTTTATGGATCCCATCTGTGCATGAAATATTCCCCTGATATCTCTAATTTTCTTGAAGATATCTGTACTCTTTCCCATTCCATTGTTTTCCTCTATTTCTTTGCATTGATTGCTGACGAAGGCTTTCTTATCTCTTCTTGCTCTTCTTTGGAACTCTGCATTCAGATCCTTATATCTTTCCTTTTCTCCTTTGCTTTTTGCTTCTCTTCTTTTCACAGCTATTTGTAAGTCTTCCTCAGACAGACATTTTGCTTTTTTGCATTTCTTTTCCATGGGGATGGTCTTGATCCCTGTCTCCTGTACAATGTCACAAACCTCCATCCATAGTTCATCAGACACTCTATCTCTCAGATCTAGTACCTTAAATCTATTTCTCACTTTCACTGTATAATCATAAGGGATTTGATTTAGGTCATATCTGAATGGTCTAATGGTTTTCCCTACTTTCTTCAATTTAAGTCTGAATTTGGCAATAAGGAGTTCATGATCTGAGCCACAGTCAGCTCCTGGTCTTATTTCTGCTGACTGTATAGAGCTTCTCCATCGTTTGCTGCAAAGAAGATAATCAGTCTGATTTCAGTGTTGACCATCTGGTGATGGCCATGTGCAGAGTCTTCTCTTGTGTTGTTGGAAGAGGGTGTTTGCTATGACCAGTGCATTCTCTTGGTAAAACTCTATTAGCCTTTGCCCTGCTTCATTCTGTGCTCCAAGGCCAAATTTGCCTGTTACTCCAGGTGTTTCTTGAATTCCTACTTTTGCATTCCAATCTCTTATAACGAAAAGGACATCTTTTTGGGGTGTTAGTTCTAAAATGTGTTGTAGGTCTTCATAGAACTGTTAACCTCAGCTTATTTAGCATTACTTGTTGGGGCATAGACTTGGATAACTGTGATATTGAATGGTTTGCCTTGGAGACAAACAGAGATCATTCTGTCATTTTTGACATTGCATCCAAGTATTGCATTTTGGACTCTTGTTTATCATGATGGCTACTCCATTTCTTCTAATGGATTCCTGCCCACGGTAGTAGATATAATGGTCATCTGAGTTAAATTCAGTCATTCCAGTCTCTTTTAGTTTGCTGATTCCTAGAAAGTCGACGTTCACTCTTGCTATCTCCTGTTTGACCACTTCCAATTTGCCTTTATTCATGGACCTAGCATTCCAGGTTCCTATGCAATATTGCTCTTTACAGCATCGGACCTTGCTTCTATCACCAGTCACATCCACTGCTGGGTATTATTTTAGCTTTCGCTCCATCCCTTCATTCTTTCTGGAGTTATTTCTCCACTGATCTCCAGTAGCATATTGAGCACCTACTGATCTGGGGAGTTCCTCTTTCAGTATCTTATCATTTTGCCTTTTCATACTGTTCATGGGGTTCTCAAGGCAAGAATACTGAAGTGGTTTGCCATTCTCTTCTCCAGTGGACCACATTCTGTCAAACCTCTCCACCATGACCTACCCGTCATGGGTGGCTCCACATAGCATGTCTTAGTTTCATTGAGTTAGACAAGGCTGTCGTCCTAGTGTGGTTAGATTGACTAGTTTCCTGTGATTATGGTTTCAGTGTGTCTGCCCTCTGATGCTCTTTCACCACACCTACCGTTACTTGGGTTTTTCTTACCTTGAACTTGGGGTATCTCTTCACGGCTGCTCCAGCAAAGCACAGCTGCTGCTTCTTACCTTGGACAAGGGGCTACCCTGTGTTCAATGTCAGGGCAGTGGCCGGGAGGAACTACCCCCAGCCCAAGGGCAGGGGCGGCAACCGGGAGGAGCTACCCCATGCCATACATGATACAATAAAAACCATAGCTTTGACTTGATCTAACTTTTTTGGCAAAGTAATATCTCTGCTTTTTAATATGCTGTCTAAATTGATCATAACTTTCCTTTGAAGGAGTAAGCATCTTTTAATTTCATGCCTGCAGTCACGATCTGCAGTGATTTTGGAGACCAAAAATATAAAGTCAGCCACTGTTTCTACTGTTTCCCCATCTATTTGCCACTAAGTGATGGGACCAGACACCATGATCTTAGTTTTCTGAATGATGAGCTTTAAGCCAAATTTTTTCACTTTCTTCTTTGACTTTCATCAAGAGGCTCTTTAGTTCTTCTTCACTTTCTGCCATAAGGGTGGTGTCATCTGCATGTCTGAGGTTATTGATATTTTTCCCAGCAATCTTGATTCCAGCTCGTGCTTAATCCAGCCCAGCATTTCTCAAGATGTAATTTTCACATAAGTTAAATAAGCAGGGTGATAATATACAGCCTTGATGTACTGCTTTTCCTATTTGGAATCAGTCTGTTGTTCCATGTCCAGTTCTAACTGTTGCTTCCTGACTTGCATACCGTTTTCTCAAGAGGCAGGAAATTAGAGATATCAAGGGAACATTTCATGCAAAGATGGGCTCAATAAAGGACAGAAATGGTATGGACCTTACAGAAGCAGAAGATTTGAAGAGGTGGCAAGAAAACACAGAACTGTACAAAGAAGATCTTTATGACCCAGATAACTTCAATGGTGTGAACACTCACCTAGAGCCAGTCATCCAGGAATGCAAAGTCAAGTGGGCCTTAGCAAGCATCACTACAAACAAAGGTAGTGGAGATGATGGAATTCCAGTTGAGCTATTTTAAATCCTAAAAGATGATCCTGTGAAAGTGCTGCACTCAATATGCCAGCAGATTGGGAAAATTCAGCAATGGCCACAGGACTGGAAAAGGTCAGTTTTCATTCCAATCCAAAGCAAAGGCAATGCCAAAGATTTCTCAAATTACTGCACAATTGCACTCATCTCACACGCTGGTAAAGTAATGCTCTAAATTCTCCAAGACAGGCTTCAGCAATACGTGAACCATGAGCTTCCAGAGGTTCAAGCTCGTTTTAGAAAAGACAGAGGAACCAGAGATCAAAGTGCCAGCATACGATGGATCATAGAAGAAACAAGAGAGTTCCAGAAAAACATCTATTTCTGCTTTATTGACTATGCCAAAGTCTCTGACTGTGTGGATCACAATAAACTGTGGAAAATTCTGAAAGAGATAGGAATACCAGACCACCCGAGCTGCTTCTTGAGAAATCTGTATGCAGGTCAGTAAGGAACAGTTGACTAAGTTGGATCTCTCTCAACACCACTTCTGTAAGTCACTATGCTTTATTGAATTTGGGAAATCTTCCTTTATATTGTTTTCAAAAAAATATTTTTTCCACTCAATAGTTTCTCCTTCAAAATATTTCTTGTTTTTCCGAGACGCCTCCTGCTTTTTGTTTTTTATTTAAACTATATTCTTTCTGTGTGTGTGTGTGTGTGTGTGTGTGTGTGTGTGTGTGAGTGCTTAGTTGCTCAGTTATGTCTGACTTTTTGCGACCCCATGTACTGTAACTCACCAAGCTTCTTTATCCATGAAATTTTCTAGGCAAAAATACTGTAGCAGGTTGCCATTTCTTCCCCCAGAGGATCTTCCCAACCCAGGAATTAAACTTGTGTCTCTTCAGTCTCCTGCATTGTCAGGAAGATTCTTTATCACTGCCCTAAAGATTTTCTGTTGACTTCTCATCACATTTACTGATTATTTTGCTATTTTCAAATCTTTATAAAACCAATCAGTGAATTTTTCTATTTAGTTATTGTAACTTTCGATTCTGGGTTTTATATATGGTTTATTTCTTATTTTTTTTTTCTTTTCTCTACTTGCTGCTGCTAAGTCGTTTCAGTCGTGTCCGACTCTGTGCAACCCCAGAGACAGCAGCCCACCAGGCTCCCCCGTCCCTGGGATTCTCCAGGCAAGAACACTGGAGTGGGTTGCCATTTCCTTCTCCAGGGGATGAAAGTGAAAAGTGAAAATCTTCACTCTTTTGATCATACTATCCTTTAAATATATCAACACATATTCCTTTAGTTCTTTGGATATAACAGCTGCCTTAAAATACTTTTGCTAGAGCCACCTTATGAACCATCTTGACATTGATTTTTTTCTACTGTCAATGCCTATCTTCTTGACTAGGATTCCTGTTTTCCTGTTTCTTTGCCTATTTAGTGATTTCTGTATATTGGACATTGTTCATGATTTGTTACAGAGATTAGGAGTATGTTATTTTCTTCTGAAAAATATGTATTTGTAGTCTACTATGGAGTTTAATTACTGGTTAATACCTTGGATTATTTTGTAGGCTTTGTTTTTTATTTAATTTTAGAGAAGATCCAAAGTGTTACACAAGCCTCTCAACCTAAAAATTCTGTCTCTTACAGGTTTTGTTTAAGATCGGGTAGAACAAGTCTAGAGAAAGACGTACTACCGGTTAGTCTTTGATTGCAATATGAGACATTTCAAGTGTCTCAGCTGGATTCTCAGAGTCTTATTCACTTGCTACCTTTGTATGTATGAATGAACTGGAGTTCCACTATTTCTCACACACACACCTCTGTTCATGTACACAGTCTGGTCCTCAAACAGGGACTCGTGGCAAACCTCAACACAGAGCTATGGGAACTCCCTTAATATAGTTCCTTTTTTTCTGTAACCAGGTTTCACAAATTCCATCTGATTCAGCTGCTCTAAACTCAGATATCTGCCAGTACCCCTTCAAAGTAGAGCTATAACTCTGATTGAGTGCTGTGATTGAGTACTCTGATTGAGTACTATGCCACAAATAGGAAATTGCACCCAGACATATATTCAAGACCATGTGAAGCACAGTTAATTCCTTTATCCTATTTTATCAGTGCTGCAGAATTTCTTGATTTGTTTTATAATAGCTAAGAACACTGCTATATATTTTTGTGCATTTGTGATCTTTTAAGGCCGTAGGGCTTCCCTGATAGCTCAGTTGGTAAAAAATCTGCCCGCAATGCAGGAGACGCTGGTTTGATTCCTGGGTCAAGAAGATCCTCTGGAGAAAGGATAGTCTACCCACTCCAGTGTCCATGGGCTTCCCTTGTGGCTAAGCTGGTAAATAATCTGCCTGGAATGTGGGAGACCTGGATTCAATCTCTGAGTTGGGAAGATCCACTGGAGAAGGGAAAGACTACCCACTCCAGTATTTTCACGTGGAGAATTCCATGGGGTTGCAAAGAGTCAGACATGACTGATCAACTTTCACAAGGCCATAGGACTAGCTTGGTGCCAGGTACTCTGTCATAACCAGAAGCACAGTTTTAAGTTATTTTAAGCCTCTGTGACTATTATGACACCTGATTTCCTATGTTCAATAGTATTATTTCAAAAGATAAAGATTTCTTAAAATCAAAAATTTTCTATTAAATCACTGTGACTAGGCCAATGAAACAAAAGTTGAATTTTTCGCTTTGATGTGTTTTCCATGGCCATGTGAAAAGCAGATATGAAGTAACTAAATTTTGTGATATTAGTTCTGTTATTTGTAGAATGGGGCTCGAAATTCTAGTATTATCATTTTATTATTAAAGTCAAATTATAAACACCTAAAAACATATACATACGTTAAAAGATGGTATATATTACATATTTAAAGAAAAAATCATCTGTTTAACAACAGAATTCAAAGCCAGAGGCTCCTTTGGATTTAGTTTATTACTCAGAATAATGATTCCTAAAGCATTATTTTTATAACATTTACTATTTTCTATGTGTTATAAATATTGCTACTTGATTTTCAAACAATTTTATGATGTAAATTTGACTGACTATATAATTAATGAAATGGATGTTCTTTTTTTTTTTTTTTTAATTTTTTTTAATTTTAAAATCTTTAATTCTTACATGTGTTCCCAAACATGAACCCCCCTCCCACCTCCCTCCCCATAACATCTCTGTGGGTCATCCCCATGCACCAGCCCCAAGCATGCTGTATCCTGCGTCAGACATAGACTAGCGATTCAATTCTTACATGATAGCATACATGATAGAATGCCATTCTCCCATATCATCCCACCCTCTCCCTCTCCCTCTGAGTCCAAAAGTCCATTATAGACAGCTGCGTCTTTTTCCTGTCTTGCATACAGGGTCGTCATTGCCATCTTTCTAAATTCCATATATATGTGTCTAAGTTTAAAAAATCTACCCCAAATTTCAAAGCCAATAAGCAATTACATAATACTAAAACCAAGTTCCTTTCATTACTCATACGTCTTCTATCCTTTCAATCATATGTAAAATTCTAATATAATAGTAGTAGAATCAGTAAATATTTTCTGACACATTATAAGTTGTTTACTGTTAGATAAAAGTATAAGCATATTTTTTTTATGATTATAATGTGACCTTTCTCCTCATATCAGAGTGTCATAGAAAACACAAACTCCTCTACTGGGCATGGAACAATTAAAAAATTCTCAAATTATCTCTTTGTCACTGAAGCTAAAAAATCAGCTGGTTACTCTTTTTAGGCAGTTAAGCATGATCTTTATTTTTTTTTTAAAATGAGAAAAAACACAAAACAAAACAGCTGTTTTCAATGACCTAAGGATACTTGAAAGCAACTTCGAAGATTTCTAAATTAATATGATGCTCATTTCTTCTCCTTTAATATAATTAATACTTTTTATTTTAGTAACATTAGAGCCTAGATGGGCATTTCCTTTTATATGTATATCTCTGAGGAGAATTCCTTCCTTAGTTAGAGGTACATAATTGCGTGGGTCACTAGCTTGAGAAAATATATTTTGATTTTCAAAACAAACCCTAAATGTGTCCAAACGTGAAGGGAAATATTTGGCATAAGGGTGTTCAACACTAGCCTCCTAGAATATTATGACTTTATTTTTATTCTGATTCAGCTGTCTAAAGGTGGAAACAAAATAGAATATAAAGTTTTTAAATTGGTTAACATGTAAAAGCAACACTGCTGCTGATGCTACAAAGTCGCTTCAGTCATGTCTGACTCTGTGCGACCCTATAGATGGAAGCCCACCAGATTCCCCCATCCCTGGGGTTCTCCAAGCAAGAACACTGGAGTGGGTTGCCATTTCCTTCTCCAATGCATGACAGTGAAAAGTGAGAGGGAAGTCACTCAGTCGTGTCCAACTCTTCCCAACCCCATGGACTGCAGCCTATGAGGCTCCTCCTTCCATGGAAATTTCCAGGCAAGAGTACTGGAGTGGGGTGCCATTGCCTTCTCTGAAAAGCTACACAAGAGTCTTAATGACACAAGGGCATTATTAGAATTCTCATGACCCAGCAATCCCATTGCTGGGCATACACATGGAGGAAACCAGAATTGAAAGAGACACGTGTACCCCAATGTTCATCACAGCACTGTTTATAATAGCCGGGACATGGAAGCAACCTAGATGTCCATCAGCTGATGAATGGATAAGAAAGTTGTGGTACATATACACTATGAAGTATTACTCAGCCATTAAAAAGAATACATTTGAATCAGTTCTAATGAGATGGATGAAACTGGAGCCTATTATACAGAGTGAAGAAAGCCAGAAAGAAAAACACCAATACAGTATACTAACACATATATGTGGAATTTAGAAAGATGGTAATGATAACCCTATATGCGAGACAGCAAAAGAGACACAGATGTAAAGAACAGACTTTTGGACTCTGTGGGAGAGGGAGAGGGTGGGATGATTTGGGAGAATGGCATTGGAACATGTATACTATCATGTAAGAAATGAATCGCTAGTCTGGGTTTGATACAGGATACAGGATGCTTGGGGCTGGTGCACTGGGATGACCCAGAGAGATGATATGGGGAGGGTGGTGGGAGGGGGGTTCAGGATTGGGAACTCATGTACACCTGTGGTGGATTCATGTCAATGTATGGCAAAACAAATACAGTATTGTAAAGTAAAAAAATAAAACTTAAATAAAAAAAAATAAAAGGTAAGCAAACTGAAAATTATATGATAATCAGATAAATTGGAACACTCATTGGATATAGGTTGATCTAGAACAACAGACTCGTTCCAAATAGGAAAAGGAGTTCGTCAAGGCTGTGTACTGTCATCCTGCTTATTTAACTTCTATGCAGAGTACATCATGAGAAACGCTGGGCTGGAAGAAGCACAAGCTGGAATCAAGATTGCTGGGAGAAATATCAATAAGCTCAGATATGCAGATGACACCACTCTTACGGCAGAAAGTGAAGAGAACTAAAAAGTCTCTTGATGAAAGTGAAAGAGGAGAGAAAAAGTTGGCTTAAAGCTCAACATTCAGGAAAAGAAGATTATTGCATCTGGTTCCATCACTTAATGGGAAATAAATGGGGAAAGAGTGGAAACAGTGTCAGACTTTATTTTTGGGGGCTCAAAAATCACTGTAGATGGTGATTGCAGTCATGTAATTAAAAGACACTTACTCCTTGGAAGAAAAGTTATGACCAACCTAGATAGCATATTCAAAAGCAGAGACATTACTTTGCCAACAAAAGTCCATTTAGTCAAGGCTATGGTTTTTCCTGTGGTCATGTATGGATGTGAGAGTTGGATTGTGAAGAAAGCTGAGTGCTGAAGAATTGATGCTTTTGAACTGTGGTGTTGGAGAAGACTCCTGACAGTCCCTTGGACTGCAAGGAGATCCAACCAGTCCATTCTAAAGGAGATCGATCCTGGATGTTCTTTGGAAGGAATGATGCTAAAGCTGAAACCCCAGTACTTTGGCCACCTCATGCGAAGAATTGACTCATTGGAAAATACTCTGATGCTGGGAGGGATTGGGGGCAGGAGGAAAAGGGGACGACAGAGGATGAGGTGGCTAGATGGCATCACCGACCCGATGGACATGAGTTTGAGTGAACTCCGGGTGTTGGTGATGGACAGGGAGGCCTGGCGTGCTGCGATTCATGGGGTCACAAAGAGTCGGACAAGACTGAGTGACTGAACTGAACTGAACTTCAATATAAGTGGTTTGCTTCAATTTAAGTGATTTGGTTAAGGAGTGGAGGGAAGTTAGGATGAAATATAAGCTCTTAATTGTTGAATTTGGGCTCTAGATTCATAGTTTTCATTACAGTATTCTATTTTTATGTATTTGCTATTTTCAAATAACTTCAAAAAGTTATCAAATTGTTACGTGATAGCTTTTATTCTTCTGTGTACCTACTTTTGCTAAAAGTCAGGAGATAAAGCCTTATTAGGGAAGGATGTGGAGGTTTAAGCAAGATATAGCTAATAATCGATAAGTTAAGTAAGAATATGAAGAGATAACCATGGCTAAACACAGCTATATCAGAAATATTCAAATAATTAAGACCAAACAGAGCAAAGTAAAACAAAGAAAATACAAATTTGAAGAAGCTGGGTGAAAGGAGAAAAATGAAGTTCAAATAAGTATAGCAAACATGTTAGTGGTTTGTAGTAGAACATAGAAGAATATTTTTCTAAATTCCTGCTGGGACCATTTGGTTACATCTCAAAATCATGAAATCAAGACTGATGGGATCATTTCCTCATTGAGGCAGGTTGCAGGTGGCAAGGCAGGCAGAGTTAGTTTGCTCTTGATAGGTTTGTACTTAGACAGAGCAGGAGGTAAAAATTAAGTTTCCTGTTGGAGTGGGCTTTTATCCATTTTATGACAATCTTTTATTATTAATCTTCCTCTAAGTTAATGTGTACTATAATTCCATGCATCTTTAGCATTTATGTCTTCTAAAATATCTTCTCTACCCTGAGTATTTATATTTTGATTATTTCTTGTTTCTATGCATTTTGCTAAGCATGACTTTGATTATCTTTACTGAAGTTCATTTACTTAAAATGCCTAGTTTTAGCTATATAAGATGACTTGATATTATTTATTTGTCCCTGTTAATTTTCACAGCTTTTTCCATTTGCTATGTTCATATTTTTATATTATGTAGCTTTATTCTTCAGAAAGCCAAATGTACTTGATAATGCTTTTCTCTTCATGGAGGACTGCCAAGTCCCATGGATTTGAATTTGACTCATTCAAGGAACTAAGCAATAGTGTGGAAAATTATTCTTCACTGTGTCAGACAAATAATGCTTCTATCAATTAATTTTGCAAAACATGAGAATTAAATAAAATATAGCATCTGCAATTTTATGATTAATTTCCCATATTAAATTGCAAAATGTAAGCATTTGCTTATACTGTTGACTATACTATTTTATTCTTCCTTTAGATTTTTCAAAAAACAAAGTCAGGAAAAAGTACAGTAGTTTCTTTTAAGCTGGAATTTCAGACTTTTCATAATAGTATATTCTTTTAGTTTTAGCATGTACTTGGTATTTTTACCTATATATAAAGTATTAAAGTACCAGATTTATCTCAAAATTTTTCATATTCATTCATTTTCTTAACTAAATATGGTGAGCTTTAGTCTCTCTGAAACCTATCTGCTGGATCAGAGAGAACAAATATGCCTCAACAACAAAACAAAACCATATTGGAATTGGCATTGAACTAAAATGCAAGTGTATTTAATAGACTCTATCCATTTCTCTCTTTATTGGCCTAAAATGTACATCAGGTATAACAAACTATATGTTGCATGATAAAAATCTGCTGGAAGCAGCAAAGAATGAGCTCAAAATTTGACTCAGGAATTTTTTTCCTTGTATGCATACTCTATTTTCTAATTTGTGAAATTAATTTTGAACAAGACCTTTGGAGATAGCTTGTAATTAAGAGATTAGGCATTGAAAAATGTTCAGGGTCTGAATCTGATTTTTCCACTTATTAGTGTGTGACTTTGGATTTTTTCTTAACCTTTTAAACTTCAATATACAAATAATTATAATGCATAACATATATAAGTTTTGATGAAAATATACATGAAAGTCTATCAAAATAATATCTGATACAATGTAACATGACATTTTCAGGCAATTTATATCATAGAATATAGTCTGATACTGTAAAGAACTATAAGGTATTCATTCAAAATTCAATACTGATACTATAGCTATAATTTTACAGACAGTATTTCTATAAGCTACCACCAAATTGATTTTGTAGTACCTTGTAGAACATTCACAAACACACAGACACACACCATGGTGATTTTACTAGCAAAAATTGGAAAAATTATATAATTACAAAATTTTAAAAACTACTCAACTCTGTTTTGAATTCTCATGTGTGAAGGTCTCCTCTGCTTCCCAGAGTGGAAAATTCTTGGAGAGATGACAGCACAGGAAAAATTATCCTTTCCATTGCACTTAAAATATAATTCTCTGAGAGGTGTAAAACATTAAAAAAAAAAAAAAAAACTTCAGAAAGATCTAGGGGGTTTTAATACCATCCAGTGGTAAAAATAATATATTTTTATTAGTCAACAAGAGAAATATACATTGACTTTGAAGATGAAATATTCACAATATACTTTTCATCAAATTCTGAGAATAATTTCCCATTAGAGTTTTAAGATGAAGGGATCCTCACAAGCTATCTGATATAATTAAAAAAGTCAACATTAAATGTGAATAACTACATTAACTATTTTTAATTGTATTCCAAATTTTACCCTTATAATGTAAATAAGGCATTATCTCTGAATCATTAGGTATTATTTACTGGGTGCAGAATAAAGGAAGTAACTAATCTTTTAATTTTGGGTAATGAACCAATAGAAAAAAATAGTTAAAAGTAGGAAAATATTTTCTAGGATGGGTCTAAGACCAGGAATATTGACATTTAGGAAAAGAGTAAAATATATATATATTTTGTTAAAAGGTTATAAAATAAAATTAGTTGTGTTTATAGCACATCTAAGAAAAAAAATATCCCGTACCCTTGTTAGATGAAACAGAAGGATTCAAGTAACAGGGGAAAAAAAAATTGGAAATTTTAATCAATCATTATAATTTATGGTTTGTCATTCTCTTTGAAGGTGTACAGCTATGAACAAGTAAATATGGGCAGCTAAAAGTTATTTATGTTTTGGAGCTATTGAAAAGAATATTTCTTATATGAAAACTAATGAGAACTAAGAGATCTCTAGTATTTCGCATTCTATTGTTTTCCTCTATTGCTGATTGCTGAGGGAGGCTTACTTATCTCTACTTGCAATTCTTTGGAATTTTGCAGTCAAATGGCTATATCTTTCCTTTTCTCCTTTGCCTTTAGCTTCTCTTCTTTCTCAGCTATTTGTAAGGCCACCTCAGACAACCATTTTGCTTTATGCATTTCTTTTGTTTTGGATGGTCTTCATCACTGCCTTCTTTATAATGTCACAAACATCCGCCCATAGTTCTTCAGGCACTCTATCAGATCTAATCCCCTGAATCAATTTGTGACTTCCACTGTATAATCGTAAGGGATTTGATTTAGGTCATATCTGAATGGTCTAATGGGCTTCCGTGGTAGTTCAGAGGTTAAAGCGTCTGCCTGCAATGCGTGAGATCTGGGTTCGATCCCTGGGTTGGGAAAATTCCCCTGGAGAAGGAAATGGCAACCCACTCCAGGATTCTTGCCTGGAGAATTCCATGGACAGAGGAGCCTGGTGGGCTACAGTCCACGGGGTCGCAAAGAGTTGGACATGACTGAGCGACTTCACTTTGAATGGTCTAGTGGTTTCCCCTACTTTCTTCAATTTAAGTCTGAGTTTGGCAATAAGAAGTTCACAGTCAGCTCCTGCTCTTGTTTTTCCTGACTGCATAGAGCTTCTCCATCTATGGCTGCAAAGAGCATAATCAATCTGATTTCAGTATTGACCATCTGGTGATGTCCATGAGTAGAGTCTTCTCTTATGTTGTTTGAAGAGGGTGTTTGCTATGACCAGCACATTCTCTTGGCAAAACTCTGTTAGCCTTTGACCTGCTTCATTTTGTACTCCAAGGCCAAATTTGCCTGTTACTCCAGGTATTTCTTGACTTCCTCCTTTTGCATTCCAGTCCCTATAATGAAGAGGACATTTTTGGGGGGTGTTAGTTCTAGAAGGTCTTGTAGGTCTTCATAGAACCATTCGACTTCAGCTTCTTCAGCATTACTGGTAAGGGCATAGACTCTGGTATCGAATGGTATTGAATGGTTTGCCTTAGAAACAAACAAGATCATTCTGTCATTTTTGAGATTGCACCAAGAACTGCTTTGGACTCTTTTGTTGACTATTATGGCTCCTCCATTTCTTCTAAGGGATTCTTGCCCACAGTAGTAGATATAATGGTCATCTGACTTAAAATTCATCCATTCCAGTTCATTTTAGTTCACTGATTCCTAAAATGTCAATGTTCACTCTTAACCATCTCCTGTTTGACCATATCCAATTTGCCTTGATTCATGGATGTAACATTCCAAGTTCCTATGCAATACTGCTCTTTACAGAATGGACTTTATTTCCATCACCTGTCATATCCACAACTGGGTGTTATTTTTCTTTGGCTCTGTCTCTTCATTCTTTCTGGAGTTATTTCTCCATTAATCTCTAGTAGCATATTGGGCACCTACTGACCTGGGGAGTTCATCTTTCAATGTCCTACCTTTTTGCCTTTTCATACTGTTCATGGGGTTCTCAAGACAGGAATACCAAAGTTGTTTGCCATTTCCTTCTCTGGTGGGCCACGTTTTGTCAGAAATCTCCACCATGACCCATCCATCTTGGGTGGCCCTACAAAGCATGGCTAATGGTTTCACTAGACAAGGCTGTGGTCCATGTGATTAGTTTTGTTAGTTTTCTGTGATATGACTCGAGTTTGACTATACTGTGGGAGTTAGTGATGGACAGGGAAGACTGGCGTGCTACAGTCTATGGGATTGCAAAGAGTCCGACAGGACTGAGCAACTGAACTGAACTGAATGGGAACAAAAAACTAATGGAGAGTTTCTCTTAGATAATAAGGAAGGGAACTGGAAGCAAGATAGTCAAATACGAATATGTGTCTGTTTTTGGTGAGTGAGAGGGAAGGGGCAATAAAGGCAAAGAACATTCATTATAGAAGAATTTGCTGTATATCTGCATGACAGGGCAGTCTAACAGAGATGATATCGGGCAAAGATATTCAAATAAATGAAGCATAGAAAAAAATGTTTGGAACATAAGTTGAAAAATCATTACTACACATATGTGTTTGTGAGTTTTATGTGTCTAAAACACACTAATAGTTCATGATTACAAGTCCTCTTTGTACAACAACAGATAAACAGTATCTTGAGATTAATGCTTCATGATATAAGTGTACAAACAGCACTTTAGGAAGTTTTCATTGAAATAAAAGTGAAGATTTCTCTAATTACCTACTTAACAAGTACTTTGGTCAGAAACCTTCACATAGAACTTTGCAGATAACTTTTCTTAAAAATAGAAAATGTCATCATATAGTACACCAATATAATTAAACTCTAATGTCTTTCCTTATGCTTCAAAACTTTATTAAAATGGTTAAAAGGAACTATGCAATTAAGATATAATCAGCTTTCTTTTTGCAGTATCCTGTTGAGAACCAGAGGAAAATCATCATACATAGTCATTTCTCTATCAGCACAAAATATCATCTATTACAAACATTACCAATTCGTTCATTAGTCATAACAGCAGTGTTCTCATTTGAAGTGATCAATTACTAATGATTTTAAAATTTAGAAGCTCTGGGCTTCCTCTAATTATTAAGAAAATGATTGCATCCTATTGAAACATCATGCACAAGTATAAATTGAGCTTATCTTCCCAAAGGAATGATGTTTTTACAGTAACTTGCTATTTTAATACTAATAACATGCTAACAGGAAAGATTTAGATATCATCATATAGACATTCATAAACATTTTTTGGTAAAAGCATTACTGACGTATACCTTAAATAAGCTTTAACTTAAGAATTTTGTATCAATAGAACATAAAGATTTCAAAGCAAAATACACATTTGAGTAATATAGACATTTTAATTGTCTTCTTTTTTTTTTTAATTGTCTTCTTAAGAAAAGTAGAATTTGTACATTTTTATTTTACCTTTTGGGATTTTTAAAAATTAGAGCATATTACAATTGGAAAAACTACTTTTTCATTATTTTCTTATATCAGACATCTGGAAAATAGCATGGTAATATTATTTAGAACAGGCTCTACTTTGTTCCCTTTGTCATTATCAGATTATGAAAGATAATATTATACAGACAAATACTTAAGTGATTCTTGTATAATTGAACACATTTTCGTTTACTAAACATTCTCTTTTGGGTGAGGCAATCCATAGAAGACACTGAAGAAACAGAGAGAAAAAACATAAGTGAAGATCTCTAGAGCTGCCAGCTACTCAGTATTTGGAGTTCCTATATTTATTTTGATGCCACACAATTTTAAACCATGAAACTTTGGGGATTATTTCATTTTCTCAGCCCTGGCTACCTTTTCAATGATATCTCAATTGTCTACTTTTTCCCCCTCATTCTAAATTCTTAGCCAATTTGTATGAAATCTTGGTTTCAGCTACCATCTGTTTTAAGATAACTCTCCACTTTTCCAATTCTACTTTCTCTAAAACTGGGTAATAAACATGATGAATTAAGCACAGGTCCTGAGGCATGATTTGTTAGTTCACTCTTCCTATTCTCTCTATTAAAGATATTTCTAACTCTGAAACTTCAGCTTTGTCTAATTCTTAAATATTAAATATTTGTTATGTTTTACCCACCTAGATTATTCTGCATTTCAACAGTATAGCCAGTAACTAAAATGCCCTTAGCCCCATCAGTTCAGTTCAGTCGCTGAGTCGTGTCCTACTCGTTGCGACCCCATAAATCACAGCAAGCCAGGCCTCCCTGCCCATCACCGACTCCCGGTGTTTTTCAAACCCATGTCCATTGAGTCAGTGATGCCATCCAACCATCTCATCCTCTGTCATCCCCTTCTCCTCCTGCCTTCAGTTTCTCCCAGTATCAGGGTCCTTTCCAATGAGTCAGTTCTTTACATCAGATAGCCAAAGTACTGGAGTTTCAGCTTCAGCATCAGTCCTTCCAATGAATATTCAGGACTGATTTCCTTTAGAATTGATTGGTTGGATCTCCTTGCAGTCCAAGGGACTCTCAAGAGTCTTCTCCAACACCCCAGTTCAAAAGCATCCATTCTTCTGTGCTCAGCTTTCTTTATAGTCCCATTTACCCTCAAAAAGATTTCATGTAAACCTCTGTAAACTTGAACTTTTATACATATACCACTAACTAGGGGTGAAGGATACTGTTCCCAACACCTCTGAGCATTAGTTATTAATAATAATGTTGCTGTACTCTGAGGCAAAAGAAGTCGTATATAGAAAGATTAATGCACACTTTGTGAAAAAATGGGTTAATTATCAGAGATTTGAGATTGCTTCAAGATATGCAGAGGATACCATTTTAATGGCACAGAGTAAAGAGGAACTAAAGAGCCTCTTGATGAAGGTGAAAGAGGAGAGTGAAAATGCTGGCTTAAAATTCAACTTTCAAAAAACGAGCATCATGGTATCCAGTCCTATCACTCGGAACTTGGTTGTCATGTGGTTGGATACCATCACTGACTCAATGGGCATGAGTTTGTGCAAACTTAGGGAAATAGTGAAGAACAGGGAAAACTGGCCTGCTGCAGTTCATGACTTAATGACTGAAAAACAACAAAAACAAGCTGCTTTATTTAGGAAGTTCTGAACAGATCTTAATGTACCATTAGCAAATGTCATGTGAAGTGAAAGTGTTAGTCACACAGTTGTGTGCAACATTTTTGCGACCCCGTGGACTGTAGCCCACCAGGTTCCTCTATCCATGGAATTCTCTAGGCAAGAATACTGGTGTGTGTAGCCATTCTCTTCTCTAGCAGACCTTTCCAACTCCGAGATTGAATCCGGGGCTCCCAGATTATTCTTTACTGTGTGAGCGACCAGGCGATCAGGGGAGGTATTAAATTCAATTAAAAGTTGTTTAACTTGTGTTGAACACTGATCTTTCCTAGTGCCATGATAATGCATTTTTGGATTGTAGAAACTAATTCAAGTAAGTCTGCTTAAAAGTCAGTCACATTAGAATTTTACAACTTGAACCCGAAGCATAAATAATGTGTCAGACAAAGAAAGTGGAAAATGGACAAATATTCTTGACTTGTTCTTTGCAGATGCTGTGTTAATGAATCCTCATAAGAATTTATGGGTTGGATATCATCAAAACTTCTTAAATGAAAAAAAAAAAGTCATAAAAAGTAAATAAATTTTCCAAGATCACAAAGCTAATAATTTGAATAAAACTTTAGATCTGCATGACTCTCTCTAAGAAATCAGTGCTAAGAAAACAGAGATAAATATCTGAGCATTCTGTCTGCTTGTGTTTTAGGTTTTATTATGGAAAATCTTTCACCAGGGCTACTATAAGCACTAGGATCTCAGGATCCTTATTAATGGGGTTGGTATAAGGAAAAGGTAGTGAGATCAAGCAAGTAGATATGCTATTATAATATTAATAACAAGTCTTCCTGTTCCAAAGATGTAATTGACATGTTCACCTTATCAAAACAAATGGAATCACTGTCTTTTCATGGACACGTTTCCTTCCCACCTGTCCAAATAGTTGTCAGAATTTACATTTATTCTCCAGTTTTGAGAAAAGAATTCAGGAAAATGTTTCAATCAGTTCAGGAGGCTGCTTCTTTTCAGATTTAGGATAATTGTAATATTAAAATGCATCCTAAACTTACATAAAAAAATAAATATCAAGTGGAATGTTTTCCATTTGTATTTTTTTAGGGAAATTATTTGTGTATTTCAACATTCTTATTGTATTTTGTTTAAATAATACTGAAATTTTAATTAATCTTATTTTTCACAAAATTTGTTTCTAACCAAATGCCTGTAACTGTAATTTGCTATTCAGTGTATGAGACACTAAGTTACTTGGTGCATGATCTTACTGAAGTTAAGACTGGATGTTTGATCCTTGTAAGACCTAGTAAACATTATAGAAAATAGATCCTTGGTCAGAGACAGTGTTTCTAGTTCTGCTCAATGATTAGCTTCAAGAAGATCTAAACTAACACAGCAGTCATCTACTGTAGGAAAGATAACTCAAAACACACATTGCATTCATAGTGCAGGAGTAGGAAAATATTCACAAAGATGTGTTTATTTTAATGTTACAAAAACTAGGATTTTTAATAACTGACTTTCTAACAATGAATCTAGAGCAAGAGTGAAAAGAATATTTAAGGCTGTTCAGTGAATTAGGTATAACATTCTTTAAATCCAGAAGGGTAACACATAATTTTGATTTTCATCTGTCTGCTTAAATATCAGAGGAAGCTTCCACTTTCTAAAATTTCAAGATACTTTTGTGAGAGAGCTTTTATGGTAATTGAAGTCTGAGATAGCCTTTTTCACATAGATAAGATTTCCAATGCAACGTAGTTTCCTAATCAAATGGATACTATTCCAAATGCATCAATAAAATCTTGCAATCCTGCACTTCATTTTTTAATTTTTATTCATTTATTTTTAAAATTTATTTTTTTAATTTGGAGGCTAATTATTTTACAATATTGTGGTGGTTTTTGCCATACTTTGACATGAATCGGCCATGGATTTACATGTGTTCCCCATTCTGAACCCCCTGCCCACCTTCCTCCCCATCTCATCCCTCTGGGTCATCCCAGTGCACCAGCCCTGAGCACCCTGTCTCATGCATTGAACCTGGATTGGCGATCTGTTATACATATGATAATATACATGTTTCAGTGCTATTCTCTCAGATCATCCCACCTTCACCTTCTCCCAGAGAGTCCAAAAGACTATTCTATACATCTGTGGAATCCTGCACTTTAAAATATGGTACTGGCACAAAGACAGAAATATAAATCAATGGAACAAAATAGAAAGTCCAGAGATAAATCCACACACATATGGACACCTTATCTTTGACAAAGGAGGCAAGAATATACAATGGAGTAAAGACAATCTCTTTAACAAGTGGTGCTGGGAAAACTGGTCAACCACTTGTAAAAAAATGAAACTAGATCACTTTCTAACACCATACACAAAAATAAACTCAAAATGGATTAAAGATCTAAGTGTAAGACCAGAAACTATAAAACTCCTAGAGAACATAGGCAAAACACTCTCCGACATAAATCACAGTAGGATCCTCTATGATCCACCTCCCAGAATACTGGAAATAAAAGCAAAAATAAACAAATGGGATCTAATTAAAATTAAAAGCTTCTGCACAACAAAGGTGAGCAAGGTGAAAAGGTAAGCAAGGTGAAAAGACAGCCTTCTGAATGGGAGAAAATAATAGCAAATGAAGCAACTGACAAACAACTAATCTCAAAAATATACAAGCAACTTATGCAGCTCAATTCCAGAAAAATAAACGACCCAATCAAAAATTGGGCCAAAGAACTAAATAGACATTTCTCCAAAGAAGACATATCGATGGCTAACAAACACATGAAAAGATGCTCAACATCACTCATTATTAGAGAAATGCAAATCAAGACCACAGTGAGGTACCACTTCACACCAGTTAGAATGGCTGTGATCCAAAAGTCTGCAAGCAATAAATGCTGGAGAGGGTGTGGAGAAAAGGGAACCCTCTTACACTGTCGGTGGGAATGCAAACTAGTACAGTCACTATGGAGAACAGTGTGGAGATTCCTTAAAAAAATTGCAAATAGAACTGCCTTATGACCCAGCAATCCTGCTGCTGATCATACACACTGAGGAAACCAGAATGGAAAGAGACACATGTACCCCAATGTTCATCACAGCACTGTTTATAACAGCCAGGACATAGAAACAACCTAGATGTCCATCAGCAGATGAATGGATAATAAAGCTGTGGTGCATATACACAATGGGGTGTTACTCAGCCATTAAAAAGAATACATTTGAATCAGTTCTAATAAGATGGATGAAACTGGAGCCAATTATACAGAGTGAAATAAGCCAGAAAGAAAAACACCAATACACTACACTAACACATATATATGAAATTTAGAAAGATGGTAATGATGACCCTGTATGCAAGAGAGCAAAAGAGACACAGATGTGTAGAGCGGACTTTTGGACTCTGAGGGAGAGGGAGAGGGTGGGATGATTTGGGAGAATGGCATTGAAACATGTAAACTATCACGTAAGAAACGAATCGCCAGTCTATGTTTGATGCAGGATGCAGGATGCTTGCGGCTGGTGCATGGGGATGATCCAGAGAGATGATATAGGGTGGGTGGTGGGAGGGGGGTTCATGTTTGGGAACTCATGTACACCCGTGGTGGATTCATGTCAATGTATGGCAAAATCAATACAGTATTGTAAAGTAAAATAAAGTAAAAATAAAAATTAAAAAAAATATCATGTTCTTTTGGCTTTAATTTCCTCTTGTATATTCAAAAGGTTTCAGTAGGATGTATTATTTCCCCAGTTGCACTTCCATAACATAATGATGCTTACTGAAATATATATGGAAAAATTACTAGCCTTTCTCTTGGAGTAGAAAATGAAAACCTATTCCAGTATTCTTGCCTGGGAAATCCCATGGAGAGAAGAGACTGCCGGGCTACAGGCCATAGACATAAAGAATCGGGCATGACTGAAGAGACTGGGCACACTAGCTTTTCTAAACCCACAATCAAATCTTATCAGACTTAAGTAGAATGTACATACAAAATTATCTAATCTGATACTCAGAGAGCAATGGGCACGTAATAAATACTAATTTCTCTGCTTATTTGAACATAATATTAAGCCCTTAGAATATTTATTAATTAAAATTTATATTTTTATATTTAATTTAAGAATATATGAAACAAAAGATGATTAATAAAATGGTGTTAGAATCATCTCATCACAAAATATTTAGTTTATTCAGTAGCAAACTAAGTGAATGAATGTATATATCCATAGTAGTTATGCATTTTTATTTTTTAGTTGGAGGAAAATTGCTTTACAATATTGTGCTGGTTTTTCCTGTATAACAATGCAAAAGGCCAGAATTATACATATATAGCCTCCCTCTTGATCCACCCTTCTCTCCCCATCATCCCACCTCTTGCTCTAGATCATCACAGAACACCTGGCTGGGCTCCCTGTGTTACATAGCAACTTCTCAGGAACTATCTATTTTACACATGGTAGTGTACGTATGTCTATGCTACTTTATCCATTTGTCCCACTCTGTGTTTCACTATTTAACAAGTTGGATAATTAATGTTTTAATGCATAAGAAGTTGCCTAACATATTGGAAGATATTCTTCAGATTATTTATTGGGATATATTATAATCTTATTTTCTATTTTGAATATACATTTTATTAAATTTTGTATAGTTCTAATTTAGTGATCATTTTTTGATGAACTAAGAAAGTTAAAATGCTGTTTTCTAACTCAAGTGGAGAAGACTGGAACCTGGGAAATTAAAACTCAAGAAAAATAAATATTTGAAACATAAAAATCAATAAAAGTAAGTGTCATTTGCTGGCAAAATAAGTTATATTTTCCAGGATAAGTAAAATATTTAATAGGAAAGAATATTTGATGAAATGCTTACATAAAAAGTTTAAGCAATAAGGCAGCACTTTTACATAGATGACTAGATAGTTGTTTATAAATGATAAAAAAAAATTATCATATCCCCTTCTTTTACTCTTGGGTTAACTATTTTGGGAATATCTAATACATCATAATGTATCATTTACTACTATATGTATATGCATTTCAATTTATTATGACATATAAATCGTTACTTATAAGAATGCTTCACATACCTTTCGTATGAATCCAAAGAAGCATAACTTCTTTTTAAATAATTAAACTGAGCAAATGGATATAGAGACACATTAAAATGAATAGATGTAACATATGTTTGTATCCAGGTAGTAGATCAGATTCTAAGTATGCAGATGATTAAGTCTCCTCATAGCTTTCTAATGTTACAGTACTGAATAAACAAAGTTATTATGGTAAATTTTCCAAATTTCATTTTAAAAGATAAATTCCATAAAAAGAGAGACATTTACTTTTACTATTCTCTGTACCTGCCCAGTATTCTACACTTAATAAATGTTGAATGAATGAATGGATTGAACGAATAAATCAGAACTTGCTGACATTGTTCTATATTGCTAGTTTAGAATGCCATAACAATTATATTTTTAAAGAAAAAAAAAACCTCTAAGGCCTTTTTGTAGATCTTTCTACTCAGTTAGCATGAAGTTTTCAATGATACAAGTTTGGTACACTGACTACAGATAACTATTCATGAACTCCCTGTAAACCCATATTTTGTGTGTGTGTGTTTGTGCAAGGAGATTATTCTATAATAATCACCAACACAGAAAATTCCCTAAGCAATTCAAAAGTATTTCACATGAGCATTTATATATATACTTATAATCTCAAAGTCTCTAATAGCTATTGTTTTATTTTTCAGAGCAACAAGTATCAAATTTTAGCATAGAGCATATTTTGATCCCCTAAAAATGACAGGTAGGAGAGAACCTTTGTGTAATGGAAACACTTAGTTTAGAAGAGTGGAACCTGTCTCTATAAAGTAATTTTAGCATGTAAAAATCTCGGTCACACTCACTAGAATAGAAACTGGATTAAATTAAAAGAGTTGACATTTCACAGAATTTCAAAATCACGTGCATAGTTCTAAAAAAGAATACTGACAAAATTACTTTTGGGGGAAAATACAAAGAATTCCATGTAAGAGAAAGAACTGATAATTGAATAACCTCAATTTAAAGAAGCAATGAGCAGTAGTTATCCCCCAAATTAATGCAATTTCAGGAAGGAGATATATATATATATATATATATATATATATATATATATACATACATACATACATACATAAAACACAGAGATAATATATAATATTTTATTATTGTATATATGACCTATTTATTTTTTTAAATAATTGATATAGTTACTGAAAACAATATTAGATATTTTATTCTAATACATTTTATATTTCCATTATCAGGGAAAACCATCTAATAGCTTTTATGATTTTGTTGCTTTTTTTCTCATTTTACAAAATCAAACATTTTTGCATTGAAATGTAACAAACTCCTTTTCTTTCTATTAAAATTGTTTTATATACATGGTAAATTTATAAGTGGGCTTCCCTGGTGGCTCAGCAGTAAAGAATCTGCCTGCAATGCAGGGGCCACAGGAGAGGTGGGTTCAATCCCTGGGTTGGGAATATCCTCTGGACGATGCCATGGCAACCCACTCCAATATCCTTGTCTGGAGAATCTCATGGACAGAGGAGCCTGGTGGGCTACAGTCCACAGGATCACATAGAATCGGGCAGGACTGAAGTGCCTTTGCATGCCTGCATGCAAACTTGAGTATGATTTTGTATTTTTTCCTAGTGCTTTCTTTTATAATGACCAAAATTACCTTTCTTCCAATATTTTGTTTAATTTTTGTAACATAATTATTTGAGAAATATATTTGATTTAGATTTTAGCTTTCAAATATAATTATCACTCTAAAACTTATATAAATTCACTTAATAGAATGATTATAGATTGGAAACCTCAGGCAACTTCAAACTTTTGAACTTATTACTTTGTGTATTTAAAAAATTGTAATCAGTAGATTCGATTGTTGATGCTATATTATTTTACAGTTAAAAATGAATCCACAAATCAAAAGTATAGCATGAATTTTCTATTCTCCTGAGTACAAATGATTATTTTCTTCAGGACAATTTTAGAGCCTTGCTTAGTTTTCTATATTTGGCAAAGGGAATATGCCCCTTGTCTTAGTCAGTTTGGGCTTCTACAGCGAAATACTGTAGTCTTCGTGGCTAGACAACACCAGACATTTACTTCCTATAATTAATAAGAGACTGGACATGCAAGATCATGGTGCCAACATTGTCAAGTTCCGGTGAGAACCGTTTGTAGGTTGCAGACCGCTAGCTTCTCTTTGTATCCTCACAGGTTGGAAAGTGAATTATTCTTTGCCCTCTTCTTATAAAAGAGCATAAATCACATTCATGAGAGCTCCACCTTCAGACTTAATTAACTCCTATAAGCTCCATCTTCAAATATCATCATATTAGGTATTAGCTTTCAACATATGAATTTCACATGGACACATTCATTTCACATTTTCCTCAATACTATTCATAAGTCATATGTGTATGTCTATATATATATTTATATATTTGACAGTGATAAAACAAATAATATCAATATTAAAACTTACTTGAAATGTCACAAATTGAATATTTACATTAAATTAAAAAATATTAAAATTAAAAAAATATTTCCATAAAGAACTACTTCTCCTAAGCTCTCAGCATAAGAAAGTAGTTTAACAAGATGATTTTCAAAGTCTGAAAATTGTTCTTTCTTAAATATTTCCTATGATCCTGTCTAAGCTACACAGCTGGATTTCTCCCAGGCCAGCTGGAGGCAATGGCAGGCTTGGCAACATCTTGACTGATGCATAATGCAGGTACTTTCTTCTGAAGAGTGTCCACACTGCTCAAAGTCACAGCATGTGGAGTTCTGCCAGATATACTGGTTGTTTGGAGAAGGGGGAATCTAAGAGGAAGGAAACAATAACAAAATACCATCACCTCTATTATTCAGTTCAATGCATTTTTATTTAATATCCATTGATAACTCTTCTTTGATCCATTATTATTTAAAAGTATGCATTTTAGTTTCCAAATGTTTGAAAATTTTCCTTTTAAATTTATGAATTGATATTTTAGTTGGATTCCACTGTGGTCAGAGACCTACTCTGTATAAACACAATTCTTTTACACTTTTTAAGATTTGTTTTGTGGTCTACGCTGGGAAGTATCTTGTTATATGTCTGTGAGCACTTCAAAACTGTATATATTATGTTGTTTCTTTATGGAGTGTTCTATAAAAGTCAGTTATAGCCTGTTGGTGGATGATTTTCTTGAGTTGTCTATCCTTGAATCTGTGGGTTTCTATCTTTTGCCAATTTGGGGATTTTCAGACATTATTTCAAGAATGTTTTCAACCTCTCCCATTTTCTCCTTTCCTTCTGGGCATAACATAAATATCACATCTTTAAAATAATATCCCATTTCTGAGACTCTACTTTTTTTTTTTTTCAGTTCACATTCAGACAAGTAATTTCTATTGTTCTATTTTCAAAATTCATTATTTCTTGTGACCCTTCCATTTTAAAGTTTATGTACTGAAAATGTGACCACTTGTTATCTTGATATATATTTAAGTGACAAATATTCAAATTCTAAAGTGCAGGGGGCCAAAGCTGTAGTAGCTTTTGTTGGTGACAGTCTCCCTACAATCATTGAGAAATACTGAGAAGGAAGGTGATTTATCTCATAAAATATCCTCTTCTGTTATTCTTCACCCTCCCTATGCCTCATTTACCTGCTGTAGGAAATATCCTCATTCCTTTAACCATAGTAGGAATATTATATTTTCAAGGCTAGAATGGGAAGTTATTATTTCCAAGGTATGATGTTTTAGACCTAAATTTATTAAGAATATAATGACATTGAATTTAGGCTATACTTTTCATAGGTTAACAAAGAAAAGCAGATACATATAGATATCATTAGTGATATTTGCTAAATAAATGTAAACATTTTATCTTTAGAACAAAAAATAGAAACAAAAACATATTTCAGGAATGACTAAAGATAACTTTTCCCATGTAATAAATTTTGTTTTAGAACTAGAAAAACGATGAATGTTATGTTTTCACTTGGTGATCACCTATGTTAATTACCATAAATTTGGGATATCAATATAGTTCATCAGTGGATCAAATATGGGAAATAAACACATATTCACCAGGGTTGTTTTTCTTTCTAAACTTTATTACAGTCATGCTGCAGCTGCTGCTGCTAAGTCGCTTCAGTTGTGTCCAACTTTGTGCAGACCCATAGATGGCAGCCCACCAGGCTCCTCCTTCCCTGGGATTCTCCAGGCAAGAACACTGGAGTGGGTTGCCATTTCCTTCTCCAATGCATGAAAGTGAAAAGTGAAAGTGAAGTCTCTCAGTCGTGTCCGACTCTCCGTGACCCCATGGACTGCCGCATACCAGGCTCCTCCATCCATGGGATTTTCCAGGCAAGAGTACTGGAGTGGAGTGCCATTGCCTTCTCCGTATTCCAGTCGTATTGTAATCTAAAAGTGTTGATGCATCTTCAATGTGGTACATATATACAATGGAATATTACTCAACCATTAAAAGGAACAGGATAGTGCCATTTGCAGAGACATGGATAGACATAAAAACTGTCATACAGAGTGAAGTAAATCAGAAAGAGAAAAATATAGTATAATATTGCTTATATTGGAATCTAGAAAAATGGTACAGATAAACTTACTTTCAAAGCAGAAATGGAAACACAGTTGTAGAGAACAACTTTATAGATACCAGATGGGGAATATAGGTGGGATAAATTGGGAGATTGAGATAGACACATATGCACTACTATGTATGAAATAGATAACTAATGACAACCTACTGTAGGGCACAGGGAACTTTTATCAGTATTCTGTGGTGATCTAAATTGGAAGGAAATTAATAAAGAGTAGATATAGGTATATATGCAACTGATTCACTTAGCTTTATAGCAGAAGCTGACACAACATTGTGAAGCAGCTATACTCCAATAAAAATTTCTAAAAATGTAAAAAATAAATAAATAAAAATAACTTTAAAACATAGAAAGTAAGTGAAGTTGTGCAGGCATGCTAAGTCACTTCAGTTGTGTCTGACTCTCTGTGACCCTGTGGAATGTAGACTGCCAGGCTCCTCTGTCAATGGGATTTTCTAGGCATGAATACTGGAGTGGGTTGCCAGTATTCCCAACCCAGGGTTGGAACCCACATCTCTTAGGGGATTGAACCATGTCATTGGCATGCAGGTTCTTTATCAATAACACCATCCACAGATGTGTTAATTAACTAGATTATGGTATAGAGTATACCATAATTATGGCTTATATATATTATGGCTTAGAGTATATAGGTTTATTAAATTATTGTGCTAGTGGGAAAGGGTGGGAAGTGGAATGGAGGTTCAGGAGGGAGGGAACATATGTATACCTATGGCTAATTCAAGTTGATGTATGGCAGACCAAAACAATATTCTATGCAATTATCCTTCAATTGAAAATACACTTTAAAAAATAACTAAAATATTATTATGATGTATACCCTATAAGAAAAGCATGTTATGGAGCCTGAATATATTCAATTTTTATTTGTTAATATACCTCAATAAAGCTTGGGAAAAATTTTAATAATAAAAGATGCACATAAGCTTAAAAAAAAAAGTAAAATAGCCGATGTGTTGTCCAAAGAAGTCCAACTTTAAGTGATGTAAACATTTGAGAAAATAGACTTCATGATTTTTTTTTCTTTAATTTATCTGGAATATATGATCAGAAGGACCTGAATTTGAACTTTCAAAGTATATTTTCTAATATTTGATATTTCAGTTCAGTTTACACTATTTTTAAAATCTGAAATTTGTGAAGGATGCAAGTATTAGTTCTGTTCAATCTGTGTGTTTTAGATCTTATCACCAAACTATGTTTAAAAACAAATCTTACAAAAGAGCAAAATAGAGAACAAGTGGGAAGCAGGTTTTTGAAATTTAACATGTTGATATTGCAAATGTTGTGTACAGTAACTACTTAAAAAACAGTAGAGCTGTTTTTGTAATATTTGCATAGTGACATACCATTAATAGTCTGTGATGCTTTACATTTCATAAAAAATTTCTTTTCAAGGTGTCTTTAATCAGATGTTGGCTTTCAGAGGTTAAATATTGTTTCAAGTTGATCATTTTAAGATATCCTATGTTAATTGAACTCAGATGCCAATAAAAATATTTTGGAGAGAAAAGAACTTATCATTCTATTCTACATAATTAAAGAGAGTTCTCCTAAGCTTTATGGTCAGTTGCCTTCAGTCATTCAGTTCAGTTCAGTTGCTCAGTCGTGTCCGACTCTTTGCGACCCCATGAATCGCAGCACGCCAGGCCTCCTTGTCCATCACCAACTCCCGGAGTTCACTCAGACTCATGTCCATCGAGTCAGTGATGCCATCCAGCCATCTCATCCTCTGTCATCCCCTTCTCTTCCTGCCCCCAGTCCTTCCCAGCATCAGAGTCTTTTCCAAAAGTCAATTTTTCACATGAGGTGGTCAAAGTACTGGAGTTTCAGCTTTAGCATCATTCCTTCCAAAGAAATCCCAGGGCTGATCTCCTTCAGAATGGACTGGTTGGATCTCCTTGCAGTCCAAGGGACTCTCAAGAGTCTTCTCCAACATCACAGTTCAAAAGCATCAATTCTTTGGTGCTCAGCCTTCTTCACAGTCCAACTCTCACATGCATACATGGCCACAGAATAAACCATAGCCTTGACTAGATGGACCTCAGTCGTCAAAGTAATGTCTCTGTTTTTGAATATGCTATCTAGGTTGGTCATAACTTTTCTTCCAAGGAGTAAGCATCTTTTAATTTCATGGCTGCAGTCACCATCTGCAGTGATTTTGGAGCCCAGAAAAATAAAGTCTGACACTGTTTCCACTGTTTCCCCATCTATTTCCCATGAAGTGATAGGACTGGATGCCATGATCTGTTTTCTGAATGTTGAGCTTTAAGCCAACTTTTTCAATCTGCTCTTTCACTTTCATCAAGAGGCCTTTTAGTTCCTCTTCACTTTCTGCCATAGATTATGCCATTGATCTTCTCTACTATCAATATATTTCCAATCTTCAAGTATACTGACTTTAGCTAACTGAATGTGACATTATAATAAAAGGCAAACTCCTTGCCTTTGCTTTTACCACATCATTCAGTTCAGTTCAGTTCAGTTCAGTCACTCAGTCATGTCCAACTCTTTGCGACCCCATGAATCACAGCATGCCAGGCCTCCCTCTCCATCACCAGCTCCTGGAGTTTACCCAAACTTATGTCCATCGAGTCAGTGATGCCATCCAGCCATCTCATCCTCTGTCGTCCCCTTCTCCTCCTGACCCCAATCCCTCCCTGCATCAGGGTCTTTGCCAATGAGTCAACTCTTCTCATGAGGTGGCCAAAGTATTGTAGTTTCAGCTTCAGCATCATTCCTTCCAATCAACACCCAGGACTGATCTCTTCTAGGATGGACTGGTTAGATCTCCTTGCAGTCCAAGGGACTCTCAAGAGTCTTCTCCAACACCACACTTCAAAATCATCGATTCTTTGGCACTCAGCTTTCTTCACAGTCCAACTCTCACATCCATACATGACCACAGGAAAAACCATAGCTTTGACTAGACGGACCTTTGTTGGCAAAGTAACATCTCTGCTTTTAAATATGCTATCTAGGTTGGTCATAACTTTCCTTCCAAGGAGTAAGTATCTTTTAATTTCATGGCTGCAATCACCATCTGCAGTGATTTTGGAGCCCCCCAAAATAAAGATACTGTCCTGCAAAACATTATAAGTCACAGTTAGAAATGATTGTTATCTTTCTTTTCTTCCCTCTTAAAATTAACTTTCAAAAGTCGAAGATTTCAGAAGTATTCTACAGAAAGCATACGGTAGTTGAAACTCACCTTATATGTCCATTTAATGACAGAACTTAAATATTTATGTCCAGTTGCTAGAGTCCAAACAGTTGAAGACTAATAATAAATAGGCGATAATAGATAATCTACAATTGAGTTGTGTGACTCTATTTTTAATAATTTTAATAAAATTAAAATTGTTCTACTAATAATTTAGTCTAAAGTGCCAAAGTGAAGTAAGAACTTTTAAGATTCTTATGTGAATTGTTTAGATAAAAAAACAATCAAGCACTCTTGATGCTTGCCTCACTGCTACTCTAACTCTAAACACTTTCTGCTTAATTATCCAGGAAAAAAAAAAAGACATCAATATAGAAAGCAATTTTAATTGACTATTTGTTCTTTTGATAAACATTTTCTCAGAATTTAAAATTAGCTTACTGTGAATGTTTTCATGGCTATCAGATATTAATATGTTGTTAAACATGCCAAGAAAGATAATTCCTTAACAAGATACCAAAAAAAGCTCTTTAATGATGTTAAAAACATAAACTAAGTTTAGAAACTTAATTCCACAGGGTCAGAATTGGATACATCACAAGAGATTTTGAGACTAGATTTTTTTAAGTATAAACCTGTAAGAGCATTTTTTTTTAAATAGCTGATCTCGCTGCTATAAATTACCTTAATTATACACACTGTTTTCCTGTTGATAAATAAACTTGATGAATCTATTCTCCAAATATTGCTTCAATAGAAATGAATTATTTTTTTGTTGTAAAAAGTATTTGTGCATATTACTTATCAATCATTTTTGCCAGCAGAATATTGACATCAACACCTTATGTGAAAGCTATAATAAATATAAAATATAACACTTTCAACTATACTGCTTCAGCTTACAGAAACTTTATTCTTTCATCAAAGCCCATCCTTTCTTTTTTTCATAATTTATTTACTTTTTGTCCCAAGTGCAGTTTTTATAATTTTTCACAGGCCCAATGACCTAATATATTTAATAAGAAAATAATATTTTGCCTCCCTATTCTCTCATTCTATTCACATTTGCATGAACTTCACTTCATTAGTATGGCTGAGTTCTGATTTTAGTATTTAACAATAAGCTATTTAAAAGTAATTATCTGTAGATTATTTTATTTCTTGTATTATATTTGCTAAAAGTTTAACCAGGAAACCTTTGCTTATTTCCTACTGTTACCAATTATGTCAGATGCTTTTTGAAAGTTAGTATCTCAAATTATCAAACATTTTATACTTTTTGATATGCTATCTAACAATGCCTTAAATTTCATGTATCATATAATGTGTCTCATTCTTTTGAAAAATATTAAAACTATGTGCAAAACATTGATTATATCTTAACAAATACTAGCCCTTGTAAATATACCTGATAGTGGCAGAGAAAATGAAAATTTCCATGCAAATTGGTGCGTACAAAAACAGTCATATCCGTGAGGTAAATGTCCCATTTACCTACTTTTCTTTTGTAACAGATATATTGATATAATTTACATATTATAATATTCATTCAATGTGTGCAGCCAAATGGTTTTTTACTGTAATCAGAGTTGCACAACCATTACTGTATGAATCTTAGAATATTTTCCTCACCCCAAAATAAACTGCTTATTTAGCTACCATGCTCAATTCCCCATTCCCTACAGTGCCTGGTAACTACCTTTGGTGAAAGTGAAAGCTGCTCAGTCCTGTTCAACTTTTGCAACCTTATGGACTGTACAGTCCATGGAATTCTCCAGGCCAGAATACTGGAGTGGGTAGCCTTTTCCTTCTCCAGGGGATCTTCCCAACCCAGGGATTGAACTGGGGTCTCCTGCATTGCAGGCGGATTCTTTACCAACTGAGCTATCAGGGAAACCCCCTGATCTACTAATCTACTTTTTATCTGTCTTGATTTGCCTATTCTGGACATTTCATATAAATAAAATTATAAAATATATATAGTCATTTCACATATGTTTTCAAGATCTATTCACATTGTAGCATATTTCAGTACTTCATCTGTTTTATGACTATTATTTCTTTGTGTGATTATCACATTTTATTTTTTCATTCATTGGTTGATGGACATTTGATTTATCTAACTTTTGGCTCCTTGAGTAATGTTGCTATGAATAGTCATTTTATTGTGTGGACATGTTTTCATTTATCAAGGGTATAAACTTAGAAGTGAAATTACTTGGTTAAAAAATTAACTATTTTTAACGTTTTGAACTTCTGCCAGCCTATTTGGGAAAGGTGTCTGAACCATTTTATACTCTCACCTGCAGTGGATGAAAGTTCTGATATTTCCATATCTTTAAACACTCATTATTATTATCTGTACTTTTACCATAGTCATCCTAGTGGATTTGAAGTGATATTTAATTACAATTTGATTTGCATTTCCCTGATGACTAATGATGTCTAGTGTCATATCATGTGCTTAGTGCCATTTGTATATCTTTTGTAAAGATGCCAATTCAGTTCCTTTGTCCATTTCATAATTATGTTATTTGTCTTTTTATTATTCTATTGTAAGAGTTCATTATATATGCTAGGTTGATGTTGTGGTTGTTTCTTCAGTCACTCAGTTATGTCTGACTCTGTGACCCCATGGACTGCAGCGTGCCAGACTTCCATATCCTTCACCATCTCCTGGAGCTTGCTCATACTCATGTCCATTGAGTTGGTGATGCCATCCAACCATCTTATCTTCTGTTATCCCCTTCCCCTCCTGCCTTCAGTCTTTCCCAGCATCAGGGTCTTTCCCAATGAATGAGCTCTTCACATCAGATGACCAAAGTAATATGCTAGGTGCAAGTCCATTATAGCTATGTGATTTGAAAATATTTTCTCCTGTTTCATGTACTGGTTTTCTTTTCATGGAAGTGTAATATCCTTCAAGTCACACAAGTTTTTGATTGTGATGAAGTAATTTCTTTCTTTGCATGCTTGTGTTTTTGATGTAAGAAGACATTGCCAAACCCAAAATCACCCTTATGTTTTGTGGGAATTTAATTGCAGCTACTTTCTCAAGGCCCTGTTTTCTGGAGACTGTTCTGTCTTACCCTTTCCTTACATGCTCTTTCCCATGCTCTTAAGGCAGATGAAACTGGAACCTATTATACAGAGTGAAGTAAGCCAGAAAGAAAAACACCAATACAGTATACTAATGTACATATATGGATTTTAGAAAGATGGTAATGATAATCCTGTATGCGAGACAGCAAAAGAGACTCAAATGTATAGAACAGTCTTTTAGACTCTGTGGGAGAGGGCGAGGGCAGGGTGATATGGGAGAATGACACTGAAACATGTAAATTATCATATGTGAAACAAATTGCCAGCCCAGGTTTGATGCATGATACAGGGTGCTTGGGGCTGGTGTACTGGGATGACCCTGAGGGATGGGATGGGGAAGGAGGTGGGAGGCGGGTTCAGGATGGGGAACACATGTACACCCGTGGCGGATCCATGTCAATGTATGACAAAACCAATACAACACTGGTAAAGTAAAAATAAATAAATAAGAATAAATACATTAAAAAAAAAGGCGGACATGTCAGCCTCAACAGATGTTGCTCTGCATGCAGGAAAAACTTCCTTATCTTGAAAGCATTATTATTGCTTTGCTGAGCCCTATTACTGAATTCCAGACAGGTCCTCAATAAATATTCACTCAGCATTTTCGTGAGGAGTTACTCTTTCATGAGCTCTCCCTGCACTGTCTCTCATAATCCTGTGTTGTTGTGAGAATTAATTCAGTGTGACATGCGACACCACCACGTTTCTTCTAACACTTGTATAATTTTAGTTCTAATGTTTATGCTTTCATCCATTTAACTTTTGTATACGTTGTAAAGTAGGCATACAGCTTCATTCTTTTGCATCTAGCTATCCAGTTGCCCTAGCAATATTTGTTAAAGTGATTTCCCTCATCACTTATATTGAGATAGTTATTATGGTTCAGTTGACCATATCAGAAGAGTTTTTCTGTATTCTCAGTTCTATTCCATTGATCTACATGGTTATCATATACCAGCCCCACACTGTTTTGATTACTATTGCTTTGTGGTAACTTTGAAATCAGAATGTATGTCACACAACTTTGTATTCTTTCGACTCTTTTCACTTTTCTAGTTCCCTTGAGCTAGAAAAGTCCATAATTTTAATAATCAGCTTGTCAATTTCTTTAAAGAGAGCAACTGGGAAAATAATAAGGATTGTGCTGAATTTGCAGATAACTTTAGGGATTAGTGTCATTTTAATAATTTCAAAATTATATCTTCCAATTTATAAACATGTTGGGGATTTTCTTTAACTTAGGTCTCCTTTAATTTATATCAGTGGTGTTTCTTAGTTTTCAAAAAGTATAACTTTTACACTTTTGTAGAGTATAAATTTTATCCTTTTTGATGCTGTGGTAATTTGAATTATTTTATTTATTTAATTTTTGCATTCTCATTAAAATTTACTACTTTTTGTATATCCTTCTTGGGTGTGCTTAATATGTGCTTAATGACGTCACATATTTGTCTGAGATTTTCTCTTCTTTTTATTTTGTTCTCCCTGTTCTTCAGATTCTATAATCTGTTGTATTTTCTTTCTTCAGGTTTGCTAATTCTTACTTCTGCTTATCCCTTCTGGTATATTTTTTATTTCACTTATTGTAATTCTTAACTCCTGAATTTCTATTTGGTTCATTTTTTCAAGCATTTATTTTTCCTCTGCCTTTATATTCTGCATTTGATATAACACTGCCTTCATAGCTTCATTCACTTGTTTAACCATGGTTTTATTTATTCTTTGAAAATATTTATAATGGCTAATTAGTCCTACTCAGTTTCTTTGTGTTTAGAGAGTCAGTTCCTAGTCAGGTTGATAAGAAGTCCGGGGTCCCCGAGGAGGAGATAGGGGTCTGGGTTCTCAAGGAGGAGGAAAGGACAAACTTTTTTTTCTACATTCCTTAGTCTTAGTCACATATATATATTTTTCTCTTTAAGTCTGAAACTGATGATTATACAACAAACAACTTAGTTTAAATTCTGTACTAGGAATTATACAACAATATATCCTGCTTGAGGACAATTTCTTCTTCCTAAAAATCTTCTAACTAATCCTGATATTTTAGAATGTAATTTGTGGAAGTGGGTCTGGTAAAATTTTCACAAACTTGAGACATTCTTTTGATTTGTTGTAATAATTAATTAAAATATAGATATATATATATACACTTTTATATAATTAATATAAAAATATATTGCTAAAAACTAGCAAGGGGGGCACTCTCCATCCCCTTTCTAATGTCTATGTCTGAAGCTTTCTCTGTCTCTTTTTGTAATTTAATAAAACTCTGCTATACAGAAACTCTTGAGTGATCAGGCCTGGTCCCTGGTCCAGAAGTTAAATCTTCTTTGGAGATCACAAATCTGACACTGTTCACCATAAGCTATCGATGTTAAATCTGATATGTGATTGACCTCCCAGCCTCTTGTTATTACCTGTTTCACTCCTCTCTATGGGTCATATTTACTCAATTATTTGCATAATTTTTTTGAAAACTGGGCACTTTAGTTAATTTATTGTAACAACTCTGGGTACCTGCCATTTGTAATTTGTTTGCTTATTTGTTTAGTAACTAGCTGGATTATTTTAGTGAACCCCATTTTCCCTACATGCAAAGATCCTGACATTGTCCCTGTTGGCATGTGCACAGGCAGGTGTCATGGCAGTGGCTTAGTAGTGTTTTCTTTGTCTCTTTTTTTGCTGACAGCTCTACTATAAAGCTCTACTAATTGTTTGCTTATCAGTGTATTGTTTTCAATCATTCCCCAGAGCATAAATTGTGCCACAGACTGATTTGATTAATTTTGAGGTCCTTTACAGAATTAGTTTAGGAATTCAGTGTTTGAGGTTTGATCTGCCTCCAGGAGAACTCTTCTTGGCTGTCTCTTTCTGGTTATTCTGGTAAAACATATTGGTCTATACTTTAGTCTATGTCGCTGATAAGATGCCAGTCTTCTTTTAATTACTTTATTATTTTTCAGAGCATCCTTAAGCATGAGGTTTACTGTATTCTATTTCAAAGAAAATCCTTCAAGAAGAATTTTGGAGCTCTCTGTTTTATTCCTGGTGGCTCAGGAATCCACCGGCCAATGCAGGCAATTCAGGTTTGATCCCTATGTCAGGAAGATCCTGTGGAGAAGGAAATGTAAACCCATTTCACTATTCTTACATGGAAATTCCATGGACAGAGGAGCCTGGCAGGCTACAGTCCATGGGGTTGCAAAAGAGTCGGACATGATTTAGCAACTAAGCAACAATGGCAGTAACGACATACCCTGAAAAAAAATCTGTTAGCCATGGCTTCAGAGTGACATATTTCTCCCTGAATGACTTTCCTACCTTATAAGCTGAGCAGTAGGCTGGTGGTGGTAGCCTCTGATCTTCTTGGCATGTATTCTCTAAAGTGGAAACTATATCCTATGAATAGCCTAGGGGAAAAGCAATTAGAACCCTAGCATTTTCAGTATCCTGTGATGGCAGCAGAGCCTCTGTATTCTCACCTTCTCAGCTGCACTACAGGAACTTAGTCTCTGCACAAAGTAACAGGACAGAGTGGTAGGGCTGGGGCACATAGGATGAGAATTGCTCAAATTCAATCCCTCCCAAGAATATTCCATATTCCATGACCAGGAGTTTGGGGCATAAGGAATACTGTGTTCTTGGCTATACTTACCTGGAATAAAGTTCCTGTTATATTGGTCTGGTAGCGGGAAAGGGAATCATGATTCAAGTGCCTTAGATTATCAGTGTTCTTACAAAGTTTGAATAAATGTTTCTTCACTTACTGTATGCTCTGAGATCCATTTCCAAAGTTTTTAAATTTTTGTTTTCCATTTTCAGCAGTTTCTTTGAAGATTTAATTCCACAGAGTTCCTTTCACTGCCATTTTAGCAGTGGAATTCACATATACCTTCTTTATATAGTGAGGATGATGGTAATAATAATTATATGACATTATAATATAATTATCAATAGCAATAATATTATCTTATATGCAGAATAAATGTCACAAAGATGTTTAAAAAATATACTTTTTCCAGATACTTCAGTATCTGATAAAACATATTGTGGTTCCTCTATAGCTAAGATTAAGTTGTGTGTTTTCAGTAAACCAGAAGTATTTATGACACTGTCCCATCTTCTGTACATATATGTGTGTGTTTGAAATTCTCTTCCCCACAAATCAGGAGTTTCTTGAAGATATGAGAGTACTTCTTACAATGTGTATTGTCTGACACATATCTCAAATCCTACTTGTAGGATTTTAATATGCTAGTTAGTTTATTGCTTGGTAAATGATAGCTATCTTCCTAGATATTTGGAAATATAACTAGTTTTTGTTTTGTGTAACCACAAACTGTTGCATTTTGACAGAGTATAAAATAGTTTGGGTAAGCAGTCAAGAATCTTCTTTGGTTCATTGTGATTTGGAGACAAAAAAATCCTACTATATACTCTAAAATCACCTCATCTACTTTTCCTAAATGAAAGTTTGTATAGTTATCATGATAGTTGAATAATAATTGGAGCTGAACTGAAAATACCATTTGTAATTTTTTAAAATACATTTTCAGCTAAACAGAGTTCTATGGACATCTTTGGTAAAGAATTAGGTGACTGAGGACATAGGTTGCCTAATTATCAAAATTTTGGTAAGTTGATGTAATTTCTAGAAATTACCTATTGTGGACTAACAATTCTCAATACACTAGCCTAGCTTTAGAGAGATCTTCTTGACAGCTTATATATTGAAATCAACATTTAATAAGTAGGATAGCAATAATGTAACTGGAAAACTGGTAATCTAGTGGCTTTAAAGAAAAAATTTTCCAAGCTAAAAATTTATCCAATAAAGTATTTCTTGGAAAAATTTAAGTTATTCAGGAATCACCAGTGCAATACTGCACAGAGTAGGAGTTTGACAAGTACTTACTTGAATGAATGTATTTGATCCAGGTTATAAATGTTTTAAAAAGCGCTCATTCTTCCTTTTTTTTTTTTTTTTTTGAAAATCTGGAAATAGTTGGTGGTTTGATCTTCTCAGGGTAAATTAATTATCCCAGAAAACCTACAAGCTAGTCAAGGGTTAGTAAGGTGAGAATTTCTATTTAGTATAAAAATGGGGACAGACCCCGTGTGGGAGATTTTAATTAAAGCAATCTTCTATCAACATAATTAATATTTTTTACTTTTATATACACAAGAATAACTCTAAATATTTAAAGGTACTATTTAAATTATTTTATAGTATTTTAATGCTTGAAGTTGTTTATGCAATAATTTTGTAATAATTTAGACTTATTACTGTCACTCAGCTATACATCCAAATATTCTATGTGAAAATGACAAAGAAATTTTTATATTTTCTGCACTGAAACTATATACCTTATAATTCTTTTAAAACCACTGATAAATTATGAAAATTATTTACAAATTTCATTTACATTAATTTAAACCTATGTATAAGTACATGTATTTCTTTTGCTTTGTGTATCTGTGTGTTTGTGTATTCAGATATGCCCCCTTATAAAGAACAATTATGAAACTGAAAAAAAAAACAGGCTAAAGGGCATATACACTTAAATGCCAGCTATAAAACATATACTTAAAAAGTCATTCATTAATTTTCAATTTACTGAGCAATCATCCTTGCCTCTAAATTATCACAAAATTAAGTGTACTTATGTTAGCTTAATTTTTTCAAAATAATTCTCATTATTTTATATATATATATACACACTATCCAGGATTTGTATGCAAGCCCAGCATTGTGCTCATTAGAGACCTTCAGTTAAATAACTTGAGGATCACGTATCTTTAAAGAAAAAAAAAATTCTCTGACATTTATTAAGTGAAATTGTAAAATTATAGCTTAATTTATCCTACTGTGCTTGGACAACAGGATAGACTAAATGGTGATGTATTCTTTGATGTTGCCTGATCGATCCTGGGGTTGGGAAGATCCCCTGGAGAAGGAAATGGCACCCTACTCCAGTATCCTTTCCTGGACAATCCTATGGATGGGGAAGCCTGACAGGCTACCATCTATGGGGTCGCAAAGAGTCAGACATGATTGAGCGACTTCACTTTCTTTAAAGGAAAGTAAATATAAAGATAAAATGCAATTTTAATGTAAGACACAGACAATCAAATCAGAACAATCCACTTATAGAGAAATATTTCATACCCAAATTCTGAAAATTCATGTCTTCTTCCCTTACCAGGATGAACATAACATATTCATTGCAGTCCCCATTTACATCTATTGTCCCAACATAATTATTAAATCTATGCCATTTTATTATTTAAAATTTCCTAACTTGGACATTAATTTATATAGTTATTTAACCATTTATTTACTGGAAAATTTTGACGTTTTCTTATTTAGGAATTCTTGGAAATTCTGACATTCTATTCCTTAGATATTCTTTCAGGTGAGACCCTAAAAGAGTCTTTACTTAAAAATCTTCCCCTAGGAGGTCAAAATATTAGCCTACAGTATTAACTAAAATCAAATGGTGCATATATGCTAAGTTGCCTCAGTTGTGTCTGACTCTTTGTGATCCTGTGGACCATGGCCTGCCAGGCTCCTCTGTCCACAGGATTCTCCAGGAAAGAATACTGGAGTGGGTTGTCATGCCCTCTTCCAGGGGATCTTCCCGACCCAGGGATCCAACCCATGTCTCTTTTGTCCCCTGTATTGAGAGATAGGTTCTTTACCACTAGTGCCATCTGGAAGGCCCACAATCAAATGATATTTATTGTTTTTAAATATTTTATCCAGCTTAGTTTAAAAAACTAAGATATTCTAGTATGAAAACTATTGTACCATTATTATTTTTTAATTAATTAATTAAATTGGATGCTAATTACTTCACAATATTGTAGTGGTTTTTGCCACACATTCAAATGAGTCATCCATGGGTGCATATGTGTTCCCCATCCTGACTCTCCCTCCCACCTCCCTCCCCATTCCATCCCTCAGGGTCATCCCAGTGCACTGGCCCTGAGCACCCTGTCTCATGCATCGAACCTGGACTGGCAATCTATTTCACATATGTTAATATACATGTTTCAGTGCTATTCTCTCAAGTCATCCCACCATCGCCTTCTCCCAGAGTCCAAAAATCTGTTATCTCTGTGTCTCTTTTGCTGTCTCGCATATAGGGTCATTGTTACCATCTTTTTAAATTCCATACATATGTGTTAATATACTATATTGGTATTTTTCTTTCTGACATACTTCACTCTGTATAATAGGCTCTGGTTTCATCCACTTCATTAGAACTGATTGAAATGCATTCTTTTTAATAGCTGAGTAATATTGCATTCTGTATATGTGCCACAGCTTTCTTATTCATTCTTCTGCTGATGAACATCTAGGTTGCTTCCACGTCCAGGCTATTGTAAACAGTGCTGAGATGAACATTGGAGTACATGTGTCTCTTTCAATTCTAGTTTGTAAAATTTCTTTTGTAGATATTTTTATAGATCATTTCTTTCTGTGTCCAATAAAACATAATTAGCTTAATGTTGCTAAAATTTTTACCCATCTTATTCTTAAAATTAACAAATGTAACATAATAGTTTTGAGATTTGTTTATATTATATCCTAAAACATAGTATACATTTAATTGCTTTTAAATCTTAAATATTATTCAATTACTTCATTTTTGTTTGTCCATTCAACAATGGAGAGATATTTGGATTGTTTTTAGTTTGTGGCTATTATGAATAATGCTGTTCTGCACATTCACAAACATGTATGGTTTCATTTCTCTTGGATAGATTCTTGACTGCAAATGCTGAATTGTATAATAAGTTTATGTCTAACTTTTAAGGAAATGACCAAACTCTTTCCAAATTGTCTGCACCATCTACATTCCTGTTAGCTTTATATATTTTCAACTTCTCTACTTCCTTGACAACATCCTTTATTGTCTGTATTTTGTCTGTATTAACTGCATAGAACTAAAAAGCCTCTTGATGAAAGTAAAAGAGGAGAGTGAAAAAGTTGGCTTAAAGCTCAACATTCAGAAAACGAAGATCATGGCATCCGGTCCCATCACTTCATGGGAAATAGATGGCAAAACAGTGAAAACAATGTCAGACTTTATTTTGGGGGGCTCCAAAATCACTGCAGATGGTGATTGCAGCCATGAAATTAAAAGACGCTTACTCCTTGGAAGAAAAGTTATGACCAACCTAGACAGCATATTAAAAAGCAGAGACATTACTTTGTCAACAAAGGTCCATCTAGTCAAGGCCTATGGCTTTTCCAGTGGTCATGGATAGATGTGAGAGTTGGAGTATAAAGAAAGCTGAGTGCGAAGAATTGATGCTTTTGAACTGTGGTGTTGGAGAAGACTGTTGAGAGTCCCTTGTACTGCAACGAGATCCAATCAGTCCATCCTAAAGGAGATCAGTCCTGGCTGTTCATTGGAAGGACTGATGTTGAAATTGAAACTCCAATACTTTGGCCACCTGATGCAAAGAGCTGACTCATTTGAAAAGACCCTGATGTTGGAAAGGTTGAGGGCAGGAGGAGAAGGAGATGACAGACAATGAGATATCTGGATGGCATCACTAACTCAATGGACATGGGTTTGGGTGGACTCTGGGATTTGGTGATGGACAGGGAGGCCTGGCATGCTGCGGTTCATGGGGTAGCAAAGAGTCGGACACAACTGAGCGACTGAACTGAAAAACACTTTCCAGGTGAATTTTATTCAATTTTTCATTCATGCGTGAATGTCTTTGTATGTGTTTACCATTAAACATCCAGTAAAAACATAATGGTATAATGAGTAATGCAATACACATCCAAGAACTCACCTCATAGCAAGCACCATGCCCTCTCCTCCTCAATCCTGTCCCCAGAGGTACAAGTATTTAATATTGGGGCTTTATAATTTACATGTGTTTCTTTAAAATTTTGCTACAAACTTATACGTATTGCAAAGCAATATATGTTTTTGCTTATGTTAACTTTAAATAAATAGAACTGTGCTATATTTTCTGTGACTTGCCTCTTTTTACTTATCCAGTCCATGGAGGGATATGCCACAATTTAACCTTTCTGTTGTTGGATATTTTCATTGTTTCCCTGTTTAAAATAACTAACAATATTACTATAAAGTTTCTTTTTCAGGTGTCTTTATATATGTTGGTTCTGATGAATTTCACTTTGGGGCCTAGTTACCTTATATGTTTGAGTATTCTTGAATGTTTTCTGTCCAAGCATTTAAAAAATGAATCCATGTGAATTCTTTGAAATTTGGAATAATCATCCTTCATCCCTCATCCTTTGCATAAGCTTCTCTTAAGTGCCTGGGAACAGTGACAGGCATGGGATACTGTAAAGTAAATTATTCACTTGATGTTATTTGGACCTCTGAGATGACATAAATCAGGGTTTAAATTTGCCCAATAACACATCATTCTTCTTGATCCAAATCAATTCAACTTTAACAACAACATCCTGAGTGAAGGGGCAGTTTTTACCTCCAGATCTCTCTACTCTTAAATAGTAGGTATTCCCTTAAATTTACAGCTATTGTGAAAATGGCCTTTTAGTAGATTTTCTAGTTTATGTATATCCAGGGCTTTCTTCTGTTTTGCTTACTACCAAAAATTATTAAAACCGAATCTTAAATGTGAAGAATAGACAGCTCTTTAGGGAAAAATTAAAAAAAGGAGGCATTAAACTGAAATCTTTTGTGTCTAAATTTTCATCCTATTTGGTCACTTTTATTTATTTTTTAAATTTATTTTTAAAAGGTTTGTCTAACTTTCCTGCAAGGTAAGATCTTTCAAAATTACAGACAGCATTACAGATAACATGTCCAATATGATCATTCTAAATACAAAGATGATCATTCTGCATTAACTTAAAATATTTTCACATCTCTACTGTACAATGTATTAAACATAGATACCTCAGTGACACAACTGGCAAATTTCTTGTCAGCTTTTTACTATTTAACAATTGTAATTCAGACTATTTATCATTATTCCCTCTCTTGGTCATGTCTGACTCTTTGTGACACCATGGACTGCAGTACACCAGGCTTCCCTGTCCTTCACCATATCCCACAGTTTTCTCAGACTCATGTCTATTGAGTCGATAATGCCATTCAACCATCTCATCCTCTGTCGTTTCCTTCTTCTCCAGCCTTCAATCTTTCCCAGCATCAGGGTCTTTTCCAGTGAGTCAGTTCTTTGCATTGGGTGGCCAAAGTATTGTCACTTCAGCTTCAGCATCAATTCAGTTCAGTCACTCATTCATGTTTGACTCTTTGCGACCCCTTTGGACTACAGCATGTCCGGCTTCCCTGTCCATCACCAACTCCTGGAGCTTGCTCAAACTCCTTCAATCTTTCCAAGCCAATCTTCTTCAATCTTCCCACCTTCAATCTTTCCCAGTATCAAGGTCTTCTCCCGTGAGTCAGTTCTTCAAATCAGGTGGCCAAAGTATTGGAGTTTCATCTTCAGTATCAGTCCTTCCAATGAATGAAGGACTGATTTCCTTTAGGATTGACTGGTTGGAGCTTCTTGCTGTCCAAGGGACTCTCAAGAGTCTTCTCCAACACCACAGTTCAAGAGCATCAATTCTATGCCTCTCAGCTTTCTTTATGATCCAAATCTCACATCATACATGACTACTGGAAAAGCCATAGCTTTGACTAGACAAACTTTGTTTGCAAAGTCATAGCTCTGCTTTTTAATAGGCTGTCTAGGTTGGTCATAGCTTTTCTTCTAAAGAGCAAGGGTCTTTTAATTTCATTGCTGCAGACACCATATGCATTGATTTTACAGCCCAAGAAAATAAAGTGGGTCACTGTTTCCATTGTTTCTCCATTTATTTTCCCTGAAGTGATGGGACTGGATGCCATGATCTTAGGTTTTAGAATGTTGAGTTTTAAGCCAGCTTTTTAACTCTCCTTTTTCATTTTCATCAAGAGGCTCCTTAGTTCCTCTCCACTTTCTGCCATAAACGTGGTATCATCTGCATATCTGAAGTTATTGATATATCACCTGGAAATCTTGATTCTAGCTTGTGATTCATTCAGCCCACCATTTTGCGTGATGTATTCTGCATAGAAGTTAAATAAGCAGGATAACAATATACAGCCTTGACATATTCCTTTACCGATTGTGAACCAGTCCATTGTTCCATATCTGCTTCTATCTGTTGCTTCTTGACCTGCATACAGATTTGTCAAGGGGCAGGTAAGGTGGTCTGGCATTCCCATTTCTTGAAGAATTTTCCACAGTGTTGTGATCTACACAGTCAAGGGCTTTGATGTAATCAGTAAAGAGAAGTAGATGGGTTTTTTTGTTTGTTTGTTTTTAATTCTCTTGCTTTATCTAGCATCAATCCTTTCAATGACTATTCAGAGTTGATTTCTTTTAGAATTGACTGGTTAATCTCCATGCTGTCTAAGGGACCCTCAAGAGTCTTATCCAGCACCACAGTTGGAAATCATCAATTCTTCAATGTTCAGCCTTCTTTATGGTCTAAGTCTCACATCCCTACGTGACTACTAGTAAAATTGTAGTTTTGACTATATGGACATTTGTTTGCAAAGTGATGTCTCTGTTTTTTAATACACTGTCTAGGTTTGTCAGATTTTCTTCTAAGGAACAAGTGCCTTTTTATTTCATGGCTTCAGTCCCCATATGCAGTGATTTTGGAGCACAAGTAAAGAAATCTGCCACTGTTTCTGTTTTTCGCCATCTATTTACAACAAAGTCATGGGACCAGATGACATGATCTTCGTTTTCTGAATGTTGAGTTTTAAGTTTCAGTCTCTTCTTTCACCTTTGTTAAGAGGCTCTTTAGTTCATCTTTGCTTTCTGCCATAAGAGTGTGTCATCTGCATATCTTAGGTTATTGAAATTTTTCCTGGCAATCTTGATTCAAGCTTGTGTTTCATCAACCCCAGCATTTGGCATGAGGCACTCTGCATAGGAATTAAATAAGCAAGGTGACAATATACAACCTTGCCATGCTCCTATCCCAACTTTGAACCAGTGCATTATTCCATGTCTGGTTCTAACTGTTGCCTCTTGACCTGGTTACAGGTTTCTCAAGAGGCAGATAAGGTGGTCTGTTATCCCCACATTTTAAAAATTTATAAATTTAAGAATTATGGCCTTAGAATATGCTTATTCCAATTAGTACCTTCTAACTTGCACTTTATTTTGTGCCATAGTCTACATGTGTGATCTTTCAAATTGGATGAAATTGTACATAATTAATGTTTATTTATGTGTTCCCAGACACTCCTCATTTTCCTTGCTTATAACTCCCTCTTTCATCTGGAATCTTCATTTTGACTTTATAGTTTCTTTTGCTGGAGCACATCCTTTGATGAGGTCGAATTCATGGTAAGATCTTAGTTTTTTTAAATGGTATTTCATTTGTGAAAAAAAATTAATTACACATAAGATATTTGACATAATTGTACCTTAAAATAATTCTAGGGTACCATTCTATTGCCTCTGACATCCAAGGTTGATGTTTAGAATTCACTGTGAAGTAATATCAATAACCTCAGATATGGAGATGACACCACCCTTATGGCAGAAAGTGAAGAGAAACTAAAAGGCCTCTTGATGGAAGTGAAAGTGGAGAGTGAAATAGTTGACTTAAAGTTCAACATTCAGAAAATGAAGATCATGGCATCCGGTCCCATCACTTCATGGGAAATAGATGGGGAAACAGTGGAAATAGTGTCAGACTTTATTTTTTGGGGCTCCAAAATCACTGCAGATGGTGACTGCAGCCATGAAATTAAAAGACGCTTACTCCTTGGAAGAAAAGTTATGACCAACCTAGACAGCATATTCAAAAGCAGAGACATTACTTTGCCGACTAAGGTCCGTCTAGTCAAGGCTATGGTTTTCCCTGTGGTCATGTATGGATGTGAGAGTTGGACTGTGAAGAAGGCTGAGCACCGAAGAATTGATGCTTTTGAAGTGTGGTGTTGGAAAAAGCTCTTGAGAGTCCCTTGGACTGCAAGGAGATCCAACCAATCCATTCTGAAGAAGATCAACCCTGGGATTTCTTTGGAAGGAATGATGCTAAAGGTGAAACCCAGGTACTTTGGCCACCTCCTGCAAAGAGTTGACTCATTGGAAAAGACTCTGATGCTGGGAAGGATTGGGGGCAGGAGGAGAAGGGGACGACAGTGGATGAAATGGCTGGATGGCATCACGGACTCGTTGGACGTGAGTCTGAGTTAACTCCGGGAGTTGGTGATGCACAGGGAGGCCTGGCATGCTGCGATTCATGAGGTCGCAAAGTAGTCGGACACGACTGAGCGACTGAACTGAACTTAATCTGTAATTTGACATATGTAAGCTTAGGTTCTCACAACCTTCTTTTAATGTCTGTCTAAGTTTGGATTTCTTGTGGTATTCTCCCCCAGAATTTGTTTTCCAAAGGTGAAATGCACTCATTTTTTACTGCTTCTAAAATTGACTTTCTTCTATTTGTCTATTATCTCATTCTATATCACTGATTTGAAAGATACTTTCTGTTTTCTTTCTTTCTCTCTTGTACTTATCTGCCATTATTTTAATTATCCATTTATCTATATTTTTCAAAGATAGATTTTACATTTGAAGGGTTTTTCTATTTTTGTTTTTATATCTCTGGGTACCCTTTAATGGTGGACAAATATTTTAATCTGACTTACTTGAATGTGCGTAATGTGTCCACAGATATACAGGCTACGTAGACCATAGTCTGAAAATTACTCCAATATAGTATAGATTATCATTTACATCATTATTGCTCATTTCCATATAACTTTAATTGATTAATACAGGCAACTTTTTTTTAAATTTTCTTCTCAGATTTTACTGAGAAGCAAGTAGAGATTTCTTCCCTAAGTTTATATCAGCATGCAGGTGCACATGCTTAGTCATGTCTAATTCTTTGCAACCTCTTGGACTATAGCCTACCAGGTTACTCTGTCCATGGAATTTTCTAGGCAAAAATACTGGAGTAGGTTGCCTTTTCCAACTCCAAAGGATCTTTTCAACCCAGAGATGGAAACTGTATCTCTTGAGTCTCCTCCTTTGACGGGCAAATTCTTTACGAACTGAAATACTTGGATCACCATATATCTTTATATCAGAATCGACTGAAAAGAAATATCTAACGTTTATTACAATGCCTCATTCACCAGATCTGTGAGTAAGAGATGTCTAACACTGAGTTCTCCCCTGTTCTTTATGCAGACATGTACATAAAATGGGGCTTCTCTTGTGGCTCAGAAGTTTAAGAATCAGCCAGTAATACAGGAGACTCTGGTTTAATTCTTGTGTCAGGAAGATTCCCTGGAGAAGGGATTGGCAACCCACTCCAGTATTCTTGCCTGGAGAGTTTCATGGGCAGAGGAGCCTGGTGGGCTATGGGTCACATAGAGTCAGACACAACTGAGCAACTAACACACATACATAAAGAAAGGAAGATGAGAGAAAATCTGACACAAAAGTATTAAAATATATTGGATAAATAAGGATATATAATATCAAATATATGAAGAGCAAAAATTTTAATGAGTTGGATAAAATAATATTATTCATATTTCAAGTAAGTCTCCTGGCCTTTTCACTAGAGGTAGACCCAAGTCCGTTCTTGTGCATGTACTCATACATGCTCACACATATGCATATGCACAAACATACCCTCATATGGATAGCGAAGTCACACCTTCAAGGCCACCTTTGTTTACCACAAGTTTATACCCAGTAACTACAAGTATAAGTAGAGTCAGTGTTCTAAGAAATAAAATGATTTTTACATCACAGCTTTGAAGGCTAAGTCATATGCACACAATGGATGATGGGAAATCTCTGAAGTGTTACTGTCTGTGGTCTGAAATACATTAAAATAAAAGGAACTAGTAAAAGCTAAAAGGAGTGTTAAAAATATTTGGCACACTATTGCACTGTTAATTTATATTCAGATAAGGTTTGAGTTCTCCCATGGAGAATTTACTGGAGGTTTACTTAACTTGTGGCATAGATATTAGAGCTGAGCCTTAGCTGATAAGGGGCATGGCAAAGAGATTATGAGTTATAGGCAAAAGGCACAGTCCATGTATATTCATTCAAAATCTACAGAGTAACGAACTCAAATAGTTTGTTAAAAAAATGTCTGCCAACTTTGTACACTGAAATTCCAAGAACATTTTTGGTGGGACTATTTTGTAGTATGAGAATTTCACAGTTTGCGCCACAGGACATTTTAATCAATAGTTCTGTTTTACTGAAGTAGGTATAATTTTAAAAACTAGGACAAAACCCCAGATTGTAATATTAGAAATATATCATTTGCTTCTATAAATGTCTGTTGAAATGGAACAGTGATATTATCATTACTGTCAAGTAAGGTTTTAATAATATGGGCTTACTTCAGTACTTATGGTTCAAACAATATTTAGGTTACATATAAGATTATAATTTTAACTAAAACAATAAAAGTGTATTATGTGATTAATACTAATTAAAATGACTTAATCAAAAAGTATTTTCAAATATTGCTTATGACTTTTGATAATGTATTTACTATTCATTTCTCATCTTAGACCATTTAGTAAAATAAAGAAATGTACCTTTATTGAACAACATGCACATTTGCAGAACTTTGGATTGTCATTCTCAACCTAAACAGTCTTTTCAAATCACTGTAATTTTAGCTGTAGAAGAATAATAATGCTCTTTAATGTGAACTGGAGAACAATGTGTATAGTGAAGAAAAGTATTGAGCCTGTAAATTCTCTTTATCACTAAGTGTTTACATATTTAGTGTTTACCTTTTCATCAGTGGAATATAAATAATATACAAGAACCAAGAAGTGCTATCAAGCCAAGTATAATTTTCTTCTGTTTATATTTACAACTTAAATATACTCCTTACTATCATATTTTTCTGTACTACAAGGTTATACCAAGCCCTGCTCTTTTTTTTTTTTTCTACTTTCGCCCAAGATTGAGATAGCTAGATCATTCATTTGTTGGTTTTTGCTGTTTACTTCAGTTGTGGATGGCTTTTCTCAGCATCATATCTTAAACCCAATGAGGATTCATCCTTTATTGTGATACTTGCTTAGTCTTGAATAGCAAAGAAATCAAACCAGTCAATCCTAAAGAAAATCAACACTGAATATTCATTGGAAGGACTATGTTGAAGTTCCAATCCTTTGGCCACTGGATGGGAAGAGCCAACTCATTGGAAAAGACTGATCCTGGAAAAGATTGAAGGCAGGAGCAGAAGGGGATGAAAGAGGATGAGATGGTTGAATGGCATCACTGACTCAATGGACATGAGTTTGAGCAAACTCCAGAAATGGTGCTGGACAGGGAAGCCTGGTTACTGCAGTCCATGATATCACAGAGTCAGACATAACTTAGCAACTGAGCAATCATTTACTTAGTCTAGTATCAGCCAGCTCTCTGTTCCACTAGGAAGTTATCCTCTGGCCTCTTGATTTCCTAAGACTTAAGCACTGCAGTTTTCTTCTTATTAAGTTATGCACTGCCCTCAGTGCTTCCCATAAAGCTATGTATTTAACAATTTTTTAAACTATTAATTTCTCTAATAAAATGTATTTCCCTCTGAGCAGTATTACCAATGAGAAAACATAGTCTTTCCAGATACTATATTTAACTTAGTTTTCTGGTCTTGGAAAATTAACTAATTCTCTTTTCCTTGAGTTTACTTGTTTGTAAATTGATGGGTTTGGTAATTGCATTAGTCAAAAGTATAGGCAGTATATGACTCTTAACTTGGGCAGTTAAGGGTCTGGAGTTAGAGCTCCTATGATTAACATTTCCCTCTCAGAGTTTCCATTATTAGATAAACCAACAAAAAATCATGGAATTCTGGAAACACAAACACACAAAGTGGTTTTACCAGTGAATCAACACTGAAAGAAATATTCACAATAGATTTTATATATTTACCATGCAACACTTTTAGAAGTAGCACAACATTGCAGAATCTATAAGAAAAGATACGTTACTTTCCACGTGTAATTTTCAAAGGCAGATTATTATATAATAATATAAAGCATAGTGATATGTTACCATCTGAAGTATCACAATAAGTAGTAGATGAAATATATCATTGTGATGGCTATTTTTCCCCTAGAACTTAAGAATATGTTAAAGAAAATGTATTCTATTAAAGAATATAATTAAAGAGATTTACATAAGAAATAGCATAACCCAATAAATATAGAATTGCTTGTCATATCAATATTTAAAATATTTTAGCTAATTAACATATGAGCTGCTAATTATCCTGAGCACTTATCCAGTGGCTCTCTATTAAGTATCTAAATTAAAGTCAAGAAAGTCTTCTTCAGTTGTTAGCTTGTTTAGTCAGTTTTTTCAGAATTTCTCCAAATGGTTTAGTTGTAATGAACTGAGATGTTTTTCTAATTCAATTAGGTGTTATACAGAACAGCAAATATTTGTAATGTATTTCAGGATAAAATATTGTCTTATTCTCAGAAAAAATTTTCACTATTAATAACAGCTGGTTTTAATTCAATTTATTTTTATTTTTATTCTCATGTCCCTTGATTGCTTTTCTATATTTGCTTGAGTGTATTGGTGCTATTTTTATCTTATATTTTTCTTTTTTGATATGATTTCAGAGTTTCAGTTCAGTTCAGTGGCTCAGTAATGTCCAACTCTTTGCAACTTCATGGACTACAGCATGATAGGCATCCCTGCCCATCACCAACTCCCAGAGCTTGCTCAACTCATGTCCATCGAGTCAGTGATACCATCCTACCATCTCATCCTCCATCGTCCTCTTCTTCTCTAGCCTTCAGTCTTTCCCAGCATCACGGTCTTTTCCAGTGAGTCAGCTCTTCAAATCAGATGGCCAAATTATTGGAGTTTCAGCTTCAGCATCAGTCCTTCCAATGGGTATTCAGGACTGATTTCCTTTAGGATGAACTGGTTGGATCCCCTTGCTGTCCAAGGGACTCTCAAGAGTCTTTTCCAACACCACAGTTCAAAGCATCAATATTTTGGTGCTCAGATTTCTTTATGGTCCAAATTTCACATCCATACATGACTACTGGAAAAACCATAGCTTTGACTGAACGAACATTGTTGGCAGAGTAACGTCTCTGTTTTTTAACATGCTGTTTAGGTTGGTCATAGCTTTCCTTGCAAGGAGCAAAACCCTTTTAATATTATGGCTGCAGTCACCATCTGCATTGATTTTGCAGCCCAAGAAAATAAAGTCTGTCACTGTATTCATTGTTTCCCCTTTGATTTTTCTCTGAAGGGATGGGATCGGATGCCATGATCTTAAGTTTTAGAATGCTGCATTTTAAACCAGCTTTTTCACTCTCCTCTTTCATTTTCATCAAGAGACTCTTTAGTGCCTCTTCTCTTTCTGTCATAAGATTGGTGTCATCTGCAATCTGACGTTATTTATATTTTTCCCACCAACCTTGATTCTAGCTTGTGCTTCATTCAGACCAGCATTTCACATCATGACTCTGCATAGAAGTTAAATAAGCAAGGTGACAATATACAGCTTTGACATACTCCTTTCTCAATTTTGAACCAGTCCGTTATTCCATGTCAGGTTCTAACTGTTGCTTTTTGACCTGCATACAGATTTCTCTGGAGGCAGGTAAGGTGGTCTGCTATTCCCCTCTCTTTAAGAATTTTTCAGTTTCTTGTGATCCATACAGTCAGAAGCTTTAGCGTAGTCAATGAAACAGAAATAGATGTGTGTGTGTGTGTGTGTGTGTGTGTGTGTGCACGTGTGTGTGTGTTTAATTCTCTTGCTTTTTATATGATCCAATGGATATTGGCCATTTTATCCAATGGATGTTTCAGAATTTAGCCAGCCTAATAGCAGTGACTGAGGAGTTCACAGGGACTCTTGTGTTCCAGGGCATAATGCCTTTAATTTATATTTTTTAATTTAATGTAAATTCTCTCAGCATTGCCATAGAGAAGAGTGGTCTGAAGCAACCATGCTGCCATAGCCAGAAGCAAAAATCAGCATCTCAATTTAATTTACTTCTACTTTTGACATAACAATATTATTCATTCCCCTCCCAGTTTATTCCAATGTGTTTGATTAAGTGATATCTACTTCTTAAAACCAATTTTCTGTTTTTCAATAATAAATTAGCTTTGCTTATATTGGAGAAAGAAATGGAAACCCACTCCAGTATTCTTGCCTGAAGAATCCCAGGGACAGAGGAGCCTTGTGGGCTGCCATCTGCGGAGTCCCGCAGAGTCGGATACGACTGAAGCGACTTAGCAGCAGCAGCAGCAGCAGTGTATTCTATGAATAAGGTAATGAATTCTAAAGTCAGAGTGACTCAAGTTCAAATCCTAATTTCCCACTTCCTATCTTCATGATCTTCGAATTATTTAACCTATTTTCGTTTTCAAATTGCTTATTGTCTAACGGGGGTAATAAATGCATCAAACCCCTGGCTTGTTGTGAATATTAAGTAATTGAATGCATGCAACTTTTTCTGGTAGTTCAGTTCAGCTCAGTTCAGTTCAGTTGCTCAGTTGTGTCCGACTCTTTGCGACCCCATGAATCGCAGCACGCCAGGCCTCCCTGTCCATCACCAACTCCCAGAGTTCACTCAGACTCACATCCATCGAGCCAGTGATGCCATCCAGCCATCTCAACCTCTGTCGTCCCCTTCTCCTCCTGCCCCCACTCCCTCCCAACATCAGAGTCTTCTCCAAAGTGTCAACTCCTCGCATGAGGTGGCCAAAGTACTGGAGTTTCAGCTTTAGCATCATTCCTTCCAAAGAAATCGCAGGGCTGATCTCCTTCAGAATGGACTGGTTGGATCTCCTTGCAGTCCAAGGGACTCTCAAGAGTCTTCTCCAACACCACAGTTCAAAAGCATTCATTCTTTGGTGCTCAGCCTTCTTCACAGTCCAACTCTCACATCCATACATGACCACTGGAAAAAACCATAGCCTTGACTAGACGGACCTTTGTTGGCAAAGTAATGTCTCTGCTTTTCAATATGCTATCTAGGATGGATACAACTTGCCTTGCAAGGAGTAAGCGTCTTTTGATTTCATGGCTGCAGTCACCATCTACAGTGATTTTGGAGCCCCCCAAAATAAAGTCTGACAATGTTTCCACTGTTTCCCCATCTATTTTACATGAAGTGATGGGAACAGATGCCATGATCTTAGTTTTCTGAATGTTGGGCTTCAAGCCACTTTTTTCACTCTCCTCTTTCACTTTCATCAAGAGGCTCTTTAGCTCTTCTTCACTTTCTGCCATAAGGGTGGTGTTATCTGCATACCTCAGGTTATTGATATTTCTCCCGGCAATCTTGATTCCAGCTTGTGCTTCTTCCAGCCCAGTGTTTTTCATGATGTACTCTGCATAGAAGTTAAATAAGCAAGGCGACAATACACAGCCTTGATGTTCTCCTTTTCCTATTTGGAAATAGTCTGTTGTTCCATGTCCAGTTCTAACTGTTGCTCCTGACCTGCATATAGGTTTCTTAAGAGGCAGGTCAGGTGATCTGGTATTCCCATGTCTTTAGATTTGGCATAGTCAATAAAGCAGAAATAGATGTTTTTCTGGAACTCTCTTGCTTTTTCCATGATCCAGCAGATGTTGGCAATTTGATCTCTTGTTCTGCCTTTTCTAACATCTGCTTGAACATCTGGGAGTTCACAGTTCACGTATTGCTGAAGCCTGACTTGGAGAATTTTGAGCATTACTTTAGAAGCGTGTGAGATGAGTGCAATTGTGTGGTAGTTTGAGCATTCTTTCGCATTGCCTTTCTTTGGGATTGGAATGAAAACGGACCTTTTCCAGTCCTGTGGCCACTGCTGAGGTTTCCAAAATTGCTGGCATGTTGACTGCAGCACTTTCACAGCATCATCTTTCAGGATTTGAAATAGCTAAATTGGAATTCCATCACCTCCACTAGCTTTGTTCATGGTGATGCTTTCTAAGGCCCACTTGACTTCACATTCCAGGATGTCTGGCCCTAGGTGAGTAAATACACCATCGTGATTATCTTGGTCGTGAAGATCTTTTTTGTGTAGCTCTTCTGTGTATTCTTGCCACCCCTTCTTAATATCTTCTGCTTCTGTTAGGTCCATACCATTTCTGACCTTTATTGAGCCCATCTTTGCATGAAATATTCCCTTGGCATCTCTAAGTTTCTTGAAGAGATCTCTAGTCTTTCCCATTCTGTTCTTTTCCTCTATTTCTTTGCATTTATCACTGAGGAAGGCTTTCTTATCTCTTGCTATTCTTTGGAACTCTGCATTCAGATGCTTATACCTTTCTTTTTCTCCTTTGCTTTTCGCCTCTCTTCTTCTCACAGCTATTTGTAAGGCCTCCTCAGACAGCCATTTTGCTTTTTTTTTGCATTTCTTTTCCACGGGGATGGTCTTGATCCCTGTCTCCTGTACAATGTCACAAACCTCCATCCATAGTTCATCAGGCACTCTATCTATCATGTCTAGTCCCTTAAATCTATTTCTTAATTTCACTGTATAATCATAAGGGATTTGATTTAGGTCATACCTGAATGGTCTATCGGTTTTCCCTGCATTCGTCACTATAAGTCTGAATTTGGCAATAAGGAGTACATGATCGAGCCACAGTCAGCTCCTGGTCTTGTTTTTGTTGACTGTATAGAGCTCCTCCATCTTTGTCTGCAAAGAATATAATCAATCTGATTTCGATTTTGACCATCTGGTGATGTCCATGTGTAGAGTCTTCTCTTGTGTTGTTGGAAGAGGGTGTTTGCTATGACCAGTGCATTTTCTTGGCAAAACTCTATTAGTCTTTGCCCTGCTTCATTCTGTACTTCAAGGCCAAATTTGCCTGTTATTCCAGGTGTTTCTTGACTTCCTACTTTTGCATTCCAGTCCCCTATAATGAGAAAGACATCTTTTCTTGGGTGTTAGTTCTAAAAGGTCTTGTAGGTCTTCATAGAACCATTCAACTTCAGCTTCTTCAGTGTTATTGGTTGAGGCATAGGCTTGGATTACTGTGATATTGAATGATTTGCCTTGGAAATGAACAGAGATCATTCTGTCATTTTTGAGATTTCATCCAAGTACTGCATTTTGGACTCTTTCGTTGACCATAATGGCTACTCCATTTTCTAAGGGATTCCTGCCCGTGATAGCAGATATAATGGTCATCCGAGTTAAACTCACCCATTCCAGTCCATTTTAGTTCACTGATTCATAGAATGTTGACGTTCACTCTTCCCATCTCCTGTTTGACCACTTCCAATTTGCCTTGATTCACGGACCTGGCATTCCAGGTTCCTATGCAATATTGCTTTTTACAGCATCAGATCTTGCTTCTGTAACCAGTCACATCCACAACTGGGTATTGTTTTTGCTTTGGCTCCATCCCTTCATTCTTTCTAGAGTTATTTCTCCACTGATCTCCAGTAGTATATTGGGCACCTACTGACCTTTGGAGTTCCTCTTTCAGTATCCTATCATTTTGCCTCTTCATATGGTTCATGGGGTTCTCAAGGCAAGAATACTGAAGTGGTTTGCCATTCCCTTCTCCAGTGGACCCATTGTGTCAGACATCTGCACCATGACCCACCCATCTTGGGTGGCCCCACAAGACATGACTTAGTTTTACTGAGTTAGACAAGGCTGTGGTCCTAGTGTGATTAGATTGGCTAGTTTTCTATGTTTATGGTTTCAGTGTGTCTGCCCTCTGGCAACAACTACCGTTTTACTTTGGTTTCTCTTACCTTGGACGTGGGGTATCTCTTCACTACTCCAGCAAAGGGAAGCCACTGCTCCTTACCTTGGATGAGGGGTATCTCCTCACCGCCATCCCTCCTGACCTTGAAGGTGGAAATTAACTACTTTCTGGTAAATAGTAAACATTAAACACATTTTAGCTAGTATCATGCATATATTTTATAAATTTTCCAAATTATTCTATGAAATATAGCTCACATGGATAATGTGTAGCATGATATTTCACAATTGTGTGCTATGAATAATAATTTAGAAATATGAAAACTTCTGACAGAACTTAGAGAAGTACTATCAGCCATATCTTTTTGTGAGTCATAGTACTTATCAAATATAGAGTATTGCAGTTGGAGACTGGACACCTGGTCTTTCCAGGTGGCTCAGTGGTGAAGAATCTGTCTGCCAATCAGGAGATGTTGATTTGATCCTTGGGTCAGAATGATCCTCTGGAGAATGAAATGGCAACCCTCTCCAGTATTCTTTCCTGGGAAATCCCATGGACAGAGGGGCCTGTGGGGTCTACAATCCATGAGTCAAAAAAAGAGTAAGACATGACTTAGTTATTAAACAATGACAACACTAAGACTTGATAAGGATATGTGATTAAGATCATAAAATTTTTCATGAGTATAAGTACAGAAAGCATATGTCAGTTCAGTTCAGTTGCTCAGTCATGTCCGACTCTTTGAGCCCCATGAATCGCAGCATGCCAGGCCTTCCTGTCCATCACCAACTCTGGAGTTTACACAAACTCATGTCCATCAGGTCAGTGATGCCATCCAGCCATCTCATCCTCTGTCATCCCCTTCTACTCCTCCTCTCAATCCCTTCCAGCATCAGGGTTTTTTCCAGTGAGTTAACTCTTTGCATGAGGTGGCCAAAGTATTGGAGTTTCAGCTTCAGCATTAGTTCTTCCAATGAACACCCAGGACTGATCTTTAGGATGGACTGGTTGGATCTCCTTGCAGTCCAAGGGACTCTTGAGAGTCTTATCCAATGCCACAGTTCAAAAGCATCAATTCTTCGGCACTCAGCTTTCTTCACAGTCCAACTCTCACATCCACACATGACCACTGGAAAAACCATAGCCTTGACTAGATGGACATTTGTTGGCAAAGTAATGTCTCTGCTTTTGAATATGCTATCTAGTTTGGTCATAACCTTCCTTCCTAGGAGTAAGCGTCTTTTAATTTCATGGCTGCAGTCACTATCTGCAGTGATTTTGGAGCCCCCCAAAATAGTCTGATACTGTTTCCACTGTTTTCCCATCTATTTGCCATGAAGTGATGGGACCAGATGCCATGATCTTAGTTTTCTGAATGTTGAGCTTTAACCCAACTTTTTCACTCCTTTTTCACTTTCATCAATAGGCTTTTTATCTAGTTAAATTAAAATTGGCAATAAGAAACATTCTACAGGAAGTCTCTAATAATTCTTTACATGTATCCCATTATATTAATATATATGAGTCATTGTTTTTGGCCTAACCAAATTGTCTTTGGTAAAGAGTATGCCTGTTTTGGCAGGAGACCAAGTTCAGTTCCTTTGTCTGGAAGATCCCCTGCAGAAGGAAATGGCAACCCAGTATAGTATTCTTGTCTGAGAAATCCCATAGACAGAGGAGCCAAGTGGGCCACAGTTCATGGGGTCACAAGGAATTGGACATGACTGAAAGACTTAACAGTTTCAGTTAAATTGTCTTTAGCCTGTATACAGGGCAATAATGCATGTGAATAATGGTATCAAAAGAGCAAAGAAAGTATTCTTCTGTAAGTAATTTTATACAGTATAAATATCTTAATTTCTAATTTTGCTTGTTACCGCCTATGCTTAATATTGTATTTACATTTTCATGTATGTATTTATCTGTGTCACTTCATCATTGTTGTTGTTGTTGAGTTGCTCAGTTGCATGTGATTTTTTGTGACCCCATGGACTGCAGCACACTACACCTACCTGTCCTTCACAATCTCCCAGAATTTTCTCAAACTCCTGTCTGTTTAGTTGATGCCATCCAACTATCTCATCCTCTATTGCCACCTTCTCCTCCTGCTCTCAGTCTTTCCCAGGGTCTTTTCCAATGAGTAGGCTTTTGGCATCAGGTGGCCAAAGTATTGGAACTTTAGCTTCAAAATCAGTCCTTCCAATGAATATTCTGAGTTGATTTCCTTTTGGATTGACTGGTTTGATCTCCTTGCTGTTTGTCATAGAAAAATTATAATTAAGACCATTTATAAACCAAAATATATATATAACACAATTATTTATATACTGTTAAATTTAGGATTATCAAATTACTTTTGTTAGTGTCTCTTAAGTTACAGTGTAAATAATCAGTATTGAAAAGCCAAAAATAAATAGTTATATACACACAGACAGTCTGATACTATTTCCACTGTTTTCCCATCTATTTGCCATGAAGTGATGGGACCAGATGCCATAATCTTAGTTTTCTGAATGTTGAGCTTTAAGCCAACTTTTTCACTCTCTTTCTTCACTTTCATTAATAGGCTTTTTATCTAGTTTAATTAACATTGACAATAAGAAACATTCTACAGAAACATTCTATATCATACATAATATATTTTTCTGTTTGCAATTATCAGTTACATATATAAGTTACACATTACAGAGATTGAATATCTATAATTTTTAGAAAACACCTGCTTTATATATTAAGTTCTACAAATATGAGGTATAAATGGATATATTCAAAATAAAACAGAATAATTAAACAAATAAATCAAAATAAGTTAACTTGAAAGGAACATTTTTTAAATGCAATTTATAAAGGTATTTATATTCTCTAGACTTAAAATACTTTCACTTTTGGCACAGTAAACTTATACTATGATGATATTTATGCTGCCATAAAATTCCTCTCCTTTAATATGTTATTTTTTCTTCTATTTAAAGAATATCTTGTTTTAATTTATTACCTGTTTTATTATAAACAGAAAACTAAGAATTCATGAAGCACAAAGTTTACAGATTCCTGAATTTTATAAAATTATTACCACAACTCATTCAAGTTGAGATATACACAAATACTAGCAAATCAAAAGCTTACCCATATTCTTTCCCAAATTTATAGCCTTTCTTCTTTCCAAAGATCATCCTTATCACTTACTTTTCATTACCTTAACTAGATATTTAGTACCAAAGGCATGTAGATTTTTAAAAAATATATATTATTAATCCATAGTTGGTTGAATCATGTATATAGAACTCTTAATATGGAATCCATGGATACAGAGAGATGATTGTGTATCTACCTCTAAATGCCACAATTTTTATTAATATATAGAAAATCCATTAGACACACACACTATGAGAGCTAACAAATTTAATAAAATTACAGAGTACAAGATCAATGGATAAATATCAACCATATATCAGCAATGAACAATCCCAAAAGAAATTTCAGAAAACCAATTATACTAAAATATTATCCAAAAGAATAAATGCATAAGAATAAAGGTAACAAAGGAATTGAAAGACTGGTACACTAAAACCTGCCCAACAATGTTAGAATAAGTTAAAGAAGATAAAAATAAATAAAATGACTATATAGATGAAATGGAAGACAGTATTGTTAATATAACAATACTCTCCCAGTCTACAGATTCAATGAAATTTGTATCAAAATCTCAGTGGCTTTTCTTATAGAAATAGAAGGTAACATGAATTGCAGAGTAATTCTAAAAAGAAAAAATGGACGGATCACACCTTGCAATTTGAAAACTATTAAGATATGGTAATCAAAACAGTGTGGTACTAGTACTAGGATAGACATATATATCAATGGAATAAAATCAATGTCCAAAAATAAATATGTACCTCTATTACCAACTGATATTTTGATAAAGTTGTCAAGTGTACTCCATGAGGAAAGAATGGTCTCTTCATCAAGTGATTCTGATACTGATAAACTGTATATTCATATGGAGAAGAATAATATTTGACTCCTACTTTAAACCTTATATAAAAATTAATTCTAAATGGATTAATGACCTGAATATAAGGACTAAAATTATAAATAACTCAGAAGAAAACATAGAGATAAATCATGGTTTTGAATTTGGTAACAAAATCCTAAATATGATAACATGTTACTCAAGACCCTGACACTGGGAGGGATTGGAGGCAGGAGGAGAAGGGGATGACAGAGGGTGAGATGGCTGGATGGCATCACGGACTCGATGGACATGAGTCTGAGTGAATTCCAGGAGTTGGTGATGGACAGGGAGGCCTGGAGTGTTGCTATTCATGGGGTCTCAAAGAATTGGACACGACTGAGGGACTGAACTGAGGTGATTCATCATATTAGTTGCATTTGTCTCCATATGATTTCCATGCCTGTAAGTCTGTGTTCACAACAGTGAAATGGGCAACATTCAGAGAAGAAAAGTAATTGAGGAAAACAAAGATATTCTGCTTGGAACAATTTGACAAGAGCTCTGGCTTCAATCTTCACTTATCTAAATTGAGAGTCCTACCAGAGAATCAAAGCGATCTCTTTATGTGGAAATGGCCTAATTTATAATATTACTATATTGTCCTCAAAAATAAGATTTTTATTTGCTAATGTCAATAGTTTTTTCTTTAATATTACAAAATATCAGTAGATATTTATATTGATATGGTAGATAAAATGATGGCTAGGATTTTCTTTACAAATATTTAATTTCCAACCAAATGTATTATTTATTTTGTATTGAAAAATAATTCACCATACGTGGAAGTATATGTCTTTAGAGCTCAAATAAAACTCAAGTGAGATCAGTGATATTTTACTGGCTACCATAACTTGTATTTTCCTTCTAGGAAAACTGGGGTGCTGCCAATATATGTTGTTCAGTAAAAAGTCAACAAAACAACAAATAAGAATTTGAGAGTTTATTATGAATATATTATCCTGCTTGATTGACTCACTTTGCTACTTGCTTTAAATATGGTAAAAAAAAAAAAAGGAGCATAATGAACTATACAGTATAAGTACTGACCATGTATTTATTGATCTGAAAATTTAAACAATGCCTTTAACCTGATTCAGACTTAGATTTTTTTTTTATGTCCCAAGTGAGTTAGGGCCAAATAATATTTGAATTCTTTACTAGCCTAGCACGCTACAATTCTTAAGGAAAAATGATTGATGACATATTCCTATCAGACAAGAATTTTAGTTCTCAAATAATATGTAATTATTAAAAAATTGTTCCAATCATTTCAACAATGTATTTCAGAAAAATTGCAAAGGCTTCTGATTTTGTAATGCTTTGAAGAAGGGACTCAAATAAGTTTGAGAGATAGCTAAAATGCCTATTAATATGCTATAGCCTTAGATACATTCTGGAATATAAAAATCACTTAACTTTATTCAATTTATTATAATCTAAATATTTTGAAAGGAGACTTAAACCCTGTGACACAGACCCAACATCCCTTCAGGTCAAGCTGTGACTTGCAATTACACTCCCAGAATCAAAAGCTTGTATTTATGTTTCAAGACATTTGGTATTCTACTTTTCCAAAGTATATTTTTTATACCTGTTTAAGAATATCAATGATAATTTTAAGATAATTCACAAAATTGAAGACAATGATATTTAAAATTGATAGCAGTAGCAGAAATTTATATATATATATATATATATATATATTGATTTTGACATAGTTCTATTTTAGGACTATTATATATCCTATTATTTGCCTATTATATGCCCATAGACATATCCCATTGATATAAATTCTGTTGAAAATCTGATAATACATAATATTTTAGATAAAGTATACTATTCACAAGCCTAATAATTAAGATCGAGAATTAAGATCAATGCAGCACTATTTGGAATTTGGTTAAAAAAATCAAAATTTTACATCCATTGAAAGATGGCACATTTCTGAATTCACTTAATCTTTGAAAACATACTGCAATACTCACTATATCTGATTTTTTGGAACCATCTTTCCACATGCAATTAGTTACCTAAATAAATATTTTTCACAAGCACAACTAATCTCCTCATAAATGTTTCACTTGTACCAAATAGGCAAATTTTATTATTCTATATCCCAAGGCATTGCATAGACTCTGGTACTGGGTAAGTACTAAATAAATACTTATTAAGTTAATCAAAGTATTGGATTTACTCCAATACTTTGCCCACCTGATGCCAAGAGCCAATTCACTGGAAAAGACCCTGATGCTGGGCAAGATTGAAGGCAGGAGGAGAAGGGAATGACAGAGGATGAGATGGTTGGTTGGCATCACTGATTCAATGGACATGAGTTTGAGCAAGCTCCAGGAGTTGGTTATTGATAGGGAAGCCTGGCATCCTGTAGTCCAAGGGGTCGCAAAGATTCAGACACGACTGAGTGACTGAACTAAACTTAAAATTGACCAAAATTAGATAATTAATTTCTACGAAGGCCTACTTACAGATTGCCAAGAAATGAGTAAACTTCACTACTCAGTGTTTTTGACCATATATAAGTATTTAAATTAAGCTCTCAGTCAAGGTTAGATATCAAAAATTAAAGCCACCTGTACTAATATTAGTCAGTATCATTGTTTTGCTTAAGTAGTGAGGCAGTGTGAAATACATATTCCTCATGTGTTTCAAACTTTCCAAGAGATATTTGAAAGGAAAAGAAAAAAAAATAATTTCATATAAAGCCTTAACAACAAGAATACTTATCTGTCATAATACTAGAGAAAGCAGGGTAGAGAAATTGGAATACAAAACATAAGTAAATTTAGTTTTCTCCACTTGTGCAGGTGAGGGAAAAGAATTAAAACTGTCCATGGAGTAAAAAAAAAAAAAAAAAAAAAGGTGCTTCAAATCAGTTTTAATTCTTGCATAGATGTAGTAACAACTTTAATGCATTGATGGAAAAACAGTTTAACAGTTAAATAGGAGCAAATGGGTTAGAATTCTCATTTGAAGTGCCACTTGCAATACTCAAAGGAACTTCACATTTGGCTGAAAAAGCACACACTGTCATTCAACTAGAGTGCTGTAAAACTTCTGGCAGGCAAAAACGGCATTATTACTACTGTTATCATTATCATCATCATCACCATTATTATGAAAAAGGGCACTCATCCTCCCCCTAGGAATTCTAACATGGATATAGTCCAGCTTGTATGAATTGTGCTGTACGTTAAAAAAATGAATAAATGAAAGGATGAGAAAGTAGCTCCGATGTTTTATTACCTAAAAATCTGGGACTATAAAGAGAACTTAACTTTACAATGTAAAATTTTGGGAGAATAAAATGGCACAATGTGCAGTAATTTACAATCAATTTAGTATATGTCAAGTTATAAATCTGTTCTTCAAATAGATTTCTCACCGTTGCAATGAACCTTTAATTTTAATGTTTATGTTTGTTCCTCTATTCTGTTCCTTCAGGAATTGTTTTAATAAAATTTCACAATACTCAGATACGTTTGACCTGGTCGAATCATAGCACTTTATATATATGTGAAAAACTTCACAATTTGTCAATATATTCAGGCTGAAATATTCAAAACCTGGCAAAAACTAAAAGGTATAGGAAAATTACACATTTGAGTTCCCTTATTGACATTTATCTTAGCAAATATCCATTTTCATATTTAAGGGCCTACTGAAGAGAAATAATTTTGCATTTAGGTGCCAGATTTGGTGTGTGAGTTGAAACAATGGTTTCTATTTTGGAGAATGTTCAATATTTCTATAGTGATCTTCAGCATTTTTCAAGGTTATTTGAAGAATAGAAAGAAATCCTTGAACTAATGTATTGTGTGTGTGTGTGTGTGTGTGTGTGTGTGCTAGAACCTCAGCTAGAATATAGTATGTAGTGTGATGTGTGTTACAGAGACCTCTAGCACATTGTGTTTTTCATAGTTTGTCTCCTCAGAACACAGCTGTTTCACATAGTTTCTAGACTGTTAATGTTTTTCTTCAACAACATTATTCCAGAAATGTTTGAAACATTCTCAAGCAATGCACTGAACAGAATGTACAATCAGATATTTATGACAGGATGAAAAGAGCAATGAAAACTGAAATGCTTTACCTCCATTACAAATAATACTTGCCATAGGTGAATTGTGTTAAATTTGACAAAGAATCATTTCTGCCTGATACTGTGAAAAGATCCACAGGGACATTTTAAAGAGGGGAAAGAGAGTGAAAATATTTTTTGCTCCAAGGAAGAATTTAGTTGCCTGAAAACTACCAACGAAGTGCTTAAAAAATACTTAGTTTTATTTTAAGTGAATAAAACATATAGTTTCATTGAGCAAAGCATATATTGGTCCCTTCCCAGAGAAATCAGCCAAGTCTGAGGAAAACTATTTGAAACCTATATTGAAAATATTTTACAAGACAAAGTAGAGGCCACAAAACAAAATAAAGAAAGCAAAAAAAAATAGACCTTAGGTATTAAAAAAACAAAAAAGGTAAGTGGAAATATGTTAGCCGACAAAAAAGAAGGGGAAAAATGAAATAATTTTATGTCTGTGTTATCTGTCCTTATTTGTGTCAAGAGATGTACCACTACTAACATTAGCTAAACTGTTACTTTGTTGTTTTTGTTGTTCAAGTATGCATACTTAACATATATTCTTGGATATTTAAAGCCTTTTCTCTTTGGAACTAAAATATTATTTCTACTTTGATTAATGTCCAGTTTATTAATTATTAAACAATTAGCAATGATTAATCACATATTACCTAAAGTAATCTGGGTTTACCAAGTGGCACTAGTGGTAAAGAACCTACCTGACAATGCAGGAGATATAAGAGACCTGGGTTCGATACCTGTGAAAATTGCAAATATCCTCTGGAGGAGGGCATGGCAACCCATTGCAGTATTCTTGCAAGGAGAATCCCATTGACAGAGAAACCTGGCAGGCTACAGCACATATGGTTGCAAAGAATCAGACACAATTGAAACATCTTATTCAGTTCAGCTCAGTCGCTAAGTCGTGTCCGACTCTTTGTGACCCCATGGACTGCAGCACACCAGACTTCCCTGTCCATCATCAACTCCCAGAACCTACTTAAACTCATGTCCATCCAATCGGTGATGCCATCCAGCTATCTCATCCTCTGTCATCCCCTTCTCCTCCCATCTTCAATCTTTCCTGGCATCAAGGTCTTTTCCAATGAGTCGGTTCTTCGCATCAGGTAGCCAAAATATTGGAGTTTCAGCTTCAGCATCTGTCCTTTCAGGGAATATTCAGGACTGATGTCCTTTAGGATTGATTGGTTGGATATCCTTGCAGTTCAAGGGACTCTCAAGAGTCTTCTACAACATCACAATTCAAAAGCATCAATTCTTTGGCACTCAGCTTTCTTTATAGTTCAATTCTCATATCCATACATGACTACTGGAAAAACCATAGCTTTGACTAGATGGATATTTGTTAGTAAAGTAATGTCTCTGCTTACACCTAAAGTAATAAAAATTGATGCATTTGACAAATTACATTTCCACAAACTTTAAAAATGTTGATTTACTTACTCAAAAATACTTTTCACTATTTCATGACCATTTCAGTGCTATTAAATTACATGTTTTAATGTTTTGAACACCTTAAGTAACAATATAAAGTAACACAATGATTATAATTGCCATTAATATTTTTATATGAAATCTAGATACAAAGGTACACATGCTAGGGATTTAGTTTCTTTAGTATACTTAAAAATATGTGTTCTTATTTATATTACAAATTCTTATTTTATTTATCATATTTTAATTTTTATTTTATGTCTTACTAATTGAAGAGTTATCACTGAGATTCTGTAACCAATGAAATTGGAAAGAAAGTCAAAAATCTGTAGCCAAGGCTCAAGGATTTTATAAACCTTTCACTAGTTCTAATCAAGTACTTTGTGCCAAGGTAAGGACTTATTTCAGACTCTTTGTAATAAGCCCCCAACAAGGGTCCTTCTGCCAGGTGTGGCTCCAGCCAATAGAAGGAGACAGAGTTCAGTTCAGATGCAAACGACAGTTTTATTCTTCCATCTCAGGATGGAGAGGTATGAGCTTAGACTCTAGTGTACACACTTTCCTTGAGACTGTCCTACAGGGTTCTGGTCAGTGGAGGAGGGGCAGAGTCCTTGCTGTCTGGCCCAGGTGTTTTACTTACAGCACCTCAAGTTGAAGAGAACCCTGTGCAGCCTCTCCACACACAGCAGGTGGTCATCATCTTGAAATGAGTTGTCCTGCACAGCATTTCTGCTGATAATCAACCAATTTGGGGTGTTAAGCACAGTGGTTCTACACTGGGAATGCTAATCTGGCGTGTTTGGTGCAAAGAGTCTATACAGGGCATATTACAAGGGAACTAGACTAAGAACAAAAGAAAAGTGAGACCTTATCACCTAGTTCCCAACTTGTTTCCCCTAGCCCACCAGAGATCCTAGTGGGCTTTGCTAGTGACAGAGAAAGGCTTTGATTTGTTATAGTTAGACATGGACCATTGCTTGTGGAGATGTCAAATAGTTTACCTGGTACACAGGAAGTATGTGACTGCTGGATTTTATGGTAAATCTGTTTAACTTTGAAAGGTTGTTGTTGAATTATGACGCCGGGATTCTTGGCCCCTGGAGAAGAATTCAATCCGGGGCCAAAGACGAGGCTTGATCGCTCAGAGCTTTTGTGTAATAAAGTTTTATTAAAGTATAAAGGAGATAGAGAAAGCTTCTGACATAGGCATCAGAAGGGGGCAGAAAGGGTACCCCCCTGCTAGTCTTCAGCTGGATGTTATATAGTCACAAGCAGCCGGTTAATGAAAGAAGGGAATGTCTCAGAACTCAGAATGACACTAGGCCCCTCACCCATAAGATGTATTTTGGGATAATCTTGGCACCAAATGGTTTATCTTGGGCCATAAAATGATTAACTTGAATCTTAAAGAAGGGCAGATCACCATACAAATAGTTTCATTTACACAGATTAGAGGAACAACATCGGAGTATAACATACTGGTTTATCAACTAGGTTCTGAGCCCAAAAGGCGGAACCGACATGAAGACAGATTTAGGGTAAATGCATAGTACATTAGCATAGCTTAAGATAAACATTTCCATAAGAAAAAGGCATTGGTTAACTTTAGGTGAAACCAGGTGTCATGGCAACACAGAATTTTAAGAGATAACTTTTAAATTTGTATAGAGAAGGAAAAAATATCGCTAGTTTGTTTCCTCCTGCCACTTAAGAGAGATAAAATGTCTGACACTTGCAGGCTATTTCCTCCATTTGGAGACCCTTGGCATTTAACATTGCAACTAGTAATCAGTGAGAGGTTCTTTTGCTTTGCATCCTCATTAGCACTTGGTATTGTTTGAATTTTAGACTTTCTTTCAGGTGTGTAGTGTGTGTGTAGTGCATCACATTAATGTTTTAATTTGCATGTAACTAATAGCATACTATATTGAATATGGTTTCATGTCTTACTCGGCATCAGAATATATTTTTTGGTGAGATGTCTCCAGTTATGTTTTGATTTTGTGATCCTATCCTTCAGGTTTGTTTTGTTTTATTTTGTTTTTCACTTTTTGGGAGGCTATCACTTCTCTACCGTACATGATATGAGTAACATGCAAGTGATACTCATCCATTTCAAGTGAGTTTGTCCTAGAAGTTTCAGGTTGGTTAAACCGTAAATATTTTATTCAATTGTCAATGAAGAAACTACAACTTTTTTTTTTTTTTTCTTTTCTTTTCAGGAGACATTAAACCTACAGTTAATGTTCACATACTTCCTTTCACTTCCTAGGTTTAATTTCATATTAAGTTGCTCAAATATGACAGCACACACCTCCCCAAGAGCAATACACACTTTCTGCAGCAGCAGCAGGCATAGAACAGCACAAATTTTTATTTGTTCAAGAAAGATTTCTCCAATGAAAGTATTAAAATTATAATCAACTGCTGTGTGTAGTAGACATCACACCATCACCCACAGTGAGCAAGTTCTTTGGAGTCTTTCTGAGATAACTCCATTTTAATTGTCACTGCTTTAAAATTACTAGCTAAATAGCTATTTCCCAAGATCATTTGAGCTTATAAAGTAAGGGTTAACCCAAGAATGCCTTTAAGTACACTGCTATTGCAAGAAATCTATTGCATCTTTGAAATAACATCTTCCTTTTTCTTCAAGTACTATCATATTTAAAATATAGGTTTCAAATACATGAAAATGATAGATTATTCATGTGTAAGGATTTTTTTTTTTTTAGAATCACAAGATTATTTCTGCAAAAAAAAAAAAAAAAAGAGAGAGAGAGTGTTTCCCCACCAGTGTGTGATTTTTAAAGGAAGCTTAACCTCCATGGTGGATTTTGTGAATGAAATTTTGAGTTTTCAGTGATATGAGTAAAAGTGAAAATGTCTTTTCTATATTTCTAAAAATGAAAATTGAGTACCTATTTTATAGGTTCTCAAGTTGTTTTTGATTATCTAACTTTCTTGGGAAAATACCCTGTTTGTTTTTTTACTTCCTATTCATTTTGCTAGACTAGCAAGAAGAGTCATTAATTTATCTTCTGATTTTTTTTTTTAGTTTATATTTTCCCAGAACAAGATACTGAGACAGGAATTCAAGTGAAAAGAATGTATTTGATCATTGCAGTAAATTCAGGTAGAGGTATAGGGAAGATAAAGCAGCCCACACAAGTGTGCATTTTCAAGCTAAAGCTAAGGTCCAGTGGAACTTGATTTTGCCAACTCTAGGAAACACAGTTATCCCACCTGAGGATTAAGGGAGCTGTGTGTGTGTGTGTGTGTGTGTGTGTTACACTGAGGGCTAATCCCCAAACTTGGTAATTTCCCACCAATTGGACTTGCTGTATTTTGAAAGAGCACTTCCTAAAGCTAAAGAGAGAGAGAGAGAGAAGACCTAAGTAGAGATAAATCTAGGCAGTAGGAAATCTTTAGGATCTATTACAATGGGGTGGTGAGACTATGACATTAGACATAAATTTCATTTAAAACTCAGACAAGTGATATGGACCAAAGACTTTTCTGTACTGTTTTTGAAGACATTATATCCCAATCACTGTGGTGATAATATCCCCAGAACCAGTGCCATATAAATTCATGTGCCCACGTCTCTGCTTTTCTGTGCAAATTCCTTTTGTTTTTTATATTTAAGAATTTTTCTTTCTTTCTTGGGAAGACAGCAAAATTTCTTATTATTATTCTTTTATTTTTATTTGGCTTTGTTTTTTAATTATTTCTTAAAGGGAAGTTCAGAACTGTCTAATCTATAGTTTTGCTACAACAAAAAAGTCTCCTTAAGTGAATAATTTTACTTACTGGAATAACTTCTCACTGCAAAATTATTTGAGTAGTTAGTGATTTATATGCTTATAATTATTCTCTCCTGCTAGGTATAAATTCCATGAAGATAGAATTCCATTATCTGTCAATCACGGATAGCTTCAATGAAAGAAGTTAATTCTGAACCCCAGCAGTCTGACTTCAGGGCCTGTGTGCTTAACTGGTAAGTTACATTGCTTTATAATTTTTGCTTATAATATAATTTCCTTTTAGTAAAAGTTTTTCATGTTTACTATGGGAAAGACAGCATGGAAATTTTTGCATGCATTAGTTCATTTAATATTTGCAATAACACTAAGTAAGTATTTTATTATTCTCACTATATAGATGAGGGAAATGACTTTTTCAATTGAGGTAACAGGTAATTAGTATCAGAATTAAAACCCAGGACTATCCAAAACAGAAGTTCTGATTGTCCCTTTTTTTCTTCCTTATTTATCTGTGCTTTCTTCCTTTCTTTCATTCCAACTTCCTTTCCCCTCATCTGTCTTATTTCCTGCTCTTACCCTTCGTCATTCCTCTTCCCCTCCTTCCTTTTCTTTCCTTCTTTCTTTACTTTTTAAACATTTATTGTGATTCACTGATACCTCATCACTTCATATTCAAGGCACTCAGGGTAAAATGATGAACAAAACCAGTATGGTTTATGTTCAATTGAAATGTACATCCTAGTGAAGGGTAAAAACAAACAAAAAAATGTAAGTAAACAAATCTGATATCACACAGTTTGGTAAGCATTGTGAAAGGACCTAAGTGAATAATTAAAATGGAAAATAACAATGAGATCCTCTCTTCTAACAAAAATGATATATTAACTGAAATGTAATGAATGAGAGAATCTAGATCTGTAAATGTTTAGAGAAACAGAATTTCAGATGTAAGAGCAGCATCTAAAAACACCTTGATTTGAGAAAGAGTTTCTGTGGGCTTATGGAAAACCATTTTGTATGGAAGCTAGTTAGCAACAATAAGTGGGTACATGATAACATTATAATCAATTAAAATCTTGAAATGTATTATCAAATAACTATTCTTAATAATTCCTATGGCCACTTATGACCAAGTATAATTTGATCAGAAATTTCTGCTATTATTTTAAAATGTCTTTTAAAAGAGGATTTGGTGTTTTGCAGATTCTGATCCCCTTATCCAAGTTTCTCTTAAATTTCTTCCTCTTGGAAAAATGTGTAAGGCCTATTTTCTCTATCAAAGATTTTCCCCATATTTCTTGAAACAAATACAATTGCTTCCCCCTTTAAATAACTCTTATACTTTTATTGTGGTATTTACCAAACTATAGTTGAAATAATGTATCTGTAGCTCTGTGTCTGAGGACTTGTAAGGCAATGATTATTTTCCTATTCACTGTGTGCTGCATTTAAAAAAAATTAGGCTTGTTGTGTGTGTTTTAATTTACATATAGTAAATTAAACCTTCTTAAAGTATAATTTTCTTTGCATTTTGACACAAAATGTAGTCATGTTGCAGTCACAATCAGGAAGTAGAATAGTTTCGCAAACCAAAATGTTTTCTCAAGCTCTCTACATTTGAACCTGTCTACTATTCCATTCCCTTGCAATTAGTGATTTGTTTACTATCTCTATAGTTTTGTTCATTCCAAATGTCATATAAATAGGATCATGCATCATAAATGTTTTGGTCCTGCTTCTTTTACATAGCATGATGCTTTTGAATTCCAACCATTTGGTTGTGTATATCAGTAGCACATCTATTTATATTGCTGAGAAATATTCTATAATATGAATGAACAAGTTTGTTTACATATTTACATTTTGCAGGACATATAGATTGTTTCAGGCCTTGAATTTATAAATAAAGCTACTACTGATGTTTTGTGGACATTTGTTTTCATTTATCTTTGGCAAATAAAGATATTGAAGACTCTTAGGTCAATTATGGAATGTTTAAATTTACGCTAAAATTGCCAAATTATTTTCTAAAGTTGCTATGCTATTTTCCACTTTTAGTATTAATGAGTGGGAGTTTATGTTGTTTTTCAATTGGTATTATCAAATTGTATTCATTATTCCCCCTTCCAGTCATTCTATTAGTTATGACATGATTTTAATCTCTCATGTGATGAATGATAATGATCATTTTTCATTTGGTTGTTTGCCATTCATATCTTCTTTGGTCAATAATTCATGAAAGTCATCTGTAATTTTAAAATATTATTACTGAACTCTGAGAGTTTTTATATGCACTGAATATAAGTACTTTATCTGGCAAAAGTTTTGAAAATACTTTTTTTTTGTCTTTTCCTTTATTTATTATTATTTTTTAATAGTTACCTTAGAAAGGTAGAAGTTTCTATTTTGAAGTCCAGTTTAGAGATATTTTAATTTTTTCTCACTGAAAATCACAATGAATCTGTTCAATGTTTTCTTATAGAAGACATATATTTGATGTTTTACATTTTGGTCTATGATTGCCTGTTAGTTTGTTTGTTGACCTATTTTTTTTTTTTTTTTAACTATGTGTAGTTTGAGATTCACTTGATCGTATGTGCCTGCTAAGTCGCTTCAGTCATATCCAACTCTGGGCAATTCTATGGACAGTAGCCCCCCAGGCTCCTGTGTCCATGGGGATTCTCCAGGCAAGAATACTGGAGTGAGTTGCCATGCCCTACTCCAGGGGATCTTCCTGACTCATGGATCAAACACACTGTCTCTTATGTCTCCTGCATTGGCAGGAGGGTTCTTCAGCCCTAGTGCTGCCTGAGAAGCCCTCACTTGATAGTATATGATATCAAATTTTTACATTACCATTAGGTGACTGAAGTGTATTTTTCCCATGGAGTTGCTCGGCACATTTGTATCAAATCTGTTGTCTTAAAACTGTAAGAAACTATATGTCCGTAATGTACAATTCAAGCCTATCCTTTCACCAATTCTATACTGTGTTGATACCACTAGTTTTATTTTTGTCTTGAATTCAGATAGTGTTGAGTCTTCTGTCTTTATTCTGTTTAGTTTAGTTGCTTTTCCACATAATGTAATAACTTTTTGAATTCTATTTTTAAAAACTTTCTGGGAATGTAACTGGCTTATGATGAATCTATAAACTCTAATTTCTGTAACATATCCTTATATAATATCACTCTGATAGAACCCTAACTTATCAAAATAGTTAATGGAGTAGCATGGCTGTGGCCAACAGTGATAGCCATGTCATGCCTGAAGTTGAAAATGTAGCAAGACTTAACTAAATCTCATTACTAGGTATGTATGAATAATGATCCCTTTAAGAAAAATTTACATGCTCTGCAGAAAATGAAATAATAATGATAAATACATTGTTTCCCAGTACAAATAAAGAAAAATTTATTTTTTTTTGTCAAAAGTAAAAACCAATACAGTATTGTAAAGCAAAATAAAGTAAAAATAAAAGTTAAAAAAAATTCCTATTTCCCTTTGTACACATTAATTTTAACCTAAAATAATTAAAAGCCTATGAATGCAAAATGGGTAAGTATAGTTTGGAGAAGAGACAATTATATTAGTCAATATCACAGTATTATAAACTGTAGACATCTTTATTAAATTATCAGATTTTTTCTTATTTTAAGGAATGACCTTCAGTGTTTTTCATGCAGTCTAACATCATTACTGGTGATTTGTTTCCAAGTTAATAAGAATGCATACTCTGGGTAGCTTCAGAATCATGCCATATATATGTATGCTTTTAGCTCTTTCCTTTCTTGTCATCATGTTTATGTACCTTCATCAGCCTGTGACACTTTGTGCTTATTTAGTTTTCTTAAGTGGTCCTTAATTAACAAATGACTTGACATCTCTTCTGTAAAGTGAGACTTAAGCAATATTTCTAATTAATTTATACTTGAAAATGGCACATCACAGGGGAATATTATAAGCCTATTATTTTTCTATACAATGATTAATGGGTCTCTAAATAGTTTTGAATGTTATAAATGTATATTTTCATGATCAGAAATGATATAATAGGAAACGTTGAGAAACAGAATAGTTGAAATAAGAGGATATTGATGTAATGATGGTGTAATGTGATATTGGAAGATCATGTGCTACTCGAAAATAGAATTAAAGTGTTTTCTCTAAATAAATTACTATTAGCTGTATTTGTGAAGAACAAACTCATATAGCATGTAATTCTTATCTAGAGTATCCTCTCCTTGATTGAAGAAAAATAAACCACTCATTGACACCAGTATTTACGAGAAAAGCACCTCTTTTGCCATGTCAGGATCTGTTGTGGTTCCTGTCTCAGGAACCATTTCTCATCACTCAAAAACAATAGACCACAGGAAAAAAAAAAAAAAAAAATTCAGTCTCCTGTTCCTTTGAACAGAGTGTTTCTCTGAAATTTCTCTAATTGTAGCCATGAAACAATTAATCCTTGGAATTTGGACAGCAAAATATCTGGATGATGGGGTGACTATCTTAAATTACCCTGAAAAATGTTAATCTTCCTATTGCAGATATATTCAATTCTTTATTTACGCTGTGATGGTTTTTGTATTTTCATCTTTAAAATCCTATTGCAGTATTGCAACTTTAGTTGTAGGGTTAATGAAACCAGATACCAGACAGATTAATTTATTTTATTAAATAGACTAGATAATTTACCATCATAAAGACAGAGCCTGAGAATAAAACTACAAAGTAATATTTATATCTGTATTAGATACCACGTGGAAAATATCCTTATCAAAAAACGTACTTTTACCTTTTATTCTTTCATATCTTAATATTCATAAAAATATTGGCAATCAATTTAGAATAACTAAAAAAATATTTTATTATAAAGATATACAATAGTTATAATTCTATATTGATTTTTTGGTATTCATCATGTTTTTCAAACAAAGTTAATAAGATAGAGGCATAAATTTAATCAAAAATGTTATCATAGATTACAATGTCCAATGTAAAATATTACATCCGAGGTCTTACAGAAAAGAAAAATCCACAATAAGTTTGTCAGGTCTCAGATTAGGTTTTAGCCTATTTACAAGCTACTTATTTAGCTTTTTAGCATTTTATAGATGCTGACCGAAGAAAAAAGACTCCTGGTTCAAATACAAAATATTCTTAATATTCACAGGACAGCATAAGTAAAAGGTAAATCTGCATGTTTTTAAGTAGTTAGATTGTCCCAGAGTCCCATAGGGAAGAAGAAATATGGGCCCATATGGTAGGTCTGCTTTATATAATATATGAGAAATATTGACCTTTGTGGTCTACCACTTAAGAAGCAATCCTGCTTTTTGCCCGAAATCAAGTTATTATCTTATTCCTTACGGTTACTTTCTGGAAATTCAGACCTGAGAAATATGCCAGGTAAAAGTCCTAGGAACCTTACCTTCTAGACACATCCTATAAGATGTGCAGGAACATGAGTAATCTATGCAAGAGTATTTCTCCCCAAAAGGTTTGAGTATACATATGAAATCCACGATATAGATAGATAATATATATAGTATATATGCTTTTGAACTGTGGTGTTGGAGAAGAGTCTGGAGAGTCTCTTGGATTGCAAGGAAATCCAACCAATCAATCCTAAAGGAAATCAATCCTGAATATTCATTGGAAGAAATGAGGCTGAAGCTGAAATGCCAATACTGTGTCCACCTGATGGGAAGAACTGACTCATTGGAAAAGACCCTGATGCTGGGAATGATTGAAGGTGGGAGAAGAAGGGGATGATAGAGGATGAGATGGTTGGCTGGCATCACTGACTTGATGTGTTTGAGCAAGCTCCAGGAGTTGGTGGTGGACAGGGAAGGCTGGTGTGCTGCATTCCATGGGGTCACAAAGAGTCAGACACGACTAAGTGACTGTCCTGAACTGAGCTGACATGTATATCTGATTCAGATTTATGAAATCAAGCATATTAAATAAATAATTTTATTCCTCTTCCACATGGAAACAAATCCCTCCAAATAGTCAATGTGAAACTAATCTGTTATCATATTTTTGTTCACTCATTTATTGAGTTCATTCTGTGCTTCAAGATGGGAAAAACACAAATGGGATTTGTTTCTTTATTCAGGTAGTTGAGGAGGAAACTTGTATTTATTTTTTAATATTGCAAATTTTAACAGCTTAAACCAGTGTTGTCATTGATGTCAACCCCTAGGCTTTTCCTTCTTTTTTTGGGGGGATGATATTTAGGAATTGCTTTGAGTCAAATACGTGCACACATACACAGGCACATATGGCATTATATATTTTGGTCAACACATATTTTCTTCACTTAGGCAACCTCTGTATACTTGATTACTTGATTTATCACCTATGTCTTATAATTTCTCTACAAGAAAAAAAATTCTAAGAGAAATTTTTTAATATAACTAATGAATTGTATTTTTAACATAATTAAAAAATTGAATTCCAAAGACATTTTGAGGAGGCTATATTCAGCAAGACTTTGGTATTTAATGTATTCATTGGTGTGGTAATACACAGTAAAATGCACAGAATGTCTTATGTTTAAAATTTTTTATCCATATTACATACAAATATTAAAGAGATTTTTAAAATCAATATTAATATTTTATCATGCAAATTAGTCAAAATGCAGATTATTTCAGAAGAGAAAATTTGACTGAAGATATGCACACCTCTGGTCATTTGTAACCCAAAGCTATATCTTTGACTGGAATATTAAGGGTAGAAGGACTTATGAAAATATAGTTTATGTTCATATATTTTCAGAAAAATAAACCAGGGAGGGTAAAAGTAGTCTTTTTATTATAAAGTAGCAAATTAAAAGCAAAACTAGAAAATATTTTTTTCCATCTTCCAATCTGGAGCTTTTACCTGGGGATAGAACTTGTGAAAATGTATTAAAACCTCAACTAGAAGAAATAAGAAAATACTGATTTAATAAGATTAGGTTAATTAAAATAATAATACTAATAATATTGGCTAACATTTATTGAGAGTTAATTGTATATTGAATACTAAATAATTTTTGCATAAAACCTCAAGAAATGTATGTACTCATTATTACCATATTTTTCAGATGAATAATGAGGAACCCAGAGGCTTCAGTTAATTTTTCCATAATTAAAAAAATAATAAATGATGGACCCATAATTGTATGTTAGTAGTATGACTTTAGAATAAATATTCTCAACTATTAAAGTGTATATTTGAAGCACTATCTAAAATACAGGTAAAATGTCAGAAAAATAGAATATTAGAAAGAGAACATAATTAATTTCATATTGTTATACATGAAATGTGTGATCCATTTTAATGCAGGTGGGGAAGGTGGACAGAAATTGAGAACTATGAATTGATGGCAAAACTCATACACAGTCCAACTGTTCCTAAACCTGGTAGATGCAAATGAGGAGATGTGATTATGGAAATTTGTGGGTGCAGACCAAAATAATTTGCCCAAAACATCTTCTATCTTTGGAAGTCTCAAAGAAATTATTCGGAACCATGATTTGAAAGTAGAATTGGGGGGACAAAAGGGTAATATAATAGAGTAATAAGAATCCTAAACTAATTCACGGTTTGTTAAGTATCAAATCCTAGATGGTTACATGAGTCCTTTTGATCAGTGTCAGAAGAAATCGCCAAGTATTCTTTCCAGGGAAAAATAAGGTCATTTTCACCAAGCACATTAATTTTTCAACTCTACATAAGCTTTGGTGCCTATCTTTCAATTCCTAACTATTCTTACTGACCATGGAGAAGCAGCATGATGAATGTTACTGAGAAATTATGTATCGTTTCTAATGACCAAGTCAAGCCTTTCTTTGGACTTTCTCCAACCTCCAATGCCTGGCCCTCCTCTTATCCTCTATCAGTAACTCTCTTGTAGTACATCATTTTGGAAAACATGAGTCTCATTCATTCATTCATTTCAGTCACTCAGTCGTGTCTGACTCTTTGCGATCCCATGAATCGCAGCACGCTAGGCCTCCCTGTCCATCACCAACTTCCGGAGTTCACTCAGATTCACATCCATAGAGTCAGTGATGCCATCCAGCCATCTCATCCTCTGTCGTTCCTTTCTCCTCCTGCCCCCAATCCCTCCCAGCATCAAAGTCTTCTTCAATGAGTCAACTCTTCCCATGAGGTGGTCAAAGTACTGGAGTTTCAGCTTCAGCATCATTCCTTCCAAAGAAATCCCAGGGTTGATCTCCTTCAAAATGGACTGGTTGGGTCTCCTTGCAGTCCAAGGGACTCTCAAGAGTCTTCTCCAACACCACAGTTCAAAAGCATCAATTCTTCAGCGCTCAGCCTTCTTCACAGTCCAACTCTCAGTCTAGTCATGTTTAAATGAATCTAAATCATATCATAGACATTAGATGCTTCTAGTTTGGTGTTATTTTGACTTAATGGTACTAGTTTGTGAAAACCATTTAATGTCCTTTTAGTTGTGTAAAAAGGGATAACAAAGTAAGTAATTGAATGTAATGATTAGTTAATACATCTAAAGCACTTAAAGAAGGTCTAAAATGTACTGGAAAATGGAAGAATAGAAATTTGTGGATGGAGCATTTCAATTCTCTTTAGCACTTTAGGCAATAAAAGTAATATTATGGATCTCATTCCTTTTTAGCATGTGGTGTTCACAGGAAATAATGCTTTACTTACACATAAACTATTAAGACTAAGACATTCATTTATATGTCTGTCTATAGCTTCTATGGAAGAGTCTTTAAACTGTATTTGCATTTTGAGTATAATACAAATTTTAATTTTGCTATAAAGTTATATGGGATGATCTTTGTTGAACACCACTTGATGAAAAGGGATAGCTAAGTTAAATCAACTACACACTGCTCTGAGAATTTCCTTATTAATGAAGAAAGAATGGGAAAAATCTCAAATATTATTTCTTTAAATTTTTCTAGTAAAAGGACTCCTGCTTAATTCTTTTAAAAATAGTTTAAACTTAGAAGCCCTAGTTGTGTAACAAGTAAATATGAGAAAATGGCAGGGATGGCAGGAGGCAGGGGGCAGTGGCTCAGTTGTAAAGAATCTGCCTGCAATGCAAGAGACCATCTACAATGCAGGAGACCCAAGTTTGATCCCTGGGTTGTGAAGTTCCCCTGGAGAAGGAAATGCAAACCCACTCCAGTATTCTTGCCTTGGAAATCCCATGGACATAGGAGCCCAGTGGTCTACAAGCCTTGAGGTTGCAAGAGTGGGACATGACTTAGTCACTAAACCACCACCACCAATTTATTATACACGTGAACACTGGACTACTTAAGGATTATTGTCAGCTTACAAACTTAACATTTTATGGAATATGATTACTTTAAATTGTTGAGATAAAGTAGTTTTATATCTTAGATGTGCAGAAGTTATGATGTGTGTTTTACTGCAGTTTAATCTACAATATGTGCATTGCAATATATGGGGGGGGGACAGATGGAACACAGGGAAATTTGGGGGCAATGAAACTAATCTGTGCAATACTATAATTGTTCATAAATTCCAGTATACATTTGTCAAAACCCATAGGGTGTATAACACAAAGATTGAATTGCCAGGTTCCTCTTTCTATGGATTCTCCATGTAAGAATACTGGAGCAGTTACTGTATTAGTCACTCCATCATGTCTGACTCTTTGTGATCCCATGGACTGTAGCCCACCAGGCTCTTCTGTCCATAAAATCCTTCAGGCAAGTATACTAGAGTGGGTTGCCATTTCTTTCCCCAGGGGATCTCCCTGACCCAGAGATTGAACCTGGGTCTCCTGCATTGCAGGTAAATATTTTACTATGTGAGCCACCCAGCAGCCATTAACCATTCCCTTCTCCAGGGGATCTTCCTGACCCAAGAATCTCCTGCATTACAGGTGGGATTCTTTACTGTCTGAGCCATCAGGCAAGCCCTTTAAAATCTGACCCTTAGGTAATAATAATGTATTAATATTGGCTTATTAATTGTAATGGGTATATCACATCAATGTAAGATGTTAACAATAGAAGAGACTGGAGGTAGGTGTTTGCTGAGATGTTATGTAGGAAGTTTCTTTACTTTCTACTCAATTATCTTACTCAGTTAGTTCTAAAAGGACCCTAAATGATGAGCGTTTTGATTTAAGGAAAGGTTAATTTAGAAACAGCAAGAAACACTGGAAAAGCAAAACTTTTGGCTTCATTCATACTTCTATTTCCTAAGGATGTAAACATGTAGTCATTTAGATTATCTGTCCTTTGGTTTGATCATCTAATAATAAAAGTGAAATTGTTAGTCACTCAGTCATGTTTGACTCTTTGTGACCCCATGGACTGTAGCCCACCAGGCTCCTATGTCCATGGATTCTCTAGGCAAGAATAGGGGAGTGGGTTGTCACTATGAAATCAATTATAACTGCCTTAAAATTTCTTTTCTGTGTTAAGTCAGATAACATTCATAGAGCAACTAGCACAGTACTAACACTAAGCAGGTGATCCATAATTAACAGATAGTATCAGATCTCACCTAGTTACATCAATTATTTGATGAATATTTTTTGTATACCTGGTACCATTTCATGAAGTCTCTGTATTCTTGATAAGTATGGATTTTGTGCTAAAGAGCCTTTAATCATCTGTCATTTCTAACTAGATAAAACCCCTTACTTCTTAAAATACCCAAGGGAATTTTGTTTTTTATATTGAGAACTAACTAACAGACATAGAATTTTATGTAAATTAAGACAAGAGCTGCTCTACATTCCAATTCTGTAAATAAGTAGCATACTATTTGCAAATCTGTAAATATATGGGTTTAGATTTAATCCTATAAATATAGGAATTATAACATGTTCTTATCACAGAAAGCTATAGGGTTAATTGGTAAATGATAAGGTAAATAAAATCATTCTGTTGAGATTTTGACATGGCATCCAAGTACCGCATTTCAGACTTTTGGTAACTATGAGGGCTACTACACTTCTTCTAAGAGATTCTTACCACAGTAGTAGGTATAATGGTCATCTGACTTAAAGTGACTCATTCCTGTCCATTTTAATTCACTGATTCCTAAAATTTTGATGTTCACTCTTGCCATCTCCTGTTTGACCACTTCCAATTTACCTTGATTAATGAAGCTAACGTTCCAGGTTCCTATGCAATATTGTTCTTTATAGCATCAGACTTTACTTTCACCACCAGACACAACCATAGTGGACATTGTTTCCGCTTTGGCTCAGCCTCTTCATTCCTTCTGGAGCTATTTCTCCACTCTTCTCCAGTAGCATATTGGACACCTACTGACCTGGGAATTTCATCTTTCAGTGTCATATCTTTTGCCTTTGCATTTTCATACTATTCATGGGGTTCTCAAGGCAAGAAGGCTGAAATGGTTTGCCATTCCCTTCTCCAGTGGACTACATTTTGTCAATGAAAAAAGGCTGAATGCCGAAGAATTGATGCCTTTGAACTATGGTGCTGAAGAAAACTCTTGAGAGTCCCTTGGACAGCAAGGGGATCAAACTAGTCAATAATAAAGGAAATCAACACTGAATATTTATTGGAAGGACTGATGCTGAGGCCGAAGCTCCAGTATTTGGCCACCTGATGCGAAGAGCCAACTCTTTGGAAAAGATCCTGATGCTTGGAAACAGTGAAGGCAGGAGGAGAAGGGGATGATAGAGTTGGTTGGATGGCATCATTGACTCAATGGACATGAGTTTGAAAAAACACCAGGAGATGGTGAAGAACAGGGGGCCTGACATGGTGCAGTTCTGGCATGGGGGTAGCAAAGCGTCAGATGACTGACTGAACAACATTAAATAAGATCATGACATTATTCCCATGACTTTGTATGTATTACATAGTCTAATTTATCAGTTGCTCTGCTAGAGGAATAAGTACGACATCATTGTTAGAGGGCATACCAATCTAGGGAGCTCTAGCAACCATTCAATCAGATACGTATAAACATAGATATGGTTTAAAATTCATCCAAAGTTGAAAATGCATAAATTTTCAAATCTGCAGTTATTTTAATTATGTGTCAAGCAAAAGCAGGGAAACAGTATCAAAGATGATTATTTGAAAAATAAAATTAAAAAAAGAATAGTTTAGCCTCTGGTTCCAATTTTTGTGTAATATAAACCAAGTTATTATTATGAAAAATAACTAAAGTAATCAATATCTACATATCACACAGAAGATTCATAAGTAGTCCTAACTAATAGTCTAATGTCAGACTTTGGATCGCTGAAGCTGGGACATTATATAATGTCTTTTGTGTCACTGACATCTAGAGTCATGTTTAGTAAGAATGAGAATGTCAGCAATGGGAACTGAGATATGGGCATTAACACAGAGCTACTACCATCTGGAGTGGGAAGTATATAATATAAAGTCAATGATTTAATAGAGACTTTTAAAAAGTAGTGACAAAAATTCCCATTTTATGGATATATTCATACATATATAATATATGAATATATATGAATATATGAATGCCTATATATATATATATATATATAGGCAATGTATGTATGTGATATATTTGTCACATACAGAGAGTTTGGAAAACTGGTACAAACTACACTCAGGAAACTTACAACTCAATTAGAGATATACCATTATCAAAGGTAAATCAGTATCAATTCAAAGTGACTTATTATCATTTTAATATGTCAAATAACCACTAAAAATATCTATACAGAGAAGGAAAATGGGAGGTAAAAAATTCAGTTAAAGAGTAAACAAAAATAAAATAAGGAGGAAATTCAGGAACAAAAAGTAATATGACACGTAGAAAATAGGATGATATAAATTTTCATATTAGTAATTGCTTTAGTTACAAATGGAATAATCCTTCTCATCAAAATGCAAAAATTGATTGAATGGGATAAAAAAATTTTGATTGAGTTCAGTTCAGTTCAGTTGCTCAGTCACGTCTAACTCCCTGCGACCCCATGAACCATGTCAGGCCTTCCTGTCCATCATCAACTTCTGGAGTCTACCCAAACTAAAGTCCATTGAGTGGGTGATGCCATCTAACCATCTCATCCTCTCTCATTCCCTTCTCCTGCCCTCTATCTATCCAAGCATCAGGGTCTTTTCAAATGAGACAACTCTTCACATCAGGTGGCAAAAGTGTTGGAGTTACAGCTTCAACATCAATCCTTCCAATGAACAACCAGGACTGATCTCCTTTAGGATGGACTGGTTGGATCTCCTTGCAGTACAAGGGACTCTTAAGAGTCTTCTCCAACACCACAGTTCAAAAGCATCAACTTTTCGGTGCTCAGTTTTCTTTATACTCCAACTCTGACATCCATACATTACTACCAGAAAAACCATAGCCTTGATTAGATGGACATTTGTTGGCTAAGTAATGTCTCTGCTTTTGAATATGCTGTCTATGTTGGTCATAACTTTCCTTTCAAGAAGCAAATGTGATTTAATTTCAGGGCTGCAATCACCATCTGCAGAGATTTTGGAGCCCCCCAAAATAAAGTCTGACACTGTTTCCACTGTTTCCCCATCTCTTTGCCATGAAGCAATGGAACCAGATGCCATGATCTTCGTTTTCTGAATGTTGAGCTTCAAGCCACTTTTTTCACTCTCCTCTTTCACTTTTAGCAAGAGGCTTTTTAGTTCTTCTTCACTTTCTGCCATAAGGGTGGTGTCATCTGCATATTTCAGGTTATTGATATTTCTCCCAGCAATCTTGATTCCAGCTTGTGCTTCTTCCAGACCAGCGTTTCTCATGATGTACTCTGCATAGAAGTTAAATAAGCAGGGTGACAATATACAGCCTTGACGTGGTCCTTTTCCTATTTGGAACCAGTCTGTTGTTCCATGTCCAGTTCTAACTGTTGCTTCTTGACCTGCATATAGGTTTCTCAAGAGGGAGGTCGGGTGGTTTGTATTCCCATCACCTTCAGAATTTTCCACAGTTTATTGTGATCCACACAGTCAAAGGCTTCAGCATAGTCAATAAAGCAGAAATGACTTTCTTGCTTTTTTGATGATCCAGTGGATGTTGGCAATTTGATCTATTGTTCCTCTGACTTTTCTAAAACCAGCTTGAACATTTGAAAGTCCATGGTTGATTGAGTTAGTAACTCTCTAAATTAGACTTTGTACACAAAGGCAGAAATAGGTAGAAAGTGAACAAATGAAAAATGATAGTTCATGAACATAGTAACCAAAGTGACTGGGATAGATATACTATCAGACAATATAAACCCCAAGTCAGTTAAAGAAAACCATAGGATATTATATATTGCTAAAAGAGCCAGTCCATAAAGAAGATGTAACAATTTTATACATATGCCCAGTTAACAAAAGACCACCAAAATATGTGTATCAGAAATTGACAGAATTGAAATGAGAAATGAACCATTCTAAAATATAATTCGAGACTGCAATGTCCCACTTTCAATAATGGACAGAACAAGTAGACTGAAGATCAATAAGGAAGCAGAGGACATGAACAGCACTACAAATAACCAGTTCCATCAAACATTTACATAGCATTCTACCTAATAACAGGATACATATTCTTCTTAAGTATACATAGAACACTGTCTAGGGTATATCATATATTATCTCTCTATCACAGACAGACAGACACACAAATGGAATGAAACTAAAGATGTATAACAGCAGAAACACTTGAAAAGTTCACAAACATATCAAAATTAAGCAATAAATTTTAAAATAATTGTTGTGTGAAAGCATGAATAAAAATAGAAACTAGAGAATTATTATATGAAATGAATATTGGAACAATAGAGACAATGAATTAAAGCAAGAGTGGGTTCTCTAAAAAGGTCCATGAATTGATGTACTTTCAACTAGATAGACTAAGAAGGAGTGAAGATTCAACTCCCCAAAAACAGGAATGAATATAGACTTTACTACCAACTTACATTGGAGAAGACGATGGCACCCCACTCCAGTACTCTTGCCTGGAAAATCCATGGATGGAGGAGCCTGGTAGGCTGCAGTCCATGGTGTTGCGAAGAGTCAGACATGACTGAGCGACTTCACTTTCTCTTTTCACTTTCCTGCATTGGAGAAAGAAATGGCAACCCACTCCTGTGTTCTTGCCTGGAGAATCCCAGGGATGACAGAGCCTGGTGGGCTGCTGTCTATGGGGTTGCACAGAGTTGGACACGACTGAAGCGACTGAGCAGCAGCAGCAACAACCAACTTACATATATTAAAAGTATTGTGAAAGTAAAAGTCACTCAGTCATGTCTGACTCTTTGTGAGTCCATGGAATTCTCCAGGTCAGAATACTGGAATGAGTGCCTTTTCCTTCTCCAGGGGATCTTTTCAACGCAGGGATTGAACCCAGGTCTCCCACATTGCAGGCTTATAAGAAAATACAATGAACAATTGTTCACCAACCATTGGATATCATAGATGAAATGGAATAATATACAGAAAACACAAACTACCAGAACTGACTCAAGAAGACATAGAAAATGTAAACAAACCTATAAAAAATAAAACAATTGAATCAATATTCAAAATTCCCAGCAAGGAAAATTCCAAATTCCATGAGTATATTGCTTCATTAGTCATTTTATTCAAATATTTAAAGAAAAATTTATACCAGTATTTCTCAAACATTTCCAATAAATAGTATAGTATTACCCTGATTTCAAAACCAAACAAATATCCCAATACAAAAATTATATAGATCAGTATCCTTTTGTCAATACAGAACAAAATTCTTCAGCATAATACTAAAAAACCTGAGCTAAGCAAAATGTTAAAAGGATTATATACCACAATCAAATAGAATTTATCCTAGGAAAACAGGAAATATTCAACATAAGAAACACCATCAATGTAATATATCACACCAAATAGAATAAAAGATTAAAGACACACACAATTGCTTCTAGTGAAGCAAAAAAAAAAAAAAAAAGACAGAAATCTAATATGTATATAAGGAAAGCACTCAACACATTAAGAATGGAAGGGAACATTCTCAATTTGATAACGTCTAGAAATAACTCACAGCTAGCAATGATTAAAAACTGAAGGTTTTCTTCTTTTGGGGGTTACATTATACTCCTGAAAAAGACATATTGAAATCATAACCCTTTTTACCTGTGAATGTAATCTTATATTTGCAGATATAATTAAGATTTTAGTAAGGATGTTTATAATGGATTAAGGCATACTCTTTTTTAAGAATTGAAGATAGTTGATTTACAATATCCTGTTAGTTTCTGGTGTACAGTAAACTGACTTAATTATATACATGTATATGTGTGGTCAGTCTGTTAATCAAGTCTGACTCTTTGTGACCCCATGGGCTGTGGTCTGCCAGTCTCCTCTGTCCATGGAATTTTCCAAGTAACAATACGGGAGTGGACCATTTCCTACTCCATAGGATCTTCCCAGCCGAGAAATTGAAGCCACGTTTCTTGTGTCTCTTGGATTGGGAAAATCCTATACACATAAATATTTCAGATTATATAATTTTCCTGTTTCTTTTCCATTATAATTTATTAAAAGATACTGAATATAGTTCACTATGATCTGCAATATCTAGTTGTTTATCTATTTTATGTTAATATATGATAGTTTAGATCTGATACCCAAAATTCCTAATTAATCCCTCCCCCCTATCTTTCCCTATTGGTAATCATAGGGAAATCATGGTAATAACTGTGTTTTCTATGTCTGTGAACCTGTTTCTACTTTGTAAATAGGTTCATTTGTATCATTTTTTTTTAGATTCTACATATAAGTGATATTATATGACATTTATCATTCTCTGACTTCACTTAGGTTTATAATCTGTAGGTTCATACATGTTGCTGCATTCGGGATTATTTCATTCTTTCATGGCTGAGTAATATTGTGTTGCATATACGTATCACTTATTTTTTATCCAGTCATCTGTTGATGAACACTTTGCTTACTCTCATGTTTTGTTTACTGTAAATAGTACTGCTATGAACATTGTGGTGCATGTATCTTTTCAAAATTAGAATTTTCTATGGCTATATGCCCGGGGTGGAATTGCAGGATCATATGGTAACTTTTGTTTTTCCCGAGTAGATTTTATTTTAATTTTGTTTATTTTTAATGGTGTAAATGTGATTTTTAGTTTTTTAAGGAACCTCCATACTATTCTCCAAAAGGGTTGTGCCCTAGTGTATATTCCCACCAACAATGTAAAACTGTTTCTTTTTCTCCAAACCCTCTTTATTTTTTTTTAATTTTTATTTTTTCTTTATTTTGCTTTACAATACTGTATTGGTTTTGCCATACATTGACATGAATCAACCACGGGTGTACATGAGTTCCCAATCCTGAACCCCCTCCCACCTTCCACCCCATTTCAAACCCTCTTTAGAATTTATTGTTTATAGATGTTTTGATGATGGCCATTCTGACCAATATGGAAATTCCAAGATGGTGGAAATAGATGGGGAGAAGATGGTAGATAGATTGGGAAAAATGGAAACAGTGAGAGACTTATATTTTTGGGGGCAGGGGGTTGGTGTCTCCAAAATCACTATAGATGGTGACTGCAGCCAGGAAATTAAAAGATACTTGCTCCTTGGAAGAAGAGCTATGATCAACCTAGACAGCATATTACAAAGCAGAGACATTACTTTGCCAACAAAGGTCTGTCTAGTCAAAGCTGTGGTGTTTCCTGTAGTCATGTGTGGATGTGAGAGTTGGACCATAAAGAAAGTTGAGCATCGAAGAACTGATGCTTTTGAATTGTGATGTTGGAGAAGACTCTTGAGAGTCCCTTGGACTTCAAGGACATCAAATCAATCAATCCTAAAGGAAATCAACCCTGAATATCAATTGGAAGAAGTGATGCTGAAGTTGAAGCTCCAATAATTTGGCTGCCTGATGCAAAGATCTGACTCACTGAAAAATACCCTGATGCTGGAAAACATTGAAGGTAAGACGAGAAGCTGATGACAGAGGATGAGGTGGCTGGATGACATCATGACTCAAAGGACATGGATCTGAGCAAACTCTGGGAAACAGGGAGGACTGGTGTGCTGCAGTCCATGAAATCACAGAGTTTGACACAAGTGAGCTAATGAACAAACACAACAAATATCAGAGAATGTTTTGCTTGTGTTCTCTTGTAGGAGTTTTATGGTGTCATGTCTTATATTTAATTCTTTTAGCCATTTTGATTTCATTTTTTGCATGGTGTGAGGGAGTGTTCTAACTTCACTGATTTATATCCAGCTATCCAGCGTCCCCAATACCACTTTCTGAAGAGACTATCTTTTCTCCATTGCACATTCTTGCCTTCTATTGAAGATTCGTTGACTGCAGACATGTGGATTTATTTCTGGGGTCTCTGTTCTGTTCCATTGATCTAAATGTCTGTGTTTGTGCCAATGTCATGTTGTTTTGATTACTGTCACTTTGAAATATTGTCTGAAATCTGTGGAGAGGTTATGCCTCTAGCTTTAGTCATTGAGTAGGCTATACTCTTGATCTAATATGACTAGTATCCTTAGAAGAAGAGTAGAAGAGACAGAGACACAGATACACAGAGAGAGGAGAGTATCATGTAAAGACACACAGAAAATTAGAGGGAAGGCAGCCATGTGGCAATTGAGGCAGAAATTGGAGTTAAACAGTTGCAGCCAAGGAACATTAATGATTACCTGCAGTCATCAGAAGGTACAACAGAGAACATGGCCCTTCCATGATGCTTTGATTTGGACTTCAAGCTTTTGGATATGTGGCTTGAAATTGATGCTTTAAGACACTCAGGTTGTGATGGTTTATAGCAGATCTAGGAAATTAATACAACCGTAAGATCAAGAAAAAGACACAATTATTCACTCTCATCAATTCTATTTAACATAATATCAGAAATTCTTATCAGAACATTTAGGCAAGAAATTAAGATGTATAGGGCCTCTTAGTTGGAAATAAAACTACTTCTAACTTTATATGACATGATCCTAAAACGTTCACAAAAAGAAACAATTAGAGCTAAAAAAAAAATGAATTCAACAAATTTGTAGGTTTAATATCAACATTTGAAAATCAGTTGTACTTCGTACACTAGTAATAAGCCACCTGAAAAAGAAATAAAGGTAAGTATTTCATTTGCAATAGCAATAAAAAGAATAAAATTTTAGAAATTAGTTTATCCAAGGACCAGTAAGACCTACACTGAAAACTATAAAACTATAATATGTTCCTGAAAGATACTTAACAAAATCTAATATATGTAAAGATATCTTATGTTTAAGAATTGGAGAAATTAGTATTTTAAGCTGGAATTTTTACCCAAATTGATCTACAGATTTAATACAATCCTTATATAAATGTCCTGTTTTTTCAGAATTAAAAAATGACCCTCAAATTCATAAAATTTAAAATGACTTCAATTAAAAAAAAAAAGCTTGAGTTCAAAGTTAGAAGATTCCTAACATTACTACAAAGCTGCTTTAATCAAAACATTTTGGCACTCATACAAGGACAAACCTATAGAACAATAGAATAGAATCGAGTATAGAAGTGAACTCATATACCATGGGCATTTCATTTTTAGGAAGTGAACAGAGACATTTAATGGAGAAGAATAGACTCTTCAATAGATATTAATGAAAAAACTGCACATCCATGTGCCAAAGAATGAAGAAGGACCCTATTTCATCAAGTAAAAAAAAAAAAAAATAGCTAAAAAAAAAAATCATTGACTTAAGTATGACATGAAACTTGAAAACTTAGAAGAAAGCATAGAGTAAGACTATGTAACATTGGATTCATCAACGGTCTTAGATATAGCACCAAAGCACAAACAACAAAAGAGAACATAGCTGAACTGGGCCTCATTAACAATGAAAATGTGCATCAACAGACATTGCTAAGAGAGGAAAGACAACCTGAAGCAAGAAAGAAAATATTTGAAAAATCACATAACTGATCAAATCCTAGAATCCAGATGACATGAAGAACTCTTTTTAACTTAACAATAAATAGACTGTGAGTAAAGAGTTTATAGAGAACTTTCTCCAGAGAAGATAACAAATGGCCAATATGAAAATATGAAAAGATTAGATATGTTGATGGAGATGTAGAGTAATTAGAAAATTCATACATTGTTAATAAAATATAAAATATTGTGCTACTCTAGAAAAGTGTGATATCTCAACAAATGAAACATAAAATTATTGTATAATACAAGAAGTTTTCTTCTAGTGTATACTTTAAAGAACCATTAACTCCAGATGATACTTTTGCACAAGAATGTTCAAAACTACACTATTGGACACAACTGATGTGACTTAGCATGCATGCATGCATGCATGCATAGGCCAAAAGACAGAAACAAATATTATTCAACTGACAAATGGATAAACAAAATATATAGTATATAATGGAATATTACTCAATAAGAAATTATATTACTGACTCTTACAACATGGTGAATCCTGAAAACATTACATTAAGTAAAGAAATTTAAACAGCAAAGACAAAATATTATATGTTTCTGTTTATATGTAATATGTATAAAAGAGAAATTCATAAACACAAAAAGCCATATTAGTAGTTATTAGTGGTTAGGGAAGAGTAGAAGTTACTATCTAATGTGTGTAGAGTTTCTATTTGGTATGATGAAATGTTTTGGAAATAGAAACTGTAGAATTTTAGAGTACCCTTCCCCATTAAAAAACAATTTGATAGATTTTTCAATTGTAATAATCCAATTCTTTTCTCAAAACTGCTACATTAAACTGCATGTTCTATATCATACAGGCTATCTTATTTTTAACAAAGTTTCTGTGGATAGTTGGATCATCTAGCACATTGTCACATTAATTTTTTTATTTTAATTTAGCTGGAGATTTAGTAACTCCATTTTTCATTCATCTTTATTGATTTCATTTGTTCTGACTATATATTCCTTTCTTTGTTGACCTTTGACACACGTAATTTCTTTTCTTAAATATAATCTGTGGAGTCTCATCATAATTCCTCAATATTGAACTATATTAAATGTGGTTATTGGGATAAAGTTGCATTTTAAATATTGTATATTCTGAATCATCAGTTTTGAAACTGAATTATAAAACAGTCATAATTAATATTTTATTTCCAATGCATATTGAGGGGTAAATGATAAAAAAGACATTTTTTTTACAAAGCCTAAATTTATTACTCATGTGGATAAAGATATAACCTTAAAAAAACAGTCACAGATGGAAAGAAAAATAAATATTCTCTAATATTAACACACAGACTTCTTTATGTTTCTCTGAGAGCATATTCACTTACCTTATTAATTAATAAGTTTTCTATCTTGGAAATATATTCAGATATATACTACTGTCAACCTCGGAGAACATTCTGCGAACAGCTGAATGTACCTTCTGAAATTACTGTATTATGGCAGTGTACAACATATTTTACTGCAATTTCTTTGAAGCAGTTGCTATCACTATGGTGTAGTCAAGAAATAACAATTTTTCAATGAAGAGCATGATCTTAAACTAGTAAATATTGATATGTCTCTCTTTTGTGAATGAGTATGTGATTTATGTAATTAAGAAAGCTTTTTTTTTTTTATCATTACCACAACAGTTTCATGATCTGTATTCATATGTGGGAAAGTTTTCTTATATTAATACTTTCTTGGTTTTCTATCCTTTTTAAATAAAAGTTTAAATTCATTAAAAATGTAGGACAGTACAGGGATAGAATTCTTTCCACTCTGAGCTACTTGAAAAATAATATATATAGATGTTGATATATTGTTTCATCTATATATTGTATGTATTTGGTCACTTAAACTATCATTTTAAGATTGCTCTCCTAATGGATAATTGTTCAACCATTTGTTCTTTTAAACATATGCTTATAAGGATTGAAAAATTGAAGGTAATAAATTATGCTTTTAAAGGAGGTTTATATCTGATATACCTTCAAATATATATTCGGGAAAATTATGGGTCCTTTAGTTATTCAAAATCTAACCCAAATTAAATTATGTTTAGAAAACAATTAGCCTTTTTTTTTTTTTAATTTTTATTTTTGCTTTATTTTACTTTACAATACTGTATTGGTTTTGCCATACATTGACATGAATCCACCACGGGTGTACATGAGTTCCCACTAGGCTTTTAAAACCGATTTATTTTCATTGTATCATGGAAGGACAAAGGTTAATACCATTGTTTTCAGGCAAAACTGGATCAGGGTTTGAAAGTGATTATCTGAACCCTCTTTGTTTTTCCCTCTACCAGCTCTTCTCTTTTATTGTCTTCATTCTTGAACACTCAAAAATTATCCTGTGAGAAAAAAGAAAAAAAAATAACAATAAACAGAAGCCAGTTTCATATTCTTTCAATATCACAATCCCAGAATCCATAAGGTTTCTCTCATTGATTTTACCAGAATATTGTTTAGGAAGGGATTGTCTGATATCTTTTGTTTCGTTTCCCCCAGTATATTGGTTTGTGAAGATAGTTAAGAGAAACCTGGTGGGCAGAGGTCTGTCATTAATATTTGAAGAAAGAATAAGGGTAAAATCATTGTAGAATATTGCTTGCTAAAAAAATTAATATTATAAGAATATATACATACAGCTACAAACACACACACACACACTTACTGATGAGTCCTATTGTTTTTTTCTCCGTCATATACAAGATGATCTAGAATACATATACTAAAAGCCCTAAGAGAATTGAGGGAAGGAAATATGAATATGGATCATAATTTGATGTGTACTGAACTTTCATGTTCATTCCCTATAAAGAGTGCACACCTATTAATGGGAATCAAGAATCATTTTTAAAATAATTATCAATATTTCTTAGAATAGAGCCACAGAAACCAATGAGTATATTGGTGCATGGATCAACCCTTGAATCTACTCTTTAAAATCATATAACTTTGGATCTAGAAAAGGATATACACATCATTTAACCCAAACTACTTCAGATGAGAATGTTGATTTTTAGATAGGTAAATAATTATCCAAAGTCATACCAGAGAATATAAGCACTAACAGAACTGAAATCTTCTTAGTTTCTTTCTTTCTTTCCTTTTAATATTCATTTATTTATTTAGTTGTTCTGAGTCTTGTGACACATAGGATTTTGTGGCCCACGAAGTCTTAGTTAAGGCATATGAGATCCAGTTCCCTGACCAGGGATCAAACCCAGGGTCCCCTGCATTGGGACCATAGAGTCTTAACCACTGGACACCAGTGAAGTCCCTAAAGTTCCTCCTAGTTTCTTTATTGAGAAAACTGGCATCAATACTTGTAGAAATTATATGATTTACCCAAAGAAGGAAATTATGCTGGTTTAAGGAATCAGGCACAGTCCTTATCTAAATGTGTATATTTCAGGCATGAACAAATACAGGTTGTTGCTCTGTCAACTGTTCTCTCTCTAGTTTCTTTGAGCTTCAATCTTTTGCCCCAGAGATCTGCCAAAGGAAATGCTGGATGTTAATAGGTATGAAAAAAATCCTCCAACTGAGCAAAAGACAGCATAAGGAAATCATAAAAGTTGTAGATATCAAAAGCAAAGCCAGATCAAGAACTAAATGACATTGATGTGGTTCAGAGATGAGCAAAATTATAGCTCTATTTTATAAACAAAATTTCTACTCAATATCATGTATTATGCTCAGTCACTAAGCTTTGTCCAACTCTTTGCAATACCATGGACTGTAGTTCACCAGGTTCCTCTGTCCATGAGATTTCCTTAAGAAAAATCCTGGAGTAGATTCCATTTTCTCCTCCAGGGAATCTTCTCGACCCAGGGATCAAATCTGCATCTTCTGCATCTCTTGCTTTGGCAGGAGGATTCTCTTCCAATGAGCCACCTGGGAAGCCCTATCCAACATCATACTTTTCAATAATCTCATAGCTGACTTGCAAAATGGTAGCCATATGTGTTTCCTTGCTTCTATCCCAAGTGTTTGTTTCTCATTCTAACCCTAGCCATGTAAACAGTTTGAAGTTCTGAAGAAAAATGAGTGCCTCATCTGACATAAACAGATTAAAAGCAAGCAATAAAGCAAAATTCTAATAATATTCCTTGCATATCCTAGAATATTTTTTAAAATAAGTGTGGTTTTATAAAGTAGTGCATTCACTTCTTCCTACAACTCCAAATAATGTCACTTTTGTCTTTACCTTAATGTAACCACTAAATAGGCATACATGTAGCATGAATAGTCAGTATAGACAAAAATATCAATTTTAAATAGAGATCATACTTACGGATTGAAATTTGTATCTATATTAGCAAAATAATAGCATTGATTGCATGTTTACTAAAACTGAGGTTTTATATTAAATGTCTCACAGAGATCAATTCATTTAATTGTCATAATATCTTAAAGATATATAGTTATTAATAGGCAGAAACAATATTTGAGCATGATTGTTTAATTCAAGAGCCCAAACTATTAGCCATTAGACTATAATTTATATAAAAACATAAGAACTATAGGGATAAATAACTGAAATTATTAAGAACCAAAATAATGGAAAATGCATAAAAAAATAAAAAATATGTAGCTAAGTGCATCATTCATGATATGTTCTACTTTGAGTAAGTGCATAGATGAAATGCTTTAATTCATATATATTTGAATAAAATATGTATCAATAAAATTATGTCACATCAAATCTTTATAATCAAAATAACATGAGAAACAAGCAAAAAAGAGTACACATTAAATTAGGTTTATTGATTTGGACAGAATTTAAGATTATTAGAGATAATACTATTGATAAAATTACTAACATAAAATGTACTTTACTATTTTCAACCTTATCTTGAGGAAAATAAATATGAAATATAAAGAAATTTTGGAATTTGAAATTTAGAAATTGTGTACTTAACTGCAAACATCAAAGATAATAAGTTTTCCAATTAAAAGAATAAGACAAAACCAATACAATATTGTAAAGTAACTAACCTCCAATTAAATAAGTTTATATAAAAAAAGAATGACATTAATTTCAATATATCAGAACTTCAAAGTTTTTAGAAATAACATAAAGTTCTCAGGCTCAAGAGAAGAATCTGAAAATGATAATAAAATTATGACATCCAAAGTTCAAACCGCTTTTCACTTACTCATTCTTCTATCAACATTCTGACTCATGAGATATTTAGTAACCAGGAATAATAGTGAGTCATTCCCTTCTGTCAGAATAGTTTCTATTAGTTACATTGAAATTCCAAAAGTGGTAGAAATGTCTTGAAAGTAAATAGTGAAGCACTCTAAATTACTTAAATAAATCTTGCTAGGGATATTAAAGAAACATTCAATTAATTTGAGTGAACAACCTAATCAATTCCTTTATCCGTCAATAACGGGTTTCTAAAAAGCTAGAAAGTAGATATAGAAAGCAGAAGACTTCAGAACTTGTCTTGAGGGCAATAGATGATGCATACTACTGATTTAAAAATTAAATTACTATTATTTTCAATTCTTGACTATCTTACTGCCCCACGTCTCAGTCTATGCTCTCCTTAATGTCATTTTATGTTTTCATCTATCTCATTCTTGGGGCAGATTTCCATGTGGTTTTTCAGTCTATGTCATGTCTGACCTTTTGCAACACCGTGGACGGCAGCACACTATGCTTCCCTGTTCTTCATTATCTTCCGGTGTTTGTTCAAACCCATGTCCATTAAGTTGGTGATGCCATCCAGATTTCTCTGTATCCAGATTTCTATGTATCGTCACAATTCTTTCTCATTCTTGTGACTGCAAACACTAAATCCCATTTATAGTCTCATTTGACTTTTTAAGCTTACAAACGAGATGAGCTTTGGCTTCTCTTCCCCACTCTCAACTTCCAAACTTCAGACTTGTTATAAAGTTTCATTGTCTGTCCATGCATTGCCCCTGAAAACAATGTCCTTCCTTTGTCTTTACTGTCTGAGTTTAAGATCTTACTGACAGTTGTCAGAAGTGCTACCCAAATAGACTCCTGGGTTTCACTGACCTCTAGTACATTCAGGAAATATGATATACCTTAATTAAATCAGCTGTGCTTATATTACAACCTTCTAACCAAACTCTTATGTTTTCCCTTATATAATTATTAGTATGTATTTAAAATTCTCTGCAATCTAAGATTTGCCAAATTTGTTCCTTCTCATATCCTGAAAATATAGTCTATATTTCAAATACTCAATATTCCTACAATTAGATTTGTGGAAGATCCCCTGGAGAAGAAAATGGCAACCCACTCCAGTATTTCTTGCCTGGAGAATCCCATGGACAGAAGAGCCAGGTGGCCTACAGTCCATGGGGTTGCAAAGAGTCAGACACGACTGAGTGACTACACTTACTTACTTACTTATTTATAACCATGCCCAAGTTGTTTTCCCCACATAGAATTTTCCTTATTTTGCAGGATATATGGGAGGTATATCCTTTGTTTGTTTGGTTTGGTTTGGCTTTTTAAATTTATTTTCCACTGAAGGATAATTGCTTTACAGAATTTTATTGTTTTCTGTCAAACCTCAACATGAATTAGTCATAGGCATACACATAACCCCTCCCTTTTGAACCTCCCTCCATCTCCCTCTCCATCCCACCCCTCTAGGTTGATACACAGCCCCTGTTGGAGTTTCCTGAGCCATACAGCAAATTCCCATTGGCTACCTATTTTACCTATTTTATGGTAATGTAAGTTTCCAGGTAACTCTTTCCATACATCTCACCCTCTCCACTCCTCTCTACATGCCCATAAGTCTATTCTCTATGTCTCTTTCCTCATTGCTGCCCTGAAAATAAATTCTTCAGTATCATTTTTCTATATTCCGTATATATGTGTTAGAATACAACATTTATCTTTCTCTTTCTGACTCACTTCACTCCGTATAACAGGTTCTAGGTTCATTAACCTCATCAGAACTGACTCAAATGCATTCCTTTTAATGGGTGAGTAATATCCCATTGTGTGTATGTCCCACACTTCTTTATCCATTCATCTGTCAATGAACATCTAGGTTGTTTCCATATTCTAGCTATTGTAAATAGTGCTGCGGTGAACAATGAGATGTATGTGTCTTTTTTAACCCTGGTTTCCTCAGGGTATATGTCTAGGAGTGGAACTGCTGGGTCATATGGTGGTTTTATTTCTAGTTTTTAAAAGAATCTCCATACTGTCTTCCATAGTGGCTGTATCTATTTACATTCCAACCAACAGTTCAAGAGCATTCCCTTTTCTCCACGCCCTCTCCAGCATTTATTGTTTGTAAACTTTTTGATGATGCCCATTCTGACTGGTGTGAGGTGGTATCTCATTGTAGTTTTGATTTACATTTCTCAAATAATGAGTGATGTTGAGCATCTTACCATGTGTTTGGTAGCATCTGTATGTCTTCTTTTGTGAAATGTCTGTTTAGGTCTTTTCCTCACTTTTTGATTGGGTTGTTTGTCTAGCATTGAGTTGTATTCAGTTCAGTTCAGTTCAGTCCCTCAGTCGTATCCAACTCTTGTGACCCCATGAATAGCAGCACGCCAAGCCTCCCTGTCCATCACCAACTCCCGGAGTTCACTCAGACTCACGTCCATTGAGTCAGTGATGCCATCCAGCCATCTCATCCTCTGTGGTGTTAGAGAAGACTCTTGAGTTGTATTACCTGCTTGTATATAGTGAAGTTTAATCCTTTGTCTGTTGTTCCATTTGTTACTATTTTTTCCCATTCTGAGGGTTGTCTTTTCACCTTGCTTATAGTTTCCTTTGCTGTGCAAAAGCTTTTAAGTTTAATAAGGTCCCACTTGTTTCCTTTTGTTTTCATTTCCATTACTTGAGAGTCCCTTGGACTGCAAGGAGATCAAACCAGTCCATTCTAAAGGAGATCAACCCTGGGATTTCTTTGGAAGGAATGATGCTAAAGCTGAAACTCCAGTACTTTGGCCACCTCATATAAAGAGTTGTCTCATTGGAAAATACTCTGATGCTGGAAGGGATTAGGGGCAGGAGAAGAAGGGGACGACCAAGGATGAGATGGCTGGATGGCATCACTGACTCGATGGACGTGAGTCTGAGTGAACTCCGGGAGTTGGTGATGGATATGGGAGGCCTGGCTGCGATTCATGGGGTCGCAAAGAGTCAGACATGACTGAGCAACTGAACTGAACTGAACTGAGAAGGTGCGTTATAGAGGATCTTGCTTTGATTTATGTCATCAAGTGTTCTGACTATGTTTTCCTCTAAGAATTTTATAGTTTCTGGTTGACATTTAGGGATTTAATCCATTTTGAGTTTATCTTTGTGCATGATGTTAGGAAGTGTTCTAATTTCATTCTTTTACATGTAGCTGTCCAGTTTTCCCAGAACCATTTATTGAAGTGGCTGTCTTTGCCCTATTGTATATTCTTTGTCAAAAATAAGGTACCCATAGGTACATGGGTCTATTTCTGGGATTTCTATCTTGTCTCATTGGTCTATATTTCTGTTTTTGTGCCAGTACCATACTGTCTTGATGACTGTAGCTTTGTAGTATAATCTGAAGTCAGGAGGTTGATGCCTTCAGCTCCATTCTTGTTTCTCAAGACAGCTTTGGCTATTCAAGGTCTTTTGTGTTTCCATATGAATTGTGAAATTTTTTGTTCTAGTCATGTGGAAAATGCCATTGGTAATTTGATAGGGATCACATTGAATCTGTAGATTGCATTTGGTAGTATATTCATTTTCACAATATTGATTCTTCCTACCCAGAAACATGGAATATCTTTCCATCTATTTATGTCATCTTTGACTTCTTTCATCACTGTCTAATTTTTTGTGTACAGTACTTTTGTATCCTTAGGTAAGTTTATTTCTAGATATTCAATTATTTTTGTTGCAGTGGTGAATGGGATTGATTCCTTCATCTCTCTTTCTGATTTTTCATTGTTAGTATAGAGAAATGCAAGTGATTTCTCTGTACTGATTTTTTATCCTGCAATCTTGCCAAATTCACTTATTAGCTCTAGTAATTTTCTGATATTATCTTTAGGGTTTTCTATGTACAGTATCATGTCATCTGCAAATAGTGAGAGCTTTACTTCTTCTTTTTGGATCTGGATTCCTTTTATCTCTTTTTCTTCTCTCATTTCTGTAGCTAGGACTTCCAGAACTAAGTTGAATAATAGTGGAGAAAGTGGACACCCTTGTCTTGTTCCTGATCTTAGGGGGAATGCTTTCACTTTTTCACCATTGAGAATAATGTTTGCTGTAGGCTTATCATATATGGCCTTTTACTATCTAGGTTCCTCCTATGCCCATTTTTTGATAAATGGGTGCTGAATTTTGTCAAAGGCCTTTTCTTCATTGATTGAATTATCATATGGCTTTTATCTTTCAATTTGTTAATAAGGTGTATCACCGTGATTGATTTGCAAATATTGAAGAATCCTTGCATTTCTGGAATAAACCCAACTTTATCATGGGTAAAGAGCTTTTTGATGTGTTGTTGAATTCTGTTTGCTAAAATTTTATTGAGGATTTTTGCATCTATGTTCATCAGTGATAATGGCTGGTAGTTTTCTCTTTTTGTATTGTCTTTATCTGATTTTGGTATCAGGGTTATGGTGGCCTCATATAATGAGTTTTGAAGTTTTCCTCTGAAAATTTTTGAAAGAGTTTTAGAAGGATAAGCATTAGCTTTTCTCTAAATGTTTGCTAGAATTCTCATGTGAAGCCATCTTGTCCTAGGCTTTTGTTTTGGGGGAGATTTTTTTATCACAACTTCAATTTCAGTGCTTGTAATAGGGTTTTCCATAATTTATATTTCTTCCTTGTTCAGCCTTGGAAGATTGAACTTTTCTAAGAACCTGTCCACTTGTCCATTTCTTCCAGGTCACCCAATTTATTGTTATATAGTTGTTCATAATAGTCTCTTATAATCCTCTTCACTTCTGCATTGTCTGTTGTAACCTCTCCATTTTCATTTCCAATTTTGCTGATTTTATTCTTCTCTCTCTCTCTCTCTTTTTTTTTTTTTTTTTCTTGATGAGTCTGGCCAAAGGTTTATCAGATTTGTTTATCTTCTCAAAGAACCAGCTTTTAGATTTATTAATCTTTACTATTTTTTCTTTAATTCCTTTTTTCATTTATTTCTGCTCATATCTTTATGATATCTTTACTTCTACTAATTTTATTATTATTATTATTCCAGTTAAGTGTAAAGTTAGGTTGTCTAGTCAATGTTTTCCTTGTTTTTGAGGTAGGATTGTACTATTTTAAACTTACCTCTTAGGACTGCTTTTGCTGCATCCCATAGGTTTTGAGTTGTTGTGTTTTCATTGTCACTCATTTATAGAAATTTTTTGATTTCTCTTTTGATTTCTTCAGTATCCTATTGGTTATTTAGAAATGCGCTGTTTAATCTCAATGTGTTTGTGTTTCTTACAGGTTTTTTTTTTTTTTTTTCTCTTACAATTGATATCTAGTCTCATAGCATTATGGTCAGAGAAGATGTTTGACATAATTTCAATTTTCTTAAATTTACTGAGGTTTTATTTGTGGATCAAGATGTGGTCTATCCTGAAGAATATGCTATGTACAGTTTAGAAGAAGGTGTGCTCTTCATTTGGATGGTATGTCCTGAAGATATCAGTGAGATCTATCTTATCTAATGTATCATTTAAGACTTGTGTTTCCTTATTAATTTTCTGTTTTGGTGATCTGTCCATTGCTGGCAGTGGGGTGTTAAAGTGCCCTACTATTATTGTGTTTCTGTCAATTTCTCTTTTTATGTTTGTTAGTGTTTATCTTATGTACTGAGGTGCTCCTATGTTGGGTGTATATATATTTAAAATTGTTATGTCTTTCTCTTGGATTGATCCCTTGGTCATTATATAGTGTCCTCCTTATCTCTTGTAATCTTCTTTATTTTAAGGTCCATTTTTTCTGGTATGAGGATTGCTCCTCCAGCTTTCTTTTGTTTTCCATTTGGATGGACTGTATTTTTCCATCCTCTCACTTTCAGTGTGAGGTGTCTTTAGGTCTGAAGTAGGTTTTCTTGTAGACAGCATTTATATGGGTCTTGTGTTTATATGGGCTTCCCTGGTGGCTCAGAGGTTAAAGCCTCTGCCTACAATGCGGGAGACCTGGGTTCAATACCTGGGTCAGGAAGATCCCTTGGAGAAGAAAATGGCAACCCACTCCAGTATTCTTGCCTGGAGAATCCCATGGACAGAGGATCCTGGTGGGTTACAGTCTGTGGGATCACAAAGAGTCGGACACGACTGAGCGACTTCACTTTCACTTGTGTTTGTATCCATTCAGCTGGTCTGTGTCTTTTGATTAGAGCATTTAACCCATTTATATTTAAATTAATTATTGATATATATATATATGTTCTTATTGCCATTTTATTGTTTGGGGTTTATTTTGTAGATATTTTTCCTTATCTTATATTTCGTGACTATATAAGTCCCTTTAACATTTGTTATAGAGCTGGTTTGGTGGTACTGAATTCTCTTAACTTTTGCTTGTCTGAGAAGCTTTTGATTTCTCCATAAATTTTGAATGAGATTCTTGCCAGGTACAGTAATCTTGGTTGTAGATTTTTCCCTTTCAGTACTGTAAATATATCCTGTTATTCCCTTCTGGCCTGCAGATTTTTTGCTGAAAGATCAGCTATTAAACATATGGGGTTCCCTTTATATGTTACTTGTTACTTTTCCCTTGCTGCTTTTAATATTTTTTCTGTGTGTTTTTATTCTTTGTTAGTGGAGAAGGCAATGGAAAACCATTCCACTACTCTTGCCTGGAAAATCCGATGGTCAGAGGAGCCTGGTAGGCTGTAGTCCATGGGGTCAGTAAGAGTTGGACAAGACTTAGCGACTTCACTTTCACTTTTCACTTTCATGCATTGTAAAAGGAAATGGCAACCCACTCCAGTGTTCTTGCCTAGAGAATCCCAGGGACAGAAGAGCCTGGTGGGCTACTGTCTATGGGGTCGCACAGAGTCGAATACAACTGAAGCCACTTAGCAGCAGCAGCAGCAGCAGCAGCAGTCTTTGTTAGTTTGATTATTATGACTCTTGACATGTTTCTCCTTGAGTTTATCCTGTATGGGACTCTTTGTGCCTCTATGACTTGATTAACTATTTACTTTTCCATGTTGGGGAAATTTTCAACTATAATCTCTTCAAAAATTTCCTCATATATTTTCTTTTTCTCCGACCCCTATAATTCTAATGTTGGTATATTTCATATTGTCCCAGAGGTCTCTGAGACTATCCTCAGTTCCTTTCATTCTTTTTAATTTATTCTGCTCTTCAGAAGTTATTTCCACCATTTTATCTTCCAGCTCACTGATTCGTTCTTCTACTTCTGATATTCTGCTATTGATTCCTTTTCAGAGTATTTTTAATTTAATAATTGTGTTATTTGTCTCTGCATGTTTATTCATTAATTCTTCTAGGTCTTTGTTAATTGATTCTTGCATTTTCTCCATTTTGTTTTCAAGGTTTTTGATCATCTTTACTATTATTATTCTGAATTCTTTTTTAGGTAGTTTGCCTATTTCTTCTTCATTTATTTGGATTTCTGTGTTTCTAATTTGTTCCTTCATTTGTGTAATATTTTGCTGCCTTTCCTTTTCTTTTTTCTAACTTGTTGTATTTGAGGTCTCCTTTTCCCAGGATTCACGGTTGACTTCTTTCTTCCTTCTTGTTTATGTCCTCCTAAGGTTGGTCCAGAGGTTTGTGTAAGCTTCTTGTAGGGTGACATTTGTGCTGAATTTTTGTTTGTTTGTTTCTCCTCTCTTAGGTATGGGTGAGTGAGGTGGTAATGTTCTCTGCTGATGATTGTGTTTGTATTTTTTTTGTTTGTTTGTTATTTAGATGAGATGTCCTACACAGGTTGCTATTGGTGGTTCGGTGATGCTGGGTCTTGTATTCCAGTGGTTTTCTCTGTGTGACTTCTCATTATATGACACACTAAGGTTGGTTCTCTAGTAATCTAGGGTGTTGGAGCCAGTGCTCCCACTCCAAAGGCTCAGGGCTTGATCACCGGTCAGGAACAAAGATTTCACAAATGGTTTGTTATGACATTAAGTGAGATTAAAATAAATATTCAAAAATGAGAAACCAAAGATGAGCCCCAGACAAATGAAAGTTGCAAAATCAGGCAAATAATGACTAAAATAAAGTATTATACACATATACATATACATCCATAGGAAAAGTCACAATCCAACAAAAATAAAGTAAAATAGATAGACCTGGAAAACAAAGGGAACCAAAAATTAAGTCTCAGTTCAGTCAGTTCAGTTCAGTCACTCAGTCGTGTCCAACTCTTTGAGACTCCATGAACTGCAGCATGCCAGGCCTCCCTGTCCATCACCAACTCCCGGAGTTCACGCAAACACTTGTCCGTCGAGGCAGTGATGCCATCCAGCCATCTCATCCTCGGTCGTCCCCTTCTCCTCCTGCCCCCAATCCCTCCCAGCATCAGAGTCTTCTCCAGTGAGACAACTCTTCATATGAGGTGGCCAAAGTATGGGAGTTTCAGCTTTATCATCATTCCTTCCAAAGAACACCCAGGGCTGATCTCCTTTAGAATGGATTAGTTGGATCTCCTTGCAATCCAAGGGACTTTCAGGAGTCTTCTCCAACACCATAGTTCAAAAGCATCGATTTTTCGGTGCTCAGCTTTCTTCACAGTTCAACTCTTACATCCATACATGACCACTGGAAAAACCGTAGCCTTGACTAGACAGATCTTTGTTGGCAAAGTAATGTCTCTGTTTTTGAATAAGCTATCTAGGTTGGTTATAACTTTCCTTCCAAAGAGTGAGCATCTTTTAATTTGATGGCTACAATTACCATCTGCAGTGATTTAGGAGCACAAAAAAATAAAGTCTGACACTGTTTCCCCATCCTCATATGAAGTGATGGGACCAGATGCCATGATCTTTGTTTTCTGAATGTTGAGCTTTAAGCCAACATTATCACTCTCCTCTTTCACTTTCATCAAGAGGCTTTTTAGTTCTTCTTCACTTTCTGCCATAAGGGTGGTGTCATCTACATATCTGAGGTTATTGATATTTCTTCCAGCAAACTTGATTCCAGATTGTGCTTCTTCCAGCCAGCATTTCTCATGATGTACTCTGCATAGAAGTTAAATAAACAGGGTGACAATATATAGCCTGACATACTCCTTTTCCTATTTGGAACCAGTCTGTTGTTCCATATCCAGTTCTAATTGTTGCTTCCTGACCTGCATATAGGTTTCTTAAGAGGCAGGTCAGGTGGTCTTCTATTCCCATCTCTTGAAGAATTTTCCACAGTTTACTGTGATCCACACAGTCAAAGGCTTTGGCATAGTCAATGAAGCAAAAATAGATGTTTTTCTGGAACTCTCTTTCTTTTTTGATGATTTAGCAGATGTTGGCAATTTGATATCTGGTTCCTCTGCTTTTTTTAAAACCAGCTTGAACATCTGGAAGTTCACGGTTCACATATTGCTGAATCCTGGCTTGGAGAATTTTGAACATCACTTTATTAGCGTGTGAGATGAGTGCAATTGCATGGTAGCATGACCATTCTTTGACATTGCCTTTCTTTGGGATTGGAATGAAAACTGACCTTTTCCAGTCCTGTGGGCAGTGCTGAGTTGTCCAAATTTGCTGGCATATTTAGTGCAGCACTTTCACAGCATCATCTTTCAGGATTTGAAATAGCTCAAACTGGAATTCCATCACCTCCTCTAGCTTTGTTCGTAGTGATGCTTTCTAAGGCCCACTTGACTTCACATTCCAGGATGTCTGGCTCTAGGTGAGTGATCACACAATAGTGATTATCTTGGTCATGAAGATCTTTTTGTAAAGTTCTTTGGTGTATTCTTGCCACCTCTTCTTAATATCTTCTGCTTCTGTTAGGTCCATACAATTTCTGTCCTTTATCGAGCCCATCTTTGCATGAAATATTTCCTTGGTATCTCTAATTTTCTTGAAGAGATCGCCAGTTTTTCCCATTTTGTTGTTTTCCTCTATTTCTTTGCATTGATCGCTGAGGAAGGCTTTCTTATGTCTCCTTGTTATTCTTTGCAACTCTGCATTCAGATGCTTATATCTTTCCTTTTCTCATTTGCTTTTTGATTCTCTTCTTTTCACAGGTAAAATTATGTCTTCCAGAACTAAACTAATTAAAGCATAAACCAGAAAACAAAACTAAAGCAAAGTGCCAATTGGGGAATAAAGCAATGAAAACAAAACTAACAAATATGTTGAGAGGAAAGGAAAAAAAGAAATAATAGATAAGCAAAGTTAAATAGAGGTAGATGAAGAAGATTTCTATACATTAAAGATTAACTGCAAGGGGAAAAGAGCAGTAGGAAAGACAAAGGAATAAATGTAGAAAAAATAAAATAGGCTTAAAAATTAAAAGTTGTAAAAAATAGAAAATTATATAGAAAATTATAAAAAGGAGGAAGAATAAAAGGAAAAAGAAAAAAGGAAAATTCTACCAAACTGCAAAGGCCCAAAGTAGAGGCACACATTATAGTGACATTAAAAAGTGTGAGTGAATATACACATATACATATAGACCCATAAGCAAAATCAAAGCAGTCCAATAAAATAAAGTGCAATAGATTGACCCAGCAAACAAAAGGAACCAAAAACTATGTCTACCAGAACAAAAGTAACTAAAACACAAACTGGAAAGCAAAACTAAAGCAAGGTGCCAAGTGAGGAATAAAGCAATGAAATTAAAAATAACAAATATGTTGAGACTAAAGGAAAGAAAGAAAAGAAAGAAAGAATAGATATGCAAAGTTAAATAGAGGTAGATAAAGATGATTTTTATATATTAAAGATTAACTTCAAGGGATAAAGAACAGTAGGAAAAGCAAACAAAGAAATAAATGTAGAATAAATAGTAATAGATTTAAAAATTAAAATTAAAGAGAAAAGAAAAAAAGAAAAAAGAAAAGCTCCCTAGAACTAAAAAAGCCCAACATAGAGGCAGAGATTTATATCAACAATAAATAATGTGACTGAGGAAAAAAAAAGAAGAAAAATCTCAAAACTTCATTAGATTTCTTAGTGCCAAAAAGATTGACAACTACAACAGAGGGGGGAAAAGGAAAAAAAAAAATCCAAAAGAATCTACAGAATAAGTCAAAACATAAGAATAATATTTTTTTTCTAGAGTCACTGGTGAGGGCCAGGTGTGGGGCTGGTTCAGTTCCTTGAGTCACAGGGGTTTTGGCAGCACCAGGTACTCAGGGGAGTTGGCAGCTAGGGCAGCAGGATATGGTGCCCAAAAGGGTCGGACACGACTGAACTGAACTGAGAAGGGTATGGCAACCAGTATTGGCGAATACACGCCAGTATTTTTGCTGGAAGAACCCCCTTCCTGACAGAGAAGCCTGGCAGGCCACAGTCCACATGGATGCAAAGACTTAGACACTACCAAAGCGACCCTGCGTGCATAGGTGCAAGACTTTTTTGCCTGTGGTGGCTCCGCCCCAGTGAGAGTTGAGTGTGATGGTGGCACAGCTGCTTGGCTTGCAGGGGCCCTGGCTGTGCCAAGTGTGCAGAGACATGGACTGCCTCCACCACAGGAGTTATGGCCCTATCAGAGTCTTTTCCGGCCTCTTTTAGCTGGTGATCAAAAGGCCTCTTTGGCCAGTCTTTCTCCATAGCTCCTCGCATTTAGACACTTATAGGGCTTCCTTGCCTGGGGTCCTTCTCTGTTGTTTGGTGCATCAGGCACATAGAGGGGGCCCCCTGGCTGAAGTCCTACTCTGTAGATTAGCACATCATGGACTTAAAGGGGCACCCTGGGTGGGGTCCTACTCTGTGGGTCAGTGCCTTAAGCATTTGATGGGCCAGCCTCTCTATTGTTCAGCTGCCAATACTGGTGTGTAGGGGGGAAAATAAGCTATGGTGATGGCTCCACCCACTACATGTGACTCAGCAGTATTCCCTTGTTTCCATGACTGCCCCGCTTTCCTCCATAGGCATTTCTCACCATAATCTCCTCCCTTACATGCCCTCCATCTGTCTCTCTGCAGTCAACAGCAGCCCTCACCTGGGGATTGCTCCACAATCCCTAAACTCCAGCTCTCAGCCACTGCACCATCTGGGGGTGTATGGCTATGGCATGGACTGTCTGATTCTATTTGGCTACCACAGATTAGCTGTTTAACTCTCAGCCTTAAATGTTTCTCCTCTGACTCAGACTATTGTCATAATGTGGGGATCAGACCCCTGCTTCATTTCCCTCACCTGCTGAGGGTAGGTCCCTTCATACTAACACTCCTGTTTTTCCCCCTAGTTCCTTCATCCTACCAATTTTTGCATGGGTCTATATATTATTTTCTGCTGTTCAGGTACTCCTGTCTGCGCTCAGCTGGTGTTCTGCTTGCCTTTCTGTGTCTGAAGGTGTATTCCTGATGTATCTTTGGAGAGAGAGGTACTCCACATCCACCTACTCCTCTGCCATCTTGTTTTCTGCCTTTTATTTCTTCAGTTCAGTTCAGATACTCAGTCGTGTCCAACTCTTTGTGAGCCCATGAACCGCAGCATGCCAGGTCTCCCTGTCCATCACTAACTTCCAGAGTTCACTCAAATTCATGTCCATTGAGTTGGCGATGCCATCCAACCATCTCATCCTCTGTAGACCCCTTCTCCTCCTGTCCTCAATCTCTCCTAGAATCAGGGTCTTTTCCAATGAGTCAGCTTTTTGGATCAGGTGGCCAAAGTATTGGAGTTTCAACTTCAACATCAGTCCTCCCAGTGAACACCCAGGACTCATCTCCTTTAGGATGGGCTAGTCGGATCTACTTGCAGTCCAAGGAACTCTCAAGAGTCTTCTCCAACACCACACTTCAAAAGCATCAATTTTTGGCACTCAACTTTCTTTATAGTCCAGCTCTCACATCCATATATGACTACTGGAAAAGCCATAGCCTTGAATAGATGGACCTTTGTTGGCAAAGTAATGTCTCTGCTTTTTAATATGCTGTCTAGGTTGGTCACAACTTTTCTTCCAAGGCATAAGCATCTTTTAATTTCATGGCTGCAGTCACCATCTGCAGGGATTTTGGAGCCCCCCCAAAATAAAGTCAGCCACTGTTTCCAGTTGCTGCATCTATTTCCCATGAAGTGATGGGATCAAATGCCATGATCTTAGTTTTCTGAATGTTGGGCTTTAAGCCAACTTTTTCACTCCCCTCATTCTCTTTCATTAAGAGGCTCTTTAGTTCTATGCTTTCTGCCATAAGGGTGGTGTCATCTGCATATCTGAGGTTATTGATATTTCTCCTGGCAATCTTGATTCCAGCTTGTGCTTCTTCCAGCCCAGTGTTTCTCATGATGTACTCTGCATATAAGTTAAATATATGCCTTTATTTATTAATTAAATGTTATTTCAATCATGGTGTCTTTTGAAGCCTTAGGTCAGAATGAATCAATATAAGTCTGGCTCATTCTTCTTTGAGTTCGTATTTTCTTCTGGTTTGGTAAAGTAAGTACAGCATGTATTAAACTATGATGTATAAATTGATATAAAATAAGTTAACATCAGTTATTTGTTACTCAAATAATCAACTCAGGATGGAATACAAACAGTTTTCTATTCATTCTCATCCAAGTTAATTTTCATAGACAAACCATTGTTAAACTCAGCTATTAAGGATACTTACCTACACAGCTAATATTTTTAGATCATATTCTACTTTTTTCAAAAATGACATTAGCTTTAAAAAATGAAGTTAAAATGGAAAATGCATACTGATAAAAAGGGCCTTATTTTTAAAATTCTACCATTAATTAACTACAGTTTTTACTTTGCAGAGATTATCTAGATATCTATTTGTTTTCATGTAAACCTGCACATTTAAAAGATATTTCACCTATATTACTAATAGTTTATTTATGACACAATATAGCTATTTTGTAGCTACTTTGAATAACCCTGAACGTTATCAATAATTACTGAATTAAGACTCCCTAGATATTTAAGTGATTTTCAATTTTAAAGCATTATTATAAATAAGGTAGCCATGGAAATTATAAAACAGATACTTTTGAAAGTAAAAATGGTGTGTATTCATACTGATTTTAATCATGAACAACATTATAATGAATAACATAGTACACATATTTTTAATGTAAGCCATACCTATTTTTATTGTGGCTTCCTAAAATTTGAATTGCTGTGTCAGAGTATAAATATTTTCTATGTCTTCAAACTGCATGTCCCTCAGAAGGAGTGTCAGTATGATATATTCTGTTACCAGCAATAGATGACAGTAAATATTGCCAGTACTCTCAACAGGCTAGGGGTAGTTTTCTATAATGTTCTGATTTTTAGAAAGGGATTATGTCATAATGTAAATTTTATTTTTATTTTTTGATTTCTAGTCAGGTACTATATCCTTTTATATATTATATTGATCATTTTTATTTCTTCTGGAAATTTTTAGAAGCCTAGGAATGCCATTATTTGGTTTTTGTGTATTTTTTTATTTTGTTTTGTTTTATGGGTGATTTCTGGCTTCATGAATGCTTGAAGACTATTGAGAGCTACTGAACTACTGTAGAGTTAAATAATCACAGGCTAATGTAATTTGAGATTACTTTCATCATTACTTGAGGTTGGAAATATAAAAAATATTCAAATTCTTGAAAATATCACATTTAAAAATTTGCTAATGAATGGATGATACAGTAATTAACAGTTATAAGGCAAATATTGGATAATGAAGAAACTTACTTATAAATTTAAAGTTAGTTTATATAAAAATAGTAAGTATGTTAGCAAAACTTTTTTTGTACATGTTATATATGGTCAGATTGATACATTTGTTATTTTATACATAAGAATATATGCTGATACAATTTTGAATCAGGTTAGAGTGGTTGCATTTGTAAAGAACATTGGTTGATTTACCTTATAATATTTTCTTTTTTGCAATTTTTGTAAGAACATGATTCAGGAAGTCATCTGCCTTCTGATAAATAAGAATAGAACAGAAAATGTCAAATTCGTGACTATAAATGAGTATCAAGCTGTTCCCTAAAGAACAATTGAATTATTACCAAAAATTATTTGTGTATAATATTAAATGAATAGATTGTACAAAAGAAGCATTTTAACCTGCAAAATTGAGCTACATTATTGATAGGAATATCTGTAAGGAATAATCAGAGAGACAAATCAGCTGAAACTTCTCATTGCATCAGTGGCTAAACTCTAATGTTTACTGTGCCTCATGTATGATATGGATGTCAAAATCAATGGTGAATCAATTAGTTGTAATTAAGCTTTTACATATTTACATTTTTAGTATTTGACCTAAATATTATCAAGAGACTAACAATCTATCTTAAGCAATCCATTTGCTCTATAATTAGATTAATAGTGAGATTCTATAGTAAAATCAGGTTAAATAATTACAACACTTTTTTTTTTAATGCAACTGAATTATTGTGCAAATCATTGGGATAACTACTAATCATTGGGAGACAGATATCTACATAAATGTCAAATTAACCATATAATTTTTCTAGCTGAATATGTAATATAGAGAAGCTGACTATTTTAAATTGAACTACCTTAATTATTAGATTTGTTACCCATGCCTTTGAAAAATTCAAAAATAAAGGCAAAGATAAATATCCCTAACTTTTTTGTAACTGAAGAACACTGTTCCAAAATATTCTGAGAGGTAATGGAAAAAATATTATCGTGGAATATCACATTTTGTTAACCATTGCATTTGCTATAAAATATCTTGCTCATGGACAGTAAAATCAAGTTTGGTACCTAGATTTATAGCTTTATGCATGACTGCTAAGTCATTTCAGTTGTGTCCAGTTCTTTGAGACCCTGTAAACTGTGGCCTGTCAAGCTCCTCTGTCCACGGGATTCTCCAGGGAAGAATACTGGACTGGGTTGCCATGCCCTCCACCAAAGGATCTCGAACCCCAGTCTCTTATGTTTCCTCCATTGTTAATCAGGTTCTTAACCACTAGCGCCACCTGGGAAGCCATAGACTTTATACAAATTAATACATCAGTCAATTCAGTCAGTTAAGTTGCTTAGTCGTGTCAGATTATTTGCGACCTTATGAATTGCAGCCCGCCAGGCCTCCCTGTCCATCACCAACTAGCGCAGTTCACTCAAACTCACATCCATCCAGTCGGTGATGCCATCCAGCCATCTCATCCTCTGTCGTCCCCTTCTCCTCCTGCCCTCAATCCCTCCCAGCATCAGAGTCTTCTCCAGTGAGTCAACTCTTCGCATGAGGTGGCCAAAGTATTGGAGTTTCCGCTTCAGCATCAGTCCTTCTAAAGAACACCCAGGGCTGATCTCCTTCAGAATGGACTGGTTGGATCTCCTTGCAGTCCAAGGGACTCTCAAGAGTCTTCTCCAACATCACAGTTCAAAAGCATCACTTCTTCGGCACTCAGCTTTCTTCACAGTCCAACTCTCACATCCACACATGACTACTGGAAAAATCAAAGCCTTGACTAGATGGACCTTTGTTGGCAAAGTAATGTCCCTGCTATTGAATATGCTCTCTAGGTTGATCATAACTTTCCTTCCAAGGAGTAAGCGTCTTTTAATTGCTTAGTTGTAATCACCATCTGCAGTGATTTTGGAGCCCCAAAAATAAAGTCTGACACTGTTTCCACTGTTTCCCTGTCTATTAATACATAAATTAATTCAAATATGATTCTCTGAGTTTGGTTAAATACGGCTGACAAAATTCTGTTAAATATGCACATCATTTCTGAGTATATATTCCAATGAGTCTTTTTTTTAGCCTTCTTCTATCAAAATATTTTCACATATTCTGTTGTAAATTCAGTAACTTAATGATTAAGTTGCTGTTCGTTTTAATTGTTCTACATGAAGTGTTTAGAAAATATCAGATTTTTTCTTTCTGTAGAAATCTTTTTCATCTTTCTAGTGTAATCTGTAAATAGGTGTAGATATTTTTCTCTTATCTTCAGTATATATTTCAGAATACAATTACATTAATTATCTTTCTGCTGCTGCTGCTGCTGCGAAGTGGCTTCAGTCTTGTCCAACTCTGTGTGACCCCATAGATGGCAGCCCACCAGGCTCTCCCGTCTCTGGGATTCTCCAGGCAAGAACACTGGAGTGGGTTGCCATTTCCTTCTCCAAGCATGAAAGTGAAAAGTGAAAGTGAAAGTGAAGTCCCGTCCAACTCTTAGCGACCCCATGGACTGCCACCCACCAGGCTCCTCCGTCCATGGGGTTTTCCAGGCAAGAGTACTGCAGTGGGATGCCATTGTCTTCTCGGAATTATCTTTCTAATATTATTTAATTATAATCAGAAGAATCAGCCATCTTATCAGTTGGTTACTTTGCTATTTAAGTATCATATATAGCATCAAAATTTTAGGTGGAATCTTAAATTTCATGTAACACAACAAAGCATAAAAACATATATTAGAAAGGTTGATGTTTAAAACATTGAAAAATGTGCAATTCATATGTGTCTTTTTATTATTTTACAAATAAGAAACCAAACCAGGTAAAACAATAGTCATTTTAAATTAAATTTCAGTGTTATATTCTGCCCATGATTGCATCCTCTAATAAATTGCGATGTCATTTATCTATTATTTACCATATTATCTTGACTAACTAATATGGGCCAGGCTATTTTTAAGTATTGAGTGCACATCAGTGTAAAAAACAGAAAGAACACACCTGTTCTCATAGCATTTTTTTTCTTTTTTCTTTTTTTTTTTTTGCAGAATGACAGTGTCACCATAAGAAAAGTATGCAAAGTGATAATGTTACAGGAAGAAAAAACAAAAATCCTAAATTACATTAAAAGCCACAATAGTATAGCAATGAAAAAAGCTAGCTCAAATAATCAGATGTCCTCTGTTGATTAATGACCATTAATAACAAGAATGAGAAGAAATTTTGTGCAAGTCTTTTTCCTCATTGGTTTCAGAAATATGCCTTGCCCTTTCTTGGTTTTATTGTATTTAATGAGGAGACTGAACTCTGCTGGTTCCACCTGGGACCAGTGAAAAGAAAGGATTGTTAGGTGAATGGAAGATGGAAGGATGAGAAATCAAGAGTATTCTCTTTGTGGCTGGCATTTTCAGGAGGTGTTCTATGCTCTGCGACTCTAGTTTCCAATAGAGAAACCATTTCTACAGAGTTCTAGCTCTCTCTAAGTAGCCTCTCATATACCTGTGATGCCTCAGCACCTAAAACGTCCAGGCTTCTTGTGTTAGGTTAGCGTTCTTTCTCCCTTTATTCCTTTAGCCTTATCATTGTTCAGTTGCTGAGTCTTGTCTGATTCTTTTGTTACCCCATGAACTGCAGCACACTAAGCTTCCCTGTCTTTCACTATCTCCCTGAATTTGCTCCAACTCCTGTCCATTGAGTCAGCTTAGCCCTATTAGTCACTATCTCTTTGCTTGTATAAAAGTGTCTTAGTCATTCCCTTCTTGTCACCTATTCCACCTCTCATTACCAATTTCTTACATTGATCTTCTTATTTTAAATTTCTAATGTTTTTTTTTTTCTCTTTTTCTGATTCAATCTAAATTTATATTAGTTAAAATACTGATACTTATGAAAACTTGGAGAGTAAAAGCAATGCATAATTTTTTATATTGTTAGAGTTTTAATACTTTGCTTCATTTTGTTTTAAAATGTAAATAAGAATTTCTCATTTCTTTTCAAATGTCTTTGGTAATAGTAAAGGTTACTTGCTACCACAGAATGCTAGCCATATTACAATAACCCTGTGTAAATGGGTTAGTGAAATTTTCATTAAACAGAATCTTGTGGCGGAAATGCCAAGAACTTCTTTCAAACAGAAACACTATTTTATGCCATTATGAATACAATGAAAAACTTAAAGCATGAGGTCACATTCTAAATTGAAGTGTATTTCAATCATAGTTTTATAAGTGTTTTATGGTACAAATTCTATCTGGACCCCCTTATTTATTCATTGTTTACAATTTTGGCATTCAGTATATTTTTGTCTTTGTGACAAAAGGAATAAAGGGTAAGATAAGTGAGGTAATAGATAAGTGATTCCAAAATGAATTGTATGCTGTATATTTGTCAGTTTTAAATCTACAGGAAGTGCAATTGTTATGAGTACTTTTTATCTTGCTTAGTTTTCCTAATTTTGTTTTTTGCCTTGTAGAACTAAACTCTCTTATTTTGTAATTAATATAGTCTCTAACCACATATTCTCAGTAATTAGCCATATTGAAATATTAATTAATGAAAATAGAAAAATATGGAAATAAGCATTATATTCACCAATTGTGTGACAAGAAAGGAAGGAAGTTAATTAGGACAAAGGATGGATTGTTTTATATAAAACAGTTAAATATGAAACAGGTGATTGTTTTATCAGCAAGGTTATAGCATCAATGTTTACTGGCCCATATGTGACTGGTAGGAATGCAAATGTAAATGAAGGATACTTAGGCAGCATCTAGTGACTTTATATGGTTACATTTTTGTTTTTATTTTGTAGGCTTTCTTCTAAAAATTAATTCTAAAAACGTCTTAAGATATGATAAGCTAATTAATTGTAGTACTATTAGCAAAGACGAGAAGTGAACCAAAATGTTCACAAATAATAGTTTAGTCAACAAACAACAAGGAATCCTCAAGAATGAGCGCTATAAAAAGGAACTGCTCTCCTTTTACATACTGCTTCTTTTACATACTGCAGTATATATCTTTTACATACTGCTTTGTCAGTGGCTTTTAACTGGTAGTAATTTTTCACATATCCAAGACATCTCTGAAAACATTTTTGATTATTACAACTTGGGGTTCCTACTGACATTGGTTGACTAGAGGCAAGGGATGTTATTCATCATCTCACCATGTACAAAACAGCCCCTCAAAGCAAAGAAGTATACAGTATCAAATGTCAGTAGTGCTGAAGTTGAAAAATGATTTATTATGGCATTAACACTGGAATAAAAATTTTAAGTGAAAAATATCATGGGAGAGAGTAATGAGAATAGTATGTATTGCATGTAGATAATATACACTTTGAAAGTAATAACGGGCTGAAGCAAAAGTTGTATTGTTTATGGATATAAATGTCTATTTAGCAAAACCAAAATAAACTGAAAATAAATTTTAAAAATACAATTTATAAATAAAAAAAGAAATTAAAGGTTGAGTTGGAGGGAGGGAATAGGATGCAAAAATAAGTACAAATCTAGAATTCTCTGAATAATACTTTATTTCATTTATGTGTGTAAAAAGAACAATCCCCTAAAAATTGAAATAAAAATTTAAGATTGAGTGGTTGTATTACATGTTAGATTTTGCTTATCAGAAATAATTTATCTAAGAAAAGTGTATCTGATGGATTAGGAGGAAATAGAGAAACCAGTGGGTACAATTATCAAGGGGAGTGTATTTGCTGCTATTATCATTTCTATAAAGATTAAATCCAAATGAAGGCACTATAGACAGAGCTTGATGCTATTAAGTGGATTGGGGAATTTGATAGAGATAAGATTCAGAGAAATAGAGAATATAGTTAAGTAACATAGTAACTTTGGAAAGGGAGGAGGAGAAATTATGCTTCCCCTTCATGTTACAATGGAGACAAAGAATAAAGACAAAAAGTCATAATGAGGTGGAAAGTTTAGGAACTGAGTAATCATCCCTGTGAGAAGAACCATATTTTTTTTAAATAACTTATAGCAAGTGAGGAAATGGGAGCTGAAATTTGAAGCTGAGAAATGTGAAATGTATGTGGATGCAAAGATATTTTATAAGTAAAATGGAAAAAAAAAGAATATTCAAATTCTAGACATTTTTGAAATAAACAGAAAATCTGAAACTGTGAATTTCTGGAAACCAATGTATACTACTTGAACTGAAAAAAAAAAAAAGAAATGTCGAACTGATAATATACTAATTTGCCTTATTTCCCACATTGTTCCAGTTATGTTTTGAATATCAACCTCTCTCTATTTCTTTCTATTTTATTAGAAAACATTGTATCCAATATATACTTAGATGAGACACAAACTCAAAAGCAAATCAAATATACATTTATATAGTATGATATATCAAACATAAAATATAATATTTATTTCTTGGGGAGAAAAAATGACCATGTGTTATGGCGTTTATACAAGTATTTCTCATAAATAGCAAAATCACAAGAGTTCACAGTAACACCTCCCTGTTTTGTTAGTTCTCCTTATTTGTTAAGGTGCAAGTTAATAGGAATAACTGAGTATTTGAAAAATTTCCCAGAAATTTATTTTTCTAAAGTAAGATGTACAGTTAAACTTATGTTGTTTTCAGTTGTTGTTGCTGTTCATCACAGTCTGATAATGATGATATTTGCAAGAAAACACTGAATTAAAAGTTGTAATTTTACCACTAGATCACTAGATGGTATATGGCTCCTTTAAGGAAATTTGAATTAGGAAATGTGTACAACAATAACTTTAGTATTCAATAATAATGCTAATTTTTTAATTGAATTGTTTTGTTTCTCTCCAAATTTGTATATTATTACTACAAATATTTTCAACAAATATTATTAATCATCTATTGTTATCTAGTAAAATAACTTTTTAAGATATTTAATTAAATGTTAAAACATACTATTTTGATTTATAATTTTTAGTATAGTTCCAGGTCAATCTTAATATATAATTAATAAAAAATATATGCTAAGATGTTTATAAAAACATAAATTTTACATTTACAGGTTCTTCAAATATTATAAGATATATTTAGATTAATATTGAAAATTGATGTCTGATCTGATGTTGTACTTTTAATAATAAGCATTCTCCAGGGTAAATAATTTCAGATTATCATAAGTTTCTCACCATTTGACACTTTATTGAACTGTGTTGATTAATCTTTTAGCCTACTAAGAATGGCTTTTAGTAAAATATTAAAGAAGTTGGATAATTAGTAGTATCTGGGGCTTTCAAAAATGAAAATAGTTATAAAGCTAAGTATTTGTGAAATGTATTAAATGTATGCTGCTGTTGCTGCTGCTAAGTCACTTCAGTTGTGTCCGACTCTGTGAGACCCCATAGGTGGCAGCCCACCAGGCTCCCCCATCCCTGAGATTCTCCAGGCAAGAACACTGGAGTCAGTTGCCATTTCCTTCTCCAATGCATGAAAGTGAAAAGTGAAAGTGAAGTCTCTCAGTCGTGTCCGACTCTTAGCGACCCCATGGACTGAGGCCCACCAGGCTCCTCCATCCATGGGATTTTCCGGGCAAGAATGCTGGAGTGGGATGCCATTGCCTTCTCTGATTAAATGCATAACAAACCATAAAACCTTAAGTGAATTAGCTCAATCAAATTTTAAAGTATTCTTTAAAATGTCTTTATAGAGGTAGAACATTTATGTTCTTATTTAGCAGCTACTGTGTGGATGTGAGTCATTTATGTAGATACTTTTTACAGTAAAATTGTAGAAAATGCCTTTGATACTCAAAGAAAAAAGGATTTTATATCTAAGGAAATGTAGACTACAAATTATGATATTAAAAAGTAGTTAATTTTAAAAGAAAATATGGTATTGGTATTATTTTTTTAATGGATTAAAATTTTTTTTCTCATTAATCAACATAACTTTCTGTGGATTTCAGCCCATATGGCTGAAATTTTTCCAGTTCCACTATTTTTACAGCTGACAAAATGAAGTAAAAGTGCTAGGTATAGCACAACGTAGAAGACTATAAAGGGTAGACTGTAAAGGAGAACAGCCTATGGACTTTAGGATTTAAGTAATGTCATGGGGTTGAATATCTTAGTTTCTACATACACTTAGCATGGTTCGGCAAAAGCTTCCAATCCAGATTTGCAAAAAGGGAGAGACAAAAGGAGCTTCAAAAGAAGACAGTTCTTCTTAGTCACAAGACTCAGAAAATGGTGTCCTAACAAATAAAAACTCTTGTCGATATGTAAGACCGCTGCATATGAATGAGCTCCATTCTAATAGCAAGTTATTAAGTCCAATTTGTTGTAAGGCTGACAAAGTTAATCTATGTACCCAACTAGCAAGTTTTTTCTAAATTTCTTCAAGAAATTTAGAGATACCACAGGGACATTTCACGCAAATATAGACACAACAAAGGACAGAAATGGTATGGACCTAACAGAAGCCGAAGATATTAAGAAGAGGTGGCAAGAATACACAGATTTATACAAAAAAAACGATCTTAATGACTTGGCTAACCACAATGGTGTGATCACTCTCCTAAAGCCAGACATCCTAGAATGCAAATCAAATGGGGTTTAGGAAGCATCACTAAGAAAAAACTAGTGGAGTTGATGGAATTCCAGCTGATCTATTTCAAATCCTAAAATGTGATACTGTGAAAGTGCTGCACTCAATATGCCAGCAAATTTGGAATACTCAGCAGTGGCCACAGGACTGGAAAATGTTAGTTTTCATTCCAATCCCAAAGAGGGACAATGCCAAACAATGTTCAAAGTACCAAATAATTGCACTTATTTCACAAGCTAACAAAGGGATGCTCAAAAGTCTTCAAAATATGCTTCAAATCTATGTTAACAGAAGTTCCAGAAGTCCAAGATACATTTAGAAAAGGCAGAAGGACCAGAGATCAAATTGCCAAGTCTGTTGGATCATAGAAAAAGCTAGAAAATTCCAGGGGAAAAAAAAAATCTACTTCTGTTTCATTGACTACACTAAATCCTTTGACTGTGTAGATCACAACAAACTATGGAAAATTCTTAAAGAGATGGGAATACCAAAGCACCTTATCTGCCTCCAGAGAAACCTGTATGCAGGTCACGAAGCAACAGTTAGAACCAGACATGGAAGAACAGACTGATTCCAAACTGGGAAAGGAGTACGTCAAGGCTGTATATTGTCACCCTGCTTATGTAACTTATAGGCAGAGTACATCATGCAAAATGCCAGCATGGATGAATTACAAGCTGGAATCAGGGTTGCTTGGAAAAATATCAGTAACCTCAGATATGCAGTGACACCACTTTTATGGCAGAAAGTGAAGAATTAATTTAAAAGCCTCTTTTTGAAGGTGAAGGAGGAGAGTGAAAAAGCTGGCTCAAAACTCAACATTCAAAAAACCAAGATCATAGCATCTGGCCCCATCACTTCATGGTGCATAGATGAGAAAAAAATGAAAACAGTGACAGATTTTATTTTCTCAGGCTCCAAAATCAATGCAGATGGTGACTGCCACCTTGAAATTAAAAGATGCTTTCTCCTTGGGAGAAAAGTCATGACAAACCTAAAAGGCATATTAAAAAGCAGAGACATCACTTTGCCTACAAAGGTGCATATAGTCAAAGCTATTGCTTTTCCAGCAGTCATGTACAGATGTGAGAGTTTGTGCATAAAGAAGACTGGGCACTGAAGAACTGAGACTTTCAAACTGTTGTGCTGGAAAAGACTCTTGAAATTCCCTTGGACAGCAAGGAGATCAAACCAGTCAACCCTAAAGGAAATCAACTCTGAATATTCATTGGAAGGACTGATACTAAAGCTCCAATACTTTAACCACCAGATGCAAAAAGAGGACTCATTGGAAAATACCGATGCTGGGAAAGATTGAGGGCAGGAGGAGAAAGGGACAATAGAGGATGTGATATTGGATGGCATCATCAACTCAATGGACATGAGTTTGAGCAAACTCCAGTAGTTGGCAAAGGACAGGGAAGCCTAGCATGCTGTAGTCCATAGGGTTGCAAAGAGTGGGACAGAACTGAGTCTCCCACACCGCAAGCAATTCTTTACCATTTGAGCCACAGAGAAGCCTAAAAATACTGGAGCGGGTAGCCTATCCCTTTTCCAGAGGATCTCCCCTACCCAGGAATTGAGCCGGGGTTGCCTGCATTGCAAGCGGATTCTTTACCAACTGAGCTATGAGGGAATCCTGTAATAATTAAAAAGTATAATAGTAATTAATACACAAGGGGCTTCCCTTGTGTCTCAGCTTGTAAAGACTCTGCCTGCAATGTGGGTGAACTGGGTTCAATCCCTGGCTTGGGAAAATCCCCTGGAGAAGGGAAATGCTACCCACTTCAGTATTCTGTCCTGGAGAATTCCATGGACTGTATAGTCCACAGGGTCGCAAAGAGTTGGACAGAATTGAGTGACTTTCACTTTTCACACTTTTTTTCACAGTACCTTGAAAAGTATAGTAGTATTAATACAGTGCCTACCGGGACTGGCATCAAAAAAACAGGCAAGAATAACTGAGTGGAGGAGGGAGAAGGGTGGGAGGTGGTAGAGCTGAAAGATCATCAATAGGAGACAGAGGGAAAGCTACAGTTTCACTCATGCATGAGGTTGATGGAACATATGTTTGCATCTTTCAGTTCAATTCAGTTGCTCAGTCATGTCCAACCATTTGCAACCCCATGAACTGAAGCACATCAGCCTTCCCTGTCCATCGCCAACCCCCAGAGCTTTCTCAAACTCATGTCCACTGAGTCGGTGATGCCATGCAACCATCTCATTTTCTGTTATCCCCTTCTGCCTTCAATATTTCCAACATCAGGGTCTTTTCTAAGGAGTCAGTTTTTCGCATCAGATGGCCAAAGTATTGGAGCTTCAGCTTCAGCATCAGTCCTTCCAATGAACATTCAGGACTGATTTCCTTTAGAATTGACTGGCTTGATCTTCTTGTGGTCAAAGGAACTCTCAATAGTCTTATCCAACACCACAGTTCAAAAGCATCAATTCTTTGGCTCTCAGCTTCCTTTATGGTCCAGTTCTCACATCCATACATGACTACTGGAAAAACCATAGCTTTGACTATATGGACCATTGTTGTCAAAGTGATGTCTCTGCTTTTTAATATGCTGTCTAGGCTTGTCATAGCTTTTCTTCCAAGGAGCAAGCATCATTTAATTTAATGGCTGCAGTCACGATCTGCAGTGATTTTGGAGTGCAACAATATGAAGTCTGTCACTGTTTCCATTGTTTCCTCATCTAGATGCCATGAAGTGATGGGACTGAATGCCAAGATCTTAGTTTCTTGAATGTTAAGGTTGCATCTTTGAATATTTGCACGTTGAAGCTTCCTATGTATGGGACTTGCTGGACTTTCCCTACTCCAATAAAGCACCAGTAACATAACCAACCCTCCTCGCCTAGTGGATTCAGTGAGGCTGAGAGGGTAAGTAAATTTTTATCCTAGTTTGATGGCTAATGAGTCAGATGGCCTTACAGATATACTCTCATACTATGTTATCAGTGGGGCCAAGCAGGAAGCTTATCTTCTTCTATCCTCTCCAGGCAGAAACCAACAATACTCCAGTTCCCCTGTCAAAGATAATGTCACGGACTTCCCTGGTGGTCCAGTGGTTAAGACTCCATGTTCTCAATGCAGGAGGCACAGGTTTGATCCCTGGGAAGTAAGATTCCACATGCTACACAGTGTGACCAAAAAACAAGGATAGAGTTACTATTGTTGAAGACAGTTGATCTTCCAAGACTTGCTTAGTTGAAGTAAGCAGTTCTTCAGATTCCTTTGCCAGGATCGTGCTGGTGGGTTCCATTGGAGATTTTAACCCCTGTGCCACCCATCCTCAATCTGGAAATAATAAAACTTAGTGGACCAGGATGATGAAGGGCCAGGCACCACTCTACTTCACCAGTAACCCACTGGTGTCAGAAGACTCCAGTGGGGAGCTGAGATTCCACATTCATTTGACATCAAAAAAGAATGAAATGTTGGGATGTGGGCTAGTTGGACTGCAGTTATATTCATGCCTTCCCTTAGTGTCAAAGGTCTCAGTGGGACCTGGTAGAACTACTACCCCAATCCTGTAGTAACAAAGCATTGTGTACAGGTGGCAAATAAACACATGAAAGATATTTGTCATCACTTGCCATTAAAGAAACACAACTTGAAACCACAATCAGTCATCACTACAAACATATCATGATGGCTAAGTGTTAAAAGTGTTGTCAACACCAAATTCTGGCAAGACTGAGGAAAACTGGATCACTCAAACATTGTTGGTATAGAAATGCAAAATATTACAGCTACTGTGGAAAAGAGTGTTAGAGTATCTTATAAAACTAAAAATGTACTTACCATAAAATCAAGTAATTGCACTCTGGGATATTTATTACAAAGAAATGAAAGCTTATGCTCACACAAAATCCTGTACACAAATGTACATAGAAGCTTTATTTGAAGTATACAAACTGGAAAAAATCTAAATGTCCTTCAGTTGGGTGAGTACAATCTACTAGATTGTACAATCTAGATTTTGAACAATCTATCATACATCTCTAACATAAGAAACAATTCAGGAATAAAACCTGTTTCTACAAGATACAATTTGGATGGATCCAAAGAGAAATATCCTGAGTGAAGACAGAACCTCAAAAATTTGCCTTATATGTGATTCTGTTCATGTCCACTTCTTAAAAATAACAAGATTGTAAAGACAAAGAAAACATTAGTGATTGCTGAAGATTAGGGAGGGAGGGCAGAAGTGATGTGGCTGTGACTATGAAAGGACAACACAAACCATATTTGGAATTATTCTGTGTGTTGTCTGTGATGGTGGTCACACAAATACTTATGTGTTAAAACTGCATAGAACTAAATACATATACACACTCACACATTTGTATGTAAAACTGATGGAATCTGAGTAAAGTCGATGGATCATATCGACCTTAGTTTCTCGGTTGTGGTGTTTTACTGTCCTAATGCAAGGTGTTACACTGGGGGCACTAAGAAAGGGATATATGGAATTTCTCTTGCAATTGTATTTCTTACAATAGCATACGAACACAGTAAAACAGAAACAAGAAAACTTGTGCTTGATTGTACATTTATTTTATAGATTTGAAATTAGATTTTTTTCTTCTTTAACTTTAAATGGGGTATCCAGAATTTGTCAACTTCTAATTAACTTTCTACTACATTATTTTCCTTACTTGTGAAATGTGGGTAATAGTTATAATATATAGAGAGTTGTATCTCATAAATAGAGCAGATACAAAGATATTAGTTATTATTGTTTTTTCTATATGCCAAGAGCTATGCATAGCATTTGGAGAAGGCAATGGAAACCCACTCCAGTACTCTTGCCTAGAAAATCCCATGGCCAGAGGAGCCTGGTAGGCTGCAGCCCATGGGGTCGCTAAGAGTCAGACATGGCTGAAGCGACTTAGCAACAGTAGCAGCAGCATGCATAGCACTGGTTTTACAGAATATTAATGCTTTATATTTTGCATTACCACCATTCTGAATAATAACTAATATGTAATATTCATCGAGTGTACATCCACAGGAAGCAAATGTATGAAGGAAAACATGTTATTTCATTTTTCTTTTTTTCCTTTTTGGAGTCCCCTAGAATAAATCCTTAGAGCCTCTGACTTAACCCCTTTAGATTAAGACTTTCTGTTAAATTACAAGATATATATTTTATTCTGTTGTTGAATACTATGGACTCATTTTAGTCCAATATTTAGAATTGTAGAAACATATATTCATGTGTGTATATTCTACAGCTGTATCTTTAGTATCAATTTATGAATTAAATTCTGTTTTTTCTCTCAATATGTTATGCTTGATAGTTTAAGATTGAACAATGACTTCTAAACTCCTTGTAAAGGCAATTTAATTTACACATCAATTCATTCTGAGCATCTAGTGAGTGTCAGGTGATTTAAAAAAATGCACTTACTGCAGTTGTCCCCAAATTGCTCTAAGATAAATACTACTATTTTCATTTGACAATTGAGAAATGTGATATACAGAACAGTAAAATAATTAGTGCAATTTCCACACTAAAAAAAGAGGCTGGATAAAACCACTGGTATCCTGGTAAATTTTTAATAGCCAGCTGCCTAGGGTGAGAGTAGGGGTGGGGCTGGGAAAGATCCTTGATTTTATAGCACTCGCTGGCTGCCCTGCTGCAGATACTCTCATGACAGATTTCAGGCTGTCTCACTGAATTGATACTTTCTGCTGCCTTCAGTGTAATAATTAAATTCTTCACAACTGGCCCTAACATAGAGTTATTTTGCTATGTAACTTTTAAGGTCATGAATAATTCCGAGTCTACAGTCTCATGATTTTTGCCTCGAAATATGGAGAGACTTACCACGTGATGAATTCTGCTTTGTTTATTTTTAATACAACTGAATGCACCCGCAGTTGAAAATAAATTTCGATCGCTGTTGTATTAAGTAGTTTAAAGAGTCAAATAAAACTTTTCAATTTTATTTTCCTTTTTATATTGTGCTTAATTTTCAACATTAGGCTGGTTAAATATATGTTCTTTAGGAAGAAAAGAGATCACTCAAAGGTTCCAAGCAGCACTAGTGAAACAAGTACACCAACATTTTCAGTCAATCTTATTGTAGTAATTTAATATTTAGATCTTTCTGAATAGGCCTATAAAAGTTTGTTACCTATTAAGGTGTCTTCTTTCAAAATGATCGCCAAGGGCTATATAACAGACATAAAGCCAATGGGACATTTATTTATATTGAAAACAATCTCAGTTAAATAATTAACACCTGTTTCACACTCTGCAAACAAAGTTTGCCTATTTCTTTTATGACATTTAAAAATCACAGATAGTTATAGGAATTTGTAAATAAGAATAAAATTTTGCTTGAGGAGAGCTTAATATTTTTTTCAACTAAGGAAACTTTTTTGGAGTAGTGATATAGTATTTCCATAACACAACTGTGGTTTTCTGTCAACATTGTATGGATATAAGAGAAAGAAAGATGAAGTAAATCTGGCAAAATTGTGAACCTAGATGAAGAATTCTTGGGTTGCCGTTAGATTTGCAACTTTCCTAAGTTTAATTTTTTCAAAGTACAGTTCCCTTGCAAATGGAATAGACATGATGTTACAACATGCTTCTGCTGTTTGTTTGGCCCTAACTCTAGCCTACTGTAATGTGTTGGTAGTAAGTTAAGGTCAGGCATGAGATAGGCAAAACTAAAGATATTTGGGCATAGCTAATCTGGCAATTTATTCACACAGTTCAGAGGAGAAGTTTCTGAGTCAGACACACAAATACTTTATCAGTGTAAAATGTGTGATAAATTGGGGAATTAATATGGAATTGAAAAAAAACTAATGAATCCAGGCAAAGCTAGTTGTTAACTAGACCAGAGAGAACTAGGTTCCTCACAGAGCAAGTAGGAACCTTTGGAAGGACCTCAGGGGGTTCAGGAGCTCTCACTTCCAGTCATTACACTACCCCCATGGCTAGTTGCAATTTTTTTTTTTTTTTTTAACTTGGGGATGTATTTTTAGAATGTAAGAGTGATTAACTTCTCTAAACATCAATTTCCACATCAGATAAATAAGAATAGCAATACTTAGTTAAATGAATTCTGGGAAAATCGAAAGAAACGTTATGCTCAGGATCTACCAGAGACTGTAGGCTCCTAGAAGAGAACATGTTACATTGAGATAATCTCTGAAAGTCTCAGCATTGCATATGGGGAAAACCCAATAAGATTTAGGTTTCCAAATCCCTTAAATATAAAATAGTTTCAAAAGGATGTTTTGTACTTTAGAATCTGAACTATAGTTTTATGTTGCTTAAATTTTTATTTCTTGTTTTTATTCTTGGAAAAGTTCAGAAGCAAAATTATGAAGTTTAAAAATAAGTCAAAATGTTTATGGAAGATTTAGGGGAAATCATCACGTCTCTAACCTTTAAAGATTTATTTTCAATATGAGATGATAGACAAATGATCTATCAGCATAAGTGCAAGGACTTCCATTTTTATAATATTACTGTTTAAAATACTTTGCATATTCAATTCAGATATTAATATAGCTTGAATATATTAACTTTTCTCTTGGGCTTATTGTACTAAACAGTTGCCAACTTGGAAAATAAAAAGTAAAGTAAGCACTTATAATAATCTATATTCTACAAAGTAAGCAGTAGGATTTATTTTTAATCAGTGTTTTATCAAATCCTTAATTCATGATTGCCCTTATAGGTTATATTTTACTAAAAATAGTATGTGTATAAAATTTTTTCTACTTTCTTTTCTTTCTCTGGTCACTATTCATACCAGATTTATCACAGCTTAAGAGTCTCCAGTTAGAGAGACTCCTCTAAACATTTCTCTATAACAGGATAACTGGGAATAGAAGAAAATAGAAGAATAAAAATAAAGTAATAATACATTTTATTATTTTATAATTATAATTATTTTCTGATAGACTTGTTGATTCCTGAGGGCTTTATAAAAGTTTTGTTTACTACAAACATAGAATAGACTTCAAGTAAGAAAATAGGAAGAAATAATGCTTTTTTTTTTTTTTTTTCCAGAAAACTGTGGTTTAGAACAAGAATTCCTACAGAGTATATTTATTGAAACTTTCAAGACATTTCAAAAACATGGCTAGCTTAAATATTCTGAGGGGGCTTCCCTGGTGGCACTGGGGGTAAAGACCTGCCTGCCAATGCAGAAGAGATATAAGGGATCTGGGTTTGACCCCTGGCTTCAGAAGATCCCCTGGTGGAAGGCATGTAATCCACCGCAGTATTCTTGCTTGGAGAATCACATGGACAGGAGAGCCTGGTGGGTTACAGTCCATAGGGTCATAAAGAGTCGGACACGACTAAAGCAACTTAGCATGCATGCATGCAAATATTCTGTGAAGTATCAAATTATTGAACAGTTTTAATTTGTTTTAAATGTTTTAATTTTGTAGGCAATCAATGTGTGAACACTGCATTTTCTAGAGAAAAAGTTGTTTAAAAGTAATTAAGAATGTATTGTATTAAATGGAAATCAAAATTAATAAAACAAAGACAATGACATATGTTGTAAGAAGTCAAAATTGAATGAGATAAAGAAGTATGGAAGTCCAATTTTGAAGTGGGTTAGAGAAAGTTATTAAAAAAAAAAAAAATCTTTTAACCCTCCATGCAAGATTGTTGACAGATCCCAAACAGATATGAAAATCTTGGGAGAGTAGGGAAGAGATACTGGTTTTGCTTTTATCATGCTTTGTTTGTGCAACTGGGGTCAGGATTTTCACACTGGCTAGGGCTGAGTTATTTGAACTTTATATCAGTGGAGCATGGAACTTTCTTATTGGTTTGCCTAGATGTGAGGTAAGAGGAAAGCTAGAGGGAAGGTTCTATAACTTGTTAGCAAACATCAAAAGCAAAATTGTCGGGAGTCAGGTTAGGCATTACTGACAAAATGGATGCATGGCCCCAAACCCCTCTCCTCATCTCGCAAGCACAGTCCAGGGATGAAGGAGTTAGGCCTTTTGATTCTGACTTGTTCTTTCCTTTCTTCAGTTGAGTTGGCTGGAAAGAATGTTAAGGTGCTTGAGAGAAGCATGAGAAAGGACAAAGCTTTCTACAGCTGTGCCCAGAAAATAATCTATAAAATAACCATTGACATTTGTGCAAGGATCTTTACAAAGAATGTCCCAGGATGAGCATGTAGGCCGCAGCTTGAGGCCATGAGAAGGATTATTATCTGAGACCTGTTTGTGAGGGGAATGTCTATGCCAAAAGAAGTTTGCTGAGTTTAAGATTTAGGATTAATTAAGAATAGCTAGATCTCTATTCGCTTCCAAGGCAAATCATTCAATATCACAGTAATCCAAGTCTATGCCCCAACCAATAATGCTAAAGAAGCTAAAGTTGAATGGTTCTATGAAGACCTACAAGACCTTTTAGAACTAACACCCCAAAAAGATGTCCTTTTCATTATAGGGGACTGGAATGCAAAACTAGGAAGTCATGAAACACCTGGAGTAACAGGCAAATTTGGCCTTGGAATGTGGAATGAAGCAGGGCAAAGACTAATAGAGTTTTGCCAAGAAAATGCACTGGTCATAGCAAACACCCTCTTCCAACAACACAAGAGAAGACTCTACACATGGACATCACCAGATGGTCAACACCAAAATCAGATTGATTATATTCTTTGCAGCCAAAGATAGAGAAGCTCTATACAGCCAACAAAAACAAGACCAGAAGACATGATCTGTGGCTCAGATCATGAACTTCTTATTGCCAAATTCAGACTTAAATTGAAGAAAGTAGAGAAAACCGCTAGACCATTCAGATATGACCTAAATCAAATTCCTTATGATAATACAGTGAAAGTGAGAAATGGATTTAAGGGCCTAGATCTGAAAGACAGAGTGCTTGATGTATAGAATGAGGTTCGTGATATTGTAGAGAAGACAGAGATCAAGACCATCCCCATGGAAAGAAATGCAAAAAAGCAAAATGGCTGTCTGGAGAGGCCTTACAAATAGCTGTGAAAAGAAGAGAGGTGAAAAGCAAAGAAAAGGAAAGATATAAGCATCTGAATGCAGAGTTCCAAAGAATAGCAAGAAGAGATAAGAAAGCCTTCTTCAGCGATCAGTGCAAAGAAATAGAGGAAAACAACCGAATGGGAAAGACTAGAGATCTCTTCAAGAAAATTAGAGATACCAAGGAAACATTTCATGCTAAGATGGGCTCAATAAAGGACGGAAATGGTATATACCTAACAGAAGCAGAAGATATTAAGAAGAGGTGGCAAGAATACACAGAAGAACTGTACAAGAAAGATCTTCACGACCAAGATAATCACGATGGTGTGATCACTCATCTAGAGCCAGACATCCTGGAATGTGAAGTCAAGTGGGCCTTAGAAAGCATCACTGCGAACAAAGCTAGTGGAGGTGATGGCATTTCAGTGGAGCTATTTCAAATCCTGAAAGATGACACTGTGAAAGTGCTGCACTCAATATGCCAGCAATTTTGGAAACCTCAGCAGTGGCCACAGGACTGGAAAAGGTCAGTTTTCATTCCAATCCCAAAGAAAGGCAATGCCAAAGAAGGCTCAAACTACTGCACAATTGCACTCATCTCACATGCTAGTAAAGTAATGCTCAAAATTCTCCAAGCCAGGCTTCAGCAATACGTGAGCCATGCACTTTCTGATGTTCAAGCTGGTTTTAGAAAAGGCAGAGGAACCAGAGATCAAATTGCCAACATCTGCTGGATCATAGAAAAAGCAAGAGAGTTCCGGAAAAACAGCTATTTCTGCTTCATTGACTATGCCAAAGCCTTTGACTGTGTGGATCACAATAAACTGTGGAAAATTCTTCAAGAGATGGAAATACCAGACCACCTGACCTGCCTCTGGTGGCTCAAACAATAAAGCATCCGCCTGCAATGAGGCAGACCCAGGTTCAGTCCCTGGGTCGGGAAGATCCCCTGGAAAAGGAAATAGCAACCCACTCCAGTATTCTTGCCTGGAGAATTCCATGGATTGAGGAGCCAGGTAGGCTACAGTCCATGGTGTCGCAAAGAGTCAGACACAACTGAGTGACTTCACTTTTTGACCTGCCTCTTGAGAAACCTATATGCAGGTCAGGAAGCAACAGTTAGAACTGGACATGGAACAACAGACTGGTTCCAAATAGGAAAAGGAGTACGTCAAGGCTGTATATTGTCACCCTGCATATTTAACTTCTATGCAGAGTACACCATGAGAAACGCTGGACTAGAAGAAACACAAGCTGAAATCAAGATTGCCGGGAGAAATATCAATAACCTCAGACATGCAGATGACACCACCCTTATGGCAAAAAGTGAAGAGGAACTACAAAGCCTCTTGATGAAAGTGAAAGAGGAGAGTGAAAAAGTTGGCTTAAAGCTCAACATTCAGAAAATGAAGATCATGGCATCCAGTCCCATCACTTCATGGGAAATAGATGGAAAAACAGTGGAAACAGTGTCAGACTTTATTTTGGGAGGCTCCATAATCACTGCAGGGTGACTGAAGCCATGAAATTAAAAGACGCTTACTCCTTAGAAGAAAAGTTATGACCAACCTCGATAGCATATTCAAAAGCAGAGAGATTACTTTGCCAACAAATATCCGTCTAGTCAAGGCTATGGGTTTTCCAGTAGTCATGTATGGATGTGAGATTTGGACTATGAAGAAGGCTGAGCACCGAAGAACTGATGTTTTTGAACTGTGATGTTGGAGAAGACTCTTGAGAGTCCCTTGGACTGCAAGGAGATCCAACCAGTCCATTCTGAAGGAGATCAACCCTGGGATTTCTTTGGAAGGAATGATGCTAAGGCTGAAACTCCAGTACTTTGGCCACCTCATGTGAAGAGTTGACTCACTGGAAAAGACTCTGATGGTGGGAGGGATTGGGGGCAGGAGGAGAAGGGGACGACAGAGGATGAGATGGCTGGATGGCATCACTAACTCAATGGATGTGAGTCTGAGTGAACTCCGGGAGTTGGTGATGGACAGGGAGGCCTGGTGTGCTGCTATTCATGGGGTCACAAGAGTCGGATACGACTGAGTGACTGAACTGAAGAATAGCTAGAAGCCCTTTTAGGAGACAATGATCTTAACATGCTAGGGGCAAACAGGATTTAGAAAGATGATAAATAAACTGAGGAATGTAGCATGAGTAATAATGTAATCACAAGTTAAGTACAGTAAATCTGAGTGGGGGAAACTAAAAACATCAAACCTGTGACCTAATGCTTTTGTCAAAGTATAAAAGAGTACCTGAAGCTTGAAATAATCATGTCTTCCTGTACTTTGAGTCAGAGGCTACATCATTGTCTTCCAGATGTAGTCCCGTACTGAATCAGAGACTACATCATCATCGCCGACCCCCTTCATCTCTTCAGGTTGAATCCCTGGCTGCTGGAGCTGGACTCCAGCATAAAATCAAACTTTTTATTAAAATCTATCTTTGATAATTAGACTGATGACTGAAATGGAACATGTCTAGTTAAACTGAACTTGTTTAAATAAGCCTTACTGCTCTTGTATTTATACTTATATGCAGAGTACATCATGCAAAATTCTGGATCATCAATACTGAAATAATATTGATTATGTCTTTTACAGCCAAAGATAGAAAAGCTCTATATAATCAGCAAAAGCAAGACCTGGAGCTGGTTGTGGCCCAGATCATGAACTCCTTATTGCAAAATTCAGGCTTAAAATGAAGAGAGTAGGGAATAGCACTAGGTCATTCAGGGATGACCAAAATCGAATCCCTTATGATTATAGAGTAGAGGGGACGAATAAACAGGGTGCCTGAAGAAGTATGGATGAAGGTTTATATATTGCACCAGAAGCAGTGACCAAAACCATCCAAAAGAAAAAGAAATGCAAGAAGGCAAAGTGTTTGTCTGAGGAGACTTTACAAATAGCTGAGTAAAGAAGAGAAGATAAAGGAAAATGAAAAAGAAAAAGATATAAACTAAATGTTGAGTTCCAAAAGAACAGCAAAAACAGATAAGAAAGCCTCATTAAATAAACAGTACAGAGAAACAGTGAAAAACAATAGAATGGGAAAGATGAGAGATCTCTTTTATTTTTTATTTTTTTTGAGATATCTCTTTTAAAAAACTGGAAATATAAAAGGAAATTTTCATGGTATGATGGGCATGATAAAGAAGAGAAACTGTTAAGGACCTAACAGAAGGAGAAGATGTTAAGAAGTGGCAAGAATACACAGAAGCAAGAAACAAGAAAGGTCTTAATGACTCAGATAACCACAGTCAGGCAGAGCTTGACATCCTGGAGTATGAAATTAAGTGGGCCTCAGGAAGTTTTACTATAAACAAAGTTGCTGTATATCTGAGATATTTCATGTCTTAAATATATCAGCCAATTTGGAAAACTCAGCAATAGCACAAGACTGGAAAATGTCAGCTTTCATTCCAATCCCCAGGAAGGACAATGCCAAGAATGTTCAAACTATCATACAGTAGTGCTTATTTCATATGCAATCAAGGTTATGCTCAAAATCCTTCAAGCTAGGCTTCAGCAGTACATGAGCTGACAACTTAAAGGTGTACAATCTGGATTTAGAAAAGTCAAAGGAACCAGAGATCAAATTGTCAACATCTGTTGGATCATATAAAAGCAAGGGGATTCCAGAAAAACATCTACTTCTGCTTCATTGACTACACTAAAGCCTTTGGCTGTGTGGATCACAATAAACTGTGGGAAATTCTTAGAGAGATGAAACTACTAGACCACCTTACCTGTATCATGAGTAACTTATGTGGTGGTCAAGAAACAATACTTAAAACTGGACATGGAACAACAGAGTTGTTCCAAATTGGGACAGGAGTATGACAAAGCAATATATTATCACCCTGCTTATTTAACTTATATGCAGAGTACATCATGTGAAATTCTGGGCTGGATGAATAAAACCTAGAATCAAGATTGCTGGGAGAGATATCAATAATCTCAGATATGCAGATGACACCACCCTTACAACAGAAAGGGAAGACGAACTAAAAAGTCTGATGAAGGTGTAAGAGGAGAGTGAGAAAGTTGGACTGAAACTCAACATTAAAAAAAATTAAGATCATGGCATCCAGTCCCATCACTTTCTAATAAATAGATGGGGAAACAATGGAAACAGTGACAGATTTTATTTTCTTGGGCTCCAAAATCACTGCAGATGGTGACTGTGTCCATGAAATTAAAAGATACTTGCTCCTTGGAAGGAAAGCTAGGACCAACCTAGACAGCATATTAAAAAGCAGAGACTTAATTTGCCAACAAAGGTCCATCTATTCAATGCTATGGTTTTTCTAGTCGTCATGTATGAATTTGAGAGTTGGACCATAAAAAAAGCTGAGCACTGAAGAATTGATGCTTTTGAATTGTGGGTTGGAGAAGACTCTTGAGAGTTCCTTGGACTGCAAGGAGATCCAACCAGTCCATCCTCAAGGAAATTAGTCATGAATATCCTTTGGAAGTACTGATGCTGAAGCTGAAACTCCAATACTTTGACCACCTGATGCAAAGAACTGACTGTTTAGAAAAGATTCTGATGCTGGGAAAGATTAAAGGCAGGAGGAGAAGGGGACGACAGAGGATGAATTGGTTGGATGGCATCACTGACTCAAAGGAATTGAGTTTGAGCAAGGTTCGGGAGTTGGTGATGGTCAGGGAAGCCTGGCATGCTTCAGTCCATGGGGTTGCAAAGAGTCGGACACGACTGAGAGACTGAACTGAACTGAACTGAATGGTGACCTCTAAGAGGACTTATGCCGGGGCCGGGTGGCGGGGGGTGGGAGTGGGAGTGTGTGTGTGGGGGAATGCTTCCAAGACTGCTGCTGTCAGTGCCCCTATCCTTGTTGTGAGGCCCTGTTGATCTATCCTTCACAGGACATCCTCCAGCACCACCAGTTAGTTTTGTATCTGTCTCCTATGGGGTCACTGCTCCTTTCCTCTCAGTCTTGGTATGCACAAAATTTTGTTTGTGCCCTTCAAGTCTGGAGTATCTGTTGCCCTAGTCCTATGGAAGTGCTCTATTCAAATCCCGCTAGCCTTTAAAGTTAGATTACCTGTGGATTCCCAATCCCTTTATCAGATTCCCACGCTGGTAAGCCTGACATGTGGCTCAGAACTTCACAAGACTGGAAGCACTTCTTTGGCATTATTGTTCTACAGTTTGGGGGTCACCTACCCAGCAGGAAGGAGATTTGATTTTAACGTGATCACACTTCTCCTACTGTCTTGCTGTGGCTTCTTCTTTGTCTTTGAACATGGGGAATATTTCTTTGGTGGGTTCCAGCCTCTTCCTGTCAATGGGTGTTCAACAATTAGTTACAATTGCATGCTCTCATAGGAGGAGATGATCGCACATCCTTCTACTCCACCATCTTCAGCTGGAAGTCTCTAAATACTGTTTTTCTATAGTCAGTCATTATTATTATATTATATCTAATATTCTTCATGGAGATATATTGTATAGCTCCAGGTTGCATCTATTGTATTTTAAATAAGTGTATCTTTGCCTCTATAAGCGGAATTTAAATAAGTTAATGTAGATTATTCAAAAGCAGAGACATTACTTTGCCGACTAAGGTTCGTCTAGTCAAGGCTATGGTTTTTCCTGTGGTCATGTATGGATGTGAGAGTTGGACTGTGTAGAAGGCTGAGCACCGAAGAACTGATGCTTTTGAACTGTGGTGTTAGAGAAGACTCTTGAGAGTCCCTTGGACTGCAAGGAGATCCAACCAGTCCATTCTGAAGGAGATCAACCCTGGGATTTCTTTGGAAGGAATGATGCTAAAGCTGAAACTCCAGTACTTTGGCCACCTCATGCAAAACGTTGACTCATTGGAAAAGACTCTGATACTGGGAGGAATTGGGGGCAGGAGGAGAAGGGGATGACCGAGGATGAGATGGCTGGATGGCATCACGGACTTGATGGATGTGAGTCTGAGTGAACTCCGGGAGATGGTGATGGACAGGGAGGCCTGGCGTGCTGCGATTCATGGGGTCGCAAAGAGTCGGACACGACTGAGCGACTGAACTGAACTGAACTAAATGTAGATTATTTAAAGCAAATACTAGTCATGATAGATTTACATTTTTTGATATAACAGCTTATACAAATATAAATGATAGAATATTTGTTCCACAAAGGGACTATAAACATACTGATGGATGGAAATAAGCTGCCAATTTCTTCCTTATATAAGTTCCTTTCAGACTCTTACAGTTAAATATTTCAACCAAAAAATCTAGGCATTTGTATCTCTTTAGAGATATCCTTGTAGAGAAGGGGAAAAATTGAATATGTATACTTAGTATTCATAGTTCTATTTTAGATTAAATTTTATTTGTTTTTTAATAACTTAACTAGATACTTTTAGATGGCCTTTCCCAGAATATTCTGATTTTCTTTTTTTTTACATTCTACTACTTTACCTATTGAGGTTTTCATTATTCAGAATGAGTGTAGTCAGCATCTTCTAATTGTATTTCTGACATTTGATTAAAAAAACAAACCTAATGAATATTAAAAATTTATTTATCTTAGGAGAAAGAGGAGCATATAATGAAATTAATATTCCACCTCTTATATTTTCAACAAAATTAAATTGAAAAATTTCCTTCACATTTATTTGCATAAGAAAGTAGTATTGTATATGTTAACAACATTTTTAAATAGTGTGAGATTTTTCAATCATTTTGAACATATTAGTTGTGTTTTAAAATAGAAGGAAAAATAAGTGTACTATATTATGTAAATTCTAACTAAATAGTTATCTAAAATTAGTTTTTAATGTTTTATATTCAAAACTAGATTGTATTAAAATTTAAAGATTAGTCTTGACTGTAATTACTTTTATTTTATTTGAAGGATTATTAATCCTTTTTGTTAACAGAAATGTACTGCATTTTTTTTTTAGATTTTTAAAATAAACCAATTTTCAATTCTCCAAAATACCTAGATCTACTATACTGTCTAAAAAGAATCTTTAAAGACACTGAATATAATAGAAACTATAAACAATTATTTTGTCCTTTTGCTTATTTAAGCCAGAATTTTACATCACTTAAATATTATTAATAACTTGATAGATATAAATGGCTACTATATCTCTATGATTACTATTAATAATTAAGATACACTAATTGATTAATTTATACATATATGTATTCAATTTAATTGTACATATATATGTACATAAATTTGTAAATATAAGCTATATACTACATATATCTTTATATACATTTTTTACTTTTCTCATGAGTTTTCATACTCTGTACTTCTCTGTGATCTCTCTGTGTATTTCATAACTGTAAGTAAATTTTGAAGTTGGAGAAAAAAATCCCTGTAGGTAGTAATTTGATAAATGGCCTCAGTTTAGAGTTAACATACTGTAGTAAACGGTGTGTGTGTCTGTGTAACAGAGATATGTATTTGTATTAATTATAGTTTGAAATACGATTTTAATTCAAAAGTAAAAGACTTAAGTACCTAATTTGGTGAGTCAAAACTGGAAATTTATGAACATGCAGTCAAAGTGTTTATAATAGTATAAAAAACCAACAAGAACTAACTGAGGACTCACGGCATAAAGGAATTTAAGACTAAGTTGTGAATATTTATTTTCCTACCACTGTGGATATTTCAATATAATGATACTCTATGTTAACAGACACTTATAACTGCTGTATTACAGAAACAGAATCCCTTTTTCAGGTGTGGTGGTCAAATAAGGTTGTTGCACATATTGTCTTCCACATTCTTCTTCACTCTCCCCTCTGCTGACTTAAAAGTACTCATGTGCTCTGCTCTCTTTCTAATGATGGGAGGGGCTGGCTATAATGAAAATACCAGTAATTACTCTCTTGGACCAGTGCTTAAATGTTGAGGGTCAACATTTCAAGATTCTTGCTGCAAGAATGAAGCAGTCATGCTAAATGAAGCCTCAAATCATCAAGCTTCAAGATCATCTCTTTATTTGTTTCTCTAATACACCAGCAAGAGTATTATAAATGTATGTCTAAAAATTAATTTAACAAAATAAAAGCTGATAAACAGGTCTAGTGTTTTTCCTTTTTTACCTATTGAATCATGTAAAAGAACTCATATGCTTTTAAATGAATAGAAACCGGGACATATCCTTGTAACTGAGAGCACTTTCAGTTCAGTTCAGTTCAGTTGCTCAGTCATGTCTGACTCTTTGTGACCCATGGACTGAAGCACACCAGGCCTCCCTGTCCATCACCAACTCCCAGAATCTACCCAAATTCATGTCATTGAATCGGTGATGACATCTAATCATCTCATCCTCTGTCGTCCCCTTCTCCTTCTGCCTTCAATCTTTCCCAGCATCAGGGTCTTTTCAAATGAGTCATCTCTTCACATCAGGTGGCCAAAATATTGGAGTTTCAGCTTCAGCATGAGTCCTTCCAATGAACATCCAGGACTGATCTCCTTTAGGATGGACTGGTTGGATCTCCTTGCAGTCCAAGGGACTCTCAAGAGTCATCTCCAACATCACAGTTCAAAAGCATCAATTCTTCAGTGCTCACCTTTCTTTACAGTCCAACTCTCACATCCATAAATGATTACTGAAAAAACCATTGCCTTAACTAGACGGACATTTGTTGGCAAAGTAATGTCTCTGCTTTTGAATATGATGTCTAGGTTGGTCATAATTTTTCTTCCAAGGAGCAAGTGTTTGTTTTTTTTTTTTTTTAATTTCATGGCTGCAGTCACCATCTGCAGTGATTTGGGAGCCCTCAAAAATAAAGTCTTTCACCGTTTCTTCTCTTTTTTCATCTATTTTTCATGAAGTGATTGGACCAGATGCCATGATCTTAGTTTTCTGAATGTTGAGTTTTAAGCCAACTTTTTCACTCTCCTCTTTCACTTTCATCAAGAGGCACTTTAGTTCTTCTTCACTTTCTGCCATAAGGGTGGTGTCATATACATATCTAAGGTTATTGATATTTCTTCTAGCAATCTTGATTCCAGCTTGTGCTTCATCCAGCCCAGCATTTCAAATGATGTGCTCTGCATATAAGTTAAATAAACAGCATGACAATATATAGCCTTGACATACTCCTTTCCTGATTTGGAACCAGTCTGTGGTTCCATGACCAGTTCTAACTGATACTTCCTGATCTGCTTACAGAATTCACAAGAGGCAGCTCAGGTGGTCTGGTATTCCCATCTCTTGAAGAATTTTCCACAGTTTATTGTGACCCACACAGTCAAAGGATTTGGCATAGTCAATAAAGCAGAAATAGATGTTTTTTTTGGAACTCTCTTGCTTTTTCGATAATCAAGAGAATGGTGACAATTTGATCTCTGGTTCCTCTGCCTTTTCTAAAACTGGCTTACACATCTGGAATTTCATGGCTTACGTATTGCTGAAGCCTGACTTGGGGAATTTTGAGTATTACTTTGGTAAGGTTGAGATGAGTGCAATTGCTCAGGAGTTTGAGCATTCTTTGGCAATTGCCTTTCTTTGGGATTGGAATGAAAACTAACCTTTTCCAGTCCTGTGGCCACTGCTGAGTTTTCTAGATATGCTGGCATATTGAATGCAGCACTTTCACAGCATCATCCTTTAGGATTTGAAATAGTTCAACTGGAATTCCATCACCTCCACTAGCTTTGTTCATAGTGATGCTTCCTAAGGCCCACTTGATTTCACATTCCAGGATGTCTGGCTCTAGGTGAGTGATCACATCATCATGATTATCTGGTGAAGATCTTTTCTGTACAGTTCTTCTGTGTCTTCTTGCCACCTTTTCTTAATATCTTCTGGTTTTGTTAGGTCCATACAATTTCTGTCTTTATTGACCACATCTTTGCATGAAATGTTCCCTTGGTATCTCTAATGTTCTTGAAGAGATCTCTAGTCTTTCCCATTCTATTGTTTTTCCTCTATTTCTTTGCACTGATCACTGAGGAAGGCTTTCTTATTTCTCCTTGCCATTCTTTGGATCTCTGCATTCAAATGGGTATATCTTTCCTTTTCTCCTTTGCTTTTTGCTTCTCTTCTTTTCACATCTATTTATAAGGCATTCTCAGGCAGCCATTTTGCTTTTTTGTTTTTCTTTTTCTTGGGGATCGTCTTGATCCCTGTCTTCTGTACAATATCACAAACCTCTGTCCATAGCTCATCAGGCACTCTGTCTATCAGATCTAGTCCCTTAAATCTATTCTCACTTCTACTGTATACTCATAAGGGATTTGATTTGGGTCATACCTGAATGGTCTAGTGGTTTTCCCTACTTTCTTTAATTTCAGTCTGAATTAGGCAATAAGGAGTTCATGATCTGAGTCACAGTCATCTCCCAATCTTGTTTTTGCTGACTATATAGAGCTTCTCCATCTTTGACTGTAAAGAATATAATCAATCTTATTCTGATCTTGGCCACCTGGTGATGTCCTTGTAGAGTCTTGTCTTGTGTTGTTGGAAGAGGGTGTTTGCTCTGACCAGGCATTCTCTTGGGAAAATTCTAATAGCCCTTGCCCTGCTTCATTCTGTACTCCAAGGACAAATTTCCCCTATAGTGAAAAAGACACTTTTTTGGGATGTTAGTCCTAAAAAGTCTTGTAGGTCTTCATAGAACCATTCAACTTCAACTTCTTCAGAATTACTGACCAGGACATAGACTTGGATTACCGTAATATTGAATGGTTTGCCTTGAAAATAAACAGATATCTTTCTGTCATTTTTGAGATTGCATCCAAGTACTGCATTTTGGATTCTTTTTTTGACTATGATTGCTACTCCATTTCTTCTAAGGGATTCCTGCCCATAGTAGTAGATATAATGGTCACCTGAGTTATATTCAACCATTCCTGTCCATTTTAGTTCTCTGATTCCTGGAATGTCGATGTTTACTCTTGCCCTCTCCTGTTTGACCACTTCCAATTTGCTTTAATTTGGTGTTGGAGCTGCCAGCGGCCAAGATGAGCTACCCCACATTCAAGGTCAGGAGCAGAGGCCGTGAAGAGATACCCCACGTCAAGGTCAGGAGTAAGGGCTGCACTTTTCTTGAGCAGCTCTGAAGAGATACCCAATGTCCAATATAAGAGAAACCCCAGTAAGACAGTAGGCTCTGAGAGAGCATATCAGGGGGCAGACAGACTGAAACCACAATCACAGAAAACTAGCCAATCTGATCACATGGACCACAGCCTTGTCTAACTCAGTGAAACTAAGCCATGCCATGTAGGGCCACCCAGGACTGATGGGTAATGCTAGAGAGTTCTGACAAAATATGGTCCAATGGAGAAAGGAATGGCAAACCACCTCAGTATTCTTTCCTTGAGAACCCCATGAACAGTATTAAAAGGCAAAAAGATAGGACACTAAAAAATGAAGTCCCCAGGTTGGGTGCCTGATATGCTACTGGAGATCATTGGAGACATAACTCCAGAAAGAATGAAGGGATGGAGCCAAAGCAAAAACAACACCCAGTTGTGGATGTGACTGGTGATAGAAGCAAAGTCCGATGCTGTAAAGAGAGCATTTTAGGCCACTATATAATGTTCCTTAGGAAAATAAAGATATGAATTCTTTAAACATAGTGTGTATCCTTCAGTTCAGTTCAGTTCAGTTCAGTCACTCAGTCGTGTCCGACTCTTTGGAACCCCATGAATCGCAGCATGCCAGGCCTCTCTGTCCATCACCAACTCCCAGAGTTCACTCAGACTCATGTCCATTGAGTCCGTGATGCCATCCAGCCATCTCATCCTCGGTCATCCCCTTCTCCTCCTGCCCCCAATCCCTCCCAGCATCAGAGTCTTTTCCAGTGAGTCAACTCTTCACATGAGGTGGCCAAAGTACTGGAGTTTCAGCTTTAGCATCATTCCTTCCAAAGAAATCCCAGGGTTGATCTCCTTCAAAATGGACTGGTTGGATCTCCTTGCAGTCCAAGGGACTCTCAAGAGTCTTCTCCAACACCACAGTTCAAAAGCATCAATTCTTTGGCACTCAAGTGTTTAATTTAACAAATTAAGTTTTAAATATTTATGATCAAAAGTTCAATATTGAATTTTATTTTTGCTGAAATTTTATTTTTGTAAGAGACATACTTGAACTAAACAAATGAGATATATCATGCTTTTTATATTTAAATAACATCAAATAAAATCTCTCATAATTGCCTTTACATTCAGAATATACACTGTTCTCAAGAATCTACATGTATTCAGTCTCAAAATAAAATTATCTTAGAATCAGCTAATTACTTGCCATTACAGTAGTGCACATATTCATAACTCTTTGCTAGAACTTTTTAACACAGGTTTAATTACTTCTGCTTCTTAGAGAATAATGATATGGTGCCAATCTTCCCAGATGACTCAGTGGTAAAGAATCTACCTGCCAATGCAGAAGGCACAAGAAAGAAGTTTCAACCCTTAGGCCAGGAAGATCCCCTGGAGTAGGAAATGGCAACCGACTCCAGTGTTAACAGCCTGGAGAATCCCATAGACAGAGGAGTCTGGCGAGATACAGTTCATGTTGCAAAGAATCAGACACAACTGAGTGACTAAGCATGCACACTTATATATATTGGTTCAAAGCAATGTCTCTGATTCAATCTATCACCACCATTCATTCTAATCTTCCATTCTTTTTATCTTTTAACTTCTCTCTGTGACAGTGAGAAGCCTGAATCCCACTGCCCACCATCCATTTACTTATTTATTCAATCCAGTAGACAAATAAAATATCTTTAGAGTGGTTAATCATATCCCCTTGAGAAATGAACTTGAGTACAGTATTTTAAGTTTCTTTAGCTTTTCAATAGGCAATCAAAACACCATTATTCCAAAATTGCTTGGATCAATTCCTGCATTACCTTAACCAAGAGATGAAGGTTAATATTATCAGTGATGTCATAAAGATGACAATTTCATTTGATATAAAAATACAAAAAGGGCACTTTCCCTCTGATTTTTTTTTTCCCTGAAAACACATAGTGAAAGTGAAAGTGAAGTTGCTCAGTCGTCTCCGACTCTTTGCGACCCCATGGACTGTAGCCTACCAGACTCTTCCCTCCATGGGATTTTCTAGGCAAGAATACTGGAGTGGGTTGCCGTTTCTTTCTCCAGGAGATCTTCCCAACCCAGGGATTGAACCTGGGTCTCCTGCATTGTAGGCAGACGCTTTACCATCTGAGCCAATAGGCTAAATTTAAACATGAGAAAAAACGAAACAAATCAATCAAGTAAGGTCACTTTACAGAATACCTGGACAGTACTTCTCAAGACTATGAAGATCATGAAAAGCAAGGAAAGACTGAGAAACAGTCATAGACAAGAGGACACTGGAGAGACATGACAACCAAATTTTGATTTTGTGGATAGGATCCTAGTACAGAAAGAGGATATAATGAAAAACTGAAATCCAAATAAAGATAGAGTTCAGTTAAGAATAGTATAGCAATCTCAGTAACTCAGTTTTGATGAATGTACAATAGCAATGTAAAATGTTAAGGGTGAAGCTGAGTGAGTGGTATACAGAAATATTCATTGTACTATCTTTGTAAATTTTCTATACATCTGTAAAAAATCTTAAATGATAAAACCATGCAAATTGGTTTCCTTTACCTTTACTCTAAGAATTTTTGTTTGTTTCTTGTCAGATATGCTACATGCATTTTGGGTATGTCTGTTTTAGTTTTATAGTGAATTTATGACTTTAAAGTTATTTTTGCAAGTCATATCTATTTTTGCAATCTTATAGTCTCATTTTCAACTTTTATAGAAAATTTTCAACTCACTTTTTGTGGCTTAACATTTTTCCTTCTGATTTCTAGGAAATGTCACATAAGGCTTTATAAAAAGGTTATATTTATTTCATAAGTTTGTGTGTGCTAAGTTGCTTCAGTCCAGTCTGACTATTTGCAACCCTATGGACCATTGCTTGCCAGACTCTTCTGTCCATAGGATTCTCCAGGCATGAATACTGGAGTGGGTTGCCATGCCCTCCTCCAGGGATCTACCTGACACTGGGATCGAACACAGATCTCTTATGTCTCTTGAATTGGCAGGCAGGTTCTTTACCACTAGTGCCACCAATGTAATAATTTTATTTGGGGAAACTGGCATGTTTAAAAAGTATAAATCTATCTACAATCTTTGATTTTCTCAAAGCTTATTTGTAATTCGGTTCTTAGGAGAATAATTCCATTTGTCTCAAGCAAAATTTCAATAAAATTCTGTCATACAAAGTATGTGTCTATTTTGTGTCAAACTAATTTTATTTTGTAGACTGAAAAAGAAATTCCCCATAGTTTCCCTAGATGGAAATCACATTTCCAATGCAGTCATTTTGGGTCTATCATGGCTGTGTTGTTTCAGGCAATACTGATGTAGAGAAGGACTCTCCTGCAACGTTTACCTGGCTTTTGAGACTTATCATGTATTTTTCACTGTGTAAGTGAGAGAGACAGTTACTCCATCAGTGAAGATTTCCATAGGTAATGATCCTGCAAGCAGTATGCTGTGCTGTGCTGTGCTGTGCTTAGTTGTTCAATAGTTTCCAACTCTTTGAGACCCCATGGATTGTAACCCACCAGGATCCTCTGTCTATGAAATTCTCCAAGCAAGAATACTGGAGTGTGTTGCCATACTCTCTTCCAGGGGATTTTCCCAATCACAGGATAAAACCCATCTTTCCCATATTGCAGGCAAATTCTTTACCATCTGAGCCACCAGGAAAACCCAAGAATACTGGGGTGTGTAGCCTATCCATTCTCTAGGACATTTTCCCAATCTAGGAATCGAACTGGGGTCTCCTGCTTTGCAAGCGAATGCTTTGTAAGCTGAGCTACCAGGGAAGCCTGCAAGCAGCATAACTTCCTCAAAAGATAAAATTGAAAATAAGAACATTAAGACAATGGAAATATTCAAAAGCAAAAGTGACAATTAGTAACAAAAAGCATGAAATCCTATAAGCTATTCATAATCTCCAATATTAGATTAAGCACACATAGCGATGAACAACATGTACGTACTAATACGAGATGGTATACAATTCTCTCTCGGATATGGGTATGTGTGTGTTTACAGTCCTCATATTTTATTCTGCTTTCAGGTGAGAAACAGAAAATAAAGTATGGTAAAAAAAAACTTCATATTTTTGCATTAACCTACAGACAGAAGAAAGTTCTGAGGATTATTAAGGATTTCAGGAAAATAATTTGTGATAGGACAGAGTAATGAGAAAATGAAAGAAAGAGGGAAAATTAAGTTGAACAGCTATTATAGGAAATCTCTTTTGTTGTAACACTAAGCATTTTTAGGAACATTTGTGTGTTTTAGGCACAATGTCCCCTTCACCAGCTCCTTAAGATGCTATCTGAAAAGACATACTATTTTTAAAGTGTTAATGTGAGTGATCATTTTATTCTTGTGTGTGTGACTCAACACAGCCTTCTTGTTTTCAGTTATTTAAATAATTTAAGGACTTTAGAACCATTCTACCTGAAAGTAACATTCAAACATTCCTTGAAATTCATATGCACCATTATTATGCTAAGAAAAATCAGGTACCCTGAATTGGTTAAAGATCCTTTTTAGAAGTGCCTTTCAGACACATAAGGTACACATCAAAGACAAAACTTAACCTATTCAAAAAGTGAAATATCTTTATGAAGTCATTCAAGTTCCAAAATTCTTAATATATAAAAGGCTGCAATAATTGTATTAGGAATAATATATCAGTAACTCTGCTGCTGCTGATGCTGCTAAGTCATTTCAGTCGTGTCCGACTTTGTGTGACCCCATAGAGAGCAGCCCACCAGGCTCCCTTGTCCCTGGGATTCTCCAGGCAAGAACACTGGAGTGGGTTGCCATTTCTTTCTCCAATGCGTGAAAGTGAAGTCACTCAGTCGTGTCCGACTCTTAGAGACCACATTCACTTCAGCCCACCAGGCTCCTCCGTCCATGGGATTTTCCAGGCAAGAGTACTGGAGTGGGGTGCCATTGCTTTCTCCAATCAGTAACTCTAATTGCCCAAAAATCTAGGTCACTGAGTTAGTTTAGTTCTGTATAATTCATTGTACATTGGCATTTTTCTATGAAAGATTATTACTTAAAGCAGATATCTAAGTGTTCAAGCATATATACAGTCAGGAAGACATCAGCCAGAGGAATTTCATGATTAGTAACACAAAGGAGCCATCTTTGTGTGTGATGTAAAAAGCTATGCATCTAGAGAAGGCTGAGCTGTATATTCAGAAGTTGGAGATTTCTAATGGAAGTCAGAAAGTTTTTCCACGTTGAAGTAAGAATCAGAATCGATATCCACTTTTGGAGATAGAAAGTTTTGTTAGGAATAGGTTCAAGAAGCAAAAGGAACAGAATTTTAAAAGACCTCGGATCACAAGAAAGAAGGGATATAAAAATAGTCTTCAACAAGTGAGAAAAAATCCTAAGGGACAGTAATTAATTATACATGATGGGTTTGACCTATAAAATATTAATAACTATCATATTTACATTAAGTTTGCTTAATATGATTAATATGAGAAAATACCATTTAATACTAGTTTTAATTCCTAAAGCAAATATTGAAATTGCTAAAATATGTAATATTAGTTATTTCTTTTGCTCCTGGGGTTTTAGAATCAACACTTTGAAACATTTAATAACTCCAGTGTTTGTATTCTATCATACCTCTGAGAAATTGATAACTTCTGTAGCTCTCTGCACACTTTGAAATGTCAGATCACCATGCCTGACTGTTCATCTTTTGTATCCTCTTTTTTTTTTCTACTAAATGCCAGCATTTCTCTTGAAACTTGCTAGGTGAGAGGCAAACTGTCATATCTACAAGATTCTTTCTGGAATCACCTCCATATTGCCAGGTCCTCAAAGTGACACTTGCTGCCAGTGTCTAATGTAACCACCTCACACCCCCTACATATTGGTTGTTGTTTAGTCACTGGATCTTGTCCAGCTCTTTGCGACCGCATGGACGATAGCCCGCAAGACTCCTATATCCATGAGATTTTTGAGGCAAGATTACTGAACTGGGTTGCCATTTCCTCCTCCAGGGTATCTTTCAGACACAGGGATCAAACCCACATCTCCTACTTACGCTGAACCACTGGGAAGGCCATACCTGCTGCCTTACACTTTTTATCAACCTCAAGGTTTTGGTTACTTATTGCAGGGGATGTAGAGCATTTGGAGTCACTAAACTTCTTTGAATTCTCTCCCTCTCTTTTGGGTTTTACAGTTCAAAGGTAGAAACCAGAAAAGTCTTTTTGCCAGACTACCCTAAGTCTAAGAATATGTATAGCCAATCACACACATTAATGTCAAACTTTGATTAAGGAAGGAAAAGGAGAAGAATGACTCAAGATGGGGAATCAGTCTTCTGGAAAGTACAATGTCAGAAGAAAGATGTTTATTTATTCTGGTGCAGCACTGGAAGTGTTCTGGTATCCTCTGTCAAGCTGGATCATTTGTGCATTCTGTGAGGGATACTTGGGTGCCACTCCAAAGAACTTTAGGTCTCTCTGGCCCTTGTGGAAAGATACTTAACGTTCATTAATGTATTTATGTTCTGTGTGTATTCTGAGTTTGAAACTAAGCAATGTGGTAGGAAATTTTGCTGTTGTCAAGTTTTCTCTCTAATTGTGTCCTGAAAGAATATTCTCTTTGCTAATTGGTTCCATTTTATTTTTTTCTTTTTAGTAAATATATTCATTAGGAAGACAAAACTTTATTACATGAAGAGTTGTGCAATGACTCTTGACCAAACAATATCTGAAAAATGACCTGAATTACTGGAGGAAAATTACATAGACTTATATTAACTTTCAAACAGAGTGTTAGATAAAATACTTGTCCAGTTTTACATGGTGAATTCCTCTGTAGACCTAAAACTATAACATACATTTTGGTAAATGAAGATGTCTCTGACACAAACATGAGTTCCAAAATTCTTAGTATATGACAGGCTGTACTTGTTGAGAACTACATGATAGTAACTCTAATTGCCTAAAAATTAGATAACTGACTTTACTTAATTCTGTGAAGTCATTATACATTGACATTTTTCTATACATTTTCTCATAAAATGATAATTTTCTAAAACAGTTTTGAAAGTATAGAGTACTCATTTAAAATTTAAGAATAATTGAATGATGGCTGAACCTACCATAGACATATGTGAGCTTAACATCAAACTAAAATCTGGTTAATAATGTAAAGCTTATTAAATATATTCATTGAAAACTAATACCAATAATATTTAGTAGAAGTAAACATTTGCCACACTAACTGTTTGCGCTATGCATCATTGGAGTAATTCAATGTGAAAAAGAAATTTAATTCAGTATGTCTGAAGAGCCAAAAAAAAAAAAAAGTAATATGCTCTAATGGCTCATCTTATTTTATACCAACTTTCATGTGATTAGTTCTTATTAGTATCCTACCCTCATTTATTCTTCCTTTAAGGTTCCTGTTTTCATAATCCATTTTTGTAAGTTTTGAAGATCAGTCCTGGGTATTCTTTGAAGGAATGATGCTAAAGCTGAAACTCCAGTACTTTGGCCACCTCATGCAAAGAGTTGACTCACTGGAAAAGACTCTGATGCTGGGAGGGATTGGGGGCAGGAGGAGAAGGGGACGACAGAAGATGAGATGGCTGGATGGCATCACCGAGTCAATGGACATGAGTTTGTGTGAACTCTGGGAGTTGATCATGGACAGGGAGGCCTGGCGTGCTGCAATTCATGGGGTCACAAAGAGTTGGACACGACTGAGAGACTAAATTGAACTGAACTGAACTGAACTGATGAGACTATTAGTTTAGAGCCTTTTCTCTTTTTAGCTATTATTATAACATAACTGGTAGTATTTTCTGGATGACATAACAAGAATATTTACCAATATCTACCAGCACCAATGCATGTAATCTTTATGTTTATAATAGCTTCTCTAATTTGTAAATTATTAATATAAATATAAATCTATGCAGTGTTATGTATATTCAAACTCAAAAAAATATCAAGTAAGTTGATCATGAACACATGTTGGATCAGATGACAAAGAATCTACTTGCAATGCAGGAGACCCATATTCTATCCCTGGATTGGAAAGATCCCCTTGAGAAGGAAATGGCAACCTACTCCAGTATTCTTGCCTGCAGAATCCCGTGGATGGAGTAGCCTGGCAGGATACAGTCCATGGAGTCACAAAGAGACAGACACGACAGAACAACAAACATTTTCACATGTCACCAAATCTTGACTACACACACAAAAAAGCATGCTGCTATCTTCTCTTTAACATAAATAAAATATACGAGCAATCATAGTCTTACCATATAATACATTGGTCCTGCTATAGATGAAACATTGCAAATAGAAAGTAAGGGATTTATAATCAGTGATTCTTTTTACAGTGGGTTTATTTTTTTATGATTGTACAGCTTTATTTTTGTCTTTTAACTTAGATAAATATATTTCATATGCATAGTTTCTATATCTTAATTCATTTCTACAAAATGTTTCTCACAATACATACTCACTATAGGTCAATAACTACTATCAAGGAATCATCGTATGCTTGAAGGAGAAACTTCTGATTAACTGAAGAACACATAATTCTTGTTTTTTAGGGATATAAAATAATATGATAATACCTATTATATAAAGTGAACTAATAAGCAAGTCTTCTAAAACAATGAATGAGTTGTGATTAACCTAGTGAAGGCAATGCTAAATTGCTTTACTCTTGTCCAAATCTCTGTGACCCTATGGACTGTAGTCTGCCAGGCTCCACTGTTTCTGATCCCTGGGCTGGGATAATCTTTTGGAGGAGGAAATAGCAACCCATTTCAATATTCTTCCCTGGAAAATCCTGTGAACAGAGGAGCCTGGCAGGCTACAATTCATAGGGTTGCAAAGAGTCAGATAGGACTGAGCACGCTCACACGCATTATCAACTACAATCACTGTATTATGTATTAGGTACTTAGATCTTATTCATTTATAATTGAAAATCTGTACCATTTTACAAATCTTTCCTTATTTCCCTTTTACTACAGCCCCAAGTAAACAACATTTTACCCTCTGCTTCCATGAGCTCAAGTTTTTAAAAAGACTTTTTCACGTAAATGATACCATGCAATACTTGTCTTTTTCTGTTTTATTTCACTTGCACAATACCTTTCAGGTTCATCCATGCTTTCACTAATGGTAGGGTTTCCTTCCTTTTTAAGGTTGAATTAAATGAGAGATAGATAGATGATAGATTGATAGATAGAAATAGATGTAAAACATTTTATTATCCACTTATCCATCACCAGATATTTAGGTTCTTTCCATATTTTGGCTATTGTAGCAATGAACATGAGTGTACAAATGTCTCTTCAGGAGAGTAATTTTATCTCATTTGGAAATATACCCAGATATTGGATTCATGCATCTGTAATTAGATAGAATAATAATTCTATCTAATTTCATGAGGAATTTCCATACTGTTTTCCACAGTTACAAGTTTACATTCACTACAGTGTACAAAGGTCCCCTTTTTTCCACATATTGTCACCATATGTTATATCTTATTTTTTCTGATAATAAGCATTCTTACATGTTCAGTTCAGTCAATTCAGTCTCTCAGTCATGACTGACTCATCCTGACCCCTTGAACTGCAGCACACCAAGCTTTCCTGTCCATCACCAACTCCTGGAGCTTGCTCAAATTCATTTCCATCAGGTCAGTGATGCCATTCAATCATCTCATCCTCTGTTGTCCCCTTCTCCTCCTGCCTTCAATATTTCCCAGCATAAAGGTCTTTTCCAATGAGTCAGTTCTTCGCATCAGGTGGCCAAAGTATTGGAGTTTCAGCTTCAACATCAGTCCTTCCAATAAACATTCAGGACTTATTTCCTTTAGGATGGACTGGTAGGATCTCTTTGCAGTCCAAGGGACTCTGAAGAGTCTTCTCCAACACCACAGTTCAAAAGCATCAATTCTTCAGTGCTCAGCTTTCTTTATGGTCCAACTCTCACATCTATACATAACTACTGGAAAAACCATAGCTTTGACTCGATAGACCTTTGTTGGGACAGTAATGACTCTGTTTTTTAACATGCTGTCTAGGTTGGTCATAGCTTTTCTTCCAAGGAGTAAGCCTCTTTTAATTTCATGGCTGCAGTCACCATTTGCAGTGATTTTGGAGCCCCAAAAATAAAGTCTGTTACTGTTTCTGTTATTTCCCCATGTATTTGCAATGAAGTGATGGACCCAGTACTGTGATCTTAGTTTTTTAAATATTGAGTTTTAAGCCAGCTTTTAAACTCTGCTCTTTCAATTTCATCAAGTGGCTCTTCAGTTCTTACAAGTATGAGGTGAAAAATCATTATGATTTTAGACTTTCATTTCCCTGAGGATTAAAGATGTTAAGTAATTTTTCATGTGTTTCTTTGTAATTTGTATGTCTTCTTTGGAATTGAACGTACTGTCATAACAAACACATTCTTCCAACACACAAGAAAACACTCTACTCATGGACGTCACTAGATGGTCAATATCAAAATCAGATTGATTGTATTCTTTACAGCCAAAGATGGAGAATCTCTATACAGTCATTTAAAAAAAAAAAAAAAAAAAAAAAAAAAAAAAACAATCCCAGGAGCTGACTGTGGCTCAGATCGTGAATCCTTATTGCAAAATTCAGACTCAAATTGAAAAAAGTAGGGAAAAACACTAAACCATTTAGGTATAACCTAAATTAAATGCCTTACGATTATACAATGGAGGTGGCAAATAGATTCAGGGATTAGATCTGATAGACAGAGTGCCTGAAGAACTATAGGTGGATGTTCCTGACATTGTACAGGGGACAGTGATCAAGACCATCTCCAAGAAAAAGAAATGCAGAAAAGCAAAATGGTTGTCTAAGGAGGCCTTACAAATAACTGAGAAAAGAAGACAAGCTAAAGGCAAAGGAGAGAAGGAAAATACATCCATTTGAATGCAGAGTTCTAAAGTCCAGCAAGGAGAGTTAAGAAAGCCTTCCTCAATGATCAGTGCAAAGAAATACAGGAAAACATTAGAATGGGAAAGACTAGAGATTTCTTCAAGAAAATTAGAGATGCCAAGGGAATATTTCATGCAAAGATGGCACAACAAAGCACAGAAATGGTGTGGACCTAACAGAAGCAGAATATATTAAAAAGAGGTGGCAAGAATACATGGAAGAACTACAAAAACACATCTTCATGACCCAGATAATCAGGATGCTGTGATCACTCACCTAGAGCTAGACATCATGGAATGCAAATTCAAGTGGGCCTTAGAAAAATCACTACAAACAAAGCTAGTGGAGGTGATGGAATTCCAGTTGAGCTATTTCAAATCTTAAAAGATGATGCTGTGAAAGTGCTGCACTCAATATGCCAGCAAATTTGGAAAACTCAGCAGTGGCCACAGGACTGGAAAAGGTCGGTTTTCATTCCAATCCCAAAGAAAGACAATGCCAAAGAATGTTCAAGCTACTGCACAATTGCACTCATCTCACACGCTAGTAAAGTAATGCTCAAAATTCTCCAAGCCAGGCTTCAGCAATACGTGAACTGTGAACTTCCTGATGTTCAAGCTGATTTTAGAAAAGGCAGAGGAACCAGAGATCAAAGTGTCAACATCGGCTGGATCATCAAAAGCAAGAGAGTTCCAGAAAAACATCTATTTCTGCTTTATTGACTATGTCAAAGCCTTTGACTGTGTGGATAACAATAAACTGTGGAAAATTCTGAAAGAGATGGGAATACCAGACCACCTGACCTGCCTCTTGAGAAACCTATATGCAGGTCAGGAAGCAACAGTTAGAACTGGACATGGAACAACAGACTGGTTCCAAATAGGAAAAGGAGTATGTCAAGGCTGTATACTGTCATCTTTCTTATTTAACTTATATGCAGAGTATATCATGAGAAATGCTGGGTTGGTAGAAACACAGCTGGAATCAACACAGCATTGCTGGGAGAAATATCAATAACCTCAGATATGCAGATGACACCACGCTTATGGCAGAAAGTGAAGAGAAACTAGAAAGCCTCTTGATGAAAGTGAAAGTGGAGAGTGAAAAAGTTGGCTTAAAGCTCAACATTCAGAAAACTAAGATCATGGCAACTGGTCCCATCACTTCATGGGAAATAGATGGAGAAACAGTGGAAACAGTGTCAGACTTTACTTTTTGGAGCTCCAAAATCACTGCAGATGGTGACTACAGCCATGAAATTAAAAGACGCTTTCTCCCTGGAAGGAATGTTATGACCAACCTAGATAGCATATTGAAAAGCAGAGACATTACTTTGCCAACATAGTCCATCTATTCAAGGCTATGGTTTTTCCAGTGGTCATGTATAGATGGGAGAGTTGGACTGTGAAGAAAGCCAAGTGCTGAAGAATTGATGCTTTTGAACTATGGTATTGGAGAAGATTCTTGAGAGTCCCTTGGATTGCAAGGAGATCCAACCAGTCCATTCTAAAGGAGATCAGTCCTGGGGGTTCATTGGAAGGACTGATGCTAAAGCTGAAACTCCAGTATTCTGGCCACCTCATGTGAAGAGTAGACTCATTGGAAAAGACTCTGATGTTGTTAGGGATTGGAGTCAGGAGGAGAAGGGAACAACAGAGGATGAAGTGGCTGGATGGCATCACCGACTCAATGGACATAAGTCTGAGTGAATTCTGGGTGTTGGTGATGGACAGGGAGGCCTGGTGTGCTGCAACTCATGGGGTTGCAAAGAGTTGGACACGACTGAGCAACTAAACTGACTGAACTGAAATCACTGCAGATGGTAGCTGTAGCCATGAAATTAATAACCACTTGCTCCTTGGAAGAAAAGATGTGACTAACCTAGACAGCATATTAAAAAACAGAGATATTACTTTGCCAACAAAGATCTGTCTTTTCAAATCTACAGTTTTTTTTTCAGTAGTCATGTATGGATGTGACAGTTGGACTATAAAGAAAGCTGAGTGCTGAAGAATTGATGCTTTTAAACTGTGGTTTTGGAGAATACACTTGAGAGTCTCTTGGATAGCAAGGTGGTCCATCCAGTCCATCCTAAAGGAAATCAGTCCTGCATATTCATTGGAAAGACTGATGCTGAATCTCTGTTATTTTGGACACCTGATGAGAAGAACTGACTCATTTGAAAAGACCCTTATGCTGGGAAAGATTGAAGGCGGTAGCAGAAGAGGACGATAGGATGAGCTGTTTGGTTGGCATCACTGTCTCAACGGACATGAGTTTGTATAAGCTTCGGGAGTTTGTGATGGATAGGGAAGCCTGGCGTTTTGCAGTCCATGGGATCTTGAAGGGTCGGATACGACTGAGTGACTGAATTGAACTGATTCTTTACAAGTAGATAGTTTAAAAAATACATTTTGATTTGCTTCAAATCTATCTAATTTTTTTGAGTCTTTCTTCTTCTCCGTAGTTACCATTTTTATGTATTACTTCTTATATACTGCATTTTAGCTTGCTCTATTTTCTGATTCCATCTTAGCAAACTTATTTTATTAAGATGTAATACTATAAATACAGATGCCTCACATGTGTTTATAAAGAAAATAAATTATATAACGAAGAAAATGAAGAATTTACACATATATTTATATATGGCAGGAAAATGAGATGGAAGAATACTATAGTAAAACATTTTCCTATTTCAGTAAACCTTGTAATAGAAGGCTTACTATATTTCACTGTTTTTTTAATTGTCATCTTTCATTCTAAGGTAAATAAATATTATTCTGTAACTTAGCTCTCATTTGTTAAAATATATTTCATCACATAGTACTCTTGAGCACTTCTGGTTCTGGTGGTAACATAGAATTATATGTATAAAATAAAACAACAGAAATTAGATTGAATCTTTTGAATTATGAATGAATGATGTATGAATACAGTGTTTTGGCATTCATGTATTTGTGTTTAACTAAACATATTTAATAAAATTCTAGCAGAGTGTAGAATTTTTTTGTACTTTAGAAAGTATATTCACTTTGAAAGACATTGTTTATTTTTAAAATCTAGTTGTTCTCTAAAAAAGCAATACTAATTTTCTATAAATTACAATTAACTTTTCTATATCATGGAAAATCATGGCTATGCTATGTTGAAGCCAAAGAAATATGGCTGCAGAAACATTGTAGAAAGTTACAATGTGCTGATATAAAAAATAAAAATAACTTATTTAGAGTATTTAACCGAGTAGCCATGTGTCTTATGTTATTCCCACATGTTTAGAACCTAGTTTAAGAAGATCAAACCAGTCAATTCAATAAATAAATATAAATTCTTAAATGTACTTATTTTACTTTTCTGAACATGTATGGCTTCAAAATACAATTCTAATTATTCTATCACATGAAATGCACCTATTTTTCTGTCTGAGTAACTTACCTGGTTATTAATACTTTGCATCAGTATACTTCAGATGAAATGCTAGTTATCTCCTTTACCTGTCTTGTAGTTGTTCAGTCGCTAGTCATGTCTGACTGTTTGCAGTTCATGTGACCCCCATGAATTGCAGCACACCAGGCTTCCCTGTCCTTCACTATATCCCAGAGTTTGGTCAAATTCATATCCATTCAATAAATAATGCCATCCAACCATCTCATCCTCTGTCACTTCCTTTTCCTGACTCCCCTCAATCTTTCCCAGCGACAAAGTCTTTTCCAATGGGTTGACTCTTTGCATCAGGTGCCCAAAGTATTGGAGCTTCAGCTTCAACATCAGTCCTTCCAAAGAATATTCAGGGTTGATTTCCTTTTGGATGGACTGGTTTAATCTCCTTGCAGTCCAAGGGACTTTCAAGAGTATTCTCGAGCACCACAGTTCAAAAGCATCAGTTCTTCGGCACTTAGCCTTCTTTAGGGCTTCCCTGGTGGCTCAGAGGGTAAAGTGTCTGCCTACAATTCAGGAGACCTGGGTTCAATCCCTGCGTCGGGAAGATCCCCTGGAGAAGGAAATGGCAACCCACTCCAGTACTCTTGCCTGGAAAATCCCATGGACAGAGAGGCCTGGTAGGCTGCAGTCCATGGGGTCACAAAGAGTCGGACACGACTAACTGACTTCACTTTCACTTTCAGCCTTCTTTATTGTTCAGCTCTCACAACTGTACATGACCATTGGATAAACCATAGCTTTAACTATAAGGGTATTTGTTAGCAAAGTGATGTCTCTACTTTGTAATATGCCATCTAGATTTGTCACAGATTTTCTACCAAGGAGCAAGCATCTTTTAATTCCATGGCTGCAGTCACTATCTGAAGTTATTTTAGAGACCAAGAAAATAAAATCTGTCAGTGTTTCCACTTTCCCCATCTATTTGCCATTAAGTGCTGGGACTGGTTGCCATGATCTTACTTTTTTGAATGTTGATTTTAAACCAGCTTTTTCACTCTCCTCTTTCACTCTCATCAAGAGGCTCTTTAATTCCTTTTCACTTTCTGCCGTTAGAGTGGTATCATCTGCATATCTTAGGTTGCTGATATTTCTCTGGCAATCTTAATTTCAGTATGTGCTTCATGCAGCCTGGCAGTTTGCAGGATGTACTCTGCATAGAAGTTAAATGAGCAGGGTGACAATATACAGCCTTAATGTACTCTTTTCTCTATTTTGATCCAGAGCATTATTTCATGTTTGGTTCTAACTGTTGCTTCCTGTCCTGCATGCAGGTTTCTCAGGATACAGGTAAAGTGGTCTGGTATTCCCTTCTCTTTAAGAATTTTCCACAGATTTTATGATCCACATAGCCAAAGGCTTTAGCATAGTCAGTGAAGCAGAAGTAGATTTTTTTTTTTTTTAATTTCCTTGCTTTTTCTATGATCTAATGAATGTCGGCAATTTGATCTCTAGTTCCTCTGCCTTTTTTATATCCAGCTTTTAAATCTGGAACTTCTTGGCTCATGTACTGTTGAAGCCTAGCTTGAAGGATTTTGAGCATTAACTTGCTAACATGTGAAATAAGTGCAATTGTATGGCAGTTTGATCATTCTCTGGTGTTGCCTTTCTTAGGGAGTGGAATGTAAACTAACCTTTTCCAGTCCTGTGAGCCATTGCTTTCAGATAGCCATGTAAATTACTTTGCAAATATTTATACAATATATTTTCATAGAATAAGTTCAGTTCAGTTGCTCAATCGTGTCTGATTCTTTGCGACCCCATGGACTGCAGCATGCCAGGCTTCTCTGTCCATCACCAACTCCCAGAGCTTACACAAATTTATGTCCAATGAATCGATGATGCCAACCAAACATCTCATCCTATCATCCTTTTCTCCTCCTGCCTTCAAACTTTGCTAACATCAGCATCTCCCAAATGAGTCAGTTCTTTGTGTCAGGTGGCCAAAATATTGGGGTTTCAGCTTAAGCATCAGTTCTTCCAATGAATATTCAGGACTGATCTCCTTTAGGATGGACTGATTGGATCTCCTTGCAGTCCAAGGGACTCTCAAGAGTCTTCTCCAACACCACAGCTCAAAAGCATCAATTCTCTGGTGCTCAGCTTTCTTTATAGTCCAACTCTCACGTCCATACATGACTACTGGAAAAACCATAGCCTTGACTAGATGGACCTTTGTTGGCAAAGTAATGTCTCTGCTTTTTAATTAATTAATTAATTAATTTAATATTTTATTATAAATTTATTTATTTTAATTGGAGTATAATTACTTCACAATATTGTATTGATCTTGCCATAGATCAACATGAATTCACCACAGGTATACATGTGTTCCCCATCCTGAACCCCCCTCCCACCTCTCTCCCCATACCATCCCTTTGGGCCATACCAGTGCACCAGCCCCAAGCATCCTGTATCATGCATTGAACCTGGACTGGTGATTCATTTCATATGCTGTCTAGTTTGGTCATAACTTTCCCTCAAAGGAGTAAGTATCTTTTAATTTCATGGCTGCAATAACCATCTGCAGTGAATTTGGAGCTCAAAAAAAATAGTCTCTCATTCATTTCCACTGTTTCCCCACCTATTTGCCATGAAGTGATGAGACCAGATGCCATGATCTTAGTTTTCTGAATGTTAAGCTTTAAGCCAACTTTTTCACTAACCATACTCTAGTCACCCCTGACTACACTTTGATTTCACTGATTCTATCCTTTTGTTTCTTTTTATTCTTGTCAAAATTCATCCAGGTCATTTTTTAGCACATTTTTAGTGATTCTTAATGTATCTTTGCATCTAATTCTATCTCAAAGCACTTTTAACCATTACTGTTATAGATCATATAAATGCTTTATGTATTCAACAGACTAAAGATCAAAAAGTTGTACATCAAACTAAAACAGTTATTCATTTTGACAAAGAATCTTTGACCTAACTTTAGTCAGACTACTGAACCTTCTCTTAGGCACACCTGTACATTTCCTTATAAAATCTAGTGTTAGCAAGAAACATACTAATTCAGTTTAACTGAAACCCCTAAATCCTGAATGCCTGCTCATTCTCAAAATCTGATCCTCATCCTCCTCCATTCTCCAGGTGATACCTGCTTACCCTGGCCTGTCTTCAGCTGGGAATCCTGTTAGATTGGTTCAGCCAGAGTCATCCTTACTCTTGATGTTTCCTCAATAATTTTTCATCCACTTCCCCTCCTTGGCTATTTTTGGAGTTGAGCCTATCTCCCTCACTGTAAAATCCATTGCGGTAGTCCCTTTAACTAGTATTATAATCTTGAATAAAGTCTGCCTTATCATCTTTAATACTTATCACTGAATATTTTTCTTTAATAATTTAGAATTCAGATTTTATGTGAAAATTGTATAATATTTACTTTACACACACATAGAAATTTATTGGAAGTTCTTGCCCAAAAGCTGTGAGAAAATCAAATTATAAGTAGTTTTAAGAATCAGTATTATCAACTCTAATTTCATGTTATTTATCATCTAAACACTTATTTGGGGCACTGTCAAAATGTACATAGATTTGGATTTTATAAATATTTATCACTCATACATAAAAACAGTCTTAAAAATCAATGCAACCTTTTCTGTTTTTTTTTTTTAAATATAAATTTCTTTATTTTAATTGGAGGTTTATTACTTTACAATATTGTATTGGTTTTGCCATACATCAACATGAATACACCACAGGCATACATGTGTTCCCCATCCTGAACCCCCCTCCCACTTCCCTCCCCATACCATCCCTCTGAGTCATCCCAGTGCACCAGCCCAAAGCATCCAGTATCATGCACTGAACCTGGACAGGCGATTCATTTCATATATGGTATTATACATGTTTCAAGGCCATTCTCCCAAATCATCCCACCCTCTCCCTCTCCCACAGAGTCCAAAAGACTATTCTATACATCTGTGTCTCTTTTGCTGTTTTGCATACAGGGTTATCATTACCATCTTTCTAAATTCCATATATATGTGTTAGTATACTGTATTGGTGTTTTCCTTTCTGGCTTATTTCACTCTGTATAATAGGCTTCAGTTTCATCCACCTCATTAGAACTGATTCAAATATATATATTTTTAACAGCTGAGTAATACTCCATTGTGTATATGAACCACAGCTTTATTATCCATTCATTTGTTGATGGACATCTAGGTTGTTCAATGTCCTGGCTATTATAAACAGTGCTGTGATGAACATTGGGGTACACGTGTCTCTTTCCATTCTGGTTTCCTCAGTGTGTATGCTCAGCAGTGGAATTGCTGGATCATAAGGCAGTTCTATTTCCAGTTTTTTAAGGAATCTCCACACTGTTCTCCATAGTGGCTGTACTAGTTTGCATTCCCACCAACAGTGTAAGAGGGTTCCCTTTTTTCCACACCCTCTCCAGCATTTACTGCTTGCAGACTTTTGGATCACAGCCATTCTGACTAGTGTGAAGTGACACCTCATTGTGGTCTTGATTTGCACTTCTCTGATAATGAGTGATGTTGAGCATCTTTTCATACGTTTGTTAGCCGTCTGTATGTCTTCTTCGGAGAAATGTCTGTTTAGTTCTTTAGCCCATTTTTTGATTGGGTCGTTTATTTGTCTGGAATTCAGCTGCAGGAGTTGCTTGTATATTTTTGAGATTAGTTATTTGTCAGTTGCTTCATTTGTTATTATTTTCTCCCATTCAGAAGGCTGTCTTTTCACCTTGCTTATAGTTTCCTTTGTTGTATAGAAGCTTTTAAGTTTAATTAGGTCCCATTTGTTTATTTTTGCTTTTATTTCAAATATTCTGGGAGGTGGGTCATAGAGGATTCTGCTGTGATTTATGTCAGAGAGTGTTTTGCCTATGTCCTCCTCTAGGAGTTTTGTAGTTTTTGGTCTTACGTTTAGATCTTTAATCCATTTTGAGTTTATTTTTGTGTATGGTGTTAGAGAGCGTTCTAATTTCATTCTTTTACAAGTGGCTGACCAGGTTTCCCAGCACTACTTGTTAAAGAGATTTTCTTTAATCCATTGTATACTCTTGCCCCCTTTGTCAAAGATAAGGTGTCCATAGGTGCATGGATTTATCTCTGGACTTTCTATTTTGTTCCATTGATCTGTATTTATGTCTTTGTGCCAGTACCATACTGTCTTAATGACCATTGCTTTGTAGTAGAGCCTGAAGTCAGGCAGGTTGATTCCTCCAGTTCCATTATTTTTTCTCAAGATTGCTTTGGCTCTTTGAGGTTTTTTTTGTATTTCCATACAAATTGTGAAATTATTTTTTCTAGCTCTGTGAAAAATACTGTTGGTAGCTTGATAGGGATTGCATTGAATCTATAGATTGCTTTTGGCCCATGACTCTTTTAAGTTCTTCAATTAGGTAGATATGATAACACATAATTTATTAGCCACATTTTTCCCCAAGGCAGTCAATATCCTAGTTAAGTGCAAATATATAAATAAAAATCCCTACTTTGTGACTTTAATATACTTTGTGTCTATACTTCCTCACTTTATTCTCTCTTCATTTAATAATATTTTAATATTTTCAAATATGTCATAGCTTATTAACCTTTTTTTAACTCTTTTTCAAATAAAATTTGAAAACATTATACACTGCCAGAGTACATAGATTAAATTCTCTTACTTGTTTCTTTTATTATCATTTTAAAAGCTACACAAATGTTGATTTTCAAGAGCAAAATATTTCCATAGACAACTATCCCATTGCAGATATCCCATAGAGGAACCTTTTCTTTTTTTTTTAAATCTCTTCAAACTACCTAGACTGGTATTGGATAAATACTGTAATAATTAGATCATATTGACAATTAACCCACCCTAATGACTTTATCTCAAATTATTATCACTACAAAGACCATATTTCCAAATAAGTTCACATTCTGAAATATTAGAAGTTAGAACTCCAATATATCTTTTTGAGTGGAATAATTCATACCAAATACTTATAATTTTAGTTATTTTCTTTGATGAGGGTGTGGTACTATGCACACTCAAAGGATATATGCTTGTATATTTATCTTTGAAACACTTTTAATACTTCGTACCTAATGCATAATGGCATTTATCTAGGTATATTTTGTTCTACGTTTTGCCATAATTTATTTTTTTTAGAGGGAGTGAGTGAGGTAGGATGATATATTCTTTCCAATAGTGGCTAAAAATTAGCTACAATATTATTAGTTTATAATTTAAATTTTGTGAATATGGAATTACATATAGAATATATTAAAATCAGAATGGGCTATTTCACAGTCCCCAAATTACAGATTTCATTTTTAGTTTTGCTTTGAATTGATATTTGTACTCTGCTTGTTATAGGGTCTGTCACTGATATAAATCATTCACAGCTTTATATCAAAAGCATTGAAGTCAGTGGATAAATATAATTAAAGTTGTTATTTTTGAAATAATTTTCCTATTTTTAAAAGTTGGTTTGTTATGCTCTGATGAAGATTATTTTAAAGGTTTGATGATATCAAAACAAATGAGATATATTTCGTATACTCAAGATCTGTTAATGAAAAGAGAGACAAGATAGAAAATAACCCAGAAAAACTCAATATTAGGAAAGCATTATTTTTTCACTAGTTTTACCTAAGATATTTGGCTGTAAAAATCAACAATTAGAACAAAACAGCTGGTTTGGTTTTGTCTAATTTTTATTTTACACATGGGAATTGAAAAAAATTAATTTCTAGAGGCTTCTCTGTGCCAAGAATTTAGATATTTACAATATTTCTCTTTAATAAGGCCCAGACTCCCTGAACAGAAGGCCATTCCTATTCCTGGGATAAGGAAAAACACAGAAACTAGATATGCATATACTGTTTACTGTATCTTAAGAGCTTTTGAATGTGGCTTGTGAGGATTCTAAAAGTCAATCCAAAAAAAAGTAATTTGTAACTTCAGAGAAAAGAACAACCATAAACAAATCAAAATATTAGTGCACTGGCATTCAGACTAAGCAAAAAAAAAAAAAACAACCACATTTTGATTCATGTGAAAGAAAGTTAGGCTAAAAATTTGGTCACAGTCAAGTTAGTTTGAATGATATGTTCGACAATTCTCTGTTCAAAACATATTTGATTATATTGTTAATTAGGTCTTCCTGCTCAGTGATATTTACATATTAATATAATTGGTCTCAAATCCCAGTTACAGAAGGACAGATGAGACACAAAAAAATTTCACCTATATGAGTTATGTAGGATAGTTGAAATCAAGGAAGCAGAGTAGAGAAATGGCTTCCAGGGGCCAGGACTAGGGTCGGGGAGTAGGGAGTTGTTTTTTGTCAGGTATAGGATTTCAGTAATTCAAGACAAATGTTTCTAGAGATTGTCTGTAAAACATAGTACACATATTTATCATCTGCTTAAACTTTTAAGCGGATAGATCCATGTTAAATGGTCTTACCATAATCAAAAATTTTTAAAAATACGTTTGATAAAAATCAAAAGAACACTGTTTTACATCAGACAAAATATAATATCTTTGTATGTTCAAATTTTTCTATTATCAAGTAAACAGCCTTGAAAACCTATAAAATGAGCAAAATATTTGCAAATTATTTATCTTATAAGGGTTAACATCCAGAATGCCAAACACATTTACAATGCAACAACAAAAAGACAAACAACATACTTCTAATATATGCAAAATATTTGAATAGGAATTTTTCCAAAGATGCTTTAAAATTCCCAGCAAGCACTTAAAAAGATATTTAACATCATTGATATTTAAGGAAATGCATTTTAAAACCACAATGAGATACCACTTCACACCCACTCAAGTGACTATACTAAGAACGATGGAAATAACGAGTGTTGGTATAGATGTAAAGAAATAACACTTATTCATTGCTAATAAGCATGTAAAAAGATAAAGCCACTGAAGAAAACAGTTGGGCAGTCCTTGATGAAGTTAAAAATAGAATTATCATATAATCTGGTAATTCTACTCCTAGATATATATCAAGAGAAATGAAAATATAAATCCGCATAGAAATTGTGCAAGAATGTTTATAGCAGCATTATTCTTAGTATCAAAATGTTGAAACAACCCAAATATCTATCATAGGTCAATGTATAAACAACTTTTTCTATATACATAAACATGATTATTCAACCACAAAACAGAATGAAGTATTGACAAATGTAACCACCTGGATGAACCTTTTAAACATGGGAAGTGAAATAAGCCAGACTCAAAACGTCGCATGTTGTACAATTCCTTTCAAATGAAATATTCAAAATAAGCAAATATATAGAGCCAGGGGGCAGATTAGTGGTTATTGGGACATGAGGGAAAAGAGGAACACGTAGTGATTATTTAATGGGTGTGGGAGTTGATTATTTAATGGATATGGGATATTCTTCTGGAGTAATGAAAAGTTGAAATGAGGGAGATAGCAGTTACACACGATTGCAGATAAACTAAATTCCAATGAATCATATACTTTAAAGTAGTCATTTGTGTTTTATGCGCAGTTCACTTTCGTTAAAACAGACACACAATCACACACACATACACACACATGGTCACACACACACAGACACAAATGTGAATTCGATTCTCAATTCTTCAATTTGAAGTTTTCATCCTCCAGGAAAACATAGTGCTGAAAAATAGTCCTGCCTTTCTAAGAATATGAATTGAAAGTATAAGGTTAATCCAGTTTTTATTTTTGGATTTATAAAAAATGTGTATATAGAACACTAATGTGACTATGATATATGCTTACATTTCCTAAAATTTTTCAACTAGAATTTACTGTATTGCTGACAGAAATTGAAGTATATGTAATGGGAGAGTTTTATTTAAAATTCTTAGGATTAGTGAGTAAAATTTTCTAAATTCTATATCCAGTTTCTCAAGATATGCATGCTTTCTTTGTGTACAAAGAGTAAAATAATATCTTTGTATGTTCAAATTTTTCTATTATCAAGTAAACAGCCTTGAAAACAACTTGTCGTGTTCTCTGACTTACACCTATTTCAGTGTTAACACAAATAATATACTTAATTCTATTTTTTGGAATACTATATTCTATGTCAAGTTCTTCTCAAGAATGTATGGCACTTCAGGGATTTACTTGCTCTTTGCAAAATAAGCGTGAAGCTATTGCTCTGTCTTCTATGTCTTGTTAGCCCATAGGGAGCTAAAGAATGAACACCAGGTGCATCCTGTGCTAAGTTTTTGAGTACTACTTGCCTTTATTTAGGACAATATGACAAACTTGAAATGCACTAAATGTTTTATGACAGATACTGACAGAAATCACTGACTTTTTTTTTTTTTTCCTGAAGAAAAGGAAACTGGTGTAAGAAGAAAGAATTTACAATGACTAGCTGACATGCATTAGAATGTTAGCCATAATCTTGATTTTTTTCCATAAGGTTTCCCACACTTAAGTATCTTGCTCTTAGGATTGTTTTCAGAAAATCAAGTATTTGTAACATAACACAGGTCAGGGCAAGGTTACACATAACAGGATGCTTGAAGAAGTACCAATGGATGGGAGAATATAGATTTTAATATCAACAGGTTTAAGATGTTGACAGATTGGACATACTTGCTAAGACATCTGATCCCATAGGAAAAGTGTATCTCAGTCACTGATAGCTGATCTGACTGTTACATTTTACTGGGAAAAGAAAAAGAAAAAATGAAATGTGTTAAGGCTGCATGATCTTCTAGTTTTCTGATTAAATTTTGTGATTCTGCTAGATTTTAATTATTCAAAAAAGTATTATAAACTGAGAGCTAAAGCAATTTTTTTTTTTAATGGAACTTGTTTCTATTTTATTTGTGAAGCTGCTGACATAGAAATTTAAAGTGAAATTGATAGTCAGTCAGTCATGTCTGACTCTTTGCGATCCCATGGGCTATAGCCCACCAAGCTCCTCTGTCCATGGAATTTTCCAGGAAAGGATACTGAAGTGGGTAGCCATTCCATTTTTCAGGGATCAAACCCAAGTCTCCTGCCTTGCAGGCAGATTCTTTACCATCTGAGGCACCAGAGAAACCCTGACATAGAAATGAGTACAAAAATGTTTTAGTTGAGATTTTGTCCTATGAAAAAGTAACTCTATGTATACCCTTAAAATATTTATGTGTGCATGTATATGTGTGTGTGTGTGTGTGTGTGTGTGTGTGTGTGTTAGTCACTCAGTCATGTCCGACTCTTTGCTTGCAACTCCTCGGACTATAGCCCACCAGGCTTCTTTGTCCATGGAATTCTACAGGCAAGAATTCTGGCATGGATTCTCATTCCCTTCATTCTCTAGAGAAACTTCCCTAATCAGGGATTGAACCCTGGTCTCTTGCATTGCAGGCAGATTCTTTACCATTTGAGTTATAGGGAAGTCTCTCTATATATACATATATATATATACACATAGCAGATTCTTAACCATTTGATCTACAGGGAAGTATGTATATATATAAATATGTATACATACATATATGCTGCTGCTATTGCTAAGTCGCTTCAGTTGTGTCCGACTCTGTGCAACCCCATAAATGGCAGCCCACCAAGCTCCTCTGTCCTGGATTCTTCAGGCAAGAATACTGGAGTTGGTTGCCGTTTCCTTCTCCATGCATACATATACATACATATGTATATTATTAGATATTTCCATGATTATGTCCGATAGTATTTTCAGAGTCACCATTACAAGGAAAATATACTGACAAAATACGTTAATAATTGTTCTCTTAAGTGTACTGAAATTTAAATCAGGTAATATCATGTCTCTCCTAGTAGATTTTCCAGTATATGCATGTGGATATTTCTAATAGTAAGGAAGATTTCATCTAGAGGCAGCAAAGATGAGAGTTATCTGTCACTGGGAATTAGTACAAAGACAAGGTTTCAAGTGAGGGTATTGATTAACTTACAAGAGGAAGGAAGGTACTTTTAGAACATGTGACTAGATTTTTAAAGATTTCTTTGAATCTTTATGTTCAAAAGCTAAATGTTTTTCTCTCCTTTATTTGAAACTTAAAAAAAAGATAAAAAATAAAAGCATATAACAGTATATTTTATAAATTTGAATGACAAAATATTAAATACTCATATTCAAGTGTTATAGTTTGTTCTGCTCCCTTTATAACAAGATGCATGTGTGATTACCACATACATATATACATACATACACACAAATATATACATTCATATACACACAAATTTAAATGTATGTTAAAATTTAATTAGAATTAATGGAAGCGATCTTTTGAGGGTAAAATATAAAAGTTCGTTGTATCAAGATTTTAGAGCAAATCACTTTGTTAAGATACTATCAATATTTAAAACTTAGTCATGTTTTAATGACTAAGAGTTTAAAAGAAAGAAAGAAACCCTTGGGCATTGTTGGTATACAGTTTAGCACATAGAAAACTCTATTGTAAAACAAATCATTTTACCAGTCTCCATGATTCAAAGAGACAAAATATGGACTGGACTGTTGTTCTTCTTATGGTCAGAAAATTAGAATAAAACTTAAAGTCTGGATTTAACTAGACTAATTCTGGTTATACAGGTTATACATCTTATGTAAACAGGTCATCATTTTCATTTAACTCACTGAAATTTCTTAAGGGCAAATATTGCCTTATCTTCCATACAGAAATATTGCCAACTTCAAAAATCTGCTTGCTGCTTCCATCATATTTCCATTTATTTGATCCCTCCATATCTGAACCTAGACAGGTTCTGTAGGAAACTGTGTAATATGGAAACTGTAACTGTGTAATATAGTAATGGGAGTACATGGATACTTAATAGAGACAATTGTGTCCTAATTTTTCCCTAAGCTGTTGCAAATAAGTTTGGGAAAAAAAATTAAAAAAAGACTTTAACCAATTCGGATATTTGCACACAGTTCTCAAAACTTCTTTTGAGAAAACTTTTCTGCCAAATCAGAGCCACAATAAACATTTACCTCTGTAGCTATCAACTATGCCAATAGTTTCTCATGCTATTTAAAAAATATATTAAATATAATTACAGAGAAGAGACCATTTTCAGTTTCAAAATAATGAGAGTAAAAGCAAACAATTTTCTTCCTTCAATTTTGGTCAGTTTTGTAATATTACTCTGAAGCTATATGTAAATTCTCCTAAATGTAACAAAAGACTTTTCAAAGAGTTCTTAAAAAATAAAATGTGTTTTCATTTATTCTTCTCTATCCCTTAATTCCCCTTTTACCTTGATGTTACTTCCTGTTTGATTTTCATGTCTTTCCTAAAAATATTTTACATGATAAGAGAGAGGAATTTAAATAACTTTATTTAGTAAAATATAAAGGCCAATATATTTACTTTATATGCTTATATATAATTCCACAAAATTTTATGAATAACTCTAGAGAAACCCTAATTATAAAATCAGAAGTTGAGTTTCATAAGTGAGTGAAATTTGCTCAGTCGTGTTGGACTCTTTGCAATCCATGGAATTCTCCAGGCCAGAATACTGGAGTGGGAAGCCTTTCCCATCTCCAGGGATTCTTCCTAACCCACGGATGGAACCCAGGTCTCCCGCATTGCAGGCAGTTCCTTTACCAGCTGAGCCACAAGGGAACCCCAAGAATACTGGAGTGAGTAGCCTATCCTGTCTCCAGCTGATCTTCCCAACCCAGGAACTGAACCAGTGTGTTCTGCATTGCAGGTGGATTATTTACCAACCCAATGGATTTCATATCTTACCTAATAAAACTAAATGTTCATAGAGGAATTAACTAATGTATTTCTCCATTTTTTATACTGCTATCTCTCTGCTTCCTAAATACTAACCAAAAATAACAACAAATCAATATATCAAAATAGTCTGTTTACTGATACTTCTGAAATTGTTTCTTAAAACTTTCTTCCATGTTTCCTAGTATACTAATCTATTTAACTAATTTAATTTTTTTCTGAACTTTTAGTGAAATCTCTGATCTGTTTTTATGCTCTTCATATTCTTCCTCACTATAGAGGGAAGAGGAGAAAAAAAATGAATTTCAATCATATTCCATTTTTAATTACAAGCATACCTTGGAAACATTGTGGGTTCAGGTTCGGACCACTGCAATAAAGTAAGCATCATAATAAAGCAAATCACATGAACTTTTGGCTTTCCCAGTGCATAGAAAAGTTATGTTTATATTATACTGTAGTCTGTTAAATGTGAATAGCATTATGTCTAGAAAAGAGTGGACATATTTTTAAAAATACTTTATTGCTTAAAAAGTCAAGCCATAATCTGAGCCTTCAACAAATGTAATCATTTTGCAATAGTAGCATCAAGGATTCCTGGTCTCAAATCATCATAACAAGTAATAACAATAATGAAGAAGTTTTAAATATTACAAGAGTTACCAAAATGTGACACAGAGACATGAAGTAAGTAGGTGCTTTTGGAAAAAAATAACACCAATTGATTGGCATATTCTAGCCAATATGCATTGCCACAAATATTCAATTTCTAAAAAGTGGAACATATCTCAAGTGAAATATAGCCAAGTGCAATAAAACAAAGTATGCCTATAACTCTTCTTAACTAGTGTCTAAATTTCTGATAGTCATAAGCAGGTTTCATGTTTTGTAGTGCATGCCCATAGTTAAGTATCAATTGAACATCCAATATTAGAGTCAACATAAGGATGTGCAGTTTATTTTACTTTCACTTTTATATGTAATGTTTTCTTTTTATTTCAAAGTCAAAATACAAAGTTCAATATGCTATTTTATATTAATTTAAGGAAACCAAAGATTCCATAAAGAGAGACCTAAATGTCCTGAAATGTAGTAAATCTTTTAAATGGAAATGTATAAAAGTTATTTAAACATTTATCTAAAAGTTAATTAAAAGAAAAGATCATTTATACAACAAAAAATATAATATTAAAAAAAGAATATTTTTATAGTGTTTGTTCATTATATTCTCTGCAAGATTACTTTGATTCCTTTTCAAATGCCTTAAAGAAAAGATCCTTTAATAATAAATGATTGACTGCACTCCTAGGCTGTGTTTTCACTCATCCAGTGATTGTTTCTCTAGTTCATCACCTAGAAATACATATACTCATTTTTATGTTGATAATTATTAAAATTCATACATCATTAGTCTTTTGTATTAGAAGTGACTTTCTGATAAACTATATATAGATTGAACATTGAATATTCAATTGAACATTGAATATATAAGAGTGAACATTGACATTTTAGGAATCAGTGAACTAAAATGGATTGGAATGGATGAATTTAATTCAGATAACCATTATATCTACTACTGTGGTCAAAAATCTCTTGGAAGAAATGTAGTAGTCCTCATAGTCAACAAAAGAACTCAAAATGTAGTACTTGAAGACAGTCTCAAAAATGACAGAATGATCTCTGTTTGTTCCAAGGTAAACCATTCAATATCACAGGAATCCAAGTCTATGCCCCAACAACTAGTGATGAAGAAGCTGAAGTTGAACGGGTCTCTGAAGACTTACAGACCTTCTAGAACTAACAACAACAACAACAACAAATGGTCTTTTCGTTATAGGGGACTGGAATGCAAATACAGGAAGTTAGGAGATACCTGAAGTAACAGGCAAGTTTGGTCTTCGAGTAAAAATGAAGGAGGGGAAAGGCTAACAGAGTTTTGCCAAGAGAAAACACTGATCGTAGCAAGCACCCTCTTCCAAGAACACAAGAGAAGACTTTACTTATGGATATCACCAGATAGTCAATACTGAAGTCAGACTGATTACATTCTTTCAAGCTGAGATGGAGAAGCTGTATACAGTCAGCAAAAAAGAAGACAGGAAGCTGACTGTGGCTCAGATCATGAACTCCTGTTGAAAAATTCAATAGGATTAATTTGAAGAAAGTAGGGAAAACCAGTAGACCATACAGTTATGACCTAAGTCAAATTTCTTAAAATTACACAGTGAAAGTGACAGATTGAAGGAATTAGATCTGATAGACTGAGTGCCTGAAGAACTATGGATGGAGGTTTGTGATATTGTACAGGAGGCAGGGATCAAGACCATCCCCAAGGAAAAGAAATTCAAAAAGTCAAAATGGTTATATGAATTCATCTTACAAAACGCTGAGAAAAGAAGAAAAGTGAAAGGCAAAGGAGAAAAGGAAAGCTACACCCAACTGAATGCAGAGTTTCAAAGAATGGCAAGGAGAGATGAGAAAGCCTTCCTCAGTGATCAATGCAAAGAAATAGAGGAAAACAATAGAATAGAAAAGACTAGAGATCTCATCAAGAAAATTAGAGATATCAAGGGAACATTTCTTGCAAAAAGGGGTACAACAAAGAACAGAAACAGTATGGACCTAACAGAAGCAGAAGATATTAAGAAGAGGTGGCAAGAATACACAGAAGAACTGTGCAAAAAAGATCTTAATGACCCAGATAATCACAATGCTGTGATAACTAACCTAGAGGCAGACAGGCTGGATTGCGAAGTCACGTGGGCCTTAGGAAGCATTGCTATGAACAAAGCTAGTGGAGGTGATGGAATTCCAGTTGAGCTATTTCAAATACCAAAAGATGATGCTATGAAAGTGCTGCACTCAATATGCCAGCAAATTTGGAAATTTCAGCAGTTGTCACAAGACTGGAAAAGGTCAGTTTTCATTCCAATCCCAAAGAAAGGCAATGCCAAAGAATGTTCAAACTACAGCACAATTGCACTCATCTCATATGCTAGTAAAGTAATGCTCAAAATTCTCCAAGCCAGGCTTCAACAGGACTTGAACCATGAACTTCCATATGCTCAAGCTGGATTTAGAAAAGGTAGAGGAACCAGAGATCAAATTGCCAATATCCTTTGGATCATTGAAAAAGCAAGAGAGTTCCAGAAAAATATCTACTTCTGCTTTATTGACTATGTCATAGCTTTTGACCTTGTGGATCAAAACAAACTGTGGAAAATTCTGAAACAGATTGAAATACCAGACCACTTACCTGCCTCCTGACAAATCTGCATGCATGTCATGAGGCAACAGTTTGAAAATGACATGGGACAACTGGCTGGTTCCAAATGGAAAGGAGTACATCAAGGCTATATAATTGTTACCCTGCTTATTTAAATTGTATGCAGTCTACATCATGAAAATACTGGGCTGAATGAAGCACAATCTGGCATCAAGATAGCCAGGAGAAATGTCAACAACTTCAGATATGCAGATAACACCACCCTTATGGCATAAAGTGAAGAGGAACTAAACAGCTTCTTAATGAAAGTGAAAGAGGAGAGTGGAAAAACTGGCTTAAAACTCAATATGCAAAAAAAGAAGATCATGGTATCTGGTCCCATCACTTCATGGCAAATAGATGGGGAAGCAATGGAAATAGTTGAAGACTTTTTTTCTTGGGCTCCAAAATCACTGTGAACAGTGACTGCAGCCAAGAAATTGATACTCTTGCTTCTTGGAAGAAAAGCTTTGACAAACCTACACAGCATATTAAAATGCAGAGACATTTCTTTGAAGACAAAGGTCCATCTAGTCAAAGCTGTGGTTTTTCCAGTATTCATGTGTAGATGTGAGATTTGGACCATATAGAAAGCTGGGCGATGAAGAATTGATGCTTTTGAGATGCAGTGTTGGAGTAGACTCTTGAGAGTCCCTTGGACTGCAAGGAGGTCCAACCAGTCCATCCTAAAGCAAATTAGTCTTGAATATTCATAGGAAGGAATGATGCTGAAGCTGAAGCTTCAATTTTTGGCCACCTGATGTGAAGAACTGACTCATATGAAAAGACCCTGATGCTGGGAAAGATTGAAGGCAGGAGGAGATGAGGACAACAGATGATGAAATGGTTAGATGGTTTCACGGTCTTGACGGACAAGAGTTTGAGCAAGCTCTGGAAGTTGGTGATGGACAGGGAGGCCTGGAGTGCTGCAGTCCATGGGATCACAAAGAGTTAGACACAACTGAGTGACTGAACTGTAGATAAATTATAAAATTAAAGGAAATATGCAGTTTTCTAGCAATATTCATATACAACAAAGTACTAACACTGAATTTAAGAGCATATAAAAGGAGTCATACATCATGTTCAAGTGAGATTTATCCCAGCCATACAAGTATAGCTTAAAATTCACAAAAGAATAAATGTGATATATCGCATTGACAAATGAAGAAGAGAACTCACGTGATCATTTTAACCAATGCAAAAAATATATTTTACAGATTTGATGTACCTTCATGATAAAAACTTAATAAACTGGATAAAGAGGGAATGTATCTCAACATAATAAAGGCTATATATGACAAGCCCACAGTTAAAATCATATTTAAATATGAAAATCTGAAGCTTTTACTGTAAGATCAGAAACAAGAAAAAGATGATCATTTTAGCTACTTTTATTTGCTACTGTACTTGAAGTTCTTAGAGCAATTAGGTGAGACAAAGAAATAAATGACATCCACATTAGAGCAGAAGAAGCAAAACTGGCTCTACTTGTAGATGACATAGACTTAAATATAGAAAATCCTAAAGACTTCTCCAAAAACTATTAGAGCTAAGAAATGAGTTTACTAAGATGACAAGATAAAAAATCAACATACAGAAACAGTTGCATTATTACACTAAATATGAACGATCTGTAAAAGAATATAAGAGAGCAATCTTAAATGCAATAACATCAAAAAGAATAAAACAATTATGAATAATTTAACCAAGGTGATGAAGTATCTGTATGCTAAAAAGTATAAGACCTTAATGAAATAAACTGAAGAAAACATATGGAATAATTAATACAATTAATTGTCCCAAATTAACCTACAAATTAATCTACCCAAAGCAATCTACAGGTTCAACTCAATCCCTATCAAAATTCCAATGACAATATTCATAGAAGTAGGAAATAAAATATCATAAATATTTGTCATTGTTGTTGTTGAGTCACTAAGTCATGATCAATTATTTGTGACCCCATGGACTGCAACATGCCAAGCCTCCCTAACCCTCACCATCTCCTGGAGTTTACCCAAGTTTAAATCCATTGAATCGCTGATGCCATCCAACCATCTCATTCTTTGCTGCCCTCTTCTTTTGCCTTCAATCTTTCCCAGCATCAAGGTCTTTTCCAATGAGTTGGCTGTTTGCATCAGTCAAAGTATTGGAGCTTCAGCTTCAGCATCAGTCCTTCCACTGAACATTTAGCATTTTCCCTTAGGATTGACTGGTTTAATCTCCATGCTGTCCAAGTGACTCTCAAGAGTTCTCCAACACCACAATTAGAAAGAATCAATTCTTCAGCACTCAGTCTTCCTTATGGTCCAATTTTCACATCCATACATGTCTACTGGAAACACCATAGCTTTGACTATACAGACCTTTGTCAGCAAAGTGATGTCTCTGCTTTTCAATACACTGTCTAGGTTTTTGTCACATCCTTCCTTCCAAGAAGCCCGTGTCTTCTAATTTCATGACTGCAGTCACCATCTACAGTGATTTTAGAGTCCAAGAAGAGAAAAATTGTCACTCCTTCCACTTTTCCCCATTCTATTTCCCATGAAGTGATGAGACCAAATGCCATGATCTTGGATTTTTAGTGTTGAGTTTTAAGCCAGACTTTTCACTCTTCCTTCTCCACTCTCATCAAGAGGCTCCTTAGTTCTTCTTCACTTTCTTCCATTAAAGTGGTATCATCTGCATATCTGAGGTTATTGGTATTTCTCCTGGCAACCTTATTTGTAGGGAACCAAAAATGACCCTAAATATCCAAAGAAATCATGATAAAAGAAAACAAACCTGGAGGCATTACACATCTTGTTTTCAAATTATATTATAAGCTATGACAATCAATACCCTATTGCACTGGCCTGAAAACAGACAAATCAGTAAAACAGAATTAAGAGCCCAATAATAAAAGTGAAAGAGGAGAGTGAAAGAAGAGACTGAAAAAGTTGGCTTAAAGCTCAACATTCAGAAAATGAAGATCATGGCATTTGGTCCCATTGCTTCATGGAAAATAAATGGGGAAACAGTGGAAACAGTGTCAGATTTTATTTTTCTGGGCTCCAAAATCACTGCAGATGGTGATTGCAGCCACGAAATTAAAAGACACTTGCTCCTTGAAAGGAAAGTTACAACCAACCTAGATAGCATATTCAAAAGCAGAGACATTACTTTGCCAACAAAGGTCCGTCTAGTCAAGGCTATGGGTTTTCCAGTAGTCATGTATGGATGTGAAAGTTGGATTGTGAAGAAAGCTGAGCACTGAAGAATTGACACTGTTGAACTGTGGTGTTGGAGAAGACTCTTGAGAGTCTCTTGGATTGCAAGGAGATCCAACCAGTCCATTCTAAAGGAGATCAGTCCTGGGTGTGCTCTAGAAGGACTGATGCTAAAGCCAATATTTTGGCCACCTCATGTGAAGAGTTGACTCATTGGAAAACACTCTGATGCCGGGAGGGATTGGGGGCAGGAGGAAAAGGGGACGACAGAGGATGAGATGGCTGGATGGCATCACTGACTCGATGGACGCGAGTTTGAATGAATTTCGGGAGTTGGTGATGGACAGGGAGGCCTGGCGTGCTGCAGTTCATGGCGTCGCAAAGATTTGGACACAACTGAGCGACTGAAATGAACTGAACTGAACTGAATAAACTCCTGTGTATACAGACAACTAATGTTTGACAAGTTGGAAGAACACATAATTAGGAAAAAAGATAGTCTCTTCAGTAAGTAGTTTTGGAAAACCTCAATCAGTTCAGTTCAGTCACTCAGTCGTGTCTGACTCTTTGCGACCCCATGAATCGCAGCACACCAGGCCTCCCTGTCCATGTAAAATGGACCCTTATCTTGTGTCACTCACAAAAATTAACTTAGAATGGATTAAACACGTTAAGATTTGAAACTCTATAACTGCTACATGAAAACATAAGGAAACATAACCTTGATATCTTGGTATTTTTTTAAATATTAAATCCAAGGCACAGCAACAAAGGTAAATAAACAAGTGTGATTACATCAGAATGGAAAAACCTCTTCTCAGCAAACAAAACAATGAAGAAACAAATGAAAAATACAACTTATGGAATGGGAGAAGATATTTGCAAACCACCATATATTTCATAAGAAGTTGGTATCTAAAGTAAATAAGAAACTCAAAGAACCCAAGAGGAAAAAAAAAAAAAAAAATCAATTAAAGATTGCAGAGGACCTGACTAGACATTTTTCCAAAGAAAAATGGTCATACAGATGGCCAGCAGGAGTTTAAAAAAATGTTTAGCATCACTAATCATCAGTGAAATTCAAATCAAAATCACGAGATATCACCTCACCTGTTTGTATTGCTGTTATAAAAAGGACAAAATTAATAAAAGTTGGCAAGTATATTGAGGAAAGGGAACCTTATACATTATTGGTGGTAATCTAAATTGATACAACCATTATGGAAAGCAGTATGGAAGCTTCTCAAAAATTTAAAAATAAAAGCATAGTATGATCCAGCATTCCTATTTCTGGGTATATAACTCAAGGAAATGAAGTAAGTATCTCTTTGAAATACCCGGACTCCCACGTTTATTGCAACAGTATTCACAATAGCCAAGACATGGAAACAACATAAGTGTTCATCAGCAAATGATGAATATAGAAAATGTGATAAGATATGTATATATATCCATATAAACACTGTTAAATATTAATCAGAAATAAAATGGAAGGAATTACTGTCATTTGTCATTTGTAGCAACATTTGATCCTGGAGGACATTGTGCTAAGTGAAATCAACAGACAGAGAAAGATATATATACAGTATTGTTTCACTTTGTGGAATCTGAAAACAACAACAACAACAACAAAACAATGTCATAAAAACAGAGAATATAAAGCTGATGTCAGGAACACTTTCTTTCATTTCAATTAGTGGCAAATCTGATCAGTTTATGTGATAAAGATTGTCATTCTCAATCCCACTGAAGTTTTTGTGCAGTTTATATACTAAGAGTCTTTGCTGCTGCTGCTGCTGTTGCTAAGTCACTTCAGTCGTGTCCAACTCTGTGCGACCACATAGGTGGCAGCCCACCAGGCTCCCCTGTCCTTGGGATTCTCCAGGCAAAAACATTGGAGTGGGTTGCCATTTCCTTCTCTATTCCATGAAAGTGAAAAGTGGAAGTGATGTCACTCAATTGTGTCTGACTGTTAGCGACTCTATGGACTGCAGCCTACCAGGCTCCTCCATCTATGGGATTTTCCAGGCAAAAGTACAGGAGCGGGTTCCATTGCCTTCTCCAAAAAGTCTTTGCTAGAGGTTGCAAAGAGTTGGACACAACTGAGTGACTTTCACCTCTACTTTGGTTAATTGTTTATAGTCTTAGGTAAATTACCTAATTTAATTGTGCATCATATTTTTTCCTTTGTTAATTGAAGATAATCATAGTATCTACCTTATAGAGGTGATATCAGTATTAAGTGCATTGATAATTATAAAGTGGTTAGAAATAGACTGGCCTATGATAAGTATTTTATAGTGTTGCTAAGTAGGGAAATAAGGACTACTGTCAAAGGAAAAAAAAATTAATGGACTAAATCTTACTGAATGAAATCAATCCAACAAATACTTTATGTATGTTGTTTCTTATGATAATCTTTGCCATTATAATTAACACATCAGATATATCTGTGAATTGCTTTATGTATAACTTTGTGAAAAAATTAATATCAATTCCTAAAATGGAACTTGTGTAGTTGTGGTATTTTATTAGTTAAATATTAGATTACTTCATTTGATAAACTGATAGTTAAATAAATTTATAATATAGAATGTATACTAAAATTATAAGAAAATAATTGATCCTATGCATATACTAAGACATATAAAATAGGTAATATAACATTATCAGATCATACAAATACCTGGTGTTTAATATCTGCACAGTAAAATAAAGGGGATCACTGACTTATGTTAACTACATTACTTCAGGGATTCTAAGATAGCTCTGATTGTAAAATGAATGATTATATTATCTACTAAACTTAATAAAGCTATAAAGTAAATCATACCAAAATGTATTCTTACCACATACTTTTTGTTAAATATATATAGAGATCTTTAGACATACTATACCCTATATACTCATTTTGATGCCAATGTCATGTATAAATCAAAGGAAAATTTAATGAAATTAATCAGCTAAGGTATTCCTAGAGTCATCCTTGTTTGTGTGATTTTTTTCCTACCAACAAGGGTGATAGGAAGACAATATGTCTGTAAAGACTTTTATGTTATTTGTTTTTCTTTTACTTTTTATTTTATTTATTTTTTATCTCAGTTTTATTTAGTTATTTTTACTTTACAATATTGTATTGGTTTTGCCATACATTTACATTCTTTTCTTTACCTCTTTCTCCAAACCGTTAACAACACTTTAAGCTTTTTTTGATTATAAAATAAGTAAAACCTTTTAAGAAAATGGCCAAAAACTATATATCTTCCTCAAATTTCCCCTGATCATTTTTTGAATAAAGCATCCAGGGATTTCAGTTGTCCAGGTGTGTTATTGGTAATTTCAGCCATGCTCATGAATTGTCCAAGTAATAAAATCTCTGTCATGTCTGCCTCAGGCTGACAAAAACTGTAAAAAGACATTGGCTTTAGGTATATCTAGATTGCAGAGATGTTAAAATGTAAGAAAAAAGTATGTCTTTAGGATCAATGAAATTTGATATCTAGGAAGCAGACTGCTAGATGTTTAATTTAATATTTAAATTCAATTTTTAAAGATTAAAACAAAACAAAACAAAAAGACAAAAAGAACAAAATGACACTTGGTAAACCTTAGGTTCTTTGTATAAGTCCTACAGCTAATCATCAAGTGAATCAGGATTTAATCTCAGATCTTTGCACTTCCAAGCTGATACTGATTCTATTATATTGCATGATTTAGGATTTCTTAATTCAGGGATGCTTAATATTAGAAATATAAAATCATATTTATCTCCTATAGGGTGACAGCATTAACTGAAAGAAAAAAAATCAACATACTTTTATTAAATGTGTGCAATATGTAGGATATTAAAATGGGAAGAAAGTAAGACGAATAAAATCTAATCTTGGAAGTGGTAAAGGATGGAGAATGGAGAGAAAAGAGGCTAGCAGACTATTACAGATAAATAGAGTTAAAAGCAGAAGGCAACAATTGCTATACTTGATGTTTCTTGAATTGAAATAAATCTAACCCAGGTGTGAAATGTTTAAAATGGGAACAAACTTTTTAACACTATTAGGAGGTTAAGACTCACAAAAACTAGTTCTAGTCTGTTTAAAGTTCCTTCATGCCAGTTGCTTAAAACTTAACCTCAACGTTTTCCCAGCATAACTCATAGAGTTTTTGTAGTGAATGTGTGAATTGCTTGTTCAGTGTATTTTAAATAACTATAAATTATTCTTAATAATTCTTAAAAGAAGATTGTCTAGGCTTATGTGAAGTCCTTGATCTAAATTAAGTAGGGCATTGATTGACAAAAGAATAATGAAGATAATAGCCCCCATTAAATGAAGAGTACACCCAAGATAAAAATATGTAAACAGATAACAATGAAAAGCGAAGTGGAATAGAGAAAGTTTTTGAGGTAAACTTTTTTCCCTTAAATATATTTTCACTGGTCACTAAAAAGACTTAGAAGTGCTCATAATACATTAGTAATGAACAGACTTAATGCTCAAATTATGGCCTCTAACATTTCCCAGTAAAATGAGCAAAGTAAAAGGCTGATTCCAATTCTGGAACAGAAAACATGAAAGATGAAGCAGGGAGGTTATCCAAACCTGCTGATAACATGTAAATGGATATAGGAACGAAGTTAAAGGAAATGTCACTGCTCTAAGATGGCAAAGGGGGTTATTATAAAAAATAATCACTGCAATGGATTGCAATATCTAAAATACATTTACATCCATGATTTCATTAAAAATTCATTGGTTACCTTTGGATGCTAGAGTACTATTGATAATTATTCAAATTACGAAAAAAGAAAAGGAAAATAATTGAGAATTTATCCTGCCTTTCTTTTATGTAGTTCAGGGACTCAAAATAATGAATATGGACATGATTGAATTAGATTGTCACCCTTTTAATCCTCTTATGAAGTAATGTATAATAAGCAAATATCAATAGATATTAGGAAAATTCTGGTTAGAAATTTATGAATCATGCTGATATTTGAATCCAGTGATGAATCTTGACAGAAAGTGAAACAATTTGACAGTACTTTAGTAATGAAGTAAGAAATCTGAAGCCACAATTATGAGGTAAAATCATGGCTAAAATAAAAGCATTTTAACGAAACATATAAAATTAATTACCAGTTTACGGATATAAGGTGGGTAGAGGAACGTGTTAAATGAATTTAGCAATCTGTCAGACCTTGCAAGTGAGAATATACGTAAGACAAATGTCTGATTTTAGATTCCCAAGAAACTGGTCTTTGGACAATAATTATAATACAGGGACCATGAATGGGGAATGCACATGGGAGCAGGGAAGGGAATAAAACCATAGACCCTGCATGGTAAACTAGCTACCACTCGGGGGAGCCAAAGCCTAATCCCATCATGCTGCTAACTGCTAAAAGAAGATAGATATGATACCCTTCAGAGGCATTCCACTCAAGGGCCTAGGGAGATGGCATGTTTCTGCATCGATAGCCCTCATTTTTTTGGTATTAATTTTATCTCGAGGGCATTAATTATAATTTTCCATCCACAATAAGAGCGGTTTTCCAAAGCTTTAAGGGAAGCCCCCAGGCCAAACATCAGATACTGGCTATACTAAAAGGTAAAGGGCACTGACTTCACTAGTTTCTACCATAGTAATATATTCAACAAATATATGGCATGGGAATTAGAGGAGGAAATGGCTATAGACTCAAAGAAACTTCATATATTACTGAGAACTACTATACATATTTTTAATATTAATTTTGGTGATAGTTTTAGGGAGATACACACACACACACACACATTGAAGCTGAAGCTCCAATACTTTGACCACCTGATGTGAAGAGGCGACTAACTGGAAAATACCCTGATGCTGGAAAAGATTGAGAGCAGGAGGAAAAGGTGACAGCAGAGGATGACATGGTTAGATAGCATGACTGACTCAAAGGATAAGAATTTGAGTAAACTCTGAGCCATAGTAAAGGACAAGGAAACCTGGCATGCTGCCGTCTATGGGGTCACAAAGAGTTGGACACGACTTAGTGACTAAACAACAACACACAGATGCACATGTATATGTACATATGTGTATATACATGTCAAATCTCATAGTGGTGTACAGTTTTAAATATGTACAACTTATTGTATGCCATTTATACGTCAGAAAAGTGGTTTTAAACAATAATGGGAAAAGAAAACTTAAGAAATCATATCAACCAAATTTTTTTTAAAATATTTAATTCGATCTTAATTAAAACAAGGATAGTCTAAAAACACACTAATATAATTTAAAAAACACACACAACAGACGGAATTTAGGTGATATTAAGTAACTACAATTAATTTTGCTGAGTACAATATTGGTCTTCTAATTATGTTAAAGTATTATCTGTTCAATATTATGTCTGAGATTTATTTATAAATACATTTGTAAAGAGAAAAACTGCTTCTGTGGACATCATAGAAAGCAAGAACATGCCACAATTGTCTACTTTGTCATTTCCTTTTTTTTTCTATTTCCTCTAATATTGTCTGAAATATTCCATAATAAAATGTTAAAGATAGTAATTTTAAAACCAAAATGAAGGAAAAAAGACTATGATTTTTGCAAGTAGATTAATTTAAAAAATCTGATTATTATTACTTTCAACATAGCACTGCTTTTGTTCTGAATTTTATAAATGTCTGGATTTTAAAAGCTCTACCATATACCATGATTTACCCCATAGTGTTGTTTCACCATACAAACCAAAATGTTCAACAGTCTATATAAAAATAAAATATGATAGTTATTTTACTACTATTATATTATTTACTACTATTCTGCATAGAACATAGACTTTGTTTTATTATGTGCTTTCATTTTTAAAGCATATTCTCTATTTATTCAAATAATAAACATAATTCTTGATTATAGTAATGAAGCAATATTCACTGCTTCCAGTTTCCAGTTTAATTGAACATATAATAGGGCAGAATGTTGAAAATAAAAATAGAATGGCATATATTTAAAAAAATATTTTCTAAAGTTAAAGAGAAAAAAAGTAATGAGGAAAAGATAACTTGGAAAATTCAGTTAATTTAATATGCAGTCAGTTCAATATAGTGTGTTGAAAACCCAATCAGACATTGACATTTTCTGCAGCAAATGCAGTTTTAATACAGCCTAATAAGTAGAGAGAAAGACAGTCTGCTAAAAGAATAATTTTATTTTTTATTCAGGATAACTGCTACATTGTAATGATGAAAGATTTATTGTACGTATAAGACAAAGTTGAGCTTATAATGAACCTATTGGTTTTTTCAACAAATAAGTGACCTATAAGTACTGAGTTCCTTTTTAATGCTGAAAATAAGGACTTCTCAAGACTCTGATATATCTCTGAGTTACTCTTCATGCTCTTCAGTCATTAAAAATGAATGTAAAGGGGTTGAGGGGAAAGGGAGACTGAAGTTCTATTTATATTTTATTATATAGTAACATTAGCTTGAAACACTGAGGCTATAATTTCTAAGGAAAAATATAAATAATAAATATTCTAAAATATATAAACAAGAAAAGAAACTAATGCAAAAAAAAAATAGCCTCATTAACTATAAACCAAATAAAACAACTTTCTTAAACAAAGGCTTGTAGGGTATTTAAATGGAGTAATGAGACAGAATGAAGACAGAGTAAAAACACATTTTAAAATCAAAAGAAAATTTGAATGAGTTACTAACTAGTCTTTCTAAGGTATGGGAGACATTAACCTTTGCCAACTATATCCTATTTGTCCACTTGAGATCTTTAGGTGTATATTTCCAAGGCCTGGAATTCGTTTCTATTGTCTTCAGTGCAGATGATGTTCATATTCTTTAAATCAATGGACTAACACAGTTTTATAGATTAAAAAATTCATGTTTCAAAAGAGATGTAAAAGTGAGAATGATTTTTACACTATTATAAAAATCATTTTAAGAGATATTAAAGTGTTAACTATTCATATTCTTGTTCAATTTTCTTGTATTCTATTAAAATTGATTTGCGATAAAGGAGTGTAAGGAAATACTGTGGGAGGTTTTTCTTAAGTGACATACTGTTTTATTTCTAGTATTAACATAGTCACTTGCAAACAGAAACTAAATATTCCTCTTACATTTCTAACATCTTCTAGGAGGCAGTAGTAGATATTTACTAGGGAAACAAATACTTATGGAATGATGTCCATATTTCTGAGAAACATTAATATGTGCAAAGAGCAAAACATTTAACTGAAATTTTTAGCAATTTTTAATAATAAAATATCAAGGCGGATTTTTTTTCTATTTTAGACTATGTATTTTCCTGAAAATCCAAGAGACCAAATGATATTAAACCCAGCTTCACACCTCTTATTTTTAATCTGCATGCTAGTCAGTGGAAATTGAAAAAAATCATGTTAAACAAAGCATGTTTCATCTTAAGCTGTCAATGATAGAAAATAACCATTACTTTTCTCTCTGTGTGCTTAGTCACACAGTCGTGTCTAACTCTTTGCGTCCCCATGGACTATAGCCTAAGGGGATTCTTCAGGCAAGAATACTGGAGTGGCTTGCCATGCCCTCCTCCAGGGGATCTTCCTAACTCAGGGATCGAACTCATATCTCCCACATTGAGGGCAGATTCTTTGCCATCTGAACCACCAGGGAAGCCCAAGAATACTAGAGTGGGTAGCCTATCCCATCTCCAGGGGAACTTCCCAAGCCAGGAATCTAACCGGGGTCTCCTGGATTGCAGGCAGATTCTTTGTCAGCTGAGTTACCAGAAAAGCCCCACTTTTCTCTCTACATATGTGCTTATTTTATGAGTACAATTGCTTTTATTTCTATGACTAACTTTATATGGGCTTCCCTGGTGGCTCAGAGGGTAAAGCGTCTGCCTGCAATGAGGGAGACACAGGTTTGATCCCTGTGTCAGGAAGATCCCCTGGAGGAGGAAATGGCAACCTGGAAATGGTAACCCACTCCAGTATTCTTGCCTGGAGAATCCCATGGATGGAGGAGCCTGGTAGGCTACAGTCCACGGGGTCGTGAAAAGTCTGACAAGACTGAGCGACTTCACTTTCACTTGCATTGTAACTTTACACTATTTTAAAGTTCCTTATATGTGTCTTTATTCATTGTGAGTATGAATTCTTTATTTTTATTAATGATATAGTCATCTTTTTCAATATCTCTGCATAAATAAAAATATGTTCAGTAATAACTTATTCAGTGTTTACTATAATTTAGGTATTCTGCCAGGTGCTAGAAATAAAAAATATATATATAATATAGTTAGTTACATAACGAATGCAATGTAATTAGACTATGAAAATATTCATTAATGGAAATATATAAATGATGTGATCTTGCTAAACACATAGGGATTAAATATGACATGAGGAGAGCAGAAGAAATATTATTGCAGTATTTCAGAGAGGAACACCATTTACAGTGTGGAATTTGGCAGTATGTGCAAGGCAAGTCAGGTGTGAGACATGTCTGGCTCATAAAGAATTCACAGTGATTTCTAACCTACTCTCTAAGGGGAGTGGTAAAGTTAAAGCAAATATGATGATCTCTCTCAGCAGAGGGAGCTGGTGGAACACTATAGAAGGGAGAAAGAGGCTTGATATCAGCAAGATGTGAGAACAACTGGTAGAGCCCCAAACATGCTCTACCACATGGTCCCTTTGTGACCCTGCAGCTTCAGTCTGATGACAACCTTTCACAGCCCTCTCCACAAGAAAATCAAGAGTCCCTGTGAGCGATGCCATCTGAAGGTATCCTGGGCCCACCAATTTCCTAGAATCCACTGCACACACCAAAAATTGCTAATCCCCTCCTTCCCTAAATGCACCCTGGAGGGTGGCCAGTTGCTTGCCACTTAACTGATTAGCTCTTCTCCCACCAAACCAGCCACTGTTCTTAGAGCTGATCTGCTGTGTTCTGAACTCCTTCTGAGTTTGTCCTCCTTTAGATAATTTTCCTCAGTCCTGAAGTACCATACAGAATTTCCTGATGCCTAATCAGTTGCTTTTTTACTATAGTTGACAATATTTTTTACAAAATATTCCATTTAAACTTCGGTGTAATTTTTTGTAGTCTTTATCTCCTGATTAGACTCAGACTGCCACATCGTTTTAATTCGGCCTTCTCATTCACAAAGTATGGAAATTAACATGTTTCTTAAAGATAATTTACAAATGATTTCTTGTGTTCATAAACAAGGCAAGTCATGGAAAATGCATTGAAATATTTTAAAATACCATTCTTTACTTGATGTTATGGATGATTTTATTTCTGGACAGAATGAATATATATTTACAGGAAAGTAACATCCTAATTAAAATATTACAGATGGGTTACCAAAATAGAAGTTTATTTTAGAAGTCTAATTTAATGGAGTTCATTGAATATCCATTTGACATCAAGAGTTCATGAGTTTAAAATTTCTTTTAATTTACTGATGCCTTGACATGTCTTATATTTAAAACTGGTAGCTGACTACAATCACATCTGACAAGAGAAATGAGGAAAAATGCATATAAGGAAAACAATTAAAGTTATGTACACTTTCTTGAGACTTTATCAAAAGAAAACAGCATTTCATTTTTCTCTTATTTCATAAATTAATGTAACAAATTGAAGACAAATTTCTAAGACTTGGCCTGTAATGCACTTAATACATTAAAAAAAAAAATGAATGTAAACTGTTTGGGATCCTATGTGTTATTCAGATTACATAGAAGTACTAAATATTCAAGCCCCAAATGCTTTAACTCAGAAAAATATGATTTATAGGTACCCGAGATAGGAAATTCCTAAGCAACATTATAAGGTTACAAATTATATTTGAGACCTACAAAGTTTAGCTTTATTTGACAGTAATTTAACTAGTGATATGCCTTGGTGGCTCAGAGAGTAAAAATCCTACCTGCAATGAAGGAGACCAGGGTTCAATCTCTGGTTTGGGAATATCCCCGGGAGAAGGGAATGTCTACCCACTCCAGTACTCTTGCCTGGAGAATTCCAGGGACAGAGGAACCTGGCGGGCTACAGTGCATGGGGTCACAAAGAGTTGGACATGACTGGAACAACTTAGCACACACGCAAACATGAGGGAAATTAATTTAAAAGCTTGTGAGAAAAATATAGTTTGCTAATTTTGTGACACCAAAGATAACTAACACTATAAATCTACTTTCTTCTAGCGTTACCTAAGTGATCATTACAGATTATATAGATACAGTATTAGGCTCTCTCTTTTAGTTTGTTCCTTTGTTCATTCTGGCTCAGACTAGAAAAGTTAGTGTCCAAGCTCTGGTTTGGAACAAATAACAACCCTGTCTATTGGGCACTCTAAAATTCTAACTCCTCACCACTGCATATGCATTAAATCATTGGTCTACTGATAAAATGATAGTTCAATAAATCGATATTGATGGGGAAACATAAAGCCTCAAAAATGTCTGCCTCAACTGTCCCACTTGCCTGAAGTACAAGGGAACAAGGAAGCCTGTTCACACTGCTCCTGGACATTTTAAACTGCCTAATGGACCGTTTGAAATCTAGCAAATGGGTTTTATACAACTTCCTTCATCAAGTGGATATAAATAGATATTAGACATAGTCTCTATATTTTCATATTGGACTGAAGCTTTCCTTGCAGAAAGGCTACTGCCTCTTCTGTGACTAAAGTCCTTTTGGAAAAAATTATCCCTGCCCGGGGAACTCCTCTTGAACTTCCTATTGACTGAGGAACCAGTTTTACTGATCAGATACTTAAATTTCAGATAAAAAGTACTGGAGGGCTTTCCCTACTACCCTTCCTTCTTTCTCACATGTGACCTTAGTAAGGGTACTTTCCCTCTGATGTTACTCACTACAGCTTGGAAATGTCCTTTAAGGGTTTGAGGGACAACTTGCTGCTGATACTAGAAAACCTGACCCTTGCTCAGCAATGCTTTCAGAGAAGATCTTGACCAAAATGTGGAAATGTTAAAAATTAATAAACAGATCTAACCTCAATTAATCACATTTTGCAACCTAGAAATTTCATCTACTGGAAAAGATACCTTCAGAAGAACTGTCTTACCCTTGTTGAAGAGAACCTTATCAGATACTGCTACCCCCCCCCCCCCCCCCCCCCCCCCGCCTTGTGCCACCAAACTCCAAGGAATAGACTTTTGGATTCATGTGACACACCTAAGCAAAGTACCAAACACTGACTGGACCTGTACATCATCTGGTAACTTGAAAGTAAACATTTGCCAGAATTGAAGCACACAACATCTGATGAGACAATTTTCCTAAGATATATGGACCAGGCCTGCTGGAAGTATGTTGTCAAATCTTTAATGATGACAGTTGATTTCAAATATATTGCATCATTGAACCTTATATTTAATTCCTCCCTATATACATGTCCTTGGCCATATCACTTTGATTTGCCCACTGCTTGACTCTGGGTTTGGTCATGTAATTTGCTTTGATCAACTGGATTTTAGTAGACATGATGTAAGCTTGAAATGAATGTACATGATTGGATTTTCCTTCTTTCTCTCCTACTTCTATCAATACTAAAAGAATATGCCCAGACTTGTCTAGTGGAGTATAGAAGAGACATGTGAAGTATAACAGAGTTGCTCTAGTCATCTCAGGTGGGGGCAGCATAGATAAGAAATTAAGCTAGTAGATTCTCTGGACAAATAAATGACCCTAAACAAGAATAACAAATCATCAACTGAGTGAGATAGTAACTGGATATTGCATGTTTTTACTTTACCTAAAGTTATTTAAAGTTTAGTATATTTTTTATAAAACGTTAATAGAAATGAGTTTATTTTAAAAACAGATTTTTTATTGTAATTTTTGTTTAAGATTGTTAACAATCTGCATCAATTCTGGTTGATGCACTTAAAAATAATTAACTAGATTTAAAATAAAAAAACAATCTCTGTTGAGCTTTCTTCATTTCTATTTAATATGAACACTTCCATATAAAATAGAACTGCAACATACACTTGATAATAGCAACAGCTGCTTACTGATGAGTTTTGAATCCTGAGATATTTTGATGGTTAACCCCCACTGGGAACTTTGTCAGTGTCAGTACCTATTAATAATTGCTGACAAATTATCAACAGCCCAGGAGCAGGGTTTCTGTTGATGATTTGTGGGGAAAAAAAATATGGCAACTTGGACATTGTCTTAATTTTCTTGTAGGAGATATTTCATTTTGATATGAAAAAAGACAAAGTAAATTTCAAAGAGTTTGTGTGATGTTAGTAGAGAGTATATAAAGAGTTTCTCTCAATGTGTTTTGGTTGTTGTTGTTTCAATATGATCTTCTGAAATGGAGAAAGTGCATCTGAAATAGCACTGGTTGAACACAAGTATAACAATAAGGTAGAAAATTCCATTAGCAGAACAGGTTTTTAGGGACTTAAAAATGGCATTTTCGAGTGTGTTTTCATTTACAGCATTATCATCTTCAGTTTTCTTTATAAAGGTAGAAGTTCCTAATGTAACAACCTGGGTGATCAGATAGAAGACAGGGTAGAGATTAAATAGTGAGATTTTTTTCCCTCTACTTTTATTTTTCTCAAAAAAAAAAAAAACATTAGCCATAACAGCACATAGCCAAAATAGTAAATCATTTTAGAAACAATTTTCTCTTCAGAATGCAAATTTCCCATAAAAATCACAGAGTAGACTTCTGTGTAGACATAGTACCATCTTCATTTTCTTAGGAAGTGTGAGTACAACTCAAATTTCATTCTCTTAAGAAAATTACATACTAGGGCAATTTTTGAATAGTAAAAATAGAGGCTGAATTCTACCTCCACTTGCGATATGAAAAGTTGCTATTGACTGTCACCCTCATCCTAACAAAGAAAACAGTCTCCTCTCAAAAATGCATTCATAGATAGAATCTTGACTCCTATAGTATCAGTGAGAAACCTAATAACAGAAACATAAATTTAGGAAAATAGGAGGAATTGTTCATATTGATTAGAAGCTCAATTAATCAGATAATACAATAATCATAAATGTATATGTCCTAGTCACAGAATTGTAAAGTTCATGCGAAGAAAAGAGAATTGACAGGAGAAAGAGACAAATCAATGATTATAACTACAGATATAAACACCTCTCTTTCTCTCAGTAATATTTAAAACACGTAGAAAAAACTATAAGAAATTTTCAATACCATCAATCTGCTTGACCTAATTTATATTTATAGAACACTCTACCCAGCATATATTTGAAATGTATGGAACATTTGCTGTATATTGAAGAATAAAGCTAGTCTCAATATATATCAAAAGATTGGAATCAAAGAGCATATATTCTGATCACATAAGAAATTAGTAAAAAAAAAACAATAAGGCATACACAGTTTTTAAAATTAGGGAGTTAAACTAAATAACTATAAATAGACAAGGTGTTAAAGGATAAATAACAAAAAATAGAAAATATTATTATTAGAAAAATTAGAAGAAATTACAAAAATTACAAGAAGATATAGAAAATATTTTGAATTTAATGATAAACCATAGTCTACCAAAACCTGTGAGTTGAAAATAGAACAGTTTTTTCAGTGAAATTAACAGCTTTTTTTACATTATAGAAAAAGAAAGGTCTAAAAGTAATTATTTATGCTTCCAACTCTAGAGTAATAAAATAAACCCAAATAACTAGAAGAAAAGAAAAATAACATAAATCATTGAAATATAAAATAAAAATAGAGAAAAATTATAAAGTCAAAATCTGTTCCTTAAAATGATTAATAAAATTGAAGCTTTAGTAAAACTGATCCTAAAAAAGTAGACAAAACACCAAATTACATATGCTAATTTTAAAAAACAGTAGTGATCATACAAAGAATAAAGAACATTTGTGAGCAATATGAATGACTAATATTTATGGGAAACTATTTGTTAAAGCTGATACTAAAAGAAACAATAGTAAAAGTCTAAATAGTCTCTTATTTATTGGTTTTATATATATAATTAGGAATTTAAAATAATTCTTACCACAAAGAAAATGCCAGGTCAATGTGGATTCATTGGCAATGTTCATTAAAAATGTCAGGAAAAATAATACCAAAATCACACAAGTCTTTCAAAAAATGAAGAATGAAATATTTAACCTGTTTTATTATGCATATATAATCTTGATACTAAAAAGTAAGGTATTTAAAGGCAAAAAATATTTTAAAAATCTTTAAAAAAAATAGACAGACACAACTTAGTTAGTGGACAACAGCAACAACTGGTGGCTCAATGGCAAATAATCCACCTGCCAACGCAGGAGACACAGGTTCAGTCCTTGGTCTGGGAAGATCCCACATTCCACAGAGGAACTAAGCCCATTTGTGGTTGCCTAGTCAATCAGTCATGTCCAACTCGTTGCAAACGCATGGACTGTAGCATGCTAGGTTTCCCTGTCCTTCATTATCTCCTGGAGTTTGCTCAAACTCATGTCTATTGAGCTGATGATGCCATCCAACCATCTCATTCTTTGTCACCCACTTCTCCTCCTGACTTGATTTTTTTCCAGTTGGTTGGCTCTTTGCATCAGGTGGCCAAAGTATTGGAGCTTCAGCTTCAGCATTAGTCCTTCCAATGAATATTCAGGATTGATTTCCTTTAGAATTGACTTGTTTGATCTCCTTCCAGTTTAAGGGATTCTCAAGAGTCTTTTCCCACATCTCACTTCAGAAGCATCAGTTCTTCAGAGCTCAGTGTCTTTATAGTCCAAATATCACCTCCATACATGATTGCTGGGAAAACTGTAGCCTTGACTATACAGACATTTTTGGCAAAGTAACATTTCTGTTTATTTGTTATCTAGGTTGTACAACTTTCCTCCTCAGGAGCAGGTGTCTTTTAATTTCATGGCTGCAGTCACCATCCACATTGATTTTGGAGCCCAAGAAATTAAAGTCTATCACTGTTTCCATTGTTTCCCTATCTATTTGCCATGAAGTGGTAGGACTGGATACCATGATCTTTGTTTTTTGAATGTTGAGTTTTAAGCTGGCTTTTTCACTCTCCTCTTTCATCTTCATCAAGAAGCTCTTCAGTTCTTCCTCCATAGTTCCTTTAGCTCCTTTCTTCCATAAGGGTGGTGTCATCTAAATTTCTGAGGTTATTGATATTTCTCCCTGCAATCTTGATTTCATCTCTTGCTTCATCCAACCCGGCATGTTGCATGATGTATTTTGCATAGATGTTAAATAAGCAGGGTGACAACATATAGCCTTTATGTACTCTTTCCCCAATTTTGAATTAGTCCTTTGTTCCATGTCTGGTTCTAGCTGTTCCTTCTTGACCTGCATACCGATTTCTCAGGAGGCAGGTAAAGTGGTTTGGCATTTCCTTCTCTTGAAGAGTTTTCCAGTTTGATGTGATCCACAAAGGCTTTCGTGTAGTCATTGAAGCAGAAGGAGATGTTCTGCTTCTAAGCAAATGCACCACAACTATTCAGTCTGTGTTCAAAGCCTTGGAGCCACAACTAGTAAGCCCACATGCTGCAACTACTGAAGCCAGAGTGCCCTAGATCCCATGTTCTACAAGAGAAGCTACTGCAATGAGAATCTTGTGCACTGCAACCAAGGAGTAGTTGGTTCTACTCTGCAACTAAAGGAAAGCCTGCAAAGCAACAAAGACCCAACAAAGCCAAAAGAAAATGATAAAAATAAATAAATATATTTAGCAATGTTGCTAGATACAAGGTTATTATGCAAAAAATAAATTTCTAGCAATGAATCAATAAAATTGAAATTAAGAAAAACAAAACTATTTACAGTAGCAAGAATCAGTGCAAGTTACCTAATATAATATAACAAATGCTTAAGAAACTTCCACAAAATTACAAAACATTGTTGAGGCAAATTAAAGAAGATATAAAATAACTGGAGAGATACACTGTCATCATTAAAACTGAAAAAACTCAGTACTGTTAAGGTATATTTTCTCCCCAAGATGTTTTTTCTAAGAAATTGATATGCTGATTCTAGAACATATATGAAAAGAAAAAAGATGTATATTAGCCAAAATAAACTTGAAAAAGAAAAATAACTTTGTAGGCTTTTATTACCTGACTTTGAGACTAAAATAGGATTATAATACTTAGTATTGATAGAAGCATGGAAAGATATATTAGGAGAACAAAAGAGAGATGTGTGCATTTGTAAGTAATAGAATATGTATCAAATCAATCCAAAGGGGAAAGAATGCATTTTCAACCCAGGGTACTGGAACAGCTGGATATATATGTCAAAAATTTTAAGTACCCTATATACCTTTTATATCAACCTCTATATCACAAAAAAATAGTTAAGAGGAATTATAGATTTAAATGTAAATATTATTGCCATAAGTTCTTAGAAGGACAAAGATAATTTTCATGAAATACATTAAGGTGAATTTATTGGAAAGAATATATGAAAATAATAATATTAAAGATAAAATGATAATTATATCATAAAGATAAATATTTCTTCTCATCAGAAGAGAAAATCAGTGGAGGGGAGAAACACTGTAACAAAGTATGTAAAGGACTTCTATACATCAACAGTAAAAATAAGACAAGACAATGAAAAATAGCAAAGCACTTGAAAAAATCCTTTAAAAAGGGATACATATACACCTTTTATATATGTGGCATATTTTGATATATGTGGCAAAAGTACATGTGAAAAGCTCATGTGAAAAGTACATGTGAATAGACACAAGGTCAACATCAATCCACCTATAGTAACCCTTCTCCAAAGGAGACAGAGAATAAACACTAAAACCTATCCTTCTTTCTCACCCTAAATATAAGGCATTATTTCCATTATCCAATTACAGCCATAAGCCTGGGGTCAAGGTAACCCATTGATATTCCATTAATGGGAATGGGGATTATTGAGGCACAGAGCAGGGTGGATCTGAATGGAGTTTGGATCTGAAGGGAGAAAGGAAGAGCAACTAGCACAAATCTCTGATAGCATCATTTTCTCCCAAAAAGAAAAATGAACAAATATATTGAGGGCAATAGAAGAAAGGAGGGCAGTGAGATAGATAACTGCCTCCAAATATGTCTTTTCATTTTTTTCCTGAGGCTGTTTAAGTGAAAATATTTCTTCTGCATCTGCTAGTTCAATATCTTTGTCAAGGATTTGGGGAAGATTTAAATTTTTTTAATTTCAATTATTACCTTACTTTCAATCTAGCGAATTAGCCTGCCAATTTCATGGATGCTGGCCAAAGACATAAAACTATGGAGCTGGAAATAAAGGAGATTTTGTTACTCAAATCATAAAAATGGCCAGAAAATCTGCAGCTGTGCTTGTTTCCTAAACCCCAGTTCTCAAGAGTATCACAAACACAATAGAGTGTGTTATAGAGGAACTCTGATGTTAAGATATCCTGATCTTTTACAAGCTGTTAGCCCACAGAACCTTTGCCCCAAAGGGAAACATTATCTTTAGTAAACAGGAAAATAAACAAACTTACCCTTACTTCAGACATAAACATTATCTATGTCTTCCAAGGCTTTTAGATATACAGGAAGCATTGGAAAAACCATTCAGAAAAAAGACAATTGGTGTCTCTAGTTGCAAAATGGACAGAAACTTGAGAGACACAGCATTTTTCCTAGAACTCCGTCTCCAATCCATCACAAACAAGCAAACAAAAATCTTCTTGAATTAAAAAAGTCACACACACACACAATCTGTGATGTCTCTGTGCCTATGTGTGTGCTAAGTCACTTCAGTCTTGTCCAGCTCTTTTGCTAACCCATGTACTGCAGCTCACTAGGCTTCTCTGTCCATGGGATTCTCCAGGCAAGAAGAGCGGAGCAGGTTACTATTTCCTCTCCCAGGGGATATTCTCAAAAGTACAAACATTCCTTGAGTTTTTCTATTCAAGACTCATTCTGAGGATAATTGGCAAATATTCAATACTTTGTTCATAACCAAAGGATTTTACTGACCAGTTTGAAATCCAGTCTTAATGCACATTGTTTTTGTGCACATTTTAAAATTTTGTGATGAGATATATGAAACAATCTAAATAGGCTCTCCATGCATTCTCCATGGTAATGTCACAAACAGGGTTATTATGTCATATCCAGGGATATTGACAGGTTACAACAGATGTGGCTCAACCTTTTTCTCTATTTAAAATGTTGACAGTGGCCACTGGTATATTGGAGGAGTATAATGTTTTCATAAATTAACTTCTAAAACATGCAAAATTTGTCAATTTCTTTCAAGGTGACCGCTCATTATTATTCTCTAAGGTCCCAAGGAAAGCTAGATATAAACTTCATCTGTGACTAGCACAAAGCACAGAATTCTTTGACATCTGTGCCAGCTCTTCCTCCATTTGAACTACATTTAGCTTCTGAACTGATGAAAAATGTTGTTTTTAAATAAAATGGTGATTTGATGTTTGACTATTTTATAAACTAAAATATTTTTCTTATTCTATATATTGAGGTGACAATACAAATTGAATTTAGAACAATGAAATTTTGAAAAGTAGACCTCATTAAGTTAGAGCCTAATATTAATAGTTCATACTGGGCAGGCAATTTCAGAAACGTAAATGTGTTAGTTCTAAGCATGGGGCTGACCCAGTGGCTTAGCGGTAAAGAATATGCCTGCAATACAGCAGCCGAAGGAGACACGATTTGATCCATGGGTCTGGAAGATCCCATAGAGGAGGGCATGGCAACCCACACCAGTATTCTTGCCTGGAGAACACCATGGACAGAGGAGCCTGGTGGGCTACAGTCCAGAGGTTGCAAAGAGCCGGACAGGACTGAAGTAACTTAGCAAGCATGCATACATCTCCAAGCATACGAGTTTTTCTCATGCTTTAGGGTAGTTGAATTTTCAGAATGCCTGTCCATATTTGAAATTTTCTATAATTTCCTTGCAGGTGTTGCAGCAGTTTAAGACTTTAACTTAGATAGATAGAAAATAATTAATTTTTATATGGGTTTAATTGCATAATATATTGGGCAAAATTTGATTTTTAAATTTTTCTTATTTTTATTTCTAATATTTCAATATCAATGCATAAGTAGAATCCTTATATTGGAAAAAAGTGTCAACATATTTCTGAGTTAAGTCATTTTTGTCCATGTACTCTCTATAAGAAAATGTATCATGATTTGGGAAAGATAATATTCTGATTATTTGTGCAATTAATTGGAAAGATAAGCATTGGAACACAGAGAATACATGCTTAGAAAGTGTGGCTCTAGCCTGGACACTGAAGGATGTTCATGCTATGTCAGATATCTGAAAACAGAAAGGCTTTTCAATGCTGTGAAGCAAGGGCATATTGTAATTTGAAGGATAAATAATGTCAAACAGGTCAATCTGCCCTAAATGTTATCTTTCAATTAAATGTCAGGGCAATTCCATGGAAAGTAGATATTGTGTAACAGAATTAAACAGTACTATTCATGCAATACTAAGTTTGACATAAGGAAAATAATAAAATACTACTTCAAGGGCAAGAAATAGAGATAAACTTTTAAAAAGTCTCAGATTTAACGAAAGTGTTGTTGAAAATGTATTGTTGAGTTATAAATGAGTTCCAAAGCTATGGGAGCTTGGGATTTTTAAAATCAAGAAAGGAAAATAATCATTATTATTTCTTTATTCTAGCTTTTCCCTTGCATTGCATAACTTTTCATTCCATTGCAAATTTCAACCTCTGGAACCATAGTTATTTATAGTGCACAGTGAGAGTATGTCTCATCAATTTTCATAACTTTATTTACCCAAGTAATGTATGCCATGTATATTATCTATTCTTTTCTGCATTCCTCTTTACTCTATTCCATAATTTGCTGTCGTGTTTTCCATATGATTCAGGCACCAAGGTTTCAAAGTGGTCGTGGATTACATGGAATTTTTAAGGCCCTAAGATTGCCCTGAGTTTTATTTATAAGTATATATAGAATGCCTCCCTTTTCCTCAGTCACTTGTGTTTTCCATGTTTACATGGACAATGAAAGAGTAGAATTATCCTAATACTACAGTATTCCAAAGAAACGTAATGAAAACTGTAGTTTCCATTGTGCAATCATTTATACACATCACTAATTTCTCTTGCATTCACTCTTTCATTCTCTTTTCTTTTTCTTTTTTTTTTTTTAACTACTGGACCTCCAGGGAAGTCCTAAATAGTTTATTTTATTTTATTTTATTTTTTTAAATCTTTAATTCTTACATGTGTTCCCAAAACTATTGTTTGAGAACTAAGCAGAAGTCCAAGGCAAGGAAGCTTACCTAGGCTGCCTTTATTGTTTTTAGTCCCTAAATCTTGTCTGACTCTTTGTGACTCGCATGAACTGCAGCACCCCAGGCTTCCCTGTCCTTCACTATCTCCTTAAGTTTGCTCAAACTCATGTCCATCGAGTCAGTGATACTATCCAACCATCCCATCCTCTGTTTTCCTCTCCTCCCCCTGCCCTCAATCTTTCCCAGCATCAGGGTCTTTTCCTTTGAGTCAGCTCTTTACATCAGGTGGCCAAAGTATTGGAGCTTCTGGTTCAACATCACTCCTTCCAATGAATATGCAGGGTTCATTTCCTTTAGGGTTGACTGGTCTTTTCCAAACCTACATCCCCCTTTTTCCCATGAAATTAATTCCTGATTTCATTTTCCAATTTGTTGAAACCACTTAATAAATTGCTTTTCTCAGGATTGCATTTCATTGCTAACAAACAGCATATGATGCTGACTGGGAAATAAATTGGAAACAGAGATAGCTAATAAATGATATGAAATCCAAGGTCTGTATTATATACAGCAATTATAAAATTGTCCTTTATAAACAGTAATTTCAATATGTTGCAAATATTATACATGAGATAGGAATTTTAAATCATTTTGTGAACAATTAGAAACAAAATATAAAGGTTGAAAGTATCAAGGATGATTCTTCAGAGGAAATAGCATTAAAGGAAATAGCATTCTATGTAGTACTCAAAATAGAATTTCTATTTTGAAAGAGGGAAATTAAGCATAAAAGAATATGGAAATAAGTTAGATTATGGAAAAAATTCAGTAAGAATACCTAGGACTGTTTGTTTTTTTTTTTAAAAAGCCCTAATTTCTCATTAATTATTCGAGGATAAAAAGGATTCCAAATAGTCTTCCTTTCTTAGGAGGTCAAGGAAAATAGTATTTGCCTCTAGGAAAATAACTGGTCTTTACAATAATTGTAAATTTGATTGTTATGTTGATGTATGATGCTAAGATAATTTAAATGGTCTCATAATATATAATTTACAGATTAAGACAAAAATATAATTTGTAAATATTTCCTCATTAAATTTAACATTTTTAAATTATGTTTTTAATTTGTTCTTTAATAATATATATAATTTTTAAGTATAAATTACAGAGGTGACCAGTACTCAATTATTTCCCCCTTATCATAATGCCCATTAACCAAATTTAATTAGCTGGCTGATTTGAAGCATATATATTTAAAAGACCTTTTCTCAAATCTTTCCCCTTCAAAGTTTCTCAAATCTTTCCCCTTCTTACATGTTTGTGCTATTACAGGTTTTTTGTTTGATAAACAGTATCCTCTTCAAGAAATTGCATGCTATAGTATAAATATGTATCCTGTTGATTTTCAAAGTATCATATCTTGACATTCATAAGTAAGCTGAAAGATAATTCTGTGTGTGTGTGCACTGTTCTCAGTTCTGTCTGATTCTGTGACCCCATGGACTGTAGCACACCACCAGGCTCCTCTGTCCATGGAAATCTCCAGGCAAGAATATGAGAGTGAGTTGCCATTTCCTTCTCCAGGAGATCGTCCTGATCCAGTGATCAAATCCATCTCTTCTGTGGCTCTTGCATTGGCAAGCGGATTCTTTGCCACTGAGCCACCTGGGAAGCCCAAAGATAATACTACGACTCAATATTTGCAGTACTTTTCAGCTGTACAATAACGTATAGATTATTTATGATAATCATGGACATGCTTTGTAGACAGATGAATCACCTCAGGTTCCAAATTGATAAATCATTTAAAATGAGCAACCTAAAATGCATCTTTGCTTATCACTGCTTTCTTGAAATATATTTCATGTACAATTATGTTTAATAGGAAAGCAATTATACACCTAATTTCTTCAGTTAAAAAGAAATCAAGTATCGGAATCTTTAAATCAACTTCAATACATCACCATAGTTGTACTGAATTTGTCCAGTTAATAATAAAATATAATAAAGAAAAATTCATGTTCTAATTTTGATGTTTTGTTAGTTGAGGTCAGAATATACATTTCCCACCACTCCATAGTTCTACATATGTTTGCAGTTCTACATATGTTTATAAGAAATTTTTTCTTGGTTTATAGAGGAATGAGAAAATGAAGAATTCTACTTAGTATCATGTCTTAATTATGGTTCACCCAGCCTTGTATATATATTTTTTCCATTGTAATGAACATTTTACTTCAGCAAAAGTAATAAAAGGTGTTTGTAATTCTCTTCAAAATGTTTTCCTGAGCTTTATATTTAATGTTATGTGGAATGGAATGTCTGTACATTGAAGGCCCTTTTACTGTTGAAATTATGATTGGATATTAATACTACCAATCTATTCTGCCTTAGAAATTGACTAAAAGAAACAAAACTCCTCCACGCTTTGAGGTAGATTGCCTGTAATGAGAATAACAAACCAGATACCCATCCATAAAAATAGAGAGGAATTCATATCTGTAAAGTCATATGAAAAATGGTACACAGATTTCACAAGGTTTGAATATTGTATAATATTATTTTGCACAGAGAAAAGTGAGAAAACAATTTCTTCTTTTTTTTGACTGGTCTCTAAGTCTCTTGGTATCTTAAAATTTTGCCCCATTGTTTATTACAAAAGTAATAAAAAATCATCTTTGAAAGGGAATTCACCCCTGACACTCAGAAACACCTAAAATGTTTGCTCTGGAAAAGATCCTGGGTCATATGTGACAGATATAATATGAGAAGCTGAAAATACGCAGAGAAAGGCCCCGGCTTTTTCCATCCTGTAGATTCTATAATCTTCTGATTCTTTAGGTACTAAACATTCTATTATATGACTGAACACATCCTTTCAGCTATGTTACTTTAACTACCATTGTATGGGAGTCTTAGATTAAAAGCTTTTAAACCCTGTATAGTTTCATTCACTTTATCAGGGTGCAGGGATACAAGTCAGTATATCTTGAGGAGCAGAAATTTTGAAATTGAATGTCAGCAGTTTTCTCCTGTGTGTTGCTATTATATGTCCTAATATATTATTATAAATATTAAAAAAGGAGTGTTTCAAAAATAATTAATGTGTTTTATATAAGCACATGAGAGACACTAAAATTTTAGGTCTCATTTTATTTTCCTTGACTCTGAAGATTTTCTATCTAATACATTTATATGTTTATATATTTATATGACATTCTCTGAAAATATATGTAAACCAACTTCATTTTCTGTTTTATGCCTTGTTTCTCTGTTTTTTGTTTCTATAACTAGTTATATTTTCTGTTATTCTTCATTATATTCCCTTGGTGAAAAATAAACACCTTAATTTATATTGAACTTAGGAGAAAAACTAGATTCCAATAAAAGATATATTTCTCTATTTATAAATGTATGTGTGTAGGAGAGGAGATATCAGTAGTGTGTGCCTGTGTGTGTGTGAAAATATAGGGATGATTCTAGGGCTTCTACTTTCCAACCACAGGAAACTAGGTGGTTCATTTAGAATAGGACATCATATACTGAAAGTTGTTTTCCAGAATACAACTTCCACAGGATATCAATATGTTTTGCTGGTAAAAGAGAGATTTATTGACCACAAAACAATGGGAAAGATTTTTTTTTTAATATACCAGTTTCTTTATTGCAAGACTTCTCAAAGGTATCAGTTGAATTATGACTCAGTAGAATCTAATCTAAGATATAACTAAAAAAAAAAAAAATCCAAAGCTTTTTGACTATGGAGTATATTTCCACAGATCTCCTCTTAAGGTTGATCTACTAAGGGATGAACCTTGAAAAATGAGAAATTTGAGGATCAGAGAGCTTAATCATCTTAAAATTGATTCTAACTCAGAGTTCTGAATTGACACGTATGGTCCATCAGCCAGATCAATATGACTTAGCCAGAATTTTAGAATGTCAGGAAATAGTTCATGAGACACCATGTATCAGAGAAGAGTTTGCATTTTTTGTCATTGGAATAAAAATACAAAGAATAAAAATAAAAATATAAAAATCTTAATAAAAAGGATGGTGTCTGTGTTTCCAGTGCTGAGAGAAAAACAATTATACATCTTGCAAAATAATAATAAAGTACATATTTTGAACTCTGTAAGTGTAAAAATGTAAGGTCAAAATGGTAAGAGTTTGATTGAAGTGTTCAGTTCAGTTTAATCACTCAGGAGACTTTGTCTCAGTGTCTCTTTGTCACCCTTTGGACTGCAGCATGCCAGGCTTCCCTGTCCATCACCATCTCCCAGAGCTTGCTCAAACTCATGTCAATTGAGTCGGTGATGACATCAACCCATCTAATCCTCTCGTGCCCCTATCCTCCTGCCTTCAATTTTTCTCAGTATCAGGGTCTTTTCAAATGAGTCAATTCTTCACACCAGGTGGCCAAAGTATTGGAGTATCAGCTTCAGCATCAGTCCTTCCAATGAATATTCAAGGCTGATTTCCTTTAGAATTGAGTGGCTTGATCTCCTTTCAGTGCAAGAGACTCTCAAGAGTCTTCTCCAACATCACAGTTCAAAAGTGTCAATTCTTCAGCACTCAGCTTTCTTTATGGTCCAACTCTCACATTCATACACGACTACAGGAAAAACCACAGCTTTGACTAGACAGACCTTTGTCAGCAAAGTAATGTCTCTGCTTTTTAATATCCTGCCTAGATTGATCATAGCTTTTCTTCCAAGGAGCAAGCATCTTTTAATTTCATGGCTACAGTCACCATCTGCAGTGATTTTGGAGCCCAGAAAATAAATTCGCTCACTGTTTCCATTGTTTCCCCATCTACTGGCTATGAAGTAATGGGGATGGATGCCATGATTTTCGTTTCTTGAATGTTGAGTTTTAAGCCAGCTTTTTCACTCTCCTCTTTCACTTTCATCAAGAGGCTCTTTAATTCCTCTTCACTTTCTGCCATAAAGGTGGTGTAATCTGCATATCTGAGGTCATTTATATTTTTCCCAGCAATCTTGATTCCAGGTTGTGCTTCATGCAGCCTGGCATTTTGCATGATGTACTCTGCATACAAGCTAAATAAGCAGGGTGACAATATATCACCTTGATGCACTCCTTTCCCAAAAGGACAGTGCATTGCCATGTCTGGTTCCAACTTTTGTTTCTTGACCTGCATACAGACTTTTCAGGAGGCAAGTCAGGTAATCTGGTATTCCCATCTCTTTAAGAATTTTCCACAGTTTGTTGTGATTCACACACTCAAAGGCTTTGCCATATTCAATGAAGCAGAAGTAGATGTTTTTCTGGAATTCTCTTGCTTTTCCTCTGATCCAGTAGTTGTTGTAATTTGATCTCTGGTTCTTCTGCCTTTTCTAAACCCAGCTGAACAGCTGGAATTCTCAGTTCATGTACTGTTGAAGACTAGCTTGGAGAATTTTGAGCATTACTTTGCTAGTGTGTGAGATGAACACAATTGTGCAGTACAGACATAATTTTTAAAGGTAGTAAAATATTGTGAGGTCACTTTCATGTATATTAATTTGTTTTATTTAGCCTACAATGGAGAATTATGAATGTGATATTTTGTATATGATTTTCCATCTTTAAATGCATAGTCTTCAATACCTTTTTTGTAGGTCTTTTAAAACAACACGTCTTAGAACTTCAATATATTCTTCCTAGTTAATAAAATGCAAATCTTGGAAAGGAACAGGTTTTAGCACTCCAGTAGCAGAGCAGTAAAAAACATCAGAGTCTTAGTGCATATTCTCATTTTATATTTTAAAGACATTCATCTATGTTATGAGTTTTTAAATGGCCAATCATTTTTATGCATAGTGTCACAATATTTTTCATCCAGGAAATATATATAACTTTCCTTGACTATTTAAATACCTCCTGAGCAGTTCATAAAAGTATTTCAAGAAAAATTATAATTTTATTTCAATATGTATTAGGCTGTCATTCATTGTTCCAGAAAAGGAGTTATGTTCCCTCTTACTCTATAGAAAGTACATAGACATTCATCTTAACTTATAAAGGCCGTTAGGATAAATTAAATATCTCTAAATTTACTTAGTCTACAAAATCAGACAGGAGCTTTCTAAAAGTTGTGTCTAAGGAACTAAAAGAATATTGATAGAGAAAAGCTGTATTTACTAACCTGATGTTTGGACAATATTAGTACAGGGTAATTTTAGTTTTTTTCAAGTGTAATTTTTCTTGCATAAACAAATGTCAAATATTATAATAGCAGCACTTCAAATAGCACTTAAAATCTACCTTTAGGTGGAAGAGCAGAATATGCATGGAGTCCAGCATACAGTGGAAAGAGGATGACAGTCATACCTCTGGGACCCAGATTCACAGTATCTAAGGATGAACTTAATCAGAACATAATAGAATACTCCCCTCTCACACTCCACTTGCACGATAAGAAAACTCAGGTAAAACTAACCATGAAAGACACCAAGGAGAACCAGAAGAAATAAATACTATGTGGTGAGAATTTGCATAGTAGGAGGGATCAGAGACAAACTAAGAGCAGAAATTGAGAAACTCTCTGACAAACTAACCCACATTCTAAAAGATAAAATGTTAATTCTTAAGAATTTCATGTTTAAGGTACACTGTAGATAAGTTTCAAATAAAATCCAATTTCTGACTCTATTAATATACACAGTACAGGCCTTGCAGAAAACAGGAATAAACCTGTTTCTATTCTCCAAAATACTAAGTTTGATTTTAAATAAAAAGTATATGCCATACAAGACACATTTTGTGTCTTCAAGGTAAACACAATCTGAAGATGGAAATCAGGCTCAGATATGATACAGATATTGGTACTATCAGAGCGGGAATTTTAATATATTTGATTAAAATATTAAAGGCTCTAATAGAAAAGTTAAACAACATGCAGATCACATAGGTAATATAAGCAGAAATGTTAAAAATGTAACTAAGAATCAAATAGAGGAACTAAAAATCAAAGGAAGAGATCAAAATGAAGAATGTCCTTAATGGCTTGTCATTAGACTCAACACAATTGAACAAATAATTAGTGAACCTGAAGAAAGATGAGGATAAATTAATCATATTGAAATACAAAGAGAAAGAAAAGAGTCCAAGAGTTGTCAGTATCAGATGTATAGAACAGTCTTTCGGACTCTGTGGGAGAGAGAAAGGGTGGGATGATTTGGGAGAATGGCACTGAACATGTATATCATATAAGAAACGAATCATCAGTCCAGGTATGATGCAGGATACAGGTTGCTTGGGGCTGGTGCACTGGGATGACCCAGAGGGATGGTATGGGGAGGGAGGTGGGAGAGGGGTTCAGGATCGTGAACACGTGAATACCTGTGACAGATTCATGTTGATGTATGGCAAAACCAACACAATATTGTAAAGTAATTAGCCTCCAATTAAAATAATTAAATTTAAATTTAAAAAGACATATACTTGGAATCTAAGGAGATGAAAAAAGAATGAGAATTATTTGAAATTATGTCTGATTTTTTTTTCTAAAATCAGTAATAGACACTAAAATAGAGTTGACAGGAGCATAGAAAACAATGAACACTGTAAAACCAATAAGATTATACACAGACACATCATATTCAAATGCTGAAAACCAAAAACAAAGATGAAGTCTTGAAGACAGCCAGATTAAACAAAACATATTACCTATAGTAACAGGGTAAGAATTACAGCAGACTTCTCATGAAAACTTTGCAAGCAAGAAGATTAAGGAGATAGTTTTTCAAAGTCCTAGAAGAAGAACAATGAAATATAATTTTAGGGAAGTATACCCGTGTAAATATTCTATAAAATGAAGGAAAAATAAAGAATTTTTCAGAACAACTAAAATAGGGAAGATTCTGCTATCAGACCCATTCTAAAAGTAATATTAAAGGAAGATCTTTAGTTAGAAGAAATATAATATAATGCAGAAACTTACATCAAAAAAACAAAAGAGAAAATTTTGGATATAGTATAAATTTCCTTCTTTGTTTCTTTCTTTTTTAATTGCTCTGAAAAACTGCTTGAATCAAAACCAGTAACAATTATTTTGTCCTCAGAACATATTTAAAGCTAAAAACTTATGATCAGACATTGAAACTATTTTTAAGCTATGAATTAGGTTTTACTAGGTGACTAGAGAAAATTACATAAAGTACTTCTGAACAAATAGGGCAAGATACAAAAAAGATGTAGTTACTTGTATCTCAGAATTTCTAACAACCAGTATGTGAGTTAAATGAAATAATAGCTGCAGTTTATTTGCTCTCTATAGTAACAAAGAATTATATATTTGACCTCCGGAAGATAAGCAGAAAAAGTAAAGTTAAAAATGTTTATAATTGTTTCAGTAATGAGGTACCATTTCATTAATTTTTAAAACATTTCAAAAAGTATATATAAGTATATATCATTTTACATAAATGCCTAAAAGTTATTATGTCATATGTATTTTAGGGTCACATTTACTACCTCATTTCTTGTTTCTACTCAAGCTTTCTATCCTTGTCACTTTTCCACCACTAGCTAACTGTATTTCAAACTTATTTTATACTTTCCCATGGTTTTCTCCATGCCTATATAATCGTAGAGACATAAAGCACATCAGTTCACTTCAGTTCAGTCCAGTCGCTCAGTCGTGTCTGACTCTTTGCGACCCCATGAATCGCAGCACCCCAGGCCTCCCTGTCTATCACCAACTCCTGGAGTTCACTCAGACTCATGTCCATCGAGTCAGTGATGCCATCCAGCCATCTCATCCTCTGTCGTCCCCTTCTTCTCCTACCCCCAATCCCTCCCAGCATCAGAGGCTTTTCCAATGAGTCAACTCTTCGCAAGAGGTGGCCAAAGTACTGGAGTTTCAGCTTCAGCATCATTCCCTCCAAAGAAATCCCAGGGCTGATTTCAGAATGGACTGGTTGGATCTCCTTGTAGTCCAAAACAGTAATAATAAACACTATGCTAACTGCACACAATTCTAAGTGTTTTTAAAATATCATCTCACCTAATATTTAGAATAACTGTATCAGTCAGGCTTCCCTGTAGCTCAAACAGTAAAGAATTTGCCTGCAATGCAGGAGACCTGGGGGTTAATCCCTGGGTCAGGAAGATCCTTTGGAGAAGGGAAAGGCAATCCACTCCAGTTCAACTTTCTTGCCTGGAGAAGCCCATGGACTGAGAAGTCTGGCGGGCTATAGTATATGGGTTCGCAGAGTTGGAAACGACTGAGCGACTAACATGTTACTTCACTTTACTTATCAGTCAGGCAGTTACTATCATCTCTGTTTTTCAGATCGGAAAATTGAGATACAGAAAGGTGAATCAGCCTGCAACAGCATACAGCTTTTAAATTGCATATTTATAATTCAAATTTAGGTCATCTGTATCCAGCGTCCATGTTCTTTTTTCTTTTAATTTTTATTGGAATATAGTTGCTTTACAATGCTGTGTTAGTTTTTTTACTGTCCAGCAAAGTGAATCAGCTATACATATACATATATCCCCTCTTTCCTTCCCATTTAAGTCACCACAAAGCATTGAGTAGAGTTCCCTGTGCCATACAGTAGGTTATCATTAATTATCTATTTTATGTATAGTATCAGTAGTGTACAGGCATCTACGGTCTTAACTGCCATGTATCTTGCCTTTCACTAGCTCTTACCTAGAGGAAACAAAATATTCAGTCTCCTACATTTGCATATATGATATCATTTGAATCATGTGATATTACTTCTCAGATGATAATGTGGAAGAAATAACTAGAGAAATCTTTAATTAAATTGTACATTATGTTAGGTTAATTAAATACACCTTAAGACAGAAAGGAGGTATTATTTTAGTAGAAGAAGGGGAAATTGCTAATGAGCTAAATACAATATTTATGAAGTTTTTATTAAACTGTCTTATTTAATTGTCTTCACTGACTTGACTAATTTTGTCTCTGGTAAATTACACTCTAAATTGTTGTTATTTTTAGTAGCCCTTAAATAAGATGTTCTAATGAATGAAATTTGGCAAGCAGAAAGAATAAATAAACACGTATCTCCATATATTTAAGCTGTGTTGATGAGCTTCTGAGATATAAATTCAACTCTACATTTTGAGTAAATAGCAGAGTGACATTACTCTTAATCTAAAAGCATCTACACAGATATATTGCTGTATGTGGAATGGGACCAAGAGACATTATGGTAATGTTGAAAGAACTCAATGATTTTAAATTAGATTTTTTAATCAACTATGCCACAGACTCTTAGATTTGAAGTGGTAATTAAGCAGCATTCTAGTGCACCTAGATTTTATATTTGTAAATTATTGTGATTTTATATGAAATCTCAAGAAGTTCTGGGAAGGCAATTTATTTCTTTCTAATCACACTTAAAATTTGTAATTTAAATCCAATCTCATATTCATGAGACATGTTTCTTAAAAACAACTTCCAATATTAAGACTTTGCCAAGAAATGAATATTTTAAATAAATACAAAAGATATTAAAATGCAAAATGTCATAGGTGTAAACTAGAAGGATTCATTTATTTCTTAAATTTTGGCTTGAATTTTCATTTTGTTAAAATATTCTTTTTGTTTTAGTCAAAATATTTTAGATTTAGAAAATAAATGTTGATCCAAGTTACCCCAAAAGAAGAAATCAGAGAAGATAAACACACACACACTCACATACACACACACACACAGAGGCAATGTGGAAGGGGAAGTGGAGATACTTTGCCACATTATAGAAAATAAAGCCAAATGTATTGGAAATTCCATAGTACTACCTGAGATGTTATAGATTAAAAGCCACTTAGACCTGGAATCAAATTTCTCAGAACCTCTCTGTGAAGTGTCTTATCTCATCTACCTCATTATGTCAGCAAATTGGGTTTTTCTTCTCCATAACCTTATCAGGCAATGTCTATTCCAATAAAATCCATGACTGTATTTTCTCTCAAGTTTATACTATTAGAGATTGACTGCATTCTCAATCAGCAAACCAAAATCTCTGATGAGAACATCTGCCTGGTCAAGTTGATTAATCTATCACCTCTTACCAGAGAATGACTCATTAGCATGGTAAAATTTTAACTACAGAGCTCCTTTCTTACTAAGAATGGTGGCAGAAAATAGACATGAATTTTTTATTAACTATTAAATAGTTTTTTAACAATTTAATATATTAACTATATAACTATAGTCACCATATTAACTATATAACATATATTAACTATATTTAAATAGTTTTGTCACTGTTGTGCAGTATAGTGTGAAATATACAAGGAGTTTTGCTGTGCTAATTCACTTCATTCATGTCTGACTCTTTATGACCCTATGGACTATAGCCCACCAAGCTCCTTTGGGGGGATTCTCCAGGCAAGAATACTGAATGTGTTGCTATTTTCTTCTCCAGGGGATCTCCTGCAAGTAGGGATGGAACCTGTGTCTCTTAAGTCTCCAGCATTGGCAGGCAGGTTCTTTACCACCTGGAAAGCCCCTATAAGAAGAAACTAAGTACATGGAAATTGAATTTATTGGTCTTTAGAGTAGGTAGAAGAGGAACAATTATTTGATAGAAATTTTAAAATTTCATTAGAATTTCTTTCTGAAGAGAGAATACATTTGAAATATGGATACTACTTATAAATGAACAAGTCAAATCAGTAATAGTCACTGATGTCTAACTTATTTCAATGTATGTATAATAAGTGCTCAACAAATATTTCTTGATGAATGGAAACTTTATTAGATTTTGTTCCTCATAAACTTATGGGCTTCTATATTGTCATTCAAATAGGAAACAATTGAAGTTAAGGTGTTCTTAAAGGTATTACAAAAAGATTACCACTAATAGGGCCATAGCTTTTTTTTTGTCATATCCTTGTGTATGTGCTTGGTCATGTCTGATTCTTTCCAACCCCATAGACTAAGCCCACCAGGCTCCTCCATCCAGGGAATTTTCCAGGCAAGAATACTGCATCTCCTTCTCCAGGTGATCTTCCTGCTCCAGGGATCAAACCTGAGTCTCTTGTCTCCCACATTGGCAGGCAAATTCTTTACCACTACTGCCACCTGAGAAGCCCGATTATACCCTTGGCAAGAAATCAAATTAAATCCGTGTAAATAAATACCTGCTCTGTTTAAACAGGTAAAATATGTTTTCTGATTCATATATTTCTTTCCAAAGATATTGTATTACTATTTATTTTATTCTATAAATTTCAGCATGAAACTGAAAATTAATTTTAAATATGGAAAAATAAATTACAGGGGTTCATTAATATGAAAAATGTTCTCAGTGAATAGAAATTCTGAGTTTTCTTAGCCTTGTTCTTACACCGTTGTTTAGTTATTGTGTTGTCTGACTCTTGCGACACTATGGACTGTAGCCCACCAGGCTCCTCTGGCCATGAGATTTCCCAGGCAAAAAACTGAAGTGTATTGCCATTTCCCCCTCCAGGGAATCTTCCCTACCCAGAATTGAACCCAGGTCTCCTGCATTTACAGACTGATTCTTACCACTCAGCCACCAGGGAAGCTACTTCATATCTTACAGAGTTTTAATTAATACTTTAATTGACTAACTCCAAAGATTTGCATTTAAAGCTGTTTCTTTTCTAGTTGTTAATTACTCTTCTGCTAAGTAAATAAATATTTCAAGTCTGCACTGCTCCAAATCTGTTAGAATATTACTGTATTTTGCTTTAAAGGGGAAAAATATTCAAAACATAATTGATATTGAGATAGAAACCTTACTGAAACAGAACTGTCTTACAGATATAGTCAAATATATACTACTTCAATTCAAATTATCTTCAAAATGGTCTTTTAATTGCAATTGAAATATAAAACATATATAAGCATATACACTCGTATATACAACCTTTTGATAATTTCATATACGAAAACTGCTTTTCAAAAAATAGGTAATATTTCTCTTAGCTATATGTAAATTATTTTTGTTTTGTTTTATTGCAAATTGCTTAAAAGAATATAGAACTTTCTGTAGCCATGCTGCTAAATCTTTTGATTATAGGATTTACCAGTTTGATTCATGTAATTTATTTCAAATATATCACATTAGTTTCTTTTTTTATATACTTAAATCTCTTAAAATCTGACGGTAATGCTTTCAATCCATTATTTGGACAAGTCTGTTACTTTTTATTAGTTGTTTACACAAATAATATATTATTCCAATTTGAAAATAATAACTTCTATTATATTTGTACTTGCTGTACTTAAACTTTTCAATTGTACCCACTTCAATATGTATTTGTTGTTTGATCACTAAGTCATGTCCAACTCTTTTGGGACCCCATGGACCATAGAGTACCAGGCTTCTCTATCCATGGGATTTCCCAGGCAAGAATATTGGAGTGAGTTGCCATTTCCTTCTCCAGTGGATCTTCCCAACCCAGGAATCAAACCTGCATCTCCTGCATTGGCAAGTGGATTCTTTACCACTGAATTACCTGGGAAGACCCTTTTAAATTATATATGCCTTAATTTATGTATGTTGTGATTGTAATGGTTCTCTAATTTGGTTATGTAATAAAATTATTAAGGGCTTCCTCAGTGGCTCAGTGATAAAGAATCTGTCTGCCAGTGCAAGAGATGCAGGGTTGATCCCTAGGTAGAGAAAATCTCCTTGAGAAATGGCAACCCACTGCAGTATTCTTGCCTAGGAAATACCATGGACAGAGGAGCCTAGTGGACTATAGTCCATGGGGTAACAAAAGAATAGGACTTAATTCAGCATAAGAACAGCAACAACAAGGTAATAGAATCATTGCTGAACTTTCAGAAATACTAATAACTGCCTATTTTACACATCCAGAAATTTTCTTTATTTGATTTTGCAGAGTACAGAGTTCAGTCAACACTCCTTAGGTAATTCTAATATGCAGCCAAGTATGGAAAGTAACTTCAGTTTGGGGATTGCCACTGAGTATTGCCAGTTTTGCTTATATTTAAAACGTGAACCCTTAGAAATTAAGCTTTTAAAAACTATTACTCTAAATTTGCAACTAATTAACATATTAAAATAAACATTAATTTGCATACCATAAAATTCATTATTTCAAAGTGTACAATGAAGTGATTTTTAGTGTAGTTACAAAGTTGGGCAACCATCAGCCCTATCTAGTTTCAGAATAGTTTCATGAGCTCCAAAAGAAACCCCATACCTATTAGCAGGCAGTCTGCATTCGTCTATCCTATAGTAACTACCAATCCACTTTCTGTCTGAGTGGATTTGTCTATTTTGGACATTTCAAATAAATTCATATAATATAAAATAATTTCCCAATTATTTGCACCTACAATTTTTTTCATCAATGTCTTATGGTTTTCCATTTAATTTATTCCTAGGTATTTTGTCCTTTTTGATTATGTTATAGTTGATACTGTTTTGTTTATCTCTTTTTCAGATATTTCATTGTTACTGTCAAGATATGCCTCTGAATATTAAATATTGCTTTGTACCCTGAAAATTTACTGAATTCCTTTATTAGTTCAAACATCTTTTGTTGTTATTAGGACTTTCTAAATATAAAATTGTTTCATTTGCAAATAGTGACTGTTTCCATTCCAATTGGGATGTCATTTTAAAATTTATTTATCTTAATTTTTCTGATTCAGACTTCCCATACTATGATGAATAAAAGTGATAAGAGTGGACATCACAGATTTGTTCCTGATCTTAGAAGAGAGGATTAAAACCTCTCATCATTGAGCGTGATGGTAGATCTTGACTTGTCATATATGATTTTATTATATTGAAGTAGGTTGCTTCTATGCCCAATTTATTTTGAGTTTTTTTTTTTAATCATGAATGCATGCTGAATTTTGTCAAATGGCTTTTTACTTCATCTATTGAGATGAGCATGGGCTTTATATATTCATTTCTATTATTGTGATGTATTACATTCATTGAATGTCGTTTGTTGAACCATCCTTGCCACAAAGATGAGTCTCACTTGATTATGGTATATGACCCTTTCAATATGCTGTTGAAATCATTTTTTAAGTTAAGAATATTTGCATCTGTATTCCTCAAAGATATTTTTAAATACTTTTTTGAAGTGCCCATATATGACTTTGACATAAGAGTAATGCTGGCCTCATGAAATGAGTTTGAAATTATTCTCACTTATATAATTTTCTGCATGAGTTTGAGAAGGATTGGTATTAACTCTTCTTTAGATTTTTGGTAGAATTCACCAGTGAAACTATGTGGTCCTGGACATTTATTTATTGGTAATTTTTTGATTCCTCATTCAGCATTCTTACTTGTTGTCTATTCAGATTTTCTATCTTATTGAGATTCATTCTTTTTTAATTTATTTTAAAATTAATTTAATTACTTTAATTGGAGTTTAATTACTTTACAATATTGTAGTGGTTTTTGCCATACATTCACATGAAACAGCCATGGGCGCACATGTGTCCCCCATCCTGAACCCCTCACCCTCTTCCCTCCCCATCCCATCTCTCAGGGTCATCCCAGTGCACCAGCCCTGAGTACCCTGTCTCATGCATCACACCTGGACTGGCGATCTGTTTCACATATGGTAATATATATATTTTAATGCTATTCTCTCAAATCATCCCACCCTCATCTTCTCCCACAGAGTCCAAAAGTCTTTTCTTAATTTCCATGTCTCTTTTGCTGTCTCACATATTGTGTCATTATTACCATCTTTCTAAATTCCATATATAGGCATTAATATACTGTATTGGTGTTTTTCTTCCTGACTTACTTCACTCTGTATAATAGGCTCCAGTTTCATCCACCTCATTAGAACTGATTCAAACACATTCTTTTTAATAGCTGAAAATATTCCATTGTGTATACATACCACAGCTTTCTTGTCCATTCGTCTGCTGAGGGACACCTAGGTTGCTTCCATGTCCTAGCTATTGTAAACAGTGGTGTGATGAACATTGGGGTAAACATGTCTCTTTCAATTCTGGTTTCCTCAGTAGTGTATGGTTCTTGATAGGTAATATCATGCAAAATACCAGGCTAAGGAAACACAAGCTGGAATCAAGATTGCTTGGAGAAATATCAATAACCTCAGATATGAAGATGACACCATCCTTATGGCAGAAAGAGAAGAGGAACTAAAGAGCATCTTGAGGAAGATGAAAAAGGAGAGTGAAAAGCTGGCTTAAAACTCACCATTCAAAAAACTAAGATCATGGCATCTTGTCATATCACTTCATAGCAAATAGTTGCGGAAACAATGGAAAGAGTGAGAGAATTTATTTTCCTGGGCTTCAAAATCACTGCAGATGGTGACTGCAGCCACGAAATTAAAAGACACTTACTCCTTGAAAGAAAATATATGAGAAACCTAGACACATATTATAAAGTAGAAACATTACTTTGCTGACAAAGATCTGCATAGCCAAAGCTATGGTTTTTCCAATAGTCATGTATGAATGTGAGAGTTGGACCATAAAGAAAGTTGAGCACTGAAGAATTGATGTTTTTGAACTGTGATGTTGGAGAAGACTCTTTAGAGTCCCTTAGGCTGCAAGGAAATCAAACCAGTCAATCCTAAAGGAAATCAGTCCTGAGTATTCATTGGAATGACTGATGCTGAAACTGATGTTCTAATATGTTGGCCACCTGTTGTGAAGAGCTGATTCAGTAGAAAAGACTCTGATACTAGGAAAGATTGAAGGCAGGAGGAGGATGGGAGGACAGAGTATGAGATGGTTGGATGGCATCACTAGCTCAATGGACATCAGTTTGAGTAAGCTCCAGGAGATGATGAAGGACAGGGAAGTCTGGCATGCTGCAGTCCATAGGGTAACAAAGGGTTGAATATGGCTGACTGAATAACAACAATAGTTCTAGGGATTTATTTATTCTAGGTTATAAAATCTGTTGATGTATAATTGATGATAGTTGTTTCTGTCATATAATCTTGATTTCTAATTTACCTCTGTGTTTCTGGCAGCTAATGAGATTCTTCAGTTTATCTTTTCTATCTTCCTACATTTATGTCCTTCAATGAAGTCTCCTCTTCTCTACACTTACTTCTTCGTGTCCTTTTAGCCCATAGAAAATACTTTCTGTAATTGTCTAATTTTATTTCACTCTTGTGACTACTATTCTCTACTCAAAATATTTGTGTTACTTTACCTTGATCATCAACCAAAAACTTGATAATAACTTTATTCCAGTACAGTATTGCTTCCTTTTTTTTCCCCTCCTTTGATTTAATTTGTGTAGGGACTGAATTTTGCCTAATCCTTAAATATCTCTGTTCATATTTGCTGATTACACTAATGGTTGGTATATATTCTTACCATTATTTCTTTCAACTTTTGGAGATACAATTGACAGATAGCACTGTATGAGCTTAAGATATATAGCATAATGATTTGACTTACAATAATCGTTAAATGATTACCACAGTAGATTTCATGAACATCCACAATCTCACTGAGAAATGGAGAATTTTTGCCTTGTGTTTAGAAGTCTTAGGATCATCACCGTTTTTTGAAAATATACTTCAATTTATAAGATGAACCGTAGTTCACTATCCTTTGAATAAAGACTAGACCGAGTAAGCCACTTCCAAATAATAGTATATCTAAAGAGAAAAATGGCAACGTTGAAGTGAAGAAACCTGGCAGAGACTTAGCCAAATGATCAAGTTAACATCAGCAGTTATAGGTCAGGTCAATAGAATATGCATACTGCCTCTGTAGTATTTCTTTCCAAAACACTATGTCTTCAATATAATCATGAGAAAGAAAATTAAAGCAAAAATTGAGAGTCATTCTACAAAATATATGACACAAATACTTGACCTTAAAAAGTATCAAGGATGTAAGGGAAAAAAAAATCACAGATTGCTTTGGAGAAGACTAAAGAAACTGATTGATGAACAGCAAGGTATAGCTTGGCTTGAATCCTAAAATAGAATAAAAATGTTACTGAAAAACTGGTGAAATATAAATAGTTCTGTAGTTAGTATAGCATACCAATGTTAGTTTCTTGGTTTTGATGAATATGCCATGCTTGTGTTGATAATAACATTTAAAAAAGATTAAAAGTACAAGGGAACACTCCACACTATCTTTGTAACAGTTGGTAAGTGTAAAATTGGCCTTCCCTGGTGGCTCAGCAGTAGAGAATCCTCCTGCCAATACAGGAGATGCAGATTTTATCCCTAGGTCAGGAAGATCGCTTAGAGAAGGAAATGGCAACCCACTGCAGTATTCTTGCCTAGGAAATCCCATGAACAGAGGCACTTGCCTGACTACAGTCCATGGGATCACAAAAGAGTCAGACGTGGCTTAGCAATTGAACAATAAAACAACAAAATCTAAAATTATTTAAATATAAAATAGTGAAGAGGAGATGAGTAATATCCTATCCACAAGTTGATATTCTCAGAATTACAAAGATTAAATTTTTACCTAAATATATTATCAGTGAAAGATATTTAATTTAACATGTATGTATGTGTATATATGGAGAAGGCAATGGCATCCCACTCCAATACTCTTGCCTGGAAACACCCATGGACAGAGGAGCCTAGTAGGCTGCAGTCCATGCAGTCACTAAGAGTCGGACACTACTGAGCAACTTCACTTTCACTTTTCACTTTCATGCATTGGAGAAGGAAATGGCAACCCACTGCAGTGTTCTTGCCTGGAGAATCTCAGGGACCGCGGAGCCCTATGGGCTGCCATCTGTGGGGTCGCACAGAGTTGGGCACGACTGAAGTGACTTAGCAGCATGTGTATATATATATATATATATATATATGTGTGTGTGTGTGTGTATATATATATATACACACACTAGATTTATGGCAGAATTTGAAAAATTGGTTATAAAGTTATATGCAATTAGAAATCCCGAGGCTTTGTTGAAAAATGAATAGGTAGATATGTGTGTGTGTGTGTGTGTGTGTGTGTGTGTATATTATATATAAATTCACTGATATATTTTTGAAATTATATATTATATAATTAATTATAAGAATTATATATATATATATATATACATATACAGTAACATACATAATTAAGACATGAAAGTATTGTTCCAGGATGGGTTAATTGTATGTTATTTGTCCCCAGTTGACTAATAAAATTTAGATTGTGCAGTTGTGCTCTTTATTTCTTACTCTCCTGGCCCACTAATCTTAGAATTGGTGAGTGTCTTTCCCACCACTCCTGTTTGATGTTCCTGGAATAATCCCCACTTCAATGAGGATTGTTAAATCCAATTCACGCTTTTGGTTTAAAATAAAAGCCTTTTTTTTTTCCTTTGGTCTTTTTCTGACTGGATAAGGACTGATAATCCATATTATAAACTTAATCCTTTAGAAATACTTATGAAAGTTGCAATTTTGTACTTATCTATATTTTCTAAAGATACAACTTACTTATTAGTTTATGAGGACTGCCAAAACAAAATACCTTAAATTGGGTGGCTTAAACCACAGAAATATATTTTCTCACAGTTATAGAGGCCAGGCAAAATCAAGTTGTTGCCATGTTTGATTTCACCTGCGGCTTATCTCCTTGACCTGCAGCCAGTGGCTTTCTGCCTTTGTCCTAACACTGCATTTCCTTAGTGCACACATCCCTGATGTCTCTGTGCTTCCTATAAGTACATCATCTATATGTGATTAAGGCCCTGCCCTGATGGATTCATTTTAACTTTGTCACCTCTTTAAATAATTTATCTCCAAATAAGATTTCCTTCTTATATATTAGGACTTGGGACTTCAACATATGAATGTTAGGGAGACATAGTTCAGCCATAACATTCCCCATTTGAGCTTCATAAGGATATGGCACATGTCTGTCTTGTACACAACTCTGTGTTGTTGTCTATTGAATGAATGAATATGTATACATTACTATGCCCCATATGTGGAAATAAGTTGTGACTTTGTTTTTTATTTATGAAATAGTCTAAATTAAGTTAAATGCCTCAGTTTATAAACAATTGAACAGCTTAAAATAGGTAGAAATACATTCAAAACCTGAGACAATGAGAGTTATTTTGAAGTTAAATATAATACTAATGTCACTAAAGTGACAATTTTGTCATTTCTTACTTTATTTTATGTAGTTTAAGAGTAATATCATTAAAACAAACAAACAAAAATCAGTGTGATAAAACAATACTAACTTGTATGTCCTTGAACTATATTTCTGAAGCTGGTTCCTTAAGAGACTTCAGTGTATGCTTTTCTTGAGCTGTCAACTTGTTAACAGGTAATCATTTTCCTGAGTGAATTTTTATAACAGTTCTTATGTAAAACTTGGATCTTTAAAAGTTTTCTTATTTGTGTCTTGTTTTAAAAGCATAGGATATTAATATATAATTTTATTTTGATATCATACAGACATGAACCTAACAGAATCCCAAAGGAACATACAGTTAAGGAATGTAAAAATTACATGAACTGTTCATCTGTGCATGTATTTTCAGTAAAATTTTATTACTGAAAAAATTATTATTTTTTATTCAGTAAAATTTTATATTAAGTATAATATATACAGAGAGAAGTTTCTATGTTAAGTTTATAGCTCAGTTCATTTTTGTGTAAAATCTCTAATGTAATCAGCACCCAAATAAGAAATGGAACCAGTTTTCTCTAATGCTTCCCTCAAGTTGGTAAACTCCTTCCAAGCTAATACCGGCACTTTTATCTCCACAGACTTTTCTTTTGAGATTTCCAGTTTTATGCAAACTAAATTATGCTTCATATACTCTTTTAAGTCTAGCTTCATTTGCAGTCATTCATTCAGAAATATACTTATGAATCCATTTGCATTGTTGCACATAGCAATTTTTTGTATAGTAAATATATTTCAATCTTTCCATCCTATTGTTGATGAATATTTAGGGTATTTCTATCATTTATTTTTCCTTATTTGACATAAATGCTTTTGGAACTCTTAAACATGTGTTTAGTATAAATATCTATGTTGGACCTACACCTATTAGAATTTCTGTGTCATAACATACACATATTTTTACTCTTAGTAAATTCTGCCTAAGTGGCAATACAGTTTCCATTTTGGTCACTCTTACTTGGGATATTCATCCTTTAAACCCAGCCACCATACTTTGAGAAAGATAAGAAGATACAACTCTAGTTGATGCCTCACCTTACAGCACTCATCAACCACCCAACATTTCAGTAGGAAAACCCCTGGATGAATCTAACTTTCAACTGTCTTGACACACTGATTTATGCCAAGTGGAGAAGAGAAGAGCAGTCCCCACTGACCTGAAAAATTGCATATTTGCAGGCAAATATGTATGCTCCGAGGGCTTCTCAGAGTGGTATTAGTGGTAAAGAACCTGCCTGCCAGTGCAGAAGACATAAGAGACATGAGTTTGATTCCTGGGTCAGGAAGATCCCAAAGAGCAAAACATGGCAACTCACTCTATTATTCTTGCCTGGAGAATCCCATGAACAGAAGAGCTTGGGGGGCTACAGTCCATAGGGTTGCAAAGAGGCAGACACAACTAAAGCAACTTAGCACACATGCATGCATATACACTGCCATTGTTTTGATCCACTAAATTTTGGAGTATTTGGTTATGCAGCAATTAATTGGAAGAGGAGGGATTTCATTAGCTTGTAGATGACAATGAAATAGTGAAAGATAAGGTTCTTTTATAGAATAGAGAGGGGAGGAGTTGAGGAAGTAAAGTAAAAAGCCACTGTCTTGTAAATATCTCCTAGAATAGCCAACCTCCATGAAGGGTGTGTTAATCTCTTCTTCCTTACAGACATTCAGAGGTGGTGGTTGTTGTGCCCTCAACTAGGGACAGGTTTCCCTGTCCTTCACCATCTCCCAGAGTTTGCTCAAACTCATGTCCAACTTAATCCAACCATCTCATCCTCTGTCTTCCCCTCTCCTCCTTCCTTCAACCTTTTCCAGCATGAGGCTCTTTCCCAATGAATCAGTTCTTCACATCAGGTAGCTAAAGTATTGAAGCTTCAGCATCAGCATCAGATCTTCCAAGAAATATTCAAGGTTGATTTTCTTTAAGATTAACTGGTTTGATCTCCTTGCTGTCCAAAAGACTCTCAAGATCTCCAGCACCACAATTCGAAAGCATCAATTCTTCAGCACTCAGCCTTCTTTATGGTCAAGTTCTCAGCTCTGTACATGACTGCTGGCAAAAAACCATAGCTTTGACTATATGAAACTTTGTTGGCAAAATGATGTCTCTGCTTTTTAATACTCTGTCTAAGGTTGTCATAGCTTTCTAAAATTTAGCTAAAACCTCTATCTCTCTCTGTCTATGTCTCTTCCTCTCTCTCTAAAAGAAAGCCAAGAAGATGAATGGATAAGAAAGCTGTGGTATATATACACAATGGAGTATTACTCAGCCATTAGAAAGAATATATTTGAATCAGTTCTAATGAAGTGGATGAAACTGGAGCCTATTATACAGAGTGAAGTAAGCCAGAAAGAAAAACACCAATACAGTATACTAACACATATATATGGAATTTAGAAAGATGGTAATTATAACCCTGTATGCGAGACAGCAAAAGAGACACAGATGTATAGAACAGTCTTTTGGACTCTGTGGGAGAGGGAGAGGATGGGATAATTTGGGAGAATGGCATTGAATCATGTATAATATCATATAAGAAAGAAATCGCCAGTCCAGGTTCAATGCATGATACAGGATGCTTGGAGCTGGTGCACTGGTATGACCCAGAGGGATGGTACGGGGAGGGAAGTGGGAGGGGGGTTCAGGATCGTGAACAAGTGTATACCTGTGGTGGATTCATGCTGATGTATGGCAAAACCAATACAATATTGTAAAGTAATTAGCCTCCAATTAAAATAAATAAATTTAAATTAAAAAAAAGAAAGCCAAAAAAAAAAAAAAAAAAAAGAAAGAAAGCCAAAAAGAAAAAGAGAATTCTAGTTTAAAAGATTATAATGTAGACTTTTTAAACTTAACTTTGGTGAAATATAATTCAAGCAAGAAAATGTGCCCATTTTAGAATGAGTTTAACAAATGTATATGCTTGTATAGTCATCACTACATAGTAGTGCTGAATGCACTGTTAGATACAGAATGCATTCATAACAATGAAAATTTCCTGTGACCTTTTTGTTCATTTGCTGTCTGCTATCATTACAGATTAGACTTGTCTTACCTAGAGCTATTCATAAATGAAATTATACAGGATGAACTCTTGTATGTTTCATTTTTTGCTCTTTATAAACTTATTGAGATTTAATCATCATCTTTTTTGGTATTCGCATATTTAGGAGTGTAATCACTGAGCTGTTTATAAAAGACACATCAAACTTTGCAAGAAACTGCCATACTGGTTTTCCAAAATAGTTTTAACCCTTTTCTTTCTCACTGGGAGCATTCTTTCTGCTCCACATTTTTGCCAACAGTCAGTCTTTTTAGTATTAGCCATTATATTATCTGGGCTTCCCATGTGGCATTAGTGGTAAAGAACTCATCTGCCAATGCAGGAGACATAAGAGACGTTGGTTTGATCTCTGGGTTAGGAAAATGCCCTGGAGGAGGACATGACAACCCTTTACGGTATTCTTGCCTGGAGAATCCCCATGGACAGACTAGCCTGGTAGACTACAGTTCACAGTGTTAGGGTTGCAAAGAGTCAGAAATGACTGAAGCAACTTAGTACATATTGTATTATCAATGGGTTTATAGTGGTATTTTTTTGTGTGATTTTAGTCATTCAGCAAGTTTTCTTATTCTTATCAGTCATCTGTGTATCTTATTTCAGGAAGTGTCTGTTCAGATATTTAGCACATTTTTATTGGGTTATATTTTATTATTGAACTCTAAGAGCTTTATGCCATTTAGATGTTAGTAATTTGCCAGATACATGTATTATTATATTGTGAATATTGTCATCCACTCTGTAGCTTCATTCAATTTTTTTTTAGTTATAATTTTCCAGATAAGAATATTTTAGTATCTGTGAACTTCAATTTTACTTTTCTTCTTTTATAGTTTGGATTTTTTTTTTAAATTATTATTTTGCCCACTCCATGTTTATGAACATTTATTCCTATGCTTTCTTCTACAAAGTTAGTAGTTTTACATTTTGCCATCTATGTTTCATTTTGAGTTTTTGTTGGAATATCTGAGTATTTAACTTTATCAGTTGAAATGACATTTTACTATTGAATTGACTGAGTCCTTTTGTAAAAAAATCAGTTCACTATGGGTATATCTCAGACCCTACTTTGTTCAATTAATTTATATTTTTACCCTTAATACAACAAACAGTTAATTACTGTAGCACAATAATACAATTTATATCAGGAATTTTTGACTATTCAATGTTTTTGCATTACTACATATATTTCCTATTTATTTATTATTTAGTCTTCATTACACCCTAATGTGATTTTGACCAAGATAGTAGTGAATATGTACTTCAAATCAGGGAGAATTATCATCTAAAACTATGGATTTTTGATGCAGTTGTTTATACCTTTCTTAATTTCTCTCAGAAATGTCTTATATTTTTCAAGTTTTAATCTTGCAAAAGTTTGTTAAATTCTTCTGAATTTGATTCTTAATGATAGCATAAGATACACATTTAAAATGTCTAATTCTTCTGTTTATTGCTAATCTATAAAAATGTAAATGATATTTTACATTTAACTTATGTCCAGTGACCTTTTTACTGATTAATTCACTGATTAAACTATTTAATTGTAGTAGGTTTTATTTTGTAGTTTCCTTAGAAATTTCTACAGGCACATTTCTGCCACTTAGCATGTCTATTTGATAACAAACACTATAAATATTATAATTTTAAATGTTCAAATATTATGTTTTTCATTTAAAAAGGAAACTTGGAGCTTTAATTTTAAGGCACTTATATTATATGCAGGTCATTTGGATTCCTTTGAGACCTGTTTTAAGACTGCTTCAGTTCAGTTCAGTTCAGTCACTCAGTTGTGTCCGACTCTTTGTGACACCATGAATCACAGCACACCAGGCCTCCCTGTCCATCACCAACTCCCAGAGTTCACTCAAACTCATGTCCATCATGTCGGTGATGCCATCCAGCCATCTCATCCCCTGTTGTCCCCTTCTCCTCCTGTCCCTAATTGCTCCCAGCATCAGAGTCTTATCCAAAGAGTCAACTTTTCACATGAGGTGGCCAAAGTATTGGAGTTTCAGCTTCAAAATCAGTCCTTCCAATGAACACTCAGGACTGATCTCCTTTAGGATGGACTGGTTGGATCTCCTTGCAGTCCAAGGGACTCTCAAGAGTCTTCTCCAACACCACAGTTCAAAAGCATCATTTCTTCGATGCTCAGCTTTCTTCACAGTCCAACTCTCACATCCATACATGACCACAGGAAAAACCATAGCCTTGACTAGATGGACCTTTGTTGGCAAAGTAATGTCTCTGCTTTTTAATATGCTATCTAGGTTGGTCATAATTTTCTTTCCAAGGAGTAAGCTCCTTTTAATTTTATGGCTGCAATCATCATCTGCAGTGATTTTGGAGCCCCCCAAAATAAAGTCTGATACTGTTTCCACTTTTTCCCCATCTATTTCCCATGAAGTGATGGGACCAGATGCCATGATCTTCGTTTTCTGAATGTTGAGCTTTAAGCCAAATTTTTCACTCTCCATTCACTTTTATCAAGAGACTTTTTACTTCCTCTTCACTTTCTGCCATAAGGGTGGTGTCATCTGCATATCTGAGATTATTGATATTTCTCCCAGTAATCTTGATTCCAGCTGTGCTTCTTCCAGCCCGGAATTTCTCATGATATACTCTGCATAGAAGTTAAGCAAGCAGGGTGACAATATATAGCCTTGATGTACTCCTTTTCCTATTTGGAACCAGCCTGTTGTTCCATGTCCAGTTCTAACTGTTGCTTCCTGACCTGCATACAGGTTGCTCAAGAGGCAGGTCAGGTGGTCTGTTATTCCCATCTCTTTCAGAATTTTCCACAGTTTATTGTGATCCACACAGTCAAATTCTTTGGCATGGTCAATAAAACAGAAATAGATCTTTTTCTCTTGCTTTTTCAATGATCTGCCTTTTCTAAAACCAGCTGGAACAAACTTTGCTTACACAGAACTAAAATAGATGTTCTTGAGGGATATTTCTACATTATACTGAAATTCATCTTCTTGTAGTTTGTTATTGAAAATCCCATTTGGTATCCAAGTACTACCCATTGTGGCTGGTCAGAACTTGCAAGCCTTTCCAGCCTGTGTGATCTCTGGAAATGGTTCATTTTAAAACTTTCCATTGTGTGTGTGTTGAGGGTCACGAGGGTAGGTGTAGGAGTGGTTTTACCTTATGCATGTGCAGTTCAATATAGAGCAAAGATCCTCTACACATTTGTGAGGCTCTTTCTGTGTATTTCCTTGATAGAACTCTGCCCTATAACTTCCAGCTGCCTCAGCCGCCCCAAATGTCTTTTAATGATCTCTTTTAACTCAGTGAGACCTTCAGGTTCTTTGAATACTTGCTCTTTGTCCTTGAATTTCTGAAACTGCCTTCAGGCATAATGCCTGGGCGATTGGAGTGCTTGTTTCCATCTCTCAGGGATCACAATCTGTTGCTTCCTCTTGTCCAAAGTCTGTTAATTTTTGCTTCATATAGGTTTGCAATTATGTGCGGTAAGATTTCAAGTCATAAATGTGCTATTCTGGCATGGCCAGCAAGTTAAGATGCAAAATATAGTTTATATGAAAAACAAATTATGCAAGTTGTATAATTCAGCTATATAAAACTAGTAAATGCTCTTGTTTCAATATCAGACTAAGTGCACTTTAAATTAATATACCTCTGAAATTTGAAATAAGTGGTCGGCCATGTTATTGACCATCTATTGATAGCTATATGGGGGAAAGATAGATAGATCTAGATATTCTTGTAGTGGGAGAAGAATTAGATGTTTTCTCAATTTATTCAAATACTGCATATAAAAATAAAGGGTTGATGATGACAATATATTTTGAAAAGGTATGGTGATCATAAAAACACAAAACATGACTAATAACAATTTATACTGCATATTGAAAAAAAGTTAAAAATACATATTGTATCTATTGATAAACCATATCAATATGGAAGGAAAGTTATGACCAACCTAGATAACATATTAAAAAGCAGAGACATTACTTGGCCAACAAAGGTCCATCTAGTCAAGGCTATGGTTTTTCCAGTGGTCATGTATGGATGTGAGGGTTGGATTGTAAGGAAAGGTGAGCGTCAAAGAACTGATGATTTTGAACTGTGGTGTTGGAGAAGACTCTTGAGAGTCCCTTGGACTGCAAGGAGATTCAACCAATCCATCCTGGAGATCAGTCCTGGATGGTCATTGGAAGGACTGATTCTGAAGCTGAAACTCCAGTACTTTGGCCACCTGATGCGAAGAGCTGACTTATTTGAAAAGACCCTGATACTGGGAAAAATTGAAGGCAGTGGGAGAAGGGGACAACAGAGGATGTGATGGTTAAATGGCATAGTTGACTCAATGGAGATGAGTTTTAGTAAACTCCCAGAGTCCGTGATGGACAAGGAACCCTGGCGTGCTGCAGTCCATGGGTTCACAGAGTCGGATACAATTGAGCGACTGAACTGACTGACTGATGTAGATGGACAAATGTGAATTAGACCAATTCTAAGAGTAAAGTTGAAGGATTCATTAGCTACAGCAATTGCCCCTAGGCTAATTTTCATCTTACTACAGACTCCATAACTTTGTATGCAGTAAAAGTGAAAGTGAAAGTTGCTCAGTCTTTGTGACCCCATGAACTATATAGTCTATGGAGTTCTCCAGGCAAGAATATTGGGTGGCTTGCCATTTTCTACTCCAGGGGATCTTCCCAACCCAGGGATTGAAGCCAGGTCTCACACATTGCAGGTGGATTCTTTACCAGCTGAGCCACCAGGAAAGCCCTTGTATGAAACTGAATCATCTAATTAATTAATTAATTACTTTGCCTGCACTGGGTCTGTGCTCTGTGCTGGCTTTCTCTTCTTGCAGCTAGCAGGGGGCTACTCTCTGCTGCAGTGAGCAGGCTTCTCATTGCAATGGCTGCTATTGTTTCAGAGCACAGGCTGTAGGTGCCCAGGCACAGTAGTTGTGTCACATGGGCCTCATTGCTTCATGGCATGTAGAATCCTCCTGGACCCAGGGATTGAATCCATGTGCTCTGCATTGGCAGGCAGATTCTCATCCACTGTACCACCAGGAAAGTCCCCAAATCATCTATTTTTAACAATCTCTTCAGTTACAATGCCAGGGAATATTATTTACTATACTATAATAGCTGGAGAAGGAAATGGCAACCCACTCTAGTACTCTTGCCTGGAAAAAAATCCCATGGATGGAGGATCCTGGTTACAGTCTGTGGAGTCACAGAGAGTTGGACATGACTAAGCGACTTCACTTTCATTTTCACTAATAACAGGCAAGCCAACATACTGGAAAAAAGCAACATATATTTCAGTAGTTAGAAATGATGACCAAGTATAATATTGGAGATTTGATCTGACAGCAGGAATTTAAATATATATTATACTTTGGTGCTGTATTGATAGGACTACAGGGAAATTAAGAGATGAAGTTCATAATGGGTGTGAGAAACAAAATTATAAATACAAGTCAGAAAATAACATTAAAAATTCTACCAGTCCGGAAGTTTATTCATGGCATATTCTTTTTCACTTTTCTGACACACCTGCCACATCTTAATTCACTTTTTAATCATACTATTTTGTCTTAACCAAGAGAGTATCTTGAGGATTTGGGGGGAAGTTAGATGTCATATGGGGGCTTAACTTTTAGCTCAGTTAGTAAAGCGTCTGCCTGCAATGGGGGAGACCCAGGTTCTATCCCTGGGTTGGGAAGATGCGCTGGAGAAGGAAATGGCAACCCACTCCAGTATTCATGCCTGGAAAATCCCATGGACCGAGGAGCCTGGTAGGTTACAGTCCATGGGGTCACAAAGAGTCGGACATGACTGAGCGACTTCACTGTCTTTCACTTTAGATGTCATATATGGAGAGGTGTGGGTCTGCATGTGTTTGTATACAAGAACCTTAATGCATTATGCAAAAGTAATGAAACTAGTATAAGTAAATGTCAGCAAATGGTATGACTCATTCTGAAGATTCCTTTATGAAAGCATTTTGGATATTTCCAAATATAATTGATTTTTTTCAAAAATGATGTCCAGCTTTGTCCATGTCTATACATGCACACAAGAACAATAGAGTGTTCTGAAATATGCTAATGTAGTTTGTTATTGACTGAATTGTGATCTTTCAAAACATATTTGTTGAAGCCCTAACTCTTAATGTGATCTGTATTTGGAAATAAGACCTGTAGGAAGGTAATTAAGGTTAACAAAGTACATAAGGGTGAGGCCCTAATTCTATACACTAATGTCCCCACGTCCGAGGCCAGTGGTAGCTGGGAGGAGACACCCTGCTTCCGAGGTCAGGGGCGTCCAGGAGAAGCCACCTCGCACCCGAGGCCAGGGGTGGTGACCCTGAGGAGCCACCCCGAGCCCGAGGCAAGGGGCAGCAGCTGGGAGGAGCCACCCACGCCCAAGGCCAGGGCCGGCGGCCAGGAGGAGCAAGCCGAGGAGCGGTGGCTACCCAGGCGCAGGAGGGCCTAGAGGAGCTATCCCATGTTGAAGGTCAGGAACGGCGGGAGTAAGGAGATACCTCTCCTCCAAGGCAAGGAGCAGCGGCTGTGCTTTGCTGGAGCAGCCGTGAAGAGATACCCCACGCACAAGGTAAGAGAAACCCAAGTAAGATGGTAGGTGTTGTAAGAGGGCATCAGAGGGTAGACACACTGAAACCATACTCACAGAAAACTAGTCAAACTAATCACACTAGGACCACAGCCTTGTCTAACTCAATGAAACCAAGCCATGCCTGCAGGGCAACCCAAGATGGGCAGGTCATGGTGGAGAGAATGTGGTTGACTGGAGAATGTGGTCCACTGGAGAAGGGAATGGCAAACCACTTCAGTATTCTTGCCTTGAGAACCCCATGAATGGTATGAAAAGGCAAAATGATAGGATACCAAATGAGGAACTCCCCAGGTCATTAGGTGCCCAATATGCTACTGGAGATCAGTGGAGAAATAACTCCAGAAAGAATGAAGGGATGGAGCCAAAGCAAAAACAATATCCAGTTGTGGATGTGACTGATGATAGAAGCAAGATCCGATGCTGTAAAGAGCAATATTGCATAGGAACCTTGAATGTCAATTCCATGAATCAAGGCAAATTGGAAGTGGTCAAACAAGAGATGGCAAGGCTGAACGTCGACATTCTAGGAATCAGTGAACTAAAATGGACTGGAATGGGTGAGTTTAACTCAGATGACCATTATATCTACTACTGCGGGCAGGAATCTCTCAGAAGAAATGGAGTAGCCATCATGGTCAACAAGAGAGTTTGAAATGCAGTACTTCGATGTAATCTCAAAAAGGACAGAATGATCTCTGTTCATCTCCAAGGCAAACCATTCAATATCACAGTTATCCAAGTCTATGCCCCAACCAGTAATGCTGAAGAAGCTTAAGTTGAACGGTTTTATGAAGACCTACAAGATCTTTTAGAACTAACACCTAAAAAGATGTCCTTTTCATTATAGGGGACTGGATGCAAAAGTAGGAAGTCAAGATACACCTGGAGTAACAGGCAAATTTGGCCTTGGAATGTGGAATGAAGCAGGGCAAAGACTAACAGAGCTTTGCCAAGAAAATGCACTGGTCATAGCAAACACCCTCTTCCAACAACACAAGAGAAGACTCTACACATGGACATCACCAGATGGTCAACACCAAAATCAGATTGATTATATTCTTTGCAGCCAAAGATGGAGAAGCTCTATACAGACAACAAAAACAAGACCAGGAGCTGACTGTGGCTCAGGTCATGAACTCCTTATTACCAAATTCAGACTCAAATGGAAGAAAGTAGGGAAAACCGCTAGACCATTCAGGTGTGACCTAAATCAAATCCCTTATGATTATACAGTGGAAGTGAGAAATAGATTTAAGGGCCTAGATCTGATAGATAGAGTGCCTGATGAACTATGGAATGAGGTTCGTGACAGTGTACAGGAGACAGGGATCAAGACCATCCCCATGGAAAAGAAATGCACAAAAGCAAAACGGCTGTCTGAGGAGGCCTTACAAATAGCTATGAAAAGAAGAGAGGCAAAAAGAAAAAGAGAAAAGGAAAGACATAAGCTTCTGAATGCAGAGTTCCAAAGAATAGCAAGAAGAGATAAGAAGCCTTCTTCAGCGATCAGTGCAAAGAAAAGGAGGAAAACAATAGAATGGGAAAGACTAGAGATCTCTTCAAGAAAATTAGAGATACCAAGACAACATTTCATGCAAAGATGGGCTCAATAAAGGACAGAAATTGTATGGACCTAACAGAAGCAGAAGATGTTAAGAAGAGGTGGCAAAAATACACCAAAGAACTGTACAAAAAAGATCTTCACAACCAGATAATCACGATGGTGTGATCACTAATCTAGAACCAGAAATCTTGGAATGTGAAGTCAAGTGGGCCTTAGAAAGCATCACTAAGAACAAAGCTAGTGGAGGTGATGGAATTCCAGTTGAGCTGTTTAAATCCTGAAAGATGATGTTGTGAAAGTACTGCACTCAATATGCCAGCAAATTTGGAAAACTCATCAGTGGCCACAGGACTGGAAAAGGTCAGTTTTCATTCCAATTCCAAAGAAAGGCAATGCCAAAGAATGCTCAAACTACCACACAATTGCACTCATCTCAAATGCTAGTAAATTAATGCTCCAAATTCTCCAACCCAGGCTTCAGCAATACGTGAACCGTGAACTCCCTGATGTTCAAGCTGATTTTAGAAAAGGCAGAGGAACAAGAGATCAAATTGCCAACATCTGCTGGATCATGGAAAAAGCAAGAGAGTTCCAGAAAAACATCTATTTCTGCTTTATTGACTGTGCCAAAGCCTTTGACTGTGTGGATCACAATAAACTGTGGTAAATTCTGAAAGAGATGGGAATACCAGACCACCTGACCTGCCTCTTGAGAAATCTGTATTCAGGTCAGGAAGCAACAGTTAGAATTGGACATGGAACAACAGACTGGTTCCAAACAGGAAAAGGAGTACATCAAGGCTGTATACTGTTACCCTGCTTATTTAACTTCTATGCAGAGTACATCATGAAAAACACTGGACTGGAAGAAACACAAGCTGGAATCAAGATTGCTGGCAAAATATCAATAACCTCAGATATGCAGATGACACCACCCTTATGGCAGAAAGTGAAGAGGAGCTAAAAAGCCTCTTGATGAAAGTGAAAGAGGAGAGTGAAAAAGTTGGCTTAAAACTCCACATTCAGAAAACGAAGATCATGGCATCCGGTCCCATCACTTCATGGGAAATAGATGGGGAAAAAGTGGAAACAGTGTCAGACTTTATTTTTGGGGGCTCCAAAATCACTGGAGATGGTGACTGCAGCCATGAAATTAAAAGACACTTACTCCTTGGAAGAAAAGTTATGACCAACCTAGATAGCATATTCAAAAGCAGAGCAATTACTTTGCCGACTAAGGTCCGTCTAGTCAAGGCTATGGTTTTTCCTGTGGTCATGTATGGATGTGAGAGTTGGACTGTGAAGAAGGCAGAGCGCTGAAGAATTGATGCTTTTGAACTGTGGTGTTGGAGAAGACTCTTGAGTCCCTTGGCCTGCAAGGAGATCCAATCAGTCCATTCTGAAGGAGATCAACCCTGGGATTTCTTTGGAAGAAATGATGCTAAAACTGAAGCTCCAGTACTTTGGGCACCTCATGCGAAGAGTTGATTCATTGGAAAAGACTCTGATGCTGGAAGGGATTGGGGGCAGGAGGAGAAGGGGACGACCGAGGATGAGATGGCTGGATGGCATCACGGACTCGATGGACGTGAGTCTGAGTGAACTCCAGGATTTGGTGCTGGACAGGGAGGCCTGGCGTGCTGCGATTCATGGGGTCGCTAAGAGTTGGACACGACTGAGCGATTGATCTGAACTGAACGTCCTTATAAGAAGGTGAAGAGATAACTTGAGAGCTCACTCCTGTACTCTTTTCCTGTTCACATATGCACTTGCAGGCGTGTACACAACACACACATGCACAGAGGAGAAACCGTGCTTGGACACAGTGAGAAGCTAATGGCCTATAAGCCAGAGTGAGGAGTTTCATTAGGGACCATGCTGACATCTCTATTTTGGTCTTACTGTTTTCATAACTATGAGAAAATTAATTTCTATTGTTTAAGCCATCCAGTCTATGATACTGTGTTATGGATGCCCAAGCAGAGTAATACATAAGTCAATGTTATCCTGACATTAAAGCATTGGTAAATAAATGGTCAAGATTCTTAAACTTACTGTTAAATATTTCCAGTCAAAGTAAAACAGATATTTAGAATATTTTAAAATATAAACTACAATAATTGATGTAACTTTAAAAAAATCATCATACCTACACTTCTTGCTGATTTCTATCCCTGGTGTTCTGATGATTGTTATCTTTTTATAAAAAAATACATTTGGAACTACACTTTGTCATTAACAATGATCAAAATTTTTCAGCAAGTATTGATCATATGAATTGTCATGTGATCACAGAAAATTTTCTATAATAACTCAAGCAGCTTTACTTCAGAAACAAGATAGACCATTTTCATGAGATACTGGACTACTTATTGTATTTCTTAAATTATTTATATTCTTTAAAGAGCATCATTTTAAATATGAATGAGTTACATCACTATGTGTGGTAAGGGATTGATAGTTAACTAATAACATTCTGTGATAGATATATTAAAAATCAGAAGTATTAAAACAAATTAAAAGCTTATTTTAAAACATCATATGAAATAATAAATTCCTTTACCTGAGCTTAGAAAATGTTGGTAGTAAAAAAGAAAAAAAAAAAGAATTACAAAAGAGATGAAACAGTATGCACAAAATACTTATCCCAAAGAAGTGCTTAAAGCTGCATTAGAATTAATCTAGAATAAAACTTACCAGTCTTGTTGACCACTCATTGGCAATCAGGATCCCATGGCACTCTTTGAAACAGCAGAGGTATTAACCCTGAAGTTCTGGCCTTATTCCAAATCTATTAATTAAATACTCCCTACCTTATATTCCCCACATATTTCCAATTAGAAAAATTATTCTCCATTTCTCTTTGATATTGCTATTGGGAAATGTTCTGGCACAAATCTGTATCTGTTCTCTCTGGAATTTAATTTCAGTACAGCTTGAAATTTGGGATAAATGACATCTTTATATTTAAGGTGTTCTGACCTCTAATAAACTGTGGCAAAAAGGACAATTGGACATTTTATAGAACATGTTGTTCAGATAAAACATGGCATTTTGTGTGTATGTTTGTGTATATATAAGAAATATTATTAATGTAATGAATATTAAATATCTTAATCATAAAACATCATAAGAGAAGAAAAGTAATTGAAACTTCCAGGATATTCTTAATGTAGAGGGAGGAATTTCCTGGCAAGACAGCTGAAGTTATACTAATCAAAACAGAGATAGGAATTGCCAATTTTTTTCTTTTTTTTCCCCTTTCAAACCTCTACAGCTGGTTACATGGGGGAAGAAACAGATGGGATGTATTATATATATTTAAACAGCTTTCGACATCACATCAAACACCTTGGCTTTTGCTCTGTAAATGGAACTTAACTATTTTCCCACTTATTGCAGTCATAGCACTATTTGCATTTTATTTGAATGTTATAGACTAGACAAGAAATAGAAAATATATAAATATATTAATTTGTGTATCACAAAACAAAGTGATATCAAAGAGAGTACTAAACATCCTATTTTAAATTAATGAACAGTGAACTATTTTTTTATTCTCTGAAAAATGTGTTAACCTCTTGTACTAGTTGAAAATTATCTCTTTTAATCTCTTGGCATTAAGAATAATTATGTCAGTATTTATTTCAGGAATGTTTTCACAGATTAAAAAGTGATTATGCTATAGAGGCTACTGCCAAAAATAATCTTGGGTTTCTGACAGGCCTATTTTTTGTCGTTCAGTTGCTAAGTCGTGTCCAACTTTTTGCAACCCCATGGGCTGCAGCACACCAGGCTTCCCTGTCCTTCACTGTCTCCTGGGGTTTGCTCAAATTCATGTTCATTGAGTCGATGGTGTTATCTAATTATTTGATCCTCTGCTGTCCTCTTCTCCTTTTGCCCTCAATCTTTCCCAGCATAAGCATTTTTTCCAATGAGTCAGCTCTTCACATCAGGTGGCCGAAGTACTGGAGCTTCAGTTTTAGCATTAGTTCCGCCAATGAATATTCAGGGTTGATTTTTTTTAGGACTGATTGATTTGATCTCCTAGATGTCCAAGGTACTCTCATGAATCCTCCAGCACCACAATTCAAAAACATTTACAAATAGAGTCATATTTGAAAAGACAGAACTAAAGATGGATTCATTAATTTATTTATTAATCCAACAAATGTTATTTGCATATCTACCATGTGATATATATATTTTGTTTAATTTATTTTTGGCTATGCTGGATCCTCATTGCTTCATGGGTTTTTCTATAGTTGTGGTGAGTGGGGCTGCTCTCTAATTGCAGTGTGAGGGTAGGGTTTCTCATTATGGTGGCTTGTCTTACTTATTGTAGGGCATGGGTTCCCAGGTGCATGGACTTCAGTAGCTGTGGCACATATTAGTTACAGCTCCTGGGCCCTAGAGCAGAAACTCAATAGTTGTGGTGCATAGGCGTAGCTGTTCCATGGCTTGTGGGATCTTCCTGGATCAGGGATTGAACCCCTGTTTCCTGCATTGGCAGGCATATTCTTTACCACTGAGCCACGAAGGAAGTCCTGGTGATAGACATGATGGGAATAAAATAGAGCAAAGTCTTTAAGAGGATTACCTTTTATTGGGTAAGAAGACAGTAAACACCCAAATGGTGTCAAACGGCAAAGGAGCTGTGAAGAACAGAAAGAATAAAGAGATACTTGAGAAAAGAACATTTATTTTCCTAAAGTGACCAGAGATGTTAACTTCTAGCCAAAGAATTTAAATAAAATAGAGTATTTTTTCCATTTCTTTAAAGAGAACTATCTAAATTGTAATTATGATTTTATAATTAATTTTATCTGACTTCTACAACTTCCAATATAAAATGCATTTATTAAAACAAAATATGTTAATTTAAATGGGATAATAATCTTCTGGACGAAATTGTTACATGCCTTAATTGTCTTGGCAGGAATGAGTAGAATAAGCTATCTCTAGTGTTGACAACTTATTTAAATCTTCACTTTTGACATAAATTCAAACACATATGATTTTTATTGTTGAAATTTCATAGAGTATTTATCTATGAAACTCCAAAAAGTCAATATACTTTTGACAAGAATTACAGCATGTGATTAAGTAGTTTATATTTATTAAAATTGTCATGACTTATTGACAGTGTGTTTTCATCTCTATCACATTTATTGGAATAACATGTTTAGTGATTTACTCATCATTTATCATAGCCTTAGAAAATGCTATTGGCTATATATTTTGCAGCTGCCAATTAATATTTGTTACTATCATCTCTACCATTTCAGAGTTTTTCCTTGCAACAGTTTTAGTTCTAAATTTGTCTAAAATATTTGTCTTAATGTAAATTTCATATAACGTTGCTTTTTATTGTATCCATTCATTGTTTGGTTTTATTCTGCATTCTTTCTAAAAAGGGTGATTTTTTTTTTCAGTTTAATTTATTTCACTTTTTTATATTTTTAAATTTTTTTCTTTTATTTAGAAAATTACTCCACATAAATATCAGTTTTATTTTATGCTGATTTTGTGGAAATAGAAAATAGTAGATTTGCTTCTTGGAAAATACATGAGAAAATCACAATATATCTTCTGAGATATTTTCAGTATTACATTGAGTATATTTCTTTGGTATCATTTTATGTACCATGTATTTCTATGCTTGTTTTGACAGATCAGAGAACAGAGTAGAACAATGAAGTGAAAATTGGTAGATAAAAGTGGAAAGTTAACAAGGAAAATTGACCTCTATCATTTTGCTGTTGGTAAAAATAGATTTTGTTCACATCTGTAAAATTATAATGTATAAAGATTTGAAATACTGATGTAATATGTGCCAATATGCCTTCCATCTTACTTGAATCTGCAATTTTAGAAAACCATTATTATAATAAGAAAAGAACAGCTTCCTCCATTTTAATTAAATGTTTCTTAATTAAATTCATTTTTTACTTTTTAAGGGAAGGAATTATGTTTACCTTCATATATTACACTTAAGTAATAGAGAACAAAATACAATACCTAGATAGGGGAGAGGCAAAATCTTTGCTGGCACAGGTCCCTCTCTAATAAATATGCTTCACACTTTTAATCAGCTAAACCTCCTCAAATTCTGGAATTTATCTCAATAATCACTGATATCTCTATACTAAATAATATGGTTTAAACAACTTGCAAGTTACTTGACAGTCACCTTAAATTTTTGGATATTTTAATTCAGAGCTTTAATAAGCAAGTCATATCTCCAAATTCTATCTCTATAACAATGTGCAGTTACTGAAATTTATATAGGTTAGTAAATTCAAAATGGAAACAACGTACTGTGGAATGTATAGTGTTTTATCAACAATTGACGATAAGAGGAAAACAACAACAACAACAAAAGGAGCCAATGATTATTACAGTGTACATGAAGTAAGATTATTTGCTTCAAAAGTGCAAAATGTTTCATATTTTTCTAAGCTAGCTAAGGTCTTCCCTGGTGGCTCAGTGGTAAAGATTCTGCCTGCCAATACAGGAGACACAGGTTCAATCCCTTGGATGAGGAAGATCCCTTCGAGAAAATGGCAACTCACTCTGGTATTCTTGCCTAGGAAATACCACTGACAGAGGAGCCTGGTGAGCTACAGTCCATGCGGAAAAGAGTTGGATATGACTTGGCAATGGACTTCCCTGGTAGCTCAGCTGGTAAAGAATCTGCCTGCAATTCAAGAGACCCTGGTTCAGTTCCTGGGTCAGAAAGATCCGCTGGAGATGGGATAGGCTACCCACTCCAGTATTCTTGAGCTTCCATTGTGGCTCAGCTGGTAAAGGATTTGCCTGCACTACGGGAGACCTAGGTTCAATCTCCGTGTTGGGAAGATCCCTTGGAGCAAGGGAATGGTTACCCACTCCAGTATTCTGACCTGGAGAATTTCAGGGATTGTATAGTCCATGGGGTTGCAAAGAGTTGGACAAGAAAGAGTTACTTTAACTTGACTTGACTTAGCAACTAAAACAACAATGCTAGCTTGAGTAACAAGAACAAAAAGAATGAAGAAGATAAAAGTCATAACAGTGATAACATTGGATATGATTTTGAAAATTATTAGAAAATACTTTTTGGATGAATTATTGGTAAGATAATTCTGTGTTTTTATTTGTAACAGTGAGCACAATATTATTTTGTAATTGAGTGAGAATTTTAAATATTCTTTGCTATACATAACATTTGAATATTTTAAAAGAATGCAATTAGCCCTCTGAATCAGTGGGTTCTGCTGATTCAACCAAACTGCTATAGAATACACAGTTAGCTGTATCCATGGAGGCAGAATGTGTTAATATGGAGGGTGAACAGTGATATGCTATTTTAAATATGGAACTTGAGCATCCATGGATTTTGATAATCCAGAATTTCTGGGATCAATTCCTTTATGATATTGGATATCAAAACAACTGTATATCAATTTCTAGCATAATTATAGAATCACATATACTATATATAATTCAAATATATATATATTTAAATATATATTTTTGTATGTACATGAAGCACAAAAAAATAGAGATCCACTAGGCCTTATAAATAATTTGCATCTCCCTATATACTCTTCCTTCATCCCATACTTTCCTATCTAAACAGTAGGCACTGTACAGAGTTTTTTATTTACTGTATAGTATGTATATATACTTTTGATTTCTTAATTGTTAATGAAGCAGCCTTGAGTAACTCAATGAAACTAGGCCATGCCATGTGGGGCCACCCAAGACCGATGGGTCATGGTGGAGAGGTCTGAAAGAATGTGGTCCACTGGAGAGGAAATGGCAAACCATTTCAGTATTCTTGCCTTGAGAACCCCATGAACAGTAAGAAAAACCAAAAAGATAGGACACTAAAAGATGAACTCTCCAGGTCAGTAGTTGCCCAATACGCTACTGAAGATGAGTGGAAAAAAACTTCAGAAAGAATGAAGGGATGGAGCCAAAGCAAAAACAACTCCCAGTTGTGGATGAGACTGGTGATAGAAGCAAGGTCTGAAGCTACAAAGAGCGATATAACATAGGAAACTGGAATATTAGGTCCATGAATCAAGGCAAACTGGAAGTGGTCAAATAGGAGATGGCAAGAGTGAAAGTCACCATTCTAAAATCAGTGAACTAAAATGGACTGTAATAGGTGAATTTAACTCAGATGACCATTATATCTACTAATGTGGACAGCAATCCCTTAGAAAAAATGGAGTAGCCATCATAGTCAACAAAATAGTCTGAAATGCAGTACTTGGATACATCTCAAAAACGACAGGATGATCTCTGTTCATTCCCAGGAAAACCATTCAATGTTATGGTAATCCAAGTCTATGCCCAGACCAGTAACATTGAAGAAGCTGAACAGTTCTATGAAGACCTACAAGACCTTTTAGAACTAACACCTAAAATAGATGTCCTTTTTATTATAGGGGACTGGATGCAAAAGTAGGAAGTCAAGAAACACCTGGAGTAACAGGCAAATTTGGCCTTGGAGTACAAAATGAAACATGGCAAAAGCTAACAGAGTTCTGCCAAGAGAACGCACTGGTCATAGCAAACACCCTCTTCCGACAACACAAGAGAAGACTCTACACATGGACATCACCAGATGGCCAACACTGATCAGATTGATTATATCCTTTGCAGCCAAAGATGGATAAGTGTATACAGTCAGCAAAAAAAACATGACCAGGAGCTGACTGTGGCACAGATCATGAACTCCTTATTGCTAAATTCAGGCTTAAATTGAAGAAAGTAGGGAAAACCGCTAGACCATTCAGGTATGACCTAAATCAAATCCCTTATGATTATACAGTGGAAGTGAGAAATAGATTTAGGGGACTAGATGTGATGACAAGAGTGCCTGATGAATTGTGGACAGAGGTTCGTGACATTGTACAGGAGGCAGGGATCAAGACCATCCCCAAGAAAAAGAAATGCAAGAAAGCAAAATGGCTGCCTGAAGAGGCCTTACAAATAGCTGTGAAAAGAAGAGAAGTGAAAAGCAAAAGAGAAAAGAAAAGATACACTCATTTGAATGCAGAGTTCCAAAGAATAGCAAGGAGATATAAGAAAGCCTTCCTCAGTGATCAGTGCAAAGAAATAGAGGAAAAACAATAGAATGGGAAAGACTAGAGATCTCTTCAAGAAAATTAGAGATACCAAGGGACCATTTTTTGCAAAGATTGGATCAATATAGGAAAGAAATTGTATGGACCTAACAGAAGTAAAAGATATTAAGAAGAGGTGGCAAGAATACACAGAACTATACAAAAAAGATCTACATGACCCAGATAATCAGGATGGTGTGATCAGTCACCTAAAGCCAGACCTCCTAGAATGTGAAGTCAAGAGCACCTAAGGAAGTGGAGGAGATGGAATCCAAGTTGAGTTATTTCAAATCCTCAAAGAAATGCTGTGAAAGTGCAGCACTGCATATGTCAGCAAATTTGGAAAACTGAGCTGTGGTCACAGGACTGGGAAAGTCAGTTTTCATTCCAATCCCAAATAATGCTCAAATTACCACACAATCGCACTTATCTCACATGCTAGAAAAGTAATGCTCAGAATTCTCCAAGCCAGACTTCAGCAATAACTGAACTGTGAACTTCCGGATGTTCAAGCTGGTTTTAGAAAAGGCAAAGGAAGCAGAGATCAAATTGCCAACATCCTCTGGATATTCGACAAACTAAGAAAGTTCCACAAAAACATATATTTCTGCTTTATTGACTATGCCAAAGCCTTTGACTGTGTGGATCACAATAAACTGTGGAAAATTCTTCAAGAGATAGGAATACCAGACCACCTGACCTGATTGAGAAACCTGTATGCAGGTCAGAAAGCAACAGGTAATACCGGCTATGGTACAACAGACTGGTTCCAAATAGGAGGAGTACGTCAAGGCTGTATATTGTCATCTTGCTTATTTAACTTATTTGCAGAGTACATCATGAGAAATGCTGCGCTGGATGAAGCACAAGCTGGAATCAAGATTGCCAGGAGACATATCAATAACCTCAGATATGCAGATGACACCACGTTTATAGCAGAAAGTGAAGAGGAACTAAAAAGCCTCTTGATGAAAGTGAAAGAGGAGAGCGAAAAAGTTGACTTAAAACTCGACATTCAGAAAACTAAGATCATGGCATCTGGTCCCATCACTTCATGACAAATACATGGCGAAACAGTGGAAACAGTGTCAGACTTTATTTTTTGGGCTCCAAAATCACTGCAGATGGTGATTGCAGCCATGAAATTAAAAGATGCTCACTCCTTGGAAGGAAAGTTATGACCAACTGATATAGCATATTAAAAAGCAGAGACATTACTTTGCCAACAAAGGTCCGTCTAGTTAAGGCTATAGTTTTTCCAGTGGTCATGTATGCATGTGAGAGTTGAACTATAAAGAGTGCTGAGTGCTGAAGAATTGATGCTTTTGAACTGTGGTGTTGGAGAAGACTCTTGAGAGTCCCTTGGACTGCAGGGAGATCCAACCAGTCCATCCTAAAGGAGATCAGTCCTGAATGTTCATTGGAAGGACTGATATTGAAGCTGAAAGTCCAATACTTTGACCACCTGATGTGAATGCTGACTGATTTGAAAAGACACTGATGCTGGGAAAGATTGAGGGCTGTAGGAGAAGGGAACTACAGAGAATGAGATGGTTTGATGGCATACCAACCCAATGTACATGGGTTTGCATAGGCTCCGGGAGTTGGTGATGGACAGGGAAGCTTGGAGTGCTGCAGTTCACAGGGTCACAAAAAGTCGGACACGACTGAGCAACTGAACTGTACTGCACTGAAATAATATTTTAAGTGCATATCAGTCACTGGACTTCCTTGGTGGTTCAGTAGTTAAAACTTCACCTTACAATGCAGGAGATGCATGTTTCATCCCTGGTTGGGGAACAAGACCCCACATGCTTTGGGGCCAAAATAAAAATATAAAGCAGAAGCAATATTGTAACAAATTCAATAAAGACTTTGAAAATGGTTCACTTCAAAAAATCTTTTGTAAAAACCATGTCATGTGTGTTTCTTCTATTGTAAAATATATATCTGAATTTTGCTCATTTTAATTCAAATTTTGTAGTTCTTTTACTTTTTATACTAAATCTTTGTTCCATTGTGACTTTCAACTCTAATTTGCAATTCACATTTATATTTCAAATTTTAATATGTTTCATTCTGATATCTTCTGTTTAAATAAAGCTTTAATTTTAATATAGTAAAATTTATCCATATTTTTGGCATGTTCAGCTTTTTTTTTAATCATCTTTAAGACATCTCTCCCCACCATAGTGTCAGAAAACTTGCTCATGGCTCCTATATTTTCTTCCAAAACTTTTAAGGTTTTTCTTTTGCAAATTTAAGTTCTAAACCCATCTGGAATTGATATATATGCATGGACTATAATAGGGAATAGGCAAAGAATTGTTTTACCATCTTTTAGTGGATATCAGGAAGTTATCAGTCTTTTCTGACAGTGCAGTTGATAAAGAATCCGCCTGCAATGCAGGGGAGCATAGTCGGATTCCCGGGTTGGGAAAATCCCCTGGAGAAGGGAAAGGCTACCCACTCCAGTATTCTGACTTGGAGAATTCCATATAGTCCATGGAGTCGCAAAGAGTTGAACACAACTGAGCAACATTTACAATCTTTATCTGCTGATTTAATTTAGTCAAACAATCCAGTAAAATCATATCCTAGTTTTTTTCCTATTACATCTGATTGGTTAATTTTTCTATTTCATTACCACACTTTTATTTATTATAACTTCATATGAAGAGCCCTCAAATTGCTTTCTGAAAGACTTTAAGCTATTTTTGAAACTAGTCTTTCACATATAACTATGAAAATTAGTTTGCCCAAGTTTCATAATCAACCTGTCAGATAATTATTAAATTTGAATTGCATCTTTTGCTCAATTTGAAAAGAATTGGTGTATATACAGAGCTAAAATTTTCCCCCCAAGACTATAGATTAAGTTTCTCATTTTAAATGATATAAGTATCTTTAATGTTTAATAATATTTTACTAGTTATATTTCTGTTTGCTAATTATATTAATAGCTTTATTTATTCCTGAATTTATTTATACTAGTCTAATAATATCTATAGTTGTTTTTAAGTGGTTTGCATTAAAATGCAATTTTATAGCTGGTAAATCATTAACATATATATCCTTTGAATTTTCTTTTAGAATGTTGGCTTTATTTCTTCCTTTCTATGATCCTTCACTTTATTTTCCTTGTCGTAGTCCTTTGGCTAGGACGTGAGTACAATGCAGAATGAAATGTACTATACAGTTACCTATGTCATATTCCCTGTTTTAAATGAATTATTCCCATACATTCTCAAAAAAGTTGTTTTCTGCTGGTTTTTAGTAGATACTATTTATCTCATTGATAAAGATTTATTTAACTATCATAAAATATGTTGAATTTTATCAAATAATTTCTGCATATCTATGAAATGGTCCTATTTTTTCCTCTGAGACTATTAATATAATAAATGCATTTTTATACATTTCTTATTAGATATAACTCTTGAATTTCTTTTTATAATATTAATTTAGTTGGGATATTTTCAATACTTTTAAATATTTAAAATTTATTTTGAAAATATTTCTGTGTTCTGACTGTTAATATTTTAAGGATCATGAAGTTTGCATTTATTATTATGACTGAGGTAGAGCTGCAGATTTACTTTAGCAACAACAAAAAAATCTGAACTCATGATGTGTTTCTTTTTTTTTATAATATCATGAACCAACAACTGTCCTTCTTGAATTCAGTAAATTGTTTCTTCCCCACAAGTGTTTTTATATTGGCCTTCACTTTGTTAGTCATAACTATTTTCTATTTATAATGGATGCTTTGAATCCTAATAATCTTATCCAAGGTGAAACCTAGCCTCCTTAATGTGGCATGATCTACAAACAGAAATTTTATACTTTCCAGTCCATCATTCTGAACAGTGATGAAAGCATAAAACCCTGAATTTAAGATTAATCCTGTAGGACACCAGTTGTTTTATCCCCTGTCTCCAGACTGACCCCTGTTTATTGCTTTCTGATTACAATTTAGTCAATTGCCTGCTGACATAATAGCTATATAAGCTAAACTATATTTTCCAAGTACATTGATAAGGATATTAAGCTCAATATACTATGCACTAAGGACTCAAAAACCTCACTAATGCTACATTAATGTTAGTACATCACAGTGGTATTTATGAATACCCCAAATCCCTTGGAGTTATACTTGGCAGTAGCTCAAGGTATAATAATAAGGAAGTCACCAACCATCTGTCAGTACAGCTGGGTGAAGGTAACAAGTTCATAACAGTGAGAAAACAAATTTAAAGCGATGGGTGATCATTGGTGACATTTCAAGAAAGGGTTTGGTTATAATGTACCATTTCAAAAAATCTAAACACTTGCTCTGCAATACCCCAATATATTCATTTATCCCTGTTGCCAGTTAACAATATCAGTGAGTAATTTCAGCCAACTGTTTCTGATGTGCTTATCTTTCCAAGGGCAAAAAAGCAATCTTGATATTTAGTTAAGTATTTTAGTTGTCTCAAAAGAATTCATAAGTAAAGAATTTCCTCATATGTGTACATAGAGTAATAATTGACAAACCAATATAAGATTGCCTCCCTGATTATCGATTTTGAAATTAAATAAGTTGGTACTGATTAAAATGACAAGCAAAGAGTCTAGGAATAAACTGTGAATTTTCCCAGATGTTCACCAATAGATCTTTTATACTTCTATAGCACTCAATATATTTGTTGAAACTTTTTATTTTTCATATGTTAAAATTATCATAATCCCTAATTATATTAGAGCCCATTGTAGGAAACAGAAAATATTAGTACAAAAAGACATAATGAAAGGACTGTATTTCTCAGAATCATCAGAACTATAGGAATTTAAGTTTTCCCTGAATATTAAGTTCAAGGAAAAAAAAAATCATGGTTACAAGTGAAAGGTCAGGAATACGCCTCTGCTCTCTCTGTGCTGTGCTTAGTTGTTCAGTCATGTCTGACTCTTTGTGACCCCATGGGATGCAGACTGCCAGGCCCCTCTGTCCATGGGGATTCTCCAGGCCATAATACAGGAGTGCATACATTTCCCTTCTCCAGGGGATCTTCCCAACCCAGGGATCAAACCCAAGTCTCCCACATTGCAGGCAGATACTTTACCAACTGAGGCACTCGTATTCTGGTCTGGAAAATTCCAAGGATTGTATAGTCCATGAGGTCACAAAGAGTTGGACATGACTAAGTGACGTTTACTGCTCTCTCTCAGTTCAGTTCAGTTCATTTCAGTCGCTTAGTCATGTCTGACTCTTTGCGACCCCATGAATCGCAGCACACCAGGCCTCCCTGTCCATCACCAACTCCTGGAGTACACTCAGACTCATGTCCATCGAGTCCATGATCCCATCCAGCCATCTCATACTCTGTCATCCCCTTCTCCGCCTGCCCCCAATCCCTCCCAGCATCAGGCTCTTTTCCAATGAGTCAACTCTTCGCATGAGGTAGGCAAAGTATTGGAGTTTTAGCTTTAGCATCATTCCTTCCAAAGAAATCCCAGGGCTGATCTCCATTAGAATGGACTGGTTTGATATCCTTGCAGTCCAAGGGACTCTCAAATGTCTTCTCTAACACCACACTTCAAAAGCATCAATTCGTCGGAGCTCAGCTCTCTTCACAGTCCAACTCTCACATCCATACATGACCACTGGAAAAACAATAGCCTTGACTAGATAGACCTTTGTTGGCAAAGAAACGTCTCTGCTTTTCAATATGCTATCTAGGTTGGTCATAACTTTTCTTCCAAGGAGTAAAGGTCTTTTAATTTCACGGCTGCAGTCACCATCTGCAGTGATCTTGGAGCCCAAAATAGTAAAGTCTGACACTGTTTCCACTTTTTCCCCATCTATTTGCCACGAAGTGATGGGACCAGATGCCATGAGCTTAGTTTTCTGAATGTTGAGCTTTAAGCCAAATTTTTCACTCTCCACTTCCACTTTCAAGAGGCTTTTTAGTTCCTCTTCACTTTCTGCCATAAGGGTGGTGTCATCTGCATATCTGAGCTTATTGATATTTCTCCCAGTAATCTTGATTCCAGCTTGTGCTTCTTCCTGCCCAGCATTTCTCATGATGTACTATGCATATAAGTTAAAAAAGCAGGTGACAATATACAGCCTTGATGTACTCCTTTTCCTACTTGGAACCAGTCTGTTGTTCCACGTCCAGTGCTACCTGTTGCTTCCTGACCTGCATATAGGTTTCTCAAGAGGCAGGTCAGGTGGTCTTGTATTCCCATCTCTTTCAGAATTTTCAACACAGTTTATTGTGATCCACACAGTCAAAGGCTTTGGCATAGTCAATAAAGCAGAAGTAGATGTTTTTCTGAACTATCGCTTTTTCAATGATCCAGAAGATGTTGGCCATTTGATCTCTGGTTCCTCTGCCTTTTCTAAAACTAGCTTGAACATCTGGAAGCTCACGGTTCACGTATTACTGAAGCCTGGGTTGGAGAATTCTGAGTATTACTTTACTAGCATGTGAGATGAGTGCAATTGTGTGGTAGTTGGAGCATTCTTTGGCATTGCCTTTCTTTGGGATTGGAATGAAAACTGACCTTTTCTAGTCCTGTGGCCACTGCTGAATTTTCAAATTTTCTGGCATATTGAGTGCAGCACTTTCACAGCATCATCTTTCAGGATCTGAAATAGTTCAACTGGAATTCCATCATCTCCACCAGCTTTGTTCGTAGTGATGCTTTCTAAGGCACACTTGACTTCACATTCCAGGATGTCTAGCTCTAGGTGAGTGATCACACCATCATGATTATCTTTGTCTTGAAGATCTTTTTTGTACAGTTCTTCTGTGTATTCTTGCCACCTCTTCTTAATATCTTCTGCTTCTGTTAGGTCTGTTTCTGTCCTTTATTGAGCCCATCTTCGCATGAAATTTTCCCTTGGTATCTCTAATTTTCTTGAAGAGATCTCTAGTCTTTCCCATTCTGTTCTTTTCCTCTATTTCTTTGCATTGATCACTAAAGAAGACTTTCTTATCTCTTCTTGCTATTCTTTGGAACTCTGCATTCAGGTGCTTATATCTTTCCTTTTCTCCTTTGCTTTTCACCTCTCTTCTTTTCACAGCTATTTGTAAGGCCTCCATAGATAGCCATTTTGCCTTTTTGCATTTCTTTTCCATGGGGATGGTCTTGATCCCTGTTTCCTGTACAATGTCACGAACCTCCATCCATAGTTCATCAGGTACTCTATCTATCAGATCTAGTCCCTTAAATCTATTTCTCACTTCCACTGTATAATCATAAGGGATTTGATTTAGGTCATACCTGAACGCTCTAGTGGTTTCCCCTACTGTCTTCCATTTAAGTCTGAGTTTGGCAATAAGGAATTCATGATCTGAGCCACAGTCAGCTCCTGGTCTTGTTTTTGTTGACGGTAACCAGGGCTTGATTACTTGTTGCTTTAGAAGTACTCAAGTATTTTTGTATTAGGATAAAAAGCTTCATGGAAGAAACTTAAACTCAAAAAAAGTGCAGCCTGTTCCTTACAAAAATCATTAACATTCTGAGTCATCAATAAGTACTTGATAAATATTTCGTTTCAATTTTGAGTTGATAAATATTCATGAATATGATGTCATATACTTATTAGAGATGATAATGTTCTGAGTTAATTTTAAAATAGTTGTGATAAAGCATATATTTTAAGTGTATGTTAAGGGAAGAAAATGAAATCTATTAAATGTATTTTGGCATTTTATTTGTTTGTAATTATTTTCTGTAGAGTGTGTTTATGAGAGTAGCACATATTTCCATGAAAGGGCATATTTTAAAAAATCTCCTGTTGATTATAGTTGTAAGTTTTACCTTAAACAATCATTAAATTAACATTTATTAAAGCCACATCTTTCATACTAATGAAGTTCCTTGATATATGATGAGAAAACTTTGAAGGTAGATTCTTTCCAACCACAGGAGATTGAAAGCTAAATGACAGATTAACTTATTGCAAGAAGCTAGTTGAAGGAAATGGTAAGACTTAGAGTTGAAGTATGACTTCAGCATCTTCTGTTCTCAATGCAACTGACTAACTGTAAATAGAGCAAAGTAGAGCTCAAGCAATGAGTGAGTCACTGCCGTTTACAGAGATGGAGCTTCATGGGGACAAAAGGAATAAGCATGTCTACACATGGAAAGATAAGTGTGGCAGTAAGAATCCCACTTGTTTCTGCTTGTTAGTGTCTAAATGGGTAGGAAGGATTTGGGGGTGTAGGCAAAAGTAATCATCAATCCAGTTGTTAAGGTTTAAATAGTATGAATTTTTTGTTAGTTTATTTAAACTAAATTTTAAGGGTAAAATCTTTTGGAATATTTAAAAACTTTAGAAATTATCATGAATAAATATCCCCTTAAGTTGTTAGATTTGAATCTGTCCAGGTGTTATTAAAATTTTCTAACCTTGGAGTATATGTGTTTGGAATAGGTCTTCTATTTGGGAGGCCATAAGCCTATGTGCATGTGCTCAGTCACTTCAGTTTTTCAGTTGTGCCCAACTCTGTGGCCCTGTGGACTGCCCACCGGGCTCCTCTGTTCATGAGATTATCCAGACAAGAATACCGGAGTGGGTTGTCAGACCCTCCTCCAGGAGATCTTCCCCACCCAGGGATCAAACCAAAGTCTCCTACATGCCAGGTAGATTCTTTGCTGCCCGCTGAGCCATGGAGGAAGCTCTAAGCCTATATGTATGCTGTTTGGAAATAAGTTGATTTTGTTATATTGAAAAGTTTTTATAAATATCAATATTATTAACTCCATGGATAAACTGAGATTTGTGTACATTACTTGTCAAGTTTTTCATGACACATATTTTGATGTAGGTATCTTTTTGAGACTACTTGTCAATATTCTTTACATAAGCATTATATAAACAAAAGGGCAGTGACTTGGTGACTTTTTTTTATATGAACTATTTCTCATGGATCACATTTTCCTGATTCTTTGTATACCTTGTAACCATCTGGTTTCTGTTTGACATTCTGAGTGATACATTTGAGGAAATTTAGAGTATGTTTTCTTCCTTTAAAGGATAGTGAGATTTATAATGGCAGGCATTACATAACAGGACCATCTTGATTTTTTCAAACTTGGTTTAGTGCTTTGTCAGGCATACTTTGTGTCATCTCATTGGTACTTGAAAATGGTTCTTACTCTAAAGTTTGATCTTTAACTCTAATATTTGAGCTCTCTGGATGCTCAATTAGAAGCTCCAAAGGACTGAGCAACATTTATACTCTTAGTTGGGGGAAACGCCACCTTTTCTTACCACAGTAAAATCTTAATACTTCTGTTAATCTATTTTAACTCCTATATTAAGTATTCTCTGCTAGGCCTACTGGGCCTTACTCTTGGCAAGCAAACTCAGTCACTGCCAAAGTCTCAGAGAGAGTTCCCAAGGGAACTTCTGAAGATGCTTCCCAGTGATGTTCTCCCTTTTCTTACATGGTCTGTCACTCATATCTTAACTACTTCAGAAAGATTGCATGTTATCTGTGCCTCCTAGGCTCAGCAAGATCACATCTTACTACTTCAGTTTGACCTTTCTAAGCCATGGTGTGAAAAATGCTCCCAGGCTGATTGCCAGAGTGAAAGGAGTACTGGGCTCACTGGTTTCCATTTATTCAGCTTTCACAGTCCTGTTTTGTTGTCCATTGATTTAACATCATATATTTTTCCTCTTGAATGGAAGTCTGTAATATTTATATAAGAATTTATTTAGAAGTGAATTTAGTAAAGGTAGAGATATGGACAGAATCTGTGCAGTGATACTTTGTCAAGATAACTGTTTCAAATACACTCTTATTTCAAATTGCAAAGGATAAACAAATTATTTTTACAGTTGTATTTTTCTTCCTCCTTTATCTATATGAAAGGAAAAGAATAATATTATAAGTTATACTGCATTATAACAAAACCTTCCCAAAGAAAAAGCAAAGCAAGAAAGAAAAGTGGTCATCTGAGGAGGTCTTACAAATAGCTAGAGAATGAAGATAAGTGAAAAGAAAGGGGAAAAGAGAAAGGTTCGGTTCAGTTCAGTTCAGTTCAGTTCAATTCAGTCGCTCAGTCATGTCCGACTCTTTGCCACCCCATGAATCGCAGCACACCAGGCCTCCCTGTTCATCACCATCTCCCGGAGTTCACTCAGACTCACGTCCCGAATCAGTCATGCCATCCAGCCATCTCATCCTCGGTCGTCCCCTTCTCCTCCTGCCCCCAATCCCTCCCAGCATCAGAGTCTTTTCCAATGAGTCAACTCTTCGCATGAGGTGGCCAAAGTACTGGAGCTTCAGCTTTAGCATTATTCCTTCCAAAGAAATCCCAGGGTTGATCTCCTTCAGAATCGACTGGTTGGATCTCCTTGCAGTCCAAGGGACTTTCAAGAGTCTTCTCCAACACCACAGTTCAAAAGCATCAATTCTTCGGCGCTCTGCATTCACAGTCCAACTCTCACATCCATACACGACCACAAGAAAAACCATAGCCTTGACTAGATGGACCTTAGTTGGCAAAATAATGTCTCTGCTTTTGAATATACTATCTAGGTTGGTCATAACTCTTCTTCCAAGGAGTAAGTGTCTTTTAATTTCATGGCTTCAGTCACCATCTGCAGTGATTTTGGAGCCCAAAAAAATAAAGTCTGACACTGTTTCCACTGTTTCCCCATCTATTTCCCATGAAGTGATGGGTCCGGATGCCATGATCTTCATTTTCTTAATGTTGAGATTTAAGCCAACTTTTCCACTCTCCTCTTTCACTTTCATCAAGAGGCTTTTTAGCTCCTCTTCACTTTCTGTCATAAGGGTGGTGTCATCTGCATATCTGAGGTTATTGATATTTCTTCCAGCAATCTTGATTCCAGCTTGTGTTTCTTCCAGTCCAGTGTTACTCCCAGTCCAGCATTTCTCATGATGTACTCTACATAGAAGTTAAATAAGCAGGGTGACAATATACAGCCTTGGCGTACTCCTTTCCCTATTTGGAACCAGTCTGTTGTTCCATGTCCAGTTCTAACTGTTGCTTCCTGACCTGCATACAGATTTCTCAAGAGACAGGTTAGGTGGTCTGATATTCCCATCTCTTTCAGAATTTTCCACAGTTTATTGTGATCCACACAGTCAAAGGCTTTGGCATAGTCAATAAAGCAGAAATAGATGTTTTTCTGGAACTCTCTCGCTTTTTCCATGATCCAGTGGATGTTGGCAATTTGATCTCTGGTTCCTCTGCCTTTTCTAAAACCAGCTTGAACATCAGGGAGTTCATGGTTCATGTATTGCTGAAGCCTGGCTTGGAGAATTTTGAGCATGACTTTACTAGCATGTGAGATGAGTGCAATTGTGTGGTAGTTGGAGCATTCTTTGGCATTGCCTTTCTTTGGAATTGGAATGAAAACTGACTTTTCCAGTCCTGTAGCCACTGCTGAGTTTTCCAAATTTGCTGGCATATTGAGTGCAGCACTTTCACAGCATCGTCTTTCAGGATTTGAAACAGGTCAACTGGAATTCCATCACCTCCACCAGCTTTGTTCGTAGTGATGCTTCCTAAGGCCCACTTAACTTCACTTTCCAAGATGTCTGGATACACCTAAACACAGATTTCCAAAATACAGCACAGAGAGACAAGAAGGCCTTTTTCAATGAACAGAGTATAAAACTAGAGGAAAACAACAGAAAGGGAAAGACTAAAGATCTCTTCAGGAAACCTAGATATATCAAGGGAATATTTTGTCCAAAGATAAGCACAATAAAAGACAGAAAGGGTAGATATCTAAACACTGAAGAGATGAAGAAGAGATGGAAAGAATACATGGAAGAACTGCACAAAAAGCATGTTTATGAACCAAATTTCCATTGTGATATGGGCAGCCACCCAGAGCCAGACATTCTGAGAGTGAAGTCAAATAGGCCTTAGAAAGCACTTCTGTTAATAAAGCCAGTGGATGCAAACAAATTCCAGTAGAATAGTTTAAAAAAAACCTAAAGTATGATGCCAGCAAGGTGTTGTATTTAATATGTCAGCAAATCTGGAAGACTCAGCAGTGCCCACAGGACTGAAAAAGGTTAATCCCCATCCCAATTCCCAAGAAGGGTAGTACTAACAGTCATGCTTAAAATCTTGCAAGCTAGGCTTTAGCATTATGTGACAAGAACTTCCAGATGACCAAGCTAGTTTAGAAAAGCAAGAGAAACCAGAGATCAAATTGCCAACATTCCCTGGATCATAGAGAAAGCTAGGCAATTTCAGAAAAACATCTACCTCTGGTTTATTGACTATACCAAAGCCTTTGATTGTGTGGATCATAATAAACTGTGGAAAGCTCTTAAAAAGATGGGAATACCAGACCATCTTACCTGTCTCCTGAGAAACTTGTATGCAGGTCAAGAAGCAACAGTTAGAACCCTATATGGAAGAACTGATTGGTTACAAGATTGAGAAAGAAGTACACCAGGGCTGTCACCTGGTTTGTTTAATCTATATGATGAGCACATGAAAAATGCCAGGCTGGATGAGTTGCAAACTGGAATCAAGATAGGCAGGATAAATATAGATAAGCTCAGATATGCAGATGATACCACTCTAATGGCAGAAAGTGAAGGGAGCTAAATAGCCTCTTGATGAGGGTAAAGGAGGAGCATGAAAGAACTGGCTTAATACTAAATATTAGAAAAACTGAGATCATGGCATCTGGCCCCATTACTTCATGGCAAATACAGGGGGGAAATGTGGAAATAGCGACAGATTTCCTCTGCTTGGGCTCAAGGAGCACTGTGGATGGTGTCTGCAGACATGAAATCAGAAGACTTCTGCTTCTTGGCTGGAAAGCTAAAAGAAACCTAGACAGTGTGTTGAAAAGCAGAAACATTAGTCTCCTGACAAAAGTCTGTATACTCAAGGCTTTGGTCTTCCCAGTGGAAATGTACATTGTGAGAGCTTGACCATAAAGAAGGTGGAGCGCTGAAGAATGTATGCCTTCAAACTGTGGTGCTGTAAAAGACTCCTGAAAGTCCCTTGGACTCCAAGGAGATCAAACCAGTCAATCTTAAGGGAAATCAACCCAGACTACTCATTGGAAGGACTGATACTGAAGCTGAAACTCCAGTACTTTGGTCATCTGATGGAAACAGCTGACTCATTGGAAAAGTCCTTGATACTGGGAAATATTGAGGGCAGAAGGAGAAGATGGAGTCAGAAAATGGGATGGCTAGATGCAATGGACATGAACTTGGGCAAACTTTGGGAGATAGTGAGGGACAGGGAGGCCTGGCGAGCTATAGTCCATTAGGTTGCAAAGAGTAGGACACAACCAGGTGACTGAACAAATACACTACTACATTCCTATTCACTACCATATTCACATACAGTTTTATCATTATTTCCTAACATTATTAAAAGACCCAAATGCATGACACTCTTATGAATAAATTAGACATGAAATCACTTGTTCTATGATAATGGAATTAAGAGGATTGTTTTGATTTTTCTGTAAGTGCCATTTAATATTTTTTTCATATTTTTGAGGTATAAATAAGATTGTGTGTCATATACTTGCAAATATATTTTATTTAGATAAGAATATATTAAAAAGCTTATAATAAGTCATTACAAATTTCTCCTTGGTTCTTATCTTTAACAGTTTATATAATATTTCTAGAAAAATACCCACAGCTCACAAACCCTAGTAAGAATGTCTCCAGATTTCTAAAGATGTCTCATTATTCCTCAGGAACAAATCCATTTCCACAGTATGCCTGCTATACCTTCATGTGTCACAGTTACAAAATGTGGCTCTGTCTGGCTTAGTTGTCCTAGCCTGCTGCATTCACCACTGCTTTGCCCGTATGTTAGGTGCTAATGCTGCTCAACCTAGTACAAACTCAAATAATAATGTAATTTCTGCTTGGAATCTCTACCCCTTCAGATCTCCAGAATACTCCTCAAACTAATCCAACTCAACCCTTCTAGACCCCTTTCCAACAGGATGGGTTGTCACTCAAGAAAATATCAGTATCTTTTCCTCCAGCATAAGCACAACTCAACTTCTCTTAGTTCCTCCTTCATATTTATTGGGTATGTCAGTAGAGAAATATGTGAAAACTTCATTCCTATATACAGATTGGGTTCATTCTCCAAACAGATAGACTATACACATATATACCTCTAAGGCCAGTGAAGTCATTCTGTTGAACCAATTTCTATCTGTTGAACTTTGCAGAAGAGTGAGTGAAAGCTAAGGTTCAAACTGAGTTCCTGTGACACTAATAATAATACAACTAAAAATAATAAAACCCTTTTAAATTATCATTTATAAAAAGAATCTGATGTGTTTATTTATTGAGACTAAAAAAATAACAGAGCAATGTATCATGATATTTATCAAAGAACACAAAATTCAGTGTCTGGGTTTTTCACCTACTGTAGCATGAAAGTGAATGTCACTCAGTCATGTCTGACTCTTTGTGATCCCATGGACTCTACAAGCCAGAATACTGGAGTGGGTAGCCTTTCCTTTCACCAGAGGATCTTCTCAATCCAGTGATCGAACCCAGGTCTCCTGCATTGCAGGTGGATTCATTACCAGCTAAGTCACAAAATCCTTCAGCAAATTATTTTCTTTTCTCAGTCTGTAATATTGTGATGTAATAAGAATACACATTTTGGCCTTTATCTCTTGTTCCTGAACAGATTTCCTAAAACCTTTGCAGTTGTCTTAGGAATAAAGGTTTTAAGAGCATATTTATTCTAATACTTGGTCCTTGATACCAGTTCCTGACACAGTGCTTCTTAATACCTTAGAATTTCCTGAGTGACAGGAGAATGTTCTATTCTGAGGATCTGATTCTTGGTGACTCCTGGGTAGCATCAGGATAGGGATGGCTGCCAGAGAGACCAAACAAGCCATGATTAGAAGTTTGGAGGTTTTAGCCCCACTACTCATTTTCTCTAGGGAACAGAGATGAGCTGGAGATTGAGTTAATAATCAGTCATGCCTATATATTGAAGTCCCTGGTGTCTCAGTCAGTAAAGAATTTACCTGCAATGCAGGGGAACATCTGTAGGATTTCCCGGGTTCAATCCCTGGGCCAGGAAGATCCCCTGGAGAAGGAAATGGCAACCCACTCCAGTAATCTTGCTTGGGAAATTCCATGGACAGAGGAGTCTAGTGGTCTAAAGTCCATGGGGTCACAAAGAGTCAGACATGACTTAGCGAATAAACTATCTATACATTGAAGCCTCCATAAAAAACCCTAAACAACGAGGTTGATAAAACTTCCAGGTAGATGAAAACATTCACATGCTGGGAGAGTAGTGTACCCTAATTCCATGGAGGCAGAACTTCTGTGTCTGGAACCCTTCAAGACCTCTCCTTATATACCTTGTTATCTGGCAGTTTACCTGTGCTGTTATTTTTCAGTCACCAAGTCACATCTTGTAGCACACTTGGTGGCCATGTCCATGGAATTTTACAGACAAGAATAATGGAGTGGGTTGCCATTTCCTCCTCCAGGAGATCTTCCCAACCCAGGGATCAAACCTGCATTGAAGGGGAATTATCTACTGCTTGAGCCATTGAGGAAGGCTCTCTAATTCAGTACTAATCATTAAAAAATTATGGGTGTTCTTCTGTACATACTTATGCATGTTGTAAGTTCAGTTCAAGTCTATTACTCCTATCCAACTCTGCAACCCCATGGTCTCTAGTACACCAGGCTTCCCTATCCATCACCAACTCCCAGAGCTTCCTCAAACTCATGTCCATTGAGTCAGTGATGCCTTTCATTAACCAGAATAGGCTTATAAGAAAATATAGATATGGGCCATCCATTTAAATAAAATGCAGTTTGTAATTAAAGCACTATAAAAACTCAGTTAAAAGGTTTGAAATTGTCAATGTTATCTTAAAAAACTACAGTAAACATAGAACTTCATCTTTAAATTGTATAAAAGGTAAAGGTAGTTTAGTAGGAGAGAGTGTAAGGTAGGGTTGAAACTACTAAATAGTGGAAATAAAAGCAAGATTCACAGCACTGGATAGCCTATAGGAAGAACAAAGAAAGTATAGTGTTCTGTACAGCATTCTAGTTATTACCTTTGCTGCCTCCCACTCTGCTACTATACTTTGCATTTAGCAGCTAATACATGGTAGCAAACAATGCTAAGTTTTGGAAAATGCTATGTATAAACTAACAAAAATCAAGTAACATATTGATTTAATTTCCCCATTTATCAATCACAGATGAACTAAAGATGCCTTAGAGCACAACAAATTGAATTTGATGCTTTAAAATCAGATAAGGCCGTAGGTAGACTGACTTATAATGAGTCCAGAACAGTTAATGAAGGGTGCTCCTGCTTATAAATGTACTAATAACATAAATACTTTTGTATTTTTCTTGCTTTACACAGAAAAGGGTTTGCTAGAATTAAAACATGGCACCTATATTATATAGGAACCTTAAGAAATATTGCCTTATCTATGGTACATAATTCACATGTCCTTGAAAGACAATAAACTAACCTGCATGAACTGTGGTGTTGGAGATGACTCTTGAGAGTCCCTTGGACAGCAAGGAGATAAAAACAGAATATTCATTGGAAGACCGATACTGAGGCTGAAGCTCCAATACTTTGGCCACTTGATGCAAAGATCCAACTCATTAAAGACACTAATGCTGTGAGAGATTGAAGGCAGGAGGAGAAGGGGACAACAGAGGACGATGATTGGATGGCATTACAGACTCAGTGGACATGAGTTTGAGCAAACTCTGGGAGATAGTGAAGGACAGGGAACCCTGTGTGTGCTGCAGTCCATGGGGTTGCAAAGAGTCAGACATGACTGAGCAACTGTAACAACAACAACAAAAACCTGTGTGCATGCTAAGTTGCTTTAATTGTGTCCTACTCTTTGAAACCCTATGGACTATACCCTACCAGTCTCCTCTGTCAGGCAAGACTGGAACCGATTGCCATTTCCTCCTCTAGGGGATCAAACCTCACCTCTTAGGTCTCCTGCATTGTCAGGCAGCTTCTTTACCACTAGTGCAGCCTTGGAAGCCCAAATTAACTAGTTTATGTAGAATTAATTTTGACTTAAACAAATGTCACAAACATTTTGATTTAGTGGATAAAGAATTAGTAATAATATTAAAAATTCTCCTTGATCTTGAAATGTCTTTTTCCTAATCTTAGTATAGTGCCATTGATGTTGTCCATAGTACAATAATATGAAGTTTTATTGTTTTATTACAGAATGCTAAATATTTTCAGTTCAGTTCAGTTCAGTCGCTCAGTCGTGTCCGACTCTTTGCGACCCCATGAATTGCAGCATGCCAGGCCTCCCTGTTCATCACCATCTCCCGAAGTTCACTCAGACTCACATCCATCGAGTCCGTGATGCCATCCAGCCATCTCATCCTCTGTCGTGCCCTTCTCCTCCTGCCCCCAATCCCTCCCAGCATCAGAGTCTTTTCCAATGAGTCAACTCTTCGCATGAGGTGGCCAAAGTACTGGAGTTTCAGCTTTAGCATCATTTCTTCCAAAGAAATCCCAGGGTTGATCTCCTTCAGAATGGATTGGTTGAATCTCCTTGCAGTTGAAGGGACTCTCAAGAGTCTTCTCCAACACCACACTTCAAAAGCACCAATTCTTTGGCACTCAGTCTTCTTCACAGTCCAACACTCACATCCATACATGACCACAGGAAAAACCATAGCCTTGACTAGACGGACCTTAGTCGGCAAAGTAATTGCTCTGCTTTTGAATATACTATCTAGGTTGGTCGTAACTTTTTTTCCAAGGAGTAAGTATTTTTAATTTCATGGCTGCAGTCACCATCTGCAGTGATTTTGGAGCCGCCCGAAATAAAGTCTGACACTGTTTCCACTGTTTCCCCATCTATTTCCCATGAAGTGATGGGACCGGATGCCATGATCTTCGTTTTCTGAATGTTGAGCTTTAAGTCAACTTTTTCACTCTCCTCTTTCACTTTCATCAAGAGGCTTTTTAGTTCCTCTTCACTTTCTGCCATAAGGGTGGTGTCTTCTGCATATCTGAGGTTATTGATATTTCTCCCAGCAATCTTGATTCCAGCTTGTGTTTCTTCCAGTCCAGCGTTTCTCATGATGTGCTCTGCATATAAGTTAAATAAGCACGGTGACAATATACAGCCTTGACATACTCCTTTTCCTATTTGGAACCAGTCTGTTGTTCCATGTCCAGTTCTAACTGTTGCTTCCTGACCTGCATACAGATTTCTCAAGAGGTAGGTTAGGTGGTCTGGTATTCCCATCTCTTGAAGAATTTTCCACAGCTTATTGTGATCCACACAGTCAAAGGCTTTTCAGTAAGGGAAATTATTTTTCATATAATGTCATATAGGAAAAGCCAATTTGTAAGAAAATTATGAAATTTCATCAGTTAATTTAACTATTTTTGAAACATGCATTTACATTCTGTAGCTCTCAAGATAATTCTTTAGAGACCCAGGGTTCTAAGAAATAGCATAAGAAAATAAATCTTTTCTCTCATAATTATGTTTTATCATCAATTACACAATATCAAAGAATGGAGTAATAATGATAATGTCTTTCAAATTATTTTATATAAATTAGAAGTACAATAAATAGAAATTGACATCATATTTATTTATATCCTTTCTATTTCAATAACTGAGGTGGCTGAACATTCAGGGTTAAACCAGAGAAGAAGTTGACAAAATAAAGGGAAAAGATAAAACTGCTATGCACATAAACTACCTCTCTCTGAGGACTATAGCCAAAACAGAATAAAAAAGAGGGGGAAATATAACAGCCTCTGTATCGCTCATGAAATAATAAGGATAGTAATACATATTTGTAAGATATTAATGTTTTTCTGTCATACTAATTGGAAATCTTAGTCACAAGCATGAGATAGTTATTTATTTGATGATTTAATGTTAAACAAGTATGTATAATAAGGTACAATGGTAACTTAGAGAATCAAAGGACAGGCAGGGATCTGGGCCACTGGAACATAAATGACAATCTCTTGGAAATACTACAAAAAATTCCCTCTTTGCCTTCTCTCTCTGTTCTACTATTCATCTGTTATCTTTCTTCAAGACAAAAGTTGAGGGAAATGGTAGGAGTAATGCAATAATCCACTTGTAGTAAAACAGTATAACTGAAAGTGCATTAGGAAAGGGCACTAATTTTCAACTATTTCATAAGTAATTATCAAAAACTCAGTGGCTTAAAAAACACAAACTTACTGTTTTATATTCTGTAGCACAGAGCTCCAACAACAGAGCTCAAGAGACTAAAATCAGAGTGCTGGTCAGCTACATTCATTTCTAGAGAACTCATTTTCTTAATCTGGGCTGTTGACAGAATCACTTCTTTGTATCCCTATGACAGACACTGCCATATTCTTGCTGGCTGCCAACTGAAGGCTATTCTTAGCTTTTGGAGGCCACTCTCATTTTTTGGTTTGTGTTTCCCTACCTCTTTTCAAAAGGCCAACAAGGGCAAGTTGAGTCCTTTTTATTATTTTACTCTCTCCTTTCTTCCTTTTTCACTGACCAACACTTCTACTTGATTCTTCCATTTTTAAGAAGTTCTGTCATTAGATTGTTCCCATCAGGAAAATCCAGGCTATTTTAAGATCCATAATCTTTACCCCATCTGTACCTTTTGGGCTTCCCTTGTGGCTCAGCTGGTAACATGGCATCTTAGATTAGGGTGTGGATATCATATATTAGGGACAGCATTATTCTGACTACCAGAAAGAGATAAATCTTTCTATTCTTTTGAAATTAACCCATTAAAAATATACATTTACTTTTAAAAAGCAAATGCAAAGCTAAATGCAAAAGTAATCAAAAATATAACAAAAATGTTCTGCTTTGAAAGAAAATGTAATTTGACAAATTAATAAATATATGAAATTAAACAAATTGAATGCTTAAGAAATGAAAGAAACTACATTAGGATAAGAGAATTAATAATCACAAAGAATGTCATGAAAATGTTTATTTTTTAAAATTTATTTTATTGAAGTATAGCTGATATACAATGTTGTGCTAGCTTTTGATGTATAACAAATTGTTTATAATATATGTATTATATTGTTAAATATGTATATCCTTTTTCATATTCTTTTCCATTATGGTTTATTACAAGAAATTAAATATATTTTTGCACTACGCAATATGACCTTATTGCATCAGCTAATCCCAGACTCCCAACCACTCCCTCCTGCACCATCTGACCTAGAGATTATCATACTAAGGCTATGAAATTTTTAAAATATAAAATCAATAAGTAACAAAAAATTAATGGGAAAGTGGATGCTAAGTAGAATAAGAACATGAAAACATGAAAACCATAAACATAAACATAATATTTTAAAACAATGCTAATATACAGAAAGTTAAATATTTAAAAGTAAAATAAATATGCCTTTACTAACAAAATCAAAAAGCACAATAAAAATAAAAAAAATATAAAATCAGTATCATATTCAAAAACACCAAAATTTCTCAATGATTTGTAAAACAGTGATCAAATTTTAACCTCTTACACTTAGTAAAGATGCTCAAAATACAGAGAAAATATTTTTTTGAGGCACTTCCCTGGTAATTATAAAAGGATACTTAAACCACAGTGATTAGTCAAGCTTGTTCATGGTTTTACAAATGGAAAGTTACCTTAAATTTTAAAATATCTGTGTACACAGAGAACCAAGAAACATTATTTCTGTTGGCAAAAATTTGCCTGTGTAATTCATCCAACTTTAAAAAGTTGATGAATGCTGCCAGCAGTAAAAGTTGTTACTCTATAATGGATGAACTGATGAACAACAGTGGCTACATTGTGATTGTATTACCAACAAATTCAATTATTCTGCATAATTTCTCTATCAGTATCTAGCTTATCCAAAAGTTATCAGGATATTTGAATATCTTTTTTTAAAAAAGGAAGAAACTATTTAAAAACCTGTGGGTATTTCTTACCTTTGATTCCAAATTATCATTAATTTTATTCAGTTCAGTTCAGTTCAGTCACTCAGTCATGTCCGACTCTTTGCGAACCCATGAATCACAGCACGCCAGGCCTCCCTGTCCATCACCAACTCCCAGAGTTTACCCAAACTCGTGTCCATCAAGTTGGATGATGCCACCCAACCATCATCTGATCCTGTGTTGTCCCCTTCTCCTCGCCACTTCAACCTGTCCCAGCATCAGGGTCTTTTCCAATGAGTCAGTTCTTCACATCAGGTGAACAAAGTATTGGAGTTTCAGATTCAGCATCAGTCCTTCCAATGAACCCCCAGGACTGATCTCCTTCAGAATGGAATAGTTGGATCTCCTTGCAGCCCAAGGGACTCTCAAGACTCTTCTCCACCATCACACTCCAAAAGTATCAATTCTTTGGCGCTCAGCTTTATTCACAGTCCAACTCGCACATCCATACATGGCTACTGGAAAAACCATTGCCTTGACTAGATGGACCTTTGTTGGCAAAGTAATGTCTCTGCTTTTGAATATGCTATCTAGGTTGGTCATAATTTTCTTTCCAAGGAGTAAGCTCCTTTTAATTTCATGGCTGCAACCACCATCCGCTGTGATTTTGGAGCCCAGAAAGCTAAAGTCAGCCACTGTTCCCACTGTTTCCCCATCTATTTGCCATAAAGTGATGGGACCAAATGCCATCATCTTAGTTTTTTGAATGTTGAGCTTTAAGCCAACTTTTCCCTCTCCTCTTTCTCTTTCATCAAGAGGCTCTTTAGTTCTCCTTCACTTTCTGCCACACTATTTATATTTTAATTTATTATATTAACATTATATTACATATAATATAATATTATATTAATATTTATTATATTAATGAAGACTTTAGATAACTTTAATATTAATATACCAGCACTTACTTTTTTTTTGAATATTTAATGTCTAAGGCAGCTTTTGTATGTTTTAATCAATGAATTAGTTATTCAAGATTATGAATATACTAACCAATTTTCTCATAATTTTAAATACAGCCTACAAATTTAGTAAATTTCCTTATAATCTTGTATTTTTTTAAATTAATAGTTCTGAATTCATTTTGTTCTTTCATTGTCAATTAACTTATAAGTTAGAAGATTAAATTCCATTGAACAATTAATGCTGCTTGCAAACTTAAATTATCTTAATATATTTTAAGTTGTAAATTACAAATTTGAAATAGCTGAATCCCTGAGGCATTTCAATGGTCCTAAAATATAGGCCAGATATACTCAGATTTAAAATAGAAATTATATTTCCTTGTATAATGAATACACTGTTTATATTTTAATTTCAAACAAAACTTCTGAATCATTTCTGCTTTATCTCTGTTTATACAATTCCATAATTTCAGATAATTATATCAGTCATGGCTCTGACAGGAAAAAATATCTAACATATTTTATTATGCAGAAATTTTAATTCAAGGACTACCTGCAGAGATGAGATCAAGTCTAAATGGACAGAAAAAAAGAACTATAACCAGAGATTTATAGAGTCAGAAGCCCTTACTACTCGTGGAGCTGAAAGGACAATTCAAGGAAATAGCAATAACAGTAGCCCATTGAGATCTAAGAAGTATTAAGAATGGACTTCACTGTAGGAGATTTAGTTGCGGAAAGTGCATCCAGGCATGTCTTCTGTTCCTGATGTAACTAGACATGCAGAATGTAACTCCTCAGTAAGTCCTGCTTCTTCTTTGTATGGAAACACATTAAAGGTGGAAATCTGGGCATAAGAACTGTATTATATACATAATTGATCCTCATAATGTGGAACTGCAAAGAATCAGACATGAATGACCCAGCACACACACACACACACACACACACACACACACATTCACTCACTCACTCACCCATGATTACCAGTATATGCAAAGTAACAGACTTCTATCCCTTTTAATGAAATAACTGGAAAAATAGTGTTAACAAAGTTTCTCATTAATGTTTATCCTTTCTTCTGATCACTCACTGAACAGTACTTTAGGCTCCAATCCTAGATCTATCCCAACTCAGCCCTGAACTTCACCCCACTGAGAGATATCTGTACTTTGAAGGTTATAAAAAGTTTCCAAACTCAGCATCTCCTCTCTCCACTTCAATAAGATTTTTTTAAAAAACAGGGAATTTGGCTCTAATTAGATATAAATTTTCTTAGTTCACTCAAAGATTCCTTTTTTCTTAGTTATACATCATATATGTTCATATGTGTGCATGTGTGTACACTCAGTGGCTCAGTCCTGTTGGACTCTTTGAGACCTCATGGACTGTAGATCTCCAGGCTCCAATGGCCATGGGATTATGTCAGCAACAATACTGGAGTAGGTTCCCATTTTCTTCTCCAGGGGATCTTCCAGATCCAAGGATCCAAATCGATCTCCTGCGGCAACTGCACTGGCAGGTAGATTCTTTACCACTGAGCAAACAGGGAAATCCCATCAGTTCAGTTCAGTCACTCATTTGTGTCCAACTCTTTGTGACCTCATGGTCTGCAGCATGCCAGGCCTCCCTGACCATCACCAACTCCTGGAGTTCACTCAAACTCATGTCCATTGAGTCAGTGATGTCATCCAACCATCTCATCCCCTGTTGTCCCCTTCTCCTCCCACCTTCAATCTTTCCCAGGATCAGTGATTTTTCAAATGAGTCAGTTCTTTGCATCAGGTGACCAAAGTATTGGAGTTTCAGCTACATCATCAGTCCTTCCAGGGAATATTCAGGAATAATTACCTTTAGGTTGGATCTCCTTGCAGTCCAAGGGACTCTCAAGAGTCTTCTCCAAACCACAGTTCAAAAGCATCAATTCTTCTACACTCAACTTTTTTTTATAGTCCAACTCTCACATTCATGTGTGACTACTGGAAAAACCATAGCTTTGACTAGATGGACCTTTGTTGACACAGTAATGTCTCTGCTTTTTAATATGCTGTCTAGGTTGATCATAACATTTCTTCCAAGGAGTAAGCGTCTTTTAATTTCATGGCTGCAGTCACCATCTGCAGTGATTTTTGATGTCCAAAAAATAAAGTCTGCCACGGTTTCTCCATTTATTTGCCATGAAGTGATGGGACCAGATGCCATGATCTTAGTTTTCTGAATGCTGAGTTTTAAGCCCACTTTTTCCCTGTTCTTTTTCACCAAAGGGATTTTTAGTTCTTCTTTGGTTTCTGCCATAAAGGTGGTGTCATCTGCATATCTGAGGTTATTGATATTTCTACCAGTAATTTTGATTCCAGCTTGAGCTTCATCCAGCCCAACATTTCTCATGATGTGCTCTGCATATAAGTTAGACAAACATATGTGTCATATATATTTATACCTTTCCAATTGTACATTTTCCACCTTGAATTATATGTGTAGCCTTACCTGTTTCTTGGTAATCTTAAATTTAGGCCCTCATATGGGTGATGCTGGGAGGGAATGGGGGCAGGAGGAGAAGGGGATGACAGAGGATGAGATTGCTGGATGGCATCACTGACTCAATGGACGTGAGTCTGAGTGAACTCCAGGAATTGGTGATGGACAGGGAGGCCTGGTGTGCTGCGATTCATGGGGTCACAAAGAGTTGGACACTACTGAGTGACTGAACTAAACTGAACTGATGGGTGAGTTCTTTCTTACAATTTATCTTTACATATTTTTAAGGAAATTGGAAGGTCTTGTGAGATTTTCAAAAAATATTAGTGATTTTTATTTAATTAATCAAAATAGTATTCTTTCTCCCTGGTAGTCTTATATGATATATGGTTTGCTTCTAAAAATATTGTTAATTTTACCTATAACAAGAAGAGTTTACAAAATACTATACCGATTTTACTCTACCAGCTATAATTAATAAAATATTTGAGAATTAGTATTTTTCAGATGTTTCTAGATTCTAAGTAGAGGAGGTCATAATATACAAAAATTGCTAGTAGAATGTGTTATCACATCTCATGAAAAGTAATATTTTAAGGCAAAAAGATCATTCTCTCCATAGCATGTTTTACCAGAAATGTATAAGCATACATTATTAATTGTACTTAATACATTTTAACTAGCTATTTGTTGCTGAAATTCTTTCTTAAATGATAATTACTATAATTGATCTATCATCCACCGTTGTAGTATAATATCTGTTAACAGCAGTACACTATGGGAGAAAAAATAGCATAGTGGATTTGTTGTTGTTATTCAGTCTCTCAGTAGTGTCTGACTCTTTGTGACCCCATCAACTGCAGCACACCAGGTTTCCCTGTCCTTCACCATCTCCTGGGAACTGCTCAAACTCATGTCCATTGAGTTAGTGACGCCATCCAACCATCTCATCCTCTGTTGCCTCCTTCTCCTCCTGCCTTCTATCTTTTCCAGAATCAGGGTCTTTTTCAATAAGTCAGTTATTCACATCATAGTTGATTTACATGCACACAAATCCATCCTTGGAAAATTTAGTGAACATCTCTGGGCCTTAGTTTCCTGACATGTAATGTAGGCATAGTAAATACATCTGTTTCATAAGATTATATTATAATTACATGTATATTTCTAAATAAAGTACTTAGGAAAAAGTCAGGTACATAGTACTTAGCAAAAGTTGACTATTTTTGTTTGTATATCAAATATATATAATACAATGTTATATTAATATACAGTAACAGAGGAAAAAACTCTGGCTCATTTATAATATCTATATTAAAATGCATTAATTAATCATGCTAATTATTATACTAGTTCATGTTTGTAGTATTAAATTACTTTATGCATATAAAATTTGGTGGGATATAATTTTTATTTATCTCTTACTTCTTAAGCTCTTATTTAGAGATAATTGTAGAATTACAATCAGGTTATTGACATTGATGTTCAGCCAAGGTACCAAGTAATTCCATCACCCAGGGATTTTTCACGTGTCCCTTTTATAGATACCCAACCTTTCCCCCATCCTCCCTCTCCCCTTCTTAAAGCCTGGCAACCACTAATCTTTTTCTTTTTAATATAATTTTGTTATTTAAAAGTGCTATGTAAATAAAGTCAGTGTGTAACCTTGGAAATTGGCTTTCTTTCCCACTCGGTATCTTTTTCTGAAGCTTTATCTAGGCTTTTGCATTTATCAATAATCTGCTCCTATTTACAGCTGAGTAGAATTTTATGGTACAGATATATCACAATTTGCTTAACCATTCACTCTAGAACATCTGGGTTGATTCCAGCTTTGGTCTATTATGGCAACATTTGTATATGCATTTTTGTGTGTATACATGTCCCTGTCTCTAGTTTAAATAAATGAGTAGAGTTGCTTGCCTTACTTGTTTCTTGGTAATCCTAAATTTAGGCCCTCATATGGGTGATGCTGGGAGGGAATGGGGGCAGGAGGAGAAGGGGACAACAGAGGATGAGATGGCTGGATGGGATCACTGACTCGATGGACGTGAGTCTGAGTGAACTCCAGTAGTTGGTGATGGACAGGGAGGCCTGGCGTGCTGCGATTCATGGGGTTGCAGAGTCGGACACGACTGAACTGAACTGAACTAATGGCTGACAATGTGGAATATCTGTTCATGTGCATATTTACCATATGTATATCCACTTCAGTGAAATGTGATCTCATGTATTGGACATTTTCTACTAGGATTTTTTTTTTTTTTTTCTGTTGAGTTACTAGATTTTTTTATGTATTCAGTCCTTTCTCAGTCCTTTCTCAGATACTTGATTTGCAAATATTTTTGCCCACTCTATAGATTGACTTTATATCATCTTAAATCCTTCACAGAACAAAAGTTTAGAAGTTGACAAAGTCAGTTTATCAACTTTTCCTTTGATATATTGTGCTTTGGTTATCAAGTCTAAATTTTTTTTACTTAATCCCAGATAGCAATGATTCTCTCATTATTTTTCCCATAAATTTCATAGATTTATTTACACATAAGTCTGTGATCCATTTTAAGTTTTATATGAAAGTGAAAGTAAAGTGAAAGTCACTTAGTCGTGTCCAACTCTTTGTGACCCCATGGACTTTAGCCCACCAGGCTCCATGGAATTCTCCACACAAGAATTCTGGAGTGGGTTGCATTTCCTTCTGGTTGGGGATCTTCCCAACCCAAGGATCAAACCCAGGTCACCCATATTGTGGGAAGACTCTTTACCTACTGAGCCACCAGTGAGTACTAACTCAAGGCAAGTTTAATCTTGCCTATGAAATGGATGACCTACGGATGTCAAATTTCTACAACACAATATGTTGAAAAGGCTATCTTTCCTCCACTTAGTTTCTTGTGCACCTGTGTCAAAAAATAATTTTACATCTTTGTCTCTTTTGCAATTCTTATTCTGTTCCATTGATTTATGTGTCTATCCCTCTGACAATACCACACTTTCCAGATTATTCTAGCTATACAAGTCATGAAATGAAATAAATATATCCCACCTACTTGATTCTTTCTAAAAGTCGTTTCATCTATTCTAATTCCTTCATCTTTCCATATAAATTTTAGATCATTTTATCCTTATCAAGAAACTTTTTGTTAGGATATAGGTGTTGTGCTAAAACTGTATACCAGTTTGGGGAGACAACATCTATGTGATGTTGCGTCTTCTAATCCATGAGAGAGTTCTTTAAGTTTTTTGATTTCATCAGCATTTTGTAGTTTTAACATACAGGCCCTGATGTGTTCTCTTAGATTTGAACCTAAATGTTTCATTTATTTTGAGAAATTATAGTGTTGCATTTTTAATTTGCTGTGTCCATTTCTGTATAGAAAAAAAACTGACTTTTTAATTTTTAAAAGTTTAAAAGTTAAGCTTTTAAAATTAAACATTTTAATAATTCTTTAGTATCTACTCTTGATCTTCCTGAACTCACTTATAAGGTCTAGAGATTTGAAGGTTTTTGTAGACTCTTGGAGTCTTATAGCTGGACAATTATAGCTTCTGCAAAGAGAGATATTTTTATTTCTTTGTTTACAACCATTATGATTTTTATTTTCCTTTTTGTCAATTGCACACTAGTACTTCTAGCACTATTTTGAAAACTGTGGTGAGAACAGATATTCTTGCTTTGTTCATGATCTTGGGAATAAGGCCTTCAGTCTTTCATTGCAGTGCTATGTGAGCTATAGGTTTTTTATAGATACCTTTATTAAGTCGACTGACTTCCCTGGTGGCTCAGACGGTAAATCTGTCTACAATGCTGGAGACGTGGGTTTGATCCCTGGGTTGGGAAGTTCCCTGGAGAAGGAAAAGGCAACCCAGTACTTTTGCCTAGAAAATCGCATGGATGGAAGAGCCTGGTGTCCATGGGGTCACAAAGAGTCGGACACAACTGAGCGACTTCACTTTCACTTTATTAAGTCGAGGACATTCTCCTTTATTTCTATGTTACTGAGAGATTTTATCATCAACAGATGTTGGATTTTGTGCTTTTTGGACATTGATTGATATCATCATGTGATTTTGCTTATTTTTTCCATGTTAGGTTACATAGTTTGACTTTTCAAATATTGAACTAGGCTTATTTACCAGGAACAAACTCCACTGGTTATGCTTTATAAATCTTCATATATATTGCTGAATTTTATTTGCTAATAGTTTGATATTTTATGAGAAATATTAATCTTCAGTTATATTTTTTCTCATTTTTGTGGTCTAGTTTTCCTATCAGGGTAAAACTACTTTTATGACCTAAAATGCAAAAAATTCCTTATAGTCTAGTAGATATCTTATAGAATTGACATTCTTGTTCTTGGTTTTTTTTTTTAAGAATTGACATTCTTTTTTAAACAGTTGGCAGAATTTTCTAGTCAAACTATTTGGGCCTTTATATTTTTATTTTAGCAATTTAAATGCTAATTAAATTTGCTTGATTGTTATAGGTTTTGGTACATTGTGCTTTTGAATAATTGGTTCATTTCAACTAAGTGGTCAAATTAATGTTGTTTTTTAGGGTTTCTCTAACATTCTTTTGAAATCTGCAAGAGCTCTAGTATCCTTAATCTGTGTCTTGTCTCTTCTTCAATCTTGCAGAATTTTGTCAATTTTATTAATTATAAGTAAACAACTCTCATTTAACTGAGTTTTGTCGGCTGTTTTTCTGTTTTCAATGTTATTGATTTACACTATTTTGATAATGTTGGTTCCTCGTTGTATGTTTATTTCGGTTTTTTAAAATATGTTTCAGGTAGAAATTTTGATAATTCAACTTGAGTCATTTTCTATTTTAGTGCCATAAACTTCCCTCTCAGCACTGTGTACTGTGTCCCACAAATTTCTGCATCTTATAGTTTCATTTTTATTCAGTTCACTGTTCTTTCTGGTTTGCCTTGAAACTTCCTTAATAATTCATTAGTATTTAGAAATGTGTTATTTACAAGTGCTAAAAAATTTTCCTGTTACCTTTCTATTGTGGATTTCTAGCTTGATTCCACACTTCTGTGATTTCAATTCTTTAAATTAGTTGATGTTTGTTTTAGCTCAGGATGTGGTCTATCTTGGTATATGTTCTGTGCACTTGAAAAGAATGCATATTCTGCTGTTTTAAAGTGGAGTTTATTTAAATGTTCATTAACTGTATTGTAGAATTCTTTTATATACTTGCTGAATGTAGAGCAATTGTTTTATCAACTGCTGAGAGAGGGGCATTGATGTTTCCAATCTAATTGTTTATTTGTTTAATTCTTTTTCAGATCTGTCAGTATCTAACTCACATAGTTTGCACTTCTGTTGCTTCCTGCCTTGCCTTCTTGGAGTATTGATTCACTATTACGTAGTTTACCCTTTTCTGATAATTTTCTTTGCTCTGAAGACTACTTTATCTTACATTAATATGCTACACCTGCTTTCTTTGTTTGCATGGTATAACTTTTTTCATCTTTTTATTTTTATCTGTATCATTATACTTGAAGTGAGTTTCTTATAGACAATGTAGAGTTGGGTTGTATTTTCAGTCCTCTATGCCCATCTATCTTTGAATTGCTACATTCAGATGATTTACATTTAACTTAATTAGGGCTAAATCCATTTTTATTTTCTGTTTTTGATTTCATTTTTTTTCAGTCTTTCTGTGGGTTATTTGAAAAATTTTAGAGTTCCATTTTAATCTATTGATAATATTTCTAATGTATGTTTATGTATAGCTTTTAGTAGTTGTTCTAATGATTGCTACATATTATATATCTATGTAGGTATGTATCTCTCTTTATATATATATATATCTATCTATCTCCGTCCATAAAGAGAGATGCCTCGATTCAATTCAGTTCAGTCACCCATCCGGTCTGACTCTTTGCGACCCCATGAACCACAGCAAACTAGGCCTCCCTGTCCATCACCAACTCCCGGAGTCCACCCAAACACATGTCCAATGAGTCAATGATGCCATGCAACCATCTCATCCTCTGCCATCCCCTTCTCCTCCTGCCTTCAATTTTTCCCCGCATCAGGGTCTTTTCAGTGAATCAGCTCTTCGTGTCAGGTGACCAACGTATTAGAGTTTCAGCTTCAACATCAGTCCTTCCAATGAACACACAGGACTGATCTCCTTTAGGATGGACTGGTTGAAATCTCCTTGGAGTCCAAGGGACTCTCAAGAGTTTTTCCAACACCACAGTTCAAAAGCATCAGTTCTTCAGCACTCACTTTTCTTTATCTATTCTTCCAAATGTTATTGTCTAACTTACAATTCATTGGTTCTTTCTTCTGCTCTTTTAATTCTGCTATTGAGTCTGTCCATTTCTTTTCCCCCAGTTATTATATTTCAGCTTTAAAATTTACAGTTGGTTCTTTTTCATATCTTTTATTTCTTTGTTGAGATTTTCTTTCAAGTTTTTCAAGCATGATTATTATTACTCATTGAAGAATTCCATAATATTTTCAAATCTTTGCCAGATATTCTAATATATCCTTCATTTCAGTGTTGGTGTCTGTTGAATTTTTTTTTTTTTTTCTTCATTCAATTTGAGATCTCTCTGGGTCTTGGCATGATGAGTAACTTGATTAAAACCTAAACATTTTGAATATAGTAAGAGTCTGAATTTTAAATTCTAAATCTGTTTTGCTGGCCTTCTCTAACAGGACTGCAGCAAGGGACATGCACACATTACCTTCTTAATTTCAGGTGGAATTTGAGATCCAGGCTTCACACTTGGCTTTAGTTGACATCCAAGGTTGGGAGGTGGGCTCCTTGTTACTCCTGTGTTGTGGCAAGAGTTTGAGAAATGTAGCTCCTCAGTAGGCCTTCAGTAAAATGTCTTTGGTTGTGAGGGGTAAGAGTGACTCATTACTGCTCCCTTCATGGTTTACACTATACAGAGGGAAGTGACTTTTTGTTCCTAGAGGATGGTGAAGGGTATGAATTACCACTAGGACTCTGAGAAGATGAAATAAATGTATTTTTCTCTAATTCTTCGACTAAGTATCAATACAAATAAAAACTCTGGAAATTGTATCTGAAACAAGCCTAAGAAAATTATGAAAGGTGGTTCACTGGGATGACTAAGAGGTTAGTTTCCTTGGTTATCTTTTGCCTTATATAATGCCAGATTTGGAGTAAACAAAGCAACCTGAAACACCAATAAGTACAGACAAAAATGCCTCAACAAAACTCTGGTCTCCCAACATACCAGAAAAAAAGTAGCCTAGCAATGCAGAAAAATTTCAGACTATTCTGCTCTACCCCAGAAAAAGTACCACACACACACACACTCACACAAATGGCCTCAGATAAGTAAATACCAACATGATAGTCTAGACACTATACTCAAAAAATGTAAGGAGCTTCTTCCAAGCACCTTCATACTTCCAGGTACCTAATCCTCAACTCCAGCTTCTTCCATGGTATCAGTGGAGATCATCCCCATCCAGAAGCAAAGAGAGATCCTTCCACATCCAAACAGGAAAATAATTTTATTTTTAAGAATATGAAAACATCTTAATTAATAAGATATGTAAATAAGGATTTAAAACATGATATAAATCCAAGTTTTCTGGGAAATTATAAAAATAAATAATGGATAGCCATCTGAGGAAAAAAAATATAGCAGATTTTCATGAAAAAAAAACTAATCTCTCTCTAAATGAATATTTTATTATGTGTTTTGTGAATTACTGTTATCATAGTACCATCATTTTGCCAAAAAGATGGATTGAGCATTATGTAAATTAATATAGGAGAATCAAATACATTTAGCAAAAATATCTTGATGAGAAATACTGGGCAATTATCTGTTATATTTCTGACTTGATATTTCTAAAAAACAAAAGGGAAGGGTTGGAAAAGCCAGATTTTGAAATGGTCTGCACATTTCTCTATGATCTCAAACTTATTGTATGCAGCTGTGTTAACTATCTATCATTTTCCTAAGATCTGCACACAATTAAATCAAGACAACTTTAGTTTGACTACTGTGAATTCAAAAATATCCATTTGAATGCTCCTCATGTCTAGGACACTTTCTTAGCAAAAAAAAGGGTACTTTGAAATTAAATGACATTTTCATGGACCAGCATAATGATTTCTTTCAAATACAAAAACATTTCTTTGAAATATTTGTACAAATAGATTGAAATTACTTGAACTATGGCTATCACACATATTCATATATTCTTAATTACCAAAAAGTACTTAATAATCCCATGAAAAATATATGACATTTTTAATTGTAGCATGAAAATTCTACTAATTTATGTAAATTCTATATATCATTTTAGTATTTTAATATTATTGACAACTATTGAATTAATACATAAAATGGACATTTCACAGAATTGAGATATGCTTCTTTAATATTTACATTATTATAATGTATAGTCCAGCTTAATAACGTGTAAGTACTGAAAAAGCATATCATTTCCATGTAATCATTTTCCAGCATCTAATGGGAAGGTGGAGCACATTGCCATTGCTGTTAAGTCACTAAGAAGTGTTCAACACTTTGCAACCCCATTGACTTTAGCACACCAGGCTCTTCTCTCCTCCACTATCTCCTCTTGCAGTTTGCTCAAATTCATATCCATTGATTTGATGATGCTATTTAACCATCTCATCCTCATCTGTCCCTTTCTCCTGCCATCAGTCTCTCCCAGCATAAGGGTCTTTTCCAATGAGTCAGCTCTTTGCATCACATGACCAAAATATTGGAGCTCCAGATTCAGCACCAGCCTTTCCAATGTACATTCAGGGTTGATTTCCTTTAATATGGACTGGTTTAATCTTCTTGTTGTCCTGTTCAGTTTCATTCAGTCGCTCAGTCGTATCCAACTTTTGTGACCCCCTGGGAAGCAGCACAACAGGCTTCCTTCCCTGTCTATCACCAACTCCTGGAACTTGCTCAAACTCATGTCCATTGAGTCAGTGATGCCATCTAACCATTTCATTCTCTGTCATCGCATTCTCTTCCTGTCTTCAATCTTTCTCAGCATTAGGGTATCTTTCAATGAGTAAGTTCTTTGCATAAAATGGCCAAAGTATTGCAGTGTCAGCTGCAGCATAGACATTCCAAGGAATATTCAGGACTGATTTCCTTTAGGATGGACTGGTTGGACATCCTTGCAGTCCAAGGGACTTTTAAGAGTCTTCTCCAAGACCACATTTCAAAAGCATCAATTCTTCAGCGCTCTGCTTTCTTTATAGTCCAGCTATCACATCCATATATGACTACTGGAAAAACTGTAGCCTTGACTAGATTCACCTTTTATTGGCAAAGTAATGTCTCTTCATTATAATATGTTGTCTAGGCTGGTAATAGGTTTTTTTTTTTTTTTTTCCCAAGGAGCAAGCACCCTTTAATTTCATGGCTGCCATCACCATCTATAGGTGGTCTGATTTTTGGAACCCAGAAAAATAAAGTCTCTCACTGTTTCCATTGTTTTCCCATCTATGTGCCATGAAGTGATGTCATGATATTAGTTTTCTGAATGTTGAGTTTTAAGCCAACATTTTCACTCTCCTCATTCACTTTCAAAAAGAGGCTCTTTAGTTCTTCTTTGCTTTCTGCCATAAGGGTGGTGTCGTCTGCATATCCGAGGTTATTGATCTTTCCTTCCAGCAAGCTTTATTCCAGGTCGTGCTTCATCCAACCCAGCATTTCACATGATGTACTCTGCATATAAGTTAAATAAGCAGAGTGACAGTAAACAGCACTGACATACTACTTTCCCAATTTGGAACCAGTCTGTTGTTCCATGTGCAGTTCTAACTCTTGCTTCTTGAACTGCATACAGATTTATCAGAAGGCAGGACAGGTGCTCTAGTTTTCCCATTTCTTGAAGAATTTCCCACAGTTTGCTGTGATCCACACAGTCAAAAGCTTTGGTGTAGTTAATAAAGCATAAGTAGAAGCTTTTCTGGAATGTTCTTACTTTTTCTATGATCCAGCAGATGTTGGCAACTTGATCTCTGGTTCCTATGCCTTTTCTAAATCCAGACTGAACAACTGGAAGTTCACAGTTCACGTACTGTTGAAGCCTGGCTTGGAGAATTTTGAGCATTTTTTCCTTTCTCATGTGTGCTGAGTGAAATTGTTCAGTAGTTTGAGCATTTGTTGGCATTGCCTTTCTTTGGAATTGGAATGAAACCTGACCTTTTCCAGTCCTGTGGCCACTGCTGAGTTTTCCAGATTTGCTGGCATATTGAATGCAGCACTTTCACAGCATCATGTTTTAGGATTTGAAATAGCTCTACTGCACTTCCATCACCTCCACTAGCTTTGTTCTTAGTGATGCTTCCTAAGGCCCACTTGACCTCGCATTCCAGGGTGTCTGGCTCTAGGTGAGTGATCACACCATCATGATTATCTGGGTCATGAAGATCTCTTTTGTATAGTTCTTCTGTGTATTTTCCCACCTCTTCTTAATATCTTCTGCTCCTGATAGGTCCATACAATTTCTCTCCTTTATTTTGCCCATTTTTCCATGAACTATTTCCTGGTATCTCCAATTATCTTGAAGAGATCTCTAGTTTTTCCCATTCTATTTTTTTCCTCTATTTCTATGCATTGATCCCTGAGGAAGGCTTTCTTATCTCTCCTTGCTATCCTTTAGAACTCTGCATTCAAACGGGTATATCTTTCCTTTTCTCCTTTGCCTTTCACATGTCTTCTTCTCTCAGCTCTTTGTAAGGCCTCCTCAGACAGCCATTTTGACTTTTTGCATTTCTTTTCTTGGGGATAGTTTTAGTCACTGTCTCTAGTACAAAGTCATGAACCTCCATCCATAGATCTTCAGGGACTCTGTCTATCAGATCTATTCCACTGAATCTATTTGTCACTTCCATTGTATAATTGTAAGGGATTTGATTTAGGTCATACCTGAATGGTCTAATGGTTTTCCCTACTTTCTTAAATTTCAGTCTGAATTCGGCAATAAGAATTTCATGGTCTGAGCCACATTCAGCTCCCAGTCTTGTTTTTGCTGACTCCATCTTTGGATGCAAATAATATAATTAATCTGATTTTGGTATTGACCATCTGGTGATGCCCATGTATAGATTCTTCTCTTGTGTTGTTGGAAGAGGATTTTGCTATGACCAGCTTGTTCTCTTGACAAAACTGTGTTAGGCTTTTCCCTGCTTCTTTTTGTATTCCAAGACCAAATTTTCTTGTTACTCCAAGTTTCTCTTGACTTCCTTCTTTTTCATTCCAGTCCCCTATAATGAAAAGAACATCTTTTTTGAGTGTTATTTCTACTAGGTTTTGTACGTCTTCATAGAGCCATTCAAATTCAGTTTATTCAGTATTAGTGGTTCAGACAGAGACTTGGATTACTGTGATATTGAATGGTTGATTGATTATACCAGGCAAGATGTCAGAGTATAAGGGTATGCATTCATCTTCTCCTGCAAAAATTCCAAAATTACAAATTGTTGCTGAACAAAAATTGACAGGAGAATGTAGGATCCCACTAATAAAAGATACTGACTTCCAAGGACAAAGGAGAAGCCTCAGCAAAATGGTAGGAGTGGTGAAATCACATTTAGAATCAGACCACATACCCACCAGAGATGATCAGAGGGCTCAAACCAAACCTTGTGCACACGAGGAGACCCTACAGAGACTGAGCCAGACCTGCCATTGAGTGTTTGAGTGTCTCCTGCAGAGGTACAGCTTATCAGTGGCCTGCTGCAGGGGAAGGAGCTCTGAGGGAAGCAGATCTAGGTGTGGCATAAGCCTTTTTGGAGGAGGTTGCCATTAACCCCACCATAGAACAGCCAGACTCTTAGAGGGTACAAAAAAAGCTTGTGCACACCAGGACCCAGGAGAAAGGAGAAGTGACCCCACAAGAGACTGACCCAGACTTTTCTGTGAGTGTCCAGGAATCTCTGGTGAAGATGTGGGTCGACAGTGGCCTGATGCAGGGTTGGGGGTACTGAGTGCAAAATTGTGTGCATAGGACCTTTTGAAGGAGGTTGCCATTATCTTCATTACCTCCACCATAGTTTGATCTCAGGTCAAACAACAGGGAGGGAATACAGCCTGGTCCATCAACAGAAAATTGGATTAAAGATTTACTGAGCATGGCCCTGCCCATCAGAACAAGACCTAGTTTTCCCCACAGTCAGTCTCTCCCATCAGTAAGCTTCCATAAGCCACTTATCCTCATCCATCAGAGGGCAGACAGAATGAAAACCACAATCACAAAAAAACAATCAAACTGATCACATGAACCACGGCCTTGTCTAACTCAAGGAAACTATGAGCCATGCCCTGCAGGGCCACCCAAGACAGATGGGTCAAGGTGGCGAATTCTGACTAAATGTGGTGCAATGGAGAAGAGAATGTCAAACCACTTCAGTATTCTTGCCTTGAGAACCCCATGAACAGTATGAAAAGCTAAAAAGTCACTGAAAGATGAAGTACCCAGGTTAGTAAGTGCCCAATATGCTACTGGAATAGAGTGGATAAATAACTCCAAAAAGAATGAAGAGACAGAGCCAAAGCAAAAACAACACCCAGTTGTGGATGTGACTGGTGATTGAAGTAAAGTCTGATGCTGTAAAGGGCAATATTGCATAGGAACCTGGAATGTTAGGGTCATTAATCAGGGTAAATTGGAAATGGTCAAACAGGAGATGGCAAGAGTGAATATCAACATTTTAGGAATCAGTGAACTAAAATAGATGGGAATTGGGCAAATTTAATTCAGATGACCAGTATATCTACTACTGTGGGCAAGAATCCCTTAGAAGAAATGGAGTAGCCCTCATAGTTAATAAAAGAATCTGAAATGCAGTACTTGGGTGCAATCTCAAAAACAACAGAATGATCTCTGTTCGTTTCCAAGGCAAACTTACTGTCCAAGGAACACTCAAGATTCTTCTCCAACACCACAGTTCAAAAGCATCAGTTCTTCAGTGCTCAGCCTTCTTTCACAACTCCTTGGAATGTGAGCATGTGAGGCTGATTTGGATGTGAGGTCCAACTCTCACATCTATACATGAATACTGGATAATACCGTAGCTTTGGGTATACAGACCTTTGTAGTCAAAGTGATGCTTATGCTTTTTAATATGCTGTTTACTTTGCCATAGTTTTCCTTGCAAAGGGCAAGGTTTGTTTGTTTGTTTGTTTTTTTAATTTCATGGCTGCAATCACTATCTGCAGTGATTTTGGAGCCCAAGAAAATAAAGTCTGTCACTGTTTGCAGTGTTTCCCCATCTATTTTACATGAAGTGATGGGACTAGATGCCATGATCTAAGTTTTATGAATGTTGAGTATCAAGCCAGCTTTTTCACTCTCCTCTATCACTCTCATCAAGAGGTTCTTTAGTTTCTCTTCACTTTCTCCACTAGAGAGATATCATCTGCACTCTGAGATTATTGATATTTCCCCTGACAATCTTGATTCCTGCTTGTGATTCATCCAGCCTGGCATTTTATATGATATACTCTGCATAGAGGTTAAATAAACAGAGTGACAATATAGACTTGTGGTACTCCTTTCCCAGTTTTGAACCAATCAGTTGTTCCATGCCACTTCATGGATCACAGCCATGTCATGGCAAAGGAGCTTGCATAACTCAATGAAGCTATGAGCCATGCTATTCAGGGGCACCCGAGATGGACAGGTCATAGTGAAGTATTCTGACAAAACGTGTTCCATTGGAAAAGGAAATGGCAACCCACTCCAGTATTCATGCCTCAAGAACCATGAACAGTATGAAAGGTAAAAAAGATATGATGCCAGAAGATGAGCCCTCTAGGTTAGAAAAGTGAAAATGAAAGTCACTCAATCATATCTGACTCTTTGCAACCTCGTGGACTGTAGCCCACCAGACTCCTCTGTCCATGGGATTCTCAAGGCAAGAATACTGGAATGGGTTGCCATTTCATTCTCCAGGGGGATCTTCCCAACCCAGAGATCTAACCTGGGTCTCCTGCATTCCAGGCAGATCCTTTATCTTCTCAGCCACCAGGGAAGTTATCTAATATACTACTAGTGAAGAGTGAAAGACAATTACAATAGCTCCACTAATGAGCTATGAATGAATCTGCTGAACCAAAGCAAAAATGATGCTCATTTGTGGATATGTCTGCTGGTGAAAGTAAAGTTCAATGCTGTAAAGAACTATAATGCATATTAACCTGGAATATTACATCTATTAATAAAGGGAAACAGGATGTGATCAAGCAGGAAATGGCAAGAGTGAACACTTACATCTTAGAAATCAGTGAACTAAAACGGACAGGAATGGGAGAATTTAATTCAGATGACCATTATAACTACTACCATGGGCACAAATCCCTGAGAAGAAATGGAGTAGCTCTTATAGTCAAAAAGAGTTCAAAATGTAGTACTTAGGTACAGTCTCAAAAACAACTGAATGATATGTTTGTTTCCAAGTTAAACCATTCAGAATCACAGTAATCCAAGTCTATGTTCCAATCACTGATGCAGAAGAAGCTGAAGTTTACTGGTTCTGTGAAGACCTACAAGACCTTCTAGAGCTAACACCAAAAAAAAGATGTTCTTTTCATCATGGAGATTGGAATGTACAAGTATAAAGTCCAGAGATACCCAGAATAACACGCAAGTTTGGTTTTAGAATACAAAATGAGGTGGAGGACAAAATGTGTTAACTATAAAAAAAATTTAATAGAGCAAAGTTATCTATTTTTAACTTTAAGAAATTAAAACATTGAGAATATAATTTAAAGAACCTAAAAGATAAGATTTTCTATTTAAGGACCCCAGATCAATTTAAGCCTGGAGTAATGTTTTTTTTTTCCTAAGATATAGAACTGCTTAAAGATTTTAAGCAAACATTTATTTTCCAGATATTTTACAAGATGTGTGCATACTGACAATGGATTTTTCCAAACAACTTATTATTGTTGTATTTTTAACACAAGTTTTGAAAGAAGGAGTGTTCAGAGAAGTATATTTATATGCCAAAAAGCTACATATTTTCAGAGCAAAAACATTTTGACATGAATCAATCACAGTGGAAACAAAACCCTAAGATTTTGGGCAGATATGAGCAGTAAATCTGCAGTATATAAAGATAATCTTGAGAAAATAAGTGAATGTAATTTGGGGTGCCCCTGACTTAATGACCAACAATAGGACAGAAACTGGGCATTGATTTACAAATTTGTTTAAGATAGCTATTCATTGAGCTAATCTGTTGCTGCTGTCATAAACACAGCAATGACAATATTTTTTAAGGCTCACACTCAATAGAAAGGCCAAGAAAAATTTAAATCTTTTAACCATTGAAATAACACAGAAGGCTAAAGAAGTACATTAGTTGAAGAAAGTGATGCATATTTCATAACTAATAATTCTCACAATAATCTACTAAAGATACCTACTAAAAGCTTACTAAGATTAATTACAAAATGGCAAACATTCAAATACAAGAAGCCAATTATTTGTGGATGGCTGTCTAAAGAATGGGTATGCCCAGTGGCTCAGTGGTAAAGCACCAGCCTGCAATGCAGGAGACACAGGAGACATGGGTTATATCCCAGAGTCTGAAAGATTTCCTGGAGGAGGACATTCACTCCAGTATTCTTGCCAGGAAAATTCCATGGACAGAAAAGCCTGGTGGGGTACAGTCCAAGTGGTGCAAAGCATTGAACATGACTAAGCACACACACATAACCAAAGAAAACAGTCCTTTTTGTTATTTTGTGATTATTTTACTATCAATCTTTCCCAATGGGCCACAGACATCATAAGGAGAGGACTACATTTACCTGTACTTAATGATTGTATGCTTAGGCAGTACTGGAGTGGGGTGCCATTGCTTTCTCCGATGCTTAGTATATAGTGCAGCAAATGTTAGCTGAGTGAATAAAGATAATTTTGCCATTATGTGGCATACATAATACAGTATATAAAGTATGCCACATGTAATATGTTTGGGATTGAACTCATTCCTCCATATTTTCATATAACAATTCTGAGGGTAAAACAGTTCTAAAATGTTCTAGTGGAAATATCACTTCAGATGCCAAACTAGTTTCTTGAAGGTGGCAATAAGTTTGGAATGAGTGGTTTATTCATCTTTATTAAGGACTCTGTGCCCACATGTGCAACATTTTGTTCGAAGACAAGGAAAAGAAAGTAATTGCATTTTGTTATGGAGGAGGAGTGGGCAGTATCTAAAGAAAGAACATTATGAACAAAACTTGTTCACTTTAGATGTAATTAACCTTCTTGTGCCATCTGCATTACTAATGTGATGGGATTATTATAGTGTCCTAATGTATCTAAATTTCTATTCATGTTTTCTCCACTAAATAAATAAAAGTGGTTGACTAAGATGACATTTGCTTTAACTGCTCATCATAGAATTTTTTTCTAAAGCTATATTAGCCTGTTAAATGCAAACTATTAAATAGATGATATTTCATGAGAGGTTGTGAACCTAATTATACCAAATGTCATCATTTTATTTATTAAAAGGTTTTGAAAAATTGCTCAGTAAAAAGGATGAATACCTGGATTCTTATGCTATTTAAATTATTCCATTAACTAAAAATAATTTTATAAGGCAAGTTTAATTGACAGTATACTTAATTTATATTTATAATCAATTTGAGTTATTTATGGATAATTTAGGGTTTTCCAGGTGGCACTAGTGTTAAAGAACCCACCTGGCAAAGCAGGAGACACAAGACATATATTCAATCCCTGAGTCGAGAAGATCTCCAGGAGAAGGGAATGGCAACCCACTCCAATATTCTTGCCTGGAGAATCCCATGGACAGAGGAGCCTGGTGGACTATAGTCCATGCGGTCCCAAAGAGTCAAACATGACTGAGCACACACACACACAGACATAGTTGCATGCATATTTTAAACATCACATGTCTACCGTGAGTCATGTTAGGGTTGAATCTTATAGGATTTAAGGAAATATCTGTTTGAAGAATCTTTATATTGCTAGAGTTGTGTTTCTTGAAAAAGACATCAGCCCAACTAAAGTATCCATGTACTTGAATCCAGCATTTACATTATAGATATATTCAGTTCTTGCTTTTGTTTTCTTAAGCCTTCAATAAAGTAATGCACGAGCTGTGTTTGAAAAGTCAATGTGTGCACTCCATTTATGTCTCTTATCAAGACTGGCCTATACATACTATTGACCAATATAAATGAGATGTTTCTTTCATTTAGACAACATTTCATGGGCCTTCTGTCGTTCAAGCTACCAAATTGTGGTTTTGTCTTTTATTCTTATGTTGAGCTTAAAACTTGCATACAATTACAGATTATACCTTCTGATTTTTGTAAACACAAAACATAATGGGCTTTTCCCCAACTATTTTTTTTAACCCTGGATGTCATTAATTTAAAACACGGATCAGAAATAATTTGTAACTTAGGAAAATTCTTACCTCTCCATAAAATTGGAACTAAATTAATCAAAGAGAAAATCATAGCTTGGGTTTATTTTAGATAATGTGTAAATAATAAAAACATGAATAATGAAGATCAACTGCACTTCAATGCTGTTCACTTGCTGTTATTATAACTATTTTTGTTTAAGACAGTCATAACAGTGAAACTCAGATATTGACTCATTTTTCATGCTAATCAATAGAAAAGTTCATCCCTTTAAACTGAAATATTAGTCTCTTACTGTGTATTGCATTTAATGGTATCTGAGTTCAACTTAGGATTTAAGGATAGAAGGCATGTCAAATCCATCAAAGATATGTATTAATAAGCACAAATCATTATATAGTACAAATATTTATAAGCCTATTTTTAAGTTAGCCTTGGAGAATGTCTAAATCATGCATTTTTCCTTTATAAATTGTACATTTATGCTGAACTTTCTATAATTTGAAAAGTGTTAATTAATGTTTATATTTTATTTGGATTTTAAGATTAAATATTCACTTGTTTAAAACAAAACAAAATAATACAGCTGTCTGATTACTATAAGCCAATAAGAAGGACATCAGGGTAAACATGGAGCATGATCAACAGGGGCATAATCTATTAATTTATGATCCTTAAGGGATATCAACCAGTTAAAGTATTTTAACTATAAAATTCCTGGCGATTGCTGTAATTATGGATAAGAGAATGATATGAAATCTAGCTCTAGTTACAGCTCTTTCATGGCACTACAGCAGAATGTCAGAAGGCTTCTGAAAATATTACATTTCAGGACTATTAAATACATTTGGTTTTACTTGATGATGAAACTTTGACTCCTTCAAATGTGAGGAATCTTATGTGTATAAAAGCAATTATATATATAGGTTAAGATTTAAAGCATACTGTTGAGACTTTCAGTTTGTTCAAATTTGGTAGTGGTGATAAGTTGAAGAATGATTTCAAATAATTAAGTAAAATTTAATTATTTTTAATTTTATAATGATTTTCTTATAAAGGTAATATCCTTTTAATTCATTTTCCATGATTATATGAGCCCATTGAGCATGATTATAAAATTTTGCATGGGGCTTCAAAGGTGCCACTAGTGGTAAAGAATCCACCTGCCAATGCAGGAGACCTAAGAGATGTGGGTTCCTTCAGTCCTTGGGTTGGGAAGATCCCCTGGAAGAGGGCACAGGAATTCATTCCAGTATTTTTGCCTGGGGAATCTCAGGGACAGAGGATCCTGGCTTGTTACAGTCCATAGAGTCACAAAGAGTCAGACACTACTGAAGCAACTAAGCACACATGCACACAGAAAACTTTATACAAACTTGAATATTCAATATTGTTAATTCATATATGTCTTATTATTTGATTTATAGGTGCTTGATAAATAATATGCTGTGAATTCTGGCATATATAAAAGAAATACAGCTATAATTCCTTGTGAAACTCACATATTTATTGAAGGAAAGCCACATTTCACATGGGTACATGTACTAAGAGCTACATCTATTTATGCTAAAATACATTAAACTAGCCGTTTTATATTTTTAGCACAAAAAATGTTCTATAGACTACTTTCAACATGTTCTGAAAAATGAAGTGGTATATTCAGTTCAGTGCAGTTCTGTAGCTCAGTCGTGTCCAACTCTTTGTGACCCTGTGAATCATGGCATGCCAGGCCTCCCTGTCCATCACCAATTCCCAGAGTTCACTCAGATTCATGTCCATCGATTCAGTGATGCCATCCAGCCATCTCATCCTCTGTCGTCCCCTTCTCCTCCTGCCCCCAATCCCTCCCAGCCTCAAAGACTTTTCCAATGAGTCAACTCTTTGCATGAGGTGGCCACAGTACTGGAGTTTCAGCTTTAGCATCATTCCTTCCAAAGAAATCCCAGGGCTGATCTCCTTCAGAATGGACTGGTTGGATCTCCTTGCAGTCCAAGGGACTTTCAAGAGTCTTCTCCAACACCACAGTTCAAAAACATCAATTCTTCGGTGCTCAGCCTTCTTTACAGTCCAACTCTCACATCCATACATGACCACTGGAAAAACCATAGCCTTGACTAGACGGACCTTAGTCAGCAAAGTAATGTCTCTGCTTTTGAATATGCTTATCTAGGTTGATAATAGCTTTCCTTCCAAGGAGTAAGCGTCTTTTAATTTCATGGCTGCAGTCACCACCTGCAGTGATTTTGGAGCCCAAAATATAAAGTCTGGCACTGTTTCCACTGTTTCCCCATCTATTTCCCATGAAGTGATGGGACCGGATGCCATGATCTTTGTTTTCTGAATGTTGAGCTTTAGGCCAACTTTTTCAGTCTCCTCTTTCACTTTCTTCAAGAGGCTTTTAGTTTCTCTTCACTTTCTGTCATAAGGGTGGTATCATCTGCATATCTGAGGTTATTGATATTTCTTCTGGCAATCTTGATTCCAGCCTGTGTTTCTTTCAGTCCAGTGTTTCTCATGATGTACATTGCATATAAGTTAAATAAGCAGGGTGACAATATACAGCCTTGACCTACTCCTTTTCCTGTTTGGAACCAGTCTGTTGTTCCATGCCCATTTCTAACTGTTGCTTCCTGACCTGCATACGGATTTCTCAAGAGGCATGTCAGGTGGTCTGGTATTACCATCTCTTGAAGAATTTTCCACAGTTTATTGTGATCCACACAGTCAAAGGCTTTGGCATAGTCAATAAAGCAGAAATAGATTTTTTTCTGGAACTCTCTTGCTTTTTTCCATGATCCAGAGGGTGTTGGAAATTTGATCTCTGGTTCCTCTGCCTTTTCTAAAACCAGCTTGAACATCAGGAAGTTCATGGTTCACATATTGCTGAAGCCTGGCTTGGAGAATTTTGAGCATTACTTTACTAGCATGTGAGATGAGTGCAATTGTGTGGTAGTTTGAGCATTCTTTGACATTGCCTTTCTTTGGGATTGAAATGAAAACTGACTTTTTCCAGTCCTGTAGCCACTGCTGAGTTTTCCAAATTTGCTGGCATATTGACTGCAGCACTTTCACAGCATCATCTTTCTGGTTTTGAAATAACTCAACTGGAATGCCATCACCTACACTAGCTTGTTCGTAGTGATGCTTTCTAAGGCCCGTTGGACTTCACATTCCAGGATGTCTGGCTCTAGATGAGTGATCACACCATCATGATTATCTGAATTGTGCAGATCTTTTTTGTACAGTTCTTCTGTGTATTCTTGCCACCTCTTCTTAATATCTTCTGCTTCTGTTAGGTCCAGACCATTTCTGTCCTTTACCAAGCCCATCTTTGCATGAAATTTTCCCTTGGTATCTCCAATTTTCTTGAAGAGATCTCTAGTCTTTCCCATTCTGTTCTTTTCCTCTATTTCTTTGCATTGATCGCTGAAGAAAGCTTTCTTATCTCTCCTTGCTGTTCTCTGGAACTCTGCATTCAGATGCTTATATCTTTCCTTTTCTCCTTTGCTTTTTGCCTCTCTTCTTTTCACAGCTATTTGTAAGGCCTCCCCAGACAGCCATTTTGCTTTTTTGCATTTCTTTTCCATGGGGATGGTCTTGATCCCTGTCTCCTGTACACTGTCACGAACCTCATTCCATAGTTCATCAGGCACTGTATCTATCAGATCTAGGCCCTTAAATCTATTTCTCACTTCCACTGTATAATCATAAAGGATTTGATTTAGGTCATACCTGAATGATCTAGTGGTTTTCCCTACTTTCTTCAATTTAAGTCTGAATTTGGTAATAAGGAGTTCATGATCTGAGCCACAGTCAGCTCCTGGTCTTGTTTTTGTTGACTGTATAAGAGCTTCTCCATCTTTGGCTGCAAAGAATATAATCAATGTGATTTCAGTGTTGACCACCTGGTGATGTCCATGTGTAGAGTCTTCTTTTGTGTTGTTGGAAGAGGGCATTTGCTATGACCAGTGAATTTTCTTAGCAAAACCCTATTATTCTTTTCCCTGCTTCATTCCACATACCAAAGCCAAATCTGCCTGTTACTCCAGGTGTTTCCTGACTTCCTACTTTTGCATTCCAGTCCCCTATAATGAAAAGGACATCTTTTTTGGGTGTTAGTTCTAAAAGGTCTTGTAGGTCTTCATAGAACCGTTCAACTTCAGCTTCTTCAGCGTTACTGGTTGGGGTATAGACTTGGATTACCGTGATATTGAATGGTTTGCCTTGGAGACTAACAGATATCATTCTGTCATTTTTGAGATTGGATCCAAGTACTGCATTTCAGACTCTTTTGTTGACCACGATGGCTACTGTATTTCTTCTGAGGGATTCCTGCCCACAGTAGTAGATATAACAGTCATCTGAATTAAATTCACCCATTCCAGTCCATTTTAGTTCACTGATTCCTAGGATGTTGTATTAGATTTTAAAAATTAGATGAGCTGATGTGGGCTTTTTAAAGAGAGGAATCATAGAATGCTTATTTCTCAGATTTTACCAAGAAAAAATAATGCAAAATTTAAATAACCTATTAAAATTTAACTAAGAATTGAAAGTAATATAGTACTTTCACAAAACGTTTAATCTTTATCATTATCAATTAACTCTCAGTGTTCAAATGTGTTAATGAACGTCTCCACCTACCTAGTATATACTTCAAAAGATCTTGTATATTCATCATTTGGTTATGATCATGATCAAGCTTACTGAAGTATTACTAAATACCTTAATGATATGAAAAAATAAGAATCAGAATAATACTTATTAACACTTTGACACATTGCCAAAGTGGCTAATTTACACCCAGGGAGTAATTAACAAATGGTGAGCATCTGGATGGTTACATATTAAGCTTCCTCAGGTGAATGATTTAAGGTAATACTCAGAAATACTTTTAAAAACATGACACCTGCTCTATAACAGTTTGCAAAACTAAGGAAAAACACATGCTGATTTATATAATCAATGTTATAATGAAACACGAATAAATTAGAAAATCTCGCCATGTCAAGTTATGAAATAAATTCATCATAGAATAGAATGGCATTTTATATACTATTTTAGTTTTATATACATATATTATATATAAACGTGTTTATGTGTATGCATCTAAGCATGCTTTAGTATAAAATCTTTTTTTAAAATTTTTTTACTTTACAATACTGTATTGGTTTTGCCATACATTGACATGAATACACCACAGGTGTACATGAGTTCCCAACTCTGAAGCCCCCTCCCACCACCCTCCCCATATCATCTTTCTGTGTCATCCCAGTGCACCAGCCCCAAGCATCCTGTATCCTGTATCAAACCTAGACTAGCGATTTGTTTCTTACATGATAGTATACATGTTTCAATGCCATTCTCCCAAATCATCCCACCCTCTCCCTCTCCTACAGAGTCCAAAAGTCTGTTCTTTACATTGGTGTCTCTTTTGCTGTCTCACATACAGGGTTATCATTACCATCTTTCTAAATTCCATATATATGTGTTAGTATACTGTATTGGTGTTTTTCTTTCTGGCTTACTTCACTCTGTATAATCGGCTCCAGTTTCATCCACCTCATTAGAACTGATTCAAATGTATTCTTTTTAATGGCTGAGTAATACTCCATTGTGTATATGTACCACAGCTTTCTTATTCATTCATCTGATGATGGACATCTAGGTTGCTTGCATGTCCTGGCTATTATAAACAGTGCTGCAATGAACATTGGGGTATATGTGTCTCTTTCAATTCTGGTTTCCTTTTTTTTAAAAGAAATATAGTTTTATTATAAGCTAAGAAAATTGAACAAAGGAGGAGTTGTGAGAACTGTCCCCTCGAGATACATTTTTCTTCCAGATTTTATGTCTATTTGATAAAATGATGAAATTTAAGCCTATAATGTAATGAAATTATTCAAATTTTCCTACGCTTACTCTTTGGAAGAAAAGTTATGACCAACCTAGATAGCATGTTGAAAACCAGAGACATTAATTTGCCAACAAAGGTCCGTCTACTCAAGGCTATGGTTTTTCCAGTGGTCATGTATGGATGTGAGAGTTGGACTGTGAAGAAAGCTGAGCGCTGAAGAATGGATGCTTTTGAACTGTGGTGTTGGAGAAGACTCTTGAGAGTTCCTTCGACTGCAAGGAGATCCAACCAGTCCATTCTGAAGGAGATCAGCCCTGGGATTTCTTTGGAAGGAATGATGCTAAAGCTGCAACTCCAGTACTTTGGCCACCTCATGTGAAGAATTGACTCATTGGAAAAGACCCTGATGCTGGGAGGGATTGGGGGCAGGAGGAGAAGGGGACGACAGAGGATGAGATGGCTGGATGGCATCACGGACTCGATGGACGTGAATCTGAGTGAACTCTGGGAGTTGGTGATGGACAGGGAGGCCTGGTGTGCTGTGATTCATGGGGTCTCAAAGAGTCGGACATGACTGAGCAACTGAACTGAACTGACTGAAAGACCATAATTCCTATAGGCCCCTCAAAACAGCTATCAAAACACATACAGTGGGGTATTCCCTAAATTTAATCTTCTGATACAAATGCAATTATCCAATAGTGCATCTATTTGCCTTTTACATACATCTCCCCAATTCAGAAGGTAATTTTTCTCTTCTTTTACATTGCTTTTCTTGCATTCAATTAATCCCAAGATGTAACTCCAATCCTGCTATTTAGAAGAATTTAAAAATTTTTCTTTTTAATTTTTACAAATATAATCTTTACAAAAACCTTTACTGTCTTGCTCTTGCAAAACTATACAGACTCATCACTGTTCCATTTCCTATTCCTGCATGATAGGCTTCTTGTGGTCCTCTGAATTTGCCATTTTTCTTATTTTTGCACATTACTATTCACTCTTTTTCTAATAACTTATCTCCATTTCCATCTGCTAAATTTGTGTTTTTCCTTTAAAACATTATTTAAATATAATCCCTTCTGCAAAGACCTGCTTTATACCTTCAAGCTCAACTTCTAGCACATTCACTAGACTCTCTTAGTACTTCAGTTCAGTTCAGTTCAGTCACTCAGTCGTGTCCAACTCTTTGCAACCCCATGAATCACAGCACGCCAGGCCTCCCTGTCCATCACCAACTCCTGGAGTTTACCAAAACTCATGTCCATCGAATCGATGATGCCATCCAGCCATCTCATCTTCTGTCATCCTCTTCTCCTGCCCCCAACCCCTCCCAGCATCAGGGTCTTTTCCCATGAGTCATTACTTAATACGGCTATATTATTATAAATATCAATTACTTTCCTGCATATTTATCTTTATTATCCTGCGTGGTCCTTGACGTAGGTTAACTATCTTGTGTTTTAAGATACCCAAATCTTTGCATATTTATAGGTTTTTATTAAATATGTGTTTGAAAAGGAAATACTTTAAATCCAAAGTAAGGATTCAACCTTGTTATTAAATGGATAAATTGAATAGAGTAGTTCAGTCAGTTTGTTTCAAGCCACTGCCCAACTATTAATACTGAGCCTATGACTCACTATCTAAGATTTTATTAATATTATAGGAGGGCAATACTACAAGATGTCCTTTTCCATACTGATCTGAATAAGCTGTACTGTGGTTACAGATATACCATACAGACCTCCAAATTGTAGTGATTTAGCTGGCAACCTACTCCAGTGTTCTTGCCTGGAGAATCCCAGAGATGGGGGAGCCTGATGGGCTGCCATCTATGGGGTCACACAGAATCGGACACAACTGAAGCGACTTAGCAGCAGCAGCAGCAGCGCCAGAAAAGATTATTTCTTGCACAGATGAAGTTAAATACGAGTCTGCTGATATTCTTCTTTGTGACTTAGGGTTTAGACTTCCTCCATTTTGATGCTATATCAACTTAATATTTGACTTCCCAGATCTCAGTGTCAAGATTATTATTCAATTTTATACTTGGGAAAAAACTGAGACATTATAGATAGACTTGACCATTGATTAGTAAGTAGGTAATTTAGCTTCAATTCAGATATTTAACCACTGTGTTATACAGCCAACCAAGATGCCAGCATGCATGCCAAGTTGCTTCAGTCGTGTCCTACTCTGCGTGACCCCATGGACAGCAGCCCGCCAGGTTCCTCCGTACATGGGATTCTTTACGCAAGAATACTGGAGTGGGTTGTCATTTCCTTCTCCAGCCAACGAAGATAATACATGTTAAAAGGTTTATATTTCCTAGCCCATAGCAGGATCTCAGCAAATCTTATTTTCTCCATTTTATCTATCAGACTGAAAGATCTTTCAATATAAATGTTTTTTCTTATTAGTCTTTTTCTTTTCAATATTAGCATGAGAACTGGTAAACAGTAGGCAGTCAATAAAATTAATTTAATGATATTGTCATGGGAAAGCTATAGGATGCTAAATAGAGGAAACTAAATATAGGTTATTTTCTTCCTTATGCATAGGTATCCTCACCTATTAAAATACACATTAAAACTTTTATGTTATAGTGAAATACATTATGCACTGTATATTTCATTCCAAATATTTTAAATTTATTTCAAACAGTGAATTTGCTTGGTTTTAGATTATGTTCCATTTTGTGATTGTTAAAGTAGTCTCATATGTGAAATCTGAAATTTTAACTGTGGGAAAAAATAATCATGTCTAGAGTTTGCTACTGAGAATTCAAGGAGCACTGTATCTAGAAAATTGCTTTTAGAGGGCTAACAATTAAATCACATGCATAAACACAAACACACACACAGTGTTTAAGTGTAACTTCAGTTCAGTCGCTCAGTCATGTCTGACTCTTTGTTACCCCATGAATCGCAGCACGCTAGGCCTCTGTGTCCATCACCAACTCCCAGAGTTCACTCAGATTCACGTCCATCGAGTCCGTGATGCCATCCAGCCATCTCATCCTCTGTCGTTCCCTTCTCCTCCTGCCCCCAATCCCTCCCAGCATCAGGGTCTTTTCCAATGAGTCAACTCTTCGTATAAGGTGGCCAAAGTACTGGAGTTTCAGCTTTAGCATCATTCCTTCCAAAGAAATCCCAGGGCTGATCTCCTTCAGAATGGACTGGTTGGATCTCCTTGCAGTCCAAGGGACTCTCAAGAGTCTTCTCCAACACCACACTTCAAAAGCATCAATTCTTTGGTGCTCAGCCTTCTTCACAGTCCTATTCTCACATCCATACATGACTACTGGAAAAACAATAGCCTTGACTAGATGGACCTTAGTCAGCAAAGTAATGTCTCTGCTTTTGAATATGCTATCTAGGTTGGCCATAACTTTTCTTCCAAGGAGTAAGCATCTTTTAAGTTCATGGCTGCAGTCAAAAATGGTTTAATTCTGCCCAAAGTAAAGATCTCAGAAAGGCCAACAAATTCAGCTACATTGCAGACCAGAAATGTCTGGGCACTATATTTAATAATGTATGAATACTCAGTTGCTTATTTGGGTCTGGCTCTTTGTGATGCCCTAGACTGTAGCCCACCAGGCTCCTCCATCAATGAAATTTTCCAGGCAAGAATACTGGAATGGATTGTTATTTCCTACTGCAGGGGATCTTCCCGATTCAGGGATCGAACCCACATCTCTTGCATCTCCTACATTGGCAGGCAGATTCTTCACTGCTGAGCCACCTGGGAAGCAGAAACAACCCTGCCCAGATTGTGCAGCATTGAAGAAGAGGCATTTTTTTTCAAATTAGATATTTCCTTGTTACTTTTGTCTCTCCATAAGCATATTCTTTTCCATTGTGGTTTATCATAGGATATTGAAAATAGCTTCCTGTGCTATACAGTAAGACCTTGTTGTTTATTCATTCTATATATAATAGTTTACACCTGATAATTTCAAACTCCAATCCTTTCCTCCTCCACCACCCTCCTTCTTGGAAACCACAAATTTGTTCTCTATATCTGTGAATCTGTTTTTGTTTCTTAGATATCTCCATTTATGTCATATTTTAGATTTCACATTTAACTGATATCATATGATATTTATCTTTCTCCTTCTGGCTTAGTTTGCTTAGTATGATAATCTCAAGGCCCATCCATGTTGCTGAAAAAGGCATAATTTAATTATTTTAATGACTTAATAATATATAAATGTATATATTATAACATTTTATATATAATATACAATTTTAATGGCTATTATATATATACATACATACATACACACACACGTGTATATATATATATATATATATATATATATATATATATATTTACACATTACATCTTTATCGATTTGTCTGTCGATGAATGCTTAGGTTGTTTTCATGTCTGGACTATTGTAGATAGTGCTGCTGTGAACACCAGGTGCATGTATCTTTTTAAACTATAATTTTTTTGGGGAATATGCCCAGGAGTGGGATTGCCAAATCATTCAGTAGTTTTATTTTTAGTTTTTTAAGGAACCGTCATACTGTTTTCCATAGTTGCCAAACCCATATATGTTGCCACCAACAGTTTGAGAGGGTTACCTTTTCTCCACACCCTCTGTAGCATTTATTATTTGTACACATGTTAATGATGGACTGTTGTGAGGGTTTACAAATAATTTCTTCCAGTCTGTAGCTGTCTTTTCATGTTGTTTATGGTTTCCTTTTCTGTGCAAGAGCTTGTAACTTTGATTAGGCCCCATTTTTTTAATTTTTTGCTTTTATTTCTATTGCTTGGGGGACTGACTTTAGAAATCATTGATATGATTTCTGTCAGAGAATATTTTGCCTAAGTTGTCTTCTAGGAGTTTTATGATATCTCATCTTTAATTAAGCCTTTAAACTATTTTGAGTTAATTTTTTGTGTATGGTGTGGGGTTGTGTTCTAGCTTCACTGATTTACATGTAGAAGCCCAACTTTCCCAACTCCACTTGCTAAAGAGACCCTCTTTTCCCCATTGCATATTCCTGCTTCCTTTGTTGAAGATTAATTGTCTATAGGTGTGTGTGTGTTTTATTTTCGGATTTTCTGTACTGTTCCTTTGACCATATGTCTGTTTCTGTGCCAATAACATGCTGTTTTGATGGATGTAGCTTTGTATTACTAAGTCTAGGAGGATTATGCCTCCTGCTTTCTTCTGTTTTCTTCAGAATGTCTCTGGCAGTCTGGGTTTTTTATGGTTTCATATGAAATTTAAGATTTTGTTTTAGTTCTGTGAAAAACTGTCATAGGTATTTTGATAGGTATTGCATTAAATCTTCAGATTGGTTTGGGTATTATAACCATATAAACAATATCAATTCTTCTAATCCAAATACATGTGGTATCTTTCTATTTCTTTGAATCATCAATTTCTTTTATTAATATTTTGTAGTTCTCAGCATGTCTTTTGCCCACTTGGTGATATTCATTCCTAAGTATTTTTTAATGCAACTTTAAAAGATGTTATTTGTTTACATTTCTTTTCTGATATTTCATTGTTAGTGTAAAGAAATGCAGCTAACATCTATATGTTGATCTTATATCCTGTTACCTTGCTGAATTCATTTATCAGTACTGGTAGATTTTGTGTAAAGTATTTAGGGTTTTCTATATATAGTATGCCATCTGTGTATAATGACAGTTTTATCTCTTCCATACCAATTTAATTACCCTTTACTTCTTTTATATGCCTTATTGTTGTGGCTAAGACTTACAAAACTATGCCAAAGGGATGGGATGAAAATGGGTATTTTTGTCTTTTTCCAGATTTTAGTGAGAAAGCTTTCAGCTTTTCAACATTGAATATTATAGTGACTGTGGATTTCTCACAAATAGCTTTCATTATGTTGAAATATGTTCCCTCTATACCCACTTTCATAAAGATATGATCTACACCCTGACCCTATTTGGAAAACCTTCCCAATAGAGTATAGCAGGATGAGAATCTGAAATAACTTCTAGTATGCCCTACTAGATATCACCTATTGTATCAAGTAGAAAGTGGTAACACTTTTAATTGACAATTAGTATAATTGTGGATGAATTTCCCTGGTGGTGCTAATGGTATGATCCTTGGGTTGGGAAGGTCCTCTAAAGGAGAATTCTATTCTTCCCTGGAGAATCCCATGGATAGAGGAGCCAAGCAGAATATGATAGGGTTGCAAAGAGTCGGGCCTGACTGAAGCGACTTAGCAACAGCAGCAGGAGCATAACTGGATGGCTTCTGATTTCATTTTTATTTCTCTGTATTGTGTTTAAATAATTCAAATTATGTCCCTGATTTCATGATACTAAATTGTAATGCAGTTGTCATTTTATTGAAAGTGTACAAGAGCCCCATGAAGTTTATAAAGCATACCCTTGTATAGCTTTAATTACTAGAATTAAAATTAATGTTATTAAAAATATATGCTTTCACAGTTTACCTTGTAAAGGTAAGTATTTAATTCTCACTCTTAACTTTTATCTAACAAATTAAGAAAAAGTGAAACCTACAGAAACTGTGTTCTGGTCCTGGTTGAACTCACCTTTGGCCAGTCCCATAGCTACCCAGATTATTAGTGAACTAGTTAAAGATATGTGTTTGGCTTCTATTCTATAACCAACAAAAATGACTGTACCTTAATGACAACTTACATGAACAGAAAGATTTACAATTGTTTGAGACATTGTCAAATATTTAATACATACTTAAAATAGAAAGAAGAAAAGATACTGAAATAGAAATTTACATTGGATTCTATTTAAAGGTTTTTTTTTTTTTTTCCATTTTTAAACACGAAATTTCAGGGCTGTATAGTAAAGCAATCTTTTATAATTTGCCTAAGTGGTAATTAATTGGTTGCCAGATATGCAGTTTTCTACACAGAAAATTATTGAGGAAAAGATAAAAGATTTTTATTGTAGGGAAAGGAAATTTACAGAATTATAAAGCAAAATATTAGTTCTCAATTCAATGTTGAAATAAAGCCAATCTTTGAAGCTGATTTACTGTCATTGCAATCAGTAAAAGAATATAACACATAGTTTTAAAATCATTCTTAAATTCTGATTTCACATGAATATGTATGAAAATCATAAGCAACTGTGTCAACTCTTCAGTATTAATGAACTTGTTTTGCCCTATGTGAAGTTTATCTGCAGATACATGGATCACTGAATTAATATAGAGAAGGCTAGATTTAGAAGTATTAATAGAAATTTAGGATCTTTATTTCCTTTTCAATATGTTTATTATATAAGCTTCCTGTGCATAATTGAAAAATAAATTACTTTATGATGCAACTTGACATCTAAGAATCTGGCTTCTACACTGGAAGAACATTAGAGACACTAAAATTTCACTAGAGCAAAGGAAAAAAAAATCAGTGTTTTTTTTAGTATCTCACTATGGGGCTGTTTTTGGAGTTTTCATTTGTTTTATTTGGATTTTAATTCACTGAAAACTTTACTGTTGCAGAATGTGGCTCAAGTGAGATTTTGGATACTAAGGCTTCCTTGTCAAAGAGAAATAGATTTAATATCCTTCTTGTTTTAAAATCAAAGTAAAGGATTCATGTCTTTGGCCTCATACTATGGAAGACTGTTTAGTCTTGTCTTTAACACCTGTTTGACAGACAAACTAATAACAATCACACCAAGGGGATCCATTCAACCATTAGAAGACCAATGAAAACAGCAATAAGAAAGATAATAAAGACAGTTTCACATATAAAAAATTTATTGGTTTTCAAAGTTGGGATCTGGGCCAGAAAAGAAAACACTAAAGACTAGCTAGGGGCAACAAGTGTGATCAAATATATTCCTGGCAGAAGACACATAAGAGAATACTCAGATGCAATTACAGGAGATGTCACCTCTTATGAATTACAGTTTGCAGAATCCATTTGGAAAACACTTCTGGGAATTTCCTCTCCTCATAAAAACAATGCTTCTGTTTGACACTATCATAAAGAACAAGTAAATATTAAGTAAAGATTAGAATCATAAAAAAATAACCTTTCATGGCAAGACAATTTCTGAAATTTCAACTTTGTTCAAGTTATTTATGTTTTCATTTGGAGAAAATGAAGGAATAATTGCGAAAAAAAATGTCCTAAGAAAGTAGTAAAAGTCTTTCCATTAAAGACATAGTAATTTATTCAATAGCATATTTGACATGGGCTTTCCTGGGGGCTCAGTGGTAAAGAATCTGCCTACCAAACAGGAGATACAAGAGTCTCAGGTCCCATCACTGGGTCAAGAAGATACCCTTGGAGAAGGAAATGGCAAGCCACTCCAGTATTCTTGCCTGAGAAATCCCAGAACAGAGGGGCCTGGAGAGCTACAGTCCACATGGTCTCAAAGTGTCAGACATGATTGAGCATGCATGTATATTTGAAATATTTGAAAATTAACTTACTGTAGACTAATTATTTAATTAATTAATTAATTAGAATCAAGTCTGAGTGTATATATGCAGAGCAAATGAAGGTATATACATAAATTTGTGTTTTTTGACTAAATTTAACTATTTCCACCTGACTAACCAGATTCTTAAGCTTATAAGATTCCTATATTAAAAAGTTTATCTTTTTTTTTTTTTTTTCCCCAAGGAGGAAATCTAGTCAAGCAGATAGGGACATGACAGTAGTCAAAAACATATTCAAATCCTGGAAAAACATAAAAGTATAGAGAAATTTCAGTCTAATAAGTAAATTTGTGAAAGGATTTCTTGGAAATAAAAAACTGAATGATTATTAAATAGTAAAAATATAAGAATATGGTGTTTATAACATGTTTTTGGCTACTTGAATTGTATAAAATTTAAAAAGTCATAATATTATGAGAAACTAACTTGTTTCACATGCTTTGTTAAAGGGGTAGAAATATTTTCATAAATTTCTCAGGAAAATATATATAATTATAACTAATTAAGTTTAATGATTAAATTTAGTTTCACAAAATGATAATGAAGCCATTTCTGAAATCCAGCTAATTCTCGGCAGTTTCTTGAATGTTTAACACTAGAGAATTTATTATAAATGATATTTATTGTGAATTCTATTACTATATGTCTTAGCTCAGGCTGCCATACAAAATACCATAAATTAAATAGCTTAACAGCAGAAATTTGTTTCTCTCAGTTTGGAAGCTGTGTATCTGAGATCAGCATGCCAGCATGGAAGGTTTTTGGTGAGAGTTCTGGTGGCTTGCACATGGGAGAGAGAGAGAGAGAGAGAGAGAGAAATTTCTCTGTTCTCTCCTATAAAGACATTAGTCCCACAATAAGGATTCCACTAATAACCTAATAACTCTAGTTACTTCCCAAATGCTGTATCTCCAAATACTGTCACCTTGTGTGTGTGCTGTTCGAGCTTTAGTATTATATATAAACGTTGGTTAAACACAACTGTTCAATCCATAACAATATAATTGCACCCCTCTGTGCAAATGGAACACTGAAGAGTCACTTACCTAGTCTATTCTTTGCCCACTTTCAAATAAGAAGCATTGAAATAAACCACTAGTTCATATGTATAAATTCATACTATAGTTGTTCTACAATGGACAGGTGAAGGAGAGGCAAGTACAATTAGCTGGAATTTCTCAAAGGAAGAAATGCCTTGAGGTTGATGCCACTATAAAAATATGCATTTTTAAGTAGCAAAATCACTTAATAGAACAACTTATTAGAACCATAATAATAATAATGTCCCAGTTTTAATATTTTCCTTAGTGGAGAATAGAATTATACTCTTACTGATATTGATAACATTTGAGTACACAACTTATAAAAGGATTAAACCATAATTGTGAAAGACATATTTTCAGCAGAAAAAATTATGAACCTATTATATAAATAGCATTTTATTAACAGTAATTCAAATTTTTGTCTGATATTTAGAAAGGCATTTGCTTTAGACATTTGCATAACAAATTCTTCAACTCTAGACTAGTAATGTCCAATATAAAAATAATGGAATATCATATAATTTAAATAATTTTTAAGTACTATCTTTTAAAATATAGCATAGTATGACAGTGAAGAAGGAGGTGGAATCTTAATAATATATCTTATTTAAACCAATATTTCTAAAATATTATTTCAGCATTAAATCAAAGATTATTAAGATGTTTTCATACTGTCTTCAAAATATTTTAAATTTATAGCACATTTTATTAGACACATTTCAAATGCTTAATAGCTATATTTGACTAGTGGCTACTGTATGAGATAGTACTGTTCTAGTCTTTTTATTTAAAGGAGATTAGATAGATAAAGTCATATAGATTATAGACTGGATTGAAAATATTCAAGTCACAACTAAATGCAGCATTTTTCTCAGACAATGATATACAATAAGTCACAAAATTGAAATTACATGGAAAATGTGGAAAATACAAGTCCTGAAAACAGAAGAAATCCTAGAATCCTATGGTCATATATTGTTTTGTGTGAATACACACCAAGCTGTACTAATAGATTCTAAAATTGGTACCAAATGCCTTAATGAGTGAGATAATCCAAGTACCTCACTTGGAAGATTTTGGGAGTTGACCCTTCTCTGACAATTTTGTTGCATTACACTAGACATACTGACATGGATTCCTCTAAAGGCTGAACATACTCAAAATCCATTTTGCAGAGCAAAGAAATAGGAAATTATGTTAATTTGGGTAAAACCTAGAGGGATTTGTTAAAAGACTGGATGAAGTGTGGGAAAATTGAATATGCTTACCCTATCTGTTCCAGCCATGAAAGAAAATTATATTGTGCCTAATTGCATAATTTCCTGTCTAATGTTGAGAATACTTTGTGTTAATAATGTCTGTGATATTAAATATTGAAATAGAAAGGGATGCAATGCTTTAGATATTTTTGCTTTGAGCTTCTCACAATAGCTATGTCTCTAAATGTACTGTTTTTAATTATTCACTGCTTTCTCACATTCTTTTATATTTATAAATTCTTTGCCGTCAATATAGATAATTCGTGGTCTTCCCTTGCAGCTCAGCTGATTGCTTCTTTTTTTAGATTAGCCCCCAATACAGAGGCCATGTGCCAAGTAATCCTGTTGAATATTGGTGATTAACTCAGGGGTGGGTGGGTAACTTAGCCAAATGTACCAGATGTAAAATTTAAAAAAAAAAAAAGTTTAATATTTGCCATTAGTGAAAAAAGAATGAAATGTCACTGTATATGAAATTCATTTCTGTGAATTTTGGTGAGAAGATCCATGAATTTCTACTGCTGAATTCCCTTGGAGAGAACTGGTTTCATCACATCCTTAGCTATGATAATTCAGCTAATTTCTTATATTATGCCTGAAGCCTCAGAATCTTCCAATAATTTGCCTCATTAATTTAACTAGCTAGAATAAGTTTCTGTCTCTATACTTACAATAAATTTAGCTAACTCGCAAATTACGACCAGTTGTATTTGCCAGGCTTTCACTGTTCTATCAAGCCAGAAGCTTCAGGATGGTGAAGAACATCAGGATCATCATAAAGAAAAAAACTACAGAAAATAAATGCATTTAGAATTAGCTATTGGGTATATTTGGGCAAAAGGCAATGTGCTTCCCCTCCCAATCACAAGATGGGATTCTTTTTATCAGTAAATAAAATTGGTGCTTATGTGCTCTGTCATGTCCAACTCTTTGAAACCAGGCTCCTCTCTCCATAGGATTTTCCAGGCAAGAATACTAGAGTGGGTTTCCACTTCCTCCTTCAGGGGATCTTCCCAACCCAGAGACTGAACCTGGGTCTCTTATGTACCCTGTATTGTCAGGTGGATTGTTTACCACTGATGCCACATGGGAATCCTTTTACCAGTAAGTTTATAGCAAATTGCCTTGAACCATGGACACTGAGGAGAAAACTGAAAAGACAGGAGGTTTTGGAGATAGAGTACTATGGACTGAATATTTCCCTCAAACACAAATTCATATATTGAGGTTTTAAATCCCTTTGTAACTACCTTTGGAGATAGAGTTTATAGGACGATTAGGTTAAATGATATTATAAAAATATACATGGAATTTAGAAAGAAAGTAATGATAAACATTGGGGTACATGTGTCTCTTTCAATTCTGGTTTCCTTGGTGTGTATGCCCAGCAGTGGGATTGCTGGGTCATAAGGGAGTTCTATTTGCAATTTTTTAAGGAATCTCCACACTGTTCTCCATAGTGGCTGTACTAGTTTGCATTCCCACCAACAGTGTAGGAGGGTTCCCTTTTCTCCACACCCTCTCCAGCATTTATTGCTTGCAGATTTTTGGATCGCAGCCATTCTGACTGGTGTGAAGTGGTACCTCATTGTGTGTTCATCACAGCACTGATTATAATAGCCAGGACATGGAAACAACCTAGATGTCCATCAGCAGATGAATGGATAAGAAAGCTGTGGTACATATACACAATGGAGTATTACTCAGCCATTAAAAAGAATTCATTTGAATCAGTTCTGATGAGATGGACGAAACTGGAGCCGATTATACAGAGTGAAGTAAGCCAGAAAGAAAAACACCAATACAGTATACTAACACATATATATGGAATTTAGAAAGATGGCAATGACGACCCTGTATGCAAGACAGGAAAAAAGACGCAGCTGTCTATAACGGACTTTTGGACTCAGAGGGAGAGGGAGAGGGTGGGATGATATGGGAGAATGGCATTCTATCATGTATACTATCATGTAAGAATTGAATCGCTAGTCTATGTCTGACGCAGGATACAGCATGCTTGGGGCTGGTGCATGGGGATGACCCAGAGAGATGTTATGGGGAGGGAGGTGGGAGGGGGGTTCATGTTTGGGAACACATGTAAGAATTAAAGATTTTAAAATTAAAAAAAATAAAAATAAAAAAAAAAAAAGACAAAAAAAAAAAAAAGAAAAAAAAGAAAAAGAAAAGGTTAATCAGCAGAAACCCCGAAACATTAAAAAAAAAAAGTAATGATAACCCTGTATTCGAGACAGCAAAAGAGACACAGATGTACTGAACAGTCTTTTGGACTCTGGGAGAGGGCAAGGGCGGAATGATATGGGAGAATGGCATTGAAACATGTGAAATATCATATGTGAAACAAATTGCAAGTCCAGGTTTGATGCATGATACAGGATGCTCGGGGCTGGTGCACTGGGATGACCCAGAGGGATGGGATGGGGAGGGAGGTGGGAGGGGGGTTCAGGATGGGGACACATGTACACTCATGGTGGATTCAAGTCAATGTATGGGAAAATCAATACAATATTGTAAAGAAAAATAAATAATTAATTTAAAAAATGTGATTCTAATATGATGGATTCTCAAGGCAAGAATACTGAAGTGATTTGCCATTCCCTTCTCCAGTGGGGCACATTGTGTCAGACCTCTACAACATGACCCATCCACCTTGGGTGGCCCTAAAGGGCATGGCTCATAGTTTCATTGAGTTAGACAAGGCTGTGGTCCATGTGATCAGTTTGATTAGTTTTCTGTGACTGTGGTTTTCATTCTGTCTGCCCTATGGTGGCATGGTGGAAGCTTCCTAATGGGGGAGACTGACTGTAGGGGGAACTGGGTCTTGTTCTTATGGACCAAGCCATGCTCAGTAAATCTTTAATCCAATTTTATGTTGATGGGTGGGGCTGTGTTCCCTCCCATTTGCTTGACCTGAGGACAAACTATGGTGGAGGATAATGGCAACCTCCTTCAAAATGCCCCATGCATGCCTCTGATACTATAAACAGCAATATTGCATAGGAACCTGGAATATTAGGTCCATGAATCAAGGCAAATTGGAACTGGTCAAAAAGGAGATGGCAAGGGTGAATATAGAAATTTTAGCAATCAGCAAACTAAAATGGACTGGAATGGGTGAATTTAACTCAGATGACCATTATATCTACTACTGCGGGCAAGAATCTCTTGGAAGAAATGGAGTAGCCATCATCATCAACAATAGAGTCCATATTTCAGTACTTGGGATGCAATCTCAAAATTGAGAGAATGATCTCTGTTGGTTTCCAAGGCAAACCATTCAATATCACAGGAATCCAAACCTATGCCCCGACCAGTAATGCTGAAGAAGCTGAAGTAGAGTGATTTCATGAAGACCTACAAGACCTTCTAGAATTACACAAAAATGATGTCCCTTTCATTATAGGGGACTGGAACAAAAAAGAAGGAAGTCAAGAGATACCTGGAGTAACAGGAAAACTTGGCCTTGGAGTACAAAATGAAGCGGGGCAAAGGCTAACAGAGTTATGCTAAGAGAAGGCACTGGTTATAGCAAAAACCCACTTCCAACAACACAAGAGAAAACTCTACCCATGGATATTGCCAAATGGTCAATATTGAAATCAGATTGATTATATTCTTTGCAGCCAAAGATGGAGAAGCTCTATACAATCAGCAAAAACACGACCAGGAACTAAATGTGGCTCAGATCATGAAATCCTTATTGCCAAATTCAGACTGAAATTGAAGAAAGTAGCAAAAACCACTAGACCACTCAAGTGTTACCTAAATTAAATACCTTGTGATTATACAGTGGAAGGGACAAATTGATTCAAGGGATTAGATCTGATAGACACAGTGCCTGAATAACTATGGATGGAGGTCCATGACAATGTACAGGAGGCAGTGATCAAGACAATCCCTAAGAAAAAGAAATGCAAAAAGGCAAAATGGTTGTCTGAGGAGGCCTTACAAAGAGCTGAGTAAAGAAAAGATTGAAAAGGCAAAGGAGAAAAGGAAAGATATAACCATTTGAATGCAGAGTTCCAAAGAATGGCAAGGAGAGAAAAGAAAGCCTTCCTTGGTGATCGATGTAAAGAAATAAAGGAAAACAATAGAATGGGAAAGACTGGAGATCTCTTCAAGAAAATTAGAGATATCAAGAGAATAGTTCATGCAAAGATGAGCACATAAAGGACAGAATCAGTATGTACCTAACAGAAGCAGGAGATACTAAGAAGAGATGACAAAAATACACCAAAGAACTACACAAAAAAGATCTTCATGACCCAGATAACCATGGTGGTGTGATAACTCACCTAGAGCAAGACATCCTGGAATGCGAAGTCAAAAGTATCAGGTGTATCAAGTGTATTAGGAAGTATCACTACAAACAAAGCTAGTGGAGGTGATGGAATTCCAGGAGAGCTATTTCAAATCCTAAAAGATGATGCTGTGAAATGCTATACTCAATATGCCAGCAAATTTGGAAAATGCAACAGTGGCCACAGGACTCAAAAAGGTCTGTTTTCATTCCAAGCCCAAAGAAAGGCCATGCCAAAGAATGGTCCAACTACTGCCCCGTTGTACTCTCTCACACTCTACCAAATACTTGAAATTCTCCAAGCCAAGCTTCAACAGTACATGAACTGTGAACTTCCAGCCATTTAAACTGGATTTAGAAAAGGAAGAGAACCAGGGATCAAATTGCCAATAGCCTTTGGATCATCAAAAAACAAACAAACAAAAAAAAAAACTACTTCTGCTTTATTGACTACACAAAAGACTTTGATGGTGTAGATCACAAGCAACTGTGGAAAATTCTTAAAGAGATTTGAATACCAGACCACCTGACCTGCCTCCTGGGAAATCTGTATGCAGGTCAAGAAGCAAGAGTTAGAATTGGACATGGAACAGCAGACTTATTCCAAATAGGAAAAGGAGTATATATTGTCACCCTGCTTACTTAACTTGTATGCAGAGTACATCATGTGAAGTGCTAGGTTGGATAAAGCACAGACTGGAATCAAAGTTGCCAGGAGAAATATCAATAACCTCAGATTTGCAGATGACACAACCCTTATGGCAGAAAGTGAAAAAGAACTAAAGAGCCTCTTGATGAAAGTGAAAGAGGAGGGTGAAAAACTTGGCTTAAAACTCAACATTCAGAAAACTAAGATCATAGCATCCAGTCTCATTACTTCATAACAAATAGATGGGGAATCAATGGAAACATTGAGAGACTTCATTTTGGGGGGCACCAAAATCACTTCAGTTGGTGACTGCATCTATGAAATAAAATGACGTTTGCTCCTTGGAAGAAAAGTTGTGACCAAACTAGACAGCATTTTAAACAACAGGGACATTACTTTGCCAACAAATGTCCATCTGGTCGAGCTATGGTTTTTCCAGTAGTCATATATGAATGGGAAAGTTGGACTATAAAGAAATCTGAATACCGAAGAACTGATGCTTTTGAAGTGTGGTGTTGGAGAAGACTTTTGAGAGTCTCTTGGACAGAAAGGACATCCAACCAGTCCTTCCTAAAGGAAATCATTCTTGACTATTCATTGGAAGAACTGATGCTGAAGCTGAAACCTCAATACTTTGGTCACCTGATGCAAAGAACTGACTCAATTGAAAAGACCCTGATGCTGGGAAAGAATGAAAGCAGAAGGAGAAAGGGACGACAGAGGATGAGGTGGTTGGATGGCATCAGTGACTCTGTGGACAAACGATTGATTAAGCTCTAGGAGTTGGTGATTGACAGGAGGGCCTGGAATGCTGCATTCCATGGGGTTGCAAAGAGTTGGACACAACTGAGTGACTATATTGCACTGAATCTACTGCTGCACTGAGTGCCCCCCACACTGCAGCCAGCCACTGCCTACCCATCCCTTTGCTGGAGACTCCTGCACACTCAGGGGCAAGTTTGTGTCAGTCTCTTTTGAACCATGGTGTTGAGGAAGACTCTTGAGAGTCCCTTGGACTGCAAGGAGACCGAACCAGTCCATCCTAAAGCAAATCAGTCCTGAATGTTCATTGTAAGGACTAATGTTGAAGCTAAAACTCCAGTACTTTAGCCACCTGACACAAAGAAATGCCTCTTTGGAAAAGACCATGATGCTGTGAAAGACTGAAGGCAGGAGGAGAAGAGGATGACAGAGGATGAGATGGCTAGATGTAATCACCGACTCGATGGACATGACTTTGAGTAAGCTCTGGGAATTGGTGATGGATAGGGAAGCCTGTGTGTGCTTCAGTTCATGGGGTCTCAAAGAGTTGGACACGATTGAGCAACTGAACTGTACTGATATGAATGTGATAGGATTCATGAGTTTATAAGAAGAGGAAGAGAGAGATTGCTCCCTCTCTCCATCATAGGTACCAGAGAAAGCTCAGGTAAATACACAGCAAGAAAGCAGTCTTTTATAAGCAGGAAGCAAGCTCCAAACTAAACTAAGCTGGTGACTTGATCTTTACTTGCAGTTCCATAAACTGTGAGAAAATTAAATTGTTACATTTATCCAGGCACTTTATAACACCAAATACACTAAGAAGTAAAATAAGGTCAGAAGACATTGATATAAAAAAAAATAATGACTTCTCAACAGAGTAAAGTGATGCTTATGTGAAAAATGAGCAATAGAAGACAGATAGACTTTCCTACTTTACAGATGACCTCTAAGGACAAAAAGTATGCCCCAACAAGGAAATATCATAACAATTTCCATAGACTCTACTGCAGATACTTTTGATACTAGACAGTCTCCAGCTCGTAGGCAAAGACTGAATAAATGTATTCACCTGTTGTCTATACATGATTATTTGCCTTTGGTTAAGTTCAATCTGTTGCTAAATTGTGTCCAACACTTTGCGACCCCATGAAATGCAGCACGCCAGGCCTCCCTGTCCATCACCAACTCCCGGAGTTTACCCAAACTCATGTCCATCGAGTCGGTGATGCCATCCAGCCATCTCATCCTCTGTTGTTCCCTTTTCCTCCTGCCCCCAATCCCTCCCAGCATCAGGGTCTTTTCCGATGAGTCAACTCTTCTCATGAGGCGGCCAAAGTATTGGAGCTTCAGCATCAATCTTTCCAGTGAACACACAGGACTGATCTCCTTTAGGATGGACTGGTTGGATCTCCTTGCAGTCCAAGGGACTCTCAAGAGACTTCTCCAACACCACACTTCAAAATCATCAATTTTTCGGTGCTCAGCTTTCTTCACAGTCCAACTCTCACATCCATACATGACCAATGGAAAAACCATAGCCTTGACTAGACAGACCATTGTTGGCAAAGCAATGTCTCTGCTTTTGAATATGCTATCTAGATTGGTCATAACCTTCCTTTCAAGGAGTAAGCGTCTTTTTACTTCATGGCGGCAGTCACCATCTGCAGTGATTTTAGAACCCAAAAAAATAAAGTCTGACACTGTTTCCACTGTTTCCCTATCTATTTGCCATGAAGTGATGGGACCAGATGCCATGATCTTCATTTTCTGAATGTTGAAATTTAAGCTAATTTTTTCACTCTCCTCTTTCACTTTCATCAAGAGGCTTTTTAGTTCCTCTTCACTTTCTGCCATAAGGGTGGTGTCATCTGTATATCTGAAGTTACTGATATTTCTCCCAGGAATCTTGATTCCAGCCTGTGCTTCTTGCAGCACAGTGTTTCTCATGATGTGCTCTGCATATAAATTAAATAAGCAGGGTGACAATATGCAGCCTTGACATACTCCTTTTCCAATTTGGAACCAGCCTGCTGTTCCATGTCAAGTTCTGTTGCTTCCTAACCTGCACATAGGTTTCTCAAGAGGCAGGTCACGTTGTCTGGTATTCCCATCTCTTGAAGAATTTTCCACAGTTTCTTGTGATCCACACAGTCAAAGGCTTTGGTATAGTCAATAAAGCAGAAGGAGATTTTTTTCTAGAACTCTCTTGCTTTTTCAATAATCCAGCGGATGCTAGCAATTTGATCTGTTGTTCCTCTGCCTTTTCTAAAACCTGTTTGAACATCTGCTAGTTCACGGATCACATATTGCTAAAGCCTAGCTTGGAGAATTTTGAACATTACTTTACTAGCATGTGAGATGAGTGCAACTGTGTAGTAGTTTGAGTATTCTTTGGTATTTCCTTTCTTTAGAATTGAAATGAAAACTGACCTTTTCTAATCCTGTGGCCACTGCTGAGTTTTCCAAATTTGCTGGCATATTGAGTGCAGCACTTTCACAGCATCAACTTTCTTTGCATTACTGCTTTCTAAATTTTTTTTTTTTTCCACAGAATACCATTTCCACAATATGGAGATACTATATTGGGAGACCATAAATAAGCAAGTATCTTGATTTTAGACCAAAAACAAATACTCTGAGTTTATCCTATGACAAATTAAATATAAATAGAAATTTTCCTGTATAATGTCACAAACCTTCATACATAATTCATCAGGCACTCTGTGTGTCAGATCTAGTCCCTTAAATCTATTTCTCACTTCCACTGTATAGTAATAAGTGATTTGATTTAGGTCATTCCTGAATGGTCTAGTGGTTTTCCCTACTTTGTTCATGTTCAGTCTGAATTTGACAATAAGGATTTCATGATATGAGCCACAGTCACCTCCCTGTCTTGTTTTTGCTGACTCTATAGAACTTCTCCATCTTTGACTGCAAAGAATAAAATCAATCTGATTTCGATGTTGACCATCTGGTGATGTCCATGTGTCGAGTCTTCTCTTGTGTTGTTGGAAGTGGGTGTTTGCTATGACCAGTGCATTCTCTTGGCAGAACTCTGTTAGCCTTTGCCCTGCTTCATTCCGTACTCCAAGACCAAATTTGCCTGTTACTGCAGGTGTTTCTTGACTTCTGACTTTTGCATTCCAGTCCCCTAAAATGAAAGGGACATCTTTTTTGGGTGTTAGTTCTAAAAGGTCTTGTAGGTCTTCATAGAACTGTTCAACTTCAGGTTCTTCAGTGTTACTGGTCTGGGCATAGACTTGGATTACCATGATATTGAATGGTTTGCCTTGGAAATGAACAGAGATCATTCTGTCATTTTTGAGATTACATCCAAGTACTGCATTTTGGAATCTTTTGTTGGCTATGGTGGCTACTCCATTTCTTCAAAGGGATTCCTGCCCACAGTAGTAGATATAATGGTCATCTGAGTTAAATTCACCCATTCTAGTCCATCTTAGTTGGCTGATTCTTAGAATGTTGATGTTCACTCTTGCCATCTCCTGTTTGACCACTTCCAATTTACCTTGGTTCATGGACCTAACATTCTATGTTCCTATGCAATATTGCTCTTTACAGCATCAGACCTTGCTTCAATCACCAGTCCCATCGACAAATGGGTGTTGTTTTAGCTTTGGATGCATCCTTTCATTCTTTCTGGAGTTGTTTCTCCTCTGATAACTAGTGGCATATTGGTCACCTACCGACCTGGGGAGTTCATCTTTCAGTGTCCTATCTTTTTGCCTTTTCATGCTTTTCATGGAGTTCTCAGGGCAAGAATACTGAAGTGGTTTGCCATTCCTTTCTCAAGTGGACCACATTCTGTCAGAAAAAAAAAAAAAATCTGTCTGAGGAGGCCTTACAAACAGCTGTGAAAATAAGAGAAGCGAAAAGCAAATGAGAAAAGGAAAAATATACCCATTTGAATGCAGAATTCCAAAGAATAGCAACGACAGATAAGAAAGCCTTCCTCAGTGATAAATGCAAAGAAATAGAGGAAAACAATAGAATGGGAAAGACTAGAGATCTCTTCAAGAAAATCAGAGACATCAAGGGAATATTTCATGCAAAGATGGGCTCAATAAAGGACAGAAATGGTGTGGACCTAATAGATGCAAAAGATATTGAGAAGAGGTGGCAAGAATACGCAAAAGAACTGAACACAAAAGATATTCACAGCCCAGATAATCACGATGGTGTGATCACTCACTTCGAGCCAGACATCCTAGAATGTGAAGTCAAGTGGGCCTTAGGAAGCATCGTTATGAACAAAGCTAGTGGAGGTGATGGAATTTCAGTTGAGTGATTTCAAATCCTGAAAGATGATGCTGTGAAAGTGCTGCACTCATTATGCCAGCAAATTTGGAAAACTCAGCAGTGGCCACAGGACTGGAAAAGGTCAATTTTCATTACAATCCCAAAGAAAGGCAATGCCAAAGAATGCTCAAATACCACACAATTTCACTCATCTCACATGCTAGTAAAGTAATGCTCAAAATTCTCCAAGCCAAGCTTCAGCAATACATGAACCGTGAACTTCCAGATGTACAAGCTGGTTTTAGAAAAGGCAGAGAAACCAGAGATCAAATTGCCAACATCTGCTGGATCATCAAAAGACAAGAGAGTTCCAGAAAAATATCTATTTCTCCTTTATTGACTATGCTAATGCCTTTGACTGTGTGGATCACAAGAAACTGTGGAAAATTCTGAAAGAGATGGGAATACCAGACCACCTGAGCTGCCTCTTGAGAAACCTGTATGCAGGTCAGGAAGCAACAGTTAGAAATGGGCATGGAACAACAGATTGGTTCCAAATAGGAAAAGGAGTACATCAAGGCTGTATATTGTCACCCTGCTTATTTAACTTATATGCAGATATATCATGAGAAACCCTAGGCTGGAAAAAGTACAAGGTGGAATCAAGATTGCTTGGAGAAATATCAATAACCTCAGATTTGCAGATGACACCACCCTTATGGCAGAAAGTGAAGAAGAACTAAAGAGCTTCTTGATGAAAGTGAAAGAAGAGAGTGAAAAAGTTAGCTTAAAGCTCAACATTCAGAAAACTAAGATCATGGTATCCGGTCCCATCACTTCATAGCAAATAAATGGGGAAACATTTGAAACGGTGGCTGACTTTATTTTTCTGGGCTCCAAAAGCACTGTGGATGGTCAATGCAGCCATGAAATTAAAAGTCGCTTACTCCTTGGAAGGAAAGCTATGACCAACCTAGACAGCATATTAAAAAGCAGAGACATTACTTTGCCAGCAAAGGTCCATCTAGTCAAGGCTATGGTTTTTCCTGTGGTCATGTATGGATGTGAGAGTTGGACTGTGAAGAAGGCTGAGCACCGAAGAACTGATACTTTTGAACTGTGGTGTTGGAGAAGACTCTTGAGAGTCCCTTGGACTGCAAGGAGATCCAACCAGTCCATCCTAAAGGAGATCAGTCCTGGGTGTTCATTGGTAGGACTGATATTGAAGCTGAAACTCGAATACTTTGGCCACCTGTGCAAAGAGCTGACTCATTTGAAGAGACCCTGATGCTGGGAAAGATTGAGGGAAAGAGGAGAAGGGAACGAGCGAGGATGAGATGGTTGGATGGCATCACCGACTCAGTGGACATGAGTTTGGCTGAACTCCGGGAGTTGGAGATGGACAGGGAGACCTGGCATGCTGCTGTTCATGGGTTCACAACAATTCTAACACGACTGAGCAATTAAAGTTAGAACTTTTCAATAAAGCAGTACTCATGATGAGTGATAAAAAGCACTTGCTGAAGTTTAACAGCAGAGAATAGGCAAGGGAAAGAGGAAAAACCTGATGTGGAGTGGGAATAGGTTAGGAAGATTTATAGTGTGTATTCTTTGGTGGAAGCTAATAATATTAAATATACATATAACTTAATATTAATATAAAGATGTAGGCAAAGAAATAATGCATTTTCAAAATATTTAATTGCTGTATAACAGCCCTTGTTAGATACCATTTCCACTGTCTTATTCATATCCCTTCTATTTATACGATATTCTTACTTACATTTTCAAAGTGTATCTAACTCACATTTCAAAAAATTATAAGCTAGAATGTATGCCAAGAATTAGAAGCTATCACTATCCTTATAGATAGAATATTGCTTAACTCAGTTTCCATCTTTTATAATGATAGAAAATAAAATATAGATGAAAGCAATGCATAATAAATATCATACACTTGGATCATTCCAAAACCATTCCCCTCTCCCCTCTGTGGAAAAACTGTCTTTTATGAAACTCGTCCCTGATGCCAAAAAGTTTGGGGACCACTGACAGTATCTGAGAAGGAAATAATGATATAAATAAAAGAACACTGAGTCTGAAATATGAATAACATGTAGATGATTTTTTTTTAAGTAAATCATAATAGATGCAAATATAGAAGCAAGCACAACAGACATGAATGCCCATGGTGCATACTAGATGGCAGTGAACAAACTGCCTAGATCAGCAAAAGGGGCACATAAGGTTGAACTGTAGAGGTTTTGAAATATTAGGCAAACAACTTTTATTTTTATCCTCTGAACACCGTCAAATGATTAAAATTGGGGCACAGATCTAAGGATTTAAAAGATTACAGTTTAATTTTTTTAAATTGCAACTATTACCTAAGCTGCTATTTTTGCCTAGATTTCTTTTCTCCAGTTTCTTCTGTCACATTTGCATGGACTGGACCAAGGAGAAATTGTTAGCGTAGAGACTAATTAAAAAGTCATTGCCAAAGTCCTGGTTCAGGAATTTGAAAAGCAAACCTACAAGGACTGTTACAGATAATTTGGAGAGGAGGAAATCTCTCCAGGAATGGGAGACCTGGAACATTTTCTTTTGATATAAATATCCTCATAGTCAAGTAGAGAAAGAATAAGAGAAGTTAGTCAAGAGAAATGTAGCATTCATTATACAGATGGAAAAGGAATAAGGAAAACACTTGTCAGAAAGAGGTTTTTAGTTTAGAAATTATCAACATAATGTTTGCAACATGAGACTTGGATTTTATTTAAATACATGACCCATGAACTTCCAGATGTTCAAGCTGATTTTAGAAAAGGCAGAGGAACCACAGATCAAATTGCCAATATCTGCCGGATCATTGAAAAAGCAAGAGAGTTCCAGAAAAATATCTACTACTGCTTTATTGACTATGCCAAAGGCTTTGACTGGGTGCATCACAATAAACTGTGGAAAATTCTGAAAGAGATGGGAATACCAGACCACCTGACCTGCCTCTTGAGAAACCTGTATGCAGGTCAGGAAGCAACAGTTATAACTGGACATGGAACAACAGACTGATTCCAAATAGGACAAGGAGTACGTCAAAGCTGTATATTGTCATCCTGCTTATTTAATTTATATGCAAATACATTATGAGAAACACTGTACTGGAAGAAGCACAAGCTGGAATCAAGATTGCTGGGAGAAATATCAATAACCTCAGATATGCAGATGACACCACCCTTATGGCAGAAAGTGAAGAGGAGCTAAAAAGCCTCTTGATGAAAGTGAAAGAGGAGAGTGAAAAAGCTGACTTTAAAAGCTCAACATTCAGAAAACTGAGATCATGGCATCTGGTCCCATCACTTCATGGCAAATAGATGGGGAAACTGGAAACAGTATCAGACTTTATTTTTTGGGGCTCCAAAATCACTGAAGATGGTGATTGCAGCCATGAAATTAAAAGACGTTTACTCCTTGGAAGGAAAGTTATGACCAACCTAGATGGCATATTCAAAAGCAGAGGTATTACTTTGTGAACAAAGGTCCATCTAGTCAAGGCTATGGTTTTTCCAGTGGTCATATATGAATGTGAAAATTGGACTGTGAAGAAAACTGAGCACCGAAGAACTGATGCTTTTGAACTGTGGTGTTGGAGAAGACTCTTGCAAGTCCCTTGGACTGCAAGGAGATCCAACCAGTCCATTCTAAAGGAGATCAGTCCTGGGTGTTCTTTGGAAGGACTGATGCTAAAGCTGAAACTCCAATACTTTGGCCCCCTCATGAGAAGAGTTGACTTATTAGAAAAGACCCTGATGCTGGGAGGGATTGGGGGCAGGAGGAGAAGGGGACAACAGAAAATAAGGTGGCTGGATGGCATCAATGGCTCGATGGACTTGAGTTTAAGTGAGCTCTGGAGTTGGTGATGGACAGGGAGGCCTGGTATGCTGCAGTTCATGGGGTCACAAAGAGTTAGACATGACTGAGCAACTCAACTGAACTGACTGAATGCCTTTGTGGTCACTTTTGTATGAAAGACTTTGCTTAAAATTGCAATAAGATTTTTATGGGAAATAACTTGTATGGAAAAGAGTCTCCTGTGGCAGGAATAGTCAGAGGCTAGAATCACTATGGTGAAATCTAACATTTAGTCATACACTATTTGATCTGTTGGTTTACATTATAATACATTTCTGTATTCTCAAAATAACTAGCACACATTTTGGAACAGTGCAGTCCTCAAGGAGACACTCAACATTGTGAATGGTATTTAAAGGGAAAAGAAAGAGGGAAATAATGTGAAATATCCAGGATTAAAAATTCTATAGAGGCAGCAAATCCTAATCTGACATGATTTGGATGTATATAGATCATCAGGAGTCCTCAGAGACTCTTAGAGATGAGTGTGAGTTCAAAGAGCTTTAAATATGAACTGACACATTTAAATACCATCCAGAGAATACCTTTTCACTTTCTTGCATCTGAGAAGGAAATGGCAACCCACTCCAGTGTTCTTGCCTGGAGGATCCCAGGGACGGGGGAGCCTGGTGGGCTGCCGTCTCTGGGGTTGCACAGAGTCGGACATGACTGAAGCGACTTAGCAGCAGCAGCAGCAGCAGCAGCAGCAGAGAATACCAAAAACATTCTAACACATTACCATGTGTTTTAAGTGATATCTTAGTCCTAGATGGCAGAAAATTGATAATATTAATACACTGTGATTAACATAAAATATTCACAATAAGTCAGGGACAAATAGTTTAACAAAATTCTATTGGAGTTAAAGTGAAGGAAAGAAGGGACTCTCTAAGCCTGTATGCTCAGTTGCTCAATTGTGTCCAACTCTTTGCAACCCCATGGACTGTAGCCTGCCAGGCTCCTCTGTCCATGGAACTTTTCAGGCAAGAATACTGGAGTGGGTTGTCATTTTCTCCTTCAGGGAATCTTCCCAACCCAGGGATTGAACCCACATCTCTTCTGTCTGCTTCATTGGCATGTGGATTCTTTACCACGGCGCCACGTGGGAAGCCTTATAAACCTGAAATTTCAGTAAAGGAATGTGCTCAAAGGGAACAATATAGGAAACCCAGTACTCTGAGATGAGAAGGCAGTATGGTAACAAGAATAGAGAGACATCTAGTGCACTGTATAATGAATATAAATAAAAATATTATAGTGTTATTGTAGTATATAATATATTGTAATAGGTATGTTATATGATAAGTATTGCTACATCACAATCATACCATGATGTATAAATTTATCAGAGTAGCACAATAGACACCTTAAACTTACATGTTACATGTCAAATTTATTCAATTTAAAAATGGCAAATCTCTGAACCTATTTTATTTTTTAATTGTTTTGTATTGTATTGGATTTTAGCTGACTAATAATGTTGTGATATTTTCAGGTGGACAGCAAAGGTACTCAGTCATATATGTATATGTATCTGTTCTCCCTCAAACTCCCCCCCACCCACATCCAAGCTGTCACATAACATTGAGCAAAGTTCCTTCCTTGTGCTGTACAATAGTATCTTATTGGTTATCCATTTTAAATATACAGCACTGTGTACATGCTGATCCCCAATTCCCTAACTAGCCATTCCTCCCATTGTTCACTCCTGGCACACAAATGACCTTCTAGTGAATAAGCTGCTTCCAATTTTAGGGCTCATCTGATTTATTTTCTTATTTATACGTTACTATAGATCTGAACTGCTTTTGTCTAGTACTAACAACTAGTGTCTGATATGTCTTATATACATATAATTTTCTAGTTGTTTAAGGCAGGAAAAAAAAAAGTTGTGTGCTAAATCTTGGCCATAAATTGAACTTTCCATAATTTGGCTTTAAGTACAGCTGAATAAAAGATGAGCCACTGACACCTAGGAATTTTGAAGACAAATTTCAGAGCCATGTCATAATAATGCTATAAACTAATTGGTAAGTGATGCAAGTAATAGAATTGGTATTAAAATGTTTAGCAATGTTTGTGATGTTTACATACTCAATAATTAAAATATCACCAGCATTTAATATTTGCAGTAAGGACTACTGTGCTAGCTCTTATACGGTTGTTTTTAAATTTGTTACTATTTTCAGAATTGTTAAGAGCTCAAATCTGATCAACTATTTTACTGTGTTATGCATTTATAAACTTGAAAATAAATCCTGCATTGTCAACATGAAAACTCTCTGTATTAGTGATGAAATTTCTAGTCATATGTCACTTGAGGCTAAAGTTTATCTAGAGATTTAATCACATCACCATGGGCTTCAACTATCACTTCTCTCATTTCTTTTGTTTCCTTTAACTTCGTTCTCAGGCAAACTCTTCCATGAGGTGATGGAATAATTTCTGAATACCCCAAGTTATCATGACACTGAAAAAAACAGAGTCTCACTTTCTTGATGGCTCTAGGGGAAATTATAAGGCTTCCTCTCATTGGACCATAAGATGCCTATTACTCTAGACAGTGTAACAAATTGTTCTTATTTTTTATGTCTAGGTCACAGCTTTATGCATGCAGCTGAGACCAGTAAGCCCTGTGAAAACCGTATGAAATGAGTGAGAAAATGATCGACTCAGTAAAAACAAAGAATTATATTTACATAAGTGAAATTGATGCTGGATAGAAAAAAATGCATCAAATATATACTAAATATAATGAAATTCACTCTTGGAGGGCAAAGCAAAGTCTTGTGTGCACCAGAACCCAGGAGAAAGGAGCAGTGACCCCACAAGAGACTGAGCCAGACTTGCTTGTGGCAGTCCAGCAGTCTCCCGCAGAGATATGGGTCAAAAGTGTCTTCCCTACCATGGGGACAGGTGTACGGAATACGACAGTCTTGGCATAAGTTCTTTTGAAGGAGATCACCATCACATTACCCCTACCATAGTTTAGCCTTCAATCAAACTACAGTGAGGGAACACAGCCTTACCCATCAAGAGAAAATTGATTTAAAGATTTACTTAGCTCGGTCCCACCCATCAGAGCAAGACCCAGATGCCCCTACAGCCAGTCCCTCCCATCGGGAAGTTCCCACAATCCTCTTATCCTTATTCATCAGAGGGCAGACAGAATGGAAACCAAAATTACAGAAAACTAACCAAACTGATCACTTGTATTACAGCCTTGTTTAACTCAATGAAACTATGAGCCATGCCTTGTAGGGCCACCCAAGACAGACAGGTCATGGTGGAGAGTTCTGACAAAATATGCTCCATTGGAAAAAGGGAATGACAAACCACTTCAGTATTCTTGTCTTCAGAGCTCATGTACAGTAAGAAAAGACAAAAAGATGACACTGAAAGATGAAGTCCCCAGGTCAGTAGGTGCCCATTATGCTACTGGGAAAGAATGGAGAAATAGCTCCAGAAAAAATGAAGAGGATGATTCAAAGTGACAATGCCCATGTGGATGTGACTGGTGATAGAAGTAAAGTCCAGTGCTGTAAAGAACAATATTGTATTGGAACCTGGAAAGTTAGGTCTATGAATCAATATAAATTGGAAGGGGTCAAAAGGTGATGTTAAGAGTGAACATTGACATTTTAGGAATCGATGAACTAAAATGGACCAGAATGAGCAAATATAATTCAGATGCTCATCATATCTAATACTGTGGGCAAGAATCCCTTAAAAGAAATGGAGTAGTACTCATAGTCAAAACAGTCTGAAATTCAGTAAAGGGGTACAATCTTAGCAACGGCAGAATGATCTCTGTTTGTTTCCAAGGCAAACCATTCAATATCACAGTAATCCACGTCTATGCAACAAGCACTAATGCCAAAGAAGCTGAAGTTGAATGGTTCTATGAAGATCTATAAGACCTTCCAGAGCTAACAGTAAAAAAAAATGTCCTTTTCATCATAGGATACTGGAATGCAAAAGTAGGAAGTCAAGAGATACCTGGAGTAACAGGCAAGTTTTGCCTTGGAGTACAGAATGAAGCACAGCTAAAACTAACAGGATTTTGACAAGAGAACACACTGGTCATAGCAAACACCCTCTTCCAACAACACAAGAGAAGACTCTACACATGGACATCACCAGATGGTCAATACTGAAATAAGATTGATTATATTTTGCAGCCAATGATGGAGAAGCTCTATACAATCAGCAAAAACAAGACCAGGAGCTGACCGTGGCACAGATCATGAACTCCTTATTGCCCAATTCAGACTGAAATTGAATAAAGTAGGGAAAACCACTAGACCAATCACATATGACCTAAATCAAATAAGTCTCTTATGATTATACAGTGGAAATAGCAAATAAATTCAAGAGATTAGGTCTGATAGATAGGGTTCCTGAAGAACTATGGATGGAGGCTCATAACACTGTACAGGAGGCAGTGATCAAAACCTTCCTCCAGAAGAAGAAAGGCAAAAAGGCAAATGGTTGTCTGAGGAGGCCATAGATGAGAAAAGAAGAGAAGTGAAAGGCAAAGGAAAAAAAGGAAATATGTATCCATCTGAATGCAGAATTGCAAAGAATAAAAAAGAGAGATAAGAAAGCCTTCCTCAGTGATCAATGCAAAGAAATAGAGGAAAACAGTAGAATGGGAAAGACTAGGTATCTCTTCAAGAGAATTATAGATACCAAGGGAACATTTCTTACAAAGATAGCACAATAAAGGACAGAAATGGTATGGACTTAACAGAAGAAAAAGATATTAAGAAGAGGTGGCAAAAATACACAGAAGCACTATCCAAAAAAAAAAAAAAAAAAAACTTAATGATGCAGATAGCCACAATGGTGTGATCTTTCACCTAAAGTCAGACATCACAGTGAGTGAAGTCAAGTGGGCCTTAGGAAGCATCACTACAAACAAAGCAAGTGGAGGTGATGGAATTCCAGCTGAGTTATTTCAAATCCTAAAGGATGATGTCGTTAAGTTCTGCACTCAGTGTGCCAGAAAATTTGGAAAACTTAAAAATCTGGCCACAGGACTGGAAAAGGTCTGTTTTCATTCCAATCCCAAAGAAGAGTAATGCTAAAGATTGTTCAAACAACAAGGTTTTGGTGTGTGTGTGTGTGTGTGTGTGTGTGTATGGGGGTGGGTGGGATGGTGCAGTATACAATCATTCTGAGCTTTTGAGTAGCTTTGTTTTAGTTTTATAAGCATAATTCTGGAGCTATTTTAGATGTGATACAGGAATGAGCAAATAAGTAAGACTGTTGGAAGCCAAGATAATCCCTATAGGATGTACTAATGTGGAATGGTTGGTGGATTAGATCAAGGTATTGGTGTGGACTCAGGATTTCTAAAATATGTATGTATATGTCAGCAAATTTGGGAAACTCAGCAGTGTCAACAGAACTGGAAAAGGTCAGTTTTATTCCAGTCCCCAAAAAAAGGCAATGACAAAGAATGCTCTAACTACCACACAATTGCACTCATCTCATATGCTAGCAAAGTAATGAGCAAAGTTCTCTAAGCCAGGCTTCAACAGTACATGAACCTTGAACTTCCATATGATCTAGCTGGATTTAGAAAAGGCAAAGGGACCAGAGATCAGATTGCCAAGATCTGTTGAATGATAGAAAAAGCAAGAGAGTTCCAGAAAAAACATCTACTTCTGCTTCATTGATTACGCTAAAGCCTTTGATTGTGTGGATCACAATGAACTATATAAAATTCTTCAAGAGAAAGGAATACCAGACCACCTGACCGGCCTCCTGTATGTATGTCAAGAAGCAACAGTTAGAACAAGACATGAAATAATGAACTGGTCCAAATTGGGAAAGGAGTATGTAAAGGTTGTATATTGTCACCCTGTTCACTTAACTTCTATGCAGAGTATATCATGGGAAATGCCGGGTTGGATGAAGCACAAGCTGCAATCAAGATTGCTAGGAGAAATCTTGATAACCTCAGATATGCCGATGACACCATCTTTATGGCAGAAGGCCAAGAAGAACTAAAGAGCCTCTTGATGAAGGTGGAAGGGGAGAGTGAAAAAGCTGGCTTAAAATTCAACATTCAATAAACTAAGATCATTGTATTTGGTCCCATCATGTCACAAAAAATAGATGGGGAAATAGTAGAAACAGTGAGAGACTTTATATTTTTGGGCTCCAAAATCACTGCAGATGGTGACTGTGACTATGAAGTTAAAAGAACCTTGAACTTCCTGGCTCCTGTGAAGAAAAGCTATGACCAACCTAAACAGCATATTGAAAAGCAGAGACATTACTCTGCCAGCAAAGATCCATCTAGTCAAAGCTATGGTTTTTCCAGTAGTCATGTATGGATGTGAGAGTGGACCATAAAGAAAGTAGAGTGCTGAAGCATTGATGCTTTTGAGCTGATGTGTTGGAGAAGACGCTTGAGAGTTCCTTGGTTTGCAAGGGGATCAAACCAGTCAATCCTAAGTGAAATCAGTCCTGAATATTGATTGGAAGGACTGGTGCTGAAGCTGAAGCTCCAATACTTTGGCCACTTGATGCAAAAAACTGACTCTTTGGAAAAGACCCTGATGCTGGGAAAGATTGAATTTGGGAAGAGAAAGGGATGACAGAGTGTGATATGGTCGGATGACATTGCTACCTCAATGGACATGAGTTTGAGCAGTCCAGGGAGTTGGTCCTGCAAACAGAAGCCTGGAGTGCTGCAGTCCATGGGGTTACGAACCGTCAGATATGACTGACTGACTGAAATGAACTGAAAACCTACTGATAAGTATTTTCCATTTACTTTCAGTAGATTTCATTCCATGTAAAATTTTGCACTAGTTCTCACCAACATGGTTAATCTTCAGGTATGTTCTATTATCTACTCAAAGGATAAAATATCAGCAGTGTTAAATTTCATGTAAGGTAGTTCAGTATATAGCCTCAGCTACTTTTCCATTTTGTCTGTCACCAGCTTTCCAAATCTTCACTTCATAAATATCATTTCACCTTATTCTGCAATAAAATTTTATCCCTCTCTAAGTTTTCAGAAAATTCTCACTAGCCTGTAACTTTTTTCAAAATATTTGAAAGTGAAAGTGAATTTGCTCAGTCATGTCTTTGCCACCCCATGGACTGTAGCCTACAAGGCTCCTCCCTCCATGGGATTCTCCAGGCAAGAGTATGGAGAATGAAATGGCAAAAGGATGTGACACTGAAAGATGAAGTCCCAGGTTGATAGCTGCCTAATATACTACTGGAGATCAGTGGAGAAATAATTCCAGAAAGAATGAAGAGACTTGAGCCAAAGTAAAAACAGCATCCAGTTGTGGATGTGCCAGGTGATGGAAATAAATTCCAATCCTGTAAAGTGCAATATTGCATAGGAACTTATACAGGTTAGGTTCCTATTATCAGTTGTTAGGTTCATGTATCAAGGCACCTCAAACGAGATGGCAAGAGTGAACATCAACATTTTAGAAATCAGTGAACTAAAATGGACTGGGATGGGTGAATTCAACAGAGATGACCATTATATCTACTACTGTGGGCAAGAATACCTTAGAAGAAATGGAATAGCCATCATAGTCCACAACAGAGTCCAAAATGCAGTACCTAGATGCAGTCTCAAAAATGACAAAATGATCTCTGTTCACTTCCATGGCAAACCATTCAATATCACAGTAATCCAAGACTATGCCCTGGCCAGTAATGTTGAAAAAGCTGAAGTGGAACACTTTCAGTGAAGACCTACAAGACCTTCTAGAATTAAAAAAATGCAAAAAATATGTCCCCTTCATTATAGGGGACTGGAATGACAAGGTAGGAAGTCAAAAGACACCTGGAGTAACAGGCAAATTTGGCCTTGGGGTACAGAAGTGAGCAGGGCAAAAGCTAACAGAGTTTGGCCAAGAGAAGGCACTAGTCATAGCAAACACCCTCTTCCAACAACACAAGAGAAGACTCTACACATGGACATCACCAAATGGTCAATACCAAAATCAGATTGCTTATATTATTTGCAGCCAAAGACGGAGAAGCTCTACACAGTCAGCAAAAACAAAACCAGGAGTTGACTGTTGCGCAGATCATGAGCTTCCTATTGCCAAATTCAGACTGAAACTGAAGAAAGTAGGGAAAACAACTAGACCATTCAGTTCAGTTCAGTTCAGTTCAGTCACTCAGTCATGTCCGACTCTTCACAACACCATGGATTGCATCATTCCAAGCTTCCCTGTCTACCACCAACTCCCAGAGTTTACTCAAACTCATCTCCATTGAGTCGGTGATGCCATCCAATCATCTCATCCTCTGTCGTCATCTTCTTCTTCTGCCTTGAATCTTTCCCAGAATTAGGGTCTTTTCAGATATGACCTAAATCAAACGCCTTATGATTACAAAGTGGAAGAGACAGACAGATTCAAGGGATCAGATATGATAGAGTGCCTTAAGAAGCACAGATGGTGGTTCATTGCATTGTACAGGAGGCAGTGATCAAGATGATCCCCAAGAAAAAGAAGTGTAAAAAGGCAAAATGATTTTCTTAGGAGGCCTTACAAATATCTGAGAAAAGGAAAGATTGAAAAGGCAACGGAGAAAAGGAAAGATATAACCATTTGAATGCAGAGTTCCAAAGAATAGCAAGGAGAGATAAAAAGTCCGCCTCAGTGATCAATGCAAAAAAAAAAAAAAGAAGAAAACAATAGAATGGAAAAGACTAGAGATCTCTTCATGAAAATTAGAGACACCAAGGAATAGTTCATGCAAAGATGGGGATAATAAAGGAAAAAAGCAGTATGTACCTATCAGAAGCAGAAGATATCAAGAAGAGGTGGCAAGAATGCACAGAAGAACTGTGCAAAAAAGATCTTTATGACCCAGATGACCACAATGGTGTGATCACTCACCTAGAGCCAGATATTCTGGAATGCAAAGTCAAGTGGGCCTTAGGAAGCATCACTATGAACAAAGCTAGTGGAGGTGATGGAATTCCAGTCAAACTGTTTCAAATCCTAAAAGATGATGCTGTGAAAGTTCTGTACTCAATATGCCAGCAAACTTGGAAAACACAGCAGTGGCCACAGGACTGGAAAAAGTCAGTTTTCATTCCATTCCCAAAGACAATGTCAAAAAATGTTCAAACTACTGCACAAGTGCACTCATCTCACATGCTAGCGAAGTGATGCTCAAAATTCTCCAAGCCAAGCTTCAACAGTATATGAACTGTGAGCTTCCAGATGGTTAAGTTTTACTTGCAAAAGAAAGAGGAACCAGGGATAAAATTGCCAACCTCTGTTGGATCATCAAAAAGCCAGACAGTTCCAGGAATATCTACCCTTGCCTTATTGACTACACTAAAGCCTTTGACTGTGTTGATCATAACCAACTGTGGAAAATTCTTCAAGAGATGGGAATACCAGACCACCTGACCTGCCTCCTGAGAAAACTGTATGCAGGTCAAGAAGCAACAGTTAGAACTGGACATGGAAAAACAGACTCGTTCCAAATCAGGAATGGAGTATGTCAAGGCTGTATACTGTCACCCTGCTTCTTTAACTTATATGCAGAATGCATCATGTGAAATGCTGGGCTGGGTGAAACACAAGCTGGAATCAAGATTGCTGGGAGAAATATAAATAACCTCAGATATGCAGATGATGCCACCCTTTTGGCAGAAAGCAAAGAAGAAGTAAAGAGCCTCTTGATTAAAGTGAAAAAGGAGAGTTAAAAATTAGCTTCAATCTCAACATTCAGAAAACTAAGGTCATGGCATCTGGTCCCGTCACTTCATGGTAAATAGATAGGGAAACAATGGAAACTGTGAGGGACTTTATATTTTGGGGCTCCAAAATCACTGCAGATGGTGACTGCATCCAAGAAATAAAAAGACTCTTGCTTCTTGCAAGAAAAGCTATGACGAACCTAGACTGCATTTTAAAAGGCAGAGACAATACTTTCCCAACTTGTTCTGTCTAGTCAAAGCTATGGTTTTTCCAGTAGTCATGTATGGATGTGTGAGTTGCACTGTAACAAAAATGAGTGCTGTAGAATTGATGCTTTTGAACTGTGGTGTTGGAGAAGACTCTTGTGATTCCCTTGGACTGCAAGGAGATCCAACCGATCAATCCTAAATGAAATCAATCCTGAATATTCTTTGGAAGGACTGATGTGGAAGCTGAGACTCCAATACTTTGGCCACCTGATGTGAAGAACCAACTCCTTGGAAAAGCCCCTGATGTTGGGAACGTTTGAAAGCATGAGGAGAAGGGGATTACAGAGAATGAGATGACTGGATGTCATCACTGATACAAGAGGCATAAGTTTCAGTAGTCTCTAATATTTGGTTGATGGACAGGGAATCCTCGAGTGCTGCAGTCCTTGGAGTCACAAAGTGTTGGACAGAACTGAACAACTGAACTGACTGACTGAACTGAATAATACGAGTCTAGTAAATAGGTGACTGATATAATAGAAATTCTTCCATTTGTATTTCTATTTAAATTATTCAGTCTCAGTCTATGCCTATATGAAGTGTGGAAAACAAATTATATTTTTATTTTATTTAAGAAACTAATCTAGATGAGCTCAATAATAGATGAGTGTACCAAATATATAGTGGAATCATTGAAAGAAAGAAAAAAAAACAGGAAGGGGAAAATCAATCAGAAGAGGATTTGAAGCAGCGGAAATTGTATGTTTAAATGTATTGGAGGTATTAGTTCTTCTGACAATAGTGTTTGGAACTTGGAAGGAGATGAGACTAAGGAACAAAAAGACCAGAATTTAGAGGTGTCGTATTTCATGCAGAATTCACTGTTTATTCTGTGAATATGAATGTCATTGACATTTATTTATTTTCCATTGTTTTTCAGTCCTAAGTCATGTCCCACTCTTTGAGACCTCATAGACTGTAGAATTCCAGTATTCCTTGCCCTTCACTGTCTCTGAGTTTGCTCACATTCATGTCCATTCAGTTGATTATGCCATTCAACCATCTCATCCTCTGTCATTGCCTTCTCCCTCTGCCCTCAGACATTCCCAGCATCAGGGTATTTTCCAATAAGTGGACTAGTTCATCAGGGTACCAAACTACTGGAGCTTCAGCATCAGTCCTTCCAAATAATATTCATAGTTGATTTCCTTTAGGATTGATTGGTTTAATCTCCTTGTTGGCCAAGGGACTCTCAAGAGTCTTCCCTGGCACCACAGTTTGAAAGCATCAATTCTTTCGTGCCTATCCTTCTTCATGGTATAACTCTCACATCCATATATCACTGGAAATACCATAGCTTTGAATATGTAGACTTCTGTCGGCAAAGTGATGCCTCATCTCTTTAGTATGCTGCTAGGTTTGTCATAGCTTTCCTGCCAAGAGGCAAACATGTCTTTCAATTTCATATCTGCCATCATTATCAACAGTCATTTTGGAGCCTAAAAAGAGAAAATTTGTCACTCTTTCCACTTTCTCCACTTCTATATGCCATGAAGTGATGGGACCAGATGCCATGATCTTCATGTTTTGAACGCTGAGTTTCAATCCAGCTTTTTCACTCTCCTCTTTCACCTTCATCAAGAGGATATTTAGTTCCTCTTCACTTTCTGCTGGTAAAGTCTTGTCATCTGCATATCAGTTATTGATATTTCCCCTAGGCATTTGAATACAGCCTGTGATTCATCCACCCTGGCATTTTGTATCATGTGCTCTGCATATAAGTTGTATAAGCACAGTGACAGTATACAGCATGTCTTACTCCTTTCCAAATTTTGAGACACTCCATTGTTCAATGTCCAGTTTCTTGACCTGCATACAGGTTTCTCAGGAGACAGGTAAGGTGGCCTGGTATTCCCATTTCCTCAAGAATTTTCCACAATTTTCTGTGATCCACACAGTCAAAGACTTTATCATAGTCAATGAAGCAGAACTAGATGTATTTTGGAAATCCACCCCCGCCCCACCTTTCTTTTTTTGATGATCCAATGGATGTTGACAATTTGTTCCCTGGTTTCTCTGCTTTTTATAAATACAGTTTGTGCATCCGGAAGTTCTCAGTTCACATATTGCTGAACACTATTTTGAAGTATTTTCTGCATTACCTTGTTAGCATATGAAGTGAGCACAATTGTACAAAATTTAAACATTATTTTCATTGCCCTTATTTGAGATTGGAATAAAAACTAATGTTTCTCAGCCCTGTGGCCACTGCTGAGTTGTCCAAACTTGCTGATATATTGAGTGCAGCATGTTAGCAGCATCATTATTTAGACTCTGAAATAGCTCAGCTCGAATTCCATCACCTCCAATAGCTTTGTTTGTAGGCTTCCTAAGGCCCACTTGACTCAAATTCCAGATGTCTGGCTCTAGGTGAATGACCACAACATTATGATTATTCTGATGAGTCATAAAAATTATTTTTGTATAATTTTTCCATGTATTATAGCCACCTCTTCATATCTCTCTTGCTTCTGATTTTTTTTTTTTTTCCTTTCATCATGCCCTTCTGGCTTGAAAATTTCCCTTTATATTTCTAATATCTATGAAGAGATTTCTAGTCTTTCCCATTCAATCATTTTACTCTTTTTCTTTGCATTGTTAACTTAAGAAGGCCTTCTTATCTCTCCTTGCCATTCTTTGGAAGTCTGCATTCAGTTGGGTATATCTTTCCCTTTCTCCTTTGTCTTTTGCTTCTCTTCTTTTCTTAGCTCTTTGTAAGCTTCCTCAGACAACGACTTTGCTAGTTCGCAATTCTTTTTTTGGGAGATTTTTTGTTGAATGCCTCCTATACAATTTTGCAGACCTCCATCCATAGTTCTTCACGTACTCTGTCTACCAGATCGAATCCTTGAATCTATTCAGCATCTCCACTGTATAATCAAAAGGTATTTTTAGGTCATACCTTAATGGCTTAGTGGTTTTCCCTACGTTCTTCAATTTAAACTTGAATTTTACAATAAAGTGTTCATGATCTGAGCCACAGACAGCTCTAGGTCTTGTTTTCGCTGACTATATAAAGCTTCTCCATCTTCAGCTGCAAAAAAAATATAATCAGTTTGATTTAGGTGTTCACCATCTTGTGATATCCATGTGTAGATCGTCTCTTGTGTTGTTGGAAGAGGATGTTTGCTGTGATGAGTGTGTTCTATTGGCAAAACTGATACCCTTTGCCTTGCTTCATTTTGTATTCCAAGGCCAATCTTTATTTTTACTCCAGGTATCTCTTGACTTCGTACTTTTACAATTCAATCCCCTATCATAAAAAGGACAACTTATTTGGTGTTAGTCATAGAAAACTTCTTGTGGCCTTCACAGAACCATTCAATTTCACCTTCTTTGGCATCAGGCATTCTATCTTCATCATAGACTTGAATTACTGTGATGTTGAATGATTTGCCTTGGAAATGAAACAATATCTTTCAGTCATTTTTGAGATTGCACCCAAATATTGCATTTCACACTCTTTTGTTGACTATGAGGGCCACTTTATTTCTTCTAAGGGATTATTGCCCACAGTAAAATGCTCATCTGAATTAAATGTGCTCGTTCCCATTTGGTTTAGTTCACTGATTCCAAAAATGTCGATGTTCACTCTTGCCATCTCCTGCCTGAGCATGTCCAATTTCCTTTGATTCATGGGCCTAACTAATATTCCATGTTTCTTGGGAATATTTTTCTTTACAGCATCGGACTTGACTTTAATCACCAGACATATCCTCAGTTGAGCATTGTTTCCACTTTGGCTCAGGCTCTTCATTCTTTCTGAAGCTATAGTAGTTGCCCTTTGCTCTTCCCCAATAGCATATTGGAAACTTTCTGACTCATGGGGCGCATCTGCTGGTGTGATATTTTTTTTGCTTTTTCATAGTTTTCATGGAGTTTTCAAGGCAAAAATACTTCAGTGGGTTGCCATTTCCTTCTTAAATGTACGATGTTTTGTCAGAATTCTCCACTATGACCCATGTCTAAGCTGATATTGCAAGTCATGGTTCACAGCTTCCTTGAGTTTCACAAGCCCCCTCATTCATTCCCTGTGTCAGGACAAGGTTGCCCTTTTTTTTTTTTTTAAAGCACTGAAATATAAGGAATTGTAAATACTATGAAAAGTGTTAGTCTCTCAGTTGTGTCTGACTCTTTGTGACCCTGTGAACTATTTCCCACCAGGCTCTCTGTCCACCTTCCTAAAGGAATGAAATAACCTTACAGGTAAAAATGCTGCAATTTCAAGAAGATATCCTTTCTACAATATGGATCTTCATTAATACCTTGTGTGCTTAGTTGCTCAGTTGTGTCCAACTCTTTGTGATACGATGGACTGTAACCCACCACGCTCCTCTGTCCATGGGGATTCTCCAGGCAAGAATATTGGGGTGGGTTGCCATTCCTTTGTCCAGGGAATATTCCCAAACCAGGGATCAAGCCCAGGTCTCCTGCATTGCAAGCAGATCTTTTGCTGTATATGGAACCAAGAACCAGGAAATCCTTCATTAATACCTTACAAATAATTTTATACATAAAAATTGAAGGCATATATCCAATATATGGGCTTCCCAAGTGGCTCAGTGGTAAAGAATATGTCTGCCAATTCAGAAGACAGAAACAGGAGGATTTGGTCCCTGTGTCAGGAAGATCCTCTGGAGGATGATGTAGCAACCCACTCCAGTTTTCTTGCCTGGAGAATCCTATGGACAGAAGATCTTAAAAGAGTTGGACATGATTGAGCATGTATCAGTTCAGTTCAGTTCAGTCACTCAATTCAGTTCAGTTCGGTTCAGTCACTCAATTCAGTTCAGTTCGGTTCAGTCACTCAATCGTGTCTGACTCTTTGTGACCCCATGAATCGCAGCACGCCAGGCCTCCCTGTCCATCACCAACTCCTGGAGTTCACTCAGACTCACGTCCATCAAGTCAGAGATGCCATCCAGCCATCTCATCCTCTCTCATCCCCTTCTCCTCCTGCCCCCAATCCCTCCCAGCATTCATTTTCCAATGAATCAACTCTTCGCATGAGGTGGCCAAAGTACTGGAGTTTCAGCTTTAGCATCATTCCTTCCAAAGAAATTCCAGGACTGATCTCCTTCAGAATGGATTGGTTGGATCTCCTTTACATTATTCTTATTCAGCATATAGCTAAAAGCCCATTAAGTTCTTTTAATTATAGCCTGTGTTCATTCAAGCCTATTGATTAACTCAATGAAATTCAAGCATACTTGACTTTTGCGAGTTATATGCTACAATAATTATAGATGCAACCTTAGAAAAGTCAAGGATGTGCTGATTGTATTTTGGAAAACCAGTCAAAAGTATGATTGAAATGTTACCAAATTAAGAAAAGGAAGAAAGCTAAATGAATTAATCAATGATTTGCTACATTTACATTATTTGATGAATTTAAATACAATTTAGAAACAAGTTGAGGTTGTGGGATTTAATAAAGCAAAATAGTCTAGTATTAGAAATGCATTCAGAGTAAATATGAGTTTGGTAAAAAGTTTAGGAAAAATCACATGGAATTAAATATAAAGTTCTAAAACAGAACAAATCAAATCCCTTATGATTATACAGTGGAAATGAGAAATAGATTTAAGGGACTAGATCTGATAGATAGAGTGCCTGATGAACTATGGACAGAGATTTGTGAAAGTGTACAGGAGACAGGGATCAAGACCATCCTCATGGAAAAGAAATGCAAAAAAGCAAAATGGCTGTCTGGGGAGGCATTACAAATAGCTGTGAAAAGAAGAGAAGCGAAAAGCAAGAAGAAAAAGAAAGATATAAGCATCTGAATGCAGAGTTCCAAAGAATGGCAAAGAGAGATAAGAAAGCCTTCCTCAGTGATCAATGTAAAGAAATAGAGGAAAACAACAAAATGGGAAAGACTAGAGTTCTCTTCAAGAAAATTAGAGATACCAAGGGAACATTTCATGTGAAGATGGACTCAATAAGGGACAGAAATGGTATGGATCTAACAGAAGCAGAAGATATTAAGAAGAGGTGGCAAGAATACACAGAAGAACTGTACAAAAAATATCTTCATGACCAAGATAATCATGATGGTGTGATCACTTACCTAGAGCCAGATATCCTGAAATGTGAAGTCAAGTAGGCCTTTGAAAGAATCACTACGAACAAAGCTAGTGGAGGTGATGGAATTCCAGTTGATCTATTTCAAATCCTAAAAGATGATGCTGTGAAAGTGCTACACTCAATATGCCAGCAAATTTGGAAAACTCAGCAGGGGCCACAGGACTGGAAAAGATCAGTTTTCATTTCAATCCCAAAGAAAGGCAATGCCAAAGAATGATCAAACTACTGCACTATTGCATTCATCTCACACGTTAGCAAAGTAACACTCAAAATTCTCCAAGCCAGGCTTCAGCAATACGTGAATCATGAACTTCCAGATGTTCAAGCTGGTTTTAGAAAAGGCAGAGGAACCAGAGATCAAATTGCCAACATCCACGGGATCATGGAAAAAGCAAGAGAGTTCCAGAAAAACATCTACCTCTGTTTTATTGACTATGCCAAAGCCTTTGACTCTGTGGATCACAATAAACTGGAAAATTCTTCAAGACATGGGAATACCGGACCACCTGATCAGCCTCTTGAGAAACCTATATGCAGTTGAGGAAGCAACAATTAGAACTGGACATAGAACAACAGACTAGTTCCAAATAGGAAAAGGAGTACATCAAGGCTGTATATTGTCACCCTGCTTATTCAACTTATATGTAGAGTACATCATGAGAAACACTGGACTGGAAGAAGCACAAACTGGAATCCAGATTGCCAAGAGAAATATCAATAACCTCAGATATGCAGATGACACCACCCTTATGGCAGAAAGTGAAGAGGAACTAAAAGGCCTCTTGATGAAAGTGAAAGAGGAGAATGAAAAAGTTGGCCTAAATTTCAACATTCAGAAAACAAGGTCGTGGCATCCAATTCCATCACTTCATGGGAAATAGATGGGAAAACAGTGGAAACAGTGTCAGACTTTATTTTTAGGGGTTCAAAAATCACTGCAGTCGGTGACTGCAGCCATGAAATTGAAAGACGCTTACTCCTTGGAAGGAAAGTTATGACCAACCTAGATAGCATATTCAAAAGCAGAGATAAATTACTTTGCCAACAAAGGTCCATCTAGTCAAGGCTATGGTTTTTCCAGTGGTCATGTATGGATGCGAGTGTTGGACTGTGAAGAAAACTGAGCACCAAACAATTGATGCTTTTGAACTATGGTGTTGGAGAAGTGCCGGGAGCCAGCACGAGAGATCCCACCTAGGACAAGGTCATGTGGAGGAGACCTGACAGGCAAGGTGGATCAGGACTCGAGGGACTCCCTGGACCTGCTTGAGCATCTACCCCAAACCAAAATCTGTCTATTTACTGTATACTATATTATGCCTTTCACCAACTCTTCTGACATTAACAGGGGGCTATCCCCGACCACCTTTTTCTGGTGAAAATCAACTTAGGGCTCTAGTTGATAAGTCTACTGGGCATGAAAGGAGCATTTCAATTCAAACTCCCCTGTTAGCATTCCAGCTTGTTTGGCAGGTTTATCCAGACTCTTGCCACTCTGCATAAGATTGTTCACAAAACATGGCACGGGAAGCCTAAGCATTCTAAAAATATAGAGCCCTTTGAGGGGTGAAAAAGTCTTATTAAATTAACACTGGTGAAGGGTTTCATTATTGAGCCAATGCTTGCTGCCAATTCCTATATCCCTTATCCATTGTGTGCCTGTGAGTGCATTAGTTAATATAGTTGGAATGTAAGAAAAACAAGTAGTAGCCTTGGTATTAACCACATCAGACCTTTTGTAACACACTGCACCTTTTCTCCATGAGAATGTAACTCTGTTTAGTACTTTCTGAGGCTGACACAGATTAGAGGTATAAAGAAAAAAAACACTTCAAGGGAAAACAAGTTTTCTGGTTGATCAACCTTTATCAAAAAAGGGTCATAAAATGTCAACAGGCCTCCAAGGCCCAGAAGATAATGTACACAACATAAGACCCTTGTTTATGGGAAAGGTATGCAGAGAAAATCCTGGTTTCGATAAGGGCAAAACTGGTGGACTGTTTGAGCTGAGTCTGCATGACTTTCATCTTTCATTTTCCACTACGTACAAGTCAGGGTATAAAAGTTCTTTTTGAAAATAAAGTCATGGGCCTCTCTCACCTAAGCTTGGTCTCCCCGTGTCATTTTTCCATTCTCCAATGCCGTTCATCCTGAGTGTATCCCTGGACTCTGCTGAGGCTGGACCCCAGCAGAGAAGACTCTCAAGAGTCCCTTGGCCTACAAAGAGATCCAACCAGTCCATTCTAAAGGAGATCAGTCCTGGGTATTCATTGGCAGGACTGATCCTGAGGCTGAGACTCCAATAATTTGGCCACCTCATGCAAAGAGTTGACTCATTGGAAAAGACTCTGATGCTGGGAGGGATTGTGGGCAGGAGGAAAAGGGGACGACAGAGGTTGAGATGGTTGGATGGCATCACCGACTTGAAGGACATGAGTTTGAGTGAACTCTGGGTGTTGGTGATGGACAAGGAGGCCTGGAGTGCATGATTCATGGGGTCGCAAAGAGTGGGACACAACTGACCGACTGAACTGAACTGAACTGAAAATAAGAGTAATATAAGAATAGCTGAAAAATAATGTTTTATTCTCTCTGGTGAATTGAATAAATAGCGTTCTTGAGGAGACAAATTATATTCTTTAACTGTCCTTTTGCCTTCTGATATTTCAGAAATCAATTTTATGATTGAAATGTGAATATTAAATGACTATTATTTGCATACATTACCTGTTACCTGTTTACAGTACTTAACAAAGTGCCCAACATAGGAGCTCATTTAATTTTTATCTTAATGTAGTTTTTTGTTATCTTTGAAAAAGATAGTACAAGGCTGTCATCACGATAGCTGCTGCTTATGATTGAACAATAGAGTATGTCCATGTCTAATTGGCCTAAATATCATTTAGCCCACTAACTGTACTTCATGTACACTTAAATGCATTAATGTCTCAGAATAACTTCACAAATTCATCTACGTTCCCCTAACGACTCCTGATTCTGAGGGCTCGGAAGTTAGATCTAATTCAGAATCCTTATTTCAAAAGTTAAGATATGAGTGTGGGATCAGTTAATCAAACAGTGGTGTGGTACTACTAGTCTGAACTAATACCAGGATCTCATAACTTCTATTTCTTGCCCTTTCTCTTACACCATTACACTATGATACTGTACTATATTTGGCACATATTTTAGAAGTACAATATTTGTTAAACTTGATGACTAGAATTGAGGGTCTGAGTTTGGACTGTGGCAGCCAACAGTAATATTCCTCAGTTTGACTGGTCGTATTGGGACATCTGTGAGACAAATTTGGTAAGTCATTATAGAAACCAAATAAAATGCTATTTAGTCTGTAATCCATTAATTTATTAATAAATTTATTAAGTGATTATATATTAGTCTAGGGATTGTGAATACAGTTATTAATAAAATCCCTGTCCTAACTGAGATAGACAGGATAAGACAGACTTTAAAGAAAGAACAGTTTATTAGACGGTATTAACTGTGGTGTTAGAGAAGACTCTTGAGAGTCCCTTGGACTGCAAGGAGATCCAACTAATCTATTTTGAAGGAGATCAGCCCTGGGATTTCTTTGGAAGGAATGATGCTCAAGCTGAAACTCCAGTACTTTGGCCACCTCATGCGAAGAGTTGACTCATTGGAAAATACTCTGATGCTGGGAGGGATTGGGGGCAGGAGGAAAAGGGGACGACCGAGGATGAGATGGCTGGATGGCATCACGGACTCGATGGACGTGAGTCTGAGTGAACTCTGGGAGTTGGTGATGGACAGGGCGGCCTGGCGTGCTGCAATTCATGGGGTTGCAAAGAGTCGGACACAACTGAGCGACTGAACTGAACTGAACTGAATTGCTATAGAAAAAAATTAGAGCTGAAAAATGGGACAGGCAACATCAGAATGGATTTCATATAATTTTAATAAAGGAGGTCAGTAAAAGTCTCATTAAAATATTCATATTTACAGCCATGTAGTTATTGGAGTAAAGAGTATTCTAAGCAGAATATCAAGAGCAGATGCTTTGAAGTAGGAATGGTTTTGTAAGAAACAAGAAAGGTAACTTGACTGTAGTAGACCAAGTGAGGGAAGAAGATGTAGGAGATGGGGTCAGAAAGGGAAGATGAAGCCAGGCTCATCCTGGCTTCTACATCAGACTTTTTCACTGACTTTATTCCTAACAGGCAGGACTGCTTCAGAAGGTTTTATGCAGAGTTGAAATGGTCTGATGGATATTTCAATAGTATCATTCTATGTGTGCAATGCTGAAAATAGACTTAAGGGGATAAAGGTCAAAATAGGAAAACAGTTAAGAGATAATGCTATAATCCTTCCTGGTCAACTACACAGTGAAGGATAATAGTCTTACAGATAACCAGGACATTGATAAGAATTGCTAGGATTGTAGGTTCAGAGTTCTGGAAATAGTCTTACCATATACTACATTCCATAACAAAAAATCCTTGCATATTAAAAAAATAATAATGTGAAAATGAAAAACATCACATTGCTTTATAGATTATATTAATGTAGGCAAATATTAAAGATTTTTCAGTATAAATTATACTTGCATTCAGATTGTAAATTAATTGCAAAATAAAATGCTTTGTATCATTGATTTATGTATCCACAGATACCACATGAATATACTTTTAAATTGGCAACTTAGTAATTTAATTGCATTATTCTTAATTACTCAAGCTATTTTGTCCATTCTGACAAAACATGGTCCACTGGAGAAGGGAATGGCCTTCACAGTACTCTTGCCTTGAGAACCCCATGAACAGTATGAAAAGATAAAAAGATAGGACACTGAAAGATGAACTCCCCAGGTGGTAGGTGCCCAATATGCTATGCTACTGGATATCAGTGGAGAAATAATTCCAGAAAGAATGAAGAGATGGAGCCAAAGCAAAACTTGTGGATGTCACTGGTAATGGAAGTAAAGTCTGATGCTGTAAAGAGCAAAATTGCATAGGAATCTGGAACGTTAGGTCGATGAATCAAGGAAAATTGGAAGTATTCAAACAGGAGATAGTAAGAGTAAACATCGACATTCTAGGAATCAGCAAACTAAGATGGACTGTAATGGGTGAATTGTGCTCAAGAATCCTTTAGAAGAAATGGGGTAGCCATGATAGTCAAACAAGAGTCCAAAATGCAGTACTTGGATGCAGTCTCATATATGACAGAATGGTTTCTGTTTGTTTCCAAGGCAAATCATTCAGTATCATAGTAATACAAGTCTATGTCCTGAGAAGTAATGCTGAAGAAACTGAAGCTGAATGGTTCCATAAAGACCTACAACACCTTCTAGAATAACATTCTAAAAAGATATCCTTTTCATTATAGTGGACTGAAATGAAAAAGAAGGAATTCAAGAGATACCTGGAATTTGGCCTTGGAATACAGAAGTAAGCAGGACAAAGGCTAACAGAGTTTTGTCAAGAGAATGAACTGGTCAAAGCAAACACACTCTTCCAACAACACAAGAGAAGATTCTACACATGGATATAATCACATGGTCAATACCGGAATCAGATTGCTTATATTCTTTGCAGCCAAAGATGGAGAAGCTCTATACAATCAGCAAAAACAAGACCGGGAGCTGATGGTGGCTCATATGATGAACTCCTTATTGTCAAATTCAGACTGAATTTGAAGAAAGTAGGGAAAACCACTAGACCATTCATGTTTGACTGAAATCAAATCCATTACGATTATAAAGTGGAAGTGACAAATAGATTCAAGGGATTAGATCTGATAGACAGTATGCCTGAACAAGTATGGACGGAGGTTCATGACATTGTACAGAAGGTGCTGATTAAGACCGTCCCTGAGAAAAAGAAATGCAAAAATGCAAAATGGTTGTCTGAGGAGGCCTTGCAAATAGCTGAGAAAACAAAAGATGGAAAAGGCAAAAGAGAAAGGGAAAGATATACCAATTTGAATGCAGAGATACAAAGAATAGCAAGGAGATATAAGAAAGCCTTCCTTGGTTACCAGTGCAAAGAAATAGAGGAAAACAATAGAATGGGAAAGACTAGAGATTTCTTCAGGAAAACTAGAGATACCAAGGGAATTTTCATTCAAAAATGAGCACAATAAAGGACAGAAAAAATATAGACCTAACAGAAGCAGAAGATATTAAGAAGAAGTGGTGAGAATGCACAGAAGAACTATACAAAAAAGATTTTCACGACCCAGATAATCAACATGGTGTGATCACTCACTTAGAGCTAGGCATTCTGGAATGTGAATGCAAGGGGGCCTTAGGAAGCATCAATAGGAACAAACTAGTGAGGTGACAGAATTCTAGCTGAGCTACTTCAAATCCTAAAAGATGATGCTGTGAAAGTGCTGCACTCAATATGCCAGCAAATTTGGAAAACTCAGCAGTGGCCACAGGACTGGAAAATATCAGTTTTGATTCCAATCCCAAAGAAAGGCAATGCCAAAGAATGCTCAAACTACCACACAATTGCACTCATCTCACATGCTAGCTAAGTATTCCTCAAAATTCTCCAAGCCAAGCTTCAACAGTATGTGAGCCATAAACTTTCAAATGTTCAAGATGGTTTTAGGAAAGACAGATGAACCAGCGATCAAATTGCCAACATCCGCTGGATCATCAAAAAAGCAAGAGAGTTCCAGAAAAACATCTACTTCTGCTTTACTGGCTACACCAAAGCCTTTGACTTCGTGGCTCAAAAAATTGCAAAATTCTTCAAGAGATGGGAATACCAGACCACCTGACCTGCCTCCTGAGAAATCTGTATGGAGCTCAAGAAGCAAGAAGTAGAACTGGACATGAAACAACAGACTGGTTCCTAATCAGGAAAGGAGTACTTTAAGGCTATCTTTGTCACCCTGCTTATTTAACTTATTTATAGATTACATAATGCAAAATGCTGGGCTGGATGAAGCACAAGTTAGAATCAAGAATGCTGGCAGAAATATCAATAACATCAGGTATGCAGATGACACCACCCTTTTGGCACAAAGCAAAGAAGAACTAAAGAGCCTCTCAACGAAAGTGAAAGAGGTGAGTGAAAAAGTTGGCTTAAACCTCAGCATTCAGAAAACTAATATCATGCATCTAGTCCCATCATTTTGTGGCAAATATATGAAGAAACAATAGAAACCGTGACAGACTTTATTTTGAGGGGCTTCAAAATTACTGCAGATGTTGACTGTAGCCATGAAATTAAAAGATGCTTGCTCCTTGGAAGAAAAGCTATGACCAGCTTAGACGCCATATTAAAAAGCAGAGATATTACTTTGCCAACAAGGTCCATCTAGTTAAAGCTATTGTTTTTCCAGTAGTCATATATGGATATGAGAGATGGACTATAAAAAAAAGCTAAATGCCAAAGAATTGATGCTTTTGAACTGTGATGTTGGAGGAGACTTTTTAGAGACCCTTTGACTGCAAGGAGATCCCACCAGTCCATCCTAAAGTAAGTCAGTCCTGCATAGTCATTGGAAAGACTAATGTTGAAGCTGAAACTCCAATACTTTGGACACCTAATGCGAAGAGCGGACCCATTTGAAAAAACTCTGATGATGGGAATGTTTGAAGTTGGGAGGAGTAAGGGATGACATAGGATGAGATGTTTGGATGACATCACTGACTCAATGGACATGAGTTTGAGTATGTTCTAAGAGTCGGAATGGATAGGGAATCCTGGCGTGCTGCAGTCCATGGGGTCCCAAAGAGTTGGACATGGCTGAGCTACTGAACTGAACTGATTTTTCTATTATTTTTGTTCATTCATTATACAGAAGAAGCACTTCATTTAGAATAATAATGCTGCAAACTCCTTAGTATACATTTTTTGAAGCATAAATTAATATAAAATGAAAAAATGTCGATTAAAAATGACTTTCTATGATCAATAAAAGTTATTTTGTTTAATAAAATTATATTCTTAAACACTGTATATCCAGGGCATACCAAACATAAACATATATTTTTCTGTCCCATTTATAACTCCAAAACAGAATTTAGAAACTTCATTAACTTAGAGTGGAAAGATTATTCCTATACTAGAATGACACCTAGAACAAGATCAGGTCTTGGGATCAATGCAATTTTTTCTAGATTCCCTACTTAACAGTAGTCTAGATTTGTACACTCAGTAGCAGTGAAAACATACACATTTTCATTTCAGTTTGCCTTTATAATTTTTTAAAATATTATTATATGCAGTTGATGATTCTGTCTCTGAAAGTTGCTTGGCAGACTGAATCATTAACTGACATCTGGCTCAGGATGGTATTTTAAACATGTCCAGAAATAATCAGAAACAGCATGTTACAGCTTAAAAGGTTAGCATAGCCCTTTTGATGGTAGATTTTAATTTACTTTCATTCAGTTCAGTTCAGTCGCTCAGTTGTGTCCAACTCTCTGAGACCCGATGAATCGCAGCATGCCAGGCCTCCCTGTCCAACACCAAATCCCAGAGTTCACACAGACTCAACGTCCATCAAGTCAGTGATGCCATCCAGCAATCCCATCCTCTGTCGTCCCCTTCTCCTCCTGCCCTCAATCCCTCCCAGCACCAGAGTCTTTTCCAACGAGTCAACTCTTCACATGAGGTGGCCCAAAGTACTGGAGTTTCAGCTTTAGCATCATTCCTTCCAAAGAAATCTCAGGGCTGATCTCCTTCAGAATGGACTGGGTGGATCTCCTTGCAGTCCACGGGACTCTCAAGAGTCCTCTCCAACACCACACTTCAAAAGCATCAATTCTTCGGCGCTCAGCCTTCTTCACAGTTCAACTCTCACATCCATACATGACCACAGGAAAAACCATAGCCTTGACTAGATGGACCTTAGTTGGCAAAGTAATGTCTCTGCTTTTGAATATGCTATCTAGGTTGGTCATAACTTTCCTTCCAAGGAGTAAGCGTCTTTTAATTTCATGGCTGCAATCACCATCTGCAGTAATATTGGAGCCAAAAAAAATAAAGTCTGACGCTGTTTCCACTGTTTCCCCATCTATTTCCCATGAAGTGATGGGACAGGATGCCATGATCTTCGTTTTCTGAATACTGAGCTTTAGGCCAACTTTTTCACTCTCCATTTTCACTTTTATCAAGAGGCTTTTTAGTTCCTCTTCACTTTCTGCCATAAGGGTCGTGTCATCTGCATATTTGAGGTTACTGATATTTCTCCCAACAATCTGGTTTCCAGCTTGTGTTTCTTCCAGTCCAGTATTTCTCATGATGTACTCTGCATATAAGTTAAATAAGAGGGTGACAATATACAGCCTTGACATACTCCTTTTCCTATTTGGAACCAGTCTGTTGTTCCATGTCCAGTTCTAACTGTTGCTTCCTGACCTGCATACAGATTTCTCAAAAGGCAGGTCAGGTGGTCTGGTATTCCCATCTCTTTCAGAATTTTACACAGTTTATTGTGATCCACAGAGTCAAAGGCTTTGGCATAGTCAATAAAGCAAAAATAGATGTTTTTCTGGAACTCTCTTGCTTTTTCCATGATCCAGCAGATGTTGGCAATTTGATCTCTGGTTCCTCTGCCTTTTTTAAAACCAGCTTGAAGCTGAAGTTGAACGCTTCTATGAAGACCTACAAGACCTCTTAGAATTAACACCCAAAAAAGATGTCCTTTTCCTTATAGGGGACTGGAATGCAAATGTAGAAAGTCAAGAAACACCTGGAGTAACAGGAAAATTTGGCCTTGGAATGCAGAATGAAGCAGGGCAAAGACTAATAGAGTTTTGCCAAGAAAATGCACTGGTCATAGCAAACACCCTCTTCCAACAACACAAGAGAAGACTCTACACATGGACATCACTAGATGGTCAACACTGAAATCAGATTGATTATATTCTTTGCAGCCAAAGATGGAGAAGCTCTATACAGTCAACAAAAACAAGACCAGGAACTGACTGTGGCTCAGATAATAAACTCCTTATTACCAAATTCAGACTTAAATTGCAGAAAGTAGGGAAAACCACTAGACCATTCAGCTATGACCTAAATCAAATCCCTTATGATTCTACAGTGGAATTGAGAAATAGATTTAAGGGCCTAGATATGATAGATAGAGTGCCTGATGATCTATGGAATGAGGTTTGTGACATTGTACCGGAGACAAGGATCAAGACCATCCCCATGGAAAAGAAATGCAAAAAAGCCAAATGGCTGTTGGTGAGGCCTTACAAATAGCTGTGAAAAGAAGAGAGGCAAAAATCAAGGGAGAAAAGGAAAGATATAAGCATCTGAATGCAGAGTTCCAGCGAATAGCAAGAAGAGATAAGAAAGCCTTCTTCAGCGATCAATGCAAAGAAAAGGAGGAAAAGAACAGAATGGGAAAGACTAGAGTTCTCTTCAAGAAAATGAGAGATACCAAGGGAACATTTCATGCAAAGATGGGCTTGATAAAGGACAGAAATGGTATGGATCTAACAGAAGCAGAAGATATTAAGAAGAGGTGGCAAGAATACACAGAAGAACTGTACAAAAAAGATCTTCAAGACCCAGATAATCATGATGATGTGATCACTCACCTAGAGCCAGACATCCTGGAATGTGAAGTCAAGTCGGCCTTAGAAAGCATCACTATGAACAAAGCTAGTGGAGGTGATGGAATTCCAGTTGAGCTATTTCAAGTCCTGAAAGATGATGCTGTGAAAGTGCTGCCCTCAATTTGCCAGCAAATTTAGAAAACTCCGCAGTGGCCACAGGACTGGAAAATGTCAGTTTTCATTTCAATCCCAATGCCAAAAAATGTTCAAATTACCGCACAATTGCACTCATCTCACATGCTAGTAAAGTAATGTTCAAAATTCTCCAAGCCAGGCTTCAGCAGTATGTGAACTTTCATTCTAGCAAGAGTAAAAGAGATTACTTGAAGAATCAGGTCCATCAGATGCTAGCTTAAGTCATCATAGAACTTAGATCATGGTTGAAACAATAAAGAACTCAGGATTACCCTCTTTGGGGCCTATGATCTATCAGCGTGTTCAAAGTATTCAGTAGCTTGATAGGCAGTAAAGAATAAAGGACCTAAACATATTTATGAGAGAGGCTTATCAACTAATTGAATAAATAAAGACAGAAATGAGATTGACTGATATAATACCACTACTACTTCAGTTCAGTTCAGTTCAGTTGCTCAGTCATGTCCAACTCTTTGTGACCCCATGAATCGCAGCATGCCAGGCCTCCTTAGGTCTCTATAAATTGGTGGTTGGAGAAGGAAATAGCTACCCACTCCAGTATTCTTGCCTGGAGAATCCCATGGACAGAGGAGCCTGGTGGGTTACACCCCCTTGGGGTAGCAAAGAGTCGGACACGACTGAGCAACTAACACACACATATTGGTATTACCTAAGTAACTTATCCTCTTAAAAGGGGCACTTTTATCATAGAAAGTCTTTATTCACTCCATCGTTTATATTAAAATATATCAATACATACCTAAACTCGTAGGTAATTCATTAGAAAAAGGTTAGTTATTATATTTATCTTAAGTGCTTATTCAGTTCAGTTCAGTTCAGTTTAGTCGCTCAGTCGTGCCCGACTCTTTGCGACCCCATGAATCACAGCACGCCAGGCCTCCCTGTCCATCATCAACTCCCAGAGTTCACTCAGACTCACGTCCATCGAGTCCGTGATGCCATTCAGCCATCTCATCCTCTGTCATCCCCTTCTCCTCCTGCCCCCAATCCCTCCCAGCATCAAAGTCTTTTCCAATGAGTCAACTTTTTGCATGAGGTGGCCAAAGTACTGGAGCTTCAGCTTTATTTGGAAGGATTTCTGTGGAAGTGCTTATTAGCCTCTAGATTTAATTCATCTGGTCATTTTCCTCTCATATGCCTGTATCTATTAATACTTACATTTTTTTCTATATTACATCATTATTTTATTTTCTTACTTTAACCAACCATCTCTTTATCCTATGAATCTATTTATCTTGAAATTGAAAGGAAACATAGAATTAAAAGAATAATACATATCCAGCCTATTACAGGAAGCTGGTTCTATTAATAGTTAGATATTAGAAAGATTTCAAAGAAATTAGAAATCTCCAATTTTAGAGAAAGTGAACGTTTATATTGATGTCATTGCAGAATCATCTCAAATAAAATTAATGAAGAAAAATGCATTCCGTATCTGCTCACTTTAACCCTAGCTTATTTTAAGAGGAAATAATACTTATTTAAATTCGGGTAGGTCACTGAGTACTGAAAACGGGGGTCAATGGAGAGCCAACAAAGATTCATTTTTAGATCAAGGTTCTAACACTAGGGAATGTTCCAAGAAACATTTCATTTTCAAATGAATTCCTTCCACTTGGATCCAAAGGTCAGCAAGCTAGCATTAGTTAAAGAGGTTGCAGCTGCCTCAAAGTTAAATAACAGACAAAAGTCACTTGCAGCAGTGTTTCTCTAATCCATAGTTGTGTCTCCAAGGGTAGCAGGCCAAAGGAGAAAACAGAGATTTGGTAAAGGGGCTAACAAGTGCTGTGATCAGCAAGCGTCTTCAGCTGAGAGCTGAGGATTAGAAGTTTTTTGTTCTCCACACAGAATAGAAACATTCTACTTATGCACTGTTACCTATTGAAGTAAATGTAAATATTTGGAACTGATCAATCTATTATAGCAAAACATAGTCAATTACAGCACCGCTTAAAATCCAGATATCTCAGAGTAAATACAAGAAATTTTAATATTTTTTAAAACTCTATAGCCATGATGTAATAGTCAACCTAATACACAGGTGATTTTTTTTTTTAATAAAAGTCTTGAAGTGAAAAGATTTTGTATTTTGTTGAAAACATCAATACCAAAAACCCGGTTTTGTACTCTCAGAGAAATAAATATTGATTTCTGTGCTTCATCTCTTACCAAAGACAGGCGACTGCTTTCATTGCTCTGAATATTTTACTGTTTTACATTTGACATATTCTGTTAGCATTGAGTTTTTATTGATTCATTGTTCTTTCTTCTCAAAAAGGCATTTATATTATTCTTTTGTGATAGATAAGACAGAAAAATGAGGCTGAAATTAATGTCACACTCCTTATACCATAGCTTCCTTGTCATGTATGATTTATCTAATTTTGACCTTACTATCATTGAATTTGCAAGCATTTATTGAAAACTCAGCTGTTTTCTTATTACATTCTTTTCAGCAAATCAGCCTTCAAAATTATGCATATTATGAAACAATTAATTTGAAACAGAAGCTGCTCAAAATATTTCGTGTGAATGAAGTTTAAACATCCCATTCTTTACTTGATTACTGACAATTGTTATCTGGTGCTTTGTATAGGCAGGTGTTGTAACTCTAATGTTAACTATCTTTGGACAAATTAACCAGTTCAATCCAGTGTGTGCGTGGACACTGACTTTATCTACTAGGTTTTATTTTATTATCCTTCTTATATGCAAATCTTATTGAATAATTCAGAATAAATATTAAAACAATATTGATATAATTCACCAGGCTTCTATTCATTTGCATATCAAATGGATAAGTTCAGGAATTCATCCAGTTGCAAAACAACCCAAGGAAATTACCCAAACACATAAAAAAGTCAATATATTGTTAGAAAAATATTTCTTAAATCTACAGATTAAATTCTAAAACAGACATAAAAACTATTCATGAAAAAATATTTATGTTATTGTTTATCTTACTCTTCTCTCACAAAACTATTTGAGGAATACTGAGAAAATAAAAAAAAGCAAAAATGTTTCCTGTGGAGACTCCATTTAGATATTTCAATGGTTAATAACTCATGGATAATTTCGAAGACTTGCTACTAGACTCCGGAGAAGGCGATGGCACCCCACTTCAGTACTCTTGCCTGGAAAATCCCATGGACAGAGGAACCTGGCAGGCTGCGGTCCATGGGGTCGCGAAGAGTCAGACACGACTGAGCGACTTCCCTTTCACTTTTCACTTTAATGCATTGGAGAAGGAAATGGCAACTCACTCCAGTGTTCTTGCCTGGAGAATCCCAGGGACGGGGGAGTCTGGTCGGCTGCCGTCTATGGGGTCGCACAGAGTTGGACACGACTGAAGCGACTTAGCAGCAGCAGCAGCAGCAGCAGCTACTAGACTCACTCAAGAAAAAGTAATGCATATCAAGATTTTATAATTTGCTTTATAAATTATTGAGTAAGTTATAAAATTTAGTTTTAAAATTTTATTGGGACTTTTGCTAAACATGTAACAGTTTATCAGTTTTAAGAGTGTCGATTTTAAAGTCATCGTAGTGTCCAGAATATACTTAGTAATGATAATTCTGATTGAACACAACAATGATTGTCATAGAGAATAAAAAGGGAATGACAGGGAGGGCAGAAGATGTTAATATTGTTTATCAGTTGATCTGTATAAAAAGAAGGATATGGGAGAAAGAAAATATTCTACGTTTTTCTTTTTTTCGGTGTTATATATGCCTATAAATGTACACAGAAGGATCAGTATCTTGGTGTCTTGAGACATCTCTATCTCTACTTATATATGACTGTCTTCTCTCTTGCCCTTACATCATCTTCCATTTGTGCATGTATATGTCCCAATTCCCTCATCTTATAAAGTCAATAGTCATATTGAGTAAAATATGTGTAAGTGAGAGTTAGAGTTCTCCAGAGAAACAAAAGCAATAAAATATATGTGTATACAATTGTGAATTAATACAATATATAAATAGTTAAAATAACTGCTTCCTCAACAAGGAGTATTTTACTTAAGAGTATGGAAGGAAAGAATGTGGAAAATAACATTACTTTTGGTATACTTGCTACTTGCTGTTAATTTTCCTGGAATTTTATGTAGACAGTCTCATTTATTTTTCATAATCAATTTATTTTCTTATTTTGAAGGTGAAAAAAACCTGAAGTTCAACAAATATGTATACTTTTTCCAACACCAACCAAGGTGATAAGAGATTTTTTACAAGTTGTTTCCATTTCTTATTGTTGCCAATAACACAATTTTGATGAACTTTTATAACTCATAAAATAAAAAGAGAGATGTGAAATTTCTCCACTGAAGATGGAAGTCTACAACTACACATACAGTCAGATGGTCAATTATTGGTCTCCTAAGGACTCTACTTTTGAGGTAAAAAATCTCTGAACATTTCCATTTTTCAGTCACTCTTGATTCAAATTCTTAAGAGATAGGGATTCAAATCCCTAAATGATAGGGATTAAGTAGTCTTGTAGTCATCATATATTCAACCATTAGCTAGGGGGTGGCAGAGTACTTTAAATGCCAGTCCCATAAAAATTGAATTAATGGGAGAAGTCCACTGTTATCAAATTAAGGGAAAAAGGCACAAGTATTAGGCAGACAAAACCTATTGATACCTGTCTGTTTTAGCTAGTAAGTGTAAAGGTAAACTCTAACCCAAGTTTGGATGAAAAGTCCATTAGATTGTCATTTTTTTTTTTTCTTGTATGAAACACCTACTAACAGCTTCCTTTCCAACTGAGAATCAAGAATTTTGTCTACTGTTTGCCAAAACTCAACTATTTTTCTCAATGAAAATATTTTTTTATTGAGGTACAATTAACATATAACATTCTATTTGCTTCAGATGTATAACCTAAAGGTTCAATAGTTGTATATATGGGAAAATGATTACCATAAATCCATCACCATACATAGTTACATATTTTTTTCATGATGAAATCTTTTAAAATCTACTCTTTTAGCAATTTTCAAATGTGCAATACAGTGTTATTATCTATAGTCACCATGCTGTACATTACAACCTTAGAACATTTATTTTTATAACTGGAAATTTGTACCTTTTGACACTCTTCATCCATTTAGACTCCACTCCCACTCCCTGCCTCTGCCAATCACCAATCTGTTCTTTGTATCTATAAACTGCTTTTTTTTTGGGGGGGGTCTTTTTTTTGTCTTGGTTTGTTTTAGATTTCACATGTAAGTAAGTTCATAAAACTGTCTGTGTTTCTCTGTCTCTCCACCATGAAAATTTGACAACAAAATATATTTGAATCTTCTTGACAGTTAGGATGTTAGTCTCTGCAGTAAATGAGATACCAATAGTCAAGTGTACATTTTTGATAAGAAAACTGATACGATAGTAAATCACCATGAGAGGAAATTTTCTAAGAACCCTCTTTATGAGAACATTAACCTTAGCATGTTTTCAAGAAAGAATTCTGATGAAATCCTTAATCAATGAGTACAATATTTCATTTGAAAAACAGTGCTCAAGATGTCATTGAGCATAAATAACATAACTGTAATTTAATTACCATATTTTCAATGTTATTCTATCTCCATAACTTCTACTTTAAGAATCTTCTAACTCATAAATAGAGATCTACCGTGACCTTACACTGTCAGTATATCTCATGAATAGAGGTTATAAGATAATGTCATTTCCATTCTAAATTTCCAGAGCCGATATTATTCTTCAGCATTATTGCATCCATAATTTTTGTACACTAGTGTAGCTTGATATTTATAATACCATGCACTTGCTGCTGTTTATTATATTTTATAATCATTATCAAGAAATTCAGCATGACTGAGAGGGAGAAGGGATTAATAAACATTCTCTATGCCACTTTGATTCACTCATTGCAGTGATGCTGCAAACCATTATACTAGTTTGTAATGTAAGGCATTCTTTTTTCTTTTCAAAGACTTTTTCTAAAATCATAACTTGATATGTCTATACAATTGCTATTATAGTAACAGTAAATCAAGAATAATGTTAATAGATATAACTGTCTTACTGCTATGGATTCAATTGTATCCACTTAAAAGATATGTTGGTATATAAAATAAAGTGTTTTTTTTTAAAGGTATTTTGGAGTCCTAGCACAAAGTACCTGGACACAGATTAAATGTAATTTATATTAAATTAGGCTATTTGAAGATGTGATTAGTTGAGTTCTCACTGGAGCAGGGTAGGCGCTAATCCAATATGACTAGTGTCCTTAGAAGAATGTGACCATTAGAAGACCCAAAGTTACACTTGGAGAACACCATGTGATTATGAAGACAGAAATTGCAATCATATGGCTGTAAGTCAAGGAATATCGAAGACTGCTGAAAAATCACTAGCAGCTAGAAACAGGTGTAGAAGGATTCCTCTACAATTTTCACAAGGAACATGGCCCTGTTAACACCTTTATTTCAGACTGCTAGCCTCTAGAACTATGGACAATAAATTTCTTTTTTTTAAGCTCCCCAGTTTGTGGTACTTTGTATAACAGTACTAGGTAACTAATACTTATTTTAGAGAGCAACAGATATATTGGAGATGAAACTCAAACATACATGACAGTTTTTAAATGTATATCTTGAAAGGCAATGACTAATATGACTGTTTAGATTCTTAACTATGAACACTAAAATCTGTAGGAGTTGGATACAGTCTTGGTACAATTGCAGTGCCCATCAAAAGGTAGAGGATATGTTGAAACAAATGTGGCATTATATATAAATTTGCATAAAATCTTTCAATTTTATGTTTTAGAATCTATGTCCAGCTCCTTAACATAACATGATGTTATTCAAATTTTGGCTCTTTTGGCTATTTCCACTTCTTAATATTTTCCTCAACTCTCTTTTGATGAGTTCACCAGGCTCCCTTTCACTTCTGTCCTTTAAACATTTTATTCTCTACGAAATAGTCTTTTCTCCTTCTTCACTTAGCAGCTAACACTGCTAAGAAAAAAAAAAAAAAGTATTCAATGACATTTGTTAAGATGGTAAGGCAGACTTTATTCACGGACAGTTTTCAGCACAATGATATCAAATTCTGGAGGTCTATAAACTATTCTTTTCCTCTTTCCATCTCCTGTACCCAATCAGGACTATAAAAATAACTCCTATATTTTCAACAAGCTTAGCATAAATATAATAAGGCAGAGTAGACTATTCCATTCTTACTGGAAATGAAACCCATGCTTCCTCTCCAATATGCTATAGTATGCTGGTTTATGATAAGCATATTCTTAAAAAAAATCATTTTTATGGGAGTTGCCTTCATGTTTATTTCAAATGGCAAAAATGCTAAAAAGGACCCACATGCATAATACAGTGTGTTTACATGGATGAAACTGAGGAAATCTTCCCTTTGCTTGACAGCAAAATCACTATAATATGCATTACTGTAGGATTCTCTCTAGTGTATTCCAGTAGCAGGAGATTTGTGTAGTCAGTGTGGTGGGTTAATGAACTAAACTCTCATATTAAGAGATCAGAGTTCAAATTATTTGTGTGCTATACATTTTATGTATAAAATAAGTAGATAGTTGTTCAAAGCTATTAAATTACCTCTTTATCCCCAGTCCTCTTCAAGGGATGCCTGATTCTTCAGACTGAAGTGTTTATCCACATTGAAGTATAATTGAACTTTATCTTTTTGAAGTATTCAGCCACATTTAAGTATTTAGAAACTTATACTAATGATATCAAGAGAAATGAGGATTGAAAATTTAGGGGGAAAAAAAACACCTATGTTTTAAAGAGAATTCTTATGGCTATAAAATGGTCCTGGAAGATAACATTTAGATAAGATTCACATGGATACAACAGTGAGAAATAAGTAGTCTTACTTGAAAAGTTCTTTTAATTTAAATTGCTAACAAATGGTTAAGGAATGTTTAAATATTTGCTTAACACAAGTGACTCAAAATTTTTATCTTGCTGATCATAAAATATAATATTTATTTTGCTGAGATACAATTTTATTTGTATAAATCTTCTTGAAACTAACAAAAATGTCATTTCAGTTTATATTATTAGCATACATAACAAGATAAAGTCATATTTTAATATAAAAAGAACACATACACAATGTGGATAAAATGACAAAAAGAACATGTAGATGATTTTTTTTTAATGATAATCGTACTGTTACAGTTAGATATGTTAAATAAAGGAATTTCATACTATTCAAAGGCTATTTTATAAATCCTAGTACTCTATCAAAGTTAATTCACCAGATGCTGTGTACTATAAAATCTGCTCCCTGCATTTTGGCAGCTACAAATGTATGCTGCTTTATTAGTATAGGAAAATTGATTATAAGATATACAATTAAAAATAAAGTTTTCACTTTAATGGAGTGGATTAGAGTTAATTATATTATTTCTTAATATACAGTTAATTTAACTGTATATACATATGCAGCTAATTTTTCTTTATTTATATCACACACACATACACAGTCAAAATGTAACAAGTAAAAAGTAACACCTCAGTGTCAGTGCTTGATTGCTTAGTCACGTCTGACTCTTGTAACCCCATGTACTGTAGCCCACCAGTCCTCTGTTCATGGGATATTTCAGGCAAGAATACTGGGGTGTGTTGCCATTTCCTCTTCCAGGGAATCTTCCTGACCCAAGGATCGAAACTGCTACTCTTGCTTGGCAGGCAGATTCTTTACCACTGAGTCACCTGGGAAGCCAAAAAACTAATACCTAATTTGTACATAGTACTATATTAAAGCTAAAAGGCAAATGTGAAAAAAAAAAACAAAACAACTTTAAGTTTTTCTAAGCAATGCACAATGGATTTGAAAATGAAAGTTAAAAATAAAAATAGCAATTCAAGATAACGGATGATTCAGATTAAGTGAATGTAATAATAAGCACTATATGTCTTCAAAAGAGAGAAAAATCCATTGAGAAAAGCCTTCTTAGAAAAGATAATACAAACAATCTTGAAAACTAGAGAGCATTTGGGTAAACGGTAAGTAAGAAAACTAAAAATTACTTGAGTTTAGTGAACATTGATATAGTTTGATAGGATAATTTTTTATTAAGAGTTCAGATGAAATAAAGAGGGTGTAATAACTTGGTATCTATGATAGGCTGAATAGATGATGCCCAAGGATGTCTATACCCTAATCTTTGAAAACTGCAGATATACCACTGTAGGTATTGCAGGCATGATTGTGAACATTTAGATGAGATGATTATCTTAAAGAGCCTAATGTAGTCACAGGGTACTTCTAGAAGGAAGGCAGGAGGATCAGAATAAAAAAAAAAAAAGGCGACATGAGGACAGGCAGCAGAATCAGAAAAAGAGATGTGATTATGCTTACTGATAGCCCTGAAGATGGAGGAAGGGGCCATGAACCAAGGAATGCAGTTGGCCTCTAGAAACTGGAAAAGTTGAGGAAATGGATTCTTCTTTCAGAGTCTTCAGGATACAATAGCCCTTGGTTACCCTTTGACTTCAATCAATTAAGAGAGATTTCAGACTTCTGGCTTCCAAAACTGTAAGATAATAATATTTTAAGCCACCTGCTTTGTGGTAACTTGTTACTGTAGTAGGAAACTCATATAAGATCATTCACTTTCACTGAGTCCTGACTCTGAGGTATTTTGCCATGAATGTGAAGTGAGCACTTTGAGGAAAAAAAAGCAGAATAATGGAAAGCAGCTAGTAGTGATGGAAAGAAGAGCCACAATGAAGAAGACAATGAAGAAAAGCCACATTGAATTACTAAGTCACAATTAATTATAAATAATTAATTAAAATATAGTGGTCTGTAAGTATTTCCTGTTTTGTAAGGTACTCTTTAACATCTCTCATCTCTATACACACACGTTTGCACTTTTTTATTATATTTATGTATTTCTTCATTATACTAATGATTCTATAAGTTTTTGTATGTAGAAATACTATTAATATAGGTTTTATATTTTATACCATTGGCAATATAACTTAGAATTTAGTTCAATTCAGTTCAGTCGCTCAGTCATGTCCAACTCTTTGTGATCCCATGGACTGAAGCATGCCAGGCCTCTGTCCATCTCCAACTCCTGGAGTTTATTCAAACTCATGTTCATTGAGTCAGTGATGCCATCCAACCATCTCATTCTCCATTGTCCCCTTCTCCTCCCTCCTTCAATCTTTCCCAGCATCAGAGTCTTTTCAAATGAGTCAGTTCTTTACATTAGGTGGCCAAAGTATTGGAGTTTCAGCTTCAACATCAGTCCCTCCAATGACTATTCAGGACTAATTTCCTTTAGGATGGATTGGTTGGATTTCCTTGTAGTCCAAGTCAAGATAAGCAGCAGATCATACACCCTTACTGATCATATTAATAAAGCCTACACACTCCAGATTCTACTTGAGGGGACTTTGGCTATTGGCTTCTAAGAGTCTGTTCCATCACCACAGTTCACAGTTCTTCCTTCTTAAGAAAACCTTGCTCAATTAAATATAGGCTCTGAACTTGAGACTTGCTAGAGTCTCCTCCATCACCACAGTTCACAGTTCTTCCTTCTTAAGAAAACCTTGCTCAATTAAATATAGGCTCTGAACTTGAGACTTGCTATAGAAAAAAGTTAAATTCTTAGGTTTATAATTTCAAAATAAATGAACCTCACTTTAAAAACACTGATCTAGAAAACCAAGCCTTCAGATGCAAGAGCCAAATTTTATGAGAGAAATGAGTTTTTCAATTCCAAATTTTGTGTCTTAAAATCTTCCATCAAAAAATGTTATACCATTAAAAAAAACCTCCATAATGATATCATATCCAGCTTACTGAGCCTCTAAGGATAGTCAATAGTATCAGCATTATTCTTCAAAACTATCTTAGAATTTGTCACTATACCATTTAGAAAATTTTCACTTGAAAGTGTCACAGATCTCACCCCAAGCAACCACAAACAATAGCAGCAAGTTATTGGTGCACATATCTGAAAATTATGGAAAAGTAAAATGTGTGTTTTCTTCAAGGACACATTTAGTTATTTTATCTTTTCATACTCTCTTTCTTAAGGTTGGTTATCTGCAGTTTTCAAGAGTTTTTGTGCTTTCTTTTTTTTTTTTTTAATTTAGCCATGTGCAGAGTGTAACTTTTTGATAACTTCTCCAAAAAGGGAGAAACTTCCTTCGTAGAAGCCAATAGCCAAAGTCCCCTCAAGTAGAATCTGGAGTATGTAGGCTTTATTAATATGATCAGTAAGGGTGTATGATCTGCTGCTTAGCTTGAATCACACTGGGGCTATCCTAGAGCTGGAATTGGGGACCATGTATATCTTGAGCAAATGGGCTGAGTTGGAAGTGTACATTGGTATGGTATAGGCAACTACTAGCTTGAGAAAGCTAAGTATTTGGGAATTTTACCGGGTAGTTGAAATCAACCACATCGGGAACATTTACAATAGAAAAACCAGCAAACACTATAAATCAAAGCCTTTTTGTTTTATTTTTTTTAATTCCAAGAGACCCTCTTAACCAACATATTGCTAATTGGGGACCACTACCATATAAATTATAAACATGTTATAGTATATTTGTTCACTGGAACACAACTTCATAATAAAAGCTACCAATAAATTCAACAATATTGACAATCTCAAAATAAATATAATAAATGATAGAAATCTCAGTCTTTCCCTATAAAAACACTTTATCATTTAATTTCTATTATATTCTCAGTTCAGTCAGTTCAGTCACTCATTTGTGTCCAACTCTTTGCAACCCCATAGACTGCAGCACGCCAGGCCTCTCTGTCCCTCACCAATTCCTGGAGTTCACTCAAAATCATGTCCACTGAATCCCCTCTGACAAAATCATCTCTGTCATCCCCTTCTCCTCCTGTCTTCAATCTTTCCAAGCATCAGGATCTTTTCAAATGAGTCAGTTCTTCGCATCAGGTAGCCATCTGGAGTTTCATCTTGAGCAACACTCCTTCCAATGAATATTCAGAACTGATTTCCTTTAGGATGTACTGGTTGGATCTCCTTGCACTCCAAGGGACTCTCAAGAGTCTTCTCCAACACCACACTTCAAAAGCATCAATTCTTTGGTGCTCAGCTTTCTTTATAGTCCCACTCTCACATCCATACATGACTACTGGAAAAACCATAGCTTTGACTAGACTGACTTTATTGGCAAAGTAATGTCTGCTTTTTAATGTGCTGTCTAGGTTGGTCATAACTTTTCTCTCAAGGAGTAAGCATCTTTTAATTTTGTGGCTGCAGTCACCATTTGCAATGATTTTGAAGCCCCCGAAATAAAATCTGGTCCTATTACTTCACGGGAAATAGATGGGGAAACAGTGGAAACAGTGTCAGACTTTATTTTTTTGTTCTCCAATATCACAGCAGATGGTGATTGCAGCCATGAAATTAAGATGCTTACTCTTTGGAAGGAAAGCTATGACCAACCTAGATAGCATATTAAAAAGCAGAGACATTACTTTGCCAACAAATGTCCGTCTAGTCATGGCTATGGTTTTTTCCTGTGGTTATGTATGGATGTGAGAGTTGGACTGTGAAGAAAGCTGAGTGCCGAAGAGTTGATGCTTTTGAAGTGTGGTATTGGAGAAGACTCTTGAGAGTCCCTTGGACTCCAAGGAGATCCAACCAGTTCATTCTGAAGGAGATCAGCCCTGGGATTTCTTTGGAAGGAATGATGCTAAAGCTGCAACTCTAGTACTTTGGCCACTTCATGCAAAGAGTTGACTCATAGGAAAAGACTTTGATGCTGTGAGGGATTGGGGGCAGGAGGAGAAGGAGACGACAGAGGATGAGATGGCTGGATGGCATCACCGACTCGATGCACATGACTTTGGTTAAGCTCTAGGAGTTGGTAATGGACAGGGAGGCCTGACTTGCTGCGATTCATGGGGTCGTGGAGAGTCAGACATGACTGAACTGAACTGAACTGAAAATAAAGTCTGTCACTGTTTCCTATTATATTCTAGAAATATAAAATTACGTATGGTAATATAAAGCAGTTCAATACTTGTCCTGGGTTGTTGCTGGACTAAAAAGTAAAAGAATTACAATGAATCTCTTGGGAATGATGCATAAACATCTTGATTGTTTCTTGGTTGCTAACATACTCAGATTTATCAAATGATACATTATATATAAGACCATTTTATCATACAGTGATTAAAATTCAATAAAGCTATTAAAAAATAAAAAAATAAAAATAAGTAATTAACAAAAGTGGCATCGTTAAGAATATGAAAATTCAAGCTACAGACTGAAAGAAGATAATTGCAAATATATATCTAAGAAAAGACTTGTATCCCAATTTAAAAAGAATAAACCAATTCAATAATAGGACAAAGTCAACTTGCAAGTAGTCAAATATTGTATACATATTTCACTAAAGAATTGTATAAGTAGGTAATAAATACATGAAAAGTGAAGTTCAAAAATACAGTTGAAAGTGAAGCCACAATAAGCTATCATCAAAAACCCACTATGCTGTCTGTAATAAAAATGATTCCTTATATTAGTTCATTAGGGCTGCCATACCAAAGCATAACAAACTAGGTGGTTAAGCAAAAGAAAGTTATTTTCTAACAGTTTTGGAGGCTACAAATATGAGATCATTGTTTCAACAGTGTTGGTTTCTTTTGATGTTTGTGAGGAAAGTTTCTATTGTCAGTGTCTCTCCTTAGTTTCAGATCTCTGCCTTCATTTTCACATGTATTCTTGTATCTGTCTTTTTGTGTCAAAATTTCCCTTTTTATATAGATATCTTTAATATTGGGTTAAAACTCCCTCTATAACCTCATTTTAACTTGACTATCCCAATAAATACTTTATTTCAAAATCTGCTCGCATTTTGATGTACTGGGGGTTAGAGAACTCCAACTATCTTTTTGGGGAGGACACACTTCAACCCATGGTAACATTAATATCAAATGTCAGTATGAAGGTGAACAACCTGGATCACTCATGTAATTTTGATTGGAATGTAAATGGTATAGCCACTTGGGAAACTATTTTGTCAATAAATTTAAAAATAAATTTAATCTTCCCTTACTATCCAGCAATTTAATTCCTAGGAATCTGAGTAAACATACAAAGAGATTACAGATGAATATTTATAGTAGTATTGTTCAAATTATGCATAGATTTTCATAGCAGCCAAAACTGACTACTGGATATTATTCAAATATTCAGCCAAAATGTGATATAGCCATACAGGAGAATACTATTTGCAATAAAAATGAACACAAAACATGGAGGAACTTGAACAAAATATGATACATGAAGTGTCAGACACAAAGCATATAATCTTGTTTATGTTGAATGTCAAAGAAAGATAATTCTATAGAAACAGAAAGTAGATCAGTAGTTAACTGGAGCTGGGTAGAAGCTACCCTGTATCTCTTAGAAACTGATTTCTAATAGAAATTGATTTCTAATAGATGCAGGGACAGTTAAGAACTGATGGAAATGTTTAAAACTGAATTGTGGTGGTGCTTTTAGAACTCTGTAAGTTTACTAAAAACTGTACACTTAAAATTAGTGAATCTTATGCTATTTATATTATAGCTTCATAAAACTTCTAGAAATAAGTCTATTTAATAACAACAAAAGTTACTTGCACAATGATATCAAAGGGAGTGTAATATACAGAAGTGGATAGATTTAAATATATTTTGGAGATAAAATAGTTTACATAAAGTTACAGATTGGATTGTGATGAAACATGTGACATATAGGTGTCTGACTTTAGAAAATGATTGTGTGGTGATTCTTTTACAGAGAAAGGAAATAAATATGAAGAACCATTTCTGGGGAAAGAAAATCAAAAAGGACTGTAGCAGTATAAATTCTAACTTTAATGGGAATCGTGAAAACAATTAGAAGCTTGAGTTTATAGTGATGTCATAGCTTGAAATATATTTGTTATACATCAGCATTTAGGTACCATTCAAAGCATGGAAAGAAAACAGCACTTAACCCGAATAATGGAAGAAATGTATATCTAGAAAAGAATAAGAAGGAATTCCAGGTAGGGAAATAGGAAATGACAAAAGAGAATGAGAAAAGCAGAATCTTTTGTATTTCTCGGTAGTAGAAATACAGAGTAAGAGAGTTAGATATAGAAACTGAGGTAGAGATAGAAATGGAGATACAGATTGAAACTAGTAAGTGATAGAGATAAAGAAAATAGATAAACTAACAAGAGCAACATTTATATCAGAGATTATGGGTGGGTCATTGTATGGGAGCAAAGTATTCATGCTGATAATTAGTGGTAAATATTTTTAGAAAAGTAATTTTCCAGTGGCAGACCTTAAATGCAACAAGAAGTAATTTGAGCTTTTTGTCTGCACTATTGAATCATTTAATGTTTCTGAGTAGAAAAATTGTATGCTGAGAATGATGGCTTAAGAAAAGAGAAATTCATTAGAATGATTTGGGGGATTAGACCTTTAAAAATATGTACATATATTAATTAAGGTCAGATAATTCAGAAAGATATTCAAATAATTTCAATCATTGCACAAAAAATTCACTTAATATGATATTTTCCTTCAACCTTGGGAGAACACAAGAATATTTTCCTTGGATATGACAGAATATTAAAGTATATTTCTGCTATTAGAAAAATGCATTTTACCTGGGAAAATGTAGATGCAAAGTTTAACATAGTTACACTACCATAGAATTTCTATCACATCATATACGTACCAAGTGTTTGTATAGTCGATGCTTAAAACCCAATGATAGGGCAATGCTGCTGCTGCAGCTGCTGCTAAGTAGCTAGCGTCAATCGTGTCCGACTCTGTGTGACCCCATAGACAGCAGCCCATCAGGCTCCTCTGTCCCTGGGATTCTCCAGGCAAGAACACTGGAGTGGGTTGCCATTTCCTTCTCTGATGTATGAAAGTGACAACTGAAAGTAAAGTTGTTCAGTCGTGCCCGAATCTTAGTGACTCCATGGACTGTGGCCTACCAGGCTCTTCCATCCATGGAATTTTCCAGGCAATAGTACTGGAGTGGGGTGCCATTGGGCAATCAGTTCAGTTCAGTTCAGTTGAGTGGCTCAGTCGTGTCCGATTCTTTGTGACCCCATGCATTGCAGCACGCCAGGCCTCCCTGTCCATCACCATCTCCTGGAGTTCACTCAGACTCACGTCCATCGAGTCAGTGATGCCATCCAGCCATCTAATCCTCTGTCATCCCTTTCTCCTCCTGTCCCCAATCCCTCCCAGCATCAGAATCTTTTCCAATGAGTCAACTCTTCGCATGAGGTGGCCAAAGTACTGGAGTTTCAGCTTTAGCATCATTCCTTCCAAAGAAATCCTAGGGCTGATCTCCTTCAGAATGGACTGGTTGGATCTCCTTTCAGTCCAAGGGACTCTCAAGAGTCTTTTCCAACACCACACTTCAAAAGCATCAATTCTTCAGTGCTCAGCCTTCTTCACAGTCCAACTCTCACATCCATACATGACCACAGGAAAAACCATAGCCTTGACGAGACGGACCTTAGTCGGCAAAGTAACGTCTCTGCTTTTGAATAAACTATCTAGTTTGGTCATAACTTTTCTTCCAAGGAATAAGCCTCTTTCAATTTCATGGCTGCAATCACCATCTCTAGTGATTTTGGAGCCCCCAAAAATAAAGTCTGACACTGTTTCCACTGTTGCCCCATCTATTTCCCATGAAGTGATGGGACTGGATGCCATGATCTTAGTTTTCTGAATGTTTAGCTTTAGGCCAATTTTTTCACTCTCCACTTTCACTTTCATCAAGAGGCTTTTCAGTTCCTTTTCACTTTCTGCCATACGGGTAGTGTCATCTGCATATCTGAGGTTACTGATAATTCTCCCGGCAATCTTGAGTCCAGCTTGTGTTTCTTCCAGTCCAGCATTTCTCATGATGTATTCTGCATATAAGTTAAATAAGCAGGGTGACAATATACAGCCTTGACATACTCCTTTTCCTATTTGGAACAAGTCTATTGTTCTATGTCCAGTTCTAACTGCTGCTTCCTGACCTGCATACAGATTTCTCAAGAGGCAGGTCAGGTGGTCTGGTATTCCCATCTCTTTCAGAATTTTCCACAATTTCTTGTGATCCACACAGTCAAAGGCATTGGCATAGTCAATAAAGCAGAAATAGATATTTTTCTGGAACTCTCTTGCTTTTTCCATGATCAAGCAGATGTTGGCCATTTGATCTCTGGTTCCTTTGCCTTTTCTAAAACCAACTTGAATATCAGGATGTTCACTGTTCACATATTGCTGAAGCCTGCCTTGGGGAATTTTGAGCATTAGTTTACTAGCATGTGAGATGAGTGCAATTGTGCAGTAGTTTGATCATTCTTTTGCATTGCCTTTCTTTAGGATTGGAATGAAAACTGACCTTTTCCAGTCCTGTGGCCACTGCTGAGTTTTCCAAATTTGCTGGCATATTGAGTGCAACACTTTCACAGCATCATTTTTCAGGATTTGATGGTCATTGTCAAATACTGTACATCTGCTCTTGATGATTAGGAAAATTTCTATCCATGTGTAACTTACTTTCCCCTGAGGATTAAAAATAAATCTAAATCTTCTTGTCTATGACAATTAAGTAAGTAAGGAAACATTCCCTTCTTTGTTTCTATGGAATAAAGAATCACATTTCTGTGAAGTATGTATTATATGATTGTTCTCCTTACTCCATTTGGAAATCCAGATAAACTTAATTTTTATCTATTCATGTCTCTTTGATTCTATTAGTTTCCTCACAAACATAAAGAGTGAGTTAAGTAGATTAGTGGTTTTAAAACTTTGTTCAACAACCTTTTTCAAAATATAAAATTCAAATATATCAGACATTTGAAAGTAGTGATATTTTGAATGCCCCACAAACCTAGCAGTCATTTCCTAACATATCCCACAGGAATCCTTAAGTATCTATTAATCATAGTTTGAAAATCATTATGACTAGATAATCACAGTTATTTTGAAGGTCCAGTATTATGTTTTTAATGATTAACTTCCTTTAACAGTTACCTGTCGTTCTGAAGCAGACTTCTCAGTAAAGAATCTGCCTGCAGTGCAGGAGACAGTTCTATCCCTAATTCAGGAAGATCCCCTGGAGAAGGAAATAGCGAACCACTACAGTATCCTTGCCTGGAAAATCCCATGGACAGAGAAGCTTGGCAGTCTGCAGTCCATGGGGTTGCAAAGAGTCAGGCATAACTGAGGGACTAACACTTTCACTTTCACACTGAAGCAGATAGATTTCAATTCTCTGGCTTCTGATTAACATGGTGATGGTGATTTAGTCACTAAGTTGTGTCCGACTCTTGCAACCCCATGAACTGTAGCCTGCCAGGCTCGTCTGTCCATGGGATTCTACAGGCAAGAATACTGCAATAGGTTGCCATTTCCTTCTCCAGGGGATCTTCCCAACCCAGGGATCGAACTCAGGTCTGCTGCATTGGAGGCAAATTCTTTACCAACCTAACTAGGAGGGAAGCTCTCTGATTAGCATATACAGAGCATTACTTGTAATCATTGCTAAGTCACTTCAGTCATGCCCGACTCTGTGTGACCCCATAGACAGCAGTCCACGAGGCTCCCCTATCCCTGGGGTTCTCCAGGCAAGAACACTGGAGTGGGTTGCCATTTCCTTCTCCAATGCATGAAAGTGAAAAGTGAAAGTGAAGTCACTCTGTCGTATCCAACTCTTAGCGACCCCATGGACTGCAGCCTACCAGTCTCCTCCATCCATGGGATTTTCCAGGCAAGAGTACTGGAGTGGGGTGCCATTGCCTTCTCCAACTTTTAATGGCAATAGAGAGCTAAAAAACAGTTTCTTTGACAAAGAAAAATCTTTATGATATTCCACTGATAGTTGTAGATATTACTAAGCAACATAAAAATGTAAGAGAACCAGTGTGAAGAGGCTTAAGAAATGGCTCCCAGGGAGCCCCAGACAGCTATCACTTACAGTGAAGCTAAGTGTGTCTAGCCAAAAAGATCTGTGTCTTTGTAAATTGTCCAAACTCTTGATAATGACCTTTTATTTTATCTTCCAGGAGCATTTTCTTATGAACATATACAATATTTTTTCTACTTGATATATATAGAAGCAGAATTACAGAAAATTGAGGATGTGCATCTTCAGTTTTACTGGACAATTTTATATTAATTTCCAAGTTAGTTTACTCAGTTTATTTCTTATTGTGTGTGTGCATGTGTGTGTGAGTGCATGTGTGCGTGGGTGAGTGCGTGTGTGTGTAGGTATGTGTTAAGTTGCTTCAGTCATGTCTGACTCTTTCCAACGCTACGGACTATATTAGCAGGATATAATTGTTCATTTGTCTCTACATATTTGCCGGTCCTTATATAATTGTTAAAACATATTTCTCCAGTTTATGGGTTCATTAGGATATCTCATGGCTGTTTTTTTCTAGTTTTTAAGCTCTTATTGCTAATAATACTGAGAGTATTTAAATACATTTGTTGGTTATTCAAGTAGTTTATTTTCTATGATGTTCTTGTTCATAGATTTTATCCATATTCAACTAAATGTTCTTTTTTATTTCTTAGTTTATTCAGAGGTTTCTTTTATTATTGATATAAATTTTACCTATAATTTTGTGCTATAACTCTTTTCTCAAAATTTGTGACTGGTGTTTTGACTTTATGCACTCTACAGATATCTTTAACTTCATCATAATTACATTTTTTTACAATGTTCTTAATGATTTCACTTTTCTTCTTTTGTTTTAAATTCCTTTCATACTGTGAAGGCATAAACATAGCCCTCATATTTTCTTCTGAAAATTTTAAAGAATTCTCATTTGCATATACATTATAGTTAAATATATAAAAAGTTTTATTTTGTAATCTAGTTTGAACAGAAATAGAGTTTTAATTTTTTTTAGAGGGGAAAAATTTCCAGCTAGATTAATTAAATAATCTATCTTTGCTGGTGGTTTAGTTGCTATGTCATGTCCCACTCTTGTGACCCCATGTACTGTAGCCCACCAAGCTTCTCTGTCCCTGGGATTTCCCAGGCAAGAGTACTGGAGTGGGTTGCATTTCCTTCTCCAGGGGGTTTCCCTGAACCAGGGACTGAACCTGGGTCTCTTGCATTGCGGGTAAATTCTTTAACCAACTGAGCCACCAGGGAAGTTCAAACTACCTTCAGTTCAGTCCAGTTCAGTTCATTTCAGTAGCTCAGTCATGTTCGACTCTTTGCGACCGCATGAATTGCAGCATGCCAGGCCTCCCTGTCCATCACCATCTCCTGGAGTTCACTCAGACTCACGTCCATCGAGTCAGCGATGCCATCCAGCCATCTCATCCTCAGTCGTCCCCTTCTCCTCCTGCCCCCAATCCCTCCCAGCATCAAAGTCTTTTCCAATGAGTCAACTCTTTGCATGAGGTGGCCAAAGTACTGGAGTTTCAGCTTTAGCATCATTCCTTCCAAAGAAATCCCAAGGCTGATCTCCTTACTCCACCAAAATTTATTTTATCTAAGTCATTTTTTTAAAATATATGAACATGTATAATGTCTCAGTTCTGTTCCATATATCCTATTGATGAAATACTACTAGGTAACCCTAATTATACTTTATTATAATTTTGTAGATTCTGATTTATAAAATATTTGTACAGTTTTTCTCTCCAATTATGTTATTAGCTCAAGGGAAACACTGTATTACTATTTTAAGATATTTATAATTAACAAAATAAGAGAATGTTAATGAATGGAAAGATGATAGGAGGGGAAAAATGAGGAAGGAAAGAGGGAAAGAAAGGAAAAGAAGGAAGAAAGTAAGAAATAAAAAGGAAGAGAAAGAGAGAAAAGAAGGAAGGGAGGGAAGGAAATAGTAAAGAATGGAGATCATTTTGTTTTTCTCTTTTTTCAGTATTTTTCTTAATAAATAGGTATGATTCCAGAAAATTGATTGCAAAAATCACAGAGAATCACGAAAAATCAAAAGCCAAAAAGGAATGAATGTATTTTATTCCCTAAGTTAATAATTATCTGTAAATAAATGTAAAATAGTATGCATACTTAGTATAAGTACTGGAGTGTACTTAGTATAAGTCTCATAATTAGAAGACTGAGGAAGAATTCAATTTGCTTAGGAAATGAATAGACTTGTCTCTACCACTTTCAAACTGCAAAATAAGCAGTGTATCTATACTCCTTAATTTCCTCTCCTTAGAGTAATATTTGCCTTATAGTAGTGGTAGCGGGCTTCCCTGATGGCTCAGACGGTAAAGCGTCTGCCTGCAATGAGGGAGACCCGGGTTCGATTCCTGGGTTGGGAAGATCCCCTGGAGAAGAAAATGGCAATCCACTCCAGCACTCTTGCCTGGAAAATCCCATGGATGGAGGAACTTGATAGGCTACAGTCCATGGGTTCACAAAGAGTTGGACACGACTGAGCAACTTCACTTTTTAGTGGTAGTGGTGTTAGCTGCGCAGTTGTGTCTGACTCTATGTGACGCTATGGACTGTAGCCTGCCAGTCTCCTCTGTCCATGGAAATTTCCAGGAAAGAATATTGGTGTTGGTAGCCATTCCCTTCTCCAGGGTATCTTCCCTACTCAGTGACTGAACCCTTGTCTCCTGCATTGCAGGCAGATTCTTTACCGTCTAAGCCACCAGATCAGTCCATTTACCTTATAAAATGGTTAAAAATTAAATAATATAATGAATGCAAGTACTTCCCAGTGTCTGAAAACATTATGAAATAAATTTATTTCACTAATAAAAAAATAATTACTTAGAATTGTCAGGAGGGAGATTTACACTGATTAATTTTGAGGTATCTAATGCTTCAAGTAGAGCGCATTAACCAACTATTCTGGGGTCATGAATTTTGTTTTGCGTTAGTTTATTATTTTGTTTTCTGGTTTTCATTTGGTCACTGGGGGAATAATTTTAAAATTAAAATGGTGATATATAATGTCTAGTTTTTTAAACCAGTTAAAATGAATGCAATTAAATTAATTTTTATTTTTTATACATGTTCTGATAGGCTAAGAAATAAAAAAGATAAATTTCAATGATACGTCTGCAAATCTGCAATTAAAATTATAATAATAATGTAGTAGAATTATATCCCAAAGAATAAATTTTATATGATCCATACCTATATAAATAAATGATTGAACAAATGAGTTGGAAAGAGAATAGGCAAGTATTTTATTTCATGCAGAATAATTTCAAATAATTGATGCAAGTTTTTCTACCTAAAGGAGGTTCGTCAGAATTGGCTGCATATATATATATATTTCTCTGGGTGCTCTCTGTAAAGAATCCATCTTCCAAAAGAAAGAAAAGGATGACTTTACCTGGCAAACACAACCTTAGCCAGATGATCCAAGATAATACCAACAATGACAAGCCATGTTGATTGTCTGTATTCTTAATATGATGTGATGAGACTGGCACTTTATCCTAAAACCCACATGTGCTAAATCACTTCAGTCATGTCCAACTCTGTGTGACTCCATTGACTGTAGCCCTCCAGGCTCCTCTGTTCATGAGATACTCCAGGCAAGAATACTAGAGTGGATTGCCATTTCATTCTCTAAGGGAATCTTCCCAACCGAGGCAATGAACCTGTGTCTCTTAAGTCTCCTGCATTGTTAGGTGGGTTGTTTACCACTAGCGCCATCTGGGAAGCCCACAACTTCAGTCTAATCATGAGAAAAATATCACACTATACAAATTAAAAGATAGTCTACAAAATAGATGATTTTACTCCTCAGAATTGTCAGGATGGTCTGAAACAAGCAAAGTCTTAGAGACTCTGATACAGCATAGCCTAAGTAGCCGTGACAACTAGAAGTAATGTAGTATTCTAAATGGAATCCTGGGACAGAAAAAGGCTATTACATAAAAGCTAATGACTTAATAGTAAAAAGTTTATTATTATTGCTTATTTATGGTTTATAATAATGATTTATTAGGTCTGACAAACATATCATACTAATGTAAATGGTAATAATAGGGAAAACTGAATGTTCCCCTATTAGTGTGCCTTATGTGTACCCAAAGACACACTATCTTTGCAACTTTTCTGCAAATCTAAAACTATTCTAAAGTAAATTTTAAAAAATCTCTGTGAACAAAAGAAGAGTTAAATGATGATGAACATGAATTATTGTCCTTATATTGCACCAAAATGTAATTAATTGTATTTATCAAACACAGCTAGAGGTTTAAAATCATTATAAGGACCTGTAAAATCAAATCTAGATGAGATAAACTAAATGTATTTCTGTTTTTCAACTGAGGGAAAATATATTCAGTGAGAAATAAATTGGCAGTATCTGAAAGATAAATAAACATTCATCATTATGGGGAATATTGAGTTAGCTTATAAATATTAAATCAATAAAGAAGAAAAAAGAAAACAGGATATTTGGGCAAGTTAAATTTTAGCATTTCAACATAATTTTTATAATTCTCAACCATGAACCATAAAACAAATATATTAAATATGCTCAAACCTCATTATGCAACTAATTCATATGTGATAACTAACTAAAGCATATGTTTTTAGAAAACTAAATATTAAAAATTATTACTCAAGTACATAGTTTTGTTTGACTAACCTCTATAGTTTGGAAAATTATTTTTGTTTTGGAAAACATTAAAGTACTGGTTTAGTATAAGCAATAAACATATCTATTGAAAAAATCTCAGAGAGAACAAAAATATGTTATATCTTCTGTTTTACGTAGGGGTGTTTTTACATTAAGATGAGTGAACAAATCAATTCAAAACATCTCATGTGATGTAACATTTACTGGAAACTTTTATTATTTCTCTATATAATAATGATTCCCCTACAATTTTAAATATGTTTAAAGTAACAGTAGACATCAACAGCAATGTGAGATTGATAGTTATTGAGTGCAAAATGATTACTGAAGTCTTCAAAGTGCATAGATTTTGAAAGCTTTTCTATTATGACCTTCTACCTTTCTAATATGCCACAAATGCACCAGATAGAGTAAGCAAAAATCAATTTAATAATTCAAAATGAGTCAAATATTCTAACCACAGTGCTTATGGTCACATTAATTGATTTTTTAAAAAGTGGCAAAAATGCAAACTTAAAACATTAACCCAACAGGATCTGAGGTCATTTCCAAGTCAATGTGATAAATGGTTTCAAGTTCATCAATACTTAAATTTGCAAATTGGGAGTGTTGTGTAGCAAAACAAGAAACACTGATGCTGATCATGTTTCATCTGCAGTTTTCAGTCTTCATTTAGTGCATGCCTGTTTTGTTCCTTTCCTTTCTTAAATAGTTCAGTGACTCCTCATAATCCATGGATATATTTTTCAAGTGGATTTCAAATACCTCCATTGATTCACGGACTATTCTCAGTGTTGCAAGAATTATCAAAATTATTTCTATCTTGTCTTAGTATTTGAAGAAATATGCATACTTCTACACACAGACATACTTTAAAGTATGATTTAAATGCCTGAATTCATAATCAAATTCATATTTCAAATGATTTTGGTATCAACTAGTATTTTTGTAACTGGGAAAGATGTTAAAAAGTGAATGTATATTAATCTAAATGCTCAAATGCCATGTATATATATATATAAACAAACACACACATATATGTTATTACATTTAGACTGAATAAAAATTGATATGACTTACATATGAATAAGGAAAAATGTTACTAGGATAATTGAGGTGTAATAAAAGATGAAAAAATGTAAGCATTCCAAAAGCAAAATACTTTCATACTCTGCCGGATATTCATATTTTGAAAATATATGTTATAGAGACACAGTCCTTGTAATTTTGTAAGAGTTCGTTAGTTCAGTAACAAAGTCTTAATAAAAAATTTTCTACAACTGACTTATTTAATATATGCTCCTTAGGGACTGACAACTAAAAAAATAGCTTAATTGTTAACAGTAATTTTGTCAGTGATAACTATAATATTATGTGTCTAATAAAAATCTAAATTGATAATAATAAATAAATACATATATTTCTACTTTAAATTCAGCATCTGTGATTTAGCTTCCATAAATCAACATTAACTTATAACCATGTTGCAAATTCCTATTTTATTTAAAACTTTCTTTGTCTTTACATTACATATATAATTTATTGTTATACAACACTATGAGTGTAAAAGTTTTAAATAAAGGTGTGTGTGTATATTTATTTAAAATTGTAATATAGTATCATGAAAACATTAGAAAGCTGTGAAAATACCATTTCACACACTCAGTAAGTAAAAATAGAATATCTTCAGTTTCTTTTGAGATGTTTGTTTATTAATGTTAGTACTACCTTCTTTCATGGGCTTCCCAATTGGTGTACTGGTAAAGAATCCACCTGACAAGTCAGGAGATGCAAGAGGTGCAAATTGGATCACTGGGTTGGAAAGACCCTCTGAAGGAGGAAATGGCAACCTATTTAAATATTCTTGCATGGAAAATTTCATGGAAAGAGGAACTTTGTGGGCTAAGGTCCATGGGGTTGCAAAGAGTCAGATATGACTGACCACACATGCACATTTCCTTCTTTTATTGTTACACAATGATATTGAAAAGGAAACCAATGTATACCATTTCTACTCTGTTTTCAACAGATTTTCCCTGGAGTCATCAAACTCCTCATTTTCCATCTATAATTTCTCTCTCTGTCTCTGGAATATATATATATATATATACACACACACACACACACACACACACATATACACACACATACATACATTGAAATAAATATATATAGTTAAAGGTTCTTTTTCTTGTAATTAAATGATAAAGTAATTGCTATAGTTGTTTGTTTCTATTTTGCTGGGACCTTATGAATAAGATACATTGTAAAATGACTTATTAGTCATGGATAAAAAAATTTATTTAATTTGAAATCTAGACTGCAGCCAGGAAATTAAAAGACACTTGCTCCTTGGAAGAAAGGTTATGACCAATCTAGATAGCATATTCAAAAAGCAGAGACATTACTTTGCTGACTAAGGTCCGTCTCGTCAAGGCTATGGTTTTTCCTGTAGTCATGTATGGTTGTGAGAGTTGGACTGTGAAGAAGGCTGAGCACCAAAGAATTGATGCGTTTGAACTGTGGTGTTGGAGAAGACTCTTGAGAGTCCCTTGGACTGAAAGGAGATCCAACCAGTCCATTCTGAAGGAGATCAGCCATGGGATTTCTTTGGAAGGAATGATGCTAAAGCTGGAACTCCAGTACTTTGGCCACTTTATGCAAAGAGTTGACTCATAGGAAAAGACTCTGATGCTGGGAGGGATTGGGGGCAGGAGGAGAAGGGAACGACAGAGGATGAGATGGCTGGATGGCATCACTGACTCAATGGACGTGAGTCTGAGTGAACTCCGGGAGATGGTGATGAACAGGGAGGCCTGGCGTGCTGAGATTCATGGGGTCACAAAGAGTCGGATACGACTGAACGACTGAACTAACTGAACTAAAGCTTCTGTTCATAACTAGAATCTACTCATACATTTTTTTTTCTGTAATAAACTAAAAAATTGACCAACTATATGGTATATCTATATGACAAGCATTTTTAGGCACTTTATAATACAGTAGTATAATACTCATTTCACATGCTAACAAGGTAATGCTCAACATTCTTCAAGCTAAGCTTTAGCAGTGCATGAACTGAGAACTTCCAGATATTCAACCTGGATTTAGAAAAGGCAGAGGAACCAGAGATTAAATTGCCAACATCTGTTGGACCATAGAAAAAGCAAGAAAAATCCAGAAAAACTTCTGCTTCATTGACTACACTAAGGCTTTTGACTATGTGGATCACAACAAACTGGAAAATTCTTCAAGAGAATGGAAAATTCTTCAAGAGAATGGAAAATTCTTCACGAGAATAGAAAATTCTATGAGACCACTTTTCCTGCCCACTCCAGTACTCTTGCCTGGAAAATCCCATGGACGGAGGAGCCTGGTAGGCTGCAGTCCATGGGGTCGCACAGAGTCGGACACGACTGAAGCGACTTAGCAGCAGCAAAACCTGTATGCAGGTCAAGAAACAACAGTTAGAACCAGACATAGAAAAATTGATGGGTTAAAAATTGCGGACAGTTAAGTCAAGGCTGTATATTGTCACCCTGCTTATTTAAATTATATGCAGAGTATATCACACTAAATGCCAGCTGGATGAAGCACAGGTTGGAATCAAGATTGCCAGGAGAACTATCAATAATCTCAGATAAGCAGATGACAGAGCCTCTTGATGAAGGTGAAAGAGGGGAATGAAAAAGCTGGCTTAAAACTCAACTCATCAAAAACTAAGATCATGGCATCCAGTGCCCTCACTTCATGATAAATAGATGGTGAAACAATGGAAATAGTGACAAACTTTATTTTCTTGGGCTCCAAAATCACTGTGAATGGTGACTGTAGCCATGAAATTAAAAGACACTTGCTCCTTGCAAGAAACCTATGACCAACCTGGCCAACATATTAGAAAGCAGAGACATTACTTTGCCAACAAAAGCCTGCATAGTCAAATGTTTCCTTAAAGGTCCAGGAGTGAGTGACAAGAATGAAAACAGAACATGAAATCTGGTGCAATGGGTCAGGGGACCTGCAGCCTCTATTGGACTGAGGTGCAGAGTCCACTCTGAGCTCAGCTTTTATTCCTAATTACAGACTACAAAACTTTCTATGATCTATCTTTCCTAAGACACTACACTGATGTAGTCCAGATCTCCTTGTTTTTACACCAGGCCATTCCCTGCTGGGATAATCTCGGGAACAGTCCACATGTGCGCAGACAGTGTTCATACCTAATGCTGACCCTGTGTTCCAAGGTGCATGCTTTAACAAGGCTATTATTCTAAGAAAAACATGAAAAATAATCATCAACACTTTCTTGATATATGCAGTTTTTCCAGGTGCTATTTCTATGAAATTTCTCAAGGCTATGAAAGTACATTATTAGAAATTCCCACTGTGAGCGTTGGACTATAAAGAAGGCTGAGCACTGAAGAAATGATGCTTTTGAACTGTGGTGTTTGAGAAGACTCTAGAGTCCCTTGGACTGCAAGGAGAGCAAACCAGTCAATCCTGAAGGAAATCAACCTTGAAGATTAATTGGAAAGACTGATGCTGAAGCTGAAACTCCAATACTTTGGCTACCGGATGCAAAGAGCCGACTCTTGGAAAAGACCCTGATGCTGTGAATGTTTGAAGGCAGGAGGAGAAGGGGCTAACAGAGTATGAGATAGTTGGATGGAATCATTGACTCAATGGACATAAGTTTGAGCAAACTCTAGGAGATGGTGAAGGACAGGGAAGCCTGGCAAGCTGTAGCCCATGGGGTTGCAAAGAGTCAGACACGACTGAGCAACTGAACAACAGCAACAACAATGCAATAGGTAGTACATATGTATGATAAGTGAGAGAAAGGAAGCAGAGTGCTGAAATGACCCCAACTTTCTGCCTAGAGGCAATTTCATTAACTAAGAGTCATATAGAGAAAACACAAACGGTCTCATTCATTTGAGGAAACAAGAGACTGAGTTGAAAGAACTTGATACACCTAGAATTTAAGGGATGAGAGCACTGGAGACAATGGATTCCAGAAAGGATCTCAAGAATCTTTCCTGGGGTCCACTTGGGTATTTGTCTGATGACTAAGCCAGTCAGAATTCATAAATGGAGAAAATGGCAGAGTAGGAAGAATCTGAGTTCACCTCCTTCTAAGGCACATCAAACTTGTAACTATTTATAGCATAACTACTGATGAGAATAATGTGAAGACCAGCAGAAGAAATGTACAACAAAACATAAAGAAGGAACCACAATAAGAAGGGGTGGAGGGACAGGGACACCATGTACTTGACTCATAGCCCCAGGTAGGTGATCCACAAATGGTAGAATAATCTCAATTGCAGAGGTTCTCCCTTCATAGCTCAAAGCCTACTGAAACTATTCAAACTAGCTAATCCTAAACTGTTCTTCCTGCCCTTTTCACCCTTTCCTCAGAAACTCCAACATAGGTTCTAGCCTAAAACTAGATTTTGCTCCTTCTTCTGCTTCCTGACTAAACCTTGGTGTTTTTCCTCTGGCCCTGTATGGGGATCCATGCCTCTTGTTTGTAGGACAACTATGTGTAACATTAAACATGTCTTTCAAAGGCACTGACCTCTCTTAAGTCACATTCATAAATTAAGATGTGGGCCCAAAATAAAGTAAAATATATAAACAATCAAAAAGGAATGTGGTGGGCTGAGTAGTCATTCCAAAATATGTCCATATTGCAATATCCTGAACCTGTGAATATTACCTTGCTGCTGCTATTTTGCTTCAATAGTGTTTGACTCTTTGTGACCCCACGGACTGTAGCCCACCAGGTTCCTCTGTCCATGAGATTCTCCAGGCAAGAATACTGGAGTGGGTTGCCATGCCCTCTTCCAGGGACCTTCCCAACCCAGTAATCTAACCCATGTCTCTTAGGTCTCCTTCATTGTCAGGCAGGTTCTTTACCACTAGTACCACCTGGGAAGCCTGAATATTACTTATTTGCCAAGAAAACATGATTAAGTGAAGAATCTTGAGAGGAGGAGCTTACTTTAGGTTATCTTAGTAAGGCATGAATGAAATCACACACACCTCGAGAGAGAGAGAGAGAGGAGTTCCAACACACAGAGGAAAAGGAAATATGAAAGTGATATAGCAGAGAAAAATTCAGCCACAGCCCAAAAATGTTCATTAGAAGCTGGAAGTGACATCGATTCTAAGGCCCTCATATGAAACATGTATGCATGTGTGTTAAGTTGCCTCAGTCCTGTCCAGCTATCTAAATCGTATGGACTGTAGCTCCTCTGTCCAGGGTATTCTTCGGACGAAAATACAGGAGTGGATTGCCATGCCCTCCACCAGAGGATCTTCCTAATTCAGGGATCAAACCTGTGGCTCTAATATTTCCTGCATTGACAGGGGAGTTCTTTACAACTAGTGTCACCTGGGGAGCCCAAGTAGCCCTGCCTAAAGCTTAATTAACTGAACTGAACTGAACTGAAAACTTAATTTCAGATTTTTGGCTCACAGAAATATGAGATAGCAAATTTTTGTTGGTTTTAAGCCATAAAATTTGTGGCAGTTTGTTCAGTTCAGTTCAGTCGCTCAGTCGTGTTTGACTTTTTGCGACCCAATGGACTGCAGCACTCCAGACTTCCCTGTCCATCACCAACTCCTGGAGCTTACTCAGACTCATGTCCATCAAGTCAGTGATGCCATACAACCATCTCATCCTCTCTCATTCCCTTCTCCTCTCACCTTTAATCATTCCCAGCATCAGGGTGTTTTCTAGTGAGTCAGATCTTCACACCAGGGGGCCCAAGTATTGGAGTTTCAGCTTCAGCATCAGTCCCTCCAATGAATATTCTGGACTGATTTATTTTATGTGAGACTGGTTGGATGTCCTTGTAGTCCAAGGGACTTCTCAAGAGTCTTCTCCAGCACCACAGTTCAAAGGCATCAATTCTTTGGCACTCAGCTTTCTTCACAGTCCAACTCTCACAGCCATACATGACTACTGGAAAAACCATAGCCTTGACTAGATGGACCTTTGTTGGCAAAGTAATGTCTCTGCTTTTTAATATGCTGTCTAGGTTGGTTATAACTTTCCTTCCAAGGAGCAAGTGTCTTTTAATTTTATGGCTGCCGTCACCATCTCCAGTGATTTTGGAGCCCCCCTCAAAATAAAGTCTCTCACTGTTTCCATTGTTTCCCCATCTGTTTGCCATGAAGTGATTGGATCAGATGCCATGATCTTAGTTTTCTGAATGTTGAGTTTTATGCCAACTTTTTCACTCTCCTCTTTCACTTTCGTCAAGAGGCTCTTTAGTTCTTCTTCTCTTTCTGCCATAAAGGTAGAGTCATCTGCATGTCTGAGGTTATTGATATTTCTCCCAGCAATCTTGATTCCAGCTTGTGCTTCCTCCAGTCCAGCATTTCAAATGATGTGCTCTGCATATAAGTTAAATAAGCAGGATGACAATATGGAGCCTTGTTGTACTCCTTTCCTGATTTGAAACCAGTCTATTGTTCCATGTCCAGTTCTAAATGTTGCTTCTTGACCCGCATACAGATTTCTCAGGAGGCAGATAAAGTGGTCTGGTATTCCCACCTCTTTAAGAATTTTTCAGTTTGTCGTGATCCACCCTGCCAAAAGTTTTGGCATAGTCAATAAAGCAGAAGTAAAATTATTTTTTCTTTTTCTGGAACTCTCTTGCTTTTCTGATGATCTAACAGATGCTGGAAATTTGTTCCTTGGTTCCTCTACCTTTGCTAAATCCAACTAGAACATCTGGACATTCAGAGTTCATGTACCATTGAAGCCTGATTTGGAGAATTTTGAACATTACTTTGCTAGCCTGTTAGATGAGTGCGAAGGTGCAGGAGTTTGAACATTCTTTGGCATTTCCTTTCTTTGGCAATTTGTTACAGCAACCCTAATACAGATTTGGTAGTGAGAAGAATTTTAAGAAGCATGATAGAAAGAGCCTGATTGCCTTAAAGTAACTATAGAAATATGGTCACTAGAAGTGATTCTTCTAAGAGCTCATAAGGAAATGTGAGACACATTGGAAGCCAGAAGAAAGGTGATCCTTCTTTAATAGTGATAGAAAACTTGGCTGAATTGTGTTCTGCTTGGCTGGGAAGCAGAACTTTACATAATAAATTTGAATATTTAATGAGAAGATTCATGTCCCAGAAAAGTGTTGAAGGTTTCTGTTTGTTTTGTTTTCTCTTATTCATGTAAAATGTGAGATAAACAAGATAAATTGAGAAAAAAAAAAAAAAACTGTTAAAAAGGAGTCAGAATTTGATGATTTGGGAAATTATCAGCCTATCTAGATATCAAAAGATGCTAAAATTAGGAGATTCAATATTAGGAAAATATGCACTTGAGAAAAGCCCAAGCATACAACTGAACAACTTTTTGCTGATTACTTTACTCATTTGACTCATGGATCAAGACACTTGTCGTCTCGACAGAAAGTAGCAATAGATATGCAAATATCCAGGAAAGGCCTGTGGAGGAACCTGTTGTCTAATAGTTTGAATCCCAGTAATATACAGGCTATCTACAAGGTTTTTAATAGTGATGATAATGATAAAGAATCTTCCAATGTAAGAGACAGTAGAGACACAGGTTTGATCCCTGGGTCAGGAAGATTCCCTGGAGAAGGGCAAAAACCACTTTAGTATTCTTGCCTGAAGAATGCCATGTACAGAGGAGCCTGGTGGGCTACAGTCCGTAAGGTCTCATAGAGTCAGACATCACTAAAGGGATGTCAAATGCATGCACATACTAATGAAAATATTGAACTGAAAGCAACAGAGAGAGAATGACATTATATAAGGCTGTCAGACTGCCTAAATACTTCATACAGGTAAGCTGATAAAACTACTCAGGGGAAAATATTATAAAATTTAATTGAAACTTAGTTGAAGAAAAATTAACAGTTGAATTATTTTGCCAATTTTTAATTTTTAAATCCTACTTATATAATCTAACATGTTTATTTAACATATTTGTGATGAGCAATATTTTTGCACTAACTGGCATACCTACCTAATTAAATAGAAATGTCTTCAGTCCTTTCTGTCAGAAAATAAATTAAATGGGAAACCAGTGAGATGAATTTCACAATGATATGGAACTTATTAACTAAAGACGCAAGGAATCAAAATTGTCAATGATTTATGTTTTTCCTCATAAGCATAATGGATAATATTAATTACTTCAAATCTGCAAAAATATACTGAACTTTTCTATAGATTAATTTAAATAAGGTATAAATGTTAGAACTTTTCAGGAGTGACTGAAGACATTCTTTTATGCTACTTTTCTTCTGTTTGCCAGAATTGAGAAGCCTAGATGTTGTTTTAGTGGGTGAGACCTACAAATGAGTTGAATCATGAGGTAGACCATTTGTTCTCCAGGAAGACAGGAGCAGTATATGTACTGGACTGTTCTCTTTTCTCCCATGCCTTTGGTAGTGGCGGCAAGCAGCTGGGGAGACTCTATGCTGACTTAATGGCAGGTGTTTCTGGAGTGGCTTTCTTCAAGTGAGAATGCTAGATATGAGTAAATGAACAGTTTAAAGTTGTTAAAAATGTGTCTCCATTTGTTATTATTCTATGTCATTTGGGCCTCGACAAACCAGGCAAAAATTCTTCCAGGTTGTTAGCTATATACACTTGGCTTCCACCTTGGGAACTGGAAATAATATCTTCTTAATAACTAATTCCTTTATCTTGTGTAGTTAGTTGAATAGATAATTATAGGACCAGATGTTCCTGGATTCATAGTATTAATAGTTGTTCCAGTCACATTCCCAAATTCAAGACATGTGAATAACTAAAGGAACATGCAAGTAGACGTTGGTGGGAAATCCCCAAGAAATAAAAATAGGTTTTCTTCTTTGTAAGACGTCTATAGAGTTTAAAACTTTAACAGCAAGACTACAACTAGTTAAATTATAGTATTGGATATCCTATGAAGACTAGGACAAACCCATTTGGAACTTGAATTTACAAGTCACAAAATCCTAAATAAATTGACCTAAATTCAGTACAAAACAGAAACAAAAAGGTTATGTCCTATTTGGGTTTTTGGATGGGTACTACCAGGCAAGAGGTAGTTAATTTCCAAATCCATTCCTCTTGTCGTTTTCTTGACCACCTCACTTAACTTCATCAAATTCTTAATCTGTTTCTACAGTAATCTTTATCCATGTTCCTGAAGCCTTTTCCACTTTTTAAAAGTGTATTTATTTTTAATTGAAGGATAATTGCTTTACATATTGTGTAGGTTTCTGCCATAAATAAACATGAATAAGCCATTGGTAAACATATGTCCCCTCCCTCTTGAACCTTCCTTCCATCTTCCACCCCATCTCACCTAGGCTGTCATAGAGCCCCAGTTTGGGTTCCCTGAGTCATACAGCAAATTCCCACTGGTTATCTACTTTATATTTGCTGTATGACTCAGGGAAATTTTTCCACTTTTGTATGCACACAAATTTCAAGCAATAACAAACAACTTGCTTTCCAAAGCAGCTTTATATTAATCACTGTCATCAGTTAAAATATCCCCAAATAATTATAAAAATCTTAGGAGAAAAAAGTACATTTCTCATGCATGCTTCTCTTTAAGGAAGATTCTCTAATCTCTGCTTTCAACAAGCCAGTTACCTCTAAATGCATCCTGCCTAGAATGTTTCGAACTGCCAATATATAGAACAGCTAACCTTTGAGTGCTTGTGTGACTTTTCCACAATATCTCAGGAATAATACCAGCCTGTGTTCTTAGATAGAGCTAGAGATATTATGTCTATTTGAATCACGATTGTGAATGATCAGAAAGCAAGATCATGGATTATTCTATAGAAAAGTAACAGTTCATCACTGAACAAATAAATAAATAAGGTTCTGCAGCTGCAATGCTGTATTATTGCCTTGTGGAGCGATAAAATAAGTTTTCTAGATCTTCACAGTTCCAAGAATAAATAATAAAATTGACAGAATATACACTTAAGACATTCTGACTCTAGCAATCCAATTTATCCAGAAGCAGAATAAAACACAATAAGAATGTAAAATGCTTTATAATTTTGTGTGTGAGTAGGAAAATGTCAAGTTTTCCAAAGGAAATCTTTGAAAGTCAGGGTTTCCTCAGTTCAGTTCAGTTCAGTTGCTCAGTCATGTGGACACTTTGTGACCCCATGGACTGCAACACACCAGGCTTCCCTGTCCAGCACCAACTTCCGGAGCTTACTCAAACCCCTGTTCATTGAGTCAGTGATGGCATCCCACCATCTCATCCTAGGTCGTCGTCTTCTCCTCCCGCCTTCAATCTTTCCCAGCATCAGGATCTTTGAAAAGACAAGAGTAAAGGAATTGCAATCCAAAATTTAATGTGCATATGGATCACTTGGCATCCTGTTAAAATATTAATTTTGTTTCAGAGACTCTTATTCTATATTTTTAATAAGCTCTCAGAAGATGAGGGGCTGCTACTGGTGACAAGTTAACCCTTTTATTAGCAAAACGGTAGAGTGTGTACAGGGGAATAATCAAATAATAGAATATAAACAAGCATTACTCAAAGTCTCTAGAGATCAAATGGGAGAAATATGGTTTTGAGAATGACTATCTAAGTGAGGATATATTAAACTTTAGGGAAACCCTGAAGCACTGGCTTTGGATTCATTCAGCCAGAGAAGTGCCAAATCTGTAATTTTCTGTTTTAAATATAATGTATTAATAGAAATTTTGAGGTACAGTAAGGTCCACAGATCAGAAGACTATTGTCGTTGAAAGTTTATTATTCAGTTTCAAGAGGATGGGTGACAGGAAAGCCCAACGTTGAGGCAGGAGGCAGAAGGAAAAGGGAAAATTATGGACAAAAACCTTTATTATGGCTTCTGCAAGTAGAACAGCAGCCAGAGAAGCTTAGGTTTGGCTCAGTTGAATGGTTTCAGCAGGCTATGTGGGTTAGGTGCTGTCTCTAATTGTCTGAAGGGCTTCTCTGGTGGCTCTGCGGTAAAGAATCTGCCTGTGATGCAGGAGATGTGGGTTCAAATCCTTGGTCTGACTATCCCTTGGAGAAGGAAATGGCAAACCCTCTCCAGTATTCTTGCCTGGGAATTCTCATGAAAAGAGGAGCCTGGTGGGGTGCAGTTCATGGGGTCACAAGAGTCAGATACAACTTAATGACTAATTTACTGTCTAATAGGTGGCCCTGAGGAAATTAGGGCAGAAAAAGAGTGACCAAGATTGCAAGAGCCTCTGTTTTAGTTGATTTGTATCTGAAAAATGTGTTTGTGGGCAAGATTTTTGCTGTCTGTATTAACTGGCTTACCCTGGGAAGGGCAGTCCCTCTAGAATCTGCAAGGTCCCAGACGTCACAGCATCAGAATACAGAAAATAAAACCCATGGTTAATACAATGTAGGCATAACAGATATAGGCAGAGAGGAAGACATGGTTAGTTCTAAATTTGGGAAATAATAGGAATCATTTTGTATGTAAGAGATCCTTAAAATATATCGAGGAATAAATGGAATTTTCCCAGGTTCATAAATAGCAGATTTTATCTGATGCAAAAGGATCAGTTAGGCAAAATAAAACCAGTTTGTTTGTGGGCATACTGGAGACCCTAGAAGTAATAAGATATGGTTAGAAAATTTGTAACCGAAAAGGAATTAACAGACAGGATTGAACATGATTTTATAATCCCCCTCCAAAGTAGAACTTGGAAAGACAATTTAGAAAAAGCACACATCATACTCCTTCCTTCTAACTTGCCAACCTCTCTTCCCAATCCAATGTAATTGATTATTTTCACCCAAATTATAATCTGATCTTATGGGAATTGCTTGTTTGGGCCTACCAATAGCAGTAAAATTTAAACTACTGGCTGTTTTTTCTACACTGATGTCATTTTTTTTTTTTGCCATGTGTCATCCAAATTTTTGTCTAATAAAGCAATTGAACCATTCTCTTGAGAATTAGGAAGAATGAGTGCAATTATCTCATAATCATTTCTGCCCTCTAGACTTACACTGACATGGTTATATTGGAAAACATTGCCTATGAAGTCAGATAGTTGAGCTGAGAAGTGCTCCAAAGATACTGCATGACTTCCTTCCAGGAGGTACAGTGGTAAAGAATCTACCTGTCAATGCAGGAGGTGCAGGAGCCCTAGGTTCCATCCCTGGGTCAGGAAGATCCCCTAGAAAAGGAAATGGCAACTCACTCAAGTACTCTCACCTGTAAAATTCCATGGACAGGGAGTCTGGTGGGCTACATTCTATGGGGTCACAAAGAGTTAGACATGACTGAGCACACATATGAACATACACACGCACACACACACATGGACACACACACACACACATATATGCATGTATAACACAGTATTCATCAAGGAGAAAAAAGTAAATAAATGATGTTTATATTATTGTGGGTCTGTTCCCTACTAATCACTTTACTGACATTATTTTGTTCTCATTAAGAATCTGTGGGTGGGCTTCATTCCTGAATCTAAAATGAGGACATAAAAATCACTTGAATGCTTTCAGACATGCACATTATTTCAGAGAACTCATCCCCAGGAATTGTGATCCTGCAGGCCTGTTGTGGGACACAGAGAAGAATTTTAATTTTAACATATATCACAGACTATTCCAATATAGGTGATCTTGGCCCATATTTTGAGAAGCAGCATATTAATTCACTTATCAATATAATATAGTAAGTAGTAGACTTACATTTGAGTACAATATTCGTTCTTATTCTCTTCATCATGATCTAAGGCAATAAATCTTTCTCAGAATATTCTAAAGATACTTTTACCTTTTTTTTTTTACAAGTTCAGAAATTATTTAAGAAACGTATTTCCTTATACAAAAGTAGACATGACAGAAGCTGGTATGGGACCAACTGTTCTTTGTACCAAACAGGAAGATTTATGAAGGCTGTTCTCCAGATTTGGAATATCTAATTACCCCTATTATAATGCCTGTCCTCCTTTTAGAGATCTAGAAAATTAAGTTGCCTGTGTTATAGGAAAGTATAAGATATAGGAAAGCAGTCTTATTCCATCTTATAATGTCAAAGATCTTATGTGAAATTTGATGTGGAATATTTTATTGATAGACTTGAAAATTGGATTTATGAAAATATTATGTTTTACTGCTCATTCTTAATCAGTTCACATAAGATATGTTTTTCTTAAAATGTAAAATGCAATTTATAGATATTATAAAGTTAAACTTCATCAAAATTCTATAGTGAGTAAAATTTCTATTTAGTAGAACATCATTTATAATGACATATTTGTCAAATGAATAAAGCCATAAAGCTAGTAGCTTATTACTTTTTGTTCTGCTAATAACATGCCTTTTTTTAACCTAAGCCACATTTATTTAACGTCACTAATTTTATCTTTCTTTATCTAGAAAATGCTTTAAATATAAATTTATTTCCTAGGGGTAGAAAAAAATAATAAGAATGCTTCTTTGGAGAGGATACTGAACAATAGTAATTTTCTGCTGACTTTTCCTGCTTCTTGATCTATGACAGAGGGAAAATTTAAAATGATCTTGTTGTGGGGTAAACAATGTGAGTGAGAATGTGTTTATTCAATTTCATAGTGATAGATCGAGTGTAAAGGCTTTTCTGGTCCTATGTGGGAAACTCATAAGAATCAAGAAAGCATTATTTACATTCTCTTGGTAGAACATCTTTAATAGATCAGATCAAATGTAAAGCTAAATATATGCCAAAGAAGAGTCACCAAGTAAAATCTCCCTCTCCCTCTTTTTTTTGTGTGTTATTTGTCCAACTATCATGAAGTTGGATGGTTAGGCTGTGAATTTTCTGCATGGCAGACAAGGTGGCACTTCTTTTCCCTCCACTCAAATCCAGGTAAATAAGGCTCTGAGTATCAGTCTGGAGTATTTCACATTTCTCTAGTTAGACATTTTCTAGAAAGCAAATCTGTTAATCTTCGTGTGCTTACCTGGGCAAAGCAGAGAGAACTGAGGAAACATGATGAGAATAGAAAAAGGGTGGCAGGTAAACAGTCTGAACTCCTGCTGTTTAGAGTAACAAGTTAGTTTCTCAAGGATTAAAAGAGAACCAAATGTAAGACAACTATGCTAGAGTACTCTTGTCATTCTCAATCTAGAGAAACATCTGCCAAAAGGGGCTTTCAGCAGCAAGGGGTTACTGAAAGAGAACTACTGAGTGAAAAACAGAGGATTTGTACTCTCTCAAATTGAGACACAGTACAATGATAGTCCTTTGGAGACTCTGCAGAAGACACGTCCCTGAGACAGCTGACTTGTTGATGGTACTATGAAACAGGCATGGATGACTAGATGATGTTCAGATCAGCAGCAATTGATAGACTATTACAGCACCAATTAAGCTGGAACCACTCCCACCCCAGAGTAACTAGAGACTCTGAATTGGAAGAAGGGTGAGGAGATTTCCTAGCCTTCTCATCAGTTCTCCTTCCCATCTTTTGACAGCAGGGTAGGTCTAAGTATCGAGGTAGACAAAAACCCTATCACATCCCATTTCATTTTAGGGTTTTTAAATATTAAGGCAGTGTATAGAGGGACAAGAGGAGGAGTGGAGGTTGGATGTGAGTGATTCTTCAAGTAAACCCACTTGTTGTATCAAAGGATTCAAACATATATACTACAGCATTCTTATTTTTAGAAAATTTTCTGAATATTTCATGAAATGCCCCTCAATTGGCATATAATCTTCCATACAAATCTTTTAAAAAGCCTAAACAGTTCTAATTTCAGTCTCTTGATATCCATAAAAAAAATTGCATTGGGAAGTCCTGAATGCCAGAATTATTATAACGCTGTATGATATAATGAAGATACTTTTATTTTATTCTAAAGCAGAGTAGTAAAAAAGGGAATTCAATAATGCAGGTGAGAACCCTTTATTGTTTTTATTTTCCTCCTGGAAATCTTTTTTATAATTTTTTTAATAAAGTTTTGGAGGATTAGCTTTTACTGAATTGGGAGGATTTCTAGAAGAGTGTAGGTATTCATTCCACTTCTGTTTTAAATATATAATGTCTGCTGTGCTGTGCTCTGCCATGTCTGACTCTTTGCGACCGCAAGGACTGTAGTCCACCAGGCTCCTCTGTCCATGGGATTTCCCAGGTGAGAATACTGGAGTGGGTTGCCATTTCCTCCTCCAGAGTATCTTCCAGACCCAGAGATCAAACGCATGTCTCTTATGTCTCCTGTATTGGAAAGCATATTCCTTACCACTGACACCACCTGAGAAGCCAATATATAATGTCTAGTATACTTATAATTATTAAAGGCTTAATCATTTATGTGGTATATATAATACAGGTGATGGTAAAACAAGGAACCATTGTTTTCTTGCTTCTGCTAAGTCGCTTCAGTCCTGTCTGACACTTTGCGACCCCATAGATGGCAGCCCACCAGGCTCCCCCATCCCTGGGATTCTCCAGGCAAGAACACTGGAGTGGGTTGCCATTTCCTTACTTATAAATAAATAAGTGAACTATAGTGTTGGAAAAGATTCTTGAGAGTCCCTTGGACTGCAAGGAGATCCAACCAGTCCATTCTGAAGCAGATGAGCCCTGGAATTTCTTTGGAAGGAATGATGCTAAAGCTGAAACTCCAGTACTTTGGCCACTTCATGAGAAGAGTTGACTCATTGGAAAAGACTCTGATGCTGGGAGGGATTGGGAGCAGGAGGAGAAGGGGACGACAGAGGATGAGATGGCTGGATGGCATCCCTGACTCGATGGATGTGAATCCGAGTGAACTCCAGGAGTTGGTGATGGACAGGGAGGCCTGGTGTGCTGCGATTCATGGGGTCGCAAAGAGTCGGACACGACTGAGTGACTGAACTGAACTGAACTGCTAGTGTTTAAACAAAATATATTCTTTATTTTAATCACATTATAATAAGTCACAAAAATGCGATATTTTTCTTAAAGTCAAAAGCAGAGACCTTACTTTGCCGACTAAGGTCTAAGCTGAACATTAATTGCTCCTTAGAAGAAAGGTTATGATCAACCTAGACAGCATATTCAAAAGCAGAGACATAAGTTTGCTGACTAAGGTCCATCTAGTCAAGGCTATGGTTTTTCCTGTGGTCATGTATGGATGTGAGATTTGGACTGTGAAGAAGGCTGAGTGCCAAAGAATTGATACTTTTGAACTGTGGTGTTGGAGAAGACTCTTCAGAGTCCCTTGGACTGCAAGGAGATCCAACCAGTCCATTCTGAAGGAGATCAGCCATGGGATTTCTTTGGAAGGAATGATGCTAAAGCTGAAACTCCAGTACTTTGGCCACCTCATGTGACGAGTTGACTCATTGGAAAAGAGTCTGATGCTGGGAGGGATTGGGGCAGGAGGAGAAGGGGACAACCAAGGATGAGATGGCTGGATGGCATCACTGACTCGATGGACGTGAGTCTGATTGAACTCTGGGAGTTAGTGATGGACAGGGAGGCCTGGCGTGCTGCAATTCATGGGGTCGCAAAGAGTCGGACACGACTGAGCAACTGAACTGAACTGATGCTTCGTGTGTACTACATACTTAATGAGGTGTTAGAAAATAAGGCACATGCATCTAGACAACTCAAGTAAAAAAGGACAGTGAAAAAAATAAAGTAAAAATTACTTCCAATCATTATTAAAATAGGAAGGCAAAACATATTGAAACTTGAAAATGCTCAGGTATCAGTTTTCCCAGATTTCACACTTGTTACAGTTAAACATAATATTTTTAGAAAATTTATTATTATTTTTGTTTCCAAGTCAATTGTATACACGATAATTTACATGTGACATCAGGAGTAGGCTATCAGAAATATCAGTAAGCCAATTTTATTAGCAGTGGGGTAGTAGTTTTCAGTTCAGAGTGTTGAGGGTACTGAACAGAAACAAACTTGGTTATTTTTCTTTCTTTCTTTTTTTTTTTTTTTTGAGTTTTTAAAGAGTTTCATAAACATGGTCTAGTGTAGAAACCAAGAATATTTTGTTTGATAACATTCCTTGGCTTCTAATTTTCTGTATAATTTTGCTTTTTGTTTTTCTAAAAAAATCATTTATTATATTAATCTACAGTTTCTAATATCAGTGGCACATTCTGCCTTGCCACAAGAAAGCCCAGTAGAGCAGTAAAATGAGATAAAGGTTGAGCCATAAATGTAGAAAACTTCTAAAAGAAAATATTATTTTGGTTATGTTGACCTTTTCCTTTTATTGGTAAAGCTTAAATTTGAGGGAAGAGAAAGAAAAAAATAACCAAAGCCAAAGTAAATATTATACTCAGACCTTCAAATATAAGCATTTTCAATTCTCTTTGCAATATATAACATAATTATTAGGTGGGAATTTCTGCACAGAAACATCTCTTCATAAGGAATTATTAACTTTTGTTTAACAGCAACAACATGCATGCAAATTCAATATTTTGAGTGGAAATTAAACATGATAATACAAATATATATATTTTTGCAATGCAGAATACTGTGGTATTTTGTATCTGGCTAGTGCTTTATGGATCAAACGATATTATAATTGCTGCAGTGGTATCTTAGATGATTAATTTATTCACTCATTTAACAAATATTTTTCAGTCACTTATATGGTATCATGCATTTGCTATACTGGGCACTGAGACTATGGTGGTTAAAACAAACTAACAAACAAACAAAAGAAACACATTAACTTTTCCCCCTTATCAAATTTCTGTTTATCAGAGATAGAATAAATCAAGTTAATAAATTGTTTAAATATTATTATCAGTCTATGATAGGCTGCTATTCATTCCTATTCCCCTTAACAGAAAAAAAGTCCTTAAAATAATAAAATATATTCCTTTCCTCCCCTTCCTGCAATTCAGTTATTTATTTCAACTCATGCTGGACAGACTTTTCCCTTGATTTCACTGAAATTATTTCACTCAGCATCTTTCATGAGGCTATGTCTTCAAAACACACAAAGATTTTTCTAAGGGTTAGTTTTGCATCCATAATGGTTATCTAAGTTACAAGTTAGCTATATCTAATATATAAAGTTAATTCCTGCCCTCCTCCAATTATTGTTGTTATTTTTTTCTTTTAGTCACATATGTAAATTGTCTATAGGAAAATAGCAGTGTTGCTTGGACAGAAGGAATTACCAGCAGAAAATGAAAAGTGTCCAGTGTTGGAGTTGAGAGAAGCATGGAGGAGTATGAACAACAGTGTTGACTTCTAGTGAACCATTGGGGAATAGATCTGACAAATTACTCAATGGATATTAGGTGCTTTTAATTAAGGGTGATTGCAAAGGAACTACAGATAACTAATGTTTGCTAGAAATCTCTTGCCTGAACTACTCACTTATCAAATATCAATGTTTTTAGTGAAAACAAACACCACTTTATTTTGCTCAGATAGATCTCTTAAAATTCCTTAATCACAGTATTCACCAATACATATTTTAATCTTTTGTTCATGTTTCTAAATTCTATACCAGTTTGCAAGATTCATAGAGTAAATAATTTTCACTTATAGTTGAATTTCTTAGTAAAAATATCTTCATGCGTGCATGTGTGCTTAGTCACTCAGTTGTGTCAGACTCTTTGCGACCCCATAGACTGCAGCCTGCCAGGCGCCTCTGTCCTTGGAATTTTTCCGACAAAGATACTGAAGTGGGTTGCCATTTCTTCCTCCAGTGAAAAATATCTTCATATGTTTTCCACGACAAATGCTAGCTTAACCAAATTAAAATATTTTATTTTTGAATTCCAAGGGCTAATATACCACCCATTACATAGTAAAGCAGCATTTATTAATTCATGCTAAACAAAAGGCAACAACATTTAATCACTAATGAAAATAACATGACGAGATCATAGTCATTACTTACTTATAGTATCTTTAGATATACTCTCAGGAATCTTTATCCCATACGAATTTTAAACCATTGGTTACTGATTACCAAGTTGTGTATTAGGCATCTAACAATGCTTTATCATTTCTTTTCATAGCAGATGATTTTAATTGAATTTTTGTTTAGAAGTAGTTTACATCATTAGACAGCTGATATATCAATACAATGGAACATTCTGTCATAATAAGAAATGAGGGTAATATTTACATGATAATATGGAATAGTCTCACATATATATTTGTGTAGAGACCAAATTATATTTTAATTTGGTATATATATAATATTTTTACTATTTTTATGTATAATAGTATCCATAATATTTGACTATTTTAAACAACAGTGGTAGCACTGTGAATATATATGCTTAAAAATATGTGTGTGTTTATTTTACTTACAGAAATGTTATAAGGAAATAAAAATACTTTTACAAATGGTTACTTATCAGAAGAAAAGAAACAGAGCAGAAGGAAAAATAATTGAAATTTAACATCTCCAAATGCATTTTGATGCATATTTTACCTTTCCAATCATATATTTAATATTCAAAATGTAAAATTAAAACACAATCTCAAAACACTGAGAACAAACTAAAGTGAATGAGTATCATTGTATATCATATTACTGACATAACTACACTGAGAGAATAATATTTCAAAAGACTTTAGGTATTGTTTTAACTATATATTCTAATAAAATATTTTCTAAATACTAACACAACTGCAAGATGATTTAACTTATTCATCTAATGATTAAAATTTATATTAATGTTAATATTTTGAAAAATTTTAACTAGGACAAATATAAAGTAATAATGCTAATACTGATAGGGATTAACACACTTTCAGTAAGAAAGGAAGAGTAAAAATACGAAATATTTTTTATAGATATCGTACTGATAAATTGGAATTAGGACTATTATGTATGAACTTTTGTTGCTTTCTTATTTTAAAATATATTAAATATTAATTATATATTATTAACTAATTAAATTTATTTGTGCTCTCCAAGAGTCTCTGTTTCCCCTGTCCTGTGGAAGTTTTGTAATCAAATCATGCTGACTTTCAAACTCAGATTCTCCGGGGAACTGCTTTGGTATAACTGTTCTCCACTTTGTGGATCACCCACCTGGCAGCTCGATCCTCTAAGAGGATTTATGCCACATTCTGTGCCTCATATTATAGTACTTTTTATATGCAATTGAAAGAAATTAAATTTAGAAGCAAAAAGAAAATAAAATCTATTAGCATAATCAGTATAAATTCTCATAGAATTGTAGAATGTTCTATATCAATTTAGTAGGAGAGAGAAATGTCATCTACTGAGTGATTATACTTTAAAAGTTGTACATTTTAAGTCACTGAAAGTGTTAATAACATGTATGATCATTATTCAGTGCCAAAGTACATTGAATTTGAGTTATATGTTATCTAACATTGCATTTTTTAAATTAATTTTGTAGAATGTATTTTTAGTTCTGTAATAGTACCACTGGAAAAGGTCAGTTTTCACTCCAATCCCAAAGAAAGGCAATTCCAAAGAATGCTCAAACTACCACACAATTACACTCATCTTACATGATAGTAAAGTAATGCTCAAAATTCTCCAAGCTAGGCTTCAGCAATACATGAACTGTGAATTTCCAGATGTTCAAGCTGGTTTTAGAAAAGGCAGAGGAACCAGATATCAAATTGCAAACATCCGCTGGATCATGGAAAAAGCAAGAGCGTTCCAGAAAAAAATCTATTTCTGCTTTATTGACTATGCCAAAGCCTTTGACTGTGTGGATCACATTAAACTGTGGAAAATTCTGAAAGAGATGGAAATACCAGACCACCTGACTTGCCTCTTGAGAAACCTGTATGCAGGTCAGGAAGCAACAGTTAGAACTGAACATGGAACAACAGACTGGTTCTTTATTGGGAAAGGAGTACGTCAAGGCTGTATACTGTCACCCTGTTTATTTAACTTATATGCAGAGTACATCATGAGAAATGCTGGGCTGGAAGAAGTACAAGCTGGAATCCAGATTGCTGGGAGAAATATCAATAACCTCAGATATGCAAATGACACCACTCTTATGGCAGAAAGTGAAGAGGAACTAAAAAGCCTCTTGATGAAAGTGAAAGAGGAGAGTGGAAAAGTTGGATTAAGCTCAACATTAAAAAAACGAAGATCATGGCATCTGGTCCCATCACTTCATGGGAAATAGATGGGGAAACAGAAACAGTGGCTGACTTTATTCTTTTGGACTCCAAAATCACTGCACATGGTGACTGCAGCCATGAAATTAAAACACGCTTACTCCTTGGAAGGAATGGTATGAACAACCTAGATAGCATATTGAAAAGCAGAGACATTACTTTGCCAACAAAGGTCCATCTAGTCAAGGCTATGGTTTTTCCTGTGGTCATGTATGGATGTGAGAGTTGGACTGTGAAGAAAGCTGAGCACCGAAAAACTGATGCTTTTGAAGTGTGGTGTTAGAGAAGACTCTTGAGAGTCCCTTGGACTGCAAGGAGATCCAACCAGTCCATTCTGAAGGAGATCAGCCCTGGGATTTCTTTGGAAGGAATGATGCTAAAGCTGAAACTCCAGTACTTTGGCCACCTCATGCGAAAACTTGATTCACTGAAAAAGACTCTGATTCTGGGAGAGATTGGGGGCAGAAGGAGAAGGGGACGACCGAGGATGAGATGGCTGGATGGCATCACGGACTCGATGGATGTGAGTCTGAGTGAACTCCGGGAGATGGTGATGGACACGGAGGCCTGGCATGCTGCAATTCATGGGGTCGCAATGTGTCGGACACGACTGAGAGACTGAACTGAGCTGAACCAAACTGAACACTCAAATCAAGGCTATTAATACAAGATATTTAAGATTCTCCAAAGAGAATGTTTGAGAGAATTATTTTGTTTAAGTGAATTATATACGTCCATAAATCCTAGTTTACACAATTTTACTTCCCATATTGACCTCTCTAGAGCAAAGTCTGGATTTTCTTTTTTCTGTAAATGACCATATAGCAAATATTTTAATCTTTGAAGACCATCTGTTTTCTGTTACAACCACTCAACTCTGCCCTTACATATTGCATAGACAACAGGTAAAATGAAGGATATGTCTGTGCTGCACTGAAACTCTATCTACAAAAATAGACTACAACCTGATTTGCTCAGCTAGCTATAGTTTGAGAGTTCTGCTCTGAAAGAAAGAACTGTACTGTGAGGAGATCATAAGTATTAGACTTAAAGTTCTTCCCAAAATGAGGATTGCCTAAATTAATCAATTGCAAAGAAATGAAGTCAGAAGGCAGTGTGCAAGTTTTCGTATATTTATACCAGGCTAAGGACGACTTAAAATGTACACAGTTAAATACAACCAATACATTCTACTAAGCAAAGAAATCACCTTAACTATTGAGAAAACTGTTTTTTTGTAATTATGATATGTAATCAATATTCTAAACTAATTCTGACATCAGTATAATTTTTATAGAATATATGTTGTATTCGAATCACAACATATAAAATTTGTTCAACCTAGAAAGTATATAATATATGTTAATGTATATATATACATAAATATATATGTACTTTATTTCACAGAATCAAGTATTTTTACTGGATTCAAGAAATAGAGTATAGAGATTAAAATCAGAGAGAACCATGTTTATATAAATTAAATCTCGTGTGTCTGTGTGTGTGTGTTTGTGTGTAGTGCTTCAAGTGTGTCCTTGTATGCATATTAAAAAAAATTTGTTGAGGTCATATGATATTAATGAGATTTACTTTTATCAGATAGACCATATACCACTTTCAGTTCAGTTCAGTCGCTCAGTCGTGTCCGACTCTTTGCAACCCCATGAATCACAGCACACGAGGCCTTCCTGTCCATCATCAGCTCCCAGAATTCACTCAAACTCATGTCCATCGAGTCGGTGATGCCATCCAGCCATCTCATCCTCTGTCGTCCCCTTCTCCTCCTGCCCCCAATCCCACGCAGCATCAGAGTCTTTTCCAATGAGTCAACTCTTTGCATGAGGTGGCCAGAGTATTGGAGTTTCAGCTTCAACATCAGTACTTCCAATGAACACCCAGGACTGATCTCCTTTAGGATGGACTGGTTGGATCTCCTTGCAGTCCAAGGGACTCTCAAGAGTCTTCTCCAACACCACAGTTCAAAAGCATCAATTCTTCAGCACTCAGCTTTCTTCACAGTCCAACTCTCACATCCATATATGACCACTGGAAAAACCATAGCCTTGACTAGGCGGACCTTAGTCGGCAAAGTAACGTCTCTGCTTTTGAATATGCTATCTAGGTTGGTGATACCTTTCCTTCCAAGGAGTAAGTGTCTTTTAATTTCATGGCTGAAATCACCATCTGCAGTGATTTTGGAGTCCAAAAAATATAAAGTCTGACACTGTTTCCACTGTTTCCCCTGTTTCCCCATCTATTTCCCATGAAGTGATGGGGCCAGATGCCATGATCTTCGTTTTCTGAATGTTGAGCTTTAAGCCAACTTCTCTACTCTCCACTTTCACTTTCATCAAGCGGCTTTTTTTTTTTTTTTACTTTATGCCATAAGGTGGTGTCATATGCATATCTGAGGTTATTGATATTTCTCCCAGCAATCTGGATTGCAGCATGTGCTTCTTCCAGCCCAGCATTTCTCATGATGTACTCTGCATATAAGTTAAATAAGCAGGGTGACAGTATACAGCCTTGACGTACTCTTTGTCCTATTTGGAACCAGTCTGTTGTTCCATGTCCAGTTCTAACTGTTGCTTCCTGACCTGCATACAGGTTTCTCAAGAGGCAGGTCAGGTGGTCTGGTATTCCCATCTCTCTCAGAATTTTCCACAGTTTATTGTGATCCACACAGTCAAAGGCTTTGGCACAGTCAATAAAGCAGAAATAGATGTTTTTCTGGAACTCTTTTGCTTTTTCCATGATTAAGCAGATGTTGGCCATTCGATCTCTGGTTTCTCTGCCTTTTCTAAAACCAGCTTGAACATCTGGAAGTTCACAGTTCACATATTGCTGAAGCCTAGCTTGGAGAGTTTTGAGCATTACTTTACTAGTGTGTGAGATGAGTACAATTGTGTGGCAGCTTGAGCATTCTTTGGCATTGCCTTTCATTGGAATTGGAATTAAAACTGACCTTTTCCAGTCCTGTGGCCACTGCTGAGTTTTCCAAATTTGTTGGCATATTGAGTGCAGCACTTTCACAGCATCATCTTTCAGGATTTGAAATAGCTCAACTGGAATTCCATCACCTCCACTAGCTTTGTTCATAGTGATGCTTTTTAAGTCCCACTTGACTTCACATTCCAGGATGTCTGGCTCTGGGTGAGTGGTCACACCATTGTGATTATCTGCGTTGTGAAGATCTTTTATATACCACTTTACCTTCCCAATTGATTTGGCTAGATGTATAGTACTTTGTAAACACCTGGTGTCTTCACAAGGCAAGAGCAGCAGTAGCATATCTGAACACTACTTTATCTTGACTCTTGGTTCTCTTGCTCCTTTCAAAAGCTATCAGTGGCATCTTTCCCCAAAATAGAGTTCTACTAAGGTTTAGAAAAACAATGGTTTCACCATAATAGAAACCTCTTATCTTTAATATTTTGTCAACTCCAGAAAAATGAATAAAGTAATTGATACAATTATGCTTAAGGAACTATGTATAAATGTTGAGGTCTCCTGATTCTCAACTGAAATTCATAGGCATAAGATGCATGTGCATCTGTGAGGAAAATTTTTGATACTCTCAATAAACAATTTATTTCTAATTTTCTATTGACCAGGAAAGCCTGTCACTTATACTAATTTAAAGCAAGTTTTACAAATGCAAAGAAAAAATAAAACTTTAAAGGTAAAAATGCATAAGAACCAACTGGTATAAAGAAAAACTGAGATGGGAAACCAAAAGGCATGAGATGATAATATAGTATTTACTGAACAAGTTTTTATTAAATACTTAAAAGGAAATACATGAAGGATATTAGAAGATGAACCAAATAAGCAGTTTGCCTCCCTCTGTGTAATTTCACTATTTTATTTCTATTTCTCTTTAGTCAAGAACTCCCATTTATGGTCTCAGATTTGTTCTAATCTCTGAACCAATTCTGACAAAAGTTTGAAGTTTAGAGTCTCCAAGAATCTAATCCATTATGTCTTTGTATTAAGTAAACCTTTTGGGAAGAGAACTTTCAGAGAGTAATAATGAGATCTTGGGTTAAGCCTAATTTATCATCAAGAAGTCCATCGTTCTGGTAATAGAATTTCTGTGCCCAGTATCTTTAACTTTTCAAATTGTGAACCCACTGCTGCTGCTGCTGCTAAGTCACTTCAGTCATGTCCGACTCTGTGTGAACCCGTAGACGGCAGCCCACCAGGTTCCCCCGTCCTTGCTATTCTCCAGGCAAGAACACTGGAGTGGGTTGCCATTTCCTTCTTCAATGCATGAAAGTGAAAAGTGAAAGTGAATTCTCTCGGTCGTGTCTGAGTCTTTGCGACCCCATGGACTGCAGCCCATCAGTCACCTCCGTCCATGGGATTTTCCAGGCAAGAGTACTGCAGTGGTGTGAACCCACACACATTTCTAAATCTTACTTTTGTGTCCATTCTACATGTACGATCAATTAACTTGTCTGATGAGAAGGTAATGGCACCCCACTCCAGTACTCTTGCCTGGAAAATCCCATGGATGGAGGAGCCTAGGCTGCAGTCCATGGGGTGGCAGAGTAGGACACGACTGATTGACTTCACTTTGACTTTTCACTTTCATGCATTGGAGAAGGAAATGGCAATCCACTCCAGTATTCTTGCCTAGAGAATCCCAGGGACGGGGGAGCCTGGTGGGCTGCCGTCTATGGGGTCCCACAAAGTTGGACACAACTGAAACGACTTAGCAGCAGCAGCAGCAGCAGCACCTTGTTTGATATACCTGATTCTTAAAAGAGTTAGTACCATATGTTATAACTAGTGTCAACTCTATGAATCACAAAACAATACCTTGTTCTACCTTTTGTGAACAGGTATCTCATGTGCTCTCCTGGACTTCTTCGGTTGGATTTCCATAAGCAAAGCACTGCATTAACTTATAACCCAGAGCTAATTTGAGCTACCATCACTTCAGTTAACTTCAGTCACTCAGTCGTGTCCAACTCTTTATGACCCCATGAACTGCACATGCCAGGCCTCCCTGTCCATCACAAACTCCCAGAATTCATTCAAACTCATGTCCATTGGGTCGGTGATGCCATCCAACCATCTCATTCTCTGCTGTTCCCTTTTCCTCCTGCCCTCAATCTTTCCAAGCGTCAGTGTCTTTTCAAATGAGTCAGCTCTTCGCATAAGGTGGCTGGAGTATTGGAGTTTCAGCTTCAACATCGGACCTTCCAATGAACACCCAGGGCTGATCTTCTTTAGGATGGGCTGGTTGGATCTCCTTTCAGTCCAAGGGATTCTCAAGAGTCTTCTCCAACACCACACTTTAAAAGCATCAATTCTTTGGTGTTCAGCTTTCTTTTGGAGAAGACAGTGCCACCCCACTCCAGTAGTCTTGTCTGGAAAATCCCATGTACGGAGGAGCCTGGTAGGCTGCAGTCCATGGGGTCACTAAGAGACAGACATGACTGAATGACTTCACTTTCACTTTTCACTTTCATGCATTGAAGAAGGAAATGGCAACCTACTCCAGTGTTCTTGCCTGGAGAATACCAGGGATGGGAAAGCCTGGTGGGCTGCTGTCTATGGGGTCACACAGAGTCAGACATGAATGAAGTGACTTAGCAGCAGCAGAAGCAGCTTGCTTTCTTTCTTTATTTATTTATTTATTTTTATTTTTTTTTTAATTTTAAAATCTTTAATTCTTACATGCGTTCCCAAACATGAACCCCCTTCCCACCTCCCACCCCATAACAATCTCTCTGGGTCATCCCCATGAACCAGCCCCAAGCATCCTGTATCCTGCGTCAGACATAGACTGGTGATTCGATTCTTACATGATAGTATACATGTTAGAATGCCATTCTCCCAAATCATCCCACCCTCTCCCTCTCCCTCTGAGTCCAAAAGTCCGTTATACACATCTGTGTCTTTTTTGCTGTCTTGCATACAGGGTCGTCATTGCCATCTTTCTAAATTCCAAAGAAGACATACGGATGGCTAACAAACACATGAAAAGATGCTCAACATCACTCATTATTAGAGAAATGCAAATCAAAACCACAATGAGGTACCATTTCACACCAGTCAGAATGGCTGCGATCCAAAAATCTGCAAGCAACAAATGCTGGAGAGGGTGTGGAGAAAAGGGAACCCTCCTACACTGTTGGTGGGAATGCAAACTAGTACAGCCACTATTGGAGAACAGTGTGGAGATTCCTTAAAAAATTGCAAATAGAACTACCTTATGACCCAGCAATCCCACTGCTGGGCATACACACCGAGGAAACCAGAATTGAAAGAGACACATGTACCCCAATGTTCATAGCAGCACTGTTTATAATAGCCAGGACATGGAAACAACCTAGATGTCCATCAGCAGATGAATGGATAAGAAAGCTGTGGTACATATACACAATGGAGTATTACTCAGCCATTAAAAAGAATTCATTTGAATCAGTTCTGATGAGATGGATGAAACTGGAGCCGATTATACAGAGTGAAGTAAGCCAGAAAGAAAAACACCAATGCAGTATACTAACACATATATATGGAGTTTAGAAGCAGCTTTCTTTACAGTCCAACTCTCACACCCATACATGCTACTGCTGCTGCTGTTGCTGCTGCTGCTAAGTCACTTCAGTCATGTCCAACTCTGTGTGACCCAAGAGACAGCAGCCTACCAGGCTCCCCCATCTCTGGGATTTTCCAGGCAAGAGTACTGGAGTGAGGTGCCATTGCCTTCTCCACACCCATATATGACTACTGGAAAAACCATAGCCTCGACTAGACAGACCTTTGTTGACAAAGTAATGTTGTTGCATTTTAATATGCTGTCTAGGTTGGTCATAACTTTCCTTCCAAGGAGTAAGTATCTTTTAATTTCATGGCTGCAATCACCATCTGAAGTGATTTTGGAGTCCCAAAAATAAAGTCAGCCACTGTTTCCACTGTTTCCCTATCTAATTGCCATGAAGTGATGGGACTGGATGCCATGATCTTAGTTTTCTGTATGTTGAGGTTTAAGCCAACTTTTTCATTCTCCTCTTTCACTTTCATCAAGAGGTTCTTTACTTCTTCACTTTCTGCATGAGTGGTGTCATCTGCATATCTAAAGTTATTGATATTTCTCCTGGGGATCTTGATTCCGGCGTGTGCTTCTTCCAGCCTAGCGTTTCTCATGATGTATGCTGTATATAAGTCAAATAAGCAGGGTGACAATATACAGCCCTGACATATTCCTTTTCCTATTTGGCACTCCTTACTGTTTCTAATGATGACCCATAATGGCATCAATCCTGTAATACAGGAGCAAATCATGGGTTAGGAACCAGGCCAATGTCTGCTTAACTCTTGTCTCACTCCCAATTGCCAAATTTCCCAACATATTCTTAGATTGAGAAGAGAAAGACAAAACTTTTAATGATGTCTTGTGGTTAGTCAAACTTTTTTTTAAGTTGTTACTGAGTTAATAATTTGACTAAAATAAATCCAACGTAAGCATGTTAAAAGGAATTATTGGAAGAAAATTGACAAAAGAATTAAAAAGAGAGCTGTAGAAATAAAAGAAGAGGTGGGTTATAGGTGTGTTTGTGTGCATGTGTGTGTGTGCACGCTCAGTAACCTTTGACTATTTGTGACACCATGGAGGGTGACCTGACAGGCTCCTCTGTCCGTGGGATTATCCTAACAAGAATACTGGAGGGGGTTATTATTTCCTCCTCCAGAGGACCTTCCTGACTCAGAGGTCGAAATCGCAGCTCCTGCTTAGGCAGGTGGATTCTTCACCACTGAGCAATCTGAGAAGCCCTTATACAAATGACTATATTTCACATTATAGCAAAGTCAGTGACATAGCAGTATTCATGAGGATTGAGTCAAGAGCAGTTATACTAAGAAGTGAGTGAAAGAAAGGAGTATTTATGATCAAAGTCCTTAGTGTGTATCCACAAAGATACAGATACTCAAGTTAGTCTGTATATAGCAGACAAATGAAAGGAATGCCTAGAATGTAGGTTGGATCTTTCAGAGGAAGATCATAAATGCTAAACTGAAGATGTGCATCCTCAGTTATTCAGTCATGTCTGACTCTTTGCAACTCCATGGGCTGTAGCCCACCAGGCTTCTCTGTCCATGGGATTTTTCAGTCAAGAATACTGGAGTGGGTGGCAATTTCCTCCTCCTGGGGATCTTTCTGACCCAGGGATTGATTCTGCATCTCCTGTGTCACCTGCATTGCAGGCAGATTCTTTACCTCTGAGCCATCGGGAAGTCCCAAACTGAAGATGTTCTTCTCAATTTGCTAATTAATGAGGAACCAATGATACTTATCATTTTGAGAGATGATTTCATCAACTTTGTTTTAAGCTATCGTAAGTGAAACGGTTTGGAATAGGAGAAATTGATGACTGGGCAACAAGTTAAAGAGTTACTGAAATAATTTAAGCAAGAACTAAGGCCAAAATGGATGCTGTCACTAAAATTTTGGGCTTCCCTGGTGATTCAGAAGGTAAAGAATCCACCTGTAATGCAGGGGACCCCGATTCAGAGACTGGGATTGCTAACTGGGTGGGAAAGATTCCCTGGAGAAGGAAATGCCAACCCGCTCCAGTATTCTTACCTGGAGAATTCCATGGACAGAGGAACCTGGCAGGCTGCAGCCCATGGGGTCACAAAGAGCTGGACACAACTAAGAAACTAGGCACACACACACTAGATTTTTTAAGGTGCAAAGATAACCCAAAGTCTGATTGAAACCATAAAAAAAAAGGAGAAAAAAAAATTTAGGGAAGATTCTAAGCTAAATAAATATGGGAAGCATGTTGCAAACAGGAATTCTTGATGATTTGTTTCTTTAAGGAAAATTTGATTATTTTTGGAGAGCCTAGATACACTATCATTGGCAGTTCACTTAAGCGATTGGGAAGTATGCCATAAGCAGGGACTATGGCATTCAAGTTCAATATTTTGTAATTCTGATATTGCAGAAAGCCAAAGGTGGGAGGAAGTGTATGGAGGAGTCATTTATGATTGGCTGATATGCTAATTAAATTTCACTACAAACGACCTCCCTCCCAATTTTTTGTTTGAGACTATAGAAGAAATACAGGAAGAAAAAGAAAAAAAAAAAAGGTAAGAATCAAGAAAACCAACAGGTCAAAGAAGTTTAGCTTCAGGGGGTTTTGAAGTTCAAATATATAACATAATTACATTGTATTACATTTAACTATATAAAATTTTATTATTAAATATGTAATGAAATTGAACATTTTATAAAACTCCCGTGTTTCTTATTGTACTTAATTTTGAAAGTTTACAACAAATATATCATTGCATATACATTCATTATTAAATACAGTTGATGACAATTCAATTTGCAGTGGTATAGTAAAAAAAGTATTATTTCTAATGTAACAATATTTGTAAATCTGTGATTCACTTTTCTAATATATCATTAATTTGAAGTTACTAATATAATAGATCCTACAATATCCAAAGCAGTTAATGCATTTATTAATTAACTACTGATGCAATAAAATTCTAAGGAAGAAACACAATTAAATTAAATGACATTCTATTATGTTAAAATATTTAAAAAATAAACACAAGTTATAGCCTTTATCAGATTAAACAAATGTTTTCTCCCCTTCAGCTCAAGATTAAAGCATATTCATTTCCATTTAGCAATTTTAAGGTTTTGTTTTCAAAGTAGCTACAATTATTATATCTTCAGCACCTGGAACACTAATAACGCATCATAGATAGTGCTTAACAAATTCTGTTGGGAAAAAAATGAATGAATAAATGGTTGTATAAATCAATCAATCACCTGATTTCTCAATAATAAAAGTTATTTCCTACTATATATTTACAATCTGTCAGAATGTATGCTGAATAAAAGCTAATTAATTATATCATTAATTCTCACGTGATTCTATGAGACAAGGATCTCTCAAGTAAGGAAGCAAAGTTAGGAATGATTATGGAATTTTAAGGTCTTACAGGTAGAATAGAGTGGAGTTACTATTGGAACTCTGTCCATTTCTTCGACACACCACTGATTTTAAAGTGCTGTCTTGTCTCATACTTTCCTTTCTTTCTCAGAGTCTTTCCTACCTGTTTATTACTCATTTATTTTCTAAAAAATCATCCTTATAGATACTGCTTTAAATTTGTGGTCTAATGTAACCATTTCAACTCATGTTTTTATTTTATTTTTTTAACTTTATTTTATTTATTTATTATTATTATTATTATTTTACTTTACAATACTGTATTGGTTTTGCCATACATTGACATGAATCCACCACAGGTGTACATGAGTTCCCAATCCTGAACCCCCCTCCCACCTCCCTCCCCATAGCATCACTCTGGGTCATCCCAGTGCACCAGCCCCAAGCATCCCGTATGCTGTATCGAACCTAGACTGGCGATTCATTTCTTACACGTTAGTATACATGTTTCAATGCCATTCTCCCAAATCATCCCACCCTCTCCCTCTCCCACAGAGTCCAAAAGTCTATTCTATACATCGATGTCTCTTTTTCTGTCTCGCATACAGGGTTATCATTACCATCTTTCTAAATTCCATATATATGTGTTAGTATACTGTATTAATGTTTTTCTTTCTGGCTAAAGTGAGCAAGTCAGATTCCTTTATGATAAGGAATGGCTAAAATAAAAACATGAGCAATTTTAGCCATTCCTTATCATAAAGGAATCTGACTAGCTCACCTCAGGTGGCTCATCGTCATTCAAGAGAGTAAGATTGAGCAAGTCAATGAAATTTTCTTTGCCTGATCTTCTCCAGTGGTAAATTTAAAATATACATGTTCAGCCTTTATTGCTGAGCTCCTAGGATTTGTAACCAATAAATATTAGAATTTACTAGTGTGAAAACTACCAAGGGACCAAATGTTTCCCAAATTTTTAACATGTTAATTTAAGAGTTTTTCTACTCATAATTTAAGCTTATATTTTATTTTATATATATATATATACATATTTTCTTTAGTTTATGGATTTTAACTCCTTTGTGTTTTGTAAATATGCTTACCTATTCCTTTGTATCCTTTTTTCATATTTCTTCTTAAATATGATTAGGTTTGCAAATCTTGCAGATTCTCACTATGGTATTCCATTTAAAATCTCCAACATGTTTATCCTTCATTTTTATCCTACTCGTTGGTTAGAAAGTACACTAATATCATCTTTAGAATGACCTAATGAGTACTGACATACTGATAAGTCTTGTCAGTATCTGGCAACCCTGCCGTGACTGATAAGAAATAAATCATAGCCAACATAAATGTGAGAGGATAGCTCTATTGTAGAAGAAAATTTATTCTGCTGTGTATATTGGGTTTCTGAATACAGAACTAAATTACATCAGTAGGAAGTTTCATAGTAGCAGTGTGTTTAGATTGGTCTATGAAAGAAAGTATCTACCATCTAATAAAATTATTTTATAATATTTCTTTATTTTTTATTTTTATAAAATTATTTAATAAGTCTTATAAAGATAAAGAAATGTAAGGGAAAGGGAAACTAGTTTTTTCATTCATGATGAAACTATGTAGCTGAGACAAATTCAAGTGTAGCAGAAATGGCTGGGAATATCAACTCTTCAACAGTCTTTTCATTGTATATTAACTCCTTAGTAGTCACTTATGTTAAATGGGAAAAGTTTGTAGAACACTTAAAAATATGTCTGCAGCATCTTACCCTCAAAGTAACCATTTACTTTTGCCTCAATCTCCAAGGAAAATCCTTCCTCATAGGATTTGCATCACAGAGGAATATTTCTCATTATAAGTCCCATTCTAAATGTCTTACTCCCAAAATGATAAGGTCTCTTTGGACTAAGGATCTATCATTCCACATTTCTTCATTAAGTGACTTTACCGCCAAAGTCTTTCCTGTAATACTTTTGGTAATACCATGGAATATCCACCACCCAAAATCACCACATTCATTTCATTCTAAAAAAAAATGTCTCAATGACTACCCCAAAGTTGACTAAAATTCTGATTTTAATTACAGCTAGAAAGAGTGTGTATGTGTGTGTGTGTGTGTTTCGATAGTCAAGTATAGTATGTTAAAGGCTTTACAGTACTTAGCCATAAGTAACTTTGGCCTGTTGGCATGGGCTCCTGTCATCTAGTGGTAACATAAATAAAAAGTAAAGATGTTAGTTTCAAGATATTTTTGGTTTTACTTGATGTCAAATTTCTGCAGCACAGCCTACTGAGGAGCAAAAGCAAATAACCCTGAGACCTTACTCAATCATAAATAACCTTGTAGATGACATTCTCACTCTCCACTACAAGAGGTTCAGATATTTTAAAAGCTAACTGAGAGAATACTAACGCATATATATGGAATTTAGAAAGATGGTAACGATAACCCTGTATGCGAGACAACAAAAGAGACACAGATATATAGAACAGTCTTTTGGACTCTGCGGGATAGGGAGAGGGTGGGATGACTGGGGAGAATGGCATTGGAACATGTATAATATCATATAAGAAATGAATCGCCAGTCTAGGTTCGATGTAGGATACAGGATGCTTGGGGTTGGTGCACTGGGATGACCCAGAGGGATGGTATGGGGAGGGAGGTGAGAGAAGGGTTCAGGATTGGGAACACATGTACACCCGTGGCAGATTCATGTTGATGTATGACAAAACCAATACAATATAGTAAAGTAATTAGCCTCCAATTAAAATAAATAAAATTGAAAAAAGCGAATTGAAATATATATGTTTACCAGCTCCTCTATGTAATTTCTTCATGTATTTCCTTTTTTCCAATTTGCTTATTTGGAAATGACAAGTCATTTTCCAAGAGAAGACTCAATTAGACCTCTATTGCTAAAGAAGAATCTCTCAAAACCAGCATTTTTCTCCAATTCTTTGTGCCTGAGACTTGAGGAGTCTATTAAAAAGGCAGGATTTTCTTATTAGAATGCACAGACTATATGATGGTGTCAGAATAACAGTTATGAGCATTGTAGAATTTAAAAAATGAAAGCAAAACTCCATTAAATGTCACTGCTGCTGCTGCTAAGTCGCTTCAGTCATGTCCGACTCTGTGCAACCCCATAGACGGCAGCCCATCAGGCTCCCCCACCCCTGGAATTATCCAGGCAAGAACACTGGAGTGGGTTGCCATTTCCTCCTCCAATGCAAGAAAGTGAAAAGTGAACGTGAAGTCACAGTCGTGTCTGACTCTTCGCGACCCCATGGACAGCAGCCTACCAGGCTCTTCTGTCCATAGGGTTTTCCAGGCAAGTGTGCTGGAGTGGGGTGTCATTGCTTTCTCCGATTAAATGTCACTAAGAATATAATTTATAGAAAGAGATGAAATGGCTAAGATATAATTTTAAACCAAAATAATATTGAAAGTGCTAGTTTAAATATAATTATTTCAAAGTCACTAATTTTAGAAGGACTAAAATAAAGTAACTACTTCCACTATTTTCATGGTAAAAGTTATTCATTTTATTCAATTTACTATTTGGTTCTTTATTTTTTTTCTCATTTCTTATATGATATTATACATGTTTCAATGACATTCTCCCAAATCATCCCACCCTCTCCCTCTCCCACAGAGTCTAAAAGACTGTTCTATACATCTGTGTCTCTTTTGCTGTCTCACATACAGGGTTATCCTTACCATCTTTCTAAATTCCATATATATGCATTAGTATACTGTATTGGTGTTTTTCTTTCTGGCTTACTTCACTCTGTATAATAGGTTCCTGTTTCATCCACCTCATTAGAACTGATACAAGTATATTCTTTTTAATGGCTGAGTAATACTCCATTGTGTATATGTACCACAGCTTTCTTATCCATTCATCTGCTGATGGACATCTAAGTTGCTTCCATGTCCTGGCTATTATAAACAGTGCTGCAATGAACATTGGGGTACACGTGTCTCTTTCAATTCTGGTTTCCTCGGTGTGTATGCCCAGCAGTGGGATTGCTGGGTCATATGGCAGTTTATTTCCAGTTTTTTTAAGGAATCTCCACACTGTTCTCCACAGTGGCTGTACTAGTTTGCATTCCCACCAACAGTGTAAGAGGGTTCCCTTTTCTCCACACCCTCTCCAGCATTTATTGCTTGTAGACTTTTGGATCACAGCCATTCTGACTGGTGTGAAATGGTACCTCTTTGTGGTTTTGATTTGCACTTCTCTGATAATGAGTGACGCTGAGCATCTTTTCATGTGTTTGTTAGCCATCTGTATGTCTTCTTTGGAGAAATGTTTGATTAGTTCTTTGGCCCATTTTTTGATTGGGTCGTTTATTTTTCTGGAATTGAGCTGCAGGAGTTGCTTGTATATTTTTGAGATTAGTTGTTTGTCAGTTGCTTCATTTGCTATTATTTTCTCCCATTCCTAAGGCTGTCTTTTCACCTTGCTTATAGTTTTCTTTGTTGTGCAGAAATTTTTCATTTTAATTAGGTCCCATTTTTTTTTAATTTTTCCTTTTATTTCAAATATTCTGGGAGGTGGGTCATTGAGGATCCTGCTGTGATTTATGTCAGAGAGTGTTTTGCCTATGTTCTGCCTATTTGATTCTTTTGTCTTGCTTTTCTTCTCATGGCATCATAAATATATCTATAGCAATCATTAAATTGCTATCATTTATTTTTGCTACTTTTTGGTTTATTTCAGACACAGAAATTACAATAATTACTATTTATTTAGAGACTTCACTGGTTGTATTGCTTCAATATACGTTTTTCTTTACATAATGTTCTAACAACTTTCTGATCTATTTAGCTGATAACAAAACTGAGGATCAAAGTAAAAAGAAACATATGCAAGGTCTTACAGCTGGTTAAGTGAATTAGCCAAGATTCAAATTTCTTTTTTTGCAATGTACATTTTCTGCTCACTTTCTCTGCATAATAAATAAAAAACCACAATGAGGTACCACTTCACACCAGTCAGAATGGCTGCGATCCAAAAATCTGCAAGCAACAAATGCTGGAGAGGGTGTGGAGAAAAGGGAACCCTCCTACACTGTTGGTGGGAATGCAAGCTAGTACAGCCACTTTGGAGAACAGTGTGGAGATTCCTTAAAAAATTGCCAATAGAACTGCCATATGACCCAGCAATCCCACTGCTGGGCATACACACCAAGGAAACCAGAATTGAAAGAGACACGTGTACCCCAATGTTCACTGCAGCACTGTTTATAATAGCCAGGACATGAAAGCAACTTAGATGTCCATCAGCAGATGAATGGATAAGAAAGCTGTGGTACATATACACAATGGAGTATTACTCAGCCATTAAAAAGAATATACTTGTATCAGTTCTAATGAGGTGGATGAAACTGGAGCCGATTATACAGAGTGAAGTAAGCCAGAAAGAAAAACACCAATACAGTATACTAATGCATATATATGGAATTTAGAAAGATGGTAATGAAAACCCTGTATGTGAGACAGCAAAAGAGACACAGATGTATAGAATGGACTTTTGGACTCTGAGGGAAAGGGAGAGGGTGGGATGATTTGGGAGAATGGCATTGAAACATGTATACTATCATGTAAGAAATGAATCACCAGTCTATGTTCAATACAGGATACAGGATGCTTGGGGCTGGTGCATGGGGATGATCCAGAGAGATGATATGGGGTGGGAGGTGGGAGGGGGGTTCAGGAATGGGAACTCATGTACCCCCGTGGCAGATTCATGTCAATGTATGGCAAAACCAATACAGTATTGTAAAGTAAAATAAATTAAAAATTAAAATTAAAACAAAAGAAAAAAAATGTAGAATGTCTATTAATTTAAATAATCTATGTATGTTGTATAAACAGAGGAAATAGTATCATACTTTCCTTTTGACCATATTTTAATTTCACTTTTGTCTCCAATGTTTTTATCTATAATATGAATGAATATATGCATACATTCTATTATTTATATGTACATATTATGTTATGTTGGGAGTATGCAATTTCTGATAATAAAATTCCTTTTCATCTAACTTTTTGTCATATTAATAACAGTATTTCTTTTTCCAAAAGAGACTAGGCTTGGACAAGACAAAGAAAAAATCTATAACAGTGTATATTGGAATTCTCATTATCAGCAGCAATTTTACACAAACACATTCTTATTTACCAACAATTAACAAGTCAGAACCTAAAAAAGATGAATTATTCCCTATGTATTTTTGTTTTTGTGATACCATGTAACAGATGGAATTTGATGTTGTGTTGCATTAGTACAATGTTAAATCTTAATTTTAATTAATAATCTTTATACTTTTCTTTTATACACATGGGATATTTTAGTCATTTATTTCCCTTCTAATCAGTTTTTATCGCTGAATTCATTCTGAATCAGGAAGTCATTAGATTCTCAAACATTCACTGGCTGAATTTACTTATGCTTTAATAAAATTAATTATTCTTTTGAAAAAAATATGATGCAATTTTTATTTTGATCAAGCTAGTATTAAATGGGGCTTCCTTTGTGGCTCAGAGGGTAATGAATCTATATGCACTGCAGGAGACAGGAAACATCATTACAATTCCTGGATCAGGAAGAGCTCCTGGAGAAGGAAATGGCTACCCACTCTAGCATTCTTGCCTGAAAAATTCCAAGGACAGAGGAGCCTGCCAAGCTACAGTCTATAAAGTTGCAAACAGTTGGACAAGCCTGAGCATGACTAAGTGACTGAGCAGGCACACAGACCTATATCTATAAATAGTTAATAGGTAGATAGATAATGCCAGACAATTAAGCCTTTGCTCTCCAGTAGGGAAATATTTCTTTCTTTCTTTTTTTCTTTTTTTTTCTGTCTTTAGCAAACTCAACTCTTTAAAACCCAATTCTTATATCCTTTAGATGTGAAAGCTTGATATCAAAATAAAACCATCATATTAGAGACTTGATGACCATTATATCTACTACTGTGGGCAAGAATCCCTTAGAATAAATGGAGTAGCCATCATAGTCAACAAAAGAGTCCGAAATGCAATACTTGGATGCAGTTTTAAAAATGACACAATGATCTCTGTTCGTTTCCAAGGCAAACCATTTAATATCACGGTAATCCAAGTCTATGTCCCAATCAGTAATGCTGATGAAGCTGAAGTTGAACGATTCTATGAAGACCTACAAGACCTTTTAGAACTAACACCCTCCAAAGATGTCCTTTTCATTATAGGGGACTGGAATAGAAAAGTAGGAAGTCAAAAAACACCGGGAGTAACAGGCAAATTTGGCCTTAGAATATGGAATGAAGTAGGGCAAAGGCTAAAGGAGTTTTTCCAAGAAAACACACTGGTCATAGCAAACACCCTCTTCCAACAAAACAAGGGAAGATTCTACATATGGACATGACAAGATGGCCAACACCAAAATCAGATTGATTATATTCTTTGCAGCCAAAGATGGATAAGTTCTATATAGTAAACAAAAACAAGACCAGGACCTGACTGAGGCTCAGATCATGAACTCTTTATTGCTAAAATCAGACTTATATTGAAGAAAGTGGGGAAAACCACTAGACCATTCAGGTATGACCTAAATCAAATCCTTTATGTATATAGAGTGGAAGTGGCTAGATCTGATAGACAGAGTGCCTGATAAACTATGGACAGAGGTTCATGATGTTATACAGGAGACAGGGATCAACACCATCTCCAAGAAAAAAAATGCTAAAAGGCAAAATGGTTGTCTGAGGAGGCCTTACAAATAGATGTGAAAAGAAGAGAAGCAAAAATAAAGGTAAAAAGGAAAGACATAAGAATCTGAATGCAGAGTTCCAAAGAATAGCAAGGAGAGATAAGAAAGCCTTCCTCAGTGATCAATGCAAAGAAATAGAGGAAAACAAAAGAATGGGAAAGACTAGAGAGCTCTTCAAGAAATTTAGAGATACCAAAGGAATATTTCCTCCTAAGATGGGCTTAATAAAGAAGAGAAATGGTATGGACCTGACAGAAGAAAATATTAAGAAGAGGTGGCGAAAATACACAGAAGAACTGTACAAAAAAAGATCTTCACAACCCAAATGATCATGATGGTGTGATCACTCACCTAGAGCCAGACATCCTGGAATGTGAAGTCAAGTGGACCTTAGGAAGCATCACTACAAACAAAGCTAGTGAAGGTGATCAAATTCCAGTTGAGCTATTTCAAATCCTAAAAGATGATGCTGTGAAAGTGCTGCACTCAATATATCAGCAAATTTGGAAAACTCAGCAGTGGCCACAGGACTGGAAAAGGTCAGTTTTCATCCAATCCCAAGAAAAGCAATGCTGAAGAATGCTCAAACTACTGCACAATTGCACTCATCTCACATTCTAGTAAAGTAATGCTCAAAATTCTTCAAGCAAGGCTTCAGCAATATGTGAACCGTTAACTTCTGATTGCTCAAGCTGTATTTGAAAAGATAGAAGAACCAGTGATCAAATTTCCAACGTACATTGTATCATCGGAAAAGCAAGAGAATTCCAGAAAACATCTATTTGTGCTTTGTTGTCTATACCAAAGCCTTTGACTGTGTGGATCACAATAAACTGTGGAAAATACTGAAAGAGATGGGAACACCAGACCACCAGACCTGCCTCTGAGAAACCTGTATGCAGGTTTCAGGAAGCAACAGTTAGAACTGGACATGGAACAACAGACTGGATCCAAATAGGAAAAGGAGCTCCTCAAGGCTGTGGATTGTTACCGTGCTTATTTAACTTATATGCAGAGTAAATCATGCAAAACGCTGGGCTGGAAGAAGCACAAGCTGTAATCAAGTTTGCCAGGAGAAATATCAATTAAATCAGATATGCAAATGACACCATTATGGCAGAAAGTGATGAAAAACTAAAGAGCCTCTTAATGAAAGTGAAAGAGGAGACTGAAAAAGTTGACTTAAAACTCAGAATTCAGAAAACTAGATCATGACATCCAGTCCCATCACCTCATGACAAATAGATGAAGAAACAGTGGAAAGAGTGCCTGACTTTATTTGGGGGGGGGGGGGATGCTCCAAAATCATTGCAGATGTTGATTGCAGCCGTGAAATTAAAAGGCACTTACTCCTTGGAATGAAAGTTATGACCAACCTAGACAGCATATTAAAAAGCAGAGACAGTACTTTGTCAGCAAGGTCCATCTAGTCAAAGCTATGGTTTTTCCAGTAGTCGTGGATGGATGTGATTTGGTCTATAAAGAAAGCTGAGTGCCAAAGAATTCATGCTTTTGAAGTGTGGTGTTGGAGAAGACTCTTGAGAGTCCCTGGGACTGCAGGGAGATCCAACCAGTTCATCCTAAAGGAGATCAGTTCTGGGTGTTCATTGGTAGGAGTGATGTTGAAGCTGAAACTCCAATACTTTGGCCACCTGATGTGAAGAGCTGACTCATTTGAAAAGACCCTGGTGTTGGGAAAGATTGAGGGCAGGAGGAGAAGGGGATGACAGAGGATGCGATGGTTGGATGGCATCACTGACTCAATGGCCATGAGTTTGGGTGAACTCTGGGAGTTGGTGATGGACAAGGAGGCCTGGCTTGCTGTGGTTCATGGTGTCGCAAAGAGTCAGACATGACTGAACGACTGAACTGAACTGAAATGTTAATTTTTTAAGATTCTAAAATTCATGTGTAGGAAGTGAAGTATAGATAGAATGAATAAAAATAAAGATATTTTAAAAAGCAAATGCATTTTTTAAAAATAAATTAACCACTCCAGCCTAATTTTGGTGTTAAAATTTTCCTATATAGTTTCTTAGGTGATTTTTTTTTTTTCCAAAAAGCAGATTCATATTTGTAAACTTTGAGAGTTGGACTGTGAAGAAGGCTGAGCACTGAAGAATTGATCCTTTTGAACTGTGGTTTTGGAAAAGACTCTTGAGAGTCCCTTGGACTGCAAGGAGATCCAACCAGTCCATTTTGAAGGAGATCAACCCTGGAATTTCTTTGGAAGGAATGATGCTAAAGCTGAAACTCCAGTACTTTGGCCACCTCATATGAAGAGTTGACTCATTGGAAAACACTTTGATTCTGGGAGGGATTGGTTGCAGGAGAAGAAGGGTCCGACCGAGGATGAAATGGCTGGATGGCATCACTGACTCGATGGACATGAGTCTGAGTGAACTCCGGGGATTGCAGATGGACAGGGAGGCCTGGTGTGCTGTGGTTCATGGGGTTGCAAAGAGTCGGACACGACTGAGCGACTGAACTGAACTGAACTGAAGAAAAATTGGTTAACAGTTTTATTTTTTGTTTCTTTTTTAAATATTTAGCTTTTCTGGTCCCACCTCTTGAAGTCTGTACTCAGTGGCCCAAGAATCTGCACTTGAAAGTACTCCAAATATTATAATTTGCAGTTATATTTACAAACAATTTTCTCCAGACATATTTTAATGTTCAAGCAATGAATGTATATGTTCATTAACAGGTAACCAGCCAATAAATGATTCCAAAGAAATTCTTCTATACAATTTGGATTTCTTTAAAATACTTCATTTTTTTAAAATTTTTCTTAACATTGTTTCAATTTTCTAGGTACTGCACTATTTAATCATTTAAATATTCATTGACGGTTTGAAATTCAAGGCTGTTGATACAAAAATGAAAGCAACACAATTGTATCTGGAATTTAATATGTTAGAAAAAGTGTGTAAAAAGAAAAGAAGAACATAACATGTAAAATAATTTGTGATGAGTAAATATTTAATTCATATTATTCAGCAAATAGTTTCTGGGTTGCTTGTAAGTCCTATGTTTTCAGCAACAGGTACAGATAGCAGATTCTGAGACAGGTGCAAAGGCCCAATGCCTAACAGATTCCATCAACATGCTAATTTTGATGACATGAGATAAATATAAGGTAGCATTCTAAGTGAAAACGTAGTAACAGGGAAATGAAATTTAGAAGAGACCAGAGCGCCTCAATCCTGGCTTTTCATTGAATAACTCAGGGTATTTTCAGTAACTTCAATGGCCAGGTAGCCAAACCAAACCAATTAAAACAGAATATTTTCTTTCAGGATCCAGATATCAGTATTTTGTAAACTTCCAGGTACAGGTAATCCAAAAGTAAAGCAAAATATAAAATCTCATGCATTCTGGAAGACAGCATTTTTGTCTGATTTATCTATCAGTTCAGTTCAGTTGCTCAGTTCTGTCTGACACTTTGAGACCCCATGGACTGCAGCACACCAGACTTCCCTGTCCATGACCAACTCCCGGATCTTGCTCAAACTCATATCCATTGAGTCGGTGATGCCATCCAACCATCTCATCCTCTGTCATCCCCTTCTCCTACTGCCTTCAATCTTTCCCAGCATCAGGGTATTTTCCAATGAGTCAGTTCTTCACATCAGGTGGCCAAAATACTGGAGCTTCAGATTCAGTATCAGTCCTTCCAATGAATATTTAGCACTGATTTCCTTTATGATTGACTGGTTTGATCTCCCTGCAGTCCAAGGGACTCACAAGAGTCTTCTCCAATACCACATTTCAAAGCATCAATTCTTTGGTGCTCAACTTTCTTTATGGTCTAACTCTTACATCCACACATGACTACTGGAAAAACCATAGCTTTGACTAGATGGACCTTTGTTGGCAAAGCAATGTCTCTGCTTTTTATTATTCTGTCTAGATTTGTCATAGCTTTTCTTCCAAGGAACAAGTGTCTTTTAATTTAATGACTGCAGTCACTGTCCACAATGATTTTGGAGCCATAGAAAATAAAATACGTCACTGTTTCCACTGTTTCCCCATCTATTTGCCATGAGTGATGGGACCAGATGCCATGATCTTCGTTTTTTGAATATGTTGAGTTTTAAGTCAGCTTTTTCATTCTCCTCTTACACCTTCATCAAGAGGCTCTTTAGTTTCTCTTCATTTTCTGCCATAAGCGTGGTGTCATCTGCATATTTGAGGTCATTGATATTTCTTTCTGCAATCTTGATTCCAGCTTGTGCTTCATCAGTCTGACATTTCACACGATGTACTCTGCATATAAATTAAATAAGCAAGGTGACAGTATACAGCCTTGATGTGCTCCTTTCCCAATTTGGAACCAGTCCATTGTTTCATGTCAGGTTCTAACTGTTGCTTCTTGACCTGTATACAGATTTCTCAGGAGGCAGCTCAGATGGTCTGGTATTCCTATCTCTTGAAGACTTTTCCACAGCTTGTTGTGATCCACACAGCCAAAGCAGTAGTTAGCTAGATAAAAGGAAAAATGAATATGGGTCAGGAAGTGAATCAAGAAATTTTCAGAAGGGAGTAAAAATATTGCATGACTTATGGATTTGCAGATATTAGTAAAACTGAATGCAAAGAGTTGAGTGTGTTGTGGAATGTAGGAAAAATAAAATACAGAATCTGGTAAATGCATTGAATGTTTATATTTGTCCTAAAGATGATGATTCTTAAGTGTTAGTGAGCTTAAGGATCACTTGAGAAGTTATATAAAAAATCATATTCCTGTATTTCCATTCTCAGAGACTCTGATTCTGTAGGTCTGGAATGGGAACCAGGTGTTTTGTATTTAAATAAATATTTATACATTAGTTTGATGTATGTAATATAGTAACAGATGCATAGAAAGAAAGAAAAGGACAAAATTCCACCTTCCTTTTTAGAAAGACCCTTATGAGAAAGGAATTGGTTTGAGAAACTCAACACTACATACTGGGACACCCAGCCTCCTCTAGGGTTTGTTGCAACAGAGAAGCCAAGAGATGACTGAAACTTAGATTTGACTGGTAGCAATGTAGATGTATTATATTTCACTTTTGGTTATTACATTTTATAAAAACACTTTAAATTTTACATATTTTGTTTTTAATAATACTTTTTTGTATCTAATAATAATTGACCTATTTTGTTCTTTTTTCCTTTAAATGAAACTGGAAGCTTTATATTAATGTATGGCAGGAACAAACAGAGTATTGTGAAGTAATTATCCTCTAGTTAAAAATAAAATAAAATTCAAGAAAAAAGAAAAATGATGAAAAAATTTTCTTCAGTATCATTTTCCTTCTCTATTGTAAAGGAAATAATAAGTCCTTTAGTTTTCTTTTAAGGTAAACCCAGTTATTCATGGAACAGTGGCCTTGTCAATTGATTTATAATTGGCTAGACAGCTAAGTAACATGATATGAGTTGTACATTAACAAAGTCCAATTTAGTGTTCTCCCTATAATTTTACTTATACAATATAGAGATATAATACTAAATGATATTAAATTTTTTGTTTTAATTTGAATCAAAGCGTTTCATTTTCACATTTGACAATTCAGTTTAAGAAGTAATCTTTAATTAGATTTTCATTTTATTCTGTCTACCCCAGCTTCAACCTTAGTTCTTTATCAAGCATTCAATGTTCTTAAAATTAGTACTTAAAAGCACAATATATGATGCGAATTTTTTGTAAAGTCTAAACAATGATAAAAAAATTATTAGATACTTCCTTTGTAAGAGCTTATTTTTATGTGTCTAATCCTACATATCATAAGATTTCAATGTGGAAGAAGGGTTAAACTATTAATAAAATAAAACTTTTAGCTTAGCTCTCTTTTTTCTGATTGTAATTCTTTCTTTCTAACATCATAGATAATTACCTATTTCTCCATGCCTAATTTAACTTTTTAAATTGCTTTTTATTTTTTAACTCTTTTTTTGATACATAGTTTTTCTTTTTTTTAGATTTTTAAAATTTATTTATTTTTAATTGAAGGATATTTGCTTTACAGAATTTTGCTCTTTTCTGTCAAACATCAACATGAATCAGCCATAAGTATACATATATCCCCTCCCTGTTGAACTTCCTTCCCATCTCCCTCCTAAACCCACCCATCTAGTTTGATACAGTATCCCTGTTTGTGTTTCCTGAACCATACAGCAAATTCCTGTTTGCTATCTATTTCACATATGGTAATGTAAGTTTCCATGTTACCCTTTTCATACATATCACCCTCTCCTCCCCTCTCCCCATATCCGTAAATCTATTCTTTATGTCTGTTTCTCTATTGTTGCCCTGTAAATAAATTCTTCAGTACCATTTTTCTAGATTTCATATATATGTGCTAGAATACAATATTTATCTTTCTCTTTCTGACTCACTTCACTCTGTATAATAGGTTCTAGGTTCACTGACCTGATTGGAACTGACTCAAATGCATTCCTTTCTACAGATGAGTAGTATTCCATTGTGCATATGTACTACGCCATCTTTATCCATTCATCTGTCGATGGATATCTAGATTGCTTCCATGTTCTAGCTATTGTAAACAGTGCTGCAATGAACAATTGGATATATGTGTCTCTTTCAATTTTGATTTCCTCAGGGTATAGGCCTAGGTATGGGACTGCTGGGTCATATGGTGGTTTTATTCCTAGTTTTTAAAGGAATATCCATACCATCTTCCACAGTGGCTGTATCAATTTGCGTTTCCATCAACAGTGCAAGAAGGTTCCCTTTTCTCCACACCCTCTCCATCATTTATTGTTTGTAGCCTTTCTGATGATGGCCATTCTGACCGGTGTGAGGTGATATCTCATTGTACTTTGGATTTGCATTTTTCTAACAATGAACAATGTTGAGCATCTTTTCATATGTTTGTTAGCCATCTGTATGCCTTCTTTAGAGAAATGTCTGTCTAGGTGTTTTCCCCGCTTTTTGATTGGGTTGTTTGTTTTTCTGGTTTTGAGTTGTATGAGTTGATTGTATATTTTGGAAATTAATCCTTTGTCAGTTGTTTCATTTGCTATTATTTACTTCCATTCTGAGGGTTATATTTTCACCTTATTTATAGTTTCTTTGCTGGGCAAAAATTTTTAAGTTTAATCAGGTCCTACTTGCTTACTTTTGTGTTTATTTCTGTTACTCTAGGCGGTGGGTCATAGAGGATCTTGCTTTGATTTATGTCATCGAGTGTTCTGCATATGTTTTCCTCTAAAAGTTTTATAGTTTCTGGTCTTACATTTAGGGATTTAATTCATTTTGAGTTTATCTTTGGGTATGGGATTAGGAAGTGTCCTAATTTAATTCTTTTACATGTAGCTGTCTAGTTTTCCCAGCACCATTTACTGAAGAGGCTATCTTTGTTTGCCCCATTGTATATTCTTGCCTCCTTTGTCTCAAATAAGGCACCCATAGGTGCATGGGTTTATTTCTGAACTTTCCATCTTGTTCTATATTTTTGGCCTATGTTTCTGTTTTGTGCCAGTACCATACTGTCTTGATGATTGCAGCTTTGTAGTATAATCTAAAGTCGGGAAGGTTGAACCCTCCAACTCCATTCTACTTGCTCAAGACTGCTTTGGCTATTTGGGGTCTTAATATTTCCATATGTATTGTGAAATATTTTGTTCTAGTTCTATGAATAGTGCCATTGGGAATTTAATAGGAATCACATTGAATCTGTATATTGAATTTGGTAGTATAGTCATTTTCATGATATTGACTTTTCCTACCAAGGAATATGGACTATCTGTTTATGTCATCTTTGATTTCTTATATAAGTGTCTTATAATATTCTGTGTACAGTTCTTTTGTCTCCTTCAGTTTCAGTTCAGTCTTTCAGTCACGTCCAACTCTTCGCAACTCTATGGACTGCAGCACCCCAGGCTTCACTGTCCATCACCAACTCCCAGAGTATACTCAAACTCATGTCCATTGAGACGGTAATACAATCCAGCCATCTCATCTTCTGTCATCCCCTTCTCCTCCTACCTTCAATCTTTCCGAGCATCAGGGTCTTTTCAGATGAGTAAGTTCTTCACATTAGGTGGCCAAAGTATTGGAATTTCTGCTTCAACATCAGTCCTTCCAATGAACACCCAGGACTGATCTCCTTTAGGACGGACTCTTTGGATCTCCTTGCAGTCCAAGGGACTCTCAAGAGTCTTCTCCAACACCACAGCTTAAAAGCATTAATTCTTTGGAGCTCAGCTTTCTTTATAGTCCAACTCTCACATCCATACATGACCACTGGAAAAACCATAGCTTTGATCAAATGGACCTTTGTTGGCAAAGTAATGTCTCTGCTTTTTAATAAACTGTCTAGGTTAGTCATAGCTTTTTTTCCAAGAAGCAAGTGTCTTTTAATTTCATGGCTGGATTCACCATCTGCAGTGATTTGGAGACCCCCAAAATAAGGTCTCTCACTATTTCCACTGTTTCCCCATCTATTTGTCATGAAGTGATTGGACCAGATGCCATGATCTTAGTTTTCTGAATGTTCAGTTTAAAGCCACCTTTTGTCTCCTTATAAGTTTATTTCTAGATATTTTATTCTTTTTTTTTTCAATGGTGAATGGGATTAATTCCTTCATTTCTATTTCTGATTTTTCATTGTCAGTATATAGAAATGCAAGTGATTTCTGTGTATTGATTTTATATCCTGCAACTTTGCTAACTTCACTGATTAGCTCTAGTAATTTTCTGATACTATCTATATGGTTTTCTCTGTACAGTATGTACAGTATCCTGTCATCAACAAACAGTGAAAGATTTACTTCTTCTTTTTCAATCTTAATTCCTTTTATTTCTTTTTCTTCTCTGATTGCTATAGCAAGGACTTCCAGAACTATGTTGAGTAATAGCGGTGAAAGAAGACACCCTTGTCATTTTACTGATCTCAGGGGGAATGCTTTCAGTTTTTCACCATTGAGAATAATGTTTGCTGTAGGCTTATCATATATGACCTTCAGTTTGTTGAGATATGTTCATTCTATGCCAATTTTTTGAAAACTTTTAATCATAAATAGTTGCTGAATTTTGACAAACACTTTTTCTGCATCTATTGAGATTATCATATGGTTTTTATTTTTCAATTTGTATGTATGGTGTATCACATTGATTGATTTGCAAATATTGAAGAATCCTTGCATACTTGGAATAAACTCAACTTGATCATGGTGTATGAGCTTTTTGATGTGCTGTTGAATTCTGTTTGCTAAAATTTTATTGAGGATTTTTGCATCTATGTTCATCAGTGATATTTTCCTGAAGTTTTCTTTTTTTCTGCTGTCCTTTTCTGGTTTTGGTATCAGGGTGATAGTGGCCTTGTACAATGATTTGGAAATGTTCCTTCCTCTGCAATTTCTTTGAAAGAGTTTTAGAAGGATAGGCATTAGTTCTTCTCTAAATGTTTGCTATAATACTCCTGTGAAGCCATCTGGTCACGGGCTTCTGTTCTTTGGGAGATTTTTGATTAGAGCTCAACTTCATTGCCTGTAATTGGGTTGCTCATAATTTCTATTTCTTCCTGGTTCAGTCTTGTAAAATTGAACTTTTCTAAAATCTGTCCATTTCTTCCAGGTTATCCAGTTTATTACCATATAGTTGTTCATAATAGTCTCTTATAAACCTTTGTGTTTTGCACTGGCTGTTGTAACCTCTCCTTTTTCATTACCAATTTTGTTAATTCGACTCTTCTCTCTTTTTTCATGATGAGTATGGCTGAAGTTTTGTCAATTTTGTTTATCTTCTCAAAGAACCAGCTTTTAATATTATTAGTCTTTAACATTGGTTCTTTCATTTCTCTTTCATTTCTTTCTGCTCAGATTTTATGATTTTTTTCTGCTCAGATTTTATGATTTCTTTCTTTATGTTAATTTTGTTTTTTTTTGGCTGTTCTTCTTCTTTTTCCAGTTGTTTTAGGTGTAAATTTAGGTTGTCTCAGTCAGTCATTTCAGTCGCTCAGTTGTGTCCAACTCTTTGAGATCAAATAAATCACAACACGTCAGGCCTCCCTGTCCATCACCAACTCCCAGAATTCACTCAGACTCACGTTCATCGAGTCAGTGATGCCATCCAGCCATCGCGTCCTCTGTCGTCCCCTTCTCCTCCTGCCCCCAATCCCTCCCAGCATCAGAGTCTTTTCCAATGAGTCAACTCTTCCCATGAGGTGGCCAAAGTACTGGAGCTTCAGCTTGAGCATCATTCCTTCCAAAGAAATCCCACGGTTGATCTCCTTCAGAATGGACTGGTTGGATCTCCTTGCAGTCCAAGGGACTCTCAAGATTCTTCTCCAAAACCACAGTTCAAAATATCAATTCTTCGGTGCTCAGCTTTCTTCACAGTCCAACTTTCATATCCATACATGACCACTGGAAAAAATCGTAGCCTTCACTAGAAGGACATTTGTTGGCAAAATAATGTCTCTGCTTTTCAATATGCTATCTAGGTGGGTCATAACTTTTCTTCCACGGAGTAAGTGTCTTTAATTTCATGGCTGCAGTCACCATCTACGGTGGTTTTGGAGTCCCCAAAAATAAAGTCTGACACTGTCTCCACTGTTTCCCCATCTATTCCCATGAAGTGATGGGACCAGATGCCATGATCTTCGTTTTCTGACTCTTGAGCTTTAAGCCAACGTTTTCACTCTCCTGTTTCACTTTCATGAAGAGGCTTTTTAGTTTCTCTTCACTTTCTGCCATAAGGGTGGTGTCATCTGCATATCTGAGGTTATTGATATTTCTCCCAGCAATCTTGATTCTAGCTTGTGCTTCTTCCAGTCCAACGTTTCTCATGATGTACTTTGCATAGAAGTTAAATAAGCAGGGTGACAATATACAGCCTTGATATACTCCTTTTCCTATTTGGAACCAGTCTGTTGTTCCATGTCACTTCTAACTGTTGCTTCCTGACCTGTATATAGGTTTCTCAAGAGCAGTTCAAGTGGTCTGGTATTTCCATCTCTTTCAGAATTTTCAACAAGTAATTGTGATCCACACAGTCAAAGGCTTTGGCATAGTCAATAAAGCAGAAATAGATGCTTTTCTGGAACTCTCTTGCTTTTCAATGATGCAGCAGATGTTGGCAATTTGATCTCTGGCTCCTCTACCTTTTTTAAAACGAGCTTGAACATCTGGAAGTTCACGGTTCACATATTGATGAAGCCTGTCTTGGAGAATTTTGAGCATTACTTACTAGCATGTGAGATGAGTGAAATCGTGTGGTAGTTTGTGCAATTTTTGGCATTGCCATCCTTTGGGATTGGAATGAAAACTGACCTTTTCCAGTCCTGTGGCTACTGCTGAGTTTTCCAAATTTGCTGGCGTATTGAGTGAAGCACTTTCACAGGATCATCTTTCAGGATTTGAAATAGCTTACCTGGAATTCCATCACATCCACTAGCTTTGTTCATAGTGATGCTTTCTAAGGCCCACTTGACTTCACTTTCCAGGCTGTCTGGCTCTAGGTAAGTGATCACACCATCGTGATTATCTGGGTCATGAATATCTTTTTTGTACAGTTCTTCTGTGTATTCTTGCCACCTCTTCTTAATATCTTCTGCTTCTGTTCAGTTCAGTTCAGTCACTCAGTCGTGTCCGAATCTTTGTGACTCCATGAATCGCAGCACACCAGGCCTCCCTGTCCATCACCAACTCCTGGAGTTCACTCAGACTCACGTCCATCGAGTCAGTGATGCCATCCAGCCATCTCTTCCTCTGTCGACCCCTTCTCCTCCTGCCCCCAATCCCTCCCAGCATCAGAGTCTTTTCCAATGAGTCAAATCTTTGCATGAGTTGGCCAAAGTACTGGAGTTTCAGCTTGAGCATCATTCCTTCCAAAGAAATCCCAGGGCTGATCTCTTTCAGAATGGACTGGTTGGATCTCCTTGCAGTCCAAGGGACTCTCAAAAGTCTTCTCCAACACCACAGTTCAAAAGCATCAATACTTTGGTGCTAAGCCTTCTTCACAGTCCAACTCTCACATCCATACACGACCACAGGAAAAACCATTGCCTTGAATAGACGGACCTTAGTCGGCAAAGTTAGGTCCATACCATTTCTGTCCTTTATTGAGCCCATCTTTGCATGAAATGTTCCCTTATTATCTATAATTTTCTTCAAGAGATCTCTAGTCTTTCCCATTCTGTTGTTTGCCTCTATTTCTTTGCATTGATCGCTGAGGAAGGCTTTCTTATCTCTTCTTGCTATTCGTTGGAACTCTGCATTCAGATGCTTATATCTTTTCTTTTCTCTTTTGCTTTTTGCTTCTCTTCTTTTCACTGCTATTTGTAAGGCCTCCTCAGACAGCCATTTTGGTTTTGTGCATTTCTTTTCCATGGGGATGGTCTTGATCCCTGTCTCCTGTACAATGTCACGAACCTCATTCCATAGTTCATCAGGCACTCTATCTATCAGATCTAGGCCCTTAAATCTATTTCTCACTTCCACTGTATAATCATAAGGGATTTGATTTAGGTCATACCTGAATGGTCTAGAAGAAATTAGGTTGTCTATTTTACATTTTTCTTGTTTCTTGAGGTAGGATTTTATTGCTAAATACTCCCTCTTATAACTGCTTTTGCTCTATCCTATGTTTTGAGTTGTCATGTTTTCATTGTCATTTGGTTCTAGAAATTTTTTTTCCCTTTTGATTTCTTCAATAATCTGTTGATTATTTAGAAATGTTTTGTTTACTCTCCATATGTTTTTGTTTCTTACACTTTTTTTCTTGTAATTGATATCTAGTCTCATAGCACTATTTTTGGAGAAGATTTTTGATATGATTTTAATTTTCTTAAATTTACTGAGGTTTGATTGTGACCCAAGATGTGGTCTATCCTGGAGAATGTCCCATGTGCACTTGAGAAGAAGGCATATTCTTATGCATTTGAATGGAATGTCCTGAAGATATCAATGAGATCCATCTCATCTAATGTATCATTTAAGACATGTGTTTTCTTATTAATATTCTGTTTTGATGATCTGTCTATTGGTGGGGGTGGGGTGTTTAAGTCTCCTACTATTATTGTGTTTATATCAATTTCTCTTTTTATTTCTGTTAGTGTTTGTCTTGTGTATTGAGGTGCTCTTATGTTGGGTGCATATTTACAATTGTTATGTGTTCCTCTTGGATTAATCCTTTGATCATTATGTAGTGTCCTTCCTTGCCTCTTGTAATCTTCTTTATTTTAAGGTCTATTTTGTCTGATATGAGGATTGTTACTCCAGCATTCCTTTGCTTCCCATTTGCATGGAATATATTTTCCATCCTCTCACTTTCAGTCTGTATGTGTCTTTAGGTCTGAAGTGGAATTCTTTAGAGCATATATGTGGTTCTTGTGTCTGTAGCCATTCAGCCAGCCTGTGCCTTTTGGTTGGAACATTTAATCCATTTACATTTAAGGTAATTATTGATATATATGTTCTTATTGCCATTTTATTAATTGTCTAGGGTTAATTTTGTAGGTCTTTTTCCTTCTCTTGTATTTCTTGACTATATAAGTCCCTTTAACATTTTTTGTAAAGCTGGTGTGGTGGTATTGAATTCTCTTAACGTTTGCTTGTCTGAAAAGCTTTTTATTTATCCATTAATTTTTGATGAGATCCTTGATGGGTACAGTAATCCTGGTTGCAGATTTTTCCCTTTCAGTACTTTAAGTATATCCTGTTATTCCCTTTTGGTCTGCAGAGTTTTTGCTGAAAGATCAGCTGTTAAGCATATGGGGTTTCCTTTGTATGTTACTTATTGCTTCTCCCTTGCTGCTTTTAATATTCTTTCTTTGTGTTTAGTCTTTGTTAGTTTGATTAGTATGTGTCTTGTTTTTCCCTTTGAGTTTATCCTGTATGGGACTCTTTGTGCCTCTTGGATTTGATTGATTATTTTCTTTTCCATGTTGGGGTAATTTTCAACTATAATCTCTTCAAAAATTTTCTCATACTTTCTTTTTCTCATCTTCCTCTGGGACTTCTATAATTTCAATGTTGGATTTGATATGGCCCAGAGGTCTCTGAGACTGTCCTCAGTTCTTTTCATTCTTTTTGCTTTATTCTGCTCTTCAGAAGTTATTTCTAACATTTTATCTTCCAGCTCACTGATTCATTCTTCTGCTTCTGATATTCTGCTATTGATTCCTTCTAGAGCATTTTTAATTTCAGTAATTGCATTGTTTGTTGCTGTCTGTTTATTCTTTAATTCTTCTAGGTCTTAGTTAATTGATTCTTACATTTTCTTCATTTTGTTTTCAAGGTTTTTGATCATCATTATTATCATTATTCTGAATTCTTTTTCAGGTAGTTTGCCTATTTCCTCTGCATTTATTTGGACTTCTGTTTTTCTAGTTTGTTCCTTCATTTGTGCAGTATTTCTTTGGTGATGGACAGGGAGGCCTGGCGTGCTGCGATTCATGGGGTTGCAAACAGTTGGACATGACTGAGCGACTGAACTGAACTGAACTGAACTGAATTCTCTGCCTTTTCATTACTTTTTTGTGTTTTAAGCTTATTGTGTTTGAGGTCTCCTTTTCCCACTCTTCAAGGAAAGTTAAATTCTTTCCTTGAAGAAGATTGAATTATTTATTCCTGTTGTTTTCTGCCCTCCTCAGGTTGGTCCAGTGATTTGTGTGAGCTTCATACAGAGTGAGATTTGTGCTGAGTTTTTGTTTGTTTTTCCTCTGATGGGCAAGGCTGAGTGAGGTGGTAATCCTGTCTACTTGTGATTGGGTGTGTATTTTTGCTTTGTTTGTTGTTTAGATGAGGCCTCCTTCACAGGCTGCTACTGGTGGTTGGCTGATGCCAGGTCTTGTATTCAAGCGGTTTCCTTTGTGTGAGTTCTCATTATTTGATAATCCCTAGGGTTTATTGGAGAAGGAAATGGCAACCCACTCCAGTGTTCTTGCCTGGAGAATCCCAGGGACGGGGGAGCCTGGTGGGCTGCCGTCTCTGGGGTCGCACAGAGTCAGACACGACTGAAGCTACTTAGCAGTAACAACAGGGTTAGGTCTCTGGTAGTCTAGAATCTTGGAGTCAGTACTTCCACTCCAAAGGCTCAGGGCTTGATCTCTGGTCAAGAATGAAGATTCCACAGATGGTTTGTTTTGGTATTGAGTGAGAGTAAAACAAATATCCAAAAATGAGAAACCAAAGAAGAATCCCAGACAAATTGCAGTTATAAAATCAGGCATGTAACAATTAAAACAATGGAATATACACATATACATATATATCCATGAGCAAAGTGAAAACAGTCCAACAAAAATAAAGTACAGTAGATTGACCTGGGAAACAAAGGAAATCATAAATAATATTTACCAGTTAAGAAATAAACCTAACTAAAGCACAAACTGGAAAACAAAACTAAAGCAAGGTGCCAACTGGGGAATAAAGCAATGAAAACAAAACCAACAAATATGTTGAGAGGAAAGGAGAGAAAGAAAAGAAAGAAAGAGTAGTTATGCAAAGTTAATAGAGGTAGATGAAGAAGATGTATATACATTAAAGATTAACTGCAAGGGAAAAAAACAGTAGGAAAGGCAAACAAAAGAATAAATGTACAAAATATATAATACGTTTAAAAAATTAAAATTATAAAAAAGAGAAATGAAAAAAAAAAAAAAAAACAGAAGAAGATATAAAAAAGGAAAACTCCATAAACTGCAAAAGCTCAATGGAGAGGCAGAGGTTTATAACAACAATAGAAAGTGTGACTGGATATACACATACACATATACACCAATAAACAAAATCAAAAGAGTCCAACAGAAATAAAGTACAATAGAATGACCTAGTGAACAAAGGAAACCAAAAATTATATCTACCAGAGCAAAACTAATTAAGGCACAAACTGGAAAACAAAATTAAAGCAAGGTGCCAACTGGGGAATAAAGTAATGAAAATAAAATTAACAAATATGTTGAGAGGAAAGGAGAGAAAGAAAAGAAAGAAAGAACAGATATGCAAAGTTAAATAGAGGTAGATAAAGAAGATTTATATATGTTAAAGATTAACTGCAAGGTGAAAAGCAAACAAAGGAATAAATGTAGGAAAAAAATGTGATCATGTGATTGTGTGATTAGTCACACAGTCGTGTCTGACTCTTTGCGACCCCATGGACTGTAGCCTACCAGGCTCCTCTGTTCATGGGATTTTCCAGGCAATAGTACTGGAGTGGATTGCCATTTCCTTTAATAGGTTTAAAAATTAAAATTATAAAAAGAGAAAAGAAACAAGAAAGAAAGAAAGAAAAGACTCCACAGACCCTCAAAAACCCAATGTAGAGGCAGAGGTTTATGACAACAATTTAAAAAATGGGCTGTATTACATTGATTGATTTGTGGATATTGAAGAATCCTTGCATCCCTGGGATAAAGCCCACTTGGTCATGGTGTATGATCTTTTTAATGTGTTGTTGGATTCCGATTGCTAGAATTTTGTTGAGTATTTTTGCATCTATGTTCATCAGTGATATTGGCCTGTAGTTTTCTTTTTCTGTGGCATCTTTGTCAGATTTTGGTATTAGGGTGATGGTGGCCTCATAGAATGAGTTTGGAAGTTTACCTTCCTCCGCAATTTTCTGGAAGAGTTTGAGTAGGATAGGTGTTAGCTCTTCTCTAAATTTTTGGTAGAATTCAGCTGTGAAGCTGTCTGGACCTGGGCTTTTGTTTGCTGGAAGATTTCTGATTATAGTTTCAATTTCTGTCTTGAAATTGTGATGGGTCTGTTAAGATTTTCTATTTCTTCCTGGTTCAGTTTTGGAATGTTGTACTTTTCTAAGAATTTGTCCATTTCTTCCACGTTGTCCATTTTATTGGCATATAATTGCTGATAGTAGTCTCTTATGATCTTTTGTATTTGTGTGTTGTCTGTTGTGATCTCTCCATTTTCATTTCTAATTTTATTGATTTGATTTTTCTCTCTTTGTTTCTTGATGAGTCTGGCTAATGGTTTGTCAATTTTATTTATCCTTTCAAGGTACCAGCTTTTGGCTTTGTTGATTTTTGTTATGGTCTCTTTTGTTTCTTTTGCATTTATTTCTGCCCTAGTTTTTAAGATTTATTTCCTTGTACTAATGCTGGGTTCTCCATTTCTTCCTTTTCTAGTTGCTTTAAGTGTAGAGTTAGGTTATTTATTTGACTTTCTTCTTGTTTCTTGCAGTATGCCTTTATTGCTATGAACTTTCCCCTTAGCACTGCTAACATTTGAATAAGTTCTAATGAGGTGGATGGAACTGGAGCCGATTATACAGAGTGAAGTAAGCCGGAAAGAAAAACACCAATACAGTTTTCTAATGCATATATATGGAATTTAGAAAGATGGTAATGATAACCCTGTATGTGAGAGAGCAAAAGAGACATAGATGTATAGAAAAGTCTTTTGGACTCTGTGGGAGAGGGAGAGAGTGGAATGATTTGGGAGAATGGCATTGAAACATGTATAATATCATATATGAAATGAATCACCAGTCCAGGTTCAATGCATGATACTGGATGCTTGAGGCTGGTGCACTGGGACGACCCAGAGGGATGGTACAGGGAGTGAGAAGGGAGGAGGATTGAGGATGGGGAACACATGTATACCTGTGGCAGATTCATGTTGATGTATGGCAAAACCAATACAATATTTTAAAGTGATTAACCTCCAATTAAAATAAATTAATTTTTAAAAAATGAGGGAAAAAAAAAAGCTCAGAAGCTTAATTGGATTTCTTAGTGCCAATAAAACTGACAAATACAACAGAGGGGGAAAGAGGGGGGAAGAAAAAAATCCAAAAAAATATACAAAACAAGACAAAAATAGAAATAATAAATGTTATTCTTGAGTCACTGCTGTTGGAGTCCTTTTCCCCACTGGGAGTCACAGTCCATCTTACCTCCTTAGGATGCTTTCCAATACTGTGCTGATCTCTGGACCTGCTGTTGGGGCAGCTCAGATTCTAATCTGGTCCTACTCCTGCGTGTTCTTGCCTCCAACATCCACAGCTATCAGAACTAGTGTGTTTTTTTTTTTTTTTTTGTGGGAGCTATCGATGGCCCTTTATATATTCCATAGACACAGAATCTGCCTAGTTGATCATGTGGATTTAATCTGCAACTTGTACAGCTGGTGGGAAGTTTTGGGGTCGTCTTCCTTAGACACACTGTGCCTGGATTTCAATTGTGGTTTTATTTCCACCTCTACATGTGGGTCCTCCACTGGGGTTTTGCTCCTGAGTCTGCCTTGGAGGACTTGGGTTTGCCCCTGTGAGGCTCAGGTGTGGAGATGGTGTAGCTCCTTGGGTCACAAAGGTTCTGGCAGCACCAGGTACTCAGGGAGGTTAGCGGCAATGGAGGCAGGAAATATGGTGCTCAAGAAGGGTATGGTAACCAATATTGGCCAATACGCTCCAGTATTCTTGCCTGGAGAACACCTCTCTGACAGAGAAGCCTGGCAGGCCACAGTCTACAGGGTTGCAAAGAGTCAGACATGACCAAAGCAACCCTGTGTGCATAGACATGAGATTTTTTTGCCCATGGCAGCTCTGCCCCAGTGAGAGTTGAGCTTGAAGGTGGTGCAGCTGCTTGGCTTGAGGGGAAACTGGCAGTGCCAAGTTTGCAGGTACATGGACTGCCTCCATGCAGGAGTTATGGCCCTATCAGAGTCTTTTTTCAAGCCTCTTGTAGCTGGTGATCAGAAGACCTCTTTGACCAGTCTTTCTCTGTAGCTCCACCCATTCAGGCACTTAGAGGGAGCCCTTGTCTGGGGTCCTTCTCTGTTGTTCTGCACATCAGGCACTTAAAGGGGCACCCTGGGTGGGGTCCTACTCTGTAGTTCAGTGTGTCAGGCATTTTGATGGGCCAGCCTCTCTATTGCTCAGCTGCTGATTCCAGCATGTGGGAAAGAGAGGCTATGGTGATGGCTCCACCCACTACGTGTGACTAAGCAGTGTCCCTACATGTGCCTTGCTTCCACGGCTGCCTGGCTTTCCTCCACTGGCATTTCCCACCATGATCTCCTTCCTCACATCACTTCAATCCATCTCTCCACAGTCAAGAGCAGCTCTCACCCTGGGATTGCTCCACAATCTCTAAACTCCAGCTCTTAGCCACTGCACCTTCCAGGGGATCAGTGCTCCTGTCCAGGGTATGTATGGCTGTGGCAAGTACTGTCTGATTCTCATTCCATTTAGGCTGCCACAGATCAGCTGTTTCACTCTCAACCTTAAATGTTTCTCCTCTCACTCAGACAATTGCCCCGATATGGGGAGCAGACCCCTGCTTCAGTTCCCCCACTCAATGAGGGCAGGTCCAGTCCTACTAGCACTCCTGTTTTCCCCCTAGTTCCTTCATTCCTACTGAGTTTTGTGTGGTTCTATATATTCTTTTCCACTGGTCAGGTACTTCTGTCCATTCTCAGCTGGTATTCTGCTGCAGTTCTGTATCTTAAGGTGTATTCCTGATGTATCCATGGAGAGAGATGTACTCCATGGCTACCTACTCCTACACCATCTTGTTCTTTCTACTTTTTACTTTTAAGATCTTGTGCTAAGCAGCAATTCATTTTGATATTTCTTCTCCCAATACTGTCAATAAATTATTGCACACACTGACATAACTTATCTTTGTGATTTTCCCACGTGTAATCCTCTTAGAAAAAAATTCGCACCTTACTCAAATCATCTAACAGCTTACTTTTTCATGTTTTATTTTCAAGGGTATAGTTTATTTCCTTTAGCTTATTATTGCATCTTAGAAACTGCAAGCTTCCAATTTTGCTATAGACTTTCTGTCAATGTGTTCTTTCCAACCAGTTGTCTGAGCTTGCTGATGCATACATTTTTAAAGTCCATTTTCTTGGTTCTTTCATTCCCTTCCAATTCATGATCATTATCTTCTAAATTGCCTTCCACTATTACAGTTTCAGCATATGAAATGCAGGTAATGAAAAACGTTGCAGGATTTGTCACCTATTTTGAAATTTAGTGTCTTTAGAAAAGTTTTAAAAGCTCAAAGTATTTTTTTCTTTGTATACTTTGACAGTTTATTTTAAAAGTATGTAATCAATGTTTTAAAAACATGTTCAAGTAGTTTACAGGTTATCCATTTACTTGGCAGTGTCTCATTGGGTGCTTGAATTTGTTGAAATATCACCTTATTTGTGATATCTTAGGAAAACTGCCCAACTTCGATTGATATTTTAGTATATTTTTAAAAACTGATGTTAATTTCTACCAGTTTAGAGTATTTTGAGTACTGTATTTTTAGTACTTTGAGTCTGTATTTCACTTCAATTTTGTTCTTCTATTCTGAAAGGAATTGTACTGTTCTTATCAATTAGTTTTATCATTTTTAGTATTTAAATCCAATGATTATTCACTATGATTTTTATAGTCACAGCGTAACACTACTCTAACAAAACTGATATTCATTCAGCTACTGGTAATGGGAGATTAACAAGTAACACCAGCTATTCATTTATAATATTTTGGAAAATGAAACCAATTTTTACCAAATTTTAGATTTTAAACCTAGAAAATCTTTGAGAAATCACCTGTTGATGAACAATACAAAATGTTCAATAAGAAACACATATTTTTTATGATATCTAAAACAGGTCTGTATATCAGCATGCATTTATACTATCAGTAACCTTATTTTGACCCTGCTTTCAATGAGTCTTTCAACTCTAGAATACATTCTTTTAATCATATATAAACATATTAAAACTTCTCATATATAGGATTGTAAAATATTCATGACAAATATAAAATAATCCATATTATACAAACTATGTGACCAATCATGATATAAGTAACAAAAAAATAACTTAAGCCTCCATATTTTGGGAAAATAAACTGTTAATAACTTATAAATGGAAAAAAAAAAACCTTAGAACTAAGTGACAATAAAAATACCACGTTAAAAATTTGTTTAATGAAAGTAAAATAGTATTTAAAAGGAAATGTGTAGTTTTGAATGCACATATTGCCAAAGGGCAAAAACTGAAAATAAAATATAAATAAATAAAATAAATGAGATAATATAGAATTTTATAATTCTGAAAATAAACAGCAGAATAAAAGCAATAATATTAAAAGAAATGAAATTGTAAAATTGAAACATACATTAATGAAATCATAAATCTATATGTGTTATACATAATAGGAAAGGTCAACAATATCAACTGGTTAATTGAAAAGATTAACATAATACTTAAAAACACAGCATGTTTGTCAAGTTAAAAAGACAAGTAGGTACAAATTAATAGTGCAAGGGCAAAGATGCTACAATTATAGAAGCTGTCATTGATATGAACAAATTTAGGGCATAAATGTTAAAGCATTAATCAATTTTTATAAACATAGTCATTATATCTGACTGAAATTCAGTTTGAAAATTATCAGTTCTGAATCCATAAAACTAGTTTTAAATATAGTTAAAATCTTGCATACCAAAAAAAAAAAAAAATCTCACTTGTTTTAATAGTAATTCAGAGGACAGATAATTCCTGGAACAGACAAATCCAAACTCTACAATTCTTCCCTAGAAAAGAAGGATCATTATTATGCAACTCATTTTGTAATGCTGTCCTAACAAGGACAAGAAGAAAAAAGAAAATTTTATAACAATGTTGCTTATGAACACAGGTAATAATGTCAAAAATAAAGCATTAATAAATCAAATATGTACTCAGTTGCTTCAGCTGTACTGAACTCTTTGCAATTCCATGGACTGTACCCTGCCAGTCTCCTCTGCCCATGGGAATCTCTAGGCAAGAATACTGGCCTGGGTTGCCATTTCCTCTTTCAGGGGATCTTCCTGATTCAAGGATGAAACTCTTGTCTCGGGGGCTCCTACATTGGCAAGCAGATTATTTGCCACTAAATAGTAACAATAAAATAACTATGCATCATGACCTTTCATTCCCACCATAACAGGCTTCTCTATCTCTCACAACACAAAATAATATTACCTGGCAGGAGGAATGAAAGATGATTTTGAAATGTAATTTATTGTTGTTGTTGTTATATTTTTCAATACAGTGTCTGCTCATCAATTCAGAGGATATTAAAGCTGAATAAATTTACTGTTTCACTAAGAACAGAGTCTCATAGCCAGAGACACACATTCACAGAAACAAATGTGATCAGTTAGCTCTCTCTATTGCTGTTTAAATAGTGATCATACATTGGAAGCAGGAGTGTTGCAGAGTCAACTGAATTGTTTCTTGTTTCCAGTTCCTTGTATTTGAGGCAGCTGTCACTGTGTGATCTAAGGATTTGGCCTATTTAAGCCTATTTGGAGAAACTTTGTAGTTGTAGTATTTACTTGCAAAGCATGTTTCTCTGGAACCTTTTTTGTGTGAGAGTAAAACATAGAGCATGGTTTTCTATGAGCACTAGGAACACAATGAACATATGCTTTCAAGAATCTGCTGAAATTGCTATCTAGACAAAATGAGATATTGCCTAACAATTAAGGTAAATTAAGCAGCTGTTTCATACTATACTGTGTTAATGCTGCTTCAAAATTGTAAATTGTTGATGGGAGATCAGAATGAGAAAGAAGCAATATCATTTCACATTTCTATAGTGATTCATTTTATGATTATCATAAAAAGCAAGTATTTTTGCAGCTGATAGTGACTAGAAGTAAAACATGACAGTCTAAGGAAACTATTTAAACTGAATTAATAAGAAAGAGTAATAGAATTAAAATATGCCAGTTGAACTTTTTGTTTGTTTGTTTGTTTATTTTTAAAGTCAGACTTACTGAATGCTCATGTCAAACTGCTTGCAAGAGTTAATTGACACCAACGTTAGGCATGTTGCATTTTCATTTGAAACTGGAAAATATACTCCACTCTTCAATATCTTAGAGGCTGATGAGTACTCCAACAACATTAAAAACCTGACCTACAGAATTAAAATATGAGTACTTAAGATTCAATATTGATGAGCATGAAAAGAAAAGGAATAACATAGGTTCAATCAGAACAGGTACGTTATCACTATTTCATTCAGCTAATTATACTTTTTCATGATATTTGAAAGGCTTAAAGGAATTTGTGAGCTATGTATAAAGCCTAGAAGTTAAAAAAATAAATAAAATAAAAACTTAAAAAGCTTTGGAAAAAAACAAAGGAATTTTCCCATCATTGAAAAGCATTGGTTGCTCAGTTATGTTTGTGACTCCATGGAGTGTGGCCTGCCAGGTTCTCCTTTCCATGGAATTCTCCAGGCAAGAATACTAATGTGGGTAGCCAATCCTTTCTCCAGGGCATCTTTCTGACCCAGAGATAGAATCCAGTTCTCTGTAGGATCCATTCTTTACCATCTGAGCCACCAGGGAAAACCGTCGTTGGCCTACTTCAAATGATTCTTTTGTCTCAGATCTTGCAATTTGCTTTCCTTTTCTTTTAATCTGCACTTGTTTTAGAAATATTCTTGAATATTTGAAAAAGAGAAGGATTACTTGATTTCTTTTTACCTATCTAAACACAATAAAGAAGTTTCCATTGTTCACATATATGTAAATGTTTCACTGAAAAACATTTTTCCAGTATTATTGAGGAATTACTGACATATATCACTGCATAAGTTTCAGAAATAGAACATGACAGTTTGATCTACATATACTATGAAGTGATTACAATAGGTTTAATTAGCATCCATCATCTCATTAGATGCAGTAAAAAGAAAAAGATTTCTGCTTGTAAAAGAATTCTTAGGATCTACTTTTTTAAGAACAAATTATATGATTATATGTGTGTGTGTGTGTGTGTGTGTGTGTGTATCTCAAACAGTAGGGTTAATTATAGTCATCATGTTGTATATTACATCCTTAGTACCTCTTTATCTAAAAACTAGAAGCACGTACCCTTTGACCACCTTTTCACAATTCTCCCTCCCATGATCATTACTGAATATAGTAATGAAAACTTATTTTATATAGCAAGTATCTCATGTACATTTCTCTGTACATTATAGGTAATCAATAAATATGAATTAAGGATGGGAGCAAACCCCATTCATTAAATGTATCCATGTCCATTTTGGAAATATATTTTAGAACTTGCCAAGAATCTAAAAGTTTTGATTTACTTTTCCTCCTTTTTTTAACTAAAGTTTTAAATGATATTATTTTAGGTTATACTATTATACTGTGCTACACACTGTCATTCATTTAAGGAATTTCAGTGACATTGAGGTTTCTGAATGTTGGGTGATGCATTCACTTCATAAAAGGATATAATGAAGCATGAAGAGAATGAAAAATATTTTTTTTTCTTTACATTGCAAGGTAACCCAGGGACAGAACACTATAAATTCTCAAAACTCTGACTCCTGGTCAGAACTCCTAGTTCTATGCTAGACTGCATTCCTCTTATTTTCTATGTATTTGCTTGACATTTGTCAGTACTTTTTAGTCTTTTAGCCTTTCCTATTCTTTTCATAATCCTTCTGATCTCACAGAGATAAGTAAGGAAATTAAAATTTAAGTCTGATTAATTGAATTTACCAGACTGAATTTCTAATTATTTATTTTCCTATATTTATTCATAGTATTGGTAAAACTTCTCTAGCTTTATGGACTAATCTATTTCAAACTATTAAAGTCACAATCATTGTTTCAACATCTGTAGATTTTACAAGCACTTTTTAAACCAGTTTTCATTTTGTCTTGTTTCAACTTACTAGAGTAATATGAGTAGTATCTATAAGATATGCTTGTAGACAGATATGTGGAATCAAGAATTGGAGGGGTGATTTGATTATATTTCTCCAGGAATAAAATATGTAATTTCTTGTTTATCAGGGGAGCACAGTGAAACTAAGACATTTTTTAGGATGTTTAGTACGTATTAGATCATGGAGTACTATAAATACTCACCCTCTTTATCTTGACATATACACACAAACCAAAGGGCCATTGTTTTATTGGGACCTAGTTTGATTCAGACTCTTAGATAGCAATGAGCTGTAAAGTATGAGAGTGGGAAAGTAGACGTTAGGAGACTGCTGATGACTTTTATTTGGCAAAAGAAAAGTGAAAGTTGGAAGACTTCAAGGGAGAGTTATTTCTGAACTCATTTAAAATACTGTTTATTACTACTTGTAAAAATTTTAATTGAAATTTAATTTTTTTAAATTTTATTGGAGTATTATTGATTTACAATGTTGTGTTAGTTTCACATGTACAGCAAAGTGAATCTGTTATATAAATATATACATTCATTCAATTTAGATTATTTTCCCATATAGGCCACTATAGGGTGTTGCGTAGAGTTCCCTGTCCTATACAGTAGGTCAAAATTACTTTTCTATTTTATATATTGTAGTGTGTATGTGTCAATATCAGTCTTCCAATTTATCCTTCCCCTTCTTGTCCTCCAGTAACCATGAATTTATTGTCTACATCTGTAAATCTATTTCAGTTTAGTAGAGAAGTCAATGTGCAGCCTTTTTTGAGATTCCACATATAAATGATATTATATGATATTTGACTCTGTCTTACTTACTTGTCACTCATTATGAGAATCTCTAGGTCCATCCCTGTTGCTGCAAATGGCATTATTTTGTTCCTTTTATAGGTAATGTGAGTATTATCATCATATATATATATACCACACCTTCTTTATTCATTCTTCTGTTGATGGACATTTAGGTTGCTTCCGTGTCCTGGCTATTTTACCTAGAGTTGCAGTGAACATTAGGGTGCATGTATCTTCTTGAATTATGATTTTCTCTAGATATATGCCCAGGAGTGGGATTGCTGGGTCACATGGTAGCTGTTTTCAGTTTTTTAAAAAACCTCCATACTGTATAGTGGCTATGCTGCTAAGTCATTTCAGTCGTGTCCGACTCTGTGCAACCCCATAGACAGCAGCCCACCAAGCTCCCACGTCCCTGGGATTCTCCAGGCAAGAGCACTGGAGTGGGTTGCCATTTCCTTCTCCAGTGTATGAAAGTGAAAAGTGAAAGTGAAGTCGCTCAGTAGTGTCTGACTCTTAGTGACCCCATGGACTGCAGCTCACCAGGCTCCTCCATCCATGGGATTTTCCAGGCAAAAGTACTGGAGTGGGGTGCCATTGCCTTCTCCAGTATAGTGACTATGCCAGGTTGCATTCCAATAATAGTGTTTAAAAAGAAAATCTTGAGACTGGGAGAAAGTATTTACAAATGAACACACTGACAAGGGAAAATTCTCCAACATATGCAAACAGCTCTTTTATATTGACCACGCAGGTCAATATAAAAAAACAAAGAACCTATTTTAAAAAATGGGCAAAATATCTAAATAGACATTTCTCCAAAGAAAGATATATAGATGGTCAAAAAGTACATGAAAATATGTTCAACATCACTAATAATGAGAGAAATGCAAATCAAAATTTCACACTGGTTAGAATGGCCATCATCAAAAAGCCTACAAACAATAAATGCTCAAGAGGGCTCTCTTGCTGATACTTAATCTGGATCACATGAGAGATATTTTGGTCACATGATTTTGGAGGGAAAAAAAGGAGAGTAAAGTTTGCCTGGAAAGTACTAACCCACATTTCAAATTATGAGGGAGGCCAGAAAAAAAGGATAAAATGGAAAAAAAAAATCGGATCCCAGATTTCTTGTGGAAATTAACAAAACTGGCTGCATTTTATTGACTATTCTTAGGAGGAATAATGTAACAAGAAGAACCATGTGTAGTTTTGTTTGTGCCTTTCAAAGCAGATTGGATCTCACTGAGGAATATTCGACTTTCTTCACTGACAGAAACCTCTTGCCCAGATCTCTCATAGCAAAAGATAGTAAAAATTCAAATTAAAACCATGTTGTTTTGAACTTTTTAATGTTTCTAATACCAGCTTAGCTCTTTCACATCCTAAAAGATGATACTGTTAAAGTACTGCACTCAATATGCCAGCAAATTTGGAAAACTCAGTACTGGCCACAGTACTGGAAAAGGTCAGCTTTCATTCCAATACCAAAAAGTGTAATGCCAAAGAATGTTCAAACTACTGTATTATTGCACTCATTGCACATGCTAGCAAGGTCATGCTCAAAAGCCTCCAAATTAGGCTTCAATAGTATCTGTGTACCAAGAACTTGCAGAGGTACAAGCTGGATTTAGAAAAGTCAGAGGAACCAGAGATCATATTGCCAATCTCTGCTGGATCACAGAGAAAGAAAGAATTCCAGAAAACAACAACAACAAAAAAAACAAAACAAACAAAAAAAAAAACATCTGCTTTATTGACTATAATAAAGTTTTTGGCTGTGTGGATCACAAAAAACTGGAAAATTCTTAAAGAGATGGGACTATCAGACTACTTTACTTGCCTCCTAAAAAAGCTGTATGCATCACAAAGGAACAGTTAGAAATGAAAATGGAGCAGCAAACTGGTTTCAATTTGGGAAAGGAGTATGTCAAGGCTATATATTGTCACCCTTCATATTTAACTTTTATGCAGACTTCAGTTCAGTTCAGTCACTCAGTCGTGTCCAACTCTTTGCGACCCCATAAATCGCAGCACGCCAGGCCTACCTGTCCATCACCAACTCCCGGAGTTCAATCAGACTCACGTCCATCGAGTCAGTCATGCCATCCAGCCATCTCATCCTCTGTCGTCCCCTTCTCTTCCTGCCCCCAATCCCTCCCAGCATCAGAGTCTTTTCCAATGAGTCAACTCTTCGCATGAGGTGCCCGAAGTACTGGAGTTTCAGCTTTAGCATCATTCCTTCCAAAGATTTCCCAGGACTGATCTCCTTCAGAATGGACTGGTTGGATCTCCTTGCAGCCCTAGGGACTCTCAAAAGTCTTCTCCAACATCACACTTCAAAAGCATCAATTCTTCGGCACTCAGCCTTCTTCACACTCCAACTCTCACATCCATACATGACCACAGGAAAAACCATAGCCTTGACTGGACGGACCTTTGTTGGCAAAGCAATGTCTCTCCTTTTGAATATGCTATCTAGGTTGCTCATAACTTTTCTTCCAAGGAGTAAGTGCCTTTTAATTTCATGGCTGCAGTCACCATCTGCAGTGATTTTGAAGCCCCCCAAAAATACAGTCAGCTACTGTTTCCACTGTTTCCCCATCTATTTCCCATGAAGTGATGGGACCAGATGCCATGAACTTCGTTTTCTAAATGTTGAGCTTTAAGCCAAATTTTTCACTCTCCACTTTCACTTTCATCAAGAGGCTTTCTTCACTTTCTGTCATAAGGGTGGTGTAATCTGCATATCTGAGGTTATTGATATTTCTCCTGGCAATCTTGATTCCAGCTTGTGTTTCTTCCAATCCAGCGTTTCTCATGATATACTCTGCATATAAGTTAAATAAGCAGGGTGACAATATGCAGACTTGATGTACTCCTTTTCCTATTTGAACCAGTCTGTTGTTCCATGTCCAGTTCTAACTGTTGCTTCCTAGCCTGCATACAGATTTCTCAAGAGGAAGGTCAGGTGGTCTGGTATTCCCATCTCATTCAGAATTTTCCAGTTTATTGTGATCCACACAGTCAAAGGCTTTGGCATAGTCAATAAAGCAGAAGTAGATGTTTTTCTGGAAATCTCTTGCTTTTTCCATGATCTAGCAGATGTTGGCAATTTGATCTCTGGTTCCTCTGCCTTTTCTAAAACCAGCTTGAACATCAGGAAGTTAACAGTTCACGTATTGCTGAAGCCTGGCTTGGAGAAATTTGAGCATTACTTTACTAGCATGAGTACATTACTTTATGCAGAGTACATCATGAGAAATGCAGGGCTTGGTTGAAGCACAAGCTGGAATCAAGATTGCCAGGAGAAATATCAATAACCACAAATATGCAGATGTCACCATCCTTATAGCAAAAAGTAAAGAGGAACTAAAGAGCTTCTTGAAGAAGGTGAATGAGGTGAGTGAAAAGCCAACTTAAAACTCAATACTCAAAAAATTAAGACCATGGCATCTGGTCCCATCACTTCATGGCATTTGGAGGGGAAAACAATGGAAACAGTGAAAGACTTTTTTTCCTTGGCCTCCAAAATCACTGCATATTGTGACTGCAACCATGAAATTAAATGATGCTTTCTCCCTGAAAGAAAAGCTATGACCAACTTAGACAGCATATTAAAAAGCAGAGACATTACTTCACCAACAAAGGTCCATCTAGTCAAAGCTATGCTTTTTCCAGTAGTCATGTATAGATGTGAGAGTTGTACCATAAAGAAGATTGAGTCCAGAAGAATTGATTATTTTGAACTGTGGTGCTGGAGAAGACTCTTGAGAGTTTCTTAGACTGCAAGGAGATCCAACCAGTCCATCCTAAAGGAAATCAGTCCTGGATATTCATTGGAAGGACTGATACTGAAGCTGAAGCTCCAATACTTTGGCCACTTGATGTGAAGAGCCAACTCATTTGGAAAAGACCTTGATGCTGAGAAAGATTGAAAGCAGGAGGTGAAGGGGATCACAGAGGATGAGATGGTTGGATGGCATCATGCACTCAGTAGACATGAGTTTGAGCAAGCTCTGGAAGATGGTGTCAAACAAGAAAGCCTGGCCTGTTGCAATCCATGGGGTCACAGAGAGTCGGACACAATTGAGGGACTGAACAACAACATCTCCCTGTATATCTAGAATTCAGCAGCTTTAAATTATACAAAATGAATTTATTCACAGAACAACTTCAGTGAACAATGCAGACTTTACCAGTGAAAACCCGTCACCAGGTTGTTCTGGGAGTAAGATGGGAAAGTGTGTATCAAGCCTATTTGCCAGGGTCCAGCCCCATTGGATCCAGGGAATTCAAAGCGGGGACGACGTTGGCAAGGGAAAAAAAAAACTTATTTATTTATTAATATAAGATTAGATTAGGAAGAAGTAGTATAGTAGGAAAATTAAGTGGAGAAAACATGCTTAATAACTTGGTTTACATGGAAAGCAAATAAAGTTCCAGACAAGGAGCTTGCACCATCTATGTTAGGCCACCGGCGTCCTCTTGAATATCAGACGCTGCCCCACCTTTGGCTCCCTCTTGTGTGGATCTTAGAATCCGGGGCAAGTAAGTAGACATGGCGAGCCTCCATGCCCCAGATGGGAATTCAGCCTGAAATTAGAGTAAAGAGGAGACACGGGGAAACCAGTCCTTCCAATGACTGGCCCAGCCTCTATTGTTTAGGAAGGCCTTTTATACCTTTTTGATTGTACATAGAGATCAATGGGTAATACAAAATTATGCTGCATTAGCAGCCCAGACTCTTATCAAAACCAGGCTTTTCTCTCTGCATACTTAGTTGTATACACAAGTCTTAGGTGATTTACACCATCTTCTGGCCAAAAGGGCCAATTAACATTTTACAGCCTTTTTTTCTGATAAGGGTTTGTCAACTAGAAGACTGATTTGTGTTGTTCTTCTCAAAGTCTGGTGCCACTCTCAGAAAGCACTAAATAAAGTTACATTCTTACATAGCAAAAGATACAGCAATTTATAACAAGTAAAAGGAGTACAGTGATTTATAACAAAAGAAAAGTAATTAACTCAAAATTCTAGAGTTGCTAACATCAAAACTACTATATATCTTTTTCCATATCCCTTTTACATTGATTAACATCCTCCCACGTGCCTAAAAGATAAAGAATATGGAGGCCTGGTGGCAATCATTAAGTCAAAAGTGAAAACCCATCACCAATATGATTTTTAGCACTTTAGAAAAGGCTCTGTATCTTTAAGATGTTTTAAGCTTTGTGCCTGTCATGGTTGGGGGGCTGTAAGCAATTCATAAGCTGTAAGAGGTCCGGGGGAACCTGTTAGGCAAGCTAGAGAGTTATCAGAAGGGGTTTAACTGAAACATCCCTTTCAAATGCAGAAGACTAAAGCCCTGGGTTGACTTTTTCCAGAGTGTGGCAGAAGAGTGGAAAAGCAGAGTACAAAGGCCGGCAGATTTTTGGTTTTGGGGGTACATGCTCAGGAAATACCAGGGGGACACCCTGAGATCTAACTTGCCTTGCCCATCAGATCTCTGCCACATGACCTTGTCATGGGTGGGATTCCTCACGCTGGCTCCCAGCACCTATTAAAGCATGTGACTTTAAAAATGCACCTTAGATATTTTGATCTCTAAATTTACTTTTTATTCCACACCATAAAAGTAAAAGTTGCTCAGTCATGTCCAACTCTTTGTGACCCCATGAACTATACTGTCCATGGATTTTTCTAGGCCAGAATAATGGAGTAGGTAGCCTTTCCCTTTTCCAGGGGATCTTCCCAACCCAGGGATTAAGCACAGGTCTCTGGCATTGCTGGCAGATTCTTTACCATCTGAGACACCAGGGAAGCCCAAGAATACTGGAGTGGGTAGCCTATCCCTTTTCCTATTCTTATCTCCCTATGCCAAGAATTGAACTGGGGTCTCCTGCATTGCAGGCAGATTCTTTACTAACTGAACTATCAAGGAAGCCCTAGTCTACACCCTACTGATGGGTTTTCTTCCTATTTGTTCACAAAGCTCACAGGCCACTCCTTGTTTTCAGTCCTCCTAGATTCTTCCCCATCAATCTGGAGCCAAAAATTTAAAAAAAAAAAAGAAAAAAATACTCACAATGTAACTGCATAGTATAATTTTTGACTCTTCTGCATCTCCAACTTTCATTATCCTGTTTTGGCTAATCAGGATAGTCAGATAAACAGCAGACCTCTTGGTTATTAAAACTCATACTATTGAATTCCCTTCAAACAAGGGTCAGTAAACTTTTGCCCCGAGGGCCAAATCTGGTTCTCCTCCTATGTTTGTCAGTGAAGTTTTATTGGCATGCAGTCATAGTCATTCATTTAAATCTTGTTTATGGCTGTTTTCATGTTGCAATGACAGAGTTCAATAGTTGTAGTAGAGATCTTATGGATTGCAAGGATGAAAATATTTTCTGTCTTGCTCTTTACAAAAAGGATATACCAATCCTGTCTTAGAAAACTGAGATCACAAGTAACAATTATTTGTTGTTTTCTGACATCCTTTATATACTATCTTCATTGGACAATGACAACACACACACAAACACACTCATACACACATACCTCTCTCTCTTTCTCTATTTATTTAGTTCTAAGAAGACTTGATTAAGGATTCTGATGGAGAGTGCTTTCTATTTTATATAACTTAGGTGTCAAACAGAGCCTCAATCCTAACTTTGAGCATTATTTTTTCTTAAATAATAGTAAAAAAGGCATTATTTTTTCTTCAAAACTGATTTCTTATAATAGAGTTTTATATTTTAGTAATATGAAGCACAATTCTAAGTATGAATATATTAAATAGTTTATAAAGAGTTAAATGATTTCTCTTTCTATTTTTAAGACATTGTAGATGACAAACAGCAGAACTATAGTCAAGATTAAGTGTTAGCCTAAAGTAAAATATCAAATACCAGAGAGGAATCTTTATTTCTATTTTAAGTAATTAACTTACATTTATAATTTCTATGTGAGGGAACATTCACTTATCAAAAGACATTTAGCTTAATTAATTCAACACTTGGTTTCATATTTTTAGAACTGCTGGTAAGAATTTTCTTCTTTAGGTCTATGAAAAAGAAAAATTTTAGAGGCAAGAAAATACTACAGATATGCTGAAAGTCATTATTAACAACTCCTAAAATTTCATAATGAAACAGTGATTGTCCTGATCACAAGTCCCTTTATTCCCTCTTGCACTGATAGTGGAAAACTGGTAAAAAATAATGTAATTGAACCACAGCAGTTAGAGTCATTAATACGTTCACAACTTGACAGTTTCATGAAGTGAAATAGTTCTAGAAAATAAATACTTTATCAAGGAGGAAAAGGGTATATTTCCTAAGACTGCTTTACAGCAGCTTAATCCTTTAAGAGTTGCGGTTCAAATACAGAGGATTGCTCCTACATATAAAATTTAAATATATATTAAATTGGTAAAGAGAAGATCAAGTTCATGAACATAAACCCAAAGTTAGGATCTGAGATTGGAAAATTTTAATGACAACTAGTCAATTTCTGTCATGGTGTGTATTGTTAATCATTTTTTATGAAATTATAGTATTTGTTTTAGCTGCCCCCTTGCATAAAAATATTCCTACAAGTAATACATTTAAGCAACACACATTTATTATCATTTGTTGTTTCTGTTGTTCAAGATCCCAGTATGGAATGTGTTCTGCTTAGGGACACAAAAATTCACATTCAGGCTGTCAGCCAAGGCTATAGTCTCCTGTAAATCTCTACTGAGGAGGGGTCTACTTCTGAGCTCACTCAGGTTGCTCACAGGATATAGTTCCTTGAATTAAACTTTAGTTTGTTCTTTGCAACGTCTAGTTTTTGCTGGTAGTTACATGAGTTGTGGGCTTTTCCATCAAGACCATTTTATTCCTCAAAGCTAGTAAAATAGAGAGAGAGACTCCGAAAGTCTAGGTCCTACAGTTTTATGTGTAAAACCATGTACATCCTGTCATCTTTGCCATAGTCTACTCTTTGGAAACAAGTCATATGTCATGTTTGTACTTAAGGCGGGCATGCTATATGAGGGCATGAACATCAAGAGGTATGTATTTGGGGAACTACCCTATGATATGTTCATCACTGTAGATTTATTATGGGCAATTGTTTCTATCTTGTTATGACCATGTGATTTTAACAGATTCTGACAATGAAATAGTCCCCTCACACTGAATAGTTAGAATATGACTAAAGTTGGACAATCACAATATGGAGTGTTCTTAGTGACAGTGATAGGTTTAAGGATGAAATTATTCATAATTCAAGTCAAACCTACCAGAATAATTCCCCAGAAATACTCTTCTTATAGCTTGTAACAAAATTTCTGTCTTCGTTGTTCTGTAAAGTTCTTTCTGTAGTAAAATGATTCTACGGTAAATGCCATTAAATTGAAACTTGGTGAGTTTTGCTTTTCCCAGATCAGTATCACATGACAGAAACTGCAAGGTAGATAATGTGGTGATTTTAGCATTTGAGTAGAAATTACCATAGTTCCTGCCCCCAAATTAAGTCAAATAAAAGCCAAGTGACATTTTAAGCACAGATACAGTCTGGGGAAAGTTTTCTTCAAATGGTGACATCGTTTACAATTTTGCTAACAAAACATTTTCCAAAAACCTATAGCCTTCAGAAATATCAATTGGCCCCTGAATTTGATTTTCTTTGGCTCACACTTACTAATGGCATTTCTTCTGATATGAGAAGAGATTTTTAATTTACCTAGGTGTAGAAAATACAAACAATCGAAAGCATATCTTGGTCATTTCTAGTTTGTTCCAAGTTATTGCAACTGTGAAATGCTTAAAATATAACTTAGAGATTATTGATCATTTTTACCAGTCTTATCACAAACCAAGATTAGCATTTAAATGCCAAATCAAAAGCAGCACAAATGATTTCCTAATAATTAGTAGAATCTTCATGTTGTAAGTTATAAATGAAGTATAAATAAATACTTATATATATGCTGAAGCATATACTACCTGTCTGACACTGTCATGTCATCTTAATTATAGGTCTTTGAATAAGAGGATGACCACTCAACTCATGCTATTCCAAACTCACTCATTCTCATGGACTAAATTCTTGAGGATGAGAATCAGAGTGACCAAGTTATTGCATAATTTGGGTTCAATTGAGTTTTCCCCTAGGCAAACTATGATGGTCATAGAGACTAAACTCTTCTTGTTTTCATAACTAGTAAATTCTTTTCTGGCACATCTAAAAGATAACCCAAATTAAAATTAAATTTCCTGTGAAATCTGAATAAACATTAGTTGAATAATTTAAAATTATTTATTCTTTAAAATACCTTGAGACAATTATCCTGACTGAAAGAGATATTAGAATTGCCATTGGGGCTGAAATATCGAAAATGTCATTATTATTTATTTTTTACATTAGTATAATAGGGAGACATTCAAATTACCTTCCTGACATTCCTTTACCTGCTTCAACAGAGGAGTGAAATTCCAAAGGTCTCTTCCTTCATTGGTGTGGTGTGCATGCATGCTCAGTTCTGTCCAAATCTTTGCAATACCATGGACTGTAGCCCATCAAGCTCCTCTGCCCATGGGATTTTCCAGTCAAGAATAGTGGAATGGGTTGCCATTTCCTTCTCCAGGGGATCTTCCCTACCCAGGGATCAAACCCATGTCTCCTGAGTCTCCTGTGTTGGGAGGCAGATTCTTCACCACTGAGTCACCTGGAAAGCTCCTTCCTTAAATACGGAAGTTATTAATTGGATGTAAATTCCTTCCAATTATGTGTTTTCACTTCTTGAGGACGTGTTATTATTACCATTATTTATATCAGAAAGTGTGGACAAAGATATTTAGAAATATTTATTAATGCTATTTTTTACTTTAAGAAATACAATTGAGAAAACTTATTTTTTAAAATTTGAATTTGGAGAGAATTTAAGATATGTAGTAACAAATATCTATTGCTCTTTTTCAGCTCCATTATGAAAGAGTATTCCCTGAAGATAAATTGATGTGACAGACACTGGGACAAAAAAGATGATCATAAGTAACAAACAGGTAAGGAAGATACTCTAGGTGGGATCAGAAAGAGATAGTATATATTTTTTTTTAATGGAAGAGAGATTAAAAGTTATCTTAAGAATGAACTTGAAGTTGTTTCTATTTTAACATCTTCTGTATCTCCATAGGTAAACAAATACTGATATTTACGTATGTATACATATATATGCTTATATATGAGTGCATGTATATAATTATGTGAATATTTAATCATTTTATACATATTTAATTCAACATATAAAAGTAATTTCTTATTATCTATTCATTTGGGGGGAATATTCAAAATAATATGTAATTTTTTTCATTTAGACATTATTAAGGAATATCTAAATGAGAAGATCTCAGTGCACAAATGTGGTAAGAATTTAGTGCTTAGATCATTAAAAATATATTATATAATTTCCATCATGTAATAGTGCCTGAAAATATATTTTTTTAATAAAAAATATAAAGATTGCTGCTATCTCAGTGAAAGTTTGAAATTAAAAACAAGATCAACAGATAAACTTTGATTTAGGGACTGTATCTCTAGAACAAGTGAATATATGCTGTGAGTATGAGAATAAAGATAAAAAGTGCATTTAAATTTACAGAATTGAATCCCAGAGATATGGTTAAAATAAAACAAAGTTTAAAAAGTTATGATGTGATCAGCCCTACAGGAGGCATCTATAGCTACACATGAAACAACAAAATTAGAATAAGCTTAAAAGGGATAGTGATATTTATAAACCTGTAACATCATTTTAAATAAACAATACAAATTTAATTTTTAACTAACTTGTAATTGTATTTGTACTTTAATATAATTTAAAGTATATTTTATATGGATAGAAACATCCATCAAAGGATTGCAGAAATCATCATTAAAAATATATGAGAGATAGAGGAAATAAACCAATTTGTTTAGTAAGTAATGAAGAAAAAATGACGAAATATGATAGATCATTCTTGGATTTCCACCAGGTTAAAAATACTTAGGAAATTCACCATGTATATCAATAGAAGTTCTAAATTAACAAAGGAGTGTTCGATATTTATATTACTTGTGTTGGGTGCATGCCTTTCTAGAGAAACAGTATAAAAATAGCACACTTCCTTTTTGGTGACTTGGACTAAAAACACCACCTTTCATTACCGTTTACATTTAATTGGAAAATATCAACTTATGGCCCTCCTAATGCTAACTGAAGGACTGAGATATGTAGCATGTTTTGTGAGAATTGAAGAATATTTGTGATGAATATAATCTCTATTACAAAGTCTAATTCTCAAGGGCTGACTCATGACATCCAAACTGAGAAACATATAAAGTAGGACGCTAATTAGTTGGCATTGAAAACATATTGCCACAGGTACCAGATAAAGTATCCCCGAACTCACAATTTAAATGGATAAAGGGGTGATGTTATCTTAGCCTGGTAGATCCTGATGAACCTGTTTCACACTAGAGATAAAACTGCCTCTAATGCCTAAATTTTTATGTTCTTGGACAAAGACTTCAGTGACTGATGAAGATCACTTATGAGTGATAGATCCTTTCCCTTAATATATTTGAATACTCAGTCAGGTTACAAAGACATCTGGATGACCTGATAGCTACTCTATATCTTAATATACTTTTCTCCTTTAATCCATTATGCCTTGAGTTTAAAAACAAACTTTTATATTTTTATTATTTTCAGCTTTGGGAGGGGTAGGTATTAGTTTACTTTGCTCTGATATAGAACAATAAAAGTGAATCCAAATAATTATTGTTTGAAAATTCTGTTATATTCTTTACTTCAGACAAATATTTTCAGGCCTATAATAGTTTATAATATTATATAATTTAGTTATTTTCAGTTACATTATATATTATTCATAGCAACTATTAACACTAACAAGAAAAATAACAAACTCTGGTGTTCTCACTTTCTAAACTGAAACTTCAATAACTCTAGCTTTCAATAAATGATTGACAATATCATCTTCCTCAATTTCCTTTTAGATTGTATCATCAAACACATCTTCATAGCCAGCATTACTCATTTAAAACCTCAGTATATCAGATTTCACCTCAGATATAAACTTCAGTGGCAATAAAATATGCTAAGAATATATCTCTTTCGCAGAAAAGGCAAATATTACATTTTCTCTTTCAATTTAGAAGAACTAAAAAGAAAAATGAAATAAATTTTAAAGGATTGATGATATAAGAGAATATAGCAAATACTTTCTAGTCTATTGATTTAAATAATTCACAGTTTTTCCTCAGCTATCATTCAATGAATGCAACACCACTTTCAGAATGAAACAGATTTTTCCCATCTACTCATATTTACTGCTTAATAATACTGTTAAATTATTTTGATTAGCTGCCTAAGAAAGACTGTAGGATGCTCTCATTCTATCTTTCTATAAATATAGTCTATATATTTTATATAGTTATGCATGATATATGTTAAGCAAATATAAACATTAGCTGATTTCATAAAGTTTCTACATATAAAGTGCTAAGATAAACAAGTTTCCTATTAGAGTAATATTACTTATTCTAGTATCTGTTCTTAATAATTTGGCACCTTTAAGATCATATGAGTGCAATTGTGCGGTAGTTTGAGCATTCTTTGCCATTGCCTTTCTTTGGAATTGGAATGAAAACTGACCTTTTCCAGTCCTGTGGCCACTGCTCAGTTTTCCAATTTTGCTGGCATATTGAGTGCAGCACTTTCACAGCATCATCTTTCAGAATTTGAAACAGGTCAACTGAAATTCGATCACCTCCACTAGCTTTGTTTGTAGTGATGCTTTCCAAGGCTCACTTGACTTCACATTCCAGGATGTCTGGCTCTAGATTAGTGATCACACCATCATGATTATCTGGGTCGTGAAGATCTTCTTTGTACAGTCCTTCTGTGTATTCTTACCACCTCTTCTTAATATCTTCTGCTTCTATTAGGTCCATACCATTTCTGTCCTTTATCAAACCCATCTTTGTATGAAATGTTCCATTGGTATCTCTAATTTTCTTGAAGAGATCTCTAGTCTTTCCCATTCTGTTCTTTTCCTCTATTTCTTTGCATTGATCGCTGAAGAAGGCTTTCTTATCTCTTGCTATTCGCTGGAACTCTGCATTCAGATGCTTATATCTTTCCTTTTCTCCTTGGCTTTTCACCTCTCTTCTTTTCACAGCTATTTGTAAGGCCTCCCCAGACAGCCATTTTGCTTTTTTGCATTTTTTTTCCATGGGGATGGTCTTGATCCTGTACAGTGTCATGAACCTCATTCCATAGTTCATCAGGCACTGTATCTATCAGATCTAGGCCCTTAAATCTATTTCTCACTTCCACTGTATAATCATAAGGGATTTGATTTAGGTCATACTTGAATGGTCTAGCGGTTTTCCCTACTTTCTTCCATTTGAGTCTGAATTTGGTAATAAGGAGTTCATGATCTGAGCCACAGTCAGCTCCCAGTCTCGTTTTTGTTGACTGTATAGAGCTTCTCCATCTTTGGCTGCAAAGAATATAATCGATCTGATTTTGGTGTTGACCATCTGGTGATGCCCATGTGTAGAGTCTTCTCTTGTGTTGTTGGAAGAGGGTGTTTGCTATGACCAGTGCATTCTCTTGGCAAAACTCTATTAGTCTTTGCCCTGCTTCATTCCACATTCCAAGGCCAAATTTGCCTGTTACTCCAGGTGTTTCTAGACTTCCTACTTTTGCATTCCCGTCCCCTATAATGAAAAGGATATCTTTTTTGGGTGTTAGTTCTAAAAGGTCTTGTAGGTCTTCATAAAACCGTTCAACTTAAGCTTCTTCAGCATTACTGGTTGGGGCATAGACTTGGATCACCGTGATATTGAATGGTTTGCCTTGGAGAAGAACAGAGATCATTCTGTCGTTTTTGAGATTGCATCCAAGTACTGCATTTAGGACTCTTTTGTTGACCTTGATGGCTACTCCATTTCTTCTGAGGGATTCCTGCCTGCTGTAGTAGATATAATGGTCATCTGAGTTAAATTTACCCATTCCAGCCCATCTTAGTTCACTGATTCCTAGAATGTCGACGTTCACTCTTGCCATCTCTTTTTTGACCACTCCCAATTTGCCTTGATTCATGGACCTGACATTCCAGGTTCCTATGCAATATTACTCTTTACAGCATCAGACCTTGCTTCTATCACCAGTCACATCCACAGCTGGATATTGTTTTTGCCCTGGCTTCATCCCTTCATTCTTCCTGGAGTTATTTCTCCACTGATCTCCAGTAGCATATTGGGCACCTACTGACCTGGGGAGTTCCTCTTTCAGTATCCTATCATTTTGCCTTTTCATACTGTTCATGGGGTTCTCAAGGCAAGAATACTGAAGTGGCTTGCCATTTCCTTCTCCAGTGGACCACATTCTGTCAGACTTCTCCACCATGACCTGCCCATCTTGGATTGCCCCGTGGGCATGGCTTGGTTTCACTGAGTTAGACAAGGCTGTGGTCCTAGTGTGATTAGATTGATTAGTTTTCTGTGGGCATGGTTTCAGTGTATCTGCCCTCTGATGCCCTCTTGTAACACCTACCATCTTAGTTGGGTTTCTCTTACCTTGGGCATGGGGTATCTCGTCACGGCTGCTCCAGCAAAGCACAGCCACTACTTCTTACCTTGGATGAGGGGTATCTCCTTACCGCTGCCCTTCCTGACCTTCAATGTGGGATAGCTCCTCTAGGCCCTCCTATGCCCGTGCAGCCACCACTCCTCGGGTTGCTCCTCCTGGCCACCGCCCCTGGCCTCAGGCGCCGTCCCTGGCCTCCAGCGCAGGGTGGCTCCTCCTGGCCGCCACTGACCTCGGTCGGGGGGTAGCTCATCCCAGCCGTTGCCCCTGTCCTTGGACTTGGGTAGCTCCTCTTGGCCATTCCTGTGCCATTGCAGCCTGGCGCTCTCAGCCGCTGCCCCTGACCTCAGACGTGGTATATCTCCTCTCGGCCGTGCCTAGTGCACCGGGTTGCAGCTGCCTGCAATTAGTGCGCAGTTTTAGAAAAGACAGAGGAACCAGAGATCAAATTGCCACCATCCGCTGGATCATTGAAAAAGCAAGAGAGTTCCAGAAAAAAACACTTATTTCTGCTTTTTTGACTATGCCAAAGCCCTTGACTGTGTGGATCACAATAAACCGTGGAAAATTCTGAAAGAGATGGGAGTACCAGACCACCTGACCTGCCTGATGAGACATCTGTATGCAGGTCAGGAAGCAACAGTTGGAACTGGATATGGAACAACAGACTGGTTCCAAATAGGAAAAGGAGTATGTCAAGGCTGCATATTGTCACCCTGCTTATTTAACTTCTATGCAGAGTACATCATGAGAAACGCTGGACTGGAAGAAACACAAGCTGGAATCAAGATGGCGGGGAGAAATATCAATAACCTTAGATATGCAGACGACACCACCCTTATGGCAGAAAGTGAAGAGGAACTAAAAAGCCTCTTGATGAAAGTGAAAGAGGAGAGCGAAAAAGTTGGCTTCCAGCTCAACATTCAGCAAACGAAGATCATGGCATCCAGCGCCATCACTTCATGGGAAATAGATTGGGAAACAGTGGAAACAGTGTCAGACTTTATTTTGGGGGGCTCCAAAATCACTGCAGATGGTGATTTCAGCCATGAAATTAAAAGACACTTACTCCTTGGAAGAAAAGTTATGAGCAACCTAAATAGCATATTCAAAAGCAGAGACATTACTTTGCCGACTAAGGTCCGCCTAGTCAAGGCTATGATTTTTCCTGTGGTCATGTATGGATGTGAGAGTTGGACTGTGAAGAAGTCTGAGCGCCAAAGAATTGATGCTTTTGAAGTGTGGTGTTGGAGAAGACTCTTGAGAGTCCCTTGGACTGCAAGGAGATCCAACCAATCCATTCTAAAGGACATCAGCCCTGGGATTTCCTTGGAAGAAATGATGCTAAAGCTGAAACTCCAGTACTCTGGCCACCTCATGCGAAGCATTGACTCATTGAAAAATACTCTGATGCTGTGAGGGATTGGGGGCAGGAGGAGAAGGGGAAGGCAGAAGATGAGATGGCTGGATGGCATGACTGACTCGATGGACGTTGAGTCTGAGTGAACTCCAGGAGTTGGTGATGGACAGGGAGGCCTGGTGTTCTGTGATTCATGGGGTCGCATAGAGTCGGACACGACTGAGCGACTGAACTGAACTGACTGAACTTAACTGAACTTATTGGCAAAGTAATATCTCTGCTTTATAATATGCTGTCTAGGTTGCTCATAACTTTCCTTCCAAGGAGTAAGTGTCTTTTAATTTCATGACTGCAATCACCATCTGCAGTGATTTTGGAGCTCCCCCAAAATAAAGTCAGCCACTGTTTCCACTGTTTTCCTATCTATTTGCCATGAAGTGATGGGACCGGATGCCATGATCTTCATTTTTTCTTTGTTGTGCTTTCAGCCAACTTTTTCACTCATCAAAAAGAGTAGAATATGTATAATTTAATAAAAGGAGTTCAAGAATTCTGCACTTGAAATCTCAAAAAATATTGAATAAATTAAAGAAGACCCAAATAAATGAAAAGACAACTTGTGTTCATGGATTGGAAGACTTTCTATTGTTTAGATGGCAACACTCACTCAATGGATCTACAAATTCAATACAAACAAAATTCCACCTGGTTTCTTTGCAGAAATTGATAAGCTGATCCCATAATTCATATTGAAATCAAGGGAACCAAAACAATCTTGAAACTTTAAAACAAAGTTTTAGAAATCTTCAATAATCATGACAGTAAGATATTGATATAAAGATACACATGTAGTTTAAAAGAATGGAATTGAGAATCCTGAAATAAAACATTAAGTTTAGGGTGAGTTGCTGCTGATAAGGGTGCCAAGGTAATTACATGAGTGAAAACCTCTGAAAATATTGTCAAAGAAAATGAAAACACTAACTTGAAAACATTTCTGCACCCTCAGTTTTATAGCAACTTGGTTATTTACAACAACCAAGACCTAAGTATCAACAGATGAACGGATAAAGAAATTGTGGTTACATTTATACAACAGAATATTATTTGATTAAAAAATCCTCCCATTTGTGACACCATGAATGAAGGCATTATGGTAAGTGAAATAAATGAAACAGAGAAATACAAAAACTATATAATCTCACTAATACAATACCAAACTCACAGAAAATAAAAGATTAAATTTGTGGTTACTGGAGGTGGGTTTGGAGTGTGGAGAAGGGAAAACTGGAGGAAGCTGTCAAAAGGTATAAAATTCCAGTTATAAAATAAATACTAAATATGTAATATATAAGATGGTGAATGTAGTTAACATTGCTATATGATATATAGGAAAGTTCTTATGAAAGTAGATCCTAAGAATTCTCACCACAGGAAGATTTTTAACTTTCTTTTATAGTATCTATGAGGATATTAACTAAGCATAGTGTGGTAATCATATCACAATATATGTAAATCAAACCATAATGCTGTATCCCTTAAGCTTATATGGTGATGCATGTGAGTTATTTCTCAGTAAAACTGAAAAATGTGTGAAATAGTAGTTTCCAGAAATGAGATGGGCACAACTGCATTATCCACAAGCAGAAAAAAAAGAGAAAAAGAGAATAAGGGCTTCTATCTCACCACATACACAAAAACAAAGTATAAAGTAATCATAGACCTAAATTAAGAGATAATATGTAAAACTCTTAGAGAACACTTAGAGATAAATCTTAGTGACTTTGGAGTAAGTAACGATGTATTAGATATGATATTAAAAGCCTAGACAACAAAGGAAAGAACAGATAAAAGACTGCATTAGATTAGAGATTTTGCTACAAATGGTATCAAGAAAGATAAAAGACAACTCACAATATAGGTAAAAATACGTCATTTTTCTGTTAAGGGACTTGTATCCACAATATATTAAAAAAACACATAGCAATAATGAAATAAGACAAATACCCAATTTTAAAAAGAGCAAACAGTTTAATAAACATTTCACTGAAGAATATTTACAAGTGGCCAACAATCACATGTATGTTCAACACAATTAGATATTAGGAAATGAGAAATCAACACCACAGTGCAATATTGCTTTGCTACCACTATAGTAACAGGTGTTGTCCAGGGTATAGCAGTATGGAAATCTTTACCCATTGCCAGTAATGTGTAACAGTGCAGCCTCTTTGAAAAACTAGCAAGTCCTCAAAATGTTAAGACTAAGAGTTACCTTATGACACAACAATCCCACTTGTAGGTATGCACTCAAGATAAACGTACAGAAATATTCCTGATAACAATAATCATAGTAACCAAAAAGTGGAAACAGCTGAAAAATGGAAATATTAATTGATAAATGAATAAACAAAAATGTTGAGTTTCCATAGATGGAATACTTGCCATCTTCTGTCAAGGTTAATCCTGAATTTAACATATGTTAAACAATATAGAAACAACAGAAAATCATTGCTTACACACACAAAAAAATACTTTTGAACAAGCTATGTATAGTAGGCAATAGAAGACAGGATGTTTATTTTTTTCTACATTATTTCCCTTTGAATCTCTTTTATTGAGTTGTTCTTTCCCAAGATCCTACTTTCTTCCCACATGAAACTTCATATGTACAATGTAACTTTTAATGTCTCCTTCATATGTGAATATGTTGCAGATATTCTAGTTATTATAACATACCAACCAATATATTAGAGCTTATTTCCCTGTTAGGCTTAAGAGTTTACAAAGTATGAGATAGTGGAGTGGCAGGAAATGACTGTGGTCTATTATATGCATCCTTAATCTATCTGCTTGATTGATGTAAAATTAGGGTTCTTCAAGATGAATGAGAAAGGTAGGAGAGCTACAACAAATGATATGACAAAATTTTCATTTGCTTTACATTCTATTTTCCCTTTCAACATCTTCTCAGTCCTGAGCCCCTTGTAGACAAAGACATGGAGAAAATGAAAAAAATAGACTACTTACTCTTTCTTCCATTCATTCTCTCTCTCTCTAATCTTCAGGATTTCCTGCATAGTATTTTAGAATATAGCTTTATTATTTTATCTTTATTATATTTATTTTTCCATTGTAGAGATTTGCAGAGTCCAAATTTAACATCCTGAATAAATATTTTCTACAGGTAAAGAGAGAAACATACACACTCCTCTAAATACATTTACAACTCTCACTATAATTCACCATGACAGGGTAGACATCCATCAGCATGATCACCATGGTTTTAAAAATGGCCTAAGATTCTGAATAAAACAAATCCAAAACACAAGTGTAAAATCAATACTGATTTATTTAGGATGGTGTTGACTATATCATGAGGCAAAGACCACATGAGGCTTCAACAATGGTTGTACTAATATGATGTTGAAACCAGCTGGGTAACTACCCATTAATAAAGTAAAGCTACTGGAGAAGAAACAATGATGCTTCAATCAGTAAAAATGCTTAATTAAAAAAAAAGCAAACAACAACAAGCAGGGTGGTAAAGCTCCAGGAGGTATTGACATTCATTATAGACATCCATTCTCTTTACTATGCCTTTCCCTCTCTTTGCTCTTCAAATTCTATAAAAGTAGCAGTTCTTTCTTAGGTTTTAATTTGATGTTTATTAATAAATACATGTGGCTAGCAACATTATAAAGCTGTAGTAATCCCTATTTTCTTTTTTAAATCTGAAAATCCACTGACTGACATGAACAATAGCAACTAGAAAAATCAATTGGCCTGTGAACCTGTATACCCAGGATCTGCATTGTGGATGCTGTGTAGTGTGTCATTTCAAATGCAACCTGTCTGATTAAATGATTCATGACCCCCATTTACAAATTAGAAGACAGTGACCGGAATATTGTGAAAGGTTATTTTTGGTCTCTGATTTGTGGCTGTGCAAAGTGAAAGTCATTGTTTTCTTTTTCCTCCAAGAAAAAGAGGTTATTAGAGAAAGTACAATTATTACAATGCCTATAATTAGGGATATAAACAATACACAATTCTAGAATGATTCACAATAAATTTGCTTTGTTCATTTTGATTATGTGAGAAGAAATTTTAAGCAGAACCCAACAAGTGGGAAAATTGACAGGTATGAAGGAGTTAGGAGCCAATTAGCTTTTCACTCACTGTGCCAAAAAGATGACTCATACAAAAAAAGAAAAGTTTCCATCAGTTGGGTACAAGAAGGCCAATGCAAATATTTAACTGAAATATATCATTTGAGAAAATTTTGGCATGCAGGTATTTGACAATTGTACTACTCCAATCAAATTATCATTAGCATGAAGGAGTTAATTTATTTTAGAAAAAATTTTAACTTATATGTTCATGAAAATAAGCCAATTTTTATCTGCATATGGCAAAATATGTGTTATGTATATATAATAAAGTTTTAATCTCTATATAATAAATTAAACATTACATATATACAAATTTTTACCTAGGCATAATGAAACTTCACCATTAAATATATATAAATGCTATTTTTATTTTTCCAAGTTCCAAACAGAAAAGTAAAAAAAAGAAATATTGAATACCAAATTGAATCTCAATACGAAATATTTGAATTGAATGAGACCTAACAAATTCTAAGTGAAAACTATTAAAACAAGCTGTTTCAGTTTAGTTTCAAGGGCCAATAAATCATAGTGAATTAAAGAGAGTTTAGTTTCATAGCAAAACCTTTCTGAGTTTAAATTTAATCTCCACATGCTTTATAACAATAGGAAAATTAATCTGTCTCAATATATTCATCAATTAAATGACTATCAGAATTCCAATGTCATAAAGTTACTGTGAGGAACAGACAATATACTTTTCAATGCATACCAAAGCTCAAAGCTCCTAATAGATACTAAGTACTGCATAAATGTTTATTGCCATTATTGAAGACTTTTATTTTGTTTTGTTTACTATGGCCAAATCTAGCAAGCATGCCATGATAAACTAAATTCTAACTTGGATCAAAACTGTCCTGTACTAAGCATAATATTTAATGTTTTAGAGTTTTATTAAACTGGTAAAGCACATTTAAAGGACACATTTCAAAAGTAAAGTCATACATTCATTTATTTACCAAGAAATTTTTGAACATGTCTCATATACTAGGCATAGGTGTGAGGTAGTAAAGATAAAATAGTCACAAAATATAGTCCTTAACTTAATAGAGTTTATAATCTGGGATGGCTCAGTGATATTAATCAAACAATTATAAAATCAAACAATATTAATTAAACAAATATAAAAATGATGTAAATTTTCTGGTGTAATGTACAGAAACACATGATACTGTATGAGAGATGTCAGGAAGGTTTCTGGGACTATTATAGTTAAAATACAATTTTAGATACTTATAATTAAAATACGTAGTGCTTAATATACAGCAAAGCAGTGAAATGAAGACTGTGGCAAAACCATTTTCCCAATAATATCTGAGGACATTTTGGTTTAATTTGCAAGCAAAACCATCTAGCTATAGATTTAGGTATTTATTAGTACATACAAACATTGTTGTAGGGAATGCACCTTTATATGTCTTTTAGGGGCTTTCCCAGTGGCTCAGATGGTAAAGAATTTGTAAGTACATTACATTGCATTATGCAGGAGACGTGGGCTTGATCCTTGGGTTGGGAAGATTCTTTGGAGAAGGGATGGCAAACCACTCCAGTATTCTTGCGTGGAGAGTTCTATGTACAGAGGAGCCTGGCAGGCTACAGTCCATAAGGTTGAAAAGAGTCAGTCATGACTGGGCAACTAAGCACAGCACAGCATGTCTTTTAGAGGACAAAAGTTTAATTCAATTTTTTTTCCCCATTCTAGCAAGTTTTCCTGTGAAGAACTTGTAACATGTTCACTTTCATAACAGTATAATTATTTTCAAATTGAAGTGCTACTTGGGTGCTCTGTGAAATAAACTTGAATGATTATGTCTTATCCAGATTCCTTGAAAAGAACACTTTAGAATGTAATTTCATTTAAGGGAAGTAAGATAATTAGAAAACTAACTTATGTGAAAAAAATGTTACCTGTGTAATTATTTGCACTCCCAACACATAAATTTGTAGCATTATACTTGACTAAAATAAGATAAATTATAGTCATATAGCATGCTGAGTTGCTACATTGTATTGGTAAGCAGGGATGTCTTATGTTAAAAATTTCTGTCCAGTGAAGATAAGAAGGCACTTCTTCTGTCTCTGAAGCCCAACTATTCTCATTCTGTATGGAGAGAGAGCTTGGATTTTGATTTCAAGACCTATAAGAATATGATGTATTATTTACTTTCTAAGTTTTCTTCATGTGGCAACTTTAAAAACTGATAATGCTTCTTAACTTTTTGAAGCACTTATATCAGGAAGCTGGCCCTGATATGTTAACATTCCTCATGAATATAGGCAAAAAAATATATTAAAAGATACTTGTGTCTTCTAGCTAAAAGTCTTCTAGCTCCCCAAATTCCAGGCTACCTAAAATAAGTGGGGTTTGTGCGTGTGTGTGTGTGTGATTTACGTGTGCTGTGTTTTGTCACTTGGATTAAAAACCTTTGGTCAAAATAATAGAGGTGAAGTGTGACTGCAAACAGTCCTTTCCCTCTTACTCAAATCTTACTAGCAACACCAATTTACATTTCTACTAATAGTGTAGGAGAGTTCATTTTTTCTTTATACGCTCCTCAGTGTTTATTATTTGTAGACTTTTTGATGATGGCCATTCTGACTGGTATGAGGTAATACCTCATTGTAGTTTTGATTTGCATTTCTCTAATAATTAGCGACATTGAGAATATTTTCCTGTGCTTTTTAGCCATCTGTTACTTTATTCATATCAAAGACATCAATGTATGTGTTGGTAGTAAGGAAAATTCTCAAGAATCTATTAGGTGCTCACACATGCCAATCACACTGAAACATAAGAAAGTAGAAAGGCAAGGGGGTACGGTTTTGCATTCACAACCGCTATCTCTCTCACACTTTTTTTTTTTTTTTTTAGCGATCTTGGCATTTTGAAAGGAGAAGGTTAGTTGTAGTAAAATAGAGTATGCCACAATATGAATTTGTCTCTTGTTGTCTTATGATGTAAACTAATTTCTTTTCTCGCATTCTAATATTTTACATAAATTGAAAATTAGTTACAAAGGCTTGGATCAGATTCAGATTGAAATTTACAAAAGGATGTTTCATAGAGGATGCTGTGTTCTTCACACTACACTATCTGTGCCTGCATGCTAAGTCACTTCAGTCATGTCTGACTGTGTGATCCTATGTGCTGCAGCCCACCAGGTTCTGCTGTCTGTGGGATTCTCCAGGAAAGAATACTGGAGTGGGTTGCCATGCCCTACTCCAGGAGATCTTTCCAACCCAGGGATCAAACTTAAGTCTCTTGTTTAACTTGCAGTAGCAAGCAGGTACTTGCCACTAGCACAACCTGGGAAGTCCTGGCTACATTATAATATGTTATATAAAATGATCACACATGATGGTGTGATCACTCACCTAGAGCCAAACATCCTGGAATGTGAAGTCAAGTGGGCCTTAGGAAGCATCACTACAAACAAAGCTACTGAAGGTGATGGAATTCCAGTTGAATTATTTCAAATCCTAAAAGATGATGCTGTGAAACTGCTGCACTCAGTATGCCAGCAAATTTGGAAAACTCAGCAGTGGTCCCAGGACTGGAAAATGTCAGTTTTCATCCAATCCCAAGGAAAGACAGTGCCAAATAATATTCAAACTAACACACAATTGCATTCATCTCACACACTAGCAAAGTAATACTCAAAACTCTCCAAGCCAGGCTTCAATAGTACAGGAACCATGAACTTCCAGAAATTCAAGCTGGATTTAGAAAAGGCAGAGGAACCAGAGATCAGATAGTCAACATCCAATGGATCATCATAAAATCAAGAGAGTTCCAGAAAAACATCTACTTCTGCTTTATTGACTATGCCAAAGCCTTTGATTGTGTGGATCACAACAAACTGTGAAAAATTATTCAAGAGTTGGGAATACCAGACCACCTTACCTGCCTCTTGGGAAATCTGTATGCAGGTCAAGAAGTAACCTTTAGAACTGCACATGGAACAACAGACTGGTTCCAAATTTGGAAAGGAGTATGCCAAGCTGTATATTGTCAACCTCCTTATTTAACTTATATGCAGAGTTCATAATGTGAAAAACCAGGCTGCATGAAGCACAAGCTGAAATCAAGATTGCAAACAGAAATATCAATAACCTCAAATAAGCAGATAACACCACACTTATGGCAGAAGGTGAAGAGAAACTAAAGAGCCTCTTGATGAAGGTGAAAGAAGAAAGTGGAAAAGCTGGCTTAAAACTCAACATTTCATAAACAAAGATCATGGCATCCGGTCCCATCTCTTCATGGCAAATAGAGGGGCAAACAGTGGAAACAGTGACAGACTTTATTTTCTTGGGCTCCAAAATCACTGCAGATGGTGACTGCATCCATGAAATTAAAAGGTACTTGCTCTTTGGAAGAACCTCTATGACCAACCTAGACAGAATATTCAAAAGCAGAGACATTACTTTGCCAACAGATGTCCGTGTACTCAAAGCTATTTTCCAGTAGTCATGTATTGTGACTATAAAAAACTGAATTTTTTATATCACCATAAAAAATCTGAGTGCCAAAGAATTGATACTTTTGAACTGGGGTGTTGGAGAAGACTCTTGAGACTTCCTTGGACTGCAAAGAGATCAAACCACTCAATCCTAAAAGAGATCAGTCCTGAATATTCATTGGAAGAACTGATCCTGTAGCTGAAGCTCCAATAATTTGGCCACCTGACTCAAAGAGCTGCCTCATTGGAAAATACCCTGATGCTAGGAAAGATTGAAAGCAGAAGCAGAATGGGTCGACAGATGATGAGATGGTTGAATGGCATCACCAACTCCATGGACATGAGTTTGAGCAAGATCTGGGAGTTGGTGAATGACAAGCGTGTTGCAGTCCATGGGGTCACAAAGAGTTGGACACAACTGAGTGACTGAGCTCATAAAATGTAAAACATTCACCTTTTATGTTGTGATCATAATCACTCAGTTATATTAATAATCGTACTGTCTAGATGTTCTCATTTTAAAGGTCAATTTTATCCTTTCCACAATTAGCAAGTAAACTAATGGTGATACTCTGGCACCCTTAAATTAGTCAGTCTTCACTACCTTTAAAATTCTACTTTTTGACATCTAAGTATGATTCTATTCTGAATCAATTATTGTAGAGGGATGAGCAGGGTGATTTTAAATTATGGTTTCTTTTAATATTATTACCTAAAATTTTCCTGATTAAAAGAAGAAGGAAAGGGGGACAAAGAGGAAATGGAGGATGAGAAAGTGAAGAAGAATGAAAAGGAGGAGGAGAAGGCAATGGGAAAATGGGGGCTACTTTTTCATCAACTGGTGATAAGTTAGATTCTTCTAACAACATAGGCTAAATACTCACATATTTTTCTTTTTAATTGCCAAATTTACTGTATAAATCTGATGTAAAAGCGATCTCCAGTGATGGTAAATGACCTTTTTTTCTCTCACAAATATATATATATATGGGGATTTTTATTTATTTAATATTTTGCATCACTTTTCCAGCAAAGGTTTGTATAGTCAAAGCTCTGGTTTTTCCAGTAGTCATGTATGGATGTGAGTTTTGGTCCATAAAGAAAGCTGAGGGCTGAGGAATTGACACTTTCAAACTGTGGTGCTGGAGAAGACTCTTGAGAGTCCCTTGGACTGCAACAACATCAAACCAGAAAGGAAATCAGCCCTGAATATTCATTGGTAGGACTGATGTTGAAGCTCCAATCCTTTGGCCACCTGATGTGAAGAGCCGACTCATTGGAAAAGACCCTGATACTGGTGAAGACTGAAAGCAACAGAAGAAGGGAGCAGCAGAAGATGAGATGGTTAGATAGCATCACTGACTCAATGGACATAAATTTGAGTAAACTCTAGAAGATAGTGGAAGATGGTGGAAGACAGAGGAACTTGGTATAGTATAGTCCTCAGGGTCACAAAGAATTGGACATGTCTTAGCAACTGAAGAGCAACAATATTTTACATTTAGTTATAATCAATGTTATACTTAGAGAATGTATTATCATATTGTCCCAAATTTGCCAGGGAAATTTATGTGTCTTTGAACGTTGTGATGCTTTGGGTTGCTTAGCAGTTAAGAATCTGCTTGGAATGCAGAATACCCAGGTTTGATCCCTGGGTTGGGGAGATCCCCTTGAGGATGGTATGAAAACCCACAGGCAGTATTCTTTCCTGGAGAATCCCATGGACAGAGGAGCCTGATGGACAACAGTCCATGGAGTAGTAAAGAGTCAGACACGATTTTCTTTCACTTTCAAAGTTTCCAAGAAGAATAATACATTTTGTTGGAATCATAGTGAGTTATGCAATGTTGGAGGGACTGATGCTGAAGCTGAAATTCCAATACTTTGGCTACCTAATGCAAAGAACTGATTCATTGAAAAGAGCCTGATGCTGGGAAAGATTGAAGGCAGGAAGAGAAGGGGACTACAGAGGATGAGATGGTTCGGTGGCATCACTGACTCAACGGACATGAGTTTGGGTAAACTCCGGGAGTTGGTATTGGACAGGGAGACCTGGCATGCTGCAGGGTCTCCAAGAGTTGGACACAATGGAGCAACTGAACTGAACTGATGCAATGTTAACAAAATATTTGTAAATATATATTTTTAATGTACTGATGATATTTGCAAAATTATTCATTTAATGTCTGTAACTCCTAAATTTTGATGAGATGTCTGGATGGCATCACGGACTTGATGGCTATGAGTCTGAGTGAACTCCGGGAGATGGTGATGAACGGGGAGGCCTGGCGTGCTGCAATGCATAAGGTCGCAAAGAGTCGGACACGACTGAGCAACTGAACTGAACTGAAGCTCTTTTAAAGGATACATTTTCTTTTCTATCCTTAAAAGTGATGATAGCATTTATTATGTTCATGGACCTATAGCTAGAAGGAATGATTAAAATGTACTGATTTTAAAGACCCATAATCTGCATGTAAATTCCTTTTTTTCCCTCAGAGATTCATTCTGCAAGTTTTTTTCTCCCCCTAATCTTTAGGAACATTAAGAATAAGTATTAATTTTATGCACTAAATCAGCATTAATTTTATATTTATACAAAATTATAACTTTGCAGTTGGAGTATGTAACATAATGTAACATAAGTATCTAAGGTGCACTCTCTAAATGATCTGTTTTTTAAAATGTAATTTATATACATATGATCTCTTCCAGGAAACAAAAGAGTTTTCCCTTGAGGGCTGTAGAAGCAGAAAAGATGGCAGCATACAATTTTCAGAAATGAACTTTTAATAAGAATACACTGCCAAATCACAATGATTTATATGCAATTGTAAAATATAAATACTTAATGTGGTTTTTAAGGCACTGACTTGTATTGAGTCAGTCACCTACATAAGTCACGGGTGTTGATTTTTTAAAACATTATTGATTTGTTAAAGAGAAAGGTATCTTGGGTCCACAATTTTTCTCATTATGAAACACTAAGTAGCTAGAGGTTTTTAAAATAGTGGTTCAGCTAAGAGAATCTATTTTAGAAAGGTTAGCTTTGAATTTCTCCTTTAGTGCATGTTTATAATCTCTAAGGCCATTTGCAAAATAATTGAAAATATGCCTTTCATTTAGCCAGCCTTTATTAAATTGAGTTTAGTATGTTGATGATCATTGGCAAAGTTGTATCTCTCAGGACACAAAAAATAATGTGACCTTATTAATGGTACCATAAAACACATTTTATGTAGCTTCAGGTAGAGAGAATTTAGCAAAGTATGCTTGCTAATGGTGCATTATACCAAATTGTGGTGTAGGGTTATCAATTTATTTTCTCATTCACTATTGACCCTTGTTTTCACTCTCTCTCTTCCACCTCCATTTCATCAACTATAATATTATTAAGAACATTGCAACCATCATAGGGGAAATGTGAAGAGTTATAAGTGACAGTACAGGAAATCTGCATTTATTATTGGTAGTGGATGATCTAGTTAATGATTGTCTATCTTATGTATGATTCATCATATTTAAGATTCTGCACCAGATAGTATGCTATGGGTTGAACTGATCCCCTTTGCTCCACCAAAAAAATTATATGTTAAGATCTTAGCTTTCACTGCTCAGAATGTGAGCTTATTTGGAAATAGTGTTGATGCTGATGTAATTAGTTAGGGAGAGGTAATTAGGGAGAGGTCATACTGGAATACTTATAGGGCTTCCCTCAGAGCTCAGATGGTAAAAAATTTGTCTGCAATGTAGGAGACCTGAGTTCAATTCTTGGTTCGGGAAGATCTCCTGAAGAAGAAAATGGCAACCCATTCCAGAACTCTTGCCTGGAGAATCCCATGGACAGTGCATCCTGACAGGCTACAATCCATGAGGTTGCAAGAATCGGACACAACTTTGTGATTAAACCACTCCTACCACCGTAGGCCCCGCTTCCATATCTGCCTTTATAAAAGGGGAAATTTGGATACAGCCATTTAGACATGGAGAATGCCATCTACAAAAAAGAGACCTGCAACAGATCCTTCCCTTACAAAACTCAGAAGGAGCCAAATCTTCCCACAGATTGAGTTTGGACTTTTAGCCTCCAGAACTCAGAGACAACAAATTGCAGTTGTTTAAGCCACTTAGTTTGTGGAACTTTGTAACAGCAGACCTAGCAAACTAGCACACATTATTACTGCATTTTTTAACATATATATATAGGGGTAGCTAAATGATAAGTCAATATGCTTTTTAAAGAAGCATAAAGGTAAAGAATATGCTATCTTCTATTCAGCATTATCGAGAACATAATACACTTGTTTGCAGCCTGGTGGCTCCAATTTGGGTTGACACTTGTTAGTATGACATATCTATTTTACTTTATTATAGAGTATAGTCATAGATGTATTCACATCATTGAGTCTAATTGTACTTTGAAATGTCTGAAGCAAATTAGATGACATTTTCCCGGGGTGAGAGAAAGCATGTGTATTGTGTCCAGAGAACTCTCTCTATGGTGCTCAGAAGCATTATCTGAGGATAAAAGATAGAACTGCCAACTCGATGGATCATCTCAGAAAAGCTTTCTTTTCACTGTGCCCATGACTGTCCAAAGAGGTTGAAAAATAGTGGATATTTATCTTCTTTACATGATCAGCCAATGTAATTAAATGGAAGTAATGACAGTTCCATTGTATTAGGTAGAATGTTAAATCAATATTACAATGTCACTTCACTTGATTCTTAAGCTAAAAAAAAAAAAAAGCTTAGCTTTATGAAACCAAATTTGGGAACATTTTTTTCTTTTACTTGAACTCTATAATGCAGATTTATACCCTAATTATTTAAACTTTATTAATACATAGACAAAAGATGTTGAAAATATACTAGTGCCACATTTTAAAAGAAATTTATAGATAACATAATCGTACTGCTGCTGCTAAGTCATTTCAGTCCTGTCTGACTCTGTGCAACCCCATAGACGGCAGCCCACCAGGCTCCCTGCATCCCTGGGATTCTCCAGGCAAGAACACTGGAGTGGGTTGCTGTTTCCTTCTCCAATGCATGAAAGTGAAAAGTGAAAGTGAAGTTGCTCAGTCCTGTCCGACTCTTAGCGACCCCATGGACTGCAGCCCACCAGGCTCCTCTGTCCATGGGATTTTCCAGGCAAGAGTACTGGAGTGGGGTGCCATTGCCTTCTCCATAATCGTACTACTCAAATTCAAAAAATATATTTAAATTTATGAATTTTTATGTTTCTGCAAATGGAATATTGTAAGTTAAACAGTTATATTTACAAAACTTTAGACTAAAATTTAACTATTTTAAAACAAATAAATTATACATATATTTGCTAATTCTTAATTTGAAATGAAGATTATTTCTAATTTTATGCTATCCCAGTTTCAAAATTTTACAATGCCCCTTTCATTAATTAAAACTTTTTTACTCTCTAGTTTTCTCTCAGAAGATTGTTTGCAATAATCTATGATTCAAGCATCAAAATCTCAACTCAGGCCCCTTCCTTTCTCAGCACACAGAAAATAGTGAATAGAAAGAAAACATCTTCCTTTTTGTCCACTTTAAAGATTTATGACCTTTCCACTTTTTCCCCATAGGAAAAATATAACACAGATTTCTGTTTATTAAGCACTATGTAATATTTCCATTCATTACAATCAAAAAGTGTTAGTCCCCCAGACGAGTCCAACTCTGCAAACCCATGGACTATAGTCTGCCAGGCTCCTGTGTCCATGAGATATCCCAGGCAAGAGTACTAGAGTGAGTTGTTATTCCCTTCTCCAAGGGATCTTCCCTACCCAGGAATCGATCCCAGGTCTCCCACACTGCATGCAGATTCTTTAACATCTGAGTCACCAGAGAAGCCTAATATTTCCATTCATTAAAATCAAAATAATTGATTTTTCTATTTACTTTGTTTTGTAACCCTTGGATTTTGTATTTCCTCAGTATTTTGCCTTCCTTCCCTTAGGGTCCTGGTTATATTTGAGCAGTTCAGTGGTAAAGTTAAAGGCATATTTATCAATATCATATTTCACAGTCTGGTCAGGAAAACATATGTACAAGGTATTTTAACAAAGATAATATATAAGGAATTGATTTGGTTGTTGTTGTTCAATCCCTCTGTGGTGTCTAACTCTTTACCACTCCATGAACTATATAGCATGCCAGTCTTCCTGGTCCTTCACCATCTCCTGAAGTTTGCTCAAACTCATGTGTATTGAGTCTGTACAACCATCTCATTCTGTGCCACCCCCTTCTCCTCATGCCTTCAATATTTCCCAGCATCAGGGTCTTTTCTAATGAGTCAGCTCTTCATATCAGGTGGCCAAAAGGATTAGAGTTTCAGCTTCAGCATCATTCCTTCCAATGAATATTCAGGGTTGATTTCCTTTAGTGTTGACTGGTCTGATTTCCTTGCAGTCCAAGGGACTCTTTTCCGGCACCATGTCTCTGCACCACAGTTTGAAGGCATCAGTTCTTCACGCTCAGTCTTTTTTATTGCCCAGCTCTCACATCCATACATGAGTACTGGAAAAACCATAGCTTTGACTTTATGGGCCTTTGTCAGCAATAATATCTCTGCATTTTAATATGCTGTCTAGGTTTGTCATTGCTTTTCTTCCAAGAAACAAGCGTCTTTTAATTTCATGGCTGCAGTCAATGTCCACAGTGATTTTGGAGCCCAATAAATAAAGTTGGTAGGCATGAGCAAATTTAGAAAAAAAAAAAAAAGGGAAGGGAAGGAAAAGAAAAAAAAAAAACAAACATGACAGCATATAAATAGTGTAGAAAACAGCTAAATCCCTAGAACTAGGACAGGCATCAGCAAACTATGGCTCTGGGCCAAATCCAGTGCTCTACTTAATTGTTGAGACAGACCAAGAAATTTTTTTTTAATATATTATATATATATATATATATATATATATATATATATATATCTGTAAGTACCTACACATTCATTAATGTTAACTCTTAGGATTCAAAACTCAAAATATTTACTATCTGGGCTTGGTTTATCCAACCCTGAAAGGATAGGAACAAAGGGAAAAGGTGTTGTGATAAGGTCCAAGGAGTTGAGTCTTCTATATCTCTGCTAAAATCTCTGAGGATTTTGCATTTAGGCTGCTTCTCAGAATGTCAAAAGAAGTTGAAGACTAGAAATAACACTGTCTGGCCAGCTTAAGGGGCAACACTGAGAGGGATAATATGCAATTAGGAGTGACACTTATTCCTTCCTCTGCCCTCGCTGGCTCTCTGTTCCTTCCTATTGGTGGTTTGTAGATGCCTAGCCCCAGCTTTATAATGCTTGGAGTTTGAATATATGGAGCTGAAAGACTACTGCTTATTAGCCAAGGTGGTGTACTAGAAAGCTCTGAACTGTCTGACTAGAGGTGTGTTTTTGATTTAGGCGACATAACTTTCAAGACAGAGAGGAGCAATAAAGTATTCCTAAAGAAAACACCCCCAACACACTTGAATGTATTCAATATTCTTTATTTACTCTTTGCTTTCATTCCAGGTCATGTATTTATTCTTACATTTAAATATTGGCACCCTATTGCTTACTCAGAACTCTGTGGTCTGTTTCGTTTATTCAGAGTAAGAATCTATTAAGTTTCTACACAGCCTCTTTGCACAGGTGCAGTGTGAGAATGGTAACAAGCTTAAGTCAATGGTAACTGTCCCTGTGTGAGAAGGAAATAATTTCCATTTTCTTTTTTCTCAAGTCCTTCATGTAGGTCAATCAAATTAAGAACTGATCATTACCTTAACCCACGCTTTTACCTTTAGAGGTATAAAGCAATAATACAAATGAATGGAACAAACCATTATATTTTTTTTCCATCCATCCCCTGAAGTGACTTAATACCAATTCATGGTCTTGTTCTCTGTATGTCACTGGGTAGATAGAGTATATAAGGGATGCAATCATAATAAATACTCTTGGATTATTGAATTTCAGGAAAATTAAAAAAGTCAAGCTGAATCTTAGAACACTATCTCTGAGATTAGCAGAATGTATGACCAGAAGTTAATCATAAAGTTAATCATTCACTTTCAGTTCCTCTTGAGTTAGAGACCTGTTTCTCCATGATTGGTTTGGTAAGAGCAAAGGTTTGTTTTACATTTAATAGTTTGCTTTGATCTTACTATGTACAGTGACCTCTGGACTGAACTGATTATCCTTTGGAAATTTTTACACAATTTGAATCTTATTCATATTTTACACAATATGAATCATATACATATGGAGTAAATGTCTTGATAAATGAGCAAAAACAGCATAATGTTAATGAGTTAAAATGTGAACATTAAAGTGTTTGGAAAGTCTAACAAAAAAGGGTCAATAGACGTGTGCTAGTCCTCTAGGCTGCTGTAATGAAATAGTACAGACTCACTGGTGTAAAAGACAGAAATTTCTTTTCTCACCGTTCCAGAGACTGTAAGGTCAATATCAAGGGGCCAGGTGGTTTAGTGTCTGGTGAGACCTGACAAAGATTCTTTTATTGACCAAAAACCACTCAGAATCCTATGAACTCTCTCAACTAGGCCAGACCTTTGGACTTCCACATTTATTTCTGTGTTCAATTTTATTTTATTTTTTTTCTTTTTCTTTCTTTCTTTCTTTATTTTTTTTTTATTTTATTTTTTTTACTTTACAATATTGTATTGGTTTTGCAGTAGATCAACATGAATCTGCCATGGGTGTACACATGTTCCCTATCTTGAACCCCCCTCCAACCTCCCTCCCCATACCATCCCTGTGGTTCATCCCAGTGCACCAGCCCCAAGCATCCTGTATCCTGCATCAAACCTGGACTGGCGATTCATTTCTTATATGATATTATACATGTTTCAATGCCATTCTCCCAAATCACCCCACCCTCTCTCTCTTGCACAGAGTCCAAAAGACTGACTGTTCTATACATTTGTGTCTCTTTTGTTCTCTCGCATACAGGGTTATCATTACCATCTTTCTAAATTCCAAATATATGCATTAGTATACTATATTGGTGTTTTTCTTTCTGGCTTACTTCACTCTGTATAATAGGCTCCAGTTTCATCCACCTCACTAGAACTGATTAAAATGTATTCTTTTTAATGGCTGAGTAATACTCCATTGTGTATATATACCACAACTTTCTTATCCATTCATCTACTGATGGACATCTAGGTTGTTCCATGTCCTGGCTGTTATAAAGAGTTCTGTGATGAACATCGGGGTACACGTGTCTCTTTCCATTCTGGTTTCCTCAGTGTATATGCCCAGCAGTGGGATTATTGGGTCGTATGGTAGTTCTATTTCCAATTTTTTTATGTTTTTTTTTTTTTAAGGAATCTCCACACTGTTCTCCAATAGTGGCTGTACTAGTTTGCATTCCCACCAACAGTGTAAGAGGGTTCCCTTTCCTCCACACCCTCTCCAGCATTTATTGCTTGTAGAGTTTTGGATAATAGCCATTCTGACTGGCATGAAATGGTACCTCATTGTGGTTTTGATTTGCATTTGTCTGATAATGAGTGATGTTGAGCATCTTTTCATGTGTTTGTTAGCCATCTGTACGTCTTCTTGGAGAAATGTCTATTTAGTTCTTTGGCCCATTTTTTGATTGGGTCATTTATTTTTCTGGAATTGAGTAGCAGGATTTGCTTGTATATTTTTGAGATTAGTTCTTTGTCAGTTGCTTCATTTGCTATTATTTTCTCCCATTCAGAAGGCTGTCTTTTCACCTTGCTTATAGTTTCCTTTGTTGTGCAGAAGCTTTTAATTTTAATTAGGTCACATTTGTTTATTTTTGTTTTATTTCCAGTATTCTGGGAGATGGGTCATAGAGGATCCTGCTGTGATTTATGTCAGAGAGTGTTTTGCTTATGTTCTCCTCTGGAGTTTTATAGTTTCTGGTCTTATATTTAGATCTTGAATTCATTTTGAGTTTATTTTTGTGTATGGTGTGAGAAAGTGTTCTAGTTTCCTTCTTTTACAAGTGGTTGACCAGTTTTCCCAGTACCACTTGTTAAAGAGATTGTCTCTTCTCCATTGTATATTTTTGCCTCCTTTGTCAAAGATAAGGTGTCCAAAGCTGTGTGGATTTATCTCTGAACTTTCTACTTTGTTCCATTGATCTATATTTCTGTCTTTATGCCAGTACCATACCCTCTTCAAGACTGTGGCTTTGTAGTAGAGCTTGAAGTCAGGCAGGTTGATTCCTCCAGTTCCATTCTTCTTTCTCAAGATTGTTTTGGCTATTTGAGGTTTTTTGTATTTCCATACAAATCTTGAAATCATTTGTTCTAGCTCTGTGAAAAATACCGTTGGTTGCCTGATAGGGATTGCATTGAATCTATAGTTTGCTTTGGGTAGTATCCTCATTTTCACTATATTGATTCTTCCGATCCATGAACATGGTATATTTCTCCATCTGTTAATGTCCTCTTTGATTTCTTTCACCAGTGTTTTATAGTTTTCTATTTTCTGTTTTCTGATGAAATTCCCTTCGATCTGTTTATTCCATATTAATGATAACTAGAAATATAAAAGAAAGAAGCAAAGTTGGATTTAGGCAGAATTATGAAGGAGGAGCCTGGTAGGCTGCTGTCCATGGGGTCGCTAAGAGTTGGATACGACTGAGCGTCTTCACTCTCACTTTTCACTTTCATGCATTGGAGAAGCAATGCATGTGTTCTTGCCTGGAGAATCCCAGGGATGGGGAAGCCTGGTGGGCTGCCATCTATGGGGTCACACAGAGTTGCACACGACTGAAGTGACTTAGCAGCAGAAGCAGCAGCATATATAGGTCTTTAGTTTCTTTAGGTAGATATATTCCTAAGTATTTGATTCTTTTCATTGCAATGGTGAATAGAATTGTTTCCTTAATTTCTCTATTTTCTCATTATTAGTGTATAGTAATGCAAGGGATTTCTGTCTGTTGATTTTATATCCTGCAGCTTTAGTATATTCATTGATTAGCTCTAGTAATTTTCTGGTGGAATCTTTAGGGTTTTCTATGTAAAGGATCATGTCATCTGCAAATAGTGAAAGTTTTACTTCTTCTTTTCCAATTTGGATTCCTTTTATTTCTTTTCCTGCTCTGACTGCAGTAGCCAAAACTTCCAAAACTATGTTGAATAGTAGTGGTGAAAGTGGGCACCCTTGTCTTGTTCCTGACTTTAGGGGAAATGCTTTCAATTTTTCACCATTGAGGATAATGCTTGCTGTGGGTTTGTCATATATAGCTTTTATTATGTTGAGGTATGTTACTTCTATTCCTGCTTTCTGAAGGGTTTATTTTTTATCATAAATGGATATTGAATTTTGTCAAAAGCTTTCTCTGCATCTATTGAGATAATCACATGGCTTTTATTTTTCAGTTTGTTAATGTGGTTTATTACACTGACTGATTTGCAGATATTGAAGAATCTTTGCATTCCTGGGATAAAGCCCACTTGCTCATGGTGTATGATCTTTTTAATGTGTTGTTGGATTCTGATTGCTAAGATTTTGTTAAGGATTTTTGCATCTGTTCATCAGTGATATTGACCTATAATTTTCTTTTTTTGTGCCATCTTTCTCAGGTTTTGGTATTAGGGTGATGGTGGCTTCATAGAATGAGTTCGGAAGTTTACCTTCCTCTGCAATATTCTGGAAGAGTTTGAGTAGGATAGGTGTTAGCACTTCTCTGAATTTATGGTAAAATTCAGCTGTGAAGCCTTCTGGACCTGGGCTTTTGTTTGCTGGAAGATTTCTGATTACAGTTTCAATTTCTGTGCTTGTGATGGGTCTGTTAAGATTTTCTGTTTCTTCCTGGTTCAGTTTTGGAAAGTTGTACTTTTCTAAGAATTTGTCCATTTCTTCCACATTGTCCATTTATTGGCATATAATTGCTGATAGTAGTCTCTTATGATCCTTTGTATCTGTGTTGCCTGTTGTGATCTCTCCATTTTCATTTCTAATTTTATTGATTTGATTTTTCTCCCTTTGTTTCTTGATGAGTCTGGCTAATGGTTTGTCAATTTTATTTATCCTTTCAAAGAACCAACTTTGGGCTTTGTTGATTTTTATTATGGTCTCTTTTGTCTCTTTTGCATTTATTTCTGCCCTAATTTTTAAGATTTCTTTCCTGCTACTAAACCTGGGTTTTTTCATTTCTTCCTTTTCTGGTAGCTTTAGGGGTAGAGTTAGGTTATTTATTTGAATTTTTTCTTATTTCTTGAGGTATGTCTGTATTGCTATGAACTTTCCCCTTAGCACTGCTTTTGCAGTGTCTCACAAGTTTTGCATTGTTGTGTTTTCATTTTCATTAGTTTCTATGCATATTTTGATGTATTTTTATGATTTCTTCTGTGATTTGTTGGTTATTCAGCAGCGTGTTGTTCAGCCTCCATATGTTTGAATTTTTAATAATTTTTCTTCTGCAATTGAGATCTAATCTTACTGCATCGTGGTCAGAAGAGATGCTTGGAATGATTTTAATTTTTTTGAATTTACCAAGGCTAGATTTATGGCCCAGGATGTGATCTATCCTGGAGAAGGTTCCATGTGCACTTGAGAAAAAGGTGATATTCATTGTTTTGTGGTGAAATGTCCTATAGATATCAATTAGGTATAAATGGTCTATTGCATGATTTAAAGTTTGTGTTTCCTTGTTAATTTTCTGTTTAGTTGATCTATCCATAGCTGTGAGTGGGGCATTAAAGTCTCCAACTATTATTGTGTTATTTTTAATTTCCCCTCAAAGGATAAATCCAAGAAGAAGATATAACAATTACAAATATATATGCACCCAACATAGGAGCACCACAATATGTAAGGCAAATGCTAACAAGTGTATTCAATTTTAGCAAGGATCCTACTGTCAGTTTAACCAGATGCCCACCTCTACCCTCAATATCTGATCACTTTCAACATCTAATTGGGTTCATTATCCTTGATTATAGCCCAGGAGAATTCTGATCACCCTGGCCTGCCTTCAGTAAGAATCCTGGTAACACAGTATAGCTAAAACCTCTCTTATTCCTGGTGTTTCTCTCAGTATTCCTTAATGTTCTCTTAATATTCTTGGTGTTTCATCTCTGATTCCCATTAATTTGTCTATGCTATCTTTGGAGTTGACTTCAAAATTCTAAGGCAGCAGTCCCTACATCTATTGCATTAGTGTCTCGTTGAACAAAGTCCACCTGGCCGTTTTGAACAAGTGTCATGAATATATATATATATGGGCTTCCCTGGTGGCTCAGAGGTTAAAGCGTCTGCCTGCAATGCAGGAGACCTGGGTTTGATCCCTGGGTCGGGAAGATCCCTGGAGAAGGAAACGGCAACCCACTCCAATATTCTTGCCTGGAGAATCCCATGGACAGAGGAGCCTGGTGGGCTACAGTCCATGGGGTCGCAAAGAGTCGGACACGACTGAGCAACTTCACTTATCACACATATATATATATATGTATATATATATTTTTTAATATATATATTTTTTTCTTCAACAGGTCTCTCCTCTTGGATTGCAAATGTCCACCTTCACTGTATACTCATATGACCTCTTTGAGTGTGTGAAGGGAAAGAGAGAGCAAGTGAGCACTCTGATGTCTGTTCTTATAAAAACATTAATCCCATTGGGTCAGGGGCCCACCTTAATAACTTCATTTAGCATTAATTACTTCTTTATAGGCTCCATCTCCAAATAAAGTCAAACTGGGGGGTTAGGATTTCAACATACAAATCTTGCAGGGACACAAACCTTCAGTCTGTTATCAAATGGATAGCTGTGGAGACTTATAATGATAAGTCTAGTGTGTAGTCACATGTTTGAGCTTCATTAAAATTAAAACCTCTCTTCTCTCCAAGATTAGCCTGCTTCTTAAAAAAAAAAAAAAAAAAACTAAACTAGGAAGAAAAGGTGTAATCACTTTTATTCTGATCATCAGTGTTGCTTTTCTTCTACATCCAGCCTCACTTCATTTCAGCCTCATTTTCTGATTTCTCCAGGGTTGGAATGAGGAGGAACTGGGATGAAAAAAGAGTCAGGAAAAGTTTTATTTACTTGACAGTGACATGAACATGTGTCATTATCTTATAGTCAAGAGAGATATTTTTAGCTAAATTTCTTTTGGGTTGGATTTGTGGACTTTTCAGAGACTATCACTATAGGTCGCTGCCCTATAGACTCCTTTACATGTTTCTTCTTCTCCCTCACTGCTAACATTCTGTTCTCAATGTCTGATTTATGATGATAGATCTCATGCATATATTCTCTTTTGTAGTTTTACCAGGTGACTCTCTTGAGAAAATCTCTTTATGACAGTTCCAGGACAGTTCTCTCTGTTGCTTATTTCTAGATGCAATATGCTCTGGTATCTTGTGTCCAGTTAAAGACTGTCTCTTACACAGCCATCTCAGTCAATTGGATGGTCATCCAGCATCTTCTTGGGCCTTCAGGCTCCTTTAGGCCTATCTAAGGATCAGCCATTGTATTCTTCTAATCCTCAGATGTTAAGGGAAATAGATGAAACTCTTTGAATGGTCTCCTAAAGGTCTTTGTATTGGGCTGAAAATGATGTGGAAGCATCATTCTGTGCAACAGCTGCTATGAAAGGGGCCACACACCATACTAACAATTCCCTCCAAAGAACTTCTTTGCCTATTTGCCTCTTTAGCTTTTCCACTTTTATACACTCTAAGATGAGTGCCTAAATGTTGCAAACTAATATTTGAACACCTTTTCATTTATTCTTTCTCAAGTGGTCTGGAAATACCCAAACACTGGGTTTACAACCTCAAGGTCCTATTTTTTGGAACATTCAGAATTGTCAGTAGCAATCCCATTTGATGTCCTAGTATAATACAGGAAGGATTATAGGAGAAGTGTCAGAATACCGCAGATAATGCAGACAAAATTTTTAAATCATTTATAGCACTTTCTTAAATCAACTCATTACTAATTGTTGGCCAGGAAACAACTTTTCTAAACAATATATATAAATTTGATTTGTCATTATCAAGTCTTTTATATTGGCAACTGAATGAATGGAATTCTTTTTTCCTATTTCAGGGCATAAACAACTATGTTAAGTATTTCTTTTGAATAAAATACACTGTATAATTAATTGCATGTGAAACATATCATTCAGTTGAGAATTAGTTTATGTTTTCAAAGGTTTTCTTGGGCTGAAATTGATCACACATATTTCATACTATTTTGAATTTGTAAACTTTTGCATTTGGTATAATTTAGTCCAACTGTATTATAAAATGAATACCAGATACTATCTTGAGGCAAACTAAGGGAAAAGTGCATTATCTGGTAAACTGAAATGTTAAGTCATTAATCATATCCTTCTTCATAATTTTTTTTGAAGGCAGATTGTTTGTATTCAAGTCTCATAGCAAGGCTTCTAAGTCATAGCCATATTTAAAGTGAGAAAACAGGTCATATTTAATATTTGTTTAAATTCTCTCAGTCTTCATCTATTCTCCTTCAACCTTAATTTCATGTACTCTAGAGGCAAGAAAGTTAGAAAAAACAAGCAAAATGACTTTCCCAAATTTCCCTGAAGCTAAGGTTCTACAAGTAGATGCACTCAGAGTTCAATTCAGTTGAGATGCTCCATCGTGTCTGACTCTTTGCAACCCCATGGAGACTGCAGAACACCAGACTTCCCTGTCCAGAACCAACTACTGGAGTATACCCAAACTAATGTCCATTGAGTCGATGATGCCATCCAACCATCTCATCCTCTGTCATCCCCTTCTCCTCCTGCCCTCAATCTTTCCCAGCAACAGGGTCTTTTTCTTATGAGTCAGCGCTTTGCATCAAGTGGCCAAAGGATTGGAGTTTCAGTTTCCACATCAGTCCTTCCAATGAACACTCTTGACTGATCTCCTTTAGGATGGACTGGATGTATCTCCTTGCAGTCCAAAGAAATTTAAAGAGTATTCTCCAACACCACACTTGAAAAGCATCAATTCTTCGGTGTTCAGCTTTCTTTATAGCCCAGCTCTCACATCCGTACATGACTACTGGAAAAACTATAGCTTTGAGCAGACAGACCTTTGGTAACAAAGTAATGTCTCTGCTTTTTAATATGCTGTCTAGCTTGGTCAGATCTTTTCTTCCAAGGAGCGAGAGTCCTTTAATTTCATGCCTGCAGTCACCATCTGCAGTGATTTTGGAACTGAAGAAAATAAAGTCTGTCACTGCTTCCACTGTTTGCCCATCTATTTGCCATGAAGTGATGGGACCAGATGCCATGATCTTAGTTTTCTGAATGTTGAGCTTTAAGTCAACTTTTTTACTCTCCTCTTTCACTTTCATCAAGAGTCTCTTTAGTTCTTCTTTGCTTTCTTGCATAACAGTGGTGTCATCTGCACATCTGAGGTTATAGGTATTTCTCTCAAATCAAGCACAAACTTGATTCCAGCTTGTGCTTCTTACAGCCCAGCGTTTCTCCTGAGGTACTCTGCACATAAGTTAAATAAGCAGGGTGACAATGTACAGATTGATGTACTCTTTTCCCAATAAAGAACCAGTCTGTTGTTCCATGTTCAGTTCTAACTGTTGCTTCCTGACCTGCACACAGATTTCTCAACAAGCAGGTCAGGTGGTCTGATACTCCCATCTCTTTAAGAATTTTCCACAGTTTGTTGTGATCCACATAGTCAAAGGCTTTGGCATCATCAGTAAAACAGAAGTAGATGTTTCTCTGGAACTTTCTTGCTTTTTGATGATTCAGGGGATGTTGGCAACTTGATCTCTGGTTTCTTTGCCTTTTCTAAAAGCAGCTTGAACATCTGGAAGTTCACAGTTCAGTTCTTGCTGAAGTCTGGCTTGGAGAATTTTGAGCATTACTTTGCAAGCGTATGAGATGAGTGCAATTGTGTGGTAGTTTGAACATTCTTTGGCATTGCCTTTCTTTTGTATTGGAATGAAAAATGAACTTTTCTAGTCCTGTGGCCACTGCTGAATTTTCCAAATTTGCTGGCATATTGAGTGCAGCACTTTCACAGCAGCATTTTTTAGGATTTGAAATAGCTCAACTGGAATTCCATTACCTCCACTAGCTTTGTTAGTAGTGATGCTTCCTAAGGCCTACTTGTCTTTGCATTCCAGGATGTCTGGCGCTAGTTGAGTTATCATACCCTCATGATTATCTGGGTAGTGAACTTATTATTATTATTATTATTATTATTTTGGTAGTTCTTCTGTATATTGTTTCCACGTCTTCATGATATCTTCTACTTCTGTTAGGTCCATACCATTTTTCTCCCCTATTGTGCCCATCTTTGCCCATGACCATTGGGCATGAACTATTGCCCATGAACTATTCCCTTGGTATCTCTAATTTTCTTGAAAAGATCTCTAGTCTTTTCCATTCAATTGTTTTCCTCTATTTCTTTGCATTGATCAATGAGGAAGACTTTCTTATCTCTACTTGCGATTCTTTGGAACTCTGCATTCAAATGGATATATCTTTCATTTTCTCCTTTGCCTTTCACTTCTCTTCTTTCACAACAATTTGTAAGGTCTCCTCAGACAACCATTTTTCCTTTTTGCATTTCTTTTTCTTGGGGCTGTTCTTATCCTTGCCTCATGTACAATGTCACAAACCTCTGTCCATAGTTCTTCAGGCACTCTGTCTATCAGATCTAATCCCTTGAATCTATTTGTCCCTTCCACTGTATAATTGAATGGGATATGAAATAGGTCACACCTGAATAGTCTAGTGGTATTTCCTACTTTCTTCAGTTTAAGTCTGAATCTGGCAATAGGAATTTCATGCCCTGAGCCATAGTCAGCTCCTGGTCTTGTTTTTTGCTGACTGTATAGAGCTTCTCCATCTTTGACTCTACACATGGACATCACCAAATAGTCAATACAGAAATCAGATTGATTATATTCTTTGCAGCCAAAGATGCATTCACTTGAGACCTGTAAACAGAAAAGAGTTTGTGTCTTTTGGTTCTTCATCTTCTGAAAGAGGTATGATGGGTATTCTGGAACTTGGGTGCTTATTTCACAGGCAACTGCTGTCTGGAGCTGTAGGGCAGGAGTTACAGCAATGCTCTCAGAGTTTCTTCTGGCTCTTTCTTGCTGCATATAATCTAAGTCTTGTTCTCTGGTCTACATCTTTAAATTAAACACCTATCTTAAACTTGCAAGAACCAATTTTTCTCTCTGCAGCTAAGAGTTTAGGCAGCAATTAAGACAGAATTCACAGTAAATGTGATGAGGAATTGGTGGTTTTCTAACTTGAATGGGTTTAGAGGCAGTGAAGTTAGGATTCGAAGAGGAAACATTGTGTCAAAATACGTTGTTAAAATTGTTTTTGAAGTCACCTGGAAAGATGGGTGGAGAGAAGAAAAATCTTTTAAAGAGAAAGTAGATACTATTATAGGGCAGTTTAGATGTCATAAAATATTCAATATTATGGAGTGGATGATTCCTTCTTACTGGAAAAGATAGTGAAATGAGAGTTTAAAGATTTTAATTCATAAGTTCAAATCTTTGTCAAATGGTCAGTAAGCTTTTATGACTCCTTTAAATGTAACTTATATCTTGTAGTTGCATATATGAAATTAGTAAAAATTTAGGTTTAAAATTCCCATTATTGCCAAGCAAAGATAAATCTTAGGTTTAAAATGCGGGAAACTTGGGAGAATTGGGGTAGCTCCAAAAAGTAAAAACAAATCTCACTGAAACTTCATGCCAGTAAATGCAATAAATTTTTCCACCTCTTGAAATATAAAGGCTGTCTTTTCCTTTTATTAAACTACACCTTAAATGCTTCCATGTAATATATTTTCTTCTGACAACTTTTCCCTTTCACTCTTAGGCTGCAAGATCTATTCCCAGAACCAGATTCCTATATGCTTTAGCATGTCAGAAACTTAAGATTATACAGTAAGATAAATATGTAGTATGGATGTAATGCACAACAGAATTATAGTAAACCTACTGTATGCTATATATGCAGATGGTTAAGAGTAAATCCTAAGAGTTCTCATCAAAAGGAAAATGTTTTTCTGTTTCTTAGTTTTGTATCCATACGAGATGATGATATCTACTAAACTTATTGTGATAATAATTTGATGATGTATGTAAGTCAAATCACTATGATATACATCTTAAACTCATACAGTGCTGCATGTTATGTCTCAACAAATCTAGAAGATAAATAAATTTTTAAAAATCTAGAAGAAAAAGATTATACAATTGTTGCTGTTCAGTCCCTCAGTCATGTCCAAATCCTTGCAACCACATGGACTGCAGCATGCCAGGCTTCCCTGTCCTTCATCATCAGCCAGAGTTTGCTCAAACTTATGTCCACTGATTCAGTGATGCTATTCAACCATTTCATCCTCTGTCATCCCCTTCTCCTGCCTTCAGTGTTTCCCAGCCTCATGGTCTTTTCCAAGGAGTCAGTTCTTCACATTATGTGGCCAAAGTATTGGAGTTTCAGCTTCAGCATCAGTCCTTCCAATGGATATTCAGGACTGATTTCCTTTAGGATGGACTGGTTGGATCTCCTTGCGGTTCAAGGGACTCTCCAGAGTCTTCTCCAACACCACAGTTTGAAAGCATCAACTCAAGTGCTCAGCCTTTTTTGTTGTCCAGCTCTCACATCCATACATGACTACTGGAAAAACCATATCTTTGACTATACAGACCTTTGTATGCTAAGTAACATCTCTGCTTTTTAATACATTGTCTAGGTTTGTCCCTTATACAATAGATTATATTATAAGAGTTTTCAAATATTTATAAAATAAAAATTTAAGAATGTGTATGAAGATATATACTTATTACATCAGATACATAAGGGAAGATATTTTTATATTGACTAACATATTTATATAGGTGAACTGAATAGAAATTTGTTTCAGTCAATATATTAACTGAAACAGCTGTAAATGACTGTAACTGTAGTTTGCTTTTGATTAGTGGCCTTATAACCTGGATTCAGTGATATCTATTTAAATAGTTGAGATGCCAGAAATTCCTTGGTTTTATATAGAGTAAATTAGCAAAATATATATGCATACAGCATAAATAATATAAAGGGGAGTCCTGACAAGGCCAGGTAACAATGTGTCAACTACTAAGAATAGTTGTCTTTAAAGACAGTATAGGCCTTAAAAATAGTGTGAGCAGCAGGGATGTTTTTACAGGGACTAATTGAAATTTTATGTTTTAGCAACCCAAAATGTTGATTAGATCTTTTACTCTTATTTTGATCTATATGACAGAAAAAGAAAACTGTACATTTAGCTAAAGAAGACCTAATATGTGTCATAAGGAGAGAATTCATGTGCCCTCACTAAATTCTAATATTTGAATCTTTTACAATAATCATGACTCCACTAGCATCATGTCATGTTGTACAAGAAGTACCTGTGTGAGGAAATGGAGCCCATGAAAGCACTTAGACAACCCTCAACATTTCATAAAAATATGATTAATATGATAAAACATTACCAGATCCATTTAACCATTCTCTGTTTCCCCTTAAATTAGCTATTGCCACTGATGTCTAAATTTTACTTCTCTCAAAGGCTTTACTGTGATTGATAACACCTCCTCTATTGGCTCCTGATTATTTGTTAGTGAATCACCAGGTATTTATTTCACTAATTTGCCAAATGTGGCTCTAACTCTTTGATCATAAACTGAATGTGCCACCTACTTTTTCCTTCTCAATAAAATGGCAGCTAATGAATGCCAAGCTTTTAATTTCCAGCCACTTTCAATTTCCAGCTAATAAAATGCCAAGTTTTCAATTTGCTAAAAATGTATAAGCACCTCAGTAAGATATAGAATGTATTTCCCCCAAAATTATATGTTGTAGATATAATCTTCAATGTGATTTTATTTAGTTGTGGGACCACTAGGAAGTAGTTAAATTTAGATGATGTCTTGAAGGAAAGAGCCCTATAATGAAATTAGCATTGTTACCGGAAGAAGAACAGACCAGAGTTCTCTCTCTCTGCCAGTGAGGATACAGCGAGAAGGTGGGCATCTGCTAGCCAGATAGAGAGCTCTCACCAAAAATGGAGTATTTCAGCACTTTGATATTGGACTTTCCAATCTCCAGAAGTAGGAGGAAAGTCTGTTGTTTAAGACTCCCAGTCTACATATTTTGCTACAATTGGCTGGATAGACTAAGAAATTCAAATGACCTTTTTTATTTTCACAATGAAAATCCTAAAGGGCTTTAATAATGTAATTTAAGACTTACTTCTAAGGGAAACATTGCTCAGTCTCAGATATTGGATGGAAAAAAGTGGTGAAGGAAATATTAAAGTTGTGCTTTTAGTTTCTCCACCTTGTTAAAATTTATAGTATGTGTTTCTCTTAGTTACAAAAGTTGCATATGTAGAATTTGGGAAATATAGGAAAGTATAGAGGCAGATATTCCATAATAAATATTTTCTATATTGTGTTAGTTTATTTCCTTAAGTTAATTATTCAGTTCAGTTCAGTTCAGTTCAGTAGCTCAGTCGTGTCCGACTCTGTGAGTTCATGAATGGCAGCACACCAGGCCTCCCTGTCCATAACCATCTCCCGGAGATCACTCAAACTCACGTCCATTGAGTCGGTGATGCCATCCAGCCATCTCATCCTCTGTCGTCCCCTTCTCCTCCTGCCCCCAATTACTCCCAGCATCAGAATCTTTTCCAATGAGTCAACTCTTCACATAAGGTGGCCAAAGTACTGGAGTTTCAGCTTTAGAATCATTCCTTCCAAAGAACACGCAGGACTGATCTCCTTTAGAATGGGCTGATTGGATATCCTTGCAGTCCAAGGGACTCTCAAGAGTCTTCTCCAACACCACAGTTCAAAAGCATTAAATGCATATATAATATAAAATGATATATACACATTATTTGTGCATGTGAAGTTTGTATTATATATATATTCTTTTATAACAGTAGTTTCATATATGTTTTACATTTGTTATTATTTTTTTTTTTTGTGGGGGGGGGGGGGAAAGGAGGGCATGGCAACTCACTCTAGTATTCTTGCCTGGAGAATCCTATAGACAGAGGAGCCTGGTGGGCTATAGTCCATAGGGTTACAAACACTCAGATGTGACTGAAGCGACTTAGCATGCACTCACTTCTTTTTTTAGCCTGAAACTTTCAAATAACTATTATATATTCTTTGAAACCAATTTTTTAGTAAATACACTATGTCATGTCACCATATCGATAAACAATAATTTATTTAACAAATCTAAAGTAGAGAAGTCATTAAGTTTATCTGGATGTGAGTACTTGTTTAACAGATGTAATATGAAAAGTTACACTTCAGCAGTATTTTTCAACACATGGTTGAAATTTACTGAAATTTCAGGCATTATTTATGTGAAATATGTATAATTTTCACTGTACTCATTTTTGTGAGTTGGCATGCATTAAATTGAATATATTTAGTGTAGAGTACATGCTCAGTAGCTCAGTTGGTCTGACTCTTTGTGACCCCATGGACTGTAGCCCACCAGGCCTCTCTGTCCATAGGTTTCCCAGCAGGAATACTGGAATGAGTTGCCATTTCCCTCTCGTTAGGATCTTCAAAACCCAGGGATTGAACCCCTGTCTTTTGCATGGGCAGATGGATACTTTACCACTGAGCCACCTAGGAAATCCACATATAGTGAAGAGGAGTCTTCAGACAGATTATTCTTTATGTATTTAAGGATACATGTTGTTCTATTTCTTCCAAAACACAGTGCCTTCATGCAGAATTTCCTTGTTTGAATTGTGCTTTACTTCCTAGACTTATTTCTTTATTTCTTTTTAACATGATGTATTTCCTTGATACTTTTGTAATTGTGTGAAATGTATTCCTAGTTGCCTTTCTATTCATTTTTATCTTGCTTATGGTAAATGTAGTAAGCTACATCCAGAGTTATGAAGATAATGATCATTATAGTGACAACAATATCAGTGTAATTCTGATTCTTTATATCTTACTGGTATCCAGATTTTCCCCTGAATACATTGTAGATTCCTTTTCATAGTTGTATGATTTAGGAATTGATAAGGAGGTTGCAGTAAAGAAAAAAAAAGTTGAGTGGGACTGAGTGCTACTATCCAGTGCCTAATGGCATTGCCTTTTTCCTTCTCATTTTTTTATTTGTTTCTAGCTATTCTGAATAATTGAGAACTGACCACTAAAACTAAAGAAGCTTGTGTGTGTTTATTTTCTACTTTTGCAAATTTTTACATGTTACTGTAGTTCTAATTTTTCAAAACAGATTGATAAGCAGCATTTGTCTCTAAAAGTATTCTATTTTATTGCTGTATTTTTAATTAGAAGTAAGTTTTATACATCTGTTTTCTGTTCTTGATTAGTTGCTAAGTTGTGTCCAACTCTTTTGTGACCTCATGGACTGTAGCTCGCCAGGTTCCTCTGTCTGTTGGATTTCCCAAGCAAGAATGCTGGAGTGGGTTGCCACCTCCTTCTCTAGGGGATCTTCCTGCCTTCATGTGACTGAATCCATGTCTCTTGCATTGGCAGGCGGACTCTTTACTATCATGCCACAAGGGAAGCCCTTCTATATATCTATCAGTTCAGTTCAGTTCAGTTGCTTAGTCGTGTCCGACTCTTTGCGACCCCATGAATCTCAGCACGCCAGGCCTACCTGTCCATCACCAACTCCCGGAGTTCACTCAAACTCACATCCATCAAGTTGGTGATGCCATCTAGCCGTCTCATCCTCTGTTGTTCCCTTCTTCTCCTGCCCTCAATCCCTCCCAACATCAGAGTCTTTTCCAATGAGTCAACTCTTCACATGAGGTGACCAAAGTACTGGAGTTTCAGCTTTAGCATCATTCCTTCTGAAGAACATCCAGGGCTGATCTCCTTCAGAATGGACTGGTTGGATCTCCTTGCAATCCAAGGGACTCTCAAGAGTCTTCTCCAACACCACAGTTCAAAAGCATCAATTCTTCAGTGCTCAGCTTTCTTCACAGTCCAACTCTCACATCCATACATGACCACTGGAAAAACCATAGCCTTGACTAGATGGACCTTCGTTGGCAAAGTGATGTCTCTGCTTTTCAATATGCTATTTAGGTTAGTCATAACTTTCCTTCCACAACTTTTAATTTCATGGCTGCAGTCACCATCTGCAGTGATTTTGGAGCCCCCAAAAATAAAGTCTGACACTGTTTCCATGTTTCGCCTTCTATTTCCCATGAAGTGATGGGACCAGATGCCATGATCTTTGTTATATATCTATAGTCATCACCAATTTTTAATATTTTGCATTCTCACACCTCTTTATACTTTTTGTTCATCAATCTTAATAGAGGTTTATTATTGTTGAATTTTTTATAATACCTTTATTTTGTGTTTCAGTTTAGAATTTTTAAGCTAGTCTTTATCATTTCTTTAATTTCCTTTCTTTAAGTTTGCTCTGCAGTTATTTCTCTGAATTTTTAAGTTGCATCCTGAGACCATCACTCTACGTGCATTATTAATAGGAGAGTTAATTTGAGTTAATTTTTAATTTGAGAGTGAGTACTATTTTACCAAGTTAATTTTGATTTTCTTTTGGTACCTTTTCTCATAATCTTTCTCCTTATAGTCTTCAAAGTTCAGCAATGGATTTAATTGATGTTAGATTTAATAAAATGTTAGTTGCTCAGTCATGTCCCACCCTTTGTGACCCCATGGACTGTAGCCTGCCAAGGTCCCTCTGTCTGTGGAATTCTCTCGGCAAGCATACTGGATTGGGTATCCATTCTCTTTGCCAGGGTATCTTCCTGACCCAGAGATCGAACCTGGGTTTCCTGCACTGAAGGCAAATTCTTTACCATCTGAGCCACCAGGGAAGTCCATTGATTTAATACAATAAGACTTTTAGGTGATTATTAGCAAATGCAATTGATTTTTCAGTTTATTTGGCTTACATGTTTGTAAGCCTCAATTTATAATTTAACCCATTTCAATTATGCTTCTACCATTACAACTCAGCCAGTATGCTTATGTATAATGGGTAAGTTATTTTCTTAACAGAATATTAAAACTCCATTTCCATTTCTTAAAACAGTTACTCCATTGGTTTCCATCTATCACAATTTTTGTTTTTGTTGAATGGAACTATCCTCTCCTTTTTCACCCTCCTGCTGCCTCTTCTATGTTTATGTGTAATTGCTCTTTGGTAGTTGATCTCAGACCTTTATTCACTTCTTGCTGTGCATATTTTTAACTTAGTGTACCTATTGATAAGGCTCAAAATAGATCTGTAAACGAATCTGCAATTTGTTCTTGCTGACAGGTCTTATCTTCTGAACTGCAGACTCTTCAAGCTGATCCTTCCCTTAACATTGCCCTTTGGTTGCCTGCAGTATTTCTGCCTGTTACAGGTAAGTTACTATTTTTCTTATTTTCCCTAAATAACTTTTGAATACATTCTTTATTATTGATGTTTAGCCAGTTTGCCACAGTGTATGTTGGTTTTGTTATTCATGTTTCTTTCTCCACCTGCCCCCGCCAATCCCTGCCTCTAGTCCATATATTCTGGCATTGAATCAATTATTTCATGAAAACTTCCTTCAGTTATTAAGTAATTGGCTTCAAAGCCATGTGTAAAATTCTGTAACTTTACTCAAAGTTGCTTAAGTAACTTATGTAATTGCTTAATAGGAAAAATCTCAAATTATTTGCTCTGATATTTTCAGGGCAGGGATTTATGCCCATACTTAAAAAGCACATGGGCGATTATGGTAGAACTACTGGAATGTCCATGTCACAGTTTCTGTTGGTGGAGACTTCCAGAAAACTATGAGAATGATGATCCTCATCCCAAAGTACATTGTTATACATGGATAAAACAGTGTTAGAACTCAGTGCTGGAGTATTAAATGTTATATTCTACTCATTTTAAAGCTGAACTGGTTCCTGAGATTAGACTTTCAATCAAATTTCCACAATATAATCACAGACATTTTACAAGAGTGTCGTTTGACTAATCCATTAGCCGTGTACAAATTAACATAATTGTTTATAAGGTATTAAATACATTACAAAGCCTAACATGTTTGTTATGCTCCATAATCATAGCACCTGTTAAACAGCCCACCACAGCTGTACTTTCTGCAGATTACAGGCCATTAGGCAAGTTGCACAGTACCTTTATTTTATAACCTAATTTCTTTTATTTTGTATAAGACTTTCTGGATCATAAAATGAGAATTTTTTCATAGCTCTTCACTGCTTGAATTGAGGAGAGTGATTTTTAAATTATTAGAATGCTCAGGTACAACTTGCAGATGCTGTGGTAAAATGCAATAGTAAAATAATTTCAGTAACTTTTAATCTGATTTAAAATTTTTTCTGTCCTTTGAAGCTAAATATCTTTAGATTCATCATGATCTTTGTGGGATAATTCTTGAAGAAAAGTTGAGAGTAAAACTATAGAGTAAGGAAACATAAAGACCCTTATTAAAAGACTTTTTCAGAGTCCAGACAGTTGCCAAATGGAAGAAACATCTGGAATCTATTTTATTCCCTCATTAATTTTTTTAAGCACTTACAGGTTGTCTAAATCATCAAAACCCTTTGTGTATGCAGGCACATACATAGGAAATTACCCCTTAGAGTAATAAAGAATATAAAATAGATGAGGCAATTTATTCACTTTTTCAAGATTCAGTATTTCAGAGCATTAGGTATTCTTCTAGGTACTGGCAATAAAACAATGAGAAAATCTAACTTCCTAACTTGGGCCTTGGTCTCATGGAGCTTACAGTTACTTGGGGAAGGCAGAATTTAATTAAATGTACCAGAAAAATAAAATAAAATAAAAGCAGTAATACTTCACACACACACACATACAAATCTAGTATTATAAGCAGATAATATTGAAGAAGAGTATGTGGAGGAAAGAGAAAATATTAGAGTATTCTGGGGAAAGAATGATACACAGTTACAGTAATTCTTTGGAAAGGACTGTACAGAAAATATTAGGAACATTGAAAGAATGCTAGTATGGCTGGAATACAGAACCAAGGGGAAAGATTGCAATGGCTTAGTCACCCCCATCTCATCCCTACCCTCATCCCAGAGCACTGAGCTCATCTCCCTGTGTTATACAGCAGCTTCCCGCTAGCTATGGTAGCATATATATTAATATGTCAGTACCACTGTGTCATTTTTTCCCATCTTTTCCTTCCCATGCTACATCCATAGTCCATTCTCTATGTCTGTATCTGCATTTCTGCTTTGCAAATAGGTACATTGTACCATTTTTCTAGATTCTGTATATACACCTTGATATATGATACTTGTTTTCCCCTTTCTGACTTACTTCACTTTCTATGACAGACTCTAAGTTCATTCACTTCACTAGAACTGACTCAGTTTCATTGCTTTTTATGGTTGAATAATATTCCATTGTATATAAGTACGAAGACTTCTTTATCCATTCATATGTCAGTGGACATGTAGGTTGCTTTCATTTCCTGGATATTATAAATAGTGCTGCAATGAAAACTGGGGTAGTATGTTTTTGAATTATGGTTTCTCAGGGTGTATGTCCAGGAGTGGGATTGCTGAGTCATATAGCAGTTTTATTCTTAGTTTATTAAGGAATCTCCATATTGTTCTCCATAGTGACTGTATCAATTTACATTCCCAACAACAGTGCAAGAGGGTTGCCTTTTCTCCACATCTTCTCCAACACTTATTGTTTATAGATTTTTTTGATGATGGCCATTCTGATGGATATGAAGTAAGACCTCATTCTAGTTTTGATTTGCATTTCCCTAATAATGAGCAATGTTGAGCATTTTTTCATGTGTTTGCTGGACATCTGTATGTCTTCTTTGGAGAAATGTCTGTTTAGGTCTTCCACTTTTTTTTTTTTTTTTTTTTTCATGTAACCCACAAATAGAACCCTTCTTCAAAAAAAACAACAAAGACCCATTGGGAAATGGTACTATAAGAGTGAAAAACATTTAAATTATCAGAGAACATTTACAACATACTATACCATTCAAAGTATTATGAAGTGTCAGTAATTGACAACTGTGTTCCTTGACTGGGTTGGTAACTAGTAGGTTGACAAAGGAGAGCGGCAGAAGGTGATCAAGATATCATCTATCATCTTTGTTAATGGTAAAGCCATAGGGATGCTCATGATTATCTCTGGCCAGATGGCTTAGGAAAACTATACTCAAAAGTGAGTAATGATAATTACTGTGCTAAAGGCAAAGTTATATATCACCAAGGGAGATAGGAGGTTGAATAGACTGTAAAAGCTAAACTAGTGAATTAGCAACAATATATGCTCTCTACAGACAGTTGTATATCAAAAAAAGAAGAAGGAATAGGGAGTGGTTCAGTCATGTTTGCTTGCTGTTTCTCTTTCAAAGATGAGGTATTCCTCGTTCCTTAAAGTTCATTGGTGGAGAGATGATTGCTACTAAAATGGAGCACTCTTGACATTTAAAAAAAAGCAAATAAATAGAAATTTAAGGCTGTATTTAATATTTTGTCCTTTTAAACTGCTCTTAACTATTAACTGGAGTCTTGCTCTTTCTCTTTGTAAAGGAGTTCAGCAGTTTCTTAAGGAAGTCTTTGCCAGCTTCCCTAAAGTCAGCTCTAACAACAATGAACCCTTCTTTGGATGTCATAATAGGCACGAGCAATATAATTTTTGCATTCAGAAGCTAAGAAGTGGCTCTAAAGAATAATTCAATAGACTTCAAGCAGTTTATAATGTAAGTATGAGATATTATTCACATTCAATTTTTTCCCAAATCAATTTTTTTTTCCAAATCATACCCAATCTGTGTAGTAGAGTTCATCAAAAGTTCTAGAATGAGACTAAAAGGCAACATAAAAATTCCAATAATAAAGTACCAATAAATATGAAGATAACCAAAATCTAATTCTTTACAAAATTTCCAGGGGAAGATTAAAACTGAAATGATAAAATCCTTTTATAGGTTCAAAGATGAAAGAAATTATGTTGAAAATAAAGCTTTTTTTTTATGATGTTCTAAACTCCAATAGTTTGGCCACCTGATGGGAAGAGCTGACTCATTTGAAAAGACCCTGATGCTGGGAAAGATTTAAGGTGGGAGGAGAAGGGTACAAGAGAGGATGAGATGGTTGGATGGCATTACCTACTTAATGGACATGAGTTTGGGTAGACCATGGGAGTTGGTGATGAACAGGGAAGCCTGGCGTGCTGCAGTCCATGGGGTTGCAGCGAGTCAGACACAACGGAGAAACTAAGCTGAACTGAAAGTACATATTTCTAAATTCTTATTTGTTTTATTTACAGTTTCTTTTGTTATACGAAACCCTTTAAATTTAATTAGGCCTCAATTATTTATTTTTGTTTTTATCTCCATGACTTTAGGAGTCAGATCTAAAAAGATACTGCTGTAATTTATGTCAGAGAATCTTCTGTCTATGTTTTCATTTAGGAATTTTATAATAAACAGTCTTAAATTTAGGTCTTTATTTTAAGTTTATTTCAGTGTATGGTGTTAGAGAATATTCTAATTTCCTTTTTCTACATGTAATTGTCCAGTTTTTCCAGTAACACTTATTGAAGAGATTGGCTTTTCTCCATTGTATATTCTTGGCTCCTTTGTCATACATTAAGTGACCACAAGTGTGTGGGTTTACTTCTGAGGTTTCTCTCCTGTTCCATTGATCTCTAGGTCTGTTTTTGTGCCAGTATGATACTGATTTGATGACTGTAGCTTTGTAGTATAGTCTGAAGTCAGGGAGTCTGATTCCACCAGTTTCACTTTACTTTGTCAAGATTGCTTTGACTCACTCTAATCTTTTGTATTTCCATACAAATTTTAATTTTTTGTTATTGTTCTATGAAAAATGCCATTAGTGATTTGATAGGGATTCCATTGAATCTGTAGATTGCCTTGGGTATTATAGTCATTTTTACAATATAGACTGTAAAAATCAAAAATATGATTTATCTTTCTATCTGTGTTATCTTTGAACATGTACCATGTTAATACCATGTTAATACTATATCTGTATTAACTTTGATTTCTTTCACCAGCATCTTATAGCTTGCAGAGTACAGGACTTTTGCCTCCTTAGGGAGATTTATGCCTAGGCATTTTATTTATTTATTTATTTTTTTATGCAATTGGAAATAGGATTGTTTCCCTAGTTTCTCTTTTTATCTTTCACTGTTAGTATATAGAAATGCAAATCAATAGTAAGATCCAAAGAACCGAAAATGTAACTAATTTCTTATTATGTTGTTTTATCAAGAATTATGTCTAGATGGAATTGGGTGTGCCTTAAATACAGAAACAATAAATGAGGAGAAGGCTTGAATAGACACAAACACAAAGAACTGAAATTGTCACTAATTTCTTATTATATTGTTTTATCAAGAATTATGTCTAGATGGAATTGGGTATGACTTAAATACAGGAACACAATAAATGAGGAGAAGGCTTGAATAGACACAAACACAGATATCTTAAAAATTTATGAATTCTCAATGAGATGTAGATCAATTAAGCAGGTAAGTAGTCATCATGGACATGTAGACTAAAGCCAATTTTTAAGATTTCCCACTCTTAAAAGTCTCAAAGAATTCAAAGAACAAATACAATTTTTAAAAGATAAGTCCCCCTAGGCAACTAATTTTATTTTTCTTAGTGCTATTGCTTTAGCAATCTCTGACTCTTTGTGATGTGATCCTGTGGATCATTGCCTGTCAGGTTCTTCTCATGGGTTCTCTAGGCAAGAATATTAGAGTGTGTTGCCATGCTCTCTTCCAGGATATCTTCCCCACCCAGGAACTGAGCCCATGTCTCTTACATCTTGTGCATTGGCAAGACGGTTCTTTACCATTAGCACCACCTGAGAAACTCATACTTTAACTTACAATGCACATAACTCCAGGCAAATTTATTTTTTCAAAACTGTATTTAACACTGTTAAATGCCATACCAAAGATTCAATGAAGCCTGGATAATAATACAATGCTGATATACCAGTCTCAACATAATGAAATAACCAACCTCTGACAAGATGCTTCTGTTGATGTTTCTAAGTCTTGAGTCTGAGACTTTATTGGAGACCAATATTTCTGCCACACACTATGACATTGCTTTTTTAAGCATTGTCCTTGAGAACTTTCATAGAACATAAAAATAAAATAAAAACTAAATGAGCAAATCATGAAACAATAACAATGAAAATAATTTATGCTTGTTAAGTAATTGTTTACTAGTTTTAAAATAACTCATGTTATAGAGGTAAATCAAATAGCTTTATGACAGTTTTCAAATAAAGCTGTGCTACTTCTCTTAGAAAATATTTATCCACCCTGTGTCTACCTTCTGTAGACAGAGAGTGAATAACTATTATGCATAAGAAAACCCAAGTGTTAACTGATTTGGAAGTGAGTTGAATTCTATGTGTTAGGAGTATGTACCATCCATATGATGTGATGAGAATGACAAGTTTCCTCTAGTCTTCTCAGAATAACCATTGTCGAATCATGACAGCAGCTTCAGACCATTAAGGATTAAGTGACATTTTGCAACATACCTGATCAGTAGTTCTCAAAACTTTCAAGGTCATCAAAAACAAATATCTGAGGAACTGGCATAATCTAAAGGAGGCTGAGGAGATATGATGATGAAATAAAATGTGAAATACTAGCTGAGATCCTGAGACAGAAAAAAGTACATTTGGTAAAAACTAAAAAGAAAACAAAATATGTACTTTGGTTAATAATAATATCAATATCGATTTATTAGTTGGTATATATGCAGCAAATGAATGTAAAATATTAGTAATAAGGAAAACTACATTTGGGGTAGATGGGAACTTTATCTCTGCACCTTTTCTGTAAATCTAGATCTATTCTAATATAAGCATTTCTGTAAAATTTGTATAGTTATTTGAATCGTTTGATTTGTATTCTAGATATATGCTCAAAGGAACTTGTATATAGTTCACCAAATGGAATTCTTTTGTAACAGTAATCCTAGAAATAGCATAGTAAGCTTATGCTAATTGCCACTTTGTTGTTATATCTGTCCCCTTTAAAGCAGTTCATACGGCTCCTTGAGTTATAATTAAATCTATTAGTCACTTATGGTTCTTACAGTTTTTTACAGATGTTTTTCTTACACAAGTTGATATAAACAGTATGAAATTAGACTATTAAAATATTTAAGAAAACTGTCCTTTGTTTATCATTACTGTACTTAGATTGCTTTCGGGTACCTTGTCCTCCTTGGCAGTCATTCCAGTTCTTAATATATAGAACTCTACTAGCTTTGAAAGCACCAAAATCTAATTAAGAAGAAAGTAACATTATGAGCTTGATATTTCTTCAAGTTATGGATAAAAATAGTAACAAAAAGCATTTTCAAAGGTTGGTGAAAATGTCCCTTCCAAAACTCCATATGAACCTAAAGATTATATCTCACATGTATTATAATTCTGTTCACTGCTCTCTAAACATTCTCAGTACTTTATGGGTAACTCTTTAAATAGCTTTATTGAAGTTTAATTGAAATACAATAAATTGAATATGTTTAAAGCATACAGTTGAATATGTTTTAATGTGTGTGTGGGTTTGTAGAATCATCATGTCACCACAATAATGACAGTGAACATACCCATAACACCAAAAGTATCCTGGTGCCACTTTGTAATACCTCCTGCCCTTCATGCAATTCCTTTTCCCTAGGCAAACAATCACTGATCTTCTTTATGTCACTATAAATTTGATTCCATTGTCATTAGAATTTTATAGAAATTGATTAATATATCCTTCATCTGTCAGTGGCTGCTTAGATTATTTCCATGTCTTAACTATTATGAATAATGCTGCAGTGAACATGGGAATGTAGATATCTCTTCAAGGTAGTGATTTCATTTCCTTTGGATATATATCCAGAAGTGAGACTGCTCTATCATATGGTAGTTCTATATATATACATATATTTGAAAAACTTCCATCCTGTCTTCCATAGTGATTTTACCAATTTACATTTACCACCAACAATACACAAATGTTCCCTTTTCTCTATATCCATACCAACACTGTTACCTCTTGCCTTTTTGATAATAGCCGTTCTAATAGGTGTGCAATTTTTTTTGACTTGCATTTCCCTGATAATTAGTGATAGTGAACAATTTTCCATATATCTGTTGACCATTTGCATGTCTTTTCTGGAAAAATATCTATTCAAGACCTTTGTCTGTTTTAATTGGATTGTTTGTGCTTTTGCTTTTAAGTTGTATGAGCTTCTTATGATTTTTTATGGGTATTAAAAAATGCAGTATTATTCAGCCATGAGAAAGAAGGAAATCCTGTCATTTGTAACAACATGAATGGACCTTGATGGAATTATGCTAAGTGAAATAAGTTAGATAGAGAAAGACAGGGGCTTCCCAGGTGACTCTGTGGTAAAGAATCTACCTGCCAATGCAAGAGATGTAGGAGATGTGGGTTAGATCCCTGGGTCAGGAAGATCCCCTGGAGGAAGAAATGGCAACCCACTCTAGTATTCTTACCTGAAAAATCCCATGGACAGAAAAGCCTGGTGGGCTACAGTCCATTGGGTTGCAAAGAGTGGAATAAAATTGAGAATACACACACACAGAGAAAGGCAAATACTGTATGATCTCATTTATATGTGGAATTAAAAAAAAAAACAAACTCACTTTCAAAAAAAAATAGATTAATATAGTATATTACATTTTTGATCTGGCTTATTCATGCATCATAATTATTTTGAAATTTATCCATTTTGTTTTGTATATCAATAGTCTGCTCCTTTTTTTTCTGAGTAGTATTCTTTTGTGGGCTTCCCAGGTGGTGCTAATAGTAAAGAACCCACTTTCCAATGCAGGAGACATAAGAGACATGGATCAGATCCCTGGGTCAGGAATATCCCCTCGAGGATCGCATGGTAACCCACTCCAGTATTCTTACCTGGAGAATCCCATGGACAGAGGAGCCTGGCAGACTATAGTCCATTGGGTTGCAAAGAGTCAGACATGATTGAAGCAACTTAGCCAGCATGCATCCAGTATTTCATTGTATGAGTAAATTAAATTTGTTTCTCCATTCATTTGTCAGTGGATGTTCCCAATTTGGGGTAAATAATTTGATATAAATACTCATATGCGTTTCTGTATTACTGTATATTCCTTTTTAATGAATGGAATGACTAGATTTTAGAGTAAGCATATGTTTAACTTTTCAGAAACTGCCAAATCATTTTGCAAAAGTGATTGCATCTTTTTACTCTCAACTGAAGTATTTATCTTTTAATTAACTTATGTAGGTTATATAAATCCATAAGTAATAATACAAATACAGAGTAATTATAAAAAGAAGGTGTGTCATGTTTGTACCTACTTTGTATACCCTTGAAATTGGCACTTTGATTTCTCATTATAAATTTCTAGCTTTATAATTTTCTAGGCTTACTCAAATAGCTTCATGTAGTCACCTCAGCTTTCCCAAACTCGGAGAACTATTTGTTGGAAGATCTAGTACATGAATGTTACAATTAATTGTACTACATATTCATGGCATTTGTTAATCACATTAAGATAAATAATAGTTATAATTCTGAAGCAGGAGATAGACAGACTACCGGTTAGATATTTACAACTGGCCTCCTGTTTGTATTTCATCAGGTACAAAGAAGTAGTCTTCAGGCTGGATACTTGAAACTGTTAGCATTTCTGAGACAAGATATAGGTGGGCTCCAGTTAAGACATATAAAATCAGCCTCTTGTTTGCCCTCTTAACAGCAGAAACAGAGTAAATAGCCAGTGTTTGTCTCTTGTAAACATCTTAAGGTAATAGTCATGGTAATAGCCAAGGTAATAGTCATGGCAAAAACATGTGTGCATGCTAAATTCCTTTGGTCTTGTCTGACTTTAGGTCTCCAGGCTTCTCTGTCCTTGGGATTCTCCAAGCAAGTATACTGGAGGGGGTTGCTATTTTCCTTCTCTAAGGCATCTTCCTGACCCGGGAATTAAACCTGGGTCTCTTGCATTGCAGGCAGTTTTTTACCATGTGAGCTACCAGGGAAGCCAAAGAGAGGCAAAACTGTTTGAGTAAAGGATTAAGGGATATACATCCCCCCTCTTTTGGGACAAGAGAGGCATTACACATGCATGGAAAAGCTCCTTGTGGATCAAAAATGAGGGGACAATGCCAGGCCGTAATAAGTGTTGCTCCTCCCAGAAGACTTCACTTCAAAATCCATCTTGGTTGAGGGGTGAGCATGCACACAGGCAAGGTTCTAGGGTAGATCAGGCCTGGAAAAAGAAACCAAATATCTGGCCTGAAGGAAGACAAAGACCTGGAAGAAGTGACCTATATGAATGATTAACCACCTCTGATGTAATGCCCTTCCTCATTAGGGGGGATGTCCACACATTTCCTCTCCAGGTGTGCATCTCTGCCTTGCTTCTGTCTTAACTAAACAAACTGTTTCTCTCTGTGCTCTCCCACTTGTTGTGCTATATCTCTAATAATATACTTTGTACCTGTATTTGCAGTTCCCAGGGAAAAATAGGTTCTAGCCTCTAACCCTTGCTTGTCTGGTTTCTAGGATTTCTTGTTCTCATCAGGTTGCCTAGGTTCAATTCCTGGGCAATAATTAAGATCTTGTTTTGCACCACTGTTCCAGGTTGCCTGGCAGAGATCAACTGTGAGGTCTATAAAAGTGCTTCTTGGCTTGAAATTTGCTTTCATATCTCATATTTCTCATATAATCACTAAATCTTCTATTTCAATCAAATTATTGACATAGCAATTATTAGATATTAACCAGTAGAAGAAATGTATATATGCATTTCTTTTATATTAAATTCCCATAAGGTAAATGTGAGACAGAAATAATATAGTGAAAACTGTTCCAAAGACATTTGCCCTATTTCCTTATATCTAAGCTTACTAAATTAATAAGACTTAGATATTATCAAACTATGCCATATTTGGTTATATAGTACACTCCTTAGAAAAGAGCTCCAATTGTTTTGTTTTAATCTTTGGGCTGCATGTGGGATCTTAAGTTTTGTTAAATGGAAAGTTAGGCATGAGCAATAAGGGATGGTCTAGCCAAACAAGATTCAAGCTGATCTCTAAATCTCACTCCAGACACTCCCCAGTGTGGCCCAGGAGAGCTCACACATACCCTAAAAATTAACCACAGAAGTCTCCACCTCCAGCACAGGTGCAAATAGTCGATACAAACTAACCGCAGAGGCTTCTCCAAATACAGCACATGTGCCTTTGACGCATAGCTGGATCTTCAAGTTATCTTAGGCAGCTGGGAATCTATTAAGGGTTCACAAATATTCTATACATACATACATTTGATTATAACAGATTGAATTATGGGAAAAGCATGACAATAGAGTCTGTTGTTATGTAACTAGCAACTGTTAATCAAAACTGTCAATACATGTCCGCCTAGATGAATATGTAAAAGCTCTGTCTTGCAAACCCTGTACCTCATTATACTGGTTCCAGTGCCTCTCTTGGCTTGGCCCAATTCTCTCTTGAGGTGCTCTTTCTGTTCTCTCTTCAATAAACATGTAAGGCCAGGCATAAGACCTCAGATTCTTCTATATGTCTTTACCAAGAACTCAGGCCATCCCTTCTCCCATAATAGTTTCCCAACCAGGGATGGAACTGCGCCCCCTGCCTTTGCAATGCAGAGTCAACCACTTGATCACCAGGGATGTCCCAAAGCTCCAATTTTGAACCAAAATTTATAGTATTATTACAGTTTTGAAATTTTAATCTCAACATTTTTTAAAATAACTTAAGCAGTGATGTTTTTTCCCTAAATGATTTGGTGGAGATGGGTTATCACTATTGGGATGGAAAAACCCTACCCACACAAAGCTATAAAAGCACCTGGAATATTATTCTAGTAAATAGTATATAAACACAGCTCAAACTCTTCATGGGGTAACAGCTTTTAAAATTCACACTATCAATTTAAAACTAGACCACCTATCATTTAACTAAAAGTACATTTTTCCATGCTTTGTATAAATCTTTTCAGCATGCATTATTATTTTGCTTTTATTTGTTTTGTGTCATTGCAGGCTTTTTTTTTTGGGGGGGGGGTCTTTTGGTGTACAGTACTTTGAAAAGTTTAGACAAATGGACATGGAACAACAGACTGGTTCTAAATAGGAAAAGGAGTACATCAAGACTGTATATTGTCACCCTGCTTATTTAACTTATATGCAGAGTACTTCATTAGAAACGTGGGGCTGGAGGAAGCACATGCTAGAATCAAGATTGCCTGGAGAAATATCACAAACTTCAGATATGCAGATGACACCACTCTTATGGCAGAAAGTAAAGAAGAACTAAAGAGCCTCCTGATGAGAGTGAAAGAGGAGAGTGAAAAAGTTGGCTTAAAGCTCAACATTTAGAAAACGAAGAGCATGGCATCTGGTCCCATCACTTCATGGCTAATCGATGGGGAAACAGTGGAAACAGTGTCAGACTTTATTTATTTGGGCTCCAAAATCACTGCAGATGGTGATTGCAGCCATGAAATTAAAAGACACTTACTCCTTGGAAGGAAAGTTATGACCAACTTAGCATATTAAAAAGCAGAGACATTACTTTGCCAAAAAAAAGTCAATCTAGTCAAGGCTATGGATTTTCCAGTGGTCAGGTATGGATATGAGAGTTGGACTATAAAGAAAGCTGAGCACTGAAGAATTGATGCTTTTGAAGTGTGGTGTTGGAGAAGACTCTTGAGAATCCCTTGGACTTCAAGGAGATCCAACCAGTCCATCTTAAAGGAGATCAGTCCTGGGTGTTCATTAATATGACTGATGTGGAAACTGAAACTCCAATCCTCCGGCCACCTGATGCGAAGAGCTGACTCATTTGAAAAGACCCTGATGCTGGGAAAGATTGAAGACAAGAGGAGAAGGGGACAACAGAGGATGAGATGGTTGGATGGCATCACCAACTCGATGGACATGGGTTTGGGTGGACTCTGGGAGTTGGTGTTGGACAGGGAGGCCTGGCGTGCTGTGGTTTATGGGGTCGCAAAGGGTTGAACATGACTGAGCGACTGAACTGAACTGAATAATTCCTCAGCAAATTTAACAAATATTTCCCTGAATCAAGGGTACCTTCTTTGTTCTTGGTTAAATATTTTCATAAGCAATTAGAATAAAATTAAAAACAAATAAAAATGAAAGTTTATGAATATTTATTTCAAATGCTACTTAGCTTCAAATTATCCATTAAACTCTAGCAGAATAAGAACAATAAAATCACGCTGGTGTAAATGTTGTGTTACTAATATCTGTGTTGAGATGTAAGGGAGCAAGTGTAGTTTATGTTTGAACATGCTCTGTCTCAAATCATCTAGGCCAACACAAGGAGTTCTTTGAAGTTTAATGTGATCAAAGTTTATGTCATGTTATTCAATGAGTATAAAAATGCTTTAATGATTTTTGTGATAATTACACAGTATGTCAGCCAGGTTGTTTCCATTTTCCTTGCTATGAACTCTTACAGAAAAGAGCTAACTCAATAAAACATGCAAACACTTTACTCTGTTTGTTCATAGGCTTTCTTAACATTATTTTTACAGCCAGATAGTTCATTCTGCTAAAGAATAATCATTTTGTCAGTTACTATCATATCATTGTGGACTTCCTAATTTGATGACATAATCAAATAATATATTCTGCTCTGGCTATTTTATTTTAATTACTCTCCCTTTAATCTTTTTTCTTTCTTCAGGATACTGACAGAAATTCTCTTGGAGGATAGTGCCAATAAACACGAAAGAAACCTCTACTGAAGATTTTATTTTCAAGTAAACTTTATTGTGATATTGACTGATTAGGGATAGCTTTTAGGCTCAATTATCTTATTAGCAGTTACAGTGTTCATCACTGAAGAAGAATCAGTGCTATCCACTCCTGCTAAAACAACCTAAAATGTGACGATTAATCAACACTTATTTTACTCGCCAAGGCCACTCAAAATCTTTATATTCTTACCAGTCTTCTAAACAAAACATCTTACTCTTATCGCATCCCTCCATACCACTACACTTTAGAGCAGTGGTTAATAATGTTCAAGAAGAGATTATCATGAGATAATAAAAACAACAAATTTTGAAACACCTAAGTTATTTATAAATTGTTTTAATTTTTTTTCTTTCAATCCATGTATTTTAACTATTTTAAAAATTATTAATAATGCATTTTTAAAACTCTTTTTTTGTAAATTGATACCACAAAAGACTATACATATTCTGGTATTGTTATATTCCTTATAGCAGCATATCATGGAGAAGGGAATGGCAACCCACTCCAGTACTCTTTTCTGGAAAATCCCATGGATGGAGGAGGCTGGTAGGCTGTAGTCCGTGGGGTTGCTAAGAGTCGGACACGACTGTGCGACTTCACTCTCACTTTCATGCTTTGGAGAAGGAAATGGCAACCCATTCCAGTGTTCTTGCCTGGAGAATCCCAGGAACAGGGGAGCCTGGTGGGCTGCCGTCTATTGTGTCGCACAGAGTTGGACACACTGAAGCGACTTAGCAGTAGCAGCAGCAGCAGCATATCAGGCCTCCTGGTTGGAAATGGAAATTCCCATGAACATAACAATAATCATCATCATTACCATCATCATCTTTAATAAATAAAATCAAGCAAAGAGTTTTTGTTAAAATAAAAAGTGACCAAACCCTTAAGATGTTGCATTTACTCATTCTTCACTGGTGATGTACAGAGAGTGAAATGTTAAGTAATTTCAGAAATGAGTTACCCATTAGGAATATAAATTTGAAAAATCACATAAGAAAAAGTACTAGTACTCTATTTCCTAAAGTTCTAAAAATAGGAAGAGAATTCAAAGCATTAAGAAACGTTTTTTAGGGAGTATCTATAGGAGATGATGAATATTATGGGAGATGATGAACTAAACTTACCATTGAAATCATTAGACAATAAATGTAAGTCAAGGCATGCTATGCTCCTTAAACAATGCTGAATGTTAACTATATCTCAAAAACCCTGAAAATAAATAAATGTAAAAAATGTTTCTTAAAACTTTACTGTAAATGTGATATAAGATAAATGAAAAAAATAGTAAAAATCACAAACATTTATTTAGTGCTTATTAGACATATATTATATATATGATTTATTATGCATACTTTATAATCTATAGCAAATATTTATGTTAGCAATTATTAATTTCATGAAGAATTGGGTTTAAGAGGTTTAAGTAATTGACCTGAGTTTCTCCGTTTATAAATATCAAAGCCAGATTATAAAACCTTTTTTTGTCTGAGTACAAAAACTATCCCTTTTTTATCGTACTTTTCTTAGAATTCCTAAGCATGATAGTCAATCAGTGTCTGAACAACATGTTAAATATAAAGTAGATGATATTTTAAAACAAAGAGTAAACTTTGGCTTCTGGTCATGAAGAAATTGTGATGATGCAATTATCTCCTGGTGTAGACAAGCAAATAATTGAACAAAAGTTGTAAGTATTTTTAGATACTGGATGATAGACAGTTGAACAATATATTTCAGAGAATGTAAGCAAATTAAATGAATCTTAATGATGATGATGCATTTTCTCTGAGAGCCATCTTCTGGGCATGGTGTAGGTTAAGTCAGAAACTGCAGAGGACCTGAGATTTTATTCTATTTGCAAGGAAACAAGGTAGTTTGCTGTAGTGCATGTGTGCACATACACACACACACACAGAGGAGACCACTGGATCATGAAACGGTTGATTTATGCAGAGTTTTTTGTGTGTCAGCTCCATAGGGTCCAATTCTATAGGAGAAGAAACATAAGAGCCAGCTATCACCTGCATATATTTACATCACAGTTGGATAAAATATGAAACTTTAACCATATAGAGGAGCTTCTGGTACATCTGCCTATTGTAGATTTTAGAAATATCAAGACAGATATTTGCTCTTAAATGTAGCAATTTCTCTCTGGGGAGAAAAGGAAAGTCTCTAATTTAATTTTCCTTCATCATCATGGAATATAAACAAACATCACTTGGTGTTGTTACTCTTGGACTGTAAAAAAATGGCTTCATTGGAGAGAAGACTTAAAGTCCCTTGATAGCAGTACATGATTTTAGCTTCCTAGGTACGTATTTTATTAAGTCATCCTATAATTCAGGTGTCTGTTTTGCTCAGAAAGTCCTGAACTTACAGAACTATACAAAATAAATAAATAAATAAAATTTCCCAGAGTATTGCCTTGGCACTGTTCAGTTCAGTTCAGTCGCTCAGTTGTGTCTGACTCTTTGTGACCCCATGAATCGCAGCACACCAGGCCTCCCTGTCCATCACCAACCCCCAGAGTTCACTCAAACTCACATTCACTGAGCCGGTGATGACATCCAGCCATCTCATCCTCTGTCATCCCCATCTCTTCCTGCCTCCAATTCCTCCCAGCATTAGAGTTTTTTTCCAATGAGTCAACTCTTGGCATGAGGTGACCAAAATCCTGGAGTTTCAGTTTGGCATCATTCCTTCCAAAGAACATCCAGGGCTGATCTCCTTCAGAATGGACTGGTTGGATCTCCTTGCAGTCCAAGGGACTCTCAAGAGTCTTCTCCAGCACCACAGTTCAGAAGCATCAATTCTTCGGTGCTCAGCTTTCTTCACAGTCCAACTCTCACATCCATACATGACTACTGGAAAACCCATAGCCTAGACTAGATGGACCTTTGTTGGCAAAGTAACGTCTCTGCTTTTTAATATGCTATCTAGTTTGGTCATAACTTTCCTTCCAAGGAGTAAGTGCCTTTTAATTTCATGGCTGTAATCACCATCTGCAGTGATTTTGTAGCCCCCCCAAAAAAAGTCTGACACTGTTTCCACTGTTTCCCCATCTATTTCCCATGAAGTGATGGGACCAGATGCCATGATCTTCATTTTCTGAATGTTGAGGTTTAAGCCAACTTTTTCACTCTCTTCTTTCACTTTCATCAAGAGCCTCTTTAGTTCCTCTCCACTTTCTGCCATAAGGGTGGTGTCATCTGCATATCTGAGGTTATTGGTATTTCTCCCGGCAATCTTGATTTCAGCTTGTGCTTCTTCCAGCTCAGCGTTTCTCATGATGTACTCTGCATATAAGTTAAATAATCAGGGTGACAATATACAGCCTTGACATACTCCTTTTCCTATTTGGAACCAGTCTGTTGTTCCATGTCTAATTCTAATTGTTGCTTCCTGACCTACATATAGGTTTCTAAAGAGGCAGGTCAGGTTGTCTGGTACTCCCATCTCTTTCAGAATTTTCCACAGTTTATTGTGATCCACACAGTCAAAGGCTTTTGTAGATAGGGGAAATTCAAGAACATACATTCTCACTGGATTAGGAGAGAGATTGGAATTCAGGAAAAATGAGGCATGTTGAGTTGCAGAATATATATCCACAAGAAAAAGTGGTAGCTGTATAGAGAAAGGCCTCAAACACTCTTTATCAAGGAACTCTTGAGGCAACTTACGAATACTGAGCAATACATGCATAGAGTGACACTCTGAAAGCCAAGTAGAAAAAAACTAGGAAGCTGTGTGCTGAAGCTCATGAGGGGCTAGGAAACGTTTGAGTTTTGACCGGCTAGGGATAAGATACATTGTTGAAAAACTGAGACATTTAGTCAGACTCCAGAAGGGTAAACCATAGTAGTAAGTCTAAAACAGTCAGTGTAAAGGTTATGAAAAATAGTTGATGAAACTTAAAAACAAACCTCAAAAGAACTACAAGGAATTTAAATATCTTCTAGAATAAAAAGAGCATACTTTTGAAGATGACAACAGTAACAACAACAACAACAAAAACCATAAAACTTACATAAAACTTACAATATCAAGTATCTAATCAAAATTACCATACAAAAATAGGAAGAAACAGGAACATCAGATTTCTAACCAGGATAGATATGAGTTATGCAACAGAGACAGAAATGATAAACATGACTGAATTTCTTAACAAGGACTTTAAAGCAGAATTAAAGTTATGATCTGATTTAAAGGAAAATATAAAGTGGTATTAAGTGGTAAAATATTAAGAAGAAATGGCAAGAATACACAGAAGAACTATACAAAAAAGATCTTCATGACCCAGATGATCACGATGGTGTGATCACTCACCTAGAGCCAGACATCCTGGAATGTGAAGTCAAGTGGGCCTTAGGAAGCATCACTACAAACAAAGCTAGGGGAGGTGATGGAATTCCAGTTGAGCTATTCCAAATCCTAAAAGATAATACTGTGAAAGTGCTGCACTCAATATGCCAGCAAATCAGGAAAACTCAGCAGTGGGCACAGGACTGGAAAAGGTCAGTTTTAATTCCAATACTTAAGAAAGGAAATGCCAAAGAATGTTCAAACTACTGAACAATTGCACTCATCTCACACACTATCAAAGTAATGTTCAAAATTTTCCAAGCCAGGCTTCAGCAGTATGTGAACCGTGAACTTCCAGATGTTCAAGCTGTATTTAGAAAAGGCATAGGAACTGGATATCAAATTGCCAACATCCACTGGATCATCAAAAAACAAGAGTGTTTCAGAAAAACATCTACTTCTGCTTTATTGACTATGCTAAAGTCTTTCACTGTTTGTATTACAACACACTGTGGAAAATTCTTCAAGAGATGAGAATAACAGACCACCTGACCTCTCTCCTGAGAAATCTCTATTCAGGTCAAGAAGCAACAGTTAGAACTGGACATGGAACAACACACTGGTTCCAAATTGGCAAAGGAGTACACCAAGGCTGTATATTGCCACCCTCCTTGTTTAACACAAATGCAGAGTACTTCATGCAAAATGTTGGACTGCATGAAACAAAAGCTGGAATCAAGATTGCTGGGAGAAATATCAATAACATCAGATACGCAGATGACATCACCTTTATGGCAGAAAACAAAATGGAATTAAAGAGCCTCTTGATGAAAGTGAAAGAGGAAAGTGAAAAAGTTAGCTTAAAGCTCAACATTCAGAAAACTAAGATCATGTCATCTGGTCCCATCATTCCATGGCAAATAGATGGGGAAACAGTGGAAACAGTGACAGACTTTATTCTTTGGGCTCTAAAATCACTGCAGATGGTGACTGTAGCCATGAAATTAAAAGACACTTGCTCCTTGGAAGAAAAGCTGTGATCAATCTAGGTAGAATATTAAAAAGCAGAGAGATTACTTTGCCAACAAAGATCCATCTAGTCAAGGCTATGGCTTTTCCAGTAGTCATGTATGGATGTGAGAGTTGGACTATAAAGAAAGGTGCTGCTGCTGCTGCTAAGTCACTTCAGTCGTGTCCGACTCTGTGCGACCCCATAGACGGCAGCCCACCAGGCTCCCCCATCCCTGGGATTCTCCAGGCAAGAATACTAGAGTGGGTTCCATTTCCTTCACCAATGCATAAAAGTGAAAAGTCAAAGTGAAGTCGCTCAGTCATGTCTGACTCTTAGCAACTCCATAGACTGCAGCCTACCAGGCTCCTCCAGCCATGGGATTTTCCAGGCAAGAGTACTGGACTGGGGTGCAAAGAATTGACACTTTTGAAGTGTCCTGTTGGAGAAGACTCTTGAGAGTCCCTTGGAGTGCAAGGAGATCAATCCTGGTTGTTTATTTGAACGACTGATGTTGAAGGTGAAACTCCAATACTTTGGCCACTGGATGTGAAGAGCTAACTGATTTGAAAAGACCCTGATGCTGGGAAAGATTGAATGCACAAGAAGAAGGGGATGACTGATGATGAGATGGTTGGATGGCATCACTGACTCCTTCGACACGAGTTTGAGTAAACTCCAGGAGTTGGTCATGGACAGGGAGGCCTGGCTTGCTGCAGTCCATGGGGTCACAAAAAATCAGACACACCTGAGTGACTGAACTGAAGAATTCTTCAATACATTCAAATCAGTCAATATGATACACCATATTAACAAATTGAAAAATATAAAACATATGATCATCTCAATTGATGTAGAAAAAACTTTTGACAAAATTCAGCAACCATTTATTATTAAAAATCTTCAACAAATGGGCATGGAAGGAAACTACTTCAGCATAGTAAATGCCATATATGATAAGTCTACAGCAAACATTATCTCAAAGTGAGAAACAAAAGTGTGTTTCCTAAGATCAGGAACCAGACATGAGTGTCCACTCTCACCACTACTATTCAACATAGTTTTGGAAGTCCCGGGTATGGCAATTAGAGAAGAAAAAGAAATAAAATGAACCCAAATCAGAAAATAAGAAGTAAAGATCTCACTGTTTGCCGATGACATGATAGTATACATAGAAAACCATAAAGACAGTATCAGAAAATTACTAGAGCTAATCAGTGTTTTAGCAAAGTTGCAGGATAAAAAATCAATACACAGAAGTCACTTGCATTCTGATGTACTAACAATGAAAATCAGGAAGAGAAATTAAGGAATCAATGCTATTCACCATTGCAACAACAACAAAAATCTTGGAATAAACCTACCAAAGGAGACAAAAAACTGTATACAGAAAATTATAAAACACTGATGAAAGAAATCAAAGATGATATAAGCAGATGGGATGATGTTTATTCTATGTTCCTGGGTAGAAAGAATTAATATTGTGAAAATGACTATACTACCAAATGCAATCTAGAGATTCCATGTGATCACTATCAAATTACCAGTGATATTTTGCACAGAACTAGAACAAAAATTTTCACAATTCATGGGGAAATACTAAAGACCCCAAATAGCCAAAACAGTCTTGAGAAAGAAGAATGGGGCTGGAGGAATCAACCTCCTTACCCTCAGATTATACGACGAAGCTACAGTCATCATGATAGTATGGTACTGGCACAAAATTAGAAATACAGGCCAATGGAACAAGATAGAAAGCCCAGAAATAAACCCATGTACCTATGGGTACCTTATTTTTGACATGGGAGGAAAGAATATACAATGTTGCAAGGATAGACTCTTCAATAAGTGGTGCTGGGAAAATTGGACAGTTACATGTTAAGAGAATGAAATTAGAACATTTCCTAACACCATATACAAAGATAAACTCAAAATAGATTAAAGACCAAAATATAAGACCACAAACAATAAAACTCTTGGAGGAAAACATAGGTAGAACACTCGATGACATAAAGCAGAATACTCTATGACCCATCACGTAGAGTAACAGAAACAAACACAAAAGTAAACAAGTGGGACCTGATTAAACTTAAAAGATTTTGCACAGCAAAGGAAGCTATAAACAAGGTGAAAAGACAACCCTCAGAATGGGAGAAAGTAATAGCAAATGAAACAACTGACAAAGTATTAATTTCCAAAATATACAAGTGACTGATACAACTCAATACCAGAAAAGCAAACTACCCAATCAAAAAGGGGGAAAAATACCTAAACAGACATTTCTTCAAAGAAGACATACAGATGGCTAACAAATACATGAAAAGATGCTCAACATTGCTCATTGTTATAGAAATGCATATCAAAACTATGCATTAGTTAGAATGGGCATCATCAAAATGTCTACAAACAATAAATGCTGGAGAGGGTGTGGAGAAAAGGGAACCTTCTTGCACTGTAAATTGATACAGTCACAATGGAAGATGGTATGGACATTCCTTAAAAAAAAAAAAAAAAAAACTAGGAATAAAACCACCATGCTACTAAGTCTAAGTCGTTTCAGTCATGTCTGACTCTGTGCAACCCCATAGACTGCAGCCCACCAGGCTCCACCATCCCTGGGATTCTCCAGGCAAGAACACTAGAGTGGGCTGCCATTTCCTTCTCCAATGCATGAAAGTGAAAAGTGAAAGTGAAGTCGCTAAGTCGTGTGTGACTCTCAGCGTCCCCATGGACTGTAACCCACCAGGCTCCTCCATCCATGAGATTTTCCAAGCAAGAGTACTGGAGTGGGGTGCCACTGCCTTCTTTGTAAAACCATCATATGATCCAGCAATCCCACTCCTAGGCATATACCCTGAGGAAACGAAAATTGAAAAAGACACAGGTATCCCATTGTTCACTGCAGCACTATTTACAATAGCTAGAACTGTGAAGCAACCTATATATCCTTTGACAGATAAATGGATAAAGAAGTTGAGGTAAATATACACAAAGGAATATTACTCAGCCATAAAAAGGAATGCATTTGAGTCAGTTCTAATGAGGTGGATGAACCTAGAGCCTATTACAGAGTAAACTAAGTCAGAAAGCGAAAGATAAATATTGTATACTAATGCACATATATGAAATCTAGAAATATGGTACCAATGAAATAATTTTTCAGGGCAGCAATGGAGAAACAGACACAGAACAGACTAATGAACATGGGGAGAGGAGAAGAGAGGGTAAGATGTATGGAGAGAGTAACATGGAAACTTACATCACCATATGTAAAATAGATAGCCAGTGGAAATTTGCTGTATGTCTCAGGGAACTCTAGGGGGTGGGATGGGGAGGGAAATGGGAGGGAGATTCAAGAGGATGGGGTACATATCTATACCTATGGTTGATTCATGTTGTTTCACAGAAACAACAAAAGTCAGTAAAGTAATTATCTTTCAATTAAATAAATAAATTTAGTTTTAAAAAAGGTAAAGAGAAGGGAATCTCTACAGTGCCTTATCCGGTACTATTATATTTGAGCAATTGAAACTATTCAATTCCTGTATAACTGGCTCTGTATCTGAAGTGCAGGGAAATCCAGAGACCATGGACATGTTTAATAACTTTCCTTGGTTCCTGATTCCTTTCTCATACTGTCATTATTAGATCTCTTTACAAGAGAAACCCCTCAAATTAATGGCTTTTCCAGGAGGAAAAATTTGAATTCATGTATTCTCTATATCAAACTATGATAAAATGTAAATAAATAAAGGAAAAAGAAAAGTAAAATAATAATAAAAACAGCAAGATCATTTTGCTATAAATGTAGAATGATTCTGATATTTCTGTCTTCCAGTAGGTAAGAGTGGACAGATTCCTCTACATCTACCACTCAGGTCAATTCATGGATTTTCTGATAGTTTGGAAAATCATCTGAGCTGAGGCAGGAAGGAAGGAAACCAATCAAAGCTTAGAAGAGTAATAAGAGTGATGGGAAGTGTTCCACACTATACACACCTGTGGTACTTAAAGCCCTGAAGAGAGTTTAAAAGTGTCAACAAATAATCCCTGAGAACATGGGACTTTCCTAAGACACAGACCTATGTCTGTCCAGTATGGTGGCCATCAGTTACCTGGGTTATAAATTGCATAAAGAGTTACTCTTGCCAACTGAAGTGGTGGTGCATGTGTAAAATGCACACTGAATTTCAAGGAAAGAATGCAAAATGTTTCATGGGTAGTATTTATATTGATTATACATGGAAATGATAATATTTGACATAGTTTGGGTTACATAAAATGTATCATCAAAGTTAATATAACCTTCCTTTTTATACTTTAAAAATACCACTGCTAAAATTGTTGATGGAGAAAGAAATGGCAACCCACGCCAGCATTCTTGCTTGGAGAACCCCAGGGACAGAGGAGCCTGATGGGCTGCCGTCTTTGGGGTCGGACAGGGACAGACACGACTGACACGGCTTAGTAGTAGCAGCAGCAGCTAGAACCATTGGAAGTACAATAAGATGGGGTACATATATATAAACAGTGGAATATTCAGTTCAGTTCAGTCGCTCAGTCACGTCCGAGTCTTTGCACCATATGAATCACAGCACGCCAGGCTTCCCTGTCCATCACCAACTCAAGAAGTTTACTCAGACTCATGTTCATCAAATCGGTGATGCCATCTAGCCATCTTCATTCTCTGTTGTCTCCTTCTCCTCCTGCCCCCAAACTTTCCCAGCATCAGGGTCTTTTCCAATGAGTCAACTATTTTCTTGAGGTAACAAAAGTATTGGAGTTTCAGCTTCAGCATCATTCCTTGGAAACACCCAGGACTGGTCTCCTTTAGGATGGACTGGTTGGATCTCCTTGCAGTCCAAGGGACTCTCAAGAGTCTTTTCCAATACCACAGTTCAAGAGCATCAATTCTTCGGTGCTCAGCTTTCTTCACAGTCCAACTCTCACATCCATACATGACTACAGAAAAAAACATAGCCTTGACTACACGGACCTTTGTTGACAAAGTAATGTCTCTGCTTTTCAATATGCTATCTAGGTTGGTCATAACTTTCCTTCCAAGGAGTAAGCGTCTTTTAATTTCATGGCTGCAATCACCATCTGCAGTGATTTTGGAGCCCCCCAAAATAAAGTCAGTCACTGTTCCCACTGTTTCCCCATCTATTTCCCATGAAGTGATGGGACCAGATGCCATGATCTTCATTTTCTGAATGTTGAGCTTTAAGCCAAATTTCTCACTCTCCTCTTTCACTTTCATCAAGAGGCTTTTTAGTTCCTCTTCACATTTTGCCATAAGGGTGGTGTCATCTGCATATCTGAGGTTACTGACATTTCTCCCGGAAATCTTGATTCCAGTTTGTGCTTCATTCAGCCCAACATTTCTCATGATGTACTCTGCATAGAAGTTAAATAAGCAGGGTGACAATATACAGCCTTGAGGCAATTCTTTTCCTATTTGAAACCAGTCTGTTGTTCCATTTCCAGTTTTAACAGTTGCTTCCTGACCTGCATATAGATTTCTTAAGATGCAGGTCAGGTGGTCTGGTATTCCCATCTCTTTCAGAATTTTCCACAGTTTATTGTGATCCACACAGTCAAAGCCTTTGGCATAGTCAATAAAGCAGAAATAGATGTTTTTCTGGAACTCTCTTGCTTTTTCCATGATCCAGCAGATGTTGGCAATTTGATCTCTGGTTCCTCTGCCTTTTCTAAAACTTGAACATCTGGAAGTTCACGGTTCACGTACTGCTGAAGTCTGGCTTGAAATATTTTGAGCATTACTTTACTAGCGTGTGAGATGAGTGCAATTGTGTGGTAGCTTGAACATTCTTTGGCATTGCCTTTCTTTGGGATTGGAATGAAAACTGACCTTTTCCAGTCCTGTGGCCACTGCTCAGTTTTCCAAATTTGCTGGCATATTGAGTGCAGCACTTTCACAGCATCATCTTTCAGGATTTGAAGCAGTTCAACTGGAATTCCATCACCTCCACTAGCTTTGTTCATAGTGATGTTTTCTAAGGCCCACTTGACTTCACATGCTAGGATGTCTGGCTCTAGGTGAGTGATCACACCATCGTGATTATGGGTCTTGAAGATATTTTTGGACAGTTTTTCTGTGTATTCTTGCCACCTCTTCTTAATATCTTCTGCTTCTATTAGGTCCATAACATTTCTGTCCTTTATCGAGCCCATCTTTGCATGAAATGTTCCTTTGGTATCTCTAATTTTCTTGAAGAGATCTCTAGTGTTTCTCAATCTGTTGTTTTCCTCTATTTCTTTGCATTGATCACTGAGGAAGGCTTTCTTTTCTTTCCTTGCTATTCTTTGGAACTCTGCATTCAGATGCTTATATCTTTCCTTTTCTCCTTTTCTTTTCACCTCTCTTCTTTTCACAGCTATTTGTAAGGCCTCCTCAGACAACCATTTTGCTTTTCTGCATTTCTTTTCCATGGGGATGGTCTTGATCCCTGTCTCCAGTACAATGTCAGGAACCTCCATCTATAGTTCATCAGACACTACTCTGTCTATCAGATTTAGTCCCTTAAATCTATTTCTCATTTTCACTATATAATCATAAGTGATTTGATTTAGGTCATACCTGAATGGTCTAGTGGTTTTCCCCACTTTCTTCAGTTTCAGTGAATTTCAAAATAAGTAGTTCATGACCTGAGCCACGGTCAGCTCCCGGTCATGTTTTTGTTGACTGTATAGAGCTTCCCCATCTTTGGCTGCAAAGAATATAATCAATCTGATTTTGGTGTTGACCATCTAGTGATGTCCATGTGCAGAGTCTTCTTTTGTGTTGTTAGAAGAGAGTGTTTGCTATATTATTCACCCATAAAAAAGAGTGAAAATGTCATTTGCAGCAACATGGATGAATGTAGATAGAGATTATCACATCATAAGTGAAGTAAGTCAGACAGAGGACAAACACCATATGAAATCTAATTTTTTTAAATGATACAAATGCACTTATTTACAAGACAGAAACAGGCTCATAAATTTCAACAATAAACCTATGATTACCAAAGGGGAAATGTGGGGGAAGGAACAAATTAGGAGTTTGGTATTAGCAAATACGTACTACTATATATAAAATAGATAACCAACAAGGACCTACTGTACAGCACAGGGAACTCTTCTCAACATTCTATAATAGCCTATATGGGTAAAAAAAATCTGAAGAAAAGTGAATATATGTACATGTATAACTGAATCACTTTCCTGTACACCTGAAAGTAGTACATTATAAATCAACTATATTCTAATAAAATTTTATAAATGAACATAAAAGTGTTAGCAAGTGGTACAATTACTATTCAGAAACTTCTGTCAAATATATGGTTAATAATAAATTTGCATCCTCTTGGTTCAAGCAAGGATATTCTAAATTGAGATGAAGTTTTTTCAAGCCACTTGCAGACACATTCTTTAATGCCTCATAGAGCAAACTTTTAAAAAGAAATTTGTATTTTAATTAGATCCCATTTGTTTATTTTTGCTTTTATTTCCAGAATTCTGGGAGGTGGATCATAGAGGATCCTGCTGTGATTTATGTCGGAGAGTGTTTTGCCTATGTTCTCCTCTAGGAGTTTTATAGTTTCTGGTCTTACATTTAGATCTTTAATCCATTTTGAATTTATTTTTGTGTGTGGTGTTAGAAAGTGATCTAGTTTCATTCTTTTACAAGTGGTTGACCAGTTTTCCCAGCACCACTTGTTAAAGAGATTGTCTTTACTCCATTGTATATTCTTGCCTCCTTTGTCAAAGATAAGGTGTCCATATGTGTGTGGATTTATCTCTGGGCTTTCTATTTTGTTCCATTGATCTATATGTCTGTCTTTGTGCCAGTACCATACTGTTTTGATGACTGTGGCTTTGTAGTAGAGCCTGAAGTCAGGCAAGTTGATTCCTCCAGTTCCATTCTTCTTTCTCAAGATTGCTTTGGCAATTCGAGGTTTTTTGTATTTCCATACGAATCTTGAAATTGTTTGTTCTAGTTCTGTGAAAAATATGGCTGGTAGCTTGATAGGGATTGCATTGAATTTGTAAATTGCTTTGGGTAGTATACTCATTTTCACTATATTGATTCTTCCGATCCATGAGCATGGTATATTTCTCCATCTATTAGTGTCCTCTTTGATTTCTTTCATCAGTGTTTTATAGTTTTCTATATATAGGTCTTTAGTTTCTTTGGGTAGATATATTCCTAAGTATTTTATTCTTTTCGTTGCAATGGTGAATGGAATTGTTTCCTTAATTGCTTTTTCTACTTTCTCATTATTGGTGTATAGGAATGCAAGGGATTTCTGTGTGTTGATTTTATATCCTGCAACTTTACTATATTCATTGATGAGCTCTAGTAATTTTCTGGTGGAGTCTTTCGGGTTTTCCATGTAGAGGATCATGTCATCTGCAAACAGTGAGAGTTTTACTTCTTCTTTTCCAATTTGGATTCCTTTTATTTCTTTTTCTGCTCTGATTGCTGTGGCCAAAACTTCCAGAACTATGTTGAATAGTAGCGGTGAAAGTGGACACCCTTGTCTTGTTCCTGACTTTAGGGGAAATGCTTTCAATTTTTCACCATTGAGGATAATGTTTGCTGTGGGTTTGTCATATATAGCTTTTATTATGTTGAGGTATGTTCCTTCTATTCCTGCTTTCTGGAGAGTTTTTATCATAAATGGATGTTGAATTTTGTCAAAGGCCTTCTCTGCATCTATTGAGATAATCATATGGTTTTTATTTTTCAATTTGTTAATGTGGTGAATTACATTGATTGATTTGCGGATATTGAAGAATCCTTGCATCCCTGGGATAAAGCCCACTTGGTCATGGTGTATGATCTTTTTAATGTGTTGTTGGATTCTGATTGCTAGAATTTTGTTGAGGATTTTTGCATCTATGTTCATCAGTGATATTGGCCTGTAGTTTTCTTTTTTTGTGACATCTTTGTCAGGTTTTGGTATTAGAGTGATGGTGGCCTCATAGAATGAGTTTGGAAGTTTACCTTCCTCTGCAATTTTCTGGAAGAGTTTGAGTAGGATAGGTGTTAGCTCTTCTCGAAATTTTTGGTAGAATTCAGCTGTGAAGCCGTCTGGACCTGGGCTTTTGTTTCCTGGAAGATTTCTGATTACAGTTTCAATTTCCGTGCTTGTGATGGGTCTGTTAAGATTTTCTATTTCTTCCTGGTTCAGTTTTGGAAAATTGTACTTTTCTAAGAATTTGTCCATTTCTTCCACGTTGTCCATTTTATTGGCATACAACTGCTGATAGTAGTCTCTTATGATCCTTTGTATTTCTGTGTTGTCTGTTGTGATCTCTCCATTTTCATTTCTAATTTTATTGATTTGATTTTTCTCTCTTTGCTTCTTGATGAGTCTGGCTAATGGTTTGTCAATTTTATTTATCCTTTCAAAGAACCAGCTTTTGGCTTTGTTGATTTTTGCTATGGTCTCTTTTGTTTCTTTTGCATTTATTTCTGCCCTAATTTTTAAGATTTCTTTCCTTCTACTAATTCTGGGGTTCTCCAATTCTTCCTTTTCTAGTTGCTTTAGTTGTAGAGTTAGGTTATTTATTTGACTTTTTTCTTGTTTCTTGAGGTATGCCTGTATTGCTATGAACTTTCCTCTTAGCACTGCTTTTATAGTGTCCCACAGGTTTTGGGTTGTTGTGTTTTCATTTTCATTAGTTTCTATGCATATTTTGATTTCTTTTTTGATTTCTTCTGTGATTTGTTGGTTATTCAGAAGTGTGTTGTTCAACCTCCATATGTTGGAATTTTTAGTAGTTTTTCTCCTGTAATTGAGATCTAATCTTAATGCATTATGGTCAGAAAAGATGCTTGGAATGATTTCGATTTTTTTGAATTTATCAAGTTTAGATTTATGGCCCAGGATGTGATCTATCCTGGAGAAGGTTCCATGAGCACTTGAGAAAAAGGTGAAATTCATTGTTTTGGGGTGAAATGTCCTATAGATATCAATTAGGTCTAATTGATCTAATGTATCATTTAAAGTTTGCGTTTCTTTGTAAAAGCTTCTGCACAACAAAGGAAAATATCAGCAAGGTGAAAAGACAGCCTTCTGAATGGGAGAAAATAATAGCAAATGAAGCAACTGACAAACAACTAATCTCAAAAATATACAAGCAACTTATGCAGCTCAATTCCAGAAAAATAAACGACCCAATCAAAAAATGGGCCAAAGAACTAAATAGACATTTCTCCAAAGAAGACATACGGATGGCTAACAAACACATGAAAAGATGCTCAACATCACTCATTATTAGAGAAATGCAAATCAAAACCACAATGAGGTACCACTTCACACCAGTCAGAATGGCTGCGATCCAAAAATCTGCAAGCAATAAATGCTGGAGAGGGTGTGGAGAAAAGGGAACCCTCCTACACTGTTGGTGGGAATGCAAACTAGTACAGCCACTATGGAGAACAGTGTGGAGATTCCTTAAAAAATTGCAAATAGAACTCCCTTATGACCCAGCAATCCCACTGCTGGGCATATACACCGAGGAAACCAGAATTGAAAGAGACACATGTACCCCAATGTTCATCGCAGCACTGATTATAATAGCCAGGACATGGAAACAACCTAGATGTCCCTCAGCAGATGAATGGATAAGAAAGCTGTGGTACATATACACAATGGAGTATTACTCAGCCGTTAAAAAGAATTCATTTGAATCAGTTCTGATGAGATGGACGAAACTGGAGCCGATTATACAGAGTGAAGTAAGCCAGAAAGAAAAACACCAATACAGTATACTAACACATATATATGGAATTTAGAAAGATGGCAATGACGACCCTGTATGCAAGACAGGAAAAAAGACGCAGCTGTCTATAACAGACTTTTGGACTCAGAGGGAGAGGGAGAGGGTGGGATGATTTGGGAGAATGGCATTCTATCATGTATACTATCATGTAAGAATTGAATCGCTAGTCTATGTCTGACGCAGGATACAGCATGCTTGGGGCTGGTGCATGGGGATGACCCACAGAGATGTTATGGGGAGGGAGGTGGGAGGGGGGTTCATGTTTGGGAACACATGTAAGAATTAAAGATTTTAAAATTAGAAAAATAAAATAAAATAAAATTAAAAAAAAAAAAATAAAAATAAAAAAAATAAAAACAGTCACAATTCAACTTAAAATTCTCAGTTAAAAAAAAAAAAAAAAAAAGAAATTTGTAGACATAAAATATAATATCTAACATAATTACCTTCTAGGTGGTTGCTTATCTTTTAGATAAGCTCTCATTATTAGAGAACAGGATTCTTTATGATATAAAAATATATGACACTATTTATACTTAATAAGCTGCTATTGTTGTAATTAATAACATATTCTGACAGACATTTGAGGCAACATAATTAAAGATTTAAAATTTAAAATGTCCTCCTCCTCACAGCTGGTAAACTTTGTTACTAAAAATTAATTTTCTGAAATGGTGAAGTGCAGAGTTATACTTCACTTTTGGGGAAAAAAGGAACATGAAAATTAGAACTAAACTCTTTTGCTATGTTTCATATTTAAAAACTGATTTTTAGTTTTATTATGCCTGAACAAATTATGAAATTACGTTTTTAAAAGTCTTCTCTTCAGTGTCTAATTTCCACCCTGACACAAGGGGGCGGTGGTGGACACCTTTTTAGGATCACTTGTTCAGTCGTGCTGTGGGGAGGGAGGGACGCTGCAAACAAATAACACTGGCGTGTGTTCGCAGTGTCTCGGCCACACTGGGTTTGCCCTGATCACAGCATGTGTGCTTTCCTTGTCTACACTGCTTAGGCTCTAGGTTGCTCTGCTGGGAACTGTCTGAGGCTGGCCCTGGGTTGTATATACTTCCTAGGTCTAAGCTGCTCAGGTTCAGGAACTCCGGTAGTCCTCAGAGGCACAGACTCGGTTGGGCCTGTGCTTTGTGCCCTTCCCAGATCTGAGCAGCTCAGGTGAACAGGTGTTTGGAGAGCTCAGTCACTGCAACTTATCGCCTCCCCCATCCCTGCTGCTCAGTTTTCTGGGTGTACAACCAGCACACCGTCTTAGGCGGATATTGACTGTCCAGAATCCCAAGAAGTCTTGGTTAACAACGAAGTCTGCTTGCACTTTGGTAAATAATGACACTCTGAGGCCACAATTGCCCCCTTCTGGCTCTGGCTGCCCTCACCTGCCTGTCACCAGGGGGTGATAGGCTGGTCTGCAGCCATCTAGCTTTGTTCAGTCCTTTGTTCTGTGAACATGCCTGGCAGTGTCTTAGATAAGGGCTTTTCACGTGGTAGCTATCCCACAGTCTGGTTTGCTAGCCCAAGTTAGTTTCCTCAGATTGCCTTCAGGGCAATGCACCCCACACCTCCCTGCCCAGCTCCCGCTTGCTAGTGGCAGATATAGGCATCTGCACTGCTTCTCCACTGGGGGAGTTACCATTGACCAACAAACAGAAGACACTAAAACAGAGGGAACCTCCTTGGAAGTGACAGGTGCAACAGATTAAAACCCTCTAGTTAGTACCAACTACATAGGAAGGGGCCTATAAATCTTGAGAAATATAAGACAGATCAAGGAACTATGTGAAAATGAACTGACCTCACACTGCCCACAACAACACCAGAGAAAGTCCCAGATATATTTTTACTATTTTTACTATCATTCTTTAATTTTTTTAATTTTTAAAAAATTTTAAGTCCTCTATTGCTCCTTTTTCGTTTTTATAACCTACTATTACTTTGCAAATAAAAAGGAAGACCCAGTTTCTTAAAGCAAACTTCATATATATATATATATATATATATATATATATATATATATATATATGTTATAATTTTTGTGACTTTGTTTTTGTTGTTGTTGTTGTTGTTGTTAATATTGTATTTTTGAAAATTCAACTTCTGCTCTAGACTTTTAATCTTTGCTTTTTGGTATTTGTTATCAATTTTGTACCTTTAAGAACCCAATCTTCAGTACCCATTTTTACCTGGGAGTGAGATTACCGGCTTGACTGCTTTCTCTCCTTTGGACTCTCCTTTTTCTCCACCAGGTCACCTCTATCTCCTCCCACCCCCTTCTCTTCTCTACCCAACTCTGTGAATCTCTTTGTGTGTTCTGGATGGTGGAGAACACTTAGGGAACTGATTACTGGCTGGATCTGTCTCTCTCCTTTTGATTCCCCTCTTTATCCTCCTGGCCACCTTTCTCTCCTTCCTTCCTCTTCTCGTCTCTGTATAACTCTGTGAACATTTCTGAGTGGCCCAGACTGTGGAGCACACATAAGGAAGTGATTATGGGCTAGCTTGCTCTTTCCTCTTTTGATTCCACTTCATCTTATCCTGGTCACCTCTATCTTCCTCCTCCCTCTTCTCTTCTCCATGTAACTCTGTGAATCTCTCTGGGTGTCCCTCACTGTGGAGAAACTTTTCATCTTTAACCTAGATGTTTTATCAATGGTGCTGTATAGAAGTCTTGAGTCTACTGTAAAAATAAGACTGAAAACCAGAAGCAGGAGGCTTAAGTCCAAATCCTGAGAACACCAGAGAACTCCTGACTCCAGGGAACATTAATTGACAGGAGCTCATCAAACACCTCCATACCTACACTGAAACCAAGTACCACCCAAGGACCAACAAGTTCCAGAGCAAGACATACCATGCAAATTCTCCAGCAACATAGGAACACAACCCTGAGCTTCAATATATAGGCTGCCCAAAGTCACTCCAAACCCATTGATATATCATAGTTCATTACTGGACACTTCATTGCACTCCAGAGAGAAGAAATTCAGCTCCACCCACTAGAACACTGACACAAGCTTCCCTAACCAGGAAACCTTGACAAGCCACCCCTACAACCCTACACGGAGTGAGGAAACTCCACAATAAAGAGAACTCCACAAAAGGGCCAGAATACAGAAAGGCTACCCCAAACACAGTAATATAACCAAGATGAAGAAACATAGGAATACCCAGCAGGTAAAGGAATAGGATAAATGCCCACCAAACTAAACAAAAGAGGAAGAGAGGGAGTCTACCTGAGAAAGAATTCCCAATAATGATAGTGAAATGATCCAAAATCTTGAAATCAAAATGGAATCACAGATAAATAGCCTGGAGACAAGGATTGAGAAGATGCAAGAAAGGTTTAACAAGGACCTAGAAGAAATAAAAAAGAGTCAATATATAATGAATAATGCAATAAATGAGATAAAAAACACTCTGGAGGCAACAAATAGTAGAATAATGGAGGCAGAAGATAGGATTAGTGAAGTAGAAGATAGAATGGTAGAAATTAATGAATCAGAGATGAAAAAAGAAAAACGAATTAAAAGAAATGAGGACAATTTCAGAGACCTCGGGGACAATGTTAAACACCCCAACGTTCGAATCATAGGAGTCCCAGAAGAAGAAGACAAAAAGACAGACCATGAGAAAATCCTTGAGATAATAATTGAAAACTTCCCTAAAATGGGGAAGGAAATAATCACCCAAGTCCAAGAAACCCAGAGAGTCCCAAATAAGATAAACCCAAGGTGAAACACCTCAAGACACATATTAATCAAATTAACAAAGATCAAACACAAAGAACAAATATTAAAAGTAGTAAAGGAAAAACAACAAATAACACACAAGGGGATTCCCATAAGGATAACAGATGATCTTTCAATAGAAACTCTTCAGGCCAGGAGGGAATGGCAGGACATACTTAAAGAGATGAACAAAAATAACCTACCAAAAAAAAAAAGAAGAAGAAGAAGAAAATAACCTGCAGCCCAGATTACTGTACCCAGCAAAGATCTTGTTCAAATATGAAGGAAAAATCAGAAGCTTTACAGACAAGCAAAAGCTGAGAGAATTCAGCACCACCAAACCAGCTCTCCAACAAATGCTAAAGGATCTTCTCTAGACAGGAAACACAAAAAGGGTGTATAAACTCAAACCCAAAACAACAAAGTAAATGGCAACGGGATCATACTCATCAATAATTACCTTAAACGTAAATGGGTTCAATGCCCCAACCAAAAGACAAAGACTGGTTGAATGGATATAAAAACAAGACCTCTATATATGTTGTCTACAAGAGACCCACCTCAAAACAAGGGTTACATACAGACTGAAAGTGAAGGGCTGGAAAAAGATATTCTACACAAATAGAGACCAAAAGAAAGCAGGAATAGCAATATTCATATCAGATAAAATAGACTTTTAAAAAAAGGCTGTGAGAAGAGACAAAGAGGAAATTACATAATAATCAAAGGATTAATCCAAGAAGAAGATATAACAATTATAAATATATATATACACCCAGCATAGGAGTACTGCCATATGTAAGACAAATGCTAACAAGTATGAAAGGGGAAATCAACAATAACACAATAATAGTGGGAGACTTTAATACCCCACTCACACCTATGGATAGATCAACTAAACAGAAAATTAACAAGGAGACACAAACTATAAATGATACAATAGAAAAGTAGACCTAAATGATATCTATAGGACATTTCACCCCCCAAAAAAAGAATTTCAACTTTTTCTCAAGCACACACGGCAACTTCTCCAGGAAAGACCACATCCTGGGTCATAAATCGAGCCTTGGTAAATTCAAAAAAATTGAAATCATTTCAAGCATCTTCTCTGACCACAATGCAGTAAGATTAGATCTCAAATACAGGAGAAGAACTATTAAAAATTCAAACATATGGAGGCTGAACAACACGCTGCTGAATAACCAACAAATCACAGAAGAAATCAAAAAAAGAAATTAAAATATGCATAGAAATTAATGAAAATGAAAACACAACAACCCAAAACCTGTGGGACACTGTAAAAGCAGTGCTAAGCAGAAAGTTCATAGCAACACAGGCATACCTCAAGAAACAAGAAAAAAGTCAAATAAATAACCTAACTCTACACTTAAAGCAACTAGAAAAGGAAGAAATGGAGAACCCAGCATTAGTAGAAGGAAATAAATCTTAAAAATTAGGGCAGAAATAAATGCAAAAGAAACAAAAGAGACCATAGCAAAAATCAACAAAGCCAAAAGCTGGTTCTTTGAAAGGATAAATAATATTGACAAACCATTAGCCAGACTCATCAAGAAACAAAGGGAGAAAAATCAAATCAATAAAATTAGAAATGAAAATGGAGAGATCACAATAGGCAACACAGAAATACAAAGGATGATAAGAGACTACTATCAGCAATTATATGCCAATAAAAAGGAAAACTTGGAAGAAACGGACAAATTTTTAGAAAAGTACAACTTTACAAAACTGAACCAGGAAGAAATAGAAAATCTTAACAGACCCATCACAAGCACGGAAATTGAAACTATAATCAGAAATCTTCCAGCAAACAAAAGCCCAGGTCCAGACGGCTTCACAGCTGAATTCTACCAAAAATTTAGAGAAGTGCTAACACCTATCCTACTCAAACTCTTCCAGAAAATTGTAGAGGAAGGTAAACTTCCAAACTCATTCTATGAGGCCACTATCACCCTAATACCAAAACCTGACAAAGATGCCACAAAAAAGAGAAAACTACAGGCTGATATCACTGATGAACATAGATACAAAAATCCTCAACAAAATTCTAGCAATCAGAATCCAACAACACATTAAAAAGATCAGACATCTTGACCAAGTGGGCTTTATCCCAGGGATGCAAGATTCTTCAATATCTGCAAATCAATCAATGTAATACACCACATCAGCAAATTGAAAAATGAAAAATATATGATTATCTCAATAGATGCAGAGAAAGCCTTTCACAAAATTCAACATCCATTTATGATAAAAAAATAAAAAAAAAAAAAAACCCTCCAGAAAGCAGGAATAGAAGAAGCATATCTCAACAGAGTAAAAACTATATATGACAAACCCAAGCAAACATTATCCTCAGTGGTGAAAAATGGAAAGCATTTCACCTAAAATCAGGAACAAGACAAGAGTGCCCATTCTCACCACTACTATTCAGCATAGTTTTGGATGTTTTAGCCACAGCAATCAGAGTAGAAAAAGAAATGAATCCAAATTGGAAAAATAGAAGTAAAACTCACTGTTTGCAGATGACATGATACTTTACATAGAAAACCCTAAATGCCACCAAAATATTACTAGAGCTAATCAATGAGTACAGTAAAGTTGCAGGATGTAAAATCAACACACAGAAATCACTTGCATTCCTATACACTAATAATGAGAAAATAGAAAGACAAATTAAGGAAAAAATTCCATTAACCTTTGCAATGAAAAGAATAAAATATTTAGGAATAATTTTACCTAAAGAAACTAAAGACCTATAAATAGAAAACTAGAAAACACTGGTGAAAGAAATCCTAGAAGACACTAATAGATGGAGAAATATACCATGTTCATGGATGAGAAGAATCAATATAGTGAAAATTAGTATACTACCAAAAGCAATATATAGATTCAATACAATCCCTATTTAGCTACTAACGGTATTTTTCACAAAGCTAGAACAAATAATGTCACAATTTGTATGGAAATACAAAAAACCTCAAATAGTCAAAGCAATCTTGAGAAAGAAGAATGGAACTGGAGGAATCAACCTGCCTGACTTCAGGCTCTACTGCAAAGCCACAGTCATCAAGACAGTATGGTCCTGGCACAAAGACAGAAATATAGATCAAAGCAACAAAATAGAAAGCCCAGAGATAAATCCAAGCACCTATGGACACCTTATCGTTGACAAAGGAGGCAAAAATATACAATGGAGAAAAGATAATCTCTTTAACAAGTGGTGCTGGGAAAACTGGTCAACCGCTTGTAAAAGAATGAAACTAGAACACTTTCTAACACCATACACAAAAATAAACTCAAAATGGATTAAAGATCTAAATGTAAGACCAGAAACTAAAAAATTCCTAGAGGAGAACATAGGCAAAACACTCTCTGACATAAATCACAGCAGGATCCTCTATGACCCACCTCCCCAAATATTAGAAATAAAAGGAAAAATAAACAAATGGGACCTAATTAAAATTAAAAGCTTCTGCACAACAAAGGAAACTATAAGCAAGGTGAAAAGACAGCTTTTAGAATGGGAGAAAATAATAGCAAATGAAGCAACTGACAACCAACTAATCTCAAAAATATACAAGCAACTCCTGCAGCTCAATTCCAGAAAAATAAATGACCCAATCTAAAATTGGGCCAAAGAACTAAACAGACATTTCTCCAAAGAAGACATACAGATGGCTAACAAACACATGAAAAGATGCTCAACGTCACTCATTATCAGAGAAATGCAAATCAAAACCACAATGAGTAATCATTTCATGCCAGTCAGAATGGCTGTTATCCAAAAGCCTACATGCAATAAATGCTGGAGAGGGTATGGGGAAAAGGGAACCCTCTTACACTATTTGTGGGAATGCAAACTAGTACAGCCACCATGGAGAACAGTGTGGAAATTCCTTAAAAATCTGGAAATAGAACTGCCATATGAACCAGCAATCCAACTACTGGGCATACACACCGAGGAAACCAGAATGGAAAGAGACACGTGTACCCCAATGTTCATCGCAGCACTGCTTATAATAGCCAAGACATGGAAGCAGATGTCCATCAGCAGATGAATGGATAGGAAAGCTGTGGTAAATATACACAATGGAGTATTAATCAGCCATTAAAAAGAATATATTTGAATCAGTTCTAATGAGGTGAATGAAACTGGAGCCTATTAAACAGAGTGAAGTAAGCCAGAAAGTAAAACACCAATACAGTATACTAACACATATATATGGAATTTAGAAAGATAGTAACCATAACCCTGTATCAGTTTAGTTCAGTCGCTCAGTCGTGTCCGACTCTTTGCGACCCCATGAATCGCAACATGCCAGGCCTCCCTGTCCATCACCATCTCTGGGAGTTCACACAGACTCACGTCCATCGAGTCCATGATGCCATCCAGCCATCCCATCCTCGGTCGTCCCCTTCTCCTCCTGCCCCCAATCCCTCCCAGCATCAGAGTCTCTTCCAATGAGTCAACTCTTCGCATGAGGTGGCCAAAGTACTGGAGCTTCAGTTTTAGCATCATTTCTTCCAAAGAAATCCGAGGGTTGATCTCCTTTAGAATGGACTGGTTGGATCTCCTTGCAATCCAATGGACTCTGAAGAGTCTTCTCCAACACCACATTTCAAAAGCATCAATTCTTCGGCACTCAGCCTTCTTCACAGTCCAACTCTCACATCCATACTTGACCGCAGGAAAAACCATAGCCTTGACTAGATGGACCTTAGTCGGCAAAGTAATGTCTCAGCTTTTGAATATGTTATATAGGTTGGTCATAAGTTTTCTTTCAAGAAGTAAGAGTCTTTTAATTTCATGGCTGCAGTCACCATCTGCAGTGATTTTGGAGCCCAAAAAAATAAAGTCTGACACTGTTTCTACTGTTTCCCCATCTATTTCCCATGAAGTGATGGGACTGGATGCCATGATCTTCATTGTCTGAATGTTGAGCTTTAAGCCAACTTTTTCACTCTCCTCTTTCACTTTCATCAAGAGGCTTTTTAGTTCCTCTTCACTTTCTGCCATAAGGGTGGTGTCATCTGCATATCTGAGGTTATTGATATTTCTCCTAGCAATCTTGATTCCAGCTTGTGCTTCTTCCAGACCAGCGTTTGCGAGACAGCAAAAGAGACACAGATGTATAGGACAGTCTTTTGGACTCTGTGGGAAAGGGAAGGGGTGGGACGATTTGGGAGAATGGCATTGAAACATGTATAATATCATTTGTGAAATTAACCGCTAGTCCAGGTTCGATGCATGAGACGGTGCTCGGGGATTATGCACTGGATGACCCTGAGGGATGGTATGGGGAGGCAGGTGGGAGGGGGGTTCAGGATGGGGGACACTTGTACACCCTTGGCAGATTCATGTTGACATATGGCAAAACCAATACAATATTGTAAAGTTAAAAAAAATAATAAAATAAAAGTCTTCTCCTAAAATTTATTAGTGTATTAGTTCTTTTGCCCCATCTCTCAAAAACTGTTTATAGGCAAATTATTGTTTTTGCACAGGTGTTGACTATCTAAATGCTTTCACCTTTAATACTCTCTGTTTAAATACTGACTTAACATACCATTGTGCATCTCAACCAATTTAATGTTCCCCAAATTAATGAAAATTAATAAAACTGTCTTTATTATTTTCTTTACTAAAGGCAACAATTTTATGTCTTGTTCAAGAAGTTTTAAGTTAGTTTAAAATAAATAAAAGTAAATAATAAAAGCAAAATACCTCTACCACAATTAGTTTAGCAAATAAGGTGGCCAGAGTTCCTCAATAGTTCACAAGTGCATCCTCAGTCTTACTAACTAACCTTAGGAGACTTGGCTTTGGCTTAATAATGTACAGTGCTTGTTGACATTCTCATTAATTCTGAATGCATCTTTGGAAATCTCCTGTTTTTTTTAACTTCAATATACAAACAATAATTTTGATGCACAGTCCAGCAGCTGAAAATTAGCTTTAGGTCCTGACCCCTGTATTCTTTTCACCCCCAATTTGTGTCTTTAGCTCTCACACATCTTCTTACTCTTCCATAAATGAGGCACAAGTCTGCTGGAGTGATTAAGTGAAATATAATATGATTGTAAATTTTTTCAACCAATCTGAAATAAAAGTCTAAGGAAAAGTGCTGGGAGATAACCTAACTCCATGAATGTGGATATGCAAAAGTTTTCTTAATAGTCAAGAACCTTAAAAATAAAAATTTGTAGTCAGAAACAATGATTTTTACATTTTTATGTCTTTATCTTTGTATTCTCCCACAAGTACTATAAAAATAGGATTCCTCATCAGGTCCCAGCACCAAAGATGAGAGAGGAGTGTACTTGTGTGCATTTTCTTTAAATTTTCTATTCTTTGTAAGTGCTTAGCATATTATCTGCCACAAACTAAGGTACTCAAAAGTATAGTCACTAAAATTACTTTAAACTTTTTATGGAAGGTGAAACTATGCTCTCTTCATTCTATTTTTAATAAAAGTTATTGAACATCTCTAGTTGTTTATATGGCACAGAGAAATTAGATGGTGGCAGACAGCTTACTAGAATTTTGGAAAGTGTGAAGTAGTTATAATATATGTATCCAAAGAATTGGTGCAGAATTTACTTTATTTCTACTTGTCTTTAAAGTGAGGAAGTTATCAAGGAAAATAGTATTCTCATCAAGTTCTTTTTCTACCTCTCAGCTGTTCTTTTAAACTTTGCTGAAACCTCTGATCAGGTTGCACATGAGCAGACATTTGACAGATGTTGCCTTTTCCAAGGTGAATCGCTTTTATTAAAACATACTGGGAATGGCGTTTTACCCTTACAGCATGGCATTTTGAGGTCAGAATAGCACTTGTGCTGCTAAAAATAATATTAGAAAATGATTCTTACCAAAGAATAAACACCTGACATTGTACATATATAAAAAGGAAGTGAAATACTTTTCATGTCAGAGATTCAATTCTCTTTCTTCTGTTTTATGATCAAAACCACTAAACACCTTACATGTCCAATAAATGGAACAATACTTCATTGTAATGCTTTAGATTGCAAACCTTCTATCATTATACCTCAAATCATCCCAAGCAGCTACTGGACACATAATTAGTTTCCTTTCCTTAAAGGGACATTGAAGACATTTTCTTTGGAATTGGAATTGGAATGAAAACTGACCTTTCCAGTCCTGTGGCCACTGCTGAAGGCAATGCCAAAGAATGCTCAAACTATCACACAATTGCACTCATCTCACATGCTAGTAAAGTAATGCTCAAAATTCTCCAAGCCAGGCTTCAGCAATATGTGAACCGTGAACTCCCTGATGTTCAAGCTGGTTTTAGAAAAGGCAGAGGAACCAGAGATCAAATTTCCAACATCCGCTGGATCATGGAAAAAGCAAGAGAGTTCCAGAAAAACATCTATTTCTGCTTTATTGACTATGCCAAAGCCTTTGACTGAGTGGATCACAATAAACTGTGGAAAATTCTGAAAGAGATGGGAATACCAGACCACCTAACCTGCCTCTTGAGAAACCTGTATGCAGGTCAGAAAGCAACAGTTAGAACTGGACGTGGAACAACAGACTGGTTCCAAATAGGAAAAGGAGTACGTCAAGGCTGTATATTATCATCCTGCTTATTTAATTTATATGCAGAGTACATCATGAGAAACACTGGACTGGAAGAAACACAAGCTGGAATCAAGATTGCCGGGAGAAATATTAATAACCTCAGATATGCAGATGACACCACCCTTATGGCAGAAAGTGAAGAGGAGCTAAAAAGCCTCTTGAAAGTGAAAGAGGAGAGTGAAAAAGTTGGCTTAAAGCTCAACATTCAGAAAACAAAGATCATGGCATCTGATCCCATCACTTCATGGCAAGTAGATGGGGAAACAGTACAAACAGTGTCAGACTTTATTTTTTTGGGCTCCAAAATCACTGCAGATGGTGACTGCAGCCATGAAATTAAAAGACTCTTACTTCTTGGAAGAAAACTTATGAGCAACCTAGATAGCATATTCAAAAGCAGAGACGTTACTTTGCCGACTAAGGTCCGCCTAGTCAAGGCTATGGTTTTTCCAGTAGTCATGTATGGATGTGAGAGTTGGACTGTGAAGAAGGCTGAGTGCTGAAGAATTGATGCTTTTGAACTGTGGTGTTGGAGAAGACTCTGGAGGGTCCCTTGGACTGCAAGGAGATCCAACCAGTCCATTATGAAGGAGATCAACCCTGGGATTTCTTTGGAAGAAATGATGCTAAAGCTGAAGCTCCAGTACTTTGGCCACCTCATGCAAAGAGTTGACTCATTGGAAAAGACTGATCCTGGGAGAGATTGGGGGCAGGAGGAGAAGGGGACAACCCAGGATGAGATGGCTGGATGGCATCACTGACTCGATGGACGTGAGTCTGAGTGAACTCCGGGAGATGGTGATGGACAGGGAGGCCTGGCGTGTTGCTATTCATGGGGTCGCAAAGAGTCGGAAACGACTGAGTGACTGAACTGAAGTGAAGACATTTTCATAATGAAGCACAGGTATATTTTGAAAGATAATCGCTACTGCTAAGTCACTTCAGTCATGTCTAACTCTGTGCGACCCCATAGATGGCAGCCTACCAGGCTCCCCCGTCCCTGGGATTCTCCAGGCAAGAACACTGGAGTGGGTTATTTCCTTCTTCCAATGCATGAAAGCGAAAAGTGCAAGTGAAGTCGTTCAGTCGTGTCTGATCCTCAGCGACCCCATGGACTGCAGCTTTCCAGGCTCCTCTGTCCATGGGATTTTCCAGGCAAGAGTACTGGAGTGGGGTGTCATTGCCTTCTCTGAAAGATGATTATTATTTAATAAAGATAAAAATCATCAGTCTAGGCCAAGAAGAAAAAATACAAAGGCAACATAAAGAGAATGATGAATGAAAAGTAAAAGGCTTTAAGTCAGTGATCGAGTCTGAAAATATCATTCTTTTATAAAGCTAATTTGGTATCAAATAAATAATAATAATTTATTTTAGGAAAACTTTCCATATAGATAAAATGTATTTTCATATAAAAAGTATTAATACTAAAATTTCTATAAAATCACTCTTATTCTCATTATTGTACACATGCACACAACTTTTTTTTCATGCAAATCTAATTATCTGCATTGGGAGAACTGAATGGTGGGGAAAGGGAAAGGAAGGAAAACCTAATGCAAAATGATAATATAGTTTTTTTTTTTTTTAACTACTCAGAACATATCCACTAACAAGAGGAAAAATTAAGCTCAGAAGTCAAAGGTACTACACAGAAACTTGATTGCTGATGTGTATTCTACTGGTTACATACAAGAATTGATTCCAGCACATTCATTGAACATCCATTACATTTAAAACTTGTCCTTGACTCTGGCAACTTAAATGAGTAAACCATGTTTCTTAATATCATATATTAATGGTCTAATAGGAAAGACAGATGTACAGCCAGATAAATGTATTAAAATTAGGTATAACATAAATGTGCAAATAGTTTAACAATGGGAATGTGGAAGGAGATCCATTCTTCCTTCACGACATGGAGGAGGAGAGGGGTCCTCGTTAGGTATTAGCCTACTATGGAGGTAATGGATGACTTGGGAATTTAAGGAAGACTATAATTTTGCTAGGCAGAGAATCTGACTAGGTCATCTAGACCAGAACACCTCTCCAAAGAAAGAAAGATGAAACTTATTACATGATTGCTGCGACACAATGTGGAAATGAACAAGTGTTAGAAGGTGAGTCTAAAGTAAGCCAGAACATAAAAGGCCCTTGAGTAGAATGCCAGGCATTCTAAGCTTTAGTCCTTGGCAGAAAGGAGTCTTTAATTTAAAGAATAGGAAGGTAAAAAAGTCCAAAGAGAAAGCAGTTTGGTAGATACTGCAACTTTAAGGGAAAAGGAACTTGTAAGGGTACACAGATAAGTGTACAATTTAGTAACTATTATTTACTGAATGCTATTATCATATTTGATCCTGTTCTCATAAACCTGCAGTTTATTGCATCCTTACTCATTCTCTTGCTTCTGGTCTAGCAGAATTTACATTAATACAGCAGGAATCACTTCAAAACTATAGTAATTCAGGTAATATCTGAGTTGATCAGTTTTCTAGCAAAATCACTCTTGTTACTTAGCAATTCAGCAATATAAAAACAATACTGCAGGAAATATTTCAAGTATTTGAGATTAAATTGGCTTCAAGGACTCTCAGATCCTGTAAAACATAATTCAAATTAAGCAATTTAGATAGGTATTCTTCTTCATTTATTTTTTTCATTAAATGTGTCACCTAAGTATCTTTGTAAGGGGAAATTTAGTTTTTTGGTTTTTTTCTAATTTTTTTAAAGTATATTTTAAATATGCTACAAATCATCAGATTAATAACATCCGGTTATTCTAATAGAGTGATTTAATTATCAACATAGTTAAGTTCATAACTGACTTTTATTAATTCATAAAAATTATTTGCTTATTTATTTCTTACTGAAATATAGTTAATATACACTAAGGACTTCCCTGGTGGCTCAAATGGTAAAGAGTCTGTGTACAATGCGGGAGACCTGGGTTCAATCCCTGGGTCGGGAAGATCCGCTGGAGAAGGAAACGGCAATCCACTCCAGCGCTATTGCCTGGAAAATCCCGTGGATAGAGGAGCCTGATAGGTTACAGTCCATGGGGTCACAAAGAGTTGGACAGAACTGAGCGACTTCATTTCACAGTAATATTATATTATTTGCAGGTGTACAATATAGAGATTCACAATTTTTAAAGGTTATACTCCATTTATAGTTATTATAGAATATTCGCTATGTTCCCATGTTGTACAGTAAATCCTTGTAGCTTAATTTATACCTAATAGTTTGTACCTCTTAATCCCCTACCTTTATATTGCCCTTCCTCCCTTTCCTTTGTCTATTGATAAGTACTAGTTTGTTCTCACTATGCGTGTGATTGCTTTTTTTGTTATAAATTTCTAATTTGTTATATTTTGTAGATTTCACATTTAAGTAGTATACAATATATGTCTTTCTCTGTCTGACTTCTTTCACTAAAGCATAATGCCCTCCGAGTTCATTCATGTTGCTGCTGCAAATGACAAAATGTTATTCTTTTTTTATGAATCAGTAGTATATATACAATCACTTATTCTTTATCCAATTGATGGACACTTAGATTGCTTCCATATCTTGACAATTGTAGATAACAGTGCTATGAACGTTGGGTAGCATGCATGTTTTCAAATTAATGGTTTTGTTTTATTAGGATATGTACCTATGCATGGAATGACTGAGTCATCTGATAGTTTTATTTTTAGTTTTTTTAAGAAATCTCCTTACTATTTTTCATAGTGGCTGTACCAATTTACATTCCCCCAACAGTATACATGTGTTCCCTTTTCTCCACATCCTCACCAACAACTGTTGTTTGTGTTATTTTTCATGATAGCCATTCTGGCCAGTATGAGCTGATCTCTCATTGTTTTGATTTGCATTTCTCTGCTAACTGAAGATGTTGCACATCCTTTTATGTGTTTCTTTTGAGAAATGTTTGTTCAGTTCCTCTTTGGAAAATACATCTTTTCTGTTCTTCTGCCAATTTTTTTAAATTGAGCTGTTTGCTGTGATATTGAGTTGTATGACCTGTTTATATATGTTAGATATTAACCTCCTTTGGTCATATCCTTCACAAATATTTTCTCCCAGTCCATATTGTGTCATTTCATTTTGTTGAACGTTTCCTCTGCTATGCAAAAGCTTTCAAGTTTAATTAAGTCCCATTGGTTTATTTTTGCTTTTACTTCCTTTTTTGAGAGATGGATCTAAAAAAGTATTGCTAAAATATATGTCAAAGTGTTTTGTCTATGTTTTCCTCTAAGAGTTTTATAGTGTCCAGCCTTACACTTTGTCTTTAATCCACTTTGAGTTTATTTTTGTATATGCTGTTAAAAATTTTCTAATTGCATTCTCTTATATGTGGCTGACCAGTTTTCCCAGCACCACTCATTTTTTTTTAATTTTGTTTTTATTCTTATTTTTTAGTTAATTTATTTATTTTAATTGGAGGCTAATTACAATATTGTAGTGGTTTTTGTGATATGTTGACATGAATCAACCATAGGTGTACATTTGTTCCCCATCCCATCCCTCAGAGTCATCCCAGTACACCAGCCCTGAACACTCTGTCTCATGCATCGAACCTAGACTGGCGATCTATTTCCCATATGATAATATACATATTTCAATGGTATTCTCTCAAATCATCCCACCCTCGCCTTCTCCCAAAGAGTCCAAAAGTCTGTTCTTTACATCTGTGTCTCTTTTGCTGTCTTCCATATAGGGTCGTTGTTACCATCTTTCTAAGTTCCATATATATGTGTTAATATACTGTACCGGTGTTTTTCTTTCTGACTTACTTCACTCTGTATAATAGGCTCCAGTTTCATCTACCTCATTAGAACTGATTCAAATGCATTCTTTTTAATGGCTGAGTAATATTCCATTGTGTATATGAACCACAGCTTTTTTATCCATTTGTCTGCAGATGGACATATAGGTTGCTTCCATGTCCTGGCTATTATAAGCAGTGCTGTGATGAACATTGGAGTACATGTGTCTCTTTCAATTCTGGTTTCCTCAATGTGTATGCCCAGCAGTGGGATTACTTCCCAGCACCACTTATTGAAGAGACTATCTTTTCTCCATTGTATTTCTTGTCACTTTTGTCATACGTTAATTGGTATAAGTCCATGAGTTTGTCTCTGAGCTTTATTTTGTTTTATTGATCTGTGTGTCTCTTTTTGTGCCAGTACTAAATTTTTGATGACTATATCTTTGTCTTGTGATCTGAAGCCAGGGAGCATAATTCCACCAGCTCTGTTGTTTCTCAAAATTGTTTTCCTGTTTAGTTTCATTTGTGTTTCCATACAAATTTTAAAATTATTTGTTCTAGTTCTGTGAAAAACATCATTGGTATTTTGATAAAGATGCATTGAATATGTAGATTGCCTTGGGTAGTATGGTAATTTTAACAATATTAATTATTCCAATCCAAGAATATGGTATATCTTCCCATTGGTTCATGTCTTCCTCAATATTTACAAGTAATTTTTCCTCTCATCTTTGTTCAATTGTTCTCATATACTTAATAGAATTTATTAATTTTTAAATAAAATTATAGTGGTGTTTCCTAATATATTTAAAGCAGTAGTATACAGTTTAGTTTTACCCAGGTATTGTGGGCTAATTTATCCTCTCAAAATTCATTCACTGAAGACCTAGCACCCCACATCTTATTATGTGACTGTATTTGGAGAAAGGGCTTTAAGAGCTGATTAAGTTAAAGAGAGGCTATTAGGAAATTCCCTAACCTGATATGACTGGTGTCTTTATAAGAGGAGAGATAAAGTCAAAGGGAGATACTAAACATGATCTGATGAAGAGGCGGAAACAGGGTGGACATCTCTAAACCAAGGAGAGAGGCCCCAAGAGAACCCAAATCTCCTAAAACCTTGACATTGGACTTTGAGCCTCCAGAATTATGAGAAAATTGTTCTGTTGTTTAAGCTGTTCAATCTGTAGTGTTTTGTATGGAAGCACTAACACATTAATGCAGTAGGTTTTCTTGAGGAGTGCATGTTACTTTTTTTTTTTTACTCAGAGCATTTGTTTTCACTGGAGAGAGCATGGGAGAGCATAAGCTTTATATCCAAACTGACGTAAGTCAAAATCCCAACAAAGCTCTTTAAAGTGCCTAAATTTGCTAAAACACTGAATTTCAATAAGCCCATTTATTAATGGGAATAATTTCAATTAAATGATTTTACAAATAGTGAACTAACTGAAATCATTAATTTCACTTACAATTTTATTTTTTAACATGGGAAAGACTTTGCTGACATTGGGAAAAATTTGTTCTCCTCAAATAAAATATTTACTGATTGTTAAGTTGTTTTTAGGAGACTGACTCTTGTTTATTTTACTATCTCCTGGTAATCTTCAGTTCAGTTCAGTCGCTCAGTCGTGTCCAACTCTTTGCGACCCCATGAATCGAAGCACGCCCGGCCTCCCTGTCCATCACCATCTCCCGGAGTTCATTCAGATTCATGTCCATCGAGTCAGTGATGTCATCCAGCCATCCCATCCTCCGTCATCCCCTTCTCCTCCTGCCCCCAGTCCCTCCCAGCATCAGAGTCTTTTCCAATGAGTCAACTCTTCAAACGAGGTGGCCAAAGTACTGGAGTTTCAGCTTTAGCATCATTCCTTCCAAAGAAATCTCAGGGTTGATCTCCTTCAGAATGGACTGGTTGGATCTCCTTGCAGTCCAAGGGACTCTCAAGAGTCTTCTCCAACACCACAGTTCAAAAGCATCAATTCTTCGGTGCTCAGCCTTCTTCACAGTCCAACTCTCATATCCATACATGACTACTGGAAAAACCATAGCCTTGACTAGACGGACCTTAGACAGCAAAGTAACGTCTCTGCTTTTGAATATGTTACCTAGGTTGGTCATAATTTTTCTTCCAAGGAGTAAGCATCTTTTAATTTCCTGGTAATCTTAAGTAGCTCTAATTTCTTTAAGGTTATCTATTTAAAAGACCCATGCTCTTTATAAATGATAATGATTAAAACATCCAAACCTCAACATACAATAACCACTGTAAGTAAATAATACCAATTACACTGATAAACTAGAGGTATATATCATTTCCTTCTCCATTGGCACCCCACTCCAGTATTCTTGCCTGGAGAATCCTGTGGACAGAGGAGTCTGGTGGGCTGCTGTCCAAAGGGTCACACAGAATCGGACATGACTGAAGTGACTTAGCATATATTATTTATTTCTCAGGATTGGATATGACTCACAAAAATGAAAAATCATTAATCCTTTCATTTTATACTATTTAAATTTATACTAATTACATTACATTAAAATTTAGTTTTCTTCAGTCATTCTAGCGATTATTAATGTGCTCAGTTGCCACATGTGGCTAGTAGGTATTTTATTGATCAGTGAAGATATGGGACATTTCCATTATCAGAAAGTTTTATTAGATCCTGCTGCTAGTCATTAATAACTTCAATGAACCTATATAAGAAAGTTCAAAAAATTTAAGAAGAAAAACAAGAGTTTTAAAAATGCCTTATTTCTGGCACTCATTTCCCACAAAGGTTTTAAAGTGTTCATAAAATTATGATCCATGCTTAATTATGAGAATATTAAATATGCACAGTCTTCTGTATAAATAAGTATTACAAAGTAAAGTTTTCTTTTTTATAATAAAATTGAAAATATGTCAGTAAACTTGGCTTCATTTCCTTTTTGACAATCATGGAAGTAGATAATTAAATGATGCTTATTAAAACTCCCTCTAGCACTCAATATTTCAAAGTAATGTGTTTCCCATCATTGGATATCAAAGAAAAGGAAAAGAAGAAAATGAATAGTTGAGAGACCATTCAAATTAATTTATTCCATTAAAATAGCTATCTATGGATATCAGTTTTTATTACATTGTGCAGCCTACAGGATACAATGATATTAGAGAAATACCTCATCTAGTTCAAAGTAAATGTGAATGGATACTTAGGATAAACAGGAAGAATCATTGCTTAAAAAAACTGTTTTGCAAAGCTGTTTCTTTTCATTTTTTAACTGACATCTAAAAAATAATATGATAAATCAAGCCAATACTGGTTTTCTAGGACTATAACAATCATTCATTAGGTTTAGGTACAGAAAACATTTAGAATATTTTATTAATAAGTATTATTATAGTGTTATATAAATTAATTTTTGACCTATCAGGTTTTTAAATAAATATTTTATATGTTGACTTATGGAAAATTTGAACAGAAAGTAAAAGGAGCACCCAGATCCTCTTCACTCTTCCATCCCAGTTTTCATTATTATTAACAAATTGCATTAATATGGTAAATTTAACATGGTACATATGTTATTATTGATAAGCCAATATTGATACATTTACTAGCTAAAATCTACAGTTTACATTAAGACTCTGTTCGTGTGGTGCATTGTGTGGGTTTTGACAAATGTGGAATGACACGTATCAAATATCACAGTATATACAGAATATTTTTATTGCCCTAAAAATCACCTAGGGTCTACCTACTGGTCCCTCTGTTCTTCGCCCTGCAACCCCTACAACCACTGATTTTTTTTTTTTTTTTTTTTTTTACTGTTTATACTTTTTTCCTTCTCCAGAATGTTGTATACTTAGCATTACATGGTATGCAGCCTTTCAGACTGGCTTCTTTCACCTTGCAATATTTATTTAAGTTTCTCCATGCCTTTATGTGGCTGCATAGCTCATTTTTAATGCATTTTATTTACGTTTTAAAATTTTTTGAAGTCTATCCGAATTTTTAATTATATTTTGAAGTAATTGAAGACATTTTAAAAATGCTATAGAAAGTTTTTATATGCTCTTCATTGAGCTTCCCTGATGTTAATTCTAACCAGAGTACAATTATCAAAGCTACAAAATTAACATTTGTACAATACTAATTTTTTAATCACACACTGAATACAGTTTTGTCTGTTTTCCCATTAATGTTCTTTCCTGTTTCAAATAAATAATCCTCTTGGATCTGGCATACAACCTGGGGTTCAATAAGGAAAGTGAAAAGTGAAAATTCCTCAGTCCTCTCTGACTCTTTCCAATCCCATGGACTGTACAGTCCATGGAATTGTCCAGGCCAGAATACGGGAATGGGCAGCCTTTCCCTTCTCCAGTGGATCTTCCCAAACCAGGGATCAAACCCAAGTCTCCTGTATTGCAGACAGAGCCTTTACCAGCTATGCCACAAAGGAAGCCCTCAATCAAGAAAGAGAACCTTAAACACATAGGGAGAGTAGAGTGGCAATTATTAACTTTTTTTCCTGTCCTTAGATGCTATCCAAACATGTTTTGTGTTCAATCAAGAAAGGGAATCTTAAACACAAAAATGTTTGAGTTGGCATCTAAAGACAGAACATAAGTTAATTGCCACTCTCCCTATGAAGAAAGGAAATAAGAAATAAGCAAACCAAACTGAAAGGAAGGCTTGGAAATTGTAAAGTCAAAATATTTTATCAGAATGAGTGAGATAGGACACGTCTGTGTTTGCTGGAAATAAATTTTGTTTGATAAAGTACAGAAACTGACCATAAGAAGTAGGTTTTCATTTACATATATATGTGTGTGTGTGTGTGTGTATTTCAAGTCAACTATTAGAAAATATTGAGCAAAATTTTTTCCACTTTTTTTCCCATAATTACATGAAAAAAAAAATTTTAAAAACATTACAAACCAAAGACATGTTCATCTTTTTAGATGTGATTTTCATTAGAGTGGTCATGAGAAGGGTGACATTTTTACAACCTCTCCTACCATCCTAGGAGAATCCATCAAAAAAATTCAAGATGAAGGCATGCTTTTTGAAAAAAGAGATTTGTGTGAATACCCCAAACTCTTTAAAAATACTAATCACATTCATCTAACTTTATAGTTTTCAAGTAACATGTAATAAGGATAAGTAGTTTTTATATTAATTTAACAGTGTTAAGAAATGCTTTATCTTCGGTTTAAAACTATTTCTTCCCCAATTTTTGCTCACATCAGTAAATTGCATCAATTATCCAGTTGCTCAAACCAGTGATAGAGTGGTCATTCTTGATTCCTCTCTTCCACTGTATTATTAATCTACTGACATGCATTAACTCTTCAGCAAGTAGAAACTCAATATATATCAGTTCTGTTCTCCTATCTTTATCGGCACCACTACCTCCCCCAATCCAAACCATTACTCTTCCTCACATGGACTAGTGGAATAACTCCTTCTCTTTCCATCTTGCCCCTTACTCCTTTCTAAATTGAATCTTACAGTAGTGATAGTGTCCTGTTAAAAATATAAATTGGTCAAATTATTCCCTTGATTAAATACATTAGAGTCCTGATAAAATGAAATAAATATTGATTCCTTTCAATACCTATTGTGACTATCCATAGGTCCCACATCCATCACTAATGTTCACACTCAAGCTTCCCTGTTTCTGATCATTGCTTGAAGACATCATTTTATTTTTTTCTCAGTTTTGCTAAGAAGTACATTTTTAAAAAAACACTCTCAGTGCAAATGTGTCCTGTTTGGTTAAACAAAATCCAAATTAAAAACTTATATCTCATGTTACACATACATTCTTTAACTGAATATTTTCCACACAACATAATTCAGCAATCATTCACAATAGAACATATCTTATTTTACTTTAAATTATTTCCTAAAAGTGCATTATTAAAGAATGTATCCAAGGAACTTTAAAGAGTAAAAATTTGAAAAACAAAAAAGACAATTTATTTTATAGTATCAGCCACTCAATTATATTTTAGTATATCAATGAAATAAAATTCTCTAATTAATTCTGCCATAAATTTCAGTTCTGTGAACAAAAAATAAATATTTTCAGTACTAGTCAAAGTTTATAGAAAATAATGAATTGTGTTTTTCTATCTTTATTAATATTTGAAACCAGGAATGTCTTTTGTCAATAACCTGGGAGCCATCTCCTCGAAATAAAAACATCAAGAAAGACAGTGTCTTATCTCCCAATCTTTATTGAAGGCTAAGAGCCTAACTTACACAAGCAACTATTAGCAAACACAGGTGGCCTGATTTTATTGACCATATTCCTCCCTAAGGCTCCCACATTGCAGGCAGATGCTTTATCCTCTGAGCTATCAGGGAAGCCCATATATATATATATATATATATATATATATATAGAGAGAGAGAGAGAGAGAGAGAGAGAGAGAGAGAGAGGGAGAGATGTGTTAGCATGCATATATCATATAGGATAGAAGAAAATCTCTAATGATAGGTAACACATTCTAAGTGTGGCAGTTTTTCATCCAAAGTCTTTTCAAAGGTCCTTTTGCACACTTCCTATTATTAAAGTGCGGAAAGCAAAATGTTTCTTTTAATTCATAAAATCAACATTTTATGACATTAAAAAGAGAAGGGGAAGGTGCTTTTTGATTTTCCTTAAGGAAATGGAGACTCTTTTTTACAAGACATGGAGAGGTCTGTCACCATGCTCCCACCCTCACAGTCCCTTTCTACAGGACTCTGCTCTTAGTCTACCTAAGCCACCACCTAAGCCGCCACCTAAGAAAGTATCCCTAAGAAATAAGTCCTTGCCCTTTGCTACAAGGGAGTAAGTTGAATAAATTAAGATGACATATTCTATCTTTGGATAACCAAGTCTTGTCTAGGTAATGGTTAACGGTGATGCTTAGTGTAGAAAGACATTTTCCGTCAGTGACATAGAATCTTTCAGTCAAACATATGCTTTCAGGATTTAGAATTAGAAAATATTTTCAGAAAACCATGTCATTTTGTTAACAAGTAAAAGGAGTTGAAATAATTTTCAGAAACTGGTCATGTATTACCATAGTTCACAAGATACCTAAACATACAAGTAACTAAGAGCTATCAGTCAACCAGAAACCTGCAGACAGGAACATATCTCCTGAATAAATTTTTTTTTAATTGTAATTACTTTGTAGAGTTTTTAAAAGCATAATCTCAAATTCCTACCTTCAGAGATTTGGGGGTCCATTGACATGGAGTGTAACTTGGTCATCATGGCTTTTACAGTCTCTTAAATGGATGGAGTTGGTGATGGACAGGGAGGCCTGGCGTGCTGCAATTCATGGGGTCGCAAAGAGTCAGACACGACTGAGTGACTGAACTGAACTGAAATTAATTCTAATGCTCGGGCAAGCCTGAAAAAACCTGGCATAAAGAGCTAGGATTGTCTGGTTGCAGCAAGAGAAATATAAGTACTAATAGAAAATAATATTTAAAGTTGCATTGGGCTTTTCCAGTTCAAATTTCTCTGACACCTGCTTGGGATTTGGGAGATACTCACATTTCTTAGTGGTACTTTTATATTCTATTTGTAAGCCCTGGATGGTGTGAAAGAATCACAATAATTTTTTTTCCCATGTAATAAGACAGAGACTTATTTAAAGACCTAATCTATATTATGTTATGCACTTTACATGAATTCACTAATTTCATTAAAAGAAGAAGAAAAAAAAAAAGGCACAAGCAATTAATATCCTTGTTTTAAAGAATAGGAAGCAGGAAAGCAGAGGTAAAATACTTTCCCCAAATTCACGGCAATAATAAACAAGTGGTAATATCAGGATTAAAATTCATGTACTCTAGCTTAAAATTTCATATAATTCTGAACTCTATTGATTTTCATGGGAAATCATTTAAATTACTAAAAAGAGTACTTTAAACACTGCTCACTGCACACACTGGAATAGACAACTGGGGATGAGTGTTTCCTATCTCCTCTCCACCCGCCACTATCTTTAGGGCCTCAGATAAGGCTCTTATGGAAAAACAAAACAGAAATTACACCCCAAACACCCCCAGAGTTTCAGAACCACAGACATATCTGGGCAAGTAGGCATTCCTTTTGACAATCCTGTTTGTAAAGGTTAAAAACAAAGCAAAGACAAAAAACAAAGTTTAAAAAGAAAAAGTCATCCCAGGCCTCTACTTTAAACCCCTGAGAGGACAGACAGCTCCATGAGCTCCCTCATGTCTGCAGAACCTGGTTTGTGTCCCCAGCATTGTGGGATGGCACTGTGTTGGCAGCTGTGGGTCTGGCCACGTGGCCAGGTCAAGCAGGGGTGCAGCTGGCCCTTCAGTTTCAAGCCAGTGGGCCTGGTGGAACATTTCTGTCCTCAAAGCAGTGGCCAGACAACTTCCCTCCCTGATCTACTGCTGCTTTCAAAGCCTCCGAGAATCATTCTTTTCTACTCCTTCAGGATACTCTCTTAAACCAAACTGGCAAATACTGGACTTCTCTCAATAGTACTTTGTTGTTGTTGTTTAGTGGCTAAGTTGTGTCTGACTTTTTGTGATCCCATGGACTGTAGCCCACCAGGCTTCTCTTTCTCAGGCAAGAAGACTGGAGTGGGTTGTCATTTCCTTCCAACTCAGGGATTCAAACTGTCTCCTGAATTGGCAGATAAATTCTTACTCAGTCCTTACTATCTCACCTTGCTTAGAGGCAGGGAGAGGACTTCTTCCTCTAGACAGCAATATCTAGGTAGGGAAGTGGGGTGAGGAGATGGCATAGCTGTTTTAGCTAAGGAGCACGAGATGGACATCCTCAGATCCAGCTAGGCTGTCAAGATAACAATCTAGCGTTGGTAATGTTGAATGCAGCATTCATTTTTACCTTGTGGATGCTAGTGTTATAGAGTTCACTATTGTGCATAGTCTGTTTTCTATTTGTTAATAAAACTACAGCATCATTGCATAATTCTTGATGGTAATAAACTTGAATAATCAGATTTCTTAAAAAAAAAAAAGACTGTTCACTTCAAAATATACATCTGTTACAGAATGGCACAAGAAAATTTTATTTGATACACACATGACATGTTGAGTGCTTTGTGCTCAACAACCATTGAAATGGGCAGCGTTGATACAGTGAAGCATAAGAATTCACTGTGTCCATAATCAAAGAAGCTCTCAGGATTTGATCAATTACTTTTAAATTTAAGCTAAGTTGAAAATGCATGCCTACTATTGTTTGGCCAGGCACTCTTGAACAAACACTTTCAGTACATTATAATAGGAATGTTATGTATTGAAGTTTTAGAGCAACAATTCAGGCAGATATTAGTAACCCTTTTGTAAAATGAGAAAAGTCAATTTTATAGAGAATAATTTACCCATTTCTGTGCAGATAATGGGCTTCCCTTGGACTGCAAGTTGATAGAACCAGTCAATCCTAAAGGAAATACATTTTGAATATTCATTGGAAGGACTGATGTTGAAGCTGAAGCTCCAGTCCTTTGGCCACCTAACACAAAGAACTGACCCACTGGGAAAAAACCCTGATGATGGGAAAGACTGAAGGCAGGAGGAGAAGAGGAGAACAGAGGATGAAATGATTGGATGGCATCACCGACTTGAAGGACATGAGTTTGAGCAAGTTCTGGGGGATGGTGAAGGACAAGGAAGCCTGGTGTGCTGCAATTTATGGGGTCACAAAGAATCAGACACAACTGAGCTGAACTGAATGGGCTTCTCAGATGGCGCTAGTCCTAAAGAACATCCCTGCCAATGCAGGAGACATAAGAGATGCAGGTTCAGTCTCTGGGTGGGGAAAATCCCCTGAAGCAGAGCATGGAGACTCACACCAGTATTCTTGCCTGGAAAATTGCATGGACAGAGAAGCCTGTTGGCTACAGTCCATTGGGTGGCCCAGGTGGCCCTAGTGGTAAAGAACCCACCTGTCAATGCAGGAGATGCAGTTTTAATCCCTGTTTTGGGAAGATTCCTCTGGAGGAGGAAATAGCAATCCGATACAGTACTCTTGCCTAGAGAATCCCATGGACAGAGAAGCCTGGCGAGCTATGGTCCATAAGGTCGCAAAGAGTCAGATAAGACTAAAACAACTCAGCACACACACAGATGCAAATAATAAAGACACTTAGATTTAAATTTGTCTCTTACTGTCAAGACATTACTCTTTTCATTGTCTTCCATTAACTCATTGCTACTGAGACCAAAAGAAAAAAAAATCTATCAGTCAATCAAATAAAATACTGATAAATTTTTAATATGTATCTAATGTTTAAAGGCTTTGACTGTGTGTAACCCAATAAACTGTGCAAAATTCTTCAAGAGGTGGGAATACCAGACCACTTGGCCTGCCTCTTGAGAAACCTGTATGCAGGTCAGGAAGCAACAGTTGGAACTGGACATGGAAAAAGAGACTGGTTACAAATAGAAAAAGGAGTATGTCAAAGCTGTATATTGTCACTCTGCTTATTTAACTTCTATGCAGAGTACATCATGAGAAACGCTGGGCTGGAGGAAGCTGGAATCAAGATTGCTCGGAGAAATATCTATAAGTTCAGATATGAAGATGACACCACCCTTATGGCAGAAAGTGAGAAAGAACTAAAGAGCCTCTTGATGAAAGTGAAAGAGGAAAGTGGAAAAGTTGGCTTAAAGCTCAACATTCAGAAAACTAAGATCATGACATCCAGTCCCATCACTTCATAGTAAATAGATGGGGAAACAGTGGGGATAGTGGCTGACTTTATTTTTCTGGGCTCCAAAATCACTGCAGATGGTGACTGCAGCCATGAAATTAAGACACTTACTCCTTGGAAGGAAAATTATGACCAACCTAGACAGCATATTAAAGAGCAGAGACATTACTTTGCCAACAAAGGTCCGTCTAGTCAAGGCTATGGCTTTTCCAGTGGTCATGCATGAATGTGAAATTTGGACTATAAAGAAAGCTGAGTGCCAAAGAATTGATGCTTTTGAACTGTGGTGTTGGAAAAGACTCTTGAGAGTCCCTTGGACTACAAGGAGATCCAACCAGTCCATTCTAAAGGAGATCAGTCCTGGGTGTTCATTAGAAGGACTTATGTGGAAGCTGAAACTCCAATACTTTGGCCACCTGATGTGAAGAGCTGACTCATTTGAAAGGACCCTGATGCTGGGAAAGATTGAGACCAGGAGGAGAAGGGGATGACAGAGGATGAGATGGTTGGATGACATCACCGACTCGATGGACACGGGTTTGGGTGGACTCTAGGAGTTGGTGATGGACAGGGAGGCCTGGCATGCTGTGGTTCATGGGATCGCAAAGAGTTGGACATGACTGAGCAACTGAACTGAACTGAAAGTTTACCATTATATCAGAAGCAGTAATAGGTTTATATCACTGTTATAGCAAGTGACCAAAAATTCTGTGGCTTAGAAACAACTTAGATTTATTGTCTTACACTTCTAGACCTCATAAGTCCAAAATGGGTCTTACGGGGCTAAAGTCAATGTTTAGGGATGCTCCATGCCTTTCAGATGCTCTGGAAGGAAATCTGTTCCTTGCCTTTTCCAACTTCCAGGGTGCTCATGAAAGCATTACTGTGGCCCCTGTTTTCTCTGTCACATATTTTTAATTCTGACACTTATATTTCTCTTTTAGAGAATATTTTAAATTATATTTGCCCCACTTTAATAATCCAAAACAGTGTTTTTCATGTAATCATATATGCCAAGTACTTTTGCCAAATAAGGTAGCATATTCATAGGTTTTAGAGATTAGGTTGTAAACATCTTTTTAGGGCCTTTATTCTGTTTACCACAAATTGTGAACACCGTCTCCTTTAATGTTCATGACTTCATACAGTGGGTGTTGTATAATGATAGAGCTGAAGTTTAGAGTGCAGGAGATTGCCCCAGTACCCAATAGTACAGATTTTAGTACAAAGCACATAATTAGATTTATGTAACACTCCCTTTTGTTGCCTCTGACATTTTATGTTCAATGCTCACAAAATATGCTAAAGTTCATCATGTTCTTATAAAAGACAGATATCTAATCTTTATTGCTATATTCACTGAGCTTCTGCTGCTGCTACTAAGTCACTTCAGTCATGTCTGACTCTGTGCGACCCCATAGATGCCTCCTCTGTCCCTGGGATTCTCCAGGCAAGAATACTGGAGTGGGTTGCCATTTCCTTCTCCAATGCATGCATGCATGCTAAGTCACTTCGGTTATGTCCAATTCTGTGTGACCCTATGAACAGCAGCCCACCAGTCTCCTCTGTCCATGGGATTCTCTAGGCAAGAACACTAGATTGGGTTGCCATTTCCTTCTCCCATTCATTCAGCATCTACTATGAAAAAAATATCTAATATTATCATAAAAATTGTGATTTGAAATGAATAATGGAACTCCATTATTCTCTCATTTAAAAATATTACAATCCTTGCCAAACTTAGAAGGGAATAAGAAAATGTTTCTTAGTCTTACTTCTCATTGGAAACAGCACTTGAGATAAACGGTTGCATGCATGCAGTTTATTTTAGGAAATGATCCTGAGGAACAATAGTGAGAGATTTGGAAACATGAAACAGGAGAGGTTGAAAATGCATTATAAGTCTGTGTTGCTGGACTTCTTATTGATGTGAGCAACAGTAAGTAAATCCTTTTAACTATCCTTGGGGAACCTTGTAGAATGCACTGCAGACTTGTGCCTTCTAAACAATAAAGAGTGGCAATATTTACACAGACACTTTCTTCCCACCGATGAAGGACTGTCCCAGGTTTTGTTAAACCTTGCAATTTCAGGTTTGTGCCTTAATCAAAATGACTGAGCTGATTCCTGTACGAGTCCCATGTTTCCAGAGATGCCTCAGGGGAGAAAACAAGAGATGCATATTTCAGCCCAGGTTAAGTGCTTGCAGGTTATACCTAAGGCAACTGTTCACCATAGCAACCAGTAAAAATTGGAGTTAAATGAAGGCTAAAAGGATATGTGGCAAAGGACCTAGATATGTCCACTATGAAATGAACATTTTCTTTTATATTATAATAATTGGTTTTTCCTTCTCCCTATAGTTCAAAAAAATGATCAAATTTTATGCATAGTGTAATAAACCTGATTAATTCTTTCAAAAGTTTTATTTCACATGAATATATACACAAAAATATATGAATTAAACTATGCGTGTTCATTTGAGTTTCAAAAGTTCACTACAAATGATTGGTTGTATTTTTAGCAGATGTATCAGTAGTAAATTGAGGTTTTCTTTACATACAAGAACATGAAGACAGTGCTGAACTGTGTATCTGCAAATATTATGAGAATCCATTTTCAACCATTGCTCATATGTATCTCTTTATGAATAAAATGGATTTATACCTCTTTATGGCTTTCATGAAATAGAATTCATATAGCTAAAATTGTGAATGTACTGGAATTTCTTTGGTGTCTGTTTTGCTCTTCATCCTGTTCACACTGCCAATTGTCTTTCTCTTCACACTGCATTGGTACATAAACTCAGAGTAGGCAAGGCATGAGCTGAGAGGCTGGAAAAAGACTCGAAAGCCATAGGAACTGCAGACACATTTATTCTCTCCTGACTGGCACAGCAGCCATAACACAGCCTCTCTGCTGGCTGATGCAGCAGCTGTAGCAACAGCCATAACATAACTGTAATGTAGCAATGACATGGCCACAACATAACCTCATATAACATAACCATGGTGTTGCTCCAATGTAGCCCTAATGCAGCAGTTGCCAGGGCTTTCACGGTAAAGTTCATACAGTCCTACCACACACAGCAACTCATGACCAAGCAAGTACCTCAGTGATGCACATGCGCAGTGCTCTAAGTGTTCTCAGCCATTATATAATTATTATTCACAAAATGTGGGGTGAGAAGCGGTGAGGTCAGAGAGCCTGACCATCCATCTTGGCTAACTTGCTCTTCCTCACAGCCCTCCAGTAGAGAATGACAAAATAAAGCACAGTCCCTAGAATAAGACATTCCTCAGTTTTCCAGTTTCCACCTGTACTGTGTGTTTTTTAAAATTATTATTATTACTAATTCTTGTTCAGTATTTCCTTAGATTTAAAAACCTATCAAAGTTAACATTTTTTTCTTCTGACTATTCAGTACTTACTTAGCAAACTCTACTTCTCTCTTCTCTGTGGATCCTGATAAGACCAGTAATTCAGCAATATATTCACACTGCAAAATGAACAGTCCTTTACATAAACCTTGCCAGTGTTGACTGAGGGAGATCACAGGTACTGTTTGTGACCTAATGTAGTATATTTGCTTTCTGAAAGAGCCTTCTGTCCTTACTCCTTCCAACCTGCTAGTGGTTTTCATTCTGATCATAATATTTGACCTATTCCTTCCCATTCATAACAATGTTGATTTTTTTTGTTTTCTGTGTATAGCAAACACAAAATTAAGATTTATAACTGTCTTAAATAAAAGGAGGTGTATGGTTTAAACAAAGGAACCAGTAGTTATAGGTTATAATATGTATACTACACCTGCTTGTCAGTTAAGGTAAGCTCCAGCCACAAACTCAGTGCACTATCAATATCCTCCAGGTCTTTCTGTTTCTTTTTTGTGTATTTGTTAACCCAGGTTTGTGCCTCAACAATGCAGCAAAGGAAGAAAATCAGAGGCTGCCTCTCTGTTGATGTGATAGAATGGCATCAACAGTCTCACTCACTGGTGACTATATCTGATTTTTTGTTTTCCTTAAATGTATAGATTTCACAGTGATAGGATAGTATGGTAGTCCAGATATTAGACTACTTTGGTTCAATCAGCACTTTCAATTTCTGTCTGTATGACCATGGGCGTGTTCTTTTAAAACTTTCTTCCTTAGCTTTTCATCTGTTCAATGTGGATGAAACTATTCCCTATGTATATAATTCTAATGAGAAGAAGTAAATGAGTTAATTCATGGAATATTTTTTTAAAAATTGTTCAAACATTAAATGCAATTTAAGTGTCAGTAATTATTATATGGAACCTGGAGGCTCCCCTTTAAATGTGCCTTCCCCACAATATGTGCTTTTGCAGTGGTCACTCTGGGCACATAATTATAGTCCAAGATCTAGACTGAAAGGACTTGTATCTATGAATTTAAGCATGGGAGGAAGGAGTAAACATTATACACAGCACCCATAAATGAAAGCAACAAGAGAATTGTTATCACTGCCCTTTTCCTCTGAGTTACCTCTCCAAAGTCTTTTTTAATGGATCATCAGGTCCATTATTATGCTTCCAAATTAGCTACCTGGGAAAAAGACAGAAGATATAGCTATATTTATAATTTGTGAAAGAGAAGGAGTAAGGCAAGGAGGGAGAGAAAGAGAGAGAGAGATAAATATACATAGAGAAACTGTCATCTTTTCCCTTATTTATGTTTATATTTTTCTAATTTATATTTTCATCTAATTCTTTAAGTTTTCCAAAGTCTACCAACATGGAGGCAAAAGTTACTTCTAATTTCTCCTTTTTTTATTTCATATTATTAGATCTTGAATGCTTTTCAACTTTCTAACTCCAATAACTTCACTTTTGTCCACTAGTAAATCAATGTTAGCTTTCCTCAAAACATTTAATTCTTAAGAGATTACATTATAAATAAATAAAATTTAAAATTTTTCCAGTAGAAGTTTACATTTTAGAGGAGTATTCCTTTATCCCTTATCAAAGTAAATGATTTTGCAAAATAGACATTCCAAGCTCAAGAAGCACTAAGAGGAAGTTTCAAATAGAAGGCTAATGAGAGAGCTGGATCATAAAGAAAGCTGAGCACTGAAGAATTGATGTTTTGAACTGTGGTGTTAGAAAAGACTCTTGAGAGTCCCTTGGACTGCAAGGAGAGCAAACCAGTTAATCTTAAAGTAAATAAACCCTGAATATTCACTGGAAGTACTCAGTGAGGTCACTCAGTCGTGTTCGACTCTGAGACCCCATGGACTGTAGCCTACCAGGCTCCTCCCTCCATGGGATTCTCCAGGCAAGAGTACTGGAGTGGGTTGCCATTTCCTTCTCCAGGGGATCTTCCCGAGCCAGGGATTGAACCCTGGTCTCCTGCATTCCAGGCAGACCCTTTAACCTCTGAGCCACCAGGGAAGTCCAGAAGTACTCATGCTGAAGCTAAAGCTCTAAAACTTTGGCCACCTGATGCAAAGAACTGACTCATTGAAAAAGACCCTGATGCTCGGAAAGATTGAAGGCAGGAGGAGAAGGGGACGACAGAGGATGAGATGGTTGGATGGCATCACCAACTCGATGGACATGAGTTTGAGCAAGCTCTGGGAGTTGGTGAAGGACAAGGAAGCTTGGTGTGCTGCCATCCATGAGGTCGCAAAGAGTCAGACGCAGCTAAGCGATTGAACTGAACTGAACTGAACTGAACTGTATAACTATCAGATTCTGTCACATGTTTGATTGTTAGAGTAACTTCAAGTCTATTAGAAGATAGTTTTTCTTTGTTTCATAAACCCACAAGGAGAAAGTATGAGTCCAGGTGGTAAAGTGGTAAAGAATCTGTCTGCCAATTGCAGGAGAGCCAAGAGACACAGGTTCAATCCCTGGATCAGGAAGATCCCTTGGAGGAGAGTACAGCAACCCACTCAAGTATTCTTGTCTGGAGAATTCCATGGGCTGAGAAGCCTGGTGAGCTACAGTCTTTGGGGTCACAAAGAGGCAGGCAGGACTAATGTGACTTAGAACAGCACAGCACAGGATGAAGAAATCGATGTGCTAGCATGAAAGAGAGAAGAAGATGGCATTCTTGTTCAATCAAAATGAAGTTGCTTCATTTTGAAATGAAAATGCTTCAACTATTTTTCTTTCTGTACATCATCTAAATATAATTGATGGCTATAAAATTTCACAGTAAAACATTAAGAAAATATTTTAAAATTTTAAAATTTAGACAAACATTCATAAATTTGAAATTACACTAAAAATACATTTTTTGACCCTCACTGTGTTTGCTGAATTTCAGCAACATGGAGAGAAAGTTTTAATTATGTTGCTGTGCTTTCTTTGGTTTAGAAGACTATAACTGTGACCCTTATCACCAGAGAGCACTCTGTAGTGGCAAAGTCATGTTGTAATGCCCACACACTTACACTTAACTCCTCCCACATAGTCTAATTATTGCTTGTTGCAATTTAGTTATATCAGAAAATTCTCTGTAACTTTTATGCATGTAATTTACTTCACTTACATTTGATTAATTTGTTCTACTCTTCAAACATAAATTATTGTTATCTAATTGTTCTTGACAAAATATATTTCTAAATAAAATACAATTTGATAAATTTTAAACTGAACACTAGATCATTAAGTTTGGATGCTAAAAATTGGCTTAAGTTTCTAGTGGAATTTCATAAAGTATTATTCTTTTGTTTCTTAAAAATAAAAGCCCTGCTGTGTCTAAATTTAAATGATAATTAACATAATACTTTAAAATGAGAATGGAAGACTTCTCACTTTTATTAGTGAACAATGTAGTTAGCAAAATATTTTAATGGAAAATATATATCTTGTTAAATGAACACAAATATTTCAATACTTTCTCATTTGGTACATAATTCATTTTCAAATTATTGATCTAATTTATTTTCAAATAGTTTAAAAGATGCAAATATGGTATTAGACATACATATATGAAGATATGAAATACATATCAAATCATATGTATCATATCATAGGGACAGAAAAGCCTATAGATCTGTATCAGTAGTCAGGATTTCACTAGAGAAACATAGCCAGAAGAAATAGAATCTCCTCTCCCTCTGTTTTTCTCTCTATGTATAATTTACCATGTATGATCATGTGTGCATGTCATTATATCTATATGTCTGGTAACCTGGTTCAGTTCAGTTCAGTTGCTCAGTCATGTCCAACTCTTTGCGACCCCATGGACTGCTGCACACCAGGCTTCCCTGTCCATCACCCACTCCTGAACATTACTCAAATTCACGTCTATCCAGTCCCCCTCTGTTGCCCTCTTCTCCTCCCATCCTCAATCTTTCCCAGCATCAGAATCCTTTTCAGTGAGTCATCTCTTCACATTAGGTGGCCAAAGTATTGGAATTTCAACTTTAGCATCAGTCCTTTTACTGAGTATTCAGGGTTGATATCCTCAGGATTGACTGTTTGATCTGATTGACTGTTTGTCCAAGAGACTCTCAAGAGTCTTCTTGAGCATCACAATTCAAAAGCATCAGGTCTTCAGCATTCAGTCTTCTCTATGGTCGAACTGTCACATCCATACATGACTGCTGAAAAAACCATAGATTTGAGTGTATGGACCTTTATCAACAAAATGATGTCTCTGTAGTATGCTTTCTGTGTTTGTCATAGCTTTTCTCGCAAGGAGCAAGCATCTTTTAATTTCTTGGCTGCAGTCATGGTCTACAGGGATTTTGGAGATGAAGAAAATAAAGTCTATAACCTCTTCCAATTCTTCCCTTTCTGTTTATTGTGAAGTGATGGAACTGGATGCCATAAATTAATTTTTTGAATGTTGAGCTTTAAGTCAGCTCCTTCAATTTCCTCTTTCACTAAAGGAACTAAAAAGGCTCTTTAATTCCTGTTCACTTTCTGCCATTAGGGTGGTATCATCTGCATATCTGAGGTTGTTTATATTTCTCCCTGCAATTTTGATTCCAGCTTGTGATTCATCCAGTCTGAAATTTTGCATGTTGTACTCTGCATAGATGCTGGGAAAGAATGAAGGCAGGAGGAAAAGGAGACAACAGAGGATGAGATGTTTGGAAGGGATCACTGACTCAATGGTGGAGGATAGAGGAGCCTGGTATGCTTCAGTCCATGAAGTCACAGAGAGTTGGACATGACTGAGTGACTGAACAACAACTCTGTATAGAAGTTAAGTATGCAGGATGACAATATATACAGCCTTGATGTATTCCTTTCCCAATTTTGAACCAGTCTGTTATTCCATGTCTAGTTCCAACTGTTGCTCCTTGATCTGCACATGGGTTTCTCAGGAGACATGTAAGGTGGTTTGGTATTCCTATCTCTTTAAGAATTTTCCACAGTTTTTTGTGATCCACACAGTCAAAAGCTTTAGCATAGTCAGTTAAACAGAAGTAGATCTTTTTTCATTCCTTTGCTTTTTATATGATCCAATGATTGTTCGCAATTTGATCTCTGGTTCCTCTGCCTTTTCTATATCCAGCTTGTACATCTGGAACTTCTTGGTTGACATGCTTTTGAAGCCTAGCTTGAAGGATTTTGAGTATTACTTTGCTAGCATGTGAAATGAGTGAAACTGTATGCAAGCTTAAGCATTCTCTGGCGTTGTCATTTTTAGGGATTGGAATGTAAACTGACCTTTTCCAGTCCTATGGCCAGTTTTGGGCTTTTCAAATTTGCTGACATATTGAGTGTAGCACTTTAACATCATTATCTTTTAGGACTTGAAATAGATCAGCTGATATTCTATCACCTCCACCAGCTTTGTTCATAATGATGCTTTCTAAGGCCCACTCGAACTCACACTTCAAGATGTTTGGCTCTAGTTGAGTGCCCACATCATAGTGATTATCCAGGTCATTAAGATATTGTTTTTGTATTGTTCTTCTGTGTCTTCTTGCCACCTCATCTAATGGCAAATTTCATAAATGTGTGCGGCGATGGATTCTAACTCTAATCCTGATCTTTTTCTAACTCTAATCCTGATCTTTTTCTATTTCTAGATAACTATTAAGAGAGGTAAATATAAAGAATGTGTCAAGAGTTTGTTTTAAAATAACAACTTTGAAAAGAGAAAGTGAAAGTGGAAGTTGCTCAGTAGTGCACACTCTTTGCAACCCCATGGACTATATAATCCATGGGATTCTCCAAGTGGGAATACTAGAGTGGGTAGTCTATACCTTCTCCAGGGGAGCTCCCCAACCCAAGGGTCAAGTCCAGGTCTCCTGCATTGAAGGCAGATTCTTTACCAACTGAGCCACCAAGGAATTATGATCATTGAAGCTGCACTTTTTAATTCACAGAAAGTTTCTTGCATGCAAATGTTTGTCAACTGGTCCAAATTCTGACTTTCAGTGATATTATATCTGGGAAAATCTAACAGCATTCTGATCACTATGGTCCTATTTGTTTGATGCTTCATGTTTGGAATTGAATTAGATGACTCTGTATGCTGGTTGCACAAAGGTGGGGAAGATTGGAAGGGGCAGTCAAGAGGGAAGGGAGTTATACACACAAACACACACACACACACACACACACACACGGCTGATTCATGTTGTTGTATGGCAGAAATCAACACAAACAGTGAAACTATGAGCCATGCCATGTAGGGCCACCCAAAACGGATGGGTCATGGTGGAGAGTTCTGACAAAATGAGGTCCACTGGAGAAGGGAATGGCAAGCCACTGTAGTACTCTTGCCTTGAGAACCCCATGAACACTATGAAAAGACAAAAAGATAGTATACTAAAAGATGAAGTCCCCAGATCAGTAGGTGCCCAATATGCTATTGGAGATCAATGGTGATATAACTCCAGAAAGAATGAAGAGACAAAGCCAAAGCATAAACGACACCCAGTTTTGGATGTCAGTGGTGATGGAAGCAAGGTCCAATGCTGTAAAGAGCAATATTGCATAGGAACCTGGAATGTTAGGTCCATGAATCAAGGCATTTTGGAAGTGGTCAAACAGAAGATGGCAAGAGTGAACATCGACATTCTAGGAATCAGCGAACTAAGATGGACTGGAATGGGTGAATTTAACTCAGATGACCATCTATTATTGTGAGCATGAATCCCTTAGAAGAAGTGGAGTAGTCATCATAGTCAACAGAAGAGTCTGAAAAGCAGTACTTGGATGCAATCTCAAAAATGACAGAATGATCTCTGTTTGTTTCCAAGGCAAACCATTCATATAATGGTAACTCAAGTCTATGCCCCAACCAGTAATGGTGAAGAAGTCGAGGTTGAATGGTTCTATGAAAATCTACAAGACCTTTTCGAATTAACACCCCAAAAAGATGTCCTTTTCATTATAGGGTACTGAAATGCAAAAGTAGGAAGGTCAAGAGACACCTGGAGTAACAGGCAAATTTGGCCTTGGAGTACAGAATGAAGCAGCACAAAAGTTAATAGAGTTTTGCCAAGAGAACACACTGGTCATAGCAAACACCCTCTTCCAACAACACAAGAGAACACTCTACACATGGACATCACCAGATGGTCAACACCAAAATCAGATTGATTATATTCTTTGCAGCCAAAGATGGAGAAGATCTACAGTCAGAAAAAGCAAGACTGGGAGCTGATTCTGGCTCAAATCATGAACTCCTTATTGCCAAATTCAGACTTAAATTGAATAAAGTAGGGAAAACCACTAGATAATTCATGTATGACCTAAATCAAATATCTTATGATTATAGAGTGGACATGAGAAATAGATTTAAGGGACTAGATCTGATAGACAGAGTGCCTGATGAACTATGGGTGTAGGTTCATGACATTGTACAGGAGACAGGGATAGAGACCATTCCCAAGAAAAAGAAATGTAAAAGAGCAAAATGGCTGTCTGGGGAGGCCTTACAAATAGCTGTGAAAAGAAGGGAAGCAAAAAGCAAAGGAGAAAAGGAAAGATATAGCCATTTGAATGTAGAGTTCCAAAGAATATAAAGGAGAGATAAGAACACCTTCCTCAGTGATCAGTGCAAAGAAATAGAGGAAAACAATAGAATGGGAAAGACTAGAGATCTCTTCAAGAAAATTAGAGATACCAAGGGAATATTTCATGCGAAGATGGGCTCCATAAAGGACAGAAATGGTATGGACCTAATAGAAGCAGAAGATATTAAGAAGAGGAGGCAAGAACAAACAGAAGAACTGTATGAAAAAATCTTCAGGACCCAAATAATCACGATGGTGTTATCACTCACTTAGAACCAGACATCCTGGAATGTGAAGTCAAGTGGGCCTTAGAAAGCATCACTATGAACAAAGCTAGTGGAGGTGATGGAATTCCAGTTGAGCTATTTCAAATCCGAAAAGATGATGTTGTGAAAGTGCTACAGTCAATATATCAGCAAATTTGAAAAACTGAGCAGTGGCCACAGGACTGGAAAAAGTCAGTTTTCATTCCAGTCCCAAAGAAAGGCAATGCCAAAGAATGTTTAAACTACCACTCATGGCACTCATCTCACATGCTAGTAAAGTAATGCTCAATATTCTCCAAGCCAGGCTTCAACAATACCTGCACCATGAACTTCCAAGTGTTCAAGATGGTTTTAGAAAAGGCAGAGGAACAAGAGATCAAATTGCCAACATCCCCTGGATCATCAAAAAAGAGAGTTCCAGAGAAACATCTATTTCTGCTTTATTGACTATGCCAAAGCCTTTGACTGTGTGGATCACAATAAGCTGTGGAATATTCTTCAAGTGATGGAAATACCAGGCCACCTGACCTGCTTCTTGAGAAATCTGCATGCAGATCAGGAGTCAATAGTTAGAACTGGACATGGAACAACAGACTGGTTCCAAATAGGAAAAGGAGTACATCAAGACTGTATATTGTCACCCTGTGTATTTAACTTATATGCAGAGTACATCATGAGAAACACTGGAACAAGTGGAATCAAGTTGGAATCAAGATTGCTGGGAGAAATATCTATAAGTTCAGCTATGCAGATGACACCACCCTTATGGCAGAAAGAGAAGGATAATTAAAGAGCCTCTTGACGAAAGTGAAAAAGGAGAGTGAGAAAGTTGGCTTAAAGCTCAACATTCAGAAAACTAAGATCATGGCATCCAGTCCCCTCACTTCATGGCAATAGGTGGGAAAACAGTGGCAACAGTGACATAATTTATTTTGAGGGGCTCTAAAATCACTGCAGATGGTGACTGCAGCCATGAAATTAAGACACTTACTCCTTGGAAGGAAAATTATGACCAACCTAGACAGCATATTCAAAAGCAGAGACATCCCTTTGCCAACAAAGGTCCATCTAGTCAAGGCTATGGTTTTTCCAGTAGTTATGACTGGATGTGATAGTTGGACTAGCAAAAGAGCTGAGCACTGAAGAATTGATGCTTTTCAACTGTGGTGTTGTAGAAGACTCTTAAGAGTCCCTTGGACTGCAATGAGATCCAACCAGTCCACCCTAAATGAAATCAGTCCTGAATATTCATTAGAAGAACTGAGGCTGATGCTGAAGATCCAATACTTTGGCCAACTGGTGTGAAGAGCTGACTCATTTGAAAAGACTCTGATGCTGGGAGACATTGAAGGTGGGAGGAGAAGTGGCCAACAGGGGACGAGATGGTTGGATGGCATCACCAACTCAATGGACATGAGTTTGGGTAAATTCTGGGAGTTAGTGATGGCCAAGGAAGACTGGTGTGCTTCAGTCCTGCTGCTGCTGCTGCTAAGTTGCTTCAATCGTGTCCAACTCTGTGCGACCCCATAGACAGTGGCCCACCAGGCTCTGCTGTCCCTGGGATTCTCCAGGCAAGAATACTGGTGTGTTGCCATTTCCTTCTCCAATACATGAAAGTGAAAAGTGAAAGTGAAGTCGCTCAGTCGTATCTGACTCCTAGCAGCCTACTAGGCTTCTCTGTCCATGGGATTTTCCCGTCAAGAGTACCAGAGTAGGGTGCTCTTGCCTTCTCTGGTGCTGCAGTCCATGGGGTTGCAAAGAGTCAGACACTACTGAGTGACTGAACCGAACTGAAATGATTATGACCTAAAAGAAAACTATTCAGTACACTTTTGCATCTTCTTCTGTAACATTGTGTAAGTCAGCATTATTCTGTATATTAGAGCTCTAAGCAGCATTTTTTACTTATTTAATTCAGTGACATATATTATTTTCTTTGGGCATTTCTGTATTAGTTCACAAACTTAATTCAACCCTCTCATAAAACCTGTTTATATATTTGCTAAATAACCATTGTAACCTTCCCTAGTGGTATGCAATAATCCTTTGGTATATGTATCATATTCTTTTATATTTTATACTGAAATTTATTTCATATATAGCTTCCATAGAACCAGAATATTTTAAAGTTATTATACCTATATATTATATCATAGTGATGATAAAGCTTTTCATTATATTTTATTATTTTGTTCAATATTAACAATAACCAATATAAAGATCTCCACCCAGTTATTGAACCATTGTCATTGTTCTGCTTTTCAACCCTCTTTCTTTTCATTAGTCTGGTGTTATACTGGTGAGGAATTTGGTATTATTTAATGTGTTTCAGCCTCATGGCCCATCATAAAAGTGTGTCACCAATTTTGAAACTATAATTGTATCCCCTTCGTTCCAGTATGATAATTAGGAGAAGATGAGATTATACCCCATGAGATAAGCCCTTTGAAATCTTTGATGAAAACATGATTCATGATTATTCTACAAATTAGTGAATATGAAATCATACAGTCTATGAGAGAATAACTTGCATATGATTTGTCATCTGAGCTCTTATTTCAAATCTAAACTGTTAGTTGTATTAGACGCATTTTGTAAAAGAGAAGCTTTATGTTATTTTCCTGAGTTTATAACATCTCATTTATTTTAATTCTCATTGATTAATATCTGAACAAAATCAATTTATGTTCTGCAGCTTGCAAATGGTTGTTCTGTGCTTTTCCCTTTTATAGTCCTATAGATCAAATTCATGTTAACCATAAATTTCTTGGGGAAAATGTGTATGATGTAGTTTTAACAGTTTCTCCTTAAAAAACATCTTATTACATAATATTGGTAAAAGAAGATTCAAATATTACTTAAAATAATGAGACCACTTGATTCTCTTTTTTAATTCTGCTTTGACAAAACTAGAATATGTACGGAGATGTTTACTTTATTTATTGGAAAAATGTGGTTGTTGGGGAAGATTAGCCATTAGGAGATCTTAGATGTTCACAAAAAACAATTTTACAACGAAGGAAATAGTTCTCATTATTGGATTAACAGTAAATTGATCAATCTGAAAAAAATATGCATCCTCTATTACTACTGAAATTATTAATGTGTGTTGAAATGCATGTGGGAAGATAAGCTTCAGTAAGCCAACATAATAACTCATCTGACATGAAAAATATTCTGTTTGAAAATAGAGCTGCATAGAGAAAGAATGGATACTTTTTCTTCAGTCTAAATTAATTTATGTTACCCAAAACTTATACCTTTTAGAATATATGAATACAGTATAGGTGTAGATACGCATATACATATATATGCATTTTTTTTTTTCTAGCATAAACTGTGGAAGCAGAAAAAATCAATAGCTTTTGTGGCTATGGAGTTAAGGTAAAATAGCATGTGTAGTGCATGATTAGAGATGAACTTCTCTGCAAGTGGGGCTAAAATAAATAGATAAGTTGCTTGACAGAATATCCAAGGTTGATAAGGACATGTGTCTTTCTCCATTTTGGGGTATAAGACATAAATAAGAATATTTCAACCATTGTTTTCCACGAAATAAAATAGTTTTGTTTGTTTGCTTGTTTTTCAATTGTTTCATCTGTTTCCATGTTAAGGTTTTTTGTTTCCTTTTGCATCTTAGCTGTTTATAGTTAAAAGCTTGCTTTTTTTTTTTTTTTTCTTTTTAATCACGGTAAGTAATTCAGCACCAGTTATATATTGGCATGAAATATAAGGAAGCTGATTAATATGACAAACATTGTGTACCTATTTTGATGACACATAGAATCTCTTTTGATATGAACTTTACTGATAGATTAGCTTTTTGTTCTTAATTTGTGTGATGGCTCCCTAAAATTATAAGAAGGATTGTATATAAATGGAGTAATAAGTAGAGAATCATATAATTTGTTTTTTAAACAAGGACACTTTCAGTAATGAAAAGAACACACAAAATAATTATCAGATGTCAACTGATCTATTAAAGGCATAAACTCAGACTTTCTTTGGAAGATTCAAGAATAGTGATAGCACACTATGCAGTAAAATTTATAGAATTATTCCAGATTCCCTCATATAAAAGAAATATCTTTTCTTACATCATGCTTCTTTATACTTTGAGTAAACATGAGTATAGCCATTCCAGATGGCTGAAATATAAAGGTGGAATTATTCTATTTAAAAGGTCAAATTGTAAAGAATAAATATCATTAGTTTGTAAATGGTCTAGGCTACTTTCATTAGTCTATTTTCTTAGATTAATGCATCAAACTGGAGAAAGGACACTTCTGAAAGCACAATAAATTTTGTCTCAAGGAGAAGTGTGAAATATAGGATGGTTCCAGGACACAGGAGTACAAATTACCCTCAACTGTTATGGAGGCTAGTCTCACTGCCTAAATGACTGGGCTGGCTTTAGGATTAGTGAGTTCTTGAAAGGGAATGCATAACTTGGGTAAAGACAGACATCACAAAAAGATGGCATACAAATACCCATACCTTAACTCACCAGTTGATTTTATGGCTATTTCAGGCTTCAGTCAGTTCAGTCACTCAGTCGTGTCCAGCTCTTTGTGATCCCATGGCACGCCAGGCTTCCTTGTCCATCACCAACTTCTGGAGCTTGCTCAGACTCATGTCCATTGAGTTGATGATGCCATCCAATCATCTCATCCTCTGTCGTCCACTTCTCCTCCTGCCTTCAATCTTTCCCAGCATCAGGGTCTTTTCCAATGAGGACAAAGTATTGGAGTTTCAGCTTCACCACAATCACAGAAAATAAATCAATTTCAGACTTACTTTAGAAATAAAATATATTAAGAGCTTCAGAGTTGTAAAGGATAGCAGAGGAAACTTAAAATTGCTCATTTTTCAGATGAAGTTACTGAAACTTACAGAAAGTGAAAAATTTGGCCTAGGTTAAAAATTATTAAGAAATGTTACTATTGTCTTCTTAAATGAAAAAAATGTAGATAAAAATAAATTTTAAAACATATTCACCGTTCAGTTTTGAGGTAATAAGAGTATAATAGAAATGAATAAGAAATGAGTAAGAAAGAGTGTTCCTAAAGGATTTGTATAGCTTAATGAAAATTTACAAATTTAGCAGAATAAGACATTCCTTGACTACTTGTCACTTGAATTGTTAGGACAAGAATTAAGTACTTTTATTATTTTTAACATTTGGGTATTCAGCAGTAACAGAATTAAGTATCTAAAGTATTCTTAGAAATTTAGTAGAGATTTTTACAGCTTTGACCGTTCACTATTTCACACTAGGATTTGTTAGCAATTCCTTCTATTCCCACAGGTTACTGAGGCTATAAAAAGGAAGGGACTTGAATAACTAGCAAATTAGATGTATTATATGAAAAGGCCAAGAGGAAGTCTATAGATTAATAATTCATAGAAAGTATAAGATATCAAAATATCTGGATGACAAGATATGTACTATGTGGGAAGGCAGGGGGCTGTTTTTTAATCCTAGCTAATAACTAGGTTTTCTAAACTCTCAGAATTCAACCTTGAAATAAAGTTTTACATTCCAATAATGTAGGACTGTCCAGGGAATTACTGATAACACTCTCATTCCTTTGGATGCTGACTAGACAGCTCTGATGAATGCTGCCCTGTAAAGATTGTATAATACCAGCGACAGAAACTAACTTGAGATGACATAAAGCAGGAGGGACTGTATTAGAGCATATATTAACTCTGATTCTTTCTGATTAAAGACAGTAATTTCTGTTCCTACTTTCTTATATATAATACCAAAAAAAAAAAAAAAAAAAAAAAAAAAACACAAAACAGAACTCTATCAATCATCTACTCCTTCAACAACATCCCTGGCTCCCTCTATGTCAAAGTGAAAAGAGAGCATAAAAATTTTGCTTTTTGGAAGTATTTAGCTAACTTCTTAGTAAGTGACTTGACTTTAACATATTTAACATACCTCACAAGGCTAAGGTATTTGAGTCATATTTGCAAAAAAAAAAAAAAAAAAAAAAAATTACATTAGAAGACAAAACAAAATGGGCTTCATAGGTGGCACTAGTGTTAAACAACCTGGCTGCTAATGCCAGAGATGGTCAGGAAGATCCCTTGAAGGAGGGCAGAGCAACCCATTCCAGTATTCTTGCCTGGAGAATCCCATGGATAGAGGAGCCTGGCAGGCTACAGTCCATGGGGTTGGAAAAGAGTCAGACACAACTGAAGTGACTTAGCATCTATGCATGCATAAAACAAAATATAAGAAATATCAATATGATGTTTAGCTGATAAAATGTTAACACTTTATGTGTAACAAAATTCGTGCATGTTTTATATATTGAGACCAAGAGGAAACTACTAACCAAATAGTTCAAAACAGATATTCTCTCTCAGATCAGATAGTCTGGCAAAGGAAAGGATTTTATTGCAACAATAATTATACAGCTAGATATATAAGAATAAATGGATATGTAAGATATTCTGTTGCTAATAGGGCAAAATATAAATAATGCATTTATGCGAGAGTTATTCAATGAAATCCATATATTCACAATCTAATTTTGTCTCAGCTATTAAAAAATTGCCGTGCTATTTAATATCATTGGTAAGGTATTAGGAACTATGTGTTCTCAGTCACTCAGTTGTGTCCAACTCTTTGTGACCCCATGGACTCTATCCTGCCAGGCTCCTCTATCCATGGAATTTTTCCGGCAAGAATACTGGAGTGGGTTGCCATTTCCTACTCCAGGAAATCTTCCGACCCAGGGATTGAACCTGTGTCTCCTGAATTGGCAGGCGGATTCATTCCTACCATGCCACGTGGTAAGCCCCCATACTACACTTGATCTTAGCTAAAAGGAAATTACAAATATTAACAAATATAAAATATTATGAATTTATAAATATATATGTATACCATAGCTATTTCTATACATAGACATAGAAAAATCTATGAAATAACAGCTATAGAACATTTATTTCACTAAACATATCATTATTACCAAATATATACTAAAGGGTACTGGCCTTATATGCATTTAGGTTAAATTTTGAATTTAATAGACTTTATACAATTAAATATCCCACCTATAATTGTTCTGAAGTGTATGGTTGCATTCAATATTTGCATAATTATAAGCTGGCTTAGAGAAGAGCTATATGAACCTATTCTAATATAAAACTATTAGTAACATTAAGTTATTTCTAAATCACAGGGAGATAGTATAGAATGTTTTCATAAATTCAGTTTTTATGAGATAAATAGTATGCTTAGCTCTTTGGGAATGCTTATTTTCATCATGAGGAAAGTAGAATGGACAACTGTGAGAATAGAACATATTACAAGTTAATGCTTGTGTTATGATCTAGCAAAATCAAGAAGAAAATTGATTAAGGAAAAAAGAGAAGAAAAAACTGAGGAACCAAACTCCCACACACAATACACACACAATGTGTCCTATACTGTGCAAGTGCTGGATACAAAGATGCATAAAATATGGGTCTATCATTTTACTCACTAAGGAAATAACTTTTAAATGCAAAAGTACTATTTAGTATTGTGATTCTGTAATGTTTTTGAAATATAGCTTCAAATATAGTTTTAAAATCACATCTTTATTTTGTTTATATGATATGTTTACTGTGTATATATACACATGCCCATATACACACAAATGTACACTTAAGATTACCTCACTAAATTGAAATTTCTCACTTATAAAAGAAGTTTACTGTTAACTTCTCCAGGGTAAGGGTTTTCTTTTGCCCCTGAAAATTATCACCTAAACACAGTAACACAACACATGTCACACAGAAGGAAATCAATTGTACTTTGTAAGATTAATTGATTTAACAATTAATGCATCTATAAATAATAAATTAATGACATAAAACCTAAATTCTAAATGAATTTAGTTCACCTTTGATTAAATTGCTTTAACTCTATTTATAATATTTCCCCAAACCTCACTGTTTAGCATTGTAACATTGAGAACTTTAATTCTTCATCTCAGACATACACATTCTTAAAAATTGTTTTAAAACTTGAAAACTAATTTCAGTTTTAAAAGCCACAAATATGACTAAACATTTTAATTTAGAAAAAAGTAAAGCAATATCTGTTTACTTCATTATACATATTTGAATTAAGTTGCATCTAAATAAGTTTTAACATTCAAAGAAAATATCTTTAATTTGTACATTTCAAATGCCAAGTATAGAATACTTCATATCTAGAAAATAGGCGTTTGGAATCTAAACTCATTATCACTGAAGTGTGAACTTCTAATTGTAGTACTTTTAATAATATATCTTCTACATATATATTTCTCAATGCCTGTAAATTCAGGAAATGGGAAATTGTGAGGCTATAATGCAGAGGAGATTTATGCTAAGAAGATTCTGAGTTGTCACTATTAAAAATTTTCCACCCATTATGTGAATCTTATTGATCATTGCAGGAAGCAAAAAAATGTGCTGGTCATTGATTTTCTTTGGCTACCGAATGTATTAGGCCTGACACGTTTGATGGGTGGGCAAGTTTTCAAAGGAAGCTCAGTTAAGCTAATCTTAGTTCAGAGAAATATTCACAATGAAATAAGAAACCTTGTAATTGTTAGAGCAAATAGAAGAGTCAGAGGACTATATTATTAGCCATATCAGCATAAAAATTAGACATGAGCCTTCCCAGGAGGCCATAGTAAAATGCATCAAGGCTTTGGTGCTGTTTTCACAAATGTAGCAATTACTGGATAAATTGGGTTTTAGCTTCTCACCCTTCAGCCAAGATAATGAATGCAAAGAAATTAGTTGTTTTTCTTCTTCTTGGCTAAGGGAGAGTATCAGAATTCCGTGAAGTTCATAAAAGTATAAATGAAGACATTAGATAATTGCATCCCACACATGAGGCTGATAGTAATGCTGCTACCTATAAATTCAATATTTTGTTTCTAATGATTATTTTCTTAAAATCCATGTACATCCATAAATTGTATCATAGGTTACTAGACTAGAAAGAACAATAGCAAATACAAATTGTAAAGACTCTTCCCTGGGAATTAAATTCCATTAAAAAATAAAGCTGGAGACTATTATCTTATATCTCCACTGGAAGCTGTCTACTGACATTAATACAATGTCAGAGTACAGTGTTATCTCTCAGTAGTACAGGATGGTGTCAAAATGCTATGTATATTATTCCAGTACATTAAGTACCAGGGCACTGTGTATGCTTTAGGTGAAGATTAATTAAATTAGCACAAGCCAAGTGGTCTTCTATGCCCACGAACAAGCACTGTATATTTTTTCAATCACCTTTCTCATTTTTCCAGGCCATTTAACATAGAAGCATACAATTCAAATTGGTAAGAATAAATTAAGACATATAGAATATTAATATCATATCCCAATTTAGTGAAATCCGAAAAGAAAACTACCATTCCCTGGGTATACTAACATGCCTTTCAGCGTCTTTGGAAATGTGTCCTTCAATACAGGAAAAAAAAAAAAAAAAAACAACATTGTAAGTTATCAATCATAGGTGGGATATTTGAATTTTTTAATAAATATTTTGCCTTTTGATATATTATTAAAGTGTTATAAGAATTAAGTACTTAAAAATATTACAACAACTGTGTGTTGGTTTGCAAACTGTCCCCAGAACACAAAGGGCAAGAAGATTTCAAAGAAAGAAACAGGCCACTCCAGATTTATCAATGGCAAATTTAATAAACAAGGGAACTTACTTCTTAAGTTTGTCTTGGATGACTCCAAGATGAGTAGACTGATGTACCCACCCACCAGAATCTTAAAAATTTATATAGAGGCTTCACTGGATTCAGTTACATTATACTATCCAGATGGTCAGAACAACACATTGCTTTCTGAAGGTTTCATCCTTGAAAATGGCTCTCACTATGGAAATGGTGAGAACAGCACACATGATAAGGACAGGAGAGAGGGAGAGGGGCCTGGGTGATGGCTTCGTTCCAACTCAAGGATAAGCTGGATGACAACCTCCAACACTCCACTAGTCCTCACTGGCTCTTACAATCTTCCTTTCCCCTCCCATTCCCATCCTGCCCAACTGTCTTCTGTGATGTGCCCCTAGTCATCAGCAAGAGATTTCATAGCATGGTGGTGGCTCTTGGGTAGCTCTCAGGCTTCACTGGAGGCAGAAACCTACAGCAACACTACAGGCACATGTATGAAGGAAACACAGATAATGATAGTGATTCTCAAAACAAGTGACTTTTTTTTTCTCTTTTTGTCCAAGAATCCCATAATCCAAAACACTATTTATGAAGTCCCCTAGGCTGTGGTTTGAGCATTCTTTGGCATTGCCTTTCTTTGGGATTGGAATGAAAACTGACCTTTTCCAGTCCTGTGGCCACTGTTGAGTTTTCCAAATTAGCTGGCATATTGAGTGCAACACTTTCACGGCATCATCTTTCAGGATTTGAAATAGCTCAACTGGAATTCCATCACCTCCACTAGCTTTGTTCATAGTGATGCTTTCTAAGGCCCACTTGACTTCACATTCCAGGATGTCTGGTTCTAGATGAGTGATCACACCATCGTGATTATCTGGGTCGTGAAGATCTTTTTTGTACAGTTCTTCTGTGTGTCTTGCCACCTCTTCTTAATATCTTCTGCTTCTATTAGGTCCATACCATTTCTGTCCTTTATCGAGCCCATCTTTGCATGAAATGTTCCCTTGGTATCTCTAATTTCCTTGAGGAGATCTGTAGTCTTTCCCATTCTGTTCTTTTCCTCTATTTCTTTGCATTGATCGCTGAAGAAGGCTTTCTTATCTCTTCTTGCTGTTCTTTGGAACTCTGCATTCAGATGCTTATATCTTTCCTTTTCTCCTTGGCTTTTCACCTCTCTTCTTTTCACAGCTATTTGTAAGGCCTCCCCAGACAGCCATTTTGCTTTTTTGCATTTCTTTTCCATGGGGATGGTCTTCATCCCCTGTATCCTGTACAAAGTCACAAACCTCATCCCATAGTTCATCAGGCACTCTATCTATCAGATCTAGGCCCTTATGTCTATTTCTCACTGCCACTGTATAATCACAAGGGATTTGATTTAGGTCATACCTGAATGGTCTAGCGGTTTTCCCTACTTTCTTCAATTTAAGTCTGAATTTGGCAATAAGGAGTTCATGATCTGAGCCACAGTCAGCTCCTGGTCTTGTTTTTGTTGACTGTATAGAGCTTCTCCATCTTTGGCTGCAAAGAATATAATCAATCTGATTTTGGTGTTGACCATCTGGTGATGTCCATGTGTAGAGTCTTCTCTTGTGTTGTTGGAAGAGGGTGTTTGCTATGACCAGTGCACTTTCTTGGCAAAACTCTATTAGTCTTTGCCCTGCTTCATTCCACATTCCAAAGCCAAATTTGTCTGTTACTCCAGGTGTTTCATGACTTCCTACTTTTGCATTCCAGTCCCCTATAATGAAAAGGACATCTTTTTTGGGTGCTAGTTCTAAAAGGTCTTTCAGGTCTTCATAGAACTGTTCAAATTCAGCTTCTTCATGGGAAATGGATGGGAAAACAGTGGAAACAGTGTCAGACTTTATTTTGGGGGGCTCCAAAATCATTGCAGATGGTGACTGCAGCCATGAAATTAAAAGACACTTACTCCTTGGAACAAAAGTTATGACCAACATATATAGCATATTCAAAAGCAGAGACATTACTTTGCCAACTAAGGTCCGTCTAGTCAAGGCTATGGTTTTTCCTGTGGTCATGTATGGATGTGAGAGTTGGACTGTGAAGAAGGCTGAGCCCTGAAGAATTGATGCTTTTGAAGTGTGGTGTTGGAGAAGACTCTTGAGAGTCCCTTGGACTGCAAGGAGATCCCACCAATCCATTCTAAAGGACATCAGCCCTGGGATTTCCTTGGAAGAAATGATGCTAAAGCTGAAACTCCAGTACTTTGGCCACCTCATGTGAAGAGTTGACTCATTGGAAAAGACTCTGATGCTGGGAGGAATTGGGGGCAGGAGGAGAAGGGGATGACAGAGGATGAGATGGCTGGATGGCATCACTGACTCAATGGACATGAGTCTCAGTGAACTCCAGGAGTTGGTGATGAACAGGGAGGCCTGGTGTGCTGTGATTCATGGGGTCACAAAGAGTCGGACATGACTGAGTGACTGAACTGAACTGAATAATATCCTCCACGTCAATGGATACAACAAAGATGGCAACCAAATGATTGCACCAGTGGGAAATGAATGTGCCAATCTGGCCTTGAGGAGAGGGTAACTTAACTTGTTTGTGGGCATTATTCATGTTGGAAGGGGGTGGCAGTACTGTCAAGCAGGAGGAGTGGACTAGAGGTGACATAAGCCAGACTAGGACATCCATATTCTCCATTTTTTCAATTGTATGAGTATAATATGTTTCAGCAGGTCCAACTTGTAGCAGAACAAAGGGATTTCAGTTCCTCTTCACCCAGAGGTATAAAATAACTAAACATTCCCAGTAGGATATCTCATTGCAAATTTCAGTAAATAGCACCTTTCACAAACCCAGTGGGACTTGGTATTCTCAGCAGCATAGCACTTTGATTGAACATGAGAGCTGGGGCAGTAACTTTCCCATAACTTGCATACCTTTACAATATTGGATGGTATGTGTCTCCAATCTAGCACATGACTTACAATTCAAATGTATTAAAGCCTGGTTTGTATGTGTATGTGAGTCGCTCAGTCATGTCCAACTCTTTGCAACCCAATGGACTGTAGACCACCAGGCTCCTCTGTCCATGAAATTATCCAGGCAAGAGTATTGGAGTGGGTAGCCATTCCCTTCTCCAGAGGATCTTCCCAAACCAGGCATCAAACCTTGGTCTTCTGCATTGCAGAGAGATTCTTTACCATCTGAGCCACCAGGGAAGCCCATATTAAAGCTGAGAGTAGTACTTTATTCCTCTTGGCCAGATGATTTTACCCAGCAGTTTATTCTGCTGCTTTAACGTTCCATTTTTTATTTTTCTATCAGCCCTGTTGCTTACCAGTTATAGGGGAGCTAGAACTTTCAATGTCATGTTTTTTTGCCTAGTCTTACATATTATGACCTTTGATATATGACCCCCGATCACTGTCTGTTCAATGAGGGTATCCTTGCATGGTACTCAGTTTCACTAATTTTCTAATGGCGGCAGCCAGGTTTGCACAGTAACAGAAAATTTGGGTTAGGCCTGATACAGTGTCCACACAAATCAAAGCATATTTGGAACCCTTCACTCAGAGGGATGGGGCCAATATAATTGATGTATCAGTCCCTCATCAGTTGGGAACTCTGATGGGAAACCTCTTGCTCCTTTGGCCTTGGGTATTGTTTAGAACACACAAGACATGCTGTTACTGCTTTAACCAAGTCACTTTATTTCAAAGACAATTCAATAATCTTGTCTATAAGTCATTCTTCATGGGTGTTCTGGCAGCTGGTCTTTCTGTGTACCCAATCTGCTGTATCGATTAAATGGTTTGTTGCTAGGGGTTGTAGTTGGGCTAGAGCATCAGTTTTCTGATTGTCAGTGGGTGTTAGCACCTCATGGGCCAGGATATGGAAAACAGAGAGGACTGCCCCAGGCTCTTACAAGTGAACCCCAATGTCTTTCCACATATCTTGATCCCACAAGGGCTCACTGGTAATTATCTACCCCTCAAATTCACATTGTCTAAAACTCAAGGTTAATTCATTTACAACAGCCCAACTGTCATGCAAAGAGTTAATGGCCAGAATTTATGAGTGATCACCAGTCACCCTGAATTTAGCCCATTGGCTGCTATGGTTCATTTCTGTTTCCATTCAAATAGTGTCAGTGTTGGGCTGAATGGTAACTGCAGTCCGTCTGGGCACCTTGCCCCTGATTAAGCCTACCTGTATACCAGGCATCAGCTACAGTTTCCCTACTCCCTATTTAGGGATCACAGGAACCGCTACAGGAATAGGGCCTGAGATGTTTGGAAAATATACATACTCTACAAGACCTAGCTGAACTCACAATTCTGGAGGACAGGATATTACTCTGCTGCAAATAGGCAAGTCCCTTAATCACAGTGAGAATTGGAGCCATGGAAGGAAGTACTAACAGAACCTATTCATAACCTGCTCCTAGATAGGAAGAGAAGTTTTTACCTTAGTAAGCCGTTTCTTTATCAGATGCTCTACCTGAAGGAGCACTGTGTTAACTGCAAGGAGTTGTGGCTCTATGGGGCTATATAGGGTTTCTATCACCTTCCAAAGTCTCTTCCTTCTGTTGTCTCTGCCACAATGCCCAATCCATTCCTTCAGAGGGTCACAGTTACATCTATCTTAAGTGGTCAGTTTTCCTGGGAGATGCCCAGAACTTTAATCTGCTTCAGTTCAGTTCAGTTCAGTCGCTCAGTCATGTCCATCTCTTTGCGACCCCATGAATTGCAGCATGCCAGGCCTCCCTGTCCATCACCAACTCCCGGAGTTCACTCAAACTCTTGTCCATTGAGTCAGTGATGCCGTCCAGCCATCTCATCCTCTGTCATCCCCTTCTCCTCCTGCCCCCAATTCCTCCCAGCATCAGAGTCTTTTCCAATGAGTCAACTCTTCACATGAGGTGGCCAAAATACTGGAGTTTCAGCTGTAGCTTCATTCTTTTCAATGAACATCCAGGACTGATCTCCTTTAGAAGGGATTGGTTGGATCGCCTTGCAGTCCAAGGGGACTCTCAAGAGTCTTCTCCAACACCATAGTTCCAAACCATCAATTCTTCAGCGCTCAGCTTTCTTCACAGTCCAACTCTCACATCCATACATGAATGCGGGAAAAACCATAGCTTTGACTAGACAGACCTTTGTTGGCAAAGTAATGTCTCTGCTTTTGAATATGCTATATATGTTGGTCATAACTTTTCTTCCAAGGAGTAAGCATCTTTTAATTTCATGGCTGCAATTACCATTTGTAGTGATTTTGGAGCCCCCCAAGATAAAGTCTGACAGTTTCCACAGTTTCCCCATCTATTTTCCATGAAGTGATGGGCCCAGATGCCATGATCTTCATTTTCTGAATGTTGAGGTTTAAGCCAACTTTTTCACCCTCCTCTTTCACTTTCATCAAGAGGCTTTTTAGTTCCTCTTCACTTTCTGCCATATTATACTGGAGAAGATGATGGCATCCCACTCCAGTACTCTTGCCTGGAAAATTCCATGGGCAGAGGAGCCTGGTGGGCTACAACCCATGGGGTTGCGACGAGTCGAACACTACTGAGCAACTTCCCTTTCACTTTTCACTTTCATGAATTGGAGAAGGAAATGGCAACCCACTCCATTATTCTTGCCTGTAGAATCCCAGGGATGGCAGAGTCTGGTGGGCTGCTGTCTATGGGGTCGCACAGAGTCGGACACGACTGAAGTGACTTAGCAGCAGCAGCAGCAGCAGTATTTATACATTATCAAAGATGGCTTACAGCCCTAGCCCTGCACATACCCTTTATTTACCAAGTGATATAAGGGAAAGAGGCACTGTGCCAGATGGGGAATAAAAGTTCTTTAAAACCCCAATCCCTACAAATGGCTTGTATCTCTTTCACATTTTTAACAGTTGGACAGGCTTACATGTTCTCAGTTACAACTCTGGAACAACAGAAGTCTTACCCAACCAAACAACTCTCCAAAACTTTATAGTGGTGCCTGAGCCTTGACTTTTCTGTGGGTTCACTGCTCGTCTTTTTCTTTGCAGTTGTTTCAGCAAGGTTTGCAGAATATCCTGCAGAAAGGCAGTCTTCACATATGAGCATAATACCATCAGTGTAGTGGGCCCATTTTACTGATGTGCGGAAGGAGAACAGGGACATCAAGCTACCATCCCATAACATATTGTGGCACTCTATGGGTAGCCTTGGAGAAACATTTGAAAATTCCATTGTTACCCCTTCCACATGAAAGCAAATTTATCATATGACTCAGAGCCTAGGGGTATACCGAAAAATGCATCTGCTAAGTCCAGTACAGCATGGTGAGTTCCTAGGACCCAGGCCAACGTTACCTAAGATGGTGATAATCCCGGATACAGCTGTGTGGTTGGGGCAGTACTTTTTTTTTTTTTTTTTTTAATTCACAGTCATCCACCATTAGTGATCTGACTTTATTTTACTGGCCATACTGGGCTGTGGAAAGCATCATGGGCAGAGTGTACAATACCCAGAATGTGCATTTCTTGAATAGTTTCTCTTTTTTATTTATACTCCAACTGTCAGGCAATTTATATCAGTAATCACTCTTTAGTGTTTCTCCTCAGCATAATTTGATTACTCTAACTCAGAGGCAGAATTAACTGACAGTTTTTCCAGTGTTTGACCTTGTAGGATATCACTGTCTAATATATTCTGTAGCCCTGAAAAGATAAATTCCTCCTATTCTCATTGGAGAAAACACCAATATTCAGTGCCAAAAGAACCATAATTATTTGCCTTCCATAACCATCAATGGTATTCAGAGGGACAGAGCAGCTGCCTATTGTTTATTTCTGTAGGAACAGTGAATAGACAGCTCAGTGTGAAGCCTCTAAATGCCTCTAGTAGCCCTCACATAGAAGAAATCTTGACCTACATCTTACACCATAGGCATAGGAGGCATGCATCTTAGTAGAACTGTATCACTGAGTTCTCTCTAGAGCAGGCATCATAGGGGCAAGTGAGGCAGGTCTGAAATGTTGTTCAAATTTTAAGACCTTTATAGGCAGATCAACATAGTACCAGGTTGCCAGTCTGTTTTTTAGGTGGATTCCTGGCAGCAGTGAGATCAAATCACAGTAGCTTCAGGCTTATTCTACTGGACTCTTGTAGAGGCCAGCCCACTGTGATAACCATTCATTTCCCTTCTTGTCACAGTGCAGTATGTACAGTTTCTCAAACAAACACATTAGGCTAGCTGACATTTCGGGGATGTACCCATACACAAACATCTAACATACAGATCATCCCTTTCAACCTAGATGTAGGTAGCTAACGTGGAATTCCCCATGTGGATACCTCTTTCCCAAGGCTCATTTCTTTAGTCTCCTAGCTGGCTAGCCAATTTTTGGTCCACCAACTGGCCCTATACATGGAGGGAAACAAGAGAATAAAAAACACCCTGACAAACTACCCCAGATTGGCAGGTAGCAGATTTAATAAACAAGGGAACTTATAAAGGATGCTTGTCTTAGATGGGCATAAGTGAGCAGATGTTTGCAGCCATAGGTCAGAAAAAGTTTATAGGACTTCAAGGGGTTCAGTAACATACAATTCAGTTGGTCTTGACAATAAATTACTCTCTCAAGGCTGCATCTTCAAACATGCCTCCCACTGTGGGAAGGGTGGGCAGAATGTACATTCCAAAGATGAGTGGGCAGTGGTGAAGAACATCTAATAGAGCTCTAATTGAATTCCCAGTTAGGGACGTCTAATGGGGTCCAGCTCATGGGTCAGCTGGCATTCATGTCCTCCTGATAACCTCCTCTGACATTATGGTATGTCGTTACTGTTACTTACAACCTGGCCTTTAGGAGCATGACACCTGTGCAGAGTAAGACCAGGTCAAGAAAGTAGCTCAGTAGTAGTTTCTAAGGTTTTGTATTTGAGGAAAGTGAAGCTCATGTGATTCCATTTATTTGCTTGTTTTTTTTATTTTTATTTTTTCTGAGCAAATTAATTAAAAGATTTGAATATAGAACTTCAAATTATAAGTCTAATGCTCTTTGTTCCTGCTCCAAATGTTTCTGGTGATTCTTTTTCTTTATTCAAAAATCCAAGAAACAGATCAAAGAGTGATGTGCTGTAATTGAAAAAAAAAAAATGGCCCTTGATTATGGAATCCAATAGGCTTTAAAAGATATATCATTTTACCTCTTTGGATCAATTTTATCTCTCCACTTCTAACATTCTACCATATTCTGAAAAAAAATTTTCTATAACATTTTATTTTTCTCCATGACCATTATATATATAATTTTAAAGGGGCAGGTTTCATATTCATTATGGTTTGTTTCAAAATATGCATTTTAAAAATCATATAAAAATAATGACATTATATAAATACAACTGCTGTAAAGAAAACTAAAATGTTTCAATGATAGAATTTCCTCTGGGGAGCATATGTTTTGTAAGTGAGATGTCATATAATATTGTACTGAATATGACCAAAACCTTATCAAGAAGTCAATTTATACTCAACAACAACTTGCAGAATATTTAGGTAAAGAAATTTATAGCAAAACTTCATACTGTTTTCTAGTATGGAGATTGGAGGGACATGGAGACAATGTGGAGTCTTGTTAGAGGATGAAGACCAAAGTGAAAATAGAAATGTTGGATTTAGAGAGGGTTTGATAGTTTTCTCTAAATATTTGAGACTATCATAAATATGGCTTTGTCATGTTTGGCATATTTCCAAGGCATAGATATGGAAATAATGGGTAAAAGTTACAGAGATAGGCTTTGGTTCAAAAAAGGATAAACAATTTATTTTGAGAGTTACAAATTCACAAAGAGGAATGATCTGACACATTAACACTGGACACACCAACATATTAAGGCTCAAAGACTCTTTCCTGATAAGGTAGCATTGTTTTCTTAAGCTTATCATAAGAAGACAATGACTTGAAACAGTATTGCAAATTTCTTAATGTTGTCTATTTAACAGAGGAAAAACTAAACCAAATTTAAAAGTTGAGGGTGTGTTGAAATTTCAGTCTATTATTGGTAATACGTTTTGAAGTTCTTGTGTATTTTCAGTGGATTATTACAAAAAAGAAAAATCAGTTTAGTCACTCAGTTGTGTCTGATTCTTTGCAACCCCATGGACTGTAGCATGCCAGACTTTTCTATGCATCATTAATTCTTGGGGCTTGCTCAAACTCAAGTCCCTCAAGTTGGTGATGCCATCCAACCATCTCATCCTCTGTACTCCCCTTCTCCTCCTGCCTTCAATCTTTCCCATATCAGGGTGTTTTCCAAGCAGTCAGTTCACATCAGGTGGCCAAAGTATTGGAGTTTCAGCTTCAGGATCAGTAGTTCCAAAGAATTTTCAGGACTGATTTCCTTTAAAATTGACTGGTTTGTTGTGCTTTCAGTCCAAGGGACTTTCATGAATCTTCTCCAACACTACAGTTCAAAAGCATCAATTCTTTGGTGCTCAGCATTCTTTATAGTCCAGCTCTCACATCAAAACATGACTACAGGAAAAACCATAGGTTTCATTAGAAGAACCTTTGTTGGCAAAGTAATAATTCTGCTTTTTAATATGCTGTCTAGATTGGCCATAGCTTTTCTTCCAAGGAGCAAACACCTTTTAATTTCATGCCTGTGGTTACCATCTGTGGTCAGTGATTTTGGAGTCCAAGAAAATAAAGTCTGTCACTATTTCAACTGTTTGCCCATCTATTTGCCATGAAGTGATGGAACGGGATGCCATTATCTTTGTTTTTGGAATGTTGAGTTTTTAAGGCAGCTTTTTTATTATCCTCTTTTACTTTCATCAAGAGGCTCTTTAGTTCTTCACTTTCTGCCATAAGGGTGGCATCACCTACATATATGAGGTTACTGATATTTCTCCCAGCAATCTTGATTCCAACTTGTGTTGCATCCAGCCCAGCATTTCGCATGATGTACTCTGCATATAGGGAGAAGGCAATGACACCCCACTCCAGTACTCTTTCCTGGAAAATCCCATGGATGGAGGAGTCTGGTAGGCTGCAGTCCATGGGATTGCGAAGAGTTGGACACAACTGAGCAATTTCACTTTCACGTTCCACTTTCATGCATTGAAGAAGGAAATGGCAACCAACTTCAGTGTTCTTGCCTGGAGAATCCCAGGGACGGGGGAGCCCGGTGGGCTGTCATCTACGGGGTCGCACAGAGTCGGACACGACTGAAGCGACTTAGCAGCACACTGCATATAAGTTAAATAAGGTGGGTGACTATATACAACCTTGATATACTCCTTTCCTGATTTGTAAGTAGTCTGTTGGTCCATGTTCAGTTCTAACTGTTGCTTCTTGACTTTCACACCAATTTCTCAGGAGGCAAGTAAGGCAGTCTGGTATTCCCATCTCTTCAAGTTTCCAAAGTTTGTTGTTATTTACACAGTCAAAGGCTTTGGCAAAATCAATAAAGCAGAAATTTTTTTTTTTTTTTATTCTTTGGCTTTTTGATGATCCATCAGATGTTGGCAATTTGATCTCTGGTTTCTCTGCCTTTTCTAAATCCAGTTTGAACATCTGGAAGTTCATCGTTCATGTACTATTGAAGCCTGGCTTAGAGAATTTTGAACATCAGTTTGCTAGCATGTGAGATGAGTGCAAGTGTGTGGTGGTTTGAAGTTTCTTTAGCATTGCCTTTCTTTGGGATTGAAATGAAAACTGACTTTTCCAGGCCTGTGGCCACTGCTGAGTTTTCCAAATTTGCTGGCATATTGAGTGCAGCACTTTAATAGCATTCTTTTAGGATTTGAAATAGCTCAACCGGAATCCCATTACTTCCACTAGCTTTGTTTGTAGTGATACTTCCTAAGGCCCACTGACTTTGCATTCCTGGATGTCTGGCTCTACGTGAGTATGATCACACCATCATGGTTATCTTGGTCTTTAAGATCTTTTTCTATAGTTCTTCAGTTTTTCCTTGCCACCTCTTCTTAAGATCTTCTGCTTTTATTGTCCATACCATTTCTGTCCATTAATCTCCCCATACCTTTATTCTGTCATCTATTTATTATTTATTAAAAAAATCTAAAACTATCATTGACATGTTAACTTTAGTAAAATGAAGATACCCTGGAGAAGGAAATGGCAACCCACTCTATTATCCTTGCCTGGAAAATCTCATGGACAGAGAAGCTTGGTGGGCTGCAGTCCTTAGGGTCGCAAAGAGTTGGACACGACTGAACAACTAACACTTACTTAACACTTATGTTTCTATCAGCACTCCAACACCCTTCTCCTTTCCTTCCTGTAGGTGTCAAAAATCATTACAAGGCAATATGGTGACAAGCATTTAGGCAGAATGGTAAAAATGAGATAAAATGTGAATGAAGAAAGATGACTCTTAAACAATAGGATGTAATCCAAATGACCTACTGACAGACTTATAAAGATATATCTCAAGAGATCCATAACTTTACTGCTTTTAAGTTTTTACCATAGGATCTATTTTGTTTTGTTAAATGGTGCCAGCCCCCCAGATTTCTAGAAATAATAGGCTATAGCTACAGATTTTTGCCTCTATAGAATATGATCAAATTTAGTGACAATGTCCATAGAAAATATAGTAGTCTTTTTTCAGCTGTACAGAAAAAAAATTGTAGTTATTTTTCTCTATTTTGATGTGTATTTCATTGTCCAGCAAAAAGTCAGTCTGTGGATTTTGCTATCACAACTGTAAGCAGCAAGATGACAAGTGATAACAAGTTTTGCTTGTTATCTTGCTCTAAGCAGCAAGATGATAAATTTTAAATCATATGGAAATTATAATTAATATAGTAAGAATTATAATAAATAAGTTACTATATACCTACTACAAAAGCCATCTTTGTTCATCTTAATTATCTGGTATATCTGAAATCTGTGTAACTTAGAATAGATAACTAAGCTTTATCAATAAATTAGTAAATAATATAATTTGAGGTTGAAGCAAAGAATGAATAGAAAGTCATAATGGTGTTGCTCATTGACAAGTATTGTTATTTATCTTTTCAATGATTACCATATAAAAGTTAAATGATATGAATATTTAATAAAGAACTTCATGAAATGTATGTTAAAATTAACTATTGGTGTTTCATTTCAGGTCAGATATAATTTACCCCCTCTGCAATCATGATATAGCAGATCAATGGAGTGAATTGTAGATTTATCTTTCAGGAATATGAGGAATAGCATAATTTTTGAAAGATAAAATTCTGAAATATTTATACATGTCACATCACAGTGATCTAGAATGTAAATGGAAGAGTTAAGGAGTAATTATAATTTTTATATATGTGCCAAAGAAATAATATACATGAAAACAGTTATAATGTCATTTTATTAGAACTAGAAATAATATTCACCAATTGTAATATTAATCTATGCACAATGAAAGTTATTCTCTGATTCTGATTTCAGAATATCTTATCCAGTATTACTTGACTACCTGGAAGTGTACCAGAAGGGCTCCAAAACATAAGTGAAATAGATTTATTAGGCATTATTAAATATATAAATTAAATATATACTATATTCCTCTTTCCCAAAAAAATTTCAATTAACTATATTTTTTTTCACATTTTGATATTAAAGAGTGTTTTAGTACAAAAGGCTTCCCTGGTGGCTCAGACAGTAGAGTCCTCTTACAATGCAGGAGACCCAGGTTCGATCCCTAGGGCAGGAAGATTCCCTGGAGAAGGGAATGGCTACACACTCCAGTATTCTTGCCTGGAGAATTCCATGGACAGAGGGGCCTGGTGGGTTATAGTCCACGGGGTCACATAGAGTCAGACATGACGGAGCGACTTTTCACTTGGTCCAAAGGAGTATAGATGGAATATTTGTATATACATGCAAGAAATTCACTTAGATAAAACATTTCTTGGACAATTGGATTCAAATAAAGAGGTGATTTTGCCTAGCTTAATTTAAGTTTTGGTGCATTGGTCTCTAAAATGTACAGATAGGTAGATAATAGATGGATGGATATAAAATATATCTTACCCACTCCAGTACTCTTGCCTGGAAGATCTCATGGATGGAGGAACCTGGTAGGCTACAGTCCATGGGGTTGCGAAGAGACGGACATGACTGAGCGACTTCAATTTCACTTTGCACTTTCATGCCTTGGAGAAGGAAATGGCAACCCACTCCAGTGTTCTTGCCTGGAGAATCCCAGGGAAGGGGGAGCCTGGTGGGCTGCCATCTATGGGGTCGCACAGGGTTGGACACGACTGAAGCGACTTAGCAGCAGCAGCAGCAGCAGGCATATTAAGGGGGAAAAGCAATCAAAGAACAGAAAAGTACTTTAGGTTTCCTCATTGTTCAGATTATGTAGATACGTACTTATGTTCACATTAAAATTTTGAAATAATACAAACAGACTGTTACATGTTACAGTGAAGATCTGGAAAGGAGGATTGGGAAACAAGAGATTTAATTTTTATTTCTCATGTGTTTGAATTATGTTGTGGCTATGCATAATTTTTATTATGGCAAATGAAGAGTCATAATTGTTTTTAAATTATTATTTCTAGGATAATTTCTCATTAATGTAAACTAAATGAAATTTATTCTGTTATAATTGTAGATAAATGCTTTTTTATCATTTTGGTCTATAGTAAAATAAAACAAAATGAAGATAAGAAACTCTGATTATTAACTAATTTTTTAAATTGGTTGATCATTGTGGATCATAACAGTATGTAATATGTATTTTTTAATAAAGTATTTCATTTTATATATTTGTAGGAATCAGTTCTGGTATCTTTTGGTATTTGACATAAATTTGGTTTTGCTCCACTGCAAGAAGTTTTGTCTTAAAGTATATTAAGAAAGTTGCCTCTGTTGCTGTTCTTATATTCAAGTAAAAGAAAACATATATCTGAAGATGGGCTTCCCAGGTTGCTCTCATGGCCACTTACAAATGTAGGACACTTAAGCAACACAGGTTCGATTCCTGTGTCAGTAAGATCCCTTGGGGACGGGCATGATAAGCCACTCCAGTATTCTTGTTTGGAGAATCTCATGGACAGAGGGACCTAGCAGGCTGCAGTCCATAGGGTGGCAAAGAGTTGGACACAACTGAAGTGACTTAGCATGCATGCACTCGTACTTGATGATACTTAAGTGAGAACATGTGATTATATATTTTAGAAATGGTCTTGTTTGTTATTTGCTTGAAATAGATGATAAACAATGACTTTATGGTTTGGACAAATGATGTCAATTTCTTCAAAATAACCGACACATCTAAAATTTAAAGTTGTTTATAAATTAATCAGTAGAAATGGCACATCATTTTTTACTTGCTGGCAAATATGTAGAAGAATTCCAAAATACTGACTATATTTATAAAACTGAAAATATTGTTAAATTATGCTGTTACCATAAATGGATGTTGAATTTTGTCAAAGTCTTTCTCTGCATGTATTGAGATAATCATATGGCTTTTATTTTTTAATTTGTTAATGTGGTGTATAACATTGATTGATTTGCAGGGATTGAAAAATCCTTGCATCCCTGGGATAAAGCCCACTTGGTCACGGAGTATGATTTTTTTAATGTGTTGTTGGATTCTGATTGCTAGAATTTTGTTAAGGATTTTTGCATCTATGTTCATCAATGATATTGGCCTGTAGTTTTCTTTTTTTGTGGCATCTTTGTCAGGTTTTGGTATTAGGGTGATGGTGGCCTCATAGAATGAGTATGGAAGTTTACCTTCCCCTACAATTTTCTGGAAAAGTTTGAGTAGGATAGGTGTTAGCTCTTTAAATTTTTGGTAGAATTCAGCTGTGAAGTATTCTGGACCTGGGCTTTTGTTTGCTGGAAGATTTCTGATTACAGTTTCAATTTCCATACTTGTGATGAGTCTGTTAAGATTTTCTATTTCTTCCTGGTTCAGTTTTGGAAAGTTGTACTTTTCTAAGAATTTGTCCATTTCTTTCACGTTGTCCATTTTATTGGCATATAATTGCTGATAGTAGTCTCTTATGATCCTTTGTATTTCTGTGTTGCCTATTGTGATCTCTCCATTTTCATTTCTAATTTTATTGATTTGATTTTTCTCCCTTTGTCTCTTGATGAATCTGGCTAACGGTTTGTCAATTTTATTTATCCTCTCAAAGAACCAGCTTTTGGCTTTGTTGATTTTTGCTATGGTCTCTTTTGTTTCTTTTGCATATGTTTCTGTCCTAATTTTTAAGATTTATTTCCTTCTACTAATCCAGGGGTTTTTCATTTCTTCTTTTTCTAGTTGCTTTAGGTGTAGAGTTAGGTTATTTATTAGACTTTCTTCTTGTTTCTTGAGGTATGCCTGTATTGCTATGAACTTTCCCCTTAGCACTGCTTTTACATTGTCCCACAGGTTTTGGGTTGCTGTGTTTTCATTTTCATTCGTTTCTGTGCATATTTTGATTTGTCTTTTGATTTCTTCTGTGATGTGTTGGTTGTTCAGCAGCGTGCTGTTCAGCCTCCATATTTTTGAATTGTTAATAGTTTTTCTCCTGTAATTGAGATCTAATCTTACTGCATTGTGGTCAGAAAAGATGCTTGGAATGATTTCAAGTTTTTTGAATTTACCAATGCGAGATTTATGGCCCAGGATGTGATCTATCCTGGAGAAGGATCCGTGTACACTTGAGAAAAAGGTGAAATTCATTGTTTTGGGGTGAAATGTCCTATAGATATCAACTAGGTCTAAATGTTCAATTGTATTGTTTAAAGTTTGTGTCTCCTTGTTAATTTTCTGTTTAATTGATCTATCCATAGCTGTGAGTGGGGTATTAAAGTCTCCCACTATTGTTGTGTTATTGTTAATTTCCCTTTTCATACTTGTTAGCATTTGTCTTATGATTATCTCAATAGAAGCAGAGAAAGCCTTTGACAAAATTCAACATCCATTTATGATAAAAAAAAAAAAAAAACTCTCCAGAAAGCAGGAATAGAAGGAACATACTTCAACATAATAAAAGCTATATATGACAAACCCACAGCAAACATTATCCTCAATGGTGAAAAATTGAAAGCATTTCCCCTAAAGTCAGGAACAAGACAAGGGTGCCCACTTTCACCACTACTATTCAACATAATTTTGGAAGTTTTGGCCACAGCAATCAGAGCAGGAAAAAAAAAAAAAGATAAATAAAAGGAATCCAAATTGGAAAAGAAGAAGTAAAACTCTCACTGTTTGCAGATGACATGATCCTTTACAGAGAAAACCCTAAAGACTCCACCAGAAAAGTACTAGGACTAATCAATGAATATAGTAAAGTTGCAGGATATAAAATCAACACACAGAAATCCCTTACATTCCTATACACTAATAATGAGAAAATAGAAAGAGAAATTATGGAAACAATTCCATTCACCATTGCAACGAAAAGGATAAAATACTTAGGAATATACTTACCAGAAGAAACTAAGGACCTATATATAGAAAATTAGAAAACACTGGTGAAAGAAATCAAAGAAGACACTAACAGATAGAGAAATATACTTTGTTCTTGGATCGGAAGAATCAATATAGTGAAGATGAGTATATTACTCAAAGCAGTCTATAGAGTCAATGCAGTCCCTATCAAGCTACCAACGGTTTTCACAGAGCTAGAACAAATAATTTCACAATTTGTATGGAAATACAACAAACTTCCAATAGCCAAAACAATCTTGAGAAAGAAGAATGGAACTGGAGGAATCAACCTGTCTGACTTCAGGCTCTACCACAAAGCCAAAGTCAGCAATACAGTATGGTACTGGCAAAAAGGCAGAAATATAGATCCATGCAACAAAGTAGAAAGCCCAGATATAAATCCATGGACCTATGGACACCTTATCTTTGACAAAGGAGGCAAGATTATACAATGGATTAGAGACAATCTCATTAACAAGTGGTGCTGGTAAAACTGGCCAACCACTTGTAAAAGAATGAAACTAGAACACTTTCTAACACCATACACAAAAATAAGCTAAAAATGGATTAAAGATCTAAATGTAAGACCAGAAATTATAAAACTCCTACAGGAGAACATAAGAAAAACACTCTCTGACATATATCACAACAGGATCCTCTATGACCCACCCACCTCTCAGAATACTGGAAATAAAAGCAAAAATAAACAAATGGGATCTAATTAAAATTAAAAGTTTCTGCACAGCAAAGTAAACTATAAGCAAGGTGAAAAGACAGCCTTCAGAATGGGGGAAAACAACTGACAAAGAACTAATCTTAAAAGTATACAAGCAACTCCTGCAGCTCAATTCCAGACAAATAAACGACCCAATCAAAAAATGGGCCAAAGGACTAATCAGACATTTCTCCAAAGAAGACATACAGATGGCTAACAAACACATGAAAAGATGCTCAACGTCACTCATTATCAGAGAAATGCAAATCAAATCCACAATGAGGTACCATTTCACACCAGTCAGAATGGCTGCGATCCAAAAGTCTACAAGCAATAAATGCTGGAGAGGGTGTGGAGAAAAGGGAACCCTCTTACACTGTTGGTGGGAATGCAAACTAGTACAGCCACTATGGAGAACAGTGTGGAGATTACTTAAAAAACTGGAAATAGAACTGCCATATAACCCAGCAATCCCACTTCTGGGCATACACACCGAGGAAACCAGAACGGAAAGAGACATGTGTACCCCGATGTTCATCACAACATTGTTTATAATAGCCAGGACATGGAAGCAATCTAGATGTCCATCAGCAGATGAATGGATAAGAAAGTTGTGATACATATACACAATGGAATATTACTCAGCCATTAAAAAGAATTTGAATCAGTTCTAATGAGGTGGATGAAACTAGAGCTTATTATATAGAGTGAAGTAAGCCAGAAAGAAAAACACCAATATAGTATACTAATGCATATATATGGAATTTAGAAAGATGGTAATGATAACCCTGTATGCGAGAGAACAAAAGAGACACAGATGTATAGAACAGTCTTTTGGACTCTGAGGGAGAGGGAGAGGGTGGGATGATTTGGGAGAATGGCATTGAAACATGTACAATATCATATAAGAAACAAATCGCCAGTCCAGGTTCAATGCATGAAACTGGATGCTTGGGGCTGGTGCACTGGGAGGACCCAGAAGGATGGTAAGGGGAGGGAAGAAGGAGGGGGGTTCGGGATGGGGAACACGTGTATACCTGTGGCGGATTCATGTTGATGTATGGCAAAACCAATACAATATTGTAAAGTAATTAACCTCCAATTAAAATAAATAAATCAATATTAAAAAATTATGCTGGAACCACATATTTTTAGCTTGCTTCTAAATCCCATAAAATATCCCTGTCAAGTCATTATAATTGAAAGCTTTCATTTTGATGATTTCATTCTGGTTCAGTGTTTTCCAGTTCAGTTCAGTTCAGTCACTCAGTCGTGTCTGACTCTTTGTGACACACATGAATCACAGCATGCCAGGCCTCCCTGTCCATCACCAACTCCCAGAGTTCAATCAGACTCATGTCCATCCAGTCTGTGATGCCATCCAGCCATCTCATCCTCTGCCGTCCCTTTCTCCTCCTGCCTCCAATCCCTCCCAGCGTCAGACTCTTTTCCAATGACTTAATTCTTCACATGAGGTGGCCAAAGTACTGGAGTTTCAGCTTTAGCATCATTCCTGCCAAAGAACACCCAGGAATGATCTCCTTTAGAATGGACTGGTTGGATCTCCTTGCATTCCAAGGGACTCTCAAGAGCCTTCTCCAACACCATAGTTCAAAACCATCAATTCTCCAGCACTCACTTTACCTCCTGGCCAAAAAAAAAAAAACCAAGAACAACAACACCACAAATAATTCTAATTTTGTTTTCTGACTCTATTTTAATATTTCTGCTAAATGTAGTAAGGAGAAAAGAATTTAAAATTTAAATTCATTTTAATTTCCTAACTAAATATCAGTTAGGGAAAAGATTTTTTCTGTGAAGATAATTAATAATTTTAAAGGGTCTTTTCAACTTCCATTTTCCTGCAAGAAAATATATAACACAGACACTTGGGAAAACAGAAAATTTGTATTTCTAGATGTGGTATGATCCATATATCCACTGGGAATGTGACAACATCAATATCCAAATTAAGCATAAAATATATATATTATTTTTACAAAGTTGGTCCCACAAATACTAACCTATTAATATCAAAAATAAATAAAAGATTTTGCCTCTTATATGCTTACCTGGTTTCTAATTTGTTTTCAAAATTGTGGCAAGATACTTCCTGACAGAAAGGTTTTACTTTATGAGCCCCTTCTCATATATTCTCTCATACCTACATTTCCAAAATATATATCAAGTACATTAATAGCATAATTACTTTGTTATAGAAGGGAACTCTCCTTTAATATGTGGAGACACTGTGTCTACAGTAACCTTAAATTTCAAGTCATATGGTCATGACTAAAATGTGGATGTAGGAAAATATAATAACAATAACTTTATTGCTGTTCTTGTGAAATTAAAGTTTTCTGAAGCCAAACTCTATAGTCCATTAATTTTATGTCCAAGCTCAGGGAAGCCTTATAGGCTATAGTGCATGGGGTTGCAAAGAGTCGGACATGACTGAAGTGACTTAGCACAGCATTCAAACTAATTTTAAAACTCCATTAATATTAACACTCTTTTTCAGAAAGAGTTTTACCACATCCCAGCCTGACAACATCAACATCAAGGTTTATCAAACTGTTGATAAAAATTTTCAGTATCAAAAGATTATGTCTAAAAAACTTGCTTGCATTATATTCAAATTAGGCTGTTCTATCTGAAAGATAATATTGTTTATCTGAACATTTTCATGTTAATATTTAAATTCCCCAGTGCAAGGAGATGATATGATACTTAGGAAAAAATTAATGAATGCTGAAATAATTAACTGATTTATTAACTGATTTCTTATAAGTCAGTATCTAAAGTCATTAATATTAGGCTATTCAAGAACCAAACAATATGTATAAGTAAAAGCAGTATTGGAATCAAATGTAGAATCACCAGAATAAACATTTGAATTTCGAAGTATACAGTTCAAAATGTTATTAAAATATATAAAGTTATATTCTAAGTTATCTGTCCACTTTATTACTTGTTCTCTCTCCTCTTCTGGATATTATTTTGATCCTCTATTAGTGCCTTGCATATAGTAATTAATGCTTATTGAATATGTCAGTGATGATGCATAGAGTAAAACACAAGAGTGCAAAGAGAAAACTAGCTCTTTCTCTTTGGACAAAGGGTTGACAAGGGTTATTGGAAATTTATTCTTATCTGAATGATACATGTAACAGATGGTTTTTACTGTCTATGATTGTAAGACAGTCAAATATTCCAAGTTCAAATATGACTTGGCAAAGGTATCAGATGAAAAACAAAATTGTATTAATTTAATAATTTTTAAGAATAGTATTGAAGGCTCTTTCCAGTAATTTCATGATATACATTTTAGTTATTGTTTTCCAAAAGAGAAATCCTGTTCAAGAAGAGCATGACCTCTGATATCACTTAGAACAAATTAATAGAAAATAAAACTGGAAATAACTTTTAAAAGGTGAATTCCCTGTATCTTATACAATATTCTGAGACTCCTTATATTTCATTGTCCTCTGGCTTCAGGACACATTCCATGGATAGCACATTTCTTGCATTAAGAACCTTATAATATTAGTAGTAAATTTTATTACTTTATCTATGTTATCTTTTATAGTGGCAGAATCTTAGCCCTAGATTTATGCATGAGGTGTATGATATAGCAGAAACTATTTCATGGAAAGTTTTTATTCTGTCTAAAATTTCCCTGCTGGTAATTTTACCAGCAAAAACAACCACTCTGCTTTGCATTGACTTTCAATGATGCTTTCTGTAGGCATCAGTTCAGTTCAGTTCTGTCATTCAGTCATATCCGACTTTTTGCAGCCCCATGGACTGCAGCAGGCCAGGCTTCACTGTCCATCACCAACTCCCAGAGCCTCCTCAACTCATGTGCATCGAGTCGGTGATGCCATCTGCAGGCATGCAAGACTCTAAATGCAGTTTCTCTCATCTAAGCATAAGAAAATTTATAGACATTTGTATACTGATATTTCTCTGCCATTGGGAAGGTATTACTGACTTGTAATTGACAATCTTGCATAATGTCCTTCCATTGAGGAAATCTAGACCCAGTGAAAATATACTATGGGACATCTTTGATACACAATTTCTATTTTAAAGATGCCAAAGATTGAAGCATATTGAGATATTAAGTGTGTTAGATAAAATTACATGTAGAATAATTATTACAAATTAAAATTGAGCTCCAAGTGCTCATGTGCCCAGTCACATCTGACTCTTTGTGACCCCATGGACTGTAGCCCTCCAGAATCCTCTGTCCATGGGATTTCCCCGGCAAGAATACCAGAGTGGGTTGTCATTTCCTACTTCAAGGGATCTTTCCAACCCACAGATCGAATCTGCATCTCCTGCGGCTCTTGCATTGCAGGTGGATTCTTTACTTGCTGAGTTATCTGCGAAGCCCGAAATTGATTTCCATAAGAATTAAAAATAAAATATAGCAATAAAAGGCATACAGCTTTCTCTTTTCACTCTTGTGTTTTGCTCTAGGCAGTATTCTTGTCTGGAAAATCCCCATGGACAGAGGAGCCTGGCAGGCTACAGTACATGGGGTCACAACGAGTCAGACACAACTGAGCGACTAAGCACACAAGAATTAAAAATAAAATATAGCAATAAAATACATACAGCTAACATGAAACATTTTAGCTCATACATATGAAAAGTGTCAAGTTTTTTATGTTTCCCATTGTTGCTGTAATTACCATAAACATCGTGACTTAAACAGTACAAATGTATTCTCTCACACTTTTGGAGTTCAGAAATCCTAAGGCATTTTCACTGGGCTAATTTCAAAGCTATTTTCATGTGGAAGCTCTGAGGGGAGAATCCTTATATTTGCCTTTTCTGGCTTGTAGAGCTGCACTGAAAGTCATTGACTTTCCATTTCCTTCATCATCTTCAAAGTCACCAGTATAATATCTTCCTATCTCTCTCTGCTTTTCTTTTCACATCTCCTTGTTTCTCTGACCTATTGATTCTTTCTTGTAAGGATTTCTATGATTCAGAACCACTCATATAATTCAAGGTAAAGTCCTCATCTTATAATCCTTAATTCAATAACATCTGAAATTATATTTTGCCATATTAGGTAACGGTCACAGTTTGTGTGGATTAAGACATGGACTTCTTGAGTGAAGTGAAGTCATTATTTAGCCAATCATAAAGTCTCAATATTAGATTTAAAGTGTTAATACTCACAATAAAATTATCTTTATTTGGATTGTATAATAGAACATTATGATTGAAATTTTTTCTTCTCAATAATATCTGAATTTCACTTATGTCTTGACATTTACTTATTTTATTTTTATTTTAATGATGCAATATAATTATAAGTAGTATTAGTATTTCATTACATTGCATAAATTCAAGCCTTATTTTCAAAAAGTGTTTAAGATATTTAGTACTTATATTTAAGTGGCAGAGCAATTTTATTTTCCTTTCTCAACCTGAAATCATGATATTAGAGGAGATAATAAATATGCTATCATTAAACTCAACAAGCCAGTGTATAATTTTAAATGCATCCATTATTAAAATGCATAAAATATCAGTGAACATGCTCCCAGATTTTGAAGAATCTGACATGGTTGATTTAGTAATTCATTCATTTGAAAGCATTTAAAGTCAGGTTATCAGAAAAACTAATATTTCAGAAAATCTGAGACAAAAATGATAAATATCAGTAAGCCTTGGAAAAATAACACCATCTAGTAACAATAAGATTGTAGTAATAAATAGCATTGGCCTTGGATCCAGAGGAAAAACATTTAAATCTTGATTTTGTTGCTTAGTTTTGCTGAAGACTGGCTATTTGTTGCTTAGTTTTGCTGAAGACTGGCTTTATTCATAGACAGCTTTCCTAATAGGCAATTGTTAACTTTAACCAAATGTTAACATATGTTTTGGGAGCATGGTAGTCTGTTTACATGTCAGAAAGTGAAAGTGAAGACGCTCAGTCGTGTCCGACTCTTTGTCACCCTATGGACTGTAGCTTACCAGGCTTCTCCATCCATGGGATTTTCCAGGTAATAGTATTGGAGTGGGTTGTCATTTCCTTCTCCAGGGGATCTTCTCGACCCTGGGATAGAACCTGGGTCTCCCACATTACAGGCAGATGCTTCACCCTCTGAACCACTAGGGAAGCCAATGTCAGAAGTTTTATTTAATTCTATGATATTTCTAAATTGATTTGTTTAAAAAATTCAGCAAATGGAAAAAAAAGTCTAATAGTCAATTATTATTAAACAGTCAAACAGTAAAATATGTGGAAAGAAGCCTTTAAATGTTAATTCTTCTAAGGTACATTGGTACTTTGGGTGGGACAACTCAGGATAAAGGCAGCGGGGGTAGTCAACTTGGTTTATGAAAGGAACTGCTCTCCTTTGAAACATGAAAGAGTCCCAGATGTTAAACAACTGTCTAGGAACTGAGGGCAGTATTTTGCCTCAAGAGATAATAAGAAATATTATCCTGAGGAAAGTATAAAAGAGAGACTTTTCAGTTAATTTGTCTATAGGGATTATTAAAGTCTTGGATCGTGGAATTGTTTCCTTTCTGAATCGTAGAGTATGTTAACTTCTTCATCCCATATCCAAGCTTCTGTATCAGGGTTGTCCAGAATAGCAAATCTAGGGACTTCCCAGAAGTTCAGTTGTTTTGAAGCCTCTTGTACAGTACACAGGTGCAAGTTCAATCCGTGATCAGGGAACTAATATCCCAAGTGTTGTGTGTTTCAGCAAAAAAAAAAAAAAAAAGAAAGAATAATAAATCTATACAATCTATACCTGTTTTAAAATATAGAAAAAAATACTAGTATAATTTAACCATGCAAAATATATTTACATATATACCCTTATATTTATCTTTTCTGATATAATTTATATTCTGCAATTATTCCTCTTCTTTTCCTTGAAATTGTTTTTAATCTGTCTGAAGAACTACTTTCAGGATTCCTTTCTGAAAGTGTGAAGTAAAGTGTTACTTGCTTAGTCATGTCCGATTTTTTGCAGCCCCATCAGGCTTCTCTGTCCATGGAATTCTCCAGGCGAAAATACTAGAGTGGGTTGTCATTTCCTTCTCCAGGAGATATTCCTGATCAAGGGATTGAACCTGAGGCTCTTGCATTGCAGGCAGACTCTTATCATCTGAGCCTCCAGGGAAGCTCTGACACTTTTCGATGTAAGGGCAACTTTTAAATTTATTTTTAAAACTGACCTTTGTTCTAAAGTATTTTTTAATAGTTGTGAAATTCTAGTTTGGTGATACCCATCATGTTTTTACTTATTTTATTACTGTTTGGTGGTCAGCTATATACCTTGTTGCATTTTCACGGTAATATATCTTTTCTCTGAGCGCTTTTATGATTTTCTCTTATGGTGACTTCCAGTGATTTGCTTATGATAGGTAAACAGGGCATTTTGTTTGTTTGTTGTTTGAGAGGGTATAATACATTTATTCAGCAATGGGTTTACCATACTTAAATTTAATCTTACTGTACTTAATTGAATATTTTAACGTTGGGGATTTTAAAGATTTTGTCACCACTTTCATTATCCCAAACATTTCGGAAGCTGATTTTATTGTTTCTCTTATTTACTAGTCATACAGCACTGTCTGCCTTGAAGCTTGATATTCATAGATTGAGTGCTTGATCTTATATATGAAAAAAAATAAAATGTAAGGAGTTAATAATTTTATGTTCAAGCTGGTTTTAGAAAAGGCAGAGGAACCAGAGGTCAAATTGCCAGCATCTGCTGGATCATCAAAAAAGCAAGAGAGTTCCAGAAAAACATCTATTTCTGCTTTATTGACTATGACAAAGACTTTGACTGTGTGGATCCCAATAAATGGTGGAAAATTCTGAAAGAGATGGGAATACCAGACCACCTGACCTACCTCTTGAGAAACCTATATGCAGGTCAGGAAGCAACAGTTAGAACTGGACATGGAACAAAGATTGATTCCAAATAGGAAAAGGAGTACGTCAAGGCTGTATACTGTCATCCTGCTTACTTAACTTATACGCAGAGTACATCATGAGAAATGTTGGGCTGGAGGAAGCACAAACTGGAATCAAGATTGCCAGGAGAACCTCAGATACTCAGATGACACCACCCTTATGACAGAAAGTGAAGAAGAACTAAAAAGTATCTTGAAGAAAGTGAAAGAGGAGAGTGAAAAAGTTGACTTAAAGCTCAACATTCAGAAAACTAAGATCATGGCATTTTGTCCCATCACTTCATGGCAAATAGATAGGGAAACAGTGGCTGACTTTATTTTGGGGGGCTTCAAAATCACTGCAGATGGTGATTACAGCCATGAAATTAAAAGATACTTACTCCTTGGAAGGAAAGTTATGACCAACCTAGACAGCATATTAAAAAGCAGAGACAGTACTTTGCCAACAAAGGTCCATCTAGTCAAGGCTATGGTTTTTCTAGTAGTCATGTATGGATGTGAGAGTTGGACTATAAAGAGAGCTGAGCTCTGAAGTATTGATGCTTTTGCACTGTGGCATTAGAGAAGACTCTTGAGAGTCCCTTGGACTGCAAGGAGGATCCAACCAGTCAATCCTAAAGGAGATCAGTCCTGGGTGTTCATTGGTAGGACTGATTCTGAAGCTGAAACTCCAATACTTTGGCCACCTGATGCAAAGAGCTGACTCATTTGAAAAGACCCTGATTCTGGGAAAGATTGAAGGCAGGAGGGGAAGGGGACAACAGAGGGTGAGATGGTTGGTTAGCATCACTGACTCAATGGACATGGGTTTGGGTGGACTCCGGGAGTTGATGATGGACAGGGAGGCCTGGCGTGATGTGGTTCATGGGGTCACAAAGAGTCGGACATGACTGAGTGACTGAACTGAACTGAACTGTTCTATCAGAAAGAAGCAACTGATTGTCTTCTAAATTGAAGGAGTAAAGGTATGATGATATTAAATGAAGCATGGTCTGAATTTTATCAAACAAAAATCTTCACAGTTTTATTAAATCTGAGTCAATCTTTGGTTCTTCCCTACTCCTAGGGAAAATTCCAGCCTCCCAGATCTTTTTCTCCTCAGATCAGAGACTCTGTGAATTCTCACTTTATATCTTTCTTCTATTATATTATTCTAGAAGTATAGTTGACACACAATATACAATTCTTCCTAATTCTCTGCATCTTGTGTTCCTTTCAATGTTTCAGGTATATAAGCTATATCTCCTACTCTTGAAAGACTGACCTTGTGTAGGATGCATCTTTCAGGGTCCAGTGACACAATGTCCACTGTTTACTACAGCCAAGTGCTGCAGAGGTATCCCCTGTGGGACTGAGGGTGTCCTTCTATTGTGATTGGGCCATGATCACTGCCCACATGTTAATGGATGGAGTTGGCTCTCAGGCCAGCTGCCTATGAGGTTCAGTTGTCACTGCAAAGGATGCACTGGTGGGTAGGACTGATCCTCAGCCCATCTGTCTTTGAGGCATGGTCGTATCTTCTGTGCATGTGCTGGTCGACAAGGCTGGCCCCCAGTCTGGCCTTCTTCAAGTCCTGGCTGGGACTGCAGCACATGTGCTGAGAGAGCGGGGCTGGACCCCAGCCTGCTTGACCAAGAGGACTGACCATGACAACTGGGGCTTTCCTTAGTGCTGCTGTTTGAGAGGCTCCACTAAGACTCTTGTAGACACAGTGTTGTACAGTGGTGGTGTCCTGGAGATGGAGCTGATATAAAGGGATACTGGAGCTGGCAAATGTCGTCCTGGGTTGAGACAGGAGTGATGGTGCTGGGCTGGGCTGACCATGGGGTGGAGAGGGAGGTGAGCAGGTTTTTAAGGGTGCCAGTGCTGAAGAGGGTAGCTCTCCAAGCAGGGCGGTGCAGGAGTTGCTATGGAGAGGCTGACCCCCTGAACTCACAGGTTGGGTGTGTTTGGTCTTGAGGGAAATGCCAGAGCTAGGCACGTGGTGTTAGCTAGGTTTATGGAGAATGACAGAAATGGTGCTCACTGGTGCTGAGCCAGTTAGATGGGACAGAAAAGAAAATTTGCATCCACCAGCCCTTCTGTCTCTGGAGAAAGTTACACCAGATCCCTGTTCTTCCAGCATATGCCCTAAATTAGTCAGTCAAACTCCTCTAGTATGACCCAAGTGCTTTTCAAGCTGCTGCTGCTTCTTTGCTGGGACCCGGAGTAAGTGAATTTGTATGTGAGTTCTTCAAAAGCAGAGTGTAGTTTCCCCACAGTTCTCTAGCTTTCCATCATATGCCCCACTGGTTCTCAAAGCCAGGTTTTAAGGGGACTTGTTTTCTCAATTCATGTCCCCCAGACTGGGGTGTCCAACACAGGGCTCAGACCTCCTATTCTTTAGGGTGGCCTTCTGTGATAGATATATCCCCCTTCCTTGTGAGTCACTGCCCTGGGGGATTGAGTTCTGAGTGGGTTGCATAACTGCACCTCCTGCTCTCCTCAGAGAGTCCTTTCTTTTTATTCTTAATTGTTGAAAATCTGTTCTGCTAGACTACAGGTCATTCTCAGTGATAGTTGTTCTACTTGCAGCATAATTTTATGTGTCTGTGAGAGGAGGTGAGCTTAGAATTTTTCTACACGACCACCTTCATTTGGAACTCTTTCACTAGGTTTTTCAAAGGTTTCTGGCATAGAATTTTTAGCTCTTTGCTCCATACAATCCCATATTTTGGCAAACATGTTGTAGTGAACACTTAGCTATGTTTCTGAAACCCTGACATCTCCAATTATTTTCACTCAAGCTGAAGCAACAATGAAAGTTCTGATGATTTATTTTCATAAGTAGAGGTATTTTGATGGAGGTCAAGCATGGATTCTCAGTCTCTAGCACTCCCCAGGTTGTTTTTCCTCAGAGTCACTGTTTCACTTAGCCCACTTTTTGCAGCAAAAGGACAAGATGAAACAACAGTAAACTAAACAGTAGAATATATATTTGCATGTGTGCTCACATGCACCGACTCTGTAATCCATGGACTGTATGTCACCAAGTTCCTCTATCCATAAGAGTCTTCAAGAAAGGAAGTATGGGCTTAATGGCTCAGTCATGTCTGACTCTTTGTGACCCCATGAACTGTAGCCAGCCAGGCTCCTCTGTCCATGGAGATTCTCCAGGCAAGAATACTGGAATGTGTTGCCATGCCCTTCTCCAGGGGATCTTCCCAACCCGGGGATCAAACCCAGGTCTCCCGCACTGCAGGCAGATTCTTTACCATATGAGTCACCAGGGAAGCAAGAATATTGGAGCAGATTGTCATTTCCTATTCCATGAGATATGCAGATGACACCACCATTATGGCAGAAAGTGAAGAAGAACAAAAGAGCCTCTTGATGAAAGTGAAAGAGGAGGGTGAAAAAGTTGGCTTAAAACTCAACATTCAGAAAACTAAGATCATGGCATCCAGTCCCATCACTTCATGGCATATAGATGGGGAAACAGTGGAAACAGTGTCAGACTTTATTTTGGGGGGCTCCAAAATCACAGCAGTTGGTAATTGCAGCCATGAAATCAAAAGACACTTACTACTTGGAAGGAAAGCTATGACCAAGCTTGACAGCATATTAAAAAGCAGAGACATTACTTTGTCAACATAAGTCCCTCTAGTCAAAGCTATGGTTGTTCCAGCAGTCATGTATGGCTGTAAGAGTAGGACTATTAAGAAAAGCTGAACACCAAAGAATTGATGCTTTTGAACTTTAGTGTTGGAGAAGACTCTTGAGAGTCCCATGGACTACAAGGAGATACAACTAGTCCACCCTAAATGAAATCCGTCCTGAATATTCATTGGAAGGACTGATGTTGAAGCTGAAACTCCAACACTTTGGCCACTTGATTCGAAGAACTAACTCATTTGAAAAGACTCTGATGCTAGGAAAGATTGAAAGCAGGAGGAAAAGGGGATGACAGAGGATGAGATGGTTAAATGACATCACCAAGTCAATGGATATGAGTCTTAGTAAATTCTAGGAGTCGGTGATGGACAGGGAGGCCTGGCATGCTGCAGTCCATGCGGTCGCAAAGAGTCGGACAGGACTGAGGGACAGAACTGACCTAAACTGAACTGAGTTCTGTGAGATCTTCCTGACCCAAGGATAGAACTCACATCTCCTGCATTGGCAGGCAGGTTCTTTATGACTGAGACACATGGTAAGAATATATATTTATTTTAACAGACAAAAAAAGAAATCATGAGGCAAAGTGGTTCCAGAGTGAATTAATTCATTGATCCAATAGTATAATCTCATCAAGGATCTACAATTCTTTATTATTTTACTCTTCCATGCTGAAAATATAAATTTATTTCTCATGTCACTATAGTTACTTCAAGTATTGTTTCTCTATATAATTGTATTCAAAGGCAAAAAGGAGTGAGAAAAAATTTTTAGCCTGACAGCAGGTCTTCCTTTATTTAATCTTAGTATGCAAATTGTATAATGTATCAATTAGCCTTTGCTGCAATTTTTTAAAATTCCACAAATCTACCTGCTCATGAGTATGTGTGATAGCAATTTGTGCTGAACTAAAATTGCATGATTTGTGTCTAACTCATTTTGTTGTAAGCTGAGCTTGCTTCTGAAGTCAGCTGATAGTTTATGGTTGTGTATGTGATGATCACTTGGCTCTCAGGTAGGCTGATGAGTCACTTATCTCCAGAATGATATTATGGGATTTCACATAAATGTGGTCACAGAGTTGTTTCAAAAAAAAAAAAACAAAAATAAAAAACACTGACAAGCTACAACACCTAGGTATGTTTTATGTGTCTGCTTGCATCATGAGTACTTTTGTACCATTTGGCAAAGCCCAGATTTAACATTTTAAGAAATAGACACTTAAGGGAAAATGCTGCAAAGTCAAATTATTAAAAATAAATAAATAAAGTGTGCATACTAGGATTGTAGCCATGTTTACAGTCTAACAAACTTTAGCATGTCTATACTTAAGCCGATTGTATCAAAAGTAAATTATCATTAGAAAAATATTAATATGAGTCTAGTTCTAGAACAGAATTGGCATTGTATCCTAGGAAAAAGGCTGGGAACTGGCAAGAGACATGAGTTGGCAAAAATGTCTAACTCAATCCAGCCTTCCCTGAATATGCAAGGGGCATGTAACCCAATGGATCATTTAGAAATTATTTTTCAGAAATTTAATCTTAGGCATAGAAACAAGCACTAGAGTTGGATGTGAAAATTTTTTATGTTCTACTTCTGAAATATTGTCAATACTTTCTTGCCACCTTGAGACCACTTCTTCCTAATATGCTTTAAAGAACACTATAACTGTCAATAAGTATCAACAATCCAATGTTTGTTTCTTTTCTTAAGGAATCTTTCTGAGACATTTCTTAATTGAAATATTTTATTTCTATCTGTAGCTTTCTTTTAAATCTTAGTGCTCACCCTCTTTTAATTGAACATTTATCAAAAATCAGAAATATTTACTAATTCCTTCCTTGAAGGAAGATGAAGATTGATGCATTTTACAGATATCCTAATTATTGAATATTTATTAGGGTTCCTTTGGTGTTAAAAAGAAATAAATATATTAAAGGGCATGTATGGACTGCAGATGTTAATCTATTAAGTATCAAGAATTAAGATCAATTTAATTTTGTCCACCAAGCTCTGTAAGAGAAAGAAAAATGTATTTTTTTTTTTACCTATCTGCCATGATATTTGAAACAGTGGCTAGAGATTCAGCTAAATCATTTATATTGAAACTATATGATCCTTATTTAGAGATGCACTGTTTTATTTATGAAAGAGATCACTGTTTCAAAAATCTTGTTTCAGAAGACTACTTCAACCTAATCTAACTCTGATTAGATTATTATAATTTGTATAATAATTAAAATGTTCAGATTGTTTTTATTCTCAGATAGATTGTAATGAAGCTTTATGGGTAGCTATAATTAACCTTTACTGATATTAATTATGCACATTTAGGGATCTTGAAGTTGCTGAAGATGCAGTTCTCTCAAACCTGCATCAGGTGGCATGGCTTCAATACCATACACAGCAGGATGTGCAGACATAGTATATGAGGAGAGAGAAGAGATAAGTAATTGTTAGAAGTGACATTAAGAGGTCACTCATTTCATGTTTGTTGTAATTTATTTCATTTATTCCCTTCTTTGTTGTTGTTCAGTCGCTCATTTGTGTCTGAGTCTTTGTGACCCCATGGACTGCAGCAAACCATCCACCTCTGTCCTTCACCATCTCCCAGAACTTGCTCAAACTCATGGTTACTGAGTTGGTGATGCCACCCAACCATTCATCCTCTGTCCTCTCCTTCTTCTGCCTTCGTTGTATGTGTTGTCACACAGTTTTCTCCAAACAAGCTCTGGTGCTCAGTGGCTCAATCTATCCAGTCAACCTGTACAAGGTGGATGACATCATCCTGTTTTCTCTCTATCGGCCACACTTTTGTCCTCTCCAAGGTTAACCAAAGAGATCCAGCAAGGCTCTGCTCTGAATGAGAACATAATGGGGACTAAACCTTTATGCAGTGTCATAATGTTTAAAATATCAGAGCTATGCACATCTGTCTCATAACTCTTTCATTAGTCACTTTGTTACATCTGTTCCTAGAATGCTTTCTTTTTGGAGTTCCAATAAGCTTCCTGAGTTTGCATTCACTCACATCAAGGACAGAACCACGATAGGAGATATGGATGCATAGCTCAACATGAAACTGTTGCTTAAAATATAACAGCACTCTTATTTTAGGATTGACATAAGAGTCACAGTTACCCATTGACTTTTGAATATGAACACTAAAATCTTTTGCCTGTATTCCTTTCCTGTCTTCTTCCCTCACTGCTGCTACTGCTGCTAAGTCTCTTCAGTCTTGTCCTACTCTGTGCGACCCCATAGATGGCAGCCCACCAGGCTCCCCTGTCCCTGGGATTCTCCGGGTAAGAACAATGGAGTGGGTTGCCATTTCCTTCTCCAATGCATGAAAGTGAAAAGTGAAAGTGAAGTCACTCAGTCGTGTCCAACCCTCAGCAACCCCACAGACTGCAGCCTACCAGGCTCCTCCATCCATGGGATTTTCCAGGCAAGAGTACTGGAGTGGGGTGCCATTACTTCTACCTATTTCACTCATCTCATTCAACCACCATAAATAGGCTACAATCCTCCACCTTCAGGAGTGGCAAGGAAACATCTATAGAAGGTATGAGTAAACAAACTTCACTTTGAAAAATTCAATTCCATTCAAACTATCTTCAACCTTAACCCTAATCCATCTCAAAGAAATTTAAAATTTCATATTTTTTTTCAAAGCTTGGAATCACAATAGCCAGAACACATTAGTTAGCCAAATATTGGGGAGTTTCCTACTGTTATAGGTCAAAAATTCACATTTACTTATTTAATTGCTTTTTTCCAGTAACCTCTGTTGTATTCTTTCTATATTTCAGGACATGTAGCTTTTTTTCTTTCCTCAGACAGTGCTTGATACACCATTAAGCCTGAAACTATATAGAATCTTAGGAGTTATCCTGTTAATATAATAGCCTGCTGACGTTTTATATGTGCATATATGCACACATGTATACATATACATGGATGCATCCATACACAAATATATACACATTCATATATATGGATGAATATATATAAACCTCTGTATATGTGTATATATATACACAGATATATATACATATATATGTATATAGAGAGAGTATGTGAGTGTATGTGTATATGTGTATCTCTTTATATATTTATCTATTATATATATATATATGTATATTAACAGAAACGCTATACTTTTGGATCAAAGAGCTGGCTTTTTATTTATTCACAGAACAGTCTTTGCCACACTGATTCCTCATGCTCCAATTCTCTTAATGGCAGTGCACTGAGAGCAAAATGTCTCTTGATATTGCACTAGAGATGAGAGATCCTGGATTTATCACACCTGGAGATTATATAAACTGTTGGTACATCTGACTAGTCTCCCTCTGGGAATAGAGGGGGCGTTATGTGGTAAGTCACTTCAGACATGTCTGACTCTTTGCGATCCCACGGACTGCAGCCCGCCATGCTCCTCTATCCGTTGGATTTTCCAGGCAAGAATACTGGAGTGGGTTGTGGTGCCCTCCTCCAGGGAATCTTCCCAAGCCAGAAATCAAACCCATGTCTCTTACATCTTTTGCATTGGCCGGCAGGTTCTTTACCACTAGTGTTACCTCGGAAGCACCTGGAAATAGAGGGAGGGAGACATTTATTCTGGAATATAAATAAATTCCCTGGGCATGAGGAATGAGAAGAACTTCTCTAGCTCTTTTTCATTAGCCTGAAATGTAACAATTGACTCAGGATTCATTAGCCTTAAAAAGTAAACAAAATGGATCAGAGTAGAAGATATCTTGCATTCCTTCAGGGCAATCTCTAACTTCAAAGACATATTTGTCCTTAAAATCTCCTTAAACCCAGGTACCAGTGCTCTTTGCTCTGAAATCTCTGGCTTTGCAGAAACAAAAATATATTTATGGAGCATTTCTCCCCCAACATAAACACAGAGTGCTTCTATTGTTATCTAGTAATATGGAATATAAACTCCAAGACACCACTTCCTTATTCCAAACTGTGGCCCTTAAATTAACAGCATTCTCTTCCCCTCTTATAATTTTTTCAATAATCTTATATGATTCAAAAAGATAAAAGTCAACATCTCACAATAATTCAACATTGGGAACAATAAATATGGGGAAATAAAATTAACAGCTGAATAATTTGTGCTGCCATAGGTCCATTAATTTAACTGTGTCTAATCCAAGCTTCTCTTTTTATTCATTGTTTGTTATTACTTAGGAACATAATTTTTGCATCACACAATACACACAAGTTCTTTTATGGAAATTTGTGATTGTCTAAGTCTTTAAACCTTATTCTGTCATTAAGGGGGAACCATCTTGTGGATGCAAGATTCCATCCACAGTATTAATGTATGATGATTATTTCCGTAACAATTTGTTTGAAATATTAATGTAGAGAAACAGGGGACTGGGAAAATACAATAGAGAATATTATAATAATCCAGGTATAATAAAATATATTCACGAGTCAGAGTATCAATTAAGGTAATAAAAAAAGGGATGTTTAAAGACTGAAGGCAGGAGGAGAAGGGGACAACAGAGGATGAGATGGTTGCATGTCATCACCAGCTCAATGGACATGAAACAGTGAACGACAGGGAAGGCTGATATGCCATAGTCCCTGGGTCTCAAAGAGTCAGACAAAACTGAAAGACTGAACAACAATAAAGCAGGGGACAGTGGAAGGGAAGAGTATATGACACAGTTTGGAAGTGTGGGTACAATGAAAAATTGGAATTCCCAATACCTAAGTGGTGGTATTTCATTGTCTAACTCAATGAAACTATGAGCCATGCCACGTAAGGCCTCCCAAGATGGATGTGTCATGGTGGAGAGTTCTAACAAAACGTGGTCCACTGGAGAAGGGAATGACAAACCAGTTCAGTATTCTTGCCTTGAGAACACCATGAACAGTATGAAAAGGCAAAAAATAGGATACTGAAAGATGAAGTGCCCAGGTCAGTATGTGCCCAATATGCTACTGGAGATCAGTGGAGAAATAACTCCAGAAAGAATGATAGAATGCTGAATGGGTAGAATGAAAGAATGGATAGACCAAAACATTTAAAAAAAAAATGAAAAAAAAAAAAACAGTTGTGGATGTGACTGGTGATGGAAGCAAGGTCCAATGCTGTAAAGAGCAATATTGTACAGGAACCTAGCATGTTATGTTCATGAATCAAGGCACATTGGAAGTGTTCAAACAAGAGATGGCAAGAGTGAACATCAACGTTTTAGGAATCAGCAAACTAAAATGGACTGGAATGGGTGAATTTAATTCAGATGACCATCATATGTAGTACTGTGGGTAAGAATACTTAGAAGAAGTGGAGTAGTCATCATAGTCAACAAAAGAGTCTGAAATGCAGTACTTGGAGGCAGTCTCAAAAATGAAAGAATGGTCTCTGTTCGTTTCCAAGGCAAACCATTCATATCACAATAATCCAAGTCAATTACCTGACCGGTAACACTGAAGAAGCTGAAGTTGAATGATTCTAAGAAATACAAGACATTTTAAAACTAACACTCAAAAAATGACATCCTTTTCATGATAGGGGTCTGGAATGCAAAAGGAGGAAGTCAAGAGATACCTTGGGTAACAGGCAAATTTTCCCCTAGAGTACAGAATGAAGCAGGACAAAGGCTAATAGAATTTTGCCAAGAGAACACTCTGGTCATAGCACACACCCTCTTCCAACAACACAAGAGAAGACTCTCTAAACATGAACATCACCAGATGGTCAACACTGAAATCAGATTGATTATATTCTTTGCAGCCAAAGATGGAGAAGCTCTATACAGTCAACAAAAATAAGACCAGGAGCTGACTGTGACTCAGATTATGAACTCCATATTAACAAATTCAGACTGAAATTGAAGAAAGTAGGGAAAACCACTAGACCATTCAGGTATGACCTAAATCAATCCCTTACAATTATAGAGTGGACATGAGAAATAGATTTAAGGGACTAGATCTGATAGACAGAGTGCCTGATGAAATATGGACGGAACTTCGTGACATTGTACAGGAGACAGGGATCAAGACCACCCCCAAGAAATAGAAATGCAAAAAGGGAAAATGGCTGTCTGAGGAGCCCTTACAAACAGCTACAAAAAGGAGAGAAGTGAAAGATATACCCATTTGAATGCAGAGTTCCAAAGAATTTCAAGGCAAGATAAGAAAGTCTTCCTCAGTAATCAGTGCGAAGAAATTTAGGTAAACAATAGAATGTGAAAGACTAGAGATCTCTTCAAGAAAACTGGAATCAAGGAAATATTTTATGCAAATATGGGCTCAATAAAGGACAGAAATGGTATGAATCTAAGAGAAGCAGAAGATATTAAGAAGAGATTGCAAGAAGACACAGAACTGTACAAAAAAGATCTTCATAACCAAGTTAAACATCATGGTGTGATCACTCACCTAGAGCCAGACATCCTGAAATGTGAAATCAAGTGAGCCTTAGGAAGCATCACTATGAACAAAGATAGTGGAGGTGATGGAATTCCAGGTGAGCTATTTCAAATCCTGAAAGATAATGCTGTGAAAGTGCTTCACTCAATATGCCAGCAAATTTTGAAAACTCAGAAGTGGCCACAGGACTGTAAAAGTTAGTTTTCATTCCAATCCCAAAGAAAGGCAATGCCAAAGAATGCTCAAACTACCGCACAATTGCACTCACCTCACACGCTCAAAATTCTCCAAGACAACCATCAACAATACGTAAACTGTGAACATCCAGATGTTCAGATTGGTTTTAAAAAAGGCAGAGGAAACAGAGATCAAATTGCCAACATCCACTGGATCATCAAAAAAGCAAGAGAGTTCCAGAAAAACATCTATTTATATTTTAGTGACTATGACAAAGTCTGACTATGTGGATCACAATAAACTTTGTAACACTCTTCAAGAGATGGGAATACCATACCACCTGACCTGCCTCTTGGTAAATTTGTATTTAGGTGAGGAAACTACAGTTAGAACTGGACATGGAACAACAGAGTGGTTCCAAATCGCAAAGGAGTATGTCAAGACTGTATATTGTCACCCTTCTTATTTAACTTATATGCAGAGTACATCATGAGAAATGCTTGGCTGGAAGAAGCACAAGCTGAAATCAAGATTGCTGGGAGAAATATCAATAACCTTAGATATGCAGATGACACCACCCTTATGGCAGAAAGTGAAGGAGAACTAAAGAATCTCTTGATGAAAGTGAAAGAGGAGAGTGAAAAATTGCTTAAAACTCAACATTCAGAAAACTAAGATCATGTCATCTGTTCCCATCACTTCATAACAAATAGATGGGGAAACAGTGGCATACTTTATTTTTTGGGGCTCCAAAATCACTGCAGATGGTGATTGCAGCCATGAAATTAAAAGATGCTTACTCCTTGGAAGGAAAGTTATGACCAACCCAGACAGCTTATTAAAAAGCAGAGACATTTCTTTGCCACAAAGGTCCATCTAGTCAAGGTTATGGTTTTTCCAGTAGTCATGTATGGATGTGAGAGTTGGACTATAAAGAAAGTTGAGCACTGAAGAATTGATGCTTTTGAGGTATGGTGTTGAAGAAGACTCTTGAGAGTCCCTTGGACTGCAAGGAGATATAAACTGTTCATCCTAAAGGAAATCAGTCCTGAGTGTTCATTGGAAGGACTGATGTTGAAGTCGAAAATCTAATACTTTGGCCAACTGTGTGAAGAGCTCTCTCTTTTGAAATTACCCTAATGCTGGGGATGATTGAAGTCGGAAGAGAAAGGACGACAGAGGATGAGATGGTTGAATGGCATCACCAACTCAATGAATATGAGTTTGAGTGGACCCTGGGAGTTAGTGATGGATAGGGAGGCCTGGTGTAGTCCATTGGTTTGCAAGAGGCAGACACGACTGAGTGGCTTAACTGAACTGAACTGAAGTGGTGAGAATTTTTTTTTTATTCTTAAGTATAATTAAAGTCAAAGATAATGTTAGGTTAGGTGGGAATAGAAAACTCAAGGAAATATTATGTCTGAACTGATAGAAAGATCAAGTAGAAAGCTATGATACTCTAGGGTGTCACTACCAGAACACTGAGCTGCATTTTTCATGGGAATGGCAAACACTTATCTTTATATTTTTTTCATTTGAACAACTAGTTTATCCCTGGTCTTACTCACGTGATGATCCTATTTTTCTGGTGATAACTTTTCCCCTAGACAAGTACACTTTTTGTGTGTGAAGTCTTAATGAATTTCTAGCTATGTCATTACTTTCAGACATATTATCTGTCATAGGTGACATCAACACTTCACAATCATTTGTTCCTTGAAAGCTTTGCAATATGTTTTGAGTGTGTTTTCCAGAGAACATCTCTTTCTGTCTTAAAAACTCAATTCCACACAGTTCAACCTCATTCTATTAAGGATATTATATATGAGTAGTTGCTACTTTTGTTAATTAGTTGTATATTCAAGTCCAGTGACTCAGTACAATTGCACTTCTAATTAGGTCACTTTTCCTGTGCAATTTTAATGCATTTTATGCAGGAAAAGAAAATGTGTTTCTAATATTACTTCAGTTCAGTTCAGTTCAGTCGCTCAGTCGTGTCCGACTCTTTGCGACCCCATGAATCGCAGCACGCCAGGCCTCCCTGTCCATCACCAACCCCCGGAGTTCACCCAGACTCATGTCCATCGAGTCTGTGATGCCATCCAGCCATCTCATCCTGGGTCGTCCCCTTCTCCTCCTGCCCCCAATCTCTCCCAGCATCAGAGTCTTTTCCAATGAGTCAACTCTTCGCATGAGGTGGCCAAAGTACTGGAGTTTCAGCTTCAGCATCATTCCCTCCAAAGAAATCCCAGGACTGATCTCCTTCAGAATGGACTGGTTGGAAATCCTTGCAGTCCAAGGGACTCTCAAGAGTCTTCTCCAACACCACAGTACAAACGCATCAATTCTTCGGCGCTCAGTCTTCTTCACAGTCCAACTCTCACATCCATACATGACCACAGGAAAAACCATAGCCTTGGCTAGACAGACCTTAGTCGGCAAAGTAATGTCTCTGCTTTTGAACATACTATCTAGGTTGGTCATAACTTTTCTTCCAAGGAGTAAACATCTTTTAATTTCATGGCTGCAGTCACCATCTGCAGTGATTTTGGAGCGCAAAAAAATAGTCTGACACTGTTTCTACTGTTTCCCCATCTATTTCCCATGAAGTGATGGGACCGGATGTCATGATCTTCGTTTTCTGAATGTTGAGTTTTAAGCCAACTTTTTCACTCTCCTCTTTTACTTTCAAGAAACTCTTTAGTTCCTCTTCACTTTCTGCCATAAGGGTGGTGTCATCTGCATATCTGAGGTTATTAATATTTCTCCCAGCAATCTTGATTCCAGCTTGTGCTTCTTCCAGTCCAGCATTTCTCATGATGTACTCTGCATATAAGTTAAATAAGCAGGGTGACAATATACAGCCTTGACACTCCTTTTCCTATTTGGAACCAGTCTGTTGTTCCATGTCCAGTTTTAACTGTTGCTTCCTGACCTGCATAATATTACTTAATGACCAGTTATTCCTTTTAAGTGTTATTCCCCAAAATACTTTCAGTAATCATTTGCTGTTACTTTTTTCTGTAGCACATGGTCACAATATATCAACACAGACTCTTAACAGTATTTACCTCCTTTTGAAGGTATTTCATGTGAATTATAGGGATTGAAACTTTTAAGCAGTTTTTAAAATATCTAAGATTATACAGCTCATAGTTTGTTATAATTCAAGAGCAAAATGTCCTTAACCTTGAACTAATATAATTTTGTAATTTATTTTATTAAAAAAAAAAAACAAAGAAATTAAGCTCATGTTAATGCATAAGCCTATCATTTGAACTCTCTTGGAACATTGTGTTGTAAGATATGATACAGAGTACATGTCATATCAGAAACTGGTAACAGCGCTTAGGAAAGCAAGCCCCTAATTTCTTGTTTAGTGGCTATACTTTGTTGAATAGGCAAATCTAACAGAAATGGACAAATACATAGCATGTAGTAAGTTTAGTTTTTCATAGAAGTCACTACAATTGTTAAACAGGTAAAAGTGACATGCCATCATACTTTCAAACTATAGACCATATTTGATTTAGCCTGGGAGTGTGTTTATTCTGCCATAGAAGAAAGGAGTGAACACAAGAACTTCATGTGTCTGGATAAAATCATTAATATAGCTCTGTGACTTTCTGTGACATGTAGGTTTAAACATGCAGTTGGATAAAAAATTTCTTATAAATTTCTTACCATGGCTTGTGTTGAGAAGTAACACTAATTCTCCCTGGCTCAAATTTTAAGTGACATTAATTTAAGGGAAGCATGCTTTCCTGAGCAGTACCTTGGATGCTGGAAATTTGCAGACAGTGGAAACTGAATCATAATGATGAATACATTCATAGTGGAATTGATGCAAAGTCAAATCCTATCAATCTATATCTTTGAGGTAGAAAAGTAGTTGAATTAAATTGAAGTGTATTTTGTAGAAATTTTCTACCTTTTGTTTCAATCGTGTGCCCTTTCATTACAAATAAATAAGCTGAATGAGCTCAGAGAGAATTAATTATCTATATGTTTGTAGGAATACTTCCTATTTTTGAAATGCTTTATTTGTAGTAATGGCTTTAGGGAGCACATATGAAGAATGCCATGGAAGCAACCTTACGATGAGTCATTTGTTTCTCTGTAATCTGCCTTATTGTTTATCTTGTTAAGAAACTTGTTGAGCAATTCTGCTGGATCTTCTGGCACCTGACAGGAGCATCATCAGTCATTGCACAGGCTTGGCCTACAAACTCTTTTAGGAGATTCAGGAGGGATATGGATTTAAATTTTAAACTAGTTTCTGTCAGTGTGACAAATGAATGCCAGAAAATTGTAGGACAATGGTAGAATGTTGAAATGCATGCCAGAAGTATTGGGCCTATCTTCAAGTAGAATCAACAAAAAATTACCTTAAAATATCTCCAGGTTACACTATTACTCTCATTCTATGTCTGAGGCATTATTAAAACTTAGAGCCCTGTATTATATTCAGAGGTACCATAACTGGTTACTCAAAGTAAATAAACCCGGAGAGATTTTTTTTAATCCTATTAATAAGGCACTGATTCTTAGCATTTTCTTCTGAAGAATTGAAATAAGAAAGAATAAGATAAGGGCATATCAAATTTTCTCCCAGTTTATTTTTTTGAAATTCATTTTATTTGCAAATTGATTGTAGCTATATTCTTTAGTATCTATATATAATGGTGAGATTCCAAAGTGTGTTATCTTATGCAGATTTTTAAAATATGTTTCTGCTAGAAAGAACTAGAAAAGAATACTATACTTTGGCAAAGTGCATTTTAATAGACCTAGGGGCAAACAATGAAAATAATTAAAGCAATGACTGATTTGTTATCAAATGGAGCACTGTGAGACCTGCCTCAGGATTTAGATTCCATACTATACAAATCAACACTAGAAAAATTCTGGGCTTCAGACTCTTGCAATTTCCTATAGTTTTTGTTTGTTCCCTTGTAAAACTCCTTAGCTATTCTCTAGTAACGGAAACAACTGAAAAGTGATTGAATGGTGATAGTTTGACTTGTAACTTCAAGATGCTGCTGGAATTATTTCACATGAAATTTTAATAAAGCATTCATTTTATAAAATTTCTAAATTAAATGCTTGTCAGAGTTAGCATCACACAATTGTGAAGGAAATCTTAAGTGCAAATACCTATTTATATTAATAATATATTTTATTACCTATTATATGTCATTTAAACATTAATATAATTGAAGATATTGAATATTTGCCTTCACCTGAACATTAAGAGTCTTGTAAAAACATATTCTAATTGTTTTAAGCAAAACAAAAGCAAACAAATAAACTGAAATGCTATTTTTCTCTAAAAAGTTGAGTTCAAGTAATTTCATCAATCATTCATCTTCCAGCAAAATTGCACACATTTAAAAGTATTTAATATAGAGTATAGTTGGGCTTCCCAGGTGATTCTAGTGGTAATAAACCTGTCTGCCAGTGCAGGAGGTATAAAAGCTGCAGGTTCAATCCCTGGGTGGGGAAGATCCCCTGGAGGAGGGCATGGCAACCCACTCCAGTATTCTTGCCTGGAGAATCCCCTGGGCAGAGGACCTGGCAGGCTACAGTGCATAGGGTCTCACAGAGCCGGATACAACTGAAGCGACTTAGCATGTATGCATGCATAGAGTATAATTATGTATTGATAAAATACCATGCTACTGCTGCTGCTAAGTCACTTCAGTCATGTCCAACTCTGTGCGACCCCATAGACGGCAGCCCACCAGGCTCCCCCGTCCCTGGGATTCTCTAGGCAAGAACACTGGAGTGGGTTGCCATTTCCTTCTCCTAAAATACCATAAAAGCTAGAAAATATATGACTGGTCAATTTTATAAAATAATATGGATAATGGTAAAGAGCCAAAGTGAATCCTATTTTAAAAACTGAACATACTACAGAAATCAATATTAGCAGAGCTTTGTGTTGAGAGTTGTTCATTTGCTTTCACGGTCAAATCTTTTGTGACCCCATGAACGATAGCCCTCCAGGCTTCTCTGTCCATGGGATATTCCAGGCAATAAGACTGAAGTGGGTTGTCGTTTCCTTCTCCAGGGGATCTTCCCCACCCAGGGATTGAACCCATGTCTCCTGCATTTGCAGGTAGATTCTTTACCACTGAGTAACCAGGCAATATGTTGTTTAATTTTTCTTTAGAGTATACAAGCATATATAAAAGTGAAATATAAACACATGAAAAAATAAAGGGAAACAGTTTGGGCAGTGAACAAAGTCAATATTAAGGACACTGGAATACAAAATAACAGATAATAATATTACATAAGCCTAAAATTTTTACCAGAAATATGGACTCAGGTGAAACAAACAAAGGTAATAGAATGAAATAAAATGTGCTTTATTTTTCCTTTAATAACTCAAAGTTCTGAGCAGAATTATAGCACTTACTCTACAAATTGTTTAGCAAATATTCATTACAATGAAATATAATGATTGCCGTTGTCGTAATTGAATAGAGCTGTTCTTTCGCAGCCCACTCCAGTACTCTTGCCTGGAGAATCCCATGGATGGAGGAGCCTGGTATGCTGCAGTCCATGGCGTTGGGAAGAGTCAAACACGACTGAACGACTTCATTTTCACTTTTCACTTTCATGCATTGGAGAAGGAAATGGCAACCCACTCCAGTGTTCTTGCCTGGAGAATCCCAGGGACGGGGGAGCCTGGTGGGCTGCCGTCCATAGGGTCGCACAGAATCAGACACGACTGAAGTGACTTAGCAGCAGCAGCAGCAGCTCTTCTTTCTAAGTACTGTGGACTTATTTTGGAAAAGTCAGGATGTAAAGCCAGAGTTTCTCCAGGAAATAAAATTTTAAGTCAAAATTATCCTTGGAAATCTTTTGTTGAAAAGCCAACATAGAAATAAATCATATCATGTGCATATATATCTACTCGGGCTTCCCTGGTGGCTCAGAGGCTAAAGCATCTGCCTGCAATGTGGGAGACCTGGGTTCGATCCCTGGGTTGGGAAGATCCACTGGAGAAGGAAATTGCAACCACTCCAGTATTCTTGTCTGGTGAATCCCATGGACAGAGGAGCCTGGTGGGCTACAGTCCACCGGGTCGCAAAGAGTCGGACACGACTGAGTGATTCCTCAACTCCCTCAGATCTGCTAGGCTCTTGGAAGCAAAATGCATTAGATTTGCAAAAAAGGAGTAACTGGAATTCCTCACTCATTTTCCAGAGACCATGAAACTGCATTGTAATATAAATGAGAAATACATATTTGGTCTTTCTTTTTTAATTTACTTTATTTATTTTAATTTGGTCTTTCTCCAGTTTTAGTTATCGAGCCTTATTATGCCTTTTTAAAACTGATTAAAACTTATTCGACTCTATCCCATGACTTTCAAAATACACTAGTGCTGTTATTTAGCTCTAAATAGAGTGTAATTTACATTGGGATTTATTATCTAACAAGTGAGGTGTTTGTGATAGTATAGTTTTCAAATAAATTACCTAAACTATATATTGTTTACCTAATACCATCACCTTAGAAAACTTTCTATGTGTAATTGCAATTAATTTATATTTTGCCTTGCTAGGAGAGTTCTGGATTCTACTTGTTTGTCAGTCTGTGATACATTATGTAGTGGGAACAAACAAAAATATCTTAGTAATTTAATGCCACAGAAACTTTTATTATTTGTATGTTCATATTACACAGGTCAAATATTTCTCTGCTCCAAGAATCTTTGTTTTAGTTACCAGACTACAGAAGGAAATTCTGAGACACATCATCGCCACTATTATGACAGTGAGAGAATAGCAATATTGGAACCATATGAACACTTTTAAATTTCATACTTGGAAATTGTGTATTGTACTTGATTCACAATTATTTGAACAAAGCAAGTCACCCGGCTAAATTAGATGCCGATGGATATGGAAGAATTCACCTCTTACAAGAAGGGGTAGTAAATATTTGAGAAAAAAATATAATTGTTTAACATCACTCAAAGCTTATGTTTGCTATATCTAATCCATTTTTTGTTCCTTTGGCCTATAGATTTCTTAGAGAAGTTTTACAACATGCATTGTATTTCAGGATTTGACAATACAGTCTATCAATTCTGTCATTTTTTAGTTATTTTTCAAGATTTTATTAATAACTTTATAGCAGTTAATGATTATTATATTTTCTAACTAGAATTTTTCATTTTCTCAACACAGAATTACTATAAACTCCAGTGAAGCTTTTGGTCATAGTCTTAATATTATTGCCACCCAAGGTTTTTGAAATTTTAGTATTTACTTGGTATCTTAGTTCAGGCTGCAATAACAAAATTACCCCAGACTCAGTGGCTTAACCAGTAACATTAATTTCTCACGGTTCTGGAGGTTTGGAAATCTGTTCAAGTTCAAGTTGCTGGCAGATCTCAAGTCTGCTGAGGACCACTTCTTAGTTTGCAGATGCTCATGTTCTCATTGTATCCTCACATGGCTCTCAGCTTCACTGCTGCTTAGAGATCACTTGATTATTTGATGATATCTTATCTTAATAGGTCATTTTAATATCTTGCATACATTGTGATTATTGACAATATTTGAGTTCTCTTTTCATTGTTTAAAAAATTTTGTTTATTATTTTTTTATTTGTTGAATTTGATTTTATTATTTCCTAATCTCTTTGTTGGAATCAGAGAAGGCAATGGCAACCCACTCCAGTACTCTTGCCTGGAAAATCCCATGGATGGAGGAGCCTGGTAGGCTGCAGTCCATGGGATCACTAAGAGTCAGGCACGACTGACCAACTTCACTTTCACTTTTCACTTTCATGCATTGGAGAAGGAAATGGCAACCGCCTCCAGTATTCTTGCCTGGAGAATCCCAGGGACAGAGATGTCTAGTGGGCTGCTCTCTCTGGGGTTGCACAGAGTCAGACACGACTGAAGCGACTTAGCAGCAGCAGTGTTGGAATGAATTTTCCTTTAAAGTCTTTTCGTTCCTCTGATGGTATGGGTGCTTTAGACTACACAGACTAACTACATTTCTGAACGTTCTCTAATCATTCAACATTAAGCAAATACACAGAATTTTTTTTCTTAACAAAATGTGAGCTATTTAGTATCTCTGTTATACAGCTAAGTTAGAGAAAAGTATTAACACGCTAAGATGTAAAATTAATCAAATTTGTTGATTTTTAAAAATAAAATCTCTTTGGTTGCGTTGACTTTTTTTCTATTTCTATATTATGGTTTGTAAAATTTGAGCCATTCTTATACTAAAAGTTTTATTACTATCTTTTTTCTGCGTGTTTTATTTTGCTCTCCCTTTTCTTGTATCTTAAGATAGAAGATAAAGCAATTGGTTTGAGATTTTTCTTTTTTTTCTAAAATAGACATTTATACTTTATTTTTCCCTTTCTTCCTTTCATTGAATTAATCAGTTTGTTTGCCTTTTTTCTTTAAAATAAATAATTTAATCTTGTTCTCAAATTATTATATTTATTGTTTAATACCATTGTTTTTCTCATGTCTAGAGTTAATGTTAATATCAATGTCTTTTTATATCTTTGACTTTTCTTACTTCATTTTGCATATTGAAAATACATGAAATTTAATTTTGAGATTTTATTTTATATAGTATTTTTAACAATTAACACTTAGATAATAGTAAGTTATCACTAGATAACAGTATTTTTGTTGATATTATGATTCACCATTGATGCAGCTTTTCTTTGTGTACAACTATTATTTTAGAAATTGAGTTTATAATTTCACATTTTTATAAGAAATCTAGAGGTAGTCTGAAAAAATCTGTTTCCCCACATAATAAATATAATTTCCCTGTATATCAAATTAAAATTTATTTCATCCTTTTTAGATGTTGCATTCTTCATTTCTTATATCCAATTTTATTTTATCTTTGTCTTTCTGCTACCTTGAATAATGATAAATGTAAATATAAATGTGTGATAAGAGAGAACAATAAATGATGGATATTCTCTATTGAATATATTTTGAATTATTATATGATTGTGTCTAACCTTCTCTTGGCTAAAAAATTTTAAAGCTGTCTTTGACATATTTAAAGTCTTAGCTGACCAAGTTTCCTTTTGTTGTTACTGTTTAGTTGGTAAGTCATGTTTCACTCTTTGTGATCCCATGGACTGTAGCCCACCAGGCTCTTCTCCATAGGACTTCCCAGCTAAGAATACTGGAGTGGGTTGCCATTTGTTTCTCTTAGGGATTTTCTGGACTCAGGGATATACAAGCTGAATCTTCTGCATTGGCAAGTGGATTCTTTACTGCCGAGTCACCAGGAAAGTCCATGTTTCCTCTTACTGAAAATCGAACACACAAACCGAATGTTTCCTTCAATTTATGAAAGTTTTTCTTTAATTTAAACTGATATAACCTTTAATTAGTTGAGAGTGATTTTGAGATTGAAAGGGTAAATGTGTGAGTATTTTGTTTTAAATATCTAGCAAATAGCGTATTTAGCCTTCGTCTGATTTAGTAAGAAATCTTACAACTATTTTTTTATTAAATATCAAATTAAAAATATTCTTCCCTAAGACATATAGACCCAATGTTCTGTTGTAATAATAAGAAAATTTCCTATAGTCATTACTCTACCTCTTCAATTTAATTTCTTACTAGAATATTTGTGGCATCTTTACTTGACTCATACATTGATTATACCTGTAATTTACTTATAAAGGCAGTTTCCCCATATTAAAAAAAAAATCTTATAGATTTTGGGTGTTGATTCTGTTTTTTAAATATTTCTACTATTTTGGTCCTAAACACTTTTCCACTTTTGAGTGAGTGATGTGTACATAGACTTTAATGTTGTGTGTGTGTGTGTATATATATATATATATATATATATATATATATATATATATATATATATTTCATTAAAGAGATAGAACTCTGCTTATAATCATGGAAATTAACATCAGCTATTTTAGAGTTTTTGTTAAAAACATGTAGATTCCCATTTTTTTAAACTGTCTGTTCCATTCTTTTACAAGTGGTTGACCAGTTTTCCCAGCACCACTTGTTAAAGAGATTGTCTTTACTCCATTGTATATTCTTGCCTCGTTTGTCAAAGATAAGGTGTCCATATGTGTGTGGATTTATCTCTGGGCTTTCTATTTTGTTCCATTGATCTACATGTCTGTCTTTGTGCCAGTACCATACTGTTTTGATGACTGTGGCTTTGTAGTAGAGCCTGAAGTCAGGCAAGTTGATTCCTCCAGTTCCATTCTTCTTTCTCAAGATTGCTTTGGCAGTTCGAGGTTTTTTGTATTTCCATACAAATCTTGAAATTATTTGTTCTAGTTCTGTGAAAAATATGGCTGGTAGCTTGATAGGGATTACATTGAATTTGTAAATTGCTTTGGGTAGTATACTCATTTTCACTATATTGATTCTTCCGATCCATGAACATGGTATATTTCTCCATCTATTAGTGTCCTCTTTGATTTCTTTCATCAGTGTTTTATAGTTTTCTATATACAGGTCTTTAGTTTCTTTGGGTAGATATATTCCTAAGTATTTTATTCTTTTTGTTGCAATGGTGAATGGAATTGTTTCCTTAATTTCTTTTTCTACTTTCTCATTATTAGTGTATAGGAATGCAAGGGATTTCTGTGTGTTGATTTTATATCCTGCAACTTTACTATATTCATTGATGAGCTCTAGTAATTTTCTGGTGGAGTCTTTAGGGTTTTCCATGTAGAGGATCATGTCATCTGCAAACAATGAAACTAGATCACTTTCTAACACCGCACACAAAAATAAACTCAAAATGGATTAAAGATCTAAATGTAAGACCAGAAACTATAAAACTCCTAGAGGAGAACATAGGGAAAACACTCTCAGACATAAATCACAGCAGGATCCTCTATGATCCACCTCCCAGAATTCTGGAAATAAAAGCAAAAATAAACAAATGGGATCTAATTAAAATTAAAAGCTTCTGCACAACAAAGGAAAATATAAGCAAGGTGAAAAGACAGCCTTCTGAATGGGAGAAAATAATAGCAAATGAAGCAACTGACAAACAACTAATCTCAAAAATATACAAGCAACTTATGCATCTCAATTCCAGAAAAATAAACGACCCAATCAAAAAAATGGGCCAAAGAACTAAATAGACATTTCTCCAAAGAAGACATACGGATGGCTGACAAACACATGAAAAGATGCTCAACATCACTCATTATCAGAGAAATGCAAATCAAAACCACAATGAGGTACCACTTCACACCAGTCAGAATGGCTGCGATCCAAAAGTCTGCAAGCAACAAATGCTGGAGAGGGTGTGGAGAAAAGGGAACCCTCCTACACTGTTGGTGGGAATGCAAACTAGTACAGCCACTATGGAGAACAGTGTGGAGATTCCTAAAAAAATTGCAAATAGGACTACCTTATGACCCAGCAATCCCACTGCTGGGCATACACACCGAGGAAACCAGAATTGAAAGAGACACATGTACCCCAATGTTCATCGCAGCACTGTTTATAATAGCCAGGACATGGAAACAACCTAGATGTCCATCAGCAGATGAATGGATAAGAAAGCTGTGGTGCATATACACAATGGAGTATTACTCAGCCATTAAAAAGAATTCATTTGAATCAGTTCTGATGAGATGGATGAAACTGAAGCCGATTATACAGAGTGAAGTAAGCCAGAAAGAAAAACACCAATACAGTATACTAACACATATATATGGAATTTAGAAAGATGGCAATGACGACCCTGTATGCAAGACAGGAAAAAAAACACAGCTGTGTATAATGGACTTTTGGACTCAGAGGGAGAGGGAGAGGGTGGGATGATTTGGGAGAATGGCATTCTATCATGTATACTATCATGTAAGAATTGAATCGCCAGTCTATGTCTGATGCAGGATACAGCATGCTTGGGGCTGGTGCATGGGGATGACCCACAGAGATGTTATGGGGAGGGAGGTGGGAGGGGGGTTCATGTTTGGGAACACATGTAAGAATAAAAAAATAAATAAATAAAAATTTTAAAAAAAATAAACTGCCTGTTCCATAATCCTGAGATTAATTTTGAAAGTAGTTAAGTTTACCATAATATTTATGTTTCCAGATAGATTCTTGAAACATCTCCAGAATTTTCAAATTTTTTATTATTTTAAGGTTACATAGTGAGAAAAAAAAAGTCCACTCTTTTTATTTACAAACTTAGTCTTTGAACTAAATATAGTTTTATGGTTGAAAAAGTTTTTTTGTCAATCTCAGACAACAGCTTCTAGCATGCAATTTGTCATTTCAGAAGTAAGTGATGCATGGCCCAGGTGTGAAGTGAACTGATGGGAAATTATGAATCAAGTTAGCAAGGAGAATTCCAAGGTTGCCTTGAAATATCAGGGAGAACTATGCTCTCAGTAATAATAGGAAGAATTATGATATCAGTTCACATAAAGGATTAAGGAAAACAGTTATGCTAGTTCAAAGCTAGTAAAATTAGGGTAAGATTGAGAAAACTTTAAAAGGGTAGAATTGACAACAAAACAAGTCATGGTTTAGTTAGTCTTATTGAAAACATATTGCTTGTCTACTGATTGCAAAGTCATAATATATCTTAAAGATAAAAATACTAAATAAGTAAGATCCATATTCTCAAAAGCCTGGAGTCAAGAATGCTAAGATCAATCTGTATTCTTTTCTCTTAATTTTACACTATGTTGTTGTTGTTCAGATATAAACACCATGCTCCCACTCAAAACCATTCTCAACTTTACAGACTGAGTGCAGAAAACTGTCAGTCTAACCGGAGTAAGGGAAAGTCTTAAACACATGCACACTAGCCAGAATTCATCAACAAAGAAATTAAGACATGGAGTATGTTACAGTTTGTGTTGCTTGCTTTAACAACATTGATTATTTTGATTAGAAAAATCATGTGTTATTTGAAAAATATAGTAAGCATAAGTCTAAAGAACAAAACCAAAGTTAATTATCATACCTACCAGTGATTTATCTATTAACATTTTTACATATACCTGTTCAGATTTTTCATGAATTATGCATTTAGACATGATGCTTGATTTTGCTACTGTGAATTATCATTTTTTAAACTTTTCTCACACCTCAAATTCAACTTCTATGTCTTACCCCATGTATCTATTAAGTGTTTTGTTCATTGTTGTGACCTTGTTTTACGTAGGGTGCTTTTATCTCTAGCCTTTATGGCACACTCTCAAAACTAGGCTCCCTATATTTACTCTTGTCCCACTCTAACCCATTCATCACTCTTTTACCCAAAAGCTCTTTTGTAAAAAGGAAAATAAGATTATGTCCCTCAGCAGATTGATAACTTTTCATTACCATGACATTTTACTTCCGATCAAATCCTACATTCTTAAAATAACCTGACATAAGCTGCCTAACTCTAGGGTCTACTTTAGCATCTCAGGACATGGCTTTCTCTTCATTAAACTGGACAGCAGTCCAGACAAGCTCTTTGCAGTGATACAACCTTAGGACAGATAGCGGATGTGCTGGAAATGGTCTCCTTGCAGCATTCCAACTTTTACTGATCTAAATCCTTCTTACTCTGTACATTTCATCTTGAGTTTAACTTTTTATGACTTCCCAAATCCTTGAGATGACATTACCCTATGCAATTCTCTTTAATAAACACACTTAATTTAACTTATCTTAGTGTCTTCATTCTTCAGTTCAGTCACTCAGTCATATATGACTGTGACATCATGGACTACAGCACACCAAGCTGCCCTGTCAATCACCAACTCCTGGAGTTTACTCAGAATCATGTCCATTGAGTCAGTGATGCCATCTAACCATCTCATCCTCTGTCGTCCCCTTCTCCTCCTGCCCTCAATCTTTTCCAGCATCAGAGTCTTTTCACATGAGTCAGCTCTTCACATCAGATGGCCAAAGCATTGGAGTTTCAGCTTCAGCATCAGTCCTTCCAATGAATATTCAGGACTGATTTCCTTTAGGACTAGACTAGTTGGATCTCCTTGCAGTTCAAGGGACTCTCAAGAGTTTTCTCCAATGCCACAGTGCAAAATCATCAATTCTTCAGTGCTCAGCTTTCTTTATAGTCCAAATCTCACATCCATACATGACTATTGGAAAAAACATAGCTTTAACTAGATGGACCTTGTTTGCAAAGTAATGTCTCTGCTTTTGAATATGCTGTCTAGGTTGGTCATAACTTTTCTTCCAATGAGTACTTGTCTTTTAATTTCAAGGCTGCAGTCACCATCTGCAATGATTTTGGAACCTAAAAAAAAAAAAAAAATACTCTGTCACTGTTTCCCCATCTATTTGCTATGCAGTGATGGGACCAGATGCCATGATCTTAGTTTTCTGAATGTTGAGTTTTAAACCAACTTTACCACTTTCATCAAGAGGCTCTTTAGTTCTCCTTCACTTTCTGTCATAAGGGTGGTGTCATCTGCATGTCTAAGGTTATTGATATTTCTCCCGGCAACCTTGATTTCAGGTTGTGCTTCATCCAGCCTAGCATTTTGCATGATGTACTCTGCATGTAAGTTAAATAAGCAGGGTGACATTATACAGCCTTGCTGTGCTCCTTTCCCTATTTGGAACAAGTCTGTTGTTTCAAGTCCAGTTCTAATCGTTGCTTCATGAGTGCATACAGATTTCTCAAGAGGCAGATCAGGTGGTCTGATATTCCCATCTCTTTCAGAATTTTCCACAGTTGATTATGATCCACACAGTCAAAGGCTTTGGCATAGTCAATGAAGCAGAAATGGATGTTTTTCTAGAACTCTCTTGCTTTTTCGATGATCCAGTGGATGTTGGTAAGTTGATCTCTGGTCCCTCTTCCTTTTCTAAATCCAGCTTGAATATCTGGAAGTTCATGGTTCATGCACTTTCCAAGCCAGCTTGAAGAATTTTGAGCATTACCGTCCTAGCCTGTGAGATAAGCGCAATTTTGCAGCAGTTTGAGCATTTTTTGGCATTGCTTTTCTTTGGGATTGAAATGAAAACTGACCTTTTCCAGTCCTGTGGCCACTGCTGAGTTTTCCAAATTTGCTGACATGATGAGCGCAACACTTTCCCAGCATCATCTTTCAGGATTTGAAATAGCTCAAGTGGAATTCCATTACCTCCACTAGTTTTGTTCATAGTGATGCTTCTTAAGGCTCACATGACTTCATACTCCAGGATATTTGGCTCCAGGTGAGTAATCATACCATCGTGATTTTCTTGATCATGAAGATCTTTTTTGCATAATTCTTCTCTATATTCTTGCCACCTCTTCTTAATGTCTTCTGCTTCTGTTTTGTCCATACTATTTCTATCCTTTTTTGTGCCTATTTTTGCATGAAATATTCCCTTGGTCTTCATTCTTACTTACTTAATTATACTGCTGTGTATTTTATCTTTATTGTTACTGGCTTAATTTTACCCAGTATATGCTTGCTGACATAATTAATACTCTTTTTATAAACTGATTATTATAAACCAGATATTATTTCATATAAAAACATATCTGAATATTTATATCAATATACCATATTCCATTGAATGTTTTTACTGTACTTTATTATTTCTTCTCAAATATACACAATTACCATTGATACAGTTTAAAACAGACTTGTAGTGAGCAAATTATTCATATGCCCTATTGTTTATAAACTTATTTACTTAAGCATTAGTAATAGAGATAAAATTGTTGGCTAAGATGTCTGTATAATATTTACTTTTATGCACAGATACACATAGAACATATTGTCAAAAAGAGCTTAAGACTAGCATTAATTTACGAATTTGCTTTCATATTAACAGTTTATTAAGGGCATAGACTTTAAGCAAATGCCATTTCAAGGCAGTTAGGAGTCATGCTATTCTATTTTTTATTTTATTCTGAAATTATATCTTTATACATCCTTAGTTTCACACTGAGTATAAAATTTAACCTTGTTCAAAAATCATTCAAGTCTACTTGTTTATAATGATGGCAGCAACAATAATAATAACCTCAATAATAAAAGTGTACCAATTATTAAAAGCACCTATTATTTAAAGTAGAAAGAACAGAAACAGGGGGCACAGAAATAGCATTCATTATATGAAAATCCTTCTTGATTTAAACAAGTTCTCCATGAGTTATTGAAAACTCTTCTCATTCAGTGCTATTCTATTGCAGTAAGAAACATCTTAAACATTTATAAACAAATTTTTTCTTAACATTAATAAATATTGAGCGCTAAATGGATTGTTGAACATCCCTTGTAAGACAAGCAGCCAAGGAATAAGTCAAGTATTTTATTTAAATAAAGCATACACAAAGGAAAATGGACAGAATGTCTTCTTACTGTCTCTAGTTTTATTTCAACTGTTTTTACTTAACCCTTTGAATATACTGTACTGCACTCCCAAAATACATATTACTTAACCATTATAGAAAAAATAGTGATGAAAATTTTCTCTTTAGGATTTTGATCTTTCTTTACTTCTCTTCAGTATACCAAAATACTGTAATCGGTGAATAATAAAAATGCCTTAGAAATAGAAACTTCTTTTCAGCTCAACAACACCCTACTAGATCATTTCAATTTTATTTCTCTTGCATAGCCAATATTTCTCCTTGTAATTTTTATAAGATATTTTTTAAATGTAAGTGTTAAAAAAAAGTGTTAGTCTCTGAGTTGTATCTGACTCTGTGACCCCATAGACTGTAGCCGGCCAGGCTCCTCTGTCTGTGGAATTTTCCAGGTGTAAATATGGGGTGCATTGCCATTCCATTCTCCAGGGGATCTTACTGACCAAGGGGTCGAACCCAGGTCTCTCACATTGCAGGCAGATTCTTTACCATCTGAGCCACTAAATATCTACAATTGCAACAGGGGGGAATGGCTTTTTTTTTTAAATCTTTAATTTTGTAGAGAAATCAAATGATTCAGGAATACAAATAAAATGGGGAATCTCTGTGAAAAGTTACATATATGTATATATATAATTATATATATGTATATATATATAATGTACAAAGTTGGTTCAGTATCTACTAAAAAAACTTCAGAGTGATTTATATAATTTGAAAAAATCAGTAGGACCTATGAATGGAGCATGCAATCCTGCATATTCAAATCTGACTTAATAGAATTTCTGTTTAGACATGCTTGTACATGTTATGCTATAAAAATTCTGACTTTAATCAATTATTTTATTCAGTACTTCCCACTTTCATGTAACATGGGTTTAGCATTTATATAATTATTAAATATAGATTTAAATTAATGAATATAAGACCTTATCATATTATTGCACACATTTCTGAAACTAAAATTCTGTGATGAAGAACGTGCATTTTGATTCCTGTTATAAATATTTTATACCATGATAGTGACTTTGGTTGTGATTCATTCTCCTGGTAGAATTGATTTATGATACATTCATTGCTGTCCAGACAGTTTCCTCTAAAGTGACAGAGAAGTTCTGCTTCCATAACCATCTAATCAATAGAAAGCAAAGCAAGACCAGACAAAACAAAGCCCTTTATATAAGGTGACTGGATGCTAAATGTCATGTTGTGTATGCTATTTGTGAAAATAAACAGTGGGCATACACACCTTGTTAATTGACATTGTTTTGTGCCTCCCAAAAGATCAATTTATAGTTGGTACAGAGACTCTAAAAATTGTTGTTGCATTAAATGGTTTGTTTGAAAAAAAGATAAACATCATACATTTCCTGTGAAAGTTAATACCTCTATTTAAAATCTTTCTTTTTATTTATTTGTGAGTGTATGCCTATTAAGACTTTCAAGTGATAAATAATAATTGATTAAATGAGAGAAAACAAGTATTCAAGTGGGAAGATGACTTTTATAACATTATTTTCCAGAGTTAAAAAAGAAAAAAGTGAAATGTTTTTGAGGTTTCTTGTTTTGGTGGAAATTTTTCATCCTTATTTAACCCTTGCAGATTAAATAAATTTCTTATTTTAAATCTATTTTTTACTTTATCTTCAAGTTATATTTCCATACCACTGACTGAATTTGTTCTGAAGTATAAGAATTATAGTGAATAGAACAGAATGCCAGAGTATATTATATATTATATTTATAGTCTTAAACATGAAATATTATAGTGCACTGTAGCTAGAACATAAATCTTTGAAGTTCGGACAAATAGATGACAAGGAGTAAAGCAAAAGAAGGATGAGGACAGATTTTAATGGGTTTTGCATGCCATAATCACCTCTAAGGAAGATTGAGTTAATTAAAAAGAAAATAAGTGATATATTTGTATTTTTAAAGATACATTTGAGGGAAGAGTGGAGAGGGATGGGATAAAATACAGAGGAAACTATTCCTGTGCAAAAGAGTATTAGGAAAGTTTCTGGGAGAGGCTATGATATAGAGAATGAAGATGAAAACAACTTATTTGTCGGGAATTTGAATAGACTTCTATAAACTTGGTCTTCCCTGGTGGTTCAGACAGTAAAGTGTCTGTCTACAATGCGGGAGACCTGGGTTCAGTCCTTGGGTCGGGAAGATTCCTTGGAGAAGGAAATGACAACCCACTCCAGTGCTCTTGCCTGGAAAATCCCTTGGATGGAGAATCCTGATAGGCTACAGTCCATGGGGTTGCAAAGAGTCGGACACGCTGAGTGACTTCACTTTCTTTCTTATAAACTGGATTACTAAAAGAGTATGGAGGGTAAAGCACAAGAATAAGCTAAGGATGCTTCTAAGGATTCTAAGTTTCTAAAGCTTCTAAGTTTGCTTAGAAGCTACTTGGAAGCTACTTTCTAGCTCAAGTATGTAAGTAGATTGAAATGTCATTGATTAGGATATAGACTAAAAAAAATGGAAGACAATATGAAAGATGGATAAAAGATTAAGATATATTTAATCATAGGTTTCTTGACTTCTGAATGAATTTAAGTTATCTCTGTAGAAATATCAAATAAACTTTTATCACATCACCATTCTCATAGAGTGCAAACTGGTAACATCATGGTAGATTAGAACCTTTCTATCATAGGAATAATCATTCTCATGACTGAGCCAGATATACTTTGATTATAGAATTGCCTTCTCTGCAAATAGCTTTTTACTATTACTCATAGATTTATAGAATATTGTATTCATCCCTATGGTATGCCACATGAAACTGATAGCCAGAGAGTTATGTCAAAGGAAATGTGGCAGTATATCATCAGCATGTAATTTGCTGGTCTTATTGTGTATTCCATCAATCAGAAGCATTTGGCTTGGAGGAACAGTGTAGTGACCTTCAGAAGGTTCAGTCATGTAACCAGTGGCTTATATGAACCTGTTGCATTGAGATCTCAGCCTATGGAATGAATCATTTGCCTAAAATCAGTAATCAACCTATTATACAGTCTTCCCCATAGATAAAAAAAAAAAAAATAAACCCCCAAATCAATAGCAGAGATAGGAGCTTCTCTCAGTATTACTAATAATCTATTTGAAGAATATTTGTCCTGGTTTCTATGCTCTAGAAACTGTGCTTGTAGGTCATTGTGCCCAAGGGAAGTCTGCTTCCATTAGGGAACTCAAAAATGGTTCCAATGAATTGGAAGATGCCCCTCATAATTTGACATTCATCATTTAGGTTAAATAACAAATCAACAGGGAACCTATATTGTTGATTGATCCTGATGACTAGGGACAATTTTTGTTGTTGATAACCTAGCAGGCAACAAGAAGACTGTTTGGAAATAAGAAGGATTCTTCCTAGATCTCTCTTTCCTCATAATCGTGGTCAATGAAAAACTTGTTTCTACTAAAAAAAAAAAGTCATTAATAACTCAAGTTCTGCAGGGATAACACTTTGAGTTATTTCACCAGGCCAAGAACCCAATTTATCTGTAAAGTAGGAAAGAGCAAGTGGTGTGTGGTATGATTAGTGTCTGTCATTACTTAGACACATAAAGGTGTCTATTTTTACTAACTTATACTTTATGACCAGCTGGGATGCCCAGGAATACAGCAGCTATATATTTTATATTAGTTTCTTTTTTCTCCCTGCTTCTCCCCAATAAGTTGATGGTACTCATGATGATACCTTTACTTGCAGATGATTGTCCTTTGTGTGTACTTTAAAATGGAGACACAGACTTTTACCTGTAAGAAGGACAAGAGTGAAAAGGTGAGAAGGCATAGTGGTGGACTTTGCCAGATCTTGCATTTGTTCACTTGCCATCATCCTATCCTACCTTTGCCCTGAGAAGCTGAGAATCTTAGCTTTTGGTTCATGTAGACAATACACGGTCTTGGCTGGGAATCAAAGGGAGGAATTATATTGATGTAAACAGATTTATTTCAGTGTTTTTGTCCCCAAGAGATATTTCATCTGTGTATGTCCCTCACATGGATGACACTACTTCTGTCAATACAATTTTATTTATTGATATCTCTTTCCAGGTTATACTAGCCACTTCTTTTCTGTACCCTTCCTTGTCTAGGATATTTAGAATTTGTTTACTATTACATGAACAAGAGCTCCTCTGCTATAATTTGCTGTGGATTCCCATACCATTCCTTGCATTTTGAACCATCCTCATACTTTGTGAATATCTTCTTTGTAGAGAATACACAATGAAATTTCCTAATTTTAGTGTGCCATATATTTCATTTTAGGACCATAAAACTGATACTATGTATGAGAGATTTTTAAGACAAGTCACACAGGAGACCATAAAAGAGCTACAGGGAAGATTTGAAAGTTTTGAGGTGACCAGTGCAGGCAAATCTCAGAAGTCTTCAACATATATTTTGAGAAGCTGCTCTGTCAGAAGGAATGATTGACCAAGGCAGAATTGCTGATAGAAACTGGGGAAGTTGCTTTGAAATAATCTGGGATCTCAAAGGTCACCACTGAGTTACAACTCCTAAAAATGAATAGAAGTTGGGTCCAGGCAAAGCTCAAGGAAACACAATGAGTCTTATTTTTTAAAGTCCTTTGTTAAAACAACAATAAAAGTATTAAAATTTTTGTAAGACCTATGCAGATTTTTTAAAATTGCCTAGTATTATTGGAGAAAAAGAAAAGTTGGTGAAGCAAGCATAGCTTTGAAACAGTAACATAAAGAATACACACAAATAACACTCATAGAAGACAGAATAACAATAAAAGATAATGGAAAAAAAAACTTGTAAAGGAACTGGTAAAATTTATAAATTAATTTTTAAAGTCTAAATAACTTCAGTAAAGATAAATAATAGTTTGTGTATCTATTTAAAAATACTAAGTCAAGTTGTCCTCAGACTTCTCAAGAGCAGTGTTCATTGATGTCAGAAAGCAGCTGAAAAACAGTGTCAAATTACTAAAGGAAAGGTCATGGGAAAAAAGAGTATTATATCTAGCCAAGTTTTCCTTCAAGTAAAAGGACAAAGACAAATCTCTGAGTTTAAAAGGCTGTAACTTGAGCTTAGAAGTCTAGAATACTACAGAGATCCACACTATTAACCTGTAAGTGGTCACAGTGCAACTTCAAATGATATTATACCCATCCTCATTTAGTAGCATTCCATCATCCCTTTCCCAGCCTTTGTGCCTTTGTTGCCACACATTTCACTTCTACATAGAATATAAACCCTAAAATGAATTGTTAGTTTTCATTCTTATTTTCAATTCACTGTTGAAGTATTAAAAAATAAGAAAAAGCACTTCGAAGTTAATCATGCATTCACCATCTCCTGCACTCCTCATTTACTTTTGTAGAACCAAATTTCTCTTTAGTATCGTTTCTTTCTCCCTGAAGGACTTTCTTTATCATTTTTGTAGTGCTTGTCTGCTGGCAATAGATTCTCTCCACTTTCTATGTTGAAAATAGTCGTTTTCTTTGTTTTTCTATCTGTAAAGAAGAAATTTTTTCTTGGTATAGAGTTCTGATTTACTGTCTGATGATTTCTGTGAATTAATACAATTTTTTTTCTTCAGCTTTATTTCTTCAGATAAATACATATGCAATGAATTCAAAGTCACTCAGTCATGTCCAACTCTTTGCTACCCCATGGGCTATACAGTCCATGGAATTCTGTACTGAATTCCAAATACAGGCCAGAATACTGGAGTGGGTAGGCATTTCCTTCTCTAGGGGATCTTCCCAACCCAAGAATCGAATTGGGGTCTTCTGCTTTGCCGGCAGATTCTTTACAAGCTGAGCAACCAAAATGAAGTTAATAAAAGAATGCAGTGTGTTTATATTATGGGATAACTAAACATTTAATTGGAGTGTTTTGTCCTTGGTGTTATAACACCTGTGGTGTTCTGTTGAGGAAGAGAGATAACAAACATGAGAAGAAAAAAAGTAAAGTCTATAAAGATAGGCAGTGATATTGTTGTTTAGTCTCTTGCAACCCCATGGACTGTAGCCTGCCAGGCTCTTCTGTCTGTGTGATTTCCCAGACAAGAATACTAAATGGGCTGTCATTTCCTTCCACAGGGAATCCTCCTAACCCATATTTCCTACATCACCTGCATTGCCGGTGCAGGTTCTTTCCAATTAGTCATCAGAAAAGCCCTCGAGTTAGAGAATACTAGGTAGGAAAAAAACATAAACCTAAGTCCTTGAAAAGTGAATGTTTTTTATTCTAGTTTATTTTCAGAAATTTGCTATACTTATAACTTGCAAACTAAAACGTTTAGATTTAATGAGTACAGAGGAGAGAGGAGTATATCAACCATGTTAGTCTTTGTTTGTTCTTTATGTTGACAGGCACACATTTAAACAATTAAATACTGTAATTTTTTTTGATGTTACAATTATGTTTTAGTTGTACAGATTGTGAAAAAGGAAAAGTCAGTTATTCAGTTATTTTTTATTTTAAGGTATTGATCAATAATATTCTCTTGTTAAAAATGATCACAAACCCCTCTGCTTTAACATCTTCAATTTTTTAATTTTTTAATTTTTCTTAAATTTTACTTTATTTTACTTTACAATACTGTATTGGTTTTGCCATACATCAACATGAATCGGCCGTGGGTGTACACATGTTCCCAATCCTGAACCCCCTTCCTCCCTCCCCATACCATCTCTCTGGGTCATCCCAGTGCACCAGCCCCAAGTATTCTGTATCCTGCATCAAACCTAGACTGGTGATTCATTTCTTATATGATATTATACATGTTTCAATGCCATTCTCTCAAATCATCCCACCCTCTCCCTCTCCCACAGAGTCCAAAAGACTGTTCTATACATCTGTGTCTCTTTTGCTGTCTCGCATACAGGGTTATCATTACCATCTTTCTAAATTCTATATATATGTGTTAGTATACTGTATTGGTGTTTTCCTTTCTGGCTTACTTCACTCTGTATAATCGGCTCCAGTTTCATCCACCTCATTAGAATGGATTCAAATGCATTCTTTATAATGGCTGAGTAATACTCCATTGTGTATGTGTACCATAGCTTCCTTATTTATTCATCTGCTGATGGACATCTAGGTCGCTTCCATGTCCTGGCTATTATAAACAGTGCTGCAATTAAAAAATTCCTTTTCTCCATAGTTTTTCACAACCACTGTGAGGAAAATAAATTATGTTTTAATTTAATAAATAATTTCTAATTATCAGCAAGCATGTTATGTTAATGATTGAGCTGCAATATGATTAGACACTGGATATGATTAAATATCATACTGGAACCCAATAAGAGTCACCCAGTAAGAGTCAACTGAATGGTACTCCAAAACTGCTGGCTTGTTAAACTCATTTCATTCCATATTTGGAAAACTGAAAGGAGAATATTTCCTTTCCGGGAGTAAACGTCTATATAATTTCAATTACTATTTTTGTTTTGCCATGGAAAAATAATACCTGTGGCCAAGTTATCCAGAAACTTCCATAACTATGATAATTTTTTACTACTTCAGACTTCAGTCTGAGACTTCAGACTCAGTGAAAAGCTACCACTTATATGCCACCTTTAAGGAAAGAAGAAATTTAAATTGCATAGTTTTCTTGAAACTAAATATTCATTCAAATTAAACAATCAAGCACACACACATATACAGGTATAAAATATGTGTGCATAAATGTATGAATGAACCACAGTCTGGAGTCAAGATTGCCAGGAGAAATATCAACAACCTCAGATATGTGGATGATACTGTTCTAATGGAAGAAAGAAAAGAGGAACTAAAGAGTCTCTTGATGAGGGTAAAAGAGACGAGTGAACAAGCTGCTGAAAACTAAGATGATGGCATCTCCCATCACTTCAAGGCTAATAGATGGTGAAAAAGTGGAAACAGTAAGAAACATTATTTTCTTGGGCTCCAAAATCACTACAGATGTTGACTGCAGTCATGAAATTAAAAGACACTTGCTCCTTGGAAGAAAAGCTATGGCAATCCTAGACACATCACTTTACCAAGAAAGGCCTGTATAATCCAAAGCTATGTTTTTTCCATTAGTCATGTGCAAACGTAAGGGTTGGACCATAAAGAAGGCTGAGTGCTGAAGAATTGATGCTTTTGAATTGTGGAGCTGGAGAAGACTCTTGAAAATCCCTTGAACAGCAAAGAGATAAAACCAGTCAGTCCTAAAGGAAATCAACCCTGGATATTCATTGGGAGGACTGAAGCTGAAGTTCCAATATTTTGGCCATCTGATGCTGAGAGCCAAGTCATTGGGAAAGACCCTGAAGCTGGGAGAGATTGAGGGCAGGAGGAAAAGTGGGTGACAGAGGATGAGATGGTTGGATGACATCACTGACTCAATGGATGTGAATTTGAGCAAACTTTGGGAGATAGTGAAGGACAGGAAAGCCTGGTTTGCTGTAGTTCATAAGGTCTCCAAGAGCCAGACATGCCTTAGTGACTGAACAACAACAAATATATCATATATACATAACAACCAAATATATATAATTCAGTTGACCCTTGAACAACATAGGTGTGAACCATGTAAATCCACCTATACAAGGATTTTTTTCCCAATAATTATAATGTAGGTTCTCCACATCCAGGGATGTGAAACCATTGGATATACAAGAATGACTGTTTGTGTGCATTCAGTTATGTCCTACTGTCTGTGACCTCATGAACTGTATCTTGCCAAGCTCCTCCATCCATGGAATTTTCCAGACAAAAATACTGAAACAGGTTACCATTTGTTTCTCCAGGGGATCTTCCCAACCCAGGAATCAAACTCATGTCTCTTGCATCTCCTACAATGGCAGGAAGTTTCTTTACCAGCTGAGCCTCAAGGGAAGAAGCTCTAGGGATGACTGTACTATGTCTTTTTATATAAAGGACTTGATCATCTGCAGGTTTTGGTATACTGGGGGAGTGGGGATTCCTGGAATGAATCTCCTGTGGTTTAGAGGACTAACTATAATTGCATATGTATATATATACATATATATGTATATTTTTCACTGTTCAATCTTTGACATCTTTTTGCTATGCATATACATTAATTGAGGAATGTAAACTATAGAAAATTCCTGAATTAAAGTGGATCTTGAGTCACTTCCAGAAAATCAGTGGACTGATTAAGGATTAATTTAAAATATATTTCTTGGGAACAATGCAAAACATGTATAGAATTTTTGAAATCTAGAAATGGCATACTTATCAAAGTACCATTCTACATGAATTCTGAAAAGAGAGAAAAAATTATAACTCACATATTCTTTATGATATCATCAGTTGTATTAGTTTTCTATTTTGCTGTGTAATTAATTTATCTCATAGTATCCATGGAACAGGAACCTAGAGATAAGATGGTTGGGTCTTTTGCACAGCTGAAGTTGAGAGGTAATTTGGGCCTATAATCTCACCTGAAGCAAGTAACATATTGGTTGTGACAAAGCAATTGCCTTCAATTGCTATGAGTAAGCAGAACACAAACATCTAACACATAAACATTTATATACTAATGCCGGATGAATTCCAGATAAATGATGCTCATCAAGAATTATAAATAGTTTTTAATTAAATGATAAATTAAATATAATGGTGAAAATGAAAATGAAATTGCTCAGTCGTGTCCGACTCTTTGAGACCCCATGGACTGTAGCCTACAAGACTCCTCCATCCATGGAATTTTTCAGGCAAGAGAACTGAAGTGGGTTGCCATTTCCTTCTCCAGGGGAACTTCCCAACCCAGGGATCAAACCTGTGTCTCCTGCATTGCAAGCAGACGCTTTTATCACCTGAGCCACCAGGGAAGCTAAATATAATGGTGATGGTTACATGGAATATTATGTGAAGGAATCTGTAGCTCCCAAATGGAAAGCATATGGATTTTAATAATGTTAATGATTTATCTAATTTTTATTGTAATATAAAAGTTAAGATATAGTAGCTCTTTTTGCTAGAGATTATTTTCTGCTGATAATTTGATTATTTGCCTCCCAAGTATGCAGGGACAATTAGTAAGATAACAGATTTTGTCTTGATATTTGGCTCCCAAGATATTTATTATGTTATGATGCATCTCTATTTTAAAAAAGTAGTTAAACAGTATAAAAAACAGAAAAAGTCAAGAAAAACATTGTAGAATGTAAACAATATAAAAAGCAGTCAAGATAATTAAACTATAAATATGTTTCCGAGTTTATGCCTGATGCATATTTGTAGACGATGAAAATCTTCATATCATTTAAGTTATGTTTACAGCACAATTGTAGGAAACTATATAATATAATATTCACATGTTTATAACCTATTTATGTATAAAGAAGTTGTAATAAGCTAAAGAATCATGTATAGGATAAAAATTAATTCATTGTACAATTTTATATTTAGTAGAGTCATAACAAATGTGCCTCAAACTATTATATTTAATTTTGCTATATTTAAAAATTAACTTTAAAAATGCCCAGTATTATTTGTCTTTATATTAATGTGGGTATATCTTTAACATTATTAAATTCTATTAGTTTCAGTTTGGAAAAAAATATGGCCAGATTTCTTACATAAAACCTAATATGTAGCCTATTTGTTAGTTCTATTATCACTTTATTTGGCTTAATATCTTGTATCAGTACAGCATAAATGCTGAGTTAATACATAAGATGGAATTATTTGACAAGGATTTTTAAATAAATTATAATAAAATTTACTTGAGAAACAAGTAAAAAAAAGGAGCTGGATAAATAAAAAACATGAAGAATAAATAGTGTACAATTGAAAATAAAATAATTGAAATAAAATACCTATTGTTTGGGATCAATAATAGAGTGCAGATGATGGAGGAAAGAATCAGTAACATTGGAGCTAGATTAATAGAAATTATTCCCACTGAACAAAGAGAGAAAACAAATTAAAAAAAAAAAATCAACCTATATGGAGGAGCTGTTAATAATAAGGGAGATTATGCATCCAAGGAGGCAGTATGTATATGACACATCACAATAACTTCCTCTCAGTTTTGCTGGAAATTCAAAACTGCTTTTAAAAAAATTTTGTTTGAATATAGTTTACTTACAATATTGTGTTAGTTTCAGATGTACAGGAATTCTTATACATGTACTTATATCCATTCTTTATGACGATTCTTTCCTCATATAAGTCATTACAGAGTACTGAGTCAAATTCTTTGTGCTATTACAGTAAGTGCTTATTAGTTTTCTATTTTATATATAGTAGCATGTATATGTCAATCTGCCTCTTGAGAAACCTGTGTGAAAATCAGGAAGCAACAGTTAGAACTGGATATGGAACAACAGACTGGTTCCAAATAGGAAAAGGAGTACGTAAAGGCTGTATATTGTCACCCTGCTTATTTAACTTATATGCAGAGTACATAATGAGAAATGCTGGGCTAGAGGAAGCACAAGCTGGAATCAAGATTGCCAGGAGAAATATCAATAAACTCAGATATCCAGATGACACCACCCTAATGGCAGAAAGTGAAGAAAAACTAAAGAGCATCTTGATGAAACTGAAAGAGGAGAGTGAATAACACACTAATAGTGGGAGACTTTAATACCCCACTCACACCTATGGACAGATCAACTAAATAGAAAATCAATAAAGAAACACAAACTTTAAATGATGCAATAGACCAGTTAAACCTAATTGATAGCTATAGGACATTTCACCCCAAAACAATGAATTTCACCTTTTTCTCAAGTGCTCACAGAACCTTCTCCAGGATAGATCACATTCTGGACCATAAATCTAGCCTTCAGAAATTAAAAAAAATTGAAACCATTCCAAGCATCTTTTCTGACCACAATGCAGTAAGATTAGATCTCAATTACAGGAGAAAAACTATTTAAAATTCAAACATATGGAGGCTGAACAACACACGTATGAATAACCAACAAATCACAGAAGAAATCAAAAAAGAAGTCAAAATATACATAGAAGCAAATGAAAATGAAAACACAACAATCCAAAACCTGTGAAACACTATAAAAGCAGTGCTAAGGGGAAAGTTCATAGCAATACAGGCATACCTCAGGAAACAAGAAAAAAATTAAATAAATAACCTAACTCTACATCCGTCTGGTCAAGGCTATAGTTTTTCCTGTGGTCATGTATGGATATGAGATTTGGACTGTGAAGAAGGCTGAGTGCTGAAGAATTAATGCGTTTGAACTGTGGTGTTGGAGAAGACTCTTGAGAGTCCCTTGGACTGCAAGGACATCCAACCAGTCCATTCTGAAGGAGATCAGCCCTGGGATTTCTTTGGAAGGAATGATGTTAAAGCTGAAACTCCAGTACTTTAGCCACCTCATGCGAAGAGTTGACTCATTGGAAAAGACTGATGCTGAGAGGGATTGGGGGCAGGAGGAGAAGGGGACAACCCAGGATGAGATGGCTGGATGGCATCACGGACTCGATGGACGTGAGTCTGAGTGAACTTCAGGAGATGGTGGTGGACAGGGAGGCCTGGCGTGCTGTGATTCATGGGGTCGAAAAGAGTCAGACACGACTGAGCAACTGAACTGAACTGAACTGAACTGAACTAAACTATACACCTAAAGCAACTAGAAAAGGAAGAAATGGAGAACCCCAGAGTTAGTAGAAGGAAAGAAATTTTAAAAATTAGGGCAGAAATAAATGCAAAAGAAACAAAAAAGACCATAGCAAAAATCAGCAAAACCAAAAGCTGGTTCTTTGAAAGGATACATAAATCTGACAAACCATTAGCCAGACTCATCAAGAAACAAAGAGAGAAAAATCAAATCAATAAAATTAGAAATGAAAATGGAGAGATCACAATAGGCAACACAGAAATACAAAGGATCCTAAGAGACTACTATCAGCAACTATATGCCAATAAATTGGACAACATGGAAGAAATGGACAAATTCTTAGAAAAGTACAACTTACCAAAACTGAACCAGGAAGAAATAGAAAATCTTAACAGACCCATCACAAGCATGGAAATTGAAACTATAATCAGAAATCTTCCAGCAAACAAAAGCCCAGGTCCAGACGGCTTCACAGCTGAATTCTCCCAAAAATTTAGAGAAGAGCTCACACCCACCCTACTCAAACTCTTCCAGAAAATTGCAGAGGAAGGTAAACTTCCAAACTCATTCTATGAGGCCACCATCACCCTAATTCCAAAACCTGACAAAGATGTCACAAAAAAAGAAAGCTACAGGCCAATATCACTGATGAACATAGATGCAAAAATCCTCAACAAAACTCTACCAATCAGAATCCAACAACACATTAAAAAGATCATACACCATGACCAAGTGGGCTTTATCCCAGGGATGCAAGGATTCTTCAATATCTTCAAATTAATCATTGCAATTTACCACATTAACAAATTGAAAAATAAAAGCCATACGACTATCTCAATAGATGCAGAGAAAGCCTTTGACAAAATTCAACATCCGTTTATGATAAAAACTCTCCAAAAAGCAGGAATAGAAGGAACATATGTCAACATATTAAAAGCTATATATGACAAACACACAGCAAACATTATCCTCAAAGGTGAATAATTGAAAGCATTTCCCCTAAACTCAGGAACAAGACAAGGGTGCCCACTTTCACCACTACTATTCAACATAGTTCTGTAAGTTTTGGCAACAGCAATCAGAGCAGAAAAAGAAATAAAAGGAATCCAAATTGGAAAAGAAGAAATAAAACTCTCACTGTTTGCAGATGACATGATCCTCTACGTAGAAAACCCTAAAGATGCCACCAGAAAATTACTAGATCTAATCAATGAATATGGCAAAGTTGCAGGATATGAAATCAACACACAGAAATCCCTTGCATTCCTATACACTAATAATGAGAAAGTAGAAAAAGAAATTAAGGAAACAATTCCATTCACCATTGCAACGAAAAGTATAAAGTACTTAGGAATATATATACCTAAAGAAACTAAAGACCTATATATAGAAAACTAATAACATTGGTGAAAGAAATCAAAGAGGACAGTAATAGATGGAGAAATATACCATGGTCATGGATCAGAAGAACCAATATAGTGCAAATCAGTATACTACCCAAAGCAATCTACAGATTCAATGCAAACCCTATCAAGCTACCAGCAGTAGTTTTGACAGAGCTGGAACAAATAAGTTCACAATTTGTATGGAAATACAAAAAACCTCGAATAGGCAAAGCTATCTTGAGAAAGAAGAACTGTACTGGAGGAATCAACCTGCCTGACTTCAGGCTCTACTACAAAGCCACAGTCATCAAGACAGTATGGTACTGGCACAAAGACAGAAATATAGATCAATGGAACAAAATAAAAAGCCCAGAGATAAATCCACACACCTATGGACACTATCTTCAACAATGGAGGCAAGAATATGCAATGGAGAAAAGACAATCTCTTTAACAAGTGGTGCTGGGAAAATTGGTCAGCCACTTGTAAAAGACTGAAACTAGATCACTTTCTAACACCATACACAAAAATAAACTCAAAATGGATTAAAGATCTAAACGTGAGACCAGAAACAATAAAACTCCTAGAGGAGAACATAGGCAAAACACTCTCCAACATAAATCACAGTAGGATCCTCTATGATCCACCTCCCATATTTCTGGAAATAAAAGCAAAAATAAACAAATGGGATCTAATTAAAATTAAAAGCTTCTGCACAATGAAAGAAACTATAAACAAGTTGAAAAGACAGCCTTCAGAATGGGGGAAAATAATAGCAAATGAAGCAACTGACAAACAACTAATCTCAAAAATATACAAGCAACTTATGCAGCTCAATTCCAGAAAAATAAACGACCCTATCAAAAAATGGGCCAAAGAACTAAATTGACATTTCTTCAAAGACATACAGATGGCTAACAAACACATGAAAAGATGCTCAACATCACTCATTATCAGAGAAATGCAAATCAAGGCCACAATGAGGTATCACTTCACACTAGTCAGAATGGCTGCGATCCAAAAGTCTGCAAGCAATAAATTCTGGAGAGGGTGTGGAGAAAAGGGAACCCTCTTACACTGTTGGTGGGAATGCAAACTAGTATAGCCACTATGGAGAACAGTGTGGAGAGTCCTTAAAAAATTACACACATGCTCTTATGCAGAATACGAGGTTCAGTATTTGTGGTTCTAGATTAGAATAGTTTGATAAGATGTTATTATCTAGTTTTATTTTCCTGTCACAGAGCAGTAAAGACTTCTGTAAACATATTACCTAATCACTCTTCTATTTCCTGCCAGCATACCTTATATTTGAATTTTTCTTTTACTTTTTGTAATTAAGACTACTGATACTAAATTATTGTAACATTTTTCTTTTTGGTTTTCAGGCCTCCCGGAGCTCTCTGATGAGCATGGGTTCCAAACCTCCCCAGGCTTAAATAGCTTTATTGCACATTTTATCACAGACTGTTTACTTTCCATCCTACACTATGCACTAGCTGCAGCCCAGAGCAAGCACCTCCACAGTCAGATCTTCATTTCACTGACAGTCTTTTGCATTAAACTAGATTTCGGCCATCAACTCTTTGTTCTGACAAGAAATAAAACTGTGGTTCAGGCATCCAATATAGAGCTGTGTGGCCATTGTGGATATGGTTTCAGATACATTCTTACATCACTAATTGCTTGAATTTTCTGAACTGTATAAAATTCAAGGCACCACTAGGCATTGAGCAGCACCATTCATAAAATGTCTGCTAGCAGCAGCCAGCTGCTGCCTTATGGTTTCAAGATATTCCCTTTTAGCTAGGCAATCACTTCACACCCAAACCAAACCTTGCTTAACCAGCACCCTTACTTCTTGCCAGCTCCAATTCTAATTCTTGGCAAATAAATTTTGTGACTTTCCCTGGTCATACCCTTGTGTTACTGCCCTGGAGCTGGAGGTTGTGTACTCTTTTCCTGGGGTGACAGGCTTGCTCTATGATGGGCAGGTGGACAGGTAATAGCCTGCAGTTTTCTTGGTTTGCACTTTCTAGAATGGAACCTCTGGCCTATAAACAAGCTGAGGCGGGGGCAACTAGAGCCCTAATAGTCATTATATTACTAGAAAGATGATTTTAGGTAAAAAGATATCTAACCAGACTTTGCTTTACCTTGAAGAACAGACATTGTACGAAACAGCCATTGTATGAAAATGGCTGGTGATGCCTTTCTGATATGCTAAAATTTTCCATCATATGATAGGATCTACACATGATTTATAGTTGTTTAATATCTCCTGGCTTATAAAAATTATCATACAATTACTCTTTCTTTGAATGCCCATGGACTATTATATAGTATATTATTTTAAAAATTAGAAAAGTGAAAGAGATATTTGAACTAGTTTCCATAAAACCATTTCATTAAAAACTTCCATGAATTAAAATATTCAGCTTTCTGTGTCTAAGGCCTGTCTTTTTTCATATACTATAATTTTATTCATATTGAAAAATCATGGATAGTATATTAGACTATAATGTTCAATCAAATAAGTGCTCAATAAATGTTATGACATACTGTAATCTTCTGATCAATAATGATTGCATAGGTCTCTTGGTTTTTAATATGTCTGACTTTAACAAAGTAGGGCAGTCAGTTTTGATATGGTCGTGTGCTCTTCTATTCAATATCAAATTCATATAAAATGAGAAACTTACAGCATGAAATCAGTTGCTAGTTTCAAGGAAGACCCCCTTCACCTCTGAAAATGTTTAAAAAGAAAGAGACCAGATTTAATACTTTGATGTTGCACTTTTTTCATGACTCTGTGAATAATGTCATTGGATAAACGTCTGAACGCTGATAGATTAAACGCAATCGCTACTGAAGTATGACTTTATTCTTTAGATGCAAAGACCAAAAATGAGAAAAGAACAGTGGAAATGGAGTTTTAGAGCTCTGATTTTCTAAGAATCTAATTTTATAGTGTAAGGTTAGAAGGATAAATCAGGAAGAAAACATAAACCCTGCTCTCATACACTGAGGCAGAACTTCCATTTTGAAGTCTATTGCTTCTGATGGTAGATTTTTTCATAATAATATGGCTGGTTTTATGTATTTATTTTTTATTGTACTGTTCCTAATCTGTCATGTATCTTGGCCAAGAAAAAATGTACCATCATACATTACAAAATGTACACACATTTTTGAAAATCAATATCACATTTAAAATTAAATCCATATGTGTATGGGATTAAAAAGTAATACTTTCAAAGTATTTTGATAAATAGTCTCAGTTGAATAAAATTTACTTTTCTCTTTAATTTTTCCATATTACATTCATAAAAGATAAACCTTAATCTTTATGATGACCAACAGCCCAAATTCAAGACTCAAATGTCTCTTTAATTAATTTTAAGAAAAAAAAAAGACAATCATTTATTGGACACTTTAAACATTAGTCCACCTCAACATAGGCGAGAGTTTATATGCTAAGTCTGTCTCAGCTCTTTTTTCTGAACTGTGCAGTTGTGATTTAGTCTTATAAAAAAGTAAAACACATATTAGTCTTATTCCTCTGAGTTAATATTTATGTTGTATGTAAAACATTGAGTAAAGTGATTATGTTTTAATCTCTCAGTAATAATTATGAGACATGAAAAAAGTAAGTTTAATGCAAGAGGAAAGAAAATCTTAAAAGCAAGTAATGTCTTTACATGATCTTGTAAATGTTAACCAGTAAGGAGAGTGGAGAGTAAGTTAATCAGCTTAACTTTAAGTCACTGTACAGTGAGATGAGTAAAATTTGAACTGCAAATTAGTCTCTTTGAATGGGCCTTGCCCTGTGAGGTATTCTTTTTATTTATTTTTCTTATTTGATCATTTTATTAAAGATGTGCAAATTGAAATGCCTACTGTAGGCTCTTCTGTCAGTAGATATAGCTTGATTAGATGAGAATCAGTAAAAAGGATTAATTTGTTTCAAAAGATGGCATTCAGGATTTCTGAAGCATATATTGTAAAAAAAAAAATTATGTGCTTAAGTATCAAAATAATCTAAAAATATAAAACAAATTCTGAAAGTCAATTCTGAAATAATTCCATGATAAAAGCATACTAATATAAAGGAACACAACTAAATCCATTAAATTATTTAAAAGAGGCAGCTGTGAGACACTGGCTTTGGAAACTTTTTTTTTCAGATTTTTACTGAACATTTGAGACCCATGCGAGGATGGACCAATAAACTACTGGGAACTTTCATCACTTAAACTACAATATTCATCTATTTCTCATCATATCTTCCTTGTCATTCTGTATTACATTTTTTGTGTTAAATTGTTAATCTCCCTGGGAGTGTAAAGGGATCAAACCAGCATCTCTTATGTCTCCTGCAATGGCAGGCAGGTTCTTTTCCATTAGTGCCACCTGGGAAGCCCATTGTTAGGTTTAGTGTTTGTTTGTTTTGATAGTTTTACCTATATTTACAAGTCTTTTTCATCAAAATTGGCTTACTATATCATTTTTACAAGTAGCAACTTTCTATTAAAACTATTTTCACCATGATGTTTGTGAGTCTATTAATTCTGGTTTTGTACCTCTTCTTCTCCCCTTAATTCATCATAAAATTCTGATTTCTTGATCCTTCTGGGAATGTCAGAAGTCTTTTTTTTTTTTTTAATCATTGCCTATCCACAACAGACCATATTCCTGTTTTACCTGACATCCCCATCTGTTTACCCAACTCTGTTTATACCAAGTTCCATCACAGTAGGCAGTAGAATAAGAAATGTCCAAGAGTAAAAAAACAAAGCAAATATATAATGCTTGATAAATGATCATTATGTGTGACGATAGTTGCTACCATCATTAATGATCAAGTGTTGATAACTAAGATTTCCTTTGTGGCACAGATGGTAAAGAACCTGCCTGCAATGCAGGAGACCCAGGTTAGAAGAATGAGTAGGTTTATTATGTACTTTTCTCTTCTATTTAATAATGGGCTATGTATTCATAATCATATGGCTTAATTATTCCTTAATTTGGAATTCTTCTGCATCTACACAATTCAAGATTCAATTCATAGTTTGATTGTGAAAGAAAGGAAAATCTGGATTCATTAAACATAAAAGTAAGTATGCAAGATTAAAGAATGATATTGCCTAGTTGGGATAAAAAATGTTATTTATGATGAAATGGAAGGAGAGAATGGAAACAGAGAAATGCTTGTAGGTAGCTTATCATTTATTTTGTTTTGTATTTCAGGGTTGGTAACATATTGAAGTGGTGAAGACAAAAGTGTTGAGTAGTTGGAAAGATAAATAGAATAATAAAAGACATATTTGAACAGAATGAATAAAATTTTTGGTAGAAGTAAAAAACAACAAAAAAACAGAAATTGTTCTGTGGAGGATAAGAAAATAGAGTTCGCTTTTACGTGCCCCATTCAAAAAGAAATGGGATCATATACATGCTCTTTCTTTTTGAAAATACAGGTGGATTACCCTTAACTGTTTCTGTAAATATTAAGCTAGTTTCCATGATCTGGCCACACAGGAAATATAGATGACAAAGCATAAGTGATCCTTTAGACTCTGACTTCATGCCATTATGTATATCAGCTGCTATTTTAGGGAGCAGCAAGGATATCAGCTGGGATCAGAGTTCTCATTTAGTAAAGAGAAATTGATGTCCTGGAAAGTCATTTGTATATGTTCAATTAATATTGGTAATATTGTATTTGAGGTCATTTTTGTCCCAAGTATCTGGTGTTGTTAATTGGCTCCATCAAAAATCTGAAGCTGTTTTGAGAAAGGACCTTGAAATGGAACTCAAGAGAAGGGCAAATATTTTTTTTCCACATATTTTGGGGGCAGTGTCTGATAAACTCTCAGCTCAGAAGGTGAAGACACAACTGCTAAAAATTACTTATTAGGACCTTGATGAAACACATAATAAACATACATTGAAATGTTTCATAATGAGCACTTTCAAAACAGAATCCACGAACCCATAATCATCCTGTTGAAAACAGTTGTTTTAATAGAAAGTCACTACTGTAAAAAATGATACAATAAGCCAATTTTGATGAAAAATATTTGTAAGTAACAGTGATCAAAATAATCCCCCCAAGGTGGTGCCAGTGGTAAAGAACTTGCTTACCAGTACAGGAGACATAAGAGTCGTGGGTTTGATCCCTGTGTGGGAAGATTCTGTGGAGGAGGGCATGGCAACCCACTTGAGTATTCTAGCCTAGACACTCCCATGGAGAGATGAGCCTGACAGGTTATCATCCAGAGGATCTAACAGAGTCAAACGTGACTGAAGGGACTTAGGATGTAGCACACAAACATTCAAGTAAAAGTAACTAGAAAACATAGATGAGTACAACTGACTGTAATAATCAAAGAAAAAGAATTTGTTAAGAAATAACAATATAAATAAAAATAACAAACCACTTCATTAAAAATGTCATAAATTTTATATTTGAAATATTAGCATTCTTTCCTTATATACTTTATGTAATTTCTGTCAATTTAAAAATAGTTAATATTGTTATTATAATTATTTCCAGAAATCACCAATTTTCTGCAAGATTTAATTGTTATATTATTTGATATTATACATGTATTAGAGATAAACAACCAGTGAAAGTAAACAATAAAGCTCTCATAGAGTATTAGACTAAATATCATTCATAGGTATTTGGTTATTCAGGATATGATGTATAAAATAGGACCATAATCTTATAAAGTTTTATTGTTAAGAGTTCAAAAGAAAAATTATGGTATTAAAACACATCTCTGTTTAAAATAATAAAGCTAAATTAAGGGGAAATAGTTGCTGAAAAGTAAATTTCCTTAATATATTTGCATATCAAAATGCTATGGTCAAGTAACAAAAGATAAATGTATGAAAAAGGCATTTTCAACAAGTCTAGCCTATATTCCTTTTTATTTACTTAAAAGGGTGAATTTTAAAATTCTTAATATAATTTACTGCATTTGTAATGCTTTTAATTCTTATTACCAAAGTTAGAGAAATAAGAACTTAAAATATACAAACTTATGAACTGAAAGTGAAGTCAGTCAGTCGTGTCCGACTCTTTGTGACCCCATGGACTATAGCCTACAAGGCTCCTCCGTCCATGGGATTTTCCAGGCAAGAATTCTGGAGTGGGTTGCCATTTCCTTCTCCAGGGGATCCTCTTGACCCAGGGTTCAAACCTGTATCTCCTGCATTGTAGGTAGATGCTTTTACTGTCCGAGCCACCAAGGAAACCAAACTTATGAAGCATACCTTATAAACTTCTGAGCTAAATATACTAGTATTTAAACCAAGCTTCAAAATATTTCAAATTAATTAAAGTTGCCAACTATCTATTGAGATTTACTGCTTGAAAAATTAAGATACAAATAAAATATAAATATTTCCAATGAGACTTTATAAACAACCCTCCTTTATATTTTATTCTACAACTTATAGCACTGTTATATAATGGCTCAGTTGAGTTCAGTCGCTCAGTCATGTCTGACTCTTTGAGACCCCATGAATTGCAGCACACCAGGCCTCCCTGTCCATCAGCAACTCCCAGAGTTCATTTAGACTCACGTCCATTGAGTCAGTGATGCCATCCAGCCAACTTATCCTCTGTTGTCCCCTTCTCCTCCTGCCCCCAATCCCTCCCAGCATCAGAGTCTTTTCCAATGAGTCAACTCGTCTCATGAGGTGGCCAAAGTACTGGAGTTTCAGCTTTAGCATCATTCCTTCCAAAGAAATCCCAGGGCTAGTCTCCTTCAGAATGGACTGGTTTGAAATCCTTGCAGGCCAAGGGACTCTCAAGAGTCTTCTCCAACACCACACTTCAAAAGCATCAATTCTTCGGCGCTCAGCCTTCTTCACAGTCCAACTCTCACATCCATACATGATCACAGGAAAAACCATAGCCTTGACTAGACAGCCCTTAGTCGGCAAAGTAATGTCTCTGCTTTTGAATATGCTATCTAGGTTGGTCATAGCTTTTCTTCCAAGGAGAAAGCGTCTTTTAATTTCATGGCTGCAATCACCATCTGCAATGATTTTGGAGCCCAGAAAAATAAAGTCTGACACTGTTTCCACTGTTTCCCCATCTATTTCCCATGAAGTGATGGGACCGGATGCCATGATCTTCGTTTTCTGAATGTTGAGCTTTAGGCCAACTTTTTCACTCTCCACTTTCACTTTCATCAAGAGGCTTTTTAGCTCCTCTTCACTTTCTGCCATAAGGGTGGTGTCATCTGCATATCTGAGGTTATTGATATTTCTCCCGGCAATTTTGATTCCAGCTTGTGTTTCTTCCAGTCCAGTGTTCCTCATGATGTACTCTGCATATAAGTTAAATAAGCAGGGTGACAATATACAGCCTTGACGTACTCCTTTTCTTACAGAAACAAAACAAGGTTTTACAGATATTTATCAGGAAATATAAATGCTGAGGCACAGTGATGTAGATTCATAAATATATATATTCAATGAGAAGTCATTTACATCAGTGCTGAAAGATGGAGGTACATCAGTATGCCTAAAAACAACATTCTAAATAGCCTCAAGCTTTATGATCTTAGTTATTCTTTGCTAAAAATTTCCGAAAACAATAATAATCTCATTTCACAATGAAATCCAAGATAGGAATTTGGAAGATTCCCTGAGATTATCCATCATTTTGAAGGTGATTACAACTATGTTTTTTAAAGAAACTACAAATAACCTATAGGAAAATGCAGAAGTGGCCATAGAAGGAAAAAGTCAGTTTTCATTCCAATCTCAAAGAAAGGCAAGGCCAAGCAATGTTCAAATTACCACACAATTGCACTCATTCCATATGCTAGCAAGATATTGCTCAAAATCCTTTAAACTAGGCTTCAACATTACCAGAACCAAGAAGGTCCAGATGTGCAAGTTGGATTTAAAAAGGCAGAGGAACCAGAAATCAAATGCTAACCTCTGCTGGATTATAGAAAAGGCAAGAAAATTAAAAAAAAAAATCTACTTTTGCTAGATTGACTACATTAAAGCCTGAGGCTGTGAGGATCACGTCAAACTGTGGAAAATTCTTCAAGAGATGGGAATACAAGACCACATTACTGCCTCCTAAGAAGGACAAGAAGCAACAGTTAGAACCAGGCATGGAACGATGGACTGATTCAAAATTGGAAAAGGAAAATGTCAAGGCTGTTTATTGTTACCCTGCTCATTTAAATTATATGCAGAGTACATCGTGAGAAATGCTGGGTTGGATTACTCACAAGCTGGAATCAAGATTGCCAGAAGAAATATGACCAACCTAGACAGCATATTAAAAAGCAGAGATATTAATTTGCCAACAAAGGTCCATTATAGTCAAGGCTATGATTTTTCCATAGTCATGTGCTGATGTGAGATTTGGACCATAAAGAAGACTGAGTGTTAAAGAACTAATGCTTTCATATTGTGGTGCTGGAGAAGACTCTTGAGAGTCCCTGGAACTGCAAGGAGATCCAACCAATCCATCCTAAAGGAAATCAGTTCTGAATATTCTTTCAAAGAACTGATGCTGAATCTTCAGCTTCAATACTTTGGCCAGTTGATGTGAATAGCTGACATATTGAAAACACCTTGAAGCTGGGAAAGATTGATGGCAAGAGGAGACAGGGTCAACAGAGAATGAGATGGTTGGATGGCATCAAAACTCAAAGAACATGTATTTAAACAAACTCAGGGAGACAGTAAGGTGCAAAGGAAGCCTGGTGTGCTGCAGTCCATGGGGTTGCAAAGATTCGGACATGACTTAGGGACTGAACAATAACATAATTTGATACATTTTTATTATATACATATACCCATCAAATCGGAGAAGGCAATGGCACCCCACTCCAGTACTCTTGCCTGGAAAATCCCATGGACAGAGGAGCCTGGTAGGCTGCAGTCCATGGGGTTGTGAAGAGTCAGACACGACTGAGTGACTTCACTTTAACTTTTCACTTTCATGCATTGGAAAAGGAAACGGCAACCCACTCCAGCGTTCTTGCCTGGAGAATCCCAGGGATGGGGATCCTGGTGGACTGCCGTCTATGGGGTCAAACAGAGTCGGACACGACTGAAACGACTTAGCAGCAGCAACCCATCAGATAATCACTAAAATCACGACAATGAACATATTCAACATACGTATATAACATAAAAATCAACTAATACTGGTGTTTTACAACTTCAAGTGAAATATAGAAAATCACCAACATCTAGGTTCGTTTCCTCTCATTTTATACTGTGATTTTCATAAATATTTTCTCTGCATATATTGTGACACCATATATGCTTCTAACCATCTCATATAATAATAAAGAATAGAAGATTGTTCTATTTTTTTATTTTTTATTATTTATTTATTTATTTATTTTAAATTTTAAAATCTTTAATTCTTACATGTGTTCCCAAACATGAACCCCCCTCCCACTGCCCTCCCCATAACATCTCTGTGGGTCATCCCCATGCACCAGCCCCAAGCATGCTGTATCCTGCGTCAGACATAGACTGGCGATTCAATTCTTACATGATAGTATACATGACACTGCTGGGCATACACACCAAGGAAACCAGAATTGAAAGAGACACATGTACCCCAATGTTCATCGCAGCACTGTTTATAATAGCCAGGACATGGAAACAACCTAGATGTCCATCAGCAGATGAATGGATAAGAAAGCTGTGGTACATATACACAATGGAGTATTACTCAGCCATTAAAAAGAATTCATTTGATTCAGTTCTGATGAGATGGATGAAACTGGAGCCGATTATACAGAGTGAAGTAAGCCAGAAAGAAAAACACCAATACAGTATACTAACACATATATATGGAATTTAGAAAGATTGTTCTATTATTTTAGCTGCTTATTTATCCTGTTTGCTACACTTTCTCCATTCATATTCTTTCATCGTGCTTTCATTTCCTCTTCGTTTAAAAGGCTTCCTTTAGCATTATTTTTTTGTGTAGCAAACTATCTTAGTTTTCATTAATGAAGTAACGTCTTGTTTCATATTTATTCCTTAAAAATATTTTCAACAGATATGCAATTTTAGGGTGGTAAGCTTTTTTTTTTTTTTTCTTTTTCTTTCAGTAATTTAAAAATATTTGGCACTTTTAACTGGCCTGTATGGATTAGTGTTGCTGTTGCTCAGTTGCTAAGTTTTCCAGTGAGTCAGCCCTTCACATCAAGTGACCAAAGCATTGGAGCTTCAGCTTCAGTGTGAATCCTTCCAATGAATATTCAGGGTTGATTTCCTTTAGGATTGACTCCTTTGATCTCCTTGTAGCCCCAGTAACTCTCAAGAGTCTTCTCCAACACCACAGTTCAAAAGCATCAATTCTTCTGCACTCAGCTTTCTTTATAGTCCAACTCTCACATCCATACATGACCACTGGAAAAACCATAGCCTTGACTAGATGCACCTTTGTTGGCAAAGTAATGTCTCTACTTTTTAATATGCTATCTACATTGGTCATAACTTTTCTGCCAAGGAGTAAGTGTTTTTTGATTTCATGGCTGCAATCACCATCTACAGTGATTTCAGAGCACAGAAAAGTAAAGTCAGCCACTGTTTCCACTGTTTTCCCATCTATTTGCTATGAAGTGATGGGACCAAATGCCATGATCATGGTTTTCTGAATGTTGAGCTTTAAGCCAACTTTTTCACTCTCCTCTTTTTTTTTTTTTTCTGTACATGTCCTTTATTTTATTATTTTTTAATTTTTAATTTTTTTTTAATTTTACTTTACAATACTATATTGGTTTTGCCATACATTGACATGAATTCACCATGGATGTTTATAAGTTCCCAATCCTGAACCCTCCTCCCACCTCCCTCCCCATATATTCTCTCTGGGTCATCCAAATGCACCAGCCCCAAGCATCCTGTATCCTGTATCCAACCTAGACTGGCAATTCGTTTCTTACATGATAGTATACATGTTTCAATGCCATCCTCCCAAATCATCTCACCCTCTCCCTCTCCCACAGAGTCCAAAAGTCTGTTCTAAACATCTGTGTCTCTTTGGCTGTCTCGCATACAGGGTTATCATTACCATCATTCTAAATTCCATATATATGTGTTAGTATACGGTATTGGTATTTTTCTTTCTGGCTTACTTCACTCTATATAATAGGCTCCAGTTTTATCCACCTCATTAGAACTGATTCAAATGTATTCTTTTTAATGGCTGAGTAATACTCCATTGTGTATGTTTACCACAACTTTCTTATCCATTTGTCTGCTGATGGACATCTAGGTCACTTCTATATCCTGGCTATTATAAACAGTGCTGCGATGAACATCGGGGTACACATGCCTCTTTCCGTTCTGGCTTCCTCAGTGTGTATGCCCAGCAGTGGGATTGCTCGGTCATAAGGCAGTTTTATTTCCAGTTTTTAAAGGAATCTCCACACTGTTCTCCATAGTGGCTGTACTAGTTTGCCTTCCCACCTACAGTGTAAGAGGGTTCCCTTTTCTCCACACCCTCTCCAGCATTTATTGCTTGCAGATTTTTGGATCGCAGCCATTCTGACTAGTGTGAAGTGGTACCTCATTGTGGTCTTGATTTGCATTTCTCTGATAATGAGTGATATTGAGCATCTTTTCATGTGTTTGTTAGCCATCCGTATGTCTTCTTTGGAGAAATGTCTATTTAGTTTTTTGGCCCATTTTTTGATAGGGTCGTTTATTTTCTGGAATTGAGCTGCATAAGTTGCTTGTATATTTTTGAGATTAGTTGTTTGTCAGTTGCTTCATTTGTTATTATTTTCTCCCATTCTGAAGGCTGTCTTTTCACCTTGCTTATATTTTCTTTTGTTGTGCAGAAACTTTTAATTTAATTAGATCCCATTTGTTTATTTTTGCTTTTATTTCCAGAAATCTGGGAGGTGGATCATAGAGGATCCTCCTGTGATTTCTTTCGGAGAGTGTTTTGCCTATGTTCTCCTCTAGGAGTTTTATAGTTTCTGGTCTTACGTTTAGATCTTTAATCCATTTTGAGTTTATTTTTGTGTGTGGCGTTAGAAAGTGATCTAGCTTCAGTCTCTTACAAGTGGTTGGCCAGTTTTCCCAGCACCACTTGTTAAAGAGATTGTCTTTTCTCCATTATATATTCTTGCCTCCTTTGCCAAAGATAAGGTGTCCATGTGTGTGTGGATTTATCTGTGGGCTTTTTTTGTTCCATTGATCTATATTTCTGTCTTTGTGCCAGTACCATACTGTCTTGATGACTGTGGCTTTGTAGTAGAGCCTGAAGTCAGGCAAATTGATTCCTCCAGTTCCATTCTTCTTTCTCAAGATTGCTTTGGCTATTCGAGGTTTTATGTATTTCCATACAAATCTTGAAATTATTTGTTCTAGTTCTGTGAAAAATACCGCTGGTAGCTTGATAGGGATTGCATTGAATCTGTAGTTTGCTTTGGGTAGTATACTCATTTTCACTATATTGATTCTTCCAAAGCATGAACATGGTATATTTCTCCATCTATTACTGTCCTCTTTGATTTCTTTCATCAGTGTTTTATAGTTTTCTATATATAGGTCTTTAGTTTTTTTAGGTAGATATATTCCTAAGTATTTTATTCTTTTCATTGCAATGGTGAATGGAATTGTTTCCTTAATTTCTTTTTCTACTTTCTCATTATTAGTGTATAGGAATGCAAGGGATTTCTGTGTGTTGATTTCATATCCTGCAACTTTACCATATTCATTGATTAGCTCTAGTAATTTTCTGGTGGCGTCTTTAGGGTTTTCTATGCAGAGGATCATGTCATCTGCAAACAGTGAAAGTTTTACTTCTTCTTTTCCAATTTGGATTCCTTTTATTTCTTTTTCTGCTCTGATTGCTGTTGCCAAAACTTCCAGAACTATGTTGAATAGTAGCAGTGAAAGTGGGCACCCTTGTCTTGTTCCTGAGTTTAGGGGAAATGCTTTCAATTATTCACCTTTGAGGATAATGTTTGCTGTGGGTTTGTCATATATAGCTTTTAATATGTTGACATATGTTCCTTCTATTCTTGCTTTCTGGAGAGTTTTTATCATAAATGGATGTTGAATTTTTTCAAAGGCTTTCTCTGCATCTATTGAGATAATCATATGGCTTTTATTTTTCAATTTGTTAATGTGGTGAATTATACTGATTGATTTGTGGATATTGAAGAATCCTTGCATCCCTGGGATAAAGCCCACTTGGTCATGGTGTATGATCTTTTTAATGCGTTGTTGGATTCTGATTGGTAGAGTTTTGTTGAGTATTTTTGCATCTATGTTCATCAGTCATATTTGCCTGTAGTTTTCTTTTTTTTGGTTGCATCTTTGTCAGGTTTTGGTATTAGGGTGATGTTGGCCTCATAGAATGAGTTTGGAAGTTTACTTTCCTCTGCAATTTTCTGGAAGAGTTTGAGTAGGATGGGTGTGAGCTCTTCTCTAAATTTTTGGTAGAATTCAGCTGTGAAGCCATCTGGACCTGGGCTTTTGTTTGCTGGAAGATTTCTGATTACAGTTTCAATTTCCATGCTTGTGATGGGTCTTTTAAGATTTTCTATTTCTTCCTGGTTCAGTTTTGGAAAGTTGTACTTTTCTAAGAATTTGTCCATTTCTTCCACGTTGTCCATTTTATTGGCATATAATTGCTGATAGTAGTCTCTTAAGATCCTTTGTATTTCTGTGTTGCCTATTGTGATCTCTCCATTTTCATTTCTAATTTTATTGATTTGATTTTTCTCTCTTTGTTTCTTGATGAGTCTGGCTAATGGTTTGTCAATTTTATTTATCCTTTCAAAGAACTAGCTTTTGGCTTTGTTGATTTTTGCTATGGTCTCTTTTGTTTCTTTTGCATTTATTTCTGCCCTAATTTTTAAGATTTTTTTCCTTCTACTAACTCTGGGGTTCTCCATTTCTTCCCTTTCTAGTTGCTTTAGGTGTAGAGTTAGGTTATTAATTTAACTTTTTTCTTATTTCTTGAGGTATGCCTGGTAAAAAGAATACATTTGAATCAGTTCTAATGAGATGGATGAAACTGGAGCTGATTATACAGTGTGAAGTAAGCCAGAAGGAAAAACACCAATACAGTATACTAACACATATATATGGAATTTAGAAAGATGGTCATGATGACCCTGTATGCGAGACAGCAAAAGAGACACAGATGTGTAGAGTGGACTTTTGGACTCTGAGTGAGAGGGAGAGGGTGGGATGATTTGGGAGAATGGCATTGAAACATGTATACTATCAGGTAAGAAACGAATCACCTGTCTATATTCGATGCAGGATACAGGGTGCTTGAGGCTGGTGCACGGGGATAATCCAGAGAGATGATATGGGGTGGGAAGTGGGAAGGGGGTTCATGTTTGGAAACTCATGTACACCCTTGGCAGATTCATGTCAATGTATGGCAAAACAAATACAGTATTGTAAAGTAAAATAAAGTAAAAATAAAATTTAAAAAAAAAAAGTAAAAAAGAGCATGTGTGATGGTAGTGAAAAATATGGTCCTTAGTAATTTCTAAATAATGAAAACCTCAACTATTTAAACTATATTTATTGTCACTAAAAACAGAGATAGTATTTTCCCACAGTTAGATTTTGAAATGTATGCTATTAGCAAAGCGAATTTTGTCTAGAAATACAAGTATAGGGTCATATTCTTAGAATTTGCTAAAGGATAGATAAAATTGTTTTGATAAGGATATATTTTTTTAGTGATTATGTTTACCTTCTGAATATTTATTTATCAGAAGGACTAGAAACATGTAACATGGTATTGAAGTAAAACTTGAGACTTGATTTTGATTTTCACCAGAAGTCTACTCATTGAGTAAAGAGAAGTGTTAAGATTGAAACACTAACACTGAATACAAAGGCTTTTTATTTTATCAAATTTTTTCTAGTGTGATGACAGTTTTTAATCAGCTTCAAAAGCTATATAGATTTTTAACATATATGACATTTTTTACAGTTCAATTAGTAATGTAAAATTAAAAATAAATATTAGCTCTAATTTACTATTGCTTCTACCTTTTATATGTATATATATATAGATATACATTTTTAAATTTCATATTTTATCCAATAAATCAATTATTCTAGACTGGAATTGGGATTAATTGTTTCATGAACACTTTGAAATTATATTAAAATTATATATGCATATATAAAAATATATCTGTGTGTGTGTCTATGTGTGTGTTTGTGTGTCTTTAATTGTTATGTGGATCTATTACATTCTCAAAACAGTCCTAAACTGAAAAAAGTAAGTTGGAAAATCAGTACTTTAAATGTTGCTAAACATGTAAAATAAAAGGTGTAACTTGAGAAAATATTATTCAAACTTTATCAAGATTGTAAATATATATATATAAAGAAATAAGTTCCCTGTGTACTTTCTCTCTAAATGCCACAAGTATGAAATGTTAAATCTATGAATACAATTTATCATTGAAATTTTGACACTGGTATACTGGTGATGGCCTTTAAAAATACTTTGCTTAACTAAATTCATCCTGTTAGAATAATGCTTAGTCAAATTATAATGTCCTTGTGCACTGAGAAGAGACAGCCATAAATCATCTCTAGTAAAGCAAACATTTCTCAGCAACCATTTCATTTTAACTAATAATAAAGAAGTTAATTTTTCTAAGAGAAAAACATGATACATTTGTCTCTTTTAAAAAATGAAAATCTTTTTTAAAAGATCCTTTTGAAAGAAAGTCACCCATTTGTTCCTCCATCCATTGACCCTCTGGACATGTATTTTATTTATGTATATCATGTTCAAGCCTATATTTATTTATCTAAAAATAATTTTGAGGTCTTATATTGTGACAGCATTGGGAATTGAATGGTAAGAAAACTATACTTTCTTATCCACTTGAAACACATTCTAATGAAAATCATAAATATTTATTTAATAGTTACACAAATATACAATCACTAGTTGTCATAAAAACCCTAAGGAAAATACAGGATGCTCCAAGAGTGTGTAAGAAGATAACTTTATGTATTCTGGAGGAAGATTTTGTAATACATTTATCAAATAAAGGAGTATTCATTGACAACATTTACCCAAGTGAATTACATGGTCAAAAATTCAATGCCACAGAACTCAGTTTCTATTTGTATCCCTTCTTTGCTTTCTGTAGCATTGTTTCACACTTGGTTGTTCTGAGCCATAACAATAAGACTCATGTTTGCTGCTGAGTACATGCTCAGCCGTTTCCAATTCTGTGACCCATGGATTATAGCCTACCAGGCTCCTCTGTCTGTGGGATTTTCCAGGCAAGAATAACAGAGTGGGTTGTCATTTCCTATTCCAGGGAATCTGACTTAGGACACACATAATTTCTGAACTAATCATTGTGGATCAGGAAATTAAATACACTCTTTGGAAATGAAAAATGAAGACAAGGAGTTTTCAAAGAAGACTCTCAGGGATTCTTGTCTGTTGGTAGTATTTCAGTTGTTGCTGTAGTTGCTCAGTCATGTCTGATTCTTTGTGACCCCATGGACTGCAGCATGCCAGGCTTCCCTGCCTACCATCTCCCAGAGTTTTCTGAAACTCATGTCCATTGCATCGGTGATGCCATCCAAACATCTCATCCTCTGTTGTCTATTTTCTCATACCCTCAATATTTCCCAGCATCAGGATCTTTTCCAAAGTGGTGGCTCTTCACATTAGGTGGTCAAAGTACTGGAGCTTCAGTTTCAGCACCAGTCCTTCCAATGAACATTCAGGATTGACTTCTTTTGGGATTGACTGGGTTTGATCTCTTTGCTGTCCAAAAGGCTTTCAAGAGTCTTCTCCAGCACTACAGTTTGAAGGCATAAATCCTTCGGTGCTCAGCCTTTTTTATTGTTCAGCTCTCACATTTATACATGACTACTGAAAAAACTATAGCTTTGACCATACAGAACTTGGTCAGCAAAGTGATGTCTCTGCTTTTTAATATACTGTCTAGGTTTGTCATAGTTTTCCTACCAGGGAGCAAGCATCTTGTAATATGATTACAGTCACCACCCACAGTGATTTTGGAGTCCAAGAAAATAAAGTCTGTCACTGTTTCCATTATTTCTCCATCTATATGCCATGAAGTGATGGGACCAGATGCCATGATCTTCCTTTTTTTGAAAGTTGAGTTTTAAGCTAGCTTTTTCATTTTACTCTTTCAATTTCATCAAGAGACACTTTAGGTCTTCTTTACTTTCTGCAGTAAGGGTGGTGTCATCTGCATATCTGAGATTGTAGATATTTCTCCAAGCAGTCTTGAGTCCAGCTTGTGTTTCTTGCAGCCCAGCATTTTGCACGATGTACTTTGCATAAGAGTTAAATGAGCAGGGTGCAACAGTATGCAACGTTGACAAACTCCTTTCCCAATTTTAAACCTGTCTATTGTTCAAGTCCGGGTCTAACTGTTGCTTCTTGACTGCATATAGATGTTGTAGGAGGCAGGTAATATTTCAGTGCATGATGTCAACTGTCATTTAAAAAGGCAAACCATAAAAATAAAAACATTTAAAAGGAAAAATTAACAAGTACAGTGTAATATATGATACAATGATAATACATGAAGGTTTTGAAATTTTGAGTATAAGGAGCTAATGATATCCCTCAGTGTGAAATTCATTGGAGCAGAATCAGTAAGAGATATTTGAGGTCTGTAAACCTATACACAAAACTATGAAATATGGCCATTTTGAAATCATAATGATTTCATATGAAAGCAAAAACCAGAGCATACTAGGGCCCCTAGATTGAGTCTCAAATCATAAAAGCCAGACCGAGGTAGTGGTCAAGAGACTTAAGATATTGATAACAGAGTTACTAAGATTTTGGCTATACACTCTGCAAAGGGTAAAGCATGGGAAATAAAGGCAGAGGTCATGAATAGGTATCTTTAGAGAGATGAAACAATTGAAATTCCAAGTTAGGTTGAAGAATGGTCATGGTGAACATAGTTAGAGGATAGGAGGGAATAGTCAGAATTTTGTGTTTTTGATAGCAAAATATATGCGTATGACTTTTAGTATGCAAATACACATATACACAGGGGTGACTATCAAAATATTTAACAGCTGGTGCTTCACCAGAGCAGAACAGGGTCTTTAAGGCCACCTGCTGTGTAGACATAAACTTTAGTTGTTGGGTTGAAGTGTTATCTTGAGGGTAGGGGACAAAGTGATTCCTTATTAATAGATGTGAAAATATTTTAATAGCAGCTAATCCACAACATTTTAGTAACACGCAAAAATCTTTATCTGTATACACTGGTATAAATACAAAATTAAATGATTTTGATTATTATCATTGTTTAATAAAGCACTTGAAAACAGCTATTTAATTCATACCTATGATACTGCTCTTAACAATACCTACAATGCCATGACAAGATATTCTTCAAAAATCTATTATCATTCCAGACTTATTTGTAAACTATATGATATAATCAATAAATATTCAGGTCTTCCATCATGGTCATGTTCTACTGTTTCATTATTTTTCCCTAGAAACCTTTGAATGATTTTTCCCACATACTAGTGATTTTGACACTATGTTTTGGTCATAACCTTTTGCAGTTCAAATGTGTCCATTCAGTTCAATTCAGTTCAGTCACTCAGTCGTGTCCAACTCTTTGTGATCCCATGAACCACAGCATGCCAGGCCTCCCTGTCCAACACCAATTCCTGGAGTCCACTCAAATCCATGTCCATTGAATCAGTAATGCCATCCAACCATCTCATCTTCTGTCGTCCCCTTCTCTTCCCGCCCTCAATCTTTCCCAGAATCAGGGTCTTTTCTAATGAGTCAGCTCTTCACATAAGGTGGCCAAAGTATTGGAGTTATAGCTTCAACATCAGTCCTTCCAATGAACATTCAGGACTGATCTCCTTTAGGATGGACTGACTGGATCTCCTGCAAGTCCAAGGCACTCTCAAGAGTCTTCTCCAACACCATAGTTCAAAAGCATCAATTCTTCAGTGCTCAGGTTTCTTTATAGCCCAACTTTCACATTCATACATGACTACTAGAAAAACCATGGGCTTGACTAGATGGACCTTTGTTGGCAAACTAATGTCTCTGCTTTTTAATAAGTTGTCTAGGATGATCATGAATTTCTTTCCAAGGTGTGAGTGTCTTTTAATTTCATGGCTGCAATCACCATCTGCAATGATTTTGGAGCCCAAAATAATAAAGTCTGCCTCTGTTACCACTGTTTCCCCATCTATTTGCCATGAAGTGATGGGACCAAATGTCATGATCTTAGTTTTCTGAATGTTGAGCTTTAAGCCAACTTTTTCAGTCTCCTCTTTCACTTTCATCAAGAGGCTTTTTAGTTCCTCATCACTTTCTGCCATAAGGGTGGTGTCATCTGCATATCTGATGTTATTGATGTTTCTCTCAGCAATCTTGATTCCAGCTTGTGCTTCATCCAGCCTAGCATTTCACATGATGTACTCTGCATATAAGTTAAATAAGCAGGGTGACTTTATACAGCCTTGGTGTGCTCCTTTCCCTATTTGGAACAAGTCTGTTGTTTCATGTCCAGTTCTAACTGTTGCTTCCTGAATGCATACAGATTTATCAAGAGGCAGTTCAGGTGGTCTGGTATTCCCATCTCTTTCAGAATTTTCCACAGTTTATTGTGATCCACACAGTCAAAGGCTTTGGCATAGTCAATAAAGCAGAAATAGATGTTTTTCTGGAACTCTCTTGCTTTTTTGATGATCCAGTGGATGTTGCCAAGTTGATCTCTGGTTCCTCTGCCTTTTCTAAAACCAGCTTGAACATCTGGAAGTTCGTGGTTCATGTATTGCTGAAGCCTGGCTTGGAGAATTTTGAGCATTTCTTTACTAGCATGTGAGATGAGTGCATTTGTGCAGTAGTTTGAGCATTCTTTGGCATTGCCTTTCTTTGGGATTGAAATGAAAACTGACCTTTTCCAGTCCTGTGGCCAATGCTGAGTTTTCTAAATTTGCTGACGTATTGAGTGCAGCTCTTTCACAGCATCATCTTTTAGGATTTGAAATAGCTTAACTGGAATTCCATCACCTCCACTAGCTTTCTTTGTAGTAATGCTTCCTAAAGCCCTTTTGAGTTCACATGTCCCTTTTAATTATCTATTTTAAATATAGTGGTGTGTATATGTCAATCTCAATTTCCTAGTCATTCTCTTCCCTCAGTCTTCTCCTTCTATACATCAGGAATTGTGAATGATCTGAGATGTTTACCCTGCTTGTAACTGACAAGCTGGTCGGTACAATTTCAAAGATCTTGATGGAAATATGGGGGTCCTAGGTAGAGACAAGGGAATCCATTACTCTCAGAACAGCATGGAGCATGAACTTTCATGCTATAATGAGTTAAACTTACCCTCAAGTCCCACAGGTACCACATTGTGTCAAGTTCAGGTGGATGACATGCACACAATGAATCTGTGTCACAAGTCAGAACCTAGAACTTAGGAATCTCTGATCTTTTAAAGGAGGTTGCTGGCAAACCTGCTTAATTTTAGTCCCATATGGAGACATTATCTTTATTATCTTAGGCAGTAAACAAACCTGGCCTCTGCCTGAAAAGAAGACACTATTGTTCAAGATTGTTTGCTCAGTAAACATCCTTGAAAAGACAGTATGGAACAGAACTTTAACAAGATGTGTAGAAACACGAAGGAGAATTTTCTCCCAATCCTGCTTTCCTGTATGTAAGATAGCCATTCACTCGTTTATAAGGCATAATATATTTTCTTGCCTGAATAGAAAATATTTACTTCTTTATTGAGCTGTTTTTAGGGGTTTTTAACATCATAAAAATGCCAATGAATAAGCTTACTAGATAAAAGAGTATGTGTATCTTCAAATTTCAGAGATAATGCCAAGTTAATGTCAACATTGTTTATACCAATTTATATCTTCACAAGCAGTGCATAAGCTTTCCATTGATCCATATTCTGGCCAGTTTTTGGTGTTGGTGAGCTTTGTTAATTTATGCAAAATGATGAGGGTTGTTGCATCTCATTTTGCCTTTGGTTTATGTTAGTCATTCAGTCACATCTGACTCTTTCTGTCCCCAAGGAGTATAGTCAACCAGGCTGCTCTGTCCATGGGATTCTCCAATCAAGACTACTGGAGTGGGTTGCCATTTCCTTCTCCAGGCTTTTGGTTTGCACTTGAATATTTTTCCGTGAAACAGGACTTTTTTATATGTGAATTTCCCTTTTTTGTTCTCTATGAGCCACTTATTTCTTTTCTTTCTGTTGTTATTTTTAATGTGTTTGTTTGATTTTAAGAGAATACTTGTGTGTGTACATATTTTAAATGTGCTTTTGTATGTATAGCCATATTCACATCTATCTACATAACCATTATTTGCTTTCATGTATCACAACATTTGTTTTCAAGAGGCTACTAAATTTAGTGTAGTAGAATTATAAAGCTAAAAATTTTTGCTTGAGATGTTTTTGTATCACAGGTTTTAAAAATATCATTTTTTCCTGTAAAAGTTTGGCTTCCTAGTTTTAAATTTTTAAGCCACCTGGAAATGACTTTGGACAGGAGATTCAACTTTATTATATTTCTATGTGGGCATTAAAATATCCTAGCACATTTTACTACAATATATTTTCCCTACTGGTTTGCATTGCTTCTTCTGTCATATAAAAATTTTCATGCAGGTATAGACCAATTACTGAGACTTCCATTCTGCAGCATCAGCCAATAGTTCTATCTAAATTGTTTCAATTATTATAGATTATAACAGGAGTGTGCAGGCACTGATGTCTTAGCTCTTAACTTTGCATGTTCTTTTTTAAAATATTTAAGCCTAGCTTCCTTGCTAATGTTTCCCTCTGTGTCTACATGTCTTAATTCTCAGTCAGTGATCAGATAGAGTTGTACATTGTATGCAAAGAGCCAAGAGTCAGTAGAGCCAATCATCATCAACTGCCAGGGTGGGAAGCACTTTCAAAATTAAGGGTCTGTAAGGGCTTGGCTTCCTCTGACCTCTCCTTTGTAGGCTCACAGCCTCAGCTAGGAATGTGTTGTTTCAAATATGACCATAATTTCAGGCTAGTAAATTCAAGACTTTAGTCCTTCCTTACTTTCAGGGGCTTCTCTGGTGGTTCAGATGGTAAAGCATCTTCCTACAATGTGGAAGACCAGGGTTTGATCCCTGGGTTGGGAAGATCCCCTGGAGAAGGAAATGGCAACCCACTCCAGTATTCTTGCCTGGAAAATTCCATGGACTGAAGAACCTGGTAGGCTACAATTCATGGGTTTGCAAAGAGTAGGACACGACTGAGCAACTTCACTTCACTTCACTATTTACTTTCATGGGCAATATCACTGGGCATGAGCACTGCCTTCCAAATAGAAAGTCTCCTTCCACCACAGAAAAAAAAAAAAAAAAAAAAAAAAAGATACTGGCTTCCTGTCCTCACAACCTGCCCTAACCTGGGAGAACATCCCTGTCAATCAAACTGTAGATAGATTTTGGGTAAAGATTATTGTGGGAGAGATATGAGGAGCCCTAGTGCAGGACCTCACACTTGCAAATCATTCTTGCTGGAATTTCAGCAATTTTTCAGACTTAATAGTCTCCTTAAATTGTTGTGTCTTTGACCAATTTCCGGAGTGCTATTTATTTATATTTATTTTTTCCTTATTTTTATTTTTAATGGTGCTGATGGGGTTGCAATTTTGTTCAGTTCTATAACTGCCCTCTGGGGAAAAGAAATTGCTGTTTCCCTGTCCCTTTTGTTGACAATTGCTTTGTGCTCTTAGGAAGGAAAAATTTGACTCTGACCAGAAGCATACTAAAATATATTTATATCTTTGATTCACCAAAAACTGAAATGGGTATCCTTTTACATTTTACAATTACATGAATCTTTGATTCTTGTTTGTTCTTTTGTGATTTGCTTTTTATTTAAGCTTTGTTGCTGTTTAGTCAATAAGCCTTGTTTGATTCTTTTGTGACCCCATGGGCTATAACCTACCAGGTTCCTCTCTCCTTGGGATTTCCCAGACAAGAATACTGGAGTTATATATATATATTTTTTTAAAAAGAACGCTGACCAAAATCTTAGTACAGCTGCCATTTATTTAATAAGGGTTTACCATTTTGCTAGAAATGGAGGTAGAAAAATAAATTTCATATTCTTTTTCCTAAAAGAGATTACATTCATATTCAAATTAATAAGCTTTGGATTTTGCCAGGATTCTGGAAAATACAACCAAGTATTTTCTTTATAAAGACTTTATATTTAAGTTTCAGGTTATTATGAGATTAGCAAACACAAGAATTTAAAAACTGAGTTGAAATACAGATGGGTTGATAAGTAAGCAGCTAAGTATAAAGGATAAAACAAAAGTACATGAAGGACAAACAAAAATATAGGGATAAAATAAACAAAGGAACAGTGAAAGAAGCATAAATCAACTACCAATGGGAGAGAATGATTGATAGAAAAATTATCCACAGGTATCTTAATTTTCATTATGGCAAGAAAACAACAGTCAAAGGCAAAGCAATTCTGAGAGGTATTAGTAGAGTGGTAAAGTTTTACTTGGGTTGAAAGTATTCTGGTAAAATCGAATGTGCTACATTCTGATTCTAGATGAATTGGATTTTTTTTAATCTTGTGTTTAATTTCCTTCCCCATCTATTAGTGATTGTTAAATACACAGAGTAGTTTCTCCCACCACAGATGAACTGCAAGACACAGGCTAGGCAATACTACATGATGCAAGCAAATACCATTTTTTCCCAGAGATCGAAATAAAACCTAGGACAGAGAGAGAGGATGATGCTTTTTTCACTAAAGTTTTATGTAAACTTATGAGCATAAGGTATCTGGATGTTAAATAGTGGGCAAAATTGCCTTCACATGGAGATATCTTGATAGATTATGCCAGAAAAAAAGAAAATCAGGAAAACAGAGAGGGACATTCTTGATAATATCCTTTAATTCCCTATATCCAACTATCCCTTGGCTTTTTCAGTTGTACAAGTCAATATATTCCCATCTCTGTTTAGCTATTTTGAATTGGGTAGGGCACTAGACATTCAGATACTACAAACTAATGAAACTTTCCCCTCCCCTTCCTTTTAATTTTTTTTTTTTTTTTCCACAGTACATGCAACATATCCTGGAACAATTTTAAGGAAAACATTGATAAAGAAGGGTATCTTTGACCTGAAATATATTTGTATGTAGAATAATCTGTAAAGTGTTTTAAAACATGCTAGATTTTCTAGCATGTCATCAAAGTTTTCTCCATCCTAATTAGCTGAGGGAAAATTCTGTGAAACATTCGTTTCTATTTTTCAAAAGAGTTTCCAGGATAATAGCCTGATTGTGTAGTATTTCATTGAAAGTATTTCAGATCATTATTAGAGTAATATCAATTCCGTTGCAAAAATCAGCGTTCTGGCAGTGCTTTTAGTTCACAAATTCCTTTTCTATACGTTCTGCCAAACACTCTACATTACATTTCAAGTTTGGAAACTCTGCAGACAGGAACTTTAGTAAAATTATTTCATCATCACTTGTCATTTGGGAAAATTGTGAAGGTATGCAAAAAATTAGAGCTGATTGTTGGAAAAACTGAATAAATTGCAATTTGTACAAAATTTAATTGCTTACAATGTTCTGCTTTATTGACAGGAGAAATTCTGGTTAAATTATAAATGAAACAATATTTAAAATATATACAATTTATATATTTTCTGATAAATTATAAAAACAATGAGTCTTTCAATGACAATCTATTTATACACATATGCATGATTTGCACAATGCTTATTCTTATTAGGAACAATGAACCAAGATGGATTTCTTACTAATAGAATTTTGAGGCCCCTAGCCTTGGTTCACAATATAGACGTACTGATCTTGTTTGACCATGTTGATCATCTTTGAAAGGCATCTCCCAGGTGACTCTAAAATAGTAAAACCATTAGAAACATCTCCCCTAGAGCTGTCTGGTATTGATTTTTCTGCTTCAGTTGAGACATGAATCAATAACACTTCTTTGACAATCATCACTACTAAAGTAAGGTCACATTGTATCCCAACACTTCCTAGTATAAATCAGAGATATCATTGTAAAAGCCATGTTTTAACTCATCACAAGTTTTTTTTTTTTTTTTTTTTTTTGACAGTAATAAGGAGTACTAATAGGTCTAGTATGTATGACACAGCATATTCCTTTGAAGTGTAGTTTTATTCTTATCAAGGACTTCTGTCGAAGGCCACTGATTCCTTTTAGATTGACTGCTTCCTTGAAAAAAAAGTAACAGCTATAGAATAATCAGTGTAGCAAATTAAGAGCAATCAAGGTGTATCAAATAATATGAAGTGCATATATATATCTTAAATATCATGGAAAAATGCATGTGTGTATTCCTCATGTCATAAATCAGAATAACTATTGTTGTTGTTTAGTTGCTGAGTTGTGTCTGACTATTTTGCAACCCCATGACTGTAGCCCATCAGTCTCTGCTGTCCGTGGGTTTTCCTAGGCAAGAATACTGGAGTGGGTTGCCATTTCCTTCTCAGGGGATCTTCCTGACCCGGGGATAGAACCCATGTCTCCTGCATTTCTTTCATTGCACACAGATTCTTTACCATTGAGCTATACCAACATGTATGATAATATCAATATTTTTAGTGATATGGGAAGTGATTATTAAAGATAATGGTTGGACTCAAGGGAAAAGAAATTATAAAAGTTTTTGGAAACCAATGCAATTGAATCATTGCAAGTTTTGCCTAAAATTTTAATTCTTATCATATCCCTTGATAAGTTACTTCATTCACTTTACTCCATATTATACCAAAGTTTTCATATATACAGCAGTGTGATATCTTCACTGGGAATATTAAAAATTGCTCTATAAGGATATGCATCTGGTTAAAAAGCAATATGCTTATCTTTCTTAATTTGTTTTTGTAATAAATACTTGACTTTATAAAATTGAAGTTTTACATATGGAAGATTATTTGTGCTTTCTCAGGCTAGAGCACAGGAATCTTAAATTTTGCTATTATTGATTAAATTAATATGAATATTTTTACTAGAATAAATAGCATTTACTAAATACTCTTATAAGTGGATTTTAGATGTTTAACTTTATGTTATTGTGAAATGTACCTAAGGAATATAAGAATTCACACAGACACATACAAGGAAATATATCTTTAAGATAGTGTTTATATATACTGAATTATATGTATTACAGGTATATTGCCTTGGATTTTCTGTTTGAGAGAACTCAAAAATTCTTAGTGAAACAGCAAGAACAAACACATGCATATTTATATAAAGAGTGATTTTCTAAGTTATCTGTATTAATTTTTAAAATCACTTTCCCATTTATATGTAAACTTTACAGATTCCTTTTCAAGATGACAGTTTTTTGCTATTCTTTTGCCAGTATCTATTAGCAATGTGTATTATATACATTAACACATTAGAATTCTTATTTAATATATATTTATTTCATGTATTACATATATACATAGTAAAATATGAATGCTAGTTATACATATATATACATATATATGCACACTACATGTACACACATATTCCAGATAGGAATAGGAGCTGTTTGTACATTCAGTTATTATTTTTGTGTCTGTGTTTTAAATTGTGATTATTCTTACATGGAATATATTCAGTTTTATTATCAACAATTTTTTTGTTAAAGTGCTAAGATGTGTTTTAAGTATTGTTTCAATGTTTATGCAGTGTTTTACATCCATACCTTTCATATATATACACATATATATTATGTGTACATTATAATGTGTTAAATTATTCACAAACAAACATTTTTGTGTTGCTATCTTAAATATCACTTTTTCATTCTATCTTCTCTCTACTAATAAGTGTGGATATTATATAAGACTGGTAATAAATGTTAAATAAGATTGGTTAACTTAAGTGGAAACAATATTAGCTACATGTACACATACATACAAACTAATATAAATACATTTGGAAAAGACATAATTTATTCCATTTGTAAAGCGTCACCATATCTAAAAACGGTCATAATAGTACCACAGGAAGCTACATCCTATTTACCTAATGTAATTTAAATTTAAAAATCACATAATGAATAATTTTAAAAAGTCACATAGAAACATCCGTTAAGATGTTCTCTTTAAAGAAGAAAAGGTGCTATTATTTTCCTTATATTCCCGCTTTATTAGTTTAGTCTAAAAATAGCCAGTGACTTGTTTTTCATTATGTGCAATGTCAAAGTGAACTGCCAATTTTGCAGGTGAAATGAATAGCTGCTTTGTTCAAAAATACTCTGGCAATCAGCTATGCATTCTGCCAAACCAGCATGCTGACCACCTACTTGGCTTGAGTCAGATGGCTATTTGGAAAGCTTTTAGTCATTTTCTTTTTCTGTGATGTAACTGCCCACTTTTTGGCATGATTCATTTGTCATTTTATGCCAAAAAACAGGATTATCTTATATTTTTGCTTATATTTCTGGAGAGTCTGACATGACTTTAGTGTCAGTGTATTTCTTACTAGAAAAGAATGCATGCGATATTTTGAAAACTGACTGAACTTGACAGCATGAAAATTGACACTCAGAATATGTAATTTTCTAACCTTGCCTTGTGAGACATATGTGTGTTTACTTTTAGGACCTGGAAACTTAAAGCGTTGTATGTAACACCACCTAAGATTGCTTTTAAAATTCTTCAAAGTAAAATATAGAAAAATTAGGTCCATCTGGAGTTACTGGATATGGAGAAAATTTGATAAGCACAGTTGCCATAAGCACTACAGAGACATGTCCTTTGCAATGTTTAATAAATCCTAGTAATTAGTTTAATATTACTCATAAATTTGGAAATTGAAAACCCAATGATTAACTATAAAGAAAATGTTGTCTGACTCTTTGTGGCCACATGGACTATAGCCCACCATGCTCCTCTATCCATTGAATTTTCCTGGAAAGAATACTGGAGTGGGTTACCATTTCTTTCTCCAGAGGATCTTCCCTACCCAGGGATTGAACCCAGGATTCCTGCATTGGCAGATGGATTTTTACCAGTGACCTACTAATCTGTAAAACATAAAGAAAATGTAGTAAGAGCAAAAATAAAGCTATATTATTGCAAAGCACTTCAGCAAAGAGGAGAGATACTAAGAAAATGTCACATACTCATAAGCAGATAGCCTCTCCTACTCCATTCACTATGCAGTCATCCTGTTTTCCCTCCTACCATTCTACTAGTCTCTCTTAGCAACATCTTTGTTTCAAATTACTCTGTGTTAACTTAATTAGCAAACAAGAGGCCAACCAGCCAACTCATGTGTGGTTGAGAACTTCCTCACCAGCATCTGATGGAGATTCACACAACAAAGATGGTATGGAGGAGAGAAATGACTAGTGCATGTGTGCGTGCTCAGCTGGGCAGTCATGGACTGCGACTCCATGGGCTGTAGCCAGCCAGGCTCTTCTGTCCATGGAACTTTACATGCAAGAATATTGGAGTGGGTTGCTATTTCCTACTCCAGGGTATCTTCCCAATCCAGGGATCAAAACTGTATGGCTTGTATCTCCTGCACCGGCAGGTAGATTTTTACCACTGTGCCACCTGGGATGTGAAGAAAATACATCTGCTCATATAAGTAAAATTTGTGTCAAGAAATCTGCTCCAAGAGACCTAGAGGGCAGATATTTAAAAAAAAAAAAATCAGTTTCAGGATCTTTGTAAGGCAGGATGCAGTATCCAGAAGTTCAGGCAGTTCTTCTATCCATATGCACTTTAACGTCAATATTAAGCCTATACCTTGATTAGTTTTTTAAGAATTGAATTAATTGTGGGCTTAATTGTCCTTTCCACAATGCCTGTTTTGAAACACAGACAATGTCAAAAACATGACATGTTATGTTGAAGCCAGTAATGTATGTTATTGAGTGAGAAAATGAATTGGATAGAAGGAAAGGTGTGACTGCTTGGCTTCTAACTTTATCTTTCATTCCTACAAGCTATATGACTTGGAAAAATAATTTAGACTGTTTTAATTTATCCTTTGCTAACTTAAAGATAATATGCCTAACTCACAAGATTGACATGGTGGTTAATAGACAATGTATATAAAATGCTTGATAATAAAGAGCTTAACCTGGCTTACAATGAAATACTCAGCCAGTAGTATCTATTTGATTATTTAATAATAAAGCATTATCAATTAATTAGTGATAACTTTAATATTAATATTGGTATGAAATCTTTTTATCCTTGGTAAGTTAAAAGCCTCTTGATGAAAGTGAAAGTGGAGAGTGAAAAAGTTGGCTTAAAGCTCAGAAAACGAAGATCATGGCATACGGTCCCATCACTTCATGGGAAATAGATAGAAACAGTGTCAGACTTTATTTTTTGGGGCTTCAAAATCACTGCAGATGGTGACTGAAGCCATGAAATTAAAAGATGCTTACTCCTTGGAAGAAAAGCTATGACCAACCTAGATAGCACATTCAAAAGCAGAGACATTACTTTGCCGACTAAGGTCTGTCTAGCCAAGGCTATGGTTTTTCCTGTGGTCATGTATGGATGTGAGAGTTGGACTGTGAAGAAGGCTGAGTGCTGAAGAATGGATGCTTTTGAAGTGTGGTGTTGGAGAAGACTCTTGAGAGTCCCTTGGACTGCAAGGATTTCAAACCAGTCCATTCTGAAGGAGACTAGCCCTGGAATTTCTTTGGAAGGAATGATGCTAAAGCTGAAACTCCAGTACTTTGCCCACCTCATGTGAAGAGTTGACTTATTGGAAAAGACTCTGATGCTGGGAGGGATTGGGGACAGGAGGAGAAGGGGACGACCCAGGATGAGATGGCTGGATGGCATCACCAACTCGATGGACGTGAGTCTGAGTGAACTCCCGGAATTGGTGATGGACAGGGAGGCCTGGTGTGCTGCGATTCATGGTGTCGCAAAGAGTCGGACACGACTGTGCAACTGAACTGAACTGAAGTTAAAAGCTGCTTTTGTCAACATATTCAGAATATTTTTGACTAATGTGAGTATAGAATGAAGTTTAGCGAAAAGAAAATTTCTGCAAACTCATAGAATTTTGGTCTAGCCCAAGATTTAACATCTAAGAATAAAAATCCCTATTTTAATAACTTGGAGAATCTTGAATAAGACAAATCTATAAATTCTTTATAAATTCAAGTAGATAATTAAGGGGCAAGTGACTAAAGACCATATGTTGTGGATATTGTATAAGATTATATAGTCTAATTCAGTATTTGGAACTTGTTGTAGGAAAGTATGTAACCTAGTGTATGTGATCAATTGGAGTTTTATCTGTGAAATATTTGTAAATTACAAGGAAGCAAAAGACATAAATCCTATAGACATACTCAAGGGTCAGGTGGTTGTTTTTCTCGTGAAAAAGAATTTTGCAGAGAACAAAATGTCCAATTTGAGTTAAAATAATTTTTGTTAAGCCATCTCTATAACACTGATTAAATTTTGCTTGCAATATTATGTAACAGCTAAGATTATGATCTTGTGACAGTCACTCAGTTGTGTCCAACTCTTTGCAGCCCCATGGATTGTGTAGCCTGCCAGGCTCTTCTGTCCATGGAATTTTCCAGACAAGAATATTGGAGTGGGTTCCCATCTCCAGGTAAATATTCTGAGCCCAGAGGTCAAACCAGGTCTCCCTCATTGAAGGTGGATTTTTCACCATTTGAATCACCAGGGAAGCCCAAGAAAGCTAGAGTGGGTAGCCTATCTCTACTCTAAGAGATATTCCCAACCAGGAATTTAAATGGGATTTCCTGCATTGCAGAAGGATTCTTCACCAGCTGAGCTACTAGGGAAGCCCTAATGGGTCCACATACATTTTGAGAAAATTTAAGAGCTATAGGGTGAGTCATATCCAGGTTCTATATCTTTGGAAATATAGCTTCTGGATATGACTACAAAGAACACACCAGCAGCCACATGCACCCATATGCACATGTGCACATTTATAAATAAATATCATTAAAATATAATAAAACTTTGGGTCCACTGTACCCATTGTTATATGAAACTTCAGGTGAAATTATAAAAGAGAAGAAAATTTTATACATTCAACTGGACTGCATTTTTGCATTGTTTATTTGTACTCACAGACTTACTGCTTTGCAGTATCATGTTAATATATAACTCAAAGATCTTCCTTAATGTATATATTAGTTTTAATACATTTAAGCCATTTTCCAGAATGACTAAGGAATACCTCTTTGCCATAAGTTCTTTTATTACTCTATATCATGCCTCACAACTTGTCAAGAAACAAGCTTAGTACAGACTGTATTTTCTAACATATGAGTTGATGGTTAGGGAATATAAAATTCCCATGAAACTACCCCTACAACCATGCATTGGCAAACTAGCTTCTAGAAGCCATTAAACTCATATCATAAATCTGGCCATAGAAAATCTATATAAGAATTGATGGAACACAGAGAATGAATTATGTATCACTGAACTGCTGAATGGCAAAGAAAGAATAGTCACTCAGATGCACATTGTATAGAGAAGAAATACATATTTTTTTGTTAACCTGTGTATCGTTAATATTAAGCAACTGAAGTTGTCACAGAATATGAAAGATTGAATAACATTATTGTTTAATCAATTCAAGGGAAGCATCAGAATTCATAATTGTAGAAATAATTACTTGTTTGGATAAAAAAGTACTAATTTTATAAATATATTATTGGAAACATACAAAGTATATTAATATTTATGTTACATGTAACTAGTTAAAGTGATAATCATTGAACTATTAGAAATAAAACTTGGCTTATACTTACAATGGGGGTTTCTGTGGTGGCTCAGATGGTAAAAAATCTGCCTGTAGTAGTGGAGACCTGGATTCTATCCCTAGGTTGGGATGATTCCCTAGAGAAGGGAATGGTTACCCACTCCAATATTCTTGCCTAGAGAATTCCATGGACAGATGACCCTGGTGAGCTACAGTCCATGTTATTGCACAGTCAGACATGACTGCGCAACTAACACTTTCACTTTTATAGTTACAATGAGCTCAGATCAGCTCAGCTAGTGAGTTTTAGTTAGAAAAAAATGCATATTTAATTGCAGACGTGCATACACATATTTGGATTAAAATTGCAATTAATAACATCATAATGGAGAAGGCAATGGCACCCCACTCCAGTCTTCTTGCCTGGAAAATCCCATGGACGGAGGAGCCTGGTGGGCTGAAGTCCATGGGGTTACTAAGAGTCGGACACGACTGAGCAACTTCACTTTCACTTTTCACTTTCATGCATTGGAGGAGGAAATGGCAACCCACTCCAGTAATCTTGCCTGGAGAATCCCAGGGACAGGGGAGCCTGGTGGACTGCTGTCTATGCGGTCGCACAGAGTCAGACACGACTGAAGTGACTTAACAGCAATGCAAATATGCTAATTATTCTTTTTAAAGTTTCAGACTATATATATATATATGCTAATTATTCTTTTTAAAGTTTCAGACTATAGAATTTTAGAAGTATGCATTTATTTATTATAAAAATTTCCTAGAGTATACATTTTGTTTAAGATTGTTATGGGAATTAGAGATCCTGATGAAGGAATTAGCTTGGTTGTACATGCCAATCACTTCTAGACTGCCTGGAGACCTGAAAAATTAATCTCAATCATTCAATAATTTTAACTGTGTATTTCATTCTGAAAGATAGAAAGATTTACCTACAAGATATTGGTTGAGCAGAGTCAGAAATGTCCAAACTTTCACAAGCAATGGAACTTTCTTATTAAGAAAAAATTATGGAGTATTGTTAGTTTACAATATTGTATTAATTTCTACAATACAGTAAAGTAAATCAGTTATACATGTGCATATATCCACTCTTTTTTAGATTATCTTCCTATATATTTCATTACAGAGTACTGAGTAGGGTTCCCTGTGTTATACAGTAATCCTTGTTAATTAGTTAGTTAGTTTATGTACAGTACTGTGTATATATCAATCCCAATCTCCCAATTTACCCCTTACCCCTTATTCTCTGGTAAATATAAGTTTGTTTCTTGCATCTATAACTCTATCTCTATTTTGTAGGTAAGTTTATTTGTACACTTTTTTAAGACTCTGCATATAAGCAAAAGCATATGATATCTTCTTTATCCATTCCTCTGTCAATGGATATTGAGGTTGTTTCCATCTGCTGGGTCCTGTAAATAGTGCTGAAATGAACATTGGAGCGCATATATCTTTTCAAATTATGATTTTCTCTGACAAAGAAGACATACCAATGGCTAAAAAGGACATGAAAACACATTCAACATCACTAATTATTAGAGAAATGCAAATCAAAACTATAATAAGGTATCACCTCACAGAAGTCAGAGTGGTCCATCAAAAATTTACAACAATAAATGCTGGAGAGGGTGTGGAGAAAAGGGAACCCTCCTGCACTCTCAGTAGAAATATAAATTTGTATAGCCACTATGGAAAAGAGTATGGAGGTTCCTTAAAAAACTAAAAAGAGCTACCATCAGTAATCCCACTCTTGGGGATATACTGGAGAATGTTTTCTATTAATGAATTGATATATCCTTACAAAGAGGGAGGAGGAAATTATTTGCTAGTCATTTTAAGTGAATTTATTTGAATTCTCAAGGTGCTAATGAGAAAGACAATACTTTTTTTTGATTATCAAAACCTAAAGAATAAGAAAAGTGTTTTAAATTTAAGGGGCATTCAGGTAACACATAAGAGAGAAACTTAATCTAGTTAAACTGAGCTGGTTCTATTACTGGAGAGAATAAAGATAACTAAGAAAAAAAAATCCTATTCTGGAAGCAGGATGAGTTTAGTGAAATAAGTAAACCAACATTGATTAAATGGTTAAATTAAACTTAAGGTCAAACAATCACTATGTATAAATTTGAGTTTCAAATATGATATGACACTGTAACACAGTTTTCTCTGGGTAAGCAATTGCATATTTCTTTAAATGTTAAAGTCTTTTTTTAAGTTAAAAATTGAACTTACAAAAAAATGTAGCCTATGTTCTCTTCATTTTACTATAAAGTTGATGGAACATCTTTCTTTCATAAACTCTTCTTTGCAAATTCAAGTGAAAATAGATGATGAAAGTGCTTATGTAAATCTCCATCTACATGGTGACCTTTACTTCACAGAACCTAGTATGTCCCAAAAATTTTATCTAAGGGCACCTATTTTTATGTCATTATATTACCATCCTCTTGTACTGGAAATATGTAATATAGAAGTATAAAAAAGTAAGAGAAATACCTTAAAAGGACATAAGATTAAAAAGCAGGAATCTAATAAATAAGAATTAAAAGCATTTAGATACAATGCCATTAAAATAGCAGGGAGCTTTGATGGGAATTTTAAGGGTCCTGTGTATCTGCTGGCCAGAGTCCCTAGGGGTAGAGATCATTTTAGCTCCTTAGCATTGAAGCACTTAAGAATACTTTTTCTCTTGTCCAGAAAACATTAACTCTACCCTCCCCTATATACCTAACACATGCTTATTAATGTAAGTTGGCCAGTTACAGAAGCACATGTGTCTCAGTGTTGATTTGCAGTTAAATGTATGTGAAGAGTTGTACTCAAATGTTCTAAAAGTAAACAGACTTTCTTGATCATATGCTAAATAACAACATAATGAATATCAATTAATCATGCACAAATATTTTTTTTTTTCTTAAGATCAAGTCAACATGAACAAATGGTATTTGTTGTGGACTTTGAGGGCATCCAGTGAAGTGAAATAAGTCAGGACAGAGAAAGACAAATACCATATGATCTCATGTATTTATGGACTCTAAAAGCAAACAGTAAATAAAAAACAAACTCTTAGATACAAAGAATAGATTAGATATATGTACATATATCTGTACACATACACACATATAAATGTATTTAATTTATGTCATTTGTTTCTAACATATAAAATATGTTTTTATAATTTACAATTAAAGCATATTTTCAAGAAAAGAAAATATCTTGTTAGTTTTCCTCAAACTTGGAATTGAGGTGTAATATCAAGGATCCACAATTTACCTTTCAAATGTGATTCAAAAATTACTCTGGGTTACTAAGCATTTATGAGATAGAAAAGCAGAACAATAATGGAGAAGCAGAGATTTCAGAGACAGAAAGAACTAGACTAAAATCACAATTTGCCACTTAATGTCAAGGAAAAAGACTAGTCTTAGTTTTCTCCACTCTTAGATTGAAACAATAGAGCATAATTACTTATAGAAGGAAATTGGTATGCTAGCCATTGTTTGTTGCCTTTCCTCAGTGTCTATTCTTTTATTGTTAGATAAATAGAAAATTGTATATCCAGGAGAAGCTGAGAAATCTCGATAGGAATCAGTAACTTTCATTTCTCTGCTCTAGGTCTCTGTACCTTATCAACCTTCACCTCTGATTCTTAGGCTGACTGCATTCTTTGTAAGCTTAATGCAGAATACTCTCAATCTCGTAGTCTGTACTTGCTTAGCCTTCAGGATCCAGAAAGATCCAGAACTGAAATCTTTCTTATTTAAAATAGCTATGATCAAATGCCTTCAAATGCCGGTGTCAATTCCTTCTATTCTGTTCTATTCCTATAATTCAATGTGTCTCTAGAAGAGAAAACACATCTCTCTAGTTTAAGAAATCTCTAACCCAGTGTTTTTCCTTTATTATTATTGAATCTTTCACAGTCATTACTTACTTTTGAATAGAATTGTCTGCAGGTTAAGACAGAATTGGCAAATCTCTAGTTTTCTATATAGGTCAAAAAGTGAGGAAAAGGAGCAACTCCATGTTTCCAAACAAATGCTTTCCTTATGTAACTCTACAGGAAAATTACGTATATAGATATACGTGTGTGTATATATGTGTACACATTCATATGTTTACATGTATTTTTGGTAATAAATGTTTTATGAAAGCCTATACAACAAGATTGCTGTAATGGATTTAAACATGAAATGTGACAAGGTTCAAGTATCTTATTTTACATTTACATTATGATTATTTGAAATAAATCCCCAGAAGCATGTTGCTAAATATGTCTTTAAATAGAGTCAAAATGTATTTTTGCTGAAACATTTGTGCCTTGGTTAATTTTCATAAGCCTCACAAGTGTGAGGGGGACAGGCTGGAAAGCTCTGGTGGCAGGTGCTTTGCCACCTGCCTCCCTGTAATATATGGCTAGCAATAAAGCTAATGCTTTCCTCACTCACTGATCACCATTCACAGAATGACTGAAACTTTGGATGTGGTACAATATTTAAAAGATGGCATTTCAGATTCATGAATGCTTATTCTGAGAGCCTAACAGTTTTTGAAACTACACTTTCTCAGTTCCTGTATATCAGAAAAGAGAAATATATCTCAGTGGGTAATAGTAATACAGTGTGTTAAAGTAGTATGTTCATATCTTATACACTTTTATTGCACATATAGACACACAGTCACATTTGCATGCATGCATGGGACAATTTGCCAGACAATATTCCTAAGGCTTGTGATATATCAATGAATAAGATGAAAAAAATAATCACATGGTGACTTTTTATTTAGAATAGCTATCATTTTCTTACTCAATTAAATAATTCTCATTTTATATTTGAGAACACTAAGGCATAAGGATAGAAAAGAATCAGAGCCAGATCATATGGTAAATGGCAGGGTGTGTTTCAGACACAGTTTTATTTGACTCTAAAACCTGATAACTAATTGCTATATCACAAACTGTAGATTTATATGAATCAAACTAGTCATGAGCTATTTAACCTTTCTTTAAAAGTTTCCTCATTCATGAATGGAGAAGGAAAATGTTGCAGAATTATTTTGAAAAAATTCAAATTATATGCAAATTATCTGGCACAAAAGACTGTCCAATGAATTTTAGCCATTATTTTTTTCTCTTTTGATTCTAAGTGATCATCACAGATGGCAAATAGCTTTCCTCTTGAGTGCTAACCTTTATCAGTAGTAGTAGCTGGAAAGACAAGTTGAACCCTCTGTATAGGCAAGAGTGTCCAGATAAAGTATAGATGCTTTCTATGATCAGTGATAGGGGAATATATTTTTCATTCCTCTGATAAATGTTAAGATCAACAACTGCAAATTCAATTACTTATTTTGCCTTGAATTTCCCACTACTAGCTTTGTGACCTTAGGAAAATGAAAGATTTTTATTCACATGTAAAGGGAAAAGGAAATAGTAGCAATTTCATAGGGTTATTATGAAATAAAAATGAGATTAAAGTCATAAAATTACAAGTTGAACCTTCATATTTTATTTCATTATTCCTCAAACTGAGGTAAAAAGAGGCAAGTTGAAAGCAAAATCTGGAAAGCACAATGATAAGAGCTTTGGAAATTGGAAATTTGGAAAGCACAGCAAAGTTTCAAAAAATTGGAAGGGCAGAGAGTGAGTTTTAACTGATTCAAAATCATGAATCACATCTATCAGCTATGCAGTTAAAAGCAAAGGGAAAAACAACATCAACATGTACTCAATAGAGTCCCCTTGAAAAGCTTAAATATTTTCAGAGCTCTCCTGGAAATGAAGTGAATTGGAACTAAAAAATAGGGGATATTCGTGAAATATTTTATTTACTACTAAGGTTCCCGCTTGTTTTATTCATTGTAATATCAGGAAAGGGAAGCAATAGAGGTAAAATTAGGGATTTCTGGACCTGGGAACTCTGAGGTTAGTGGGTGGCAGAAGAAATGTATGGAAAATAGGGAGACTAAGAGAATATACAGATCTTGCTGCTGCTGCTGCTAAGTCACTTCAGTCATGTCTGACTCTGTGCGACCCCATAGATGGCAGCCCACCAGGCTCCCTCGTCCCTGGGATGAGAAACCTATATTGAGTGAATATACAGGTCTTGAGAAACCTGTGTGCAGGTCAGGAAGCAACAGTTAGAATTGGACATGGAAAAAGAGACTGGTTCCAAATAGGAAAAGGAGTATGTCAAGGCTGTATATTGTCACCGTGCTTATTTAAATTATATCCAGAGTGCACCATGAGAAATGTGGGGCTGGAGGAAGCACAAGCTGGAATCAAGATTGCCAGGAGAAATATCAATAACTTCAAATACGCAGATGACATCACCTTTACAGCAGAAAGCGAAGGAGAACTAAAGAGCCTCTTGATGGAAGTGAAAGAAGAGAGTGAAAAAATTGGTTTAAAGCTCAACATTCAGAAAATTAAAATCATGGCATCCAGTCCCAACCCTTCATGGCAAATAGATAGGGGAACAGTGGAATCAGTGACTGACTTGATTTTGGGGTTCTTCAACATCATTGCAGATGGTGACTACAGTCATGAAATTAAGACACTTACTCCTTGGAAGGAAAGTTATGACCAACCTCGACAGCATATTAAAAAACAAAGACATTACTGTGTCAACAAAGTTCCATCTAGTCAAGGCTACGGTTTTTCCAATAGTCATGTATGGATGTGAGAGTTGGACTATAAAGAAAGCTGAGCGCTGAATAATTGATGCTTTTGATCTGTGGTGTTGGAGAAGACTCTTGAAAGTTCTTGGACTGAAAGGAGATCCAACAAGTCCATCCTAAAGGAGATCAGTCCTGAGTGTTCTTTGCAAGAACTGATGTTGAAGCTAAAACTCCAATATTTTGGCTATCTGATGTGAGGATCTGACTCATTTGAAAAGACCCTGATGCTGGGAAAAATTAAGGGCAGGAGGAGAAGGGGATGACAGAGGATGATATGGTTGAATGGCATCACCGACTCAATGGACATGAGTTTGGGTAAACTCCAGGAGATGGTGATGGACAGGGAGGCCTGGTGTACTGTGGTTCATGGGGTCGCAAAGAGTCGGACATGACTGAGCGACTGAACTTAATTGAACTGAAGTAAATATACACATTCTAAATATTGAGATTTTAAATATTCTTCCCTTTGAGTCTCCAAGATCCTCAGTCAAAACTGTAGTCTTCTAAAAGGAGAATGAATGGTTCTTCTCTAGTGCATGTGATATTAAATAAAAAATTTAAAAAGAAAGAAAGAAAATGAATCTATTGCCAGTGAAAACACAGATAACCAATTCCGTGAGAGTTTTCAACGAGATTCTTAGCAATGAATCATGAAACATGGTCACAAAACCAAAGACCACCATACTTTTGATCAAAGATTTTATCATAAAATATATAGAAAAGCTGTCATAGGGAGGAAAGACAAGTTTGTGCAGGAACAAAAAATTAAAACTATCATTAATATGAGCAAAGAAAAATGATGCAGAAATCAAACTGAGAAATTACAAAAGTGATTATTCAAAGGACAGAATTGGTTTTGTATATTAAAAATCTATAGTCAACAACAACAAGAAATTTGGATAAACTTTAGAATTTGAGGAAATATACTGTAAAATAAAGTGATAAAAAATGAAAGGATCAACGAAGAATCTTAGAGCAAGAAATTATCAAAGGAATAATTCAATAAATTTTTCTAGAATTGAAAAGTGTTATATATAGATCAAAACAGTTTATACACCACAAAAATTTTTTAAATGATTGTCTTATGTACCTGACCATATAAATGTGTATGCAAAGTTTTCAGTAATGTTAGTGATGATTTTTTTAAAAATTTTATTTTTTATTTATTTATTTTTTAATGGTTTTTTATTTTTTTAATTTTAAAATCTTTAATTCTTACATGCAGTGAAAAATATGAATTTTATTTCCAGCAAAAGTAATGTTTTATATAAATCACCTACAAGTAGCATTCACAGGACATTAATGGAAACAAAAAAGGCAATATAATAATATCAGGAATTGAAGAGGATGGAAAGCATTCCCTATGTAATAGAGGTAGAAGATAAATATACATTTATATATTCTAGTGTTAATTTCATGTCTAAAGCTAAACACTGAAAAATCAAGAAGCAGCAGTATAAGAATAGGCATAAATTTCTTTAAAATGAAGATAAATACATGTAAGCAGCTAAGGAGTTAAAATTAGTTACAATAGGGAAGAGGAAATGCAGGCAGAATCAGAGGACCCAATATAACTATTCAAATTGAAATTATCTGCACATATGCTTTTAATCAAAGTACAACATACAAAATGAAGTAACAAATGGCTTTCCATAATATTTTACACATATAAAGACTCTCCAAATTATCAGATCTTATTATTATTATTGTAATTATTGTTACCATAATCCTCATTGTGGGCCAATATTCTTAAATACTTCTAAGAGTATGGGCAAATAATCTTAAATAAAAATTACATCAGAAGAAAAATAAATAAGAAATACTGGACACAAATATAAGGAGCAAATAATTATACAAGGATGCAGGGCAATTTTCCTAGAGAAAGCCATGCTTTAATTGAAAATGGAATGATAGGTAAAATGTCTTCAAATGATCGTTGAAAAGGTAAGATAAGGCTATATTACTTACACAGAAGCCAGAGAGAGTATAACCCATTTAAGCAGTTTTTAAAATACTATGGTTAAATCATAAGATATAAAATGAGGACGTATTCATTGAAGAAACAATAGGGAAAAAGAAGACAGAAGCCAGATCTTACATAGACTCATAAACCATTACATCAGGAGCTGGGAAGTCATTGAAGCAATATATATGAGGACAGTGAGTTTCTTACAAATACACTAAGAAAGTCTAAAGTAATATGAATAATAAATTAGTAAGCATTGAAACCAATTAGGTTTTTTTTTTTTTTCTTTCAGGAAATCTATGGTGAGATGACTGACTGTATAGCAATATCAATAAAGAAGGAGATAAAGCAACTACTTCAAGAAATAGGGTTCAAGAGTACATAAATCTCAAATATTTGGCATGCAAGGGCTTTGGGGATGGGAGAAAGAGGGGAGAAGAGAATTTCAGAGTTTCTGGCTTAGACACCAAGGTGCCTTGTAATATTATTCACAGCATGGGAAATGCTATAAAAGGAGCATATTTGGACCGTGGGAGAAGGCAGGGAAAATTAAATTTTGATTTAATTGCACTGTGCTTACAATGCTTCCAGGTAACTCAAATATAAGTTGAATTTAGCCAACTAAAACTCCTGAAAAAGTTGTAATGTGTAACATATATTTGAGAGTCATCAACATATGGCTCATGATCAAAACCAAAATAGTGTAGTACCTTTCCCAGAGGTATTCTGTGGAAGAGGAGAAAGAAAAGGAGGATAGGATACTTCTTGGAGAAGTCTAAGAAAAGGAAGGCAGTGGAAAACTAGGCATGAATAATTTCACAGAAGCCAAAGGAAGTCAGTGATCCAAAGAGCAAGCAGTTTTCACTTAATATTTTAATATTTCAAAAGTAACATTTTTCAAACTCTTATTATTCATTGAATGTATAGATTTTCTTTTGTAGCCTGCAGATATATGAGATGTTTGAGAGGAAAATAATCTATATTTTAGTCACCTCTCTGCTACAGGTAACTAAAACAATAGAGGGTGACTCAATTATTAAATAAATAACTCAGATTAGTACTTTTAAAGATTAATTTTAAATTATTGTTTTTTAAGAAATATTTAGAATGTAGAATCAATTAATTATTAATTAAATGTGTTTAATACAAATAAGGCACGTGCATGCATACTAAGTCATTTCAGTCATATCTGACTCTTTGTGACCCTATGGGCTGTAGCCGGCTAGGCTCCTGTATCCATGGAGTTTTCTCGAAGAGTACTGGAATGGGTTGCCATGCCCTCCTCCAGGGGATCTTTCCAACCCAGGGATTGAATCCACACCTCTTACATCTCCTACATCAGCAGGCAGGTTCTTACCACTAGCACTACCTGGGAGGCCCAAATATAGGCACTTAGACTAAAATCTTCCATGTTTTTTTATTAAAATATTCTTCAAATTTTCAAAAATTTAGCAAAAATAATCCCTCAGATGTGAGACAGTTTAACCATCAATTTCCAGGGTGCTTCTACCTATTATCTGAGTAAGCTTCTCATAATACAATTTTTTAAAATGCATAAAGCATGTTTATAAACTATTTATTTTGCAGTTGAAAAAAGAAATCATTACTTAACCTCAAAAGATCATCAAATGAATAATTAACTACAATTCTTTTTGTTAGCTCCCCAAAATTTATGTATGTGTGTGAATGTAGATTTATGCAATTTTATCATGTATGTAGATTTGTGTTGCCACCATTGCAATTAAAATGTAAAGTTATTCCATTACCATAAAGGTTTATCTGTGTTACCCTTCTATAGTCATACCTTCCCTACTTCTCTCGAGTATCTGTACCCAAGAAAGCACATTTATTTCCCACCTCTACAATCTTGTCATTTTGAAATGTTCTGTAAATTGAATAGTATAACCTGTGATCTTTTGAGATTATTTTCCCTATTAATTGAATGCCCTAGAGAAGCATCCAAGTTGTTAGGTATATCAATATTTCATTTCTTTTTATTGCTATCTAGTATATTGTACCATGTATGCATCACATTTTACCTGTTATCTACTGAGGAAAATTATGGTTGTTGACTACCAAGCAAAATTTCTATGAACAACTGAACAACTCTGTAAAGTTTTTTTGTGCGTGGAAATAAGTTTTTTTTTTTTGAGATAAATACCTAAAGAGTGCAATTGCCAGGCTACATGGGAAGAGTATATTTTGTTTAGGTTTTTTGTTTTGTTTTTAAAAATCCGCCAAACTATTTTTCTTTAGTAATTCATTTACAGTACTTCTTTTATTTCAGCATTTGAAATACTCAACTTCATTGGCTTAAACCCATGGTTTCAGAGTAGAATTTCACTCTTATTCAAATTGTTTCTCCCTCTACCTGTAAGGTGTCTCTTATTTTCTATTATTTCTCACTATTCCTCCATTGTCAAAAAATGGCCAATTTAATTCAAGAGATATTTTTAAATGAAGAAATAGTGTTCTGTTCCTATTTGCTTTTGCTGAAGAGTGAACTCTTTCAGTTTAGGAAACTATGCAAACACGTGAGTTTACAGCATTTTTAATGGGCTCTTTCACCACTCGTGTTCTAAAAATACAGTCCCCAAATCTATGCTAATTTAAAAATATGCAAGCCTTTATCTTCTTGGCATAAGGTAAAACGCAGTAATCTCATGAGACACTTCTTTTTCCATCTCAATGTTTTTTCAAGTGATAAACCAAAACTGTGACTTTTTATCTGGCACTGAATTAACAGTGTGAGTCACAGGAGAGGAAAGCTGTAGATGCTTATGACAGGAAGAGATATGAAATGAATGTACTGATAGAACTTAATGTTATAAGAAATAATGTTACCAGTTTTAAAAAATCAGTTTTTTAAAAAAATTATCTTTGATATTTTTCCTGATACTCCCACCCATAAGGTGAGGCCCTAACCATTAGCATACAATATACAAATACCAATATGACTTCAAAACAATGATATCATCTTTTTAAGTAAAACTCATCTAACATGAGTAAGTAACTCTTATCATTTGAAATTCTTAAAATTAGGCAGGGAAGGTTAGCTTATTAAATTCATAAACTGTGTTTTTAGAATCTGATTTCTTGATTCAAAATATTAAAAAAAATATTTCAATAATATATATTGAGTGCATATTTTGTGTCTGGCAAAAAAGAACTAAGAGTTTTACAAAAGTTACTGATATAATGATAGCAACAATCATATGATTTATTACAGATGAAAAAATTAAAGCAAAAATAAATTACGTAACTGCTTATCTGACCAACGATGATCAACCTGACAAGTGATAACAGCCAGAAACTGAACCCAGATAGGTTTACTCAGGATCTCAACTCTTATGCTTTACGCTCTACAGTCTCTTTAACAAAGATACATGGGCAATTTTTTCATCAGCTTTAATGACTGAATTTGTAAGTAAAATAAACTTTTGTGCAATAATGAGACTACGTAATATGGGAAAAATTGACTTGAATATTTCTTCCCATTGGCAAATTATTAAGTCGTTTATGGCAATATATCATATAATTATTAAAATTTTTTTCACCTTGTATTCCCACTGTCTTTCTTTGTTTTAAAGTGTTTGTATTGTAAACTATCAGAGCATAAGCAGCTGAAAGGATTCAGGCCACAATGAATAATGATTTTAGTCTTTAAGAGGTCACTAAAACTGAACAGCACTAAATTACATTCCTGAAATCACAGTGTCTGTCAACACAATGCACTTTCACAGCTGGTTTTCTCAATTGGAGTTAGATTTGCATTTTGGAAATCATATTAAAGTGCTGGTAAGGGGTAAATTGGGCTTCTTATTTTGATCAAAAATTTTGGAACATAGAAGGAATATGTTGTTTTTTAAGTATACTTTCAAAAATTGCTTTTAAAATTATAATAATCTCCAAATATATTTACAGACTACAAACAATATAACAAGTTTCAGATAATAAAAGTGTTAATGTTTATTTTCTCAGAATTTCTAATAAAAATAAAAAAAGAATGAAGACGTTTAAATCTTAATTTAGTAAACCACTAAATAAATACTTGAAGGATTCTTATTTGTTTCTTCCTGTGGGGGAAGAAAAATACCTCCTATGATTCTCCCAGTTTCTGATTATCTCCTATCCAATCCTATACAGAGAGAGCACCTTCCCTGTGGTGAAAGAAATTGAGGACAGCCCTTATAATTATACAATGAAGGCTGCAGGTATTTGGGAAAACTGATTTATTGTCAATAGGAGAATGCCATAAGGATCTTACATTCTTCTGAACTGGGACAACACATTTGGCTTTCTTTGCTATTTAAAGTTAATTTTGTTGTTAATGTTGTTTAGCTGCTAAGTTGTGTTTGACTCTTTTGTGACCCCATGGACTGTAGCCCACCAGGATCCTCTGTCCATGGTATTCTTCAGGCAAGAATAGGAATAGGTTGGCATTTCCTTCTCCAGGAGAACTTCCTGACCCAATGATCAAACTAGAGTCTCCTGCATTTTAGGGAGATTTTTCACCACTGAGGCCCCTGGAATCCCATATTGTTTTAGTTGCTTGTTTATTTTTTGTTTGTTTGCTTCAATTCTATTTCATTAGGGTTGAATGAGAAGATTAGCAACTCCAAAAACATATTTAGAACTATACCATGGTGGTGTGCTACAGTTCACAAAGAGAAACCTGCGAGAAACATTTCAGGACCAGATGACAGAAATTTAAGGTGCAACAATTGACATTATTTAAAGAATATCCAGTTCCCTAAAAGTATTGTCTAGTGCCTGATCTTTCTGACTCGGTGGTAAAGAATCTGCCTGCAATGCAGGAGACGTGGGTTCAATCTCTGGGTCTTTGAAAATACCCTGGAGAAGGAAATAGCAATCTACTCCAGTATTCTTGCCTGGGAAATCCCATGGACAAAGGGGCCTGGTAGGATATAGTCCATGGAGTCTCAAAAGAGTTGGACATGACTTAGCAAATAAAACAGCAACATTTTCTCCACTAGATTTCCTGTTGGCTAAAGCACTTTCTTTGAAAAGAAAGATAACTATAAGAATAGTGATATCACTCAGGTAAAGTACATCTTAATGGTATGATGTAAAGAAAAACCTGAAATGATGATCAAGAGGACAAAATCAGGTTGGATTGCACAGACCCTGGGTGATACACAAACATACACATGTTATGCTGGAGAATGAATTAGTGGGATGTTCATCTTTTGTAGTTGGCCTGAGATCTATCTTAGAGACTAAAATTCCTTCATGATACATGGATTGTTTTGATGATAATAATATATCTCCATGGAGACAACAATTAGTTTCAGAATTGGCCAAGAAAGATATCTGTTTATATATTATTTTCTGGAAGGTGACACTTTGTCTGACTAACCACTGACTTATGGAGAGTGTTGCTTTGATTGGGTAACCTATTTCAGTTTCAAAAAGGCTATATATTGAGGTTTAAAACTGGTAAGTACAATTTCCAATAGATGTTTACCTGACAGTGATAAGAAATTAGTTCATTTGGACATATGTCTAACTTGATTCTTTTAAGGATCAGTAAGGAAATGAAGTTTACATTGGAACCACCAATTTGAAAATACAGAATGAAATTATTTTTAGTAAATTTAAATAGGCTCATTATGATTACACCCAAAATTTTCTATCAGTATATTTGGAACACAATCATGTTGACATTAAGATTTAAGAAAATTAAGTTAATCAATTCTTCATAAGTGATTAGAATTCTATCTGGCATACAAAAATGCTTAATAAATATCAGTTATTATTTCTACATTTTTCTATACATTAAGGAGTTAGGTTAAACATAATAGCTCATGGTAAAAAGTACAAAGAAAAAATCTTTGGCACTATATTCAAGAGCAAAACAATATTATGGATGATGAAACATCCTTGTAATGATTATGCATTCTTTCACGTTTTAATTTCATTTAACACTAAGCAGATATTATTAGAAAGTTTCCTTTGGGATGGCAAACATCAAAAATGAAGGGAAATCCCTGGTGTTCTACTGCCTGTTTCTCAGGTTCAATCCCTGGTCAGAAAATGAAGATTCCACAGGTCTCTCAGCACAGCAAAAAGAAAAAAAAGTTAAATAAAAAAGAAGTGATTTATGCTGGGGAGAATGTTATTTTAAAATTTCCAATTAAGACAAATGTTAGATTAATTTAAACAGTTTTTATAGAAGTACTACAATCCTTTGGATTTCCCAGGCGGCACTAGTGATGAAGAACCCACCTGCCAATGAAGGAGACATAAGAAATGTAGGCTCAGTCCCTGGGTTTGGAAGATCCCCTGCAGGAGGGCATGGCAACCAACTTCAATATTCTTGCCTGGAGAATCCCATAGACAGAGGAGCCTGGTGGGCTACACTCCATGAGGTCACAAAGACTGGGACACGACTAAAACAACTTAGTAGCAGCAGCTGCAGCAACTAAGATCCTTTAGTTGAAAACCCCTAGAGAAAAACAGTAATGGAAAGTTTTCTTTTGAAAATGAGATAAAGTGATGAAAATTACTGTTCCAGAAATTGGTAAATCTGAAAATAAAGTTGTATTCCAATAGAAAATAAACATTAGGTGGTGAAAAGTCTTTAAATGGTATTTATACCTATATCTAGTCCTTACATTAATTAAGACTGTTGAGTAGCTTCCTCACTGTCACTAAAAGATAAGGAATTATAGTAATATATTCACCATATTTTTTTTTCTCTCAACCTTTGCAAACATGGGCCATATTAAATGTGAAACTTTAAGCTGTTATTTGGTACGGAAATTGCAGATCTGTCCTTACTTAACATTCTTGAAATAAACATTTTAGCAAGTGTTAGAGTTTATACAACAATCTCACTTATTTAAAAATAAATCATTTTTTTAAGTTTATGCTTATGTCCAGGGAAATATAGCTAGTCACTAAAGGACATTGGATATTGGAGGCTTGCTGGATCTTATCTTAGTGGTATGAGAATATTGCTAGTTTGAAAATAAGAAAACTTCAACCATAACAGTGAATAAAGAAAAATAGAATAGCTGATTGTTATGGGAATCAAGATACAAAATAATACAACATGCTATGAAACAGAATGAGAGATAATAAGCAGAGAGAGAGGAAAAACTGTCTTACAAATGCCTGTCCTACTCAAGCTAAATATTCAAGCAAGTACATTGAAATGGATGATTGCTTAACAAAACAGAAAGGAGAATCAAAAATGAAGAAGGCTATTAAAAGCGTACACTTTCATAATTGGGAACATGTAGGCTGGTTTGTTATAAGAAAATGTACTTTCCTTTTTCTCTGTAGTTTCCCTTACCTCCTGTCAAGACAGTCATTATTGCCTGGCATTTTCTCTACATGTTTGTGGATGCATACTTGTGTGTTCATGTTACTCCCCAATCTTTCACAATTATTAGTCTCAGCTTCCCTGGTGACTCAGATGATAAAGAATCTGCATGCAATTCAGGAGACACAGGTTCAGTCCCTGTTTTGGGATGATCCTGTGGAGAAGGGAATGGCTACTCACATCAGTATTCTTGCCTGGAAAACTCCATGGACAGGGGAACATGGTGGGTGACAGTCCATGGGGTTGTAAAGAGTCAGACACGACTGAGTGACTAATGCTTTCATATGACTCCAAATCCCAGCAAATCTTGTGACAGTGTTAGATTTTCATTTTAAAAGCTAGAAGGATAGCTCACTTCAGTCTTTGACATGAGCTGTTGTTAGGATTTAACACATTTTCCCCTTAGTACTTTGAGGCAAGAAAGATCATGACTTGTCTTTTTTATGTTCAGGTTTGACAATCATAAGTATAAGGAACATTTGAGAAAAAAAAAAAAAAAGCACAAACAATCCTAAGACGTTTTTGGATTTCCAAAACTGCATTGATATCTCTGATTTCTAGGCACGAGAGCTATCACATATTTATTTATGCACTGTTTGACTCAACAGTGGTTAAAAAAGTGGCAATGTATTTGCAAGTGGTCATTAAAGACCATCCATTTACAGGAGGACAAAAATATTCTAGAAAAGTATATTTAGATAACACTTGCATATTTCTGTATTTCTCAAGGTAACAGTGGACTTTATACTAAAGAAATGGAGTCTAGCAAGAATAGAAAATAGAAAGAGAATCCTTAAGCATTTTCTTGAATAGAGGTCAAAAATAAATAGTAGCATCTTTTCCAGCGTTGTTTTGTAAAAATAATTTTTATTTAACTTTAAAATAAATGTGACTTCTTTGTGCAGTATGTACAAAGATCTAACTATAACAAAATGTAAGACTCAGTCAAACATAAATATTTTAAAATGGTAGTTGTATACTTTCATTGTAATTAACTAATACACCCAATCAAATTTAAAACTTACTATTTTCTTGAAAATATTAATTTGTGATTACTGCCAGTCTATTATTTAATGACACATGTAAAATACCTAATAATTTAAATAATAAACACATTTAGTGTATTCATGAATGCCAAGTATTATTCCAGTCACTCAAAAACATACATATATTGTGAGAAGTGATATAAAAGTATGCACATACGTATATGTTTGTATACATTTGTATAACAAACAACATCACTTATCAACATTTAAAACTATAAATATTTAAAACTAGAACTCTTAAAAAGATTAAGTTAAAATCTTATATGTGACTGTGAAAATCTCTGCTGCTGCTGCTGCTAAGTTGCTTCAGTCATGTCCTACTCTCTGCGACCCCATAGATGGCAGCAGACCCGGCTCCCCTGTCCCTGGGATTCTCCAGGCAAGAACGCTGGAGTGGGTTGCCATTTCCTTCTCCAATGCATGAAAGTGAAAAGTGAAAGTGAAGTTGCTCAGTCGTGTCCGACTCTTTGCAACCCCATGGACTGCAGTCTACCAGGCCCCTCTGTCCATGGGATTTTCCAGGCAAGAGTACTGGAGTGAGTTGCCATTTCCTTCTCCAGGAGAGCTTCCCAACCCAGGGATTGAACCCAGGTCTCCTGCGTTGTAGGCAGACGCTTTACCATCTGAGCCACCAGACTATATAGTTTATGGAATTAGGCCTGAATACTGGAGTGGGTAGCCTTTCCCTTCTCCAGGGGATCTTCCCAACTCAGAGATCAAACCTAGATCTCCTGCATTGCAGGTGGATTTTTTACCAGCTGAGCCACCAGGAAAACCCCAAACTTTATATAGATAAAGAGTATTATTCCAAAAAAATTTTTGGATCTCTCTCTCTCTCTCTCTCTCTCTCTCTATATATATATATATATATATATAAATATATATATATATAATGAAAATTGCTTTCGCTTTCTCAAACATATTCTGAAAGTTACTATATCAGTTCAGTTCAGTTCAGTTCAGTCACTCAGTCGTGTCCGACTCTTTGAGACCCCATGAACTGCAAAACGCCAGGCCTCCCTGTCCATCACCAACTCCCGGAGTTCACTCAAACTCATGTCCATCGAGTCGGTGATGCCATCCAGCTATCTCATCCTCTGTCATAGCATATTGGGCACCTACCGAACTGGGGAGTTCCTCTTTCAGTATCCTATCATTTTGCCTTTTCATGCTGTTCATGCGGTTCTCAAGGCAAGAATACTGAAGTGGTTTGCATTCCTTTCTCCAGTGGACCACATTCTGTCAGACCTCTCCACCACGATCCGCCCATCTTGGGTGGCCACACACAGCATGGCTTAGTTTCATTATATATATGCATATATATATATATATATATATATATATATATATATAATATCCCTTTTGGTAATACAAATTATTTAGCATTTTGGGTAGGTATATCTTTTATGATTTAAATGAAATAAGCATGTAAGCAAAAGTAACTAAACTGTCACATTACTTTTGTGTTTTCATGTTTGTCAAGATTATGTTAAAATACAATGTGAAATACAAGTTTGTGACATAAAATGTAAAACTCCAGAGTTGCTCCAGAGTCAGAGAAGGATATTAACTGTTTTAGAGATATCTATTTTTATTGACTATTAAAATACTTCCCAGCTAGATCTGAATTAAGAAGTCATTCTTTCAGACAAAATGGCACAAAATACAGTCTGATTTCAAACGAATGTGTACATAGGTGCACATGTGTGTGTGTGTTGCATGGGATTTAGGCGTTGTACAGAGTTAGGGAAGGATTAATGAAGACAGAGAAATTTCAGAGACACAAAGCAGAATACTACACAGTTACACACAGAAGGAGAAAAACACATTTCTGGTTGGTCAATAAGGAGAAGCAATAGTAATTTTTAGAATATATTTGAGGAAGCAGCTTTCATTAGCAATGTATTAGATAAAGATACTTCAATAAAATGGATCTTGATCAGTGGAGGATTTTCTGTGGTGACTGCCCTCATAGAAGAGGCTCCTCAGAAAGTAAGATTGCAAGAAAGAAAAACTAGAGAAATAACTATGAAAGCAACCATGAAAATGAAATATCAATACAGGGAATTATTGGAAATAATTGCCAATATAACTATGCTTTAAAATGTGCTATACCCATGTCTGTATTGAATATCATTTTTACTCCATAGTATTGTTTACTAAGCAATATGTAATTATGTATATTTCCACCATAGAGTCCTTCTTTACATTAAGAATATCTCTCCACACAAGCAGTATTACAGTCATACACCTGCATCAAGCGTTCCTTGCTCACTAAGGTCTAGGTTTATGTCTTGGATTGGACTTTCAGTTACACTATTACTGGTCTCCAGTTATGTTTCTTGCTCAAAATATCACTTAAATTGTTACTGTCATGGCTCATGGCTCCTCTGATAACTCAGGGTCCTAATTTTATGTCTCCCTTACCCATCTCTCTTAGGACTACTATAAAATCTTACATGCATTTTCCACTATGGTCTCCTGTAATTTACTCTCCATAGAGCAACCAAGAGTACTCTTTAAAACATAAAACATAATGTATTGACACATTTCAAATGCATCTCAAACTCTTTACTCTGAAAGCAAGATAATAGTATTCATATTCTAGTACTCACATTTTATTATTTCTGGAGATATTTCTCTGATTTTCCCCAGTAGCATATTGGACACCTGCCCACCGAGGGGGCTCATCTTCCAGTGTCATATGTGTTTGTTTTTTCATACTGTTCATAGGGTTCTTGAGGCAAAAATAAGTATTGAAGTGGTTTGTCAGTCCCTTCCAGCCATGAAATGAAAAGAAACTTGTTCCTTGGAAGACAAGCTATGACAAACCTAGACAGCATAATAAAAAGCAGAGACATTACTTTGGCAACAAAGATCTGTATAGTCAAAGCTATGATGTTTCCAGTAGTCATGTAAGGATGTGAGAGCTGGATCATAAAGAAGGCTGAGCACTGAAGAATTGTGGGATTGGAGAAGACTCTTGAGAGTCCCTTGGACAGTAACAAGATCAAACCAATCAATCCTAAAGGAATTTACTTCTGAATATTCACTGGAAGGGCAAATCCTGAAGTTGAAGATCCAATATTTGACCATCTGATGTGAAGAACTGACTCACTGGAAAAAAACCCTGAGGCTGGGAAAGATTGAAGGTAGGAGAAGGGGACAACAAAGGATGAGATGGTTGGATGGCACCACCAACTCAATGGACACAAGTCTGAGCAAACTCGGAGTTGGTGATGGACAGGGAAGCTGGGCATGCTGCAGCCCATGGGGTTGCAAAGAGACTGAGCAAGTGAACAACAAAATGTAGTAATGTCTTGGTAGATTGTAAAGACCAAATTTGTAAATCTAAAAAATGTAAATATAATGCTCAATGCTTCAAAACTATACATTTATATCTGAAAAGATTGTAAAGATCAAATGTATAAAGCAATTTTATTTTGTTATTTTTTTTAATTTTTATTTTTACTTTATTTTACTTTACAATACTGTATTGGTTTTGGCATACATTGACATGAATCTGCCACAGGTGTACATGAGCTCCCAAACACGAACCCCCCTCCCACCCCACATCATCCCTCTGGATCATCCCCATGCAATTTTAAATTAAATGTTTTATAATGTTATTATACTAAGGATTATACTGTCCTGATTGGAAGTAAAACCATAATTGTGTCAATAGAATCTATTGAAATATTCTGGTCTTATAACTGATCATAAACAAATAATACTGCTAGGTTGGTGACATATGTATTGAGTCCCTAAAATAGTGTTTTTTCGAATAATTTTTGGAAGGAAATAGTATCTAAACCTTTCAGAATTTGAGAACTTCAGATTGCAGATTTTGGTTATAATTCAATTAGCAAAATAATATTTTGCAGTATGATGAAGAATTTTTCCTCAAATACCACTCATTAAATGTGATTCATATAGGAAGTTAACAATTAAACAAGGTACCAGCGTGCTAAGAAGTCATTAGACTACCAAATCATCTATCCCAGGTTTTTTTCAAACTTCACATATATGGTGTCAATATATGATAGTTGTCTTTTTGACTTACTTAAGTCTGTATGACAGTCTCTAGGTCCACCCATGTTTCCACAAATGACCCAGTTTCACTCCTTTTCTATGGTGTAGTAATATTCCATTCCATCACATCTTCTTTATTCATTCCTCTGTTGATGTACATTTAGATTCTTCCATGTCCTGGCCATTGTAAATAATGCTGCAATGAACATTGGGGTGCATGTTTGTTTTTTTTTTTTAATTATGGTTTTCTGTGCATATATGCCAATTACTAGATTGTTGGGTCAAACAGTAGTTCTATTTTTAGTTTTTAAAGAAAATTTCATACTGTTCTCCATAGTGGCTATATCATGGACAATCTTATTTACAAAGCAGAAATAGAGACACAGATGTACGCAACAAATGTATGGATATCAAGGGAGATTGGGACTGACATATATATAGTATTTATATAGTAAATACTAATAAGAACCTACTGTATAGCACAGGCAACTCTACTCAATACTCTATGGTGATCTAAATGGAAAGGAAATCCAAAAGAGAGGGGATCATGTATATGTATAGCTAATTCACTTTGCTGTACAGTAGAAACTAACACAACATTGTTAAGCAACTATACTCTGAAAAAAGAAAAAAGATACAGGCTACAAGAACAGGCTCCAGGTGGTCAAAGCAAAGTGAAGTAGAAATGTAAAGTAACATAACTTCCTTTTTTATATACTTACAAGGACCAGTGCTAAGTCTTTGTGATAAAAATATAAAAATAAAAATCATGTTTAGTGCTTATAACAGCCCCATATGATAGGTGATAATATGAGTATTAAAGAATAGAAAAGTGGAGCATTGATATAACTGGCCAAAGGTCATGTATTGAATAAGAAACAGTATCATAATTCAATTTTGCTTTATTTGTTTGTAGTTTGATGCTTGATTAACAGAAATATATTTGCATCAGCATTTAGCATTCATGACACAATCTCGTTTAAAAAATTCAGTCTATTAAAACTAAGTTGACCTATACTTACACACATACTTACTCTGTCCTGTGTTAGATTCCTTGAAATAGAATTCACAGTTTTCTTAGCATGGTTTATTATAATAGAGTTCCAAATCCAAGCTAAATCAAACACATAAAATGTGTTCCCTTAATATTATCTTCCAGGCTCAGCATGTTCCATGCCAGTTTATTTTCTGGATGTATGAATGAATAAACAAACCTTTGTAATAGTGTATTTTGGAGCAAAATATATGTTTCCTAGCCAGGGAAAAAATTCACATTAAAAAATTCTCAATGCAAACTTTGTGTGTATGTGTGTGTGTGTTCTTTTCCTAATTTTCCAGAAATGTGTATAAAAACCCTCATGTAAAGCATGCCTACTTTTTAACATATTTAATCTGGCATTCAGTCCGGCTTTGTACATCCCACTTCAGGAAATGGTGAGAACCCAATCCAGAATCAAGTCCCCAAGCACCAGCCAAGGGGCACCTCACAAGCAGTCCTTTCTAATAATTACAGTCCTGAATCTTCTACATGAAGCATATTCTGCACAATAATCTTTTAAAATTGGCATTGGTAATTGACCTAATTGTAGTTTAATGTGTGATGTTATTTGTGATTGTAACCTGAAGTCTGTTTAACTCAAAATCTTTACTATAAGCTGTACTGTGATTATAAGAATCAACTGAGAAAAAAAGATAAACAAAAGCATATTTCTGCTGTATTTAGATAATTGGTTAATGTTGATTGCTTGTCATCTGACCTCAGGTTTAGAGAAACTAAACATTTTTTTTTTTTTTCTGATCCTTACTTTTAAATTGCTAAACATGAACAATCTGCCTGTGGCATGAACACTGCATTACTAATATCATGTGCCATAGAGGTCTGCACAGCAGTTGAAAGATGCTCTTATCTGATGGTGCTCAACAGTGCAGGTGTGTGCTGGAGACAGTGCATATCTCATTGCAAGAGATCTTCTTCATTTTCTCATGCAGTTGAAAATCTCTTTTTCATCATTCATGTGCATGTCTCTGAAGCAAAAAAAAAAAAAAAAAACAGTTCTCCTTTTCTTGAGATGAATAAAGCATTACTACCATATGCATCAGTAATAGCAGCTTAACATTTATAATAATTACACAGAAATCAATACCTCTGCTGCTCAGGCTATGTCTCAACAGAGCAGGCAGAGAGATTTATTTAAAAGATGTTAACGATCAGCTGAGTCAAAGAAAAGGACACCACCACTTCAATTTGATTGCAAGAGATATGATTACTTAGGTGGTATTATTAGCAGAATCATTATTTTATTCTAGGCCATGTACTTTGGCAGATCATATTATATGGCATGTGAATATCTGAGAGTGTAGGTATAGAAAACCTCAGTGGGATTCTTAAATTTTCATAATTTTTCTTCAAGTGCTATTTTAATTGTTCTTTGTGTTTTTCATGCATTTTAATGTAAACATTAAAAATAAACAGCTTAAAGCTAGGTGTGTAACTTTTGAGTAATATTAATACACTCTTCCATAACTACATATGAGGGATTCTCTAAAACAAGTTATAGTCATTTGTATTCAATTTCTAAAATATTATTCTAAATGGCTATTTAGTGCCCTGGCCTCTGGTTGGTGAATTCTTTCTTGTGTTCCTTATCAAATCAAGATATACTTTGCTCAAGTATGATAATTGAATTGTCCAGGAAAGCCAATGGTTTAAATAGAATTATATGGAAATAACCAAGCTTATTCAACAATGATGTATAGTCAGAAAAACTTTATGTCAGTTGAAGTCTTTTAAAACATAGAGAATAATAAATTATGAAGTCTGTACAGGACTTCTATTTAGAAGGAAAAGTAAATTAAAATAATGAAAATTATAGTTTGAAAATGTTATCTTTTATGAAACTTGAAAACCATGCATAATGAGGATATTTTATGGTCTCTTTAATCATATTTTAAAATTGGCAGATTAATTTGGATTAAATTTAAGAAAATCTTCCCTTTCAGGCATTCAATCAAATGGAAATCTGACTCCTACATAATTGAACCCATTTTAATCTTAATGAGTAACTAAAAAAAAATATTTACCATATCAAGAAAAATGCAACTCAGGTCAAAGGAATGGCCTTATTCTTTCTCAGCTATTGAACTTATAAAAAATTTGATGCCTCAATTTCCTTACATACACATACACACATACACAAAATAATTCATTGAAGTAAAACAATTAAACCTCATTAAAGCCCTTTTTTAGTCAATGTTACAGTTTCCAACATTTTTTATCAGTCTTTGTAATATTCAAAAAAGGCCTTTATGATCATTATTTCATTTGATCATCATCACTGTAAGGGAGACTAGGAAGACATTATTATGCATATTTTAGAGACAAGAAAACTAAAGTTTTAAAAGGCCAAAGGAAATTTTTATAGGCTAAGAATCGCATTCACTGATGGTAGGCAAGTAAATGGAAGCACTAAGAAAGAAAGTTGAGCTTTATTGTCTCGAAGATAAGAGTGATTTCCTTAAATGTTGGCAGTGTATGTGTCCGTGTGTGTATATGTGCATGTAAAACAAATTCAGTTAATAGAAATAGAGACAATGTAGACTTCAGATTTTTTTAAATTTAAAATCCTATCCTGATTTTTGATATCTTTTCATTTAAAAATTAATTTAGGCTCACTAACATTTTATTTTGTTTGAAAAAATATTTCTTATATTTTATAGAACATATAAGCCATGCATGTTTTACCATTTAGCTGAAGGATTTGGGTGACTTAATAGGGTTTCTTAATGTTTAAGGCATGGTATTAACCTGCTAGGGCTGTCATAACAAAATACCACTGGGTAGTTTAAGGGACAAATATGTATTTCTTACAGTTATGGAGGCTGGAAGTGCAACATACATGTGACTACAAGTTTGGTTTCTCCTGGAGACTCTTTCCTAGGCTACTGGAGGCTTATTGCTGCCTCTTCACCTGGTCTTTCCTCTTTGTGTGCATGTGCCTGCTATCTCATGTTCTTCTAATGAGGACATCTGTCAGAATGCATTAGGGCCCCACCTTTAAGATTTCATTCAATTTTAACTGCCTTTTTCAAGACTATATATCCTAGAACAGTGACATCATAAACTACTAGGAATTAAGACTTCAGTATATGAATTCTTTTTTTGAGGATGGGAACAATTCAGTTCATAACGGTGCTGAATCTAAAAAATGGTTTAACACCTAACATGTAAGTTTCAAAATTAAAAGAGATTAAATATAGGTCATGATTTATTTACTTTTCTAGGAAAAAATAGTTAAGTAAAAAAGGACAGTAAGCTTAGATGTTAGTGATGTATTATATTAGTGTTTATAATTTTAAAAGATTGTTGATTAATAAGTATGTTAAACCATTATTTCTCATTTCAGTAAATATTAATTCATATAGTCATATTAGTGGTGCACATCATAGAGTCGTGTAATGATTATTTTACAGTTAGTTTCCCTGGAAAATTATTTTAAAAGTTCCCTACACAAAATCCTAATTGCCCTCCACCCTCCCCCTATGTATCTTGCTGACTAGCCAATAGTCCTAAATGGACACCAATCTACTTTCTTTGCACTTTGTTCTCTCTGAACCCTTCATATGATCATGATCTTAATTTCTTCCTTGTAATCACCATAAAATTTGTCCCTGCCCTTTGGTTCTCATATAACAAAAAACACAGTCCCTTTACAAAGGTTCTGTGTCTCATTGTCTTTCAGCTTTTCGGGGAGATTGTACAGATTTATTCAATTTTGGCCTGTACCTTCAAAGCATAATTCTTGACTACCCCTTCCTGTTAACACTGAAACATATTCAATTTCTCCTATATTAAATTGTGCCAAAAACAACAACAAAGTAACCAACAAATCTAAATTTTGAAGTAAAGTATTATTATCTTTGTACAATGTTCAAAGTTTACAACTCTATACAAGACTCTATCTCAAAAAGTCATGTGGCAGATTGCCACTCCAGTGTCAGAAACACTTGAGAATGCTAACAGTCATGCCAAGTTTCTGATGCAATGATAAAACTTCATAATCTCCAAGCTCTAGGGTTCCAGAACTGCAAAAGATTTGATACAGAGAAAGGAAATGGTTTCCTCAGTGCTTCCTCAAAGCATCCTCAGTGCTTTGTCAGGGGGAATCCAAATAGCAGAATACTGATGGGTTAAATTCAAAGATGGGCTATACCCAAGTCTCAAAATGCCTGCATTAAATAATTTTGATATTTGGAAATGTCATGTTCCTAACAATAAGACTTCACCCTAGGCCCTGTGGTGCAGGATGGAGAATAGATGCCACTGTAAGCTCCCTTTTTCTGTACTGTTGTTTATAGACCTCTCCATCACCTACAATTCTCCTCCTTCTCTATGTAATATCATCAACCACATCAAGGAATCACTTCAGAAAACAAAACATTTTATGTTACAGTATATTTCTAATTGCCTTTTTGAAACAAATAGTCCAAAAGTATACTCATGTTTCCCATATGTTCATAAGTAAAAGGCTCAGTATTCTGATAGTACCTGTTTACCAATCCCTCATCTGGTACTATTTACTTCAAAGCATAAATCATTTAAAAGCACTTTTATAACATGAACATGTAAATGTCTGCCTATGAGTCACAATAATAAAGAATATTCTATCAATGCTAGTAAACAAAATTCACTCAATTTAATCCAGATTTGCAAGAGAGGAAACTGACTTTTTTTCATTTTCACAATAATATTTGATGAGTATCAATATTTGTTCAAGCTTCCGTGCATGACCATTCAACATTTAGACTCTATTGAAAGCAAAACTTTTAAAAATGAAATCAATCCAACAGATATTTTCTTTCAAGTTATTCTTAAATGTCTTATCCTGAAGAGTTACTTCCCTTCTTAGGTAAAAAGTGAACTCTATAAGAGAAAACATCAACGGACAGTCAATTACATTATTTAGTTTTACTTATACATAACAAGCATTTCCATGAGACACACAGGTAACATTTATTTGTCCTCACAGATGGGATTGTTAGTTTGAATCATGTACCTCTTCTCATTTTATTTTTTTTTTTTCTTTTCATGATGCTATAAGACAGCCTCTTTGTTATTCTAATGAAGCTTTGCTTGAACATGATAAAAAAAAATGCAAATATTTGTGAGGTTAGAGCTATTGATGGCTTGCCCTTTATCTAACATTTCAAAGAACACTTTTCAGTGAGTAAGACATTCTCAGAGACAATTATATATTCAAAAAATCATCTTAAGCATAAGGTTTTTTTTGTGATCTGATCTGTTTTGTGCAATGGTATTTTGATATTTAGTACAGTGGTTGAGGGCATAGACTCCTAAATAAGCTAGACTCAACCACAAATTAGTTAATAGAAGTAGGGTGCTTAGAATTGTTTTTGTACATTAAGAGCAGTAGACAAGAATTAATCAATTGTTAGTATTGTTCGAGGCAGAAAACAATCCAACTTGAAGTTATTATGTATCTGTGTATGTGTTTGAATATAGATACATGTCATGGGTTGCTAAGGCATTAACTAAAGTTTTCTTAGTAGTCTTACTAGTTTCTTCATTTAGTAGCCAGTATTTTCACATAAGACTGCTTGTTTGCCTATAGGTTCTACAAAATTTTATTAATATTATGAGTTTTATGTTCAAGAAAGAGGATAAAAATGTATTTTTTTTAAATGTGAGGAAATAAACCACTCTTTTATTTCTGTAAATTGTGCTTTCATCCATTTACACATCACTAAGGTAAAGGTAAAATTGAACATCCTCAGCAGTATTCCACTGTAAAATGGCAAAAGCATTTACCTACCCCAACGGGGCCTGACATGTCTATCTAGAAGGTCCCAGTAAATTGCAGTGTAGGTGGCTAAGTTTTCCATGGTGTCTGTCCCTATTTCTTTAACACATTATTCCAAACAGTTCCTTTATTGAACTTTCTTCAATTACCCAAATTTGAAATTGTTATCCATGTTCTGCCTGAACCCTGAACAGAAAGATGACTTTTTTTAATAAAGAGTAGCCCTAGGAAATGCCTCCTTGTGGTTCTGGGAATAGGTTGGCCACATATTTGAAAATGTGTTAGTCATTCAGTTGTATCTCACTCTTTTGTTACCGTAGCTGGCCAGACTTCTCATTCCATTGGATCCTCCAGGCAAGAATACTGGAGCGGGTTGCCATTTCCTTCTCCAGGAGATCTTCCTGACCTAGGGATAGAACCAAGGTCTCCTGCATTGCAGGTGGATTCTTAACTCTCTGAGCCACCAGGATTATTAAAATAATCTCATTTTCTAAAGAAAAAGAGATATAGGAAATTTGTGGCCTCTGGTGATATCATAATTACACAATTTACTAACATTTCTGAGATGAGAAGCATTGCTGGTGGAAAGAGTGACAAAGGGATAATCAGATATCTGATTTAAGAAGATAACAAGAGTGCTAAATGCAAATAGAAACCTCTTCTCACCAAACCTTCTTTTCAGTTCCCTATCTGGACTGACCTACTACTCTTGAAGTTTGTGTATATTAACACATATAAATACAAATATATATACATATATATGGGCTTCCCAGATGGAACTAGTGGTAAAGAACTCAACAGCCAATGCAGGAAACATAAGAGACTGGGGTTCAATCCCTGGGTTCGGAGGATCCCCTTGAGGAGGGCATGGCAACTCACTCCAGTATTCTTGCCTGGAGAATCTGACAGATACAGCAGCCTGTTGGGCTACAGTCCAAGGGGTCATAAACAGTTGGACACAACTTAAGCAACTTAGCATGCACGCACGCATAAAGGCATGTATTCCAAATTAACAAATACATTTGCTGTGTGCTTGTTGAAAATGTAAACAAAATATAAATGAAAGTCTGTGTTCTTTCTATTTTCCTTTCTTACTTTCAATACAACATCTAAAAACATCATTTTGGAGAAAAAATTTAAAAAAGGAATTCATTTAGTCAAAATAACAGCAGCATTTGCATGAATTATAATATGTCATGAAATAGAGGAAATCAGATTAATGAGGTTTTGTTCTAACTACATCTTCTTTTATGTGATTTGTATTTCATGAACCTCATAAATGCATATAAATCACAAGGGAACATTATGAGAGCTTTTATTTTGACTTGTAATCAGAATTACTAAGTAAAGACTACATAGTTATATTCAATATTCATTGAATTATGAAGTAAGGCTGTTTCTAAAATCTTAGAGACACATGAAAAAAATGTTCAACATCATTAGCCATTAGGGGAATGCAAATTAAAACCACAATGAGTTATTATTACATTTATATTAGAGTGACTAAGTTTAAAAAAATAATAAAAATGCCAAATGTTGGCAAAAATGAAAAGAAGCAGTATCTCATGTACATTGATTATAAGACATAAAATGGAACAGCACTATGGAAAATATTTCAGCAGTTTCTTATAAAATTAAATATGCATTTATCATATAACATAACAATCATATTCTTGGGCATTTATCACAGAAAAAAAATATGGAACTTGTGTTTGCACAAAAGCTTGAACACTAAGGTTCTTAACAAGTTTATTTTTAAAAGCTCAAAACAAGAAACATTGACAATTTCCTTCAACAAATAGATGGTTATGCAAATGGTGGTACATCCATACAAAATGTTACTCAGTAATAAAAAGGAACCAATTAATGATGCATGTAACTACCTGAATGCATTTTAAGGACATTATACTTAGGGAAAAAAGCATCCAATCTTAAAGGTTTACATATTGTGCAATTTCACTTACATAGTACCCTTGAAAAGATAAATTATAGAAATGGAGAACAGATTAGAAATTAACAAAGGAAAAGGATAGTGGTGGGGCAGATGAATACAATTCTAAAGGGGAAGTAAGGGTGTTTCCCTGTGGTGATGGGACAGTTTGTATTTTGACTGTGTGGGATCACATACATATATATACATGGGATCAAATTAGATAGAGTTATGCACACACACCACTAATGCTAAAAAATCTGAAGTTGAACGGGCCTATGAAGATGTACAAGACCTTCTAGAATTAACACACACACACACACAAAGATGTCCTTTTCATCATAAGGCGCTGGAATGCAAAAGTCAGACGTCAAGAGATACCTGGAATAACAGGCAAGGTTGATCTTGAGTACAAAATGAAGCAGTGTAAAGGCTAACAGAATTTTGCAAAGAGAATCCATTGGTTATAGCAAACACCCTCTTCCAACAACACAAGAGATGACTCTATACATGGACATCACCAGATGGTCAATACCAAAATCAGATTGATTATATCTTTGCAGCCAAGATGGAGAAGCTCTCTTCAGTCAGCAAAAACAAGACTGGGAACTGACTGTATCTCAGATGAATTCCTTATTGCCAAATTCAGATTTAAATTGAAGAAAGTAGAGAAAACAATAAGGCCTGTCATGTATGACATAAATCAAATCCCTTATAATTGTACAGTGGAAGTGACAATCAGATTCAAGGGATTAGATCTGATAGACAGTGCCTGAAGAACTATGGACAGAGATTTGTAACATTGTACAGGAGTCACTGATCAAAACCATCCCTTCAATAAATAAATAAATGTTTCAAGGGAAAATGGTTGTCTGAGGAGGCCTTACAAAGCTGAGAAAAGAAGAGAAGTGAAAGGCAAAGGTGAAAAGGAAGGATATATCCATCTGAATGCAGAGTTCCAAAGAATATCACGGAGAGATAAGAAAGACTTCCTAAGTGACCAATGCAAAGAAATAGAGGAAAACAATAGAATGAGAAAGGCTAGATAGCATTTCAAGAAAATTAGAGATACCAAGGAAACATTTCATGCAAAGATGGGCACAATAAAGGACAAAAATGGTGTGGACCTAACAGAAGCAAGATATATTAAGAGGTGGCAAGAATATACAGAAGAACTATACATAAAAGATCTTAATGAGCAGATAACCATGACAGTGTGATAACTAACCTAGAGCCAGACATCTTGGAGTGCGAAGTCAAGTGGGCCTTAGGAAGCATCACTACGAATAGAAGTAGTGGAGGTAATGGAATTCCAGCTTAGCCGTTTCAAATCTTAAAAGATGATGCTGTGAAAGTGCTGCACTCAATATGTCAGCAAATTTGGAAAACTCCACAGTGGCCACAGGACTGGAAAACATCAGTTTTCATTCCAGTCCCAAAGTGCAATGTCAAAGAATTTTCAAATTACCACACAATTTTACTCATTTCACATCCTAGCAAAGTAATGCTTAAAATTCTCCAAGCTAGGCCTCAATAGTATATGAAATAAGAATTTCCAGATATTCAAGCTGGATATTGAAAAGGCATAAGAACTAGAAATCAAATTGCCTATATCCGCTGGGTCATAGAAAACCAAGAGAATTCCAGAAAAAACATCTGCCTCTGTTTCATTGACTACACCAAAGCCTTTGACTGTGTAGATCACTACAAACTGAAAAATTTTAAAGAGATGGGAATACCTGCCTCCTACGAAAATTTTATGAAGGTCAAGAAGCAATAGTTAGAACCAGAAATGGAACAACAGACTGGTTCAAAATTGGGAAGGGAGTATCTCAGGGCTGTATATTGTCACCCTGCTTATTTAATTTATATACAGATTACATCTTGTGAAATATCGGTCTGGATGAAGCACAGCTGGAATGAAGATTACCAGGCGAAATAATAATCTCAGATATGCAGAAGACACCACCTTTATGGCAAAAAGCAAAGAACTAAAGAGCCTTTTTATGAAGGTGAAAAAGGAGAGTGAATAAGCTGTCTTAAAACTCAGCATTCAAAAAATGAGGATCATGGTATCCGGTCCCATTTTTTCATGGCAAATAGATGGGGAAACAATATGTAAACAGTGACAGACTTTACTTTCTAGGGCTCCAAATCACTGCAGATGGACACTGCAGCCATTAAATTAAAATATGCTTGTTCCTTGGAAGAAAAGCTATGACAAACCCAGACAATGTATTAAAAAGCAGAGGCATTACTTTGCTAACAAAGGTCCATAGAGTCAAAAATATTGTTTTTCCAGTAGTTATGTATGGATATGAGAGTTGGACTACAAAGAAAGCTGAGGTCAGAAGAATTGGTGCTTTTGAAATGTGGTGTTGGAGAAGACTCTTGGGAGTCCCTTGGACTGCAAGGAGATCCAACCAATCAATCCTACAGGAAATCAATCTTGAATTTTCATTGGAAGGACTGATGCTAAAGCTGATGCTCCAATACTTTGGCCACCTGATGAATAGGGCTCACTAGTTAGAAAAGACCCTGATGCTGGGAAAGATTGAAGGCAGGTGCAGACGGGAATGAGAGAGGACATGACGGTTGGATGGCACCACCAACTTAATGGACATGAATTTGAGCAACTTGCTGGAGATGGTAAGCGACAGGGATGCCTGCCTTGCTGCAGTCCATGGGGTCACAAAAGGTCAGTCACGACTGAGCGACGGAACAACAACAAAATGCACAGACACAAATGAGTGCATGTAAACACTGACGAAACTGGATGAGGTGTTCAGTCTATAAAATACTGTATCATTAACTGTTTTCTGGGTTTGATGTTGATCTACAACTATATGGACTTTTCGAGTGGTTCAGATGGTAAAGCATCTGCCTGCAATGCAGGAGACCCCAGCTCGATTCCTGGCTTGAGGAGATTGCCTGGAGAAGCGAATGGCAACCCACTCCAGTATTCTTGCCTGGAGAATCCCACAGACAGTGGAGCCTGGCGGGCTACAGCCCCTGGGGAATAAAGAGCCAGACATGACTGAGCAACTTTCATTTTCACTTTTCCTCCTATAGTGTGACTAACCATGAAAGAGTGTCAGTGCTCACATTCTAGTGAGTCTCACCAACTGTCCAACATACCATTTCTTGTGGACCATCCACTGCACAGCAGCACTTTCATGTAAACTTCTTGACTACATAATATGTAGTTTTTGTGGCCCACCTGCATTCTTTTGCAAGTGTCTCAGCCACAGGGTGGCGGCTGCTTCTGTCGATTAGCTCCATTTCACATATGACAAGTTTCTTTGTCGTGTTTGCTTGCTCATGTGATAGCCACAATGGTGGATACTTTACCATCTGAGCCACCAGGGAAACTTAATAGGTAATACTAATTATACAATAATAACGATGATGTTAATTATAGTGAACCATAAGGGACATAAAATATATAATTAAGTATTAATATCAATTATTATTTCTAATTCTTCTAAATAAATCAGTATTGCATTCAGATGCTGGATATTTATTTATGGTTGTGCTTTTATTTCTTGGGTCAAAATTATCAAATAATTGTGCTGTTATTTACTAACAAATTAGTGTTTCACAGATGTGTGGTATATATGTGGAATCTGTTGACTTGTTTCTCTATTTATGATTATTTGCTTTTCCCCATTATTTGCATTACTTGGCTAGTGAAAGCAAAGTAAATGAAGAAGCATACAAAATTTTGATTAAAGATTCATCATATATCACAGTGTTTGTGATTGGCTCACTTAAATAGATTCTGTTTCAGGAAAAAAAAAAAAAAAAACTTTAATAGGACCATAGTCTGATCAACATATTCTGATAATAATACATGGATTTAGTTCTGTGTAATATTACCTTTTGTTTTCTATGGCTTCTCAGAATATCTTTAAGTCATGTTAACACTAGATAATCAAAAGATTCCTAAGAGAATAGATTTCAGACTGAGTCCTTCTGGGTCTTTAGACAAATATAGATTACTCTTTGAGGAGCCTTTGGAATTCATCTGTGAGCATATCATCTCATTGAAAGGCCCCATTTCCCCCCCACCCCCATATAGCTAAAAACTTAGGATGATGACAAAAGTTCTCTACAAAATATTAAAGATGCTCCTGGAAAGTCAAAACTTACAAGATTCCTAGATTCTGAAAAACTGAGAAATCTTTACTATTATGATATGGCACACTCTAAATAAATCCCTGGGACTAAATTCTACCAACAAATGTAAAAAACAAGTAGTATTTATCAAGAATAAAAATATTGTGTGAGTTAATAGCAATGTTAGAGGCTTATATAAAAACTCAAGATATATCCTCTTTTCACTCTTAAACAGTGGTGAGAATTATATGAGTGTATTCTCATTTCTCTTTTGATAAAATAGAATGAATGATGTTCTTCCCCTCGATAAATTCTTTGAAAAACTAGTTATTTTTCCTGTAAAATTAAATGTTTTATAAATATTATATGTCAAATATAAGGTACTGTTCTAGGTTGCAGATCCCCTGGAGAAGGAAATGGCAACCCACTCCAGTACTCTTGCCTGGAAAATTCCATGGACTGAGGAGCCTCGTAGGCTACAGTTCATGGGGTCACAAAGAGTCAGACACCACTGAGCAACTTCACTTCATTTACTTCTAGGTTGTAATCTATGGATAATCTGTACTAACAACATGATGATAGTATTATTTCTTTATCATATTCTCTGTTTTGTGTTGTAAGTGAATTATAAAATTTTTATAAATTATAAAGTCATCATTAAAAAAAGAAAAAAGAAAACTCTCAAAAGCATTTTTAATGAGAAGAATTTGATTAAATAAGAAGTACTATGAAGAAGGTAATGAATCAAACCTAAATAACAAATGGAACGACTCTATTGGGATTCATATAAAAGTATTTATAGATGTGTTTTTTTACAGTTTGTAATATGGAATAGTAAATTAAAATAACATTTCAATAGATTTGTAACAACATGTTGCAATAAAAGTAAATTGAGTATTTTGCTTAATTTGAATTTACATTTAACTGTCTCTTAACCTGCAAAAAACTTGGTTAGTAACACATTTCACCCTCATAATGAAATAACATCATCCAAATTAATTTAACCCACTTAATTCCTTCCTCTTCTCCATACACACAGTTTCCCTAACAATAATACTTTCATTAGTGTGGTTCATTTATTGAAATTATGAGCCAATTTGTTTAGTTACTAAGTTTTGTCCAACTTTTTTGCAACCCTATAAACTGTAGCCTGCCAGGCCCCTCTGTCCGTGGGATCTCCCAGGCAAGACTATTGGAATGGGTTCCATTTTCTTCCCCAGGGGATATTCCTGACCCCAGGAATTGAACCTACATCTCCTCCACTGACAGGCAGGAAAACTGAGCCACCAGGAAAACTTTATGATCCAATACTGATACATCACTTTAACTTAAGTCCATCTGTTACATTAGTCTTTATACTTTGTGTTTTACATATGCATTTTTACAAGTGTAAAAATGACAAATGACATGTATTCTCCAGTACAATGTCATGCAGAATAATTTTACAGCCCTCTACAAACCTTGAGCTAAACCTATTTTTCTCTCCTTTCCTCCCCTTGAGCCCCTGATAACCATTGATCTTTTAACTGTCTCCATATTTTTTCCTTTTCCAAGGTATTGCATAGCTGGATCATACATTATGTAGCTTTTCAGACTAACTTCTTTCACCGAACAATTGATGTTTAAGGTTCTTCCATGTATTTTCATGGCTTGATAGTTCACTTTTTATTGATGAATAATATCCAGTTGTGTGCATGTATCACAGTTTGTTTATCCATACACCTATCTTGTTTGTTTCCAAGTTCCAGCATTATGAATAAAGTTGTGATGAACACTTTTATACAAATTTCGTATGGACCTAAATTTTCAGTTAATCTGAGTAAATATCAAGAAGTAGCATTGTTGGAATGTATGGCAAGAATATGTTTAGTTGTGTAACACACTGCCAAAACGTCTTCCAAGGTGGATTTTGCATTTTGCATTCCTACCAATAGTTAGAGATCCTGTTGCTTCACATCCTCACCACCATTTTGTTGTTAGTGGTGGTGGTGTTTCAGATTTTACCCATTCTAATAGGTGTGGTAGTTATCTCATTGCTAAAATTTGCAATTCTTTAACATGTGTTGCTGAGCCTCTTTTCATTTGTAATGTATGTCTTCTTTGATTAGTTGTCCAAATCTATTTTCAGTTTTTAAATCAGATTGTTGCCATCTTGTTGCAAACTTAAGTTTTCTTTGTATGCTTTAGATAATAGTCCTTTATGAGATAGTTTTGCAGATATTTTCTCTTACTTTTTGACTTGCTTTTCATTCTCTTAATATTTTCTTCTGCAGAGCAGAATAACTTCATTTTAATGAAGTTCAACTTTTTTTCTTTCTTTCATGGATTGTTCTTTTGGTATTCATCTAAAAGGTAATTATCAAATGCAAGGTCATCTATTATGTATCCTATGTCATCTTTCAGGAGTTTTATAGTTGTGCATTTTACATTTAGGTCTATGAATTTGACTGGATTTTCTGGAATGTTAAAAGGTCTATATCTAGATTTATTTTTGCTCATATGGACTTATAGTTGTTCCAGAACCATTTGTTGAAAAGACCATCATTTCTCTATTTAATTGTCTTGGTCAAAGAACAGTTATCTATATTTGCATGTGTTTATTTCTGGGTTCTCTTTTCTGTTCCATTAATATAATTGCTGTACTCCTGACAACACCATATTGTTTTGATTACTGTGACTTTGTAAGCTTTGAAGTCAGGCAGTGTCCATCCTTCATCTTTGTTCTGCTCCTCTAAAGTTGTTGATATTCTGGTCTTCTGATTTTCCATGAGAATCAGTTTGTCTGTATCCAGAAAGTAACTTGGTGGTATCATCATTGTGATTGCAGACATTTGGCAATACTGAGTCTTCCTATCTATATAGGTGAAATATCTCCATTTATTTGGCTCTTCTCTGATTTCTTTCATCAGAATATTATAGTTTTCCTCAGATAGACCTTTACATTTTTGTAACACTTATACATAAGCATTTCATTTGGGGATACTAATTTCAATGATATTGAGGTTTAGTTTCAAATTTCAGTGTTCATTGATGGTATATAAAAAAGAAATTGACTTTTGTAGATTAACTTTTTGTCCTGCTACTTTGCAACAATCATTTTTTATTCTAGGAGTTTCTTTCTATGTTAAGTTTTTGTTATTTTCTGTACAGAAATCATGACATCTGAAAACAAAGACAATTTCATTCCTTCTTTCCCTATTATTATTACCATGTCTTACTTTGTTGCATTAGCTACAACTTCCAGTAAGCTGTTGAATAGGAGTGGTGATACCAGGCGTCCTTGTTTTGTTCCTTATCTTAACAAAAAAGCATCTAGTTCTTTGCCATTAAGTATAGGAATGACTAGAGGCATTTTTGTAGATATTCTTTATCAAGTTGGGGAAGTTCCCCTTTTACCCTTAGCTTCTGAAGAGCTTTTATCATGAGTAAGGATTTAATTTTGTCATTTTTTTTTCTAAATTTGTTAATAAAAACTTATATTAAAAAAAAATATTTGGCCTGTTGGTGCAACAGATTACATTAACTACATTTCCAATGTGGAACCACCCTTACATATCTGGATTACATTTTGCTTCATTGTAGTGTATAATACTTTTTATACATTGCTATTTTTATCTGTTAATAGTTTGTAAGGGAATATTGTACTCTAGTTGGTGATACATCTGCCTTGTCATCATGACTCAACCTGTTCCTCAGTCTTATCTCCATTGTGATAGCTCATCTCAGTTTGGGTACACAACCAGTTATATGGGTTGTTTTTACTATCAACTAATCAAAAAGCAAGAGAGTTCCAGGAAAAATCTATTTATGCTTTATTGACTATGCCAAAGCCATTGACTGTGTGGCTCACAATAAACTGGAAAATAATGAAACAGATGGGAATACCAGACCACCTGACTTGCCTCTTGAGAAACCTCTATGCAGATCAGGAAGCAACAGTTAGAACTGGACATGGAACAACAGACTGGTTCCAAATAGGAAAAGGTGCACGTCAAGGTTGTATATTGTCACCCTACTTATTTAACTTATATGCAGAGTACATCATGAGAAACACTGGGCTGGAGGAAACACAAGCTAGAATCAAGATTGCTGGGAGAAATATCAATAACCTCATATATGCAGATGACACCACCCTTTTGGCAGAAAGTGAAGAAGAACTACAGAGCCTCTTGATGAAAGTGAAAGAGGAGAGTGAAAAAGTTGGCTTAAAGGTCAACATTCAGAAAACTAAGATCATGGCATCTGATTCCATCACTTCATGGCAAATAGATGGAGAAACAGTGGCTGACTTGAATTTCGGGGGCTCCAAAATCACTGAAGATGGTGATTGCAACCACAAAATTAAAAGATGCTTACTCCTTGGAAGGAAAGTTATGGCCAACCTAGACAGCATATTAAAAAGCAAAGACATTACTTTCACAACAAAGACCTGTCTAGTCAAGGCTATGGTTTTTCCAGTAGTCATGTATGGGTGTGAGAATTGGACTATAAAGAAAGCTGAGCACCAAAGAATTTATGCTTTTGAACTACAATGTTGGAGAAGACTCTTGAGAGTTCCTTGGACTGCAAGGAGATCCAACCAGTCCATCCTGAAGGAGATAAGTCCTGGGTGTTCATTGGAAGTACTGATATTGAAGCTGAAACTCCAATACTTTGGCCACCTGATGTGAGGAGTTGATTCATTTGAAAGACCCTGATGCTGGGAAAGATTGAGGGCAGGAGGAGAAGGGGACAACAGAGGATGAGATGGTTGGATGGCATCACCAACTCAACAGATATAAGTTTGGGTAAACTACTGGAGTTGATTATGGACAGGGAGTCCTGGTGTACTGAAGTTCATGGGGTTGCTAAGAGTTGGACAAGGCTGAGCAACTGAACCTACTGACTGAGTCCTCACTAATTTTATTTGTGACAATTTAGGAAATTTATTTGGCACTGAAAAGATCAATACCTCCTTCAAAACCAGAGAACAAACATTGCAGAAATTTGAACTTATGGGCATTTGTATTTTATGATTGAGAGAATCTCACTGAATTCTAAAATAGTATGGTAAACAATGGAAGCATTCATAGTTCTAAATGGTTTATTGTTTACAACTTATAAACAACTGAATAAATATACAGACTGGCAGATGTTTAAAGAGATATATCTACCTCATAATTACATTAGAGTATCTTGATAAATATTTAATTCAGTATAAAAATTGATATTATTTAGTCTCATTTATTATGCTTCTTGCCATAGGAGTAAAATGAGTGAAAATCAACAAATTATATCTTCAAATGCTTTGAATAAGTTGTCATCAATGGAAGTGCCAAATCAAAAAGACATAGCAAGCATTAAATGCTTAGACAGTTCCACACGTTTATTTGAAATGGAAATGACAGATTTCTGTGCTTGCAACTTAAAGCAAATTCTTACATAATTATGGAGCATGGTATACCTTTTTCCATAAACTTAAATTATTTTCCTTCATGATGAAATATAAGTGTACTCTTCATATGCTCACATATAGCAAAATATATAATGAATATTATTAACTAGTAATTGCTGTTTAAAAACTCTTAAATAGCTCTTAAATAAAATAATTGAAGATCACAGTAGTATTGAGAAATAACACAAATTTAAAATGATATGTGTAATTTAATATGTAATTATATTTGTAATTTAAATATAAAATTTAGTATTATAATTTTAATATATAAAATTATTAAATATATAGTATTTTCTACATTAGTAATTTAAAATAACATTATACATCTTGCTTATTTAAAATTTATATTAGCCAAGGGACTCAGTTATCTGGCTGTACTATATAAAACAGAGTATTAACAGAACATTTGACCAAAGTTTTTATTTTTTTGATTTTAGTATACTGCAATGAGAAGAAAGGCAACATAGAGTACACTTTGGGTAGAGATTCAGAGTTTGATATGCAACTTTTACCCATGAAACTTCTAACAGTAAGTCTTTGATCAATGTTTGTACCAAATGTGTAAATCTATTTTCCAGAAGACAGAGCTCAACAGAGATACATATTTTTAGACTAAGAATATTGCCCTCTTGTAGAAATTGAGTTATTTCCCAATTAAAAACAAATACTTTTTGCCTTTTTGTAAAATATCTTTAAACAATAGGGAGTAACAGAGTAACAGCTGTCATACCTAGAAAGTTCTCACGTCTTCTATACAAATCTCTCATATTATTGACCTTCTTCCTGAACTCAAAACTACTTTAGTTTTAACTCCTAATTTAACCTCTTCATGGACAACCTGAACAAAATGGACTAATTCTTAGAAAAGTATAACCTTCCAAAACTTAACCAGGAAGAAATAGAAAAACTTAAAAGGCCCATCACAAGCAAGGAAATTTAAACTGTAATAAAAAATCTTCCAACTAACAAAAGCCCAGGACCAGATGGCTTCAAGGGTGAATTCTACCAAAAATTTAGAGAAGAGCTAACACTTATCCTACTCAAACTCTTCCAAAAAATTGTGGAGGAAGGTAAACCACCAAACTCATTCTAAGAGGCCACCATCATGCTATTACCAAAACCAGACAAAGATGCCAAAAAAAAGAAATCTACAGGTCATTATCACTGATGAACATAGATGCAAAAATCCTTAACAAAATTCTAGCAAACAGAATTCAACAACATAGTAAAAAGATCATACTTCATGACCAAGTGGTCTTTATCCCAAGGATGCAAGGATTCTTCAATATTTGCAGATCAATCATGTGATACACCACATTAACAAACTGAAAGGCAAAAACCATATGATTATCTCAACAGATGCAGAGAAAGCCTTTGACAAAATTCAACATCCATTTATAATAAAAGCACTCCAGAAAGCAGGCAAAGAAGGAACATACCTCAACATAATAAAAGCCATATATGATAAACGCATAGCAAACATTCTCCTCAATGGTGAAAAATTGAAAGCATTTCCCCTAAAGTCAGGAACAAGAAAAGGGTGCCAGTTTTGGAAGTTTTAGCCATAGTGATCAGAAAAGAAAAATAAATAAAAGGGATCCAAATTGGAAAAGACTTAAAACTATCACTGTTTGCAGATGACATGATCCTTTACATAGAAAACCTTAAAGACTCCATCAGAAAATTATTAGAGTTAATCAATGAATATAGTGAAATTGTAAGATATAAAGTTAACACACAGAAATCCCTTGCATTCCTATACACTAATAATGAGAAAACAGAGAAATTAAGGAAACAATTCCATTCACCAATGTAACAAAAAGAATAAAATACTTAGGAATAAATCGACATAATGAAACAAAAGACCTATATATAGAAAGCTATAAAACACTGCTGAAAGAAATCAAAGATGACACAAATAGATGGAGACCATGTTCAAGTATCAGAAGAATCAATATAGTGAAAATGAGTATACTGTGTGATTAGTCTCACAGTTGTGTCCGACTCTTTGCGACCCCATGGACTGTAGCCTACCAGGCTCCTCTGTCCATGGGATTTTCCAGGCGATAGTACTGGAGTGGATTACCATTTCCTTTTCCGGGGGTCTTCCTAACCCAGGAATCAAACCTGGGTCTCCCAAATTGTAGACAGATGCTTTACTGTCTGAGCCTCCAGGGAAGTCCATGAGTATACTACTCAAAGCAATCTATAGATTCAATGGAATCCCTATCAAGCTACCAACAGTATTTTTCAGAGAACTGGAACTAATTATTTCACAATTTGTATGGAAATATAAAAAACTTCGAATAGCCAAAGCAATCTTGAGAAAGAAGAATGGAATTGAAGGAATCAACCTGCCTGACTTCAGACTATACTACAAAGCTACAGTCATTAAGTCAATATGGTACTGGCACAAAAACAGGAATATAGATCAATGGAACACAATAGAAAGCCCAGAGATAAATCCACACACCTATGGACATCTTATCTTTGACAAAGAATGCAAGAATATACAATAGAGAAAAGACAATCTCTTTAACAAGTGATGCTGGGAAAACTGGTCAACCACTTGTAAAAGAATGAAACTAGAACACTTTCTAACACCACACACAAAAATAAACTCAAAATGGATTAAAGATCTAAATATAAGACCAGAAACTATAAAACTCCTAGAGGAAAACATAGGCAAAACACTCTCTGACATAAATCACAGCAGGATCCTCTATGACCCACCTCCCAGAGTAATGGAAATAAAACCAAACATAAACCAATAGGACCTAATTAAACTTAAAAACTTTTGCCCAACGAAGGAAACTATAAGCAACGTGAAAAGACAGCCTTCAGAATGGGAGAAAATAATAGCAAATAAAGAAAATTATAAAGAATTAACCTTAAAAATATACAAGCAGTATTGTAAAGTAAAATAAAGCAAAAATAAAATTAAAAAAAAAATAATACAAGCAGCTCATGCAGCTCAATTTCAGAGAAATAAATTACCCAATCAAAAAAAAAGGCCAAAGAACTAAAAAGACATTTCTCCAAAGAAGACATACAGATGGCTAACAAACACATGAAAAGACGCTCAACGTCACTGTTTATCAGAGAAATGCAAATTAAAACCACAATGAGGTACCATCTCCCGCCGGTCAGAATGGCTGCTATTAAAAAGTCTGCTTTTGCTGTTAAGTCACTTCAATCGTGTCTGACTCTGTGCAACCCCATAGACGGAAGTGAAAGTGAAGTCGCTCAGTCGTGTCCGACTCTTAGCGACCCCATGGACTGCAGCCTACCAAGTTTCTCCGTCCATGGGATTTTCCAGTCAAGAGTACTGGAGTGGGGTGCCATTGCCTTCTCCAATTAAAAAGTCTATGAACAATAAATGCTGGAGAGCATGTGGAGGAAAGGGAACCCTTTTACACTGCTGGTGGGAATGCAAACTAGTACAGCCACTCTGGAGAACAGTGTAGAGATTTCTTTAAAAACTGGAAGCAGAACTGCCATATGACCCAGCAATCCCACTGCTGGGCACACACACTGAGGAAACCAGAACTGAAAGAGACACATATACTCCAATGTTCATTGTAGCACTGTTTATAATAGCCAGGACATGAAAACGGCCTTGATGTCCATCAGCAGATGAACGAATAAGAAAGCAGTGGTACATATACACATTGAAATATTACTCAGCTATTAAAAAGAATGCATTTGAATCAGGTCCAAGCCAGGCTTCAGTAATACATGAACTGTGAACTTCCAGATGTTCAACCTGGATTTAGAAAAGGCAGAGGAACAAGAGATCAAATTGCCAACATCCGCTGGATCATTGAAAAAGCAAGAGAGTTCCAGAAAAACATTTGTTTCTGCTTTATTGACTATAGCCTTTGACTCTGTGGATCACAATTAAGTGTGGAAAATAATGAAAGAGATAGAAATACCATACCACCTGATCTGCCTCTTGAGAAACCTGTATGCAGGTCAGGAAGCAACAGTTAGAAATGGACATGGAACAACAGACTGGTTCCAAATAGGAAAAGGAGTACATCAAAGCTGTATATAGTCACTCTGCTTGTTTAACTTATATGCAGAGTACATTATGAGAAACGCTGTGCTGGAAGAAGCACAAGCTGGAATCAAGATTGTCGGGAGAAATATCAATAACCTTAGATATGCAGATGACACCACCCTTATGGCAGAAAGTGAATAAGAACTACAGAGCCTCTTGATGAAAGTTAAAGAGGAGAGTGAAGAAGTTGGCTTAAAGCTCAACATTCAGAAAACTAAGATCATGGCATCTGGTACCATCACTTCATGTCAAATAGATGGGGAAACTGTGGCAGACTTTATTTTTTGGAGCTCCAAAATCACTGCAGATGGTAATGGCAGCCACGAAATTAAAATACGCTTGCTCTTTGAAAGGAAAGTTATGACCAACCTGGAGAGCATATTCAAAAGCAGAGATATTATTTTGCCAACAAATGTTCATCTAGTTAAGGCTGTGGTTTTTCCAGTAGTCATGTATGGATGTGAGAGTTGACCTGTGAAGAAAGCTGAGGGCAAAAGAATTAATGCTTTTGAACTGTGATGTTGGAGAAGACTCTTGAGAGTCCCTTGGACTGCAAGGAGATCCAACCAGTCCATTCTGAAGATCAACCCTGGGATTTCTTTGAGAGGACTGACACTAAAGGTGAAACTCCAGTACTTTGGCCACCTCATGCAAAGAGCTGACTCACTGGAAAAGACTTTGATGCTGGGAGGGACTGGGGGCAGGCGGAGAAGGGGACGACAGAGGATGAGATGGCTGGATGGCATCACTGACTCAATGGGCATGAGTTTGGGTGACTCCAGGAGTTGGTGATGAACAGGGAGGCCTGGCATGCTGCGATTCATGGGGTCGCAAAGAGTCGGACACAACTGATCTACTGAACTGAACTGATTGAGGAGGATGAAACTGGATTGTATTATACAGAATGAAGTAAATCAAAAAGAAAAACACCAATACGGTATATTCACACACACACACACACACATTTATATATATATGGAATTTAGAAAGATGGTAATGATGACCCTACATGTGAGACAACAAAAGAGGCACATATATAAATAACAGACTTTTGGCCTATTTGGGAGAAGCTGAGGGTGGGATGATTTGAGAGAATAGCATTGAAACATGATATTACCTTATGTGAAATAGATTACCAGTCCAGGTTTGATGCATGAGACAGGACGCACAGGGCTGTTGCACTGGTATAATCCTGAGGGAAGGGATCGGGAGGAAGGTGAGAGGGGTGTTCAGGATGGGGGACACATGTACACCCATGGTTGTTTCATATGAATGTATGGCAAAAACCACTACAATATTGTAAAGTAATTAGCCTTCGGTTAAATAAATTAATTAATTTTTTTAAAATGCCAAATGTTGAGAGTTTTAAAAAATTGTTCAACTTAAAAGGAGACCCTAAATTGATAATAAATAGAAGTACTACATCAGAAAAAAAGAAAGCAACTTTTATACTGGCAAAAAAAAATTAAAAAATTTTTAAATCTTGATTTTTTAAAAACAATTGGAATTTTAATTTAAAAAAAACACTTTATTCACGTCGTTTTGAAGATAAAGTGCAGTGAAGATTTTTCTGTAATCTATTGTTCCTTATGTAAACTCTAAACAGTTTTTCTAAACTACCATTATCCCAAGAAGAAAAGGAATAGCTAAGTGGCAATGTTACATATGCACAGTCCATATGTGTGCATATATATATACACACACACATATGTGTGTGTGTGTATATATATAATCTCTAACATGATTCATCATAATTATTGTTCTCCTTAAAAAAATTCCATTTTGTAAAATTACATTCAAAGTTACGTGAAAGTGGGATTGGACCAAATATCAAGACGTATGCCACAGCATTGAAAGAGAAGATAAACAAGAGCTGGTTGCTGAGAAAATGGTATCTCAGACTACCAAGGCAGGCAGTTCAGAGTAACTGAATGTGCCACAGCAGGTATGAAGGATGCAAAGATTTGAAAAAAAAGTGAAACCAATACAGTGATTCAATAGTAATTTAGATAAAGCAAGGTTGGTTGATGTTAAGGCAATATCAGGTGGGAGATTTGAGGAAGTGAGAGTGTTAACATCAAAATAAGAGGTTATAAAACCTGACGAAACTTAACCGCTGTACAAAGCTGGAGTCTACCTCTGTGATTAGGCAGTTCCCAAAAGAAACTGTTTACTTTTACATTTTTCAGTTCAGTTCAGTCGCTCAGTCAAGTCCGACTCTCTGTGACACAGCACACCAGGCCTCCCTACCCATCACCAACTCCGGGAGTTTCCCAAACTCATGTCCATGGAGTCGGTGATGACATCTAACCATTTCATCTTCTGTCATCCCCTTCTCCTCCTGCCTCAATCTTTCCAAACATCAGGGTCTTTTCAAATGAGTCAGCTCTTCGCATCACGTGGCCAAAGTATTGGAGTTTCAGCTTCAACATCAGTCCTTCCAATGAACACCCAGGATTGATTTCCTTTACGATGCACTGGTTGGATCTTCTTGCAGTCCAAGGGATTCTCAAGATTCTTCTCCAGCACAACAGTTCAAAAGCACCCATCCTTCTGACCTCAACTTTCTTTGTACTCCAGCTCTCATATCCATACATGACTACTGGAAAAACAATAACCTTGACTAAAGGAACCTTTGCTGACAGAGTAATGTCTCTGCTTTTCAATATGCTATCTAGGTTGCTTGTAACTTTCCTTCCAAGGAGTAAGCATCTTGTAATTTCATGGCTGCAATCACCATCTGCAGTGATTTTGGAGCCCAAAAAATTCAAGTCAGCCACAGTTTCCACTGTTTCCCCATCTATTTGCCATGATCTTAGTTTTCTGAATGTTGAGCTTTAAGCCAACTTCTTCACTCTCCTCTTTAACTTTCATCAAGAGGCTCTGCAGTTCTTCTTCACTTTCTGCCATAAGGGTGGTGTCATCTGCATATCTAAGGTTATTGATGTTTCTCCTGGCAATCTGGATTCCAGCTTGTGCTGCTTCCAGCCCAGCGTTTCTCATGATGTACTCTGCAAATAAGTTAAATAAGCAGGGTGACTATATACAGCTTTGACGTACTCCTTTTCCTATTTGGAACCAGTCTGTTTTTCCATGTCCATTTCTACCTGTTGCTTCCTGACCTGCATACAGGTTTCTCAAGAGGCCTGTCAGGTGGCCTGGTATTCCCATCTTTTTCCAAATTTTCCACTGTTTATTGTGATCCATACTGTCAAAGGCGTTGGCATAGTCAATAAAGCAGAAATAGATGTTTTTCTGTTTCTCTTTCTTTTTGCATGATCCAGTAATGGTGGCAATTTGATCTCTGGTCCCTCTGCCCTTTCTAAATCCAGCTTGAACATCTGGAAGTTCATGGTTCATGTATTGCTGAATTCTGGCTTGGAGAATTTTAAGCATTACTTTACTAGCATGTGAGATGAGTGCAATTGTACAGTAGTTTGAGTATTCTTTGGCATTGCCTTTCTTTGGGATCGGAATGAAAACTGACCTTTTCCAGTCCTGCGGCCACTGCTGAGTTTTCCAAATTTGCTGGCATATTGAGTGCAGCACTTTCATGGCATCATTTTTTTAGGATTTGTAATAGCTCAACTGGAATTTCATCACCTCTACTACCTTTGTTTGTAGTGATACTTTCTAAGGCCCACTTGACTTCACATTCCAGGATGTCTGGCTCTAGGTGAGTGATCACTCCGTGGTGATTATCTTAGTACTAAAGATCTTTTTTGTACAGTTCTTCTGTGTATTTTTGCCACCTCTTCTTAACTATCTTCTGCTTCTGTTAGGTCCATACCGTTTCTGTCCTTTATTAAGCCCATCTTTGCATGAAATGTTCCCTTTGTAGCTCTGATTTTCTTGACGAGATCTCTATTCTTTCCCATTCTGTTGTTTTCTTCTATTTCTTTGCATTGATCGCTGAGGAAGGCTTTCTTATCTCTCCTTGCTATTCTTTGGAACTCTGCATTCAAATGGGTATATCTTTCCTTTTCTCCTTTGCTCTTCACTTCTCTTCTTTCCACAGCTATTTGTAAGGCCTCCTCAGACAGCCATTTTGCTTTTTTACATTTTTTAGGTAAAAGCTAGTAAGTGCTCCTTTCTCAGAGTAACAGTTCTGCTGCAGATATTTTCCTTTCTGTCTAAAGATTGAAATTCTCTCTGTACTATTTCACTTTCTCTTGGATTAAAAAAAGAAAAAGTAATGAACCAAATACAAACGTTTACATTACATGGATACCAGTCCTAAATTTATAATTTTTATGGCCTAATCCATACTATATTAATTGACATGCATATTGTAGGTGAATAGATTGATCACAGAAACATGCACATACACACAGACAGACACACTCACTCTAGTGTGAAGGAGATGCTGTGATGTTGGAAATTGTAACATCCCTCCTCCTTTCCTTCAGTGTTAGATCTTGGTATATGGAGCTATGTTTATGGAACTATGTTTCTTAGCATCCCCTTCCTTATATGTTTCTGGGTTAATGTTGATCAAAAGTGAAACTTCATGTAACTTTTTTGGAGCTGGAAGTGAAATAGCAACCATTATACTCTGAAAATGATCTCTTCTTAGATAGAGTGGGACAGGACTGAGTGCCTTCACGTTCTTCTTTCTTTCTTAGATAGGTAATGTAAAGGTACACAAAGGCCAAGTTGCTGTCAAATTCCAGCTTGTCTTTGCTGCTGACAATTTTATGTTCCTCTCCTTTTCCTAACTGATAGATTTGCTGACCAACAGAGATTTCATATTCACTATCAGATGCTTCACTGTGAACTCACATACGTGGTACCATTTCTGAAAACCATTAATATTCCAGAGATTTCTACATTGCCTTCTTTTTTGTAGTCCTCGTCCTGCATTTGGATATGCCTAACTTCTAGATTTTCTTGCAAGCTCCAGTTCACTCACCACATCCAGGAAGTCAATGTCCCTCATTTTAGATATGAACTACACTCTGTGTGTGTGTGTGTGTGTGTGTGTGTGTGTGTATGCACTCAGTTGTGTCCAATTCTTTGCAACCCTTTGGACTGTAGCCTGCCAGGCTTCTCTCTCCATGCAATTTTCCAGGCAAGACTACTAAAGTGGGTTGCCATTTTGTTGTCCAGGGGATTTTTCCCATCTAGGGATTGAACCTGCATCTCTTGCATTTCCTACATTGGTAGGCAGATTCTTTACCTTTTGCACCACCTTTGAAGCCCCAGTTAACAACACTAGCATCTCACAAAATTGTGTAAGTTCTCATATCTATAACAAAAATCAGTCCACAAAATTCACAGTGGTTTTTCTTCTAAATTCACCATATCTGAAATAGGATCTTCCAAAGATAGCCACAGAATATCTCTCATGCAATGTAATCTTTGCCATGTGGCCTTGCCTATCTCCTTCTTAGGCATTGAGGCTGGATGGATCATTTCATTGTACAGCCTTTAATGGGCATAGCAGCTTCTATTTTCTGTTTTAGGAAGTCAGATTCTATGTAAAAAGTGGAGACATACTAAAACTAGCATGCTGTGAAAAACCCAAACTATACTGAGACCCTCTGGAAGATGAAGTGCCATGTGGAAAGAAAAAGAAGCCTAGAGAATCGAGGTACCAGACATGTGAAGGAAGATTCTATCTTGGAATTGGATCCTAGCCATCCACCAATCCCAGCCATCTCATTTTTGTCAGAGATGAACCACTGTGAAATGTACATCTCAAAAACTAGACTCAAAACTGTAAGTAAAATAAAATAGTTGTTTTAGACAACTTAGTTTTGCAATACTTTGAAAAGCATCAATAGGTAACCAGAACCTCTCCTTACTCCCAGGGAACATCCCTGATGAACCAAATAGCTTTGTTAGAAAGGACTCTGTGCCCATATCATGAATTAAAAATATTATTTTAAAAAAATATTATGAATACATAACTATAATAAGAGAGTTGTCTATAATCTTAGTTATACCATTTACCTGAGCATTGAAAGTGTAACAGTTTTAGTCACTCAGTCATGTCTGACTCTTTGTGACTCCATGGACTGTAGCCTACCAGGTTCCTCTATCCATGGGCTTCTCCAGGCAAGAATACTGGAGTGGGTAGCCATTCCTTCTCTAGGGGATCTTCCTGACCTCTGGATCAAACCTGCATTGCAGGCAAATTCTTTACCTGCTGAGCCACAAGGGAAGCCCTTACCTGAGTATTGCATGTGTGCTCCATGCTAAGTTGCTTCAGTCATGTTCAACTCTGCAATGCTATGGACTATAGCCCACCAGGCTCTTCTATCCATGGGATTCTCCAGGCAAGAATACTAGACTGGTTTCCATACCCTTCTTCAGGAAATCTTCCTGACCCAGGGATTGGTCCTGCATTTCTTATGTTTCCAACATTGGCAGGTGTGTTATTTATCACTGGAACTACCATTACCTGGCCTCATATTTATCTGGGGCAGTTTTTCTCACATTGACTGACTATTGAGGTTGAGGTTTCTGACCTTAAGTACTTGGCTTTCTTCAAGATTAATTTTTTTCATTTATGTGTTTGCCTTTTGTAATGACAGCTTATAAATCACCATGATTCTAAGTACAAGGAATTATTATAATCTTTTAAGAGTAAGAGTTTATACTATTGTTCAAAAACTACTCTGTGACAGTATACATTTGGTATATTGAGACTATTCTTGCCAAAAAATCATGACAAAAGGTGAAATGTTCATGATAAAATAATTTATCACTCCAAGTATGTATCAGTTCAGTTCAGTTCAGTTCAGTTGCTCAGTCATGTCCGACTCTTTGCAACCCCATGAATCGCCCCATGCCAGGCCTCCCTCTCTGTCACCAACTCACAGAGTTCACACAAACTCACGTCCATTGAGTCAGTGATGCCATCCAGGCATCTCATCCTCTGTCATCCCTTTTTTCCTCCTGCTCTCAGTCCCTCCCAGCATCAGAGTCTTTTCCAATGAGTCAAAGTGGCCAAAGTACTGGAGTTTAGGCTTTAGCATCATTCCTTCCAAAGAACACCCAGGGCTGATCTCCTTTACAATGGGCTTGTTGGATCTCCAATTTATAAAAGCTTTCTAGGGTGAATTGTAGTTATATATAGTTTGTTTGTTTGTTTTATCAACTCTGCTTCAGTATGTGTGCTGTGCTGTGCTTAGTTGCTCAGTCGTGTTCAACTCTTTGCAACCCCGTAGACTGTAGCCCACCAGGCTCCTCTGTCAGTGGAGATTCTCCAGGTAAGAATACTGGAGTTGTTGCCATGCCCTCCTCCTGTTTCAGTATATGCTACTGATATTCTCCAAAATTATCTTTCTAACGAACCAAAATGTATTTTTATGAGTGGTGTTCCTGCCAAAAAATGCATAAATTGAGTGTATAATGAGGAGACAAGAAAACTCAAATTGAGAAATATACTACATGACAGTCTTGTTGTTCAGTTGCTCAGTTGTATCCTATTCTTTGTGACCCCGTGGACTGCAGCACATCATGCCTCTATATCCTTCAATCATATCTTGAAGTTTGCCCAAGTTCATGTCCATTGCATCAGTGATGTTATCCAATCTTCTTATTCTCTGATACCCTCTTATCCTTCTGCCCTTAATCTTTCCCAGCATCAGGGACTTTTCCAATGAATTAACTGTTCCCATCAGATGACCAAAACACTGGCATTTCAACTTCAGCATCAATACTTCCAAAGAGTATTCAAGGTTGATTGCCCTTTGGATTGACTGGTTTGATCTTCTTGCTTTCCAAGGGACTCTCTCAGGAGTCTTCTCCAGCACCATATTTCAACGGCATCAATTCTTCAGCATTCCACCTTTTTTATGGTCCAGCTCTCACAACCATACATGACTACTGGGAAGACCATAGCCTTGATTATATGGACATTTGTTGGCAGAGTAGTATCTCTGATTTTCAGCACACTGTCTAGATTTGTCATAGTTTTCCCACCAAGAAGCATTCGTCTTCTAATCTCATGAGTACAGTCACCATTGGCAGTGATTTTAGAGCCCAAGAAGAAGAAATCTGTTACTACTTCCACCGTTTTCCCCTCTATTTTCCATAAAATGATGTGGCTGGATGCCATGATCTTAGGTTTTTTGGTTGTTGTTATTTTTTTTTTTGTTTTGTTGTTGTTGTTGTAAGCTGGCTTTTTCACTGTCCTCCTTCACCCTCATCAAGAGGTTCTTTAGTTCCTCTTTGTTTCTGCCATTAGAGTGGTATCATCAGCATATCTGAGGTTGTTGGTATTTTGCCCACCTATCTTGATTTCAGCTTGTAACTCATTCAGCCTGGTATTTCTCATGATATGTTCAGTGTATAGGCTAAACAAACAGGATGACAGCAGACAGATCTGATGTACTCCTTTCTCAACATTGAACCAATCAGTTGTTCCATGCAGGTTTCTAACTGTTGCTTCTTGATCCACATACAGGTTTCTCAGGAGACAGGTAAGATGGTCTGAAATTCCCATCTCTTTAAGAGCTTTCCATAGTTTATCATGATCCACACAGCCAAAGGCTTTGGGGTACTCTCTGAAACAGAGGTAGATTTTTTTTTTTTTTTTTAAATTCCCTGGCTTTCTCTATAATCCAGCAAATGTTGGCAATTTGATCTCTGGTTCCTCTAACTTTTATAAATCTAAACTGAACATCTGAAAGTTATTGGTTCTCATAATGCTGGGAAGGCCTAGTATGCAAGATTTTAAGCAAGACCTTACTAGCATGGGAGGTGAGTGCAGTTGTCTAATGGTTAGAACATTCTTTAGTACTACCCTTCTTGGGAACTGGGATAAGGATTGACCTTTTCTAGTCCTGTGGCCACTGCTGGGTCTTCCAGATGTGCAGACATATTTAATTTAACACCTTGATTGCATCATCCTTTAGGATTTTGAATAGGTCTACTGGAATTTTACAGGGCTTCCCTGGTGGCTCAGACAATAAAGCATCTGTCTGCAGCATGGGAGACCCAGGTTCAATCCGTGGGTTGAGAAGATCCCCTGAAGAAGGAAATGGCAGCCCACTCCAGTACTCTTGCCTGGAAAATCCCATGGATGGAGGAGTCTGGTAGTCTACAGTCCACGGTGTTGCTAAGATTCAGACGTGACTGAGCACTTTCACTTCACTTGAATTTTGTCACATCCACTAGCTTTATTAACGGCAGTTGTTCCTAAGGCCCACTTGACTGATTTCCAGAATTCCTTTCTCTGGGTGGCTAACCACACCATCCTAGTCACTGGGTTCATCTGGATCTTTTTATACAGTTCTTCCATGTATTCTTTCCATCTCTTCTTGATCTCTTCAGTGTCTGCTAGGTCTTTACCATTTACATCCTTTATTGTGCCTTTCTTTGAGGAAATGTTCCTTTGATATCTCTAATTTTCCTGAAGAGATCTCTAGTCTTTCCTCTTCTGTTGTTTTCTTCTATTTTTATACACTGTTCATTGAAGAAGGCCTTCTTTTCTCTCTGTGCTGTTCTTTGGAAATCTGCATTTAGTCAGATCCCCTTCACAGATCACTTCCATGCCATGGTGAAGGGGCTTGCATTAGTTTATGAAGCTATCAGTCATGCCATGTAGGGCCACCCAAAATGCAAAGATCATAGGAGAGAGTTCTGACAAAATGTGACCCACTGGAGGAGCAAATGGCAAACTATCCCAGTATACTTGTCATGAAAACCTCATGGAAAGTATAAAAAGACAAAAAAGAAGAAAATAAAGAGACTGTCTTATATACTTCTAAAATATCAAGCTGAAAAAATAAAAGAAGAACTAAGAAACTGACAAAGACTAAAAGAAGCTAAATGTGTTTGAAATTTGGTAGCTCATTTGAACTACAGAGATTGGTAGTTTGTGCAGAAGATTAAGGATCTATTTATTAATCCATCTATCTATCTACACATAGATATATTTTTATTAAGACAACTTACATACAATTTACATACATTAGGGTACAGAATCAAATGCAGAAATGGATGAATTTTCTACATGTTCTTATTCAAGTACTGAGAATTCATATTAACATATACAATATTGCCAGCACTGCTTCAGATTTTCTTTTTCTTCTTTTAGTCACTTTCACCCTAAAGATATCAGGAAAAATATGTGAAGAAATAATAGCTGACAGCTTCCCAAAGTTAATGAGATATATAGAGAGAGATCCAAGACATTCAGTGAACCCCAAACAGATAAATATTAATAAAACTGCATCCAGACTCATAATGATCAGATTGCTGAAAATGAAAAGAAAAGAAAAGGTCTGGAAAGCAACCAAAGAAAAACATCACATTATATAGAGAAGAATAATTATTGAAATGAATGTAGATTTCTCACTGGCAATGATTTAAGAAGCCAGAGGAAAGTGGTAAACCAAATTTAAAGGTTGAAAGAAAAAAACTGTCAATCCAGAATCCTTTGTTCAACAAAAATATGTTCCAGGAATAAAGAAGGAGGAAAAGTACTTCTTGGGTTAAAAGTATCTTAAAAAGAATGCAAGTAGAAGTTCTTCAAGTGAAAAAAGTGATAGTAGAAGGGAAACTGGAACATCAGGAATACAGAAAGGCTACTTAAGCAATATCCTTTTAAAATTTATAATTACAAATCTGCTTTACAGTGTCAATAAGATATTATTATCTTTGCACAGTTTTTTAAAATGCCTGAAAGTAATTTATGCTGACATTACTACCTAGGCAGGGGAGACAGGGGAAACTAGCAATTCAGAAACAACAAAAAAAATTTTCCAAAATACTAAAATATTAAATAGAGGACATAACTGAAAATATACAGGAAAAGAGAGATTCAAAATGGGGATCCAATAGGAAACAAACAGGGTTTTAGTATACTCCGGCTCATATTATGCTGAAAGGCATCATTCTTTTAACTTCATCAAGAAAAAATACTGTTGTTGAGAGGCCTTTGTAAACTAAAAATGTCTGAAAGCAAAAAATTACTATGTCCGACTCTTTGCGACCCATGAATCGCAGCACGCCAGGCCTCCTGTCTGTCACCAACTCCCGGAGTTTACTCATATTAATGTTTATCGAGTCAGTGATGTCATCCAGCCATTTCATCCTCTGTCGTCCCCTTCTCCTCCTGCCCCCAATCCCTTCCAGCATCAGGGAGTTTCCAATGAGTCAACCCTTCACATGAGGTGGCCAAAGTATTAGCATCAGTCCTTCCAATGAACATCCAGGACTGATCTCCTTTAGGATGGACTGGCTGGATCTCCTTGTGGTCCAAGGGACTTTCAAGAGTCTTCTCCTATGCCACATTTCAAAAGCATCAATTCTTCAGTGCTCAGCTTTCTTCACTATTGTTATTAGTACACTTTAAATTCAGTTCTCTCCACTTTCTTATGTTTCTGTATTTAAGTGGAAACTGAATGGGAAATAAAATTAGTGTATTGCTATAATGTGAACTCACTTCTATTATAGTAACAACATAGGACAACAGTTACTAAAAGTCTAGTCATAGTGCCTCCTTATCTGAGAGGAAAAAATACAAATTTGGTATAACTAGTGCGTTAAGAGTGAAAAAATGCCTCTTTTTATACTGAATTGGGTGTTTGATTTTATAAAGTTTTGTGTTCATCTTTTTTAAAAAATAAAACAGTATTTTACTTAAAACTAAGATGTGTATTGGAGTTTCAGTCTCAGCATCAGTCCTTCCAAAGAACACCCAGTACAGGTCTCCTTTAGGATGGACTGGTTCGATCTTCTTGCAGTCCAAGGGACTCGGAAGAGTTTCTTCAGCACCACTGTTCAAAAGTATCAATTCTTCGGTGCTCAGCTTTCTTCACAGTCCAGTTCTCACATCCATACATGACCACTGGAAAAACCATAGCCTTGACTAGATGGACCTTTGTTGGCAAAGTAATATCTCTGCTTTTTAATATGCTATCTAGGTTGGTCAGAACTTTCCTTCCAAGGAGTAAGTGTCTTTTAATTTCATGGCTGCAATCACCATCTGCAGTGATTTTGGAGCCCAGAAAAATAAAGTCTGACACTGTTTCCACTGTATCCCCATCTATTTCCCATGAAATGATGGTACAGGATGCCATGATCTTCATTTTCTGAATGTTGAGCTTTAAGCCAACTTTTTCACTCTCCTCTGTCACTTTCATTAAGAGGCTCTTTAGTTCCTCTTCACTTTCTGCCATAAAGATGGTGTCATCTGCATATCTGATGTTATTGATATTTCTCCTGGCAATCTTGATTCCAGCTTCTTCCAGCCCAGTGTTTCACATGATGTACTCTGCAAATAAGTTAAATAAGCAGGGTGACAATATACAGCCTTGATGTACTCCTTTTCCTATTTAGAACCAGTCTGTTGTTCCATGTCCAGTTCTAACTGTTGCTTCCTGACCTGCATACATGTTTCTCAAGAGGCAGATCAGGTGGTCTGGTATTCCCATCTCTTTCAGAATTTTCCACACTTTATTGTGATCCACACAGTCAAAGGCTTTGACATAGTCAATAAAGCAGAAATAGATGTTTTTCTGGAACTCTCTTGCTTTTTCCATGATCCAGTGGATGTTGGCAATTTGATCTCTGGTTCCTCTGCCTTTTCTAAATTCAGCTTGAACATCTGGAAGTTCATGGTTCATGTATTGCTGAATCCTGGCTTGGAGAATTTTGAACATTACTTTACTAGCATGTGAGATGAGTGCAATTGTGCAGTAGTTTGAGCATTCTTTGGCATTGCCTTTCTTTGGGATTGGAATGAAAACTGACCTTTTCCATAGGCATGTTTAAATAAACCACAGAAGAAATAATAATTTTCTATTTAGTTTTATTGCTTTCCATTAAAATAAATAACTTTATTAAGACTATTAGAATAAATCAAATGCTATGAAGTAAATCATATATAAAAATTATAAGATATAGTTACAATAATACATATGTTTGTAGATTGATATCAATCAGTTTATTCACACATTCACATTTTGAATGACGTTTGAGCTTGTTTTCACCTTTATCAGAGGCAGGTCAAGTTATATAATTCTTTCAGGATAATTATAGAAGTTGTAAGTGATATCAACCCACCAAATGACTTGATAACTGCCATGTTGCTCCTTGTTAGTTTCAATGGTTAATAAGTGAAAACACTTCCCCATTTTCTGGCCAGTTGGTTACAATCAAGAACAAAAATCAGTGCTAATATTAGCACCTATAATCCTACATATCTGAAGCAACTACTACTTTTAAAATGTTTCTTGCACTATTATACGTTTTCCATAACTTTATCTAGTGTGGAAGACCATAATTCTATCAAAATTATCTTAAATCATTTTTAACTTATAACTATCTGAGCCCAGTGAAATATAAACAAGATTTAGCTAAAATGTAAAACAATAGAAACAGAGAAAGGAATGGCACCCCACTCCAGTACTCTTGCCTGGAAAATCCCATGGACGGAGGAGCCTGGTAGGCTGCAGTCAATGGGGTTGCCAAGAATTGGAAACAACTGAATGACTTCACTTTCGATTTTCACTTTCATGCATTGGAGAAGGAAATGGCAACTCACTCAAGTGTTCTTGCCTGGAGAATCCCAGGGATGGGGGAGCCTGGTGGGCTACCATCTATGGGGTTGCACAGAGTCAGACATGACTGAAGTGACTTAGCAGCAGCAGCAGCAGCAAAACAATAGAAAAATTAAAATCTAACATATTTTTCACACTATACTGTCAAAATGCATTTTCCAGGAACATGTTACTTACATTCTTAGAAAAGGAAGAAATCACTTATGATTTCTTGATTTTGTGTATTTGTATAAGATTTGTATAAGATTCCTATCATTTCTTGTTGAATCTCTTCTCTTTCTCTCACCTTCATGCCAAGGAGTGAAAGACAAAGAAGTAATTATAAGGTGAATGAAACTTAATTATACCTGCACCTATTTATGAATGTCTTCTTCTACTTAATCAGTGTTTTCATTACTGAGTAATAAGCTAGTATTTTGACTTAATTACTCATTGTAGTAATGGTTATCATCAGCCTATTTTTAATATTTAAAAACATTACACAATAATTATGCTTTATTACTAATATGGACATGATTGGCAAACACTTACTAATATTTTCAACATTTATTCTTCTTTAAGAGTTTCTAGTAGGCTTTCAGTTCACATTCAAATATAGCTATATGTAATGTATTGAATATATATATTCAATATATATAACTATATATATATAAATAAGTATATATATGCATGTATTGAATTTTCCATTTACAATTCAAAATATCAAGTTTTACACAAAGAAAAGCAAGTTGTACAACAAAGATATAAGTTTTTGTTCCTTTATATAATAATAAATTTGCATGGCTGCACTATATTCAGAGTTTTGGCTTAAATATAACTGCATAGACTCTGCATTCTTCATATGACTCCTCCTCTCCTGCAACATAAACATGTAATAGCTTCAAAAGCATGATTTGATAGCCAATGTCCTTATTAGGTATGGAATATAAGATAATTATGCAATTTTAGGTTTCAAGGACAATTATAGAACACCTAATCCCATAATCCTTAAATTTTTTAGCTAATATATTCCTTTATGAGTTTGACAAAAGTTTGAACCCACTGTATATAGCAATGCAAACATGTATGTTCCTTCAGTTGGTGTTAATTAACTGACTATGTACCTTTATAGGGACTGCTGAACAAACAGAGTTTCCTAGTGGAATGCATAATCTTGTGAGAAAGAAAAGTATTAATCAGATAATCACACACCTATAATTTAACAAATATGAAGTGCTCTTAACAGTATGTTACAAGAATCTTCAACATCCATTAAATCCATCTAGTTCAATCTTGAGCTGTAAACTGACAGCTGTTGTTTAGTCACTGAGTTGCGTCCGACTCTTTGTGACCCCATGACCTGCAGAACACCAACCTTCCCTGTCGTTCACCATCTCCCAGAGTTTGATCAAACTCATGACCTTTGAGTCAATAATGGCATTCAATTATCTTATCCTCAGTTAACTGACCGAAGTTTTACGAAAAAATAGGCAGAAATGGTGCTAAGGACTATGTCCTCCCAAAATTCATGTTTTGAAGCCCCAAATTATTTGTAGGAGAGAACTTGGGAGGTAATTAGGTCATGAGGCTGGAACCCTCATGAATGAGATTAGTGCCTTTATAAAAGACATGTAAGAGATTATCTCTTACCCTCCACCACATGAGGATATAACGAAAGGACAACTGTCTGGAAACTAGGAAGAGGGCTCTCATCTGACACTGAATCTGCCAGCACCTTGAACTTGGACTTGCCAGTAAAACTGTGAGAAATATAGATTGAAGCCATCTAATCTTTGGTATTTAGCTACAGCAGCCTGGGCAGACTGAGATAGGCAGCTATGTAGTTAATCATGGGAAGAAGTTGTAAAGCCTTTCAAACAAAAGTCAGAAAATTAGAAACAGCACTAAGGTAGAATGCAAATGGCAAGAAATGAAAGAAGTACAGTGAGATGGAAATGCTGGCCTCAAGGAAAAAAATGGTATGAAAAGAGGTTGAAAAAATACTTGTGGCAGAGTTACCGCTAGGAAACTCACATCCTAAGAGTCATTTTAAGGATTTTCAGTTAATTCTAATTAAAATGGGCAACCATTTTTTGTTTGTTTGTTTAAAGATGTAAATTTGTCAATTTAATGTTAAAATGCTACAGTGGCAGGAACAATTTTGAAAGGTCAAGAGCATACAATCACTTCCACAAAAGTTTTTATATCCCTTTCCACCCAAAGTGTTAATTCATAACATTTTACAGGTCTCATTTGCAGATAAGAAAACAAAAGAAACACCACTGAGTAAGGGCAAGACTGGTGCTTGCTGAGTAGGCGGGTGCAGGCTAATTTATGAAGAACTTTGTATGTCAAGATAAGGAGTCTGGGCTTTATTCAGAAAGGAAAATGGAAAGATAGAGTGACTTAAAATTGGTGAGTCACATTTCATTACACTTACTTGTGATTATCATTTGGTGCCTACTATGTAACTGACACTATGCTAGATTAACAGACATATTATGACTAAGATAGGTAAGGACTGAAAAAATAGCCAGAATGAATTAGAGAAAGATCAGTCTGTCATCAACAGGAAGAATGAATTATATTTCAGTCCTTCAGATGAAGAATGATGAGGGCCAGAATTAACAGAAGGCAGAAGAGATTTAAAATATGTTAAGGATATAAAACTGCTGTTTCCTAATCAACTGATGTTCACACTGAAAACAACTAAAATTTTTGGATAAAAACTGGTAAAATGAAATTTAGTTATAAATGCAATATTAAAAATAATATGAATATTTATGTGACATATAGGAATATGAGCTATTATATTTATATATATATATATATAAAGCATAAAAAGGACACTAAAGAGATAAGGCAATTGTTGATTTCAAAACATTTGACAAGCATGTTGAACTTAAGCACATTATGGTCTTTTTTTTTTTTTTTTTTTAATCAAAGTAAACAAAGGAAAAAGCTCAGGAAAGGCAGAAGACCACCCAAGAGTGGAGATTTAATAGTAGACTTTCTGCTTAGATACAGAACCACCAAATATATAAACTTTAGCATAGCATACAAAGATAAATGGTATATAAATACATCCCCTGCCACCTCCACAATTCATGGAGAATTGCAAAAAGAGAAGAAAAAGTCTCCCCAGATTTTTTACAAAGAAAGCTAGACTTGTGCACTTTTGCCTTATGAGATGATACCATTTCATGGTGTGAAAAACTCAAGGCAAAAGTGTAGTTAAAATGATTCCTGCCTAGAAGTGGACACAGGCATGTAAGAGAGATAAATGCAAATCTTCTCCAAAAGAAACCTCAAAGCATTCTCACTGGTAAATTTTAGGAAATACAGGCTTATAGAAAATTACCAGAAAATGACAAATGAAGATCCTATGTGCAATAGAGTGCAGAACCTGCAAAGATTTCAAATATTGGAATTATCACAATATTAGAATCATATCTGGAATATAAATTATAATTGAAATATAAAGCAAGTATATACTAAATTTTTAAGAAGATTAATTGATAATGTAAGAAGAAAACAAAAAAACACTAAAAAGGACTAAGCTAATGTTAAGAACAAACAGCTACAAATACAAAATATAATAAATAGAAAATACTATGAGACTTCTTTAATAAGTAAATACAAATATCAGGATATTAGCTACTTCTGAAGAGGAAGAGAATGTGATTATGTAGGGAGAGACAACAGATACATTTTTTCAGACTCAAGAGACAGTAGTGTTTATAAATTTTTTGCATTGGTATTTAATGAAAACAAGTTAACAAGTTTCTAGGGATACTGATGCAATTTGGTTGCAACTGGATGAAAGAGATAATTTAGAATGACTTCTGGGTTTTTAGCTCAGCCAATGAGGTAGATTAGGTTGTTATTTAGGAAGACAGCAAAGTTGTAAGGGGGAGTGACTTTGAAGGAAATGTTTTTAAAACAGTGCATTTGAAGTGTCCATGAAGTGTAAAGCTTGAAGATATAGAGGGAGTAGTTAGAAGTATTGATTGAAAATTCAGTAAAGATATGCATGAAAATCAAGAAAGTTAAAGATGTTAAAGATTTATTGAGATGCTAATATAGGAAATCTAGAAAGAACCAATATTTATTAATCACTCAGTGTCCTGACCATCTCCATGGTCCCAATTTCATGAACCAGGATTTTGAATAGAGTTTTATATTGCAAGTATGGGCAGGGTATACAATCAATAGAGGATGTGGAGGCACCAGGAGAATCACAAGAGTGTGATGCACTAGGGGTTGAAAATCTGAGGGTTACAGGAGGGTAGGCAGTGTCAAGAGCATGGAAATGGAGGTGCCTGACTACCTTTGAACTGAGAAGAAGCTGGGGGCCCCTAGGTGTGAGTGAGCCTGTGTGATGCAGACCACAGTGGTCAGTTCAGCCTCAAAAGTTAGGGCAAGGCAGAGGACAGTGAAAAGGTTTAGAGTGATGAGCAAACTGACACCTATGCAGGTTGAGAGTTCAGTTCAGTTCAATTCAGTCGCTCAGTCGTGTCCGACTCTTTGCGACACCGTGAATCGCAGCACGAAAGGCCTCCCTGTTCATCACCATCTCCCAGAGTTCACTCAAACTCACGTCCATCGAGTCAGTGATGCCATTCAGCCATCTCATCCTAGATCGTCCCCTTCTCCTCCAGCCCCAATCCCTCCTAGCATCAGAGTCTTTTCTAATTAGTCAACTCTTCGCTTGAGGTGGCCAAAGTACTGGAGCTTCAGCTTTAGCATCATTCCTTCCAAAGAAATCCCAGGGTTGATCTCCTTCAGAATGGACTGGTTGGATCTCCTTGCAGTCCAAGGGACTCTCAAGAGTCTTCTCCAACATCACAGTTCAAAAGCATCAATTCTTCAGTGCTCAGCCTTCTTCACAGTCCAACTCTCACATCCATGCATGACCACAGGAAAAACCAAAGCCTTGACTAGATGGACCTTAGTCGGCAAAGTAATGTCTCTGCTTTTGAATATACTGTCTAGGTTGCTCATAACTTTTCTTCCAAGGAGTAAGTGTCTTTTGATTTCATGGCTGCAATCACTATCTGCAGTGATTTTGGAGCCCAAAAAAATAAAGTCTGACACTGTTTCCACTGTTTCCACATCTATTTCCCATGAAGTGATGAGACCGGATGCCATGATTTTCATTTTCTGAATGTTGAACTTTAAGCCAACTTTTTTGCTCTCATTTTTCACTTTCATCAAGAGGCTTTTTCTCTCCTCTTCACTTTCTGCCATAAGGGTGGTGTCATCTGCATAGCTGAGGTTATTGATATTTCTCCCGGCAATCTTGATTCCAGCTTGTGTTTCTTCCAGTCAAGCGTTTATCATGATGTACTCTGCATATAAGTTAAATAAGCAGGGTGACAATATACAGCCTTAACGTACTCCTTTTCCTATTTGGAACCAGTCTGTTGTTCCATAACTAATTCTAACTGTTGTTTCCTGACTTGCATACAGGTTCCTCAAGAGGCAGGTTAGGTGGTCTGGTATTTCCATCTCTTTCAGAATTTTCCACAGTTTATTGTGATCCATGCAGTCAAAGGCTTTGGCAAAGTCAATAAAGCAGAAATAGATGTTTTTCTGTTTCTCTTGCTTTTTCCATGATCCAGGAGATCTTGGCAATTTGATATCAGGTTCCTCTGCCTTTTCTAATACCAGCTTGAACATCAGGGAGTTCATGGTTCACGTATTGCTGAATCCTGGCTTGGAGAATTTTGAGCATTACTTTACTAGCATGTGACATGAGTGCAATTGTGCAGTAGTGTGAGCATTCTTTGGCATTGCCTTTCTTTGTAATTGGAATGAAAACTGACCTTTTCCAGTCCTGTGGCCACTGCTGAGTTTCCCAAATTTGCTGGCATATTGAGCGCAGCAATTTCACAGCATCATCTTTCAGAATTTGAAACAGCTCAACTGGAATTCCATTACCTCCACCAGATTTGTTCGTTGAGATGCTTTCTAAGGCCCACTTGACTTCACTTTCCAAGATGTCTGGCTCTAGATTAGTGATCAAATCATCATGACTATCTGGGTCATGAAGATCTTTTTTGTACAGTTCTTCCATGTATTCTTGCCACCTCTTCTTAATATCTTTTGCTTCTGTTAGGTCCAGAGTGTGGTCCACTGGAGAAGGGAATGGAAAGCCACTTCAGTATTCTTGCCTTGAGAACCCCATGAACAGTATGAAAAGGCTAAATGATAAGATACCAAAAGAGGAACTCCCCAGGTAATTAGGTGCTCAATATGCTACTGGAAATCAGTGGGGAAATCTCTCCAGAAAGAATGAAGGGATGGAGCCAAAGCAAAAACAATACCCAGTTGTGGATGTGACTGGTGATAGAAGCAAGATCTGATGCTGTAAAGAGCAATATTGCATAGGAACCTGGAATGTCAGGTCCATGAATCAAGGCAAATTGGAAGTGGTCAAAAAAGAGATGGCAAGGGTGAACGCTGACATTCTAGGAATCAGCGAACTAAAATGGACTGGAATGGGTGAATTTAACTCAGATGACCATTACATGTACTACTGCGGGTAGGAATCCCTCAGAAGAAATGGAGTAGTCTTCATGGTCAACAAAAGAATCTGAAATGCAGTACTTGGATGCAATCTCAAAAACGACAGAATGATCTCTGTTCATCTCCAAGGCAAACCATTCAATATCACAGTTATCCAAGTCTATGCCCCAAGGAGTAATGCTGAAGAAGCTGAAGTTGAATGATTTTATGAAGACCTACAAGACCTTTTAGAACGAACACCCAAAAAAGATATCCTTTTCATTATAGGGGACTGAAATGCAAAAGTAGGAAGTTAAGAAACACCTGGAGTAACAGGCAAATTTGGCCTTGGAATGTGGAATGAAGCAGGGCAAAGACTAATAGAGTTTTGCCAAGAACATGCAATGGTCATAGCAAACACCCTCTTCCAGCAACACAAAAGAAGACTCTACACATGGACATCACCAGATGGTCAACACCAAAATCAGATTGATTATATTCTATGTAGCCAAAGATGGAGAAGCTCTATACAGTCAACAAAAACAAGACCAGGAGCTGACTGTGGCTCAGATCATGAACTCTTTATTGCCAAATTCAGACTCAAATTGAAGAAAATAGAGAAAACCACTAGACCATTCAGGTATGACCTAAATCAAATCCCTTATGATTATACAGTGGTAGTGAGAAATAGGTTTAAGGGCCTAGATCTGATAGATAGAGTGCCTGATGACCTATGGAATGTGGTTCGTGACACTGTACAGTAGACAGGGATCAAGACCATCCCCATGGAAAAGAAATGCAAAAAAGCAAAATAGCTGTCTGGGGAGGCCTTACAAATAGCTGTGAAAAAGAAGAGAGGTGAAAAGCAAAGGAGAAAAGGAAAAATATAAGCATCTGAATGCAGAGTTCCAAAGAATAGCAAGAAGAGATAAGAAAGCCTTCTCCAGCGATCAATGCAAAGAAATAGAGGAAAACAACAGAATGGGAAAGACTAGAGATCTCTTCAAGAAAATTAGAGATACATGGGAACATTTCATGCAAGGATGGGCTTGATAAAGGACAAGTTGAGAGTAGAAGTCCTGAAATCTTAACATTTGAAATTGTCAAGGATTAAAGAACAGGATTCACTTACTACTAAGTTATGAGAAATATCAAAGTAATCTTTCTTTGGAAATAACTGGAAGGTAACCTTTAAGCAGAAGTGTTGGCAATTGTGGCCATTGCTGGAAAGAAATCGAACAAGATGAAAATTAGCTAGATGAAATGAAATGGATGGGGATAGGGAAATATTAGAAGCAGTACAATTCTGGAGATAGTTCAGAGCCCAGAGTAGGAACCAGGCAGGAATTAAAGTGGAGAATTAAAGACATATTTAAAAGGTGGTTTTTGTGGTTGAGGTTGCTATAATCTATAAAATTTGACAACACTTTGGATACACAGGAAGGAGAAAGTAACACAAAGTGGAAGATATCTCTTAGGATTTTAATTCAGAAGTATAACCAAATAAGAAATATTGAAAGAGGATCATGTTTTTGAAGGGAAATATAATTTTCTTCATTTTTCATTTTTAATACACGTCACACTTACTGAATATGCAAACTGGCTTTGCAAGCAAGCAGAGAACACTCAGATGTAGAATGCAATAGAGATTCAACTGCTTCAATAATAGAGAATAGGGAGGGATTATTATATTGGACCACATTTGGAAAATACAATACCTATTAGCAATTAGCTGAATATACCACTAAACACTGAGAAAAAAGAAAAGCAACCCTTGATAAACAAGTGATTTCTGGCAATGTAACCTAGACCTTGTTGCTGCAAACTGGCTTGGCACTCAGGTCATGGTACTCGCCTGATGAACATAAATACTTTCAGAGAGCATCAAACTTAGATAAGGCCAATGTGACCATGATGGATTAAAACAAAACCAAGACCACTTCATAATCATGTCTGAACATAGACGAAATAAGATCATTGTCTGAGCCACAAAAATGACCAAACATTCTCTATCCTCCTAGTAAGAGTGGCTGCTGCTTTTTCCTCAATTATGGTTTCAGCCTAGGGTTAGTCTTCACTTTAGATAAAATCTATTAAGATATCCAATCATAGAATTACCCCTGCCTCCAGAGCAAAGTCTGACTTCTTTAAAATTTTCCCCAAATCACCTAACATAAGCACAAATCTTACAATTTCTTTCTAATTTCTTCTTAATAAGATGTTTCACAGATCCTGGAGGTATGCATTCTCCTTTGTTTCAAAGTGTATTAAATCCAACTTGTTTAATTGCTGCCACTTGTGGTCTTTGGCTGGAGGGAACTGATAAACTTTGATACCATTCATGTCTCCCAATCCCCAGCCCCAACACCCCAACGTACATGTAATAAAGAAAACCAAAATTACAGTGTTTGTGAGGAATGGAGGCATGGGGCAAACTTTGTACTAGTATTTTGGTTTTAATAGTTGAAAACAAACTTAACAAGCTTGGATCTTTACAAAACTCCTTCAAGCAATTTTATTTATTTGCTTGTCTTTGGGTTTTTTTAGGGTTAAGGCTTCAGATATTATCCAAATTCATAATACTGTAAGGTATTTAATCCTCATACTTGCTGAATCACTACTAGATATATGTTTAGTATCTTCAGTGTTTGGAAATATGATGACCTACTATTATAATCAAGTTATCTCTCTAAAGCATCATAAGCTCTTTTAATTTGCACTCAATGGTCTAAATATCTTCATAACTCAACATTAAAAGAAATTAAGATCACACCTGATCCCATCACTTCATGGTAAAAAGAAGGGGAAAAAGTGAAAGCAGTGACAGATTTTATATTTGGGGGTTCCAAAATCACTGCAGACAGTGACTGAAGCCATGAAATAAAAAGATGCTAGCTCCATGGAGTCGCTAAGAGTCAGACACGACTGAGCAACTTCACTTTTAATTTTCACTTTCATGCTTTGGAGAAGGAAATGGCAACCCACTCCAGTGTTCTTGCCTGGTGAATCCCAGGGATGGGGGAGCCTGGTGGGCTGCCATCTATGGGGTCGCACAGAGTTGGACATGACTGAAGTGACTTAGCAGCAGCAGCAACAGCTCTTTGGAAGGAAAATTATGACAAACTTAGTCTACCTACACCTACAATCTGCATGCTTAGCCATGTCTAACTTTTTGCAACCCCATGGACTATAGCCCACCAGGCTCCTCTGTTCATGGAATTTTCCAAGCAAGAATACTGGAATGGGTTGCCATTTCCTACTCCAGTGACAGAGACATCACTTTGGCTACAAAAATCCATGGAGTCAAAATTTAAATTCTTTGCAGTCAAAATTTAAATTCTTTGCAGTAATCATGTATGGATGTAAGAGTTGTACCATAAAGAGGAATGAGTGCTGGAGAATTGATGCTTTCAAACTGTGGTGCTGGAGAAGACTCTTGTGAGTCCCTTGGACTGCAAGGAGATCAAACCAGTCCATCCTAAAGGAAATCAACCCTGAATATTCATTGAAAGGTCTGTTGCTGAAGTTGAAGCTCCAGTAATTTTGCTACTTAATGTAAAGAGCCAACTCATCAGAAAAGACCCTGATGCTGGAAAATATTGAAGGCAAAAGGAGAAGGGGACAGCAGAAGATGAGATGGTTAGATAACAGCAAGGACTCAATAGACATGAATCTGAGCAAACTCCAGAAGATAGTGGAAGACAGATGCACTGGCATTCTACAGTTCATGGGATCACAAACGGTCAGACATGATTCAGCAATTGAACAACGCAATCAGTGGAATCTAAGTAGAAAATCTGTTTGGGCTATCTTGTCAAATAAAAATAGACATGTCATTCATCCTCTCTCTCTCTCAACTTCTTCTCTGACTCCTAGGTTGTCTCTTTTCATAGGCAGTTCTCGAAGTGTGGCAGCCTAACATTTCTACCTGAAAGCGAAGATTCTCAGTGACTCTTGCTTTCTTTCATGCTTGGATGGTTAGGAAAGTGTTATATGGATTGATTTGTACTGATACTTGACCAGTCTCTTGTTTCCCATTTGTCCACTGACAGGTTTTATGAAGGACACTTAGTGCACAGTTGCCACCTCGTTTATGAGTTCATCTGTAATGTTGTACCATGTGCCTTTCCCAGTTTGATCTTGTTTACTGCAGTTTCCTTCTCTGCCAGGAAAGGTGAATGTTATTTTATGGCTGTGCAGATGATTGCCTCACACTTGGTACCATCTATATGGTCCCTTGGTACCTCATATAGCTTCTTGAATTATACTTTCCAGTGGTTTTGGATGTCTTCCTGTGCTGTTAGCACTTTGCCATCTGCTGTCCTGATGCCACTAAAGTCTTTGGGTAAAATTCAATGTTTACAAATCCCTTTGTAGTGTTTCTAGCTATCTCTTGCCTCCAATATTTTTTACTACATTTATCTCTCATACTTGAATTTTAATTTTCCCCAAGCATTTTCTGGTGTCTCATAGAAAAAAATATCATTTTGTTAAATTCATTATGCTAACATATGTAGCCAATGTTCTAACTGATGATATTAAATTGTATTGCAAATATTTACTGAAATGAGAGTGAAAGTTTATATCCATACATGTACAAAGTTCATTCAATCTCTTAAAATTTTATATAGTCAGCTCATAAGTAAGCTCTATACATCTAGGTTCTCATCATTTAAGATCTTTTTTAAAATTTATTTTTAAAATATTGAATTCATCCTAGAATATGTTGACCATTTTATGTTTCTTTGATTGTTTTTTTTTTTAATTTGGAATGATTTTCAATGGACATATAATATTAGTATCTCTGTATTTCAAAATGTTTAATCATTAAATTACTGCCAAAGGCATATATATGTCTACAAATCTTTGAAAGCAATTATCACTTTATTTACAGTTTTTTCTCTCAAGCTATCACTACTGACAGCTCCCTGGAACATATTTAGACATACCTGCCACTTTCATAAAAAAAAAAAAAAAAAAAAACTATTGCTTTGAAATTGAACAAAAAACATTTCTGCTCCTGACAAGATGAATTTATGTGCTACACTGGAGTTACACAAAATAAATGTCTTCTTGGTTTTTATTACCATCACCTTTATGCATTCTTCTTTTTCAACTAATAGAAACTAGTTGTAATGGGGAAAATTCACAGTCATAAATAAAAGTGATGTGGTGACACATGTTACCAAGTATTATAGAAGTATTTCACAGAACCCAAGGGAAATTTTCTAAAATGCTTTAAAACTTGCAAGTGACGACAAAACCATCTGGAGAAAAATGATTATATATTCACTACAAAGTGCTTTTGTTGTTGCTAAAGACATTCACTAATTTATGAGAACCATTCAATTAACTTCACATCTTTCATTTTCCAAAATGAAGGTTTCCTACCCATCTTGTTTGTTTCTTACCAGACTCTTCTCTCTTGCTTAAATGCATTAGAAAAATAGAGTCAGAAATTATATACCTGAGGCTTTTGGAAGTACCATACTTTGTGTTAGTTCAATTATCATTTTCAGGGAACACATAAAACTAAAAATAAGTAGGCATTGAACCAAAAACTCACAGTCTTTTCTCTCTGTCTCCACACACCTCCAGTTTCTTTTATAGTTGAATCAAAGTCCAGGTAGTATAAACTACGTTCCATTTTGGTTTTTGTTTTGCCTATGCTATGTTGTTCTCAGTCTTGTCCTACTCTTTGCAACCCCATGGCCTGTAGCCCACCAGGCTCCTCTGTGCATGGAATTCTCCAGGCAAGAATACTGAAGTGGGTAGCCATTTCCTTCTTTAGGGCATCTTGGAAAATCCTATGGATGGAGGAGCCTGGGAGGCTGCCGTCTATGGGGTCACACAGAGTCGGACATGACTGAAGCGACTTAGCAGCAGTAGCAGCAGCCTGACCTAGGGATCAAACCTGCATCTCTTGTGTCTCCTGTGTTGACAGGCAGATTCTTTACCACTGAGCCACCTGGGATGTCCCATTTTGCCTTATAATTGATGTGATTTGTATAACCATCTTTTAAAAAGAAAGCTCAGTATCATGATAAGAAAAGTTAAAGTGTAACAGGATCAAGGCTCTTGAGGTGTCCAGAACTCTAAGCCTTCTGGTACTAAATCAACCTAATAAACTCATAAATGCCACAACCTCATTCATCTGAGAATCAAGTAAGCATCCTTTAAGGATTGATTTTCCCCATTGTTCCCTTCCTCCCAACAGTCATATACCTTTGTAAAATTTATAGGAATTATTGTATAGAAGTAGCAGTTCAAGTATAACCAAACAAAATAGCTGCATTCTGAAGATTTCATTATTATAAGCTTTAATATCCAAATAATATCGAGAATATTGCAATATCATGATATGTACATTAGAGAAGTGGGCATAATATGGACTCCTGAATTTTAGTCAGGTACAGAAATAATCTTTATAAATTCAAAGCTTAAGTGAAGCAAACTTTCATTCTGTAGTGAAACAAACCGCTCTAGCGAATTAGCAAAGTAAGAAAGTGATTTGGTGTGTCTATCTGATAAAGATAATTAAACGTAGTAAAACCACCGGCTAGCAGAGACATTTTATTTGTTGTTTTTAATGCTCTCTATTCATGCCAGCACATGTGTATTTGAAAAAGCTTCAGGTCTAAGAACTGGTACAGAACAGATGGCAAACCATATTCTTTGAATAGTTCCATAACAGGGGAAAACCAAATAGCATTTTTTATTGTGATATTTCTCATTCACTCTTCTTTCACAGGCAATTTCTTTTGCTAACTCTTACTTATCTAAGGTACATATTTGTCTTATACTGTTGAATCATTTCAAAAGCAAAATGCAAAGACCCATACTCATAGTTAGAAACCTGAAATTTACTGGACATCCTTTTTATTTCTAACATTCTTAGCATTCCATAATTCTTAGCATTATATATATATATATATATAATATTTTTGTCATTATAATACATATATATAATTGCTCCCAAAGGCTAGCTTTTCTTTATTTCCATATCCATCCTCTGTCTTTAAGATCACATCATATTTTCCATCGCTGGAGTTTTGTGATCACACTGCCTTTTGGACTCTTCTAAACCACAGATTCAGCTATGCCATCCCTTAGTTTAATACTTCCATGACTGAAAAATATACAATACTTACTGAAAAATACATAATACTTCCATGACTGAAAAATACATAAATGAATAAAAATCATTAAGTTATGAGATCTTTTTCTACCTAGTCTTTATCAATATCTTCCTCTTCTTCTCTCTCCACATTACCAAATCCACCCTGTGATTTTTTGCATTCTTAAGTTATACATAACAAATGCCCAGGTGTCCCTCAGCTGCATCTGTATGTTTATATAGAGCACCTTTTATCTTGATTTTCTCTTTTCTTTTTCTTTCCTACTTATCTTATCTCTTATTTGTTTAGATATTCCTAGTGGCCTGAAGATGCAATTTGATAGCAAGTATCTAAACAACTCAATATATTCTTGACACTGAGGCTTATTTTTCAGCTTTACTATTTGCACAGTTGGGAATACTGCTATATAGAAATACTTATCAGTAAAGTAAACCTTCTATCTCTGATGTTTCATCCTACAGGTAAAAATCATCCTGCTGTTGCCATTAAGTGCTTCGACTCATGTATAAACTTTTTTTTTTTTTAACTCCAAACGGCATGCTTTAAGTATGTTAGTTCATAATTGTGAGATGGTTGCATATATTCAGTTTTTCTGAAAATTAAGTTCCACATTGACTCATTTAATGCACTATGGAAAACACTAAATTGTTTAATTCAATATTGGGATACTTTCATTACAGTAATAACAGTTTAACACCCTGCAGTGGCAATTCTGAATGGAAAATTAAGTATATATTTGTGGTAGCTTAGGTTATTTACATGTTAGGTGATACATCTTAGCATACCAGATATTATTCTTCAAAGAGAGAGATACACTTTCAAGTAATTAGCTTAAATGCATCAAATCTATACAGGCTATTGTTAGATTAATTCCCTATTTTTCTGTTGAATTGATTGAAGTTTCTTCCGAACATTTTTCCCATGGAATTTTAGTATAAACTATATTGGCATGGCATGGACCATGAAAGCAATGCAAGACAATAAAAAGTGCTCATCCATTCTAATTTTTCAAGTTCTGAAGTGTACAGGAAAAAATTCTGGAACTGAAATAAATAATCAATTAAAAGTTGCTATGCCGATGAAGGGTTTCTTTGGTGACTCAGATGGTAAAGAATCTGCCTACAATGCAGGAGACACAGGTTAAATCCTGAGTTGAGAAGATCCCCTGGAAAATGGGATGGCTTCCCACTGCAGTATTCATGCCTGGAGTATTCCCTGGACAGAGGAGTCTGGTGGTGGGCTACAGTTCATGGATTGCGAACAGTCAGGCACAAAATGACTGACAGACCAACACACACAGACGTACACACACAAACACACATGCCAATAAAACCAGAAATGAACATAGTGTTGTAATTTTAATTTTTTCATCACGAATTAAAAGAAAAGAAGTCTTTGCATGTTTTTAAATGTGTATGTTTCATTTAATGCTTTAGGGTTTCAAAAGTTTATTTAAATTGAATTCTATGTATCATCTATCTACACATACTAAATACTCAAATCTATGTGTGTTTAAATTATGGTGTTTAACACATATTATAAAGCTTAACTTTCCATTGCATAGGAAAAATAAAGCTTAATTGTAGTGCGAAATTAAGATATGATTTATTTGTAAATAGATAAAACCTTAGAAGCTCTATCTACTCATACCCCTCCAATATAGATTTGCTATTTGATTGACTATAGAAATTGATCATAAATGTTTTTTAAAAATATAATTCCTCCATTCATGGCTGATCTTATACCAGTAGGATCTTTTATGTATTTATATTTAATTGACTTGAATTTCCAGGGAGGAAACTCTTTGTTCTTGAGCTATGAGTCAATATAAAAGTATTCTTTAACTAAATGCCTTACCTTGAGGAGAATAGAATTAAAAAAAAAAAAATCAACAGACTCTTTCAGTTCAGTTCAGTTGCTAGTTGTGTCTGACTCTTTGCGACCCCATGAATTGCAGCACTCCAGGCCTCCCTGTCCATCATCAACTCCCGGAGTTTACTCATATTCACCTTCATTGAGTCAGTGATGCCATCCAGCCATCTTATCCTCTGTCGTCCCCTCCTCTTCCTGCCCCTAATCCCTCCCAGCATCAGAGTTTTTCCAATGAGTCAACTCTTCGCATGAGGTGGCCAAAGTACTAGAGCTTCAGCTTTAGCATCATTCCTTCCAAAGAAATCCCAGGACTGATCTCCTTCAGAATGGACTGGGTGGATCTCCTTTCAGTCCAAGGGACTCTCAAGACTGTTATCCAACATCACAGTTCAAAAGCATCAATTCTTTGATGCTCAGCCTTCTTCACAGTCCAACTCTCACATCCATACATGACCACAGGAACAACCATAGCCTTGACTAGACGGACCTTAGTCGACAAAGTAATGTCTCTGCTTTTGAATATACTATCTAGGTTGCTCATAACTTTTCTTCCAAGGAGTAAGCGTCTTTTAATTTCATGGCTGCAGTCACCATCTGCAGTGATTTTGGAGCCCCCCAAAATAAAGTCTGACACTGTTTCCACTGTTTCCCATCTATTTCCCATGAAGTGATGGGACCGGATGCCATGATGTTCATTTTCTGAATGTTGAGCTTTAAGCCAACTTTTTCGCTCTCCTCTTTCACTTTCATCAACAGGCTTTTTACTTTCTCTTCATTTTCTGCCATAGTTAGATTCTCATTTGTTTTATTTCTAACAATGAATTCACAGGTTAAGTTACAGAATGGATTATACAGAATAATCCCTTAATATTCTTTTTGTGATTATCTAAACTTGAGAGAGGAAAAGAAGACTAAGTTTTTTTTTGTTTTTTTGTTTTTTTTAATCAACTACTTGTGCCATGACAAGCAAAAAATAACTTTATCCAAGACAACATAGGCCTAATTTTTTTCCTGGTATAATCATTGTCATCTCCTTTTAAAAATCAAGCCATTAAGCTAAAAAAATGTTGTCTCTACAGTTAATGGATGAGTTCTAATACTAAATAGGACAGAGAGTGGCCCTGAAGCCTATTCCGTGCTTCTAATGCCAGGAGCTGATACTACAAAAGATTGAAACTTGTCTTCATAGGGAATTTCTGTGAAGATCATTCTGTTTTACAGAGGCACATTTAGGTATCATTTTACCTGTTTGGCTTTCCTTTGGAACAAGAACTTGTGATTATTACCTAGAGATATGCTGTCAAATAGGATAGTGGTTATATATGTGTCTATTTATATTTAAATAAAGTTTTAAAATTCTGTTTCTCAGTCTCCCTAGTGCATTTCATATGTAAACTAGACACTTATGGGTAGTGACAAAATGGTTAATAGAACTTTCCTTTATTAAAAAAATTTATGCAGCCTTCTCTAGGATTTCATTAATGTCTCATCCACTTAAATAGGTTATCCCAAGGACTTAAGATGTGACCAAAACAATTATGACCCTACAGAAGGCCTTCTTCAATGAACAATGTAACAAAATAGAGGGAAACAACAGAAAGTTTAGATCTAGAGATCTCTTTAAGAAAACTGGAAATAAGAAAGTACCATTTTGTTCAAAGATGGGCAAAATAAAGGACAGAAATGGTAAAGACCTAATAGAAGCAGGAGAGATCAAGGGATGGAAAGACTACACAGAATAACCATACCAAAAAGATCTTAATGACTTAGATAACCATGATGGTGCAGATTCTCACTCAGCCAGACATTGTGGAGTGTGAAGTCAGTGGGCTTTGGGAAGCACTGCTGCAAATAAAGCTAGTGGAGAAGATGGAATTCCAGCAGAGCTATTTAAAATCCTAAAAGATGATGCTCTTAAATATGTCAGGAAATCTGGAAAACCCAGAAGTGGCCACAGAACTGGAAAAGGTCAATCCTCATCCCAATTCCCAAGAGGGGCAGTACTAGAGAATGTTCAAACCACTGGAGTGTAATTGTTTGCACTCATCTCTCATGCTAGTAAGGTTATGCTCAAAATCCTCCAAGCTAGGCTGAAGCATTATGTGAACCAAGAACTTCTGATGTTCAAGCTGGGTTTAGAAAAGGCAGAAGAACCAGAGATCAATTTGCCAACATTTTCTGGATCATAGAGAAAGCAAGAGAATTCCAGAAAAATATCTACCTATGTTTCATTGACTTTGCTAAAGCCTTGTCTGTGTGCATCATAACAAACTGTAGAAAACTCTTAAATAGATGGGAATACCAGGCCATCTTCCTGTCTCTTGAGAAACCTGTATGATGTTTAAGAAGCAACAGTTAGAACCCTGCATGACTGATTCAGGATTGAGAAAGTAATATGACAAGACTTGTCACCTGTTTTTTTAACTTATACACAGAGCATACCATGTGAAATTTAAGGCTTGATGAGTTGCAAGCTGGAATCAAGATTGCTGGGAGAAATATCAAAAACCTCAGATATGCAGATGATACCATTCTAATGGCAGAAAGCTAAGAAGAACTAAAGAACCTTTTTGATAATGGTGAAGGAGGAGAGTGAAAAAAAAAAACACAGCATAAAACTCAATATTAAAAAAAGACTAAGATGATGGCATCTGGTTTCATCACTTCATGGCAAATAGAAGGGGAAAAGATGGAAGCAGTGACAGTTCATCTTCTAGGGCTCTAAAATCACTGTGGATGTTGACTGTATCCATGAAATTAGAAGATGATTTCTTCCTGGCAGGAAAGCTATGACAAATCTAGACAGTGCATTAAAAAGCAAAGACATCACTTTGTCAACAAAGGTCCATATAATTAAGGCTATGGTCTTTCCAGTGGTCATGTATGGATGAGTGCTGCACAGTAAAGAAAGCAAAGTGCTGAAAAATTTATGCTTTTAAACTGTGGTTCTGGAGAAGACTCTTGAGAGTCCCTTGGAAAGCAAGGTGATCAAACAAGTCAATCCTAAAGGAAATCAACCCTGAATACTCTTTGGAAGGACTGATTATAAAGCTCCAATATTTTGGCCACCTGATGGAAACAGCTGACTCATTAGAAAAGACTCTAATGCTGGGAAAGATTGAAGACAGAAGGAGAAAAGGGTGACAGAGGATGGGATGGTTCCATGGCATCAGCTATTTACTGGACATGAACGTGGGCAAAATCTGGGAGATGATGAAGGACAAGGAGGCCTGGCATGCTGCAGCTCAAAGAGTCAGACAGGACTTGGTGACTGAACAAACTATGGCAGTGTGTGTCTAAGTACCAAGTAAAATAATTTAAAAATTATGTGTCTATAATTGTGTATTTTTAATTGCAACCTTAAATTTCCAAAGTTAAAACACACACACACACATGCTCACAGTTTTTAAAAAAAATAAAAAAATAAAAAAACTAGCATTCAAAAAGTCAAAATGAAGTAACAAAGAATTGAGGAAAATAAAAAGTAATAGATTTTTGTCTCTTCTAAGTTATGCAGAGTACATCATGAGAAATGCTGGACTGGAAGAAACACAAGCTGGAATCAAGATTGCCAGGAGAAATATCAATAACCTCAGATATGCAGAGGACACCACCCTTATGGCAGAAAGTGAAGAGGAGCTAAAAAGCCTCTTGATGAAAGTGAAAGAGGAGAGCGAAAAAGTTGACTTCAAGCTCAACATTCAGAAAACGAACATCATGGCATCCGGTCCCATCACTTCATGGGAAATAGATGGAGAAACAGTGGAAACAGTGTCAGACTTTTATTTTTGGGGGCTCCAAAATCACTGCAGATGGTGACTGCAGCCATGAAATTAAAAGACGCTTACTCCTTGGAAGAAAAGTTATGAGCAACCTAGATAGTATATTCAAAAGCAGAGACATTACTTTGTCGACTAAGGTCCGTCTAGTCAAGGCTATGGTTTTTCCTGTGGTCACGTATGGATGTGAGAGTTGGACTGTGAAGAAGGCTGAGTGCCGAAGAATTGATGCTTTTGAAGTGTGGTGTTGGAGAAGACTCTTTAGAGTCCCTTGGACTGCAAGAAGATCCACCCAGTCCATTCTGAAGGAGATCAACCCTGGGATTTCTTGGGAAGGAATGATGCTAAAGCTGAAGCTCTAGTACTTTGGCCACCTCATGTGAAGAGTTGACTCATTGGAAAAGACTCTGATGCTGGGAGGGATTAGGGGCAAGAGGGGACGGGGACGACCGAGAATGAGATGGGCTGGATGGCATCACGGACTCGATGGACATGAGTCTGAGTGAATTCCGGGATTTGGTCCTGGACAGGGAGGCCTGGCGTGCTGCGATTCATGGGGTCGCAAAGAGCCGGACACGACTGAACGACTGAACTGAACTGCAGTTATTTCCACTCCTTGTTTGGAAGTTTGTTTAAAGGTTAGACAACAGTCATTTCAGGCCTCCATTCTATTTGGCTACTGCCTATGCATCCACATACAAACATAATTGAAGGTAAAATAATGTGTACATTCTCTCCCATAGAAACCTGTTTGGAAAGTTAAAGTTTGTTTTGTTTTGTTTTGTTTTCCAGAAGATGGCTGTACTTATAATAAACAGTTAGGTAGATCTCACATTTGTGGACCATTTTAAAATAGTTTTGTTCATATATCTCAAGTTACAGTAACTGAGGGCCACGTAAAATGAACATGACCTTGATGAAATGATTCCACAAAAAAGTAGCAAACTTTTTCTTTGCTCAGAGTATGCAAATAATTGAGTCAAATGTCAGGTTATCAAATAAATATACATCAATTAAAATAAATAGATTTTTTAAATGTAAGAAAAACAGGTTATTATTATTTATTATCAGAAACGATGGCTGCAGTATCATAAATAGGCTTCTCATGTGGCTCAGACCAGAGACCCGGGTTCAATTCGTGGGTTGGGAAGATCCCCTGGAGAAGAAAATGGCATTCCACTCCAGTGTTCTTGCCTGGAGAATTCCATGGACAGAGGAGCCTGGTGGGCCACATAATCCATGGTATCACAAAGAGTCAGACGTGACTGAGCAAATAACACTTTCAATAACACTCTCAAGATACATATTCTTAAGTTTTAAAAAAGACCAATGATGAGCTAGTTAATTCTACTTCAGGTGGAGAACTGCTAAGTGTCAATCAGGATTTTTCCTCAGTGTATATTTGGCATCAGGTTTTTGCCATTCAATAACCACAACTGGTTCCATAACAAACTGTGGAAAATTCTTAAAGGGATGGAAATACCAGACTACCTTACCTGCCTCCTGAGAAACCTGCATGCAGATCAAGAAGCAACAGTTTGAACCAGATTTGGAATGACAGACTGGTTCCAAATTGGGAAAGAACGACGTCAAGGTTGTATATTAACTTCTGTGCAGAGTACATCATGCAAATGCTGGGCTGGAACAAGCAGAAGCTGGAATTAAGATTGCGAGAAATATCAGTTATGTCATGAAGATGACACCACCCTTATGGCAGAAAGTGAAGAAGAACTAAAGAACCTGTTGATGAAGGTGAAAGAGGGGAGTGAAGAGGGTGGCTTAAAAATCAACATTAAAAAACCCAAGATCATGGCATTTGGTCCCATAACTTCATGGCATATAGTTGGAGAACCATGGAAACAGGGAGATACTTTAATTTTTTGTGCTCCAAAATCACTGCCGATGGTGACTGCAAGCACAAAACTAAAAGATGCTTTCTCCTTGGAAGAAAAGCTATGACAAACCTAGACAACATGTTAAAAGGTAGAGATATTACTTTGCCGACAAAAGTCTGTATATCAAAGCGATAGTTTTTCCATAGTCCTGTATGGATGTGAGAGTTGGACAATAAAGAAGGCTTAGTGCTGAAGAATTGATACTTTTGAACTGTGGTGTTGGAGAAGACTCTTGAAAGTCCCTTGGACTGCAAGATCAAGCCAATCAATCCAAAACAAAATCAACACTGAATATTCATCAGAAGGACTGATTATGAAGCTGAAACTCCAATACTTTGGCCACCTGATGCAAAAAGCCGATTCATTAGAAAAGACCCTGAAGCTGGGAAATATTGAAAGCAGGCAGAGAAAGGCACCGACTCAATGTACATAAGTTTGAGAAAACTCTGAGAGATGGTGAAGGACAGGGAAGCCTGGCATGCTGCAATCCATGGGATCACATAGAGTCAGACACTACTGAGCAACCGAACAACAAACAGCTGGGGACATCATAAAGAAAAGCAGCCAAATGTAAGGAGCTAGGACTAAATAGTCTATCCCAAGCTTTGAAATTCTTATATTCTCCATCAATATAATTTTTCAACCTCTTATTTCATATGTAGTGAGAGGGAGCTATAGATTACACAAGCAGCCACTCAAATAGTTATGTATCAGGCTATTCACGTAATAAAGAAATTATGTCTTCATATTTCCTTTTTTATAGTCGGAAATTCAGTGTCTCATAAGTATATCCTAAGTCTAATTAAATTTGAAATTTGAAATCCCCATTGAATCAAGAATCTTCCCAACCAAATTGTAGATGTTATGAGTTACAAAAAATAAACACAGTTTCAATTAGAGTGGATATATGTGTTGTTTTTCTTTTCCCTTTCACAAACAGCCAGGATACATGCATTTCCCATTACACATGCATGACTCATAGAGGAGGAAGTGAATTTAATGGAATTGATGCCGTTTTAATGGGTGTGTGGATCCCATAGGATTTCTCATTGTGTAAGCAAATGGGTGAAAGAGTGGTTAGATGGTAATTTGGGGTAACACTACGCTGCTGAATATAGGACTGTTGATGATAATAATCATTAAATATAGAAAAAGCTAAACCTTTGTTTAAAAAAGTTGAAGCGATGATGAAAGCTGCTATTGATGAGAGTATGAGAAAAGAAGCACTATTATGATTTTGATGGGAATTTACATGTGTACAATTTCTTTTGGACTAAGAGTGGATAATATAAAACAGGGCAAAATAAATAATATGAATACTCTTTGACCCAGAAATTTCTCTTCCAGGAATATATTTTAAGATACATTAGTGCAGGTATAAAGAGAAATGACTACAGCATTTTTTGTCATGGCAAGACTTTAGAAATAACCTGACATCTACCACAGGCACAGTTGGTGGAAAATTAAATATTAATACTAGTTTTATCAGGCGGTTCTTAAGTAGGAGCATCATATGAAAATCTACCAATGTGGGGAACACTAAAACATATTATATCACCATGCTATATATATATATATGTATTAAGATCTTTCCTAGTGGTTCAGATGATTAAGAATCTGACTGCAATAGGTTCAATTCCCTGGGTTGGGAAGATCCTTTAGAGAAGGGAATGGCTACACACTCCAGTATTCTTGCCTGGAGAATTCTATGGACAGAGTAGTCTGGTGGGCTACAGTCTTCAGGATCACAAAAAGTTGGACACTTTCACTTTTCACATAAACATGTCAAATGTTTTTATTATTTTAATTTTATGGTATCACCCAAATACATTACTTTGCAAAGAAAAATATAGGTAAAGAACAACCTTTCTCTTTTAAACAACAGGGTCATATGTACTGAATTATATACTTTTATTTTTATTCTGTAAATTTACTCTGCTGCTGCTAAGTCACTTCAGTCATGTCTGACTTTGTGTGACCCCATAGACAACAGCCCACCAGGCTCCCCCATCCCCGGGACTTTCCAAGCAAGAACACTGGAGTGGGTTGCCATTTCTTTTTCTTTTTTTCTTTTATTATTATTATTATTTAATTCACAATATTGTATTGGTTTTGCCATAAATCAACATGAATCCACCACAGGTGTACAAGTGTTCCCCATCCTGAACCCCGCTCCCATCTCCCTCCCCATACCATCCCTCTGGGTCATCCCAGTGCACCAGCCCCAAGCATCCTGTATCTTACATCAAACCTGGACTGGCGATTCGTTTCTTATATGATATTATACGTGTTTCAATGCCATTCTCCCAAATCATCCCACACTCTCTCTCTCCCACAGAGTTCAAAAGACTGTTCTATACATCTATGTCTCTTTTGCTCTCTAGCATACAGGGTTATCATTACCGTCTTTCTAAATTCCATATATATACATTAGTATACTATATTGGTGTTTTTCTTTCTCCAGTGCATGAAAGTGAAAAATGAAAGTGAAGTCGCTCACTCATGTCCAACACTGCAGCCTACCAGGCTCCTCCGTCCATGGGATTTTCCAGGCAATAGTACTGGAGTGGGTTGCCATTGCCTTCTCCAGCAAATTTACTCTAGAAACCATTAATTACCTAATTAACTATAAGAATTAAGGTATGAGTTGATGAATAAGAAAAATAACACTTCCATTATTTGATTTTTTTATCATGTACTTTTATTATTTTTAATAAGATTATTTTTTTATGAAAACAGAGGTCCAGCAGTCAGCTTCTTCAATCATGTCCTGGGATTTTATTGATTCTGAGGAACACAGAAAGCCTTTATCTCACAAAGTAGTATGACCCAAGGATGCTGATAATTCTCTAATCCCACATCCCTCACTTTTCCTTTCTGGCTCAGCACAATGACAGTTCCTACAGAGAACCAGTAGTTAGGAGTCAGGAGGTTAATAAAAATCTTTTCTTAAATGTCATGGTTCCTAGAAAACTGAGGTCAAGTTTTACAGATTGATCTTTGACTATTGTTCACATGAGAATCACCAATAGAACATTTTAAAGATAGATATTAATAGGTCTAGGGGAAGCCTGTCATCTGTATATATTAATTATTTACTTTGAATGGAGCATAATTATAAAATTAGGATGTTTTTGCAATACATCATTATGAATCAACCATAGTTATACATGTATTCCCTCCATCTTGAACCCCCCATACCTCCTCCACCCTAAACCTCTAGGTTGTCACAAAGCACTAGCTTTGGGTGTGAAGACCTATTTCTGGTTTTAATCTACAGTCCCAGTTTCTGTAAGGTGTAAAATATAGTTTCAACATTCTTTGGACTATTTGTGTACACATTAATTCCTAGAAATATCATTCTATCTCCTTTAAACACAGAGAGAGGGAAAGAGGAGGTGTTTAAAGTGATACTGAGACATTTCAATTGTTAAGGGTATGCATTTCTATTTCTTTCTGCATGCTTTTCTTCTGGCTTTGCTCAGGAGTCCATTGCCTTGTGAAAGGAAATTCCAGGTTTCTTACCTTGTTAGTCATCTCAGTCAAGCTGTATCCCTGCTATCTATATCCAGGAGAGTAGCAAGCTAAATTTGTACCAGAATCTCAGTTAACTCTATAATATTCCTGAAAATACTTTTAGTATAAGGACAATGAAGAGAAAGAATCATTAATTCAGTTTCTGTAGTTTTCAAGCTGTGCTTTATAAATAGTGCAACTTTTGAGAATTTAAGTCAGCCATCATCATGCATGCAAAGTATGTAAGATAAGATGTGCTTTTGGTTGTTGTTGACCAATATTAGGAGACTAGACAACACTAGGGAACAGATAGAATATGAGATGTGACATAACTCTGGATTTCATTTAGGGACACCACAGATAAGGACAAGAATGTCAGATCTTAAAAAATGTCACAATGTTGTCATATTGTCAAATATGTCAAAGAATGTTCATAGGCTCATATTGTCAAAGAATGTTCCCAATTGGACAGAAGATCCTCATTGTGATAATACTTTTTTGTACACCTCTTACCTTATATTGAGGTTTCCCAGATGGCTTGGTGGTAAAAGAACCCACCTGCCAAGTTTCCCTGGTGGCTCATACCATAAAGAATCTGCCTGGATGTAGAAGACACAAGAGATGCAGGCTACATCCCTGGATTGGGAAGATCCTCTAGAGAAGGGAATGGTTACCCACTCCAGTATTTTTGCCTGGAGAATTCCGTGGACAGAGAAGTCCATGAGGTCTCAAAAAGTCAGACGTGGCTGAGTGACTAACACTTTCCCTTTGGCTAGGTAAGGAATACCCTAGATTTGAGCTGTGTTCCTGCTCAGTGCAAATGTAAGGACAACTTTTCTGCATTCACTCAGAGGGGTATGAAAAGATGAACCTCTTTGAAAAGCAGATGAGTTTATGAACAAACTAAATCATTACAGAAAGGGGAAGTGCTTCATGGGGAGTCTATCAATCATTACTGAAACCTCTTGGCACAATTACATTCCATTATGACACTATCCCCTCATTAAAATGTAGCCCTCTAGACTTATCCTGTGGGATTTTGATGATTTCTAGATGAATAATATGCAATAAAATTTACTTTATTAGAAGGAACTAGATATGGTAATGCCTAAAGGCACAGAACATTAGGAGAAATACTTTACTGTTTGATTTAAAATATCCATGGTGATGATAGTGTATCATATTTTTATAGTTATCAATACATATAACACCACCATTAATATTTCTTTTAATTCTCAAAAACATTTTTTGAACTAATAAGCATTCTTATTACCTCCATTTTACAGGTGAACACAACTCAAAAAATCAACTAACTTACTGAAATCCAAATGGTAGCAATGGCATACACATTTTCCCCTACCCCTAAGTTCATGGCTTTTCCAGCAAAGCATATCAGACTTCCATTTTCAATAATGAATAAGTAGTATTTGATTTTCTGGGTTTCTATGAATAGTACATAATTTTTATTCCTTGTCAAAGCTTTCTGGCCTTGCTACTTCATTCAATCAAAGTTTAATAATGTGACCTCCTTGAAGTATACTATTAGAAAATAAAATTAATTAGTTGAAGCCCAGTGGTACAGATAACCTAACTACTGAAAAAACTGGTTCTCCCTCAGGACATGGCCTCTATACAGGGCTAAATATGAAGCACAGACTTCTTGTTCTTTCTTCTAAGGAGAAAATAATTCATATTCTTGTAACAGACAACAGCACAAGAAACTTATTTTTAAATATGCTCTTTAAAGGTTAAATTGATGTTAAACTGGTTTTCTAAACTAATACACCCGATGAGTCTTCAATTCTGGGGACAGCTGTCTGTTCTTTTACATCACACTCTCGATAGTGCTATCTCTAAGACATGCTGGCAAGAAACAGGAAATCAGTTTCAGCCAAATTCCCACGTTTCAGAGTCTTGCTGATGAGAGCAGAAAAAATTCTGTTGACAAGACAGTGTGGGTGGGTGATCAAGCCCATATATACAGTGTATCACCAACTCACACTTGTCTCAATCTAGAAAAGGACCATTTTATGTCTAGTGTCTATGTTTTAGATAAATACCAATTATTTCAAAAGCTAGTGCTTCAAGAATGGAAACAAGTTTACTAAACAGTGAGCTGTGATTTGAAAATTCAGCAATCACATTAAAAATATTCCTAAGCTCAAGTGTTCTTTAAAACTATAGACAAGGCCACAAAAATAAATGTATCTTTTAAATTTGAGGACTTTAGCATTTTGTGCAATTCGAAAATGTTTTAGAGTACTTTGCAAGTCTGAAAATGTCTTAGTTCAATAAAGAGCTCTAACCAATAATATGATACATAGATTAAAATGTATCTTGAATAGTTAATGTCTCATGTAAATTTTATCTAAATACTGGCAATTGATATTATCATTGATGTGTATAGTCAAGGAATATTCATTTATTTTTTCGTTTCAAAATTTGATAAATATAATGTTGCCAATGGCATTGAAAACCTGTAAAATGTTATGAGATATATTTATCCATTATGCTTTTTAAAAAGCTTGCCCCTACCCTTAACAAAATTTGTTTTTCTTTATTGTTTTGGAATACAGTATTTCATCTTCAGCAGTGATTTTAATTGTAGCCACAATATTCACGACTTTTAAAAAATCTTTGTTTGACTTAGTACCCCTTTGTATTTCCATCATTGTGACCATTAAGATGACAGCACCCTTATGGCAGAAAGTGAAGAGGAACTAAAAAGCCTCTTGATGAAAGTCAAAGAGGAGAGTGAAAAAGTTGGCTTAAAGCTCAACATTCAGAAAACAAAGATCATGGCATCTGGTCCCATTACTGCGTGGGAAATCGATGGGGAAACAGTGGAAACAGTGTCAGACTATTTTGGGGGGCTCCAAAATCACTACAGATGGTGACTGCTGTCATGAAATTAAAAGATGCTTACTCCTTGGAAGAAAAGTTATGACCAACCTAGATAGCATATTGAAAAGCAGAGACATTACTTTGCCAACAAAGGTCCGTCTAGTCAAGGCTATGGTTTTTCCAGTGGTCATGTATGGATGTATGAGTTGGACTGTGAAGAAAGCTGAACGCCGAAGAATTGATGCTTTTGAACTGTGGTGTTGGAGAAGACTCTTGAGAGTGCCTTGGACTGCAAGGAGATCCAACCAGTCCATTCTGAAGGAGATCAGCCCTGGGTATTCATTGGAAGGAACGATGCTAAAGCTGAAACTCCAGTATTTTGGCCACCTCATATGAAGAGTTGACTCTGGAAAAGATTCTGATGCTGGGAGGAATTGGGGACAGGAGGAAAATGGGACGACAGAGGATGAGATGGCTAGATGGCATCACCGACTAGACGGACATGAGTCTGAGTGAACTCCGAGAGTTGGTGATGGACAGGGAGGCCTGGTGTTCTGCGATTCACGGGGTCGCAGAGAGTCGGACACAACTGAGAGACTGAACTGAACTGAACTGAACTGACCATTGCGAGAAATGAGAGAATGGGAAAACTTTAGTGACTTCAATATTTTATAAATTCACTTCTTCCATTCTCTGCTGCTGCTGCTAAGTTGCATCATTCGTGTCTGACTCTGTGGGACCCCATAGACAGCAGCCCACCAGGCTCCCCCGTCCCTGGGATTCTCCAGCCTATGATTAAAAGTAAATATAAATTTTGAGACTTCTCACTAAAATTAAAACATGTCCTGAAATTTGTCACCTTTATTTTGTTTTACTGTCGCCGTTTCTTAAGATATCTTTTCTCATCTTGTTATTGAAAGTGAGGTCTGGCTCCTCACCACTCAAAAGCCATTAAAGAGGCCAGGTTGGTGGAAGAGAAAATTTGCTTTACTTTGGATGCCAGCCACCAGTGAGGGTGAGGGGAAGCAGACTCCAGTTCAAAGGCTGAGTAGTCTCCCACTGTCAGTCAGTGTGGAAGAGCTTTTATTGACAGAAGAAGAGGCTACATATAGAAACAGTACAGTCAACTCTGACTGTCATCTTGAAATTGGTCACCAGTCATCTTGATTGTTTCAGGTAGTCAGTTCCAGTGTGTTTGATTCCATTTCTTTGAGGCTAATTCTCAGAATTATAGTAGCTTTGTGATGGCTATAGTCTGGTCATCATGTAGTTAACTTCTGTCTGGTGGAGGTTTCAGTATCTATAAGACAGCTCACAAGATATGTTTCAGAATATTATGATAGCCCTCAAAAAGGAATGAAGGGTCCTTTACTATGCTTAATGACCACATTATTTTTATTTGGTCTCCTTTGGCAGTTTTCCTTTGTTTTTGCTTGTTCTCGTGTCTCTGATTATATTTATTCTTTGGCTAAAGTTTTTCCACAAACAAAAGGCGGACAGAAGACATGGGGGTCAAGGGCCATAGGGTTCTGCTTTGATTTAATCTGACATATTATAATCCCATTCATTTTCCACAAACATGTCTGTGCCTTATCAGAGTATTATCTGTGTCCAATATGTTCTGCAATTACTTTGTACTTTTGCACTTCCCTTTACTTCCCTGTACTTTGTACTTCCCTTCTTAAGATGGAAAAACTACTTTGCCTATTTGCTCACCAGAAACAGTCAGCTGTGGATGGAGATCCTCGAGTTGCTTTACCCATGCACTATTTTTACTTTTTTCTCACCCATTCATACTATTTTGGGGATTCTAAACTCTATACTTCCTGCTTGTGTAAAAGTTAAAATCAGGTAGAGAGCAGGGTTTGTACAATACCTTAAGAGTCAGTTAGATTTTTCAGATTCAAATTTAAGAAGAAATTTCAAATTAAAGAAGATATCTAGCCTTAAAAAGCAAAGCAACAACAAAAACTATAAACAACAAAACAATAAAAAACAAACAAATTCTATAAGGCCTAGAAGGAAAGGATTATAAAACATAGGCTATAATATGCTGTCTCCAGTTATTGGGAAGAGGGTGTCTCTATGAAAGAATGAAGGCAGCTGATCCAATCAAATTTTCTGCTAAACATCTTAATGACAGACGTGGGACACAAAGGAAATTTCATGTGGAATTCTTCAAAAGAATGCACTTGGTTTCTTATAATTTTTATTGAGATATAATCGATATATAACATTAGTAGTGATTCTATATATGTATATAATACAAAATAATCACAATAAATCTAGTTAATATTCATCAATGCACATAATTATATATTTTTCTTGTGATGAGAACTTTTAATACCTACTCTCTTAACTTTTGGGCTTCCCTGGTAGCTCAGTTGGTAAAGAACCCACTTGCAATACTGGAGTCTGCGTGCAATGCAGGAGAACAGGGTTCAATTCCTGGGTCTGGAAGATCCCCTGGAGAAGGTAATGGCAACACACGCCAGTATTCTTGCTTGGAAAATATCATGGACAGAGAAGCCTAATGGGCTACAGTCCATGGGGTCGCAAGAGTTGGACGCAATTTAGCAAATAAATTACCAACTAAACCACCAAACCACCTGTTAATTCTCAAATATAGTATATTCAATATAGTATTGTTAACCATAGAGATTACACTGTATATTATATCCCTAGAGTTAATTAACTGAAATTTTACATTTTGATCATCTTCATTCATTTTGACCACCCTCCAATTCTAGCTTCTGGCAACCACCACCCCCTTGAATTTCTTATGGAAAAAAAGAAAGCCCTGCAATTTATAGATTGAAGGTAAATGGTTCCTTAGAAAACATCATATAAGCTGTGAAATAAGCTAAATGTAACACAGAGATGTTTCATGTTGAGATGGCTCTCTTGCAGAAATGAAGTGAATTGCCTATGTGATTTAGAGATTTGATGTATGAATTTTCTATTGCTACTGTAAAAAATTACCAGCACTGAGTGGCCCAGTGACTCAAGGATTTTAATCTTAAATTCCTTTGGTCAAAAATCTGCTATGGATCTTACTGGGTTAAACTCAACATGTCAGCAAGGCTACATTCCACTCTGGGTTCCAGATACAGGAAGCCACACATATTAACTTATATCCCCTTTCTCCGTGTTTTCTCTCTTCTGTATCCTTCTGCTTCCACTTTTAAGGGTCGTCTTCTCTTTTTACATCTTCTTCTTTCCAAGCTATTACACTTATCACAGAACAGTCATTTAAAAAGTAATACCTATTTGCCATAGTTTTGTTGAAATACAATTGACATATAGAACTGTATAAGTTTAAAAAACGTCTGTGACTCAACGGGTATTTTTCCACTAGTGTAGATTCAGCCAAAGCAAAAAGCCATGAAGAAACATTAAATCTTATGATAGTCAGAAATATCAGTCTAGCCAGTCTTTTAATTTACTATGAAAGACATTAAGTAGTAAATTATCATATTTAATTTACACTTTATATTTCTAACCACTTTTTGATATAGGTGCTAATAAGCAGCAAAAAGGATAAATGGCAGACATATATAGGAAGAACGCAAAATGAAATAATTCACAGGTGTGATTATTAGCCCCTGATAAATGAATAAAATGGCTAAAATTGCAATCTAGGGGATAGAAAATTTGAAGCTAAATGGTATGTAATACTATCTAATGACATATTTTTCCTATGAATTGGCCAACGAATCTAAGATGCAAGCTTAGTCACTCAGTCGTGTCTGACTCTTTGCGACCCATTATACTGTAGCCCCCCAGGCTTCTCTGTCCATGGAATTTTTTAGGCAAGGATACTGGAGTGGGTTGACATTTCCTTCTCCAAGGGATCTTCCTGACCCAGGGATTAAATACTTCCCAATGGCTCATCAGGTAAAGAATCTACTGGCAATGCAGGAATCTAAGAATCCCATTATACACACAGTCACAACACATATGTACACATGTATATGCACATGTATTTACACATAATGACATAAGGATCAGAGATACCTATGTGTGTCTCTAATAAAATCAAGTACCAGAGCATATTGAGTAGTCTCTCTACGGAGTGAAAAATGTAGGAGCATCATCCCCTTAGGCTGTGATTCTTAAAAATTAACTCTTTGTCTACTCTAGCTAGAATATGGAATAATATATGGCTATTTCAAGCCTAGAGAATGGGTTCAAGCATGATTCTCTTAGAATTTGAGAAATAAGTTCATAGCTTATGAGATCTTTTCACTGGGTTCCATGAAATATTGCAACGATTGCTCTGCCTCTGCTTAACAGCTCATTTTTCTTGAGACACCTATGAGAATAACAAGGAGTAAAGATCAATTAAAACATAATCTTAGAAACTACATTTGTGTTAGAATTTTAAAAGAAAACTACAGGCCAATATCACTGATGAACATAGATGCAAAAATCCTTAACAAAATTCTAGCAATCAAATCCAATAACACATTAAAAAGATCATACACCATGACCAAGTGGGCTTTATCCTAGGGATGCAAGGATTCTTCAATATCCCAAATCAATCATGTTAATACACCACATTAACAAATTGAAAAATAAAAGCCATATGATTATCTCAATAGATGCAGAGAAAGCCTTTGACAAAATTCAACATTCATTTATGATAAAAACTCTTCAGAAACCAGGAATAGAAGGAACATAACTCAACATAATAAAGGCTATATATGACAAACCCACAGCAAGCATTATCCTCAATGGTGAAAAATTGAAAGCATTTCCCCTAAAGTCAGGAAAAAGACAAGGGTGCCCAGTTTCACCGCTACTATTCAACATAGTTTTGTAAGTTTTGGCCACAGCAATCAGAGTAGAAAAAGAAATAAAAGGAATCAAAATTGGAAAAGAAGAAGTAAAACTCTCACTGTTTGCAGATGACATGATCCTTTACATAGAAAACCCTAAAGACCCCACCAAAAAATTACTAGCGCTAATCAGTGAGCATAGTAAATTTGTAGGATATAAAATCAACACACAGAAATCCCTTTCATTACTAAACACTAATAATGAGAAAATAGAAAGAGAAATTAGGAAACAATTCCATTCACCATTGCAATGGAAAGAATAAAATACTTAGGAATATATCTACCTAAAGAAACTAAAGACGTATATATAGAAAACCATAAAACACTGGTGAAAGAAATCAAAGAGGACACTAATAGATGGAGAAATATACCATTTTCATGGATTGGAAGAATCAATATAGTGAAATTGAGTATACTACCCAAAGCAATCTATAGATTCAATGCAATTCTTATCAAGCTACCAACAGTATTTTTCACAGAACTAGAACAAATAATTTCAAGATTTGTATGGAAATACAAAAAAACCTCGAATAGCCAAAGCAATCTTGAGAAAGAAGAATGGAACTGGAGGAATCAACCTGCCTGACTTCAGACTATACTACAAAGCCACAGTCATCAAGACAGTATGGTACTGGCACAAAGACAGAAATATAGACCAATGGAACAAAATAGAAAGCCCAGAGATAAATCTACGCACCTATGGACACCTTATCTTTGATAAAGAATGCAAGAATATACAATGAATTACAGACAATCTCTTTAACAAGTGGTGCTGGGAAAACTGGTCAATCACTTGTAAAAGAATGAAACTAGATCACTTTCTAACACCATACACACACACACACACACACACACACACACACACACACACACACACACACCTCAAAATGGATTAAAGATCTAAACGTAAGACCAGAAACTATAAAACTCCTAGAGGAGAACATAGGCAAAACACTCTCCGACATAAATCACAGCAGGATCCTCTATAACCCATCTCACAGAATACTGGAAATAAAAGCAAAAATAAACAAATGGGATCTAATTAAAATTAAAAGCTTCTGCACAACAAAGAAGACTATAAGCAAGGTGAAAAGACAGCCTTCAGAGTAGGAGAAAATAATAGCAAATGAAGCAACTGACAAACAACTAATCTCAAAAATATACAAGCAACTCCTGCAGCTCAATTCCAGAAAAATAAACGACCCAATCAAAAAATGGACCAAAGAACTAAATAGACATTTCTCCAAAGAAGACATACAGATGGCTAACAAACACATGAAAAGATGCTCAACATCACTCATTATCGGAGAAATGTGAATCAAAACCACAATGAGCTACCATTTCATGCCAGTCAGAATTGCTGTAATCCAAAAGTCTACAAAAATAAATGCTGGAGAGGGTGTGGAGAAAAGGGAACCCTCTTACACTGTTGGTGGGAATGCAAACTAGTACAGCCACTATGGAGAACAGTGTGGAGATTCCTTAAAAAACGGGAAATAGAACTGCCTTATGACACAGAAATCCCACTGCTGGGCATACACACCGAGGAAACCAGAATGGAAAGAGACACGTGTACCCCAATGTTCATTGCAACACTGTTTATAATAGCCAGGACATAAAAGCAACCTACATGTCCATCAGCAGACGAATGGATAAGAAAGCTGTGGTACATATACACAATGGAGTATTACTCAGCCATTAAAAAGAATACATTTGAATCAGTTCTAATGAGGTGGATGAAACTGAAGCCAATTATACAGAGTGAAGTAAGCCAGAAAGAAAAACACCAATACAGTATACTAATGCATATATATGGAATTTAGAAAGATGTTAATGATAATCCTGTATGTGAGACAGCAAAAGAGACACAGATGTATAGGACAACTTTTTGTACTCTGTGGGAGAGGGAGAGGGTGGGATGATTTGGGAGAATGGCTTTGAAACATGTATAATATCATATAAGAAACGAATTGCCAGTCCAGGTTTGATGCAGGATATAGGATGCTTGGGGCTGGTGCACTGGGATGACCCTGAGGGATGGTACGGGGAGGGAGGTGGAAGGTGGGTTCAGGATGAGGAACACGTGTATACCTGTGGCAGATTCATGTTGATGTATGGAAAAACCAATACAATATTGTAAAGTAATTAACCTCCAATTAAAATAAAAAAAAAATAAAAATAAAAGCATGAGAACAGGACTGGCCCAAGAAAAAATGATGAAGTAAGACTTTTGGTTTTGTCACCATTTTAAGTTTTTCTGTATGTGCTCTGTACAGCAGTTGTTTAAATACATATCTGTGCATGAGTGTGTGCTAAGTCTCCTCAGTTGCATCTGCTTGTGACCCTAAGGACTGTAGTCTATCAATCCCTTTTTTGGTGGGATTCTCCAGGCAGGAATACTGGAGTGGGTTGCCATGCCCTCCTCCAGGGCATCTTCCCAATTCAGGGATTAAATCACTGTCTCTTAAGTCTCCTGCATGGGCACACAGATTCTTTAACACCAAACCACCAGGGAAGATAAATAGTAAATATATACATGTCTGCATATAAAACTATTTTGCACATTTTATTTATTGGCCATATTTTTGAGAACATCTGCCTACCACATTTCCACTTTTACCAGGGTGAACTATCCTTTCTATGAAGTCACTTAGTTTTGCCTGTAACTATTATAGCATTCATTCTATCACTCTGTAAATGTATAGTTCTACACATCTCTCCAATAATGCAGTGTTGAGAATGTCTTGTGTATGTCATCTTCACATCTTCAAATTCTGATATGGTGTTTATTACTTAATAAGTAAATTTGCGTGTGCTTAGTTGCTCAGTCATGTCCGACTCTTTGCAACCCCATGGACTGTAGCCAGCCAGGCTCCTCTGTCCATGGGGCTTCTCTAGGCAAGAATAGTGGAGTGGGTCACCATGCCCTCCTCCAGGGGATCTTCCCAACCCAGGGAACGAACCCAGATCTCCTGCATTGTAGGCAGTTTCTTTACGATCTGAGTCACCAGGGAAGCCCAATAAGTAAATAGTATATGCTATTTCTGAAAAATAACTATAAAACTGTAATTTTTAAAACCCATCTTATGTACATAAAGCACAATTAAGTACAAAAAATACAAGTAGGTTGCTTCTCTGATCTTTTCTATGAAGAATAATAAAATAAAATCAGTCTACTTATTGGCCAGTCTTTTATTCTAGAATTACTACTTGTAAACTGTAAGTTGTAAAAATTTAGATTCCCTTTCATTGCTTGTCCACAATGTCTTCAAATGAAATTCAATGTTATCTAAATTTCATGAATTCACTAATATGAAACTCCTAACATACCAGGTTAGTCTTTTTTGTTTTTTTAATTGTGGTAAGAACACTTAGTTTGAGACCTATCTTCTTAGCAATTTTTCAAGAGCACAATACATTGTGGGGCTTCCCAGGTAGCTCAGTAGTAAAGAATTTGTCTGCTGATTAGAAGACATGTGTTTGATCCTTGGACTGATAAGTTCTCCTGGAGAAGGAAATGGCAATTCACTCGAGTGTTCTTGGGCTTCCCTGGTGGCTCAGACAGTAAAGAATCCCCCTGCAATGTGGAAGACCTGGGTTCGATCCCTGGGATGGAAAGATACCCTGGAGAAGGAAATGGCAACCCACTCCAGTATCCTTGCCTAGAGAATCCCTATGGACAGAAGAGCCTGGGGGGCTATAGTCCACGGGGTCCCAAAGAGAAGGACACTACTGGGTGACTAAACACAGCACAGAGTACCTGGTATTCTTGGCTGGGAAATCCCATGAGCAGAGGAGCCTGATGGGCTACAGTCCTTGGGATCACAAAACAGTGGGACATAACTTAGCTGCTAAATAACAGCAGCAGTGTTGTTAAGTATAAGCACAATATTGTACAACAGATATCTACAATTTGTTAGTTGTATGAAAAGTGAAAGTCGCTCAGTTGTGTCTGGCTCGTTGGGCCCCATGCACTGCACTGAATTCTCCAGGCCAGGATACTGGAATGGGTAGCTGTTCCCTTCTCCAGGGGATCTTCCCAAACCAGGGATCGAACCCAGGTCTCCCACATTGCAGCTGCATTCTTTACCAGCTGAGCCACCAGGGAAGCCTGAGAATACTGGAGTGGATAGTCTATCCCTTCTCCAGAGAATCTTCCTTACCCAGGAATCGAACCAGGTCTCCTGCATTGCAGGCAGATTCTTCACCAGCTGATCTACCATACTTTATATGAAGTAGCTTAAATAGTCAAACACACAGAGAATAGAATTTTATATGGTGTAATACTTCTCCCAGACAGCTTCAAAACCTTGGATGATATTTTGTCCCTCTTCCTTGTAAATGTCCGTTCCATTGCTCATTCTCCCTGAAATAAACATGTAGTCCCCTAGATTTGCCGTCTATAGTGGCTTTCTCAATATTTCCTCCATAATGATCCATCATAACCTTTTTGCAGCATAAAAATATATACATTTACTACACCACATATATCCATTTCTAGTCACCACTTACAGAGTTCACATTATCTTATGTGTTCAAACTAGACTCTCTTAAATCAAAGTCTCTTGAACACTACTTACAAATTTTTAATCACTATCATTTCTATTAAAAAGTATGTTAATGAATCAGCATCACAATAAAATAAAATTCTAATTTGTTATTGTTGTTTGGTAAGTTATGTCCAACTCTTTGTAACCCCATGGACTGTAGCAGACCAGGCTCCTCTGTCCTCCACTATGTAACAGACTTTGCTCAAATTCATGCCTCTTGAGTCCGTGATGCTGTTTAACCATCTCATTCTCTGCTGCCCCGTTCTCTTTTTGTCTTCACTCTTTCTCAGCATCAGGGTCTTTCCCAATGAGTCGGTTCTTTGCATCAAGTGGTCAAAGTATTGGAGCTTCCATGTAGCATTTAAGGCCTCCATACTCTTATCTCTCCTGCTTCTCAGTTACGTTACCCACTTATTCATAAGAAAAATCTTTTCCACTAGGTTCCTATGAAAGCATTACTCCCTCCTTTAAGCCTGTGTAAATAATAGCCATTTTTATGGCCTTTTTCCAGTAAAGATTTTCATAGAACCCCCAACGTTTATGGCATTTAATACCAGCCTCCAATATATGGAATTTTTACAAGCTTCTTTGTACTAGATTGCTTCTTTTTTTAATTATATGTTCCAATCTAGATTGTGAGACCTTCAAAAATGAAAATATTGTTTCATATTTCCCAATATTCTCAAGCAGAGAGCACCTGTTTATCTGTGTACTGCACACACACTGCTCATTAATAAACCATTGGTGAGGATTTTATTTAGAATTTGCATATGAATTACACGCATTTACAGCAAGTGATTATTATGTAACTAAAGTAAGCATGTAAAGAATAGACATAAACTTTGAAACCCAATAAACTTGAATCACATTATTAATACATACTTAACTTGGATTAATCATTTGGATCTCTGAATTTTTAAAAAAAATCTTAAAATGGAGATAATTGCTATCAATTTATTCATGTCATTGTGAATTTGAAAGTAAGCAATAAAACCATATCACCTACAAAATTTCTGTATATTCGCCTGGGTGGTTGAAACAACTGCAAAAAGAGTACTGTTATAATTACATTTTGACATATTTACAAGATAGAAATCAAGGGCTTTTTAATACAACAATATCAAAAATTACATTAAGTAATAATCCATTAAAGTTTTACACTCAGTGGCTGATAGTCACATGAAAAAAATTCTATGAAATGATTATATTTATCTGATGTGGTGGCTCTCTTTGCTGCAAAAGATTACCCCTTATTACACAGGCAAGCTAAAATCCTAATTGCTCTGTAGCATTTGAGAAGCTAGTCTAAAAAATAGATTAACTGAGGATGATTAAGCCACCTTGTATAGAATTTGTCTCACTCAAACTTATATTTACTCTATGTATATGGCTTCTCAACTATCCCTCACATTATGCAAAAAGCAATAACTTGCATTGACATTATCTACACCATGTAGGTCTTTATTCAATTACATCCCACCTCAAGCAATTTTTTTTCTACACTGCATCGATTTGGTTGTTTTTTAACCTTTCCTCATTTCTTCCCTTCAGTCCTCTTTAATTCCAGATGTCACATCAAGATGTCTTTACTGATTGTTTTGTAATAAAATCTCTCACAGCTGAGGAACATAGATCTCTGTGCTTAAAGGAGAAAAAAATCCAGCAATAAGCCATGATGCCAGAGGGACAATTCTTTAAACATACTCAAAGCACTAAAGCTGGCAATTTTTTCGTAACCTGTACCTTACTTGCAGATACTTTAATGTTGATGTGAATGAATATAGGGTCACATTTTAGTTCTGAGAGGCAGGTTCATGGGGGAAAATAAAATAAAATTTAGATATCAGCAGAACTTAATTTGAAACCTGGCTCTGTCATTTACTAGTTTAGTGATTTTTAAACAGCCTGTTTAATCTTTTAACCCTCAGCCCATGCATCTGTTAAAAATGAGATGTAATTGCAATAGTGTTGTGGGAAATTAAAAAGATTGTACATGATACCACTGCACTGTCTGGGAATAATTCTCAAAAGACAGGAATATGCTGATTTAAATAACTTTCTCAGAAATCAAAATTACAGAATTTGTCTTATTAGGTTTGGCTGAGAAGAGTTTATATATATATATAAAATCCCCAAATTATATAATAATTTGTCTTATTAGGTTTGGCTGAGAAGAGTTTATATATATATATAAAATCCCCAAATTATATAATAATTTTTATATTTTCAATACAATACAAGTAAGACCCTTGGGGTAAATTTATGGCTTATAAGAAAATGTATCTTGGTGAAAAATATGCCAACTTAAGACAAAACACTTGATGTAACATGAACAGGTATATTTGTAATGTATATAGGAATTAAATAAGCTTACTTTCAAAAATATTGAGCTCAGAGTTACTGTAATTAGTGTGTGCCAACAAGGAATTTACACTGGCCTGTCACCCACATTTGACAAATGGTGATGGTTTGCAGCTAGAATAAGCACAGTTGCTTTATATTTGTCATACATGAATTTAATGGTTGGTTTATCTTCCTTTATTGGAAATCCATTGTAATCTATACATAATGGATATAAAGTGCATCCAGGAAATGTTTTCCGATTATAAGCTCTAAGAAGCTGTACCCTAAGGATTTAAATATATTACAATGCAAAGTAAGCTACAGTTTAATCATTAAGTGGCATAAGAAGCTTCCAGAAACAATATCTAACATGGCATCAATACTGAAGTAAGAGAACAGACATTGTGGAAAATAAATATTTGACTTTCAATGTTTAATTTTCAATATATATGAACCATGTGATACAATGAATTTACGCAGAATTCCTTGTCTACTTTCACTTTTACCAAGTGCAAATTCCAAATAGAACTGTATAAAATGTACAAATACATTTATTTCACTGAAAATACAGATGTAGAAAAAGTAATGTTAAAATAATACGGCACCAATATATATTCAGTTCTGTTATTTATAAACATAGTTGAAAAGACAATACTATATGGTGTTGTAAGCACCACAATCATCAGATAGTCTCCTCATGATCTAGTTAAATATCCTAGTTATTATCCTAACGGGTTTGTGTTACATAGTAACTGGAAAGATCCATATAGTTATTTAGACCTTAGTTATGTCTTATCTAAATATGGTCTTACTTTTAATTTTTTGATCCAGTTGTAAGCTTGGATTCTACTGCTACTGCTGCTGCTAAGTCACTTCAGTCGTGTCCGACTCTGTGCGACCCCATAGACGGCAGCCCACCAGGCTCTGCCGTCCCTGGGATTCTCCAGGCAAGAACACTGGAGTGGGCTGCCATTTCCTTCTCCAATGCATGAAAGAGAAAAGTGAAAGTGAAGTCGCTCAGTCGTGTCCAACTCTTAGTGACCCCATGGACTGCAGCCTACCAGGCTCCTCCGTCCATGGATTTTCCAGGCAAGAGTACTGGGGTGGGGTGTCATTGCCTTCTCCAAAGCTTGGATTCTAGTATAGGATACTTACTAAACTGATGGAGCTATAACCTCAACTGGAAAGGTTATAGCTCCATCAGTTTAGTAATTAGCCTATTCTATTGTTCCTCACCCATGTTGTCACCTGGTAGCATACTTGAGTGTATCTCCTGATGACCCAGTCAACTTCACTGAAGTCTGTAGTGCAGAGAAATTCATGTATTGAAAGCAATTGTAAAAGTGGATGTCATATATTAGGAAAAGAATTTTAGAAAAAAAAAGGTCCATATTTGGTGAATTGATGGTTTGTAAGGAGAAATTTTCAAGCAGAATTCATCATAGAAATTATTTAAACTTAAACAGTTGATACTTTTTGAAGAATTAGGAGGTACGGGCTAATTATAAAGCTACTTTGGGATTAGCAGTCTTTTTTATGGGCACATACATCACAAAAATTGACTGACTATAAACTTTTCCCAAATGCTGGGTTACCTAACAATTGATATCATTAGATCCATTACTTAAAAATGATGATGCTAATGTCATTAACTGCTTTTGCTCTTTAATGACTCCTCTTTGTCAAACTTTCTTAACATGTTCTATGATGTTGCATGACCACCTAACTTCTGTCTCTCCACCTCTCTGTATTTGACACTTTAGACTCAGAATTATGAAACTACTCATTCCCTATACACAAACCTGCTTTGTGCCTCCAAGATTTTCTTCATTCAAGTGCTTATTTTTGTACAGTCACTGGTTCACTCTGTTGCATCATGGACACAAAATAATAGTGGTGCAGATGTTATTGTTTCTATGGCAAAATCTCTTCCTTTCTAATCTTTGAAAGCATAAGCATATCCGCAATCACATATGTCTGATACTGTTTATACCTTACATATTGTCATTTTAAGATTATGCCCTAGTGTCCTCTAGGTCATGAAGTCTTTAGAGGACAGAGTATGCTTATTTGTCAATGTACACATAGTACTTGATATTTGGAAAATGTTCATTTATTATTTGTTAAACCTTTGAAAGGATTGTATCTTTATTTTATATTTTATTACTTGTTTCTTCAATGAGACTTTTATCCTCAATTTTGTGATCATTTTTAATTTTCTTTATCACTTTCTCTACCTATCTTCATGTTATTTAATCATTTAATTTTCTTTTCATACAATTACATCTGGAGATAACATCTTAGATGTTGATTTTATAGTAATATTAGTAAAGATGAATCCTGAAAAATAAACAGGCACTAAAAATTTGCAGAAAGATTTTATTCAAAAAAATTGATCATATATAAGATATTAGAACAGCATTATGAAATAAATTCTTTAAATATATATTTTAGAACTCAATCTTCTTCTACTAAGTATTTAAGTATTATACTACTTAAATACCTTTAATATTTCAATATTTAATATTTAGACATATTTAATATTTAAATATTCAATACTGCTAGTATTTAAGTATTAATAAATTAGCCTATGTGTGTATAATTTAGTACATTTCAAAATGTTTTTCTTCACTCAATAGAGAAAACACTTCCTCTTAACTATTGTTTTTTCAACAATAAAAGTATATATTTATAAGGGTAAATTTTAGCTAATCTCCATAGATTCCCTTGGACTGCAAGGAGATCCAACCAGTCCATCCTAAAAAAAATCAGTTCTGAATGTTCATTGGAAGGACTGATGCTGAAGCTAAAAGTCCAATACTTTGGCCACCTGATGAGAAGAACTGACTCATTTGAAAAGACCCTGATGCTGGGAAAGATTGAGGGCGGGAGGAGACGGGGACAACAGAAGATGAGATGGTTGGATGGCATCACTGACTCAGTGGACATGAGTTTGGGCAAACTCCAGGAGTTGGTGGTGGACAGGGAGGCCTGGCATGCTGAGATTCATGGGGTCACAAAGAGTTGGACACTACTGAGACTGAACTGAAACTGAACTGATAATAGCTATTTTCAATTATAAACTTATGAAACCAGATTTGAGATTTTGCTATTGGGCATATATTACTTGTATGATGTCTTAGAGATATATGTGAAGAATAATACGCTAAGAACTATGAAATCATTTAGAATCAGTCATAGGCATAGAAAATTAAGGAGGTTGCTTTTGAAGAGAAATCTGTGCTATAAAATGTGTTATTACTAAAAATAGATTCTGGGCAATTCAGTTTTATTGAGTTGGAGTCTAGAAGAGAATAGATGATGATAGAGCCTGTGTGGAGAATTGGGGCAGACTACAATCAGGCAGACAGGAAAAATATACTGCAGATAAACACTGAAATAAAATATAGATTTATATCCATAGGCATCAACTCTGGGAAAAGGCAACAGCAGACATATCTTGCTGTCATATGGTCATCTCAATTGCAATGGTTCCTTCGGCACCCATGAATCATTCAGTCTGTGAGGCAAAATGCTGCTTCTAAAGTAGCAATTGGTCATGACCTTGCAGTAGTGGCTATGCTGGCTGAGTACAGACTACATGTGTACTCTGAGTGGAAAAAGCCTCAGGTGACAAATCAGTCCTGCCAGTGCACATAAACAGGACAGCAGCCCTGACAGATCTTGTCCTAACACTTACATATAAAGGATAGCATTGTGTGAAATATAAAAATGTACTTCTGGGAGACTTCCCTGACGGTCCAGTCCCCCACCTTCCAATGAAGAGGGTACCGGTTCAATCCCTGGTAAGGGAGCTAGGAGCCTACATTCCTCATGGCAAAAATCCAAAACATAAAAAAACAAACAATATTGTAGCAAATGGAATAAAGATTTTTTTTTTAAAGGTACTTCTGAAATTCCTAAATGAGGTAATATTGTTTGTGCACCTATCAGATCATCTCCCTAATTTTTTTTCATAATTCTATATTTCAAGACAAAGTTTCTGAGAGTTTTGTATTTCAAAGAACTGCAATAGCTTTGAGGTAGTTTTTACTAGTAAACTTCCACACAATTTAGATGTATCACAAACTGTTTCCTCCAAAAGAGTATTGGCTCACTTTTATACACAGTGTGGTGTGTACACATAAAATGATATTGAATGTCTTCCTATATATAAGTTCATCAAGGAAAGGGAGTCTATATCAGGAATTCTCTGAACTCTAGAAACTGTAATCATGTAGTCTACAAATAGTGTTTGTGTAATCAATTTTAAGCTATGAAAGCAATAGTGAATGAATTGTCAATGAGATTTATGAAAAAATAGTTGTTTCTCTTATGTATTTTATAGTTAGATTAAGGATATGGTCACAATGTGTTTTGGAAAACTCAGAAAGTGTACAAAATGTTTATGAGAAAGTGACTATTTAGATTTAGTAAATAGTCACCACTTTTAAATGCAAATACATTAAACTGTTTGCAATTACATTTGTGTGTAATTATCCATAATTAATATAAATACTTGTTTACAGACTATTAAATCCTTGACAGAGTTTGAAGCACAAAACGGAAATTTTAACAGTCTCAGTCAACTGAGAGATGAGGTCACATCATCTTTTGAATTGTGCACTTTCATTGTAAAATGTGACTCAATTTACAAAAGTTTATTTATATCTGCATTTCTTTTATATGTTTCAGCCAAAACTTGCTATCACTTTTTGTTTCAAAGGAGAAAATGTACCTTAAACATTTAATAAATGTATATTCATTATGAGTATATTCAGTGTCTATGAAATACAAGGCATTTGATGGCCACAGTAGTAGATTCAGACATACACACAGAGTACGTAGTTAATGTTTAATAGAAACTTGCCTTCTAGAAGGATAATTAAAACATTTTGCCAAAATTACCATCAGTTCAGAAAAAAATTTGAGTCATTTGTAGAGAAATGGATAGACCTAGAGAGTGTCATACAGAGTGAAGTAAGTCAGTAAAAGAAAAATAAATATATTAATGCATATATGTGGGATCTAGAAAAACTGTATAGATGACTTCATTCACAAGGTAAAAATAAAGACACAGATGTAGAGAACAAATGTATGAATATCAAAGGGGAAGGAGGTGGGAGGAATTGGGATTTAGGATTGACAGATATACACTATTGATCCTTGTGTTTGGTGTTGTCCAGTCACTAAGTTATATCTGACTCTTTGTGTGTGTGTGTGTCTGTGTGTGTGTGTGTATGTGAACGATGCACTGCAGTGTGCCAGTCTCCTCTGTCCATGGGATTCTCCAGGCAAGCATACTGGAGTGAGTTGCCATGGCCTCTTCCAGGGAAATCTTCCTGACCTGGGGATTGAACCTGCATCGCCTGTATCTCCTGCATTGCAAGCTGATGCTTTACCCACTGAGCCAACTGGGAAGCCTAACACTATTGGCACTATGCATAAAATAGATAACTGATAAGAACATACTGTAAAGCACACGGAACTCCACTTAATGCACTGTGGGGACCCAAATGGAAAGGAAATTCAAAAGGGAGGGGTTATATGTATATGTATGGCTGATTCATTTTGCTGTACAGTAAAAACTAACACAACATTGTAAAGCAACTATACTCCAGTTAAAAGCAACTAAAAATAGAAAACTTCTATTAAGATGAATGAAAGAGAGGATTATAAAATTAACGTGTAAGGAGTTAATTTTATTATTATTAGAATTGAAAAAAATATGATAAAGGAGGAAGCAAAACTTTAATCTTTGTTACAGGAAGAAGATATTCCTGTCTTCAAAATAGTTTAATTCCAGAAGACTAGTGACAATTCTGGGGAAATATAGTCACTCAAGTATTAGTAGGCACAGCGTCATAGGAAAGCAATTTGGTGACAAATTTGGTGATATCCAAGCTATATTTTTGATCATTGGTAATGGAGAACTATTGTTTTTGTTTGCTTGTTTGGTTTGGTTTTTTTAAGTATTTTTTATTCAGTTCTAGGCTTTGGAAAAAATGTCATTAAATTGTTATTTGAAGATGAAAAATCTTGACATATCAAGCACAGTCAAAATTTCATTATAACTTTCCAACTAATAAAGTAAATAGAAAATGACAGACTTGAGTTGGTAGAACAAACCTATAAAATATATTACTGAAGGGCTGAGGAAGAAGGACTATTAAAGAATGACTTGATATTCCACAGTGAATATTAAATGATTTAGGGGGAAGAGAAAGTGGATAGAATTCTAGACAGAATGTATATACAGACTGTGGTCTTTTAAATGACTCTGAGGGCAGAATCACTCAGAGAAGACATGGATGGGTGTCATCTACATGGAAAAAAATTATCAGGAAGATTTAATATTGCCACTTGTGAAGTCAAAATGGGTGCCTGGGGAGAATGAATAATTTCAGCAATTTTGACTTCATTTATCAGTATTTTCCTTCTTGAAACATTTTCTTCGTAGAGCTGATGGGAACACATTTACTTACAGAAATCTGCATCTCTCTGCAGAGCATTCTTGACTGCTTCCTCCTTGTAAGAAATTTCAAGATAGGCATTACCAAAGAATTTCTTTTGTCTGCGTGGACAATGTTTAGATGATGCCCTGCCTGTCCACTCCAAACTTGTGAGTTTCTGAAACTCTGCTCTGGAAACAGTGCTGGCAACAGTATGGCTTCCTTGGCTTCTCTCCTGCCACTCACTTCACCCTGAGATTCATCTGAACAGACCTGGCCTGGTTCCAGAATCTCACAGATGGCCAGGTCCTAAATTCCAGTCACAGTGCCCCTTCAGTTGTTCTTTTTATCCTAGGTTTGGAACAGATCTTATTGTTGTGAATGACAAAGACCCTGTTTGGGTTTCTTATTGACCATGTAATCAATTTCCTCTGTTAAATGACTTTCGTTAAAAATAGGTTGAATTGTTTCTGAAATTTTCCAAAAATGTGTAAAACTATTTTCATCAGGGGCTATGCCACCTGTCATGAGAATTAAAAAAAAAAAAAAAATCTGTTAATCCTTACAGGGAATCAACATAAATTTGACACTGTTTAGAATGGAAGAAGATTGAGCACTTAATATCCAATCTACTTATTTTTAAAATGATGAAACTGAGATATGAGAGTTCTATTCGTAGTGATAGGATAGACCTATGTTCTCTGTCAGGGAATTATTCTTCATTTAAGGTGTGTTGATTGATTTAGTAGTAGACTCCAAGAATTTATGAGGACATTTCTCAAAAGGCAGCTATATTTCTATAGGTTGGAGTGCAGATGCAACAAATAATGGTAAAAAATTGTTAATTAAAAAGTTTCATTTTTTGTGCATTGGTGTGTTAAGAAAAATTAAGGTCTCAATTTTAATATTTTCAAAATATAATTAAAGAAACACACAAAAAGGATAGCTTAAACAGTCACAGCTTTGAATATACTGTAGAAATTTATAACTAATGGCTACATAAAGTTTCAGTATCTGGAGATTTCATTGGATCTCATTAAATTTATGTTATAGAATAACTAGGCTGGAAGTGAAGACCAGTAGGTACTATTACAGTCACTTTTCCCCACAAAATTACATCCTATGTATAATGGCATTTTTTTCAGAGGGAGTGTATTGACTCCATAACCAAAAGTTCCATTAAACCCATTATGAGAGGTTGTAATTTTGTATTCAGAGATTCTTTAATAGTGATTATTGACCTATGAGAATGTAGTCATTATAAACTATAAAGATTTCTTTATCATTATAGTTACAGTTTTCTTAAAGGAGAAAAATACTAGGCAAGAATCAGAGGAACTGGCATTGAGTATAGCTCCAAAAATTAGCCCAGATAGCAACTTGATGCATTTAACTCCTCTAACCAACACCATCTTAGCTATGAATTGGGGCTGACATCTTTTCTGACAGCCTCATGGAGCTTCTACAAATATAAATAAAAGCAACTTTATATGTTATATATAGAATTATACATAGAGACTGTATCTGGATATAATATCAAATTACATTAATATGAAATTACTTAGATATTTTGGAGATACTATTATTGGCATTATTATTTTTTAACAGTTTCCATTATATTTACCTAATAGTTTTGGCATAAGGTTGATGTAAAACTTTTATGTAGCTTCTAATTATAAATTTCTATATGATATTTGAGTCTGCTCTATGGAATAACTTTGACTTATGCTGCATTTTTTCATTTTATTTCCTTTATTTATACATATAAACAAATAGAATTATGAAAATACAAGAAACAAAAGGGATGTGTGAATGACATTAATTTTTTTTATAAATGTGAAATTACTAATCATTTATCCTTCAGGCTTAAAAATTTTAATTTGCATATTTTGTGTGAAAATATTAATAAATAATATCTTGAAAACTTAAGAATGTATCACATTTAAGACTATTTCATTTCTAGGGCACAACTAGTTTGAAGATACAAAAGAATCTTGTTGGCTATATTGGCTGTTTTATGTATATATGTATACATATATATATTTGCATATATATATAACTTCAGGTACAATAACTGTGGATCCAATAAAGACAGAAAATAACAGTTTTGGTTTGTATTTCATTTGGGCTCTTTTAAATAACAAAAGTAGGTTTAAGTGATATTGGTAATTTTTTTAAAAACTTAAGTATTTCACCAACTCCTGTAGAAACAATGGAGATATTAGGTATTATCTGTTTACTGAATTAATCTTAATAATTTATTATTTCTTCTTTTTAAAATTTGTTCACTTAACAATTAATATTAAGTTCTTACTTGCTTACCCAGGCCACATGTTGTTCTTGGTGGTCAGAATGCAGCACTGAATAAGGGACAAACATCCATCTCTGTCTTCATGGACAACAAGTCTTTTCAAAGAGGAAGTAGTAGAGTACAACACTTTGAAGAAAAATAAAGTAGAGAGGAAGCATGTTGGGAATATTATCTTAGTGTTTACATGTGAATTTTTAGGTGACAAAAATATAGACTTGTCAGAACAAATTATGCAGACAATTTTCATTATCCTCAATAATGAAGTAACAGACTGATACCATCAGCAACAGTCATCCAAAGCTATTAATATAATCATTGATGAAAAGAATTGATAACTGTACTTGATCTAATTTTGAGCACCTAATCTTATCTGTACATATGGAAGCAAATTGAATAAAATCTCAGTGTCATGTATTATGATTTTTTTTCATAAAATTAAACATTTTCCCATGAAGCATTTATTTTGACTGCCATTGAGATGGGAAAATATAGAATATTTCAAAAAGAATTTCCTTCATTTTACCCATTAATTTAAAATTATATATTATATGTAATATGTAAATGTCATTTTGGCATCTACTTCTGTTTCATTGACTATGCTAAGGCCTTTGACTGGGTGGGTCACATCAAACTGTGGAAAATTCTGAAAGAGATGGGAGTACCAGGCCACCTTACCTGTCTCCTGAGAAACCTGTATGAAGGTCAAGAGACAACAGTTAGAACTGGACATGGAACAAGGGAATGGCTCAAGATTGGGAGCAGAATACGTCAAGACTGTATATTGTCACCATATTTACTTAACTTATATGCAGAGAACATCATATGAAATGCCAAGCTGGATGAAGCACAAGCTGGAATCAAGATTGCTGGGAGAAATATCCATAACCTCAGATATGCAGATATGCAGATGACACCCTTATGACAGAAAGCGAAGAAGAACTAAAAAGCATCTTGATGAAAGTGAAAGAGAAGAGTGAAAAAACTGGCCTAAAACTCAACATTCTAAAAACTAAGATCATGGCTTCCGGTCCCATCACTTTATGTCAAATAGAAGGGGAAACGATGGAAACAGTGACAGACTTTATTTTCTTGGGCTCCAAACTTCCTGTGGACAGTGACTGCAGCCATTCTAAAAGACACTAGCTCCTTGGAAGAAAAGCTATGACAAGCATAGGGAGCATATCAAAAAGCAGAGACATTACTTTGCCGACAAAGGTTCTTTTAGTCAAAGCTTTGGTTTTTCCAGTAGTCATGTATGGATGTGAGAGTTGGACCATAAAGAAGGCTGAGCCCTGAAGAATTGATGCTTTTGAACTGTGGTGTTGGAGAAGACTCTTGAGAGTCTCTTGGACTGCAAGGAGATCAAACCAGTCAATCCTAAAGGAAATCAATCCTGAATATTCTTTGGAAGGACTGATGCTGAAGCTGAAGCTCCAACTTTTTGACCACCTGATGCAAGGGACCGACTCATTAGAAAAGACCCTGATGCTGGGAAAGATTGAAGGCAGGAGAAGGGGAAGAGGATAACAGAAGATGAGATGGTTGAATGGCATCACAGACTCAATAGACGTGAATGTGAGCAAACTCTGGGTGATGGTGAAGGACAGGCAAGCCTGGCATGCTGCAGTCATGAGTTCGCAAAGAGTTGGACATGACTGAGCAACTAAATAGCAGAAACAGTACAGTGTCATTTAAATAACATGATATTGTAGCCTCTAATATTAATTAAACTAAAATTAGTAATGCCTTAGGATGAATTGGAGAAGGCAATGGCACCCCACTCCAGCACTCTTGCCTGGAGAATCCCATGGACACAGGAGCCTGGTAGGCTGCAGTCCGTGGGATCACACAGAGTCAGACATGACTGAAGTGACTTAGCAGTAGCAGTTAGCAGTAGCATGAATTGGAATCATGAGCAGCCACATCATTGATTTCCCAGTCAAAATCCTAAGGTACTTTCAACTTCTACACCTCAAAATAATGTGATAGATTAATTTTGTTGAAGACTTCTTTTTAGATTTCTAGGTCCCAGGTGTACTTCTTTATTTTCCTTCAAACCTCATGAGAAAACTGGTGGACAAAATGTAGCTATTAGTAGAGGTAACTTGGATAAATATTAAAAAAGAACAACTTACTTATCTGGACACCTAGTTTCTATACTAATATATATGTGTCTCTTCATGGGAAAATGTAATTATATTGGCCTATAGTTTATTGTTTCAAATTAGGAGAGATTATTAGATGAGAAATTTTACACACATTTAAATTTTTTTCTTAAATTTAATTGAACAAATATCATTATTTCTTGATAGTATCTCAGTAAGAGGAATAAGGCACATACAATCAAGCATTTTAAAAATGTTAAAATAAGTACATTAGTAGGCAATATACACAGTCAAAATACAAATATGAATATTTAAGTGGTACAATATATGTATATTAATAAGTAAGACACTTTTGAAATATATTAAATTACAGACTAGAAAACTAAAATACAGATATAAAATTCCCACATAAAACAATTAACATAGGCAATATTTTTAATTTCTGAAAAACAAATAAAATATATTTTTATACCTTTAAAGTTTTCTCCAGGATAATATTTTGAGACAATGAATCATTATCAGAATAACATAAACAGCTTTTACATTGATTAAACCATTTTGCAGTCTTAACAAAGTTAATAATTTTAATGTCAAATGAATAAACATAACAGTTTCTAGTGAGGAAATGGCCTTAATTGCCAATTTAATAGAAAGAAACAATTACTATACACCCAACATCACAATGGAAAAATTGGTTTTGATGATAAAAGTGATATTCTAATACACTGTTTATCAAAATATAAATGCACTAAATGTGGTATGTTGATTTTGTGTACATAGGCTGTCATTTTGAAATTAGAAAAATAATGATTAAAACACTAATGAAAATCCTTGTTTTTTCCTTTAAGTTTATATGTTAATGTTAGTTTGAAAACTGGGTAGACATATATCTGAATTATGAATTGTCATATTTAGTCTTTATACATCATATTTTGATTAAAAATCATTGATATATTACTCTGCTTTTTAAGGCTATCTCTTTCTTAGAATCTATGGAAAATTACTGAATTTTAGTTTTCAGCATGCTTTTAAGAACCATAGTAATAAACTGCAAATAATGTTAATCATTTTTTTTGCAAGAAAGGTTTTTATTATTTAGTCATATTTAAATAAAAAAAGTTAAGTGGAACATAACAAAAATCATGGAATTTCCAGATTGCATATACATATATGCACGAGTCCCAGAAGCAATAAAGAGAACTATGGACTCTGGACATCTGATTCAAAATTGATTGATGCATATATTTCCTCAGAACTACATAACACTATTTCATGTCTTCTTTTATGAGTCTGATATGTAATTATATTGAAATTCAATATTTTGTATTGATAATATATTCCACTCAAATGTGTCAATAAGCTCATTAAATTAAATGTCAGTTTGGTTATGATGATTTTTAGAACATTTATAGTTTATAATCTGTTGATTATAAAACAGATAAAAAAGGTCTTCCTTATTATGTATCTATTGCTATTTATAGGTAATGCAGTTGTCTACAGAAGCTTAGAGCAATGAAAGTCTACTTTAATGACACATTTTCCTTCAAATTTGACTGCTTTGAGGAGGAGAATAATTGGGCAAAAGGACTGAGTACTGCAGTTTCCAGGCATGACCCAAAACATGGAGAATTTTTACCTTTAAGCAGCCTAAACTGTTATTTATGCACAACATTTTTCATTTAGTTTATTGTTTAACATTTATTCTTTACCTACTCAATGACTAGTACTAGCCTAACAGCCAAGAGGCATATGGCCTATCCAAAGTTCTCAGTTTACTTGTTTATAAATGAACATTATATGACTCCTAGAGTATTTCTTGTAGTGGCAAGGCAAAAGAACAATTTCTTATGACATTCTTGTATCGAGCAGTCTTAGAATACTTTTTCCTAGAGGAAAATACCCAAGACAGTATCTTTTAGAATTGTGGCCCTGCAGAAATTCCTGCCTCTCAGTTTGGTTCAGTTCAGTTGCTCAGCTGTGTCTGCTCTTTGCGACCCCATGAACCACAGCAGGCCAGGCCTCCCTGTTCATCACCAAATCCCAGAGTTCACCCAAACCCATGTCCATTGAGTCGGTGATGCCATCCAACCATCTCATCCTCTGTCATCCCCTTCTCCTCTTGCTCTCAATCTTTCCCAGCATCAGAATCTTTTCAAATGAATCAGCTCTTCACATCAGGTGGCCAAAGCATTGGAGTTTAAGCTTCAAAATCAGTCTTTCCAATGAATATTCAGGACTGATTTCCTTTAGGATGGACTGGTTGGATCTCCTTGCAGTTCAAGGTACTCTCAAGTGTCTTCTCCAACACCACAGTTCAAAACCATCAACTCTTAGGTGCTCAGCTTTCTTTATAGTTCAACTCTATCTATACATGACTACTGGAAAAACCATAGCCTTGACTAGATGAACTTTTGTTGACAAAGTAATGTCTCTGCTTTTCAATATGTTGTCTAGGTTGGTCATAACTTTCCTTCCAAGGAGTAAGTGTCTTTTAATTTCATGGCTGCAATCACTATCTGCAGTGATTTTGGAGCCCCCCAAAATAAAGTCTGACACTGTTTCCAATATTTCCCTATCTATTTGTTATGAAGTGATGGGACCAGATGCCATGATCTTCTTTTTCTTGAGTGTTGAGCTTGAAGCCAACTTTTTCTCTCTCCTCTTTCACTTTCATCAAGAGACTCTTTAGTTCTTCTTCTCTTTCTCCCATAAGGGTGGTGTCATCTGAGGTTATTGATATTTCTCCCAGTAATCTTGATTCCAGTTTGTGCTTCCTCCAGTCCAGCATTTCTCATGGTGTACTCTGCATATAAGTTAAATAAGCAGGGTGACAATATACAGCCTTGACATACTCCTTTTCCTATTTGGAACCAGTCTGTTTTTCTATGTCCAGTTCTAACTGTTGCTTCCTGATCTGCATACAAGTTTCTCAAGAGGCAGATCAGGTGGTCTGGTATTCCCATCTCTTTCATTATTTTCCACTTTGGCATAGTCAATAAAGCAGGTCCTACCTTTCAGGCTAGACCAAATTCAGCCTAGCATGCATGCTAAATCATTTCAGTCACATCCAACTCTTTGCAACCCTATGGACCATAGCCCTCCAGGCTCCTCTGTCCACGGGATTCTCCAGGCAAGAATATTGGAGTGGGTCACCATTCCCTTTTCCAGGGAATCTTTCCAACCCAGGGATAGAACCTGAGTCTTTTACGTCTCCTGCATTGGCACATGGATTCTTTATCACTAGCACTACCTGGGAAGCCCAAATTCATCCACTATTGTTCCTACCAGTTTATAGCTTTGGCAACTTTCATTCCACCTAAGCAAATCTCAGTTGTGGTACCTCTCTAAAATGAGCTTGTCTCTAGATGAGCTTGAAAAACTTGTCTCCAAATTTCATGATGGTCATTTATGTTGCAACTTATGTTCTCTGCTGGGTCCAAGAAGAGTCATGGATTTTCAGTTTCTCCAGATTTTTCTTACTGCAAAATCAGGTATGAGAAATTTTGATTCCTTTGCATGTCTGAGTTGAAACTGGAAGTCCCTCTTATTACATATATTTTTTTCATATTCTGTGTTCTGTGTTATGATTTGTGATGGACATTTTGCTTTGTGTTTATCATGTTATACTGAACTTACATGCTTATGGGTCTACATCTCCAACAAGGTTACAGGCTCCTCAAGGATACCATGTATCAATTTATCTTTGTATATAAAAAGCTTAGAATAGAAGTAAATTGTGCTCTAATTCTCTTGTATTGGAAGTTTTAAATATTGATTTCAAGATATATGGCATTGACTTGACTGAATATTTTCAACAGTGAAGTTACCCTGATGGAAATGGTGTTTAACAAAAGTCATTCTGTCCATAATACCTATCGTAGGTGTAAGAAAAGGGAAGTTATTGTAGTAACCAAGAGGTAATTAGTACCTCTACAAAAATAGACACTTTGAAATTCCAGAAGAAATGATTGACTCAAGAATTATGCTCAAAGGTAAAGCTATGACAGTAACATGCTTAATGAATGAATGAACACTTACTACATATGTTCTATATCAGGATTTTAGAACTTCAAAAAGGTATCTGAGGGCTTCCCTGGTGACTCAGTGGTAAAGAGATCATGGTTCAACCCCTGATTCAAGAGTATTCCACATGCTGCAGAGAGCTAAGCCTACAAGCCGCATCTATTGAACCTGTGCTCTAGAACCCAGGAGTTACAATTACTGAACCCGACGTGCCCTAGAGCCTGTGCTCTCAAACAAAAGAAACCACTACAATGAGAAGCCTGTGCACCACAACTAGAGAATAGCCACAACTAGAGAAAAGGTCACATGGTAAAAAAGACCCAGCACAGCCAAAAATAAATGAAGACCCAGCACATCCAAAAATAAGTAAATGAATTATAAAAAAGAGATTCATGAGATATACATTAATCAATAACAAACTGATCAAAGCACTAAAGTTGAATAAAGAGAACTGGAAGGAACTCAGTAAAGGCTGGGGTGAAGAAAAGTAATCTATATGTTACAGATATGGCTCAGACTATAAAGAGTCTGTCTGCAGTGCAAGAGACCTGGGTTCGATTCCTGGGTTGTGAAGATCACCTGGAGAAGGAAATTGCACCCCACTCCAGTACTCTTACCTGGAAAATCCCATGGATGGAGGAGCCTGGCAGGCTACAGTCCATGGGGTCACAAAGAGTAGGACAGGATTGACCATTTTCACTTTCTTTTCTTTCATGTTACAGATGAGGTGTTTTTTTTTTTTTTAATATTTTATGTCTATTTATAGAAAAGGAAAATAATATTATGTTGTTAATAATCTATACACTATGATATACATTATTTTTTCATTTTAGCAAGTCAATTTCTTCCACAAACATTTACAGAGCGCCTAATATGTAAAAGACTCTATTATATGAAAGGATTACAAGGAGGAGGAGGAGGATCTGCAGAAAGAGGAAGAGATGAAGAAAGGAGATGAGAAGAGAAAGAAAAAAAAATACTGCCATGAAAATCTCACATCTCAACCCATAAGAACACACTTTGTAGTAATTATAAAACAGATATTGCTCCTGGCTTTACTTCAGACTGCCATGGAAGATGCTTTGAGAAGTTGGTGTTTAAAGCAAGTCTCAAAAGATGAGTGGAATGAACACAGAAGGATCCAAGCTAAGTGAATTTAATGAACAGTCTCAAAGGCTAAACATATCTTCAGATGCAGAGAAATATACAGGATTTGAAGTCGCTGGAATGTAAACACCCAAGTGATCTATGGAAGAAGTTGAGGGCGGACTACTGAGCATAAACTGGATTATGGAAAGCGTCCCGTGTCACAAAAAGAATCTTGAGTTTACTTCTTACATAAGAAAATAAAAATGTTTTTAAAAAGGGAGTGACAAGATCATACTTGAGCATTAGATGGGTCATTTTGATAATTGTATGCTGATGTATTGAAGGAAACAAGGAAAATAAAAACATACTTGATTTAGTTGTCTAAGTGAGAGGAAACATTAACCAGGAACGTTTGTTTATTGAAAATTTCTTTCTCTCCTTTCTTTCTCATTCAATATGTTTCTTCTAGTGGATTTATTAGTTTCATTTCAAGAATTCTGAAACAATTGAGTTAGTACTGTCTATGTCTTGACATTACTTCCTCAAGTGATAATCTATTAAGACATAGGTTTGCTTTGTTTCTCTATGTATCTTTGTTTACTGGTTTGTTGGAGAACCTTCTAAGCATTGTATTACTATAAATTAAATTATTTTAATGGTTCTTGCATGTTTTCATAAATTTCTTTTACAATTTAGCATTAATGCACATTCAAAATCCTTTCAGTGAGCAGCATTCTTAAACAGTGCCATTTTTATGTTTAAACTATAGAGTGTATTGAGTATTATAATTTAGTTAATCAAGAATATCAGCACATATAATTAAAATTGGTTGCCTTGTATTTAGAGATTGATACATAAGTCATATTTTATCTGAAACCTATAGGCAGATATCTTGAATGGTGTTAATTGGTACAGTAAACCACAGTACATAAGTAAGATATGTTTGTACATTTTCTGAGAGCTGATAGTTCTGAATAAAATGTGATTGATATTTAGTTTAAGCTTGAAAATTATACTGTATTATGTTATTTTTATCTTATAAGACATAATGAAATAATGAAAATAAATAATATCTTATTTCTTTTTTCCTCAAATTGAAACCAAGTACCACAGACAAGATACTTATCACATTTATTCTCTGTCCCTCGATATATATAAATATGTATAAATTTGCATATTTTAATCTGTTTGACAAGTTTGTGAGATTGATACAGATTTCCATATAATGAATTAGTCTTGTGAAAATTTTAACTTTCCTGTTTTATTTTATTATATTGTACATGCTTTTTAGAAAGAAAAAATAGCCTTGTACTCATCCATAACAAAAGTCTTTTAATACCTATCATCAAAAGACTTGGACACTAGTTAGTGCAAAGAGACTTCAATATGCTTCCTCTTTGATCTCTAAATCCTTCAGTAACTTACATTAACTTTTCTCTCCACTTCTATTCCACTTTAAATAGTGTCTCATTATTCAACAATAAGTCTTTTGAATGTCGCTGTAAATCAGATACACATGCTTTTGATAGTGCCATCATTAAAAGGGATATTACTCATTGACATCTATGAACTTGAATTTATACAGTGCCCAGAATATCATTACAGCAGCCATGCAAATCATTATGTACTCAGGCCTGAGGGAAATAAATCTGAGTCTTAAGAAAATTAGTCAGCAATTTGAAGTCCTTCAATGGTGCAGACAGCGTTTTTAATAAAATCCAAACTCCTTACAGAAGGTCCCTCATGATTTCAATCCTATCTAACTTCATCTCTTTCATTCCTTCCCTTTTGTCTAATCTTCAACCAAATTCCCTAATACTCTTGGAAGTCCATGCTTTGCACAGTCCTTCCCACTGCCAATAATGTCTCTCCCAACTTTTATTCCACTCGGATAATTTTTGCTATCCTCTCAAATGTCCACACAGAAGTAAATTTGCTGCAGGATTATAATAATAGGGTGTATGCAAATAATCACACAGCACTAATGATATGACAATGAATAAAAGTACTCAATATCCTCAAGTGGCTATTCACTGGTAGATCTTTTGACTCTTCAATCTTTAACAGATGCCCTTCTTCTATTCCCTCAGAATAATACTTGCATATTTCTATGACAGCACTAAATTCCTTAATTACACAATTCATCTATTTTTAAGAATCTCCATTAAATTCAGAGGTGCACTGTAGCAGAGAATCTTTCATTCTCATATCCCAGAATCTAGCACAGGCACTGGCAAGCAGTAGGTCAACTCCCAGTACTGATATTTATCAAAAACATTAATGCATAAATTAAATGAAGGAAGTGTCACAATAATAAATCAACATATATAGGAGATATATATATATATATATATATATGTATATATGTGAATTTTAAAAACTTATATTATTTGTATGAAAGCATATTTTACATTTCACTACTTTAGATGTTGGCCACCTGATGCGAAGAGCTGACTCATTTGTAAAGATCCTGATGTTGGGAATGATTGAAGGCAGGAGGAGAAGGGGACAACAGAGGATGAGATGGTTGGATGGCATCACCGACACAATGGACATGCTGCTGCTGCTGCTGCTAAATCGCTTCAGTCGTGTCCAACTCTGTGTGACCCCAGAGACAGCAGCCCACCAGGCTCCCCCATCCCAGGGATTCTCCAGGCAAGAACACTGGAGTGGGTTGCCATTTCCTTCTCCAATGCATGAAAGTGAAAAGTGAAAGTGAAGTTGCTCAGTCGTGTCTGACTCTTAGCGACCCCATGGACTGCAACCCACCAGGCTCCTCTGTCCATGGGATTTTCCAGGCAAGAGTACTTGAGTGGGGTGCCATTGCCTTCTCCACACAATGGACATGAGTTTGGGTAAACTCCAGGAATTGGTGATGGGCAGGGAGGCCTAGCATGCTGCAGTTCATGGGATCATGAAGAGTCGGACATGATTGACAGACTGACCTGAACTTTAGGTGTAAATATTTATAACTTCTTACCAATGAAGTGTAGTTTTTTCACTTTAATGTAACTATGTTGTCATGTAACTAGTTGGAGGAGAAATAAACTGAAAGAAAGAGGAAATAATGTCCTTCTCTGAGTCTCAGCCCTACATAATGTCTGTGACAGTCATTTAGTTAATATTTTTTATTTAAAATGACTCATTTAAAAAAGAAAATCTTGTCCAGGTTCGATACATGATACTGGATGCATGATACTGGCTGGTGCACTGAGACGACCCAGAGGGATGGTACGGGGAGGGAGGAGGGTGGGGAGTTCAGGATGGGGAACACGTGCATACCTGTGGTGGATTCATGTTGATGTATGGCAAAACAAATACAATATTGCAAAGTAATTAATCTCCAATTAAAATAAACATTTATATTTAAAAAATAAATAAAATGCCAACTTTAAAAAAAAAGTAAAAGCTTATCTATAAAGAAAGCTTATATCTCTACCACACATGGAAAACTAGTAACATCTCTAATATTTTTATCAAGATAAATCTGTACTTAAAAAAAAGAAAGAGAAAATAAGACTTGAATAAAAGAAGAAGAAAAAGAAAAATGAAAGAAAGAAGAAAAAAGGAAGGAAAGAAAAGAGAGAGGAAGAAGGCAGAGTGGAGGATGGAAGAGAGAAATGATCAAATTACTTTTGAGAGTAATAAATTGCCCTCATTTGAATCTGAACCGTTTTACTGGTGATAGTGATAAATTCTCACAAGTCCCTTCTAAATACACATTTTATACAACTTAACAAAACATGACAGATTGGATCCTCCCACTTGTTACATAGGTATTTGCAATGAGAGAAGAGATGTCACTGGTTCAAACTGTACTTATACCAGCTGAAGGAAAGTGGCAGCTTGGCATAAAATCAGACAGGGTTAATGATGGTGAAGCTGATGGGCTGACAAATGTGGACAATCTTTAAGCAGTTTGTTGAAAGGTTGGCTGCTGAAAGGGTAGCAAAGTGATTCATTTGCTAAAAAGGAAAATAAAGTATAATTATTTATACTAAATTATAACTGAGAAAAGAAAAGAGCCTTAGAAAATAGATTCTGTCTTAATTTGCAAATCCCTGGCTTTCAGAAGTAAAATAAACTTCTCCAAAGTAAATTCTTATCTAATGGGTTTAGCATGACCACACTAGGACAATTAGATCCAGTTTTTATTTCTCTCTTCTATAAATAATATAGTTTTTAATGTGAATTTTAGCCAACTTTGTTACTCAAAATGCTACATAGAAACCAACAAGAAAAAAATAGCTTGGTGATTTACATAAAGTGATGCATATCTTATTGTTCTAAACCAGTACATGATAATTTTTACAGTGCTTCATTAACATATGTTTAAAAGTAATCCGACAGTTCTACACAGATGAGATTGGTTAAAGAAACATACCGATACAGAATGCTGCTGTTAACTCTGTTTTAATCATCGCTGAGTGAGTTAGTTGGGTTTATTCAATTATGAATCATATGCTGTTGCTTCATTTTTATATTATAGGAGAAACATATTCATAAATATCCAAACCATGTAAACTAAGAGAAATTCATGTGAAATATAACAGAGAGAAAATCAAGATAGAACATCATAAATTAGGCCTACCTAACATTTGGAAGTAATTGTTCATCTATTCCAGAGGAGGCAATGGCACCTCTCTTCAGTACTCTTGCCTGGAAAATCCCATGGATGGAGGAGCCTAGGGGGCTGCAGTCCATGGGGTCGCTAAGAGTCAGACACATGTGAGCAACTTCACTTTCACTTTCTTGCATTGGAGAAGGAAATGGCAACCCACTCCAGTGTTCTTGCCTGGAGAATCCCAGGAACGGGGGAGACTGGTGGGCTGTCTTCTATGGGGCCACGCAGAGTTAGCAGCAACAGCAGCAGTTCATCTATTCAAAGATGCTTATTTCCTAAATTTTAGGTTTTGAGTGGTACCTTCTAGGAAAAGAATTGTTAATGTTAATCATGAATAACATAGCAACCCATTAATTTAAAAAAAAAAAAAAAAAACCTACGAAAATTTCTGTTTGTGTCACCCTGCCTCACATGAAAATTAACAGCATATTTTTCTACTTCATGACCATCATGAATGACAACATTTTGCCTAACAAATTTCATTTTGCCACTGCTGACTAAGACCTGTTATTACTAATCCAACTTAAATTATTGGCTATCTTAAAAGGAAGCAAGAGATAGGAATAAAAGTTATAGCACTATATCCCTCTCTATTTATAAACTCAGTTGATGAGTTATTTTCAGTGATATCCAGTGTTACAAAATTTCTCAGAAGGACTTGATAGGACATTGATTTAAATAGTTTCTGAAGAATATTTTCTCAACAAATAGAATATCCACTTTGGGAATTTTAAGAAAAACATTAATGAATATTTTTCAGAAAAGTCTAGTGGTGAATACCACTAGATTAGGTACTTCCAGCTTGAATTGAGAAATAAATTATAAAATACATAAACACAAAATCTTCAAGTTCATATCCTTGTGGGAGTGTTTTTCTTTTCTTTTCTTTTCTTTTTTTAACCAGGTTTTGCTAATTCTTAAGGAAACTGAATTCTGTAATGTAAAAAACAGGCTCCCTTGGTAGCTCAGATGGTAAAGAATTCATCTGCAATGCAGGAGACATGGGTTCAGTCCCTGGGTTTGGAAGATTCCCTGGAAAATGGAATGGCAGCCCGCTTCAGTCTTTCCTGGAGCTTTCCATGGTTATAGAAGCCTAGAAGGCTAAAGCCCATGGTGTTGCAAAAACAGTTGGACACAACTGAACAACTAACACTTTCAAGGTAAAGAGCAGAAAACTTGAATTCCAGAATTTTTTTCTGGATGAGTCAATAGAATGTACCCATTCCATTGTATTCTAATCCTTACATTCAGGCAGGGTCTTTAGCGTTTGAGTTACAGGGAAGATCTCAATATTATATAGGGTTTACTTAAATCATAAAGGATCAAAATATAAAACAAAATTCTTTTACATGTATTACTTCTTCACAGCCATGGAAGAAGCGCAGAAAAATATTTATAACAGTAATACATTATACAAATCTATTAAAAATTATATCATTTATGATTTTTAATGATTATAAAGAAATCATAAAGCAAGAATTTTTAACACATTCATGAGAAATATACACAATATTTATCTTGCCAAAAACCAATATTTTGTATATTGATTTTATCTCACTGATTTTGAATATGAGCCATATTTTAGTTGTAGCATGCAGAATCTTTAGTTGTAACACATGGGGTCTAATTCCCTGACCAGAGAGCGAACCCAGGCCCCCCTCCATTGGGAGTATGGAGTCATAGCCATTGTAATGTGAAGGAAGTCTCTCTAAAGAACTCCTTGATTACATAAGCCTTATTTGCCTTTTCTGTTGTTGTAAATATAATATTTTCTTTATTAACAACAATGAATATGAATCTAAATTGCCCCATGCTCTTACATGTTTTTCTTTTCACTCTTTTTTTAAAAACTTTTTATTTTATATTGAAGTATAGCCAGTTAACAAAGTTGTGATAGTTTCAGATGGACAGCAAAGAGACTCAGCCATATATATACACATATCCATTCTCCCCACATATCCCCCTCCCATCAGGCTGCCATATTACATTGATCAAAGTTCCCTGTTCTATACACCAGGACCTTGTTGGTTATCCACTCTAAATATAGCAGTGTGTACATCTACATGTCAATATAAATGTGTACATATGTATATAAAGAAGGCTGAATACCAAAGAATTGATGCTTTCGAATTGTTGTGCTAGAGAAGACTCTTCTGAGTCCCTTGGACTCCAAGGAGACCAAACCAGTCAATCCTAGAGGAAATCAACCCTCAGTATTCAATGGAAGGTTTATTGCTGAAATTGAAACTCAAATACTTTGGCCACCTGATGCAAAAATCTGATGTACTGAAAAAGACCCTAATGCTCGGAAAGATTGAATTCAAAAGGAGAAGGGGTGACTGAGGATGAGATGGTCAGATAGCATTACCAACTCAATGAACATGAGTTAAGCAAGCTCCAGGAGATAGTGAAGGGCAGGAAAGCCTAGGTTGCTGCAATCCATGGGGTCTCAGTGTCAGACACTACTTAGAGACTCAACAACAACATGTTGATCTCAAACTCCCTATCTGTTTCCTCCATTTCCTGCCCCCTGGCAACCATAAGTTCTTTCTCTAAGTCTTGCAAGTTCATTTTTCTTTTACCAATGAAAATAAGACTAAAGAAAAACATTTGTTATTACTTGCATTCACATATATTTAACTGTACTTGAACTTAGGAACTACAGGAGGTGACTGACACATGGATAAGATAGTCAACTATACACATAAAAAACAAAGAAAAATAAAGATACTTTATAACCCTTCCTGTTTTAATATTTCTTAAAACATTGTTTCTGAACATATCTCATAAATAAAATACAATGTTCCAACAAATATATAAGATTTAGTGTATTAAACATTTGAAATATAGTTTCTTTTTATCTGTTAGGTACAGGCTTGACAAATGATGAACAGTGCTCTGTTCAGTTCAGTCGCTCAACCATGTCGGACTGTTTGCGACCCCATGAATTGCAGCACGCCAGGCCATCCTGTCTATCACCAACTCCCGGAGTTCACTTAAACTCATGAACATTGAGTAGGTGATGCCATCCAGCCATCTCATCATCTGTAGTCACCTTCTCTTCCTGCCCCCAATCCCTCCCAGCATCAGGGATTTTTCCAATGAGTCAACTCTTTGCATGAGGTGCCAAAGTATTGCAGTTTAGCATCAGTCCTTCCAAAGAACACCGAGGACTGATCTCCTTTAGAATGGATTAGTTGGATCTCCTTGTATTCCAAGCGACCCTCAAGAGTCTTCTCCAACACCACAGTTCAAAAGCATCAATTCTTCGGCACTCAGCTTTCTTCACAGCTCAACTCTCACATGCATACATGACTACTGAAAAAACCATAGCCTGGACTAGACAGACCTTTGTTGACAAAATAATGTCTCTGCTTTTGAATATGCTATCTAGGTTGGTCAAAACTTTCCTTCCAAGGAGTAAGCGTCTTTTAATTTCATGACTGCAATCACCATCAGCAGTGACTTTGGAGTCCCAAAAAATAAAACCTGACACTGTTTCCACTGTTTCCCCATCTATTTCCCATGAACTGATAGAACCAGATGCCATGATCTTAATTTTCTGAATGTTGAGCTTTAAGCCAGCTTTTTCACTCTCCTCTTTCACTTTCATCAAGAGGCTCTTTAGTTCCTCCTCACTTTCTGCCATAAGGATGGTGTCATCTGCATATCTGAGGTCATTGATATTTCTTCTGGCAATCTGGATTCCAGCTTGTGCTTCTTCCAGTCCAGCGTTTCTCATGATGTACTCTGCATATAAGTTAAAGAAGCAGGGTGAGAATATACAGCCTTGACATACTTCTTTTCCTATTTGGAACCAGTCTGTTGTTCCATGTAGAGATCTAACTGTTGCTTCCTGACATGCATATAGGTTTCTCAAGAGACAGGTCAGGTGATCTGGTATTTCCATCTCTTTCAGAATTGTCCACTGTTTATTGTGATCCACACAGTCAAAGGCTTTGGCATAGTCAATAAAGCAGAGAGAGATGTTTTTCTGGAACTCTCTTGCTTTTTCCATGATCCAGTGGATGTTTTGCAATTTGACCTCTGGTTACTCTGCCTTTTCTAAAACCAGCTTGAACATCTGGAAGTTCACAGTTCACGTATTGCTGAAGTCTAGCTTGGAGAATTTTGAGCATTACTTTACTAGCATGTGAGATGAGTGCAATTGTGCAGTAGTGTGAGCATTCTTTGGCACTGCCTTTCTTTGGGATTGGAATGAAAACTGACTTTTTCCAGCCCTGTGGCCACTGCTGAGTTTTTCAAATTTCCTGACATATTGAGTGCAGCACTTTCACAGCATTATCTTTTAAGATTTGAAACACCTCAACTGGAATTCTATCGCCTCCACTAGCTTTGTTCATAGTGATGTTTTCTAAGGCCCACTTGACTTCACATTCCAGGTTGTCTGCCTCTAGTTGAGTGATCACACCATCGTCATTATCTTGGTGATGAAGACATTTTTTTGTACAGTTCTTCTGTGTATTCTTGCCACCTCTTCTTAATATCTTCTGCTTCTGTTAGGTTCATACCATTTCTATCCTTTATCGAGCCCATCTTTGTATGAAATGTTCCCTTGGTATCTCTAATTTTTTTGAAGAGATCTCTAGTCTTTCCCGTTCTGTTTTTTTCCTGTATTTCTTTGCATTGATCGCTGAGGAAGTCTTTCTTATCTCTTCTTGCTATTCTCTGGGACTCTGCATTCAGATGCTTATATCTTTCCTTTTATCCTTTGCTTTTGACTTCTGTTCCTTTCACAGCTATTTGTAAGGCCTCCCCAGACAGCCATTTTGCTTTTTTGCATTTCTTTTCCATGGGAATGGTCTTGATCCCTGTCTCCTGTACATTGTCATGAACCTCCGTCCATAGTTCATCAGGCAATCTGTCTATCAGATCTAGTCCCTTAAATCTATTTCTTACTTCCACTGTATAATCATAAGGGATTTGATTTAGGTTATAGCTGAATGGTCTAGTGGTTTTCCATACTTTCTTCAATTTAGGTCTGAAAATGGCAATAAAGAGTTCATTATCTGAGCCACAGTCAGCTCTCGGTCTTGTTTTTGCTGACTCTATAGAGCTTCTCCATCTCTGGCTGCAAAGAATATAATCAATCTGATTTTGGTATTGACCATCTGGTGATGTCCATGTTAGAGTCTTCTCTTGTGCTGTTGGAAGAAGGTGTTTTCTATGACCAGTGTGTTCTCTTGGCAAAACTCTATTAGCCTTTGCCCTTCTTCCTTCCATATTCCAAGGCCAAATTTGCTGTTACTCCAGGTGTTTCTTGAATTCCTAATTCTGCATTCCAGTCCCCTATGATGAAAGGGACATCTTTTCTGGGTGTTAGTTCTAAAAGATCTTGTAGGTCTTCACAGAACTGTTCAACTTCAGCTTCTTCAGCGTTACTGGTTGGGGCATAGACTTGGATTACTGTGATATTGAATGGTCTTCCTAATTAACTATCTTTATTACAATCCATATAGAAGAGAATTTCTCAAGTTTTTTTTTTTTTTTTTTGGTTAAGTGAAGAAAATCTTGGGGATATAAGAACATTATATTAATTTATCAATACTTATTCTAGATTACAGAAAATTTCCCTTTTCAGTTTCTCTTCATGGTAGAGCATGAATTACAATAATATTGAGTTTCAAGAAAAGTAAAAATTTGAGTTTTATACTGTCCTTTTCAACTGGGAAAATTTTATTGACTAGCCTATTATTTGTCCCTACATTTCCCTTTCTCTCTCACAAAGGTAAATTAAAAAATAATTTTTATTTTCACCTAATACCTTTATTTTGCATCTAAGAACTTGCCCATGAAATTTTTGCGGAGTTTTAAAATTGTATCATTTTTCTATTCAGCATTTAGTTGATCATGACTTTCATTTCTCCTATCAGAAACAAATGCATTTTTATTTTCATGATTGGTAGTCCTCAAGGGGCTCTGTATCTTTTGAAGTGTGAATTTTACACCTCAGATTTCTTCTTGTTGATTTCCCAGCAGGCTGACAAATGTGCCATTTTGTCTTTTCTTTTCTCTTTTCGTTTCTCAGCTTTTTAAGTTCCCATCTTACTGGCCATTAAAGGCATGCTATGAAAGGCATACTATGCAACTGAATGGGAAAGCAGAAGACAAATCTATTTTGAAATTTATTCAAGATCATAAGACATTCTTGCTTCAGTTAAGCATATATAAATTAATCTTGGAATAAATATTTATAAAAATTCTGTTATACATTTTTGTTTTTACATATATCTTAAACCGCACAATGTCCATTTTGTTAAATGAAGTAAAAACCACTCCTGTGAACTCTTCATTAACTGTAATATGACCTCCCTTTTTGTGATATATTTAGGGTTTTATGCTATTTTCAATAATTAGTTAATGAGTTTGTACTATGTTCTCTAAAACAAACAAGATCCATGTCCCATATAACTTTTATTAATTGAGTAATTAAAAAATAAACAAAATGTATAGTATATTATTGATTATTATAATAATTACAATGATAATATGGCATATATCTAAGCATGGAAGAACACACATAATTTAAAAGCACAACAATATAAGATGAATTTGTATATAAACAAGTATGGAATGTATCTGTGAGTGTGAGAGGGAGAGAAAAGGAGTGGAGGTGAGGAGGTCTATTGAGGAAAAGGTCAGAGGCAGCCATCATTTATTGAGTTCCTATACTGACACATGAAAGATTTCCTGGCATACAAAGCAGCCCAACTGGAAACAACTGCTTTTAAAGAAAACGAGTGCTATTCATTCTTTTATAAAATATATATCAAGATTTCTGGGAGAAATATCAATAACCTCAGATATGTAGATGACACCATCCTTATAGCAGAAAGCAAAGAGGAACTGAAAAGCCTCTTCATGAAAGTGAAAGAGGAGAGTGAAAAAGCTGGGTTGAAACTCAACATTCAAAAAATGAAGATCATGGCATCCAGTCTCATCACTTCATGGTAAATAGATGGGAAAACAATGGAAACAGTGGGCTCTTGGGTTCTTGGGCTCCAAATCACTGCAGATGGTAACTGCAGATGGTAACATATAGCCATGAAATTAAAAGACTCTTGTTCCTTGGAAGAAAAGCTATGAAAAATCTAGGGAGCATATTAAAAAGCAAAAACATTATTTTGCCAACAAAGGTCCATCTAGTCAAAGCTATGGTTTTTTCCTTATCATGTATGGATGTGAGAGTTGGACCATAAAGAAAGCTGAGCACTGAAGAATTGATGCTTTTTGACTGTGGTGTTGAGAAAAGACTCTTGAGAGCACTTTGGACTGCAAGGAGATCCAACCAGTCCATCCTAAAGGAAATCAGTGCTGAATATTCTTGGAAGGACTGATGCTGAAGCTGAAGGTCCTACACTTTGGCCAACTTATGCAAAGAACTAACTCATTGGAAAAATACACTGATGCTGGAAAAGATTGAAGGAGGGAGGAGACAGAGACGACAGAGGATGAAATGGCTGGATGGTATCACTGACTCGATGGACATGAGTTTGAGCAAGCTCTGGGAGTTGTTGAAATACAAGGAAGCCTGGCATGCTGCAGTCCAGGGGGTTGCAAAGAGTCAGACACAACTGAGGACCTGAGCTGAACTGACATATGGTGGGGTGGTGTTTCATTGTACTGAAAAAAACATTGAATATAATTTCTAACTCTGTAAGATATCCTTTTTTTACTTATGTTATAGTGTCTAAACTTATGCCATAGTTGTATTATTTTCATAACTTTAGTTTACACGTGCCAATCACCTCCTGCAATTTTCCCCTTTTAAAATGTTATCTAGCCACAGTGCCTTGTTGACTGTGTCCCTGTTATCAATTTCACTGTCACAAGAAAATCTGATTTACCCTCCAAGTAAAAAGCATGTTACTTTCTAAGTTCTTTCAAACGTGTTCTCTTCTAGGCCTTCTGAGAGGATAAAATTATTTGTTTCTAGCTTATAAATTAATAGTGAACTTATTTCCTATCCTTTGAAACTTTTCTTGAGAACTGACCCCTTAAAATATTTAGAACATTTTATACCTTAAAGAGGGCGTCCCTTGTGGCTCAGATGGTAAAGAATCTGCCTGCAATGAGGGAAACCTAGGTTCAATTCTTGGATTGTGAAGATTCCCCTGGAGGAGGGAATGGCAACCCATTCGAGTGTTCTTGCCTGGAGAATCCCCATGGTCAATGGGGTCTCAGAATTGGACGCCACTGAGCAACTAAGCACAACGCATACCTCAAGGAAATCAGAATAAATCTTGCTAAGTACAAAATATTTGTTAAGCAGACTAAAAATAATGATTTGGAGACATTTAAATGCACTTAAACAAAAAGCAAAGACATATTTCTTAATTAAGTCCTTGTTAATTTTGAGTTCAACTTGGAAATATTAATTCAAGAGCAATAATAGACTGAGATAATGATAGTTCAAGCTGTAGGCAATATAGAAAGTAGGTGAGATTTATTCTCCTTTTGGTACTCTGCTTCTACATGAGCCATTTCTCCTATTAAAACTTACTAAATTTGTTCTGTATCACCTAACTCTGTAAGACATCAAATAGCTACCTTAAACATGAACCATGAAAATCTATTAATGAAATAAGGCTAGAGATCTGCTTCTCAGGCTACAGTTCATTGTTTATTTTAAAATACCATATTTTCCTTATTGTGAAAGTGATACATGTTTATTACAAAATATTTAGAAAATAAAGAAAAACTATAAGAAAAATATAAATGATTTATAATTCAACCAGCTGTCATAACCTCAGTTCAAGTTACCAAATGGATAATGTTCACATGCCTATATAAGAATATTTTATTCAGAACATCTGCAAAGCACTGAATATAATCCTATATTACATTTTGTTGGCATGTCTCCATTTAATATTATCTAATATTATTTGTGGTACTTGTTAGCATTAAATTATATGGATCTTAAAAGCTTCATATAATTAGTAGCATTAGATTATTTTATTCTAATGTGGCTATAAAGTATGCCATATAATTAATAACACTGATGTTGGTTCTAACTATTTCTCCTTATACATTGCTTAGAGGTGAATGCATTATATGTTGAGAGTATATATTGATTTCATCCAAGAAATAGAATTGCACAACTGAAAAATCTGTGATTTTTATTTTTTATATAAAATTCTAGTGTGTTCAGATACTTCCATGAGACAAGGTACTATAAATAACACTAAATAATATACTTCATTCTAATCTTTGACAATCTGGAGTAAAAATATACCTCTTTACTTTACTAGTATTAAAATCAAACATTTTTATTGCTTTAGTTTTAGTTTTATTGCTTTTCTTTTGTGAATTGCCTGTGCATCTAGTTTGCTCATATTTTACTTGTGTCATTTATTGATTGATCTTAAAATAGTATTTTATTTCATATATTAATATCATGCATATTTTAAATTTATTTCCAATTTAATGCCTTGGTTTTATATATGAGTCAAGCATAGCATAATTGCTTTTGAAAAATGATGTATCAAAAATAGTTATGAGCATGACTACAAAACAATTAAGCTTTCCAGCTGCCTTTGAAAAGAAACTGTTACAATCTCTTAACTAATGACATGAATATAGCTGAGTACACCTAAAAATGACTATGTTTATCTATCTAGCTATAATCTATTTTTCTATCTTTCATGATTCAATTATCTAAGATATCTATCTTGAAAAGGATATTTGGAAGAAAAGACCAGCTAAAGCCATATAGATTAGACAACAAAAAATGCTAAGTGTTCACAAGAATAATAATACTTATTCACCATACCTTCCCAGAATGTCTATAAAAATATTGAATTATTAAAAATCAATATATATTTAGAAATAAGCCATTATCACTTTTGCTGTTTGTTTTGACAAAGTGATTTTCAGTTATTGGGAGAATGGATTCATATGGTATATCTCATTGTTCCGTGTGGCATAGTGATAAAGAATCTGCCTCCCATTGCAGGAGATGCAGGAGAGGTGAGTCTGATCCCTGGGCAGGGAAGATCCCCTGGGGTAGAAATGGCAACCCACTCCAGTTTGGAAACTTTCATGCACAGAGAAGCCTGGAGGGCTACAGTCCATGGGGTTCTAAAAAGTCAGACATGACTGAACGACTGAACACATACACAGAAACAAACACATCTCATTGTCTGTTAACCATAGCTAGAGTAATCAATATTATAAAAGTCAAGAAAATGGATTTCTTTTATGTCACTTCTGAAAAAATGGAATAAGCTTCTTCTAAAGAAAACATGAGTTTAAAATTATAGTTTCTAATGTTTTTAATGCTAATCATCATAATACATTGGATAAGTGAGTGAGTCAGTGAAGTTGCTCAGTCTTGTCCAACTCTTTGAGACCCCGTGGACTGTAGCCCACCAGGTTCCTCCGTCCATGGGATTCTCCAGGCAAGAGTACTGGAGTGGGTTGCCATTTCCTTCTCCCAGGGGATCTTCCCAACCCAGGGATAAAACCCAAGTCTCCTGCATTGCAGGTAGAGGCTTTAACCTCTGAGCCAGATTATTTAAGTTAATTGCAAACTTCATTTTATTTTAATTTTGCTTTTCAGATTTTAACAATAATAACAAAAAAGAAATAATCTACACTGAATTTTTGTAGCTCTCTTGCTCATTATAACAACTATGACACCTACTAACTAGAGGTGAAGTTGATTGGACACTTGTGCCGTCATATATATTATTCTGTATCATCAATTCATTTAATAAATATTTCATGAGTATTTTAAAATAGCCATTATTCTGTGAACTTCTGGGAACAATAGGTAACAAAAGTGAAGTCTTGTACTCATGTAATGTATGGGTCAAAACTGATAGTAATTAGATAATCATGTAAACAAATTTATAATTGTTGGCTGAGATAAGTGCTCTGATGAAAAGCCACAGGATCTATATGAGCTCATAAAAAAGCAACATTACTTAGACTGTGCAGTGGATTTGTGCGGGACCCAGATGATGCTGGGTGCTTCCCTGGTGGCTCAGATGGTAAAGAACCTGCCTGCAATGCAGGGGACCCAGGTTCAATCCCTGGGTCAGGAAGATTCCCTGGAAAAGGGAATGGCAACCCACTCCAGTATTCTTTCCTGGAGAATCCCAAGGACAGAGCAGCCTGGTGGGGTTGCAAAAAGTCAGACATGATTGAGAAACTAACACACACATACACACACACACACAGATGCTGAACTATCAAATCATATGCAAGTGTTACAATATATTTATCTTTGTATCTCCAATGACAAGTATAGTAACTAGGCATATATAATCAAACCATTCAATCAGCTGACTTTCTGTAACAATAACATTTTAAATAATCTTATTTAGTCAGAACTACAAGAAGCATTGCTAATATTAAAATTAATTAATAGTTCAAAATAAGCTATCAAAAGGAAATATTGTTTATTGTTTTTAAAAATATCTTTTATAAAGAGACTATACAAAAATGAGATAACATACTTTCTCCAAAATGTTAAGAAAATATTTTTCTCACCTAAATCTATACAGCACAAAATATAATTTTTGAAGAATGATTAGAAAAAAATTCTTATTTACCATTTCCTGCCCAAAATTAAGTAGCAAACTTCATTGTCCTCATGAGAACACCAATCTTTACACAAGAGGATTAATTAGAAGTGAAATTTCCTCTGCACTAATCACATGCTATTCCTGTAAATAGTTATGGGATAGATTTATGAATGAGGATCAGTGGTTACCCTGTGAAATATGATAAATAATAGTGCTTCACCCCACTCCATTACAGTATATAATCTTTGGTGAATGCTTACCATTGTGTAAAGGCTAACAAAATAGATGATAGAGAAAGGCAATTATATTATGGATTGATATGTTTCTTTTGTTTGAATACATAAGTGGTAGAAACTGAGTACTATAGATTAGATAACTAGGAGGTTACTGAGATAGCCTACTTCCTTCACATCATTTTGCTATTACTGTCAGTCACTTACTGAAATATAGCCACAGTCAGAGGAAGTTAGGAATCACTTAGCTTTAATGGAAAGGATACTCCCTTTGGGGAAAGGAGTTGAGAGGAGTGGGAAGGAGTAGGAAGGATATAGAGGGAAAAGATTTATTTTATGCTATCAGATTAATGAATATCATCTACAGGCCTCAAGTCTAGAATCAAAAGCTAATGGTCTAAAAGTGGGAGTAATTGGTTCAAATGTTAATAAACCTAAAATATCATCGAGCCTATTCAGGGGTGCATTTTGTGGTATTGCATACTGGCCTTTTGCATCATTTAAAAAATATGTTAGTTGTTGAAAGATGTGCTATTCATACCTTTTTAAGATATTTACAATTGTTCAATATCTCATGAACATCTTTAATAACTATGCAAGTATGCTTTCTTACAGGATATATTCCAATAATAGTCACACTTTAATTTCTGTGGTTTTCTGTTTCAAGTGTTGTAGCCAATATTCACTGTTTCATCCAACTCTTTTCAGCCCCATGAACTGTAGCCCACCAGGCTCCTCTCTCCATGGGATTCTCCATGCTAGAATACTGGAGTGGGTTGCCATCCTCTTCTCCAGGGGATATTCCTAACCCAGGGATCAAATCCAGATCTCCTGCACTACAAGCAGATTATTTTCCGTTTGAGCCCCTAGAGTTGCTGCTAATAGGGTGTTAATCCACATTGCATAAATTGTGTCCAGTAAAATGACTACACAAGAGAGAAGACTCTACACATGGAAATCACCAGATGGCCAACACCAAAATCAGATTGATTATATTATTTATAGCCAAAGATGGAGAAGCTCTATACAGTCAGCAAAAACAAGACCGAGAGCTGAATGTGGCTCAGATCATGAACTCTTTATTGCCAAATTCAGACTGAAATTGAAGAAAGTGAGGAAAACCACTAGATCATTCAGATATGACCTAGATAAAATCCCTTATACAGTGGAAGTAAGAAATAGATTTAAGGGACTAGATCTTATAGACAGAGTGCCTGATGAACTATGGACAGAGGTTCATGACATTGTACAGGAGACAGATATTAAGACCATCCCCAAGAAAGAGAAATGAAAAAAAAGTAAAATGGCTGTCTGAGGAGACCTTAAAAATAGCTGTGAAAAGAAGAGAAGCAAAAAGGAAAGATATACCCATTTGAATGCCCATTTGAGTTCCAAAGAATAGCAAGGAGAGATAAGAACGCATTTCTCAGCAATCAATGCAAAGAAATAGAGGAAAACAATAGAATGGGAAGGCCTAGAGAAATCTTCAAGAAAATTAGAGATACCAAGGGAATATTTCATGCAAAGATGGGCTCAATCAAGGACAAAAATGGTATGGACCTAACGAAGCAGAAGATATTAAGAAGAGGTGGCAAGAATGCACAGAAGAACTGTACAAAAAAGGTCTTCATGACCAAGATAATCTCGATGGTGTGATCACTCAACTAGAGGCAGACAACCTGGAATGTGAAATCAAGTGGGCCTTAGGAAGCATCACTAGAAACAAAGCTAATGGAAGTGATGGAATTCCAGTTGAGCTATTTCAAATCCTAAAAGATGAATCTGTAAAAGTGCTGCACTCAGTATGCCAGCAAATTTGGAAAACTTAGCTGTGGCCAGTCAGTTTTCATTCCAATCCCAAAGAAAGGCAATGTCAAAGAATGCTCAAACTACCACAATTGCTTTCACCTCACACGCTAGCAAAGTAATGCTCAAAATTTTCCAAGCCAGGCTTCAGCAACATGTGAACCGTGAACTTCCAGATGTTCAAGCTGGTTTTAGAAAAGGAAGAGGAACCAGAGATCAAATTGCCAGCATCTGCTGGATCATGGAAAAAGCAAGAGAGTTCCAGAAAAACATCTATTTCTGCTTTATTGACGATCCCAAAGCCTTTGACTGTGTGAATCACAATAAACTATGGGAAATTCTGAAAGAGATATGAACACTAGACAACCTGACCTGCCTCTTGGGAAACCTATATGCAGGTCAGGAAGCAACAGTTAGAACTGGACATGGAACAACAGACTGGTTCCAAATAGGAAAAGTAGTACATCAAGGCTGTATATTATCACCCTGCTTATTTAACTTATTTGCAGAGTGCATCAAGAGAAATGCTGGGCTGGAGGAAGCACAAACTGGAATCAAGATTGCTGGGAGAAATATCAATAACCTCAGATATTCAGATGACACCACCCTTATGGCAGAAAGTGAAGAACTAAAGAGCCTCTTGATGTAAGTGAAAGAAGAGAATGAAAAAGTTGGCTTAAAGCTCAACATTCAGAAAACGAAGATCATGGCATCTGGTCCCATCACTTCATGGCAAATAGGTAGGGAAACAGTGGAAACAGTGGTTGACTTTATTTGGGGGGCTCCAAAATCATTGCAGATGGTAACTGTATCTATAAAATTAAAAGACGCTTACTCCTAGAAAGGAAAGTTTTGACCAACCGAGAAAGCATATTAAAAAGCAGAGATATTACTTTGTTAACAAAGGTCCATCTTGTCAAGGCTATGGTTTTTTCAGTAGTCATGTATGGGTTTGAGAATTGGACTGTAAAGTAAGGTAAACACCCAAGACTTGATGCTTTTGAGCTGTGGATGTGGAAGACTCTTGAGAGTCCCTTGGACTGCAAGTAAATCCAACCAGTCCATCCTAAAGGAGATCAATCCTAGGTGTTCATTGGAAGGACTGATATTGGAGCTGAAACTCCCATAGTTTGACCACTTGATATGAAGTGCTGACTCATTTGAAAAGACCATGCTGGGAAATATTGAGGGCAGGAGGAGAAGGGGACTACAGAGGATGAGATGGTTGAATGGCATCACTGACTCAATGTACATGAGTTTGAATAAACTCTGGGAGTTGATGATGGACAGGGAGGCCTGGCATGCTATGGTTCACGGAGCCACAAAGAGTAGGACACAACTCAGCAAATGAACTAAACTGAACTGAAATTCACTACAATTATTTTTTTATAACTTAATTGAAAGGTAAGTGTTCAAATAAAACAAAAAGCAGTCATGAAATTCAAGAATAATTACATTTTTTGGTTTATTTAGAGTTCTTTTCTTGATTTTGGGGAATATTAGTAACATAAATGATATAATTTGTATTTATCAAAATTGTTTAAGCCTCACTCGACATTTACATGTCCGTGTTTGTAAAAATAGGTCTTGTTATACCTTTAAATAAAAGCTTTTTTGTTTGTTTGTTTACAATTTATGTTAACTGTTAGATAAAGCTTTTATAAAATTGAAAGTGTTAGTTCCTCAATTGTGACTAGCTGTTCATGATCCCATGGACTGCATCCAGTCAGGCTCCTTGGTCCATGGGATTTTCCAGGCAAGAATACTGGAGTGGGTTGCCATTTCCTACTCCAGGGAATCTTCCTGACCCAGGAATCTAACCTGCATCTCTTGCATCTCCTCTGTTGGTAGGCAGATTCTTTACTGCTGTGCCACCACGAGGTTGAGAAAGCTACAGGGAAGTAGTAACAATACCTGTTTTTCTTCTTCTTCTTCTTCTTCTTTTCAGCCTCTTAATGTTCATTAACATGAATTTCCAAAAACAAGCATCCATATTAATGTGGAGGATGAGGGTGGGAGGAGAGGGAAGAATAGGGAGAAAGAATTCTGTTCTATTGGTAACAAAGCTCCAGATTCATCCCATTGTGAATTTCATTGTTCCCCAGAGACACGTGGTGCTTTAAAATCATGTACCATTTCTTCAATATTATATTGTTCCATCCAGTGCCAGTTTGGGCTATCATCAGCTTCTTAAGATTGCCAATGGTGTCATCAGTATTGCATTTAATGCAGACCTTCTTCCCCAGAGGGCCCTTAAAAAAAGCCTCAGTCATCCTGGATGGAGCCTCTTACAGGCCAGGGGATCCTGGAAGGCTGGGTTCTACCACCTTTCCCTAACTGCAGACTCCCCTGCTTTACCCCCTCATCTCTTGTTTTTCTTCTTTTGATGAAGTTTTTCTTACAGAAAAATTTGAAAGTATATTTTCTTATTCCTCCCATATTTAATACAGTCACAAAGAGATAGCTTGCATGGTTTTCTTGTACCCAAAGCAAATACTAATTCTCTGGTCTTTGTATTTTTTCAAATAGGACCATTAGAGTTCCCAATTATGAACTTGTCAACTACAAATTGGTGCTTACCAAGAGCATTGTGAATGACTGAACATCAAAGGCATTTGCCATCTGCCACTATGGAGACTGAACTCCATGCTGCTATAGCTGTTGAACTTCAACAACCACTGAGGGAGTTCAGAGTGGAGTGAGACACTATGCGCTGCAGGGAAACTGATGAGATAGGTCTTTAAATAGTTGGATGATTTTAGGAATAGATCTTATGATTTCAATTCTTGCATCTCCTCATACCTAGAGAAGCACTAAATCGCTTCGTGGTGACATCAGATCCTCATGAATAACAACAACAACAAAAGAAACCCTTTATAAAATGAGTGCTTCATGGTATTGAACTCCCCCTTCACCAAAACCTTATATATTGACTTTCCCCCACTGCTGCTTTGGAGCAGTCAGTCTCTCAGAGCTATCTGAGATGCTCTCTCCTAGGCTGCAGTCCTCATTTTGCCCCAAATAAAACTTAACTCACAACTCTCAAGTTGTACATCTTTTTTAGTTAACAAACTGTATTTATTATGCTATAGCTAGAAATTTGGCAAGTGTCTCCTAATGAAATATTGTAGTACACATGATTGTGTGTGCATGCTAAGTCTCTTCAGTCATGTCCAACTATTTGTGACTCCATGGACTGTAGCCCATCATGCTCCACTGTGCATGGGATTCTTCAGGCAAGATACTAGAGTGGGTTGCCATGCCCTCCTCCAGGGGATATTCTCAACCTATGAATGGAACCCAAGTCCTTTATGTCTCCTGCATTAGCTGGCAGGTTCTTTACCACTAGAGCTACCTGGGTTTCTACCTATTTTTTTTTTTTTTAAATATTTAAAAAAGGAGATCTGAAAAAATAAGTGAAAGGAATACCTTATAAGTCCTTTAGCTTTGTGTTCTAATAAGGACAATGTTCTTATTAGCCATCACATTGATCACCTTTTTAAGATATATGAGGATGGGGATTGAATACTGTTTTAACAAAACTAATTTCTCTTTAACAGAAATTCCCTCTTCATATTAATTTCTTCTATTACAGTCAGTTGTGAAAAAAATTAACAATGAAGGATATACTTTTACATACTAGAAATGTTGACTTTCCATATTTTACATCAATGTGTTCTGTTAAAAGGAATAAAATTTGCATTTATTTTGCCTGTGAATAGTATAGGATTCTCTGTGGGGAATCTAACCAGTCAGATTTATCTGGGATGTCCACAGGGACATCCACCATAGGAATATCTCCCAGTCTAGCAGTCTGATTTCAATGAGGATGCCCACTTTGCAAGTACTCAACTTATTGGACCAACGTTGAAGCCACTCTTGCCTCCTCAACTCAGAAAGCTGAGTCAGTCAGACTCTCTCTCCCAGGAGCTTAGAGTCGGCTCAGATACCAGAGTTTGCTCTTTATCTGTTACTGAATCTATGGCTTGTTATCTTGTTGCTGATAATACTGGCTGCCTTCAGGAAAGAACAGGCTTACCCCTAACAATAAGGGGACCTAGAACAAACCTATTAAGTTTTTGTTTGTTTTCTTTCTTGGCTCTGCATTTTATTTGGATTGTTGTAAACTTTTGACTATTTTGTTGGTCAATTTTGATTCTCACACATTTTGCTTTGTTCATTGGTGGCTTCTCTGGACTGGAATGCAAAAGTAGGAAGTCAAGAAACACCTGGAGTAACAGGCAAATTTGGCCTTGGAATGTGGAATGAAGCAGGGCAAAGACTAATAGAGTTGTGCCAAGAAAATGCACTGGTCATAGCAAACACCCTCTTCCAACAACACAAGAGAAGACTCTACACATGGACATCACCAGATGGTCAACACCAAAATCAGATTCATTATATTCTTTGCAGCCAAAGACGAGAAGCTCTATACAGTCAACAAAACTGACCAGGAGCTGACTGTGGCTTAGATCATGAAATCCTTATTACCAAATTCAGACTCAAATTGAAGAAAGTAGGGAAAATTGCTAGACCATTCAGTTATGACCTAAATCAAATCCCTGATGATTATACAGTGGAAATGAGAAATAGATTTAAGGGCCTAGATCTGATGGATAGAGTGCCTGATGAACTATGGACAGAGATTTGTGACAGTGTACAGGAGACAGGGATCAAGAACTTCCTCATGTAAAAGAAATGCAAAAAAGAAAAATAGCTATCTGGGGAGACCTTACAAATAGCTGTGAAAAGAAGAGAGGTGAAAAGCAAAGGAGAAAAGGAAAGATATAAGCATCTGAATGCAGAGTTCAAGAGAATAGCAAGAAGAGATAAGAAAGCCTTCTTCAGCGATCAATGCAAAGAAATAGAGGAAAAGAACAGAATGGGAAAGACTAGAGATCTCTTCAAGAAAATTAGAGATACCAAGAGAATATTTCATGCAAAGAAGGGCTCAATAAAGGACAGAAATGGAATGGACCTAACAGAAGCAGAAGATATTAAGAAGAAGTGGCAAGAATACACACAAGAACTGTACGAAAAAGACCTTCACGACCCAGATTATCACGATGGTGTGATCACTGATCTAGAGCCAGACATTCTGGAATGTGAAATCAAGTGGGCCTTAAAAGCATCACTAAAAACAAAGCTAGTGGAGGTGATGGAATTCCAGTTGAGCTATTTCAATCCTGAAAGATGATGCTGTGAAAGTGCTGCACTCAATATGCCAAAAAATTTGGAAAACTCAGCAGTGGCCACAGGACTGGAAAATGTCAGTTTTCATTCCAATCCCAAAGACAGGCAATGCAAAAGAATGCTCAAACTACCGCACAATTGCACTCATCTCACATGCTAGTAAAGTAATGCTCAAAATTCTCCAAGCCAGGCTTCAGCAATATGTAAACTGTGAACTTCCTGATGTTCAAGCTGGTTTTAGTAAAGGCAGAGGAGCCAGAGATCAAATTGCCAACATCCACTGGATCATGGAAAAAGCAAGAGAGTTCCAGAAAAACATCTCTTTCTGCTTTACTGACTATGCCAAAGTCTTTGACTGTGTGGATCACAATAAACTGGAAAATTCTGAAAGAGATGGGAATACCAGACCACCTGACCTGCCGCTTGAGAAATCTGTATGCAGGTCAGAAAGCAACAGTTAGAACTGGACATGGAACAACCGACTGATTCCAAATAGGAAAAGCAGTGCATCAAGGCTGTATATTGTAACCCTGCTTATTTAAGTTATACGCAGAGTATATCATGAGAAACGCTCGACTGGAAGAAACACAAGCTGGAATCAAGTTTGCCGGGAGAAATATCAATAACCTCAGATATGCAGAGGACACCATCCTTATGGCAGAAAGTGAAAAGCAGCTAAAAAGCCTCTTGATGAAAGTGAAAGAGGAGAATGAAAAAGTTGGCTTACAGCTCAACATTCAGAAAACGAAGATCATGGCATCTGGTCCCATCACTTCATGGGAAATAGATGGAGAAACAGTGGAAACAGTGTCAGACTTTATTTTTCTGGGCTCCAAAATCACTGCAGATGGTGATTGCGGCCATGAAATTAAAGGATGCTTACTCCTTGGAAGAAAAGTTATGACCAACCTAGATAGCATATTCAAAAGCAGAGACATTACTTTGCCAATAAAGTCCGTGTAGTCAGTTCAGTTCCGTTCAGTTCAGTCCCTCAGTCATGTCCGACTCTTTGTGACCCCATGAATCGCAGCACGCCAGGCCTCCCTGTTCATCACCATCTCCCAGAGTTCACTCAGACTCATATCCATCGAGTCCGTGATGCCATCCAGCCATCTCATCCTTGGTCGTCCCTTTCTCCTACTGCCCCCAATCCCTCCCAGCATCAGAGTCTTTTCCAAAGAGTCAACTCTTCGCATGAGGTGGCCAAAGTACTGGAGTTTCAGCTTCAGCATCATTCCTTCCAAAGAAATCCCAGGGTTGATCTCCTTCAGAATGGACTGGTTGGATCTCCTAGCAGTCCAAGGGACTCTCAAGAGTCTTCTCCAACACCACAGTTCAAAAGCATCAATTCTTCAGTGCTCGGCCTTCTTCACAGTTCAACTCTCACATCCATACATGACCACTGGAAAAACCATAGCCTTGACTAGACGAACCTTAGTCGGCAGAGTAATGTCTTTGCTTTGAATATGGTATCTAGGTTGGTCATAACTTTCCTTCCAAGGAGTAAGTGTCTTTTAATTTCATGGCTGCAATCACCGTCAGCAGTGATTTTGCAGCCCAGAAAAATAAAGTCAGCCACTGTTTCCCATTTTTTGCCATGAAGTGATGGGACCAGATGTCATGATTTTAGTTTTCTGAGTGTCAATTTTTAAGCCAATTTTTTCACTCTCCTCTTTCACTTTCATCAAGAGGGTCCTTAGTTCTTCTTCACTTTATGCCATAAGGGTGGTGTCATCTGCATATCTCAGGGTATTGATATTTTCCCCTGCAATCTTGATTCCAGCTTGTGTTTCTTCCAGTCCAGCATTTCTCTAGATGTACTCTGAATATAAGTTAAATAAGCAGGGTGACAATTAACAGCCTTGATGTACTCCTTTTCCTATTTGCAACCAGTCTGTTATTCCATGTCCAGTTCTAACTGTTGCTTTCTGACCTGCATACAGATTTCTCAAGAGGCAGGTCAGGTGGTCTGATATTCCCATCTCTCTCAGAATCTTCCACTGTTTAATGTGATCCACACAGTCAAAGACTTTGGCATAGTCAATAAAACAGAAAGAGATGTTTTTCTTGAACTCTCTTGCTTTTTCCATGATCCAGCAGATGTTGGCAATTTGATCTCTGGTTCCTCTGCCTTTTCTAAAACCAGCTTGAACATCAGGGAGTTCATAGTTCATGTATTGCTGAAGCCTGGCTTGGAGAATTTTGAGCATAAGTTCAGTTCAGTCACTCAGTTGTGTCCAACTCTTTGTGACCCCATGAATCGCAGCATGCCAGGCCTCCATGTCCATCACTACCTCCTGGAGTTCACTCAGACTCACGTTCATCGAGTCCATGATGCCATCCAGCCATCTCATCCTCGGTCGTCCCCTTCTGCTCCTGCCCCCAATCCCTCCCACCATCAGAGTCTTTTCCAGTGAGTCAGCTCTTCACATGAGGTGGCCAAAGTACTGGATCTTCAGCTTCAGCATCATTCCTTACAAAGAAATCCCAGGGTTGATCTCCTTCAGAATGGGCTGTTTGGATCTCCTTGCAGTCCAAGGAACTCTAAAGAGTCTTCTCCAACACCACACTTCAAAAGCGTCAATACTTCGGCGCTCAGCTTTCTTCACAGTCCAACTCTCACATCCATACATGACCACAGGAACAACCATAGCCTTGACTAGATGGACCTTAGTCGGCAAAGTAATGTCTTTGTTTTTGAATATACTATCTAGATTGGTCATAACTTTTCTTCCAAAGAGTAAGCATCTTTTAATTTTATGGCTGCAGTCACCATCTGCAGTGATTTTGGAGCCCCAAAAAATAAAGTCTGACACCGTTTCCACTGTTTCCACATCTATTTCCCATGAAGTGATGGGACCAGATGCCATGATCTTCGTTTTCTAAATGTTGAGCTGTAAGCCAACTTTTTCGCTCTCCTCTTTCACTTTCATCAAGAGGCTTTTTAGCTCCTCTTCACTTTCTGCCATAAGGGTGGTGTCCTCTGCATATCTGAGGTTATTGATATTTCTCCCGGCAATCTTGATTCCAACTTGTGTTTCTTCCAGTCCAGCGTTTCTCATGATGTACTCTGCATAAAAGTTAAATAATAGGGTTACAATATACAGCCTTGACGTACTCCTTTTCCTATTTGGAATCAGTCGGTTGTTCCATGTCCAGTTCTAACTGTTGCTTTCTGACCTGCATACAGATTTCTCAAGAGGCAGGTCAGGTGGTCTGGTATTCCCATCTCTTTCAGAATTCTCCGCACTTTATTGTGATCCACACAGTCAAAGGCTTTGGCATAGTCAATACAGAAGAAATAAATGTTTTTCTGGAACTGTCTTGCTTTTTCCATGATCCAGCAGATGTTGGCAACTTGATCTCTGGTTCCTCTGCCTTTTCTATAACCAGCTTGAACATCTGGAAGTTCACAGTTCACGTATTGCTGAAGCCTGACTTCGAGAATTTTGAGCATTTCTTTACTAGCATGTGAGATGAGTGTGATGTGTAGTAGTTTGAGCATTCTTTTGCATTGCCTTTCTTTGAAATTGTAATGAAAACTGACATTTTCCTGTCCTGGGGCCACTGCTGAGTTTTCCAAATTTGTTGGCATATTGAGTGCAGCACTTTCACAGCATCATCTTTCAGGATTTGAAATAGCTCAACTGGAATTCAATCACATCCACTAGCTTTGTTCTTAGTGATGTTTTCTAAGGCCCACTTGACTTCACATTCCAGAATGTCTGGCTCTAGATCAGTGATCACACCATCGTTATTATCCAGGTCATGAAGACCTTTTTTGTACAGTTTTTCTATGTATTCTTGCCACCTTTTCTTAATATCTTCTGCTTCTGTTAGATCCATACCATTTATGTCCTTTATTGAGCCCATCTTTGCATGAAATGTTCCCTTGGTATCTCTAATTTTCTTGAAGAGATCTCTAGTCTTTCCCATTCTGTTCTTTTCCTCTATTTCTTTGCATTGATCACTGAAGAAGGCTTTCTTATCCCTTCTTGCTATTCTCTCGAACTCTGCATTCAGATGCTCATATCTTTCCTTTTCTCCTTTGCTTTTCTCTTCTGTTCTTTTCACAGCTATTTGGAAGGCCTCCCCAGACAGCCATTTTGCCTTTTTTCATTTCTTTCCCGTGGGTATGGTCTTGATCCCTGTCTCCTGTGCAATGTCACGATGCTCATTCCATAATTCATCAAGCACTCTATCAGATCTAGGCCCTTAAATCTATTTCTCACTTCCACTGTATAATCATAGGTACATTAAGCTCAGGTGGCTGCGACCGGCACACTAAGCGCAGCCGAGAGGAGCTACCCCACGTCCAAGGTCAGGGGCAGAAGCCAGGAGGACCCCATCCCCAAAGGGCGATGGCCAAGAGGAGTTACCCCACACCTGAGGTCAAGGGCAGTGGCCGAGAGTGCCAGGCTGCGAAGGCACAGGAATGGCAGAGAGGAGCTACCCCGAGTCTGAGGTCAGGGGCGGCGCCCGAAGGAGCCATCCCGCGCCCAAGGTCAGGGGCGTCGGCCGGGAGAAACTATTATTATGTCTTTCCAAATAAATTTTATGTTCAATGCTATTTCATTAAAAATCTGAGCATGAGAAACAGAAGTTTAACGAATTCATTTTTCAAACTTAGGGGTTTTTTTTGTTTTGTTTTTTGGTTCTTAGGAATTTTGCTATTCCCAAGAAATATTCGTGTTTATCTGTTTTTATCCTTCTTCGGGGGGTTTCCCAGGTAGTTCAGTGGTTAAAGAAAAAAAAAAAAAAATCCACCTGCCAATACAGAAGACACAGGAGACATGGGTTTCACCCCTGGGTTTGAAAGATGCCCTGGAGGAGGAAATGGCAATCCACTCTAGTATTCTTGCCTGAAAAATCCCATGGACAGAGGAGCTTGGTGGGCTACAGTCTATAAAGTCACAAAGAGTGGTATGCGACTTAGTGACTAAGCATGCACTCATGCATCCTTCTTGGGGTTCACAGAATTTGTTGCCTCTCTGGATTTATGCCCTTCATTATCTTTGTTCTTCTTCTTTATTTATTTATTTGGCCATGCTGCACAGCTTGTGGTATCTTAGTTCTCTGATGATAAATCAAACTCAGCCCTAGGCAGTGAAAACAGGGAGTCCTAACCACTGGACAGCCAAGGAATCCTCTATGCCCTTCAATGTCTTCAGAAAATTTTGTCCTGAATGACTTCAAGTGTTTTGCTATATTTATTAATACATGTTATTTTTCACTATGATTCAGAACAAATAATTTTTATTGACTTGTTTTCAAGCTCACAGTTTTTTTTCTTCTCCTATTAGTGTATTATTAAAACTCAATACTAGTGATACTTTTCATTTCTGGCATTTTCATTTTATTTTCTATTTTGTATTAAATGTTCAGTGTTTCTAATTGAGAATTTTATATGATTTCATTTTTCTCTCCTTTTTTAGTATATGAGTTATCTTAATCTTTCCACTTAAAAAAAAATTATTATTGGTATTATTTTTTTTTTTTTTACTTTACAATATTCTATTGGTTTTGCCATACAGCAACACAAATCCACCATGGGTGTACATGTGTTCCCAATCCTGAATTCCCATCATAGAACTTGCAATATTCTTTACAATTAAGTCAGGTTGGCTTTCCAGTAATACGAGGCTGACTTTACAGTAATTTTATGCCATTCCACAAGCTAGTGCAAATACCATAAAATAATAAATTATTATTTTTATACCCTCTCATCCTTTGTATCATTGCTATCATTAATTATTTATTCATAAACTGTAAAGTTATAATCATCAAATCATTATTATTTTAAACAAACTTTTCAGAATAATTAAGAATAGGAAAAATAAAAGTTATTTTATTTATTACTCTTCCTATACTTTGCTTTTCTTGTGTGTATCCTCACACAAATCGCTCTCCCTCACTCTTTGTCTCAGCAATGATCCTATAGATAAATTTATAGAAGTTAAAATCCAAAATGATACATGATTGTAGTGTGTATATGCATTACTTATTTTGTAATTTAATCTTTACAATATTGGAAACTGGTTCACTTTTTCTACCACCCAGCTATCTTTAAGACAGTGGACACAATACTATAATCTAATTGTATTTTAATACAACATATGTCTGTGTCAGGAAAGGTTTAAGTGAGGTTCTGGTTGGTTTACTTTCAGAGTCTGTAATATTAGTATGGTGGATTTTATTTTTTACTCTGTTGTTAGATTCAAACAGAGTGCTACTTCCTAACAATCTATGCACCTTTAAATAATAGTCATGTATGGATGTGAGAGTTGGACTATAAAGAAAGCTGAGCACTGAAGCACTGATGCTTTTGAACTGTGGTATTGGAGAAGATTCTTGAGAGTCCCTTGGATTGCAAGGAGATCCAACCAGTCTATACTAAAGGAAATCAGTCCTGAATCTTCATTGAAAGGACTGATGCTGAAGCTAAAACTCCAACACTTTGGCCACCTGGTGCAAAGAACTGACTCACTGGAAAAGACCCTGATGCTAGGAAAATTTGAAGGCAGGAGAAGGGAATGACAGAGGATTAGATGGTTGGATGGCATCACTGACTCAATGGACATGAGTTTGAGTAAGCTCCTGGAGTTCGTGATGGACAAGGAAGGCTGGCTTGCTAGAGTCCATAGTGTTGCAAAGAGTCGGACACGACTGAGTGACTTAACTGAACTGAACTGAACTGATCTCTTTAAGCCTGCTTTATACTCCACAAAATAGTGACAGTATTACCAATCTTACTTAGCTTTCCTAGTATTCAACTGAATATACTGCATACTGCATTTAGTACACTGCTTAATGCATTTGGTATATTGCTTTGCAAATATTAAACACTCAATACATGACTAATTTATTAGCAATATTGTAATTATATTCACTGCTAATAGTAGACAAGCTTCAGAATCATTTTAATACCATACCTTAGAGAAAAAAATTAAATGTGACATTTAAATGGAGTTTATCAGTTTTACTAACATAAATTAAGAGCTACCATCCAGTTTTTAGACCTGGAAAGATGGATAAAATTACTCTAAATAGTCTGCATCTGAAAACATCAGGGGTTTTAATATTATAACTTGCATTTTTGTGCCAGTTTGGACTACTATAACTAAGCAGTGACAAATATGTAAACCTTCTATTGTATTGTTTGCTTCTTTTCACTTTCTTTACTTTTTTATCCTATGCCATATTGAATGAGCTATTTCTGTCTAATTGAGAAATGTAACAGTTTACTGGGTTAAATGCTTAGAGGATTGCAATGAGAGATTTAAACTTCAGTGTTGAGATCCTGTTTTTGCTGTAGGCTATTCACCTCTTTCAATAGCAAGGTCACCTCAAGCATCATCTACTTTCTTGGATGTGCAAACCCCTTTGAAAAAAAAGGGTTTGAAATTCTCATAGCTCGTCATATACAGAAAGAATATTTCAGTATTTTTCAGGTAACACACACACACAAGTTTGTTGGGTTTTTTTCCTGCCCATCTGGGTTACATCTTCATTTTAACTAGTCTTGTTACATCTGCCTCTGCCAATATTTGTCCCTTGGCAAACTGGCACTAGAGACCCCTCTTCGTGTGTTAGCCATTCCCAGACAGGACACATACACAATATGAATTTAGCCATGTATCTGAACAGACTTTACTTGTTCTTTGTTCTTACCATGGTTTACAAAATTTTCTTGATTTTGCTCATCTATTTGTTGTCTTTTATTTCATTTTTTTCCCTTCAAGTTTTTTCTAAGCAATATGTGCAATTTGTTTACAAAATATATTTTATCACAGTCAAGTTATTACCCCTTGTTTATTATTTATATTATAAATATTCCCTGTAGGCGGTTTTCATTTTTTAATGTGTTTTTTAAAAATAATGGCATTATTATTAAAAAAATAAGCAGCTAGGAAATGGACTAAACTAGACAGCTTAGAGGTCAAAGAACTACAATTTTTAGCTGGCCCTTTCCTTGTATTTTTATACATAACAGAACTAGTACCTTTAGTCCTGCTGCTGCTAAGTTGCTTCAGTCATGTCCAACTCTGTTCAACCCCATAGACGGCAGCCCACCAGGCTCCCCTGTCCCTGGGATTCTCCAGGCAAGAACACTGGAGTGGGTTTAGTCCTAGACTTCATCAGCTCTTTGATGTACAATGCAAGCATCAACGGGCAAAATGTGAACAGCTTCAGCCTTATCCGCTTACAAAAATTGGTATACATCTTAGTGGCTGAAGACCCCATATTTTGTGGGTCAAGTTTAAACTGTATTGCAGTTATTTAGACATTGGTTTCCAATAACCTCCCTTTTTATCCCTTTTGTTATACTGATTCAGATTATCACTTGATATTTTTGCTTCATTTTTCTGCACGTTAGCACGTTAATTCCTCTTTAAAACTGCAACTTCCCATGAAACTTAGCACTGGTGTGAAGAACAGTAAAATATCTCTTTTTTTAGCACCATGCAGTTTAGGATTTTCTTGACTCTTGAGTAGCTCAGGAAAATTAATTTCATGAGGGAGGCTCCCCTGAGTTGTGGGAAAGAGCAAGTTTGGGCCACAGGTTTAAGAAGTGACAGGAGAGGACAGTGGAAAGAAAGGTTATAAACAAGGAAATGTTTCAAGAAATCCCAAACCTGGAAAATGATTCAGACTGACATAAAAAGAGAGTTTGGGTACAGCCAAGGCTGAAAAACTCACCTGGTGACATACTCATTAAGTTCCAGCTTCCCAGTGTTTTTCCACTCTGCACAGTTACAATAGATATTATTGTCCTCACCATTTTATAGATGACTAAGATATGCAGATGACACCACCCGTATGGCAGAAAGTGAAGAGGAACTAAAAAGCCTCTTGATGAAAGTGAAAGAGGAGAATGAAAAAGTTGGCTTAAAGCTCAAAATTCAGAAAATGAAGATCATGGCATCTGGTCTCATCACTTCATGGGAAATAGATGGGGAAACAGTGGAAACAGTGTCAGACTTTATTTTTTTGTGCTCCAAAATCACTGCAGATGGTGATTGCAGCCATGAAACTAAAAGACGCTTACTCCTTGAAAGGAAAGTTGTGACTAACCTAGATAGAAGATTAAAAAGCAGAGACATTACTTTGCCACCAAAGTTCGTCTAGTCAAGGCTATGGTTTTTCCTGTGGTCATGTATGGATGTGAGGGTTGGACTGCGAAGAAAGCTGAGCACCAAAGAATTGATGCTTTTGAAGTGTGGTGTTGGAGAAGGCTCTTGAGAGTCCCTTGGACTGCAAGGAGATCCAACCAGTCCATCTTAAAGGAAATCAGTCATGGGTTTTCATTGGAAGAACTGATGCTGAAGCTGAAACTCCAATACTTTGGCCACCTCATGCAAAGAGTTGACTCTTTGGATAAGACTTTGATGCTGGGAGGGCTTGAGGGCAGGAGGAGAAGGGGACAACCGAGGATGAGATGGCTGGATGGCATCACTGACTCGATGGACATGAGTTTAGGTGAACTCCAGGTGTTGGTGATGGACAGGGAGGCCTGGTGTGCTGCGATTCATGGGGTTGCAAAGAGTCAGACATGAGTGATCGACTGAACTGAACTGAAATCAAGTCACAGAGGGGAGTAGCTTGTTGAGGTATGCAGCTAATAGGAAATAAAGGAAAAATCTGAACGCTGGCAGTTGACTGCCCCACAGAGGTGGTGGTGGTTTAGTTACTAAGTTGTGTTCAACTTATGACCCCATGGACTGTAGCCTGCCAGGCTTCTCTGTTTGTAGGATTCTCCAGGCAAGAATACTGTGCATTCTGTTAATCACCTTTTATATCAATTTATGAAGTAGTAATTACAAAAATCAGGTCTGATAGTAAAAGTGAATAGGAACAAGAAAATTGTGTCACACAGCAATGATCAGACTGAAAATGTAATGACATGATGGTTAAGACACAGAAGACTGCATCACAAACCTATCAAAAGGGGAGCAAAATAATTCATCATCCAAATCTAGGCACTTTTAAAAATAAAAGAGGGCTATTAACTATGCTGAGGTTGCAGGCTTAATTCAGGAACCATCCTAGGCAATCTGAGTATGTAATCACTTAAAATGTAATGTATAAATGCCTTCCCCAATATCTCAGGTGGTCAAAATAAGGCCAATGTATCAATAGAAAATCGCTATGTTGATCTAACCAGTGGGAATAAGGCAAGAAATCACTGATTTGTACTGTTTTTATGTAAATATTTTGTGCTGTTCTTGGGTTACCGACTACATCTATTACAAGTTCTCAGACAATAATGTTTACACTTTCCAGAATACCCTTTCCAAAAGTTTATTTTAATGCTGCTCCCTTGATTTCTGTTTCAGGGTATGACAAGAAATAACCATACACAATCTCTTACTGCACCTGTTTAAAGATGGACTTGTGACAAGTGTATATTATGTCACCCAGTATCCTTTCTAAAAATGTCACACTTGAAACATCTAGAAATCGATATTAGAAAAAAAAATTATCCAAAAAATAGGTTTAGTTTTCTCATGAAATTATTTAACTCTTTGTTTTAATGTGGCCTGTTAAATATGCTGAGTCTTTCTTCTGATCAGCAAAGTTGTATTCTCATGCACTCTGTCCTCATTTTCTCTGTATATTTATATTCCTTTTTGACTGAATTTTTTACTTTACTTTTATATTTAAAAATATAAGTGATTTTTTGGCCCACAGCTTTAGGACTTCCCTGAAATGAGATTAAATTAAAAAATCATAAGTATCTTTATGTTGTAGCAAACCAGTAGTCTCTGAAAACATCTTCATTCTGTAGACAACTGTTGATAATGTTCTTATTTTTTAAATTTTCTTTTCAGAGAATTATCTAAAATAATGCCCACTGATTGCCTCATTAGTGCTTTTGTATGGCTGATTTACCTGTACTCTGTCCTCTAAATCAAAATAAGGGCAGCCTTGTTCAATTCTTGCCACTAGCTCCCCTAAGTGGGGAAGGGTGGCATAACAATGATCAGAAAATCAGATGTCAAATCATGATTAGCATAAAAGTCAGTAAGTCTTCCCAAGAAATCTCTTTTTATACCTCTTTAGATACAGTCTAGGTGAAAACATGTTAGGAAAGATGTTTTCTCTCTTCTATCAGGAGAGAATAGGTCTTAGTGCATTTAATATAAAAATTCATAGTTTGTGTAAGAAAAGAAATTTTTTGAGGATTGAAATTTGCAAGAACATAAACCTGTGTCTGAGTGAATATGTTATATATTAAACTGCAGTGAGCAGAGAGTTGTCAGATGCACCTGATTCCAGAACAACCAGAGCCTGAGAAGAGCCTGATCCAGTGTGTCTCTGCCAAACATACTGAATGACTTTCAGACACAGAAATTTAGTTTCTGTGTATAACGTTTTTATGGTATAACATGTATACTATACTGTGTGGGTTGGTTGCTCAGTCATGTCTGACTCTGTGATCCAGTGGACTGTAATCCACCAGGCTCCTCTGTCCATGGAATTCTCTAGGTAAGAATACTGGACTGGATAGCCATTCCCTTCCCAGGGGATCTTCTCAACCCAGACATTGCATCCAGGTCTCCTGCATTGCAAGCAGATTGTTTACTGTCTGAGCCACCAGGGAAGACCCTATGCCATACTAACATATATGAACATAAAGAACATGATTTCAAACATAATTAGAAAAGGATTGGAGGGCAGAGAAGATATTAAAGAATTCCTCAAACACTGACCAACAAAACTGTGTGTGGGAGGGCAGGCACTGAACTGATCTACTCTTATTTGAAGGAATATAAATATAAAAATACAAGTATGGATCTCATAAATAATTTTACAACCACTGGAAAAAAGATAGAGGCCCTGAAGATACAGAGCAAAAGCAAAAAAAAAAAAAAAAAATTGCTTTCTGTGGCAAACATAAAAATGTTATGATGGCAATAGTTCCTTTAAAGATCCTAAGAATCAGGATAAGTAAATAAACATAAAGAGAATTAAAATGAGATATATAGTGTCTAAACAGCATAGATTTCAAATACAGATAGAAGGACTGTAGATGGCAGTTTTTTCAGAATAAAATAACAACAATCAAAGACACAATAGAATATTTTTATCTTCTAATATGCTTTTTTTTTCCTAATATGCTTTAAAGATATTTTATCAACATATTTAAACTAATTGAAACTTACAGTGTGTTGGTTGCTTAGTCATGTCTGACTCTGCAACCCTATGGACTGTAGCCCATCTGGCTTTTCTGTTCACTGGATTTTCCAGGCAAGAATGCTGGAGTGTGTTGCTATTCCCTTCTCTAGGGGATCTTCCAGACCCAGGGATTGAGACCAGGTCTCTTGCATCGCAGGCGGATGCTTTACCATCTGAGCCACCAGTACATGACCATACTAATCTTAATTGAAAAGCCAATTCTCTTTGCAAAATGAAACATTCATATCAGATTCATGGTAAGAAAATATCTGTCCTTGTTTTTCAATTTTAATAAACATGCTAATATATGTCCCTGAGACACTTTTTTTTTTTTTTTTTTTAAATTTCAACTGTAATATTAGGTAAATTAGGTGAAGACAGATAGGGAGTGAGATAAGTAGTTCGAGGCATGAATGCATCAATGACAGATAGGTAGATAGAGTTTGTGGCTTGAGTTGTATTCCCCCAAAAGGTATGTTTGGGCTTCCCAGGTGGTGCCGTGGTAAAGAATCTGCATGTCAATGCAGGAGATGCAAGACAGAGGTTCTATCCCTGTCTTGGGAGGATCCCCTGGAATAGGAAATGGCAACCCACCCTAATATTCTTGCCTGGAAAATTCCATGGACAGAGGATCCTGGTAGTCTACAACCCACTTTTTACATCCCCCATCTGTAGTATATGAATATTCCACTTTCTCCACATCCTTATTTTCTCTATTCTTTTTTTAATTTTAGCTATGATAGTGTCAACTAAAAATTAGTCACAACCTGAAAGTAGAGAGCTATTTTGCTCTGAGCCAGGAGACATCATCTTAGTAACTCAGAAAACTCTTCTAAGCAGAGGGAGTCAGACTGCACACAAGTTTGCAACAAAGGGAGCAGTTAGTGTGAACATCCGAGATCAGATATCTAGTTAAGGAATTTAGCATTCTATGTATGGGAAGAGGTAAGCCTCTGGGCTCACTGAATTCATTACTTTAATTTGCAAATGAGCTATCTGGGGCCAAATCCTGTTTCCTTGTTCTCCTTAAGGAGTGGCAGACGTGTCAGAGAGCTGCTTCTTGCATTTCCGTGCCCCCTCTTCACCACTCCCCCAGTTCCTCAGCAATCAGCCTGGGTGATCGTGGCATCTTCTGGATCTCAATTTTGAGAGAGTTCATTCACATTTGAAGGCCAGAAATCACTGATGGCTGTGACATTTCTTCTTTATTGACATGGCAGGAGATATTTTCATTTCACAATAGGATATATAGTCATACTTGATGGTAGTTTTAATTTACATTCCCCTAATGGCTAGTGATGCTATCTTTTTATATACATATAAAAGTTTAAAAGATATAAAAATACAACCTCATTGGTTAAGTATCTGTTTATGTCTTTTGCTCTGTTTGCTTGTGGACTGCTTGATCTTTTTATTGGTGATATTTGAGAATTTTAAAATATATTCTAGATACTTGTTCTTTGTTTGATATGTGGTTTGCATACATTTTATCCCAATCTGTTGTTCATATTGTTCTCATATTTACATGATCTTGCTCAAGAGGAAAGTTGTTAATGTTGGATGCAGTATATGCGTATTTTTATATATATCATGCTTTTGGTGTTAATTCTAAGAACTGTTTGTGAATCTCTAGATTCCCAGAAATTTCCTCCTAAGGTTGGCTTCCCAGGTTGCTCAGTGATAAAGAATCCACCTGCCAATGCAGGAGACATGTGTTCAATCCCTGGATGAAGAACATCCCCTGGAGAAGGAAATGGCAACCCACTCGAGTATTCTTGCTCAGGAAATCCTATGGACAGAGGAGCCTAGAGGGCTACAGTCCATGGGGTTGCAAGAGAGCTGGACATGACTTAGCAACTAAATAACAGCAAAGGTCGTTAGGCTTTTTAAATTTATCTTGTTTTGTTTTTAAAATCGATCTTTTTGCCCTGCCTTTGAGCTCATTGATTTTATCCTCTATTTTCTCCATTTTATTATTGACCCCAATGAGCAAGTTTCTTATTTTATTTTTCTGTGATTTTTTATTAAAAAAAAAAATCAGTTCTGTGATTATTTTTTTAAATTTCGTTCTTTTCCTTTCATCCATTTCTTTGCTTAGATTTTATACTTTTTGTTTGAAGATCATTTGAAATTACTTATTGAAGCATTTTTAGGATGACTGCTTTAAAATTCTTATCAGATATTTCCAAAATCTTACTTATCTTGCCATTAAATTCAGTTGATTATTTTTAATTAATTCATTTGTGATTTTCCTGACCTTTTTTTTTCTTTTTTTTTTTTTATAGCCACTTCTTAATAAACATCTTAGACATCTTGGGTATTAAGTTAGGAGACTGTTGAAAACTGTTGGTTTTATTTAAACAACTTATTCAGCAAGCAATCAACTTGTTTAGGTTTATCATCCAGGTCTATGTCTACATTTGTGAACGGTGATTCCAATGAAACCTAATTATCAGGGTCTCTGTAGTGCTATTTTCATCTGCTTGGCTTACCTCTTACTAGTGGACCTCCCATTGTTTCTTGCTAGAACTGTTTCCCAAGATGAATTTTGCTTCTCAGGCAAGGCTGCCTGGTATGTCTAGTGAGGAAAAGGTGTCACCAGCCCAGCGGGTTTAAGAGCTCTTCCCAGATCTGTTACCAGTTGTAGCATGATCTCTCCTGCTTTGAGCAGGGATAAAAAGTATGCCCTAGGTTGTGTACCAGTGACCAGATCAAGCTTCCTGGTATTGCCTGCTTGCCTGGTACCTCTAATTGAGAGAAAATGACTACTGGGTTTATGGAGACAAAGGAATTTCCTGGACTGGGCACTCATTGTAGCTGGACATTTCTTGCCTGCCTGTTCTAACACTACTGCTTCCCTGCGTCTCTTGGTTGGGGAGGGGATTCTCAAGGTCAGCAGTAAACAAAAGCGCTACAAGAGCTGGATTTGCTCATTGTAGTGGAAGGTCTTTTGTAGGTGCTCCAGGGCCACATGCTGTCTCTGAGTGTGGGAGAGGAATCTCAGTGCCTTAAGGGAAGACGTGCACTTTTCCTGACTTCCTATTCCTGGTTTCCTATTGCTAGCATGGGTTTCAACTTTTTCTCCCTCCTTGGCTCTTGAGTATTAAATTCTAGCTAGGGAGGTAGAATGTACACTTTAGAAAATATGTAATTAAAAAATCTGCTGAGGCGCATGTCCAGCAAATAAATAGTGTACTGGCTCCTATTAATTACAAGTTAGAAATGTAAGAATATTTGTGTCATTGGATGTATGTCTTCATACAGTTCAATCAACTTCACTGCAGTTCTTTTTTAGTGTGTGTAGATCTAGGCAAATGTATTAGAGCTCACAAACAAGTGTAGTTTGATACAATTCAAGTTATATATGATGTGGGAGCATTAAGGACATTTTCTTATAAATCAATTTGTAGAGTAGTTCACTTTGAAATTTTTAGTTTTGTTTTTCATAAGTAGCAGCCTTTAAGACTATTCCCTAAATGGATTGTAAACGCTTGATATACCAGCACTTTTATTACTCTTCTCAACACAGTAACTGAGGGCTATGTTTATTATATAATGTCTTAAAAACATAATAGTAAAAATAGTTATTTACCTCTTACAATGTCAGTCACTCTTCTAAGTACTTTATCTGAACTTATTCCTTTAGTTCTTATAGCTACCTTATGAATTAAATATTTTTTATCATTCTTTGTATATGAGAAACCTAAGGTACAGGAGTTAACACCTTACCTAAATTCAAATAGATGGTATTAGGTAGAGGATCCAAACACAGGGATTATGGCCCATATTCTGGTCCTTATTTCTAGTAAAAAAGAAACAAAAAAACTACAAACAAACAAACAAAACAAACTTTAGATAGTAATTACCAAATCAGGCAATTCTGGGGACAAATAAAATAATTTGTGAATAATATGGCCATACCATATTTAAGAAAAATGATTCGATTTGCCATAGGTAATTTGATACATCTCCTTCTTAAGATATGCAAAAAGAAATACATATATTGGTTTGCCATGTTAACACAATTTTTCTTATTAATCTGAGTATGAATATTTTGTTTTCTCAATGCCAAGAGTATTTTTTCATTTTGCGAATTTTTTGCATAAGAAAGATAGAGATAAATTCTTCAAGGGAGCTCTGATTACCTACTTTACAGTTGCTGTTCAGTCACTAAGTAGTGTTTGACTCTTTGCAATCCCATGCACACCAGACATCCATGTCTTTCAGCATCTCCCAGAGTTTGCTCAAACTCATGTCCACATTTTACAGTAGTTATTGCTTGCATAGACATCCTGGGCTCCTTCACATTCAGCATCTGAGTATAGCACAAAGCTTATCTCCTTTCAGGTATATATTTAACCTTTGGTATCTTGGGATTACTCATATGTCTAGCAAAAATGATGAGGGATTTTTTTTTTAAGTGATCCTATGCAGTGTCACGAAGAAGGCAATGGCAACCCACTCCAGTACTCTTGCCTGGAAAATCCCATGGATTGAGGACCCTGGTGGGCTGCAGTCCATGGGGTCACTACTAGTCGGACACGACTGAGCAACTTCACTTTCACTTTTCACTTTCATGTGTTGGAGAAGGAAATGGCAACCCACTCCAGTGTTCTTGCCTGGAGAATCCCAGGGACAGGGGAGCCTGGTGTTATGCCGTCTATGGGGTCACACAGAGTCGGACACGACTGAAGCGACTTAGCAGCAGCAGCATGCAGTGTCAGGTTTCTTTATCTTTTTGGGCTCCAAAATCACTGCAGATGGTGACTGCAGCCATGAAATTTAAAGACGTTTACTCCTTGGAAGAAAAGTTATGACAAACCTAGATAGCATATTCAAAAGCAGAGACATTACTTTGCCGACAAAGGTCCATTTAGTCAATGCTATGGTTTTTCCTGTTGTCATGTATGGATGCGAGAGTTGGACTGTGAAGAAAGTTGAGCGCCGAAGAGTTGATGCTTTTGAACTGTGGTGTTGGAGAAGACTCTTGAGAGTTCCTTGGACTGCAAGGAGATCCAACCAGTCCATTCTAAAGGAGATCAGCCCTGGGTGTTCTTTGGAAGGAATGATGCTAAAACTGAAATTCCAGTACTTTGGCCACCTCATGCCAGGGATTGACTCATTGGAAAAGACTCTGACGCTGGAAGGGATGGGGGCAGGAGCAGAAGGGGACAACCGAGGATGAGATGGCTGGATGGCATCACTGACTCGATGGACATGAGTTTAGGTGAACTCCAGGTGTTGGTGATGGACAGGGAGGCCTGGTGTGCTGTGATTCATAGGGTCTCAAAGAGTCGGACACGACTGAGAGACTGAACTGAACTGAAATGATGCAGTTTGATAACATTACTCTAAATCTTTCTAAGACCTTATGATGTTCTACTTTTGCATTGAAGCTATGGGAGTTTAAAACAATCTTTAAAGATGCTGCTTATTGCCACATTTTAATCTGGTTTATTTTCTATTTTCTCATGCTAATGTTACAACCCAGTGTAAAACATCTCTTTGTTGTTGTTTACTAGTAACTGACAATATTATCAAATCATACTGAATCACAGAAATGTGGTAGCCAAGTTGAATACACTTGTGATTATTTGGACTAATCTATGTGTTCACTGATGTATATAAGACACATGTAAGAACATAATAAATGCTGAGTTTGTCATTATTACTGTGTCAAAGGGAAATGCATAAATTAGTAAAATTTACTGAAGAAAAACAATTTAGCTAGAAAAATACATAGTTAAATATAAAATGATAACCAGTCTTATTAACAACATAGTTTCTTAGAAAACATTTTACCAAGGAAAAGTCGTTTAAATTTAAAAACTATTTTAAAAACTATTTTGCATTAATGAAATTAATAAAGCTAAATGAATTGACCTTAGATTTTATGAACTAAACAATAATACTACAGAATCAGTTGTTCTCAGTGAGAACACTTTCACAGGTACCTATTTTTGTCACTTCCTGTTAAATTTCAAAGAGAAATATTGAGAAAACATTTTAGGTTAGTAAATTCCATGATATCTGGTGTTTGCAAACATTGCCTATTATTCTTGATGAACTTTTGACTAGTTGTGTAACCATAGCTCTCTTACATAGGAAGAAGCTGTCAGGACACAAATCATATAAAGTAAGAGTCCTTATATACTAACTAAACATCTTTAAAATGTAACAGCTAACTTAAATAAGCAGGGCTATTTACATATCGGGGCTTCCCTAGTGGCTCAAGTAGAAAAGAAGCTGTCTGCAATGCAGGAGACAGGGATTCAATCCCTGGGTCAGGAAGGTCCCCTGTAGAAGGGAACAGCAATCCCCTCCAATATTCTTGCCTGGAGAAATCCATAGAAAGAGGAACCTGGTGGGTTACAATCCACGGGGTCACAAAGAGTTGAATATGACTAAGCAACTAACACTTTCACTTCTACTTTTATTTTCATATCTGTAAGTCTGCACCTCCAATAGAACTTAATTATTCTTCCATTTATGAACTTGAAACAATGTGTTTTTAAAAAAGAACTTTACAATCTTGTTTCATTTGATCTAAGTCAGTTTGTGAAATACCTTTTTGTTTCATCTAAAAGCAGCAGGATTGTAAAATACTTATCATCACAGGACCAAAGAAATTTTTCTTTGCTCATCCAAGTTGTAGTTTACTGAGCTCCATTATCATGGTAAATAAGTCCAGTATTTGAAATTTAGACTTTACTTTAACAGGTGCAGTTATTCCAAGTTATCAACATAGCCATAGTTTAGATAGTAGGAAATAAAACAAATTAATTAAATGTCATTATCCTAAAATAAACTTTAAGTACAATTTTTATTGCAGTACTAAACCAAGGGCATTATATTTAAAAGTAGATATTTATTGCTCAATTTAAAAATATAGGAGAAGGTAAATGATGAGAGTGAAATAATAGTCAAATGGAATAATTGTCAAATGGAACTATATCTGGTATTTTTTCTTTGTTTGTTTGGATCCTAGTTCACTAATCACGGATCAAACTCACACTCCCTACAATGGAAACATGAAGTCTTAACCACTGGACCACCAGAGAAATCATGAGACTCTGCATCTTCTTTTAAATTAATCTTTATCAGAGTATAATTGCTTTACAGTTATCTGGTATTTTGTGGAAAGTCTATCTTTCAAATAGTCAAAAGCAAAGTATGCGTACTGCACTATTTATGACAATTACTTCCAATATTTTTGTTGCTCCAATCATCATTTTTTTTTTATGTCAAATGTTGACTAAAGACAAATAATTGATAGAAATTTATTATGCCAACTCAGCGAACTCATTGTTGTTGTTCAGTCACTAAGTCATGCCTCAGTTTTTGTAATGCCATGGATTGCAACACTCCAGGCTCCTATGTCCTCCACTATCTCCCAGATTTGCTCAAATTCATGTTTATTGAGTTGATGATGCTATCTAACCATCTTATCCTCTGCCTCCCCCCTACTAACTCATAGTTAGATTTAAAAGTATGTTTATTTCTGATATGGACAGGATAGGATAGAGTGCTTCAGTTCAGTGGCTCACTCATGTCTGGCTCTTTGTGACCGCATGGCATGCAACCTGCCAGACTTCCCTGTCCTTCATCAACTCCTGGAGCTTGCTCAAACTCAAGTCCATCGAGTCAGTGATGCCGTCCAACCATCTCATCCTCTGTCATCCCCCTTTTCTCCTGTCTTCAATCTTTCCCAGCATTAGGGCCTCATCCAATGAGTCAGTTCTTTGCATCACGTGGTCAAAATATTGGAATTTCAGCGTCAGCATCAGTCCTTCAGATGAATTTCCAGGACTGATTTCCTTTAGGATTGACCAGTTTGATCTCCTTGCTGTCCAAGGAACTCTCAGTAGTCTTTTCTAACACCACACTTCAAAAGCATCAGTTCTTTGGTGCTCTGCTTTCTTTATAGTCCAACACTCACATCCACACATGACTACTGGAAAAACCATAGTTTTGACTAGGTGGACCTTTGCTGGCAAACTACGGACCTTTCTCTGCTTTTTAATACTCTGTCTATGTTTGTCATAGCCTTTCTTCCAAGAAGCAAGCAACTTTTAATTTCATGGCTGCAGTTACCATCTGCAGTGATTTTGGAGCCCAAGAAAATTAACTCTGTCACTATTTCCATTGTTTCCCCTTCTATTTGCCATGAAGTGATGGGTCTGGATGCCATGTTCTTCATTTTTTGAATGTTGAGTTTTAAGCCAGCTTTTCCACTCTCTTTCACCTTCATCAAGAGGCTCTTTAGTTCCTCTTCATTTTCTGCCATAAGGGTGGTGTCATCTGCATATCTGAGGTTACTGATATTTCTCCCAGCAACCTTGATTCCAGTTTGTGCTTCATCCAGCCCAACATTTAGTATGATGTTCTCTGCATATAAGTTAAATAAGCAGGGTGACAATATACAGCCTTAATGTACTCCTTTAACAATTGGGAACCAGTCCATTGTTCTATGTCTGGTTCTAACTGTTGCTTCTTGACCTACATACAGATATCTCAAGAGCCAGGTAATGTGGTCTGGAATTCCTATCTCTTAAATAATTGGACTATAAAGAAAGATAAGCAGCAAAGAATTGATGCTTTTGAACTGTGGTGTTGGAGAAGACTCTAAGAGTCCCTTGGACTGCAAGAAGATCCAACCAGTCCATCCTAAAGGAGATTAGTCCTGGGTGTTCATTGGAAAGACTGATGTTGAAGCTGAAACTCCAATACTTTGGCCACCTGATGTAAAGAGCTGATTCATTGGAAAAGACCCTGATGCTGGGAAAGATTAAGGTCAGGAGGAGAAGGGGATGATGGAGGATGAGATGGTTGGATGGCATCACCAACTCAATGGACATGAGGCTGGGTGAACTCTGGGATTTGGTGATGGACAGGGAGGCCTGATATGCTGTAGTTCATGGGGTCACAAAGAGTTGGACACGACTGAGTGACTGCACTGAACTGAACTGAACTGAAAGAATATTCCACAGTTTTTATGATACACGCAGTCAAAGGCCTTAGCTTAGTCAATAAAGCAGAAGTAGATGTTTTTCTGGAATTCTCTTGCTTTTTTGTGATCCAGTGGATGTTGGCAATTTGATCTCTGTTTCCTCTGCTTTTTTTAAATCCAGCTTGAACATGTGGAAGTTCTCCATTCACATACTGTTGAATCCTATCTTGGAGAATTTTGAGCATTACTTTGGTCGCATGTGACATGAGTGCAATTGTGCAGTAGTTTGAATATTCTTTAGCATTGCCTTTCTTTGATCTTGGAATGAAAACTGATCTTTTCTAGTCCTGTGGCCACTGCTGAGTTTTTCAAATACGCTGGCATATTAAGGTGCTTAGTAAAACTAATAACTGTGAAATAACACAAAAGACAAGTGAATGAGAACTCTGAAAGGTGGTAAGGCAGGGAAGTCCATGGCTGGAAGAACAACAATGCCAAAATGTCTTCACATTCCCTGCACAAAAGGAACCCTTACTTGACATTTCCCATCCCTCTACCTACAAGAGAAATCATGACAGGTAGGATCATCACTCCCATGATTCACCCAGCAGTCTCTCTGACAACACTAGGAAAATCAGACTACGTACGTACACACACACACACACAAGCTATAGTAATCAAGGCATTGTGGTATTTGCAGAAAGAAAAACTCGTAGATAAATGGATCAGGGTGGAGAACTATAAAATAGATCCACACAAGTATAAACAATTAAATTTTGACACACAGGTACTAAAACAATTCAGTGGAAGAAGGAGAATCTTTTCAATAAACGGTTTTGGAACAACTTATTATCTGTAGGTGAAAGTATGTACCCAATGTAAATCTCAGATTGCATACAAAAGTTACTTATTTTTTAAACCTGCACTTAGACATAAAATGTTAAACTGTAGTTTTTTTTTTCTAAGAATAATAGGAGAATATACTTGAGATCTAAGTATAGGCAAATGAGTCTTATACCCATAGATTATTCAAATATTTTTCAACCTTAAGAAAAAAGGAAATATTAGCATTTGTGACAACTTGGATGAATCTTAAGGATATTATGCAAAGTGCAAGAAGTCAGAGATAGATACTGGATGATTTCATTTATGTTTAGAATTCTAAAAAGTCAAACTTACAGGGTAGAAAAGTGGTTGTCAGGAGCTGGAGGAGGGTGGGATAAATAGAAAGGCAAGCATTTCTTGACTACTTACTAGCATTCAGGATTATTGACTGAAATAAAATTGTCTCTAGACATTTTAAGAAGAAAAGACTTAATACAAGAAATGAGGTCGTAAAAAAAACTCCAGAAGAATGAGAGGAACAGAAATTGAAAAAACTGTGAATACTGGTTTAACATCAATTACCACTGCCACAAGTTTGTGGCCACCATGTTGCCGCTGCTGCTGATGCCTTAGGCACTGTCATGACTTCTTCCCATCATGAAGGTGGTGATTAGGCATCCAGCCACTGAATATTTTGAGCCTGTCAGAATCAGTAGCCAATTGCCACAGCAGGAAGGTGGCCTCTGTCTTATGTCTGCCTTCCAAATCTGTTAGGGATTTATGTGCTTCTCCAAACCTTAATCTCATTTAGGACTCAAAAAACAAAGTCTTCTGGGAGATATGTTTTGAGACTAAAGTGCCTGCTGTTCATAGGTCTTATAAAAGTTGTGAAGGACGCCACCTTATTTAATGTCCTGCTTTCAGCTAGTTTCTCTTCTCCCATTAATTTTGTATAGTATTTATTTTATATTGTAGTTTTTCTTTGTCCATTATAAGTTGTTATATTGGCTATCAATCTTATCCACTAATATGCTGTATGAAAAAAAAAAAAAAAAAACAGATCACTGATCATTACTATATTATCAGAAACCAAAACAGATATATGATCATTGTTCAGTATATATTATTAAATAAATATGTGAATTTTTATTTATAACTCCAAATTCCCTAGTCACTTCACATTCAAGCAGCAGGGAAGCTTGCTAATAGATTAGTAACAAGAATCTATTTCCCCAATATCACTACTTTCTGCCCTCTCTTTCAGCTCCTTTGCTTCTTAATCAGGAAATGTTAATAAGATTTTCCTGACTCCCAAGAAGTCCACTAGTTTTGTGATCCAAGACAGTCATTTGGTTTTCTTTCAATCCAGCTTTGCCAGAACACTATAATTAGTACATGTTTGTCAGTTTCTGGGATGTGTGCATCAACATTCCTAGTTTAGAGCACCATGTCTTATAAGAGTAAGGCCATATTTGCCTCTTAAGGGCATCTCTTCTGTTTACCAGAGCATAATTCATTGTGTGTTCAGTACCCCCAAAATTTTTTTACATGTGGTAAGTAAATAAATATTGGTCACTGAATGAATAAACAGACATATTAATAAAATGAACTAAAAAAATGGGAGAATCATACTTTATTGGTTATGTTGCTAATTTTTCCAAGAAACTCACTCCTCTGATGACTTTTCACTCCTTGAAAACTTTTCAAGCCTTTTGTCTACAAAAAAAAAAAGGAAAATTAATTTTTTAAATATTTCCTTTCTGTTCACTACTTATGTGACTTTTTTTAATATATTTAAAAATATGTTTATGTATTTATTTAGCTATTTTTGACTGTGCTGGGTCATCGTTGATGCATGTGGGCTTTCTCTAGTTGCCATGAGTGGGGCTAATCTTTGTTGCACTAAGTGGGCTTCTCATTACAGTGGCTTCTCTTGTTGCGCAGCACGAGTTCTATGAGGCTGAGTTGCTCCATGGCATGTGGAATCCTCCCAGATTAGGGATTGACCCAGGGCCCCTTGCATTGCCAGGCAAACTCTTAAGCACTGGACCACCAGGGAAGCCTTATAAAAGATAATTTATGGTGAATGATTGCTTGCTTGACTTATTTAAAAATAAAATAAAAACAGAAAATAAAGTGAACTGCATGAAGTATTTACAATGAAACACAAATTAATTTAAATATTATTTTGTAGGCTGATATCATTCTTTAATAAAACTAATGATTAAAGTCTATGTTTTAGGCTATAATGTTTGATTATCAAATCACTGTTCACCCAAGCCCAATGTGTAATGTGAACTAAAATGGGGAAAACAAAAAACAAAAAAACAGTCTGCTCTACTAAATTTATCTGAGTTTAAAACCTAGAAGTCAGCAGTGGCACATGGCAGTGCAAGGCCTTTTTGAAATCTAGTTGCCTCTGAGACTGGCCGGACAATGTCAAAGTCAGGGAGAGCCACACTTGCCATATTTCAGTTTAGCATTACCTCAAATATTAACTGTCTTTCCTTCTTCCTGAAGTAAAAGACACAACATGGTCTTTTAATAATAATCTGAAAAAGTAGGTAAGTTAAAGTTATATATGATTCTTCCAAAGTTCTTGGCTTATTTACACCTTACCTGTCATTGTTGAAACCTGAGAAGAAGATAATTCTTATTAGTCCAGATGACGTTTTATGTGTTTGTGTTCCAAAATAAAGAACTAATCTACCTCCTTATAATTATATTAAAATTAGCTTACCCTGTGGATTAAGAGACATCCATTGTAAATTGGTGGCCTCATAGTTCAAACAGATGGGCTTCCCTAGTGATTCAGATGGTAAAGGATCTGCCTGCAATGCAGGAGACCTGGATTCAATCCCTGGGTTGGGAAGATCCCCTGGAGAAGGGATAGACTACCCACTCCAGTATTCTGGCCTGGAGAATTCCATGGTCATAGGAGACTTGTGGACTACAGTCCACGGGGGTCACAGAGTCAGACATGACTGGGTGACTGCTGCTGTTACTGCTAAGTCACTTCAGTCGTATCCAACTCTGTGTGACCCCATAGACGGCAGAACACCAGGCTCCACCATCCCTGAGATTCTCCAGGCAAGAACACTGAAGTGGGTTGCTATTTCCTTCTCCAACGCATGAAAGTGAAAAATGAAAGTGAAGTCGCTGAGTAGTGTCTGACTGTTTGTGACCCCATGGACTGCAGGCTACCAGGCTCCTCTGTCCATGGGATTTTCCAGGCAAGAGTTCTGGAGTGGGGTGCTATGGGTGACTAACAGACATTAAAAAAAAAAAAAAAAAGTAGTGCAAACAGACACATTAGAGTATAGTAAAATGCCAGCCTTGGACATATATTCACAGCTTGTGATTATTTTAATGGAAGGAGTTTCTTTGTGCTACTGCAGAACCCAAAATTTAGCTTATTTTCAGTCATTGTTTCATTGCCTAAGAAGCAAAATCAAGACAAACAGAATTAAAGAAATCTCATTTATTCTAAGATACTTAATTATAAAAACCATAAGAATTTTCAAAAATATTCAATAACAATCTTAGACAGCTTTCAGAACCTAGAATTTTTATCATATTTCTAGATTCTAAAACTGTGCATTGGTTGCATTTAAGTAATATATATGTCCAGTAAATATTACCTTTTGAAAGTTGTTAACATTGTCTTTTTAACTAATTAAAACAATAATTTGATGTCAAATTTGTTTTCCTTATATTCTAGAATATATAAGGAAATTGAGTTATTTATTCATAAAAGATATAATTTCATCAAATTTTATTACTCTTAAATGTTTCTGTGAGATTTGTAGAAATTATATTATTGATGATTGCCCATGTATGCTCTTTCTAGCAGAAAAGGGTCACTAAATGACACTTTGAATATCTCCCACATTATTACAGATGAATTTTTCTTCAAATAAGTTTTATTTGAAATGTCACTTGAAAGTGTAATAAGTGAAAGAGAAAGAGCTATTTCTGACAACACTAAATAACATTCAACTGTAGAGCCAGTGTGGTCACAATTCAAGAAGACAGAAAGAATTATTTTATACAATTACTATTTCTGATATTCATTTAAAAAACATTTTCTTCTCATATAGAAAATCCTATTATCAAGTCCTTGCAAAATAAGTTTAATAGAGTATGCAAATAATCTCCACTCATAACTTTATACTTTCTTCAAATGACTTCTTCTGCAGTATGTGGAATAGAACTCCATATGTGTTGGAACCACAAATTAAAAATGTGAAAATATAGTAGTTCCTACAGTTTAACTGTCTTGAGCCTGAAATCTGGCAGTTACACTGCTGGGACTCTCCACTTGAGGGCAATTCTGGGCTTATTTTTAGGTTAGTGTAACATTTTTCCTGTGCAGTAACTTGTTGTGTCCATAGTATAAATTGTTCTGTGGTAGAAAAAAAAAAAAAAAAAAAGCCAAGCATGAACTGATGGCAAGGTGAGGGAGTTCATGAATAAAGCCATTCTCCCTTATTCTTTCCCTCTCTCAAGAGTAACTCATGTCATATACAGCATACCACTGATAAATGACACGGAGTGGGAAGGATTGTAAAACTGTTCTCATTTACTCTAGGTTATAATTTATTCTAGAATTTACTACTCTCTTAACTTTGATTTATCCTATATTTTAATAGTTTTATTAACATAAACTATTTTAAATAATTCCAGAAAGCTATAAATGAGTAAATCAACATTCAAAGTTTCTAGTTGCAAAAGATACTGAATGAATTAGTTTTCCCAAGATGAAATAATGTTGGAATATGCTGTATTTTATAGTTCTGTTTGAAAATGCACAATAGCTAATAGCATAACAAAATATATGAGAAAATCTAAGTTAAATTTTCTCTTAAGTTTTGTTCACCAGAATTTTTAAAACACAGTGGCCCTTTTGACATAGATTAGTTCCACATGTAAGAAGTTGGAAAACCCTGGAATGAATAATTTGGTTAATTAATAATTGAGCATGTGTGTACCTATAGAAATAAATTTTATCATGATAGATTCAATTCTGAATCTATTCTGAATCTACTGAAATTTGATACAAGTAGTAATAAAGGTAGTAAATAATGTCAGATGACTTCAGACATCTGCTTTACATGGCTTATTCATGAGAATGTTGGAAGCAGGCTGTTATACTTACTTCCCATGAATGTTCTAGACAGGTATGGTCATTATAGTCAATATTAAACCAGATAGAATCATAAGATAAATAATACCAGCTATTTTAAAAATGTTTTGAATACAATACTCTAGTGTGGGTCTAGATTAAAAAAAAATCATCAAAATTATGGCATGGTGTCATGTGTTATTCTTAAGATCCAGAAGAAAAAAAATCTCAATTTTCTCAATATTGGGATGCATACATGCAATTTTAAATAGCAAGAATGTCTTTCAATAACTTGTGTATTCCATCTGTCACAGTCTCCACATTTTACCATTGACAACATGTGTGATGTGATCTAAGAAATTGTTCCCAGCAGGTCCCATCATGTTGAATAATAGTTTCTTTTATAAGAGCAGGTTGTTAAATCAGCAACACTCCCAGTTTCAGAATACTAATGAAAATCAACACTGAAGTTACCAAATGAGTGAAACTGATGAATTCCTGTAGAGAACTACATGTGTGAATTTAGAAACCTAGTGAAAGAAATACAAATCATTTAGAGAAAAATAATAAAATAAAACAAGGAGAGGGTTTTTAGATTCTCTATTAAAATATGATTCTATTGTAGAAAAAAATGTGACTACTTCCGTGCACCTTATTAATTTTTATAATGAACTCAATACATTTTTTAGTATTGTAGTAACTCTCAGTATCCTTCAGAGTAAGAAAGAGTATGAAAATCTCTTCAGACAGGCCAAGTTTAAATCAACTAGTCACTGTAAATTTTTAATGACAGCCTGAAGTGATCAGTATGAGAAACTTTGGTTTATCACATGGGTATTTACAAATTTGGCATTCCAGGTGGCACAGTGGTAAAGAATCTGCTTGCCAGTGCTGAGAGGCATGAGACACAGTTTCAATCACTGAGTCAGGAAGATTCTCTGGGTAGGAAATGACAACTAATTTCAGTATTCTTTCCTGGAGAATCCTATGGACAGAGGAGCATGGCTGGCTACAGTCCATGTGATTGTAAAGAGTTGGACATGGCTGAGAAAGGTCAGTTTTCATTCCAATCCCAAAGAAAAGCAATACCAAAGAATGCTTTAACTACTGCACAATTGCGCTCATCTCACACGCTAATAAAGTAATGCTCAAAATTCTCCAAGCCAGGCTTCAGCAATATGTGAACCATGAACTTCCAGATGTTCAAGCTGGTTTTAGAAAAGGCAGAGGAACCAGAGATCAAATTACCAACATCCACTGGATCATTGAAGAAGCAAGAGAGTTCCAGAAAAACATCTATTTCTTCTTTATTGACTATGCCAAAGCCTTTGACTGTGTGGATCACAATAAACTGTGGACAATTCTGAAAGAGATGGGAATACCAGACCACTTGACCTGCCTCTTGAGAAACCTATATGCAGGTCAGGAAGCAACAGTTAGAACTGGACGTAGAACAACAGACTGGTTCCAAACAGGAAAAGGAGTACATCAAAGTTGTATATTGTCACCCTGCTTATTTAACTTCTATGCAGAGTACATCATGAGAAACGCTGGGCTGGAAGAAGCACAAGCTGGAATCAAGATTGCCAGGAGAAATATCAATAACCTCAGATATGCAGATGACATCACTCTTATGGCAGAAAGTGAAGAAGAACTTAAAAGCTTCTTGATGAAAATGAAAGAGGAGAGTGAAAAAGTTGGCTTAAAGCTCAACATTCAGAAAACGGTCCCATCACTTCACTTCATGGTCCCATCACTTCATGGCAAATAGATGGGGAAACATTGGAAACAGTGGCTGACTTTATTTTTCTAGGCTGTTTATATTATATTTTGTTTTATATTCAAAATTTTCCAGTACAAGATGGAAAAAGTGAAAGTGCTAGTTGTTCAGTCATGTCAGACTGTTTTCAATGCCATGCATTATAGCCCACCATATTCCTCTCTCAATGGAATTTTCCAGGCAGGAGCAAGTAGCCATTACCTTCACCAGGGGATCTCCCCATCCAAGGATTGAACCTGGTTCCTCTGCATTGCAGGCAGATTTTTTACCACCTGAATCACAGGGAAGTCCAAGAGCATCAGTTAATTAAACAAGCAATCAAAAAGTATATAAAGTTGAACTGAATGAATGTTTTTAGTTTAGGTAATATTCCACTAAAGGCAAGAATATTTTTATATATTTTATATGTATTACTTAGAATTACTTATATGTATTACTTAGAATTATGTGTGATAAATGATAGAGCCATAGAAAAGTAAGATTTCAAAACACCTACTTTGAGAGTTAAACAAAGAATTATTCAATAAGATAAAAGTACAGCACAATCATCTTCAAGAACTTTAGTCCCATACGCAAGGCTACATGTCTTGAGAATGTTGATGCATCAATACATTTCAGTACAATTTGATTTGTAGTCATGAGAAACATAAAACTATACTTCATTTTTTTTGTTTTGTTTCTATTTACTACCAATTAATCTTCTGATACATCTTGACCTCTAAGGAATCTCCAGTTAGAATAAGTCAAGTTGACCTTGTTATTTCAGTTAATTAATAGCAATATTTTCTATCAAAAAATAAGTTACCATTCTGATGTATATCCTAGTTTCTGTGAGCTTGCCTAATGTAATTCTCCCATGGAATCATTTTTTTGTTTAACTTAACAAACCTAGTTTTGAAGCCAATTTTGTAGCTACATGTCAGCAGTGTCTCTGTGTAAGTTCCTTAGCACATACACAGAAGCTGACCATTTTTCTGAAAATCCTCTCATCAGTTCTTGCATTAAAAAACTTAGCCATGATTATATTCATTTTCTTTACAAGGGGGGTAAAAAGACATATTTTAATTTTGGAACTTTCTGATCACATGTTAATTTCAGAGAGAAAAAAGTTAGATAAAAAGAGGAAAAGCAACAAAAATATGTTTTGCAAGTTATTTTACTTTTTTATCATTTTATAGAAAACATAAGTGAATTCACTGCTTTTATTGCAAGAGAATCATAAAAAAACATATTTAAGCTTTAGAGCAGATACAAATAACAATAACACAAAGTAAAAACCACAATTATGTTTTTATAAATAACTATTAATACTATGACATATATGGCATCTCTGGTGGATCAGACAGTAAAGAAGTTGCCTGCAATGAAATAGACATAGGAGACAAGCATTCAATCATTGGGTTAGGAAGAAACCCTGGAGTAGAAAATGGCCACCCGCTCCAGTATTCTTGCCTGAAAAGTCCAATGGACAGAAGAACCTGGCAGGCTACAGTCCAAAGGGTCACAAATAGTCAGGCATGACTGAGTACACACACACACAAACTATGATATGTATTTTTCCATACTGTACATATGTTGATTAACATGGTTGTATTGTATTCCAAGAGAATGCACTGGTCACATCTTCCAATCACACAAGAGAAGACTCTACATATGGACATCACCAGATGGCCAACATCGAAATCAGATTGACTATATTATTTGCAGCCAAAGATCGAAAAGCTCTATACAGTCAGCAAAAACAAGACCAGGACCTGACTGTGGCTCAGATCATGAACTCCTTATCACCAAATTCAGACTTAAAAAGAAGAAAGTGGGGAAAACCACTAGACCATTCAGGTATAACCTAAATCAAATCCCTTATGATTATATATGATTATACAGAGGAAGTAAGAAATAAATTTAAGGGACTAGATATGATAGAGTGCCTGATGAACTATGGATGAAGGTTTGTGACACTGTACAGGAGACAGGGATCAAGATCATTCCCAGGAAAAAGAAACACAAAACAGCAAAATGGCTGTCTCAGGAGGCCTTAAAAATACCTGTGAAAAGAAGAGAAGTAAAAAGCAAAGGATAAAAGGAAAGATATACACATTTGAATGCAGATTTCCAAAGAAGAGCAAGGAGAGATAAGAAAGTTTTCCTCAGCAATCAATGCAAAGAAATAGAGGAAAACAATAGAATGTGAAAGACTAGAGAACTCCAAGAAAATTAGAGGTACCATGGGAACATTTCATGCAAAGACGGGCTCAATAAAAGACAGAAATGGTATGGACCTGATAGAAGCAGAAGATATTAAGAAGACGTGGCAAGATTACACAGAAGAACTGTACAAAAAAATCTTCATGACCCAGTTAATCACAATGGTGTGATCACTCACCTAGAGCCAGACATCCTGGAATGTGAAGTCAAGTGGGCCTTAGTAAGCATCACTATGAACAAAGCTAGTGGAGGTGATGGAATTCCAGTTGAGCTGTTTCAAATCCTGAAAGATGATGCTGTGAAAGTGCTGCACTCAATATGCCAGCAAATTCGGAAAACTCAGCAGTTGCCACAGGACTGGAAAATGTCAGTTTTTATTCCAATCTCAAAGAAAGGCAATGCCAAAGAATGCTCAAACTGCTGCACAATTGCACTCATCTCACACACTAGCAAACTAATGCTCAAAATTCTCCAAGCCAGGCTTCAGCAATATGTGAACTATGAACGTCCTGATGTTCACACTGGTTTTAGAAAAGGCAGAGGAACCAGAGATCAAAGTGCCAACATCTGCTGCATCATGGAAAAAGCAACAGAGTTTCAGAAAAACATCTCTTTCTGCTTTATCGACTATGCCAAAGACTTTGACCGTGTGGACCACAATAAACTGTGGAAAATTCTGAAAGAGGTGGGAATACCAGACCACCTGACCAGCCTCTTGAGAAACCTGTATGCAGGTCAGGAAGCAACAGTTAGAACTGGACATGAAACAACAGACTGGTTCCAAATAGGAAAAGGAGTACGTCAAGGCTCTATATAGTCACCCTGCTTATTTAACTTATATGAAGAGTACATTATGAGAAACGCTGGGTTGGAAGAAGCACAAGCTGGAATCAAGATTGCTGGGAGAAATAACAATAACCAGATATGCAGATGACACCACCCTTATGGCAGAAAGTGAAAAGGAACTAAAAAGCCTCTTGAAGAAAGTGAAAGAGGAGAGTGAAAAAGTTGGCTTAAAGCTCAGCATTCAGAAAACTAAGATCATGGCTCCCAGTCCTATCACTTCATGGCAGATAGATGGGGAAACAGTTTAAACAGTGGCTGACTTTATTTTTCTGGACTCCAAAATCAGTGCAGATAGTGATTGCAGCCATGAAAATAAATGACACTCTTTGGAAGGAAAATTATGATCATCCTAGACAGCATATTTAAAAGCAGAGACATTACTTTGGCAATAAAGTCCATCTAGGCAAGGCTATGGTTTTTCCAGTGGTCATGTATGGATGTGAGAATTGGACTGTGAAGAAAGCTGAATATTGAAAAATTGATGCTTTTGAAGTGTGGTATTGGAGAAGACTCTTGAGAGCCCCTTGGACTGCAAGGAGATACAACCAGTCCATCCTAAAGGAGCTCAGTCCTGGATGTTCATTGGAAGGACTGATGTTGAAGCTGAAACTCCAATACTTTGGGCACCTGATGTGAATAGCTGACTCATTGGAAAAGAGATTGATGCTGGGAAAGGTTGAGGGCAGGAGGAGACGGGGACAACAGAGGATGAGACTGTTGAATGGCATCACCAACTCAATGGACTTTATTTTGGGTAGATTTTGGGAGTTGATGATGGACACAGAGTCTTGGCATGCTGCAATTCATAGGGTCGCAAAGAGTAGGACACGACTGAGCGTTTGAACTGAGCTGAACTGATTGTATTCCAAAAAGACGGTGAAACTAACTGCATATTCCATTTATTTTAAAGCAGTGTTATTTTAATGAAGGTTTTCTATGTACAATTATAAACATACTTCTGTTGTTGTTCACTTGCTCAGTTATATCTGAATCTTTGCAACTGCATGGAATGCAGCATATTAGGCTTCCATGTCCTTCACCATCTCCAGGAGCTTGCCCAATTCATGTCCATTGAGTCAGCGACGCCATCCAACCATCTTATCCTCAGTCCATCCGTGTTCCTCCTGTCTTCAATCTTTCCCAGCATCAGGGTCTTTTCTAATGAGTCAGCTCTTCACATAACGTGGCCCAAGTATTCGAGCTTCAGCTTCAGCATCCATCCTTTCAATGAATATTCAGGGTTAATTTCCTTTAGGATTGACTGGTTTGATCGCCTTACTGTCCTAGGGACTCTAAAGAGTCTTCTCCAACACCACAGTTTAAAAGCATAAATTCTTCAGCACTCATCTTTTCTTATGGTCCAACTCTCACATACATACACGACCCCTGGAAAAACCATAGCTATGACTAGACAGACCATTGTTAGCAAGGTAGTCTCTGTTTTTTGATATGCTGTCTAAGTTTCTCATAACTTTTCTCCCAAGGGACAAGTGTCTTTTAATTTCATGGCTAAAGTCACCATCAGCAGTGATTTTGGAGCCCAAGAAAATAAAGTCTGTCACTGTTTCCATCATTTTCCCATCTGTTTGCAATTAAGTGATGGAACTCAGTTTCATGATCTTTATCATTTTTACTTCTGTGACTGCTTAGTCACTGAGTTGTGTCTGACTCTCTGTGACACCATGGATTCTAGTGCACCAGGCTCCTCTGTTCATGGGAATTCTCCAGGCAAGAATACTAGAGTGATTTGCCATGCCATTCTCCAAGGGATGCTCCTGATCCTGCATCTGAATCCAGGTCTCCCACATTGCAGGCAGATATTTTCACCATCTGAACCACGAAGAAAATTACAAAACTTCAAATATAAATGACATTTTAAGAACTATGATTCACAAATCAACTTTAAACTAACGATATTTTTCATTCCTTCGTCATATCTGACTCTTTGCGACCCCATGGACTGCAGCACAACAGGCTTCCCTGTCCTTCACCATCTCCTGCAGCTTTCTCAAACTCATGGTTGTTGAGTAGGTGCTTTCAAATATCTTTACATAAATACTGAATGCTTAAACTTAATGTTAATGGCTAATTGGCTACCCTCTAGTCTGAATGTGTACTTACATTCTAGGTATTGAATTTATCACATTTGTGTACAAAACAATTATTTCAGTATACATATTTACTAAATAATTTTATTTACAATTAACAAAGTGATTAAATAAGTAAAAATATATCTGTGAGAACATCTTTGCATATTTATAAATAGTAATTTAAATAATTAATAGAAAATTATTATATTATTAAATTACTATATAACTACTTGTTATATAGGGAAGATATCTATGAAAGATTGATAAAAATTTGAAAAGCATCCTGAGGTTTCATTGAATATGGCTTTGCAACACTTTTAAGTGTTTGGTATGAGATTCTGTAGCCTATGAATTTAAGTGCATTTTTGTAAGAATAAGAGAAAACAAAGCAGTGGTAGGCTCTAATTAGAGTTTCATATACAAAGAATTAATATACAAAAAAAAAAAAATCCTGGTCCTACAGCTGGGAGTTGATAGATAGACACATTATTTGTTTTTGCAACAACACAAGAGAAGACTCTACACATGGAGATCACCAGATTGTCAACACCAAAATCAGATTGATTATATTATTTGCAGCCGAAAATGGAGAAGCTCTATACAGTCAACAAAAACAAGACCAGGAGCTGACTGTGGCTCAGATCATGAACTCCTTATTATCAAATTCAGACTTAAATAGAAAAAGAAGGGAAAACCACTAGGCCATTCAGGTTTGACCTAAATCAAATCCCTTATGATTTTGGAAGTGGAAGTGGAAGTGAGAAATAGATTTAAGGGCCTAGATCTGATAGATAGAGTGCCTGATGAACTATGGAATGAGGTTCGTGACATTGTAGAGGAGACAGGGTTTAAGACCATCCCCATGGAAAAGAAATGCAAAAAAGCAAAATGGCTGTCTGGAGAGGCCTTACAAATAGCTGTGGAAAGAAGAGAAGAGAAAAGCAAAGGAGAAAAGGAAAGATATAAGCATCTGAATGCAGAGTTCCAAAGAATAGCAAGAAGAGATAAGAAAGTCTTCTTCAGCGATCAATGCAAAAAATAGAGGAAAAGAACAGAATGGGAAAGACTACAGATTTCTTGAAGAAAATTAGAGATACCAAGGGAACATTTCATGCAAAGATGGGCTCGATAAAGGACAGAAATGGTCTGGACCTAACAGAAGAAGAAGATATTAAGAAGAGGTGGCAAGAACACACAGCAGAACTGTACAAAAAAGATCTTCATGATGTGGATAATAACAATGGTGTGATCACTCATCTAGAGCCTGACATCTTGGAATGTGAAGTCAAGTGGGCCTTAGAAAGTATCACTGTGAACAAAGCTAGTGGAGGTGACGGCATTTCAGTTGAGCTATTTCAAATCCTGAAAGATGATGCTGTCAAAGTGCTGCACTCAATATGCCAGCAAATTCGGAAAACTCAGCAGTAGCCACAGGACCGGAAGAGTTCATTTTTTATTCCAATCACAAAGAAAGGCAATGACAAAGAATGCTCAAACTACCACACAATTGCACTCATCTCACATGCTAGTAAAGTAATGTTCAAAATTCTCCAAGCCAGATTTCAGCAATACATCAACTGAGAACTTCCTGATGTTCAAGCTGGTTTTAGAAAAGGCAGAGGAACCAGAGATCAAATTGCCAACATCCACTGGATCATGGGAAAAGCAAGAGAGTTCAGGAAAAACATCTATTTCTGCTTTATTGACTATGCCAAAGTCTTTGACTGTGTGGATCACAATAAACTGTGGAAAATTCTGAGAGAGATGGGAATACCAGACCATCTAACCTGCCTCTTGAGAAACCTGTATGCAGGTCAGGAAGCAACAGTTAGAACTGGACATGGAAAAACAGACTGGTTCCAAATAGGAAAAAGAGTACGTCAAGTCTGTATATTGTCACCCTGCTTATTTAATTTATATGCAGAGTACATCATGAGAAACGCTGTTGGAAGAAACACAAGCTGGGATCAAGATTGCTGGGAGAAATACAATAACCTCAGATATGCAGATGACACCACCCTTATGGCAGAAAGTGAAGAGGAGCTAAAAAGCCTCTTGATGAAAGTGAAAGAGGAGAGTGAAAAAGTTGGCTTAAAGCTCAACATTCAAACAACGAAGATCATGGCATCTGGTCCCATCACTTCATGGGAAATAGATGAGGAAACAGTGGAAACAGTATCAGACTTTATTTTGGGGGCTCCAAAATCACTGCAGTTGGTGATTGCAGCCATGAAATTAAAAGATGCTTACTCCTTTGAAGAAAAGTTATGACCAACCTAGATAGCATATTCAAAAGCAGAGACATTACTTTGCCGACTAATGTCCATCTAGTCAAGGCTATGATTTTTCCAGTAGTCATGTATGGATGTGAGAGTTGGACTGTGAAGAAGGCTGGGCTCTGAATTGATGCTTTTGAAGTGTGGTGTAGGAGAAGACTCTTGAGAGTCCCTTGGACTGCAAGGATATCCAACAAGTCCATTCTGAAGATTAGCCCTGGGATTTCTTTGGAAGGAATTATGTTAAAGCTGAAACTTCAGCACCTCATGTGAAGAGTTGACTCATTGGAAAAGACTCTGATGCTGGGAGGGATTGGGAGCAGGAAGAGAAGGGGACGACAGAGGATGAGATGGCTGGATGGCATCACTGACTTGATGGATGTGAGTCTAAGTGAACTCTAGAAGTTGGTGACGGACAGGGAGGCCTGGCGTGCTCTGATTCATGGGGTTGCAAAGAGTCGGACACCACTGAGTGACTGAACTGAACTGAACTGAAGACTGTTAATGTAGCATTATCAGAAACATAATTCACCTACTGATAACTTATCCAGATCATGTCAGACAAGAGGGCTTCGTGTGTTGTCAAATTGTCCTCCAGAAAGCTTGAACAGATGTACATTCTTAAGAGTAGTATGGAAAGTAGGTTTCCCAGTTCCGTTCAATTCAGTCGCTCATTTGTGTCCAACTGTTCGTGACCCCATGGATTGCATCATGCCAGGCTTCTGTGTCCATCATCAACTCCCAGAGTTTACTCAAACTCATGTCGATCGAGTTGGTGATGCCATCCAACCATCTCATCTTCTGTCGTCCCCTTTTGTTCCCACCTTCAGTCTTTCGCAGCATCAGAGTTTTTTCAAATAAGTCAGTTCTTAGCATCAGGTGGCTAAAGTATGGGAGTTTCAGCTTCAGCATCAGTTCTTCCAATGAATATTCCAGACTGATTTCTTTTAGGATGAACTGGTTGAATCTCCTTGCAGTCCAAGGGACACTCAAGAGTCTTCTCCAACACTGTACGTCAAAAGCATCAGTTTTTCAGTGCTCAACTTTCTTCACAGTCCAACTCACATCCATACATGACCACTGGAAAAACTATAGCCTTGACTAGACAGACCTTTGTTGGCAAAGTAGTCTCTCTGCTTTTGAATATGCTATCTAGGTTGGTCATAACTTTTCTTCCAAGGGGTAAGCGTCTTTTAATTTCATGGCTGCAGTCACTATCTACAGTGCTTTTGGAGCCCAGAAAAATAAAGTCTGACACTGTTTCTACTGTTTCCAAATTTATTTGCCATGAAGTGATGGGACCAGATGCCATGATCTTAGTTTTCTGAATTTTGAGCTTTAGGTCAATGTTTTCATTCTCCTCTTTCAGTTTCATCAAGAGGCTCTTTAGTCCTTCCTCACTTTCTGCCAAAAGGGTGGTGTCATCTGCATATCTGGTTATTGATATTTCTCCCAGGAATCTTGATTCCAGCTTGTGCTTCTTCCAGCCCAGTGTTTCTCATGATGTACTCTGCATACAAGTTAAACAAGCAGGGTTACAATATGCCACCTTGATGTACTCCTTTTCCTATTTGGAACCAGTCTGTTGTTCCGTGTCCTGTTCTAACTGTTGCTTCCTGACCTGCATACAAATTTATCAGGAGGCAGGTCAGGTGGTCTGTTATTCCCATCTATTTCAGAATTTTCCACAGTTTCTTCTGATTCACATAGTCAAAGGTTTTGGCATAGTCAATAAAACAGAAATAGATCTTTTTCTGGAACTCTCTTGCTTTTTTGATGATCCAGCAGATGTTGGCAATTTGATCTCTGGTTCCTCTGCCTTTTCTAAAACCAGCTTGAACATCTGGAAGTTCAGAGTTTGAATATTGCTGAAGCCTGGCTTGGAGAATGTTGAGCATTACTTTACTAGCATGTGAGATGAGTGCAATTGTGTAATTTTGTAGTTTGAGCATTTTTCACCATTGCCTTTCTTTAGGATGAGTTTTCCCAATCCAGTGCCAATTCCCAGTATTGGCATAGTTGAGTATTTGTAGACTGGATGAACAAAATATCTCTACATGCTTTATTACAAGTTTTATTTATTTCTAAGAAAATTTTCATTAGCATGTGTTGTTAGTGCTAAAGAACTCACCTGCCAACGCAAGAGGTATAAGAGACAAGGATTTGCTCCCTGGGACAGGAACATCCCCTGGGGAAGAAAATGGCAACCCACTCCAGTGTTCTTGCCTGGAGAATTCCAGGGATGAGGGAGCCTGATGGCTGCCATCTCTAGGGTTACAGAGTCAGACACGACTGAAACGACTTAGAAGCAGCAGCAGCAGCAGCAGCAACAGCCTGTATTCTTGCCTGGAGAATTCCATGAACAGAAGAGCTTTCTGTGCAGGCTACCATCCATGGAATAACAGAGTTTGACACTGGTGAGCAATTAACACTCTACACACATACAGTGTGCATAGATCATTGTAGTTTTGAATTGCTTATTGATTTGCTCTAGCAGTAGTTTTACAATTATTTTTATTTTTTGTGATATTTGAGCTCATTTTGTATTAAACCTTTAGGAACAAATAATTTTAAAATTAATTTTTAAGCTTTATTGAGATAGAATTGAAATTACATTGTGTAAGTTTAAGATATACTGTGTAATGATTTGAAATATATTGCTCATTGTTGTTCAGTCTCTAAGTTTTGTCCGACTCTTTGTAACCCCATATACTGCAGCATTCCAGGCTCCTTTGCCCTTCACTATCTCCCAGAGTTTGCTTAAATTCATGTCCATTGAGTCAGTGATGCTATCTGAGCATCTCTTCCTCTGCTGCCCACTTCTCTTTTTGCCTTTGATTTTTCCCAGCATCAGTCTTTTCCAAGGAGTCATCTCTTTACATCAAGGGGCCAAAGTATTGAAACTTTAGCTTCAACATCAGTCCTTCCAATGAATATTCAGGGTTGATTTCCGTTAGGATTCACTGCTTTGATCTCCTTGCATTCCAAGGGACTCTCAAAAATCCTCTCTAGAACAACAAAAGCATCAATTCTTTAGTGCTCAGCTTTCTTTACAGTGCAACTCTCACATGGCTACTGGAAAAACCACAGGTTCGACTATATGTACCTTTATTAGAAAAGTGATTTCTCTGCTTTCACACATGCTGTCTAGGTTTTTCATAGTTTTCCTTTCAAGGAACAAGCATATTTTAACTTAATTGAAATATGTATTTATTGCAAAATAATTACTATAATCAGGTTAGTTAATACAACCATCACTCCCCATAGTTACATTTTTGTGTGGTGAGAATTTTTACAATCTACCTCTTAGCAACTCTCAAATATACTTCATACAATAGCTATAACTATAGTTATCATGCTATACATTGTGTTATGTGTTATGTCACTTCAGTCATGTCCAACTCTTTGTGACCCTATGAACTGTAGGCCTCCAGGCTCCTCTCTCCGTGGGATAACCCAGGCAAAAATACTGGAGCGGGTTTCCATGCCCTCCTCCAGGAGATCTTCCAGACACAAGGATCAAACCTGTATCTCCTGTGTCTACTGAATTGCAGGTGTGTTCTTTACCACTAGCATTACCTACATTTACATCCCCAGAAAAATTTCATTTTATAACTGGAAATTTGTACTATTGGCCCACCTTTACCTATTTCCCCCACACCCTATGAGTTTAATTTTTTACATTCCACATACAGTGGAAATCATATATTACCTGTTTTTCTCTGTCTGACCTATTTCACTTAGCCTGATGTTCTCAAGGATCATTCATGCCATCAAAAATGGCAAAATTTCTCTGTAATGTATTTGGAAATCATGAAGTAGGATGTCTCCTACTTCTCTTCAAGAAAGAGAAAGCTTTCTCTTTCTCTTTCAGAATAGCTTTGGCTATTTGCAGTCGTTTCTAGTTCAACACAAATTTTAATTTTTTTTTTTCTATTTCTATAAATTGTCATTGGAATCTTAGTAAGGATGGCATTAAATCTATAGATGACTTTGTGTAGTATGGCCATTTTAATAATGTTAATTCTTTCAATCCATGATCACAGGATAATTCTCTATTTTTTTGTGTATTCTCCAATGTTTCTGTGCACATCTTGTTGTTTTAAATGTATCTATCATTTACCTCCCCGGTTAAATTTACTTCTAAGTATTTTTCAGTTTTATATGACATAATGGGATTTAAAAGTTTCTTTTTTAGTTAATTCATTGTTCAGTTCAGTTCAGTTCAGTCACTCAGTCGTTTCTGACTCTTTGCAACCCCATGAATCACAGCACGCCAGGCCTCCCTGTCCATCACCAACTCCCGGAGTTCACTCAAACTAATGTCTACTGAGTCCATGATGCCATTCAGCCATCTCATCCTCTGTCATCCCCTTCTCCTCCTGCCCCCAATCCCTCTCAGCATCAGGGTCTTTTCAAATGAGTCAGCTCTTCACATCATGTGGACAGGTATTGGAGTTTCAGCTTCAGCAGCAGTCCTTCCAATGAACACCCAGGACTGATTTCCTTTAGGATGCACTGGCTTTCTCCACAGTTCAACTCTCACATCCATACATGACCACTGGAAAAAACCATAGTCTTGCCTTTGTTGGCAAATTAATGCCTCTGCTTTTGAATATGCTGTCCTGGTTGGTCATAACTTTCCTTCCAAGGAGAAAGAGTCTTTCAATTTCATGGCTGCAGTCACCATCTGCAGTGATTTTGGATAGAAAAATAAAGTCAGTCACTGTTTCCACTGTTTCCCCATCTACTAGCCACGAAATGATGGGACTGGATGCCATGATCTTAGTATTCTGAATGTTGAGCTTTAAGCCAACTTTTTCACTCTCCTCTTTCACTATTTTCACGAGGCTCTTTAGTTCTTCTTCACTTTCTGCCATAAGGGTGGTGTCTTCTGCATATCTGAGGTTATTGATATTTGTCTAGCAGTCTGAATTCCAGCTTGTGCTTCATCCAGCCAGAGTTTCTCATGATGTACTCTGCATATAAGTTAAATAAGCAGGGTGACAATATACAGCCTGGACGTACTCCTTTCCCTATCTGACAACAACAACCAGTCAGTTGTTCCATGTCCACTTCTAACTGTTGCTGTTTGAACTGCATACAGCTTTCTCAAGAGGCAGGTCAGGTGGTCTGCTATTCCCATCTCTTTAAGAATTTTTCGGAGTTTGTTGTGGTCCACACAGTCAGTGGATAGTCAGTCAGACTATCACAGTGGGGATAGTCTTGATTTTATTAATTTCTTCTCTAGTCTTTATTATTTTTACTCTTTTAGCCACTTTAATGTTGTTCTTATTTTCTACTTCCTTCGAAGTGTAAATTTAGGTTGTTTGTGATCTTTGCTATTGTTGATAATTTAGGTATTTATCTGTTGTTAATTTAGTCATTTATTGCTATACAATGTCCCTCATAGAACTGCCCTTGCACTACCCCATAAGTTTTGGAAAGTTGTGTTTTCATTTGAGTTTGTCTCAAAATATTAGAGGAATGTGAGCATTACCACAATCTGTTTTACCTTTCACCCTTGCGATATATGTGTATTTTTTCTAATTTGCAGCTATTATAAATCAATTGCTATAAACATTTATTGCTTCCTTTCTCTTAAACTGCAGATTTTTTCTCATTTCCAGTTAAGGTGTAGTAATGGTTTGTGACTCTTTTCTTTCTTTGATAGGTAAGATCTTGAATCCAGTGACCATAAAGTATATAGTTATAATTTTTATTTTCCTCCTGAAACATTAAAACACCATTACCAGCTAATAAGGATTAAACATATCTCAACTTCTCTGATGAACCTCAGCAAGCACATATTTCTCTGATGTTGTTATTTCTTTGTATTTGTTAATTGGGAGATTTCTATTTCCTTGATCTCATTCAACCAGGAATTTCTACTTCATTAATTTTATCCAGCATTTCTGTGTCTTGGAAGCAGAAATATTAAGAAGAGGTGGCAAGAATACAGAGAAGAACTACATGAAAGATCTTCACAACCAAGATAATCACAATGGTGTGATCACTCAGACTCACCTAGAGCCAGACATCCTGGAATGTGAAGTCAAGTGGGCCTTAAAAGCATCACTACAAACAAAGCTAAGCTAGTGGAGGTGATGGAATTCCAGTTGAGCTGCTTCAAATCTTAAAGGATGATGCCGTGAAAATGCAGCACTCAATATGTCAGCAAATTTGGAAAACTCAGCAGTTGCCACAGGACTGGAAAATGTCAGTTTTCATTCCAATCCCAAAGAAAGGCAATGCCAAAGAATGCTCAAACTACCACACAATTGCACTCATCTCACATGCTAGTAAAGTAATGCTCAAAATTCTCCAAGCCAGGCTTCAGCATGTGTGATTCAATGGACCTGGGTTTGGTTGGACTCCGGTAGTTGGTGATGGACATGGAAGCCTGGCGTGCTGCAGCTTATGGGGTTGCCAAGTGTTGCGCATGACTGAGTGAATGAACTGAACTAAACTAAAGTAGATGAAGTTTGATATTCCATAATGAACAAATTCCTCATGTTTGTTTCCTTTTTAACAGTTATCAATATCTAGTGGTCATGTTTATTAATTTATTACTATTTTGTGTGTATGTTTTTTTAACAGAAAGTAAGATTCATATATACTATCACCTTGTATAACTGATTCTCAAATATATATATATATATATATATATATATATGTTTTTCATCATTTAGAAGAGTCCCTTTGGCATAGTAGGTATTTAATAAATATTTGCTGTTACTTTTGTTATTAGCCATTGTTAATTTTATTAATAACTTTATAAAATCATTATTATTGCCATAAACAAGGCAAGTTGAAATTTAATTTCTCAGCTTTTCATTTCTTTGTCATTTAGAATCTTAGTTTTATATCAGATATCTCTTCTCTTGAATTTCTTTCTTAGGAAATTAATAAAATATATTTTTATTATTAAGATAATTAAGGCAAATTAATGTTAAAATTATAAGTATATAAGTGTATATACTGGAATTATAAGCATATAAGTGTATATACTGTATATAAGTGTATTAGTTGGATTACAGATCATGTTTATATGTTGCCGATATTCACACATTTATACATATATTATTGTAATTAATAGTGTGGGTAAAGTATAAGTCAAATACTACTGATCATTGATATATTTAAAAGTAAAATCAAATTTTTATAATGTTGCAACAATTTTATTTCATCCAAATAGTTTTTTTAGAGAAAAATGCTTTTTGAAGAACCACAATGTGGAAAAATCTTTACTAAGTAGAATGAAATGAGAGAGAAAAAATAAGGGTGTATTATCTTTTTGTTATTAATCTTACAAATTTACTAACTGTAAAGCACAAGATAAAAGCAAATAAATCTATACAATGGCTTCTGAAAAAGAATGAAGGAACTATTTTTTACTCTATTTCAAATGCCAGAAATGATCGTGCCTTGCTTGTAAATTGTAGGTCACCTGGAAAGGATATAGTAACTGTGAAGTCATAAATTCCTGGAGTGAAATTGCTACAGAATGATTGAGGAACACGCTTCAAGTGAATTGGCTCTAGTCCTAAGAACTATCTATGCAAATATACAAGAGAACCAGTTAAAACATTTCATACATATCCTTTTTTTTTATTATTTTTGCAAGCAATTTTCATGATCAGTTCAGTTCAATTCAGTCACTCAGTCGTGTCTGACTCTTTGTGACCCCATGAACCACAGCACGCCAGGCCTCCCTGTCCATCACCAACTCCCGGAGTCCACCCAAACCCATGTCCGTTGAGTCAATGATGCCATCCAACGTTTTGTCAAAATTTATGAAATCTAATACAACATTCTATATAAATAGTATTCAAAGTATGTTTTAGGACAGTGAAGACACTATATGGTGATAAATTATATATGATACATATAAAAGTAATATGGATAATTGGCAGTTAATGTGCCATTTTCCCCTGGACTAACCCCTTTTCTTTTATGTATTATTTATAATATATTTCAAAGGAATAAAGTGATTTTTCATTACATTTTGTTCTTATAAAATTTTTGCACATGTCATCTATCACACCTTAGACCTAAGAATTTTAAATTGCCCCAAACTAGCTACATAATAAATGCAATTCTTGAAATAAAAAATAGAATTTGATGGCATTAGTCACTTAAATTTTTCACACTTCCTAGGTATTTGGGAATAATAAATATGTCATAATTAGCAGAAGTAATGCAAATTGCTATGATTTCTACCCAAACTGTTCTTCCTATCTTTTCACCTAGGAGTCTTGATTTTTCTCATCTTGCATTTATGCCTTTAATGCATTTTGAGTTTATTTTTGTATATGGTGTGAAAAAAATATTTTAATTTTATTCCAGAGACTTTTCATGATTGTGACCAGTGGTGCCATTAGAGAAGATTTATAAATTGTATGAAATGTCCTGTTGTTTTTGAGGATTTTTTTTTAATAGTGGAAGCTTGTGTAAAGCAGGAAGTATATAGGATTCCTCTGTACCACCTTCGCAATTTAGGGGGTGGACCTAAAAATACTCCAAATAGTAGTCTTCATAGATTAAAAAAATAAAAATAAAAACAAGTGATAGGAAATATGCCCATAATGAACCTGTAGCTCTGGGTGAGTAAATTTTGTGGCCAAATATTAAAACTGAAACTGGTTTTATCTACCAGGAAAATAGGAAGTGAAGAACACCAAAAAGAATGGCCAGTTTACAAGCAGAATTTAGAAGACATACAGATAGACAACATTTCAGAGTTGGTAAATAATCAAATTTTGGTCATTAAGAAAAAACTTCATAGAAAGATGGAGTTAATATCATGGTTGTAACACTCATTTTTCAAGACCTCTGAAAGTGTCCAGTGGATCTTTCTGGCTCACAAAATAACTCCCAGAAAGCTTAAGAACATTGTGCCATAGAAATTTAAGGCACCAAAATTACTCATTACGTTTAGAGATAACAAAATATCTCTTAAAATTAAAAAAAAGAGAGAGAGAGAGACAGAGAGAATTATGTGTGTGGTTCTGGTACATGAAGTTGATCTCAGTATTTCACTCTTGAATTCCTGAATTTGCCACAAGAAGATGACTTGTGGAGATTTTGTTTCAAGGAAGATAAGGTACATGGGGAGAAAACCCAAATCTTATCTACACTCTTCATCCAAGACTAGGCATGCCCAGCTAGATTAAGTGACTCCAATCTAATTTGAAAGTAGGAGAGCAAGAAATAAATGTTTGGTGCTATAAGGCAGTGAATTTTAAGAGGTGGTGATCTAGCAAATGCTTCCTGGCATAACAGCGCAAATTAAAAATTATTAAATAAATTGTGTTTCATAGTGTAGATATAAAGATGTTTGAAAAATTCATCTTGAGAGGCGGTCCTAAGATGGCGGAGGAATATGACTGGGAGACCACTTTCTGCCTCACAAATTCATCAAAAGAACATTTCAACGCTGAGTAAATTTCACAAAACAACTTCTGAATGCTGGCAGAGGACATCAGGCACCCAGAAAAGCAGATCATTGTCTTCAAAAACAGGTAGGAAAAAATATAAAAGACCAAAAAGGAGACAAAGGAGGTAGGGAGGGAGCTCCGTCCTGGGAAGGGAATTTTAAGAAGAGAGGTTTCCAAACACCAGGAAACACTCTCGCTGCCGAGTCTGTGGCGAGCCTTGGAAGCACAGAGGGCAACATAACAGGAAGGAAAAATAAATAAATAATTAAAAGCAACAGATTACAAGTCCAACAGTAACTTCCCCAGAGGAGAAACAGCACAGACGCCTGCTTCTGCCACTAGCAAGTGGGGGCTGGGCAGGGAGGCGCGGGAAGCGCGGGCTGCAGTGCTTTGTAAGATTCGGGCCAGAATGCCCCACCTGTAACCAGAGCAAACTAACGTGAGCTAGCAAACCAGACTGTGGGATAGCTACCACAAGAAAAACTCGAACATAAGACACCTCCAGGACCACCCACAGAACAAAGGATGGAACAGAAATAACCAGCTGCAGACCATCCCCCTCTGGTGACAGGCAGCCAGAGCTGGAAGGGCTGGAAGGGGGCAATCACAGCCCAAGAGAGGCATTACCTACCAAAATGCAAGCAGGCTTCTTTGCTAACTAAGACTTCTGGGGTTCTGGACAGTCATCATTCGCCTGAGAAAGGATGCCAATGATACACCCAGAAAACTAAGCAGCAGAGACGGGAAAGACCATAAGTCACAGTGACTGCATTCACCAAACACTCGAGCTACTCGGTCCTGGGAAGGGCACAAAACGCAGGCCCAATCGAATCTGCGCCTCTGAGGGCTACCTGAGTGCCAAGCCTGAGTGGCTTAGACTGGGGAGGTGCATGCAGCCTAGGGCCGGCCTCAGACTGTTCCCGGGGAAGCAATGTAGAGCCTAAGTGGTGTGCGCCGCGAGCAGGGGCAGGCCCAGAGGGGCTGAGACACTGTGAGCACATGACAGTGTTATTTGTTTGCAGCATCCCTCCCTCCCCACAGTGCAACTGAACAAGTGAGCCTAAAAAAAAAAAAGTGTCCACCACTGCCCCCCCTGTGTCAGGGCAGAAACCAGACACTGAAGAGACCAGCAAACAGAAGTTAAACAGAGGGAACCACCTTGGAAGTGACCCCACATGGCCCACAACACCAGAGAAAGGGCCAGATATATCTTTACTATTTTTACAATCATTCTTTGTTGTTGTTGTTGTTGTTGATATTGTTGTGTGATTGTTTTTCTTTTCTTTTTCTTCTTCTTTATTTTTAACCTTTTTAAAATTTAAGTCCTCTATTTCTCCTTTAATTTTTATTTTTATAACCTACTATTACTTTTCAAAAAAAAAAAAGGACCCTATTTTTAAAGCAAATGCCGTATATAGTCTTTTTGTGGTTGTCATTGTTTTTCAATAATTCCTGTGGCTTTTTTTTCCTTCTCCTTCTTCTTCTTTTCTTTAATATTGTATTTTTGAAAATCCAACCTCTACTCTAGATTTTTAATCTTTGCTTTTTGGTATTTGTTGTCAATTTTGTACATCTAAAAACCCAATCTTCAGTACCCAATTTTACCTGAGAGTGAGATTACTGGCTTGACCACTCTCTCTTCCTTTGGACTCTCCTTTTTCTCCACTAGGTGGCCTCTGTCTCTTCCCTCCCCCTTCTCTTTTCTACCCAACTCGGTGAATTTCTGTGTGTTACAGACAGTGGAGAACACTTAGGGAACGGGTTACTGGCTAGATCTGTCTCTCTCCTTTCAATTTCCCTCTTTTACCCTCCTGGCCACCTCTGTCTACTTCCTCCCTCTCCTCTTCTCTGTATAACTCTGTGAACACCTCTGAGCAGTCCAGACTGTGGAGCACACATAAGGAAGTGATTACTGGCTAGCTTGCTCTCTCCTCTTTTGATTCCACCTCATCTCATTCCAGTCACCTCTAACTACCCCCTCCCTCTTCTCTTCTCCATGTAACTCAGTGAAACCTCTCTGGATGTCCCTCAATGTGGAGAAACTTTTCATCTTTAACCTAGATGTTTTATCATCAGTGCTGTATTGATGGAGAAATATTGAGGCTACTGTAAAAATAAAACTGAAAACCAGAAGCTGGAGGCTTAAGTCCAAATCCTTAGAACATCAGAGAACTCCTGAATCCAGGGAACATCAATCGATAGGAGCTCATCAAACACCTCCATACCTACACTGAAACCAAGCACCACTCAAGGGCCAACAAGTTCCAGAGCAAGACATACCATGCAAATTCTCCAGCAACACAGGAACACACCCCTGAGCTTCAATATACAGGCAGCTCAAAGCTACTCCGAAACCATTGACGTCTGATAACCCATTACTGGTCACTTCATTGCACTCCAGAAAGAAGAAATCCAGCTCTAGCCACCAGAACTCCAACACAAGCCTCCGTAACCAAGAAACCTTGACAAGCCACTTATACAACCCCACCCACAGTGAGGAAACTCCACAATAAAGAGAACTCCACAAACTGCCAGAATACAGAAAAGCCACCCCAAACGCAGTAATATAACCAAGATGAAGAGACAGAGGAATACCCAGCAGGTAAAGGAACAGGAGAAATGCCCAACTAACCAAACAAAAAAGGAAGAGATAGGGAATCTACCTCATAAAGAATTCCGAATATTGATAGTGAAAATGATTCAAAATCTAGAAAGCAAAATGGAATCACAGATAAATAACCTGGAGACAAGGATTGAGAAGACGCAAGAATGGTTTAAAAAGGACCTAGAAGAAATAAAAAAGAGTCAATATATAATTAATAATGCAATAAATGAGATCAGAAACACTCTGGAGGCAAAAAAAATAGTAGAATAACGGAGGCAGAAGATAGGATTAGTGAAATAAAAGATAAAATGGTAGAAATAAATGAATCAGAGAGGAAAAAAGAAAAACAAATTAAAAGAAATGAGGAAAATCTCAGAGACCTCCAGGACAATATGAAACGCTCCAACATTCGAATTATAGGAGTCCCAGAAGAAGAAGACAAAAAGAAGACCTTGAGAAAATCCTTGAGGAGATAATAGTTGAAAACTTCCCTAAAATGGGGAAGGAAATAATCACCCAAGTCCAAGAAACCCAGAGAGTTCCAAATAGGATAAACCCAAGGCGAAACACCCCAAGACACATATTAATCAAATTAACAAAAGATAAAACACAAAGAACAAATATTAAAAGCAGCAAGGGAAAAACAACAAATAACACACAAGGGGATTCCCATAAGGATAATTGCAGATCTTTCAATAGAAACGCTTCAGGCCAGGAGGGAATGTTAAAACAAACTTAAAGTGATGAAAGAAAATAACCTACAGCCCAGATTACTGTACCCAGCAAGGATCTCATTCAAATATGAAGGAGAAATAAAAAGCTTTACAGACAAGCAAAAGCTGAGAGAATTCAGCACCACCAAACCAGCTCTCCAACAAATGCTAAAGGATATTCTCTAGACAGGAAACAAAAAATGGTGTATAAACCCGAACCCAAAACAGTAAAGTAAATGGCAATGGGATCATACTTATCAATAATTACCTTAAATGTAAATGGGTTGAATGCCCCAACCAAAAGGCAAAGACTGGCTGAATGGATACAAAAACATTATCTCTATACATGCTGTGTAAAAGAAACCCACCTCAAAACAAGGGACACATACAGACTGAAAGTAAAGGGCTGGAAAAAGATACTCCACGCAAACAGAGACCAAAAGAAAGCAGGAGTGGCAATACTCATATCAGATAAAATAGACTTTAAAACAAAAGTTGTGAAAAGAGACAAAGAAGGCCACTACGTAATGATCAAAGGATCAATCCAAGAAGAAGATATAACAATTATAAATATATATGTACCCAACATAGGAGCACCACAATATGTAAGACAAATGCTAACAAGTATGAAAGGGGAAATTAACAGTAACACAATAATAGAGGGAGACTTTAATACCCCACTCACACCTATGGACAGATCAAATAAACAGAAAATTAACAAAGAAACACAAACTTTAAATGATACAATAGACCAGTTAGACCTAATTGATATCTATAGGACATTTCACCCCAAAACAAAGAATTTCTCCTTTTTCTCAAGTGTGCACGGAAACTTCTCCAGGATAGATCACATCCTGGGCCATAAATCTAACCTTGATAAATTTAAAAAAAAATGAAATCATTCCAAGCATCTTTTCTGACCATAATGCATTAAGATTAGATCTCAATTACAGTAGGAAAACTATTAAAAATCCCAACATATGGAGGCTGAACAACACGCTTCTGAATAACCAACAAATCACAGAAGAAATCAAAAAAGAAATCAAAATATGCATAGAAACGAATGAAAATGAAAACACAACAACCCAAAACCTGTGGGACACTATAAAAGCAGTCCTAAGAGGAAAGTTCATAGCAATACAGGCATACCTCAAGAAACAAGAAAAAAAGTCAAATAAATAACCTAACTCTACACCTAAAGCAACTAAAAAAGGAAGAAATGGAGAACCCCAGATTTAGCAGAAGGAAATAAATCTTAAAAATTAGGGCAGAAATAAATGCAAAAAAAAAAAAAAAAAAAAAAAAGACCATAGCAAAAATCAACAAAGCCAAAAGCTGGTTCTTTGAAAGGATAAATAAAATTGACAAACCGTTAGCCAGATTCATCAGAAACAAAGAGAGAAAAATCAAATAAATAAAATTAGAAATGAAAATGGAGAGATCACAACAGACAACACAGAGATACAAAGGATCATAAGAGACTACTATCAGCAATTATATGCCAATAAAATGGACAACATGGAAGAAATGGACAAATTCTTAGAAAGGTACAACTTTCCAAAACTGAACCAGGAAGAAATAGAAAATCTTAACAGATCCATCACAAGCACGGAAATTGAAACTGTAATCAGAAATCTTCCACCAAACAAAAGCCCAGGTCCAGACAGCTTCACAGCTGAATTCTACCAAAAATTTCGAGAAGAGTTAACACCTATCCTACCCAAATTCTTCCAGAAAATTTCAGAGGAAGGTAAACTTCTAAACTCATTCTATGAGGCCACCATCACCCTAATACCAAAAGCTGACAAAGATGTCACAAAAAAAGAAAAGTACAGGCCAATATCACTGATGAACATAGATGCAAAAATCCTCAACAAAATTCTAGCAATCAGAATCCAACAACACATTAAAAAGATCATACATCATGACCAAGTGGGCTTTATCCCAGGGATGCAAGGATTCTTCAATATCCGCAAATCAATCAATGTAATTCACCACATTAACAAATTGAAAAATAAAAGCCATATGCTTATCTCAATAGATGCAGAGAAGGCCTTTGACAAAATTTAACATCCATTTATGATTAAAAAAAAAACTCTCCAGAAAGCAGGTATAAAAGGAACATACCTCAACATAATAAAAACTATATATGACAGACCAACAGCAAACATTATCCTCAATGGTGAATAATTGAAAGCATTTCCCCTAAAGTCAGGAACAAGACAAGGGTGCCCACTTTTACCGCTACTATTCAACATAGTTCTGGAAGTTTTGCCAACAGCAATCAGAGCAGAAAAAGAAATAAAAGGAATCCAAATTGAAAAAGAAGAACTAAAACTCTCACTGTTTGCAGATGACGTGATCCTCTACATAAAAAACCCTAAAGACTCCACCAGAAAATTACTAGAGCTAATTAATGAATATAGTAAAGTTGCAGGATATGAAATCAACACACAGAAATCCCTTGCATTCCTGTACACTAATAATGAGAAAGTAGAAAAGAAATTAAGGAAACAATTCTATTCACCATTGCAATGAAAAGAATAAAATACTTAGGAATATATCTACCTAAAAAAACTAAAGACCTATATATAGAAAACTATAAAACCCTGATGAAAGAAATCAAAAAGGACACCAATAGATGGAGAAATATACCATGTTCATGGATCGGAAGAATCAGTATAGTGAAAATGCTTATACTACCCAAAGCAATCTACAGATTCAATGCAATCCCTATCAAGTAACCAGCAGTATTTTTCACAGAACTAGAACAAATAATTTCAAGATTTGTATGGAAATACAAAGAAACCTCGAATAGTCAAAGCAATCTTGAAAAAGAAGAATGGAACTGGAGGAATCAACTTGCCTGACTTCATACTATACTACAAAGCCACAGTCATCAACACAGTATGGTACTGGCACAAAGACAGAAATATAGACCAATGGAACAAAATAGAAAGCCCAGAGATAAATCCACACACCTAGGGACACCTTATCTTTGACAAAGGAGGCAGGAATTTACAATGGAGTAAAGACAATCTCTTTAACAAGTGGTGCTTCAAAAACTGGTCAACTACTTGTAAAAGAATGAAACTAGATCACTTTCTAACACCATACACAAAAATAAACTCAAAATGGAAAGATCTAAATGTAAGACCAGAAACTATAAAACTCCTAGAGGAGAAGATAGGCAAAACACTCTCTGACATAAATCACGGCAGGATCCTCTATGATCCACCTCCCAGAATACTGGAAATAAAAGCAAAAAGAAACAAATGGGACCTAATTAAAATTAAAAGCTTCTGCACAACAAAGGAAACTATAAGCAAGGTGAAAAGACAGCCTTCGAAATGGGAGAAAATAATAGCAAGTGAAGCAACTGTCAAACAACTTATCTCAAAAATATACAAGCAACTTCTGCAGCTCAATTCCAGAAAAATAAATGACCCAATCAAAAAATGGGTCAAAGAACTAAATAGACATTTCTCCAAAGAAGACATACAGATGGCTAACAAACACATGAAAAGATGCTCAACATCACTCACTATCAGAGAAATGCAAATCAAGACCACAATAAGGTCCCGTCAGAATGGCTGTGATCCAAAAGGCTACAAGCAGTAAATGCTGGAGAGGGTGTGGAGAAAAGGGAACCCTCTTACACTGTCGGTGGGAATGCAAACTAGTACAGCCGCTATGGAGAACAGTGTGGAGATTCCTTAAAAAACTGGAAATAGAACTGCCTTATGACCCAGCAATCCCACTGCTGGGCATACACACCAAGGAAACCAGAATTGAATGAAACACATGTACCCCAATGTTCATCGCAGCACTGTTTATAATAGCCAGGACATGGAAACAACCTAGATGTCCATCAGCAGATGAATGGATAAGAAAGCTGTGGTACATATACACAATGGAGTATTACTCAGCCATTAAAAATAATACATTTGAATCAGTTCTAATGAGGTGGATAAAACTGGAGCCAATTATACAGAGTGAAATAAGCCAGAGAGAAAAACACCAATACAGTATATTAACACATATATATGGAATTTAGAAAGATGATGACGATAACCCTGTGTGCGAGACAGCAAAAGAGACACAGATGTATAAACTGGACTTTTGGACTCTGAGGGAGAGGGAGAGGGAGAGGGAGAGGGTGAGGGAGAGGGAGAGGGAGAGGGTAGGATGATTAGGGAGAATGGCATTTAAACATGTATTCTATCATGTAAGAAACGAATCGCCAGTCTATGTTTGATACAGGATATGGGATGCTTGGTGCACGGGGATGATGCAGAGAGATGATATGGGGTGGGAGGTGGGACGCGGGTTCAGGATTGGGAACTCATGTACACCCGTGGTGGATTCATGTCAATGTATGGCAAAACCAATATAGTATTGTAAAGTAAAATTTAGTAAAAATAAAAATTAAAAAAAAAAGAAAAAAGAAAAATTCATCTTGCCTTTGAGGAGATTTTAATCAAATGATTAATGAAGTTGAAATAATATAACATTCTGTTTCATAGTAGGATTTTTGCGAAGGTGATGAAAGAATTAGATTTCTTAATGCAGGTTGCTTCTTCCTTAAAACTAGTTATTTTCTGAATGTGTCTGTCTTGGTGCTTTTCCTTTTCTCGAAACCTGTGATTAAGCATCCGCACTCTGAATTACGTGGTTTCAGTAATGTTAGAAATTTACATCTGAATTTTATCAAATCTTGATGAACAAATAGATATCATACACATGAAAATGATTTTTGTATAGCAGAGATCTCATGTATTACAAGTAAGTTCATAATTTTCCACTAGTGTGAGGATTCTTTCTAAATCCTTGACTGAGCAGGACCTCAAAGTTCTTTGTGTAAGGTGCTTCATTCATGTCTCTCTTTGCAACCCTATGGACTCTAGCCCACCAGGGTCCTCTGTCCATGAGATTCTCCAGGCAGGAATACTGGAGTAGGGTGCCATTTCCACCTACACAATGCTCTTTGGGAGTACATAAATACATATGTATTTATTATTACTCTAAACAGGGATGCATAAATAAAAATTTAAAAATGAAGTGTAACTAAATTTATGAAAATTTAAATCTGTTTATTTGCTTAGTTGTTCATGCCTTTGTATGGGGTTTTAGGTTCTCAAAATGATTTTTTTACTTCTTTTTTATTTTTATTTTTTAATTTATTTTTAATTGAAGGAAAATTGCTCTACAATATTGTGTTGGTTTCTGCCATATATCAGCATGAATCAGCTATAGGTATTCTCAAAATGATTTAGTATAAATCTTAATAGAGAAGAATAAATTCAAGTAGCATATTTCTTATTGCAATGATGAAAAACCTTAGTAGACTTTGAAATTAGTAGCTGTTGTATAATAAGTGTATTAAAATATACATGTGCATATATTAATATGTGTTATGTTCATTAACATATATTACCTATTACATAAATATATATTTATCACTTTCTATAAATGATTTTTATAAAGTGACTGAAACATAAAACAAATGTTCTTTCATTTCAAAGATTTTGTTTTTCTTTTCAAACTTATTTTCTTTCATTTTTTATTCATCCTACATGGGCAATGGTTAGTTACTTGAGTAGTTAGATGAAAATATCTGTTGGATATTATTTTGGTAATCATTCTTTATATGATAAGAGCATGTAAGTAGGATATTCTTCCATTTTAAAAAAAGGATAAGAAAAACCCATAATTTGTACTATATTTTAGACTTTTACAGTTGTATTAGAGAATATTTATACATCATGTTTAATGTATTAAATCATATGGATAGCCTTGGAACGTTAAGTGAAAATGATAATGAATTTATTTATCAATTATCTCAGCCCTCTAACCTCTACGTTTTTAATGTTTTCTTTTTAGAGGCACGACAATCAAGATACTAATATATCAATATCACCTGCACAATTAATTTAGTCTCATTTCTAATATATTAATCATCTTCATGATCTGTCATATATTGTACAGATTTAAGCTGGCTTTCTTCTTTTTATATTCTTAGTCATTTACAGTTAAATGTTCATGATACTTTCACATCATTAATGATACATTGTGTGCGTTTGTGTGTGCTCTGTCCCTCAGACATGAAGTGCAGCCCACAAGGTTCCTCTGTCCATGGAATTTTCCAGACAAAACACTGAAGTGGGCTGCCATTTCTTCCTCCAGGGAATCATCCAGACCCAGGAACTGAACCGATATTGATGGGTAAATAATTTACCACTGTGCCATCTGAGAAGACACTGTAAATCATTAAATATAAGTCATATTTAACACCCTTAAACTTCTATATATTAATTAGAAATTATTCCAAAGAAGAGAATGATAGTTTAAAAGTAAGGTCACCTTAGGGTAGAGGACAACCCCATGGAGAATAAGATTTCTCACAGTCTTAAAAGTTATTATAATTACTGTCCCACTCTCTTGAGTGGAGAGTTTATTTACTGTCTGGATTCAAGTTGACTGACATCTTTATTGATTAATTTTATTTTGTCAAAATACATATGCCCTTAAGCTATAAATATTTTATATCAGTTAGTCTGAATTACTTTCTGAAAATTGCTGCAGGGTACAATGTTTAAAACAAAATCAATATTGAGTTGCCTCTTGTTGATAAATAATACTTTGCTAACCTCTGCCACTCTGAATCGCTTTTGTTATTTTCCTGCTTGGCAAATAAGGCACAGGTGTTAAGGATACTCATTGTCAAATACTCCTTGGCTTCTGGAGGTCAACAGAAAAATGAAGGTAGTCAAAGAGTTGCCACCGGCTTATGTGCCAGCCTAGCAAGATTCCAGATTTAGGTTATGTTTATGTGACATCTATCTAATAAGGAAGGCCAAGCAGAATGATAAATGTTTTTCACTGTATCTGTGCAGAAATGGATTTATAAACAAGTACCTGCCATAAATCACAAAAACAGCTTTGTAAAAAGTATCTAGAGACTAGATGTATCTTTATAATTACGTGAGACATTCTGTGTCCTGCTTTCATACCTTCCACTGTTCTCCTAGATAAACTCTTTAATTCTGCTTTAAACTCAAGTTATTTTCATTCTATTTAAGACATGGTTTATGGCCAGAACACATTTTGGGTAACTCCTTGATTATTCTGTTGGACTCTATAAATATCTAGTATGATGGTTAGATGCCAATAATAAAATACCATAAGTGAACCTACCACTTTCTGCCAATTTTCCATCTCTGTCTTCTTCACTAGGTATCAGTCTTTTAAGATAACATTTGACCTTTTCACATGTGTATAGTAAGTTAGTGATTCCTGGATTTGGAAAGGCAAGTGTTCAAAGAAGTCAATACCTTATTCACAATAGTGGCCAAAAGATTTTATTTGGAAGTTTTAATCATGTTATCCAATAGGAAGAATAGAACAAATGAACACTTAATAATAGAAATGACACCAAGAGGGTCAAAAAAATTTTTGGAAAAGTGTGATACATTGAAAAGTAGTATATCTAGTCCTAGCAATTTTCCACTCTACAGTATTATCAACCATCAAGAAATGGTCTGAGTGCAAGAAAATACTCGATTCATAACTGATACAGCATAAAGAATAAAAGATTAGAGAGCACAAGAGCTTTCAACATAAGAGCAGATTGAATTTGACTTCCTTTAAAAATTTGTTTGTGTTTCCTCCTGTGGCTATGATACTTAATTGATGCACAATTGCTCTAATAGTGTTTTTTCATATTGGTTTACAAAAGAACTTTACAGTAATCATAGAACATAAAGTGCAGAGCTGCACAATAAATGCCTTAGCACTTGGGTCAGCCCATTTAATTTCTCTTTCAAATTCAATTGTTCACCTGCTGTGCTTATTAAGTACAAGCATACTGTCTGTATTTGAATGCACTGGCTGTGTCATTTTGGCACTGTCTACCTACTGCTTTTGCCATTTCTAATGAGAGCTGCCTCTGTCGGAGGAAATCCTCAGAATATAAAGAAGGTATACTTTTTTCCACATGCATTGTTCAGTTATTTAAATTACCATATAACTAATTTATAATCATGGCATTGCTACTGGCTAATCAACTTATTATTTTTATAGTAACTTGAGAAACAACATACACTGCCAAAGGGAACATTTTAAATTAGTTAGGTTCGTGAGTTATGCGAGTTACTCAGTTATTATGAATAATTAGGAACACTTTTGGATTTCAATACATTTACTGTTTGGACATTGATATACTTGTTGATGGACTGATAGAAATAATGCATTTAAAAAGAACTCTTTATTTTAAGGTAGTCAGAAACAACAAAGACAATCATTAAAAGTCTCTGAAAATTAATTAAAAGGCTTAAACAGGCTCCTCAGTCCAAGATAATCTCCAGGTAAGAATACCAAAGTAGATAGCCAATTACTTCTCCAGGAGATCTTCCCAGGGATTGAACCTGGGTCTCCTGAATTGCAGAAGAGATGGGAGTAAATCTTTCTAACTTTGTGTTAGGCAGTGATTTCTTAGCTACAACACCAGAAATACAAGTAATAAGAGAAAAAAATAAATAATTTGACTTCATCAATCTTATTTAAAAATTGCTCTGAAAATATTACAGTCAAGAAGGAAAAATTTAAAAAGCACAAAGTGAAAAAATGTTTCCAAATTATTTATGCTATTTTGGAATTGTATAAAGAATACAGAAAAAAATTTACAATAATATAAGAATAATCTAATTTATAGATGTACAAATAATCAGTTGCAAAAGTGCAAATAATTATTTCTCCAAGAAGAATACAAATATCCAATAAGCACATAAAAAGTTGTATATAAATAGTTATTAAGGAATGCAAATAAAAATCATAATGAGAAACCAATGCCATACTATAAAGCAATTATCCTTCAATTAAAATAAATAAGCAAAATAAATTAAAACATTGAATATTAATCAAATATTTAACATAATTAATATTGATATTAAAATAATTTATACACTAAATATTAAAGAATTAAAATAAATAAACTAAAAAGAAAACATAATGAGATACCAATTTACATCCATTGAGATTCCTATAATAACACAGAGAGTAACCACTGTTGGTATTATGAGATGACTATGTTCGTCCCAAACTCATATGTTGGAGCCCTAATCCCCAGCATCTTCAACCATGACTTACTTGAAGATAGAGTTTTAAAGAGTTAATTGAATTAAAATGTGGCTGTTCCAGTCATCCCTAATGCAATATGACTGTTATTCTTATAAGAAAAAGAGGTTAGAGCACAGACAGCACAGACCAGGAGACACTGAGTGCATGTATGTAGAGAGAGTCAGCCACAAAAAGAGGCAGCAAGAGAGTGTCCACTAGCAGCCAAGAGGAGAAAACTCAGAGGAAATCAACCCTGCTGGCACTCTGACCTTAGATTCCAGCATCAAGAACTATGAGAAAATAAACTTCTGTTGTTTTAACCACCTTTTTTTTTTTTTTTTTTTTTTTGTGAAAAGCTTCTCAAAGTATTACAGTTGGCAAGGATGTAGAGAACTCTCATATACTAATGGAATAAATGTACAGTAGTGCAAGCAGTTTGGAAAACATTCTAAATTTTCTCAAATTCTTCAATGTAACATTATCACCTGGCACAAAACTTCACTCCTAGATATATGCCCAACATAAGTGAAAACTTATGTCCATGCCCAAACATATACACCAGTGTTCATAGAAACTTATCCAAAATAGCCAAAGGTAAAAACAACCCAAGTATTCTTCAACTGATGAATAAGGGAACAAATGTGGTACATTCATATCATGGAATATTATCCAGGAAGTGTTGAATGATATACTGATACATTCAGTAATATGTGTGAACCATGTTATACTAAGTGAAATAAACCAATAATAAAATACCACATTTAGTATAAATCCATCTTTTTTAATAATTTTACTTATTTATTTTTGTTTTGCTGTAAAACGATTTATTTATGCTTTGTTTTGGGTCTTTGCTTCTGTGCACGCTTTTCTCTAGTTATGGTGATCAGGGGCTACTCTCTAGCTGTGGTGCATGGGCTTGTCATTTCAGTCACTTCTCTTGTTGTGGCACACAGGCTCTAGGGTGTGCAGGCTTCAGTAGTTGCAGCACATGGGCTGAGTTTCTCTGCAGCATATGGGATCTTCTGGAATTAGGGATAGAACTGATCTCTCCTACATCGGCAGTAGTGTGATGAATATATTCTAAAATTAAATGGTTCTTGTAATTGTACAACTCTGTGAACACACTAAAAAGCATTGATTATATACTTTAAACGAATAGCATTTATGTTAAATTATTAAATCTTGATAAAGTGGTTGAAAACTACAATATTTGTCAAAATTCTGTTCAAGGGTGTAAAAAGCAATGCGTTCTTATTTCAGATCTTGACAAACCTTTATTTTCTCTGAGTCTGCAAAAAATTATTAGTATCCATTCTGAAAGAAAAAAACCTAGAGACCTGACCTATTTATCTGAGACCAAGAAGTTGAGTTTTTAAATATCTCATGGTTAAGAAAAGAAAATGCATGTCATGGAATGCAAGGCAAATGAGGAAAAATAAACATCTCTCTGCTTGAGTTGAGACCTCATGGCTGTACAAGACATGCACTTATAAAGCTGTACTGAAAATGGACCAGCTCTTATAGGGACTAAAATTCTTGTTCAAATAATTTCAATCCTTGATAAGATTAAAAGAATTTGTGAATCTGGTGATCATACCCTAACCCTCTTGCAGAGCACATTTAAATCCTCTCTAGAGTGAGAATTCACCATTCAGAACATTAAATTATATGCAATTTGTCATATACAGTGTACTGACCAAAAGGAAAGAACACACAATAAAAATGACTCTTTGTGACCCCATGGTTTATACAGTCTGTGGAATTCTCCAGGCCAGGATACTGGAGTGGGTAGCCTTTCTTTCTCCAGGGGACCTTCCCAACCCAGGGGTCAAACCCAGGTCTCCTGCATTGCAGGCAGATTCTTTACCAGCTGAGCCACAAGGGAAGCTCTAATTAAAGGGGAGGACTTCAAAATATCCATACTTTTTATGTTCATTTAACTAAAAGACAAGGATCAATATTTTTAGGATAGAATTAGGGCACAATAAAATAAGAAAAAGAATTAAACTGTAGTGTCGTATATTTAACTCAGTGAATGACTTAGTATTTTAGTCACAGCTTGTGAGAAAATTAGTGATGTGGATGATAAAAGAAGAAAACTTCTGGAAACACACACACAAAAATGGATAATACAGAAAAAAGCATAAAAGAATTTTTTTGCAATGTCATGATACCACAATATATATTTATTCAGATTTCCAGGAGAAAGGGAATAAAAAACAGGGTTGATAGAAATCATAAAGGGATAAAGGCAGTGATGTCAGCCTCATTGTGGCATGAGATGCCTTCTTCTCCTCTTCAATCAACCACTAGCAAAACATCCATAACTCAAAAAGTTCCCTCTGCCCAACTCACCAGGACACCAGTGAGAGCCACATATCTGCATATGTGAAGGAGAGTAGATCAGGACACATGGGGAGGGCAGAACCTAGGGAACACTAAAAGCAGTACCCACAATCCCAGGCCCTTGGTTGCAGCAGCTGAGCCCACAGTCCCAGCAAATCTGGTAATAGTACTGGAGTTGTTGCACACAACCAGAGCCTCCTGGTCACAGTGGTGCTCATGATCACTGGAAACCAGGCAGCAACAGTAGCAGGACTCCTAACTCAGGTCCCTCCATCTGTGGCGGTGCCTGTGATTCCAGTCTCCTTGCTTGTGGTAGAGGTGCCTGTGAACCCAACAACCCCAAACAAAATGAAGGCATCCATGACCCCAGCTCTTGACCCCTCTTGAGCTTGACCCCTTTGGATTCCTCTTGACCAGCTCTTGACCCCTCTTGAGTTTGACCCATCTTGACCAGCTCTTGACCCTGGGGTCTTCATGACCACAGGTCATGAAGGCATCATGACCCTACCCTCTTCTTTCCCCAGTTGCAGTAGCAGTGCCTGCACCCTAGATGACTTCAGATGCAACAGAGGTGCCTACCTTTCTGGTTCTCAATGATAAGGGCACTGAGGACAGCTCTTACAGAGGCAGTGAAGGGAGCAAGTACCAATTCTCTACTATAGACAGTCAACAGAAGATAAAAACAAACAAAAATCATGCTATAGCACCACCTATTGAAAACCAAAAGACAGGCCTCTAATTATCAATCTATTGGATTGTTGAGGCTTCCCTGGTGGCTCAGACGGTAAAAGCATCTGCCTACAATGTAGGAGACCCAGGTTCAATCCCTGTGTCAGGAAGACCCCCTAGAGAAGGAAACTGCAACCCACTCCAGTACTCTTTCCTGGAAAATTCCATGGATGGAGGAGTCTGGTGGGCTATAGTCCATGGGGTTGCAAAGAGTCAGACACAACTGAGCAACTTCACTTTCACTTTCATTGGATTGTTAGAATCAAAGTAAGCAGAGCTTTGCCTAAGAAAAGTGTTTGCTACTTCCAATATGTCAGCAGAGAAATGACTCATCAGGAACCATGAAATACCATGGTAACACAATATTACAAAAACACAATAACAGTTCTCCAGAAACCAACCTTAAAGTCATGGAAGATTGTGAACTAACTGATAGAGAACTCAAAATAACTGTCATAAAGAAACTCTATTAGCTACAAAAACAAACAAACAAACAAAAAAACACACCAGAAAGGCAGTTCAGTGAATTCAGGAATAAAATTAATGAACCAAAGGCATATTTTACCAAAGAGATTAAAACTATAGAAAAGAACCAAACAGAAATTCTGAAGCTGAAGAATTCCATACATGAGATTAATGTTGTATTATTAGAAGTCATTGAAAATAGAATGTATGGAAGAGAGAATAAGCAGTCACAAAATAGAAATGATCCAGGTAGAAGAGAAGTGAAAACTGAGAATTCAAAGGAAAATGAAGAGACTCTGTGAGAACTATTTGACTTCATTAGAAAAAGCCACATAAAAACAGTGGGTGTCTCAGAAGAAGAAGAGAGGTTGAAGGGAGCAGAAAATTTAGTTGAAGAAAGAATACCTGAAGACTTCTCAAGCCTATAAAGGAACAGGATGTATAAGTCCACAAAGTAATAGTACAGTAATTATCTCAATGAAAAAAGATTTTTCACAAGACACATATTATTAAAATTGTCAAAATTAAATGATAAAAAATTTTAAAGGAACCCAGGAGAAAAAAAAAAAAAACAACTATTACCCTCATTAAGCTAGCAGCAGATTTCGCAGCTGAAACTCCACAAACCAGTTGAAAACAATTGACCCATATATTGTATATCTTGGATACAATTATCTGCATAATATATTTATCTTAATAATTATTGTAATTTATTTTTATTCCATTTCATTCCTCTACAGCTGTTGCAGCAATTGTATTTAATAGCCATTATACAAATAATTTTTCAAGAGAAAGGCTGTGAGAATGGAAACAGTAATATTCTTGCTCTGTATTTTTATTTAATTCTGTACTGAGATCATTGCCAGAATTTGAGAAAATTAAACCTATTTTTGGCTGTAATCTTAATCTGAGTAGTTTTATTTAGGCCTAAACAACTCTTTGAATGCCTATGACTAATCTTATGGCCATAGTATTATTATTATGTGTTAGTCACTCAGTCGTGTCTGACTCTTTGAGAGTCCATGATCTGTCCATGGAATGATCCAGGCCAGAATGCTGGAGTGGGTTGCCATTTCCTTCTCCAGAGAATCTTTCTGACCAAAGAATTGGACCCAGGTCTTCTGCACTGCAGGTGGATTCTTTACCATCTGAGCTAGAATCTTACAATAATTTTTATAACAAATACTACTAATAATTAAAATGTATATAATATTTACTCTGAACCAGAAAGTTTTAAAGATTTGCATTTCATCTCATCTCATCATCTCAGACACCCCACAACTATTATGATGCTCATTTTATAAATGAGGACACTGAGGCACAGGAAAGTTAAGTAACATCCCTATGGCACACAGCTACTCAGTGTCTAAGTGAGATTCTAATTTAGGAAGTCCCAGTTCAAAATACACCTCTTCTAGTCTTAATCTCTCCATAACATTTAAGGAGTGGTAGACACAGGCCTTTTAGAAATGGTGTTAAAATGTCAATATACAGTCTGGCAGAAATAGCAATCAGTTAGCATCCCCCCCCCACCCCACCCCCTTTCAAGCTAGTTGATGGAGAGTACTTTATAACCTTTTAGTTCTAACCTTGACAGTCATAGAGACTTTGGCTTTTGTAGAAAACACCAAGAATACATCAGTTTCCAGGAGGCATGTGAAAAGTTAAAAGGTGGCTTATAAATTGCAAATGAAATGCCCAAGTGTGTTTAACACACCCATTATTGGATTCGTGGATCACTAAGGCTTGGTTTTGTAGTTGAGAATCCTTAAATTCAAGGATATTTGGCAGAACTTAGCAGTCAAATGTCATGTAGCAGGTTTATTCCCTGCTGTCTATTGAATTTCTAATTATTCTCTTTTCTGTCATCTGCTATTGGTTTGTTCTATCCTTCTGTGACTACACCTTTTAGATTTCCAAAATATCAGTGGGAGGCTTTTAATCTACCTGAAAGAATTCTGAAGACAGGATATAATATATAAAATAAGGACATCATACTCCTTCTCAAATGGAAGTTATCTCACTGTTTCCTGGGATGTATGTTAATGATGTGTCTAAAAGATAGATATAACTGAGACCTTATTTAAACACTGTTCAGCTTGTGTTCAGAGCACAAGTAAATTGCAAAAACACTTCTACTGTGTAGTACAATCTTAAGGAAAAAGAACTAAAAAATGGGAGATTGAGGCAGAAGAACAGGAGAACAAATGTGATGGGGTACCTTCCAGCTCCTGCTGTGAGTACATCAGATTTCTCCTTCTTGAAGGATTATATAGAGGCTGGCTTTATAAACCAAGTCCGTCTGGTTGGAAGAAGGGAGAAAACAACCTACCATTGTCCTACATTTCCCTGTCTCTCATGGATTCACATTTGCCCTACAGACATCCACTCTCTACACTTCTAGATTGTACCACCCAAACTCTCCAGGTAGCAATGGAGGAAGCTGGTGGACTCTGGACAGGTGTAGCAGCACTTGCTTGGCTCCTCTATAATGAGAATCATGCACAAAAGCTGTTCTTAGGCTACTGCAAGCCACAAAGCAAGTGATATGCACGCATCCATGGTAGTAATTACTGAATACCATACACTAGAGTGAAGAAGGAAATGGAAACCCACTCCAGTATTCTTTCCTGGAGAATCCCACGCACAGAGGAGACTGGCAGGCTACAGTCCATGGTGTCGCAAGAGTCAGACATGACTTGATGATTAAACCACCACCACCACCACACACTAGAGTAAAGCCCTCCATGAGAGGAAAAAGGATAGTACTCTTGCCTGGAAAATCCCATGGACAGGGGAGCCTGGAAGGCTGCAGTCCATGGGGTCGATGAGGGTCGGACACAACCGAGCGACTTCACTTTCACTTTTCACTTTTCACTTTCATGCATTGGAGAAGGAAATGGCAACCCACTCCAGTGTTCTTGCCTGGAGAATCCCAGGGACAGGGGAGCCTGGTGGGCTGCTGTCTATGGGGTCACACAGAGTTGGACACGATTGAAGCGACTTAGCAGCAGCAGCAGTTCTCTAAAAAAGGAAAGGGTAAAGAAACAAATACAACCTATCTCTCTACAGGTCTCCTGGGGAACAGTCAACAGTTAAGACTCAGATTTTCATCTTGTATGCAGTGTAGAACCAAGAGGCCCTACAATCAAGAGATCCTCACCTCTGCTGGTGACACAGTGCCTCCAGACTAGTACTAACAGGATCAGCTTTCAGCATCAGGTATTAACTCACCTTGCAATAATCCACTTTTCAATTCATCTACCTAAATCCTGACTGCTGGTTTTTCCAGTAGTCCTATATGGATCTGAGAGTTGGACCATAAGAAGGTTGAGCACTGAAGAATTGATGATTTTAAACTTTGATGTTGGAGAAGGCTCTTGAGAGTCTCTTGGACTGCAGGGATATCAAACCAGTCAATCCTAAAGGAAGTCAATCCTGAATATTCATTGGAAGGACTGATGCTGAAGCTCCAATACTTTGGCCACTTGATGCAAAGAACCAACTCATTAGAAAAGATCCTGATGCTGAGAAAGACTGCAGGCAGGAGGAAAAGGGGATGACAGGATGAGATGGTTGGTGGCATCACTGCCTCAATGGGCACGAGTTAAGCAAGCTCTGGGAAATGGTGAAGGACAGGGAAGCTTGGCATGCTGCAGTCCATGGGGTTGTGAAGAGTTGGGCATGACTGAACTACTGAACAACAACAGATCCTAACTACATTCTATCTTCTTACTTTTATGTTCATTCAAATATCAGATTCTACTCTTGGACTTTAATTTAATTAGACTATTAAAGAATAGTTCAATAAAAGACATCTCCCCCAAATTTGCAACAAAATAAGAAAACCAGATTTTCTTTTTTCTTACAAAGGCTGAAGGGAGTGGCAGGTACACACATATTTCTACTCTGAGGTTTAGAAAAGTATGAAATGGAAAAATCACAAAAGAATTATAAATTACTAGTACATTTATGGAGATACATTCAATCTCAGAAGTAATAAGCAGTATGCAAATGCAAAAATGTATGTTTTTGCCCAAAGTTTGCTAACAATTATGTCAGGAAGCATATTGTTGATAGGCATACTTATTTGTGAGGATATTAAAGCATTTTTGGAAGAATCTGGCATCATACATCACATTTATAGAGACAAATCCAAGACCATAACCTAAAATAGGTATGTGTATTTGTGTGTGCATATGTTATATGTGATTATTGAATTACCATGTAGTATTGATAAAATAAGTTGAAATATCTTCTATGGCTATTAGTAGGTGAATGATTTTTAGAATCACACTAGGGAAAACTAAACAGGCAGCAATTCATCTTAATAAGACATATTTATATGACTTTGATATGCAAAATATTGAAGAAAAACAGTGACTTGCTAAAAGCAATTAAATTCAGAACCTCATTTTTTTTTTAATGAGAATTTCATCTATAGAAAATACAAGCTAAAAATCCCATTTCTTTTGAAGATTTAAGACATGATTATGTGTATTTGGATAGAAAGAGTTACAGAGGAATTCACATTATACAATATATACTTTTACATCTTTTTTTACAGAAAATAAAATTTATGTAGCATTTGTAAAATGTTAAAACTTACTGAAATGCAAAAATATTAGAATAGATACCAATCGCCAGACAGGGGTTGGCTCAGAGGACCTACCAACTGTCATTCCCGGAGGCTGTGACAGAATCTGGACACCTCCACCTTTGCTCTGCAAGGCCCTTGGCACCTGATTCTTGCAGACTTAAGGCTGACTTTCCACAGCATCTACCTCGCTGTTATCCTGAGGTATTTTGGTGAGAGAGAGGGGATGGTTTTACTGTGGGTGTCAGTTATCGCCCAAGATACTGGATCTGACCAGGGATAGGTCAGATGACATTTCTCAAGCAGTAGCCTAAGTGAGAGCAAGTGGGACAGACACAAGCCTGGTTTCAGTACCCTATTCTGTTGTTTCAAGTGTGTGAAGCCTGCAGACTGCTCTGGTCCTCCATTCTGCCATTGAGTATCTCATTGCCCTTCTGGGTGTTTATTTCTTCAATCAAAATAAGAACAAAGAAAAACAGATTCCTGGAACTAGATATGCAACACAAATATCTGTGCAACAGCATTGGGGGGATGACATTGGATCTCAATCTGGGGCTTATTTACAATATTTATCCTTGACTATTAGTCCTATAGGCCAGGTTCTGCATTTAAGGATATTTTCACAACTACAGAACGATGAGCTGTAATCTTTTCCTGAAGAGTTTCCACAGGACCCAGCAAGACTTCTTTCACCCAGGACGCAAGCCTTGGACAAGGCTTTCTCTCCACTGGAAGGCTCAGAGGGCTCCTGGAGTCAAGGGCTGCATGAGCACCTATGGGTGACGGTACCTACTTGAGAGCCTCCCTCCAGACATACCCTCCACCAAGGTCAGCCTGTCTGTGCTTCCTGCCTTCTCTGCACACTATCCCCCATCCTGGGAATAACCTCTGTGACAATTTCCGATCCACCTTAGGGATGCCATTTAAAGCTGGAGTTAATAATAAAGTGGCTCAACACTGGAGGAAAGGGTTCCTCTCTCCTCTCTTGCTCCCTAGTCATCCATTCAGAAATTAGCTACAAGGATTTGATCTTATTTCATATGACGCCCTAACCCAAGGAGGGCTTCCCTGGTGTCTCAGATGGTAAAGAATATGTGTACAATGCAGAAGATCCGGGTTCAGTCCCTGGGTTGGGAAGGTCCCCTGAAGAAGGAAATGGCTACCCACTCCAGTCTTCTTGCCTGGAAAATCCCAGGGACAGTTGAATCTGGAGAGCAATAATCCATAGGGTTGCACAGACTCAGACTTGACTGAAGCTACTTAGCACACACTAACCCAAGAGACATTTCCATGACTAAACCAACATCCTCTCAACATCCTTCTGCACTGTGGAGAAACAGTGGGGACCATTTCTGTCCAACTCACAGTCAGGCCCAGCAACTAGCACAGCAGCAGATGGTGGGCACTGATTCAGTATTCATTGGGGATTATGAGTGAGTCTTGTGGGGAAGACTGAGATGATGCATCTTCAAGGTGGGTACAGTTTTCCCTCTTGCAGATACAAGGCTTCTGCTAACCAACACCTGAGTGTCTTGGAACTGAGCAGGACCTTATGGGTTCTTTCCAAGAGAGCTCCCTCCCCAAATTCTCTGCTTTATCTTCTCTCTGAAGTTCCTAGATGATAGTATCTGATGCACATTTCCTGAATTATTTGACCGATGCTAAAATCCCCATTGTTGACTCAATGAATATGAGTTTGAGACAACTTTGGGCGATAGCGAAGGACAAGGAAGCTTGGTAGTGCTGCAGTCCATGTGACTACAGTCGGAAATGACTTAGCAACTGAACAACAAATCCCCCACCAAATGGAAGACTTTAACTGACTGATGATCATAAGCACGTAACTCCCAGCTTTACTGGATTGAACATATTAATCCCTGTGACACCATCCTGTTACCCAATCATCAGCCAGAGACTTGGCCACGAGCTGATCACACACTCTCAAACCCCTCTTCCTCACTTGCCCTTTAAAAATGTTTTGCTGAAATTCATCGAGGAGTTTGGGCTTTTTGCTCTTTGTTGTTGTTATTGTTCAGTTTTGAGCAATAATTGTTCTGAAATCATTGCTTGGCTCTTGCAATAAACATTGAACTTTCCTTCAACAGACACACACATGCAAATAGAATAAAAATAATGTCACTGAGACTCCTGACAGCTTTAGAGGATTTTAACACCACATTCAAAATTCTGTCCCTTCCCAAGTCTATGAAAATAATAGATTATTATGGTAACCAATGGTGATCAGAAAATATATTTGATATTATTTTTTAGATAATTGTTGGCCCAGTATATCAACATGGTAAATGTTTTATAAATTTGAAAAGTCTGTGTTTTACCATAGTTTATTTGTTCAATATTTATTAATAGAGAAGCTATAAAATATCCAACAATATATATGGATTTTAATGTTTCCATTTATGTATATTTGGAAGCTATGTTAAAGTATGTAATTCCTGAATTGGCTCTTTATAATTACAACTTTTTTCTTAATATTTAGTATTTCTATTTTTTGCCTTGTATCACCCTTTGTTGATAAGCATAGACTTATAGTAATATATCATCTTTTCATGCATCTTACTGTACCCTTATATTTAAAGTACATCTCCTATAAAGAGCATATAGTGGGGTTTTCATGAAAATTCATAATGAGAAAATATTAACCCATGACTTATAAGGTAAGTGTTCCATAAAATAATTAGATTGAAATCTAGCACAGTAACATTCTTTTATTTTACTGTGAAATTAGCATAAACAGTTAATATGAAGTTTAATAAAAACCCGTAACCCTAAGGTGAAGATTCCAATTCTGGGGAAGATATATTAAACTCTCTGCAGCATTTCTCTTCCAGGTATTATAACTAAAACTTCTGGCCAAATGAAACACACCACACACACATACATGCAAAATGCCTGAAGTTTCTGAAAAGTAAATAATAGCAGGGAAATTAGGGAAGGAAACTTTGGAAGAAAAGTAAAAATTTGAAGAAGGTAAAAGTTTGAATAAAGTTAATTTTCTTTATTTTTATTTCTATTTTGCCTTCTTTTATTTAACAGCTGTGCCCTCAAAGGTGGACCAAATTAATAACTGGGTAGCAGGTAACCTCCAAGAGAAGCCAGTCTTTCTGAATCATAGGCAAGGAGAAAAGGGGCCCATGAGTCAGACTGTGAAGAGAGAATCCATATTATTGTTATCATTTTTTCTCTGAGGTCTGCTGCAATCCTAGATCTGCACTGCCCTTGCCATGGTGTGGCTGCAAGCACTTTAGAGAAAATCTGTGCCTCTGTATTGAAGAATCAGAAAAGGGACCATGGTTGTATGGAAAATAAAAGGAAAGAGTCTTGTTATTTGGTGATTGATTTAATGGTTGGTTAAATTTCTCTTTCTCACTGTTTTGCCTTAAAGGTAGCCTCATTCATGAGGAACCCTGGAACAGTACTAAATGCTAAAACTTATGGAGAGGCAGATATAGAGAACAGATTGTGGACAAAGTGGGTCAAGGAGAGTGGGATGAATGGAGAAAGTAGCATAAACATACATGCACTACCATAGCTATAAAATAGATAGCTGGTGAGCAGTTGCTGTATAACACAGGGAGCCCAGCCTGGGGCTCTGTGATGACCTAAAAGTGTGGGATGCAGGGAGGGGAGGGGGTATCAAGAAAGGAGATATATGTACCTATGTGTGTGTGTGTGTATATATATATATATATATATATGTATTTCCAGTCATAGCAACTGGTGAAAAAATATCTCTTGAATGTGGAGAGCTTGGAGGAAATTCCAGAGATGAAGACCCCGAAAAAGGAGGTCCCCTCGTCTGTGTGCAAGTGAACACAATATTAGGAACAGTTCCAAGCTACATGTGTGCAGAAATAACCCAAAGAATTACAGCAAAGTCTAAGAAATAAATTGCAATAGTGATACTGCTGAGTCCTAAATGGACCCTTGAGTGGAACATGGAGGGACAAGTTCAAATAGCACCCACCAACACTTTTAAAACTCAACTTCCAAACTCATTCTATGAGGCCACCATCACTCTAATACCAAAACCTGACAAAGATGTCACAAAAAAAGAAAACTACAGGCCAATATCACTGATGAACATAGATGCAAAAATCCTCAACAAAATTCTAGCAATCAGAATCCAACAACACATTAAAAAGATCATACACCATGACCAAGTGGGCTTTATCCCAGGGATGCAAGGATTCTTCAATATCCGCAAATCAATCAATGTAATTCACCACATTAACAAACTGAAAAATAAAAACCATATGATTATCTCAATAGATGCAGAGAAGGCCTTTGACAAAATTCAACATCCATTTATGATTAAAACTCTCCAGAAAGCAGGAATAGAAGGAACATACCTCAACATAATAAAAGCTATATATGACAAACCCACAGCAAACATTATCCTCAATGGTGAAAAATTGAAAGCATTTCCCCTAAAGTCAGGAACAAGGCAAGGGTGTCCACTTTCACCGCTACTATTCAACATAGTTCTGGAAGTTTTGGCCACAGCAATCAGAGCAGAAAAAGAAATAAAAGGAATCCAAATTGGAAAAGAAGAAGTAAAACTCTCACTGTTTGCAGATGACATGATCCTCTACATAGAAAACCCTAAAGACTCCACCAGAAAATTACTAGAGCTCATCAATGAATATAGTAAAGTTGCAGGATATAAAATCAACACACAGAAATCCCTTGCATTCCTATACACCAATAATGAGAAAGTAGAAAAAGCAATTAAGGAAACAATTCCATTCACCATTGCAACGAAAAGAATAAAATACTTAGGAATATATCTACCCAAAGAAACTAAAGACCTATATACAGAAAACTATAAAACACTGATGAAAGAAATCAAAGAGGACACTAATAGATGGAGAAATATACCATGTTCATGGATCGGAAGAATCAATATAGTGAAAATGAGTATACTACCCAAAGCAATTTACAAATTCAATGCAATCCCTATCAAGCTACCAGCCATATTTTTCACAGAACTAGAACAAATAATTTCAAGATTTGTATGGAAATACAAAAAACCTCGAATTGCCAAAGCAATCTTGAGAAAGAAGAATGGAACTGGAGGAATCAACTTGCCTGACTTCAGGCTCTACTACAAAGCCACAGTCATCAAAACAGTATGGTACTGGCACAAAGACAGACATATAGATCAATGGAACAAAATAGAAAGCCCAGAGATAAATCCACACACATATGGACACCTTATCTTTGACAAAGGAGGCAAGAATATACAATGGAGTAAAGACAATCTCTTTAACAAGTGGTGCTGGGAAAACTGGTCAACCACTTGTAAAAGAATGAAACTAGATCACTTTCTAACACCACACACAAAAATAAACTCAAAATGGATTAAAGATCTAAATGTAAGACCAGAAACTATAAAACTCCTAGAGGAGAACATAGGCAAAACACTCTCAGACATAAATCACAGCAGGATCCTCTATGATCCACCCCCCAGAATTCTGGAAATAAAAGCAAAAATAAACAAATGGGATCTAATTAAAATTAAAAGCTTCTGCACAACAAAGGAAAATATCAGCAAGGTGAAAAGACAGCCTTCTGAATGGGAGAAAATAATAGCAAATGAAGCAACTGACAAACAACTAATCTCAAAAATATACAAGCAACTTATGCAGCTCAATTCCAGAAAAATAAATGACCCAATCAAAAAATGGGCCAAAGAACTAAATAGACACATCTCCAAAGAAGACATACGGATGGCTAACAAACACATGAAAAGATGCTCAACATCACTCATTATCAGAGAAATGCAAATCAAAACCACAATGAGGTACCACTTCACACCAGTCAGAATGGCTGCGATCCAAAAATCTGCAAGCAATAAATGCTGGAGAGGGTGTGGAGAAAAGGGAACCCTCCTACACTGTTGGTGGGAATGCAAACTAGTACAGCCACTATGGAGAACAGTGTGGAGATTCCTTAAAAAATTGCAAATAGAACTCCCTTATGACCCAGCAATCCCACTGCTGGGCATACACACCGAGGAAACCAGAATTGAAAGAGACACATGTACCCCAATGTTCATCGCAGCACTGTTTATAATAGCCAGGACATGGAAACAACCTAGATGTCCATCAGCAGATGAATGGATGAGAAAGCTGTGGTACATATACACAATGGAGTATTACTCAGCCGTTAAAAAGAATTCATTTGAATCAGTTCTGATGAGATGGACGAAACTGGAGCCGATTATACAGAGTGAAGTAAGCCAGAAAGAAAAACACCAATACAGTATACTAACACATATATACGGAATTTAGAAAGATGGCAATGACGACCCTGTATGCAAGACAGGAAAAAGACGCAGCTGTCTATAACGGACTTTTGGACTCAGAGGGAGAGGGAGAGGGTGGGATGATATGGGAGAATGGCATTCTATCATGTATACTATCATGTAAGAATTGAATCGCTAGTCTATGTCTGACGCAGGATACAGCATGCTTGGGGCTGGTGCATGGGGATGACCCACAGAGATGTTATGGGGAGGGAGGTGGGAGGGGGGTTCATGTTTGGGAACACATGTAAGAATTAAAGATTTTAAAATTAAAAAAAATAAAAAATAAAAATAAAAATAAAAAAAAAATAATAATAATAAAAATTAAAACAAACAAACAAAAAAAAAAAAAAACTCAACTGCTATTGGAATCATCACCACAGAAGGTCAGATGGTACTTTCATTCAGAACCCATCAGCTTGCCTGCCTGCCAAAATGAAACTAGTAACATCACAGAGGACTCTAACAGAGTCTCAAAACAACTATTCACAATGTCCCACTATGAGGCAATATGCATGTTTCACCTGTGTTTTTGTTTTGCAGGGTGGGGGTTGGGGTAGGCAGGAACTATAAAACCAAGACAGAAGGTATGGGGGAAGCTTATTTGAGGAACTCTGAAATGAGCGCTGTGGTGCTGGCAGGGAGAGCTCATGGACAGTGTTTTTAGTTGTGGCCTGAGGAGCAGAGAAGGGAATTTTTACAGCTCAGAAAGTGTGGAAATCAACTTCTCTTTCTAATTTCTTCTTTTTTTCTCTATTGTCTTACAGCTCATCACAGCAATCCCTCATAGTCCATGGCACTAGCCATTAAAAGGAGCAGCAGGAGTCATCATTCTGACACAGGGAAATATGACCCTCCATTTGGTTGAATTGTAGGAGCAAAAATCAAAATAGACAAAGTCACAAAAGGGCAAAAGTCCTTAGCTTGTCTTGAAAAGACAGAAAGCTCACCATGGTGACAAAGGTCAGGCTGATTAAAGTGAAAAATAAACCTCAGAAGCAAATGACCTTATGTATTAGGAAATGGGATAGAGACATTATTCTGTAAAAATTTCTGTAATGAACTCATGACACCATCTGAAAATTCCAGGTTAATGCAGTTATCACTTGCACTAAGTCAATATCTGTGTGAAGAGAGTAAGAATAAAGGGCATTCATTGGGAGAAATAAGATTTGCATACAAGAATGAAAGGAAAGAGAGTAAAATTTGGTAAAAGCCTAAGGCTAAGTTGTAGTTCTAGGAGAAGCAGATGCCAAGGTAGGGTTACATATATGGGAGACTTGGGTGTGAGTAAGGAGAGTTTTCAGAGCATAACAAAGTTTGATACCTGTAAAAAGAGAGTAGGAGTGAAGGATAAGAGAAAGATATTCAGACCACACTTCATTTCTGAAAAATTCTCAACTAGCTGGTACTAAAATATAAAAATAAGGTTAATAAGACTAACCACAACCCACATAATTGAAATCAACCTCAGGGTTATAACTTGCACTTATCTCTCCTGCAAAATCCATTTGAAACTTTCCTCAGCTGTCAACGTAGCCGGTCTTCATGGTATGACCCAAAACAATATTACTCCTGAAGGCTCAGAGACCTTGGTGATTTTACTTAGGTCATAGTGGTCTCTGGACAGGATGGCCTGGTTACAGATATAACTAGAATGTCCATAGGACAATTAGTATATTTCCTGGCAAGAGGACACCATCACTGGGCATTCTACTCTCTGACTGGGAAAAGGGAAAATTGCACGGAGAGAAAGCATAGAAGTCTCTAGTTAATCACTGGAAAATAATGTAGGTTATTATTATAATGTAGGTCAAAATAATGAAGCAGTTCATTCCTACCATCATTTTTGGTTCCCCCATCCATGTATTCTTTCTATTGGGGACAAAACTCATAAAGACATGTCTGATTTTGTACCTGTACTGTGTTAGAGGTTGACACACCATCTTTGTAGAGTACTGTCTATGATCTTGTCCTTTAGAAGTTCATTCTATACATTTTGTGAGGCCAGTTTAACCTAGATGGAGGAGGAGCCATGACTTTGACTTCATTTTTGTTTTTAAAATTTATGATTGTATAGAATTTGCTAATATTCTTTTATATACACAGCCCATGTATAAAAAAATACAAAGAAAATTCTATAATTATAACATCTGGGGGCTTCCCTGGGGCCTCAGTGGCAAAGAATCTGCCTGCCAATGCACTAGTTCAATCCCTGATCTAGGAAGATCCCACATGTGGTGGAGCAACCAAGCCTGTGTACCACAACTACTGAGCCTATGCTCTAGAGCCCAGGAGCTACAACTACTGAGGCCACGTGCCCCAATTACTGAAGCCCATAAACCCTAGAGCTCTTGTTCCACAACAAGAGAAACCACCATAATGAGAAACCTGTGTACCACAACTACAGAGTGAACCTCATTCACCACAACAAGGGAAAAATCTGTGCAGCAATGAAGACACAGCACAGCCAAAAATAAACAAAATTAAAAAAAAAAATTACAACATCTGTAGACCAGACAAAGAACAAGATATTTGGTCCATCTGTTAAATAAGCACATAATATACTATTCAGAAAAAAAAATTTGTAAATGAAATATTGTATTTTCCACTAGATAACTCATGACACCTGTGAAAGTAAGATTCTTAGTAAATCTTTATGAAAATGCTTTCTCTCCTGTAAGTCATTACATATATGAGTAATTGCAATACTCCTAATATATAATTTTATCAATTACCACACATGTGAATTTTAAAAGCATAGTTGCCTTTACAGAAGTTTAAAGAGGTTTATATTGATTTCCTTTATTGATTCTACAAAGGGGTCAGTTTCCTTTGTTTTATATTTCTAAAAAAAGGCAGCAGAGAGATTGCCTAAGGAATATATGAGCTGCAATTTGAATGAAGGCTATTACAATAATAACAACTATAACAACAAACACTACATGGATATCTATGTTAAAAATTAGCTATATTGATATCTACAACCAGTCCCTCAATGAGAGTATAAGTCTCTAAATTCTAAAGAGAGACATTGAGAGGACAACGCCAGCAAAAGCACTACTTTAATGATATGTCCTCATTTTTGTCTACTGGTGACATAGGCCACTCCAGTATTCTTGCCTGGACAGAAGAGACTGGCAGGATAGAGTCCTTAGGATAGCAAAGAGTCAGAAATGACTTTATTGACTAAACAGCAGCAGCAGATCTAGGCTTAATCTTGGAAATTCCATATAACTAAAGTAAGGCATGTCTAAGGCCAGCCGCACTCTAGTTCAGTTCAGTCAGTCAGTCATGTCTGACTCTTTGTGACCCCATGGACTGCAGTACACCAGGCCTCCCTGTCCATCACCAACTCCCAGAGCTTGCTCAAACTCACTGCCATCAAGTTGGTGATGCCATCCAACCAACTCATCCTGTCATCCCCTTCTCCTCCTGCCTTCAATCTTTCCCAGCATCAGGGTCTTATCAAATGAGTCAGTTCTTCGCATCAGGTAGCCAAAGTACTAAAGATTTGACATCAGTCCTTCCAATCAATATTCAGGATTGATTTCCTTTATGATTGACTGGTTTCATCGTCTTGCAGTCCAAGGGATGCTCAAGAGTCTTCTCCAAAACCATAGTTTAAAAGCATCAATTCTTTGGTGCTCAGCTTTCTTTATAGTCCAATTCTCACATCCATACACGACTACTGGAAAAAAATAGCTTTGACTAGAAGGACCTTTGTTGGCAAAGTAACGTCTTTGCTTTTTAATATGCTGTCTAGTTTTTTCATAGCTTTTCTTCCAAGGAACGTCTTTTAATTTCATGGCTGCCATCACAAACTACAGTGATTTTGGAGCCCAAGAAAATAAACTCTATCACTGTTTCCTCATATACTTCCCATGAAGTGATGGGACCAGATGCCATGATCTCCATTCTTTCAATGTTGAGTTTCAAGCCCACTTTGTCACTCTACTCTTTCACTTTCATCAAGACGCTCTAAGGTTCCTCTTCATTTACTGCCATAAGGGTGGTGTTATTTGCATATCTGCGGTTATCGGTATTTTTCCCAGAAATCTTGATTCCACCTTGTGCTTCATCCAACCTGGCATTTCACATAATGTACTCTGCATAGAAGTTAAATAAGCAGGGTGACAATATACAGCCTTGATGTACTCCTTTCCCAATTTGGAACCAGTCCATTGTTCCATGTCTAATTCTAAACTGTTGCTTCTTGACCTACAGATTTCTCAGGAGGCAGGTAACTTCATTTCAGTCGCTTAGTTGTGTCCGACTCTTTGCGACCCCATGAACCTCAGCACGCTAGGCCTCCCTGTCCACCAACTCCTAGAGTCCACCTAAACCCATGTCCATTGAGCTGGTGATGCCCTCCAACCATCTCATCCTCTGTCATCCCCTTCTCTTCCTGCCCTCAATCTTTCCCAGCATCAGGACCTTTTCAATGAGTCAACTCTTTGCATGAGGTGGCCAAAGTATTGGAGTTTCAGCTTCAGCATCAGTCCTTCCAATGAACACCCAGGACTAATCTCCTTTAGGAAGGACTGTTTGGATCTCCCTACAGTCCAAGGGACTCTCAAGAGTCTTCTCCAATACCACAGTTAAAAAGCATCAATTCTTCAGCACTCTGCGTTCTTTATAGTCCAACACTCATATCCATACATGACCACTGAAAAAACCATAGCCTTGACTAGAAGGACCTTTGTTGACAAAGTAATGTCTCTGCTTTTTAATATGCTGTCTAGGTTGGTCATAACTTTCCTTCCAAGGAGTAAGTGTCTTTAAATTTCGTGGGTGCAATCACCATGTGCAGTGATTTTGGAGCCCAGGAAAATAAAGTCAGCCACAGTTTCCTTTGTTTCCCTGTCTATTTGCCATGAAGTGATGCAACTAGATGCACTGATCTTAGTTTTCTGAATGTTGAGCTTTAAGCCAAATTTTTCACTCTCCTCAAGAGGCTCTTTAGTTCTTCTTCACTTTCTGCCATAAGGGTGGTGTCATCTGCATATCAGATGTTATTGATATTTCTCCTAGTAATCTGGATTCCAGCTTGTGCTTCATTCATCTTACTGTTTCTCATGATGTACTATGCATATAAGTTAAATAAGCAAGGTGACAATATACTGCCTTGACATACTCCTTTTCCTATTTGGAACCAGTCTGTTGTTCCATGTCCAGTTCTAACTGTTGCTTCCTCACCTGCATATTGATTTCTCAAGAGGTAGGTCAGGTGGTCTGGTATTCCCATCTCTTTCAGAATTGTCCACAGTTTATTGTGATCCACACAGTCAAAGGCTTTGGCACAGAAAATAAAGCAGAAATAGATGTTTTTCTGGAACTCTCTTGCTTTTTCCATGATCCAGCAGATGTTGGCAATTTGATCTCTGGTTCCTCTGCCTTTTCTAAAACCAGCTGGAACATCTGGAAGTTCACAGTTCACATATTGCTGAAGCCTGGCTTGGAGAATTTTGAGCATTACTTTACTAGTGTGTGAGATGAGTGCAGTTGGGCAGTAGTTTGAACATTCTTTGGCATTGCCTATTTTGGTTATTGTAATGAAAACTGACCTTTTCCAGTCACGTGGGCACTGCTGAGTTGTCCAAATTTGCTGGCATATCGAGTACAGCATTTTAATAGCATCATCTTTCAGGAGTTGAAATAGCTCAACTGGTATTCAAATATCTTGAAGAAATTTCCACAGTTTATTGTGATCCACACAGTCAAAGGCTTTAACATAATCAATAAAGCAAAATTAGATTTTTTTTTCTTTCTGGAACTCTCTTTCTTTTTCTTTGATCCAACTGATGTTGGCATCTTGATCTGCAATTCCTCTGCCTTTTCTAAATTCAGTTGAATATCTGAAAGTTCTTGGATCATGTAGTGTTGAAGCCTAGCTTGGAGAATTTTAAACATTGTTTTGCTAGCATGTGAGTTGAGTGAAAGTGTGCAGTAGTTTGAATATTTTTTGGCATTTCCTTAATTTGGGTTTGGAATGAAAACTGAGTTTTCCAGTCCCATAGCCACTGCTGAGTTTTCAAAATTTGCTTGCATATTAAGTGCAGCACTTTTACAGCATCATCTTTTAGGATTTGAAATATCTCAACTGGAATTCCATCACCTCTACTAGCTACACTCTAACTCAAAGCAAATTAATCTTTCCCCTGTAGTCCAGAACCTGTGTTAATTGTCTAAATATTACCATCTTTTTCAAAAAGAGAGCTGAAAAAAATAAACTCAAAGGAAGGGCACTGAAAGAAAGATCCATGCATTTCTTCTTAAAACAACAGCAGTAGAGAAGAGACATCTACTGCAAGATTCTTTTCCCTTGTATTCTTCCATGTTCATTAACTCAAAAGGTTCTATCAGTGTTTCTCAACCCTGGATGCCACTAGACTATTTTGAGGAAATATTTTTAAAATTTCACTGCCCAGATTACAGTGAAGGCTGATAGTCTGAGATTATAAATCCTGTTTACTGATAGCCTTCACGCAATAGTTTTAACACCCATTGTTGATATTTGAGTTAATGATTCCTTTAGGAGTTGAAAAAGTATGTTTTCCTCATTTGACTATTCTTCCTGCATTTATTTTTTAACTGCAGTTGCAAAGAAGAGTTTTCCCTGCTTTCTATCTTCTCAAGTCATTATGTACCACCAAATACTCTTTTACTATTCAATATAATTCATTATTTTGTTGATGTTCAAATTATACCAAATTTTGCCAGTGAATCCCCTTCATTTATCTTCTCTGTCCCTTTGACACATTTGGTAGGATTAGAAACAAGCTAAGAGTGTTCTCTATCTCCATGACCACTTAACATTGTATTGACATTATTACTGATTCAGTTAAAAGAAAGAAAGCAATTATAGGCATAGGAACTGAGAAGGAGAATTTAAATAACTTCCATTTGTAAATTATATATTTTTAAAACAGAAAATAAATTTAACTCTGAAGTTAAGAAGTAGACATAAATAAATAGATTAAAACTAAAGATTTTAAAGAGAAAGAAATATTAAAACATTAGAAACTAGTAAAGAGAAAAACATCAGTGACAGAGTTACATAATATATAAGCTATTTTTAAGAAGATCAATAAGAATGGCAAATTCTGAAATGTGTGTTAAGCAGGTATGACCTTATAGCTGCTATAATGATGTAATATGGAAAACAGTTTGCTTCTACTCCAATTTCTTCCTAAACCCTTGGGACTGTGCTGTTTCTTGCATGTCCTTAGCAATAGAGACACAGCCAAAAGCTACAGAAGTAACTGGATGGGATTACAAGGTTAAGAGAAACCTCAATAAAATGAATAAAGGATCTTGTGCTATCCTCAACAGGATTAAGCCACCAGGAGTCTTTATGGGAATTTGATCAAGATATGACTGTTTCTCTGTAGCAGAAATTATTTCTAAGTCTTTAATTTTTTTTTTTTATTTTTACTTTATATCAGAGCACAGCTTATTGGCAACGTTGTGTGAGTTTCAGATTTACAGCAAAATGCTTCAGTTATATATATACATGTATCTAGTCTTTTCAAACTTATTTTCTCATTTAGGCCATTACAGAATAATGAGCAGAGTTCCCTGTGCTATACTGTAGGTCCTTGCTGGTTATTAATTTTAAATATAGCAGTGTGTACAGGTTAATCCAAAACTCCTAATCATCTATCCTTTCCCTCACCCTTCTACCACAATAACCATAAATTCTTTCTTTAAGTCTTTGAGTCTGTTTCTGTCTTGTAAATAAGTTCTTTTTTTTTTTTTTTAAGATTCCACATATAAACAATGCCATACATATTTTTCTTTCTCTGTCTGACTTGCTTCACTTAATATGATAATCTCCAGGTCCATCCATGTTGCTTCAAATGGCAAATTTCATTCTTTCTAATAGCTAATATCACATTGTATATATGTACTTGAGTGTCCTTCTTCAAACACATAAATTGTACACTTTACCTACAGTAGGGTAGCTTTAAGTCTTTCTTTCACTACTTACCTTCATTCTTGTTCATCCTTTCAAACCCTTAATAGATCTTATCAAGAAAAATTAGAGAATAATCAGATAAACAATCTCAAGACAGGTAAATGTTATTACAAAATAATGCATTGAATAATTGTAAGTTAATATTGCTAGTAATTTTAATGCAAAATAAATAACTACAAATTTATAAAGAGAAAAGCAAAATCTGATATATATATATGAATATTAAATATGAAATAAAATTACATACCGATATGAAAGTTGCATATCTTATTTCTTTTGAGGATGAGTAAATTTTGATATGAGCTTCCCAGGTGGCTCAGTAATAAAGAATCCACTAGCCAATGTAGGAGATGTAGGTTTGATCCCTAGGTCAGGAAGATCCCCTGGAGGAGATGGCAACCCACTCCAGCATTCTTGCCTGGAAAATAACTTGGACAGAGGAGCCTGGTGCTACAGTCCATAATGGGCAGAGTCAGATATGACTGAGTGACTGAGCAAACACACATGCAAATTTTGATATCAAGCTTAGCATGGGGAGAAACTACAAAAGAAAAATGTCAGGCTAATCTCACATATAAACAGATATGGCAACATTTTAAAGAACACATTAGCAAATCAAACAGAGCAGTTATTAAAAAGTAAATAGTGACTAAATCTGACATATCAGAACACAGAAACATTTTAATATCTACATGATAGTAAAGGTAATATCGGTATGTACAGTTCAGTTCAGTTCAGTTGAGTCACTCAGTCGTGTCCGACTCTTTGCGACCCCATGAGTGGCAGCACGCCAGGCCTCCCTGTTCATTACCATCTCCCAGAGTTCACTCAGACTCATATCCATCGAGTCCATGATGCCATCCAGCCATCTCATCATCTGTCGTTCCCTTCTCCTCCTGCTTCTAATCCCTCCCAGCATCAGAGTCTTTTCCAATGAGTCAACTCTTCACTTGAGGTGGCGAAAGACTGGAATTTTAGCTTTAGCATCATTCCTTCCAAAGAAATCCCAGGGTTGATCTCCTTCAGAATGGACTGGTTGGATCTCCTTGCAATCCAAGGGACTCTCAAGAGTCTTCTCCAACACCACAGTTTAAAAGCATCAATTCTTCAGCACTCAGCCATCTTCACATTCCAACTCTCACATCCATACATGACTACAGGAAAAACCATAGCCTTAACTAGACAGACCTTAGTCGGAAAAGTAATTCTCTGCTTTTGAATATGCTATCTAGGTTAGTCATAACTTTTCTTCCAAGGAGTAAGCGTCTTTTAATTTCATGGCTGCAGTCACCATCTGCAGTGATTTTGGAGCCCCCAAAAATAAAGTCTGACACTGTTTCCACTGTTTCCCCATATATTTCCCATGAAGTGATGGGACCAGATGCCATGATCTTCATTTTCTGAATGTTGAGCTTTAAGCCGACTTTTTCACTCTCCTCTTTCACTTTCATCAAGAGGCTTTTTAGCTCCTCTTCACATTCTGCCATAAGGGTGGTGTCATCTGCATATCTGAGGTTATTGATATTTCTCCCGGCAAACTTGATTCCAGCTTGTGTTTTTTCCAGTCCAGCTTTCTCATGATGTATTCTGCATAGAAGTTAAATAAGCAGGGTGACTATATACAGCCTTGACATACTCCTTTTCCTATTTGGAACCAGTCTGTTGTTCCATGTCCAGTTCTAACTATTGCTTCCTCACCTGCATACAGATTTCTCAAGAGGCAAGTTAGGTGGTTTGGTATTCCCATCTCTTTCAGAATTTTCCACAGTTTATTGTGATCCACAGAGTCAAAGGCTTTGGCATAGTCAATAAAGCAGAAATAGATGTTTTTCTGGAACTCTCTTGCTTTTTCCATGATCCAGCGGATGTTGGCGATTTGATCTCTGGTTCCTCTGCCTTTTATAAAACCAGTGTGAACATCAAGGAGTTCACAGTTAACGTATTGCTGAAGCCTGGCTTGGAGAATTTTGAGCATTACTTTACTAGCATGTGAGATGAGTGCAGTTGTGTGGTAGTTTGAGCATTCTTTTGCCTTTCTTTGGGATTGGAATGAAAACTGACCTTTTCCAGTCCTGTGACCTCTGCTGAGTTTTCCAAATTTGCTTGCATATTGAGTACAGCACTTTCACAGCATCATCTTTCAGGGTTTGAGACAGCTCAACTGGAATTCCATCACCTCCACTAGCTTTGTTCGTAGTGATGCTTTCTAAGGCCCACTTGACTTCACATTCCAAGATGTCTGGCTCTAGATTAGTGATCACAACGTCATGATTATCTGGGTCATGAAGATCTTTTTTGTAGAGTTCTTCCATGTATTCTTGCCACCTCTTCTTAATATCTTCTTCTGTTAGGTCCATATGATTTCTGTCCTTTATTGAGCCCATCTTTGTATGAAAATTTCCCTTGGAATCTCTAATTTTCTTGAAGAGATCTCTAGTCTTTCCCATTCTGTTCTTTTCCTCTATTTCTTTGCATTGATCACTGAAGAAGGCTTTCTTATCTCTTCTTGCTATTCTTTGGAACTCTGCATTAAGATACTTATATCTTTCCTTTTCTCCTTTGCTTTTCGCCTCTCTTCTCTTCACAGCTATTTGTAAGGTCTCCCCAGACAGCCATTTTGCTTTTTTGCATTTCTTTTCCATGGGGATGGTCTTGATCCCTGTCTCCTGTACAATGTCACGAACCTCATCCCATAGTTCATCAGGCACTCTATCTATCAGATCTAGATAGATCTTAAATCTATTTCTCATTTCCACTGTATAATCATAAGGGATTTGATTTAAGTCATACCTGAATGGTCTAGGGGTTTTCCCTATTTTCTTCAATTTGAATCTGAATTTGGTAATAAGGAATTCATGATCTGAGCCACAGTCAGCACCTGGTCTTGTTTTTGTTGACTGTATAGAGCTTTTCCATCTTTGGCTGCAAAGAATATAATCAGTCTGGTTTTGGTGTTGACCATCTGGTGATGTCCATGTGTAGAGTCTTCTCTTGTGTTGTTGGAAGAGGGTGTTTGCTATGACCAATGCATTTTCTTGGCAAAACTCTATTAGTCTTTGCCCTGCTTCATTCTGCATTCCAAGGCCAAATTTGCCTGTTACTCCAGGTGTTTCTTGACTTCCTGCTTTTGCATTCCAGTCCGCTATAATGAAAAGGACATCTTTTTAGAGTGTTAGTTCTAAAAGGTCTTGTAGGTCTTCATAAAACAGTTCAACTTCAGTTTCTTCAGCATTACTGGTTGGGGCATAGACCTGGATAACTGTGATATTGAATGGTTTGCCTTGGAGATGAAAAGAGATCATTCTGTCGTTTTCGAGATTGCATCCAAGTACTGCATTTCGGACTCTTTTGTTGACCATGATGGCTACTCCATTTCTTCTGAGGGATTCCTACCTGCTGTAGTATATATAATGGTCATCTGAGTTAAATTCACCCATTCCAGTCCATTTTAGTTTGCTGATTCCTAGAATGTCGACGTTCACTCTTGCCATCTCTTGTTTGACCACTTCCAATTTGCCTTGATTCATGGACCTGACATTCCATGTTCCTATACAATATTGCTCTTTATAGCATTGGATCTTGCTTCTATCACCAGTCACATCCACAACTGGGTATTGTTTTTGCTTTGGCTCCATCCCTTCATTCTTTCTGGAGTGATTTCTCCACTGATCTCCAATAGCATATTGAGCACTTAATGACCTGGGGAGTTCCTGTTTTGGTATCCTATCATTTAGCTTTTTCATACTGTTCATATTGTTCTCAAGGCAAGAACACTGAAGTGGTTTGCCATCCCTTCTATTTGATAAAATTTTACCTTAGTTCACATATTTAAAAAGAAACAAATTTTAGCAATCTAAAACTGAAACACTGAGGGTTCCTTTCCTCACCAGTTTAAATTACCCCATTAGTTTTCAATTGTCTCAATCATGTCTCGACTGCACCAGCACCTAAACTTTGCATGCTCCTTCTTCTAAGAAGGCCATATCGTAAATGAGGAAGTTTCTATGTGCTCCCCTTTGTAGAACTGTTTAGAGTGAGCCCCTCTCCTGGAGTTTTCTCTGTGGTGCATCCTGATAAGATTGGCCTACACTCAACTATTTTGTGGAATAACAGTAGAATAGTGATTACCCTGTTGCTTCTCTGCCTGAATGTTTACCTAATAAAATGTATATTATATTTAAACTGTGGAGTGACTATGTGTCAGTGGTCCTATGCATGGTACAATAACTAAGCATTTATAAAATAAAACAGGGAAAAAATACACATATGTCATTGTAAAAAACAATTCCATGAATAAATCTACCAAAAATGTGTAAAATCTCTGAAGAAAATTGCAAACTATTTTGAAGAATAAAAATGAGAATTGAATAGATATGCATGGATACTAACATTCAAACTCCAAATTATAAAATGCTCCCTTAGAAATCTATACATCTATAAACAAAATCAACTTAGAAATTAATCTACAAATTCAAAACAATTGTTCAGGCTCCATGGGTATGCTTAGTTTAGTTCAGTTCAGTTCCGTCGCTTAGTCATGTCCGAATCTTTGCAACCTCATGAACATAGCAGGCCAGGCCTCCCTGTCCAGTACCAACTACCGGAGTTAACCCAAACCCATGTCCATCAAGTCAATGATGCCATCCAAACATCTCATCCTTTCTCATCCCCTTGTCCTCCTGCCCTCAATCTTTCCCAGCATCAGAGTCTTTTCAAATGAGTCAGCTCTCCACATCACGTGGCCAAAGTATTGGAGTTTCAGCTTCAACATCAGTCCTTCCAATGAATACCCAGGACTTATCTCCTTTAGGATGGACTGGTTGGATCTCCCTACAGTCCAAGGGACTCTCAAGAGTCTCCTCCAACACCACAGTTAAAAGCATCAATTCCTCGGCTATCAGCTTTCTTTATAGTCCAACTCTCACATCCGGACGTGACCACTGGAAAAACCATAGCCTTGACTAGACAGATGTTTGTTGACAAAGTAACATCTCTGCTTTTCAATATGCTATCTAGATTGGTCATAACTTTCCTTCAAAGGAGTAAACGTCTTTTAATTTCATGGCTGTAATCACCATGTGCAGTGATTTTGGAGCTTCGAAAAATAAAGTCAGGCAGTGTTTCCCCATCTATTTGCCATGAAGTGATGGGACCAGATGCCATGGTCTTCGTTTTCTGAATGTTTAGCTTTAAGCCAACTTTTTCAATTTAATCTTTCACTTTCATTAAAAAGTTCTTCAGTTCTTCACTTTCTGCCATAAGGGTGGTGTCATCTGCATATCTGAGGTTATTGATATTTCTCCCGGCAATCTTGATTCCAGCTTGTGCTTCTTCCAGCCCAGTGTTTCTCATGATGTACTCTGCATATAAGTTAAATAAGCAGGGTGACAGTATACAGACTTGACGTACTCCTTTTCCTGTTTGGAACCAGTCTGTTGTTCCATGTCCAGTTCTAACTGTTGCTTCTTGACCTGCATATAGGTTTCTCAAGAGGCAGGTCAGGTTGTCTGTTATTCCCATCTCTTTCAGAATTTTCCACAGTTTCTTATGATCCACGCACTCAAAGGATTTGGCATAGTCTATAAAGCAGAAATAGATGTTTTTCTGGAACTCTCTTGCTTTTTCCATGATCCAGCAGATGTTGGCAATTTGATCTCTGGTTCTTCTGCCTTTTCTAAAACCAGCTTGAACATCTAGAAGTTCACGGTTCACATATTGCTGAAGCCTGGCCTGGAGAATTTTAAGCAATACAGCAAAAGAGTCCGGAACTCAATACTTGGATGTAATCTCAAAAACAACAGAATTATCTCTGTTCCTTTCCAAGGCAAGCCATTTAGTATCACAGTAATCGATATCTATGCCCCGATTAGAAATTCTAAGGAAGCTGAAGTTGTACATTTCTATTAAGACCTACAAGACCTTCTAGAACTAACACCCCAAAATGATGTCCTTTTCATTATAGGGGACAAAGGCTAATAGAGTTCTGCCAAGAGAATGCACTGATCATAGCAAACACCCTCTTCCAACAACACAAGAGAAGACTCTACACATAGACATCACCAGATGATTGACACCGAAATCAGATTGATTATATTTTTTGCAGCCAAAGATGGAGAAGCTCTATACAGTCAGCAAAAACAAGACCAGGAACTGACTGTGGTTCATATCATGAACTCCTTATTGTCAAATTCAGACTGAAATTGAAGAAAGTGGCAAAAACCACTAGACCATTCAGGTATGACCTAAATCAAATCACTTATGATTATATAGTGGAAGTGAGAAATTTAAGGGACTAGATCTCATACACAGAGTGCCTAGTGAACTATGGACAGAAGTTTGTGACATTGTACAGGAGACAGGGATTAAGACCATCCCCAAGAAAAAGAAATGCAAAAAAGCAAAATGGCTGTCTGAGGTGGGCTTACAAATAGCTGTGAAAAGAAGGGAAGCAAAAAACCAGCAGAAAAGGAAAGATCTACCCATTTGAATGCAGAGTTCCAAAGAATAGCAAGGAGAGATAAGATAGTCTTTCTCAGCGATCAATGCCAAGAAATAGGGGAAAACAATAGAATGGGAAAGACTAGAGATCTCTTCAAGAAAATTAGAGATACCAAGGGAACATGGGCTCAGTAAAGGACAGAAATTGTAGGGACCTAACAGAAGTAAAAGATATTAAGAAGATGTGGCAAGAATACACAGAAGAACAGTACGAAAAAGATCTTCATGACTCAGATAATCATGATGGTATGATCATTCACCTAGAGCCTGACATCCTGGAATGTGAAGTCAAGTGAGCTTTAGTAAGCATCACTACGAACAAAGTTAGAGGAGGTTATGGAATTCCAGTTGAGCTATTTCAAATCCTGAAAGATGATGCTGTGAAAGTGCTGCACTCAATATGCCAGCAAATTTGGAAAACTCAGCAGTGGCCACAGGACTGGAAAATGTCAGTTTTCATTCCAATCACAAAGAAAGGCAATGCCAAAGAATGTTCAAACTACCACATAATTGCACTCATCTCACATGCTAGTAAAGTCATGCTCAAAATTATGCAAGCCAGGCTTCATGCAATATGATCATGAACTTCCAGATGTTCAAGGTGGTTTTAGAAAAGACAGAGGAACAGTAATGCAAAGGCAAAAAGATAGGACACTGATAGAGGAATGCCACAGGTTGGTAGGTGCCCAATATGCTACTGGAGATCAGTGGAGAAATAACTCCAGAAAGAATGAAGGGATGGAACCAAATCAAAAACAAACACCCAGTTTTGGATGGGACTGGTGATGGAAGCAGGGTTTGATGTAAAGAGCAATATTGCATAGGAACCTAGAATGTTAGGTCCAATGAATCAAGGACAAATTGGAAATCGTCAAACAGGAGATGGCAAGAGTGAACATCGACATTCTAAGATTCAGTGAACTAATATGGACTGGAATGGGTGAATTTAATTAAGATGACCATTATATCTACTACTGTGGGCAGGAATCCCTTAGGAAAAATGGAGTAGCCATCATAATCAACAAAAGAGTCTGAAATACAGTTACTTGGATGCAATCTCAAAAACGACAGAATGATCCCTGTTCATTTCCAAGCCATGGGTATGAAATAAATTTTTTTTTTCTAAAATGAAAAAATTTGAGTTTAAAAGTCAAATATTATTTTTTTTTAAATTTAATCATTTGTATATGGATGCTCATTATATCTTACAAAGATTTCTATACACTTGAAGTTATTTTAGAATAAAACATTTTAAATAGTGGTGCAAAGCTATATGAACTGAGTTCAAAATTTTTAGCTGAGATTTAACATCAAGTAATAGAGAATTAATAACTCAGGTGGTCTTTCTTTTTTTTAAGAAAAAAAAGGACTTCATTATTTTAGAGCAAATTTAGTAGTGAAATCAAGGGGAACATATAGAGATAGTCCTCTTTGCCCTGCTGCCCTCACACTTGCAATACCTCCTCCATCATTAAAATGATTCCATTAGAGTAACTAGTAGTAATTGATGAGTCTACACCAACGCACCATTATCATCCAAAGACAACAGTTTTTACTACAGTTTACCCTTGGTGTTGTACATCTCATGGGATTGACAAATGTGTCGAGACCAGTTCAACAAGCAGGGATTCTGAAGCCCGATATGGCGAGAGGAATGAGAAATGAGGACACAAGGATTCAGAAAAAAGCGAGGATCAGGGGACCTAACACCGCTCCAAGGTGAATGTGCCGAAACTGAATCCAAGTCAGCTTATTACACTTTCAGCCGTGAATGAAAGAATAAGCGGGGTGTTAAACTATAACTCATGTGGTCTTTAGGGCCAAAGAACAAAGTGATCATTAACAACTGAGTAATTAAGAAACAGTAATCAATAACAAATCAGTAACTAAGACTAATATTCTTATTTATAGATTTTCCACCAGATACGTAAGTGACTCTGAAACGCCAGTTGAGAAACAGTCTGGGGGTTGCTTCCGACCCCAGGATCATATCTTGTTTTCAAGATTATGAACTGTTCCCTCTGGACTTGTTCCAAAAGTCTCATGCCTTAAAGCATCCAGTTTGTCAATGATTATAAATTTCTTTTGTGGCCCTTGCTGGGGCCTGCTTTTTTTTTTTATTCTTCTTGTCTCCTACACAAATGCATAATGATATATATCCAACTTGGTGGTCTCAAACTCGACAAGAAATCATGTTTTGTTTTTGTTTTTTTCCTCACCTAGATCTCTCAATTTCTTGGAGGACTACAGAACGCTCGTTGAATAATATAATAATATATAACAGTACAGTATAACAATTAATGAGAACAAAATCTCTGTATTTGAGATTTAAAATAATGCTAAAAGAAGAGTAGAAAAGAACTACATGACTCTCATGTCCTTGATATTATGAATATATGATTGAATAGCAAATCAAGATTTTCCTGACCAAATTTCCTTGAAGACTCCAGAAGTCACTCTGAATACCATAATGAATAATATTCTCAATAGGAGATATAACCTCAAACGCAAATTTTGCAGAAATGAACCCATTTATGGCTGTATCATATTTCACCCATAATGAAATTTGATTATATAATTTTCTTAAAATAGACTTTTATCAAATAGGATTTAGATGTTAGAATTATTGTTAGCTTTGGATGTGACTTTCTGTTGATCTTTTTAACTGAAGAGTAGAGCTTTCCGAACCTTGAGAAATACATAATAATCAGCCATTCCAAACTCATCTCAAATCCCAACCATCTTTGCAGACTTGACAGCTGCTGGAATGTAGCTAGGCTGACAGAAATGAGGTGATGTAAATTACTATTGAAACACGCTGCAAGAGTACAGACACTGGCATGAGAAAGAGTACCCAAAAAGTTACTCTGTGGGGATTATTCTGTCTTTGCAAATAGGGATGATAGAGAAAGTAATTTATAAGTACAGAGACAAGAATGAAGCCCAGTAAAATAATCTTATTGTTCATATTGAATGCATCATTTTAATGGGAAACAAATGACTTTTGCTTTCTCTTAATATTATCACTGGCAATTGTTTTCATTTAGGTCACTATGCATAAATAACTCTGGAGAAGGGAATGGCAGTCCATTGCAGTATTCTTGCCTGAAATATCCCATGGACAGAGAGCCTGAGTCAGTTTGTGGGATCACAAAGAGTCGGACACAACTGAGCAACTAACATTAACACTGTACATAATCCACACAAGTTTTCTTAGATTAATAAATTTATTCACCTGTGTCCACAGTAACAATAAAAACAAACATATATTTTCATTCTCGTCTGGCAATGTGTACTTTCCAGTGACAAAATTGAACTAATTTAAAGAGTGATTTGTTTACATTCAAGTTTAGCATTTTTGAAAAAATCAACCAAATTCTGTTTTGCAGAAAAGTTAATTTTTAACTATTATTCCATGAGCTGACATGTTACCTAATCAAGGGAAAAAAAAAAAAAAAAGGGCGGAGGAGTATGACATGTATGTTGATACATAAGATTTTGATTGCTCTCTCTAGCAGGAAACATACTGATATTATTGAAATGTTAGAAAATTGTAAATATGAGTGATAGAATTTCTGCTTTATATATTGCATTCTTTATTCTAATGAAAGATTTATAGCTTTTTTTTGTCTCTTTGTAAATAGGTGCATGTTGTATATGAACGGCAACAAGTGTGCTTGTTATAGTCTTGCTTTTGGGATAATTAATGATTAAGGATGTACACAACAAAGGAAAAATTTTGTGTTATTGCTAAGGTAGCAAATTCTGCCTGACATTTCTGCAGCACATCTTCCAATTAAGAAGGCAGCTGTCATACTGACTGAATTGATAATCTGTTTCTGTGTCACCAGAGAATGAGAGAGTTCAAGTTTAGAAATTAATGTTTCCTTGGATTTTTGTTACTGAAAACAAGGAAAATATTCATCTTGATTGTCTTTCTAGCTTTAGATAGTTATCTTGCTTTCTGTAGGTCTGAATTATTTATTAAAACTGGTATAAGGTACAAGTCTTTAAAAAATACGATAAAAACAAAGATTAGTTATCTGTCTTCTGTCCTCTGTGAAGACCAGAAACCAAAAAAGAATGGTGCATTCAAATGAAATGTCTATATGAAGGGTTAATGAAGTTTTAGTCATACCAAAATTGATTCTAGAAATCAAACTAAAAAAAGAATATAATAGTAAAGTGTACAAATCCTTCTGCTATGGATAGCACATACTTTCTCTGAATTGGTCCCCAAATACTTCTAGTCTGTGTCTCCAGGTTGTTTACAATACCACTGAAACTTAGCATTGCCTCATATAACAGAAACACACACACACGCGTGTGCGCACGCACACACACACACACACACACACACACACACACACACTGGGATAGAGACTGATGATTAAAAAAAATCAAGCTGTCTGCATTTTGCAATATGCAAAACATTAATTTCTTTACTTTCTATCCATTTAAAAATGTTTTGTTAGTTTCAAATCCAAATGCTGGTCTGATGACAGAGGACATCAGGAAGAATAAATGATGGAAAATTAAGTGAGAATGTGAAGACGAAAGGTGAGAAAGAAGTACAAAACTGGATAAGGGAGAAGGAAAGAGAAAAGGAAACAGATAAAGAGTGAGGTAAGGAGAAAAAGAGAATAGAAAACAAGAAATGTTGAAAAACAGTGTGCTCCTAGGCCCTTCAGTTGGGGAATGTAATTTAGGAGACAGTAGAGAAAATTTTAAATTAAATTTTAATTTGGTCTAGAAAATTCATATTTCTTCCACTTAATCCCTTAATATGTCACTTCTCTTCATATCAGTTTCTACCATTGCATCTCTCTATACTCTGCATATCACTCATTTGAGCTCTATCTGTCTAATATAAAACTTATTGTTTAGTCAATAAGTCATGTCCAACGTTTTGCGACTGCATGGACTGCGGCATGCCAGGCTTTCCTCTTCTTTACAGTCTCCCAGGGTTTGCTCAAATTCATGTCTGTTAAGTCAGTGATACCATCCAACTATATCATTCTTTGTCACCCCCTTCTCCTCCTTCTCATTCTTTCCCACCATCAGTGTATTTTCCAAGAAGTTGGCTCTTCACATCATATGGCCAAAGTATTGGAGCTTCAGCTTCAGAATCAATCCCTTCAATGAATATTCAGGGTTGATTTCATTTAGGATTAAATGTTTTAATCTTTTGCTGTCCAAGGGACTCTCAAAAGTCTCCCCCATCACCATAATTAGAAAGTACTAAGCCTTCTTCATGGTCCAACTCTCACATCCATACATGACTACTGGAAAATCCACAGCTATGGACCTTTGTCAGCAAAGTAATATCTCTACTTTTTAATACATTGTCTAGGTTTGTCATAGCTTTCCTTCCAAGGAGCAAGGTCTTGACAAATATCAGATCAGGAAAAGAAAATCAATTTAAAAACTCTGTTCTAAAATTAAGGTATATGTCTATTTCTGGGATTATGAGAAAGTGAAAAAAATGCAAGTCACTCAGTCGTGTCCAAAAAATATTAATTTATTCAATGAAATGAACACATTTATATTAAGTGAATAAAAAAGTTTCTAAATCTAAAAAGTACAATTCTAAAAGTGTAAGCAGAACTGGAAAGAGACCCTGGTTATGGAGACTAGAGGTTGGACCTGTCATGATAAGGTGAATTTGAAATTGAATATAGTGTTTCCCTGCTGCTGTAGTTGAATTCAGTGATGAGTAGAAGGAATGTGACACATGATACTAAAAGCATCTGCTACAGCAGTTAAGAATGACAGCAAAGATGGCTAGCCTGAGTAGCTGGGAAAATGAAACTACCAACAATTGAAATGAAAAAAGCAATATGCAGGGCAGATTTTTGGACAGATTGAGTTTAAAGCATCTACTTCTGTTCAAATGGAGCTATCAAATGGTGAAAAAAATCTGGATTTCAAGATCTATTGTGAACATATACATTTAAATGTCGTGCTTAGTTACTCAATTGTGTCTGACTTTTTACAATCCTTTGAACTGTAGCCCACCATACTCCTCTGTCCATGGAATTTTTCAGGGGACAATACTGGAATGGGTTGCCATTTCCCCCTTTAGGGGATTTTTCCCGACCTATGTTTTGTCAAATAATCTGATTCTGACTTTTTCCTTGATGCTATCCATCCATTCCCCAACTCTTCAAATTTTACCAGTCAACTGACACATGATGGCATCATTTATGTTTAGCTCCATTCTAGACTATCTTTAACTCATTTTTTGATTGACTTTAAGTTCTGGTTTCAAAATCTATCATGTTCTCTAGTGAAAAATTCTTGGCCTTCTTTAAGTTATATTTTGCTAGACTGCCTGGAAATCAGGCAGATACAGGCTCATGCTTTGAGATTCTATTTATCTATCACTGTTACAATGCATGTCCAATATTTGAGCTTCACTTCCGCTGAGAATTTAGATCCCTGTTCTCAATCCAGCTGGATCTCCTCTGATTGTCAGACATGGACGACTACTTTTATTTTATTCTGCTTATTCTCAGATCTTTGTCAATGATTCTGCCATCTATATACTTGGTAGTGCAATATGGACCATTGATTATGGAGTGCAGAATGATCATACTTACTATTGCTTAAAAGAAACTCATTTTCACCCATTTAAATGCATCTTTTGTTTTATACAAATAGTTTATTAAATTACTATTTCACCTCCTTAAAATCTTATAATTATACAAAATAATAAAATTGTATAAACTCAAAATACTCTGATACTTGCACAGTAGAATCCACCTAAATATTTATACATAATAAATCCTGCATTCACACTCCAGATAATTATTAATGTAGCATTAATATTTTGAAAAAATTTAGCTGTATTTTCATTCCATTAGCCATGTTAGCTCCTATAACTTTTTATCTTTTAATTGAACTAAATGAATAACACAATCTAAGTAGAATATTGAATAATAAAACTTATTTCAAAATGTTACAGTATTCTACTACAAGAAACTAAAAATTGAAACCAAAATAAACCCAAAGTAATTTGAAGGAAAGCTTCCCAGGTGTCTCAGTGGTAAAGAATCCAATTGCCAATGCAAAAGATGCAGGAAACTTGGGTTTGATCCCTGGGTCAGGAAGAATTCCTGGAGGAGGAAATGGCAATCTACTCCAGTATTCTTGCCTGGAAAATCCCATGGAAAGAGGAACCTGGTGGGCTATATTCCATATGGTCACAAAGAGTCAGAAATAACTAAACGACTGAGCACGCACACACACACACACATTTGGAAAGGACATGATAAAGATACTAGCAAAAAACACTAGTTGAATTGAGGAAAATAATAGAGAAAGATCAATGAAACAAAAAAGATGAGTTTTTTAAAAAATCAATAAGATTGATAAAGCTCTAGTAAAACTGACAGCAGTATAAAGAAAAAAGACACAGGTCACCAATACCAGGAGTTAAATAGGGCATATCACCACAAAGACTGAAGCCATTTCAATGGATAGGGGAGGGATTTCCGTGGCAGTACAGTGGTTAAAATTCTGTGTTTCATGCAAGAGGTACAGGTTCAATTCCTGGTCAAGGAAATAAGATTCAACATTACAGGCAGAATGGCCAAGACAATATAAAAATAATTAAATACAAGGAAATAAGGGAATGCTACAAGTAATAAAAGCAGTCACTAATAAACTAAACAGTTTAGATGAAACTTACAAATTCTTCAAAAACCAGACAACTAAAATAAAACCAATTTGAACAAGATAAAATAGCTTAAAGTTAGTAATTTACTTCAAGATTTCAAAAATTCCCATAAAACAAATCTCTAGTTCTAGCTTCATTACAAAGTTCTATTGAATGTTTCAAGAACAATTAACACTGATTGTGTATAGTCTCTTCCGGAAAATAGAAGAAAACGGAATATGTATTCATTTCCCAATTTTTACAAACTTAGTGGCTTAAAACACAGGTTTATTCTTTTATGATTCTGTGTCTTATGGGGTTAACATCCAGGTGTCATCAGAGTGAGTTCCTTCTGAAGACTCCAAGAGAGAATTTATTCCTTGGCTTTTAAGGATTCTGGCAACTGCCAACATTCCTTAGGTTGTGATCCTGTCGCTATAACCACTGCCTCCATCTTGGCATCATCTTCTCCTCCAAATATATCTAATATCCCTCTACCTCCACTTACAAGGACTCTTGTGATAATAAAACACTTCAGTTCAATTCAGTCACACAGTCGTGTCCGACTCTTTGCAACCCCATGAATCGCAGCACCCAAGGCCTCCCTGTCCATCACTAACTCCCGGAGTTCACTCAGACTCACATCCATCAAGTCCGTGATGCCATCCAGCCATCTAATTTTCCATCGTCCCCTTCTCCTCCTGCCCCCAATCTCTCCCAGCAACAGTCTTTTCCAATGAGGTGGCCAAAGTACTGGAGTTTCAGCCTTAGCATCATTCCTTCCAAAGAAATCCCACGGTTGATCTCCTTCAGAATGGATTGGTTGGATCTCCTTGCAGCCCAAGGGACTCTCAAGAGTCTTCTCCAACACCACAGCTCAAAAGCATCAATTCTCTGATGCTCAGCTTTCTTCACAGTCCAACTCTCACATCCATACATGACCACTGGAAAAATCAAAGCCTTGACTAGACGGACCTCTGTTGGCAAAGTAATATCTCTGCTTTTAAATATGCTATCTAGGTTGGCCATAACTTTTCTTCCAAGGACTAAGCGTCTTTTAATTTCATGGCTGTAATCACCATCTGCAGTGATTTTGGAGCCCCCTGAAATAAAGTCTGACACTGTTTCCACTGTTTCCCCATCTATTTGCCATGAAATGATGGGACCAGATGCCATGATCATTGTTTCCTGAATGTTAAGCTTTAAGCCAACTTTTTCACTCTCCACTTTCACTTTCATCAAGAAGCTTTTTAGTTCCTCTTCACTGTCTGCCATAAGGGTGGTGTCATTTGCATATCTGAGGTTATTGATATTTCTCCCAGCAATCTTGATTCCAGCTTAGGTATATGCTTAACAAAACATATGCAGACTATGTATATTGAAATCACAAAATGTTAGTGAAAGAAAGAAATTAAAGAAGATCCAAATAAATAGAGAGGCATGTCATGTTTATGTACTGAAATCTCCATGTAAGACAGATGTCAATTCTTACAAATTCATCTGTAACTTCAAAGCGACTGCTCTTAAAATCCCTGAACCTTTAACTTTGTTATTTTGTAAATAGACAGGCATACTCTTAAGTTTATATAGGGAAACACAGGTCCCAGAATGGCTAAAACTATCTTAATAACAACAACAAAATCAGAAATATCACTCTCCCAAATATTAAGACTTATAATCATCATAACAATGTGGTCATGGAAGAGGGTTAAAAATATAAAACAGTGGAATACAACGGAGAACACAGAAAGAGACCCTTAAAAATATGTTCAACTAATTTTTGACAAAAGTGTAAAAAGAACTCAATGGAAATAGAAGTGTTTTCACCACATGACACTGGAATAAATGAACGTGACCTGAATGTGAAAGTCTTTCAGTCGTGTCTGACTGTTTGTGACCCCACGACTGATACTGTCCATGGAATTCTCCAGGCTAGAATACTGAAGTGGGTAGCCTTTCCCTTCTCCAGGGGATCTTCCCAACTCAGGGATCGCATTCAGGTATCCCACATTCTGGAGGCAAAAACAAGGACAACAAAAAACCAGAACAACATAAACTTCACATCTTATACAAAATTAACTCAAAATAGGTCATGGAGTTAAATGTAAAATTATAAATCTTAGAGCAAAAAAAAGAAAAAAAAAATTTAGAAAAAGTTTTCAGGATAGCTAAGAAAAAGTTACTTGATTTGACACTGAATCCATGATCAATAAAAGGAAGCATTAATATCAGACTCCATGATAATTTAACATGCCTGCTCTGTAAACACCCATGTGAAAAAGAAAAAGACAATATACACACTAAGAGAAACTATTTAGAAATACACATATGACAAAGGACTAGTATATAGAATGTACAGTTCAGTTCAGTTCAGTTGCTCAATCATGTCCAACTCTTTAAGACCCCATGAACCACACAGCACGACAGGCCTCCCTGTCTATCACCAACTCCCAGAGTTTACCCAAACTCATCTCCACTGAGTCAGTGATGCCATCCAACCATCTCATCCTGTGTCATCCCCTTCACTTCCTGCCTTCAATCTTTCCCAACATCAGGGTCTTTTCAAATGAGTCAGCTCTTCGCATCAGATGGCCAAAGTATTGGAGTTTCAGCTTCAACATCAGTCCTTCCAATGAACACCCAGGACTGATTTCCTTTAGGTTGGACTGGTTGGATCTCCTTGCAGTCCGGGGAACTCAAAATGTAACCAAGAAAGAGCAAAAAATCCAATTTGAAAACAGGCAAAGGACATGAATAGACAGTTTACTTAAGAAGATAGATAGATAGATAATCAACACAAAAGATATTTAACATCACCAGCCATTAGGTAATGCAGATTAAAACCACTATAAGGTATTACTGCAAACCTATCAGAATACCTAAAATAAAAAATAAAAACAGCACACACCAAAAGATATTGAAAAGTGGATTGCTCATACTTGGTGAAAAACAGTTTGACAACTTTTTATAAAACTAATCATGTAATTGCCATATGAACCAGCAGTTTCATCCTTGGACATTTATCCCAGAGAAATAAAAGCTTGTGTCCACACATCAAACAAACAAAAAATCCCAAAGTTGAAACAAAAATTAAAGTTAAAATATAAATAATACTTATACAAATTTTATTTGTAATAGCCAAAACCTGGAAACAACCTAGATGTCCTCCAACAAGTAAATGTTTAAGCAAACTATGGTATTTACATACCATGGGTACTACAAAACAATAAAAAGAAACAAACTATTCATACTCAACAACGTGGATGGATCTCTAAGGAATTATATTTACTGGAAAGTTTGGTGGGTAGTGGTGTTGAAGGGGGCAGTGGTGGTAACAAACTGAGGCCAGAGAGAAGTGATTATGGTTATAAGAAGACAACAAGAGGAATCCAGGGGAATCCTTGAAGTATTGGAATTGTTCAGATCTTATTGTGGTGGTAGAGATACAAATCTGCATAGGGGATAAATTGTATAAATTTTAATACAGACATACACACACAAATACAAGCAAAACTGTGGATATCAGAATAAGATGAATGAACTGTATCAATATCAGTATCTTGATCTGGGCTGGATGAAGCACAAGCTGGAATCAAGATTTCAGGGGGAAATATCAATAACCTCAGATATGCAGATGACACCACCCTTATGGTAGAAAGCAAAGAACTTAAGAGTCTCTTGATTAAAGTGTAAGAGGAGAGTAAAAAAGTTGGCTTAAAGCTCAGCATTCAGAAAACTAAGATCATGGCATCTGGTCCCATGACTTTATGGCAAATAGATGGGGAAACAGTGGAAATAGTGATAGACTTTTTTGGGGAACTCCAAAATCACTGCAGATGGTGATTGCAGCCATGAAATTAAAAGACACTTGCTCCTTGGAAGAAAGGTTATGACCACCCTAGACACCATATTAAAAAGCAGAGACATTACTTTGCCAACAAAGGTCCATCTAATCAAAGCTATGTTTTTTCCAGTAGTCATGTATGGATGTGAGAATTGGACTATAAAGAAAGCTGAATATAGAAGAATTTATGCTTTTGAAGTGTGGTGTTGGAGAAGACCCTTGAGAGTCCCTTGGACTGCAAGAAGATCCAACCAATACATCCTAAAGGAGATCAGTCCTGAATTTTCGTCAGAAGGACTGATGTTGAAGCTGAAACTTCAATACTTTGGCCACCTGATGCAAAAAACTGACTCATTTGAAAAGACCCTGATGTAGGAAAGATTGAAGGCAGGAGAAGAAGGGGATGACAAAGGATGAGATGGCTGGATGGCATCACCAACTCAATGGACATGAGTTTGAGTAAACTCCAGGAGTTGGTGACAGATGGGGAGGCCTGGGCATGCTACAGTCCATGGGGTCACAAAGAGTTGGAGATGATTGAGTGACTGAACTGAACTGTTTGACTAATATAATTTTGCAAAATAGTACCACTGGAGGAAATTCACCAAATTATACAAGGAATTTCTCTGTCTCATTTTATAACTGCACAGTAATCTACAATTATTCAGATATAATTTTTAATTTAAAAATGTTGCAATACCTGTAATAAACATTTAGTGAAAAAAATTAATTATCTGTCTCTTTTAGCACTATGCTCTAAAATGTCTTTATTTTTTACATGTAAATTTCTCAGTGACTATCAGAGTTAAGTTATTGCTGTACAATTTAGCATATATCCATCTTTGATAGAACAATCATTTAACCTAATGTTTTCTTAAACTGTATACTCTTGCTAGTAGAATGATATACACTGATGAGTTTCTATATTTTTATCTACTCTTTCTCTTATGAAGCTTTATGTTAATTGTTTAAAGCATATTCTAGGGATTACATTGCTTGAAAATTTAGTCAACTTGTAAGCCATATGTCACCTAAATCATCTATCTGAAATATACTTTACTTGTTTTGCATTTAAACTATTTTATACATTTATATTTTAGTGTGCACATACTACACAATAGATTTGGTCTTTTTCACTCTTCTTTTTCAAAGTTTCTTCAGAGCTAAAAATTAAGATAAAGAACCTAAGGGAATGAATTTGTTTTCACCTATAAATGGTAGCAACTCATTATTAAAATCATATAGTCTTCCTTATAAAAAATTAAATGCTAATTAAGTGGTAGTTCAAGAAAAGGATAGTATTTATTCCAGGATATTACAATAATATTTCAAAATAGCTCATTAAAATTAGCAACAAAAAATAAATTATTTTAGACATGATACTTAGGCAATTTATTAACAAATATACTCATATCAGTTCTAAATATAAATATTCTGACAAGCTCATTTTTTGGAAGTTTATATATGTTGCTGCTGCTGCTGCTAAGTCCTTTCAGTCGTGTCCAACTCTGTGTGACCCCAGAGACGGCAGCCCACCAGGCTCCCCTGTCCCTGGGATTCTCCAGGCAAGAACACTGGAGTGGGTTGCCATTTCCTTCTCCAATGATGAAAGTTAAAAGTGAAATTGAAGTCGCTCAGTCACTAATTTTTTTCCGACTCCTAGCGACCCCATGGACTGCAGCCTACCAGGCTCCTCCGTCCATGGGATTTTCCAGGCAAGAGTACTAGAGTGGGTTGCCATTGCCTTCTCCATTATACATTCCTTAAATATCTGATGTTATGAGAGTGTCATTCTGTTTCTGTATTGATAATATATTGACTACTTAATGAAACAGACAAGTTCATTTTCATATATTTTTATTTGCAGTTAGTTTCCTAAAGATGTGGTTTTCTAGAGATGTTCAGATTGGTATCTAGAAGCAGATACCAATACAAGTTTTGATGTGCAAGAGATTTATTGGCAGGAACTATCTGTGAAAGATAAAGAAGGACAGGGCAGAGAGAAGTAGAGAGATCCTTCAACGGTTCCTGCCACTTATGAGAGAAAAAGATTGTAAGAATAGGAAATATTGGATAGGAAATGGCTCAAATTACAGCTGACTTATTACAAAGTTTTGGCCAGGTATTAGGAAAGTCTAAACATCGTTTTCCATCAGAGGAATCGTCTTTAAAGCAGGAATGGATTGGGTGCCTCTGTTTGGCTCATGCTCAGTTGGCTAGGAGCTGCTCAGCTTGATGCAGGAACAGCACAGTTGTTCAGTCTTGTCCGACTATTAGCAACCCTTTTTTGACGGTAGCGCACTAAACTTCTCTGTCTACGGGATTTTTCAGGCAAGAATACTGGAGTGGGTTGTCATTTCCTCCTCCAGAGGATAGGGTTAAATTCTAAGTTGTGTTAGTTGTTTCCTGTTTGATATTTTTACTGTTTATAGTCTTCCCTCCATTATCTTAATTATGGACTTCAACCCTTCATCTTCTTCTGTTTTTTTTTTTTTTTTTTAATTTAACAAACTATAAACAGGTCTCCACATCTTAAGCATGTTCCCTGTTCATCTTACCACACTGCCAGTAGAGTTGTTTAGTTGTTTTGTGATGTCTGAATCTTTTTGACCTCATGTATTGTAACCCTCGAGGCTTCTCTGTCCATGGAATTTCCCAGATAAGAAAACTGGGGTGGGTTGCCACTTCCTTTTCCAGGGCATCTTCCCAACCCAGAGATTGAACCTGCATCTTCTGCATTGGCAGGCGGGTTCTCTACTGCTGAGCCACCAGGGAAACTTTGTAAAAGAGACATTTTGCTTCAATTGCTTCAAGTGCTCAGTGGTTCTGCTTTGCTAAATGTATACTCATGGTGAAAATATCCTTCATTAACCATGAATTTCCTATCTCCCTAACATTAACTTGATTCTGCAGGTTCTAAAAGTTACCACTCTGCTTCATATTTCTGAACTTTCCCAGATGTTATTACTTCTTCTGGGATTATCTGTCCCACCCTGTTCTTTTAAAGCATATGAATGTTATAAACTCTAATCATCTTCCAGATCATTATAAATTCTAACCATCTTCCAGACCCTATTATAATCTTTTCTATACAGTGAAATCTTTATTGATCAAAAACCTAATTTCTTAAGTGGTATTAATATCTCCTTTTGAAACCACTCTTGTTGCCCATACTTAATTACAAGGCTGTTTATTTCATTTGACTATAGGGATATTTATATAAGAACTTTGATTTATTCAGATTTATATCTCAAGTGCTTAGCTCAAGCTGTGACATCAGAGAGATGTATAATAATTATATGCTGGGAGAATTGATAAACAAATTTATATTCTTACAAAGCAATGCTTTATTTTATGTGTTCTTTTACTACTTGCTCATGGGATTTACAGGAGAACTAGAAAAGATATCAACCTTCTCCTTTCCAGGTGCTGCACTGTTGAAAACTCATGACTAATTAATTATCATAATTCTCAAATTTATGGCTTTATCTTTTGTGCAGCTTTTATACAGCTGCATAATATACATAATGGGAAGTATGTTTAAACTTCCCATATGGAAGAGAAATACTGGATGATGAACCAGAAGCACAGTAACTCAAAGTGCCACTTGGTTCTCATTTGAGCTAATCTTTCTTAATTTCACAAACATAAATTAATATGACACCTTATATTATTGTATTGTTATGGAAAAAGTGTAACAAACTACGGAATTCATTTGTGATGATTTTTCTATTTATTTAGAAAGCATCTCCATTTATTTAGTGGCCAAAACTATTAGACAAAACTATGTGTTAATTAACTCAATATGTAATTGAGTTACATATTGAGTTAATTTTAGCAGTCTTTTTAGCAGTCTGGCATATTACCATTGGACTTAACTTAGTATTTATGAAAGCTAATCACAGCAGACTCTCTGCTCTGTATTTCTTACTTAGTATTATCCTTGCATTTAATTATTAAATTTTCTGTGAAAATATTTTCAAGCAGAAATTATACTGGATTGTGGGAGAGAAACCCTAAATGCCTTGCCATTTTGTTGCAGATTTCTGCGTAAAAATGCATTACTAGGTTTCTTATTTTCTTAACTATTTAGAAGTCAAAAGTTTTCAAATTTTCTAACCCAACAAAAACAGCCACTCATTGTGGCACCAGACTCAAATTACAAGCATCAAAATGTACTATGCCTTTTAACTAAATGACCAGTAGTTTACTTAACCAAAGGCATAATTGTTCTAAATAAAATAGCAAACATTAGTGCACTTATTAGAGAGTAGTTTTAATTATATGTGGCATTATTAGCTCAAGCAACTAAATAGACAAGTTTCTCTGATACCAAATATTTAGAGAAAACAAATACAAAACAATTTAATAAAATTAACTACATGTGCCAGTTTGGTTTTCATTATCCACAATACTCGTTAACATGCTACATTGTAGTTAAGAGTTGTAGACTATTCACATAAACTGTTATTTAAAGATAATTAAATTATAAGATCAAGAGGGGATAAAAAGACTTTTTAAGATAAATGTTGTATGTAAATTTTATTACTATAAATAGAAGCCTTAGATATCTACAGCTAGTGACCCCATTCTCATCCAAAATTCATAGACCTAAAGTACCTTATTAAAAATACTTCATGCATTTCTCAAAGTTTAAATAACACAATGAGAGTTCTTTTTCTGTTTAGGAAATGAGAAAAGAATAGCTTGATTTACTTTTATAGCAAATGAACACATACTTTTGTTTACACGATGGCACAGTGGCTTACACATAATTTTATTTAAAAAATCAGCCTACCTATGCAGGAGATGCAAGAGATATGGGTTTGATCCCTGGGTTAAGAAGTTCTCCTGGACTAGGAAATGGCTACCCACTTCAGTATTCTATAAACAGTGAAGCCATGGGGTGGCAAACAGTCACACACAGCTGAGCATGCATGCACATATGTGTATTTGTACATTTTGGAATTAAAATATTTGAAAGTGACTTATTTATTCCCAAATTCTAACAAAGTTTACCTTAATTAATAGGAGACACTTTGAAAAAAAAAATTAGAGATGCTCGCTATCATCTGCTTTCTACATTTTTTTTCTTATTTGCAATGGATTTTCTGGTCACATATTTACTAGTGAAAAAATTAATTGAATTCCCTAAACTGTCATTACAGAATTCACACACAAAAAAAGAGAAGCTAAGGCTATAAACACATATTTTGAAGACATTTGATTCTGTAAGGATTCAAACCACCATAGCATAAAGGGACAATAAAGAACTTATAATCCCCATAAGGACTGAGAATACATGTAATTTTTATATGTATTTTAGATGAGAGAAATGTATGTAACTAAAGATAGAATTGAGAGAAATCATAGAAAGGGACAGATATAATCAGAATTCTTTACATTTATAAAATTGTTTACATTATACCAAAATAGCTCTAATATTTAAAGGTTGATGACTCAATAATTTCAGTAATATATAGTTTAAACTACATTCTCAATAGTCTTGCTTTTCAATAAATAACACCAATGAATAATATGAAGATGTAAGGTCAGTATGACACTTGACTAAATTCTACTCTCATTTATAGTAAAATCTATGTATAATATACATGTGTACACAACTTTATAAATGAAGATTAGCATAATTAAGGCAATTACCAAAATGTTTACAGACTGTAACTGACAGAGCTAGAAATTGAAATCATGTCTGTTTGATTAAAAAGTGTTGTGTTTTAAGTTTTTTAATGAATTTTATTCTTTATATAAAGAGATAATTAATATTAAAACCTAAGTTTAAACATATTTTAGCAATCACTAAGTAGAATCCTATAAAGAAGCAGTGCTTCATTGTGTTGATTTAAAAAGCCTTATTAATATCATTCTGCTATGGATAAAATCAAATGTGAACAGCTTATTTATCATTCATTAATTCTAAAATGTCACTGTTCATAACTTAAGTCATTGTTTTCATAACATTCCAAGTATGCCATGAGGTAAAAGCTACAGAATTATTTAAATTTTTGTGTATGTGAATTGTATTTGTTCTTTTTAGCTCTGATTTTTTCTCAGTACAAGATCTATTTATTTAGAATTTGTGAAAACATGAATATCAGAAAATATTCAAACGTCTTCATAATTTCCTGTATAGCACTACAAAAATGGGGTATATAAGCAATTTCTTTTGGCATGTTAAATTTGAGGTTTAATTCTAATCTATTAGCTTTCTTCTAGTATGCTGAATAAGTTCTTTTTGATCATACCTTCCACAAATAGCAACTCTAAAATTGTATAGAGTTAAAAATTTTTTTGGAAAAGAGAAAACATGAAAAACAGAAGCAAAAACAACAACAAAAAAAATCCTGAAGTCATGGGAGAAAGAACAAAAACAAGAGACAGATTCTGGAGAAGAATAAGCAATCAGAAAGAAGGGGATGGCTCACTTTTTTCTTTTCTTTTTTGACTAATGGAAGGCCAAGTTAGTGCAGGATATATTAATAGAAATATATAGTATATCTACATCAATATTTTTAAGATATCTATGCCTATACTATATATATTTTCAAATATTTATAACTATAGTATATCTATATATTTATAACTATAGTATATCTATATATTTATAAAAGATTAAGTTCTACTATAATCACCCAATACTATTTCACTGCTAATTTCACTGTTAATGATTCTACTACTGTTGTCTTTTATCTCCTGGGAAGAAATATTTAAACTTATCCAATAAATCACATGGCTAGTAAGTAAATACTTTCAATGCCAAGTACAGGTATCCCCCACTTTTGAAAGTGTGCTTTTACAAAAGACCTACATTATGACCTCTTTTCACTAAATAAAGGAAACTGAAAGTGGAAATTTGCTTTTACAGAAAGGATGAAAATTTAAAATAGCATTCACTTCTTGTTTGCAGCAGCTATTACTGAGGTAGCAGGTACCTTGAGCAGAGCTAGTGGCACCACCAGGCACCTTCTCCAGGAGCTATGCTCAGCATCTCAGCATTAAGCTACCATAGCTTTGGACTGTGTCTGTGAGCATCTGTGCTTCATCTTAGTTTATTTTGTGCATTTGTTAGCAAGATGTATATAAGGTAGGACTGCCCTTGTGGCTCAGAGGTAAAGAATCCGCCTGCCAATGCAGGGGGCATGGGTTCTATCCTTGGGTTGGGAAGATCCACTGGAGATTACAATGGCAATCCAGTCCTGTATCCTTGCCTGGAACATCCCAAGGATAGTGTGGGGCCTGATTGGCTACAATTCATGGGGTTGCAAAAGAGATGGACTTGACTTAGCAACTAAACAACAGCAATGTATAAGGTAATTATTTCTTCACTTTATACCATTTCAGCTTAGAAAAGTTTTCAGATAGCAGAGGATACCTGTACTGCCATTTTTGTATATTTTAAAAACATACTACCTATGATAGTATGAATTGCTGAACTGCAAAGGCTTCTATAGTTACTGTAAAAATAAACAGATCCCAATAGCAATTCACTGCCCAGTGTGAGTCTACCATACTGTAGAGATTTGCCTTTATTATGTTTTTGACACAAGTAAAGAATGGGAAATATAACAATCCCTAAACCTCTTTTCTTAAAGACTTCAGGGCTTATTCAACACACTCTCATAAAATTCAACCTCTCAGCAGGTGAGACTGATTTACAGTGACTTAGGAAGAAAAATAAGGACACACTTATCTCGGATGCAACATCCAAAAGGTAATCCTGGGATATTCTTTGACTTCTACAGCTTCAGTCTGTATTTCGTTAATACATTAAGCTGTTACAATTTCATGAGGTCTTTTGTTATTTTTAGATATTTGGCTATTTTTGCTCTTTCATACTCAATAAGATGAGCATTTATAGTTGTATGATCAATGAAAAAGGTTGAATATCTGAAATAAAGAGTAGAAAAAATGTAGTATATGGTTTTTAAAAATGTATTTTGTCTAGACTTAGTACTTGTAAAAAATAATATTAACATGCTAGGACAAAACTTGAGTTTACTTTTTTTTATTAGGCAATTGTATTTGGCTGCAAACCAAGTACCCAAGATTTCAATATGATCTTACTATTGACCTTCACTATAAAATCACAGAAGTATCTCACCAGACTAAAATTCTTTATCAGAATTACATGTCATAATAAGGTCAGCAGTTAAAGATATATTCTTGAGGAATGATAGTATAAAATGTTGTGATATGTAAAATTGTGTGCCCCTCCTCCCAATTCATATGTTGAAGTCCTAAACTGGCACACACACTCTGATCCCCCCCATCCCCATGTAGCTGTGTTTGCAGTAAGAAAGTGAAGTGAGGTTGTGAGGGTGGGGCTCTAATTTTATGAGATTCAGTTCAGTTCAGTCGTTCAGTCCTGTCTGACTCTTTGCAACCCCATAAATCGCAGCACGCCAGGCCTCCCTGTCCATCACCAACTCCCGGAGTTCACTCAGACTCACGTCCATCAAGTCAGTGATGCCATCCAGCCATCTCATCCTCTGTCGTCCCCTTCTCCTCCTGCCCCCAACCCCTCCCAGCATCAGAGTCTTTTCCAATGAGTCAACTCTTTGCATGAGGTGGCCAAAGTACTGGAGTTTCAGCTTCAGCATCATTCCTTCCAAAGAAATCCCAGGGCTGATCTCCTTCAGAATGGACTGGTTGGATCTCCTTGCAGTCCAAGGGACTCTCAAGAGTCTTCTCCAACACCACACTTCAAAAGCATCAATTTTTCGGTGCTCAGCTTTCTTCACAGTCCAACTCTCACATCCATACATGACCACTGGAAAAACCATAGCCTTGACTAGATGGACCTTTATGGGATTAAGGTCCTTAAAAGAAGACGCATGGGAGAGTTTGCTCTCTGTGCAGTGAAAAAAAGGAGTTATGATAGAAACAGCTTGCAGGCACCACCTGAAAGCCATGAGAAGAGACCTCAGAATGAAAACCACATTGCTGGCACCCTAATCTTACAACAGTTTCCAGAACTGTGAGGCTAAATATCCATTGCTTAAGTCACCCAGTCTGTGGTATTTTGTTAAAGCAGCTTGTGCTGACAAATACACTGTATCTGCCAGAAGTAATAGCTTACCTAGTCTTTTATTCTTAACTGGTAACAATTTTTACACACTTAGAATAGATGTGTATCATCCCTCCAAAAGCCCATAGATTATCTCATATAAATTGGTGCTAAAAACCATCAAGTGCATATTCCTATAACAGAATAAAATGGTTATTGTTCTGAAATTCACCACTTACCCTTAAACTTGAACCTCTTACTATAATAGGGTAGATTCAATTTTATATTTTGTTATGTCAGCACTTTATCATGTGTTCAGAAGGTTTTAAAGGTACTGTTTTTTACTGTTGCTATTTAGATTATATATGAACTAATATTCAATGATTATAACTTTTCTTAAGCCTGGTGGCTCAGATGGTAAAGCCTCTGTCTACAATGCGGGAGACCCCAGTTCGATCCCTGGGTTGGGAAGATCCCCTGGAGAAGGAAATGGCAATCCACTCCAGGACTATTGCCTGGAAAATCCCATGGACAGAGGAGCCTGGTCGTCTACAGCCCATGGGGTCGCAAAGAGTTGGACACGACTGAGCGACTTCACTTCACTTCATCTTAAGGTTAAATTTTGATAAATTTAATATTTTTAATATTAGAAATGAAACTGCAATAACATTTTAGCTTTCCCTTACTATGAATTATTGTTTTAAGGAAATGCACAGAATTATGGTACAAAGTGTTGTGTTACTATATGATTCTGAGCAACGTTAGAACCCATTAGCAGTATATGAAAGCAATTTACCTGATTTTAAATCAAAAAATTTGGTATTATTTTCTTTAAAATATGTACCCATAGTGTCCTATATATGTAAGACAGAGGGAAAAATAACACATATCCTGATTTATAGTAACACAATACAAAGCAAGGGAAAATGTAAGCAACTAAAAACATCTAAAACTGTATTATAATACAAAACACACTATGGATAAGTAAACATTTTTTTTAAGTCAGAAGATCATTGGAGAAAAACTACACATCCACTGAGAATAAAATAAGAATTTGGGTTTTTGTTTTGTATTTGTTAGAAGAGGATCAAAAAAGTCATGGGAATGAAACAATACAATCATATTTAGAGAAAATTGAATTGTTAAGCAAGTTAAGTTTTATGGGAATTTAAAATAATCCAAAGTTAGGTGTTTTTACAATGAATCAGGCCATAGGGGTATGACGTTGATGGACTGAAACTTTTCAAGTGAAACTGATATAGCAGGATGTTTTTCCAAATCCAAATAATAGTTTAGTTCTGTTTACTAATACTTTTATTATAAAATTTTTCAAACAGTAAAATTGCCTTAGAAAGCATCACTACGAACAAAGCTAGTGGAGGTGATGGAATTCCAGTTGAGCTATTTCAAATCCTGAAAGATGATGCTGTCAAAGTGCTGCACTCAATATGCCAGCAAATTTGGAAAACTCAGCAGTGGCCACAGGACTGGAAAAGGTCAGTTTTCATTCCAATCCCAAAGAAAGGCAATGCAAAAGAATGCTCAAACTACCGCACAATTGCACTCATCTCACATGCTAGTAAAGTAATGCTTAAAATTCTCCAAGCAAGGCTTCAGCAATATGTGAACCGTGAACTCCCTGATGTTCAAGCTGGTTTTAGAAAAGGCAGAGGAACCAGAGATCAAATTGCCAACATCTGCTGGATCAAGGAAAAAGCAAGAGAGTTCCAGAAAAACATCTATTTCTGCTTTATAGACTATGCCAAAGCCTTTGACTGTGTGGATCACAACAATCTGTGGAAAATTCTGAGAGAGATGGGAATATCAAACCACCTAATCTGCCTCTTGAGAAATCTGTATGCAGGTCAGGAAGCAACAGTTAGAACTGGACATGGAACAACAGACTGGTTCCAAATAGAAAAAGGAGTACATCAAGTCTGTATATTGTCACCCTGCTTATTTAACTTATATGCAGAGTACATCATGAGAAACACTGGACTGGAAGAAACACAAGCTGGAATCAAGATTGCCGGGAGAAATATCAATAACCTCAGATACGCAGATGACACCACCCTTATGGCAGAAAGTGAAGAACTGAAGAACCTTTGATGAAAGTGAAAGAGGAGAGTGAAAAAGTTGGCTTAAAGCTAAACATTTAGAAAACGAAGATCATGGCATCCGGTCCCATCACTTCATGGGAAATAGTTGGGGAAACAGTGGAAACAGGGTCAGACTTTATTTTTTTGGGCTCCAAAATCACTGCAGATGGTGATTGCAGCCATGAAATTAAAAGACACTTACTCCTTTGAAGAAAAGTTATGAGCAACCTAGATAGTATATTCAAAAGCAGAGACATTACTTTGCCGACTAAGGTCCGTCTAGTCAAGGCTATGGTTTTTCCTGTGGTCATGTATGGATGTGAGAGTTGGACTGTCAAGAATGCTGAGCGCTGAAGAATTGATGCTTTTGAAGTGTGGTGTTGGAGAAGACTCTTGACAGTCCCTTGGAGACTCCCAAGGAGTCTCCTCTCTCCCAAGGAGATCCAACCATTCCATTCTAAAGGAGATCAACCCTGGGATTTCTTTGGAGGGAATGATGCTAAAGCTGAAGCTCCAGTAGTTTGGCCCTCTCATGCGAAGAGTTGACTCATTGGAAAAGACTCTGATGCTGGGAGGGATTGGGGGCAGGTGGAGAAGGGGACGACCGAGGATGAGATGGCTGGATGGCAACATGGTCTCGATGGACGTGAGTCTGAGTGAACTCCGGGAGTTGGTGATGGACAGGGAGGCCTGGTGTGCTGCAATTCACGGGGTTGCAAACAGTCGGACACGACTGAGCGACTGAACTGAACTGAATTGAAAATTGACTGATACTGTGAAACTATGTGCTAAGTAAATCAAGATTATTATTTTCCATTTTTGGTTCATACACATATATACATTTTAAACAATAAAAGTAGACTTCAGGAAAAGTCACCTGAAATTCAGTATGCATCTTCTAAAAAGATTGACTTTTCTTTTATAAACACAAGATATTAATTTTAACTGTTCTTTTCAAATAGGATTCTATCATAGTTGATGCACTGCTTTTGTTTCCTGAGACTCAGATCTCTCAGAATAGTACCACTTTATTTTTATGACCCTGACTTTTTTGTGTCTATTATATAATTTAAATCATTTTTTTTTCATCTGGATTTTGCTATATAAACTGAGAGTTATGTCCAAAAGCATAATCAGATTCAGATTAACAGTTTTGGGCATGGATATTTCATAAAGTATTCCACATTTTATACACCATCACATCAACAGATGTTTATGGTTAGGGTATATAGTTAATAACAATGATCATTTGCCTAAGATAATGACAAGAGAACCTCTCTATTGTAAAGATGTGTTTCCCTTTAAAATTGTAAGTATCAGACTCCCTTGGTGGTCTAGTGGTTAAGAATCTGCCTTCAAAAGCTGGAGGTTTTTTACTTGGTCTGGGAAGATCCCACATGCCAAGAAGCAACTAAGTCTGTGTACCACAACTACTGAGCCCACTTATTTTTCTCCATATTTAAACTGTTTTCAAAACAATATGAAGTAAAATCACACTATAATGTAAATAATAGTTTTAGAATCACTCCTATGTCTCAGTGAATTTTAGGAAAAGCAAAGATCTAAAACAATGGAATGAAGAAATATCCAAAAACCCAGGGGACAATGTATCTTGGGTACAAATCCTATCCTTTTTTTCATTGTAATTCATTGTAGTGTTCCTATCTGTGTATATGTTATCCTACTTTTCTAGTTCCTCTATAAATCCCATGACCAAGTAGTAAAAGAAATACATAAATGATGGGAAACTATCCAAGACTGATATCCTAGACTAACTTTATCTTTCATTCACTCAAAAATTTTCAAATACTTCCATAATAAATGAAATATATCCAATCCATTTTTATTTAAAACAATATTATCAATTGAATTTTTGCTGCATTTCCTTTTTTTTTCTTTTTCTTTTTTTTTTTCTGAAAGACTTTTTGGAAGAAAAATGAGCAATAGCATTCATTCAAATGTTTGTACATTTGTTGATTTCCACCAAGTGATTATTACCTGGTTTAAGCAACTATGATGTGTTCGGGTAAATCACTCACTTTGTGCCCCTGAAAGAAAAGGCTGAAAAATGTCAACATTAAACCTATCATTTCTAATTTACCTCCATTTGAGACAGCACTATCTTGGCTAGGGTAGACTGGAAAACACTACAAAAGGATCAACAGTTCATCACACAGAAAGGGATGACAGCTAAAGTCACCCAAGAACACATAAATAAACACAGAGCTGTCTTAACAACTTAACATTAATCATATACTTATCTTTTTTATTAAAAGAACAGAGTATCCAAAAGTAGCCTTGCAGAGGAACATTGAGAAGAGGGAAATATGTAAAGGATCCTTTGCAAAATACTTATCCTCAGCTGGCTATGTAAAAGTGTTTCTGCATATAATTGGGACTAATGCTTCAATTACCTGGATGTTCAAACAGTGAAAGTTAATTTATTTCATCACCAAAAAGAACCTGACTATGTAGCTGTTCTCCAATGTAATACTTCCCTGTTATTGGAGATACTTATAAGTTACTTTGGTCTAAACTGAAAACTATGAATAAAGATGATATCCTGATAAGAATTTGTAAGGATTAAATGACATGTGCGAGTACCAATTACATAATGGTCACATAATAGATTTTCAATGATGGTAGGTTTCTTTCCTGCAATACATTTTCAAGTATCCTGTTGTTCACATCTTGTGATGTGACTTGTTCATGTCTTATAAAACCTAACACCTATGTGCAATAAAGAAAACCAATCTCAGATGTAATTATAAAGGAACATCACTCTAATAGTAAGCAATGAGGTGCACACATTTAACGTTACACCTTAAATTAAATAATAATTTAATTTTATTAAATTAAATAAAAATATTTTTTATTAATTTTAAAATTACAGGATAGGAAAAGAAGCCACACCATTTCTTTATATGCATATGTATTTGTATTACGTTAAATTTTCTCTTTTGCATGTTTGTCTTATAATGCCTTTATATTAGTAGATAATCAGATATAATTTATAATAAATAAGTGTATGTATATTAGTACTCTATTTTACTGTGAATAATAAAAAAATTTTAAAGATCACTGATTTAATTAGTATAAGCAAACAAACTTTGGGAGTATTTGTAAGGTTGCAAAGATATCCATTATAGACACAATTGAAACTAATTGCCAAATTTCTATCTGTTACTAGAAATTTATTTCAAAAATCACTGAGAATTAATTTATGAAAAGAAAACAATTAATAACAACACACACAGAATACAAGCACCAAAATAGCCCTGCCTGAATCTAATTAAACTGCTGACAAGAAGAATACAAAGTAGATTGCTCCAGAGCTGGAATGAGAGGCAAGTTCTGAAGAATAGTAAACATGTCCAGAAATGAGCATTTTTCCACATGACCTTGCCATTAAATATAGCAAGGAAAATAGCAAAACTGCAGGCTGTTGACTTAAAAAAATAGTCACAACCTAAAAGTTGAGAGCTCTGCTTTATTCAGCAGAAATACTTAAGACTAAAGTCTGGGAGGCAGCATCTCAAATAATCCTGAGAGAACTGCTCTAAGGACACCAGGAGTGGGGGGTGGGGAGTCAGATTAAACAGCAGTTTGTAACAAAGGACAGGGAGCCTGAACATCAAGAGATTATTGTGAATTAAAGAAAACCAGATATTTCAAGTTAAGAAATTTGGTGCTTTTCTTTGTATGGGAAGATGCAAGAGTCTGGGCTCAGTGAAATCATTCCTTTCATATGCATCTCAGCTGCTGGGGCCAGTACCTTGCAATTTTTCACATCTTGAGTTTTTCAGGGCTCCTGGTAGGGAGTGGCTGCAGCCTGATGGCTGACAGATCACAGGTTTTCTTTTTCTTCTTGAGTGACCTGGAGGGCTGGAATAGCTGATGACTGTGACATCCTTGTTTGTTGGTATGCCATGTCTCAAGACTAATGTTTACAGATTACATAACATAAATATTGGACCTCTTTCTGACTTTGAATCCTATTTAACAAATTATTACACTTTGAAGCATTTGCTTTTTGCAATGCCAGATCAGTAATTTTTCTTTTGGTTTTCAGGAAAAAAAAAATAATGTTGCATTCAAAGCAGAAAATAATATAAATGAGCTTATCTACAAAATAGAAACAGATGTGGAAAACAAACTTATCGCTACCAGCAGAGAAGGGATAAATTGGAAGATATAGATTGGCATATGCATACTACTGTATATAAAATAGACAATTAATAAGGACTTATTGTATAGCATAGGGAACTCTACTCAGTATTCTGTAATGACCTATATGGGAAAAGAATCTTAAAATGACTGGATATATGTATTTGTACGACTGATACATTTTGCTGTGCACTTGAAACTACCATAACGTTGGAAATCAACTATAATCCATTAATTTTTTAATGTTTTTTCTAATATTACTCCTTGTATTTGTTCCAGAAAAACATATGGAGCTAACATTTTTTTGTCTTTTGTGTCTCATAAATATATCAAGTCTCCAAACCAAAGACATGCTAAAACATCTAAATAAACTAAAACAAAGGCAGTATAATTTTTTAGGATTTAAGAACGTTCAACACATCAGAACATATTACCACTGACCAAGGAAAAACATAATAAAGGCAGCAATTGTATTTTCCTGCATTATCTCTGGTGGTAAAAATAATCTTTTTATTTTCCTCATGTGTAATTCCCATTGGAATTAAAAATAGACATAATTTTCTATGTTTCATGGAATGTTTTTGGTACTTTCACAAAACCCTTCTACAAATTAGAGGTTCAGCAAGATAGGCAGATGTCTTTTTATTAAGAAATACTGTGCTTTTCTAGTTTGCATAGTATTAAATATAAACTGAAATAATATGATTTACATATCTGAAGATAGGTGAAAGATAAGATAGATTCTAATAATGTCATATCTATTTATGTTGGCAAATAGTCTCTGTTTAGTTTATGCTAGTCATTTTAATACCAGTATAGTGCCAAGTGCATAGACTCAGACATCACCTCACTGACAGCATGTATTATAAATTTAAAGGTGCCATCATTAAAAGGAAAAAAAATCATGCAGTGAGTTTCAGAGTACACATAATGCTCTAACTCTTTTTATGTGAGAGAAGGGTGCTCAGTCCACACATATTAAAATGTAAGCATCTTGGAATGGGCTTTACAAGAGGGTGCTTTCTCCAGAAGCGACAGTAATTGTTACAGAAAAGGTTGAAGGTGACCATGTATTAGAAGGACAAACCTTTTTGGTCAAGAAACTACTCTGGTTAAAAAAGAGGAGCCTTGTGAGTACACTAATGCCTGATCCTGTTTTCACCTGATTTCATGAGATTGAGGCTCCAAGATATTCTCTCTTAAAACAGCCACTCTTAAATAACTAGAATTGTCATTGTGATGCTGCTATCTTAAATTTAAGCTCCAGGGATCAAGAGTTGGAAGTGGCTTCCACTTAACAAATATCAATGCTATCAAGACCATTGTAACAATTTATAGTATATTCAAATTCATATTAACTTGCTGATTAGTAATGCCATATTTTGAAGATCTATGTATTTTATTGTCTTCACTTTCTTTGTTTGATTAATTTATTACCAGTCTATGTGATTATATAAGTAATGTTAAACTTCATGAAATATTTATAGAGATGAAAATAACTTTTCATATCATTTTTATTACAAGTATAATAAAATTTTAAAAATTAAAAAGTGTTGACAAGTAAAAGCAAATCATTCAACATTACAGAGATAAAAGTTATATATCAAAAAATAAGTAATGATAATTATTCATGAACTTACCTTTTATAATAAAAGTTTTAGGCTTTTCTATATATTTTTGCAATATCAACACTTGCAATGTCATTGTAATGTCATTAAAAGAAGCACATATTTTAACTTTTGTCATGTCATGAAAGGTATTAAAAACTTAAAATATTAGAATTTTAAAAACTAAATAAATTCTTGTTTTCTTTGTTTCCAGAGAAGGAGATAATGATGTTTTCCATAGTTTTAGTAATCTATTATATTAGTAGATTAAATGATGCTGTGCTGTGCTTAGTCATGTCCGACTCTTGCAACCTCAGGGACTGTAGCCTGCCAGTCTCCTCTGTCCTTGGAATTTTCCAGACAAGAATACTGGAATGGGTTGCATTTCCTACTCCCACCATTTCTAATCTCATCCAGGGATTGAACCCATGTCTATTGCATCTCCTGCACTGGCAAGAGAATTCATTATCACTGCACCACCTGGGGAACACTGATTAAATGATATGAGCTATATGTATGCTTAGTTGCTCATTCCAGTCCAACTCTTTGTGACCCCACGGGGGGATCTCCAGGCAAGAACACTGGAGTGAGTTGCCATTCCCTCCTCCAGGGATTTTTCTCCACCTAGGGATTGAACCCAGGTCTCCAATGTTGCAGGCAGAATCTTTACCAACTGAGCCATCAGGACTAAATGATATCCCCCCAAATTCATATCCACCTGGAACCTAAGAACGTGGCTTTACTTGGGAATAGGATCTATGCAGTTGTAAATAAAGAGATAGCGAGATGAAATCATACAACTGCTGTCTTTATAGGAGAAAAGAGGACAAATTTCAAAAACAGACACACAGATAATACAGAGAAGAAAACAGTGTGAAGATACTGGAGTGATGCAGCTACAAAGCAAGGAACTCCAAAGATTACCAGCAGCTACCAGAAGCTAGGAGTCATGGAACAGACTCTCCCCCAAAGCTTTCAGAAGAAATCAACCTTGATTTACTTGATTTTGAACTCCTGGCTTCCTGAACCACGAGATAATGTATTTCTATTATTTTAAGCAAGTGGGTCTGTTTTAACTTGTCCAATTGTTTCAGGGCACCCTAGGAAGCAAATATGATTACTTGATATACCTGATATACCATGCCCTTATTACTTTTCTGCTTAATGCCTCATCTTGACTTGTCAATTATGCAACATATTAAATGGCCACTGTGTTTACTGTAAGGAGATCCAACCAGTCCATTCTGAAGGAGATCAGCCCTGGGATTTCTTTGGGAAGAACGATGCTAAAGCTGAAACTCCAGTACTTTGGCCACGTCATGCGAAGATTTGACTCATTGGAAAAGACTCTGATGCTGGGAGGGATTGAGGGCAGGAGGAGAAGGGGATGACAGAGGATGAGATTGCTGGATGGCATCACTGACTCGATGGATGTGAGTCTGAGTAAACTCCGGGGCTTGGTGATGGACAAGGAGGCCTGGCGTGCTGCGATTCATGGGGTCACAAAAAGTCAGACATGACTGAGCAACTGAACTGATGTTTACTCTTGTCATAAGGATTTTCTACTGCCAAATTACTCTTTTCTAGTGGTTGAACCTTAGTATTAACAGTTCTCCAGTGAAAATAAAATCTATCATTTAAATAGTCCAGTCTTTTTCTATATAAAAATTCTAATATCTGTTTGATATGATTATTCTTTAGAATATGTAACAGACATTCATAATTAAAAAGATAAAATATTTAAAATATAAAGAATTAAATAAAAATCTCCTATGAGAGAAAGCAAAACATGACACATGGATAAGTAGACAGATAGACATATAAGTAGACATGTAGGTAAATCAATAGTTTTATTTTCCATTTATATATTTTCAAATTTGGGATCACTTTCTGTACATAGTCTTCTAGCCTAAAAACATGTTGAAACACATTGTACTGAGAATATTTTTCTTGTGATTAGATTCACATTTAATGATTTCAAAATATTTCCATCATATAGCTAAGTCTTAACATTCTAATTACTGTATTCTTTTTTGGGTTAAATACATTTCATAGAAAGTATTGTTAAGATCTTGTCTGATCTTGCTCAAAGATAACTACCAAGAATTAGGATTACTTAACCAAATGGTAGAAAACCATAACAGATTTTAAAATTGTTTTGCTTGTGAAATATTTAATTTTGCATTTATAGAACAGTCAATTGTAAAAAAAAGTCTTTGTAATGAGATCTTTAGCCAAAACACTAAGCAGCCTTATGACTGATGATGCTTGGGCCAATCCAATTTAGTAGGTTGAGCCTTCTTTTAGCATTCATTCTATAATAGCTATTTCTAGCAACAAGGTGACAACATGTCTCACTTGATATCCTGCATTGTTCACAAAGGTGGACAGTTGGTGCATATTCCTTCCGTATTCATCCTGGTGCCCAGTTCCTTCCAGGAACTAACATAAATACCCTCCTTTGAGGCAGAGAGTAATATGGCTTTTCCCCATGACTGTTCACAATTTCAAGATACAAATATGGTTTCCACAGCCTCTCTTTATCCCTATTTAGTAATTTTTGCTCATGGGATTTTTTAAAACAACGCTGTTGTTTAAAACTCTCTACAACTTTGTGTTCTTGACAGTAAAAATATACTGTATCATAGTTTTGCTTTTAGGGGTCACTAATCATTTATTAGAGGAGGCGGCCCAGAGGAGCAACTCCACGTCCAAGCAGCCATGGCTACACAGGTGCAAGAGGGCCAAGAGGAGCTACTCCACATTCAAGGTCAGGAGGGGTAGCCATGAAGAGATACCCCACGTCCAAAGACTCAAGTAAGATGATAGGAGATGCAAGAGGGCATCAGAGGGCAGACACACTGAAACCATAATCAGAGAAAATGAGCCAATCTGATCACACAAACCACAGCCTTGTCTAACTCAAAGAAACTAAGACATGCTGTGTGGGGCCACCCAAGACGGGCGGGTCATGGTGGAGAGGTCTAATAGATGTGGTCCACTGGAGAAAGGAATGGCAAACCATTTCAGTATTCTTGCCTTGAGAATCCCATGAACAGTATGAAAAGGCAAAAAGGTAGGGCACTGAAAGGGGAACTTGCAAGGATGATAGGTGCCCAATATGCTACTGGAGATCAGTGGAGAAATAACTCCAGAAAGAATAAAGGAATGGAGCCAAAGCAAAAAAAAAAAACACCCAGTTCTGGATGGGACTGGTGATAGAGGCAAGGTCCGATGCTGTAAAGAGCAATATTGCATAGGAACCTGGAATGTCAGGTCCATGAATCAAAGGAAAATTGGAAGTGGTCAAACAGGAGATGGAAAGAGTGAACATCGACATTCTAGGAATCAGCGACTAACATGGACTGGAATGGGTAAATTTAACTCAGATGACCATTATATATACTACTGTGGGCAGGAATCCCTTAGTAGAAATGGAGTGGCCATCATGGTCCACAAGAGAGTCCAAAATGCAGTACTTGGATGCAATCTCAAAAATGAGAGAATGATCTTTGTTCATTCCAAGGCAAACCATTCAATATCACGGTAATCCAAGCCTATGGCCAATGAGTAATGCTGAAGAAGCTAAAGTTGAATGGTTCTATGAATACCTATAAGACCTTTTAGAACTAACACCCAAAAAAGATATCCTTTTCATTATAGGGGACAGGAATGCAAAAGTAGGTAGTCAAGAAACACCTGCAGTAACAGGCAAATTTGGCCTCAGAGTACGGAATGAAGCAGAGCAAAGGCTAATAGAGTTTTGCCAAGAGAAGGCACTGGTCATAGCAAGCACCCTCTTCCAACAACTCAAGAGAAGGCTCTACACATGGACATCACCAGATGGTCAACACCGAAATCAGATTGATTATATTCTTTGTAGCCAAAGATGGAGAAGCTCAATACAGTCAGCAAAAACAAGACAAGAAGCTGACTATGGCTCAGATCATGAACTCCTTATTACCAAATTCAGACTTAAATTAAAGAAAGTGGGGAAAACCACTAGACCATTCAGGTATGACCTAAATAAAATCCCTTACGATTATACAGTGGAAGTGAGAAATCGATTTAAGGGGCTAGATCTGACAGACAGAGTGCCTGATGAACTATGGAATGAGGTTCGTGACATTGTACAGGAGACAGGGATCAAGACCATCCCCATGGAAAAGAAGTGCAAAAAAGCAAAATGGCTGTCTGAGGAGGCCTTACAAATAACCGTGAAAAGAAGACAAGTGAAAAGCAAAGGAGAAAAGGAAAGATATAAGCATCTGAATTCAGAGTTCCAAAGAATAGCAAGGAGAGATAAGAAAGCCTCCCTCAGCGATCAATGCAAAAAAAATAGAGGAAAACAACAAAATGGGAAAGACTAGAGAGTCTTCAAGAAAATTAGAGATACCAAGGGAACATTTCATGCAAAGATGGGCTCAATAAAGGATAGAGATGGTATGGACCTAACAGAAGCAGAAGATATTAAGAAAAGGTGGCAAGAATACACAGAAGAACTGTATAACAGAAAGATCTTCAAGATCAAGATAATCATGATGGTGTGATCACTCACCTAGAGCCAGACATCCTGGAATGTGAAGTCAAGTGGGCTTTAGAAAGCATCACTATGAACAAATCTAGTGGAGGTGATGGAATTTCAGTTGAGCTATTTCAAATCCTGAAAGATGATGCTGTGTAAGTGCTGCACTCAATACGCCAGCAAATTTGGAAAACTCAGCAGTGGCCACAGAACTGGAAAAGGTCAGTTTTCATTCCAATCACAAAGAAAGGCAATGTCAAAGAATGCTCAATTGCATTCATCTCACATGCTAGTAAAGTAATCTTCAAAATTCGCCAAGCCAGGCTTCAGCAGTATGTGAACCATGAACTTCCAGATGTTCAAGCTGGTTTTAGAAAAGGCAGAGGAAACAGAGATCAAATTGCCAACATCTGCTGGATCATGGAAAAAGCAAGAGAGTTCCAGAAAAACATCTATTTCTGCTTTATTGACTATACCAAAGCCTTTGACTGTGTGGATCAGAAGAAACTGTGGAAAATTCTGAAAGAGATGAGAATACCAGACCACCTGACCTGCCTCTTGAGAAGCCTATATACAGGTCAGGAAGCAACAGTTAGCACTGGACATGGAACAACCGACTCATTCCAAATAGGAAAAGGAATGCGTCAAGGCTGTGTATTGTCACCCTGCTTATTTAACTTATATGCAGAGTACATCATGAGAAACGCTGTTGGAAGAAGCACAAGCTGGAATCAAGACTGCCGGGAGAAACATCAATAACCTCAGATATGCAGATGACACCATCCTTATGGCAGAAAGTGAAGAGGAGCTAAAAAGCCTCTTAATGAAAGTGAAAGAGGAGAGTGAAAAAGTTGACTTAAAGCTCAACTTTCAGAAAATGAAGATCATGGAATCTTGTCCCATCACTTCATGGGAAATAGATGAGGAAACAGTGGAAACAGTGTCAGACTTTATTTTTTTAGGCTCCAAAATCACTGCAGATGGTGATTGCAGCAATGAAATTAAAAGATGCTTAAAAGGAAGGAAAGTTATGACCAACCTAGATAATATTTTGAAAAGCAGAGATATTACCTCACCAACAAAGGTCTGTCTAGTAAAGGCTACGGTTTTTCCAGTGATCACGTATGGATGTGAGAGTTGGACTGTGAAGAAAGCTGAGCGCCGAAGAATTGATGCTTTTGAAGTGTGGTGTTGGAGAAGACTCTTGAGAGTCCCTTGGACTGCAAGGAGATCCAACCAGTCCATTCTAAGGGAGATCAGTCTTGGGTTTTCATTGGAAGGACTGATGCTGAGGGTGAAACTCCAATACTTTGGCCACCTCATGTGAAGAGTAGACTTATTGAAAAGACTCTGATGCTGGGAGGGATTGGGGGCAGGAGGCAAAGGGGACAACAGAGGATGAGATGGCTGGATGGCATCACCAACTCGATGGACATGAGTTTGAATGAACTCTGGGAGTTGGTGTTGGACAGGGAATCCTGTCATGCTGCAATTCATGGAGTCACAAAGAGTCGGACACAACTGAGCGACTGAACTGAACTGAACTGATGCTTTGTGACATTCTATGTCAATGCGATTATTGTGTTGTAAGATTGTGGAGGCAAGTCTTCCACACGTTTTATGGGATTCAACAGATTTTATTTAATTGAAAGTCTGTTACTCGCTCAGTCATGTCTGACTGTTTGTGACCCCTGCCAGGCTCCTCTGTCCATGGGGATTCTCCAGGCAAGAATACTGGAGTGGCTTGCCATTCCCTTCTCTAGGGGATCTTCCCTACCCAGGAATCAAACCCAGGTCTTTGGAGTCTCCTGCATTAGCAGGCAGATTCTTTAGCATCTGAGCCACCAAGGAAGCCACTCAGTCCCTCTAAAAGCACCCATACAATTGTGGTTTATTCCACAGCCTTACCACAAAGAATAGAGAAGTTGTCCTTCTACTGGCTAGTGACTCTATCATTACTTTTAGCTGTGCACCAAGGTAGAGTGAGATTTGGAGTTTATTATTCCTGTGGATAGTTGACAGGGCAAAGTATACCTCTCACCTGCCAACTTTCCTGACTTTTCAGCTTTAACATATGTATACCATTTACTTTTGTATCTTAAAAACAGTATATATTTGGTCCTTAGCATTTTATTATAATGGTAAATCATTAATAAAATGAGAATATGATAAAAATTGCAGGTTTTTACAACCTGGAATTCATAAATAGATTATATTAATTCAGATATATCTTTCATTCTAAGAATTTATTTTAATATTTGCATTTATTTTTATAATCACAATCACAGAAATCATTAAACTTAGTTTAATAATAACCATCAAATTTCCTGTTCTGTAATTTCTTGATTTATAAGTTCTAATCCACAGTTATGTACTCAGGAAATGTTTTCAAATATTCTATCATGGGCATTAAAATTAGTTATTTTCTGCTTTTTACCAGCTAAAAATATATTTGTGGTAATAAATGAGAAAAATAACTAAGCTCCTTCTTTTAAAAACAAAGATATTTTTCCATTATGCATTGACTATAGGAAGTCAGTGTGGTTTCTTTTGAAGTGATAAGGTACTAATCACTCATCTCTGAAACTTAGATTTTTAAAAATATTATGTTTTCTTTTTCCATTTTACTAGGATGAAATTTCACCTGAGAGGGATTTTGTTCATTCTGTATGGAATGTACTAAACACTAATTGACTTATATGCAAATTATTTTAGCACCTAAGTGCTTTCCTACTCTCTGATATCTTTATTTATATTACTTTTATTTTCTGTGAAGTTTAAATTTAATCTCTGTATATAATTTATTTCATTATTTTTCATCAAAATTTCTGAGATACAACATATACAATTAAAAATATCAAATCAATGAATTCAAACAGCTGTGCAATATATATATATATATATACATATATATATATATATATCTGTGTAAACATTACACAATGGAAATATAGAATATTTTTTCACCACCAGAAAGATCTCTCATACCTATCTGCTGTAAACTCCTGCCATCCTAGGCCAATGTAATCATTGATATGCTTCTGATACTTTCTATTAGCTCTACCACTATAATTCTATGCAAATGAATCTTATAATAAATTCTGTATTTTGTATAGTATTTTGTATAGTATTTCGTATAGTAAATTCTGTATTCTGGCTTTTCTTGCTCAACATAATGATTGCTATTTAAATTTCCCTAAAACTTTTCTTTTACTCAATTTTTTTTTAATTTCAGCTTTTTCTCCACATTGCATGTTATTGCCTTGTATACTATTCATGTTATTCTATCTCAACTTTTCCTACTTCTTTTATCCTCTTAATCCTTTCTCCTTACATGCTCAGTAGCTTCAGTCATGCCTGACTCTGTGATTCTGTGTGACCCTATGGAATACAGCCTGCCAGCTCTTCTGTCCATAGGATTCTCCAGGCAAAAATACTACAGTATTCTTTCTCCTTTCTTTATGCCTTTCTCCAGGGGATCTTCTGAGCTAGGGACCTAGGGATCAGATGAACCCGCCTCTCATATCTACCTCCATTGGTAGGTGGGTTCTCTACCCCTAGAGCCACCTGGGAAGCCCTAATTATTTCTAGGTGTCTCAAAATACATTTTTTTTCCTGCTGATGTTTGTAGTAAATACATATTTCAGAAATGTTTTGCTTAGCTTGAAGGATTTTGAGCATTACATTGCTAGCATGTGAAATGACTGAAATTGTACAGTAGATTGAACACTCTAGCATGTATTCCTTGGGATTGAAATGAAATCTGACCTTCTTCAGTCCTATGGCCATTGTTGATTTTTCCAAATTTGCTGGCATATTGAGTGCAACATTTTAACAGCATCATCTTTTAAGATTAGAAATAGCTCAACTGGAATTCCATCATTTCCACTAGCTTTGTTTGTAGTTTTGTTTGGTCGCTAGGTCATGTCCAACTCTTTGCAACTCCATGAACTTCAGCACACCTGGCCTCTCTGTCCCCAACACCCGGAGTTTATTCAAACTCATTCAAACTCCATTGAATCGGTGATGCCATCCGAACATCTCATCTTCTGTCATCCTGTTCTCCTCCCGCCTTCAATCTTTCACAGCATCAGGATCTTTTCAAATGAGTCAGCTCTTCACATCAGGTGGCCAAAGTATTGGAGTTTCAGCTTCAACATCAGTCTTTCCAATGAACACTCAGGACTGATCTCCTTTGAGATGGACTGGTTGAATCTCCTGGCAGTCCAAGGGACTGTCAAGAGCTTTCTCCAATATCACTGTTCAAAAGCATCAATTCTTCAGCGCCTAGCTCTCTTTATAGTCCAACTCTCACATCCATACATGACCACTGGAAAAACCATAGCCTTGACTAGACAGACCTCTGTTGGCAAAGTAATGTCTCTGCTCTTTAATATGCTGTCTAGGTTAGTCATAACTTTCCTTCCAAGGAGTAAGCGTCTTTTAATTTCATGGCTGCAAATCACCATCAGCAGTGATTTTGAAGCCCAGAAAAATAAAGTCAGCCACTGTTTCCCCATCTATTTGCCATGAAGTGATGGGACCGGATGCCATGATCTTAGTGTTCTGAGTGTTGATTTTTAAGCCAACTTTTTCACTTTCCTCTTTCACTTTCATCAAGAGGCTCTTTAGTTCTTCTTCACTTTCTGCCATAAGGGTGGTGTCATCTGCATATCTGAGGTTGTTGATATTTCTCCTGGCAATCTTGATTCCAGCTTGTGCTTCATCTGGCCCAGTGTTTCTCATGATGTACTCTGCATATAAGTTAAATAAGCAGGGTGAGAATATACAGCCTTGATGTACTCCTTTTCCTATTAGGAACCAGTCTGTTGTTCCACGTCGAGTTCTAAGCGTTGCTTCCTGACCTGCATACAGATATCTCAAAAGGCAGGTCAGGTGGCCTGGTATTCCCATCTCTTTTAGAATTTTCCACAGTTTATTGTGATCCAAAGCATTGTTTTTAGTAACACTTCCTAAGGCTTACTTGACTTCACACTCCAGGATGTCTGACTATAGATGAGTGACTACACCCACCTGGTTATTGGAGTCATTAAGACCTTTTCTGTATATTTCTTCTGTGTATTGTTGCCACCTCTTCTTAATATCTTCTGCTTCCCTTAGGTCCTTGTCATTTGTTTCTTTTACTGTGTCCATCTTAGCATGAAATATTTCCTTGGTATCATCCAATTTTCTTGAAGATATCTCCAGATTTTCCCATTCTGTTGTTTTCCTTTATTTCTTAGCATCATTCAGTTAAGAAAGCTTTCTTATTTCTCCTTGCTATTCTCTGGAACTCTTCATTCAGATGGGTATAACTTTCCCTTTCTCCTTTGCCTTTTACTTCTCTTATTTTCTCAACTATTTGTAAGGCCTCTTCAGATAACCACTTTGCCTTCTTGCATTTCTTTTACTTGGGGATGTTTCAGTCACCATCTTTTGTAAAATGTTATGAACTTTTTTCAATAGTTCTCAGGCACTCTGTCTACAGGATCTAATCTCTTGAATCTATACGTAATTTCCACTGTAAAATCTTAAGAAATTTAATTTAGATCATACCTGAATGGTCAGAGCTTCCCTGGTAGCTCAGCTGGTAAAGGATCTGCCTGCAATGTGGGAGACCTGGGTTCAATTCCTGGGTTGGGAAGATCCGCTGGAGAATGGAACAGCTACCCACTCCAGTATTCTGACATGAAGAAGTCCATGGACAGAGGAGCCTGACTGGCTGCAGCCCATGGGGTCACAAAGAGTCAGACATGACTGAGGGACTTTCACTAAATGGTTTAGTGGTTTCCACTAATTTCTTCAACTTAAGCCTGAATTTTTCAATAAGGAGTTCATGATCTGAGCCACAGTCAGCTCCTGGTCTATATTTTGGTGACTGTATAGAGAGTCTCCATCTTTCACTGCAAAGAATATAATCAATCTGTTTTCATTATTAACCATCTGGTAATATCCATGTGTAGAGCCTTCTCTTGTGTTGTTGGAAGAGGATGTTTGCTTTGACTTTTGCATTCTCTTGGCAAAACTCCCATAGTCTTTGCCCTGATTTATTTTGTATTCCAAGCCAAAACTTGCCTGTTATTCCAGGGATCTCTTGACTTCCTACTGTTGCATTCCAATCTCCTATAATGCAAAGGACATCTTTTTCTGGTGTTAGTTCTAGAAGGTCTTTATGTCTTCATAGAACTGTATGTAGAGATAACACCTAACTATCTATTGCTGAGCAACAAACGGTCCCCAAACTTAGCAACTGAAAATAACAAATATTTATTATATCACAGTTTCTGTAAGTCAAGGATTCTCCCATGACATGTATTAGCTGTGTGCTTCTGATTCAGAAAATTTTAGGAAATGCATTTAAGCTATAAGCTGGAGCTAGAGCCTTACATGAAAGATTGGTTTGGGGAGATCCACTTTCCAACTCACTCACGTGGAGGTTCGTAGGTCTCTGGTACAGTACTGGCCACAGATATCAAACCTTTGCCAAATCAGTCTCTCTGAAGGGATGAATATAATATGAAAGTTAGTTTCCCTAACAATGAAGAATTCGGAGAGACAGAAAAAGATAACTCTCAAAGCAGTATAATTCAATTTGAGAATTAGCATTCCATAATATCTATCATATTTGATTCATTAGAAATGAGTTATTAAACCTAGATCCAACACACAGTCAAAAAGAGGAGATAAACAAGGGCATAAATTTCATGAAATGGAGATCATTGAGGGCTATTTAGAGTCTGCCTACATACTCACACACAAAATGAACTGTTGGACTATTATTTCAGTCATACATTTGATATATAGGCTTTTACATTTTGAAAACTTGGGCTTCCCTGGTAGCTAAATGGTAAACAATTTGCCTGCAATGTAGAAGACATGTGTTCAAGATGCAGATTCAATCCCTGGGCTGGAAAATCCCCTGGAGAAGGAAATGGCAGCCCACTTCAGTATTCTTGTCTAGGAAATTTCAGGTAAGCTACAGTCCACTGGGGTCATAAAGAGCCTGCAAGGATTAGCGCAAACCACCACCACGTTTTGAAGACTTAAGGAAAAAAATTACAGATTTCTAAAAACATTGCTTTTGGAGTCTAGAAATATTTTCACCTTTTTTCTTCATTTATTTCTAGGCATCCTTAAAAAACTTGCACGTGTGAAGAGCTCAACATACTGCAATCAGAGTATTTTATCACGGCTTTCGGAAAGAAATTACCTCTAAATTATGCAAATTGCCTTAATCAACTGGATAAATATGAGTGTGAACAAAACGCGCAAAGTGTTGTTGGAAATTCATTGATATGCGTGTTATCATATTCATCATTCTTATTGTTAGTGAATAGCCTGTGAGAACCCCAGGAAAATATGGGTTTCATGTTTCAGTTTCTATTCTCTGCTATTTATCTATGCTTTGTTGTTTTATTATTGTTACTGTCAGTCAATTTGATGACAATGTATGTAAAGTCATGAAAAAAATAAGTGGGTGTAATGTTGTTTATTGACTGATTATGTAAAAGAGCAGTTTGATAATGTTTGGAGCTTTTTCAGTTTTACTGACAAAGATGTTGACCTAGTTTTTTTTTCCTTTTTATTATTCTTAAAAGCAGGAATACACATACACAACCATTTATAAAAAGAAAAAAGTACACTATAAAAAAGCAATCTAAATATTACTATAAAAATGTTATTTTGAAATCCTGAAAAATATACTGACTAAAGACACAAAAAGAAAAAAGATATTTTTTTAGTCTTATGATGATACAAAAATAATCATTGTGATCAGAAAGAATGTTTGCTTGGTTTAATTCATTGTTATATCCAAATGAATAAGAATGGGAAGTTCACGAGATTACCATTGCAAGATTATTTATAGAACATCTTCTTTCCCATTTACAGACAGTGCATTATCCAAAAATATACCCGGAAATAATGGTTGATTCTAGCAATTATTTTTGAATAACCTTTTTCATGCATATAACTAAATTTATATAACAAAAATTTTATTATTTTTAATTTCACATGTTGATCTTTTACAATTTATTATACTTAATGTTTTTATACAAAAGCCTTTGTTGTCATTCTTGTTGTTTAGCCCTAAGTTGTATCTGACTCTTCTGAGACTTAGGACTGTAGCTCACCAGACTCCTCTGTCCATGGGATTTCTTAGGCAAGAATACTGCAGCCGGTTGCCATTTCCTTCTTCAAGGTATTTTCCTGACCCAGAGATGGAACACACATCTCTTACATCTCCTGCACTGGCAGGTGGATTATTTACCACTAAGCCAAGTGGGAAGCTCACAAAAGCCCTTTATTTTATACAAAATTTGTTTTATACAAAAAGCAAAATTTCACAAGTATATATTTCAAAATTCCCAAATGTGAAGTCATTTTTGGTGGAGACTGTTTCACAATTTCTTTTTTTTACCTATGGTGGTGATTTAGTCGTTAAATCATGTCCAACTCTTGTGACCCCATGGACGGTAGCCTGCCAGGCTCCTCTGTCCATGGGATTTTCCAGGCAAGAATATTGGAGTGGATTGCCATGTGCTTCTCCAGTGGATCTTCCCAACCCAGGAAACAAAGCCGGGTCTCCTGCATTGCAGAGAGATTCTTTACTGACTAAACTATGAGGGAAACCCTGTTTCCTTACAGTTCTTAACTAATTACCTACCACACAGCTCATCATTAGGATTCAGTTCAGTTCAGTTCATTCTCTCAGTCGTGTCCAACTCTTTGTGACTCCATGAACCACAGCACTCCAGGACTCCCTGTCGATCACCAACTCCTGGAGCTCACCCAAACCCATGTCCATTGAGTCAGTGATCCCATCCAAACATCTCATCCTCTGTCATCCACTTCTTCTCCTGACCTCAACCTTTCCCAGCATCAGGGTCTTTTCAAATGAGTCAACTCTTCACATTAGGTGGCCAAAATATTGGAGTTTCAGCTTCAACATCAGTCCTTCCAGTGAACACCCAGGACTCATTTCCTTTAGGATGGACCGGTTGGATCTCATTGCAGTCCAAGGGACTCTCAAAAGTCTTCTCCAAACCACAATTCAAAAGCATCAATTCTCCACTGATAAGCTTTCTTTATAGTCCAACTCTCACATCCATACATGACCACTGAAAAAACCATAGCCTTGACTAGACAGACATTTGTTGGCAAAGTAATGTCTCTGCTCTTTAATATGCTGTCTAGGTAGGTCATAACTTTCCTTCCAAGGAGTAAGTGCCTTTTATTTCATGGCTGCAATCACCATCTGCAGTGATTTTGTAGCCCAGAAAAGTAAAGTCTGACACTGTTTCCACTGTTTCCCCATCTATTTGCCATGAAGTGATGGCTGGATGCCATGATCTTAGTTTTCTGAATGTTGAGCTCTAAGCCAACTTTTTCACTCTCATCTTTCACTTTTATCACGAGGCTCTTTAGTTCGTCTTCATTTTCTGCCATAAAGGTGGTGTCATCTGCATATCTGGTTATTGATGTTTCTCCCAGCAATCTTGATTCCAGCTTGTGTTTCTTCCAGTCCAGCGTTTCTCATGATATATTCTGCATATAAGTTAAATAAGCAGGGTGACAATATACAGCCTTGATGTACTCCTTTTCCTATTTGGAATCAGTCTGTTGTTCCATATCCAGTTCTAACTGTTGCTTCCTGACCTGCATACAGGTTTCTGAAGAGGCTGGTGAGGTGGTCTGGTATTCCCATCTCTGTCAGAATTTTCCACAGTTTATTGTGATCCACACAGTCAAAGGCTTTGGCATAGTCAATAAAGCAGAAATAGATGTTTTTCTGGAACTCTCTTGCTTTTCCATGATCCAGCAGATGTTGGCAATTTGATCTCTGCTTTCTGTGCCTTTTCTAAAACCAGCTTTAACATCTGGAAGTTCACGGTTCATGTATTGCTGAAGACTGGCTTGGATAATGTTGAGCATTACTTTACTAGCGTGTGAGATGAGTGCAATTGTGCAGTAGTTTGAGCATTCTCTGGCATTGCCTTTCTTTGGAATTGGAATGAAAACTGACCTCTTCCAGTCCTGTGGCCACTGCTGAGTTTTCCAAATTTGCTGGCATATTGAGTGCAGCACTTCCGCAACATCATCTTTCAGGGTTTAAAATAGCTCAACTGGAATTCACTTTTCACTGTCATGCATTGGAGAAGAAAACGGCAACTCACTCCAGTGTTCTTGCCTGGAGAATCCCAAGGATGGGGGAGCCTGGTGGGCTCTCATCTGTGGGGTGCACAGAGTCGGACAAGACTGAAGTGACTTAGCAGTAGCAGCAGCAACTAGAATTCCATCACCTTCACTAGCTTTGTTCATAGTGATGCTTCCTAAGGCCCACTTGACTTCACATTCCAGGATGTCTGGCTCTAGGTAAGTGATTAACATTAGGATTATCATGCTTTTAATATACATAGGGAAACATAGTATTCAATAAGACTTTGAAGTTTAAAAGTTGGCATGTATTCTTGACCCTTGAAGAGAATTCTAACTGCATTTAGAATTCTAATAGATTGTAGTCTGATATGTTATCATGCCAACATTATTCCTACATGTTACAGTAAGAAAGGAATAGGATGAATATAGGGTCAAGAGGTAGAACTTGAAATAGAAAAGAATGCATCTTGAGAGGATTTATTAATTGCTCTCAGGTTTCTATGTGGCTGGCTTAAAAATCATTTTACTTCTACCAGGGTCATATACTGCACATAACAAAATCATTTTTTCTTTTGGCAAGAGCTCTCAAATATGTTTCTTTCATGAAGTAACCATCATGTGCTACTTTTGCAACTTATATATTACACAGACTAACAGTATATTCAGAGATAGGTTCCTTATTCAGCAAATTTTGCCCAGACCTCAGCACTGTATGAATTACTGTGCATCTAAAAATTATTAGTATTGGGTCTACTTCTCTAGAGTGCATTATTTATATAGTTTTTGATAAAGTATTCTCTCTGGGAGTTGTCTTGTCTTTCCTAGTTTGAGACTGAAATTGAATATTACAATTACTAATGTAATAAAGCAAATAATAAAGTAGATGAATTTTTAAAATCAACTTTTAAAATCATGAAATATAACCATACCCATGAATATTTTTGCTCTCTCAAATTTCATCAGACATAATGCAATAATTTAGGAATAGAAGAAACTGTAGTGTAGAATGAAAGCAGCGGCAAAATTACAGAACAGAATTTAGGAAATACTACACGCATACATTCAATTGGCTCATGAATTAAACATATTTTCTGTTAAAGATCAATTTGGATGTTGAATAACTGAAAAATTGAATCTGAAGAGACAAGATAAAAACACTATTGTTGATTTATTTATTCAGCAATTTGTGATTATCCAGAAGCATTTAGCAAGTGTTTCCTATTTTGGGGGGTTGTTTTAAGCTAACTAGTGGAATAAGAGGGTTTACAGGCTTGTGAGATAAAAAGCCAATAAAGATTATTTCTGACTTAGAACAATTCCCAAATTTGTAGACATGTCACATGGGACCCAGAGCAACTATGTCTTCTCTAAGATCTAGCCCACTCTGTTCATGTTTGCAAGCGTTCAAGTAGAGCCTAGTTACCACATGGTTTCAAGACTCTAGTCTTGGTTTCTGGGTTTCCGACTTGCATTTTACCTGTTTGACCCAATGGGATTACAGGAAAGGTAACACCTAATTGTTAGCAGAATATTCTTCCCCACCTTCCACATGTGCCTCCAGCTACTTGGTTTAAAAAAAAAAAACATAATTAAGCAACCAAACATTCAGGTCATAACCCAGCCACTTATTAGTAAGACTTTGGCAGATTAAATAGGAGGCACTGGCAGTAAATCCTAAACCAGTCAATCATAAATCCTAAACCAGTCTATCCTAAAGGAAATTAGTCCTGAATATTCACTGGAAGGACTGATAGTGAAGCTGAAACTCCAATACTTTGTCTGCCTGATACAAAGAGCTGAGTCATTGGAAAAAAACCTGATGCTGGGAAAGACTGAAGGTAGGATGAGGTGGCTGGATGGCATTACCGCTCAATGGACATGAGTTCGAGCAAGCTCTGGGAGTTGGTGATGGACAGGGAAGTTTGATGTGCTGCAGTCCATGGGGTCACAGAGTCAGACAATACTGAGCAACTGAACTGATTAGCAGTACTCACCTACAACCTCTCAGGCTCAAAGACCATGTTGGTCTCAAGTTGGCACTCCCATTGTGGGGATTCTCCTATGATGGCTGGCTAGAGTTGTGATGGGAGTGACAGGTCTTCAGTTCAAGCACATACATTTCTTGGGCTCTCAAATTCATAGCTAATTTGAAGGGGAATGCAAGGGAATGGGGTCTAAAAATATCATTGGGATGTGTCTTGATATTTTCATAATCATTTTACATTTCTACCCTTCAGTTCAGTCACTCAGTCATGTCCGACTCTTTGAGACCCCATGAATTGCAGCACCCAAGGCCTCCCTGTCCATCACCAACTCCCGGAGTTCACTCAGACTCACGTCCATCAAGTCCGTGATGCCATCCAGCCATCTCATCCTCGGTCGTCCTCTTCTCCTCCTGCCCCCAATCCCTCCCAGCATGAGAGTCTTTTCCAATGAGTCAACTCTTCACATGAGGTGGCTTAAGTACTGGAGTTTCAGCTTTAGCATCTTCCTTCCAAAGAAATTTCAGGGTTGATCTCCTTCAAAATGGATTGGTCGGATCTTCTTGCAGTCCAAGGGACTCTCAAGAGTCTTCTCCAACACCACAGTTCAAAAGCATCAGTTCTTCAGTACTCAGCCTTCTTCACAGTCCAACTCTCACATCCATACATGACCACAAGAAAAACTGTAGCCTTGACAAGATGGATCTTAGTCATCAAAGTAATGTCTCTGCTTTTGACTATGCTATCTAGGTTGGTCATAAATTTTCTTCCAAGGAGTAAGTCTTAGAAATTACCATTTTTCAGCTTATAACTGGTAACAGGGAGATATTGCTCTCTCAGAACTAGGGGGTCACTTTTGATTGATGTTTTTACATATAAGCCAAACTCATTTTAAGCAAGGGACTATTTTGGATCAACTACTGCTTTACTAAGAATAAATAAAAATCTGAAAACCAATAATAAGCACTATTCAGATCTATTTTCTTAACTCAATAATATATTCACAGCTAAATATTTTAACATTTTACATCATTACAATTGCCTAAATCATATGTACCTTTGCTGTTTTGCAGTATGCTTGGTCTGAATTCTAAGTAATGACTCAAGAGACAGGTTGTTTATCCTAGCATGTTTTCAGCTGACTTTGGAGTTAATTTCTTATATGGTTGATAAGTTAGATGAGATAATGTAGATAAAATGCTTAGCACAATGACTGGTACATAGAAAATGCTCATTGCAAGTTTAGTTTGATCATAAATGATAATCAAAGAAGATAATTTAAGGACTCTCTCTAGAAATACTTTCATATTAATTTTTAATATATGCATGCATGAAAAGTCCACATCCTTTAACTCTCTAAATAATTCTCAGCTTCAAGCTAATTAAAGAGTTTTCACCCCATAAAGTTGATACTCCTGAGAGAATAGCTGGGCTAAAGTGGTGCCTGACTGTCTGTGGCCTCTGCAAGTGAAGGCAGAGTGTGGAGCATTTTTCACTTCTCCCAAACTCAGGGAACTCTGACTAGACTGTCAGTATGGTCTTTGATAAAAGGCAAAGTGAAAGGATGGTGTACATGTAACCTAATAGAGTACTTTATCTTACAACAAGGAAAGTGTTTAACAATGAATCCTTTCCTACCCATACATCAGCAACCTAGGTAGCTTCTTTCAGTTGAGTAAAGAGGAGCTAAACAGGCGGTCCTAAGATGGTGGAGAAATAGGACGGGGAGACCACTTTCTCCCTCACAAATTCATCAAAAGAACATTTCAATGCTGAGTAAACTTCACAAAACAACTTCTGAATGCTGGCAGAGGACATCAGGCACCCAGAAAAGCAGATCATTGTCCTCAAAAACAGGTAGGAAAAAAATATAAAAGATGGAAAAAAGAGACAAAAGAGGTAGAGAGGGAGCTCCGTCCTGGGAAGGGAGTCTTAAAAAGAGAGAAGTTTCCAAACACCAGGAAACACTCTCGCTGCTGAGTCTGTGGCGAGCCTTGGAAGCACAGAGGGCAACATAACAGGGAGGAAAAATGAATAAATAATTAAAAGCAACAGATTATGAGCCCAACAGTAACCTCCCCAGCAGAGAAGCAGCGCAGATGCCTGCATCCACCACTAGCAAGTGGGGCTGGGCAGGGAGGCGTGGGCTTCAGTACTTTTTAAGAATCAGGCCAGAATGCCCCGAGTGTAACCAGAGCAAACTAACTTGGGCTAGCAAACCAGACTGTGGGATAGCTACCACATGATAAGCTCTAACATAAGACACCACCAGGACCTCGCACAGAACAAAGGATGGAACAGAATTAGCCGGCTGCAGACCATCCCCCTCTGCTAACATGCAGCCAGAGCCAGAAGGGCCAGAAGGGGGCAATCGCAGCCCCAGAGAAACTTTAACTTCGAAACTGCAAGCAAGCTTCTTTGCTAACTAAGACTTCTTGGGGTTCTGGACAGTCACCATCTGCCTAAGAAGGGGCACCAGTTGTACACCCAGAAAACTGAGCAGCAGGGACAGGAAAGGCGATAAGTCGCAGCGACCGTGCTCATCAAACAGCCGAGCTGCTCGGACCTGGGAAGGGCACAAAACACAGGCCCAACCGAATCTGCGCCTCTGAGGACTATCCAAGTGCTTGAACCTGAGCAGCATAGACCTGGGAGGTATGTGCAGCCAAGGGCTAGCCTCAGACGGCTCCCGGTGAAGCAACCTAGAGCTGAATGGTGTGCACCATGAGTGGGGGCAGTGTGGCTGAGACAGTATGAGCACACACCAGTGTTATTTGTTTGCCGCATCCCTCCCTCCCGCAGCGCGACTGAACAAGTGAACTAAAAAAAAAAAAAGTGTCCACCACTGTCCCCCTTGTGTCAGGGCGGAAAACAGACACTGAAGAGACCAGCAAATAGAAGAAGCTAAAACAGAGGGAACCATCTTGGAAGTATAGATCTTAAGAAATATAAGCCAGACCAAGAAACTATCTGAAAATGAACTGACTCCACACTGCCCACAACAACACCAGAGAAAGTCCCAGATAGACCTTTACTATTTTTACAATCATTCTTATTTTTGTTTTGGTTTTTTCTTCTTTTCTTTTTCTTCTTCTTTTTTTTTTATTTTAACATTTTTTAATTTTTAAGTTCTTAAAGCAAACACCATGTATATATATATATATTTGTGGTTGTTGTTGTTGTTGTTGAATAATTCTTGTGACTTTTTTCTTTCTTCTTTTTCTTCTTTCTTTAATATTGTATATTTGAAAATCCAACCTCTAGATTTTTAATCTTTGCTTTTTGGTATATGTTATCAATTTTGTACCTTTAAAAACCCAATCTCCAGTACCCATTTTACTTGAGAGTGAGATTACTGGCTTGACTGCTCTCTCCTCCTTTGGACACTCCTTTTTCTCCACCAGGTTGCCTCTGTCTCTGCCCTGCCCCTTCTCTTCTCTACCCAACTCTGTGAATCTCTGTGTGTTCCAGACAGTGGAGAACACTTAGGGAACTGGTTACTGGCTGAATCTGTCTCTCTTCTTTTCATTTCCCTCTTTTACCCTCCTGGCCACCTCTGTCTACTTCCTCCCTCTCCTCTTTTCTGTATAACTCTGTGAACACCTCTGAGCAGTCCAGACAGTGGAGCACACATAAGGAAGTGATAACTGGCTAGCTTGCTCTCTCCTCTTCTGATCCCACCTCATCTCATTCCAGTCACCTCTAACTACCCCCTCCCTCTTCTCTTCTCCTTGTAACTCAGTGAACTTCTCTGGGTGTCCCTCAGTGTGGAGAAACTTTTCATCTCTAAACTAGATATTTTATCATTGGTGCTGTATAGATGGAGAAGTCTTGAGGCTACTGTAAAAATAAAACTGAAAACCAGAAGCAGGAGGCTTAAGTCCAAATCCTTAGAACATCAGAGAACTCCTGAATCCAGGGAACATCAATCAATAGGAGCTCATCAAACGTCTCCATACCTACACTGAAACCAAGCACCAACCAAGGGCCAACAAATTCCAGAGCAAGACATACCACACAAATTCTCAAGCAACACAGGAACACACCCCTGAGCTTCAATATACAGGCAGCTCAAGTTACTCAAAACCATTGACATCTCATAACTCATTACTGGACACTTCATTGCACTCCAGAGAGAAGAATTCCAGCTCCACCCACCAGAACTCCAACACAAGCTTCCCTAACCAAGAAACCTTGACAAGCCACTGATACAACCCAACTCACAGCAAGGAAACTCCACAATAAAGAGAAATCCACAAACGGCCAGAATACAGAAAAACCACCCCAAACGCAGTAATATAACCAAGATGAAGAGACAGAGGAATACCCAGCAAGTAAAGGAACAGGAGAAATGCCCACCTAACCAAACAAAAGGGGAAGAGATAGGGAATCTACCTGATAAAGAATTCTGAATAATGATAGTGAAAATGATCCAAAATCTTGAAATCAAGACAAGGATTGAGAAGATGCAAGAAAGCTTTAACAAGGACCCAGAAGAAATAAAAAAGAGTCAATATATAATGAATAATGCAATAAATGAGATCAGAAACATTCCGGATGCAACAAATAGTAAATAATGGAGGCAGAAGATAGGATTAGTGAAATAGAAGATAGAATGGTAGAAATAAATGAATCAGAGAGGAAAAAAGAAAAATGAATTAAAAGAAATGAGGACAATCTCAGAGACCTCCAGGACAATATGAAACGCTCCAACATTCGAATTATAGGAGTCCCAGAAGAAGAAGACAAAAAGAAAGACCATGAGAAAGTCCTTGAGGAGATAATAGTTGAAAACTTCCCAAAAATGGGGAAGGAAATAATCACCCAAGTCCAAGAAACCCAGAGAGTCCCAAACAGGATGAACCCAAGGCAAAACACCCCATGACACATATTAATCAAATTAACAAAGATAAAACACAAAGAACAAATATTAGAAGCAGCAAGGGAAAAATAACAAACACACAAGGGGATTCCCATAAGGATAACTGCTGATCTTTCAATAGAAACTCTTCAGGCCAGGAGGGAATGGCAAGACATACTTAAAGTGATGAAAGAAAATAACCTACAGCCCAGATTACTGTACCCAGCAAGGATTTCATTCAAATATGAAGGAAAAATAAAAATCTTTACAGAAAAGCAAAAGCTGACAGAATTCAGCACTCCCAAACCAGCTCTCCAACAATTGCTAAAGGATATTCTCTAGACAGGAAACACAAAAAGGCTGTATAAACTGAACCCAAAACAATAAAGTAAATGGCAATGGGATCATACTTATTAATAATTACCTTAAACATAAATGGGTTGAATGCCCCATCCAAAAGACAAAGACTGGCTGAATGGATACAAAAACAAGACCCTTATATATGTTGTCTACAAGAAACCCACTTCAAAACAAGGGACACATACAGACTGAAAGTGAAGGGTTGGAAAAAGATATTCCATGCAAATAGAGACCAAAAGAAAGCAGAAGTAGCTATACTCAAATGAGATAAAATAGACTTTAAAACAAAGGCTGTGAAAAGAGACAAAGAAGAACACTACATAATGATCAAGGATCAATCCAAGAAGAAGATATAACAATTATAAATATAGATGCATCCAACATAGGAGCAGGGCATATGTAAGACAAATGCTAACAAGTATGAAAGAGGAAATTAGCAATAACACAATAATAGTGGGAGATTCAATACCCCATTCACACCTATGGACAGAGCAACTAAACAGAATATTAACAAGGAAACACAAACTTTAAATGATACAATAGACCAGTTAGACCTAATTAATATCTATAGAACATTTCACCCCAAAACAATAAATTTCATCTTTTTCTCAAGTGCTCACGGAACGTACTCCAGGATAGATCACATCCTGGGCCATAAATCTAGCCTTGATAAATTCAAAAAAATTGAAATCATTCCAAACATCTTTTCTGACCATAATGTATTAAGATTAGATCTCAATTACAGGAGAAAAACTATTAAAAATTCCAACATATGGAGGCTGAACAACACGCTTCTGAATAACCAACAAAACAGAGAAGAAATCAAAAAGAAAAAAAAAATGCATAGAAATGAGTGAAAATGAAAACACATCAAACCAAAACCTGTGGGACACTATAAAAGAAGTGCTAAGGAGAAAGTTCATAGAAATACAGGCATACCTCAAGAAACAATAAAAAAGTCAAATAAATAACCTAACTCTACACTTAAAGCAACTAGAAAAGGAAGAAATGGAGAACCCCAGGGTTAGTAGAAGGAAAAAAATCTTAAAAATTAGGGCAGAAATAAATGCAAAAGAAACAAAAGAGACCATAGCAAAAATCAACAAAGCCAAAAGCTGGTTCTTTTAAAGGATAAATAAAATTGACAAACCATTAGCCAGACTAATCAAGAAACAAAGGGAGAAAAATCAAATCAATAAAATTAGAAATGAAAATGGAGAGATCACAACAGGCAATACAGAAATACAAAAGATCATAAGAGACTGCTATCAGCAATTATATGCCAATAACAAGGAAAACTTGGAAGAAATGGACAAATTCATAGAAAAGTACAACATTCCAAAACTGAATCAGGAAGAAATAGAAAATCTTAACAGACCCATCACAAGCACGGAAATTGAAACTGTAATCAGAAATCTTCCACCAAACAAAAGCCCAGGTCCAGACAGCTTCACAGCTGAATTCTACCAAAAATTTCGAGAAGAGCTAACACCTATTCTACTCAAACTCTTCCAGAAAATTTCAGAGGAAGGTAAACTTCTAAACTCATTCTATGAGGCCACCATCACCCTAATACCGAAACCTGACAAAGATGCCACAAAGAAAGAAAACTACAGGCTGATATCACTGATGAACATAGATGCAAAAATCCTTAACAAAATTCTAGCAATCAGAATCCAGCAACACATTAATAAGATCATACACCATGACCAAGTGGGCTTTATCCCAGGGATGCAAGGATTCTTCAATATCCAAAAATCAATCAAGGTAATTCACCACATTAACAAATTGAAAAATAAAAGCCATATGCTTATCTCAATAGATGCAGAGAAGGCCTTTGACAAAATTCAACATCCTCTTATGATAAAAACTCTCCAGAAAGGAGGTATAAAAGGAACATACCTCAACATAATAAAAGCTATATATGACAAACCCACAGCAAACATTATCCTCAATGGTGAATAATTGAAAGCATTTCCCCTAAAATCAGGAACAAGACAAGGGTGCCCACTTTTACCACTACTATTCAACATAGTTCTGGAAATTTTGGCCACAGCAATCAGAGCAGAGAAAGAAATAAAAGGAATCCAAATTGGAAAAGAAGTAAAACTCTCACTGTTTGCAGATGACATGATCCTCTACATAAAAAACCCTAAAGAATCCACCAGAAAATTATTAGAGCTAATCAATGCATATAGTAAAGTTGCGGGATATAAAATCAATACACATGAATCCCTTGCATTCCTATACACTAATAATGAGAAAGTAGAAAAAGAAATTAAGAAAACAATTCCATTCACCATTGCAACGAAAAGAATAAAATACTTAGGAATATATCTACCTAAGGAAACTAAAGACCTATATATAGAAAACTATAAAACACTGGTGAAAGAAATCAAAGAGGACACTAATAGATGGAGAAATATACCATGTTCATGGATCAGAGGAATCAATATAGTGAAAATGAGTATACTATCCAAAGCAATCTACAGATTCAATGCAATCCCTATCAAGCTACCAGCAGTATTTTTCACAGAACTAGAACAAATAATTTCACAATTTGTATGCAAATACAAAAAAAAAAAAAAAAAACTTTAATAGCCAAAGCAATCTTGAGAAAGAAGAATGGAACTGGAGGAATCAACTTGCCTGACTTCATACTATACTACAAAGCCACAGTCATCAAGACAGTATGGTACTGGCACAAAGACATTTTACAGATCAATGGAACAAAATAGAAAGCCCAGAGATAAATCCACACACCTAGGGACACCTTATCTTTGACAAAGGAGGCAAGAATATACAATGGAGTAAAGACAATCTCTTTAACAAGTGGTGCTGGGAAAACTGGTCAACCACTTGTAAAAGAATGAAACTAGAACACTTTCTAACACCATTCACAAAAATAAACTCAAAATGGATTAAAGATCTAAATGTAAGACCAGAAACTATAAAACTCTTAGAGGAAAACATAAGCAAAGCATTCTTTGACATAAATCACAGCAGGATCCTCTATGATCCACCTCCCAGAATACTGGAAATAAAAGCAAAAAGAAACAAATGGGACCTAATTAAAATTAAAAGCTTCTGCACAAAAAAGGAAACTATAAGCAAGGTGAAAAGACAGCCTTCTGAATGAGAGAAAATAATAGCAAATGAAGCAACTGACAAACAACTTATCTCAAAAATACACAAGCAACTCCTGCAGCTCAATTCCAGAAAAATAATCGATCTAATCAAAAAAATGGGCCAAAGAACTAATCAGACATTTCTCCAAAGAAGACATACGGAAGGCTAACAAACACATGAAAAGATGCTCAACATCACTCCTTATCAGAGAAATGCAAATCAAGACCACATTGAGGTACCATTTCACACCAGTCAGAATGGCTGCAATCCAAAAGTCTATAAGCAATAAATTCTGGAGAGGGTGTGGAGAAAAGGGAACCCTCTTACACCTTTGATGGGAACACAAACTAGTACAGCCACTATGGAGAACAGTGTGAAAATTCCTTAAAAAAAACTGGAAATAGAACTGCCTTATGACCCAGCAATCCCACTGCTGGGCATACACACCAAGGAAACCAGAATTGAAAGAGACACATTAACCCCAATGTTCATCGCAGCACTGTTTATAATAGCCAGGACATGGAAGCAACCTACATGTCCATCAGCAGACAAATGGGTAAGAAAGTTGTGGTACATATACACAATGGAATATTACTCAGCCATTAAAAATAATACATTTGAATCAGTTCTAATTAAGTGGATGAAACTGGAGCCAATTATACAGAGTGAAGTAAGCCAGAAAGAAAAACACCAATACAGTATACTAACACATATATATGGAATTTAGAAAGATGGTAATGATAACCCTGTATGCGAGACAGCAAAAGAGACACAGATGTAAAGAAAAGACTTTTGGACTCTGAGGGAGAGGGGGAGGGTGGGATGATTTGGGAGAATGGCATTGGAACATGTATACTATCATGTTAGAAATGAATCGCTAGTCCAGGTTCGAAACAGGATACAGGATACAGGATGCTTGGGCCTGGTGCACTGGGATGACCCAGAGAGATGATATGGGCAGGGAGGTGTGAAGAGGGTTCAGGGTTGGGAACTCATTTACACCTGTGGTGGATTCATGTCAATGTATGGCAAAACCAATACAGTATTGTAAAGTAAAAAAATAAAAATAAATAAATAAAATAAAAAATTGGAATCTCAAAAAAAAAAAAAAGAGGATCTAAATAAAGAATTTATTTTTATAAATTACAGGTTTATATGATAGGATTTGCTGCCTATAAGAAATTCATCACTGATGAACCTGGCCAGAACTGCTTGTAATCTTTTTTTTTTTAGGTGTTTTTTTTTTTTTTTTTTTTACATTTATCTGAATACTTTCCCCTTGTTATTGTCATTGACTTTAGGTTGACTATTTTATACACCAATAAAAGTTTAATGTATGATATAGTTTATATTTATGATAAATATTTATTTACATGTCCTTTAAATGATTCATTCCCAGAGCTAAGGTCTACAAAACTTCAAACTTCATCAGAAGCAAAATTGTTGTTGAAATTCATGGGCATTACAGCTCTTAGGACTATGTTAGAAGCTAACTTTTAGTTAAAAAAATAAAAAAGCTCATGATTACTGAAGGAATGAAGTTAAGATTGAGAGAGAAAAATTACAGACACACTTCAGAGATATTAGGGTTTTAGTTCCAAACCACCAAAATAAAAAGAGTCACAAGACATTTTGGTTTTTCAGTGCATTTAAAGATTATGTTTTCATGATACTGTAGTCAATTAAGTTTATAACAGCATTATTTCTAGAAAAACAACGTACATAACAAAAAAAATATTTTACTGCTAAAAAATGCTAATTGTCCAAGCCATCAGGGAATCATAATCCTCTTGCTGCTAGAGGGTCTTGTCTCAGTGTTGGTGACTGTTGACTAAACAGGGTTGTGGTTGCTGAAGTTTGGAACAGCAATATACTAAAATAAAACAATGAAGTTTGCCACAATGACTAACTCACAAATGATTTCTCTATAGTATGCAATGTTGTTTGATAGCATTTTACCCACAGAGAACTTCTTTCAAAACTGGAGCTAATTCTCTTAAACCTTGCTGCTGCTTTATCAACTAAGTTTCTGGAATATTCTAAATCCTTTGCTGTTGTTTCAACACTTCACAGCATATTCACCAGGTGTATATTCCTTCTCAGGAAACCACTTTCTTTGCTCATGCATAAGAAGCAACTCTTCAGTTGTATAAGTTTTATCCTGATATTGTAGCAATTTAGTCCCATCTTCAGGCTCTACTTAAAATGTTAGTTCTTTTCTATTTCCACTGTAGTTACCTTCCTCTGAACTTGAGCCCTTCAAAATCACCCATGAGAGCTGAAATCAACATCTTCCAAGCTCCTATTAAGGTTGATACTTTGACCTCTTCCTATGAATCACAAGTGCTCTCCAGTTCAGTTCAGTCACTCAGTCGTGTCCGACTATTTGTGATCCCATGAATCACAGCACCCAAGGCCTCCCTCTCCGTCACCAACTCCTGGAGTTCACTCAGACTCACGTCCATCGAGTCAGTGATGCCATCCAACCACCTCATCCTCTGTCGTCCCCTTTTCCTCCTGCCTCCAATCCCTCCCGGCATCAGAGTTTTTCCAATGAGTCAACTCTTCACAATTGCTCTTAATGCCATTTAAAAGAGTGAATCCTTTCCAGAAGATTTCCAATTTACTTTGCCCAGATCCATCAGCGGAATCACTGTCTATGGTAGCTATAGCCTTACAAAATGTGTTGCTTAAATAATAGGACTTGAAAGTCAAAATTATTCCTTGATCCATGGGCTGCACAGGATGTTGTGTTAGCAGGCATGAAAATAACATTACTCTGTTTGTATATCTCCATCAGAGCTCTTGGGTGACCAGGTGCATTGTCAATGAGCAGGAATATTTTGAAAGGAATCTTTTTTTCTGAGCAGTAGGTTTCAACAGTGGGGTGAAAATATTCAGTAAACCATGATGTAAAAACATGTGCTGTCATCCAGCCTTCATTGTTCCATTTACAAAGCACAGGCAGGGTAGATTTAGCATAATTTTTAAAGACTCTACTTTTTTTCAGAAATGGTAAATGAACACCAGCTTCAACTTAAAGAGACTAGCGAGATTCATTAGCCTCTAGCAAGAGAGTCAGCCTGTTTGTCAAAGCTTTGAAGCCAGGCATTGACTTCTCTCTAGCTGTGAAAAGTCTTAGATGGCATCTTCTTTCAACATAAGAGGCTGTTTTGTCCACATTGAAAATCTGTTTTTTAGTGTTGTCATCTTCATTAATTGGCTAGCAGTTTGGTACAAGAAGCCATATATTTTAAAAAGCTGTTATGGGGAAAATCCTATAAAGTCTTAATGCAGATAATTATATATTTTTGTTTCTTTGGGGTCAATACCTAGAAGTAGAACTGGTGGATCAACTCCACTCAAAGATACGTTTAACTTTATAAAAAACTGGCAAACTTTTCCAAAGTGGATTTACTATTTACATCCCTTCCAGCAACATATGAGAATCCGAGTTACTTCACATCTTAACCCAGAGGTATCATCAGTCTTTTTAAAATTTTACATATCTATCTGGAGTGCAATGTTAGCCTATTGTTTTCATTTTCATTTTACTGGTACTAATTATGTTGGGCTTATTCTATTTTTTTCAGTTCATCCCTCATTTTTGTGAATTGCCTGATTTTCAATTGCTGTGCCCAATTTTATTGAATTATTTTTCATTTTACTTTTAATATATGTAATCTCTTTACATATTCCACAAAAAATGTTCATCTTTTCATAGATTATCTAAATTTTTAATTGAATCAACTTATTTTATTTTGATTTTACAGATGTGATTTTGGTGTCAAGTGTAAGTACTCTGTATGCTCTCCATTTCCTTCTTTTAACTTATTAAACTGGATGAAACTCCTAGAACAATGTTAAAAAGAATAGTGGTGAGAGAGAACAAACTTGCCTTCCTTCTGATTTTAGGGGAAAAGCATTCTGTCTTTAATCACTAATTAAGACATTTGTTTAGGTACTCCATATGTACTTAATCAAATTTAAAAAAATCCTTCTATTCCTAGCTTGCTAAGAGTTTTTATTATGAATTGTGTTGGATTTGTTTAAGTGATTTTTCTGCATCAATTTATGTTATCATGCTAGTTTTCTTCTTTAGTTGGTTGCTGTGATGAGTACGTTGACTTATTTTTTAATGTTCAGTTCAGTCACTCAGTCATGTCTGACTCTTTGTGACCCCATGGACAGGAACATGTCAGGCCTCCCTGTCCATCACCAACTCTAGTTTACACAAACTCATGTCCGTAGAGTCAGTGATACCATCCAACCATCTCATCATCTGTCATCCCCTTTTCCTCCAACCTTCAACCTTTCCCAGCATCAGGGTCTTTTCAAATGAATCAGTATCAGGTGGCCAAAGTATTGGACTTTCAGCTTCAACATCAGTGCTTCCAATGAACATGCAGGAATGATTTCCTTTAGGATGGACTGGTTGGATCTCCTTGCAGTCCAAGGGACTCTCAAAAGTCTTCTCCAAACCACAGTTCAAAAGCATCAATTCTTTGGTGCTCAGCTTTCTTCACAGTCCAACTCTCACATCCATACATGACTGCTGGAAAAACCATAGCTTTGACTAGATGGACCTTTGTTGACAAAGTAATGTCACTGCTTTTTAATATGTTGTCTAGGTTGGTCATAAATTTCCTTCCAAGGAGTAAGCCCCTTTTAATTTCATGGCTGTAGTCACCATCTGCAGTGATTTTGGAGCCCTAAAAAATAAAATCAGCCACTGTTTCCACTGTTTCCCTATCTATTTGCCATGAAGTGATGGGACTGGATGTCATGATCTTCGTTTTCTGAATGTTGAGCTTTAAGCCAACTTTTTAGAATGTTAAGCAATGTTAAACAAGATTTTAAAATAAATTCCCCTTGGTATAGTGTATAATTCTTTTTATACATCCTTGGGTTTCATTTCTAATATTTTGTTGAGAATATTTGCTTCTATATTCATGACAGATAATGACCTAAATTTTATCTTTTTATAACACCTCAATATGTTTTAGTATTAGGACTATTCTGATCCCATAAAAAAGTTAAAGGTACAGACTGTGGCAAGAGATTCTAATTGTATTAAAAATGTATGAAATAATCTTACTAAAGGTCATTGGGGGAAATGTGCTGAATTCAGTAATTTTGGAAATGAAAGGAGCCTGGACTTTATAAGAAAATAGTGAGAAGAAAGAGTTTATAGATAGTATATTGTTAGTCAGTAACGTTTTCCCACAGTGTTTAGTGTCAGCAATTCTGATGTGCTGCTGCACATGCATTCTGGAACTGAATTATTGACTAAATGGATGGTGGATCAACATTACAATGTCTCACTGTTGGAGTGGAAATTTACAAATCAGCAAAGGAAAGAGGCTAGAATGATCTATGTGGTAATAGATCAGAGTTGGAAACATCAGTAAGAATTCATGTTTAACTTAATATACATTTTTGTGTGTATATATATGATGACTACATGTACAAATGTGTATGCTAAGTTGCTTCAATTGTGTCCAACTTTGTGCGACCCTATGGACTGTAGCCTACCAGGCTCCCCTATCCATGGGATTTTCCAGGCAAGAAATATCTGAGTGGATTGCCATGCCCTCCTAAGGGCATTTTCCTGACCCAGGGACCATACCTGTATCTCTTACATCTCCTGCATTGGCAGATAGGTTCTTTACCACTAGCGCCACCTGGCAAGCCCATGACCCCATGGACTGTAGCCTACCAGGCTCCTCTGTCCATGGGATTTTCCAGGCAATAGTATGGAGTGGATTGCCATTTCCTTCTCTAGGGGATCTTCCAGAACCAAAGATCGAACCCGGGTCTTCCAAATTGTAGATAGACCCTTAACCATCTGAGCCACCAGGGAAGTCCTACATATACAAATAGATATATGTAGATACATAGGTTAATATATGCATATATACTTATTTCCTCTGTTAGCTGAAAGCACTAAAAAAAAAAAAGATACTCCATTACTAACAATAAGCACACCTAGCACCCAGATCTTTGATTCTAATGCCAGTCTCCAATAAGAGAAACCAGGACTCCTTGAAGAAATGGATAATTCTAAGAATGTGGCAGGAAACATATATAAGATGAGTCTAGAGTATCTGGTAGCAGCAGAAAGTAAGAAAGTGCACAAAAAACAAACAAACTTTGCCGGGGAATGTTAAAGGGGCACAGGTGCCAACTAAAAGATTTTTCAAGGTTCAAAGCTGGAAAACTTTAAGCAAACAAAATACATAATACAGTTACATAACTTAATTAAAACTCAAATTACAAAATACTTATTCATGGGCACATATTTATATAAGTAAATGATTAAGTAAATAAATGGAGTAAAACTTCCGAGGTAGAATATTTCCAAATAAATTATGTAGACACTCTATAGTAAGGTAAGAGGTCATAATTCCTCACATCTTAAATGTGGAATGTGACTTACTTCTAAAGAGCAGGGCATGGGAAGCAGAGAAAACAAGAGTAACTTTGTGAGAAAAACCTGACAAACACCATATCACCCAGATATTTAAGGCCAATATTACAGTCAAAAATGACATTGATAATAAACACTCTTGATACAATATGGTGAAAAAGCACCTTAACACTATGATTTTCCTCCCCTAAACTCATCCAGTCTATTATAAGAAAAACATCATATAAATTACAATAAAATGAAGTTCTACAACATACCTGACCAGTACTCCCGAAAGCTGTCAAAGTTATCATAAACAAGAAAAATATAAGAAACTGTTATAGCCATATAAAGCCTAAAAATATCATGATAACTAAATATAATATGAGTGAGATCCTAAAACAGAAAAAGAGTAAAGCTAAGGCAATATGAATAAACTATGTCGTTTTGGTCATAATATATCAATATTGCTTCATTAATGATAGCAAAAGCACCATACTGATAGAAAATATTAATAATAAAGTAATCTGATTTTAGAGGAATATACAAGAATTGACTATATACCCTCTGCTTGTCTTTTATCATAAAAAATAAAAATCATGGAATTGATTGCCTAATTTTAAGTCAAATTGTATCAACATGAATCAAAACAATCTATAATAGTAAATATAAGATGATACATATGTTAACCACTATAAAATCATTTTTTAATGTATTGAAATACTTACCAGGTATATTTTTTCTTCTTGGATGATGGTTACTATCAATATAGTTAATTCTCAAGGGATCAGCATGTATTTCACTTTCTGTATCCAACCACCTTTTCCTCTCAAGCCTATAATATTTCCAGACTAAAACTTTAATCAGTGCCTTAGGTAAGCTTAGCATTCAAGGTTGTTTCTGCAAGTTAATTAAAAAGAAATTAACAATAAAATTTTATTTAACACTTTGTTAAGATTAATCACTCTGTAATTAAAATATGATTTGCTGAAAGAATGTTTAAAATGAGGCTTTAAAAATAGCTAAACATAAATCTAAGCCCTTCTACACATAATGCTACTGCTTTTGTCAAAAGTATAAACATGGCATGATATTTTTGTTGTTGTTTCATTTAAATACAAACCTGCAGGGTGTATCTTTCCTCTAAAAAAATAACCATTTAACCTGAAATTGTTTTTAAGAGAAAACAGACCACTTTTCATGTAGTTATTAGCACACTGCAATTATTAGACTACTTTTCATAGAAGCTAACAGAAGTAACTTTTAGTTTTCAAAATACAATTAATATATTTTCATGTGCAAATTTAATTACTGCAGAGGATATCACATAAAGCAGAGCAAAATTTAATTAAAAATTGTATTGTCATTTATTAAAAATTATCATTGTATTAGTTTACTTTTGTTGTTGTTTAGTTTAGTTGCTAAGTCGTATCTAACTCTTTGATCTCATGGACTGCAGCCTGCCAGGCTCCTCTGTCCATGGGATTTCCTGGGCAAGAATACCATAGTAGGTTGCCTTTTCCTTCTCCAACGGATCTACCCAACCCAGGAATCAAATCAGTGTCTCCTGTATTGGCAGGTGTCTTCTTTACCCATAAGCCACCAAGGAAGCCCATTAGTTTACTAGGGCTGCCCTAACAAAACAACACAGACTGGGTGGCTTATACAAGAGAAATTTATTTTCCCATAATTCTAAAGAAATCCAAGATTAGGGTATCAGCAAGTTTGGTTTCTCCTGAGACCATTCTCCTGGGCTTGCTGTGGCTGATCTCCAAATATAGTGACATAGGCTTAAACATATGAATTATATGGTGACACAATTACACTGATAACAGTTATCAAAATGAAAATACAAGCATTACCACTTTATAAATTAAACTGTCTTTAATGACTGGATTTATCAAGGAATTAAACAGTGAGTACAATTTCATTTTATTTTCTGTTAACATTTCCTTTTCATCCAATGTCAAATATTCAGTCACAGAATAATTTCTCACATATCCATTCAAAGTAAATCTATTTTCTATTTTTGCAATTTTAAATGTTATATTATTAATTTTTTAAATTATTTATTCAAAGTAAATCTTTCCACTTCTCTACCCACCCTTCTAACTTTTTCTGTCTTAATTTATTCTAAGATGTCCACAGTCTAAGATAAAGAATACAGATATTTTTCCAGCTTAAAACATTGTTTTAAAAACTAGAGGTTATTTAATTTAAAAAAGGATGCAGTTTTGGTTTTCAACTTTGTTCAACTCTTTGCAATCCTGTGGATGTAGCTCACCAGGCTCCTCTGTCCGTGGGATACTCCAGGCAAGAAAATGGAGTGAGTTGCCACACTCTTCTCCAGGGGATCTTCCCGAACCAGGGATGGAACCCAGGTCTCCTGCATTGGAGGCAGATTCTTTACCATCTGAGCCATGAGGAAAGTCCCCTTTATGGCCACAGATTACACAAAATAATGTCATCATCATCATCATCATCAACAACAACAACCACATTTTTTGATTCTTATTCCTACGCTTTTGGCTATGTATTTTTTTGAGGTCTCTACATAAACCAACAGTTTTCTAACATTATTTTTGAAATAGAGACTAGGAAAAGAAACTCATTATTGTAAATGTTAAGCAATGATTTTGGAATAATTTGGGAAAGTATAGGTGTTATAGGCTGAAATTTGTGTAGCTTGATTTTGTATAAAAATCGTGAATACTGGGATTTATTGGAAAATATATATTTGTATATTTGATCATTCAGATTATATATAAGAAATATGCTTGGTCTTCATCCATAGTTCCTGCCTCACAGCTCTGGAAACCCTTGGGATTTACTGAACAATAAAAGCAACAAGTTAATATTTAGTCTCTTGTACTTAGTTTCTGAAAATGACTTGGAAAGGAGACTTTTGGATCCACCCAAGGGTGGGAGCTGGTTGCCAGAACCAATCATGTGACTAAAAGGACTGGAACGTTCAGTACCACTCCCTGCTTTTGGGGGAGGAGAGAAGGGCTGGAGATGGACTTGATCACCATTGGCCAATGATTTAGTCAATCATGATTATGTACTGAAGCTTCCACAAAAACCAAAAGGACCGCTTTGGGGGCTTTTTGCTTAGAGCCTCGAAACTGGGCAACCATCAGCTTCCAAGGGCTGCATTTTAGTTTCCATGCTCTCGCAGGACAGAAGTTCTTTTCTTTAGGATCATTCTATGTATCTCTTCATCTGGCTATTTATTCTTTTAATATCCTTTTATAATAAAATTTTAATCTAAAGAGTAAGAGTAAATGGATTATTTCCCTGAATTCTCTGAGCCGTTCCAGCAAACTAACTGAAACTAAGGGGAAGGTTGTGTGAATCTCTGATTCATAGCCAGTCAGTCAGAAGCCCAGGTAACAACCCTGTGATTCACCCTAGAGCTGGAAGGACTTTCTGTGGGATTCAGCCCTGTTGAATCTGATTCTGTCTCCAGATAGAAAACGAATTCTCTGAAATTCTACTGGAGGCTGAGAATTGCGGGTTGGTTCGGGAAAGCCTCCGCACGCATGCATATTGGAATTTGTTCAGGAAACCTTTGCTGTTTGTGTCTATGTATGTATTGAAATCCTACTGCCCAATGTGATAGTATTGGAGGTAGGGACTTTGGGAGGGGCTTAGGTTGTGAGGGAAGAGCCCTCATAAATAAATTCAGTGCTCTTTTAAAAGAGGACCAAGAGACGTCTTTTACACCTTTCCACCATCTGTGTGCGTGCTCAGCAGTGTCTGACTCTTAGCAAGCCCATGGACTGTACCCCTGGAGGCTCCTCTGTCCATGGGATTTTCCAGGCAAGGATATTGGAGTGAGTTACCATTTTATCCGAGGACACAGCAAAACCATTGGCAATAAACCAGGGAGAGAGCTCTAACCACATCTTGACCATGCTGGCACCTTGATCATGGACTTCCTTCCAGCTTCCAGAATTGTGAAAATAAAATTCTGCTGTTTATAAATCACCCAATCTGTGACAGTTTGTTACATCAGCCTAAAGGATTAAGGCAGCATCTATCCAGTTACTTTTCATATGTAAACTGCATCCTGTGTCTCAAATTTTTTGTATGTAGTAATTTAAATCCTTCAGGAATTGGTAACTCTCTTTAATCAGTTTGTTTTTGATGTTATATTCATTGATGTTAGTACTTTTTGTCTAATTAGCAAGAAACAATATTTTTCCAGTGTTTACATATAATCTAATATTCATTATGCAAATATATATCTTCTTTCATGAATTACTACTTTTTATCTAATATAAAAACTGTTTGTTTCAATTTGCTCCTTGAAGTCAAAATAATTCCAGTTTATGCTTCTGCTGATTTTATCACTTGTTTAATATTCTTCCCATTATATTTTTATTTGAAATTTTCTCCATTCTTTTAGAAATAAGTGTAACAATAAGTGAAAATGCTACTTTTCAAGTGTATGCAAATCAGAATTTAAATTCTCACTTATTTAATTGAAATATTCCAAAGTTCTCACCAAATTGATTTTAAAATTTTGAGCTTAACAAGCATCTTTAAATAAACATTTTGTATCTCATTTGAATTTGAGTTAGTATTCCAAATCTTTAAAAATAAAACTTAGAGTCTTTAAAATGTTGCCTTATGCATATTATAAGGTTTAGAGAACTTCCTAAAGTACAAACTATATCATTACAATTACCCACTAAAGATTCAACTTCAAGTGTGTTTAAAATACTCGATCTGTCACTGAAGTGAAAATAACATGTAATTATTTCAAAATACCAACTAGTCAACAGCTTCAGGAGCTGTGCATTTTCTTCAATAAGATTGAAGCAATGAGCTGTGCACAACACATTATGCATAATTAAGGTTTTAAACAGTGCAAAGTCCTTTTTCCTCACCTTTCAAAACAGTTTTGTTGTCACTTGACTGGCACTGAATATTGTTCAAAAGCAGGATCCAATCATTCACAACTCCTTTCATTTTGTAGAATCAAATAGTAGAAAATTGTTTACTTTAATGAAAAATTTTAAAACCTCTCACAGAAATTTCTGTCATAATAAAAGAGTTATTGTTCAGTCACTCAGTCATGTCTGACTCTTTGTGACCCCATGAACTGTAGCATGTCAGGCTTCTCTGTCCTTCACCATCTCCCGGAAATTGCTCCAATTCATGTCCATAGAGTTGGTGATGCCATCTGCCATCTTGTCTTCTGCCATCCCCTTCTGCTGCCTTCAATCTTTCCCAGCATCAGGGTCTTTTCTAATGAGACAGCTCTTAGAATCAGGTAGCCAAAGTATTGGAGTGTCACCTTCAGCATCAGTACTTCCAATGAATATTCAAGATTGATTTCCTTCAGCATTAACTGGTTTGATCTCTTTCCTGTCCGAGGGACTCTCAAGAGTCTTCTCCAACACCACAGTTCAAAAGCATCAGTTGTTTGGCACTCAGCCCTCTTTATGGTCCAACTCTCACATCCATTCATGACTACAGGAAAAACCATAGCTTGACTAGACAGACCTTTGTGGGCAAAATAATGTCTGTGCTTTTTAACATGCTGTTTAGGTTGGTCATAACATTTCTTCCAAGGAGCAAATGTCTGTTAATTTAATGACTGCCGTCACCAACTACAGTGATATTGGAGACCAAGAAACAAAGTTTGCCAGTGTTCCCATTGTTTTCCCATCTATTTGACATGAAGTGATGGGACCAGATGCCATGATCTTCATTTTTTGAATGCTGAATTTTAAGACAATTTTTTCACTCTCCTCTTTCATTTCATCAGAGGCTCTTTAGCCTCTCTTCACTTTCTGCCATTAGGGTGGTGTCATCTGCATATCTGAGGTTATTGATATTTCTCCCAGCAATCTTGATTCCAGCTTGTGCTTCATCCAGCCCAGCATTTCTCATGATATACTCTGCATACATGTTAAAAAAGTAAAGTGACGATATACAGTCTTGACATTCTCCTTTCCCAATTTGAACCAGTCTGTTGTTCCATGTCTGGTTCTAACTGTTGCTTCTTGACCGTCATCCAGGTTTCTCAGGATGCAGATAAGGTGGTCGGGTATTCCCATCTCTTTAAGAATTTTCATTAATCACTAACTCATTAATATTTTGTGTCCAAGTTCATTTTATTTTATCTTCTATATTTATTTATTTTATATTTTTCATTATTTTAATTAGCTTTTCACTATTTCCAGGAAAACAAGTCACTATTTTTCATTTTAATAGTTTTGAATTATTCATGCAACAATTCATCAGCTTTGGCTTTTATTTAAATTTCTGTTAATTTGAAAACTACCAGTTTTTCAAAATTCTTAATATCAGAAATGAAAAAAATTTATAATAACTATTTTTTCACACATTCAAAATAATATTGAAGATTTTATTTTATTTGTCCTTAAACATACAGATATACTGGATTATATTTGATTAAGATGGGGATCAGTGGAAACAGTGTCAGACTTTATTTTTCTGGGCTCCAAAATCACTGCAGATGGTGACTTCAGCCATGAAATTAAAAGACGCTTACTCCTTGGAAAGAAAGTTATGACCAACCTAGATAGCATATTCAAAAGCAGAGATTTTACTTTGCCAACAAAGGTCTGTCTAGTCAAGGCTATGGTTTTTCCAGTGATCATGTATGGATCTGAAAGTTGGACCATGAAGAAAGCTGAGCATCAAAGAATTGGTGCTTTTGAAGTGTGGTGTTGGAGAAGACTCTTGAGAGTCCCTTGGACTGCAAGGAGATCCAACCAGTCCATCCTAAAGGAGATCAGTCCTGGGTGTTCATTGGAAGGACTGGTGCTAAAGCTAAAACTCCAATACTTTGGCCACCTCATGGGAAGAGTTGACTCATTGGAAAAGACTCTGACGCTGGGAGGGATTGGGGGCAGGATGAGAAGGGGATGACAGAGGATGAGATGGCTGGATGGCATCACCAACTTGATGGACATGAGTTTCGGTGACTCTGGGAGTTGGTGATGAACAGGGAGGCCTGGCATGCTGCAATTCATGGGGTCACAAAGAGTCGGACACGACTGGGCGACTGAACCGAAGTGAATGTATATATACCCCTGGAGAAGGGAATGGCTACCCATTCCAGTATTGCTGGCTGGAGACTTCCATGAACAGAGAAACCTGGCAGGCTACAGTTCATGAGGTGGCACAGAGTTGGGTATGACTGAGTGACTAACACTTTCTTTTTTTTCAGTTCATAATCCGAATAAGCACAACATTCTATGCTCGAAGGAATCTTCATGCCTTTTGAAGGTTCTTTGAAGGCAGTGGCACCCCACTCCAGTACTCATGCCTGGAAAATCTCATGGATGGAGGAGTCTGGTAGGCTGCAGTCCATGGGGTCGCTAAGAGTCGGGCACGACTAAACGACTTCACTTTCGCTTTTCACTTTCATGCATTGAGGAAGGAAATGGCAACCCACTCCAGTGTTCTTGCCTGGAGAATCCCAGAGAGAGTGGGCCCCTGTCTATAGGGTTGCACAGAGTCGGACACGACTGAAGCGACTTAGCAGCAGCAACTGTACTTACTCAGTTGGAAAAATCACTTGGAATATTAGGAATATTATCTGTTTTGTTGAAATCAATTTACCTTCTCATTAGAACTTGGAAACTGTATTTTTTATTTTATCATATAACTTTATGTTTTTGAAAAACATCTATTGTTTTCATGACCCATCTTGTTTCAGGAGCCTTATAATAATCCTTATTATAATCACTTATTTTAAACAAGATAAACAAGATATAGTTCATTAGATAGTGTTGATATATCATTCATCATAATGGGCCATCATGAAAGAATACGCTACTTTTCAAAGTCATTCCACTTATGAATATTAGGCTATAGCTAATGTTTGTACATTCTCCATTGTGCAATTGTACACTATCAATTGTGCTTTGCTTCACTTTTGCTGTTGTTGCTGCTTGGTCTTATAGAGTATCCTCATTCTTACAAATTTTTGAAAATTTCTTCTATTATTATTTATATTGTGTGTATTTATTGTTTTATTGTCATAAATTTAGCATTTATAGTCAACTGTGTTAAACTACATCCTTTGACATTTTCAGGGTCTGCTAGTACTTTGAAGGTGAAAGTGAAGTCGCTCAGTCATGTCCAACTCTTTGCGACCCCATGGACTGTAGCCTACCAGTCTCCTCCCTCCATGGGATTCTCCATGCAAGAGTACTGGAGTGGGTTGCCATTTCCTTCTCCAGGGGATCTTCCAGACCCAGGAATTGAACCAGTCTCCTGCATTCCAGGCAGATGCTTTAACCTACTTTAAGCTTACATATTTATATCTTCCACTGAGATTGTTCTATTGTCATAGTAAAAAATAAACTAAAGTGTAGTCACATACATTGGCAATTTAAGTAATTTTGAAAATTGACACAACATATATATGTATATTAGCTCACTAGTGAATATGGGCAGTTTTTCAACTGTGACAATTGGTCCTTCAGGTGATTCTTATTGTTTTTCTCACAATTTTGTGGATTGTTTCATTTAGAATCTCATATTAATTTACTAGAGGATTCATCAGATACTGAACACCAGTCTAGTATGCTGGGATGCATAAAACGTGAACCTCCATAGACAGACTTAATTCCTAATTGTACACTACTGTATATTTTCCTTTTATAGACACCAGGATATTGATAAATTTTCCTTTTCATGATCCCAATACAATTTTAACATAGTTGTGTTAGATGCTATATATTACATTTTTCTGTTGTTTTGTTTTTTGTTTTTGTTTTGGCAATTAGTCAATTTACATTTATTTGGAACAGAGGCTAATCACAGTCTATAGTATATTCCTTGTCATAAAAAATAGTGTTCTTTAAATAGAAAATATTCTTTACCCTTGGGATAAGCTTATTCCCCATGTCATTTCTTGATTATTATTCTTTTATTTTATTGTGTTTTATTGTTTTCTTTTTTACTTTACAATATTGTATTCGTTTTGCCATACATCAACATGAATCCACCACAGGTGTACACATGTCCCCCATACTGAACTCCCTACCTATCTCCCTCCCCATACCATCCCTCTAGGTCATCCCAGTGCACCAGGCCCAACTGGTGTGAAATGGTACCTCATTGTGGTTTTGATTTGCATTTCTCCGACAATGAGTGATGTTGAACATCTTGTCATGTGTTTGTTAGCCATCTGTATGTCTTCTATGGATAAATGTCTGTTTAGTTCTTTGGCCCATTTTTTGATTTGGTCATTTATTTTTCTGGAATTGAGCTGCAGGAGTTACTTGTATATTTTTGAGATTAGTTCTTTGTCAGTTGCTTCATTTGCTATTATTTTCTCCCATTCTGAAGGCTGTCTTTTCACCTTGCTTATAGTTTCCTTTGTTGTGCAGAAGCTTTTAATTTTAATTAGGTCCCATTTGTTTATTTTTGCTTTTATTTCCAATATTATGGGAGGTGGGTCATGGAATATATATTACATCATTAAGTATATTCTTGTGAAGAGAAAACCTGTTTTAACTAAGCTTATAACATCTGCTTACAATTTTATATGTCTGATAGTGATAAGAATTTTCCACACATTAAGATTATTCTTGCTTCTCCTCCTCCATTGACACATTTTCCATACTAGGTGCCATAACACATGTGAAATTGAAAAAAGGCCACTCCTTTGCTCTCCACCTGAACCTATCACAGTATTGTTAATCAGCCATGGTGTTGTTTTTTAGCCACTAAGTCATGCCTGACTCTTTAGGGCCCCATGGACCATAGCCCACCAGGCTCCTCTGTCCATGGGATTCTCCAGGCAAGAATACTGAAGTGGGTTGCCATTCCCTTCTCCAGGAGATCTTCCCAACCCAGGGATTGGACCTGCATCTCCTGCATTGGCAGGTGGATTCTTTACCACTGAACCACCAGGGAAGCCCTTAATTGGCTATACTCCAATACAAAATAAAAAGTTTAATTAATAAATAAAAATACAAATTACACATAAAAAGAAAAAAAGACCACTGTCCCTGCATAATTGTGCCAGAATGAAGGTGCATCTGGATGAGCCTATATCGTACACAAAGTATTTGTAGAAGTTGTTCCTACTTAGAATACTTAACAATAAACCAAATATATATGCCAGGTATTGGGAACCACACCAATATATCCTGTTGAATCAAATTAAACATATTCAAGCCCTCAATTCCACTTACACATATCAAGTGAGGTGGCCACTTCAACTAGTATCTGATACACAAAGAAAACCTGCTACAAAATGTATCTGATAAAAAATGGACAGAAGTCAGAATGGAAAGGAACTGTACTCTAACCAAGCCATTTCATTAAATTTCTGAATTTTACAGAAACTAACACACGTATCCACTTTGTGGGCTTCTGTTGTGGCTCAGAGGTTAAAGCGTCTGCCTCCAGTGCTGGAAACCCAGGTTCGATCCCTGGGTCGGGAAGATCCCCTGGAGAAGGAAATGGCAACCCACTCCAGTATTCTTGCCTGGAGAATCCCATGGACAGAGGAGGCTGGTAGGCTACAGTTCACGGGGTCACAAAGAGTCGTTCACGACTGAGTGACTTCACTTTCACTTCACTTTTACATCTTTACAAAATGGTATAAAACACACAAAAGAGTAAAAGAAGTTAAGGGAACCTCAAGCTTCATTATTTTCCATGTGTATTAACTTCAACAGTGTTGTCAAAAAGTTTCCAGTGCTAATGAGAGAAATAAAATATTTAAAATGTTAGAAAATGATTAATCAGTAAAAACTTCTCTAAGTAGGAAATATTTTAACTGCTCTCTAAATGATGAGGAGATGTCAGAGAGATGGCTAATATCTGTAAAAGCAGATGGAACAGGCAGTTCAGACACCCAGAGATTGTCCTCAAATCTAAAAGAAATCAGAAGATGAATCACAGTGATAGACCAGGGCTAAGATGTGTCAGTTTTAGTGACACATGGACACAACTGAGCGACTGAACTGAACTGAACTGAAGATGTGTCTGTTTTAGTCATGTGAAGGAGTTTAGGGGAGAAAGACAGAAATCACATGATCAGAGAGCTGAGGGGTTTCATAAGAGTGTGATAATAAAAATGGACCATAAAATCCCAAGTATATTTATCTGTTAAAGTTACTAATTTTCTAATTTTTTTCTGGATTACGTTCAACTGGAGTTGTCAATAAAATGTAAAGAAAAAATAAATTAAATTAAACATACTTTTTAATTTTTTTTACCATTAATTTTACTTTAATGGAATAAGCATCTGAATGCAGAGTTCCAAAGAACAGCAAGAAGAGATAAGAAAGCCTTCTTCAGGGATCAATGAAAAGAAATAGAGGAAAACAACAGAATGGGAAAGACTAGAGATCTCTTCAAGAAAATTAGAGATACCAAGGGAACATTTCATGCAAAGATGAGCTCGATAAAGGACAGAAATTGTATGGACCTAACAGAAGCAGAAGATATTAAGAAGAGGTGGCAAGAATACATGGAAGAACTGTACAAAAAAGATGACCCAGATAATCATGATGATGTGATTACTAATCTAGAGCCAGACATCTTGGAACGTGAAGTCAAGTGGGCCTTAGAAAGTATCACTACGAACAAAGCTAGTGGAGGTGATGGAATTCCAGTTGAGCTGTTTCAAATCCTGAAAGATGATGCTGTGAAAGTGCTGCACTCAATATGCCAGCAAATTTGGAAAACTCAGCAGTGGCCACAGAACTGGAAAAGGTCAGTTTTCATTCCAATCCCAAAGAAAGGCAATGCCAAAGAATGCTCAAACGACTGCACAATAGCACTCATCTCACATGCTAGTAAATTAATGCTCAAAATTCTCCAAGCCAGGCTTCAGCAATATGTGAACCGTGAACTCCCTGATGTTCAAGCTGGTTTTAGAAAAGGCAGAGGAACCAGAGATCAAATTGCCAACGTCCGCTGGATCATCAAGAGAGCAAGAGAGTTCCAGAAAAATGTCTGTTTCTGCTTTATTGACTATGCCAAAGCCTTCCACTGTGTGGATCACAATAAACTGTGGAAAATTCTGAAAGAGATGGGAATACCAGACCACCTAACTTGCCTCTTGAGAAATCTGTATGCAGGTCAGGAAGCAATAGTTAGAACTGGATATGGAACAACAGACTGGTTCCAAATAGGGAAATGAGTACGTCAAGGCTGTATATTGTCACCCTGCTTATTTAACTTATATGCAGAGTACATCATGAGAAACACTGGACTGGAAGAAACACAAGCTGGAATCCAGATTGCCGGAAGAAATATCAATAACCTCAGATATGCAGATGACACCACCCTTATGGCAGAAAGTGAAGAGGAACTGAAAAGCCTCTTGATGAAAGTGAAAGAGGAGAGCGAAAAAGTTGGCTTAAAGCTCAACATTCAGAAAACGAAGATCATGGCATCTGATCCCATCACTTCATGGGAAATAGATGGGGAAACAGTGGAAACAATGTCAGACTTTATTTTTTGGGACTCCAAAATCACTGCAGATGGTGACTTCTGCCATGAAATTAAAAGATGCTTACTCCTTGGAAGAAAAATTATGATCAACCTAGATAGCATATTGGAAAGCAGAGACATTACTTTGCCGACTAAAGTCCGTCTAGTCAAGGCTATGGTTTTTCCAGTGGTCATGTATGGATGTGAGAGTTGGACTGTGAAGAAGGCTGAGCACCGAAGAATTGATGCTTTTGAACTGTGGTGTTGGAGAAGACTTTTGAGAGTCCCTAGGACTGCAAGGAGATCCAACCAGTCCATTCTGAAGGAGATCAGCCCTGGGATTTCTTTGGAAGGAATGATGCTAAAGCTGAAACTCCAGTACTTTGGCCACCTCATGAGAAGTGTTGACTCATTGGAAAGACTCTGATGCTGGGAGGGATTGGGGGCAGGAGGAGTAGGGGATGACCGAGGATGAGATGGCTGGATGGCATCACGGACTCGATGAACGTGAGTCTGAGTGAACTCCGGGAGATGGTGATGAACAGGGAGGCCTGGCGTGCTGCGATTCATGGGGTCTCCAAAAAGTCGACACGACTGAGCAACTGAACTGAACTGAACTGAAGTGAATGTTACTTTAGAGGATTCCTTGGTGATTCAGATGGTAAAGAATCTGACTGCAATGCAGAATACGAGGGTTCAATCTCTCAATCATGAAGATACCCTGGAAAATAGAAGGGCAATCCTCTCCAGTATTCTTTAGTGAAGATATCCATGTACAGAGGAACCTGATGTGCTACAGTTCATGGGGTTTCAAACAGTCAGACACAACTGAGTGACAAACATTTTCACTTGTTACTTTATATGCTTACAACTTTTATTTCAACCACTTAATCATGATTTTACTCACTTAAAATATTGATTTATTCCAAATCTATATTTATGTAATCTGAGAACTAACATTTGGAAAAACTGAAACCTGTATTGTGAAATTAGAGATTCAATAGCTAATTATAATCTTTTGCTATAAAATATTCAAACAAGATAATCAAATTAAATTAAAAAGGAAAATGCATGAGACAAACAATATTAACTTGCGTGCTTTCACTCTACAGTTCAGTCGCTCATATGTGTCTGACTCCTGGCAATCCCTTGAACTGCAGCATGCCAGGCTTCCCTGTCCATCACCAACTCCCAGAGTTACTCAAACTCAGGTCCATTGAGTCGGTGATGCCATCCTTCATCTCATCCTCTGTCATCCCCTTCTCCTACAACCTTCAATCTTTCACAGAATCAAGGTCTTTTCAAACGAGTCAATTCTACACATCAGGTGGCCAGAGTATTGGAGTTTTACCTTCAGCATCAGTCCTTCCAATGAATATTCAGGACCCATTTGCTTTAGGATGAACTGGATGAATCTCCTTTTTATCCAAGGAACTTTCAAGAGTCTTCTCCAAACCACAGTTCAAAAGCATCAATTCTTCAGTGTTCAGCTTTCTTTATAGTTCAACTCTCACATCCATACATGACTACTGGAAAAGCCATAGCTTTGACTGGATGGACCTTTGCTGGCAAAGTAATGTCTCTGCTTTTTAATATGCTCTCTAGGTTGATCATAACTTTTCTTCCAAGGAGGGAGTGTCTTTTAATTTCATGGCTGCAGTCACTATCTGCAGTGGTTTTGGAGCCCCCCAAAATAGTCTGTCACTGTTTCCACTATTTCCCCATCTATTTGACAGGAAGTGATAGGACCGGATGCCATGATCATAGTTTTTTGAATGCTGAGCTTTAAGCCAACTTTTTCACTCTCCTCTTTCACTTTCATCAAGAGGCTCTTTAGTTCTTCTTCACTTTCTCCTATAAGGGCAGTGTCCTCTGCATATCTGAGCTTATTGATATTTCTCTTGGCAATCTTGATTCCACCTTGTGCTTCAACCAGCCCAGAGTTTCTCAAGATGTGCTCTTCATATACGTTAAATAAGCCGGGTGACAGTATACAGCCTTGACATATTCCTTTCCCTATTTGGAACCACTCTGCTCTTCCATGTCCCATGTTCCAATTGTTGTTTCCTGACCTGCATACGGGTTTCTCAAGAGGCAGGTCAGGTGGTCTGGTATCCCCATCTGTTTAAGAGTTTTCCACAGTTTGCTGTGATCCACACAGTCAAAGACTTTGGCATAGTCAATAAAGCAGAAGTAGATGCTTTTTCTGGAATTCTCTTGCTTTTTTGATGATCCAGTGGATGTTGGCAATTTGATCTCTGGTTCTTCTGCCTTTTCTAAATCCAGCGTGAACACCTGGAAGCTCATGGGTCACATATTATTGAAGTCTGGCTTGAGAATTTTGAATATTACTTTACTAGCGTGTGAGATGAGTGCAATTGTGCAGTAGTTTGAGCATTCTTTGGCATTGCCTTTCTTTGGGATTGGAATGAAAACTGACTGATTCCAGTCCCGTGGCCACTGCTGAGTTTTCCAAATTTGCTGATGTATTGAGTGCAACACTTTCACAGCATCATCTTTCAGGATTTTAAATAGCTCAAATGGAATTCCATCACCTTCCCTCGCTTTGTTAGTGGTGATGCTTCCTAAGGCCAACTTGACTTCGCATTCAAGGATTTCTGACTCTAGGTGAGTGATCATACCATCGTGATTATCTGAGTTATTAAGAGCTTTTTTGTATAGTTCTTTTGTGTATTCTTGCCACCTTTTCTTAATATTTTCTGTTTCTGTTAGGAACATACCATTTCTGTCCTTTATTGAGACCATCTTTGCATGAAATGTTCCCTTGGTATCTCTAATTTTCTTGAAGAGATCTCTAGCCTTCCCCAGTCTATTGTCTTCCTCTATTTCTTTGCACTGATCACTGAGGAAGGCTTTCTTATCTCTCCTTGTTATTCTTTGAACTTTACATTCAAATGGGTATATCTTTCCTTTTCTCCTTTGCTTTTCACTTCTCTTCTTTTCACAGCTATTGGTAAGGCCTCCTCAGACAGCCATTTTGTTTTTTTGAATTTCTTTTTCTTGAGGATGATCTTGATTCTTGTCTCCTTTACCATGTCACAAACCTCTGTCCATAGTTCTTCAGGCACTCTCTTTATCAGATCTAATCCCTTGAGTCTATTTGTCACTTCCACTGTATAATTGTAGGGGATTTGATTTAGATTACACCTGAATGTCTAGTAATTTTGCCTACTTTCTTTAAGTCTGAATTTGACAATAAAGAGTTCATGATCTGAGCCACAGTCAGCTTCTGGTCTTGTTTTTGCTAACTGTATAGAGCTTCTCCATCTTTGGCTGCAAAGAATGTAATCTATCTGATTTCAGCATTGACTACCTGGTACTAACTTTCACTGTGCTAACACTGTATTCTCCTAGGAAATCATGTGAGATAAATATGAAAATTGGTACAGTTTTCTTAGTGAATTGCTCACTAGATAGAAAGCATGTGACAAAACACCTAGGAAAAGTGTAAGAATTATATGTGAGGATCAATCGGAAAGGCATCTCAGAGGGAAAAATCAGTGTACATAAAATATCTAAGGTAGAAACTCACTTACTACATTCAAAAAACAACTAAAAATTGTATGTATGACTAAGTCAGAAGGAGCAAAAACCATGAGAGGATCTAAAGAGAGTGACTGTAGATTGCAGCAGCGAGATATCACCAATACTGCATTACATTTATGCATTATGGGTCGGAAAATATTTCTTCTTATGAAATGTTTTATGGCCATTAGTTTTTACTTTAAGGAAAGTGAAATGCCATTGAGGATTTTGAGCAAAGGGGAAAAGTGTACTGACTAATGCTCAAAAGTTTAATTCAGTAATAAGGTTGGCAATATAATCTAGAGGCATCTCAAATAATTTATGTTAATGCAGAAAAAAATGAATGGGAGTCTTATGTAGTAAATCACACATTTTCAAGAAAAAAATTTACAGTAGTGGTAAACTATTTGATTATGGAAATCAAATATATTAGTAGTATCCAACAAATTTATTTAAATTCTTAAAATTCTACAAGCCAGGCTTCAACTTTATGTGAACCATTGACTTCCAGATGTTCAAGAATTTAGGAAAGGCAGATGAACCAGAGATCAAATTGCCAACATCTGTTGGATCATAGAAAAAGAAAGAATTCCAGAAAAACATCTACTTCTGCTTTATTGATTACACCAAAGCTTTTGACTGTGTAGATCACAACAAACTGTGGAAAATTCAAGAGATGGTAACCACCTGACCTGTCTCCTGAGAAATGTGTATGCAGGTCAAAAAGCAACAATTAGAACTGGACATGGAACAACAGACTAATTCCAGTCAGGAAAGGAATACATCAAGGCTGTATATTGTCACCCTGTTAATTTAACTTAGATACAAAGTACATCATACAAAATGCCAGGCTGGATGAGGCACAAGCTAGAATTAAGATTACCAGGAGAAATATCAATAACCTCTGAAAAGCAGATGATATTACCCTCATGGCATAAAGTGAAGAGGAACTATAGAGCCTCTTGATGAAAGTAAAAGAGGAGAGTGAAAAAGCTGGCTTAAAATTCAACCTTAAAAGAATGAAGATCATGGCATCTGGTCCCATCATTTCATGGGATGTAGATGGGGAAACAATGAATATAGTGACAGACTTTATTTTCTTGGTCTCTCAAATCACTGTAGCTGGTGACTGCAGCCATGAAATTAAAAGACACTTACTCCTTGGAAGAAAAGCTATGACCAACCTAGACAGAGTATTCAAAAGAAGAGACATTACTTTTCTGGCAAAGGTCCTTCTAATCAAAGCTTTGGTCTTTCCAGTGGTCATGAATGGATGTGAGAGTTAGACTATAAAGAAAGCTGAGCACTGAAGAATTGATGCTTTTGAACTGTGGTGTTGGAGAAGACTCTTGAGAGTCACTTGGACTGCAAGGAGATTCAACCAGTCCATCCTAAAGTAAACTGGTCTTGAATATTGATTGGAAGAACTGATGCTGAAGCTGAAACTCCAATACTTTGGACACCTGATGCAAAGAACTGACTCATTTCAAATGATCCTGATGCTGGGAAAGATTGAAGGCAGGAGGAGACGACAGAGGATGAAATGGTTGGATGGCATCACTAACTCGATGGACATGAATTTGAGTAAGCTCTGAAAGTTGGGAATGGACAGGGAAGCCTGGCATGCTGCAGTCCATGGGGTCACAAAGAGTTGGACATGACTGAGTGACTGAAATGAACTGATTAATTTATTTTGTAAAGTGATTGCAGCCATGAAGTTAAAAGACGCTTACTCCTTGGAAGGAAAGTTATGACCAACCTAGACAGCATATTAAAAAGCAGAGACATTACTTTGCCAACAAAGGCCCATCTAGTCAAGGCTATGCTTTTTCCAGTGGTCATGTATGGATGTGAGAGTTGGACTATGAAGAAAGCTGAGCACTGAAGAATTGATGCCTTTGAACCATGGTGTTGGAGAAGACTCTTGAGAGTGCCTTGGACTGCAAGGAGATCCAGCCAGTCCATCCTAAAGGAGATCAGTTCTGGGTGTTCATTGGAAGGACTGATGTTGAAGCTGAAACTCCAATACTTTGGCCACCTCATGGGAAGAGTTGACTCACTGGAAAAGACTCTGATGCTGGGAGGGATTGGGGGCAGGAGGAGAAGGGGATGACAGAGGATGAGATGGCTGATGGCATCACCAACTCGATAGACCTGAGTTTGGGTAAACTCCGGGAGTTGGTGATGGACAGGGAGGCCTGGTGTGCTGTGATGCATGGGGTCACAAAGAGTTGGACATGACTGAACGACTGAACTGAAATGATTTTTTATTATATTATTAACTTTTATAACTTTTATTTGTGCCATCTATAATTTTAGGTGGAGTAAATATCTCAAACAGACTTATTTGTAAAATAATTAAAAAATATTTTAAAGTAAATATTTGATATGAGAATTTGCTATTTGATAGTTATTAACTGTATCGACAACAACTGAGGTTGCTTACTTATTTTTACAGTTTAGAGAGCAGAGTATTAGTTTGAAGATATGAGCATAAATAAATGTGTTAAAACAAAAATGTCAAGGAAAACATGAACTTTCATTTATTCATGCGATCAGAGTATTTTGTTATTTGACAGTCCTTTCCATTAAGCTAAATTAAAAATACTGCAGAAGGTCACACATCTGTTCTTTGCAAATGTATTTGCTACCAAACCTAAGAGAAATACATTTAAAAAGAAAAAAGAAAAAATTTAAAATGTTATACACACAACTCAATGAAAATCATTTCTACATAATACACATATAAATTATTTATGTACTTTCTCAGTTCATGTTTATATCCTAAAATTTTGAGCTTCTCAGTTTTATGCATGTGTGTTTATCAAAACTCACTCAAATGAACTTAATAGTGATACATTTATCATGATTATTTAGAGACCAAAAAAATAGATACCTCTTGGAAAAGTGTCTCTGAAATTGTTTAGATTAGAGGAGAGAGGTGATTGTTTTATTATAAATCTTGTATTGTTCTTATTTGTAAATGATTTAGTACTTTTAATGAAGAAAGAAGATTCAGAGATATGTAAAAAGTGCAGTACTGAAGTAAATTAAGCAAGAAGAATAAAGTTTTGAGGCAGATGTGGTGAGCCTTTATATAAACCACTTTAACAGAAATAATTGATTTTTTCAATTGCATGTTTTCTTCCTTTTGCTTTCCTGAGTATTTGACCTTTGCCCTGGACTACCCTAGGTGTCCATCTGCTTCGAAGAAGATTAAAATTTGTTACAGCTGGGATGAAAGGAGAAATGCCCAAGCAATATTAATTTTCTGACATTCAAATTGGATTATACATAAGCCAATAGCTTTGTAAGATAGGCTATTATCTTGAGAAGAAATTTTCCAAATTCCTTTATTCTTCCTTCCCATATCAACAACTGTACTCTAGAGAACTAAAAAGAAATAAATAAATTTCCTTGTAGCCAAGAGAGGATGTGGGATTCACTATCAGCTAAGGAAAAAGAACACAAGAAAACTGAAAGCAAATGTAACTGCTTTCCCAGCTTGAAAGTATTGAGAAATTCATGTGTGCAAAGTCATTTCAGCCGTATGCAAATTTTTTCGACCCTATAGACTATAGCCCGCCAGGCTCCTCTGTCCATGGGATTCTCCAGTCAAGAATACTGGAGTGGTTGTCATGCCTTCCTCCAGGGAATCTTCCCAACCTTGGGATTGAACCCATGTCTCTCTCCTGTGGCTACTGCATTGCAGTCAGATTCTTTACTGCTGAACCACCAGGAAAGCCCAAAATAGATACTGGTTTCACAATTAGGAATAAAAAAAGCAGAATATGAGAATTGTGAGTTACATTTTATTTGTAGCTATACAGGAGGACTGTTACCTGGGAGACAGCATTTCAGATGGCTCTGAGGAACTGCTCAAGGTGAGAGGAAGTTGGTACATATGTGATTTTGGAGAAGGAGGATACTTGCAATCAAGCACACATTTTGTCAGGTCACTGTTAGTCACAAGGGGCAGATGTCTCCAGTAATTATTTTAGTGCTTTTCTGGATAACAGAATATACAAACATTTGGCTCATAAAAATCTGAAAATATATAACTATCTGTAATCCTGTTCTGCCAGTTTTTCCCAGAGCATAGAGTGCCCCATTCCTGATCTCCACCCTGAACTTCTTTCAGGATGTATTGAAAGTCAGTGATAGCAGGGGCCAGTGGATTAATCCTTGTACAGGTAAATAGCAATAAATGATTTTTAGTTGGCATCACACATTTTTCAAAAGAGAGGGAAGGTTTTCATAAGTAAAAGAACTTCTGAGAGCAAAGAGAGGTGCAAAGGGCCCTGTAGTTTAGGATCTGAGAAGAGACCCATCCCTTCACAACCAGCAGCTATCCAATGTGGGCCACAGCAATATTGCAGCAAAGTACATGATCATGCAGAAGTAAGCTCTAAGGTTTAGCTCTCTTAAGTTGCCTCTGACCTTTGGTAATAAAAGAGATTGCAGAGTTCCATGAGAGTTAAAGGGGATCTCCAGCAAGAAACCAAGGTGACACCAAGTCAGCCAGGAATGGAAAACTATCCAAATGACTAAGAACTTTTATTGCAATTAGACACTGTTTACAAAAAGGATTAAGTAAATTACTAATTAACAGATAATTTGTTATTTGTGGGATTCAACATTATTTGTATCTTTGTGAGCTAGTAGATAGATGAGGGCGCAGGAAGAAGGCCAAATAAGTCATAGAAAAATTTTGGTTTTAATAACAGTTTTCTGAACATTTGACTTTTAATGGAGATAAATTTTGCACTCACTATATTCTCATTTTTAACCTCATTTCCTACCACATATTAAAGATCTACACATTTTTCTATAACCATTCAACACTTAAAGAGTATTCGAGCTAACATCAGAAAAGACAATGGCAACCCAATCCAGTACTCTTGCCTGGGAAATCCCATGGAAGGAGGAGCTTGGTAGAAGGAGAAGTCCATGGGGTCTCGAAGAGCTGGACAAGACTGAGCCACTTCATTTTCACTTTTCACTCTCATGCATTGGAGAAGGAAATGGCAACCCACTCCAGTGTTCTTGCCTGGAGAATCTCAGGCACGGCGGAACCTGGTGGGCTGCTGTCTATGGGATCGCACAGAGTCGGACACGACTGAAGCAACTTAGCAGCAGTAGCAGCAGCAAGCTAACATACAATTGCCCTCATTTCAAATGCTAGCAAGGTAATGCTCAAAAGTCTCCAAGATAGGCTTAAACAATACATGAACTAAGAAATTCCAGATGTACAAGCTGGATTTAGAAAAGACAGAGGAACCAGAGATCAAATTGCCAAAATCCGTTGGATCATAGAAAAAGCAAAAGAATTTGAGGAAAATATTTACTATGTTTCATTGACTACACTAAAGCCTTTGACTGTGTGGATCACAAACTGTGGAAAATTCTTAAAGAGATGGGAAAGCTAGATCACCTTACCTGACTCCTGAGAGGCAACAGTTTGTACCGGACATGGAACAACAGACTGGCTCTAATTGGAAAAGGAGTATGTCAAGGCTGTATATTGTCAGCCTGCTTATTTAACTTATATGAAGTGTGCATCATGTGAAATGCTGGGCTGGATGAAGCACAAGCTGGGATCAAGATTGCCAGGAAAATATTAGTAACGTCAGATATGCAGATTACACCACTCTAATGGCAGAAAGCGAAGAGAAACTAAAAAGCCTCTTGATGAAGGTGAAAGAGGAGAGTGAAAAGGTGGCTTAAAACTCAACATTCAAAAATTGAAGATCGTGACATCCGGCCTCATCACTTCACAGCAAATAAATGGGGAAACAATGGAAACAGTGACAAACTTTACTTTCTGGGGCTGCAAAATCACTGTGGATGGTGACTGCAGCCATGAAATTAAGACACTTGCTCCTTGGAAGAAAAGTTATGACAAACCTAGACAGCATATTAAAAAGCAGAGATATGACCTTGCCAACAAAGCTCCACCTAGTCAAAGCTATGGTTTTTCCAGCGGTCATGTATGGATGTGAGAGTTGGAGTATAAAGAAAGCTGAGCACTAAAGAATTGATGTTTTTGAACTGTGGTTTGGAGAAGACTCTTGAGAGTCCCTTGGACTGCTAGGAGATCAAATCAGTCAAATTAAAGGAAATCAACCCTGAATATTCATTGAAAGAACTGATGCTGAAGCTGAAGCTCCAGTACTTTGGCCATCTGATATGAAGAGCCAACTCATTGGAAAAGACGCTGATGCTGGTAAAGACTGAAGGCAGGAAGAGAATGAGATGACAGAGGATGAAATGTTTGGATGGCATCACCAACTCAATGGACACGAGTTTTGGCAAGCTTCAGGAGATGGTGAAGTACAAAGAAGCCTAGCTTATTGCAGTTCATGAGGTCACAAAGAATCGGACACAACTTAGTGACTGAACAACAAGAATAAATTTCACCCTTTTGTTTCTTTATATTCTTCTTGATTTTTATACCTTTCCTGTAATCTGATTTTTGATCACATACCATTCTCTATAGTCTCCCAACACACTCCCCAAAAGAGAAGAGACTAATTTTTTTGAATATTGGCAAAGAAAAAACTTGAAAGTAATTATTTGAAAATGATATTATTTTCCTTTTACCATAGTTGTGGATTATTTTCTTTGTGTTGATTAGATATACTATGTTTGGACAATTAATTTTTTAATTAATTAGAATATGGTATCTTATAAAAGTGTTCATTAAAATCTGGTATCCAAGAATGGTTTCCCAGGTGGCACTAGTGGTAAAGAACCTGCCTGCCAAAGCAGGAGATGTACAAGACAAGGATTAGATATCTGGGTTGAGAAAATCTAGAGGAGGAAATGGCAACTTACACCAATATTTTTGCCTAGAGAATCTCATGGAAAGAGAAGCTTGGAGGGCTGCAGTCCACGGGGTTACAAGAGTTGGAGACAACTGAAGCAACTTAACACAGCACAAGGTATATAGTCTTACATGAGCATTACTGAATTGTAGCTTTCCTACTGCTCACTCACAGGCATGAAACCCAAAACTTACTGTCATTTAGCTATTGACAAATTGCTGAGAGAAGAAACCATATCAAATAAAAAGCTTATTCATGAATTTACTTGTTCATTCATGAGTTTTATGTTACTTTAGTTTTAAGTGCCATTATTAAATATTTGTACAGTTTGAAATAGAAACGTTAAAACAGGAAACCACAAGGTGCCTCTACTTGAGTCAGAGATTTGTTCTGGTAATGTTTCTTCAAAGTCAATATAAATTTAACTTCTGTTGACAGATTTCATTAACTTCATTTAAAAAATAAGTAAAATATTTTGTTATGCACTTACTCTGACAACAATGCTCCAGTTTCAGTAAATTTGAGCACCTCCTCTCCTTCCAGCCCTAAGCAGAATTTTATCATGTTTTTTATCCTCCTCAGGTTATCACATGTTAATAATTCCTGTTGATACATCTTGAAGACATTGTAATTGCAACTTATGAAATTATCATTATAAAAAATGCAAATTCCATGCAAGAATTGCAATACTGATATTCATAGAGCCACCAGCATGCCATAAAAGAGCTCAGATCTATAAAGAGGCAGGCAATTTAGTCAATTCCATAACTAAGGACATACTTTGTCACCAGCACCAAAGTAGCTTTGTTCATTACCATCATCTCACAAAATGTCACCAGGCTTCCACACCTTGATTCTTCAGAGGTAAGAAACTGAATAGATAACCAATACCAAACTGCCCAACTCTATTGACTTCCTTGAATTTCAGTTTGTTCTGTTTATCTCCAAAGTAAAAACATTTGTTAGGACCGAACTCCAAGTCTTCAAAGTCTGTGTATGAGTGTATAAGTACATGTATATGCTTATGTGTATGTGCATGTGCTTGTATATATGTGCAAGTATTTTTGTGTGAGGATAATAATAGATGTATTAATAGTTTTTGCTTGTTTTTCTCATCTCCAAATCAGTGTTTAAATCCCTGGACCCATTTCTGAAATATTTTAATTTCAATTTGTTTGGGGGTTCTTTTCATGTCTAGAATGACCAATTTTTGTTTTTCAGGGCACCAATTTTCTCATATTAAAATATTTAAATTATTATTAAAGTTAAAAGCTGTTGGATGTTTTACATATTTCTCTGGTTTTGTTTCATTTTGTATTCTACATGGCCCTCCTTATTACAACAGCAAAGATCTGAAGATTAGATTTTGACAAAAGATAAAATAAATGCGTGCTTATTCCACCTTCAACAATCTCTTGAATAACTTGTCCCTTTTCAGGTTTCACAAAATATAAATAGCTAATGGCTTTTTCTATAGCTTTGATAAAATATATTTTTATAACTATCACTAGGCTATTCAATGCACTTAAAATAATAAACGTTATTTAGAGCAGTTTTAGGTTCACAGCAAAATTGAGTAAAAGGTAAAAGAGAGTGTTATTCTACCTTCTGCCCACAATCCCCATGCCAATTCTCCCACTATTGGAGAATTATTATTATCCTTCACCAGAGTAATACATTCATTAAAATCAATGAACATTTGTTGACATATTTTTATCACTCAAAGTCCATAGTTCACATTGGAGTTCATGGTTGTTATTGTACATACTATGAATTTGACAGATGTAACAAAACAATTATCTACCATTACACTGGCTGCTCTATATATTCCTATGAAAGGTTTTGGGTTCTTTTTGTGTGTGTGTGTGTGTTTTGTAATAAAAACAGATAACATGAGATCTTCACTTTTAACAAAATTTTAATTATGCAGTACAGCAGATCTATAAAACCTATTAACCTTGCATAATTGAAACTTTATTCCCATTGTACAGCCATACATATTTACACTTACTAATAGATCCTTTCAACAATCAATATATTTTCTACTTCTATGAGTTTGACTATTTTAGATACCTTATATAAATGGCTTATTTTACTTTGTATAATGTTCCCTAGGTCTACTCACACCATGTGTGGCAGAGTTTCCTACTTGTTTATGGCAGAATAATATTATGTTATATCTATATATATATACACACACACATATGTGTATAATACATATGTAATACACATATGTGTGTACATATACACACATATGTACATACACACACAGTACATTTTTAATCCTTTATCTAATGATGGACATTTAGCTTGTTTTTATGTCTAACTATCATTAATAAAGCTGCAACAAATATTGAGTGCATATATCTCTGTAAAATCCTGATTTTCAATAAATACACGAGAGTGAGATTATCCATATCACATGTTATTTTTAATTTTAATAGTGAAACAACTGAGCAATTTAAAATCCTAAAACATGATACTGTTAAAGTTCTTCTCTCAATATGTCAACAAATTTAAAACTCAATAGTGGCTACAGGACTGGAAAAAGTCAGTTTTCATTCCAATCTTAAAAAAGGTGATGCTACCTGATTAGAACTGATTCAAATGAATTCTTTTTAACGGCTGAGTAATACTCCATTGTGTATAAGTACCACAGCTTTCTTATCCATTCATCTGCTGATGGACATCTAGGTTGTTTCCATGTCCTGGCTATTATAAACAGTGCTGTGATGAACATTGGGGTACACGTGTCTCTTTCTATTCTGGTTTCCTTGGTGTGTATGCACAGCAGTGGGATTCCTGTGTCATAAGGCAGTTCTATTTCCAGATTTTTAAGGAATCTCGACACTGTTCTCCATACTGGCTGTACTAGTTTGCATTCCCACCAACAGTGTAAGAGGGTTCCCTTTTTTCCACACCCTCTCCAGCATTTATTGCTTGTAGGCTTTTGGATTGCAGCCATTCTGACTGGTATGAAATGGTACCTCATGGTTTTGATTTGCATTTCTCTGATAATGAGTGATGTTGAGCATCTTTTCATGTGTTTGTTATCCATCCGTATGTCTTCTTTGGAGAAACCTCTATTTAGTTCTTTGGCCCATTTTTTGATTGGGTGGATGAAACTGGAGCCTATTATACAGAGTGAAGTAAGCCAGAAAGAAAAAACACCAATATAGTATACTAACACATATATATGGAATTTAGAAAGATGGTAATGATAACCCTGTATGTGAGACAGCAAAAGAGACACCAGATGTTTAGAACGGAGTTTTGGACTCTATGGGAGAGGGAGAGGGTGGGATGATTTGGGAGAATGGCATTGAAACATATATACTATCATGTAAGAAACAAATCGCCAGTCTATGTTTGATACAGAATACAGGATGCTTGGGGTTGGTGCACTGGGATGATCCAGAGAGATGATGTGGGGTGGGAGTTGGGAGAGGGGTTCAGGATTGGGAACTCATGTACACCCGTGGCTGATTCATGTCAATGTATGGCAAAACCAATACAGTATTGTAAAGCAAAATAAAGTAAAAATAAAAATAAATAATAAAAAAGAAGACAACCTACTGAATGGGAGAAAATATTTGCAAATGAGAGACTGAGAAGAAGTTAATATCCAAAATACATAAACAAGTCATAAAATTCAACATCAAAAAACAAACAAACAAAAAAAAGGTGATGCCAAAAAATGTAAAAACTACCATACAATTGTGCTTATTTCACACGCTGCTGCTATTGCTGCTAAGTCACTTCAGTCATGTCCAACTCTGTGTGACCCCATAGACGGCAGCCCACCAGGCTCCCCCATCCCTGGGATTCTCCAGGCAAGAACACTGGAATGAGTTGCCATTTCCCTCTCCAATGCATGAAAATGAAAAGTGAAAAGGAAGTCGCTCAGTCGTGTTCGACTCTTCGCGACCCCATGGACCACAGCCTACCAGGCTCCTCTGTCCATGGGATTTCCCAAGCAAGAGTAGCAAGGTAATGCTCAAAATCCTGAAAGCTAGGCTTCAGCAGTATGTGAACTGAGAACTTCTAGATGTACAAGCTGGGTTTAGAAAAGGCATGGGAATCAGAGGACAAATTGCCATGGTTCATTGGATCATAGAGAAAGCAAGGCAATTCCAGAAAAACATCTAGTTCTTCTTCATTGACTACACTGAAGTCTGTATAGTCAAAGCTATGGTTTTGCCAGTAGTAATTTACAAATGTGAGTTGTGATAGCTTGTGATGAATGATGTCAGATACGTGATCTCTGAAGAAGATTTAGCTTTGGGACCAAGGACCAGCCTAGATGACTCAAGAGCTTTTGTGTATCAGAATTTTATTAAAGTGAAAAAGGGACAGAGAAAGATTCTGACATAGATATCAGAAGAGGGATGGAGAGTGCCCCCTTCACTATTCTTTAGTAAGTCTTTATATATATATTTTTAATTAGTTATTACAACAAATCAAAAGAACATCTCAAGTTTGTAAAAATTGTACAAGAGTCACTCCCACAATTTACATTTTAGGATAATAGGATTAGAACTTAATAATAGAAAGATCCTACCAGACTCACTCCCATAATATACATTCTAAGATACCAGGATTAGTCAGAAGGTTTTCAAGAAGAAACTGTCCTCAAGCAGGATACATTGTTGTTATATCACAACAAACTGTGGGAAACACTTAAAGAGATGGGAATACCAGACCATCTGACCTGCCTCCTGAGAAATCTGTATGCAGGTCAGGACGCAACATTTAGAACTGGACATGGAACAATAGACTGGTTCCAAATAGGAAAAGGAGTATGTAAAGGCTGTATATTGTCACCGTGCTTATTTAACTTATATGCAGAGTACATCATGAGAAACGCTGGACTGGATGAAGCATAAGCTGGAATCAAGATTGTCAGGAGAAATATCAATAACCTCAGATATGCAGATGACACCACCCTTATGGCAGAAAGTGAAGAAGAACTAAAGAGCCTTTTGATCAAAGTGAAAGAGGAGAGTGAAAAAGTTGGCTTAAAGCTCAACATTCAGAAAACTAAGATCATGGCATCTGATCCCATCACTTCATGGGAAATAGATGGGGAAACAATGGAAACAGTGGCAGACTACTTTTGTGGCTTCAAATTCACTGCAGATTGTGACTGCAGCCATGAAATTAAAAGACGCATGCTCCTTGGAAGAAAAGTTACAACCAACGTAGACAGCTTATTAAAAAGCCGAGATATTACTTTGCCAACAAAGGTCTGTCTAGTCAAAGTTACGGTTTTTCTAGTAGTCATGTATGGATGTGAGAGTTGGACTATAAAGAAGGCTGAGCGCCAAAGAATTGATACTTTTGAACTGTGGTGTTGGAGAAGACTCTTGAGAGTCTCTTGGACAGGAAGGAGATTCAACCGGTCCATCCTAAAGGAAATAAATTCTGAATATTTATTGGAAGGATTGATGTTGAAGCTGAAACTCCAATACTATGGCCACAGATGCGAAGAACTGACTCATTTGACAAGACCCTAATGCTGGGAAAGACTGAAGGCAGGAGGAGAAGGAGATGACAGAAGATGAAATGGTTGGATGGCATCACCGACTCAATGGACATGAGTTTGAGCAAATTCTGGGGGTTGGTGATGACAGGGAGGCCTGTCTATGCTGCAGGTGTGTGGAAGTCCATGGGATCACAAAGAATCAGCCATGGCTGAGAAACTGAACTGAACTGGACAGAGTTTAAACTGTGTTGTTTGTTGCATAATTATCAGTTCAAGCTTAAAGAAAAAAAAAAAAAAATGTATGTGACTAAGACTAAGGAATGAAGAGAAAAACAAACAAACAAACAAAAACACCTGTCCTTTCTTCTTCCTTGAGAATTCCAGACCCCTATCTCCTCAGGGACCCCCATACTTCTTATTCATCTGCCTAGGAACTGACTCTCTCATTCCTCCCTTTTCTTTTAGGAAAGTATGTTGCCAAGGAAAAGAGGTGCTGTTTTTTTTTCCATAAACTATTTCCAGCTGTTGAGGGGCATCATCCCTAAATTGCTGAGGCAACATATTATCCTAACCCTCATACTGACTGTCTCTGATCCAAGGGCCCCAAGTAATAGTTGGAGGAGACTGTGGCACTCGTAGGAGGTTGAACAACCATTTGTAACTTAAAAGCCTTCAGACAGTTAGAAACAAATCCCATTTTTACAGTTACAGATGTAAGGCAAAATAGTCATTAAACCAAGTTAAAACATAATCAAAATGAAAAGTCACATTGTGTCCATAGTTAGGGTACAATATGTTATACCAGTCCGTCTGAGGATTGTTAGATGTCATCAGATCAAGAAGAGACATTCACAGAGCTGAAGAAAGTACTTTCCTTGAAGCAGAGAAAGCCACCATGTTAAGCCTTTAATGAGAAGAATGAGGAGAGGAGGAGAGGGAGGAGACTGAGGAGAGGAGGAGAGTGCTCAGCAGACCCAGCAATTAGACAGATTGTGGAATGCAGCCTAGGAATGAGTCCGGACAGGAAGACGTTGTCTTGGGGGTCAAATGGCAGACTGAGGACCTTTTGAATCAGCAGAAGCAAGCCCACCTAGATTCTCAGTCCCATCTCAGTTACTGGCTCAAACAGTATCTTGTTTGACTCAAAGGCTGGGTCAAGAATTAACTTCCTGGTAATGTCTGTTGAAAAGTTAAAGGTGAGTTGCTGCTGCTGCTGCTAAGTCGCTTCAGTCGTGTCTGACTCTGTGCGACCCCATAGACGGCAGCCCACCAGGCTCCTCCGTCACTGGGATTCTCCAGGCAAGAACACTGGAGTGGGTTGCCATTTCGTCTTCAGGACCTATGACAATATCTGTGCACAAAAGCAGTCTGTCATAGAGACAGTTCCTTTTTAGGGACAGTTCAAGCCCTCATTAAAGCTATGGGAGGAACTTTAAACCAACTGTCTTGTGTTTCCTGAGTTAGTGTACATGGGTGTCCTTTAATAATGTCATTAGCCTTTTCAACTTTCCTGAGGATTGGGGTCTCCAGGAACAGTGTAAATGATATTCTATTCCTCAATCTTTTGACACCCCTTGAGTTACAGCAGCTTTAAAAGTGGAGCATTGTCACTCTGGAGGCTCTGTGACAGCCCAAACCTGGGAATAATTTCATGGATTAAAAATTTTATAACTTCCTTAGCCTGTTCACTAAGGCAGGGAAAGGCCTCAATCCATCCAGTAACAGTGTCTACCCATACCTGTAAGAAAGAAATTCCGTTTGTTTTTAGCATATAAGTAAAAAGAACCACTGCCTCATTTATTATTCATAAATCTTGAACTAGTCTCCATTCATCATTTGACTTTTTCACACCCAAAGTAGGAGTGTCACATGGACTATTGGAGGGAATTAATAGCCCCTGTTCCTTTAAATTTTCAATGATGGGTTTTAATCCTTTGTTAACACCTAAGGCTTAAATGGATACTGCTTTTGATGTGAAAATAGCTGAGGGTCTTTGAGCTTGATAAAGACAGGAACAGCATTTTCTCAGACTCTTTGCGACCCCATGGACTGCAGCACGCCAGGCCTCCCTGTCCATCACCAACTCCCGGAGTTTACTCAAAGTCATGTCCGTTGAGTCAGTGATGCTATCCAACCATCTCATCCTCTGTCATCCCCTTCTCCTCTCCCCTTCAACTTTTCCCAGCAAAAGGGCCTTTGCAAATGAGTCAGTTCTTCGCATTAGGTGGCCAAAGTATTGGAGTTTCAGCTTCAGCATCAACCCGTCCAGTGAATATTCAGGACTGATTTCGTTTAGGATGGACTGGTTGGATTGCCTTGCAGTCCAAGGGACTCTTAAGAGTCTTCTCCAACACCACAGTTCAAAAGCATCACTTCTTTGGTGCTCAGCTTTCTTCATAGTCCAACTCTCATATCCACACATGACTACTGGAAAAAACATAGCCTTGACTAGACGGACTTTTTTGGCAAAGTAATGTCTCTGTTATGCATTAAGCTGTCTAGATTGGTTGTAACTTTTCTTCCAAGGGCATGCGTCTTTTAATTGCATGGCTGCAGTCACAATCTGCAGTGATTTTGGAGCCCAAAGAAATAATCTATCACTGTTTCCCCAAGTATTTCCCATGAGGTGATGGGACCAGATGCCATGATCTTACTTTTCTGAATGTTGAGTTTCAACTTTTTCACTATTCTCTTTCACTTTCATTAAGTGACTCTTTAATTCCTCTTCACTTTGTGCCATAAGGGTGGTGTCATCTGCATATCTGAGGTTATTGATATTTCTCCCAGCAATCTTGACTCCAGTTTGTGCTTCCTCCAGCCCAGCGTTTCTCATAATGTACTCTTCATATAAGTTAAATAAGCAGGGTGACGATATACAGCCTTGACGTACTCCTTTTTCTATTTGGAACCAGTCTGTTGTTCCATGTCCAGTTCTAACTGTTGCTTCCTCACCTGCATATAGGTTTCTCAAGAGGCAAGTCAGGTGCTCTGGTATTCCCATCTCTTTCAGAATTGTCCACAGTTTATTGTGATCCACACAGTGGAAGGCTTTGGCATAGTCAATAAAGCAAAAATAGATGTTTTCCTGGAACTCTTTTGCTTTCTTGATGATCCAGTGGACGTTGGCAATTTGATCTCTGGTTCCTCTGCCTTTTCTAAAACCAGCTTGAACATCTGGAATCTCATGGTTCATGTATTCCTGAAACCTCCTTTGGAAAATTTTGAGGATTACTTTACTAGAGTGTGAAATGAGTGCAATTGTGTGGTATTTTGAGCATTCTTTGGGCCTTTCTTTGGGATTGGAATAAAAACTGACCTTTTCCAGTCCTGTGGCCATGGCTGAGTTTTCCAAATTTGCTGGCATAATGAGTGCAGCACTTTCACAGCATCATCTTTTAGGATTTGAAACAGCTCAACTGGACTTCCATTACCACCACTAGCTTTGGGCATAGTGATGCTTCCTAAGGCCCACTTGACTTCACGTTCCAGGATGTCTGGCTCTAGGTGTAATCCTTAATACAGAGTTTAAGCTGAGTTGTTTGTTGTGTAATCATCAGTTCCAGGCTTAACTAAAAAAAAAAAAAAATCTGACTAAGACTAAGAAATGTAGTTTATGTGACAAAAGAACAGAAATCTTTTAAAATAAAAATGAAAATACTGACCAGCAATGTAAATCTCTCCTAGAATTGTGAAGGGTTACCTTTTCAGACTTCTCAAACTTATAATAGGCATATGTGTGGATAAGAAAAATTATTCCAAAGCTGAAGTTTTGTTTCATGTTGATTGGCTGTGTAAGTTATTTCCCCCACAAATGCTTAGCTATAGAAACTTTCCAGTTGTATATTCATATATTCAGCTTCAGTATTTGACCTATATAATCCCTTGACTTTTATCTTCTTTTATATGATATTGTTAATAACCTACATATGAACAAAAATGTGCATTTTAATTTTTTAATAATGTACATGAGTTTAAAATTGATTTAACACAATCTCCCCTTGCAAATTTTTCTTTTCATAACCATATTTAAGAATAAATTTAGCTTATTTTATATTATATTTTGCTTATATGACTATGGACTTCACTTGTGGCTCAGCTGGTAAAGAATCTGCCTGCAATGCAAGAGACCTGGGTTTGATCCATGGGTTGAGAAGATCCCTGGAGAAGGGAAAGGTTACCCACTCCAGTCTTCTGGCCTGGAGAATTCCATGGATCCATAGGACTTCCCTGGTGGCTCAGACGGTAAAGTGTCTGCCTACAATGCGGGAGATCTGGGTTCAATCCCTGGGCCGGAAAGATCTCCTGGAGAAGGAAATGGCAATCCACTCCAGTATTCTTGCCTGGAAAATCCCATGGATGGAGCTCTGGTGGGCTACACAGTTCATGGGGTCGCAACGAGTCGGACACAACTGAGCGACACTCACTCACTCATAGGGTGCAAAGAGTCAGACACCACTGAACGACTTTCACTTTCACTTTGCTTATATGAAATGTGTATTTTTAAATTTGAACTATGAAGCAAATACACATATGTTTACCAAATTTAAAATTGTTTTAACTTTAAATGTTTTTGCTTTCTACTTTTTAGTTTTAATTTTTCTTCACATGCTAACTTCCACAAATACAGGAATTGAATTTTATGGTAGTAATACTAATGTGCTTTCTAAGTTTTTGTTGGTGATTATATTTAAATTCTTAGAAAGATAGTAATGATAACCCTGTATGCAAGACAGCAAAAGAGAGACACATATGTCTATAACAGTATTTTGGACTCTGTGGGAGAGGGAGAGGGTGGGATGATTTGGGAGAATGGCATTGAAACATGTATAATATCATATATGAAATGAATCACCAGTCCAGGTTTGATGCATGATACTGGATGCTTGGGGCTTGTGCACTGGAACGACCCAGAGGGATGGTACAAGGAGGGAGGAGTGAGGGGGGTTCAGGATGGGGAACACGTGTATACCTGTGGAGGATTCATGTTGATGTATGACAAAACCAATTCAATATTGTAAAGTAACTAAGCTCCAATTAAAATAAATAAATTTATAAATTAAAATAAATAAATAAATTATTTCTCTACAAAGCATCAGAAAAAGAAAAGATCATGAATTTATTACCCCTAGGAAAAGTAAACATATAGTCACTCAAATGAGTGAGCACTAATGAATAGATCTCAATTAAAGTAAGGAGTTGAATATTGGATTCCAGTGAAAGAAATACGGTATTTTTATTAAAATACTGTCCATGATGGAAAGAGATATAATACATAATCACACTGTCCCTGAGCTGTTATTAAAAACATGGGAAGGGGATAAAATTAACGACTCCCTCCACATTCACAGTGGATATTTTTGGAACCTAATGGACTTTTATATACAGTGTTCATTTCCTTCTTAATTCTTAAATCATACTTGATTACTTCCTCATCGCGTTCAATCAGTTATCAAGTTTCCTTGATTCTACCAGTGAACTATATCTCTCTCCCCTTCGCCAGTCAGTTCATACTTCTTTTGCTCCATTGGAGGTTCTTACAATATTTCATCACAGTTGAAATAATAACTTCTTTGCTACTCTCCAGATCCCTTGTATTGCCAAATTCCAATCTTTCATATAATGAAAGAAAAAGCCACATACATTTCAAATACATACTCTTATTGCTTAATTCTCAAAAATATTCAGTTGTTTCTAAATGTCTACCAGAGAATAGCATAATTCCTTTTGTATTCTATCATAGCTAAGATATTATCATCTGCATCATCAAATATTCTTTCTTAAGTCCACTTTCTTAACTCCTGATTCACTTTCAAATCTAGAGATTTTAAGTCCTCTTCCATTTACTTATTTCTTAAAAAGTCTTCTGCACAGTGCTGTGTTTGATGCTCTGTGTTGAATCCTGCAATCACAATGGTAAAGTAAAAGTGAAAGTCACTCAGTTGTGTCTGACCCTTTGCAACCCCATGGACTGTAGCCTGCCAGGCTCTTCTGTCCTTGGAATTTTCTAGGCAAGAATACTCAAGAGGGTTGTCATGCCCTTCTTCAGGGGATCTTCCCAACCCAGGGATGGAACTCAGGTGCTCTGCATTTGCAGGTGGATTCTTCACCATCTGAGATATCAGGGAAGTGCACAATGGTAAACAAAATATCAGCTCTGTCACTGAGGATCATGTAGTCATGAGACATCTATATAAAGAGGAATATAACAATGTAGTTGATGGTGGAGGGGTGTAGAAACCAATAGATCTGAGCTTGGAGAGTATTTGGCTGTTTCAGAAGCAAAGCCAAGTCAGGAAATGTACTACAGAAAAAAAAAAAAAAAAAAAAAAAGAACACAATTCAAGTGCCCAGAAATTATACTGAATAATTCTGAGAAGTCAGCAATCCCAAATTGCTTGCATTTGGGACTTGGCCAGCATCTTTCCTCCTCTTTGTAATTAGGATCTTTGGGCCATTTGTACCAGAGCCTTTGACTAAAGACTAGCCAATGATCTTGATAAGAGTCGAGTCATGATTTAATACCCTGATCTACCATCAACAATTTATACAGTTTGCTATAATTATAACAACCTCACTCAAAATAAAAAGCGTTTGAAAATTCCCAAATGGATGTTCAACTCAGTAGTGCTTAAAACTCCCATAATTGTATTACATAATTAAATACAACTCAAAAGAAAGTAAAATCCTCAAAGCTTGGACAAATAGCTGAGATATGCATTCTCAAATTAAAAGCAAAACATATTTTCAGCCAATTTTCAGAAAAAAAGCTATCATGGGCATCCTCTAAACTCATTTTTGAAGATATCTACTTAAAGTTAACATTTAATGTCTAAAGATTCATTTGAATAATTTTTATAAGAAAGTAATTTCATTTTTAATTGAGAAAGAATGATATAATAATAATATAATTTGAAATATTTTAAAAGTGTCTTCCAAGATTATGCAAAGGTCACACGCATAAACTTGCTTTGTCAAGTAATTAATAATATATGGACTGTTTGTTTTTACCAAATAGAAATTTAAATAGCCTGGAGAACTCTCTTCTTGAATAAACACACAGTCAAGGTCCTTGACTGTAATTTGAGGTCATGGCCTTTAGATGTCAAATGTTAAGTAACACACAAAAATCAATTCATTGAGCTAGTCATTAGTTTATTCACTCAACAGATACCACAATTAGAAGTATGGAAATGATTATTCAGTCTATCACATCCAGTTCTTTTCTATAAAATTATAACATGAAAATAAGCAGCATGTGTAAAATGATGTCTAAAGCAGTCACACAAAAAATAAGGTTTCCTGGCCACTTCTATATAAAGGATGAACGTGAAGTGAAAGTGAAAGTCACTCAGTCGTGTCCGACTCTTTGCGACCCCATGGACTATACAGTCCCTGGAATTCTCTGGGCCAGAATACTGGAGTGGGTAGCCTTTCCCTTCTCCAGGGGGTCATCCCAACCCAGAGATTGAACCCAGATCTCCCATATTGCAGGCAGATTCTTTACCAGCTGAGCCACAAGGGAAGCCCCATATAAAGAATGAAGGGAGCAAATCGCTTAGGAGCACTTGTTTTTTGCTACTGTAGGGAAAAAATCCTCTGAATGTCTTTTATATTTAAGCCAGAAGGAGGCCAAAACCATTAGACCAGTGGCTTGATACAGAGTCATGTGAAAGTTGCTCAGTTGTGTACTACTGTTTGTGATCCTGTAGACTGTAGCCCACCAGGCTCCTCTGTCCATGGAATTCTCCAGGTAAGAATACTGGAGTGGTTTGCCATGCCCTTCTCCAGGGATTTTCCTGACCCAGGGATCAAATCCAGATCTCCTGCATTGCAGGAAGATTTTTTACTGTTTGATCTAGTTGGGAATCCTAATACAGAATCATAATTCACCTCATTTTTAAAGGTGAGAACTAGTCATTTTGGAAGAGAAGAGTAAATTTACATAGGAGCCAAAGAACTTCTTTTGAGGAAAATGGGCTAGATTTTGACTTTTCTGCTGTTGTGATCAATATTAATGAAACTTAGTGATAAATCAATGACAGTATAACATCATGGGAGAAGACAGGAGTTAGAACATGGCCCAAAGTTTTCTCAAGGAAGACCAGCACCAATACATCAGGTACCTGTAGCTTGGAGCCTCCCCAGTCCCAGATACCTTAACAAAATTTAGGCATAATGAATAGTCTGAACATGTGAGCATAAATCCCAAGTACAAACTATAGAAATCTCTGTATTTTCAATAAAATTTGAAATATGCACAGATGATGATTTGAAGATATTTAAATGGCAATCCACTCCAGTATTCTTGCCTGGAGAATCTCATGGATGGAGGAGCCTTGTAGGTTACAGTCCATGGGGTCGCAAAGAGTCAGACATGACTGAGTGACTTCATTTTCACTTTCAGACAAATATTTACTCAATATGTTGAACAAGTTGCTTTTAAAAAGACTTCTTTTTTTTTTTTTTTTTTTTTACTAGTTCAGTTCAGTTCAGTTCAGTCGCTCAGTCATGTCCAACTCTTTGTGACCCCATGAATCGCAGCACGCCAAGCCTCCCTGTCCATCACCAACTCCCGGAGTTCACTCAGACTCACGTCCATCGAGTCCATGATGCCATCCAGCCATCTCATCCTCTGTCATCCACTTCTCCTCCTGCCCCCAGTCCCTCCCAGTATCAGAGTCTTTTCCAATGAGTCAACACTTTGCATGAGGTGGCCAAAGTACTGGAGTTTCAGCTTTAGCATCATTCCTTCCAAAGAAATCCCAGGGCTGATATCCTTCAGAATGGACTGGTTGGATCTCCTTGCAGTCCAAGGGACTCTCAAGAGTCTTCTCCAACACCACAATTCAAAAGCATCAATTCTTCGGCGCTCAGCCTTCTTCACAGTCCAACTCTCACATCCATACATGACCACAGGAAAAATCATACCCTTGACTAGGTTATGTCTAACCAGCTTATGCAGATACTACCATAGAAAACTAATACCTGAATAACCAGTATGGCAATAATAGATTTCTTCATAATAGAATAGAAGTGTCCCTGCTGTTGCTGCTGTTTAGTACATAAGTCATGGGTATTTGAAACTCAAGTGACAATTTACTATGTTGCATAAATCTTATTACTGAAATTAAAGGAGGGTCCCTTGGACTGCAAGGAGATCCAACCAGTCCATTCTGAGGAGATCAACCCTGGAATTTCTCTGGAAGGAATGATTCTAAAGCTGAAGCTCCAGTACTTTGGCCACCTCATGCGAAGAGTTGACTCTTTGGAAAAGATTCTTTTAAGAGACAGATGAGACATACATCCATAATAAGAAAGATGCTTTTTAAAATGTTCTATAATTTTAGATAATAAAATAGAAAAAAATATCATCAGTGTTGCATATTATTGGGTCTTGCAAAAATACTGTAACTTTAAAACTGGCACTTTTAAGTAAGACTGCCTTAGCTTTACTCTGACATATCTTAAATGGGTAGGAACATTAACACAAAAAAATAAAGAAAAAACAGGGATTGTCTGATATATTTTAAAATTATAATATTATTGAATTAAGTAATTGGGATATAGGCAGTATATTGAATTATGTGTATTCTTTTAACTACCCTAAAACCAACTGGAAGAGCTTTTATAGTATAACATGTGAATAGGAAGACAGTATATGGTTATGGTCATTCATAGTACTGATTTGAAAATAGATTTGAAGAAGAAAACATGATCAGATGTCTTCCTGACTAGTAATATACAATGTGTCAGAACAATCTCAATGGTTAAATGTAGAGAAATTTAGCATAATAACTATCACACTATTCCTTGGAAAAACAGGAATTAAATTTTTTTAAAAATCTATATAATCTTTATAGGATTTCTAAAAACCATCAACCGAAGCAGTACATTAATTTACCATACACATTTTACATTTATGACTTGCATATTTCAAAGTTCTAGGTCAGGAAGCAACAGTTAGAACTGGACATGGAACGACAAACAGTCTGGTTCCAATAGGAAAAGGAGTGTGTCAAGACTGTATATTGTCACCCTGCTTATTTAACTTATTTGCAGAGTACATCATGAAACACGATGGGCTGGATGAAGCACAGGCTGGAATCAAGATTGCTGGGAGAAATATCAATAACTTCAGATATGCAGACGACACCACCCTTATGGCAGAAAGTGAAGAAGAACTAAAGAGCCTCTTGATGAAAGTAAAAGAGGGGAGTGAAAAAGTTGGCTTAAAGCTCAACATTCAGAAAACGAAGATCATGGCATCTGGTCCCATCACTTCATGGGAAATATATAGATGGGGAAACAGTGGAAACAGTGTCAGACTTTATTTTTGTGGCTCCAAAATCACTGCAGATAGTGATTGCAGCCATGAAATTAAAAGATGCTTACTTCTTAGAAGGAAAGTTATGACCAACTTAGATAGCACATTAAAAAGCAGAGACATTACTTTGCTAACAAAAGTGTGTCTAGTCAAGGCTATGGTTTTTCCAATAGTCATGTATAGATGTGAGAGTTGGACTATAAAGAAAACTGAGAGCCGAAGAATGGATGCTTTTGAATTGTTGTGTTGGAGAAGACTCTAGAGAGTCCCTTCGACTGAAAGGAGATCCAACCAGTCCATCCTAAAGGAAATCACTCCTGGGTGTTCACTGGAAGAACTGATGTTGAAGCTGAAACTCCAATATTTTGGCCACATTGATGTGAAGAGCTGACTCATTTGAAAAGACCGTGATGTTGGAACAGATTGAAGGCAGAAAGAGAAGGGGATGACAGAGGATGAGATGGTTGCATGGCATCACCAACTCAATGGACCTGAGTGGGTAAACTCTGGGAATTGGTGATGCACAGGGAAGCTTGGTGTGCTGCGGTTCATGGGGTCACAAAGAGTCGGACACGACTGAGCAACTGAACTGAACTGAACTGAGTGACGAATCAGATATGGAGAAGGTGATGGCACCCCACTCCAGTACTCTTGCCTGGAAAATCCCATGGATGTAGGAGCCTAGTAGGCTGCAGTTCATGGGGTCACAAAGAGTCGGACACGACTGAACGACTTCAGTTTCACTTTTCACTTTCATGCATTAGAGAAGGAAATGGCAACCCACTCCTGTGTTCTTGCCTGGAGAATCCCAGTGACGGGGGAGCCTGGTGGGCTGCCATCTGTGGGATCACAGAGTTGGACACGACTGAAGAGACTTAGCAACAACAAGGAACTACTCCACAGCAGAGAGAACTCTGCTCAATATTACATGGCAGTCTGATGAGAGGGGAGTCTGACGGTGAATGGAGACATGTACCTGTATGGCTGAGTCCATCTGCTGTCCACCTAAACTAGCACAACGCTGTAAATCGGGTATACCCCAAAACAAAATAAAAACTTTAAAAAAAAAAAGAGAAGAATCAGATCATATTGCTAATTCCACAAGGTTCCAACTCTTAGAGTTTGTTGCTTGTTCTAATGAGTCTTAAATTCCCTCCATGTTTTACTCTAAGAAAGCATCTAGACATTGGGAGATATGCATCTTTTATAGGGCTGAAATGAGGAAGCTCACCTGTATTTTTATAAAAATGTACAATTTTAAAATAAGGTAAGTAGAAAGTAAAGGACCAATAAGTAAAAATAATGAAATAATAGAATCATTATTAATTCTCAGTAGTATTTTGTGTTAATATATTCTAAAATCTTGGAAGTTTAATTTAAAACCAATGAAATTAAGACCCTTAACTTCCTTTGTCTGGTTCAAAATTTTAACTTGATCAATTCTACATTTATCATGAAAATTTCCTTAATGGAATAAAGTCAGAAAAATCAACCAAATAAACACAATTTTTCACGATACTTCTTTTTATTGCATATTCTCAAAGGTGATCAGTTTGAAGAAAGAAAACCCTTTTAAATATAATAAAGAGAAAGTGACAATATCAAGGTAATCTTTGTAACAACCTAAGAGGAATGTGTTTCCATACCTAGATGAAGAAAAGAAAATGCAAATTCAAAATATATTAAAAAGTATCCTAAATCTGACTTTGCATACTTGAGTATGGAGTTAGTGTTTTGCCCATGCTGTTTGACAGGGCTGTCATCTACCTGTAAAACATTTTTTTAAATGATAATTATTTTAAAAGTTACCTTCTCTGAGTGAAAAATTGTATCTATGATTTTTGTTTGGGAGAGAGGGAGGAAATTTTTCATAACCGATGCAACCCTCTGTGGCAGACTGTATTTTAGTCCAGAACTACCCAGCTATCTAGAGCTTTTGAACCCTGAGCTACCATATCCAATAGTCCCCATTATTTCACTGCTCTATGCTGCTCTTTGAAGAGTTTATCATTATCATTGTTAAAAAATAATTAGGAAAAGAACAAATTATATTAAAGAGAACATTGTGCCTCTACCACCCTGACGTAACAAATATTCAGTTTTGTATAAGAACATCTTTTTAAACCAAAACATTATTACAGATATATTTGAGGTCTCTTTTTTTTTTCCTTTCTTGGTACCATTTCCTTTCTTTAGGACAGTCATTGTACATTTGGTGTAAATTTTTCTATTTCAGCTTTTTGGTCTCACACACATACATATTTGTAGTTGTATACATATATGCATGTGTTTCAGGGGGACATATTTAGATACATCATATATTATTGATGCACAAATACATTTACAGATATATATTTGTGCATATATACTATGGATACAAATATCTATATATTTATCCATAAACAAACTTTCATATTTAAATATATCAAGTACCAAAACCATCCTATAGTAAAAGACACACATCCTGAAACTGCAGGATTTTTGAAAGAAGGAGGATCAAAAGACAGAGATGAATGAGACGGAAAGACAGAAAGATACCGAGAGGATGTGTGTGTGTATTTGTTTGTGTGTGTGTGTTTAGATAGATGGAGAAAGAGAGAGACCATTGATCCTCATGGAATTGTTCAGGCTGGCAAGTTGGAAATCGAGAAATTTGTAGGGCAAGCTGGTTGTCTGCAGCTTCAGGTAAGAGCTGACATTGCAGTCTTGACTGGGAAGGCTGAAAGCTCAAACAGAATTTCTATGTTGCAATCTGCATGTGGAATTTCTTCTTCAGGAGACCTCAGTCTTTGCTCTTAAAATCTTCTGCTGATTGAATGAGACTCACCTATTTATAGAGGATAATGTGTTTTGTGGAAATCATTGGAAATCACCCTGAATTTTCAGGAATTTTTGAGTAGTATGAACATTTTCAAACACTAATTCTTCTAATTCAAGAACAAACATGTCTTTCCATGTATTTTTGTCTTTTTCAACATCTTTTATCAAACTCTTATGGTTTTCACTGCACAAGTTTTTTGTTCTTTGTTAAATTTATTCCAAAGTTTTTTTTTATTGTTTTTGATGCTACTTTCATGAGATAACTTTCTTAACGAAACACATGTGCACACACCCCTCCTGATTTAAATGTTAATCTCACCTTAACTTTATTCATAGCAATATCTAGATTGATGTTTGACCAAACAACTGTGCACCATAGCCTAACCAAGTTTAGACATAAACTTAATCATCACAGCTCACCCTAAATATACTAACTTACTAATATTACACAATATCTGAAGAGACGAATGCAATTCTTAGTCATTCTCAGCAGAATTTCATCATTTACAAAAATACACAGATCTATTTAGATTATAGTGAGGAAATATGTCAAAGGCAGAAATTCTTCTAGGAGATAACAGGTGATTTTAAAAAAAGAAAAAGCAAGTGAGGAAAATAGAGACTATCACAGAGTCGTTGTTGTTTAGTTGTTGAGTCATATCCAACATTTTGACACCCCATAGACTGTAGCCCTCAAGGCTCCTTTGTCCATTGGATTGCCCAGGCAAGAATACTGGAATGAGTAACCATTTCCTTCTCCAGGGGATCTTCCCAACCCAGGGATTGAACCTGCATCTCCTGCATTGGAGGGCAAATTCTTTGCTTCGCTGGTGGCTCAGAGGGTAAAGAATTCACCTACTATGCAGAAGACCTGAGTTCAATCCCTGGGTTGGAAAGATCCCCTGGAGGAGGGCATGGCAACCCACTCCAGTATTCTTGCCTGGAGAATCCCCATGGACAGAGCAACCTGGAGGGCTACACTCTATGGGGTTTCAAAGAGTCAGACATGACTAAGTACAGCATAGAACAGCAAACCACCTTTACAACAAATGCTAAATGAACTTCTCTATATAGGAGACACAAGAGAAGAAAAAAATTTACAAAAAATAAACCCAAAACTTAAGAAAATGATAATAGGATCATCAATCATTCAGTTCAGTTGTCTCTGACTCTTTGTGACTCCATGAACTGCAGCACGCCAGGCCTCCCTGTCCATCACCAACTCTCGGAGTCCACACAAACTCATGTCTACTGAGTCAGTGATACCATCCAACCATCATCAGTTCAGTTCAGTTCAGTCGCTCAGTCATGTCCGACTCTTTGTGACCCCATGAATCATAGCACGCCAGGCCTCCCTATCCATCACCAACTCCCGGAGTCCACTCAGACTCGCATCCATCGAGTCAGTGATGCCATCCAGCCATCTCATCCTCTGTTGTCCCCTGCTTCTCCTGCCCCCAATCCCTCCCAGCATCAAAGTCTTTTCCAATCAGTCAACTCTTCACATTAGGTGGCCAAAGTACTGGAGTTTCAGCTTTAGCATCATTCCTTCCAAAGAAATCCCAGGGTTGATCTCCTTCAGAATGGACTGGTTGGATCTCCTTGCAGTCCAAGGGACTCTCAAGAGTCTTCTCCAACACCACAATTCAAAAGCATCAATTCTTCGGCGCTCAGCCTTCTTCACAGTCCAACTCTCACATCCATACATGACCACAGGAAAAACCATAGCCTTGACTAGATGGACCATCATGTATATCAATAATTACCTTAAATGTAAATAGATTTAATGCATCAACCAAAAGGCATAGATTGACTAGACAGATGAAAACATGTACATGTATGCACTTTCACTTAGCACATCATTCTGCTTGACCCCCAAATTGTTTGTAATTATTTTATATTGTTAAGTTAATCATGTTCCCAGTAGAGCATGAAATTGTAATTATTTTTTGTCTGGCTATGGATTGTGAAAATTGATAAGTATCTTTTACTATTGTGATTTTGTAACTATTACTTATTGAATACCATTCTATCAAGGTTGGTCAACAGAAAAATAATAGAATTCTATATCACCAAAGTGAAAAATTGAAAGTGTTAGTCCCTCAGTCATGTGCAATTTTGCGACCCTATGGACTGCTGCCCACCAGGCTCCTCTATCCATGGGATTTTCCAGGAAAGGATACTGGAATGATTTGCTGTTTCCTTCTCCAGGGGATTTTCCCAAACCAGGGACTGGACAAGGGTCTCCTGCACTGAAGGAAGAGCTCCCAGGGAAGTCCAAAACTACCATTTAATAGAAAAGCCTGTAATCACTTATAAAAATCCAGATACATATCTGAATTACTTTGAAATTTTTTGAAAAATACAAATGTTCAGGTACTGCTTTTTTTCTCCAAAGCTCTAAATATGTTTCTAATGAGCAGTCATATTTAAAAACAGCCAGACTATATAATTATCTTTTATCTAATTTGTTTCACTTTTCTATTTCATATTCAGTTTTCTCATTTCATTTAGTTATTGTGTTCCAATTTCTCCATCTCTTCTATTTTTTTGAAGTTCTTTCTCAAGCATACTAGAGAAGCTTTTGTATACATATATATAAATAGTATGTATAATATATATATTTTATAAAAATTATGAATTTTTGCCTAACTAAAAAATTATGATATTTTTATTTCACTTGTTTAACTTGGTATGAATAGAATGCCATATTTCAAATTTTAAAAAATTAAACATACAACAAGCAACAAAGTTTTACTCTATAGCACAGGGAACTATACTCAATATCTTGTAATAATCTATAATGGAAAATAATCTCAAAAGTAATATATGTGTATATCTATAACTGAATCACCTTGCTTTGCACCTGAAACATTGTAAGTCAAATATACTCCAATAATATGTGTGTGTTCTTTTATATATATATATAAAGAAATATGTGTGCCAGTTTTTTGCTTTTTTTCTTTTTTTTTTTACTATTAGAGGCAATTCAAATTATTTCTAATTTATTTCATGCTTAATTTTAGCATATTTCTCCTATGTCTCTTTCTTACTCCATTTTTATTTTCTTTTGTGACCATAAGTTTAGCTCATTTATCTGTTTTCTGATAGCTTGGGAATTAACAGCCTTATGTTTTCTATTAGATAATTTAAATTGTTAAACCTATACATCAAGTGTTTACATTTCTTACAAAATATTATCCTATTCATTATATCCATCTTCTAAAATACATATATATATATATATATATATATATATATATATATATATATATCCTACTATGTAAAAATGTAATTCATTGTCTAGCCAAAATAAAACTAGCTATTATTATTACTCTTACTAATAGAGTTACTATTTCATTTATATACTATTGATAAATAATAAATTTGCAAACTGGTTTAGCAATTTTTTTACACATTTTTTTTTCTTCCACTCCATTTCTTCTGGGCTCAATCCTTGATGGTAAATATTCTATAGAATTTACTTAACTAATTTCTACAGAGATAAATTGTTGAACGTGATGTTTATTCTACCACTGCCTTTGAAAAACTAAGTATTAAATTCTAGATTCAAAATTATGTGTTATTCCCAGCTATTTTTGCTGTTATCTTTTCACCACTCTTATTTTAGATGCCTGCTGTCAATGAAAAAGCACAAGAAATAAAACATAACTTTAAAGAATGCATTCAGCATAATGCATTATAAGATGATGACATTTTCACTGATGAAGCATAAGGGAGACAATATTGTCCTATCACTGGTAAATTAAAGCCCTACAAATGTATCATTAGGAAGATGTGAGACTAAGCCAAGAGATTAATATATGAAATAATAATCTTGGACCACTAAAAGCCCTCGATCAAAATGATCTGGCTAGTGGTAGTCCAGTGAGAAAGAAAAAATGTGATTATACAGTCTTCATAGAATATATAAACACACACACATATATAAATATAACATCAGTCACTCAGTCGTGTCTGACTCTTTGTAACTCCATGAATTGCAGCACGCCAGGCCTCCCAGTCCATCACCAACTCCTGGAGTTCACTCAGACTTGTGTCCATCGAGTCGGTGATGCCATCCAGCCATCTCATCCTCTGTCATCCCCTTCTCCTCCTGCCCCCAATCCCTCCCAGCATCAGAGTCTTTTCCAATGAGTCAACTCTTCGCATGAGGTGGCCAAAGTATTGAAGTTTCAGCCTCAGCATCAGTTCATCCAATGAACACCCAGGACTGATCTCCTTCAGGACTGACTGGTTGGATCTCCTTTCAGTCCAAGGGACTCTCAAGAGTCTTCTCCAATACCGTAGTTCAAAAGTATCATTTCTTCAGTGCACAGATTTCTTCACAGTCCAACTATCACATCCATACATGACTACTGGAAAAACCATAACCTTGACTAGACAGACTTTGGTGGCAAAGTAAAATCTCTGCTTTTGAATATGCTATCTAGGTTGGTCATAACTTTCCTTCTAAGGAGTAAGTGTCTTTTAATTTCATGGCTGCAATCCCCATGTATATAAATATATAACACATGTATATAAATATATAAATACATAACAGTTCAGTTCAGTTGCTCAGTCATGTCCGACATCCCCATGGACTGTAGCATGCCAGGCTTCCCTGTCCATCACCAACTCCCAGAGCTTACTCAAACTCTTGTCCATCCAGTTGGTGATGCCATCCAACCATCTCTTCCTCTGTCATCCCTTTCTACTCTACCTTCAATCTTTCTGAGCATCAGAATCTTTTCAAATGAGTCAGTTCTTTGCATCAGGTGGCCAAAGTATTAGAGTTTCAGCTTCAGCATCATTGGAATATTCCAAAGAATATTCAGGACTGATTCCCTTTAGAATTAACTAGTTTGATCTCCTTGCAGTCCAAAGAACTCTCAAGAGTCTTCTCCAACACCACAGTTCAAAAGCATCAATTCTTCCATGCTTAGCTTCCTTTATGGGGCAACTCTAGCATCCACATATGACTTTTGGAAAAAACATAGCTTTGACTAGATGGACCTTTGTATGTGCCTGCAATTCTAAACAATGTCAGTCATAAAATACTTCTCTCAGAAAATATTTTTATTGTCTTAAATTCTTAACAATATTTGTGATTACTATTACTCTTTAATGACATATAAATATTAAATTTGAAGATTTTATTACTTTTTCTTTCATAAATATTTTATTCTACATGGAATTAAATTCTAATAGCTGCCATTTATACAACTAACTCCCACTGCACACAAACTCAGCAACAGGTATTTGATTTGAGATTAAGTTAAAAGAGGTTGAGAATTGTTGAGTTTGCTTTTAGAGAAATATGGGTCTCTAGGCTTTTATGGTTCTTTATATTCCTGATTTTAAGCAGTGGTTTCAAAAAGGCAATGATAAGATGGTAGTTGTAAATGCAGAGAATAAAACTTGATTCACTTAAATGCGGTCATGATATTGGGGTCACTTGAAATCATTTATGTTTATAATTTAAAACAATATAAACTGTAAGGTTAAAATATTGCTTTTGGTATTTTCAAATTTTTTACTCTGTATGTTAATATTAAATAATAGCTTTAAAAGCAAAATTTACTCTTTTAAATAATTGTTTTTAAAATAATGAATTGAGCATATTTATTATTATTATAAGATTTTTCTGAAGATAATTTTGCTGTAGTGAGAAAGGGAGGTGTTAATGCATATCTACCCCATGCTAGGAGTGCTACTGAAGTTGTCATTCTAATATCTATCATATATTAATTTTCTTAGACAAGAAATATGTAAAGCAATTGAATTATGGCATATTCTCCAAAACAAAAATCAACATGTAAGATATCTTAGTAAATGAGCAGCTGACTCTCCTGAACAGTTGCCTGATCTTCCCTTGTCCCTTTACCTCATAGTTCACCAATGAAAAGATGGGAAAAAGGTCTAAACGGGTATCTACTATGTAAAAGAAGATATACAGATAAATGTATGAAAAAATGTTTATCATAACACTTCATTAGGGAATTTCTAATTTAAATAACAAGATACTATTACACATCTATTAGAATGGCCAAAGTCCAAAATGCTGACCACAGTGAATGCTGTTGAGGATGTGGAGCAACAGGAACTCTCACTCATTGCTGGTGGAAACACTGAATGGAACAGTCTCTATGGAAGAAAGATGAGCAGTTTCTTACAAACTGTTCATACCCTTACCAGGAAATCTGAAAGTGTTAGTAGCTCAGTTGTGTCCAACTCTTTGCAACTTTGTGGACTGCAGCCCACCAGACTCCTCTGTCCATGGCATTCTCCAGGCAAGAATACTGGAGTAGGTTTTCACACCTTCTCCAGAGGAGGTTCCCAACACAGGCATCAAACCCAGGTCTCCTGTACTGCAGGCAGTTTCTTTACCATTTGAGCTATCTGGGAAGACTGGGTACCACCCAAATGAATTGAAAACTTAAGCCCACACAAAAACCTTCATGTGGATGTTATTTTCACTTGACTCAAAACTGAAAAAACTTAAAGGTAACCGAGATGCTTTTCAGTTGATGAATTAACAAATGAACTATGTGGTTCATCCAGACAAGGAAACATTATTCAGCACTAAAAGTAAATGAGCTACCAAGTCACAAAAAGACATGAGAGAACTTTAAATGCATATTACCAAGTGAAGGACGACAACCTGAAAAGTTGCCTGTATGATTCCAACTATTCAACATTCTGGAGACAGTAAAAAGATTAGTCATTTCCAGCTGTTAGAGAGAAGAAAGGGATGAAAAGGAAGAGCCAGAGTTATTTATACTTTGTGCTCAGTTGTGTCTGACTCTTTGCAGTCCTATGAACTGTAGCCTGCCAGGCTCCTTTGTCCATGGGCTTTTCCAGGCAAGAACAGTGGAGTGGGTTGCCATTTCCTTCTTATGTATAGGACAATAAAACTACCCTGCACTGCACTGTAATGGTGGATACATGTCATTTTACATTTGTCAAACCTATAAAATATACAACACCAATGGCAAACTTCAGAGGACTGTGTAATAAAGTTGTGTCAATACACTTTCATTGATTTTAACAAATGCACTGCTTTGTTAAGGGATTTCCATAAGCAGAGAGGTAATACCTGTGTGAGGACAAAGCCGGTATGGGGACTCTCTGTACATTGTGTTCAATTTTGCTGTGAACCTAAAACTTCTCTAAGAGAAGTTTATTAATTTTAAAAATATATAAATAAAAGTAAAAAAAAGTGTTCACAAAAAGACATTTTCCAAATGTTATATGAAATTATGAACAACATTTGGTTTCAGCATTTTAGAAAACCAGGCTTGCTTATGGTGAATATAGTGATTTAGAAAATGAGAAAAAAAAAAAACAAAAACAAAAAACAGTGTTTTCAAAATGACTAAGGTGATGACTTGCTCTGAGTTGAGCTGCCTGTGTTGAGACCCCATGGAGACAGCACACCAATTTCCCCCTGCTGTGCTCTGCAACCAGCACCTTTCCCTCTAATCACAGAACTTCATACACACATGAATTTTTCTGTTATGAAATGGGAACCACAGCAGGCTTGTCATCAGGGATAAAATGCTCTAAAAAACTTTTGGATCTGGTTAAAAGAAAACTACTGGACACATATGGTTTCATAAAGGAAAAATAAAAAGAGTAAAGGGAAGAATAGATTCAAGGAAACAATGGCAACAGTTAACAGGTTTAGGTGATGTCTCTAAGAAACAAAGAAAAAGCTTTTCTCAGGGGAAGAAGAAAGTTAGTAAATATTAAAACATTCTTATGGAATTGTTAGAAATTGACATTATTACTGTTCATAAAAGATGGAGACCTTATCTTTAACTCATAAAAATGTTACAGGAATCCATGCTTTTTTTCTCTTGCTCATAGCATAATGATAATATAACCAGTTCTGTTGGGAATTAATTATCTGATAGTCTATATCAAAAAATTAATATTTTAATAATAAATTTTAATATTAAAATATCTCTATCTGCATTATCTCTTAAATATCTTGATTTTTTAATTACCAGTTTGAAATATTCAACAAGTTGTGTGTAAATTTTTTTTTCTGGAATAGTACTCTAAAATTCTTTCATGAATCTGTCTCAAAATGAGTAATTTAAAAACTAATGACGCCCCATATCATCTCTCAGGGTCAGGGTGGTGGGAGGGGGGTTCAGGGTTGGGAACTTATGTATTCCTGTGGTGGATTCATGTCAATGTATGGCAAAACAAATACAGTATTATAAAGTAAAAAGAAAAAAAACTAATGACTGACACTGATTTCACTATATTCAGTCAAATTAGACACAGGCATATACATTCACACACACACAGAGCTTGGGCCTTTGTCCTTTAAAATATTTTCTCAAATTTTATTTTACAGTTTTCTTTCTTTTCTCCAGTATCTTCTGCTTTCAGATTCAGGAAGTCATATTTTTATGTTTGAATTTATGAACTTGTCAATTTCTAAACATCTTAGGTCATTTTATATAATTTCCTATCCTCATTGCTATTTGCAAGTACCTAGCAATTTATTTCATTTGGAAATAATTATCACTTCTGTCACAGTATAAACAGATATATATTTTTTTAAATTGTGTTGTCACAAACCCACTCTCCTTCCAAATTACCTGCCGTGATTGCCTTGCAAAAGTTTCAGTTATTACAACAATGCTCACATCCACTCAAATATAAATGTGCATATGTGTGTGGCGGGGGCAGTTCCTGGTGTCTCAGATGGTAAAGAATTTGCCTGCAATACAGAAGGTTTGTGTCGGATCCCTGGATCTGGTCCTTGAGTCAGAAAGATCCCCTGGAGAAGGGAATGCAATCCATTTTGGTATTCTTGCCTGGAAAATTCCATGGACAGAGGAGCCTGGTGAACACAATCCAAAGGGTTCCAAAGAGTTGGACACAACTGAACGACTAACACTTTTTTTTTTCTTTTAATGTGTGTGCATATGTAAATCTGCATTTTTTGGTTTAACGGATACATCATTCTCTTCTGTTCATGGGAGGGAAAAACAACCAGGATATTAAATACAATTCTTAGGACACAGGACTTCTGGAATATAGAAGATGGTTCTGAATGTGTACTTTGGATCTTCACGATCTAGGCTTTCATCCTGGCTCCTGCCTTTACCAGTAATCTTGCATACGCTTCTTAAGTTATCCATATTTCAATTTCCTCATCTGAAATATGGGCAATTTAGTACTTTGCTCCATATAATATACTTTGAATAGTTACAGGGAGGACAATTCAACATGGCAACATAGAAGATCCTGAACTCATTTTCTCCCCTGAACACATCAAATCTTCAACTACACATGGAATAGTTGCCTCTGAAAAAGACCTGAAAACTGGATGAACCGAGCCTCTATAACAAAGAGGGAAAGGGCTGCATGGAGGCAGATAAGAGAGGCAGAAACACACTCTTGTCCCCTAATAGTCTATTCCACATGTATGGTGATCCACAATAGGGAGGGGACTCAAAAATACAGATTTTTTCTTAAGCATTAAGAGGCTTGTACTCCACACTAGGCATCCCAACCATTACATCTTATTCAGGAGACACAAGGTTCCCAAATGCCTGACTTTGAAAATCAACAGGGATTACATCTTGAGAAACCACAGAAGTAAAAGAAATAAGGAACTCTCTTAAAGTCTCATGCCCAGATTCACTTATCTTAGTGTTTCAAAAACACCAGTTTGAAAGGCACCAGCTTGGCTCAGACTATACATGAAGGAGACCACTTACTAATCTTAAAGTGCATGCATGCCAGAGAGACAGAAATATGATGGGACTCTCCCCAAGGATGGGGACACTGGAGGATTCCACTCTTACAGTCTTATTCTATCCTGCTAATGCTAGCAGTGTTGGGCACCATGGTGCAACTCTTCCTCTAACTTGCTAGTGTCAGGAAGCATGCCCCACTGAAATTCCTGCCCACCTTCATCCCACAGATTCATGCCACACCTGGGCCAGGCAAGAACCTCACCTACCCCAGTGCCACAGCAGGTAGGGGTGGGGATGATTGTGCTTCTTGGTGAACTGAGCAACACTGAAGAGAAAAACTAAAATTTCTGCAAAAACTAGAAAGGAATTTAAAATATTATCATTTATAAGCTGCAGTAGTTTCTTCCAGAGTAACTGACACAGAGTAGAAATCTGATTTTGTGTTTTTCTTTTATTGAAGGAGCTCTATACATCATCTCTTGCCTGTTGCTTATCACAAAAAAATTTTGCACATTAAATATGATTTAGAAATAAAAAAGATTTTTTTTTACAGTAAAGAAACAAGTTTAAGGAAAATATATTGACTGAAAATTTTTCTTGTCTGAAGTATTTCAAACATGAATTCACTTGTCTTTTTATTTCGCTGTCAAGCTGAGTTTCACTTACTTAAAATCAACTTCTCAATTTCCAGCTCCCAGAAGAACTTAATGTTCTGGTTGAGAGAACTTCATAAAGCTCAACTCAAAATCTAACTCTTTTCCAGTTTCAAAATATTTTTGTAAAAAAGTCCAATGTCATCACTGTCTGGATGGCAATAAGAAAGGGGGGACAAGCTGCTATTGACCTGCCATCCAGAAGATTATTTTGATAAAAATTTGCAATTCACTCATGGTCCTGGGAGGATGTTATGGCACACACAATTTCTCAAATACAAATTCATCTATAAAACTAAAGAGCTAAAATCATGTTGAATGTGAATATGTGTTTACATTAGAAGGCAAAATACATAAAGTGGATAAAAGTTCCAAAAATATTTTAAGGTTGATAAATGCTCTCTAAATGTTTTGTTCTTTCCACCCTGTATTTTAATCTTTAGGATTTAGTGCTCTTAACACAGGGCCTAACTCATAGCTTAATAACTAGATTTTTAAAATATATTTAGTTATAAGTGTATTTTAATTAAATGGTTTAATAAATATGTTAATTAAATATTCCATAGAATTGAGTATACATCTATACTTATGCTAGAAGCACAGTATCTTGAGATTGGAAAAAGTGAGTTTTTCAACTTTATTCTTTTCAGGATTGTTTTCAGCAAATCTCACTAGCTGGCATTTTCACATAAATTTTAGAATCAGTTTGTCAATTTCTTTGATAGAAATTGTCTTGAATATATAGAGCATTTGGGGAATTATTGCCCTCTTAACAACACTTAGTTTTCTTATCCATGGACATAAGATATTATTCAATCTATTTGACCCTTTATTTTCTTTCCATATTGTTTTATAATTTTTAGAACACAAAATATATATTTCTGTTGTGAAATTTATTCTCAATTATTTTATTCATTTTTGAAATTGTATTATAATTTATTATATTTTTATATTGACCTTTTATCATGCAAATTTATTGAATTTACTATTTCTGAGGATTTCTTTAAGCTTTTCTATGTATAAGAATATTTCATCTATAAACAGAAATTATTTATTCATTTAGAATGTGGATGATTTTTTTATTTCTTTTATTGCCTAATTACCCTTGCTGGAATTTTCAGTACAACATAAAGCATAAATGACAAGAATAGGTCTTGTTACTAACCTTAGGGGAAAAGCAGCCATTCACTATTAAGTACAATGTTAGCTATTGGTTTTTAATAGATGCTCCTTATCAGGATGAAGTTTATTTAGTATTCCTAGTTTGTTTGTTTCTTTTAGTGTTTCATCTTGAAAGGTGTTGTTTTGTCAAATGTTTTTTCCTGCATCTTTCCTGGGATAAATATTTCTCTGTTTATTGCATTAACTTAAGACAATTTCTAGAGACTAGAGGTGTGTGTGTTTGGGGTGGGGGGTGTATGAATGTATGTATGTTTACATTTTCATCTGTTGTGATTGCTTCTCTGGGGAGAAGATCCAAGAAGTTCATCATAGCACCATTCAGAGTGTCTCCCTCCTTGTATGCCACTTCTTTTTTTATGATATCATTAAGTATTTCTCTGCATAATTATCTGTTTTTAATTAACATATGCCATTTTCTACAGGTAGCTCAACATTACAGATCTACAGAATTACACTGGATTTATGGTTTAGAACAGCTTTTGTCCTTGAATAGTGGAGTTAGTTTCTTTAAACATTCATTTTTTTCTATTCACAAAAATTATAATTATGCCATTTCCTGAACAGAGATTTTACTAGAATTAAATCACATCATTCTCCTCCTCTATAATCCTCTGGCTTTCCAGCTTTCTTGTAAAGTGCATACTTCTTGATTTAGATTAGAATTGTGAATTATCTCTGGTCACCCCTACATCTTTGGTGACCTTTTTAGCCTCTAGCTTTCTTTTTAAATGTGTTTGCTATTTTTCAAAGCTCAGTGCTTCTGGAAGTATCATTTCATGGCCTGGCATGCATTTCCTCGATATATCTTTAATTCCCTTCAACTCTGAAAATTCAGCGTAAGTGTAAACTTACTGGAAACCTTATTAAGACCTCCCTCTAGTCTATCACCATCTGATTACTATAACTTTTCATAGTCCATCAAAATCTTTAATTCATTTTGGATCTCTTTACTAGAATATAGTCAAGAACATTTTAGTCTTCCAGCTATATAACTCTTCCTTTGACCTCAGTATTTGGGTTACTATATGTACTAAAAATGAATAAACAAATAAATAAACAAAACAAACCTTATTCTCCCCACCAAATCCTTTTATACGCAAAGTCCCTAAAGGCCTTCAGTGCTTATTTTATTGCAGTACTACTTTTTCTTCAGTACAGGAGATCAGACAACTGAAAAGTTATGGAAACAGAATTTCTTTCATTTTGGTTGTTCAAGTTGATCCTTGGTTCCTCTGCATCTGCAGATTTAACCAACGATGGGCCCTGCAGCAATGTAGTATTTACTATTGAAAAATATCTGGATATAAATGGACCAGGACAGTTCAAACCTGTGTTATTCCATTGTCAACTGTTTATATTTCAAGCCACCTCATTTGATCCTTCACTAGACCTGAAGGGTTATTGTTGTTGTTCAGTCACTCAGTCACTCAGTCATGCCCAGCTGTTTGTGATCCCATGGATTGCAGGGATATCTTGAAAGGGATAAAACCTTATAGTCTCCAGAGATATCCCCAGCCCCTTACATCACATACAAGGTGAAGCTGGCAAACCAGAAGACGTCCCTCCCCTGACCATTCTGGCACCAAATCTCGAATTTCCAGTATCCAAAAATGTGAGGCATTAATTTTCATTGTTTATAAGCTGCCCAGTTTCTGTTGTTTTGTCATAGTACCTCAAATGGACTGAGACAATTATAGTTCTTAGTATTCATTAACCAATTTCATATATTGATTAATATAAGGATATGAACACCCCACTCCAATACTCTTGCCTGAAAAATCCCATGGACAGAGGAGCCTGGTAGGCTGCAGTCCACAGGGTCTCAAAGAGTCGGACATGACTGAACGACTTCCCTTTCACTTTTTACTTTCATGCATTGGAGAAGGAAATGGCAACCCACTCCAGTGTTCTTGCCTGGAGAATTCCAGGGACGGGGGAATCTGGTGGGCTTCTGTCTATGGGGTCACACAGAGTCGGACATGACTGAAGCATCTTAGCAGCAGCAGAAGCAGCAAAGAAGACATACAGATGGCTAACAAACACATGAAAAGATGCTCAGCATCACTCATTATCAGAGAAATGCAAATCAAAACCACAATGAGGTGCCATTTCATGCCAGTCAGAATGGCTGCAATCCAAAAGTCTACAACCCATAAATGCTGGAGAGGGTGTGGAGAAATGGGAACCCTCCTACACTGTTGGTGGGAATGCAAACTAGTACAGCCAGTATGGAGAACCGTGTGGAGATTCCTTAAAAAAAAAAAAAAAAAAAAACTGGAAATGGAACTGTCTTAGGACCCAGCAATCCCACTGCTGGGCATACACATTGAGGAAACCAGAACTGAAAGAGACATGTGTACCCCAATGTTCATCACAGCACTGTTTATAATAGCCAGGACAAGGAAGCAACCTAGATGTCCATCAGCAGATGAATGGATAAGAAAGCGGTGGTACATATACACAATGGAGTATTACTAAGCCATTAAAAAGAATACATTTGAATCCATTCTAATGAGGTGGATGAAACTGGAGCCTATTATACAGAGTGAAGTAAGCCAGAAAGAAAAACACCAATACAGTATACTAACACATATATATGGAATTTAGAAAGATGGTAACGATAACCCTTTATGTGAGACAGCAAAAGAGACACAGATGTATAGGACAGTCTTTTGGACTCTGTGGGAGAGAGAGAGAGTGGGATGATTTGGGAGAATGGCATTGAAACGTGTATAATATCATATATGAAAAGAATCGCCAGTCCAGGTTTGATGCATGATACAGGATGCTCGGGGCTGGTGCACTGAGACAACCCAGAGGGATTGTACTGGGAGGGAGGAGGGAGGAGGGTTCAGGATGGGGAACACGTGTATACCTGTGGCAGATTCATGTTGATGTATGGCAAAACCAATACACTATTGTAAAGTAATTAACCTCCAATTAAAATAAATAAATTTATATTTAAAAAAAAGAAAAAAGAAAATTGTTAGGGAATAAATACCTTTTCGAAAATTTAGATTGCAGCCTGCCACTATGGGCTTCTCAGGTGGTATTAGTGGTAAAGAACCCACCTGCCAATGCAAGTAGACTAAGAGATGCAGGTTTGATCCCTGTGCCATGAATATCCCCTGGAGGAAGACATGGCAACCCATGCCAGTAATCTTCCTGGAGAACCCCATGGACAGAGGAATCTAGAAGGCTGCCGTCCATAGGGTCGCACAGAGTTGGACATGACTGAAGTGACTTAGCACAAGCACGTCACTATACTACTCCATTATAATCATATGCACCAAAGTATAGCCCAGCCTTTCTTTTCCAATGTTGAGAATATTTATGTTCTTCAAGTTGTATCTTTTATATTGCAAAACGAGATAACAGGGAGAAATGACAAATTAGGGCAATGATTAACTGATAATAAATCTTATTTTTCATCTGAAGGGCTTTCTAGCATGGAGAGAGTACACTTGGTTTGGGTTTGTTTGATACATTTAACGTCATCTTTACATTTTTCAAAAGCCAGCAGGAGTTTGTTTCTAAGAAAGAGAGAGCATCTCCCCTTCACAGCAAGACACATTCTTTTAGATAATTCTTAGAACAAGCTGATGCTGAAAAACCTGATGGCATGAGGGAAGAGACCCATGTTGGAAAGGGAATAGGGGTTGTTTACTAACGGAAGAAATGCCAGTATCAGGTGCAACACTCATCTAACAGTAGGAATACTTGTTACATTAACAAGATTTACTGACAGACTCCATCTGTGTCTTCTCACCAAACAAGGTCACTCAGTCAGATACTACGGAGCCTAATGAGGAAAGTGCCAAGTCTCTGGAGTGATAATGGAAGTTCACTCTGACTTATGCCTCAGGCACTGGCAATATTTTTAGGTCTAGAAAATAAAATAAGGTACAGAAAGAGGTCATAATTTTTATCGAGCTGATCCACCTTGAAAAATAGCTGTTCATGTAACTGAGTACATTGAGTATTTTTTTTTTCTTTTCTGAGACTCAAGGCTAGTTTTCTATTCTTCTTCAAAGTGGTCCTTAAGGGTTTTAATATTTTACTTGGACATTAAATTTATATATGTTATTGGGTTAAAAGGTCTCTTCCACAGCCTTTAAAAATTTTTGTGTCTAAGAAAGGATCTATCTACAAAATTTTAAGGGGATGCTTGTGTTTTGGGAGGGTTTTTTTTGTTGTTGTTTGTCTTTGTTTTTTTCAGGGGAAGGAGATCAGTCCTGGGATTTATTTGGAAGGAATGATGCTAAAGCTGAAACTCCAGTACTTTGGCCACCTCATGGGAAGAGTTGACTCATTGGAAAAGACTCTGATGCTGGGAGTGATTGGGGGCAGGAGGAGAAGGGGACGACAGAGGATGAGATGGCTGGATGGCATCACTGACTCGATGGATGTGAGTCTGAGTGAACTCCGGGAGTTGGTGATGGACAGGGAGGCCTGGCGTGCTGCGATTCATGGGGTTGCAAAGAGTCGGACACGACTGAGCAACTGAACTGAACTGACATGTTAAATATTATTAGCTCTTTTTATGCAGAAAAAAATTTCAAAAATATTTTCTGTTTTTTGCAGATCATGATATTTTTTTTTAAGTTGGGAATTAGTTGCCTAAATTCATACCATAGCAATGATCTTTAAATAGGTTTTTGACTTGGGCAAATAGCTTATCCTCCCTGAACCTTCATGTCCTTAGTGGAAAAATAATGGATTTAGAATAAATAATCATGGAAATCACCTTCCAATGTAAATATTCTCCAGACTCATTAAGTATGCATGACTTTATGTACTCACAAAATAATTTCAGTTCATCTCTCCAAATACACATTTTATTTAGCCTTGGTTTGTTCACAATAGCTTCATGATATTAGAACATGTTATCCAACTGCCACTTACTAATTTACCATTTGAAATTTATTTATAAAACCTTGACGCATTTACTTCAACTTTATTCATTCTAAATTTCATTATAAAAAAATATGCAACTTTTCTTGATCTGCCATCTACTTTAATTCTTCTTAGATAAGATTCTTTCATTAAAACCAAATCAACAAGCAGAAACCCACTGTGATATTACTGTCACAAAACAATCAATTACTTTCTTTGCTATAATAAATCCATACACTAAAAGTACCCGATCTTAAACTTAATGGAAAGAAAGAAGTTTCACAAAGACTAGGTCATAGATGATCCAGATTGATCAAAACCAAATCTGGACTCCTTCATTTGCAGACCTAGAACAGATCAATGGAGCAGAGGGTGCCCTAAAACAAATTGAAAGGTTTTCTTTTTAGTATAAATTTATTCATTTTAATTGGAGGTTAATTACTTTACAATAGTGTATTGGTTTTGCCATACATCAACATGAATCTGCCACAGGTATACACATGTTTCCCATCCTGAAACCCCCTCCCTCCTCCCTCCCAGTACAATCCCTCTGTGTCTTCTCAGTGCACCAGTCCCGAGCATCCTGTATCATGCATCGAACCTGGACTGGCGATTCTTTTCATATATGATATTATACATGTTTCAATGCCATTCTCCCAAATCATCCCACTCTCTCTCTCTCCCACAGAGTCCAAAAGACTGTCCTATACATCTGTGTCTCTTTTGCTGTCTCGCATACAGGGTTATGGTTACCTTCTTTCTAAATTCCATATATATGTGTTAGTATACTGTATTGGTGTTTTTCTTTCTGGCTTACTTCACTCTGTATAATAGGCTCCAGTTTCATCCACCTTATTAGAACTGATTCAAATGTATTCTTTTTAATGGCTGAGTACTACTCCATTGTGTATATGTACCACAGCTTTCTTATCCATTCATCTGCTGATGAACTGGAAATAGAACTGCCTTAGGACCCAGCAATCCCACTGCTGGGCATACACACCAAGCAAACCAGAATTGAAAGAGACACGTATACCCCAATGTTCATTGCAGCACTGTTTATAATAGCCAGGACATGAAAGTTTATTATTCAGCCAGTATTTCTGAAAAACTACTATATGTAAGGTGTTGTGTTAGGGAAATAAGGAAAGAAATTAGAGAATTTTGCATCTGAAGTATCCTTCATCTAGAAAATACCATAGAGTTTGAATGAAAAGTGATAGATTAATTGTAGTCTTAATTTTTTTGAATTGTTTTCTTGAAATTATAGCCCTGATAATCTTGACTAAAGAAGCAATATGTCTGAAGATTAAAATATCAGAATAATTATTAACTGTTAAGTATTATGAAGAAAGCAAAATGATCAGTGACAGAAAATAAGTAGAAAATAGAGTCTGCCTAAATAAATGATAATATACCTAAGCATGAATGTAGAGTAGGAGTCAGTCGCATGAAAATGAACGAAGATTAACCTCAGCAGAAGTGAATGTGAAAGTCTAGGTCAGGAAATAATAGAGTGGGGACTTTTTTCTCATATCAAGGACTTTTTAAAATGTGACATAACAAGTTAATCGTTTTAATAGAATGATTTTATAATTAATTTATGCAAATTCTCTCTGGATAGCTCCATACTGTTATATGGAAGTTAAAATCCTGTATTTCTTACATCCATAAAAATTATTATTCTTTAAGAAGAATCTCAAAAGTCAGAATTTTGGGACAGATTTTCAATCTCCATGCCTTAGGCAAAAAAAAACTTTATTCTCTGTACTCTTCATACTTTATGAGACAGTTATTTCATATTTTAATAATTTTATCCAACCTCCCCATTCCCAACTCATCCATACATAGACTCACATATTCTAAGCTATCATCACCGTCAAAGAATGATCATTTCTGCAATACAATATTAATTTCAAGGCTCTATCCTACCTTGTTTTCTAAAGAGTACATTCTTCATTCCATTCTTAATTCTTTATCCTTTAACACTAAAGAAGGGTCAATCCCTCCTTTCTTTTAACATGTTGACCCTAATTCTATTATCCACAACACATTTAGTCATAAAATTATTTTCCAAAAGCCTACATCTAGATTGGAGGTAAAATAAGGGCACCCCAGAATCATAAAATATTTAATTTACCTTTTTCCATCCAGTATTTATTCCATTAATCTCAGTGTTCTAGAATCTCATCAATAGCAGTTGTTAATAAAAGTTTGTTGAATAAATTTTCCAAAAAATATGACAAAATATGAGAAAAAATGCCTTGTGTGTTGTTTATGTGTCATTTTGATTTGACTGTGCTTTCTGAAAATGAAGCATTCAAACCATCCCAAATGGTTCAGAAGTCATTATGTTTAATCAGACTGTATTAGAAGACTTGTAGATTTGCTAGTTTATAAACTGTACACCATTTAAAATCTGTAAATTTAAAAAATTCATTTTGATTCTTAATTCTCTTTTATGAAAACACAATACTTAGATTAAGCTTTGACTTGGTCGTAAAGACTTTCTTGTTGGTTCAGACTGTAAAGCATCTGCCTACAAGGCAGGAGACCTAGGTTTGATCCCTGGGTTGAGAAGATCTCCTAGAGAAGGAAATGGCAACCCATTCCAGTATTCTTGCCTGGAAAATCCCATGGATGGAGGAGCCTTGTGGGCTACAGTCCATGGGGTCACAAAGAATCAGACACAACAGAGCAACTTCACTTCACTTTGGCCATACAGCATCATAACAGAATGGCTCTTCCTCAAGTCAACTAATTTTGGAAAACAAGTTAGTCAACCTCTTGGTGCAATTAGAAATGTATTGATTACATTTAAATATTTGGGCCTCTTTAGGTTTATATGTGTGGTTTCCCACCTGTGATAGCCCTAGCCGAGGATGCTGATGAGGCAAGAAATTGATATCTCTAACTCATCATAAGAGCTGTCTTGAAAATAAAACTATTTTAAACTATAGGATATCTGCTTATAATGAAGGCAGTTCAATGTTGTTTCTAACACACACCTATATTTGTGTGATGGAGAAGGAAATGGCAACTCACTCCAGTGTTCTTGTCTGGAGAATCCCAGGGTCGGGGGAGGCTGGTGGGCTGCTCTCTATGGTATCACACAGAGTTGGACATGACTGAAGCGACTTAGCAGTAGCATATTTGTGTGAATCCATGTCATATATATTTTATTTGAGATAGAATGATCATTAATCTGAGACTGAAGATACTCTTTCTAAGATGATTGTAATTATATGTAAAAGCATAGTCCTAGACCTTGCAAGTTCAGTACAGTTTAGTTCAGTCACTCAGTCATGTCCAACCATTCACAATCCCATGGACTGAAGCACGCCAGGCCTCCCTGTCCATCACCAACTCTCGGAGCTTGCTCAGATTCATGTCCATCAAGTTGGTGATGTCATCCAACTATCTCTTCCTCTATCATCCCTTCTGCTCCTTCTGCCTTCCATCTTTCCCAGCTTCAGGGTCTTTTCCAATGAGTCAGTTCTTCACATTAGGTGGCAAAAGTTTCAGCTTCAGCATCAGTCCTTCCAATCAATATTCAGGCATGATTTCCTTTAGGATGGACTGGATGGATCTCCTTGCAGTTCAAGGGATTCTCAAGAGCCTTCTCCAACATCACAGTTCAAAAGCATCAATTCTTCCAGTGTTCAGTTTTGTTTACAGTCCAACTATCACATCCATACATGACTATTGTAAAAACCATAGCTTTGACTATCAGAACTTTGTTGGCAAAGTAATGTCTCTGCTTTTTAATATGCTGTCTAGGTTGGTCATTTGATTTAAGTCATACCTGAACGGTCTAGTGATTTTCCCTACTTTCTTCAATTTATGTCTGAACTTGACAATAAAGAGTTCATGATTTGAGCCACAGTCAGCTCCCAGTCTTGTTTCTGCTGACAGCATGGAGTTTCTCCATCTTTGGCTACAAAGAATATAATCAATCTAATTTCACTATTGAGTATCTTGTGATGTCCACGTATAGTCTTCTTTTGTGTTGTTTGAAGAGTCTGTTTGCTACGACCAGTGCAATCTCTTGGCAAAACTCTGTTGCCTTTGGCCTATTTTATTTTGTACGGCAAGGCCAAAATTACCTGTTACTCCAGGTATCTCTTGACTTCCTACTTTTGCATCCAAGTTCCCTATAATGAAAAGGACAACTTTTTGGAGTGTTAATTCTAGAAGGTCTTGTAGGTCTTCATAGAACCATTCAACTTCAGCTTCTTCAGCATTCCAGTTTGGGGCATAGACTTGGATTACTGTGATATTGAATGGTTTGCCTTGGAAAGGAACAGAGATCATTCTGTCATTTTTGAGAGTGCATCCAAGTACTGCATGTTGGAATCTTGTGCTGACTATGATGGCTACTCCATTTCTTCTAAGGGATCCTTGCCCACAGTAGTAAATATAATGGTCATCTGAGTTATCTTCCAGTCCATTTTATTTCACTGATTCTAAAAATGATTATGATTATACAGTGGAAGAGACAAATAGATTCCAGGGATTAGATCTGATAGACAGAGTGCCTGAAGAACTATGGACAGAGGTTCCTGACATTGTACAAGAAGCACTGATCAACTATCCCCAAGACAAAGAAATGCAAAAAGGAAAATGATTATCTGAGGAGGCCTTATAAGTGGCTTAGAAAAGAAGAGAACCTCAAAGCAAAGGAAAAAAGAATAGATATACCCATCTGATGCAGACTTCCAAAGAATAGCAAGGAGAGAAAAAAAGCCTTCCTCAGTGATCAATGCAAAGAAATAGAGGGAAATAACAGAATGGGAAAGAATAGAGGTCTCTTCAAGAAAATTAAAGATAGCAAAGGAACATTTCACACAAACATGGGCACAAAAAGGACAAGGGTGATATGGACCTAACAGAAGCAGAAGATATTAAGAAAAGATGGTAAGAATACACAGAAATCCCTTGCATTCCTATACACTAATAATGAGAAAGTAGAAAAAGAAATTAAGGAAACAATTCCATTCACCATTGCAATGAAAAGAATAAAATACTTAGGAATATATCTACCTAAGGAAACTAAAGACCTATATATAGAAAACTATAAAACATTGGTGAAAGAAATCAAAGAGGACACCAATAGATGGAGAAATATACCATGTTCATAAATCGGAAGTATCAATATAGTGAAAATGAGTATACTACTAAAAGCAATCTACAGATTCAGTGCAATCCCTATCAAGCTACCAGCGGTATTTTTCACAGAGCTAGAACAAATAATTTCAAGATTTGTATGGAAATACAAAAAACCTCGAATAGCCAAAGCAATCTTGAGAAAGAAGAATGGAACTGGAGGAATCAACTTGCCTGACTTCAGGCTCTACTACAAAGCCACAGTCATCAAGACAGTATGGTACTGGCACAAAGACAGAAATATAGATCAATGGAACAAAATAGAAAGCCCAGAGATAAATCCACACACCTAGGGACACCTTATCTTTGACAAAGGAGGCAAGAATATACAATGGAGTAAAGGCAATCTCTTTAACAAGTGGTGTTGGGAAAACTGGTCAACCACTTGTAAAAGAATGAAACTAGATCACTTTCTAACACCACATAGAAAAATAAACTCAAAATGGATTAAAGATCTAAACATAAGACCAGAAACTATAAAACTCCTAGAGGAGAACATAGGCAAAATACTCTCCGATATAAATCACAGCAGGATCCTCTATGATCCACCTCCCAGAATTCTGGAAATAAAAGCAAAAATAAACAAATGGAACCTAATTAAAATTAAAAGCTTCTGCACAACAAAGGAAAATATAAGCAAGGTGAAAAGATAGCCTTCTGAATGGGAGAAAATAATAACAAATGAAGCAACTGACAAAGAATTAATCTCAAAAATATACAAGCAACACTTGCAGCTCAATTCCAGAAAAATAAATGACCCAATCAAAAAATGGGCCAAAGAACTAAATAGACATTTCTCCAAAGAAGACATATGGATGGCTAACAAACACATGTAAAGATGCTCAACATCACTCATTATCAGAGAAATACAAATCAAGACCACAATGAGGTACCACTTCACATCAGTCAGAATGGATGCGATCCAAAAGTCTACAAGCAATAAATGCTGGAGAGGGTGTGGAGAAAAGGAAACCCTCTTACACTATTGATGGGAATGCAAACTAGTACAGCCACTATGGAGAACAGTGTGGAGATTCCTTAAAAAACTGGAAATAGAACTCCCTTATGACCCAGCAATCCCACTGCTGGGCATACACACTGAGGAAACCAGAATAGAAAGAGACACATGTACCCCAATATTCATCACAGCACTGTTTATAATAGCCAGGACATGGAAACAAACTAGATGTCCATCAGCAGATGAATGGATAAGAAAGCAGTGGTACATATACACAATGGAGTATTACTCAGCCATTAAAAAGAATACATTTGAATCCGTTCTAATGAGATGGATGAAACTGGAGCTGATTATACAGAGTGAAGTAAGCCAGAAAGAAAAACACCAATACAGTATACTAATACATATATATGGAATTTAGAAAGATGGTAATGATGACCCTGTATGCAAGGCTGCAAAAGAGACACAGATGTGTAGAATGGACTTTTGGACTCTTAGAGAGAGGGAGAGGATGGGATGATTTGGGAGAATGGCATTGAAATATGTATACTATCATGTAAGAAACGAATTGCCAGTCTATGTCCTATGCAGGATACAGGATGCTTAGGGCTGGTGCACGGGGATGATCCAGAGAGATGTTATGGGGAGGGAGGTGGAAGGGGGATTTATGTTTGGGAACGCAAGTACACCCATGGTGGATTCATGTCAATGTATGGCAAAACTAATACAGTATTGTAAAGTAAAATAAAGTAAAAATTAAAATTAAAAAAAAAAAGAATACACAGAATAACTATGCAAAAAAAAAAAAAAAAAGATCTGAATGACCCAGATAACCACGGTGATGTGATCACTCACCTGGAGCTAGACATCCTTGAATGCAAAATCAAGTGGGCCTTATGAATCATCACTATGAACAAAGCTAGTGGAGGTGATGGAATTCCAGTTGAGTTATTTCAAATCCTAAAAGATTATGCTTCGAAAGTGCTGCACTGAATATGACAGCAAATTTGGAAAACTCAGCAGTGGTCACAGGACTGAAAAATGTCAGTTTTCATTACGATCTTTAAGGCAATGCCAAAAAATGTTCAAACTACTGCACAATTGCACTCATCTCACACACTAGCCAAGTAATGCTCAAAATTCTCTAAGCCAGGCTTCAACAGTATGTGAACTGTGAAGTTCCAGATGTTCAAGTTGGATGTAGAAAAGTTAGAGGAAACAGATTAAAGTGACAACACCTGTTGAATCATCAAAAAAGCAAGAGAGTTACAGAAAAACATGTAGTCCAAGAGAGTTGGAATATAAAGAAAGCTGAATGCTGAAGAACTGATGCTTTTGAACTGTGGTGTTGGAGAAGACTCTTGAGAGTCACTTGGAATGCAAGAAGATCCAATTAGTCCATCCTAAAGGAAATCAGTCCTGAATATTCATTGGAAGGACTTATGTTGAAGCTGAAACTCCAATACTTTGGCCACCTGATGTGAAGAGCTGACTCATTGGAAAAGACCCTGATGCTGGGAAAGATGGAAGGCAGGAAAATTGATAGGATGCCATTACTGACTCAATGGACATGAGTTTGAGTAATCTCTGTGAGTTGGTGATGGACAGGAAAGCCTTGTGGGTGGCAGTCCATGGGTTTGCAGAATCAGACATGACTGAGTGACTGAACTGAACTGAATGTTGATCATAGCTTTTCTTCTAAAGAGCAAGTGTAAAGCAGTCTTAAATGAGCAACAAGTTGTGTGATGGAATTCAGTGATTTAGGTATTCAGCTCTGCTCTGTTAATCTTTCTTGTTTAACTCTGATGGTTCTTGAATTTGACTTTCACTCCAAACCTTCATTCTTTAATTTGGCCTATCAGATTTGGTGGATTTGCCCTACAAGGGCGTAGTTGATGTGCAAAGCTTATTAACAAAACCCATTCACACAATTATAGTCTCTCAAGTCATTTAAATAGCATTTCTTGCTTGATATTCAAATCACTAAGTATTACAACTAGTAACTGCATCATTAAATACAATAAAGGTCTTATGCCTGGGTTAAATGTCATAATATATAATGATTAGGGCAGTTCATTGTCTCTACAATCACATTCCATTTGTATTGTTAAAAACTATACCCTTTCAACACTTCCCTGTGGTCACATTTTATAGACTACATCAGTTTCTTTGTGTGTTATTTTCACCCAAACCTATTTGTTATTGTCCTAATAACCTCAGTCTTGGCCTATATCATCTATAATCCTGACCTCAGTACTCCATGTGAGTTGACCCATAGCCATTATAATTATTTATATACCAATTACATACTGTCAGTGCATTTTTTTCCCATGACAGCCTGTAACTCAATAACCATGAATACTGTGAAACTCCCTAAACAGAAATTAAGGTAGAAAATTTTGATTATGTAGTGTTTTTAGTAATTTTTTTCTAATTATAATAATGTGTTATAAACATGACATTTAAAAAGCATAAAAAGTATGTAAAGATCCTTCTAGATATTTTTATTTCTTTTAAGGGAAATGATAAAAATTAGCTAATACTAGTACCAATAATGAGAAGGCAATGGCACCCCACTCCAGTACTCTTGCCTGGAAAATCCCATGGATGGGGGAGCCTGGTAGGCTGCAGTCCATGGGGTCGCAAACAGTCGGACACGACTGAGCGACTTCACTTTCACTTTTCACTTTCATGCATTGGAGAAGGAAATGGCAACCCACTCCAGTGTTCTTGCCTGGAGAATCCCCAAGATGGGGGAGCCTGGTGGGCTGCTGTCTGTGGAGTCACACAGAGTCGAACACAACTGAAGTGACTTAGCAGAGTACCAATAATAACCATGTTGTTGTATAGTTTCCAAGTTGTGTTCAACTCTCTGTGACCCCATGGGCTGCAGCCTGCCAGGCTCCTCTGTCCACAAGGTTCTCAGGCAAGAAGGGTTGCCATTTATTTCTTAAAATAATAGCCATAGCTATCATTTGATGAGAAATTTTGATTGTCTGGCACTTTTTCAATTTTCCACATATTTACTCTGTAAACTTCCTAAATAAATTCTAATTTCTAGTTATTATTGTTGTTGTTGAGTCACTAAGTCCTGTCCAACTCTTTGCAACCCCATGAACTGCAGCATATCAGGCTATTCTGTCCTCTATTATCTCCTGGAGTTTGCTCAAATTCGTGTCTATTGAGTTGGTGATGCTATCTTATCATCTTACCCTCTGTTGCCCCCTTCTTCTCCTGCCCTCAGTCTTTCCCAGTATCAGAAACTTTTCCAGTGAGCTGATTCCTCACATTAGGTGGCCAAAGTACTGAAACTTCAGCTTTAATATCAGTCCTTTCAATGAATATTCAGGGTTGATTTCCTTTATGGTTGACTGATTTGATCTCCTTGCTGTCCAAGGAACTCTCAAGGGTCTTCTCCAACACCACAGTTCAAAAGCATCAATTCTTGTTGCTCAGCTTTCTTTATGGTCCAACTCTCACATCTTTACATGACTACTGGAAAAACCATAGCTTTGACTATATGGACTTTTGTTGGCAAAATTGTCTCTGCTTTTCAACATGCTGTCAAGTTTTGTCATAACTTTCCTTCCAAGGAGTAGGCATCTTTTAATTTCATGGCTGCAGTCACCATCTGCAGTGATTTTGGAATCTAAGAAAATAAAATCTATTACTGCTTCCATTTTTTCCATTTCTATTTCCCATGAAGTGATGGAACCAAATGCCATGATCTTCATTCTTTTAATGTTGAGTTCCAAGCCAGCTTTTTCACTCTCTTCTTTCACCTTCATCAGTAGGCTCTTTAGTTCTTCTTCACTTTCTGCCATTAGCATGGTGTCATCTGCATATTTGAGGTTATTGGTATTTCTCTTGGAAATCTTGATTCGAGCGTGTGCGTCATCCAAGTGGCATTTTGCGTAATGTACTCTGCAGAGAAGTTAAATAAGTAGGGTCACAATATACAGCCTTGATATACTTCTTTCCCAATTTGGAGCCAGTCTGTTGTTCCATGTCTGGTTCTAACTATTGCTCTTGATCTGCATACCGGTTTCTCAGGAGACAGGTAAGGTTGTCTGGTATTCCCATCTCTTGAAGAATTTTCCAGTTTGTTGTGATCTACATAGTCAAATGCTTTAGCATAATCCATGAAGCAGAAGATGTTTTTCTGTAACTTTCTTGTTTTCTCTATGATCCATCAAATTTGGAAATTTGATCTCTGGTTCCTCTGACTCTTTGAAACCCAGCTTGTACATCTGGAAGTTTTTGGTTAACATACTACTGAAGACTAGCTTGAAAGATTTTGAGGATAAACTTGCTAGACTGTGAAATGAGTGTGATTATATGATAGTTTGAACATTTTTTGGCATTGCCCTTCTTTGGGATTGGAATTAAAACTGACCTTTTACAATCCTATTGCCTCTTCTTATTTTTCTAAAATTGCTGACATACTGAGAGCAATACTTTAACTGCATCATCTGTTAGGATTTAAAATAGCTCAGCCAGAATTCCATCAGCTCCACTAGCTTTGTTCATAGTAATGCTTCCTAAGTCACACTTGACTTCACACTCCAGGATGTCTGGCTCTAGGCGAGTGACCACACCATTGTGATTATCCAGGTCATTGAGCCTTTTTGTATAGTACTTCTGTGTATTCTTGCTACCTCTTCTTAATCTCTTTGGCTTCTGTTAGGTCCTTACCGTCTCTGTCCTTTATGATGCCCATATTTGCATTAAATGTTTCTGTGATATCTCCAAGTTTATTGTAGAAATCTCTAGTCTTTCCCACTTTACTTCTTTGCATATTTCATTTAAGAAGGCCCTCTTATCACGATATTGTCTGGAACTCTACATTCAGTTGGATATATCTTTCCCTTTCCCTATCCATATCATCTCACCTTTTACTTCTCTTATTTACTCAGCTATTTGTAAAGCCTCTTCAGACAACCACTTTTCCTTCTTACATTTCTTTTCCTTGATACGGTTTTGGTCACTGCCTCCTGTACAATGTAATAAACCTCATCCATAGTTCTTCAGGCACATTGTCTACCTGATCAAATCCTTTGCATCTAATTTTACCTTCACTGTATAATCATAAGTGACTTGATTTAGGTCATACCTGAATAGTCTAATGGTTTTCCCTACTTCCTTTAATTTAAGCCTGAATTTTGCAATAAGGAGCTCATGATCTGAGCCACAGTCAGCCCCAGCTCTTGTTTTTATTGCCCATATAGAGTTTCTCCATCTTTCCTGAAAAGAATATAATCAACCTGATTTCTGGAGTGAACATCTGATGATGTTGATTTTGAGTCATCTGTTGGGGTATAGGAAAGTGTGTTTGCTATGACCACTACATGGATCAAAGCATGTTCATGGTGAAGGGACTTGCATAATTCAATCATGCCTTATAGGGCCACCCACAATCAACTGGTCTTAGTGAAGAGTTCTGCAAAAGCATGGTCCACTGGAGAAGGAAATGTCAACCCACTCCAGTATACTTGCCTGAAGAATCTCATTGACAGTATGAAAAGGCAAAAATATATGGCCTTGGAAGATGAGCCCCCAGCTTGAAAGCTGTCCAATATTCTACTGGGGAAAAGTAAAGGGCTATTACTAGTAGCTCCAGAAAGAATGAAGCAGCTGGGCCCAAGGGGAAATGATGCTTAGCTGTGGATGTTTCTGGTGATGGAAATAATATTGGATGCTGTAAAGAACAATATTGCATAGAAACCTGGAATGTTAGGTCCATGAATCAAGGTAAATAGAATATGGTCAGGCAGGAGATGGCAAGATTGAACATCAACATCTTAGGAATCAGTAAATTACAATGGACAAGAATGGGAGAATTTAATTCAGATGACCATTATATCTACTACTTTGGACAAGAATTCCTTAGAAGGAATGGAGTAGCCATCATAATCAACAGAAGAGTTAGAAATGCAGTGCTTGGGTGCAATCTCAAAAAATGACAGAATGATCTCAGTTTGTTTCCAAGGCAAATCTTTCAAATCATTCCACATCACAGCAATCCAAGTCTCTGCCCCAACCACTGATGTAGAAGAAGCTGAAGTTGACCAGTTCTATGAAGACCTACAATACCTTCTAAAACTAACACCAAACAAAAGATGCCCTTTCTATCATAGGGGACTGGAATGCAAAATAGGAAGTCAAGAGAAACACAGAATTACAGGTAGTTTGGCCTTGGCGTACAAAATGAAGCGGGGCAAAATCTAACAGAATTTTGTCAAGAGAACATGCTGGTCATAGCAAAACTCTAGTTCAGTATTGTTTATTTTATTTTACAGATAAGGTAGTGATAAAAAAATTAAGGAAATTATCATAGGGCATAGAATTATTCAGTATAGTAGCCAAGATTCAGGCCAATTTCTCTTTGACTCTTAAAACTAATATGTTGATTACTATATTTTAGAAAAATAATAGAATGATAAATGATGTCCTCCTTTTCAAATTATTATAAAGAAGTGATGAAAATAGAAAGAGGAATATAAAAAGGAATATAAAAAGTCATATATCCATATATGGATTTCCCTATAGGCATATGGTCTTAAACATATTATTAAGCACTAGGTGGCTTAGGATATAAGTTGGAAGATATGCAGAGAACAAAGCATTCTGTATATAGCTACACCTTCTGTAGTGGAGGTTTTCTGATGAACACTAATGCGAGTTTCCAATTATCTAAATACTTTGTGCCCAGTAACATAGGAATAGTCATAGAGATGGAAAGTAGAATAATGGCTTCCCCAGAGAGGTCCAAATTCTAATTCCTAGATTCTGTGAATACATTATGTTATATTGATACATCAAATGAGAATTAAAGTTGTTCTTCAGATGACTTTGAGATTAGGAGATTATCCTGGATTATCTGGGTTGGCCCAATATAATCACAGGGTCCATATATAAGTTGAAGAAGAAGACAGAAGAGAGAGCATCAGAGTGAAGCAATGTGGGAAAGACTAGAAAGACTGTTGCTGGTTTTGAAGATGGAAGGGAGAAACAAGCCAAGGAAGGCAGGCAATCACTATACATAGAAGAGACAAGAAAAGCAGTTCTCCCCTAAGCTTCTAGAATGAAAGGTAGCCCTGTTAATATTTTCACTTCAAACCACTCATATCCATCTCATCTGACTTCCAAAAAAGTAAGTGATACATTTGTGTTGTTTTAAGTCACAGTTTGTGTACATTGATAGAGCAATCACAAAAAACTAAAACAGCATGACTTTCTCTCAGCTCTCCCTTTTTTTTTTTACAATAATTTAATCATATTTCCTCTAGAGTTTTGACATAAACCTAAGTCATTAGCCAATTCCCAAAGGATCACAATTCCCTCCATACCAAGGAGATAACCACATGTATTACTTCACTGCCATTTTTGTTCAACCTTAATTGGACGGTAGTGAGGCAACAGTCAATCTTTAACTCAGCATCATAACCAGGCAAATCTATGAACTGGGTTTGATGTTTTTTCTTCTTCTACCAACATGCCTTAAAAAAAATTCTCCATGCAGGTGTAGGTTTGAGCTGAATACAAGTGTTAGTGCAATAGAAGTAAATAGCATGGATTTAGAACCACCTGTCCATATAACTTAATTAAATCTCTTGGACATGCTTAGGCAAATTCTGAATAAGCCTTCACCATCATATTATAAACTCTTTTTTTTTTTTTGCTTTCTATTTAAATAAAAATGTTTATGTCATCTGCATGACATGTCAGATCTCAGAACCCCAATCAGAGATTGAACCTGAGCTCCCTGCAGTAGAAGCCCAGAATCTTAACCACCAAACCACTAGCCAAGTCCTCATATTATGAACTTTTGATTTGACTGGGTTAAAAAATCTGTTTCATGATGGATAGTTCCTGTAGGTGGTAATTTGATTTTAATGATTAGATTCTCTCTCTGTTTAGGCCTAGAATCCCAGGAGATACTCCTCCAGTTCTATGTAGTTTACTGCTGCTCAACGAATTTTTCATGAACTTCATAAAATATTTCTAGAATCCTGAGATCAACATGGCCTGAGTGTGCAAATCAGTTTGTTAGAGAATCCCAACCTGTTATAGAGCCCTCTCTTCTAAGGGCACCACTCAAAACTGCAAACCTTTTAGGCCATAAGATACATGCTTAAAAATTATATTTCTAATAGTGTGATACATGTTGTATTTTAAGTGTGGAAAATGGTGCATTAAAAAGAATACATTTGAATCAGTTCTAATGAGGTGGATGAAACTGGAGCCTATTATACAGAGTGAAGTAAGCCAGAAAGAAAAACACCAATACAGTATACTAACAAATATATATGGAATTTAGAAAGATGGTAATGATAACCCTGTATGTGAGACAGCAAGAGACTCAGATGTATAGAACGGACTTTTGGACTCTGTGGGAAATGGAGAGGGTGGGATGATTTGGGAGAATGGCATTGAAACATATATACTATCATGTAAGAAACAAATCACCGGTCTATGTTCGATACAGGATACAGGATGCTTGGGAATGGTGCACAGGGAAGATCCAGAGAGATGATATGGGCTGGGAGGTGGGAGGAGGGTTCAGAATTGGGAACTCATGTACACCCGTGGTGGATTCATGTCAATGTATGGCAAAACCAATACAGTATTGTAAAGCAAAATAAAGTAAAAATAAAAATTAAAAAAAAATAAAATAAAATAAAGTGTGGAAAAAGGTGTCTCCAAAATCTAAAAAGGTTCATCACAGTGTTTGTCTTTACATTCGAGGGGACATTCTTACATAACAAAGATGACTGAACTTTTTATAAATGCATCCATATGTATCCCTGAATCTTTCTCAGGTTTACAGCAAAGATTTTTTGATTCATTTATCTTACAAGGACATCCAAAGTACCTGCCCTTTTCTGTACATTGGGTCCAACAAGCACAATGTCATCAGGAGAGTGATGTTTGCAGAATGTCAAGTCAATCAAGGTCCCTATAGACTATATTGTAATAGAGAGCAGAATTAACATAGCTCTGGGATAACCTGGAGAATATGAACTGTTCTCTTTCCTATGTGAATGCAAACTATTTTGATCTTTTCTGATGTAAATTGACAAAATGTTCCCAGATCAGCAGTCACATACCAAGTTCCACAGGCTGTAACAGTTTGTTCCAGTGCAAAAATTATATCAGCACAGCATCTAAGATTAGAGCTACTGCTTGATTATGTATTTAGGAGTCAGTTGTCATTCTCTATTAACCATCTAGGCTTTCCAGTTGTCATCTTAGTGAACTAAACAGATTCTGATAAGGACCACAACACTTGATGTTGATTGTTTCTGCTATCCCAAACAGGTCTTGACTAGTGTTAATTGTTTCTGCAATCCCAACCTGGATGCCTTGGTACTTTTGACTTAACATTGGCTAATGGTGGATGGGAGAGGAGGGTTGTAAATATTTTCTAGAGCTTGCATTGACCTTTCTACCAAGATGGCTTTTACACTATAGACCAGAAAACTAACATGAATCTTCCACATATCCATTTTGATTAGGCTCTCAAGACCAGGAAAATAACCATAGATTGGTCCTTAGATCTACTAGATGGTTAGTAACTTTTTGAAAACCAGAAATCAGTTTAGTATCTTATTATCTCAAACTCCATATCCAATAAATCTGAAAGGATCTGAGTATCTTTTTCCCCGTGTACATTATTACTCTAGTCTATTGCGATGGGTCTATTTGAGAAATGAGTTAGAATTGCAGCAACATTTCAGAGCCCTTATTCAAGGGTAAAACAATTTCTCTTCATTTGATGGTCTCTAGGTCTGAGAAATGGCTCAGATCTAGAAAATTAGGTGAGAAATTTTTCCATTTTCATGGCTGATCCCAGCCTTCTGTTCCCCAGATTTTGTTAGATTTTAGTCATATAAATCAAAGAATAACCTTTGCTGGCAACATATCCTGTCTTTTGAACATCATGGTCTATTAGCCATTGCTACAGATTACTTCAGGTCAATGTTCTCTGGTTGCCATTCTGGCCTTATTGGCTATTATGGTAAATATGTCACTTTCTCCCTCAACTTTAAATCATGCTTACTGACTTTTCACTTCCAGTTTCCTACCACCATTACTAAATTTAAAGAACACTTTTCATGGCAATAAGACCTAATCTTAACTCTTACAGAAAAGATACTTTTCATCGAAGAGTCTCAGTGATGCCTTTAATTGCTCAATAGCACATACCTTAAAGCATTACTTCAAGAAGTTTCCTTGAGCCATTTCTAGGAGACAGGCAAATCAAAAAGCAATCTATTCTAATACAGTCACATCCACCTCTCACAGGCACCAGTCTTCTTTTTCAAAATTTTTTCAAAGTGGTTCTAAGAAGCCCTCCTTAATTCCTCTAAGCCACTATTTTGCCCAGGCTTCAAGGTACCAACCTCCCTGAATCATGGGAGAGAGCCCCCTTGCCATAGCAATTGTATCTATCTTATATTTTGCTTTTCCCCAGTCTATCACCCTCAGAATCAACCTTATTGTTTCCCTTGTTCTCATTGTACATATTAGCCAAGTACCATAGCTCTTTTGTTGAATAAATTATTTTCATAGAGGGATGGGATTTTTCTACTCACACTATATTGTGACTTAACTACAGTTATGAGAGCAAATGAATGTAGGCATGAGTGGAACTTGAGAGAAACGACAACTTCTTGTGAGGCTTTTATCTAATGGGAAGCTGCTAAAATCTTATGAAATGGAAACAGGGATTACTGGTCTGGAGGGAAGAATAACCTAGGGTTTCAAGTTTATCAGGTATATCCCCAGAAATGTCCTTTTCCTATTTCTCTGGGACTTACTTCTTTTCCTAAGGCCTTAGTTTAACACAGAAGAACTTCCAGGTTTGTATTATACTTTCAATACCATTTATAATTCTATAACACTTAAAATCAAATTTTGGTCCTGATTTGTCATATAGTCTTCAGGCAGCCGAAAGCTAGCTAGTGCATTTGACCTATTTTGTCCTAGTGGACAAAATCAGAAATTAATGAAACCAAGTGCTCACATCACAAATTCCTGAATGGAAAATATTATTGATGGCCTGCAGGTACTTCTTAGTGAACATGCCATGTGATTTACTCAGATTTCAGAAGATTTCCAATGGGTAACCAAAAATTTTTCCCCCAGTCTTTTACCCGAGTCCATCCACATGGTTCCCAATCCAAATTCAAATACACAAGAACACATTTCCTGAATTTTCCAACTAAAGAAGGACTGTGAAGTCTCCCATTCTGTTTTTTCACATTTAGGGATTTTTTTAATTAAAATTTTTCATTAATTTAAACCCCTTGTTTATATCTTATTTTAGTCTTATTACAACAAAGAATTCCATAAAATCAGTAGTTTTTCCTTTTTTTTTTTTTTTTTTTCTATTTCTGCATGTTGAATTTCTGGGACAAACTAAAACATATTAGAATATGTTACTTGCTAAAATAAAAATAAAATGCACATCTCTGAGTCTCAGAAAATCTGCTTTCCCTGAATGGTGCGGTTTTGCTAGTCATAAGATTATCAATAAAAGAAGAAATTGTCAGCTGGAGATAAAAATATCAGCAATAGTCATTAACTGATTGGAGGATATGCAGGCAAAGGGTTTGCTAACATTTACTGATTTAGGAAGAAACATTCACTAAGTTTCAGGAGCAACTGGACAAACACAAAATTCCCCTAAGATTTTAATTTCGTAACAGAGAGAATTCTAGAATGAGCCCTCTTTATCTATAGGCTGAACTTAAAAATTAAACAAAGACCAGAAGGTCTCAGCCTTTCCTAATCATTTCCATGAAAACAACCAATCAACTTTGCTAGCCTTCATCCAATGCAGAGATGAAAATAAAAATAAGGAACTTCTAATCCAGTGTCCCCGTATGGAAACCTGAGATCACATAGGTGATACTCTGCCTCTTGTCATCCTTAGGACTGGTTTTGGCAAAACTGTATATTTCACATTTTATTAAAGACTATCAAAATTTTAGTAAATTAAAAGTACATTGAGGGAGATATAAATTAAGAGTCTGGGATTAGCATATACACACTACTATAAAATAGTAAACAACAAGAATGTACTATATAGCTCAGGGAGCTATAGTAAATATTTCATAAAATCTATAATGAAAACTAGTGGACAGGAAAGAATCTGCCTGCAATGCAAGAGAACTGAGTTCAGTCCTTGGGTTGGGAAGATCTCCTGGAGGAGGGAATGGCAACCCGCTCCAGTATTCTTGCCTGGAGAATCCCATGGGCAGAGGAAACTTGCAGGCTGTAATCCAAGGGGTCACAAAGAACTGGACATGACTGAATGACTAATACTTTCTACTTTCTTCTTTTATAGTGAAAAATAGGGCTTACCATGTAAAAATAGGGCTTAAAATGAAAAAGAGTGGTGGTACTAGTGGAAAAGAATCCACCCGCCAATTTGAGACACAAGAGACTCAGGATCAATCCCTGGGTTGGGAAGATCCCCTGGAGTAGGAAATGCAACCCTCTCCAGTATTCTTGCCTGGAAAATCACCAGAGACAGAGGAGCCTGGAGGGTTGCAGTCCATGGAGTTGCAACGATTAATGACTGACCACACACATAATAGAAAATAATCTGAAAAAGAATATATGTGTGTATACACACACACACACACATATTATATATATATATATATATATATACATATATATATATATATATACACATATATATATATATATACCTGAATCACTTTATTGTACACCTAAAACTATTATAACATATATTAAAAAATGGTTTTTAAAAAGAGTATTGGAAGTTGGTAGAGGAATGAGAGTTCCAACCAAACAATGATTTTAGATTAGCTGAGACTTCATAATAAATTGAACACTGAAATGCTTTATTGAATCTCCAATAGACTAATCATAATTATAATGCAGACTTGAACAGGTTCAGTAACATTAGTCTTGCCTGCTTTTTTTATGATAAAATCTCCATTTTTCTACTTCAAACTGTTACTTCTTGATTTCCTTCAGGCAGAAAAAAATATCTGACATTCTATTCCTCCCCTACAATACCACCCAGCTTCCAAGGTCAAATCAAAATTGAGCTGAAAGATGATTCTCGGTACTCAAACTTTCTTAACCCCACTTGTGTTACATTGGTGATGGATTAGTTGCTAAATTGTGTCTGACTCTTGCAACCCTATGAACTGTGTAGCCTGCCAGGCGCCGCTGTCCATAGAATTTCCGAGGCATGAATACTGGAGTGGGTAGCCATTTCCTTCTACAGGTGTGCTAGATTATTCCTGTGTATTGCCCTCACCTTGCTCTCTCGCTCCTTTGAAGAGCATTAAACATTCTGGCCTGGGACCCTGTGATTGTAGTGATGCTCATGTGGTATGTGCTTCCATGCCTTAATCCTCCTGGGCTTAGCTCTTTGCTTTGGCCAATTGGATATGAGCAGACTTGGGGTAGGGCTTCCCAGGTGGGGTCAGTGGTAAAGAAGTCACCTGCTAATGCAGGAGACACAAGAGATGTGGGTTCAATACCTGCTTTGGCAAGATCCTCCAGAGAAGGAAATGACAACCCATTCAAATATTCCTGCCTGGAAAATTCCATGGATGGAGGAGCCTTGTGGGCATAGTCCATGGGGGTCTCAAAGAGTCGGACAAGACTGAGCATGCATGCATGCAGGCAGACCTGAGGTAAGCCATATTTCAGCAAACACTTGGAACCATTATATGGTGAGCTTTTGCTCTCTACCCTTTGCTTAGTGAAAATCAAGTCTTAAATAGGGGATGTTTCTTATCTTGGGTTTTGGAATGAGAATACTCATGGAGCAAATCTATATTAGCTAATCCACAATCATTCACATACAATGTATCAAGAAACACATGTATATTATTGTAAGCCACTGAAATTTGAGAGTTTTGGATACCATATAAAAGCTGGCTAATAAAATTGCATATGGACATGTTTCATTTTATTTAAGCCTTAAAACAATTTCTCTGTGCATATGATAAACAATATATTCTGTATGGTTTACTTATTTTCATGTTTGTGTATGATCAATATTTTTATCCCAGATTCTTTGGTATATGGTTTTGGAAAAGGAGAAAACATGGACATGACTATTATAAGTCACCCATGTTTTAAATAAAGACTTGGAAATCAATCCTGAAAGGAGGCCTCACATAGCAGATCCAGATACAATATACCTTTATGTGGCATTTTCCCATACCTCTGAATTTCCCATGAAATGTGATACTGCTAAAGATACTCTATTGACATCTCTGGTGTTAGGAAGCTGATAATTTTTTTTTTTTTTTCTTGCTATTGCTTTTAGTTCCCAAGCTTACATTTTCAGTCAAGAAACAGACACTAACAAACAAGCACTGGTATAAGGAAATGTTTGATATTAGGCCTTTCTTATTCCTGAAAGTGAAAGTGAAGTTCCTCAGTCATGTTTGACTCTTTGCAATCCCATTGACTGTGGCCTGCCAGGCTCCACCATGCATGGTATTTTCCAGGCAAGAGTACTGGATTGGGTTGCCATTTCCTTCTACAGGCTATCTTCCCCACCAGGGATGGAAATGGGGTTATCCACATTACAGGCAGACTCTTTTCTGGCTAAATCTCATCTGTAACATTCTTGTTCTTGGGCCAAATTTAACATCAGGAAAGCACATTACTATCCAAGAAAAAGGATAAAAGGAAAAGTCAGTTTTTAACATCACTGAATATTACTGCCTTTTACTTTCAATTGGCCATGAATACCTGTATTCTTTAAAGACTGTTTCACAAAATGATTTGACCAGTATTATATGCATTGTTTTATCAGTTTCTGAATTTATGTACTTCTTGAGGGGAAGAGTCAACTCTTACTCTTCCCAGAATATCTACTTAATACCTAACTGTTACTCCCAAAGCAGTGGGTATTTGGGAAATGTGTGTAAGATAAATATACCTGTTTGTTTAGTATTATTTGTAGTCACAGTTAATATTCTGTAAGAAGAGCAATAACTAATATTTTGTGAAGGTGGCTCAGTCGTGTCTGACTCTTCGTGAACCCACGGACCATACAGTCCATGGAATTCTCCAGGCTAGAATACTGGATTGGTAGCCTTCCCTTCTCCAGGAGATTCCGAACCCAGGGATCTAACTCAGGTCTCCTGCACTGCAGGCAGATTCTTTACCAACTGAGCTATCAGGGAATACCAACTAATATTTTCCATATACCAAAAAAAGGACAGTTAATGGAACTAAATTCTATACTATGACATGTATTAGTAAATCCAGTTTGAGTAGCCAAAAGTATGGGTTTGTGTGTGTGTGTGTGTTTTATTTGCTCAGTCATGTCCGTGTCCGACTCCTTGTGATCCCCATGGACTGTACCCTGTTAAGCTCCTATGTCCATGGGATTTCCCAGGCAAGAATACTGGAGTGAGTTACCATGCCTTTCTCCAGGGGATCTTCCAGACTCAGGGGATAGAACCTATGTCTCCTGCATTGCAGGCAGATTCTTTACCATCCAAGCCACCAAAATGCTGTTTGAGTAGCCAAAAGTATAGAAATTACATAACTTATAGAATGATTTTTTTTTCAAATAGTAGCTGCAAACTTTTATAAAAATTTCAGTGCAAATCAATACAACATACTGATGTGCAACCATTTTGTGGACCTACCTGTGCAGGCAAACCTTCAGCAATGAAAACACTTCCCTGCAGTTTGTAATTGCTACCCTTAATCATGAATATTCCTCTCAAAAGGGGAATGGGTCACAAACTGGTTTTGTGGCCCTGGTGAGACTATACATTCAAACACTGTGAAGCATGGAAGTCATCAACTGAGTGATACATTTGAATAAAGGAATGTTTCTTTAGAAATCCTGTATTCTCTATCAAGGTCCTAAATTGGCATAAAAAAATTATAATTTGTTTTCAGTAACAGGATGATAGAAGGAAAAACAAAGTCTTAATAGAAATGAGAAAAGATGGACTGGATGGTTTTAAAATTAATATAAGAGCTGTTCATACTTTTAACCAAATGTAGAAGCCAAGGAAAGTTAAGTCAGAACTTCTTTAAAATTTTTTTCCCCACAGATAACTCCATTGATACTATCCTTATTAAAGGAGAGTAAATTGCATGTCCCAAGACATCTTTGATTAAATAACCAATAAAACTGAGATTACAGGCAACCTCTCTGAGGCACTGGGAAACTACTAACAGACTGAAAAATTAACTCCCCAGTGGCAAGGATAATTTTTGTTTTATTAAAGTTTTATAAAAATATTGCTACTTGATATTTTATTTATTTATTTATGCATAGAGTCTATTTTATAATATTTTTAAATACTAAAATACCAATCTGAATTGCCATGGCATGTGGCAGAAAGTTTTGTTTATCACGCACTGTAAAAATATTATTTTATTTTTTAATATGTGGTACCACTAAACTTCTGTTTTAATTGTATCCTTTCTGATCTGCTTGCTTACAGATAGATTGACTATTAGATAAAGGTATTAATTTGTGAAGATAAACAGCAATTTAGTACACTTTGAAGGAAATACAAACCATTGCATAATCTAATATTAACATCACTATTATTAAAAAGGAAAAGATGAGAACTTCAAGTTACCTTAAAGTTAAGTCACACTTACTCTGTTGTTATCACTAAGATAATATATAAAGAGATAGATGGTTATATAGATACAGATAAATATTTATATATAGATAAAGAACTTTAATTTCCAAAATTGTTTATGAAAAATATGCTATTTTTACTTTTATCTTTGATATCATTTTATTGTTGTTATATTGTATTTCCAAAGATAATGTCCAATCACATTTATACATTTTATTCTTATATATTTGAATTTAAGTGTAAAAGAATAAAATTATGTTAACTTTCACAGACTAATCTAAACTGAATTTGAAGCTGATAGGAAATAAATAGATAGCTGTAATATAAACCTCTTTGATATTAGGAATATTCATTTGTACGAAATGTATGTTGGTGTGATATACTTAGCATAAGTTAAAACATTTTAAGATAGCATGGATGATTATGTAATATGACCCTCTTTTTTACTAATTTTTATTTCTATTTTAATCACTATTGTTTTATCAAATAAAGCAACAGGGAACACAGGAAAAAACACTCAGTGTATTCTTATTTTTCCATTCTCTTTTCTGCTACAGCAGATAACTAGGATTCAGAAAAACCAAGCATATTTTAAGTATGTATTCAAGGAAAGTACTTTTATTATGGCCGTGATAAAATGGCCCAGTCACATGTCTATTTTGCTTTCCTAAAGTGAAAGCTTTTATCTCGCTGCCACAATTTCACCACCTCCAGTTAGTGTTTAATAATATTATCCCTAATGATTTACAAGGCAATATCTGCAGTAGTTTATTCAAAAATATTTAGTTATATAAGTACACAGAACCTTTTAAAAAAGTTAATCCTATGAACAATGTTTTTTTTTTTTAATGAAATAAACAACCACTTCCTTATAATTTATGTGCGTTGTTTCTTTTTTCTTTTTTTTGAGTAAGAGAGAAAATCATTCAGTGATTCCAATTTATCCTGTGAAAATGAGTAGACTAAATTACACGTTATTGCTTCTCTCAAGTAGTTAATTAAAGTAAGCTACTCACTGACTCATTATTGCAAAATGAAGTTTTATTTAAATGTGAATGAGCAAGAATCTTTAAACTACAAAAACCAAACAAATTCAGCCTAAGGGGCCTAAGGACTTGAGCTGTGTGTTGTTTCCTTCCAAGAGACTCATAAAAGAGTGAGCAATGTAAGACATTTTAGGGAAAAAGAGTCAAATCTTAATAACTTCTATTATACTAGATGACTTACATGCTGTTTTCATTAATAGAAGACAAGGATTGGGTACTCGGGCTTGCTTCATCGATTAAGATGGGACAGTCTTGAGCTGTCATTGGCAGTGGTTGTGTGTGATTGAAAATCGGTTTAAAAATACTGAAACTTAATAAATCAAACACACTATCATTCAGAGAAAAATATTTTTCACTGGCTCCTCTCACCTACATCAGCCAGGTCAGATATATATTAATTAAAATAACTCCCTAGACTCTAACAAAAGCAACAAAAATAGTGACAAAAGATAAATGTTTCTCACTTAAGCAAAATGTGCATTCAGTATTCTATATTGGTAGGTGACTCTCTTATACTCTTACAAGTGGTAAGTCTGGGATCAAGGCCACTGGTATCATTGTTGGCGTATGAGTTACAAAATCTCAGCTTGTCAGGAGTCAGCCAATGGGAGAGGAAAAAATGTGGAAGGCTATAAGTGGGAGATTTTGTTTTACAAGACCACAACTAGATACAGTGTATTTTATTTCTATTCACATTTTATTAGCTAAAAAGCAGTCACATGGCTCCTGATGACTAGCAAAATGTGCCAAGAAGAGCAAGAAAAGTGTTTGACATACAGCTAATTCTCTACCTGTGCTATGCTTAGTTGCTCAGTCATGTTCGACTCTGTGTGATCCCATGGACTGTAGCCTGTCTGGCTCCAATGACCATGGGATTCTCCAGACAAGAATACTGGAATGGATTGGCATACCCTTCTCCAGGGGATCTTCCTGATTCAGGGATAGAACTTAGGTCTCCCACATTGGAGGTGGATTATTTACTCTATGAGCCACCAGGAAAGCCTATGAATACTGGAGTGGGTACTCTATCCTTTCTCCAGGGGATCTTCCCTGCCTAGGAATGAAACAGGGGTCTCCTGCACTGTAGGCAGATTCTTTACCAGCTGAGCTACCCAGGAAGCCCAACTCTCTACCTATGAGAACTTAAAAAGTTAAGATCTGATTATTAAATGCTCAATTATTTTTCCTGTTTATTTGCCACTAACTGTTCATACATATATATATATATATATATATATATATAGAGAGAGAGAGAGAGAGAGAGAGAGCACCAAGTTATACTCATTAAATAACTGTATGTCTCATTACAACGTTTGTTACTATTTTTAGAAGATGAGAAATACATGAATAGCTACATACTTCAAAGCTTACCAAGTGCCAGGTACTGTTCTAAGTGTTCTACTGGACTTAGCTATTTAATCTTTATAGCAATCCTCTGATATAGCATCTATGCCATACACAGTATACAGATGTGACAATGGCCCCAGTGAAGGTGAAAGAAAAGAAAGTGAAGTCGCTCAATCGCGTCTGACTCTTTGCGACCCCATGGACTGCAGCCTGCAGGCTCCTCCATCTGTGAGATTTTCCAGGCAAGAATACTGGAGTGTGGTTGTCATTTCCTTCTCCAGGGGATCTCCCAAACCCAGGGATTGTACCCCAGTCTCCCACCCTGCAGGCAGACTCTTTACCATCTGAGCCACCAGGGAAACCCAGAGAAGTTAAGTGATATCTAGTGAGTGGAAAATCTTGGATTTTGGAGCAAGGATGTTTGCTCCAGAATCTATATTTTTCACAGCCTTCTTGTATGTTCAGGAAACTAACATTTGTCTTTTCTCATTCCAACTTCCAAGGTTAATAATTGTTCATAGAATATTTGAAGTAGAAGACCTGTGAATCACTTAGAGACCAGATTAGCTTCAAACACTTGTCGTTGTTGTTTAGTCGCTAAGTCATGTCTGACTGTTTTGTGACCCTATGGACTGTAACCTGCCAAGCTCCACTGTCCATGGGATTTCCCAGGCAAGAATACTGGAGTGAGTTCCCATTTCCTTCTCCAGGGCATCTTTGTTACTCAGGGATCGAACCTGAGACTCCTGCATTGCCAGGTGAATTCTTCACCACTGAGTCAAATACCACCGAAGTATACTGCATATATTGCTAAGTCACTTCAGTCATGTCCGACTCTGTGCAACCCCATAGACGGCAGCCCACCAGGCTCCCTCGTCCCTGGGATTCTCCAGGCAAGAACGCTGGAGTGGGTTGCTATTGCCTTCTCCAATGCATGAAAGTGAAAAGTGAAAGTGAAGTTGCTCAGTTGTGTCAGACTCTTAGCAACCCCACGGACTGCAGCCCACCAGTCTCCTCTGTCCATGGGATTCTCCAGGCAAGCTTACTGGAGTGGGGTGCCAAATGCTTAAAAGTAGTTTGTGAGTTGTTCCCTTGTTGAACTAATCACAAACTTCATCTTAATATTGCTATTTGACTTACACAGTAGAATTTTGTTGTGTTCTACGAGATAACACATCATCGACACAGCTGCAGGATCCCAGGAAGTTTTAGATGTATAAGTGATGTTAGCCGACAGTAAGACCATGCAGATGGATGGCTCTCTGGCCTGAGGAACCCAGGACTGTTGGTAACCAGGGCCTTAGTCCTCTCATCTCTCCTTTCACCAGGGAAAGACACTTTGGAAGAAAAAAGAGATGATCACTAATCTCATTCACAGGAATAGCAGAGAGACTTTTGTCAAGTTGCTTGTCTCATAAGAAAAAAATACATTTTTCAGAGTATTTTGATTCAGTCTCTGGGAAGTTTATTGTGATTTATCTTGATACATGCATTTTTTTTTTTTTTGCCATTTTACATGGCATGTTTACATAGTATGTTTATGTTCTTCTCAATACATGCCAGTGGCAAAGCTAATTATTTCTGAAGTTATAAATTTAAAGATTAGGTCTATAGATGACTTGCTTGAAGTTTCTAACAAGGATGCTTAGCTTAAATATTCATCAACAAATTATTTAATAAAGCAAATTTATTATTTGAAAGGAAGCATTCTATTTAAGTTCACAGGATGATTTACCCATGTCTCTTTGTTGGAGTTTCTCCATTTCCTATGATTATTAGTAACATTAACATTTATGACAAAATAATAATGATATTAACATGGGCACATTTATTCAGTTTTAATGTAATATAGATCTTGTAGAGATTTCAAATGGCTGATTGATTTGATGGAAAGTAGACATTTTCCTTGCTCGTTTTTACTCTGGACATTGCTATAGCCCAATGTTTCCAAACAAAAATTTCAGCAAGAGAAAATTTATGCCAGTGAGAATAAGAACAGTTCAAAAGTTAGCTTTTTTTTTTTTTTTTGCAGAGAAATAGATAAATCTTTTTATTTCTGGAGTTAAAAGTGGATATTACTCTTATGCTGCATAACTGCTGCTTAAAAATAAAAACTGATTTTCACTTCAAAGAAAGTTAAAATTTTCTCTATCATAATTTGTACTTCAATCACTGTCATCTCTTTTTGAATACCAACCCACCTGAATTTTTTTAAGCTAATGAAAATACATGCATGCATACTATATATATATATTATATATATATATAATATATATAACATGCACATATGCTACTAGTTACAATTGTGATTATTTTGAGTATAGATGTCACTTACATCCTCTCCCTCTTATTATTTCTAAATTGATATGTTAGGAAATGTAATAAACATATTGGTTAGGATTGTGTGTAAAATAAGAGTAAGATGGATATGAACTTGAATCTGAGAAAATTTTTCATGATTATTTTTTGTGATCACTATCAGACAGAACTTTGCCTAGTTAATTTTCTTACCTGGAGAAACTCAATTCCTTGCAGGTGCAGTAATTCAACATGAATGAAGTGATCCTCAGTAAGACAAAAGGTTTAATCCATAATCATAAATCATATTATAGCAAATAGCCTAATTACACTGCCTTTTAAAACCTTTTATTTGGCATTGTAAAACAACCAAACAGCTTGCATCAAGTCAGATATTGTCAACAGTTTTCTACCTTGGGAAAACCTTAGCTTTAGCCTGAATTTGTCACTTGTATTAGAAGTATATGACATTGCCATAGATCACCACCCAGTTAAGAAGCTAGACTCTGAAGCCAAGGTCAAGGTCATTGTTTCAAATCCTAGATCTACCATTTGCTTGATCTGAGACTTTGAGCAAATTATTGACTAATATCTTCAAATGGTGTTGTGAGATCTGATATACTACATAAAAAGTACTTAGCACAATACATGAAAAACAGTAGGTCTTGAGAGAATGGAAGTTGTAAGTATAAGCAATTACTTTTCCAGATATTTCTATTATTGTCTTTCAGTCACTCATTAGTGTCCGACTCTTTGCCACCCCATGAACTGCAGAATGCCAGGCTTCCCTGTCTTTCACCATCTCCCAAAGTTTGCCCAAGTTCATGTCCATTGCATCAGTGATGCCATCAGAGGGATGGATATATCTCTTTTTGGATTTTTACCTACAAAATGACAAGACTTTTCTTTGTGCAGATATTCTGTATTTCCATTATTTATTATGAGGACTTTGAAAATATTTATAATTTTTCATTGAGGACATTAGTAATATGCAAATTTTGAAAAAACAAATTACAGGTTTTCTTTAGTTCAACTGTGCATGCATGCTCAATCACTCAGTCCCATCTGACTCTTTGTGACGCCCTGGATTGTAGCCCACCAGGCTCCCCTGTCCATGGGATTTCCCAGGAAAGAATACTAGAGTAAGTTGCTATTTCTTCCTCCAGCTGATCTTTCTGATCCAAGGACTCAAGTCGCCTCTCCTGTTAGTTTAAAAGTAGGCCCCACAAATTGGTGATTCTCATATACCATCAGACAAAGTTCTAAAAGCATTGTTTCTTTCCAAAACAATGAAGAGGGGATAGCAAGAGATGTTATTAGTGATTACTACATAAATAAGTGTACGCCTCCAGATGACCTGACAGAGTACCTGTATGTGTTCCTGTAACTGTGAGTGTCTGAGTTAACAGAAGTTATTAGCCTTGAGGATATGGCCAAATAACAGGAAAGGGGTAGGTTTTTATTCTCAGAACAATCTACTTGGATACACATCATTATCTTGCACATTGACTTGTTAAATCAAAAGAAGGAAGAAAACATAAACATTGCTTACAACTTTGAAAGAGGCATATTTTATTTAAAAATATGCAAAAAGTATTTTATTCAACTCAGTTCATTGTCATTATAGGTCTAAATAACCATACACAAATAATAGAACTAATGGTTCAGAGTGAAAATCTAAGAATGTCTCCTAGAGTGCATGATGAATTCAAATCATTTAATTTTAAACATGAGAGGAGATATTTATATGAGTTAGTGGGAAGGAAAGTGCTGCAAGACTTACTTTAAACAATACTGTCCTCATACATTTTCAGTATTTAGTCATAATGAGACCATTTCTATGGAAATGAGGCTATCACTTTGTAGTTTCATGCAATTGATTCATTCATAATAGTTCTTTGAGATCAATGATATATTTTAATGCAACTTCCTAGGAACTTCCATTGTCACAAGAATAGAGTGCAACAAAGAAATACTTTACAGAGATATAATTCCCCATGTTCACAAACTATCTTTACATTTTCAGATCACATTTGAAATTTTAAAGATGGACTTTCGTATAACTATCATAAGAATTAATAATAGTAAATACTTCTTGGGACTCAACATGTTTCTATCATAACTCTATTTAGAGTATACTCCATATGGTCTGGGAATCAAAATCAGAGCAAACACAGCATATGGATAACCTTCATCACCCTTATGCTATAGTTATGAGAATTTATTTAGAATAAAATGGATGGGAAGATTATTTCAAATTAATATTTTGTTTGTTTCTATCAGTATCAGTACAGCAAATATATAATTAAATGGGTTTTAATAAGATAGAATTAGATTTGAATTTGCCTTTGTAATCTATTCATAGGAAAAAATTCTGAATGTCCTTTCACCTTATTAACCTTTGTTTCACATGTAAAATGTGGTTGGTAACACTCCCTTCACAAGTTTCTTTATGGAAATATATTCCTGAGAATCAAATAAGATAATAAGTCCAGAGTCATACCAGAATGTCTATAATATATTAAGTGTTTGATAAATAATATTGTATTAGCACTAATTAGTATACTTCATTGGTGGCTCAATGGTAAAAAATCTACCTGCCAATGCAGGAGACACTAGTTTGATCCATGGGTTGGGAAGATCCCCTGGAGGAGGAAATAGCAACACACTCCAGTATTTTTGCCTGGAGAATCCCATTGATAGAGGAGCCTGGCAGGCTATAGTCCATGGAGTCACAAAGAGTCAGACATGACTTCATGACTAAACAACAAAATATACTAAAATGGTGTGTGTGTTCCTGTTTTTGACCCAGAAAAGATTACAAAAATAAGAAAATTGTCAGTCAATTCAAATTGTTTCTTGTTCTCAAATGAATTTTCATTAAGGAAAAATATATAAATCATCTAACTCTCCTACTAATAGAAAATAATTTTAAGAAACATATTAATAAACTTAATGATTCAGCAAACTCCTGGGAGGGATCTTTTAACCTGCAGCAATACATTCTCACCTTATTAGATTAGACTAATCCATGCCCTGTAATCATTGCAGGCCCTTTAGATACAGAAAGACTTATTTCAACAAACACACCAAGTTGTTTCTCTCTTTCTCATAGCATTCGGAAATACAAAAATAAAATATACCCAGTTCATGTTAATGTTCTATATCAATTTAATAAAATTGAAAAAATATATTTAAAATACAGGTTAAATAAAAAAATCATTTAAACTAAGTTGAAAGCCACTGTTATTATTAAAACTATTAGCTTAAAACATACAAAATTAAAGAATCATAATATTTATTTGCTGTTGCTTACCAAAATGTTAAAAGAACAATAGCATGAATTATATATTTAATACATGTGTATATACATGTTTCTTTAAAAGCTAGTTGCAAGTTATATCTGTTCTAAGTGCTAGGTTCTGTTAGACACATTTATGCACATTTATTATACACATATATATATCATATATTTTCCATAATTTAGCTGCACAATATATATCCAAAACATGGGCCAAACTTTAGAAGGATCCACTCCAAAGAAATGATTCTTCTTGGATTACTACTATGTTAAGTTATTTTTGTTTTATTTCATTGAATTTTTTCAGTTTTTCTTTTTTGCCTTCTGAATCAAGTAGAATTATTTAATTAAATAGTAAAATACTAAGTATTAATAAAAATATCTTTTAGAGATTTTAGTCTGAAAGATTTTAACCTATTTTAGATTAATAAAATCTCTATTATAAGCCAGGAAAACAAAACAAAACTGTTTATTCCTCAATTTATACAGAACCATTCATGCAATTGTCCTGTGTACAAGTATGTCTGTACCTTCTACTACAGAATTAGAATGCATACAAAAGATATTTCTTATAAAGTTTGTTGGTTTGAATCAGGGTTTTTCAACCTTAGCACTATTGACACTTTAAGGTAAACAATCATGTGTTTAGGAGAGGTTGGCCTGTGCATTGTAAATGGACAGCTGCTTCCCTGGCTTGTACCCAGTAATTGCCCTTTACAGCCTCCTCTCCCTTCCCTCCAACCAGTTGTGACAATCAAAAACGTATCTGGATATTTCCAAATGTTCCCTTGGGGTAAAGCTACTGCTGATTGAGAACCACTAATTGAAGTTAAGATACAATATAACCAGTAAATTGTAATTGGTTGACAAGTCTCGTTTAATATATAGGTTCCTGTTCACCCTCTCCATTCATTTTTCTTGCAATTTATTTGTTAAGGAAATCAGTAGTTTATCTCAGAGCATTTTCCACAGCCTGATTTTTCTGTGGATGACCTCCCTGTTGTATAATTGAACACATTTATTTGCCTCTTCTATTTCTTACAAATGGGCTGTTAGACCTAAGAAATTTGATAAGATTCTGGGTCGATTTTTTAATAAGAGTACTTCAAAGTTATTATTGCATGCTTCCATCATTACACAATAATATCAGGTTATTTCTACATTTTTGATATTAGATCATTGTTCAGACAGCATTTTACTCAATGGTACCAAATTGAGATATTTTACTCTTATTATTTCTTTCTAAAATATAAAATCTTGATTTATAATACCAGTAGAAGATACTTTATCTCATCAACAACTTGCTTAAATTAAGTTACAGCTTACATAGAAAGATGCAGGAGAAATTCTTTATTTTTACTCTTTATTTAATGATTTTCAAAATATTTAGCAACTTCATTTAGCATCCTCCAAAATTGGACAATATTTCTTTCTTATTTTAAACTATCCTTCAACTCAAAGATAAACATATTTGATATATTTAATGCATCACAAACATTATTCTTATTGATGTTTCTGTTTTCCATTTCTACCCAGGAAGAGTTTTTCCAAGTGGGACCCTAACTCCATTTAATGTGATCATGGCAATATTCATAACTTCCAAGCTCTGTGACTTTCCATGCTAGATGCTTATACTACATGTGAAATAGGTCCTCACATGATATGTTAATGTGAAGATAAACACTATCTAATGAAAGATATATATTATAACCCCAGGGTAACCACTAAAAATGGTAAGAGAATGAGGTCATGTTATATATACCCTCTGCCTTCTCCAAACCATACTGAGTCCATTCTAGGAGATCCAACCAGTCCATTCTGAAGGAGATAAGCCCTGGGTGTTCTTTGGAAGGAATAATGCTAAAGCTGAAACTCCAGTACTTTGGCCACCTCATGTGAAGACTTGACTCATTGGAAAAGACTCTGATGCTGGGAGGGATTGGGGGCAGGAGGAGAAGGGGACGACAGAGGATGAGATGGCTGGATGGCATCACTGACTTGATGGATCTGAGTGTGAGTGAACTCCGGGAGTTGATGATGGACAGGGAGGCCTGGCGTGCTATGATTCCTGGAGTCGCAAAGAGTCGGACATGACTGAGCGACTGAACTGAAGTGAACTGAACTGAATGATGTGGTTGCTATTAAGCAGGCTTTTCTGTACAGTTAAAATCTTTAAGTTTTGGTAGCCACTTTTTCTCCTTGCCACTTAATCAATCTGGAAATCATCTTCTAAGTAAATTACTCACTCTGAATATCATATAGGTATCAGGATATTAAATAATTCAAGGATTATAAGCGAATTTATTTGGGGAAAAAGTATTACCAAACCCAACTTTGATCTGTGTGCCCAATGCACAGCAAAGCCAATCTACTGATACTGGGTTGTGGTGAAGGAAATTACAGCATTTATCATAAGGTATCAAGCAAGGAAAATGGACAACTGGTGCTCAAAGGAAGTGAACTCTATGATGACTTTCAAGGGAGGTTTTTAAAAGATGGTGTGAGGAAGAAAGACACAAGGTATGTGTTCAGTCTGTGCACAGTTCCTTGATGGTGAGATAAAAAGGCGGTGTTTCAGGAAATCAACCATCAACTTTCTGGTTTCAACTGGTCTGTGCTCTGTGCACTAATGGTCAGCATGCAGTTAACTTCTTCCACCTAGTGGGGATTTTAGTATCTGCAAAACAAGGATATACTTTATAGCCTTTGAGGAGGACATTCTTTATAGACTTTGAGGAGGAACTAAAAGATCCTTATAGGATATTCTATATAGCCTTTAAGGAGGAACTTAAAGGTCCTTGACTTGTTTTATGGCTAACTGATAATTATTTTGTCTTTCTTGACTGCTTTCTTTTGTTTTTGTATTTATTCACTTCTCTGATTAAATTTGCTCTTTGGAACTCAGGGAAGGCATAGGAGGCTAAAGCTTTTCTACAAACAAGAGGTAAGGTTCATAGGGTAGGGGCATGTGTGTCTGTCCCCAGGGAACATGGGTTTCCTACTTGGTTTCAAAAGGTGTGCAGATAAACTCAAAGATAGAGAAATTTTAGTAGAAAAATTAAAACCTAAAAAGTTCAGATTAATTTTTCTGGGCTCCAGAATCACTGCAGATGGTGACTGCAGCCATGAAATTAAAAGACGCTTACTCCTTGGAAGAAAAGTTATGACCAACCTAGATAGCATATTCAAAAGCAGAGACATTACTTTGCTTACTAAGGTCCGTCTAGTCAAGGCTATGGTTTTTCCTGTGGTCATGTATGGATGTGAGAGTTGGACTGTGAAGAAGGCTGAGCACCGAAGAACTGATGCTTTTGAAGTGTGGTGTTGGAGAAGACTCTTGAGAGTCCCTTGGACTGAAAGGAGATCCAACCAGTCCATTCTGAAGGAGATCAGCCCTGGGATTTCTTTAGAAGGAATGATGCTAAAGCTGAAACTCCAGTACTTTGGCCACCTCATGCGAAGAGTTGCCTCATTGGAAAAGACTCTGATGCTGGGAGGGATTGGAGGCAGGAGGAGATGGGGACGACAGAGCATGAGATGGCTGGATGGAATCACTGACTCAATGGACGTGAGTCTGAGTGAACTCCGGGAGTTGGTGATGGACAGGGAGGCCTGGCGTGCTGAGATTCATGGGGTCGTAAAGAGTCGGACATGACTGAGTGACTGAACTGAACTGAACTGAATGCTAAAAGAAACAGAAAACTTGAGATAAAGGAAAAAGAGAGTAAATATTAATTACAAAAACGAATAGATTGGAATGGAAGAAAAAGCAAAATTCAAAGGGCAAAATAAAGTTTAGTAAGGAATATTATGAAATAAAATAAGCATGAGAAATTATGCCAATTTAAAAAATATTTATCAACAAAATTGCTATTAGCTATCATGAAATGTGAAAGTGTTAGCTGCTCAGTCATGTCAAGCTCTTTAGGACCCCATGAACCATAGCTCACCAGGCCCCTCTCCCCGTGGAATTCTCCAGTCAAGAGTATTAGAGTGTCTAATGATTCCCTTCTCTGGTGGATCTTCCCGACGTGGGGACAGAACCCAGATCTCCTGCATTGCAGAAAATTTTTTACCATCTGAGCCACTAGGAAAGCCCATTAGCTATCATAACAGAGTTAGATATTTTTCAATGATTGCATAAAAATCATAAGAACAGAAGCATACTAAACTAATTATTCAAGGTGGTGAATTACAAAAGGAAAAATTACATGGGCCAGAAAGAAATAAGTAAAATCTAAAACAAAAGGCAAAACTAAATAGGAGTTTCTCAGCAATTAAGCCTAGGGAAAGGCTATAAAGGTATACATGAAAGCCACAAAATTACTAAGTAAAAGAAACTAATCTGAAAAGCCGACACATTATATGCTTATATGATATTCTTGAAAAGACAAAACTGTAAGGATAATAAATAGATCACTGGTTGTAAGGAGTTTCAGGATGAGAGAGGGTTGAACAGATGACCAACAAAGGATTTTAAAGGGCAGTGAACTATTCTGAATGATATTATAATTGTGGATACATGATACTCTGCATTTATCAAGACCCAGAGAATTTTATATCATAAAGAGTAAAACGTAAGTGTATGCAACTTAAAAAAATCATTTAAGATTTCAGGGAATACCAAAATGAAATGTAGATTACAATGAACTAATCTAATTGCATTATAAATGTACTAACCTCACTAAATGGAGTTAAGGGACAAAAAGCTGACTTAAGTAATTTTAAAAGTGAGTGGAGACTTTAAGACTAAAGGCAAAAGGAACTGTACATAACCACTGTACTACTTGGCAAAGTTCTTGACCATTGAGGTGTGGGTTAACAATTTGTACCCAATACTTTTGTACACTGAAATTAAACAAGTGAATAGATGGCAGATGCTGGGAGACAAGTTTCTCATTGTTGGTGTGGTGATTATAGAGAAGAAAAGGTGGAAGTCTAGTATGATCCATTTGATACTAGATTTGAGTTGAAGACACTGGCATGGACTCACATGTAGCATAATATAGATCAAGATCTATATTATATACATGTCCAAATGTTCATAGCTGTGTGTACATGCAAAGCTTACTTGCACACATATATGTCATCGTTCTCTCAGTTGAGAGGTCCTAGAAGCAAGGGCACTGAGTTAGCAACAAGCATACTCATCACTCAGCTCTTGATTTCTAAGAATATTTTTCTATAAAAGAAACCAAGTTTCCTTGGAGAAAAAGGAAATGGCTGATACCAAAGCTTAAGGTTGGTACAGGGAATATACAAGGTGAGTCTAGAGGGTCTTGCAGTACCAGAAAGCATGAAAGTGCTAGAAAAACAAAACAAAATAAAAAGTGTCAGCAAAAAGGTTCATGATCTGAACCTTTGCCTAAAGAGGCAAAATGACAGCTTATTTTAGGTCTTAGAATTCCAATATGGGGATAGATCACAGATTCTGGGGGAAACCGGAAAGTGTCCCACTGGAAGAAACTGGCCATGGGTTTATGAGAAAAGTGGGGCAGTTAATGTAGGCTTATGCAAGCTGTGTATCAAGAATTTGGACTGGAGGGTAAAACTGCTCCACACATACAACTAAGTTATGGAAAGCATCTCCTCCATTACTAGGGAAAGGTCTGTTTTCCTTAGTCCAGAAAAAGTCCCGGTCTCAGCATTATTCTTTCCTTTAGGCAACTCAGCATTGTTTTAGCAGTTTTATTTCAAATGTTTGTTCAGCAGAAGTTCAGCATGGGCAACAAACACACAGGACCTCAGATAATGTCTCAGTCATTCCTGACATAACTTGTTTCACAAAGGAAAATAAAACTATGGATGTATGTCAATAGCCAAGAGAGAACAACTGGATCAGCAAAATAAATAGTACAGTATTGGATTATAATCAAAATGATAAAATAGATATCTGTGAGTCTATACTGATATCAAAGAGAGAACAATCAAAATCCAAGCAACATATTAGTTCATGTAGTCTCCGGTATCATATGAATCAGTGCAGAATTCCAAATAAAATGTATATCTTGTCTTTTTAAAAGGTGGAATATAACCCTCCACCTCATAATTGTGGATTGTGCCTAGTGACTTCCTTCCAATGGGTACAGTATGGAAAGAGTGAGGGCCCAAAGAATAACTTTATGATGAAGAAACTAAACAAACACTGCCTCATTCTCATCAGTGTTATGAAATGATGTAATATCACTTCATCCTGATATGATGAAAGCAATACTTCACTCCTGTGACCTTTTTCCCAAAAACCTTAACCCCAGTCTAATCATGAGTATCACAACCCAATGAGGGTCATTGTAAAAATATCTGAGCAGTATCCTGCACAACAGCTGAAGTCATGAAAACCAAAGAAAATCTGAGAAACCGTTACAGCCTAGAGAACCCTAAGGAGACAGGATGAATAAGTGTATCATGGGTTATCTGAATGGGATTCTGGAAAAAAAAAAAAAAAGACATTAAGTAAAAACAAATGAAATCAACAAATGGATTTTAATTAATAATAATATGCCAATATTGTTTCATTAATTTTAGGAAATGTATTCACTAATGTAAACTATTAATAATAGGAGAAACTAAGTATGAATATTTGTACAGTCACTGTTCTAAGAATCTACAGTTACTTTACATTTGATCTTAGCCAAAAGGCCAAGAAATGATTGAATGTACAACTATTTTAAAATATAAAATTCATTAAAACATACCTCTTGCATGCTAAAAACTGGATAAATTTTGTCTGTCTTCTTACTTGCTGGATGTATTTTTTCAAACTTTCTATAAGGAAACTGAAGTTCAAGTAATCAGTCAGTATATATTTCACCAAGTTCCAAAATAAATGTCTATAAATCTAAAGCCTGGTGTCTTTTCACGAGTGTACTATAATTAATAAGCTTGTGCCTGACTTTATTTTTCTGGGCTCCAAAATCACTGCAGGTGGTGATTGCACCCATGAAATTAAAAGACGCTTACTCCTTGGAAGGAAAGTTATGACCAACCTAGATAGCATATCAAAAAGCAGAGACATTACTTTGTCAACAAAGGTCCATCTAGTCAAGGCTTTGGTTTTTCCAGTGGTCATGTATGGATGTGAGAGTTGGACTATACAGAAACCTGAGCGCCGAAGAATTGATGCTTTTGAACTGTGGTGTTGGAGAAGACTCTTGAGAGTCGTTTGGACTACAAGGAGATCCAACCAGTCCGTTCTAAAGGAGATCAGTCCGGGTGTTCATTGGAAGGACTGATGCTGAAGCTGAAACTCCAATCTTTTCGCCACCTGATGCAAAAAGCTGACTCATTTGAAAAAAAAAACCCTGATGCTGGGAAAGATTGAGGACAGGAGAAGAAGGGGACGACAGAGGATGAGATGTTTGGATGGCATTACCGGCTCAATGGACATGGGTCTGGGTGGACTCCGGGAATTGGTGATGGACAGGGAGGCCTGGCATGCTGCGGTTCGCAGGGTTGCAGAGTCGGACACGACTGAGCGACTGAACTGAACTGAACTGATATAGACATCTTTGTTTAAAAGGACTTTTTGTTTGCCCTCAAGCAGCAATAAACATTTGAACTATGGGTGGAACACATAATCAGATTGTGAGACGATATAATAAGGAAAATGATAACACTAAGAAGTTATAAATTAATGAGTAAGATAAATATGTCAGTTACCTTTCTTGTTTTACAGGATATTACAGATCATAGAAAAAATGATAAGACTTCTAAATTTATCAGTTTTAAATGTACCCATGAGACATGAAGCAAGTAGTTGGTACTCCGATATTTTGAGAATTGAAAATTTTGTAGTTTAGTTAGGCCTTTAGACTAGATTATCTGATCTATTCACTTTCATAATGTGAATGAAACTATATTTGACATTTTTTTATTTTTAAAATATATCAAATATTTATGAAATTTAGGAACTTTATACAATCAGATTATTTTTTGCATCCTTACTTTTACAGGAGAAAATGTAATTAATGAAAAATTTGTGGATCATTATGACTTTTAAGCACCTAACATCATTGGTGAATTTAAATGCATGCCTTTTACTCTGACTTTAAAAGGAAAGCAATCCATTGATTAATGATGGTTGAAATTTCTTTTCTTCTTGTGTTACTCTAATTCTTGAAAGTTATAGCAGGTCAGAAAACATCTGAGTGGTTTGTTCAGGAGTTAATTACTTTTATGAATACATTAAGAAGGAAAAAAAAAATGTTCAGTATATCACCAGAATTTAGTGGAGGGCTGAAGTGAGGCTTTCAAATGCTTCCTTCCCAACTTGTCCTTATAAAAGCTAAATAAATGCTTAAATGTTTATGTTTCAGATATAGTTTCTTTTGAATTTTGAGATGTCATATGTATTTGAAACTAGTATCTCATAAAGAATTTAACTGATACGTGGATATGTACATTAGCTATACTAGATGCCAACTTATTTGAGTTAGATCCTTCACATAAATTCAAAATTATTTTTTAAAAAAAGATTTCACATGAATTTGTCATCCTTTGCTACTCCACCTGAAAGTGAGTAGTAGTTGATTTACTTACTTTAATAGGTAACACAACAGCACAACAGCTAATAATACAAAAACACATGATGGGAAAACAGTTCACATTCAAGGATCTTAAAAATAGTGTTTTCCAATTGATTTAGGTAAGGATTTCTAATGTTACTATATATACTGCTATTTATAAGCATAGGAATATAACCCACATTTACAAAGTCTTCAGGTAAAACAGCCAAGAAAGCCATGTCCCTTCCTGAGGCTAATTCATTAGCACTTCACCTATGACAGCCACCAGCATTAACTTTCAAATGAACTTTCCTAACTGCTAAAAATAGTAGGAACAATTTATTGTTCCTGGAATGGTTTTGCATATTGAATATTTTACTATCTAAAATAATGCATTAAATATACATACAGATATACATAAGTATACTCATACAGTTTTGTGTCCAGATATAGTCAGAGATTGTTAAAGATTCTGAATAGAAAAATCAAATGACTAAAACCCAAGGTATTACTGTATGAATGATAATATTCATAAACAATGCTGCTAATACATTACCAGATGAAACTGCCATTACCTTTAAAGAGGCAATATCCATTATTTGCCCTGTCATTGAAGCCATTCATTAATTGTGACCTCCATCTCAACATGACAATGTTCACAATGGCATGCACAATTAATTATGCATGAGATTTGTTCAATACTTTCCCCTGAAAGTGTTGTAATTTCCAACTGTACTAAATAGCTTTCAATTTAGTGAACACTTCATAGGATTGAATATCTAGGAAAAGCTTATAGATGAATAAATTCAATATTTTATGGGAATGAAGTGTTGTTATTTTATTACCATTCATTTGCACGAAGTAATAAGCCTCGCCAAACTGTTTTTACACTGTGTAATACATTTAAAGTCGTGAGCTATGCAGTGGGAGGTATTGCTATTTCTGTTTTAACAACTTGAACAAAATCATAAAGAGAGTGGATGAAGAAAGAAGCCAAAAAGAAAAAGAGTTGAATAAGGAACACAATGTTGTTGCTGTTCAATCGCTAAATCATGTCCAACTCTTGCAACCCCATGGATGGTAGCCGGCCAGGCCCCTCTGTCCCTGGGATTTCCAGGCAAGAATACTGGAGTGGATTGCTAGTTCCTTCTTCAGGGGATCTTCCTTACCCAGGAAGCAGGTGGGTTCTTTAACACTGAGCCACCAGGGAACGAGGGTAACAGGCATCTCTAGTAATAAGGAAATATATGTAGAGCCACAGTAAAATTGGAGAGAGCTGATATTCTATAGGAGAATAATACCTGATGTAGTTTTTTATTGAAACTAATCCAGTGAATATTGTTTTTCAAGGCTTGAATTTCAGGTTCTAGCTTTTTAAATTTTCTCTTTCCCTTCCCTATCTTGTCCATGTAGAAAAAAGCAGAACCCCTATTGATCTCAAATGAGCAATATTTCCTATGTGCCCACAAGGAGAACAAGGGGAGCATGTGAAAACTGAGGATGCAGCAATCTGGGATCCTCATCCCTCAAGTTATATAACACAGAGAATTTATCAAGTTCTCTTTCTGTATAAAGCACTGCAGGACTAAAGTAACCCTTTGTTCCATGCTTCGGTAAGGAGTTTACAATTTAAAATGATCAAGGTTTCAATTTGTTATGTAGTAAGAGATATTAATCCTAATCATTAATCCAACAAATAGGAAGGCAAAGCAGTTGTCAATTCTCTGAATTAACAAAACCTTAGCTTAAAAATTATAAAATTTGACCCTACTATGTTTTTAACCTAATCCTGTTATTACTGGTTTTACCATTCTAATATCTTCATTTTATAAATAGTTTAACATTGTGTACTTGTTTTTCTACTATTCTTCATGATTTTTAAAGCTAATGATTAACATACTAGAATACTAGAAAATTAATTCAATTTTATTATTGCCAATTATTGGCTGCAACTGCTATATCATCAGTCAGAGAGATTGACTGTAGGAGTAAAACAAAGAAAGTTAAATAGTAACCTACAATTTATTAGCATTCAATTACTGATTTAATGGGGGCTTCCCTGTGGCTCAGACAGTAAAGGATCTGCCTACAATGCAGGATGCCCAGGTTCTATCCCTAGATCAGGAAAATCCCCTGGAGAAGGGCATGGCTACCCACTCCAGTATTCTTGGAGAATTCCATGGACAGAGGAGCCTAGCAGGCCATAGTCCACCAGGAGACTAAAACTTTCACTTAATGATATAATATTTATTTAAAAAACCCATGAGTGAAATACATGATTCAAAGTCATAAATGCAAATTTGTGTTTTTAACTCAAATCTATATAACTCACTATAGGTAGCTATTTTATCTCTGTTCCCAGAACTTGCCTATGTTTTTATGGAAAAATTTGCATCCTTTCACACAAAGGTTGGGCTTCCCCATAGCTCAGTTGGTAAACAATATGCTTGCAATGCAGGATACCCTGGTTCGATTCCTGGGTTGGGAAGATCCCCTGGAGAAGGGAATGGCAATCCACTCCAGTACTCTTGCCTGGAAAATCCCATGAATAGAGGATCCTGGCAGGCTACAGTCCATGGGGTCGCAAGTGTTGGACACAGTGACTAAACCACCACCACCACCACCACACAAAGGTCATGCAATTTTAATTGATTCTAGGATACACATACTCCAGGAAGTGGTTAACTTCAGAGGAGAGTCTATGCCCCAGTGATAGATATAATGAGGAAAAAATCTAAAATCTTTTATGGTAAACACCTACAAGTTAATCATTGTGACAGTCCAGCAGCAATTTCAAATTCTGTCAGGGCAGACATATGTGATAAGGCTTTACTTATCAGATAAGTTAAGGCTTTTCTTTTAGTTTTACACTTATTTTAGGAGATGTTATTACTGAGTCTTTCTACCTGTAACAATAAAAAAGCAAAATTTCTCATGTTTTAAATAAGCATTGGACTTTTTGGGACATGGTGGCAGTGACAGAAACCTAATTTTGAATCTTTTTGAATCTGTTTCTAAAAACAGGTAACATCTTCATGGACAACAGTTAAAACAAACGACTGTATTGCATCTCTTCAAAACACAAAGAAGTAGGGCTAAATCATGAAGAGCCACAAGGCCTGCCTGGTATCAACATCTGAGCAGAAGAAGCAGAGAAAACTAACAGGACAAATGAAGGACCTGAGAACAGGAAATCTTCCAAAGAACCAACAGATATTCACTGGAATGTTAGCCAAAGTGAGCTGAATAATTATAGGCTATAATCTTGGAGAAGGGTACATCTGCTACCATGATGTGAATAAATGAAGAAAAATGTGTATAGATTCAGTTAGCAGAGATTCTGTATCCGATGCAACTGCTGCTAAGGCAACCCAACAATTAGTGTTAGTCTCTCAGTGCCTGACTTTTTGCAACCCCATGGACTGAAGCCCAGCAGGCTCCTCTGTCCGTGGAATTCTCCAGGCAAGAACGCTGGAGTGGGTTGCCATTCCTTTCTCCAGGGGATATTCCCAGGGATCAAACCCAGGTCTCCTGCATTGCAGGATGATTCTTTACCATCTGAGCCACCATGGAAGCACAATTGTTCCTATTACTTAATGTGTTATGCTTTATCATTTTTTTCAACAATGCTTCAGTGAATATCTCTGTAGCTAAAATTCTGTATACATACATCATGTTTAAGACTAGGTTCTTGGATGCTATATTCCTGAATCAACGATATTCAAAACTTTTGAAACTCTGTCTTTCAGAAAGTTTAAACACATTTATACTTCATCAAGGACTTCCCAGGTGGCACTAGTGGTAAAGAAAAGAATGAAAGAAAGAAAGTGAAGTCGCTCAGTTGTGTCTGACTCTTTGCTACTCCATGGACTTGTAGCCTACCAGGTTCCTTATTTCATGGGATTTCCCAGGCAAGAATACTGGAGTGGGTTGCCCTTTCTTTCTCCAGGGGATCTTCCCAACCCAGGGATTGAACCCAGTTCTTCCTCATTGCAGGCAAATACTTTACTGTCTGAGTCACCAAAGAAGTCCAGTGGTAAAGGAACTAACTGCCAATGCAGAAGACATAAGTTTGATCTCTGAGTTGGGAAGATCCCCTGAAAGAGGGCATGGTAACCCACTCCAGTATTCTTGCCTGGAGAATCCCATGGACAGAGGAGCCTGGGAAGCTACAGTCCATAGGATCACACAGAGTTGGACATGACTGAAGCAACTTAACACTCACACAAATTTCATCAAGTAGTACATTGAAACTCCAAACTTCTAGAATAGTGCAAGGAGTACTCAGTTCATATTTACTGGTTAAATACATAGATAAATGATAGATTAGATAGACAGTTTCATATCAGCATTTTGGGGAATCATTACAGTCATAAAATTACATTACACGACCAGTTCTAGAAACAATGGCAATACAAATATCGTTTTTATTTTTTTTTCTTAATACAAAGGAAACCATTAGAACCCAAGATTTTGCAAATGCCAGCATACTAACAGTAGAAGATTTTGAGACAAAGGCTTTAAAAAATATCAGAATTTTAGTAAAGTTGTTAAAGATATATCTCCCATGTTACTCTGTAAAACATTAGAACATGTTAAATATCTTTTATAAAACAATTTCTATGACTTTAATGCAAACACAAGTACATAATTCTCTCTACTTCTTTTAGATGGTTGATCAAGCTAAAGAACTAACAGATTTGACAAGTAATGTCATATTCTGCCTTTTGTAGATTTTCCTACTGTTGATGAATGGCATAAAATGCTATAAAAAATTTTAAAAAACTACTGATAATCTACAAAATCTACAATCCTTTTAATGTATTGTTCCTTTTTCTCTATCAGTATTAAATATAATACCTCTCAATGTAATTTGAAGAACAGAACTATTCTATGTCCAATTTAAGTACTGCACTCTATTTGACATGATATATAACAAACCAATTTAGAAATTTTATCGGATTTTAGTAATAGTTATGTAACAGTGCTAAAACATTGTTTCTTGTTGCCATATCTGAAAAATTGTCCAGTTGAGTTTTCTGTTCATTTAGTGGTCAATATAGCTTGAAATTTGCCTCAGATTTTCCCTTTTGAAATAATGGTTTTATTCTTTCAAAATGAATCATGCCTTGATAGCTTAGGTCCTGATTTTAAACCTGGGAGATGACTGGAATCTCACTAAAATGAAAATTCCTGGTTCCCTGCTGCGTACTTTCAACTAATTTAATGGGGCTGAAATAAGGGTAAGAATTCAAGGTAACAAAAATTCAAATAAATGGTTGCTGGTCAGACAGATTTGAGAATCATAGACTTAAAAGACTACAGTAGTTTTCCCTTTTCTGAGGGAATATTTTCCAGGACCCACTGTGGATGCCTGAAACCTTGGATAGTACCAAATCATATATATACCATGTTCTTTCCCTGTACATACAAACATATGACAAAATTTAATTTATAAATTAGCCACTGTAAGAGAATAATAGCAATAACTAATAGTAAAGCAATATACTTCAACAAAAATTATGGAAAGGTAGTCTCTCTTTCTCTTAAAATATCACATTATGCAAGTTTATTGCCTTTTCCATCTTAACTAAGCACTTATCCCAGAGAAGGCAATGGCATCCCACTCCAGTACTCTTGCCTGGAAAATCCCATGGATAGAGGAGCCTGGTGGGCTGCAGTCCATGGGGTCGCTAAGAGTCGGACACGACTGAGCGACTTCACTTTAACTTATCACTTTCATGCATTGGAGAAGGAAATAGCAACCCACTCCAGTATTCTTGTGTGGAGAATCCCAGAGACAGGGGAGCCTGGCGGGCTGCGGTCAATGGGGTCGCACAGAGTTGGACACAATTGAAGTCACTTAGCAGCAGCAGCAGCAAGCACTTATCACATACTGTGGCCATAACTTGCAGTTTGGGGCATTATACCAAAACCAGCATAAATTTCAATTTCCTTGATCACAGTTCCATGGATATGAGATTCATTTGTACCAGAGACCTTAGCATCCACAGCAAATGATTTTTTTTTTTTTTTCTGACTTAGCAGTTTCCTTAAAATGTCATAAACTTTCACCTTTCACAGAAGGGAGGTATTTTCCAGTTTCTCTTTATTAGCATATGCTAATTGCAAGGAGATCCAACCAGTCCATTCTAAAAGAGATCAGTCCTGGGTGTTCTTTGGAAGGAATGATGCTAAAGCTGAAACTCCAGTACTTTGGCCACCTCATGAGAAGAGTTGACTCATTGGAAAAGACTCTGATGCTAGGAGGGATTGGGGACAGGAGAAGGGGACGACAGAGGATGAGAATGCTGGATGGCATCACTGACTCGATGCACGTGAATTTGAGTGAACTCCAGGAGTTGGTGATGGACAGGGAGGCCTGGTGTGCTCCAATTCATGGGGTCACAAAGAATCGGACATGACTGAGTGACTGAACTGAACTGAACTGAACTGAGTTGCTGGCATTACTACTCATGTGATTTGGAGACATTATTAAGTTAGATAAGGGTTACTTGAACACAAGCACTGTGGTACTGCGACAGTCAATTTGATAATCAAGAGGGCTACTAAGCAACTAAAGGGAAACACGGGACAAAGGCATGATTCATATCTGGAGCATGACAGAGCTGAAAGATGAGAGATTTCATCATGCTATACAAAATGGGCATGCAATTTAAAGCTTGTGAAGTGTTTATTTCTGGAATTTTTCATTTAATGCTTTCAGACTGCCATTGACCATGGGTAACTGAAACAACACAAAGTAAAATTGTGGCTAGGGGAAATTACTGTGTATATAATAACACACATGTGACAAGTGTCTCTCTGTACTAAAAAAAAGAAGTACAAATAAATCCTCTCATTGATGCCCTTCACCAAATCAAGGATAAAGGCAGTAAAAAAAAAAAACAAAAAAAGTCCAGAATGAAATATTGTTTGACCTATAATTTTAAAAAGTACTAATACTAAACATATACTCAAAATGCTAACCATTTTATAGTAATTAAGTGACTATGCAGAGTTCCAAAGAATAGCAAGAAGAGATAAAAAAGCCTTCTTCAGGGATCAATGCAAAGAAATAGAGGAAATCAACAGAATGGGAAAGACTAGAGATCTCTTCAAGAAAATTAGAGATACCAAGGGAACATTTCATGAAAAGATGGGCTCGATAAAGGACAGAAATGGTATGGACCTAACAGAAGCAGAAAATATTAAGAAGAGGTGGCAAGAATACATGGAAGAACTGCACAAAAAAGATCTTCATGACCGAGATAATCATGATGATGTGATCACTAATTTAGAGCCAGACATCGTGGAATGTGAAGTCAAGTGGGCCTTAGAAAGCATCACTACGAACAAAGCTAGTGGAGGTAATGGAATTCCAGTTGAGCTGTTTCAAATCCTGAAAGATGATGCTGTGAAAGTGCTGCATTCAATATGCCAGCAAGTTTGGAAAACTCAGCAGTGGCCACAGGAGTGGAAAAGGTCAGTTTTCATTCCAATCCCAAAGAAAGGCAATGCCAAAGAATGCTCAAACTACCGCACAATTGCCCTCATCTCACATGCTAGTAAAATAATGCTCAAAATTCTCCAAGACAGGCTTCAGCAGTATGTGAACCGTGAACTCCCTGATGTTCAAGCTGGTTTTAGAAAAGGCAGAGGAACCAGAGATCAAATTGCCAACATCCAATTGATCATGAAAAAAGCAAAAGAGTTTCAGACAAACATCTATTTCTGCTTTATGGACTATGCCAAAGACTTTGACTGTATGGATCACAATAAACTGTGGAAAATTCTGAAAGAGATGGGAATACCAGACCACCTAACCTGCCTCTTGAGAAATCTGTATGCAGGTCAGGAAGCAACAGTTAGAACTGGACAAGGAACAACAGACTGGTTCCAAATAGGAAAAGGAGTACATCAAGGCTGTATATTGTCACCCTGCTTATTTAACTTATATGCAGAGTACATCATGAGAAACGCTGGACTGGAAGAAACACAAGCTGGAATCAAGATTGCTGGGAGAAATATCAATAACCTCAGATATGCAGATGACACCACACTTATGGCACAAAGTGAAGAGGAGTTAAAAAGCCTCTTGATGAAAGTGAAAGAGAAGAGCAAAAATGTTGGCTTGAAGCTCAACATTCAGAAAACGAAGATCATGGCATCTGGTTCCAACACTTCATGGGAAATAGATGGGGAAACAGTGGAAACAGTGTCAGACTTTATTTTTGGGGGCTCCAAAATCACTGCAGATGGTGACTTCAGCCATGAAATTAAAAGACGCTTACTCCTTGGAAGAAAAGTTATGACCAACGTAGATAGTAGATTCAAAAGTAGAGACATTACTTTGCCTACTAAGGTCCGTCTAGTCAAGGCTATGATTTTTCCTGTGGTCATGTATGGATGTGAGAGTTGGACTGTGAAGAAGGCTGAGCACCGAAGAATTGATGCTTTTGAAGTGCGGTGTTGGAGAAGACTCTTGAGAGTCCCTTGGACTGAAAGGAGATCCAACCAGTCCATTCTGAAGGAGATCAGCCCTGGGATTTCTTTAGAAGGAATGATGCTAAAGCTGAAACTCTAGTACTTTGGCCAACTCATGTGGAGTTGACTCATTGGAAAAGACTCTGATGCTGGGAGGGATTGGGGGCAGGAGGAGAAGGGGACGACAGAGGATGAGATGGCTGGATGGCATCACTGACTCGATGGATGTGAGTCTGAGTGAACTCCGGGAGTTGGTGATGGACAGGGAGGCCTGGCGTGCTGCGATTCATGGTGTCGCAAAGAGTCGGACACGACTGAGCAACTGAACTGAACTGATCTGAAGTGACTATGAAAGCAAAAAAGAGTACAAAATAACTTGCTCTTGAGAAGCTATTTTGATTATATGTTTAGCATCATAATATGGTTTGATTACATACAAACTACTGCCAATAGTCAAAACACATTTCATGAAATACCTTGTTAATTATAATGACTTCATCCTAATGATCAGTCCCAAATTCTGGAATGCCATCCTTTGACATGAGTTCTAACTGTAAATTAAAATTAACTGAAGATGACAATTATGTAATAAGGTTACTTATAAATTTTCCCAATGGTAATTAATCAAGTAGGGTCTTTAATCAAAGCATCTTGACATTTCAGTGTGAATATTTAAAAAGCAATCAAAATCATGTGATGCTTTTTATATAGACAGAATATTCAGGAAATATTTATTAAAAAGATTACTAGGTACTAGGTGAATTTTTAAATGTGAATCATGAGAAGAAAGTAATTAATTGTCCTAAGGGAACTTAAAATCTAGTCATGGAGATTATGCAAAAATATACAAATTATTAGTAACAAGTATAATCTAAAATGTGGTAAAATAATTTTGGGCAATTTTGGATTACATTTTTATCACTACCTCTTTAAACTAGATTACTTTAAAAAGTAACTTGATTATTTTAACCAAAAAATGTTTAAATAGATTGGTATGAGTGGATAAATACTTCCAGTCAGAGAATTAGGGAAGATTTTGGGATAGTTTATTTTTTTGATCATTCAAAGACAAAGATTTGCAAAAATTAGAAAAATGCAAAATCTAATTCAAAGAAATGAAGCAAGAAGAATTGTACTTTCTATAAAATGTTTATAGAGGTAGATCCATAATCATAAAAGAAATGATATGGAAGACATTTTGCTGTTAGCTTGTGGTGGGATTATCTATGTAAATATTATTTAATAGAAAATGTTGCTCTTCTTGTTCAGTCACCCAGGCATGTCCAACTCTTTGTGACCCCATGGACTGCAGCCAGGTCTCCCTGTCTGTAGGGACATAAATATGAGAGAAGAAAAACAGTAGTGTTTTTTTTTTTTTAATAACATATTTTTTTCTATTTAATTACTATCATATCATTAATCTCTCTGTGAATTATACCAGAAATGAATTAGTTCATGTTTACTTGCAGGATAACTTCTGCCTAGAATTTTTAAAGTCTTCTCTTTGCTAACAAACAGGCAGTGTTTCCAAGATGATCATTTGTTGCAAATAATGGAACACATTGTTCAACAATTTGCAGAAAGTCATGAGGAGTTTCTATTTTCTGCTTTCAAATTTTCATACTAAAAAACTGCAGGTTTGAAATCAGTTAGTTTCATCCTTTACTATGGATTTTTTAGCCAATGGAGAGATCCAGGGGCAATTTTGGATTACATTTTTCTCACTACCTTTTTAAACTTGATTACTTTAACAAGTGTTTCAAACTTTGCAATACTTTACAAAACTACCTTTAGGTTCTTACATTTCTAATCAACTTTTATCCTGAAGTATTTGCAATTTCTCTTGAACTTCTGAAGCTTTCCACATTTTCCCAGGAATGATATACTAGAAAATATATCCCGTTTTCCCTCTAGGTTGACTAAACTTAAACTTAGGCTTATGAAAAGCAACCTGAATTTTGGGGTTTTATAAGACTGTACATAAAATTCAGTATTCACTATAATTTTGACACCTTTTGGTTGGAAATATATTCCTATAATTGCAAAACTGTGTGATCAACAAGTAGAATGGCATATATGAATCTCTCAACCTACTTTCCATTGATCTTTTAGTTTATCAAATTTCTCACCTTCCATTTCATTTTGTCATATTTCAAACAACATAACATTTTCAACAACACTTTTATTTATCAACAACAATCCATTTATATTTAATACTATTTCTTGATAACTATTCTTATCTTTGTAGAACAAAACCTCAGCATGATCTTTTTACTCTGCAAAGCTATCATTATAATATTGAAGTTTAAATGGGAACAAATGGGGGTATAAATCTGACATAAAAATAAACATAGGAAAGCTATTCCATGTATTTGAGAAACACTGGTCCCATCATGGACAATAGATAGGGAAACAGTGGAAACAGTGTCAGATTTATTTTGGGGGGCTCCAAAATCACTGCAGATGGTGATTGCAGCCATGAAATTAAAAGACACTTAGTCCTTGGAAGAAAATTATGACCAACCTAGATAGCATATTGAAAAGCAGCGACATTACTCTGCCAACAAAGATCCATCTAGTCAAGGCTATGGTTTTTCCAGTAGTCATGTATGGATGTAAGTGTTGGACTGTGAAGAAAGCTGAGTGCCAAATAACTGATGCTTTTGAACTGTGGTGTTGGAGAAGACCCTTGAGAGTCCCTTGGATTGCAAAGAGATCCAGCCAGTCCATCCTAAAGGAGATCAGTCCTGGGTGTTCATTGGAAGGACTGATGTTGAAGCTGAAACTCCAATAGTTTAACCACCTCATGCTAAGAGTTGATTCATTGGAAAAGCCCCTGATACTGTGAGGGATTGGGGGCAGGAGGAGAAGGGGATGACAGAGGATGAGATGGCTGGATAGCATCAACCACTCGACCGACATGAGTTTGGGTAAACTCTGGGAGATGGTGATGGACAGGGAGGCCTGGCATCCTGCAATTCATGGGGTCCCAAAAGTCGGACACAACTGAGAGACTGAACTGAACTGAACTGAGTGTTACTGAAATTGATAGACCTGAAATTAAAGAATCAGCTGTTCTCTTTATTCTGTGCACTCAATAATTACTGGGAAACACAAATTGTTTCAACCTAGAGGCTGTGCCATGCATGTCATTCAAATATGCATGGTCTACGTGCTGTGGATTGTTGGCTCTTCATGCTTTTAAACCTCTAGGTCAATAATAAAGTCTTTTATTTTTCCAAATTGTTAATTAATTGTCATTAATTTTTATCAATAACAATTGTTAGTTGTTATTTCCTAATTTGTTATTTCCAAATTGTAAGGAAGAGTTATTCTTGATATAGCTTAAATGTTTACCAGATCCTTCTGTAAGATTTCCATATGAAAGTGAAAGTGAAGTCACTCAGTCATGTCCGATTCTTTGTGACCCCATGGACTGTAGCCTACCAAGCTCTTCTGTCCATGGGATTTTCCAGGCAAGAGTACTGGAGTGGGTTGCCATTTCCTTCTCCAGAGGATCTTCCTAACCCAGGGATCGAACCCGTATCTCCCACATTGTAGACAGATGCTTTACCATCTGAGCCACCAATGAAGTCCCTGGATTTCCATATATTAAGTATTAATTATAAATGTTATAGATTCACAACTCTCTAAACAGGGGTTTTAGTGGTTTAAAGTAAAAAGGTAATAAAATTAGAAGTAAGTATATGGACAGAGGAGACTGATGGGCTACAGTTCATAGAGTCACAAAGAATCAGCCATGTCTGAAGCAAGTTAGCATGCGCAAGTGTATGAAATGATAAACAAATGCATACTCTTTGTGGCAATGGAAGTTTAGTATTAAACAAAACAAAGTTCCAGCAACCTTCAAGTGATTGCAGTCTAATGGAAGTCTCTGAATTCAAGATAGATTAACAAGAACACTGTTCAGTCACATAGTACTGATCTGCTTACTTCTTGAGTTAAAATGGTTTACAAGTCTATCTCGAAAATGTAATTTCTATTCTTATGGATTTTCCTAACACAGAGAACTTCCAACGAATATTGTTCTGATAATTGCTTCCATTAAGCCAATTTAGAAACCATATATTTTATGTACAAATAAGAAAGGAAGCAAATTAGATTCAAATGCATACTGTGCTAAGTTCTGTGGTTACATATGGAAATTAAGGAGTACTGAGAAACTCTACTTTCTTGTGGATGCCATTGTTAATTGCATAACTCTGCTAACAAAACAACAGTAGGCAAGGTCTGGCTTCACCTCTTGAACAACAGCAGTACAGTGGTCTTTTACTGAACAACACTGCAGGTACAACATTGTGCTGTAAATATTTTCTGAAATCACAATTCATTTTCTTTCACTGAAAGATGTTTGCAGCTTTTATTGGAAGTCAACTCATATTATTAAAGAGAAAATAATGTTCAAATTTTGTAGTATGACTCAAATGGGACAGTACTGTAATTATATTACATTGGCTAAATTGCTTAAATCCTTATTTAGTTACTTTGGATTTAAAGTTAAGGTTCAGTAACTATGTAAGTATTCCTTTTTCTATTATTTCTGTAATCTGTTCCTGACTGTCTTCCTTCTGTTACTGTTTAAACAAAAATGTATGTTTCAGAAAACTAAACCTCATCATAACCTCAATTGAAGAAAAGGTGTTGTTTCTTATAAATTTGAAGTAAAGTGTATATCTACTGTTCTCCCTCATTTAAAAAGAGCAAGTACAAAGTAGATGAGAATGATGCTAATGATTAGGGAAAGTTAGAGAACAAAGGAAAGGGTCTCTCTGTGGTATCTGAGTCTGCTTCTTCAGTTTATTTGATGCCTAGTTTTATCTCTGCTTTTCCAGTAGATTGATCATTGATTCTTTCCTTAGATTCCATGTGAAAATAAATTTATTTTGTTGGCTCAAACTAATTTACACTTGATTTTGTCACTTGTGGCTAAAAATCTTAAGGAATAGACTAACACATTTGCCTCTTATGTTAAAGGCCAGTGAAACACTTGCTGATAAGACATTTGATTCAGGATTAACACCATAGCAAGTTTTTAGATTAAATGTTTGGGAACACGTGTAAGAATTAAAGATTTTAAAATTAAAAAAAAAAAAAAAGGAACCTAGATATACCATAAAGTGTGGTTCAAAGGGGAAAGTTAACTTGTAGTTAAATGTGATACAATGACGTAGCTCAGAGAAGCAAGGCAGCAGAAGTAAGGAAATGACAGTAAGGATAGAGATGAGGAGGCAGAGTCAGGAAATATTTAAGTGAGAATTCAACAAGTTGTGAGGCAGAGAGTGGGAGAGGCAGAGAATGTGATACTTGTGACTTCTCAGGCTTTGACATGCAGAAGAATGACAATACTGTACATCAAGTCTTGAATTGTGGAATATTATTTGGAAGAGTAGCTGATGATTTTTATTTTGTTTAGATGTTATGAGATTTCTCACTTCTGCTTCTTCCAACTTCTACTATTGAATACTTAACTAATAGATGATTATTTGATTCAGGAAGACAAGGGAAAGAGGTCATATTTGGATTTATATTTTGGATTAATTATCATATATAAAGTAGTAGAAGGGTCTAAAATATATAAAGTCACCTGAATTGCTACAGAATATGAAAATTGTGGGAGAACAAAAACAGAAACTTGAATAATAGCTACATTTCAGGAACAAGAAGTGAAAATAGAATAGTCAGAGATGTACAAAAATGAGCATTTAGTGGTATTTTTGAAATCAAAGTGTAGCTTCCCACAAAAATAAGTGATTGTAAAGATCTACAGATACAAACATATACCCACATTGTTGAGAAAAGGGTTAAAAAAACATACATAGTCATGCTAATAAGACCCAAACTACCAATATCACAGATGTTAGACTGGGAATTAGACAAACTTACTTTTTGTTTTGGCTTTGACTTTAACTAATGGCATGATATCTAATAAGCCATTTATTCTTTTTTTTTTTTTTTTTTTTTGGGCAGAGCTAAGCATTCAGTTTTTTTTTTTTTCCTCCTTTTTTTTTTTATAAATTTATTTATTTATTTATTTATTTAAATTTTAAAATCTTTAATTCTTACATGTGTTCCCAAACATGAACTGCCCTCCCCATATTCTTTTAGAGACTTGGTTGGTAATAAAAGGATGACCTAGGACACTTTAAAATTTATTTCAACTTTAAATCCCCATGGCTTATTATTTCTCCAACATGTATCACACTAGAGAATTGTGATATTTGAACACTAAATCTTTAAGCATATGCTGATGTTTAGCCCCCTATTAGTTTATTCAACAATCATTTTACCTGCCTGTTATGAATTTCCTCAGTACCAAATACTGGGACTACAACAAAGAGCAAATAAGTTTTCTGGGTCTATATTCTTTAAAATCTGGTCAGAGAATAATGAATGTAAGCTAATAATTACAGAAATAACACTAAAGTAAAAATGGTATAAATAAAAATTACTTAGAACAGCATGAAATGCAAAGTCTTAACAGAAAATAATCCATAATAGTAGTTTAATATCACAGCATTTGATCAGGCATTTGATCAGAAGATGGATAAGAATAGACCATGTGAAGAGGCTGGGGAGAGAGAAGGTATGGGGTAGTAAGAAACATGTGACAGTGATGCAAGCAGAGGGAGCAAAAAGAATGTGGCTTGAAAAAACTGGAGAGATATTCAAGGACAGGGATATGCAGAAATCTGTTAGCCGTATTTAAGATTCTTGATATCCTTAGTATATTATGTTAAAAAGCCATTGGGGGATTTTTAAACCAAGAATAATGTGATCTTATTAGTGTTTTTAAAAATTATTCTGGTTACTAAAATAGGGAAGGTCTGAGGAAGATAAGAGTAGATGTTGAAGGAAGTATTGTCAGGCTAGTGAAGTAGCAGAGATAAGGAGTGATGACAGCCAGGGCTAATGTGACAGCAATGACAATGGGGTAAAAGAAGACTATTTGACATACAAGCAGAATAAAAGAAAACAGCACCACCATGATAGGCTGGACACAGACAGTGTGTATGAGGGAGATGTAAATGATAGCATCCAGATTTCTAAGTTTAAGCCACAAGAAAAATCAAAATGTCATTTTCTATGATTGCGAGCACTAGGGGAGGATCACATTTAGAAAAGAAGATCAGAAGTTCAGTTTTGAATACATTAAATTTGAGAACTTAGTTGGATCTTGTCAATTCTGTTGCTTATCTACTTTTTGTAAATATATTGCCTTGCACTAAACAGTGGTTCACTTCATTCTTTTTGTATCTTTTCATTAAGTTAATATCCTAGACTTTAGAAAATTAACTTTACCCAACCAGTAATGTAATGTGCATTTTCTTTAATAAAATAATTTTTCTATAAGTTTCACAAGTCAAAAAGATGATGTATATCTAAATATAGTCTTCAAAAATAAGGACATATATTCTGAACATAAATGGAAATTCTGTGTAATGTTCAATATGAAAATCTATAATGGGCTTCAAAACTTTGGGTTGATATTGTGAGAATATTTACGGGAAGAAAAAAATAAAACTTTGGAAAATGAATATCTGTTAACATTATGGGGGAAAAATAGAATAATGACAGCTGTACCAGCAAATATTGTCTGCAAATGGTTTCATGTAATTTCATAAAAGCGCTTCTCAAATGGCTCAATAAAAAAGAATTTACCTGCAATGTGGGAGATACAGAAGACACTGGTTCCATCCCATGGTCAAGAAAATCATCTGGAGGAGGAAATGGCAACCCACTCCAGTATTCTTGCTGAAAAGTCCCATGGACAGAGGAGCCTGGGAGGCTACAGTCCAAAGGGCCACAAAGAGTTGAACACAATTGAGTGGCTGAGCACAATTCCATATAAACAGTTAAATTAATTTTAAAAGGCATTCTCCTAGTTCATACACTTGTACAGTAAGTTGAAATCCATACACAAATCTGAATATGTTTAGCATTTACCCTCACAAACAAAAGAGGCTTAGTTTCGTTACTAGCCTGTTGAGTTAGTTTCAGTTTTTATTTCATTGTTGTCGTTTTCCTGTGTATAACATCAAAGTGTGTAATGCAAATTTGGACAGAATTTGTTTCAAGTTTTTGCTTTATTTTCTCCATCAAGCAAGAAGCTGTTTATTCACTATAATGCTGAAAGTTGCTGCTTTATTGAGTACCTTAGATACTGGCGTGTACAAGCCTTAGGGTTTGTTTTAATTTTAACATTTGGTCTTTTGGTTGAAAGTCAAATAAAAATAAAATTAGGGTTTTTTTTTTTTTTTTTAATTGTTGTCAAACTTTCTCAATCTACTTTATCCCAGGCTCTATCCTACCTCATCTGTAATGTGAATTTGTTATTAGTTGAGTGCCAGGAGCTAAATTAAAAAAAAAAAAAAAAAATTTAATTGCTTTGTTGTATCTGTCTGTTTCAATTATCTTGAATCTCTACTTTGTGTTGTTAGTTGAAGGAAAGTGCTATAGTGTTTTTTTTTTTCTTTCTTTTCCTCACCTCTGTACCTCACATGAGTATTGAGATTGAAATAAATACCAACCAAAAGAAGCAGTTAATACAAATGTTGAAACTCATGGTGCACCCTGCCTTATTCAAGAAAACTGCTAATGTATGACATTGCTACATTGGAACAGAAACAGTGAAAGTGAATAGGGGACAGAAAACACTGGAATAAAAAGACAGAAGAAAAAAGTTAAAAATGCAAACTATCAAAGCAAATGGGTATGGTGCCTGATAAACTTTGTTGAAATTAGCCTGATGAAATAAATTAAGATGATTCCAGTTATAAATTGATAATATGTGGGAAATCATATCATTTAGAAAAATATGCCATTAAACATCTAGATAAGCAACAAGTTCTGATATTTTTCATTTTCAAACACAAGCCTTTGTGGTTTATTAAGGACCTGATTTTGTGGATAGGAAAAAAAAAAAAAAAAAGCACACTATTTAAGCCTAACAGGAGAAAAGACAGAAACTTTAGACATCCATTTTCTCAATAATTTAATTGGTAAATAAGGCTTCACTTTCATTTCTCCAGCAAGTAAAATGTCATAAAATGTCTCCAGCTTATTCTCCTTCCTAGAATGAAATAAAATTTGTTCCTTTAGAGTTTGAGAAAAATGGACTCTGGATTTTTTGTTAAGTGGAAGAGATTAAGATATTTTAGCACTAATATACTATAAAATATTTTATTATAGAAAATCTGTTTTCAATATATCAACATTCAGTACTCACTCTTTTTCATGGTAGGAGAAATAATCTATTATAGTACATGAGGATATGGCACAAAGGTCACAGGTCGACTCCCAGAGATTGATGATCTTATATAATTCCCTCTTTTTGAGTTTTAGCTGTTCTTGTAACTTTTTTCTAACCAACAAAATATGACAAAAGTGTAGAAATGTCACTGCCTTGATTAGGCTACATGTGGCAAAGTGTTAGCTTTGTGTATGTGTGTGTGTGTGTGTGTGTGTGTCTGTCTGTCTGTCTGTCTCCACTAGAGAATCTCCTCAGTGGCCTTGAAAAAACAGTCAATGTAGTAGACTACTTAAACAGTGTACCTCAGGAAAATGCTTCATGAGACATCTAGAAGCTCAGGATGGCCTCCAGCCAATAACCAGTAGGAAGCTGGGCCCTTGGTCCATAAGGAAATGGATCAACCATAAAGAAATGAATTTTGCCCATGGAATGAACTTGAAATGGATTCTTCCCTAGCACAACCTTCAAATGAGAACACAGTCTGATCAACTTTGAGGAAATAAGCAACACTTGCTTCTATTGTCTTGAAGCAAGAATCATCTTTTTCAAAAATGTGTGTGCTTAAGGAGGAATGGAAATGGGAAAAAAGAGAAAGAGAAAAACAAAATGATCACCATTTATCCATGCTATTTATCCATAATATTTAAAAGCTCTGTCCCCCTAAATATGGCAAATAAAATGTCTTTATATCTGGCCAACTCCGAGGAATGTCTCCTTCTTAAATGCAGAGGAAAGTCAATGGAAGAGTTTTGTGTGACACCGGAGTCACTTAAAAAGTGTATCAAAAATAGTGATATAAAAGTGTTTATGGGTGGTAAGAATAAATCTATGGATAAAGAGGAAAATAGGAAGATAAACAACAGTACTCCAAAAGAATTGTATGCTTATATTTGATAATAACTTAAATAAATTTGATTTTTGTTAAATGGGCACTTGAAGTAGAAAACATTTTAATTTTAGTGGCCAAAACCAAAAGTCAGATATTTCAGAATATGGTAGTTAATAGGGCTGAGGTGGCTAATATGTTAAGATGAATGAGATGGAGGGATTCTTCAGTGACCCCTACACATCTGTTGCTTGCAAATCATGGTGCTAAAAATTTTTGTATTAAATTATTTAGTAGCCTCTGCCATATTTCTTGGGCTTCTCTGATGGCTCGGCAGGTAAAGAATCCACCTACAATGCTCCTACTCTGACTATAAAATTTATTATCATAATCTGACCTTGTTGAGAGGCTGAGGTGAATAGCCAGATGGCTCTAGCTCTAGGATTTAAACTAGCATTTTACAGATCACAACATTATTATTCAGACCTGGGGAAAGTATTTATAGTATCTTGTTTTTCCTTTGACAACTTATTTTGTAACAACAGCCTATTTACTACTGCTGAGAACAGCTATCTGGAGGAATTGCACACCAAGATATCAGGCAAATATAAAGAGAAGCAAAGTTTTTGTGTTTTTTCCTTCTTGAATATAAACACAATATAGGAAGGCATTTTGTCATTGTTTTCCGCTCATATGTTCCACAAGGAGGGAGAGAAGGACATAAAATGGCACTTAATCAGAAAAGAGAATCCTGATATTTTTTGGAAAAAATGCTGACACAGACTAAGTGGGATAAAAGTGATATGTATGATACAGTCCCTGATGCTGAGAAAGATAGAGGGCAAAAGGAGAAGAAGGCATCAGAGCAAGAGATGGTTGGATGGCATCACCAATGCAATGGACATGAACTGTGGCAAACTTCAGGAGACAGTGAGGGACAGAGAGGCCTGGTGTGCTGCAGTCTGTGGGGTTGCAGAGTCAGACACAACTGGGTGACTAAACAACAACAAATGATACAGAAAATAAAAGTGTTTCTTAATATGTTGAAATGTAACCTTTTTGTTAATGAATCACCTTTATATACATGGTGCTGTAGTACATTCTATAAAGGTTAGTTCCTACCACCAATATATGGATTCCCAAATGCCTCGGTGCTAAAGAATCCACTTGCCAATGCAGAAGACATGGGTTCAGTCCTTGGGTCAGGAAGATACCTTGGAGAATGAAATGGCAACCCACTCCAGTATTCTTGCTTGGAGAATTCCATGGACAGAGGAGCCTGTGGACCACAGTCGATGGTGTCACAAAGAGCAACTGAGCATGCACACCACCAATATATATGTATATATACATAAGCATAAATATATATTTTATAGACAACTACAAACAAGTACACATATATGCATAAATACATTAAACACACACATATATGTACATGTATACATACATATACATACTTATTTAAATAACAAAATAATAAAAATGTGTATGACTCTGGATAGCAAAACTCTGAAACTGAAATAAGAGAAAAGCAAAACAAACAAACAAACAAAAAACCCTCATAACTAAAGGAAATCCCTCCAAAAATAAACTTCTAATCATAAACACAAATCACAATATGCACACTGTCCTGAATGTTCTAGAGATTCACGCAACTTCAAGCTGCAATTCTAACGTCATACTGGGTAACTGAGGCAAAGTCTTGCCAGGAGGATAGTCAGATGAGAGCCGCCTCAATAGATCCATGTGCCTCAGAAGACACACTCAGGGAATCAGAGTCCTATGAAAGACACCCCCACAAAAGTGGGTGGTAAGGAAATGCATTTGCTTATATCCTGTCTCTGAGTCAAGAAAGTGAAGCAACAAACAACTGATAAAGAATTTATGTGCTGAAGAATTCATAAAGAAAGCTGAGTGCCAAAGAACTGATGCTTTTGAACTGCAGTGTGGCAGAAGACTCTTAAGAATTGCTTGGACTGCAATGAGCTCAAACCAGTCAATTTTAAAGGAAATCAGTCCTGAATATTCATTGGAAGAACTGATGCTGAAGTTGAAGCTACAATACTTTGGCCACCTGATGAGAACAACTGACACATTAGTAAAGACCCTGGTGCTGGGGAAGTTTGAGGCTTGAGGAGAAGGGGACGACAGAGGATGAGATGGCTGGATGGCATCATCGACTCATTGGATATGAGTTTGAGCAAGCTTTGGGAGTTGGTGATGGACAGGGAAGACTGGCGTACTGCAGTCCATGAGGTCCCAAAGGGTCGGACACAACTGAGTGACAGAACTGACTGACTGTCTCTGAGTAAAGGAGGAAAATGCTTCCATTGAGAAACTCAACCAACTCTCCTGTGGACAGCTAGCCTGAATCCATACTAGCTGTGTGGCACAAAATCCTTCAGGGCCACATAAGCCTATTTTTGAACTATTGTTGGTATATTTAACGTGAAGAATCAGTAATATGTGAGATTACTGGAATATATATGTCTAAGAAATTCCTTTGTAAAGTAGCATGCTGGAAATTGTTAGTTATCCTTGCCTAAGGGGCATACAATTTCCTAACAACTAGGTTACTTGAAGGAGGATTGGGGTTTCTAAGAGATATCCTTTAGCTTCTACTATGCTTTTCTCACTAAGTTGAGAATGTCCTTACAATTACTTTACAGGATGGGCTGTGAACCAAGTAAATGAGAACTACCCAGGATAATTTTTTTTTTAATTGCATACCTCTGTGCCTTACTCCAGGCCTGAGGATGTAAATTATTAATATCAAAGTTTGAGAAATTGGACCACAAAGTGGGGCTGCTCTTCAGAAAGCACTGGAGAAGTCAATAAATATTATTTTTCGCAGTGCCATGCCAAAACTGAAGAAGAATATTTTAACTGCACTTAGAAAGCACTCCTAATTTTAAGGTGAGAGCAATAACAGTTATTCAAAACTTTCCTCCAAATAAATGGCACAAAAGAAAGAGCTGCTGGCTATTCTCAAACTTAAACACTGGAGGTGACATGGAAATGAGAGGGAGTGTGACATACTCCAGAGGCAATTACCAACTATAAAATACACACATAGCCAACAGCAATAACAGAACCTTTGGAAACCCTCAAGAAGACAAAATGTGGGACTTCCCTGGTGGTCCACTATTAGGTATGGAAGCAGAAAAGCAAACCATTAGAAACAAATCCTTGAAATGTCAAATGTAGAATAAAATAAGAAGGTCAAACACAAAAGAACAAACAACAGATTTATAACAGATTTAATATTTCCTTCTCCAGGGTATTTTCCAGTCCCAGGGATCAAACCTCGGTCTCCTGTATTGCAGGCAGATTCTTTGCCATCTGAGCCACCAGGGAAGCCCTAATAAAAATGCTATATCACAGTATAAAGTGGGCAAATATTTTCAAATGCTGAAAAATATTTTAAATGCTTCAAACTCAGGTAAAATATTACCTGGAGTATGAAATCTTTTAATAATTAACCAAAGATTCTCTCTAATTGCTTTCTAGAATTCTGTCAAGAGGTTTTTTTTTTTTTTTTTTTTTTTTTTTTAAGGTGAAGATGAGAGATCCAAAAGGGATCAATGAAATAGGGAAAGTAAAGTGAACAAACAATAATAATAATAAAGTATATTCTCTAACAAGGATGTTGGATTGATTTAATAGAAATTCCTTTTTATTTTTTACCCTTACATTGAAACTTTGCAGCTTCACCCAACAAACTTTTCTTAACCTCTTGAGCTGGGCTAGCTGTATAACTTGCTTTAGCCAATAGAATGATGCAGAAATGGCAGTGCCCTCTTACCTAGCCTGGGCTCAAAACACATCGCTGTTTGCTCTCTTATCCTTTTCCTTTTATATTTTAAATTTATTTATTTTTTACCTGAAGGATAATTGCTTTACAGAATTGTGTTGGTTTCTTCCAAACTTCAGCGTGAATCAGCCAGACTGCTGACACCAGACTGCTAGAAAACAGAAGGCTTGTGCTATGGCCTTGAATTACCTACTGGTTGCCCACTGACCTTATATTTTCTTTACATACTCCATCACCTTCGCAAGTGGGTGGTTCTAATTCTTTGAAGAGTCTGTAACAGGGTCACCTGCCATAATTGATTCTCAGCCACTCTTTAGGCTCAAGTTTTATCCAAAACATTCTAGATTCAGAATTCAAAGAAAACTTAAAGGTCATGTTGTCTAAAGTTTCAGATGCTCTTTTTAATCCAGGGAATGTATCAGTTTGCCCATGAAAGATCATAGTGCTTCCTAGGTCAAACCTTGGGACCTGTTCAAAAATCTTTCTTTACTTCTACTCTTGTGCACGTGTTATACGCCACTTCAGTCATGTCCGACTCTTTGCAATCCTATGGACTGTAGCTTGCCAAGTGCCTCTGTTCATGGGATTCTCCAGCCAAGAATACTGGAGTGAGTAGCCATGCCCTCCTTTAGTGAATTTTCCTGACCCAGGGATCTAACCTGCATCTCTTACATATCCTGCATTGGCAGGTGGGTTCTTTACCACTAGGGCAACCTAGGAAGCCCTATTCTCTCTATTGTTTATTTAGAAGCAATAGACTTTTAAAAAAAATACTTTGGTTTATCTTTTTTCCCCCCAATATAATATATATCAAATTCCTTGTGTACCTTTAAATAAGTTACCTACAGAAAAGATGAAAATCATTGTCTTTTAAACTGCTTTAGGGAAACAATAGGTAGTTAGCTTGAAAATGTCATGCATAGCATAATTTGATGTTGATATGAAGGCTTATGCACAAGAACAGAAAAGCAGTACACATTTTCTTAGGCAATAAAAAATAAAAGTTGTTGATTTATAAACCCAAATTCCAGGAAAAGACGAAACTAGATAGTTGCCACTTGTAAAATAAAAGATTCACTATTTCCTTTTAGCCAAAAACTAATTCATTTATTCAGAAACACAACCTAATATGACCATGACCAGGCCAAAATTTCCATAAATCAGCCCTGAAGATAGAACCTTGTAAGGAGTTGGCATGGGTGGAAAATAAGCAATGAGCTCTAAGCTTCTCACAAGGCTTTGCTTGTGGGTAACCCCAGGGCATCAGGGTGTTGGTATCACTTTGTAGAAAGCTAATAGGGGTCTGTACTTTGGATATCATTTTCCAAAACACATTAAACAAGCCTAATGCACTCTAGCGGGCCTTTTATTACTGCCTGTAAATGTCTTAAAGAAAAGAGAATCAGATCCCTGAAAATCATTGTTATTTATATATTTACCAAAAATCTATGTTGCTGTTAGTACATGGAAGTTACTGGTAAAGCAAATATGACATATTAAGGTATGACAGCTCTGAGAAATTCCACAGGAAAAGGGTCATTCTAGAGTAACACAGACTAAAAAATCTTTATTCTGTTTGTACTTTTTTAAAGCTTGTGCACTTTAAGTTTTTCAATGTAAATAGATTTGTTAGCCCCGAGTGTTTCTTGCAGACAATCTGGTGAAAGATATCTATATTTTAAATATTAAAATTACAGGGACAAGCAGTACATTTGTTAACCTTACTGGCAGAAAAAAAAGGAAAAAGATATTAGGTAAAATTAAGCTTTTTTTAAGAAAATCATTAATATAAAAGCAGAAGGTTTATTTTAAGAGCAGAACCATATTGTGACATAAAAATTACAAATCATATTTTCTAGACCATTACATACATTTGACATATTGGTGGAGACTTTCATTTTTTTTGATAATTATATTATATTAATTTGTTTAGATATATTTTAAATAATAGCAAATAACTAATGGCATCCCACTCCAGTACTCTTGCCTGGAAAATCCCATGGATGGAGGAGCCTAGGCTGCAGTCCATGGGGTCACTAAAAGTCAAGACACGACTAAGCGACTTCACTTTCACTTTTCACTCTCATGCATTGGAGAAGGAACTGGCAACCCACTCCAATGTTCTTGCCTGGAGAATCCCAGGGACGGCGGAACCTGGTGGGCTGCCGTATATGGGGTCACACAGAGTTGGACACGACTGAAGTGACTTAGCAGCAGCAGTAGAATAAAAATGTTGTGGTTCTGGCTTTAGACTTTTCAATTTTGAACAAAGAGAATAAAACATTTAGATTTCTCTCCATACCACAGTAACAGAATTGTATGTTTCATGTGGTCTTCTTAAGTATAAAACAGAAGAATTTTAACATTTGCCAAAAGATGTACTGTCTGATGCTTTTAATTATATGGCTCACTTTTCAAGGAAAAGTTTGAATTTGATCATTAATTTATTAGGTATAGAAGGGAAATGTTGTGGCATGAACATCTTTTCCGATATGATGAAAACAGTATGCATGTGTTCATTTGTACGTCTTTCAACGTATATTATTCTAGAAGGATATCCCTAACAGAGGGAAGTAGCAAAATATGCGTATAATGACAATATTGAAGTGAGCTATTCACTGGCTAGTTTAACTTACTTTTAAACAGATGTGTTAAACACACACACAACCACAGAACTTCATCACTTTTTCCCCCCCTTTACTTTGCAGAAGCTAAATATAGTTTATTTATACTTAATAAAAAAAAAAAACTATACATTCCAAATCTTTGAAGGAAAAAAAAGTTATTCCAACTGAGGGAAAAAAAAAAAAACACAACAGTCAATATTAATTCCTGAGACTCATCAAGACCGAATCAAAAAATCATAAGTCAAAGACTGATAATCTTCTGGCTTTTCTCTTTACTGTATGCATCCATGAAAGCTTACAAAATTATACTGGGAATTGCATGTCACAAAGAGCTTGTGTTAAACAAAAAAGGAGACTTTATTTCATAAGAGTAATAAAGCTGGAAGCTAATATATCACACTTTTAAACTATTGGTACTGCATTTAATTGAACTATATTATATCTCAGGAGTGCTTATTTACAAACACGGTTATAAAAGAAAATAAATATTTACTGTACACTTGATGCATTACTTCAGTTCAGTTCAGTCATTCAGTCATGTCCAACTCTTTGCGACCCCATGAACTGCAGCACGCCAGGCCTCCTTGTCCATCACCAACTCTCGGGGGTTTACTCAAACTCATGTTCATTGAGTTGGTGATGCCATCCAACCATCTTATCCTCTATCATCCCTTTCTCTTCCTGCTTTCAATCTTTCCCAGCATCAGGGTCTTTTCAAAGGAGTCAGCTCTTCACATCAGGTGGCCGAAATATTGGAGTTTCAGCTTCAACATCAGTCCTTCCAATGAACACCCAGGACTTATATCCTTTAGGATATAAGGATATAAGGACTGGTTGGATCTCCTGGCAGTCCAAGGGGCTCTGAAGAGTCTTCTCCAACACCACACTTCAAATGCATCAATTCTTTAGTGCTCAGCTTTCTTTATAGTCCAATTCTCACATCCATACATGACCACTGGAAAAACCATAGCTTGACAAGATGGACCTTTGTTGGCAAAGTAATGTCTCTGCTTTTCAATATGCTATCTAGGTTGGTCATAACTTTCCTTCCAAGGAGTAAGCGTCTTTTAATTTCATGGCTGCAGTCACCATCTGCAGTGATTTTGGAGCCCCCCAAAATAAAGCCTGACACTGTTTCCCCATCTATTTGCCATGAAGTGATGGGACCAGATGTCATGATCTTAGTTTTCTGAATGTTGAGCTTTAAGCCAATGTTTTCACTCTCCTGTTTCACTTTCATCAAGAGGCTCTTTAATTCTTCTTCACTTTCTGCCATAAGGGTGGTGTCATCTTCATATCTGAGATTATTGATATTTCTCTTGGAAATCTTGATTCCAGCTTGTGCTTCCTCCAGCCGAGCATTTCTCATGATGTATTCTGCATAAAAGTTAAATAAGCAGGGTGACAATATACAGCCTTGACATACTCCTTTTCCTACTTGGAACCAGTCTGTTGTTTCATGTGCAGTTCTAACTGTTGCTTCCTGGCCTGCATATAGGTTTCTCAAGACAGGTCAGGTGGTCTGGTATTACCATCTCTTTTAGAATTGTCCACAGTTTATTGTGGTCCACACAGTCAAAGGCCTTGGCATAGTCAATAAAGCAGAAATAGATAATTTTCTGAAATTATCTTGCTTTTTTGATGATCTAGTGGATGTTGGCAATTTAATCTCTGGTTCCTCTGCCTTTTCTAAAACCAGCTTGAACATCTGGAACTTCACAGTTCGTGTATTGCTGAAGCCTGGCTTGGAGAATTCTAAGCATTACTTTACTAGCATGTGAGATGAGGGCAATTGTGCAGTAGTTTGAGCATTCTTTGGCATTGCCTTTCTTTGGGATTGGAATGAAAACTGACCTTTTCCAGTCCTGTGGCCACTGCTGAGTTTTCCAAATTTGCTGGCATATTGAGTGCAGATTTGAAAAAGCTCAACTGGAGTTCCATCACCTCCACTAGCTTTGTTCGTAGTGATGCTTCTTAAGGCCCACTTGACTTCACATTCCAGGATCCCTGGCTCTAGGTGAGTGATCACACCATCATGATTAACTAGGTCATGAAGATCTTTTTTGTACAGCTCTTCTGTGTATTCTTGCCACCTCTTCTTAATATCTTCTGCTTCTGTTAGATCCATGTCATCTCTCTCCTTTATTAAGCACATCTTTGCATGAAATATTCCCTTGGTATCTCTAATTTTCTTGAAGAGGTCTCTAGTTTTTCCCATTCAATAGTTTTCCTCTATTTCTTTGCATTGATCACTGAGGAAGGCTTTGGTATTCTTTGAAACTCTGCATTCAAATGAATATATCTTTCCTTTTCTCCTTTGCCTTTAGCTTCTCTTCTTTTCACAGCTATTTGTAAGCTCTCCTCAGACAGCCATTTTGCTTTTTTATATTTCTTTTTCTTGGGGATCCCTTCCAGGGAATCTTCCCAACCCAAGGATTGAACTCAGTTCTCTTGAATTGCAGGCAGCCTCTTTACCATCTGAGCCACCAGGGAAACCCCCTTGATGCATTACTAGCATTTTATATGTGTAATCAAAAATAAGGATGAATAAAAAAAATAGAGTTGCATTTGCTGTCTTTGACAATGAGATAAGACAATGATTTTTGTCATTAAATAAACTCTACTAACTGGAATGAAAATAGATTTATTTTTCCTTATGGTCTGAAAGTGAAAGTCGCTCAGTCATGTCCAACTCTTTGGGACCCCATGGACTATATAGTCCATGGAATTCTCCAGGCCAGAATATTGGAGTGAGTAGCCTATCCCTTCTCCAGTGGATCTTTCCAATTCAGGAATCGAACCTGAGTCTCCTGCATTGAGCTATGAGTGACGCCCTTCTTATGGTCTACTGACCATTGAAACCTGGGTCTTTTATACCTTTAGGGAGAAATAGCAAAATTTCAGCTAACTTCCCTAGCTTTTTCTTATTATCTTCACCGCTGATTATAAATTAACTAAATAAATATTTAACAAATCAGGATATCCGAAAAATGTCTGTACTCCCACGTTCTTCAGTGTAGCACTGTTTATGATAACCAAGATATGAAAACAAACTAAATGTCATTTGAGTATGAATGGATAAAGAAAATGAGATATATAGATTCCTGTACCCCAGTCAGGCTTCCGTGAGTATTGGCGTTGTGTGATGAGTGGCATGAACCAGACTCCTAGTGACTAGCGGCCTTCAGCACCTTCAGCAGGACTCCTGTACTGGCTCGAGATCTCATAAGATCAGACTTATTCTGGAGAGTGATCTCAGCTACATTACCCTGGGCATGATACTACCTTTCTCTGAGCTGCCTCTGACATTCAGTGCATCCCAGAATTTCCCTCCCTGCTTTCCCTCCAAAAGGACCTACACTTACCTTCACACTCCTTAAACCACAGCAACAAACATTTCAGGTTCCAATTGTGCTTTGTTTGCCTTTCTGGGGATCCCTACACCCATCCACCCTTGCTCCCCCTTGATATTAAAACAAACAAAAACAAAGGGATACTATTTACGGGCATCTGAGTTCAAGAGAACTGGGTAAAGTGACATGTAATCTGAACATATCACTGAAACCAAAAAGCAGAACAGCACAACCCAATTTAGGAATATGGAAGGGGGCACCAAGGAAAAAGTGAAGCAATGGAGATGAGGAATTAGTGAAGAACAGCCTGAAAGTTTGTCTGAAGAAATTCTGCTTTCCTTGGTCACATTCATTGTTGCTGGTGTTCCTGCTATATTATGGAGTAATTTAGAAGAGGGTTTTTTTATTAGGAAGTAATCAGCTAAGATATTAACTGTCTAATCAACCAAGTTTTAAAATGTATATTAAAAAAACATAGTGAAATTTTAAAGTATATTAGAAGACTGGACCATATGATTTTCTGCATATTTTTTATCTTGCTAACTTCAAGAATTCCTATGAACTAAAGTTACCACTTATTTTGAGTACTGTGAATGTTCAGAATTTTTTCAAAGTGGTTATTTCAAATTACTACTATCAAACAATGAGGGGTTAAAATACTAAAACAAAAAGGTTATTAAGAGAAAACTTGGTAAATCTTAAATGTATTATGGGTAAGCCACTGGCTAGTTTTTCTACAACCAATAAAGTAAGCATGCTTGGTTACTGGTGTATCAATAGATCATTCTTCACTTTACTATTTTATAAAACACTAAAACTGCTAACACTAATTGCATTTTATGGTTACTTAGATTTCTGTGCTCACAGAATTTGCATCTTACATTTAAATCAAAATTTAAATAAGATGTAAATTTTATGATAAATCGGTTAAATTACCATTACTTTCAATTGGTTTACATGGTAGCATTTTGAAGGAGCAAAACATTTGCTCAGTATCAAAAAGCACATGCATTTTACTGTTTGATTTCCTGTAAGTAATTATACTTTCAGCTAAATTGATCATTCTGGCATTAATTCTGACAAGGTATCCCAAAGAGTGCTCCAACAATTCTCATTCATGAAATTTTACAATGTTCTGATATAATGATAAAAATTTGTCTTAATTGCATTTTGCTGCTAAAAGACATTTGTGCATTTTGTGAGCTTTTAAAAAGCAATATTCTGCCTCATTATTGATACTGTAAATTGGCATGTTAATTTTTCTCAGAACATTGCAAGTATTTCCCCAAATAATTAGATGATAGAGTAGGTAATTATTACCTAGCATACTGAGATATGCATGTGTAGCTGCACCAATAACCAGACTTTTTCAGCAACAAAGAACTAAGCAAAAATTCCACCTTGTTAAACATCTCTGCTTTTACCTATTTAGTTAGATGTGTCATTTATAGAAACTTAAGTTTACCTTGATTTATGTATAGATTAAATTTGTTGAAGTAAGAAACAAATTCTGTATGTTTGGTAGAAAATATTTATACTACAACTTCTTTTACACAGGCTAAAATATTAGCAATGTCTTAAAAATTTTACTTTGTAAACCTGGAATATTTAATTCTACATATTTTAAAAATTTCCTCTCCTTAATATATTTATTACATTTTCTCAAAACACATTCTTGAGTCAGAGGTATCACAGTTCAAGTAAAAAACAATCAAGTATGCAATTGTTTAGTCAAGGCCAATTCTCACATAAATTCTCTGAATCTTATTTTGATCTTTTATAGTATATGCATTTGCTCTTAACCACACCCATCAATTGTTGTTGTCACTATAATTTTTTAAATATTTCTGGATTTTATTAAAATAATGATAAAATGCCAACCTAAATATTTCTAGGACAACAAACACATAGAAACATTGATTTCTTACAGCAATATTTATTCCCCCATATATTTCATAAAGCAATTTTGCAACTAGAAATAGAACAATGGATTTATCAGCTCAGGCTTAATTTGTTTCCTTCAACATAGAGAACTTATTATTTATTTTGCCAAAGAAAACCTATGAAACTTTAGCATATTGCTAGGAAAATAACCAGTATAATGTACCTCTTTTAATTTGTTTTCATCTTATAGCAAAATTGCATGTTTATCTCAATTTTGTTTACTCCACTTTCATATCACTCATGGTAACCTTGATAAGAAGAGTCTTTCTCTCTCTCTCTCATAAACACACACACACACACACACACACACACACACACACACAAGATGGAAGAATCTGAATGACTGATTAACTGGAAGCATCTATGGTGTGCATGTGTGCTAAGTCACTACAGTCATGTCTGACTCTTTGTGACCCTATGACTGTAGCCTGCACTACTCTCTTATCCATGGAATTGTCCAGGAAAGAATACTGGAGTGGGTTGCCGTGCCCTCCTCCAGGGATCAAACCTGCATGCCTTACATCTCCTGCATTGGCAGTCAAGTTCTTTACTACTAGCACCACCTGGGAAGCCCAAGTATGCATGGATGTTTAGGTAAATTTCCAGAGCTTCTCTTTCAGTAGGCTCACCAATGCTTATGTTGCCTAATGAATAGACCTGATGGAAAGTGGCCCCATTTTCTCAGTCTGAATTCCCTGTGCTAAATGGGAACAGAGCATTGTCTCTCTCCAAGCAGGAGCAGGCTACAAGTGAGCTCAGCCTCCCCTGGGTCAGGGTGGCTTCCTCACCCCTATAGGAGGGTGCAACAATTCACCGAAGATGCCTTTTCTTCAGGTACTATAAACACTGGGTCATTCAAATAGCATATATCTACACTAAACTGCATGAATCTCAAATGGCATTTCAAGTTAAAAAAAAAAAAATCTTCACACTTCAATACAAACTGGAAGAAACAGCATGGTGGTCTCCCAATGGTCCACAGCCCCCATGAATATTTGATAGGGCCTTGGTCACAAGATGCATCTGACAGGCTAATAGAAGGATAGCAGGACTTAGTACTTTCTTTCTTACCAAATATGCCTTCTAAGCTCTCTTAAAAAATGTATATGTGTATGTGCTCAGTTGTGTTAGGCTCCTAGAGACACCATGGACTATAGCCTAAACTGCTACTCTGTCCATAAAATTTCCCAGGCATGAATACTGAGTGGGTTGCCTTTTCCTACTCCAGAGGATCTTTCCAAACCAGGGTTCAAATCTGAGTCTCTTGTGTCTCCTGCATTGGCAGGTGGAATCTTTACCACTGCACCATCTGGGAAGCCTCTCTCAACAAATATTATTTCTTTAATCGCATCATTAACACGGTGTATTTTGCACCACGCCCTGTTATATATTATTTTACTGAATGCATAATTGTTTTTTAAATATAAAAAAGAGAAAGCTATTTTCAAAAGCCTGTAAATCTTTGCAAAGATCAATAATACATGATTTTTAAATAAATATATTTTATGTCTTACATACTCTTTGAATAAATTAGAACAATTCCTAAAAATGAAAATGATTCTAAATATGCTAGACCTTTTAACATAGTATTGTTACTCAGTTGCTAAGTCACGTCCAACTTTTTGTGACCCCATTGACTGTCACATACCAGGCCTCCCTGTCCATCACCAATTCCTGGAGCTTGCTCAAACTCATGTCTATTGAGTCACTGATGCCATCTAACCATCTCATCCTCTGTCATCCCCTTCTTCTCCTGCCCTCAGTCTTTACCAACATCAGGGTCTTTTCCAATGAGTTGGCTGTTCTCATCAGATAGCCAAAGGATCGGAGCTTCAGCTTAAGCATCAGTCATTCCAATGAATATTCAGGGTTGATTTCCTTTAAGATTGACTGGTTTCATCTCCTTACTGTCTAAGGGACTCTCACCAGTCTTCTCCAGCACTCCAGTTCTAAAGCATCAATTCTTTGGCACTCAGGCTTCCTTATGGTCCAACTTTCAGATCAATACGTGACTACTGGAAAAACCATGGTTTAGACTATTCGGACATTTGTCAGCAAAGTGATGTGTTGCAGCCTGGCTGAACAGAGACAGAACCTGCCCCATGATTTGAGGGTGCAGCAAACCTCGCCTGCTTGATTGTCCTAGTAAGCATGCCGAATGGACATTCTTGGGGCTCTCTGCTCTGCTTCAATGGCTACCCCTGCATGTGTGTCCATGGAAACAAAACAGGATATTCCTGATAGACAGCAGAGCCTGTGCTAATCATACTCCCCAATATCGCTATTCCCTAATGATTTCGTGTGACTTCTGCTAATGAAAGTGCGGGCTCAAAGCAGCCATTTTGTCTTCCTGCCATGGAAAGGAGGGCCCCGCTCGCCAAATTATATGTGTTTGTCTTTTCATTAGGTGCTTGCCCCCATTTCAGGTCTTTCTCACCCGCTGTGCTGGATGCGGCAGTGATGTGGTTGTTAATATAATGTCTAGGTTTGTCATAGCTTTTCTTTCAAGGAGCAAGAGTCTTAATTTCATGGTTGTTATCACTGTCCACAGTGATTTTGGAGCCCAAGAAAATAAACTATTTCCACTTTTTTCTCCATTTATTTACAGGAAAGAAAATATCTATCAAATTTTATTTAGTATAAAATTAATCTTCAGAATTATGCCATCTATAAACCAAATTAACTTTTAGAGATAAAATCTTTTCTTTATTTTTCTATTTGTTTTTGTGTATGTGTAAGATTCCAATTTATATCTTATAGCCCCTCTTTTCTTTTGGACATAGAATTTTAAATACTACATTAGGTGCTAAAACCTTTCCTTTTTGTAGCAAAATTGTGTTTCAAATAAAGTCTTACATATCATCACAATACATTAAGAATTAATACAGTTTGAAATTTATTTTATAGATGTCAATCACAATTTATGATTATACATTTATTTTCTACTCAAGTTTCTATCTACATTTGCTGTACATATTTGGAGATAAATTATGAAACTTTCCCAACTATATTGTATCCTTGTTTATTCACTGTTGCAACAAATATTTGAAGACTTCTGTCTTATCAATATTGGGCAGTAAGGCAGAGTCAGTGTAAGAGGGAGTCACCTCTAAAGTCTTGTGTTCTGTGTTTACATTTCAGCTCATCTAATGAAGATCATGGCATTTTGTCCCATCACTTCATGGGAAATAGATGGGGAAACAGTGTCAGACTTTATTTTGGGGGGCTCCAAAATCACTGCAGATGGTGACTGCAGCCATGAAATTAAAAGACACTTACCCCTTGGAGTACTTTCCTGGTGGCTCAGATGGTAAAGGGTCTGTCTACAATGTGGGAGACCCAGGTTTGATCCCTGGGTTGGGAAGATTCCCTGGAGAAGGAAATGGCAATCCACTCCAGGACTATTGCCTGGAAAATTCAATGGGCAGAGGAGCCTGGTAGGCTACAGTCCATGGGGTCACAAAGAGTTGGACATGACTGAGCGACTTCACTTCACTTACCCCTTGGAAGAAAAGTTATGACCAACCTAGATAGTATATTCAAAAGTAGAGACATTACTTTGCCAACAAATGTCTATCTTGTCCAGCTATGGTTTTTCCAGTGATCATGTATGGATGTGAGAGTTGGACTGTGAAGAAATCTGAGCGCCAAAGAATTAATGCTTTTGAACTGTGGTGTTGGAGAAGACTCTTGAGAATCTCTTGAACTGCAAGGAGATCCAATCAGTCCATTCTGAAGGAGATCAACCGTGGGATTTCTTTGGAAGGAATGATGCTAAAGCTGAAACTCCAGTACTTTGGCCACCTCATGCGAAGAGTTGACTCATTGGAAAAGACTCTGATGCTGGGAGGGATTGGGGGCAGGAGGAGAAGGGGACGACAGAGGATGAGATGGCTGGATGGCATCACCGACTCAATGGACGTGAGTCTGAGTGAACTCTGGGAGTTGGTGACGGACAGGGAGGCCTGGCGTGCTGCGATTCATGGGGTCGCAAAGAGTCGGACACAACTGAGCAACTGAACTGAACTGATGCTTACTTGCTGAATGACGACAAGAGATTTAACTTCTTCTACCCTTTGATATTTAATCTATAGGAATTAAATAATAATACAGGTTTCTTATAAATTATACTTTTGATAGAAAAGCAATGTTGCCAGTTTGAATAAAAACCAAAACTATTTTTGAACTGTGATAACTTTTTTTGTTGTCATGCACATTGGCGTTTAGACATGCTCATTAATAAAATGAGTTTTGGGGCCAAGGGAACAATAAATTGTGAATTTGGTTAAGAGCTTTAGCTCTAAAGCTGTACCACCTGGGTTTAGATAGGAAAAATGTGTCTTAATTGTACCTTCTAGGAAAGAACCTAAGCCAGCTTTGTCTCAGTATCTTTTCTTGTAGAATGAAAATACCAGTAGTCCTTACCTGACAGAGTTGTTGTGAGCATTAATAGAAGCCTACTTAGCATTAATAAAAGCCCACTATTATTAGAAGCATACTTGTGCTTAATAAGCACTCTCTGAGTTTGGCTACTATTAAAGCCAGTATATAATCAATGATCCAAATCATGACACTTTGAGATAAAAGGTGCTCTGTTAAAATAATTCCTGAACATAGCCAAAGACTCTACCATGCCACATGATCATCTTAGCTAACAGACACTGATCAAATTGAAGATATCTAAAATATTTGATAAAATAGAAGCATAACTATATAGAATTATAAAGAAAAATAGTTAAAATATAGCAATTGTGAATTCTGATGAAATCACTGTAACAGAAATGTGAGAATTCAAAGTAAAGTGATTGAAAATGAAGGTCTGACAGAGTTGAACAAATAGCAATGAAGAAGAGAAAATCTACAAAGACAGTTATAAAATGTACAAGGATGTACGTTCTTAAAAAAAGTAAAGGACTTTTTCAATTGCTAAAGATTTCTTACAGGATTTTTAAAAACAATTTTATTGTGAAAGTAAAATGAGGTAATGCATGCCATGTTTTATTGTACACTACTTTAAAAATTGTGCCAGATATTTTTCTGTTTAAGAATTAGCATATAATGGCATTTACTACCTACTTTTCACTAAATGAAAGGTAAACATTTTCACTGACAGTTTTTTTTAAGCTAAATTTCCAATATATGTTTTAACATTAGATATTCAGTGGTTCCAATTAATGTGGCTTTTAACTTTCCAGTTTCCATTTTCCTCTGCTAACTATCCTTGACAAATAAGGACCTCCAGGCCTTTCCTGAATGAAACCACAGGGAAGATTAAATAATATGAGGCAATATTCACAATTATCAGAGTGCTTGGTGTATGCAATAAAATTTAATACAGTTTAAAAATTATTATTTATACTTGTTTCCATGTTAAATAATGAGACTGGAAAAGTGAATGGTTGTTTACTTTGTATAGGTAGAGATTCTGATATTTCAAATACATAGTATAAAACCATCTAATAAGTATTATGATGGAGACTGGCTAAAAAATTCTGGCTTGGGGTGGGGGCAAAGAACTTACAGAACAATTTTAAACTATCCAAGTGTGATTAACAAAGAGCTGATGAAAATGTCGATCTCATAACTCTGTCCAGATCACTGCACTAAAGATGTGCCCAGACTCTGGCAAGATTTTTTTCATATCCTTAGAATGACCCCAGGTCTCCTTAAAATGCCTAGCAGAAGATTTACTATTTATTCCAGCCAAAATCTGATGATAGGCAGATAGGCTGTGAACCCCTTCTTAGAGCAGTTTCTTTCAAAAGCTAGTAATTATAAATCCCTTCTCTGCTCTTTGAGATGTAAATCTACCTCCACAAACTGTTTCCCCAAGGACTTGAAACCTGTCTTTTTGAAATGTGAACATTCAGAGAAAGCTTTCCCTCTCCCTCCAGGTCCCTGAGGAGGATAAAGGCCTGAATTAATGGGAGACTTGCTCTAAGTTAACAGGACTGCCTCCTGTCCTAAAGCTAGGAGGTTATTTCTCTCCTTTGGATGACTGCCAATTAACAAACCCAGATGGTTTAGTCTATCACTGGACCAACCCCCTTAATACATCTCAGCACCTTTCCCTTCACACATTTCAGCCTTTAAAAAGTCTCTAGCCTTTTGTTTCAGCAACGTTGAATTTTATCCACACTAGGCCCTCTTCCCTGTTGCAAAAGTTATTGAATAGTATGTATCATGTCTACTTTAAAAAATAAAATAAAATAAAGTATGGCTGGTTTACAATATTATATTAATTTTGGTGTACAGCAAAGTGATTCAATTATGCACATATATGCGTGTATGTTAAGTCACTTCAGTTGTGTTCGGCTCTTTAAGACCCTTTGGACTGCAACCTGCCAAGCTCCTCTGTCCATGGGATTCTCCAGGCAGGAATACTGGAGAGGGTTGCCATACCCTTCTCCAGGGCATCTTCCAGACTCAGGGATTGAATCAGCATCTCTTATGTCTCCAGCAGTTTCTATTATGTCTCCTGCTATTATAAAGCAAAGACATTACTTTGCCAAAAAGGTCCAACTAGTCAAAGCTATGGTTTTTCTAGTAGTCACGTATGGATGTGAGAGTTGGACTATAAAGAAAGCTGAGCACCAAAGAACTGATTCTTTTGAACTATGGTTTTGGAGAAGACTCTTGAGAGTCCCTTAGACTGCAAGGAGATCAAACTAATCAATCCTCAAGGAAATCAGTCCTGAATATTCATTAGGAGGTCTGTTGCTGAAGCTGAAACTCCAATACTTTGACCACCTGATGCGAGGAACTGACTCATTTGAAAAGACCCTGATGCTGGGAAAGATTGAAGGCAGGAGGAGAGGGGATGACAGAGAATGAGATGGTTAGATGGCATCACTGACTCGATGGACATGAGTTTGAGCAATCTCCAAGAGTTGGTGCTGGACAGGGAAGCCTGGCATGCTGCAGTCCATGGGGTCACAAAGTGTCAGAAAAGACTGAGAGACTGAACTGAAGTCCCCTGCATTCTTTACCACTAGTGCTGCCTGGGAAACCCCATAAACTTGTGCACGTTTTCTTTTTTATATTCTTTCCCATTACAGTTTATTTTAATATATTGAATATAGTTTCTTGTGATATACACTGTTGTTTATATATTTTGTATATAGTACTTTGCATTTGCTAATTCCAAGCTTGTAATTTGTCCCTCCCACATTCCCTTTCCCCTCTGGTAACCATAAATTCATGTTCTATGTCTGTGAATCTGTTTCTGTTCTGTAAATAAGTTCACTTGTGTCATAACTTATTTTATTTTTTAGTGCTTAATCTGATTTTCATTTTATATTATAGTTGATTTGGGGCTTCCCTGGTGACTCGGTGGTAAAGAAACCATCTGCCAATGCAGGAGATGAAGATTTGATCCCTGAGTTGGAAAGATCCCCTGGAGAAAGCAATGGCTACCCACTCCAGTATTCTTACCTGGGAAATCCCATAGGTAGAGCATTCTGGTGAGCTACTGACCATGGGTTCACAAAAGAGCTGGACACTACTCAGAGATTAAACAACAGTAACAATAGTTGATTTACAATGTTGTGCTAGTTTGCATTATACTTTAGAATACACATGAGTGATATCATTGTATTTATCTTTCTCTGACGTCACTTAATACGATAATCTCTAGGTCCATCCATGTTCCTGCAAATTACATTATTTCATTCTTTTTTATGGATGAGTAATATTCCTTTGTGTATATATATATATTACATCTTCTTTATCCATTCATCTGTCAATAGACATTTTGGTTGGCTATGTCTTGGTGAATAGTGCTGCTATGAAAATAGGGGTGGATGTATCTTTTTGCATTATGCCTTTTTCTGGATATATGCCCAGGAGTGGGATTGCTGCACCATATGGCAACACTATTTTTAGTTTTTGGAGGAACGCCATACTGTTTTCCAAAATGGCTGCACAAATTTACATTCCTACCAACCGTATAGGATATCCTCGTTATTTTAAATAGTGCCCAGCCTGTTAATCATTTGTGCTGCAGTGCCAAAGAGAATTTAAGAAAATTTCATATTCTGTAACTTTTCTGAATGGCTTTAAGAAAGCCTATCATTTTACCTAGTTATCATCTTTAGGCAACAGAACAAATATATTTTGAGCATAACTAGATTACCTGGACTTTCTTGTTGAAGTGATGCTTCTCACAGTTGTATCATTAAGAAGAAAGAACATTCAGTACTCAACTCATATATTATGTTTTAAAATTTCTTAGAAAAATGTTGTTTCCAAGATGGAAAGACCTGTGCCTTTATGTTGCTTTTAATATGAAGCTTTCCTTACAGACAAGTCAGAGCCGAATCAGAGGTGTCTGGGTGGAAGAAAAGTGCAAATGCACTGGAGCATCATGCACACCCATGGCCTTGTCTTCCTCCTTGCTCTGCTCTGCATCTCAGGGTAGCTGGTCCTTTTCTCAGGCATGTCTGTTTACTTTCAACAAAGGCATTTAGCCAGATGAGATGGTAGAACCTAGGCAAAGCCAGGTTTTTCTACCCATTCCTCTCTTACCCAGGCTCTATCTCTCCAGGGTTTTGCTGTGGAGAGGAACACACCCTGGTTCCTTCATCCCCACGGGACCCAGGTTCTGGCCTCCAGGAGTGCTGATCTCTATTTTCTTCATCTAGGGAGAGTATTAGCTTAATGCTCCCTGCAATTGTTAATCTCAAGTGTGAGCTGAGTTTTTCCAAGACTGTGTAGCCAATTCTCTTCATGACATTTTCTCTTTTTAAAAAAATATAAAATTGTGTCTGTTTTTCTGCCTAAACCCTGATGGATACAAAACCCCCTGCAGGAAAAATGCAGTTAATAATGTGAGCAAGCAGCAGGAGACAGTCAGAGGTGTCTTAAACTATAAAACAAGTCAATTCTTGTTCTAAAATAGTGAATAGTTTCCCTATAATTATATGATAAATCTCCATTTATGTGCCATTTTAGTAAAATGAATACAGTTAATTTTAGAAGAGGAAAATATAGAGTGAATCCATGTTTCTGGGATCACAGTTGAGCTTATCATACATGTCACATCATCTAAAATAGCAATGTTAATAATAACCATGATAATATGCAGTTAGTAGATCTCCATCTGGGAGTTTGAGGAATTCAAAAACAGCAATGACAATAATAACAACAACAATAAAACTATACATAGCTGAAACTTCCATTCCCTTATCCAAATCAGTTTCTAATTCAGCTTCTAATTAAACTTAATTATTTTCAATTTTCCCCTCAGTACACATTTATACAACTATCATTTATTCATAAATATGTACTGCTACCCAAAGAAGTGTGGAAGAGCTATTTAGCACTTAAAAAATTATAATTTGTGCCTTATAAATTAGCAAATGTGAAATCAATTGTCTTGGAATTGTTTTATCTATTTGCATTACTTAATAATTAGTCAGTCTTATATGTTGCTGCTGCTGCTGCGGCTAAGTCTCTTCAGTCGTGTCCGACTCTGTGCAACCCCATAGATGGCAGCCCACCAGGCTCCCCCGTCCCTGGGATTCTCAAGGCAAGAACACTGGAGTGGGTTTCCATTTCCTTCTCCAATGTATGAAAGTGAAAAGTGAAAAGAAGTTGCTCAATCGTTTCCGACTCTTAGCGACCCCATGGACTGCAGCCCACCAGGCTCCTCCATCCATGGGATTTTCCAGGCAAGAGTACTGGAGTGGGGTGCCATTGCCTTCTCTGTTATATGTTGCTATTCAGTCACTAAGTCATACACTGCAGCATGCCAGGTTTTCCTGTCCTTCACTGTCTCCCAGAGATTGCTCAAACCCATGTCCATTGTGTTGATGATGACATACAACTGTCAGGGAGTTTGTAGTTTCCTTGGTTCTGTCTCACCACAGCAAAAATTTGAAGCAACAGATGGACCAGTGTTACAGCTCAGTTTTGTTTGGCAAGCAAAGGAAAAATACATCCTCGAGGCATGAGGGCCAGTTCAGTTCAGTTCAGTTCAGTCCCTCATTCGTGTCCGACTCTTTGCAGCCCCATGAATTGCAGCACATCAGGCCTCCCTGTCCATCACCAACTCCCAGAATTCACTCAAACTCATGTCGATTGAGTCGGTGATGGCATCCAGCCATCTCATCCTCTGTCGTCCCCTTTTCCTCCTGCCCCCAATCCCTCCCAGCATCAGTCTTTTCCAGTGAGTCAGCTTTTCACATGAGGTGGCCAAAGTACTGGAGTTTCAGCTTTAGCATCATTCCTTCCAAAGAATACCCAGGACTGATCTTTAGAATGGACTGCTTGGATCTCCTTGCAGTCCAAAGGGCATGAGGATGGGCCGACCCAAAAGATGCAAAGGAAAGAGAGGCCCCTGGCTCAATTTTAGCTCCTCTTTTCATATGTTTTTTTTTCTTTTTTCTCCTCCCCCCTGAGCCTGCCCGATGTAAATTGGGCTAGCCAGGAGGGCTGTTTGTTTTACCTGAGTTTCTCACTCCCATCCTTGGCCCTTCCTTTGTTCTATTTTTGCAGGCTTATTCCTTTTTTTTGTCTTTTAGCCACTGCCATTCTGGACTCCTTTTTCCTATTAGACCTACCTTTCTCCCCTCAAGAGATGGGAGGCCCAATTCTTTGGGAATAGGGGCATTGAGGTCTCTCTGGCTACTTCCTGCTGAAATGGGATGGCAAGGGGCATTGGGTCTCCCTCTCTTGCTAGTCTCAGGCCTCAGAGTCCTTATGGTGGCATCCATCTAAGGGTGAGTGATATTTCCCATGGTCGGCTGTAGTTTTATATATCTTTGTTGAGCTGGTACTGCGTGTTGTAGCTTGTCCTGGTCAGAGACAAAAAGGATTAGACAATTGATAATATGTGGAGAAACTATAAACAGCATCAGTATGGTGATAATAAGGATTAGTAGGGGCTTAGCCAACTCCAAATTACCCCATGCCAGGAGAAGGATCCCCCAAAGAGAGATTGTAGCCACCCTGAGAACTCTCAAGCTTGTTCTTTGAGATCCTGTAGGATCTGAATGTTTTTCTTGAGGACTGTGAGAATTTAACTTAGCTGGAGGTATTCATCCAGAAGCAACATGTCTCATTCATGATGGCTCAAGTCCCTCCTTGTTCAGGAATCATGAGATCAATCTCCTTTTTTGGAGTACAACTCCTGCCAAGCTATGTTGGCTCTTCAGAGAAATCTTATCCCCAGAAGCTTAATTTTGGGGGTGTTCATTAGAATGGCACTCATTTGTAGTCCTGAATAGGTATCTGAGATCTCCCAGGGGCTCACAGGTGTATTGAGTGTCATCTTCTGTTGTCTTCTATGGCCTGACTCATGAGTAGTGAATCTAGGAGTCATGTCCTGGTATGTTGACTGCTTTGGGGGTAGAAAGTATTACAGGGTAGAAGCCCTTCCATGTGGGCTGGAGTTCATCCTTTGGGGACCGATCATTACAGACTTTAATTAGGACTTGAGTCCACGGAGCATATAGTGGTGGCTCTTTAGAATCTTTTGGGTCCTGGTTGACAGCTCACAAGTGTATTTCCTGTTGGAATTGCCCAATGGCCATGGTATAAGACTGAAGGGTCTGAGCCTCTGGGTCTAGGAAGAGGTCATTGACATAAACAAAAGGTCTCCCATAGAGCATCTTAAAAGGACTAAGACCAACCAGTTCCTTGGGACAACATGAGTGCACAGGAGAGCTATTGGTAAAGCCTCCTTCCATGCCAGGGAGGTCTCCTAGGTTATCTTTTTTATTGATGATTTTAAGAATTGGTTGGCTGTTATCCTGAAGACTGAGGCCTCCAGGCACAGTGGAAATCATAAGTAATGCCCAATGCTTTAGAGACCCATTGAGTGACCTTAGAAGTAAATGATGCCCCATTGTCACTTTGTAGTGACCTGGGCAGACCGAATCTCAGAATGATTTCATGACGCAGTTTTTTTTGGAGGCCTGTTCCTCTGAAAGACCTTTCTAGTAATCTTTGGAGGGTCTTTCCCCTTAAATATGTGGTGGAAAATAAGGAGTTAACCAACTTCCATTGGATGTTCCCAGGTAGAAAAAAAGAGTCATTCCTTTTGGAACTACCCTATATTATCTTCTTGAAAGCCCTCACTCTTAGCTTTAAGAGTCATACCTTCAGTATATGAAGGAGTTTTTGGCAAATTAGTCTGTGGAACTAAGGTGGAAAACCCTGTTAGGTCATTGTTCTGTAAGGACTTACATTGTTCTGTAAGAGCTGCTCTCTTAGCTGCCTGATCAGCTGCTTGGTTCCCTCATGCCACTTCCATGGTCCCTTTTCGGTGTGCTTTACAATGGGAAAAGGCAATGGCACCCCACTCCAATACTCTTGCCTGGAAAATCCCATGGAGGGAGGAGCCTGGAATGCCACAGTCCATGGGGTCGCTGAGGATCGGAGATGACTGAGCGACATCACTTTCGCTTTTCACTTTCATGCATTGGAGAAGGAGACGGCAACCCACTCCAGTGTTCTTGCCTGGAGAATCCCAGGGACAGGGTAGCCTGGTGGGCTGCCATCTATGGGGTCGCACAGAGTCGGACACGACTGAAGAGACTTAGCAGTAGTAGTAGCAGTTACAATGAGAGACTTAAAAATCAGTGAGCACTGCTCCAAGAGCCTAAGGATTTTATCATCTTATTTGATTGGGGACCATCAGGTGGTCAAGTGGCCTTTTTCTTTCCAAATAGCAGCATGTGCATGTATCACCAGAAAGGCATACTTGGAGTCAGTGTAAATAGCTACTCTTTTTCCTTTTTCCAGCTCTACAGCTCAAGTCAGGGCTATTAGATCAGCTAATTGGGCAGAAGTACCTGGTGGCAAATGTTTAGCCTCTATGGTCTCAAAATTGGAGTCTACTGCATATCCAGCTCTTCTTTTTCCATTCAAGGCAAAGCTGCTTCCATCAGTGTACCAGATTTCCTCAGAATTGGTCACAGGATCGTCTAACAATTCTTCTTGGGGTTTTGTCCAATGGTCCAAAATTTCTAGGCAAGAGTGAAAGAGAGCCCTCGGGGGTAGGCAGGATGGTAGCTGTATTAAGAACCTCACAAGAGAATATAGTTAGGCCTGGATTTTCCATCAGCACTACTTGATATCTGAAGATTCTTTGATTCTGTTCAGTTCAGTTCAGTTCAGTCACTTAGTGGTGTCTGACTCTTTGCGACCCCATGAATCACAGCACGCCAGGCTTCCTTGTCCATCACCAATTCCCGGAGTTCACTCAGACTCATGTCTATCGAATCAGTGATGCTATCAGGCCATCTCATTCTCTGTTGTCCCCTTCTTCTCCTGCACTCAATCCTTCCCAGCATCAGGGTCTTTACCAGTGAGTTTCAGCTTTAGTATCAGTCCTTCCAATGAACACACAGGACTAATCTCCCTTAGAATGGAGTGGTTGGATCTCCTTGCAGTCCAAGGGACTCTCAAGAGTCTTCTCCAGCACCACAGTCAAAAACATCAATTCTTCAGCACTCACCTTTCTTCACAGTCCAACTCTCACATCCATACATGACCACTGGAAGAACCATAGTCTTGACTAGACTGACCTTTGTTGGCAAAGTAATGTCTGCTTTTCAATATGCTATGTAGGTTGATCATAATTTTTCTTCCAAGGAGTAAGTGTCTTTTAATTTCATGGCTGCAATCACCATCTGCAGTGATTTTTGAGCCCCCCAAAATAAAGTCTGACACTGTTTCCACTGTTTCCCCATCTATTTCCCATGAAGTGATGGGACCAGATGTCATGATTATAGTTTTCTGAATGTTGAGCTTTTTCACTCTCCTCTTTCACTTTTATCAAGAGGTTTTTTAGTTCCTCTTCCCTTTCTGCCATAAGGGTGGTGTCATCTGCATATCTGAGGTGACTGATATTTCTCCCAGCAATCTGGATTCCAGCTTCTGCTTCTTCCAGTCCAGTGTTTCTCATGATGTACTCTGCATATAAGTTAAATAAGCAGGGTGACAATATACAGCCTTGACGTACTCCTTTTCCTATTTGAAACCAGTCTGTTTTTCCATGTCCAGTTCTAACTGTTGCTTCCTTACCTGCATATAGGTTTCTCAAGAGGCAGGTCAGGTGATCTGGTATTCCCATCTCTTTCAGAATTTTCCACAGTTTTCCTTTATCAAGCCCATCTTTGCATCAAATGTCCCCTTGGTATCTCTAATTTTGTTGAAGAGATCCCTAGTCTTTCCCATTCTGTTGTTTTCCTCTACTTCTTTGCATCGATCACTGAGGAAGGCTCTCTTATCTCTCCTTGCTATTCTTTGGAATTCTGCATTCATATGCTTATATCTTTCCTTTTCTCCTTTGCTTTTCGCGTCTCTTCTTTTCACAGCTATTTGTAAGTCCTCCCCAGACAGCCATTTTGCTTTTTTGCATTTCTTTTCCATAGGGACGATCTTGATCCCTGTCTCCTGTACAATGTCATGAACCTTTGTCCATAGTTCATCAGACACTCTATCTATCAGAGCTAGTCCCTTAAATCTATTTCTCACTTCCACTGTGTATTCATAAGGGATTTGATTTAGGTCATACCTGAATGGTCTAGCGGTTTTCCCTACGTTTTTCAATTTGAGTCTGAATTTGGCAATAAGGAGCTCATGATCTGAGCCATAGTCAGCTCCTGGTCTTGTTTTTGCTGACTGTATAGAGCTTCTCCATCTTTGGCTGCAAAGAATATAATCAATCTGATTTCAATGTTGACCATCTGGTGATGTCCGTGTGCAGAGTCTTCTCTTGTGCTGTTGGAAGAGGGCGTTTGCTATGACCAGTGCATTCTCTTGGCAAAACTCAGTTAGCCTTTGCCCTGGTTCATTCCATACTTCAAGGCCAAATTTTATTAGACATCCATAAATGGCCTCTCCCATTCAGGAGTTATTTCACTTGGTGGCTGGTAATATTAGTTTCCCCCCAAGAGAGAGTTTTAAAGTATCTTCTATCAGGACTGCATAGCTGCAAGATTTCAAAGGCAGGGAGAGATCTCTTCCCAATAAGGGAGGGGGGCACTCAGAGACCACGAGAAACTAGTGGGAAAATATTTGGACATCCCAGCAACAAAGTGCTCAAGTGAATCTTTTTGTAATTGTTTTTCCTGTAGCTCCCAAAATGGTACAGGTTTGGGAGGAGTAGGAGGTCAGGACAAAGTAGGTAGCCACCTGTGTGAACCAAGAAATTCTCGGACCTACCTGCCACATCTGGTTGCACCCTTAGCTCCAGCCCCTTGATGGTTATCTGTGACAGGTGGGCTGGCTGAAGCGGGCCTCTTCCGTCCTGTTGAACCATTGTGAGGGTAGGTTTGGTGCTTGACCTTGAGGCTCTTGGGTCCCAAGGGCAGAGTGCCGCCCAATGTCCCAATTGATGGCATTTGTAGCAAGCCATTTAGGGAGAGGTGTCATGGTTTGGACACTCTGTTACCCAAAGTCCCGCATGTACACAAATTACACATTTGCCTCATGCCTTGTTCTTCAAAGATTCGGGGTTTGCCGTAGGGATTCCCTGGAGGTTGACCAACATCTGAGCATGGCTTGTTCCTTTCCTTTTCTCCCTTTCCTGGGCCTTGGCTTCCCTCTCTGCTCTCTGTTACAAAAGGTATTGGTGACTGCCTGGGCCATCTCATCTAAAGAGGAACAAGGCCTGGCTTCTATAGCTATTGTAACTATATCCTGATGTCTGATGCACAGAGAAACAGAAATTTGTCCTTTAAAATCACCTGACTGTCATAAGAGTCTAAGTCCAGTTTGGTAAACTTTTGGAGGGCCTCTTTTAGCCTTTCCAGTAAGGCAATGGGGTTCTCATTGGGTTCCTAAGTTATTGCTAAGACCCAGGCATATTAGTTGATTACTTTTTGCTGGGGTGATGTTAGTCCTGCCTTTACGCAGATCGGAAAATGATCCCTTTCCCAGATGTGCTCATGGTCATTATAATTCCAATTAGGATCTGAGGAGGAGACTACAGTTTCCCCTACTGGCTTGAAGGGGAATCATTTGACATGTAAAGTCCCATAGCATAACTTTGGGCTTACTTTAAGACCCTAGCATGTTCCAGGTCAGATAAAGTTTGACTAAATATGACCATGATATCCTTCCATGTCAGAGCAAAGGCCAAGGTAATGTGTTGGAATGTATCTATATATTTGCCTGGATCATCTGTATAGCTTTCCAGGTCTTGCTTGATCTGTCTTAGTTCTAAGAGGGAGGAGGGCTTATGGATCCGGGTTGGTCCAAATTCTCCTCCAGTTTCAACTAAGGGACATACTCGATTTGACTTTTGTGAAAGGTGTGCTTTCCGATATGGGGACATGTTTGCATACAAGGAAAGAGCACCAGTCAACTCGGGAGCCACGGGAAATGGGCCTTCATAGGGGGCTTCCTTCTCCTGGTTGTCTGTGCCTACCACCATTTGCTTAGTAGATTCACTTTTAGGGCATGCAACAATCCCCTGCTTAAGACAGAGTTCCTTCATATCTCTTAGTTGGAAGAAAATTTGGACATTTCCTTTGTCTTTTGCAGAACAAGTCTAGCTATAGGATGGTACTGTAATTTAAACTCCCATCCTCAGGCCAGTGTTCTTTGTCCCCCAGAGGATACCGTGGCCATGCAGTGGCACAAAATAATTTCAAGTGACTTCTCCCTAGAGTTAGAGGATTGAACAGCTTCCAGTTATCAAGGATGCATCTCAAAGGTATCTGTCAGGAAGTGGATTGTCTATTTCTCATCTGAAGACAGTGATGACAGGGAGGAAAAGAAAAAAAGAAAAAGACGAATAGGCCTCCTTCTATTTTTATGGGTGGACTTCCTTAGGGGTGAGTCTTTCTGAAGTTTATCCTACCCAGTACTGTTGCAACCTGAGAGCCAGGCGTCTCCGGGTCAGGGTGCAGATCCCCAAGCAGGCTGAGGTGTGACAGCCTCCTGGAGATCGAATCTCCAGGCAGGTCGAGGCAGGTTAGCCTCTCAAGAACTGGGCCTCTGGGAAGGTTGAGGCATGTCGACCTCCTGGGACCCCTGGATTGTTGGATCCTTGAGTAGGTTGAGGCATGACAACCTTCCAACGACCAGATCCATAAGCAGGTCAAGGCAGATCGACCTCCTGGGATCCCCTGACTGGAGTTGGGTGTCCCCAAGGTCTCCAGCGTGACCAGTACTGGGTAGGATTAAGGAATTGTAATCTTAACTCATTGCTGTTTTGTCTGTTGCAGATGGGATGTACCTCCATGGTATGTCCACCATGATGTAAAGTAATCCAAGTCTGTGCCCTGAAATGGGAAAAAAAGCTTATATCCATAAGCTTTAGCTTCTTATTGCTCTGAGGGAATGTAAGTCACTAATTTCTCCACCTAGTCCTCCATAAGAGCAGTTTAGTGTGTTTCCAATGGTAAACACTTCATTGTCAGAGAGCCACTCTAGATAATCACAGAAATAATGACAAAAGAGTGCCCTGTTAAGGGCATTAAGAGTATTTTAATAATATGCAGGGTGGAGCAATGTTGCCTACAAGGGGGCAGAGTCCTGGTTGTAGGAGTTAGAACAAGTTGGTAAGAAGCAACAGACAAGATGCTCCATAAAACTGGAGTGAAAATTTGATCCAGGGATATGTTTGTAACTTTAGGACTAGGGTTGTAGGGGTTTGGACTCAAACAGCCTGCAGGGCTAACTCCCAAAGTGGCAAACATTATCCCTGGGAGCTCAATTGCCCTTGAAGGGATGCCACCAACAGATGGAACTTCTGGCAGGCATTGTGTGCACACAATCTGCCCTAGCAGGTTCACTGAGAGATGCTGTTGTTGCACATATTGCAGGAAACATGGAAGATGAAGGCCAGAATATCTAGAGATATTGGTTATTATACAGTATTTCCTTCCCAAGGGCCAGCTATTTTTTGGTTGTTCCTCCAGAAGAGGGTAAAGGCAACATTGTGGGCCCAGATGGGGCTCAGGAAAAGAGCAGGAACAGGATGGGAGTGGGCAGGGGACAACTTTTGAAAGAGTGACATAGCCAAACGGGATAACATAAACCGATTAAAATCAAATGGGTCCAAGATGACAAGTCAAATTCAACTAAACGTTGATCCTCAATCTGCAAGCTCAATGACAAACCCAGAGGTGCCAGGACAGTTCCAAGTCACTGTCAAAAGACCAAAAGAGAGGAGTGGGTGATTTCCCAACTATTGGGATGATCCTCCCACTCATTAGCATATGAAATCATCCAGCTGGCAAAAACTAACCACAGCACATTCCACTCACCCTCTACAATGTCCCACCCTGCAGAGTGTGCATCTCTCTAAATCCACCTCTGAACAAATCTACTTCTTACTATGACTGTGTCTCTCACTGAAATTTTTGCAATGAGACATCAAAAGCCTGAGCTTCATTAGGTCCTAAAACCAGGCATTGTGGGTTTTGGCCAGGCTCAAGTCCCAGTCGGATATGACTGAGTGACTAAGCATAGCACGGCAAGAAATGAGAGATTTTAAAGAAATTAAGATTTTCTTAGCCATATGTCCTTCCAGCCATAGGAGGAAGGACTTCCTATCTTAACCGGAGGTCTCCTGGAACCTGAGACTGAGCAATATAAGCTTTCTGCCAAGTTTGTTTTTCCTCTCCCAGCTTCCACCACACTGGGCTTCCTGTCACTTCCACTGCACTGGATTTCTTCACTTTCAGTTTCAGCTTCCACTACAGGAGGTTTGGCCGAGTTAGGCTTCTGCGGTGCTTGGCCTGCACGTCACAGGGGCCCAAGACAAGGTTATTTCAGCCAGGTTAAATTCGATTCACAGCACCATATATATTGGGAGAGTTTGTAATTTCCTTGGTTCTGTCTTGACGCAGCAAAAATTTGAAGTGATGGACGGACCAGTGTTACAGCTCACTTTCGTTTGACAAGCAAAAGAAAATACATCCTCAAAGCATGAGGGTGGGCTAACCCAAAAGATGCTAAGAGAAGAGAGGCCCCTGGCTCAATTTTAGCTCCTCTTTTTATATGTTTTTTTTTTTTTCCTCCTCCCCCTGAGTCTGCCATATGTAAATTGGGCTATCCTGGAAGGCTGTTTGTTTTCCCTGAGGTTCTCACTCTGGTCCTTGGACCTTCCTTTGTTCTATTTTCAGAGGCTTTTTCCTTTCTTTGTGTTTTAGCCACCATGATTCTGGACTCTTTTTTTCCTATTCTAACTACCTAACACAACCGTTTCATCCTCTGTCATCCCCTTCTCCTGCCTTCAATCTTTCCCAGCATCTGCTTTGATGTGACTACCTGCTTATTAAATCAGATCTGAAATTTTAAAGGTGGAAAATAAAGAGCAAACACAGGACACAAGACTGATACTGAAACTTCTAACCTTAAAAGGAAGCTCAGTGTATGAAGGGATATTTAATAAGCCAAACTGGGCAATAATTAAAGAGAAGATTCTTATACAAGTGATTACATTAGCCGAGGCATTTGGAAAATTTAGTGCTATACAAGGGCTATATGTAACAAGTTTCAACAAAAATCGTCTCTGTTTTATGCCAGCTTTCAGTTTTAGACTGATACTGGAAATTGACCTATCCAACAGGCTTAGAAAATTTTAGCTTGGCCATTTGGCCATGAAGCCTTCTTAGAGAATCAATATAAGGCAAAGCAAAAATTTTAAAAATTGTAAATTTTATATACTACAATTGAGTTCACCAGGGAAACAACATCACTTTTTTGTTGATGTGGAGGAAAATCCCAATCCAATGACCCCAGTGCAACAAGTATGTGAAACTAGAAATAGAGTTTTAACATTTAGGTAAATAATTTAGTCCATGAGACTTCATAGCCTCTGAATTTTATCAAGAAATTTCTGATCTATTTATAGGCACAAAATGGACCTGTGTAATTCATATCCTTCTTAATGGTTTTAGAAAGTATTTAGATAGTGTTATTGGAATGAATCAGTTTTTAAAACAAGAATTTTCATTAAGTATAATATGCATATCTGCAAAAACAATAGTTTGCCAGCACTTGAGATGTTTAATAATATCTATGAATACATACATGCATGATACCATTTATCTTAGAAATTATTTTAAATAAAAATGTACAAAACAGTTAGGATCACAGACTTCACAAAACATCTATCATATATGAATTAACTACACTTCACTTGTTTTAAGTGCAACAATCAAATGTTCCCTTATAATATATACTTTTAGTTTGCAAAGACAGGACATTCTTAGAGAGTAGTGATTTCTCACCCTATTTGTACTGATTCCTAAGAGCCTGATGTCACTCAGAAAGAGTGTGCTAAACTAAAGAATGTCAAAACATGCTGGGATCATATAGACAGTTCTGTCCAAGTAGTACTTTAAGTCAGTTATTTTCTCCTCTTTTTTGTAGAAAATCTGTCAAATATATATTCTTTTAAGAATCAAGAAGTTTAAAGTATATTAAAAGGCATCAAATTTAAGTTTTATTAGTGTGACATTTAATTCTTAAATTGTCCTTTAGGAAATGTGAAATAAAGCAATCTTTTATTTGGTTAGATGTTTCATAATACTATATAACTCTCCTTTTCTAAAAGTCAAGCACCTTTCATTTTTAGCCAGCTCAAGCAATTTTATTTAAAAAAGAGAATGGAAAACTGTAAATATTTTAAATAATGAAAAGAATCTTCAAATTCTCACACAAACCTAGTGAACATTTTATTTCTTACATGTCACTGTAGATATTGATGGGAAATTTTATTTTGTTATCTTTTCTCAATATACTGAGCTTTCTAAGAGCTAACAAATAACAGAAATATTTACATATTTCCACAACGTCTAACCTATTTTAAATTAATGGATTATTTTATTCTGTATATCATGCATAGAAAGCCCAATAAATAAACAGGCAAAGCATGTTATTAAACAAAGTACAAAAAGAATAATAATTTGTATTGGTTTATTTAATGGACTGTATTTAACAGGACTCAAACAGAAAATTATTTTAATTTGTATTCATAGTGTGCTGCTGCTGCTGCTGCTAAGTCGCTTCAGTCGTGTCCGACTCTATGCAACCCCATAGACGGCAGCCCACTAGGTTCCCCCGTCCCTGGGATTCTCCAGACAAGAACACTGGAGTGGGTTGCCATTTCCTTCTCCTGTGTTCATAGTGTAGACATTTGTTTTTCTTGTCACATCTTCCTACCATGAACATGACAGACATTTGGAACAGAATCCATACACTCTCAGGTCTGAGCAGTTTCATTTTAATGCCCAAAACTGAATATGAAAACTTCAAATCTCTGTATTAATCTGTAATTCATTTCAATGACCCCATTACCACCAACAACAGCAGCAGTTTAAACTGCCTGGATAATTTTTAAGACCAGCAGTGGAGTAGTGAGTTAGTTGGTGTCTATTCTCTAATTCCTCTTGTTTCATTCCACCCCTTATCTACTAGGGGCTCCAGTAGGTGGCTCAGACGGTAAAGAGTCCATCTACAGTGCGGGAGACCCAGGTTCAATCCCTGGGTCAGGAATATCCCCTGGAGAAGGAAATGGCAACCTACTCCAGTACCCTTGCCTGGAAAATCCGATGGATGGAGAAGTCTGGTAGGCTACAGTCCATGGGGTCACAAAAATCAGGCACGACTGAGCGACTTCACTTTCACTTTCACTTTCAAGTAGTCTTTCCCTCCATCCTTCCTATCTTCTTCCGTTACTCAAATTTCTACTTTTACAAAACTAATTAATGAAGAGAGATGGGAGTAAAGGATGTAAGTAAGGTCTTTTACTTACATAATGCTATTTGTTGATTCCTCTTAACTTTTGTGGTTTTCAATCTGTCTCCCCTCTGATGGAGAAGGATAAGAGGCTTATGGAAGCTTCCTGATGGGAGAGACTGACTGAGGGGGAAATTGGGCCTTGTTCTGATGGGCAGGGCCATGTTCAGTAAATCTTTAATCTAATTTTCTGTTGGAAATTGATCTGATCACATGGACCACATCTGATCACACCAACCTGATCACAGGGACCACAGGCTGTCTAACTAAATGAAACTATGAGCCATGCTGTGTACGGCCACTCAAGATGGACAGGTTATGGTGGAGAGTTCTGAGAAAACATGGTCCACTGGAAAGGGGATGGCAAACAACTTCAGTATTCTTGCCTTGAGAACCTAGGAACAGTATGAAAAGACAAAAAGATATGACCCTTAAAGATGTACTCCCCAGGTCGGTAGGTGCCCAATATGCTACTGGAGATCAGTGGAGAAATAACTCCAGAGAGAATGGAGACAGAGCCAAAGCAAAAACAACACCCAGCTGTGGATGGGACTGGTAATGGAAGTAAAGTTTGATGCTGTAAAAAGCAATATTGAATAGGAATCTAGAATGTTAGGTCCATGAGTCAAGGCAAATTGGAAGTGATCAAACAGGAGATGGCCAGAGTGAAAATAAACTTTTTAGGAATCAGCAAACTAAAATGGACTGGAATGGGTGAATTTAACTCATATGACCATTATGTCTACTACTGTGGCAAGAATCCACAAGAAGAAATGGAGTAGCCATCATAGTCAGCAAAAGAGTCCAAAATGCAGTACCTGGATGAGACCTCAAAAATGATGGAATGATCTCTGTTGGTTTCCAAGGCAAACCATTCAGTATTATGGTAATCCATGTCTATGCCCTGATCAGTAATGCTGAAGAAGCTCAAGTTGAATGGTTCTATGAAGACCTACAGGACCTTCTAGAACTAACACCCCCCAAAAGATGTCTTTTTCATTATAGGGGACTGGAGTGCAAAAGTAGGAAGTGAAGAGATACCTGGAGTAACAGGCAAATTTGGCCTTGGAGTACAGAATGAAGCGGGCAAATGTTAACAGAGTTTTTGCTAGGAGAACATACTGGTCATAGCAAACACCCTCTTTCAACAACACAAGAGAAGACTCTACACACAGACATCATTACTGAAATCAGATTGATTATATTCTTTACAGCCAAAGATGGAGAAGTTCTATATAGTCAGCAAAAACAAGACTAGGAGCTCACTGTGGGATAGACCATGAACTCCTTATTGCCGAATTGAGACTTAAATTGAAGAAAGTAGGGAAAACCACTAAACCATTCATGTATGACCTAAATCAAATCCTTTATGATTATACAGTGAAAGTGACAAATAGATTCAAGGGATTATATCTGTTAGAGTGCCTGAACAACTATGGACAGAGGCTTGTGACACTGTAAAGGTGGCAGGGATCAAGATCATCCCGAAGGAAAAAAATGCAAAAAGGAAAAACGGATGTCTGAAGAGGCCTCACAAATAACTGTGAATAGAAGAGAAGCAAAGGCAAAGGAGAAAAGAAAAGATATACCTATTTGAGTGGAAGTTCCAAAGAATAGCAAGGAGAGATAAGAAAGCCTTCCTCAATAATCAGTGCAAAGAAATACAGGAAAACATAGAATAGAATGGGAAAGACTAGAGATCTCTTCAAGAAAATTAGAGCTAACAAAGGAATGTTTCACTGAATAAAGGACAGAAATGGTATGGACCTAACAGAAGCAGAAGATATTAAGAAGAGATGGCAAAAATACACAGAAGAACTTTAAAAATAGATCTTCATGACCGAGATAATCATGATAGTGTGATTATCACTCACCTAGAGCCAGACATCATGGAATGTGAATCCAAGTGGGCCTTAGGAAGCATGACTATGAACAAAGCTAGTGGAAGTGATGGAATTCCATTTAAGCTATTTTAAGTCCTAAAGATATGCTTTGAAAGTGCAGCACTCAATATATCAGCAAATTTGGAAAACTCAGCAGTGGCCACAGAAATGGAAACGGTCAGTTTTCATTCCAATTTCAAAGAAAGAAAATGCCAAACAATGCTCAAACTACAGCACAATTACACTTATCTCACACGCTAGCAAAGTAATGCTCAAAATTCTCCAAGCCAGGCTTCAACAATACATGAACCGTGAACTTCCTGATGTTCAAGCTGGTTTTAGAAAAGGCAGAGGAACCAGAGATCAAATCGCCAACATCTGCTGGATCAACGAAGAGGAAGAGAGTTCCAGAAAAACATCTATTTCCGCTTTATTGAGTATGCCAAAGCTTTTGACTGTGTGGACCACAACAAACTGTGGAAAATTCTGAAAGAGATGGGAATACTAGACCACCTGACCTACCTTTTGATAAATCTGTTTGCAGGTGAGAAACAGCAGTTACAACTGGACATGGAACAACAGAGTTGTTCCAAATTGGGAAAGGAGTACGTCAAGGCTGTATATCGTTACCCCACTTATTTAACTTATATGCAGAGTAAATCATGAGAATCGCCCGGCTGGAGGAAGCACAAGCTAGAATCAAGATTGCAGAGAGAAATATCAATAACCTCAGATATGCAGGTGACCCCACCCTTATGGCAGAAAGTAAAGAAGAACTAAAGAACCTCTTGATGAAAGTGAAAGAGGAGAGTAAAAAAGTTGGCTTAAGACTCAACACTCAGAAAAGTCAGATCATGACATCAGGTCCCATCACTTCATGGCAAATGGATGGGGAAACAGCGGAAACAGTGACAGACTTTAATTTTGGGGGGTTCCAAAATCCACTGTAGATGGTGACTGCAGCCATGAAATTAAAACACACTTGCTCCTTGGAAGAAAAGTTATTACCAACATAGACAGTTTATTAAAAAGCAGAGACATTACTTTGCTAACAAAGGTCCATGTAGTCAAAGCTATTTTTCCAGTAATCATGTGTGGATGTGTGTGTTGGACTGTAAAGAAAGCTGAGTGCTGAAGAATTGATCTTTCTGAACTGTGGTGTTGGAGAAGATTCTTGAGAGTCCCTTGGACTGCAAGGAGATTCAACCAGTCCATCCTAAAGATCAGACTTGAATATTCATTGCAAGGACTGATGCTGAAGCTGAAACTCCAATACTTTGGCCACCTGATGTGAGGAACTGACTCATAAGAAAATACCCTGATGCTGTGAAAGATTGAAGGCAGGCAGGAAATAACAGGATGGCAGAGGATGAGGTGGTTGGATGACATCACTGACTCAATGGACATGAGTTTGTGTGAACCCCGGGAGTTGTTTATGGACGGGGAGCCCTGGCATGCTGCAGTCATGGGGTTGCAGAGTTGAACACTGAGCGGCTGAACTGAACTTAGCTTTTGATAACTGTTTTCATTCTATAAGATATCCTTACGGGTTCTTTAGAGGGCTCCTTCAGGTGTTCCAAATAAGTTTCATGCAGTTCTGTTCCCACAATGAAAAAGACAGCTATGCTTGTAAATGTGGATATATGACCCTCCTTAATCAAAAAACTATCATCAACAACATGATTACTGGTTTACAACTGGGCCTGACTTTTCTTCTATGTCTTTCTATAAGTAAACATTGATTATACAAACAATTTGCATAGTTTTTCTATTTCAGTTAATATTTATCCAGGGGTAGAATTTTTTTCAATACTGTGGATGTACTGGTTAATTGCTAATGTGGAATTGAGACAGAGAATTTTTTTCCCTTTATGGATAAATCTCTCTAGAAAAGTCCTGTATATGAACAGAAGAGGAGTTGTTATGATGACTCATTAATCTTATCATTTACAATTTGAGAGAACTGAAGCTGGGCATGTGATTGGACTTAAAACTTAGTTATTAAGAGATTGGATGTCCTTAAAATTGCAAAAGAATATATTAAGCTTGGCAGGATGGTGTTAATGCTAGATCTGTGAGAAGGGTTTCATGTGCTTTGACACTTGGTAAATAAGGCAAATATGAGTCACTTCAGTGAGCCAAGATATTCACAGTGTGTTTTTGACTAATCTGGCCTTACATTCTGAATCCTTTGAATGTTGTTGTTGTTCAGTTGCGAAGTCTTGCTGACTCTTTGTGGCCCATGAACTACATCATGCCAACCTTCCCTATCCTTCACTATCTCCCTGAGTTTACTCTAACTCATGTACATTGAGTCAGTGATGCCATCTAACCATCTCATTATCTGTTGCTCCCTTCTTCTCTTGTCCTAAATCTTTCCCAGCATCAGGGTCTTCTCCAATAAGCAAGTTATTTGCATCAACTAGCCAAAATACTGGAGCTTTAGCTTTAGCATCAGTCCTTCCAATGAATATTTAGGGTTTGTTTCCTTTAGGATTGACTGAGTTGATCTCCTTGCTGTCCAAGGGACTCAAAAGTCTCCTCCAGCACCACAGTTCAACAGCATCAATTATTGAGTGCTCAGACTTCTTTATGGTCCAACTCTCACATCTATACATGACTACCAGAAAAACCATAGCTCTGACTAGACAGATAATTGTTGGCAAAGTAGTTTCTCTGCTTTTTAATAAACTGTCTAGATTGGTCGTAACTTATCTTCCAAGGAGGATGCGTCTTTTAATTTCATGGCTGTAGTCACCATCTGCAGTGATTTTGGAGACCAAGAAAATAAAGTCTGTCACTGTTTCCATTGTTTCCCCATCTATTTGCCATGAAATGATGGAACCAGATGAAATGATGTTAGTTTTTGGAATATAAAGTTTTAAGCCAGTTTTTTCACTTTGCTCTTTCCCTTTCATCAAGAGTCTCCTTAGTTCCTCTCCACTTTCTGCAGTATTCTTAGTTGTTTTTATTCCTTAGAGATTGTAATCCAAATTGTTTTGCTATACAAGACACCCAAATTACTGTAATTGTAAAAATAATATGTTAGGCATGTCATACTGTTTGTGTAATTTCAGATGAAATTCTCTTTTTATTACTCTTAAATATTATGCTTTATGTATTTTTAATTCTTTTTGTTTTATTTATGAGTAACTAAGAGTCCAAAATGCAGTACTTGGATGCAATCTCAAAAATGAGAGAATGGTCTCTGTTCATCTCCAAGGCAAATCATTCAATATCACAGTAATCCAAGTCTATGCCCCAACCAGTAACACTGAAAAAGCTGAAGTTGAATGGTTCTATGAAGACCTACAAGACTTTTTAGAACTAACACCTAAAAAAGATGTCCTTTTCATTATAGGGTAATGGAATGCAAAAGTAGGAAGTCAAGAAACACCTGGAGTAACAGGCAAATTTGGCCTTGGAATGCAGAATGAAGCAGGGCAAAGACTAATATAGTTTTGCCAAGAAAATGCACTGGTCATAGCAAACACCCTCTTCCAACAACACAAGAGAAGACTCTACACATGGACATCACCAGGTGGTCAACACCAAAATCAGATTGATTATATATTCTTTGCAGCCAAAGATGGAGAAGCTCTATACAGTCAGCAAAAACAAGACCAGGAGCTGACTGTGGCTCAGATCATGAATTCCTTATTACCAAATTCAGACTCAAATTGAAGAAAGTAGGGAAAACCGCTAGACCATTCAGGTATGACCTAAATCAAATCCCTTATGATTATACAGTGGAAGTGAGAAATAGATTTAAGGGCCTAGATCTGATAGATAGAGTGCGTGATGAACTATGGAATGAGGTTCATGACATTGTACAGGAGACAGGGATCAAGACCATCCCCATGGAAAAGAAATGCAAAAGAGCAAAATGGCTGTCTGGGGAGGCCTTACAAATAGCTGTGAAAAGAAGAGAAGTGAAAAGCAAAGGAGAAAAGGAAAGATACAAGCATCTGAATGCAGAATTCCAAAGAATAGCAAGGACAGATAAGAAAGCCTTCTTCAGTGATCAATGCAAAGAAATAGAGTAAAACAACAGAATGGGAAAGACTAGAGATCTCTTCAAGAAAATTAGAGATACCAAGACAACATTTCATGCAAAGATGGGCTCGATAAAGGACAGAAATGGTATGGACTTAACAGAAGCAGAAGATATTAAGAAGAGGTGGCAAGAATACACAGAAGAACTGTACAAAAAAGATCTTCAAGACCTGGATAATCACGATGGTGTGATCACTCATCTAGAGCCAGACACCCTGGAATTTGAAGTCAATTTGGCCTTAGAAAGCATCACTATGAACAAAGCTAGTGGAGGTGATGGAATTCCAGTTGAGATATTTCAAATCCTGAAAGATGATGCTGTGAAAGTGCTTCATTCAATATGCCAGCAAATTTGGAAAACTCATCAGTGGCCCAAGGACTGGAAAAGGTCAGTTTTCATTCCAATCCCAAAGAAAGGCAATGCCAAAGAATACTCAAACTACCACACAATTGCACTTGTCTCACATGCTAGTAAAGTAATGCTTAAAATTCGCCAAGACAGGCTTCAGTAATACATGAACCGTGAACTTCCTGATGTTCAAGATGGTTCTAGAAAAGGCAGAGGAACCAGAGATCAAATTGCCAACATCCAATTGATCATGGAAAAAGCAAGAGAGTTCCAGAAAAACATCTATTTCTGCTATATTGACTATGCCAAAGCCTTTGACTGTGTGGATCACAGTAAACTGTGGCAAATTCTGAGAGAGGAAGGAATACCAGACCACCTGACCTGCCTCTTGAGAACTCTGTATGCAGGTCAGGAAGCAACAGTTAGAACTGGACATGGAACAACAGACTGGTTCCAAATAGGAAAAGGAGTACGTCAAGGCTGTATACTGTCATCGTGATTATTTAACTTCTATGCAGAATACATCATGAAAAATGCTGGACTGGAAGAAACACAAGCTGGAATCAAGATTGCCGGGAGACATATCAATAGCCTCAGATATGCAGATGACACCACCCTTATGGCAGAAAGTGAAGAGAAACTAAAATGCCTCTAGATGAAAGTGAAAGAGAAGAGTGAAAAATGTGGCTTAACGCTCAATATTCAGAAAACGAAGATCATGGCATCCGGTCCCATCACTTCATGGGAAATAGATGGGGAAACAGTGTCAGACTTTATTTTAGGGGGCTCCAAAATCACTGCAGATGGTGACTGCAGCCATGAAATTAAAAGACGCTTACTCCTTGGAAGAGAAGTTATGATCAACCTAGATAGCATATTCAAAACAGAGACATTACTTTGCTGACTAAGGTCCGTCTAGTCAAGGTTATGGTTTTTCTAGTGGTCACGCATGGATGTGAGAGTTGGACTGTGAAGAAGGCTGAGCACCGAAAAAATTGATGCATTTGAAGTCTGGTGTTGGAGAAGACTCTTGAGAGTCCCTTGGACTGCAAGGAGATCCAACCAGTCCATTCTGAAGGAGATCATCCCTGGGATTTCTTTGGAAGGAATGATGCTAAAGCTGAACCTCCAGTACTTTGGCCACCTCATGCGAATATTTGACTCATTGGAAAAGACTCTGATGCTGGGAGGGATTGGGGGCAGGAGGAGAAGGGGACGACAGAGGATGAGATGGCTGGATGGCATCACTGAGTCGATGGACGTGAATATGAGTAAACTCCGGGAGTTGGTGATGGACAAGAAGGCCTGGCACTCTGCAGTCCATGGGGTCGCAAAGAGTAGGACACGACTGAGCAACTGAACTGAACTGAGCTGAATAGTGATGATATCTCAGTTAATCCACTGTACTTTTGCCAAATAACTTCTATTTTATTTAGTGCATCTTTACTAAATAGTCTGTCTTTTTTGGTAGATTTTCATCTTTTCTACTTTTTTCAATGCCTATTCAGTTCAGTTGAAATGACTAAGAATAACATTTGCTATTTTCTACTCCCGAGAATGATTAAAGTCCCAAATCATTTCCAAATAATTTCTTACTTTCAAAAAACCTCTGCAGAATGTATGAAGGATGTAAGGATAAAGGATCATAAATAACATCTAAGTATTTCATTTTTTCCATAAAACAACAAAAAAAGATACGGTAGGTAGAAATTAAATGTACTTGTTCTGAACCTCACAATTATTCTTCTATTATTGTTGCATATATAGGGGAGAAAAACTTGCCACCCCCAAATATTTCTTTGGCATCAGGATTTTTTTGAGCTTAAATCAAGACTCAGAGACTCAGGAAAAAAAACTTTGACCTGACTCCAAACTGCTGAAAGAATTTATATGACAGACTGTTCCAAGAATAAAGCTATCATCAGAGACATTAGCAAAGAATAAGAAGTAGGTGTGCTGGAGGAAATTCTAGGCAGGGCCTAGAGATCAGAGTTCACTCTGTGTCTCAAGGTCTCTATAAGACACAGCAAGTCTTTGTTTACCAAGATTTTGCATTTCCATCTCCATGCAAATTGTCTTTTTTCCCTTTGAAGTCGCAAACCACTACTGCCTTCCACAACATCCTCTTTTACTTTTAGCTGAAGACGGTATTTAAGATGAGAGTTTCAGCCATTTCAGCAAGTTACTTGGGCTTCCCAGGTGGCGATGCAATGCAGGAGATATACAGCTCAATCCCTGGGTGGGGAAGATCTGCTGGAGTAGGAAAGGGCAACCCACTCCAATATTCTTGCCTGGAGAAACCCATGGATAGAGAAGTGAGGAGCCTGACGGGCTACAGTTCACAGGGTTGCAAAAAGTCAGACACGACTGAAGCAATTTAGCACACATTCATGGCAAGTTAGTTTTTCTGGGACTTCCCTGGTAGATCAGATGGTTGAGTCTGCCTGCAATGCTGGAGACCCAGGTTCTGTTGCGGGAAGTGGGAACACTTCCAGGGCCCAAAAGTGGGCTTTTGTCTAGCCCTTGAAAATGAATTGTCCGAGGAGACACATGTGTTGGCAAAGCAAGAGATTTTATTGGGAAGGGGCACCCAGGTAGAGAGCAGTAGGGTAAGGGAACCCAGGAGAACTGCTTGGGTTTTAGGGTGATGGGATTAGTTTCTGGATTGTCTTTAGCCAATCATTCTGACTCAGAATACTTCCTGGTGGTGCATGCCTTGTTCAGCCAAGATGGATACCAGTGACGATTCTGGGAGGTGCTTGGACACGTAGTGTCACATTTTGACTTTTCCTGAACTCTTCCAGTTGGTGGTGGCTTATTAGTTCTGTGATCCTTACCAGGACCTCCTGTCTGAAAACAACTCATGCAAATGGTTACTATGGTGTCTGGCCAGGAGTGGGGCATTTTCAGTCAGTGTGCTTGCCCTAGGAGTTTGATCCCTGGGTTGAGAAGATCCCGTAGTCACATACAGTCAGAATGACTAAACTAATACTCCCTATATATACATGTTATTAAATTTTAGTTTGATTTTCTCCTGTTAAAAATGGGAATCCTACTTTTCTTCATGAGGCCAAAAAATGAACTTCACAAACATGCAAACACTCTACAGTAACAAGAGAATAGAATAGGATTTGTTAAAGATAAGGAAAGTACAAAGCTCTCAGCATAGATACTGAGAGGGGGTAAAAACTCCCCCAAAAGGCAGAGATTACAGCAGTTTTATATTTACTAGTATTAATCTGTACATTTTTTGTTGCTTCTGTCCTTAAAATATGTCATTTTTAACCAATAAGTTTAAAGGTCAAGATGCATAACCTTATAACTTTGTGGCTTCTCTTGATCCTCAGATATAGTCTCCACCATTTTTCAGGTCCCCTGGTTATTTTACAATGGACAAGATGAATGGGTTTGGGATCCCCAGTTGTCTTTCCTCAGGCATATAGAACAGAAGTTAATTATAACACTTCCCTGCATCTTTCCCAGTACTGATTATTTATCAGACCAAGGACACATTCCAAGAATTTAGGACAAAGTGTATAGCTCTAGGATAATGGATCGAGATGTTTCTTGAAAATAAGACTGAGGCCCTATCAGTTCAGTTCAGTCCACTTGTTCAGTCCTGTCCAACTTTTTGCAATCCCATGAACCACAGTACACCAGGCATCCCTGTCCATCAGCAACTCCTGGAGTCCACACAAACCCATGTCCATTGAGTCGGTGATGCCATCCAACCACTTCATTCTCTGTCACCCCCTTCTCCTCTTGCCTTCAATCTTTCCCACCATCAGTTTCTTTTCAAATGAGTCAGCTCTTCACATCAGGTGCTCAAAGTATTGGAGTTTCAGCCTCAGCATTAGTCCTTCCAATGTACACCCAGGACAGATCTCCTTTAGGATGGACTGGTTGGATCTCCTTGTAGTTCAATGGGGTCTCAAGAGTCTTCTCCAACACCACAGTTCAAAAGCATCAATTCTTCAGTGCTAAGCTTTCTTTATAGTCCAATTCTCACATCCATACATGACCACTGGAAAAAGCATAGCTTGACAAGACAGACTTTGTTGACAAGTAATGTCTCTGTTTTTCAATATGCTATCTAGGTTGGTCATAACTTTCCTTCCAAGGAGTAAGCATCTTTTAATTTCATGGCTACAATCACCATCTGCAGTGATTTTGGAGCCCCCCAAAATAAAGCCTGACACTGTTTCCCCATCTATTTCCCATGAAGTGATGGGACCAGATGTCATGATCTTAGTTTTCTGAATGTTGAGCTTTAAGCCAACTTTTTCACTATCCTCTTTCACTTTCATCAAGAAGTACTTTAGTTCTTCTTCACTTTCTGCCATAAGAGTGGTGTCATCTGCATATCTGAGATTATGGATATTTCTTCTGACAAACTTGATTCCAGCTTGTGCTTCCTCCAGCCCTGCATTTCTCATGATGTACCCTGCATATAAGGTAAATAAGCAGGGTGACAATATACAGCCTTGACATACTCCTTTTCCTAATTGGAAACAGTCTGTTGTCCCATGTCCAGTTCTAACTGTTGTTTCCTGGCCTGCATATAGGTTTCTCAAGAGGCAGGTCAGGTGGTCTGGTATTCCCATCTCTTTTAGAATTGTCCAGTTTATTGTGATCCACACAGTCAAAGGCCTTGGCATAGTCAATAAAGCAGAAATAAATGTTTTTCTGGAACTCTTTTGCTTTTTCAATGATCCAGGAGATATTGGAAATTTGTTCTCTGGTTCCTCTGCCTTTTCTAGAACCAGCTTGAACATCTGGAAGTTCATGGTTCACGTATTGCTGAAGCCTAGCTTGGAGAATTTTAAGCATTACTTTACTAGCATGTGAGATGAGTATAATTGTGTGGTAGTTTGAACATTCTTTGACACTGCCTTTCCTTGGGATTGGAATGAAAACTGACCTTTTCCAGTCCTGTAGCCACTGCTGAGTTTTCCAAATTTACTGGCATATTGAGTGCAGCACTTTCACAGCATCATCTTTCAGGATTTGAAATATCTCAACTGGAATTCCATCTCTTCCACTAGCTTTGTTGGTAGTGATGTTTCCTAAGGCCCACTTGACTTCACATTCCAGGATGTCTAACTCTAGGTGAGTGATGACATCATCATAATTATCTGGGTCTTGAAGATCTTTTTTATATAGTTCTTCTGTGTATTCTTGCCACCTCTTCTTAATATCTTCTGCCTCTGTTAGGTCCATACCATTTCTGTCCTTTATCGAGCCCATCTTTGCATGAAATGTTCCCTTAGTATCTCTAATTTTCTTAAAGAGATCTCTAGTCTTTCCCATTCTATTGTTTTCCTCTATTTCTTTGCATTGATTGCTGAGGAAGGCTTTCTTATCTCTCCTTGTTATTTTTTAGAACTCTGCATTCAAATGGGTATATCTTTCCTTTTCTCCTTTGCTTTTCCTTCTCTTCTTTTCACAGCTATTTGTACAGCCTCCTCAGACAGCCATTTTGCTTTTTTGAGTTTCTTTTTCTTGTGGATGATCTTGATTCTTGTCTCCTGTAGAATGTCATAAACCTCCATCCATAGTTCATCAGGCACTCTTTCTATCAGATCTAGGCCCTTAAATCTATTTCTCACTTCCACTATATGGTCATAAGGGATTTGATTTAGGTCACACATTTGAATGGTCTAGTGGGTTTCTCCAGTTTCTTCAGTTTCAGTCTGAATTTGGTAATAAGGAGTTCATGATCCTAGCCACAGTCAGCTCCTGGTCTTGTTTTTTGCTGACTGTATAGAGCTTCTCCATCTTTGGCTGCAAAGAATATAATCAATCTGATTTCGGTGTCAACCATCTGGTGATATCCATGTGTAGAGTCTTCTCTTGTGTTGTTGGAAGAGGGTGTTTGCTATGACCAGTCTGTTCTCTTAGCAGAACTCTATTAGCCTTTGCCTTGCTGCATTCTGTACTCCAAGGCCAAATTTGCCTGTTACTCCAGGTGTTTTCTTTACTTCCTACTTTTGCATTCCACTCCCCTATAAAGAAAAGGACATCTTTTTTGGGTGTCCTGAGGCCCTATACTGACTGCCAATTTCTACCTCACTGTTAACATCTCTCACATCAATTTAATTTTTAGTCCAAGCAGAGGACCCCAAAACTGTAAAGAAAAAATTTATTTGCCCAACAGACATTAGGGAAAATGACTTCATTTTATAATGTCAGATAGGTGCACCATCACTTGAATTGTTTTTGCAGGCAAGGAGAACTTTATCCCAACAAGTTAATCTTTTGTTATCTATATTGATAAGCCCTGATACTTAATATATGTTATTGATTGATATATGATATTGATAATACATTATTTCATATTATGGTGCTAAATTCAACTAAAACTTTTCAAAAAAATTTGGCATAATTTTTAAAAATTCTAACTAAAAGCTATGTCTTATGGCTTGCAATATTATCAACTACAAATTGGCTCTTGCCAAGGGCATTTGCCATTTCTCTCTGTGGAAACTGAATCCTGTCCTGTTGCAGCTGTTGACCTTTGACCCTGAAGGGAGTTCATGGTTAAGAATGAAGCACTCTGTGCTCCAGGGAAACTGGTGGAACAGGTCTTTAGATAGTCAGATGTTTTCAGAAACTGATTTCACGACTCCAATCCTTGCATCTCCTCATATCTAGAAAAGCACTAAATCCCTTTAGACTAGCAGAAAATCTTCTAAAATAAGTGGTTTTTATTGCCTTATTGCCCTGATTCCCTGAATTATCCTCTCACCAAATCCTATATATTGACCTTCTCCCATTACCTCTCTAGAGCAGTTTCTCAGTTTCTCTATCTGAAGAGCTGTCTCTTCGCCTACAGTCTTCATTTTCCCCCAGATTAAACTTAACTTGCAAATCTCATGTTGTGTATCTTTCTAAAGTCAACAATGTCTTAGAATAAATAGTATATTTTTCCTTCTACTATGTGTATAAAATTACGCATGAGATGACTCTAGGAGAATGCTCTCATGAAAAGAAGACATGGGCTGGCTTTCTATACCCTGGAGCATATTAAGCAGATCTGCAGCTACAGAAATGTGCAAGGGTTTATATATACCAAACTGAAGGACTTCATGACCTTAGACTACTCTTTGATTAATATAAAAATGATATATGAATAAATACACATTTTGTTATTTGTGTGCTAAGTCCTGTTTGACTCTTTGTGACCCCATGGACTGCAGCATACCAGGCTTTCCTGTCCTCGACTATTTCCCTGAGTTTGCTCAAACTTGCCCATTAAGTCCATGATGCCATTCAACCATCTCCTCTGTCATCCCCTCTCTTCCTGCCCTCAATCTTTCCTGACATCAGAGTATTTTCCAGTGAGTTAGCTTTTCATATCATGTGGCCAAAGTAGTGGAGCTTCAGCCTCACTATCAGTTTTTCCAATGAATATTCAAGGTTGATTTCCTTTAGGATTAACTGATTTATATCAGTATAAGCATAAATATACACACAAGCCCATGCACACATGTATAGAAACAAATGTACATACATAATATTTTAGTCAATAATTTAACTGACTTGCTCCTGTAACAAGAAACATCTTTACTCCAGTTCTCTCCTAGGCAATTCAACCACTAATTTGCTGGAAGAAAATCAGCTTCTGCTCTCAAACCATCTATCTTTTGCAATTTCAAAATTTACCATTGCATCTAGTGAGCCTAACTAGATCTAAGTCTTGTTGGACCTATGGGTTTGTTCTGCACTGTGTGGTGCCATCAGTCAGAGAATCAGAGGTTACCTCATTCCAGAGACCTACTGATTTCTGACATTTCTATCCGTTTCTCTACCAGAAACTATAAATAGCAATTTCCTGTCTTTCATGCCCTATGGTGCTGCCATATGTTGTTATACACAGAGAAGACCAAAACAACGATAGCCTCTCTATTGTTAGTCAACAGACAACTAGCAGAGATTAAGCCATAACTGTAATTACTGAGCAGAGACACAATAGATTTGTAGGACTGGTCTAGGCAGCTTTTTGCAGTGAAAGTGAAAGTGTTAGTTACTCAGTCATGTCCCACTCTTTACAACTTCTTGGACTGTAGCCCACCAGCCTCTTCTGTCCATGGAATTCTCCAGGCAAGAATACTGGAGAGGGTAGCTACTCTCTTCTGCAGGGGATCTTACCAACCCAAGGATTGAACTTAGGTGTCCTACATTGCAGGCAGATTCTTTACCATATGAGCCACCAGGTGGCTTTTTGTTATCTGTTCAGTTCAGTCATGTCCGACTCCTCATGACCCTGTGGACTGCAGCATGCCGGGCTTCCCTGTCTATCACCAACACTCAGAGCTTGCTCAAACTCATGTCCATTGAGTCAGGGATGACATCCAACCACCTCATCCTCTGTCGTTCTCTTCTCTTCCTATCTTCAATCTTTCCTAGCATCACAGTCTTTTCCAGTGAGTCAGCTCTTTGCATTAGGTGGTCAAAGCATTGGAGTTTCAGCTTCAGCATCAGTCCTTTCAATGAATATTCAGGACTGATTTCCTTGAGGATTGTGTGGTTGGATCTCCTTGCAGTCCAAGGGACTCTCAAGAGTCTTCTCCAACACCACAGTTCAAAAGCACCAATTCTGCAGTGCTCAGCTTTCTTTATAGTCCAAATCTCACATCCTTACATGACAACTGGAAAAACCATAGCTTTGACTAGATGGACCTTTGTCAGCAAAGTAATGTCTCTGCTTTTTAATATGCTGTCTAGGTTGCTTTTTGTTATAAATGCCACTTATTGTAAACTAACTTTTGCATTTGGGTAGTATAGCAGCACTGTTAGTTGCCAATTCAACACCAAGTTCACTTTTTTTCTTTTTATCTAAACCATAGACTTTTACAGAAAACCAGCTTTGAGTACCTATTTTCAGTTTGAAGTCAGTCTCAGCCGTCTCATTCCTATTGCTAATAATAGCTTTAGCAATTAGAAATGTAAGAAATACTAATCAATTAGATAAGACAGATATTTGCTGGGTGATTTTGGAAAGGTTTCAGACACATAAAAAGGAACACACACGGGAGAATAGTCTTTTTTCCTCAATGAATGCCATTGTATCAGCAAATGATGCCTAGGAAGTAGGAATTTTAATACTTTAATAAGGGGTATATATACAACAAGGCTGTATATTGTCACCCTGTATATTTAATTTATATACAGAGTACATTATACAAAATGTCAAGCTGGATGAATCACAAGCTGATATCAAGATAGCCAGGAGAAATATGAACAACCTCAGATATGGAGATGATACCACTCTACTGGCAGAATGTGAAGAGGAACTAAAGATCCTCATGAAGAGGGTGAAAGACTAAAAGTGAAAAAGAGTGAGAGTGAAAAACCTGGCTTAAAACTCAACATTCAAAAAGCTAAGATCATGGCATCTGGTCTCATCACATCAAGGCAAGTAAAAGGGAAAAAAGTAGAAGCAGTGACAAAGTTTATTTTCTTGGGCTTTAAATTCACTGTGGATGTGACTGCAGCCATGAATTAAAAACACTTACTCCTTGGAAGGAAAACTATGGCAAACACAGACAGTGTATTAAAAAGCAGAGATATCACTTTGTTGACAAAGGTCAGTACAGTCAAAGCTATGGTTTTTCCGTAGTCATGTGTGGATGTGAGAGTTGGACCATAAAGAAGAATTGATGCTTTCACACTGTGGTGTTGGATACAACTCTTGAGAGTCCCTTGGACTGCAAGGAGAAGAAACCAGTCAATAACCAAGGAAATCAACCCTGAATATTCATTGGAAGGACTGAGGCTGAGGCTGAAACTCCAATATTTTGGCCACCTGATGTGAAGAGCCAACTCATTTGAAAAGACCCTGATGCTGGAAAAGATTGAAGGCAAATGGAAAAGAGGTCAGTGGAGGCTGAGATGCTTAGATAATTTCACTGACTCAATGGACATAAGTATGACCAAACTCCAGGAGACAGTGAAGGACAGGGAAGCCTGTCATGCTGCAGTCCATGGGGTTGCAAAGAGTTGGATATAACTTAGCGACTGCACATCAACGTTAGGTAGTACCCTGAGGTCAGAGCTGATAATGGCAGGACAGAAAGATCCTAAATCCAGGATAAAATACTTCAGTCATCAAATTAATCAACCTGTCTCTGGACTTCTTCTTAAAGAAGATTAATAATGCATTTTTTTTTTCTTTTTAATGATGAAAGAGGTGATAGGAAATTTTCTGTCGATTTGTTTGTCTGCTTATCTCTTTCTTTTCTATGTCTAACCAGGATATAAAGAATCGAACTTGCTATTCAGATGCCCCAAAAGTACATAAAGGGTATAAGCTAGTACAAGTTCATAAATTAAGTATTTGAAACTCCACCTCTAGGCTCTAATACCATCCATTGACTGTGGCAGCTATCAGTCTTGTTACATATGCCCAATATTCATATGTAAAAATCGAATGTAATAAAACATTAAAACCATTCTTAAAAACTTTCAGGAGGTTGCTTTTTGATAAAATGATCAAGGGACTTAATTTCCTTACACTTCTTGAATAATTAGAAATCAGAGAGAAATCACAGACAAGGCTTCATACCTATCTACCTCTTCCTCAAAGCTCTAGTAAGATTAAAATGTGTGCTACTGCCATTGATTTATGATCCTTCTTGAATCTTTAATAGAATAGACAACTCACTTTGTTTAGAAATCTCACAATGGGTGGCTGTTAAATCTCATTTTTTATTGTCTTTGTAAATTAATATAATAAGGTGAATACAGAATCTTCATAATTCTCAACATTTACCTCTTTGATATCCCTCCCACTAAAAAGGAAAGCTTTCCATTTCTTTATTTGTTCATTTATTTACTGTGCTAAAAAGTCTCAACTTATTTGTATAAAAATTCTTTTTCGGTGTGTTCAGTTAGAGTACACAGGGTATAAGCTGATGGGGACCAGGCCCCCACAATATGCACCAGTTTGACTTAAGGGTTATTTTGAGCAGAACACAAGGCCAGACAGACTCAAGAAGAGCTTATTATTACCCCCTCACCATTACCCCTTAACTGCCTAAAAGAAATTTTTTAATAGATAGTGATCCTCATCAGGAAGAGAGCTATTATCAAAAGTAACACTTTTTTTTTTTACATCAGAAAGACTTCTCCTCATGGCATGATCAGCATCTGTTTACCAAATATTTGCTTTTCACACCTTCCTTCCTGAAAAATGTCTTCCTTTCCTTTAAAGTTCCAGATTTCTACACCACTCTCCTTAACTCAGAATGGCATCAATTGCCTGACTATGCAAAAGCCTCATATCTTTGGAGCCCCTGCATGTATGAAATTAAATATGCTCTCCTTTCTATTAATCTGTCTTATGGCAATTTAATTATTATACTCATCAAAGAATCTAGAAGGAAAGAAGGGAATAGTCCTCCTCCCTCACAAAGGTTTAGAATTTTTTTTTACATCTTTCTTTGAAATTCAGCCTTTTTTGGAAAACCTGTTAATTAATTTCTATCTAGAACTCTACCTGAAGACTCATATCTACCTTCAAAATAGTTTCTTTCTATTGATTGGTGTTTAGCATTTTAAATTATTGCCTTGGTTTCATTCATCTTCTGACTGCTTCTTATCTTGTTATATAGATAGAAACCCCTAAAAGTGTTTTTCACTTAATTCAAGTTTAATCTCCAGGTTTTTTCGGTTTTTTTTGAGTCCTAGTTATTATGTTCTACTTTTGTTCTTCACTTTTCTGTACTAATCAGTCTACTGTTTACTGCTTCAATCAAGGGTTGCATTTACCAATCTACCAATCAAGTTTTCCATTTACATGTAATTACTCTTTATCTTCAATTGATTTTTCTTCATAACTGCTTTCTCTATTTTTATGAATGCAGCATCTTCTTATATCTTTTGGGGAATATAAAATAGAAATTTTGTATAATTGCCTCCTGTTTTCTTGCATATGTCTGGTTGAGGGAAAAAAGAGAGTAAAAGAAAATAAAATTAATTCTCTGAAATTTAAATATTTATCTAGGATCTGCTATATTATTATTATCTTTAATTGTTCTTGTGTCCTTTTGTGTTTGTGCTCACATGCTTAGTCATGTCTGACTCTTTGCAACTCCATGGACTGTAAGCCCACCAGGATCCTCTGTCCACGAGATTTCCTGAGCAAGAATACTAAAGTAGATTGCTGTTTCCTACTCCATGGGATCTTTTCAACCCAGAGATCAAACTTATGCCTTCTATGGCTCTTACATTGCAGGCAGATTCTTTACCTACTTTGTCATCAGGAAAACCCTTTTGTTGTTTTCTCACTTGCAAAATAGTACAGTATTTTGTTCTCTGAGGAAGCTAAAATGTGCAGGATTTACTTTAACAATCTATTCAGCAAATACTAATGGAATACTTTCTGTATGCCTGTAACTCTTCTAAACTCCATATATGACAGTAAAATAATTGGAAAGATTTTATCTCTTCAAGCTGACATAAGATAAAGCAGCACTCTCCAATAGCTTTCTGTAATGATAGAAGTTCTTCACTCTGGTATGCACTAGCCATATTTAGATATAAAGGTATAAAAGTATTGAGTTTCTTCTTAATGTGAGCACTATGACAAGGAAGAACACCTTCAATTTTATTTAAATTTATAGTTAAATTATAAATGTATAGTCATTACTGCCTATTTACAGGACCATCCATATGTAGAGGATGAGTGATAGACAATAAATAAGAAAAAACAAAAAAGGTATTTTTAGATAAGGAGCAGTTCTGAGAGCAAAATAAAGCAGTGAAAGAAGGATAGACAATGACTTGAATGGGACACACTGTCTTTAAATTGTGTAATAAGAAAAGCTAAGAAGTGAATTGACATCTGAATAATATGAAGGGGCCACCTATGCAAAAATTTACTATAAAGATTTTTAAGTAGAACAAAGAACAAAAGTAGAGGTTCTGAGAGAGAAGCAAGTAGATATGTGTGTATATATATAGATAGCTATCTTGCTTTCTCTCTCTCTCTCTCTATATATATATATATATATATATATAACATATATTCTTACAAATATATAAACTTCTTTCAAAATTTCTAGTACATATGTGTAGGAAAATTATTCTAACAATTAGCTTTCATTATAACCATGTCTGAGTGTGCTTATTATAAACATACAGTATATCTCAAATATGGAGCTTTATCTGAAATAAGTGTACAAGTGTTTTATAAATAAAACACTGTACAACTGTTTTATAAATTTCACCTGTTCATATAGGTGATCTTGAAACAATATCCAAATATGGGTGTTAGTTTTATTAAGTACTAATTTTTTATAATTCTAATAATAATTGACTTATTTTTCCTAAGTGTATAAAAATCTAGTCTTCTTTCCACTAAAATCTAGTTATGTTGAAACATAGGATTATATAATTGGAGACATCTTTTGCAAGAAAATAAAAATTATTAACAAAATGCATATGAGTGTTTCTTTAAAATAAAAAATCAAACGAAATTATACATTTTTACAAGCCTTAAAAAAACCTTAATATAATCAAAACATAACTTATATTAAACATTTATATAATTTATTACACCTGATATAAGTTTTAGTTCAGTTCAGTTGCTCAGTCCTGTCCGACTCTTTGCAACCCCCTAGGCTCCAGCACGCCAGGCTTCCCTGTCCATCACCAACTCCCGGAGCTGGCTCAAATCCATTGAGTTGGTGATGCCATCCAAACAGCTACCCTCTTTCATCCCCTTCTCCTCCTGCCTTCAATCTTTCCCAGCATCAGGTCTTTTCCAATGAGTCAGTTCTTTGCACCAGGTGGCCAAAGTATTGGAGTTTCAGCTTCAACATCAATTCTTCCAATGAATATTCAGGACTGATTTCCTTGAGGAATGACGGGTTTGATCTCCTTTTAGTCCAAGTGATTCTCAAGGGTCTTCTGCAACACCACAGTTCAAAAGTATCAGTTCTTTGGTACTCAGCTTCTCACATCCATACATGATTACTGGAAAAACCATAGCTTTGACTAGACGGACTTTTGGTGGCAAAGTAATGTCTTTGTTTTTTAATATGATGTCTAGGTTGGTCATAGCTTTTCTTCCAAGGAGCAAGCATCTTTTAATTTCAGGCTGCAGTCACCATCTGCAGTGATTTTGGAGCCCAGAAAAATAAAGTCAGTCACTGTTTCCACTGTTTCCACATCTATATGCTATGAAGTGATGGAACCAGATGCCATTATCTTAGTTTTCTGAATGTTGAGTTTTAAGCCAACTTTTTCACTCTCCTCTTTTACTTTCATCAAGGGGCTCTTTCGCTTTCTGCCATAAGGGTGGTGTCATCTGCATATCTGAGGTTATTCATATTTCTCCTGGCAATCTTGATTCCAGCTTGTGTTTCATCTAGCCCAGCATTTCACATGATGTATTCTGCATCTTAAGTTACATAAGCAGGGTGACAATATACAACCTTGATATACTCCTTTCCCAATTTGGAACCAGTCTGTTGTTCCACGTCCAGTACTAATTGTTGCATTTGTCCTGCATACAGATTTCTCAAGAGACAGGTCAGGTTGTCTAGTATTCCCATTTCCTTAAGAATTTTCCACTGCTGTTTGTGACCCACACAGTCAAAGGAAAAGCTTAGAGTACTTTTATCCTGAAATTATTTTCTGTAGCACTTTTGTTTGCTTCTTCCTATATCAACTATTTTTTTAAAATTTCATATTCTATTGAATAAAGAGAATATAACTCAGATGTTCTCCTCTAGCCTTGCTTATTTTTATTTATTTATTTGTTTACATTAAAGACAGTATAAAAAAAGGCAATAGCATCATGATTTGTTTCTGGCAAATCTGTATTCTTAATTCACCCTTTCAGTTCTTACTCAGAATGTGCTTCATTTGGCATGGCTTACAAGCCTCCTTTTGAAGCAATTTTACCAGCAGGGCCGAGTCCTCACCACTCACACTTCCCATGGGCTGGATGTGGAAGTGAGAGTGATAGGTTAACAGGAAGCAGAGAGTTGGTTATTGAGAGCCAGGAAAATATGGAAGTAATTTGAGCAACCTAATAGCCTTATCTGACCTAGTTCCTTAAATCTATTTCTCACCTCCACTGTATAATCGTAAGTGATATGCTTTAGGTCATACCTGAAAGGTCTAGTGGTTTTTGCTACTTTCTTCAACTTAAGTCTGATTTTGGCAATAAGGAGTTCATGATCTGAATCACAGTCAGCTCCCAGTCTTGTTTTTACTGACTGTATGGAGCTTGTTCATCTTTGGCTGCAAAGAATATAATGAATCTGATTTAGGTGTTGACCATCTGGTGATGTCCATGTGTAGAGTCTTCTCTTGTGTTGTTGGAAGAGGGTGCTTGCTATGACCAGTGCATTCTCTTGGGAAACTCTATTAGCCTTTGCCCTGCTTCATTCCATATTCCAATGCCAAATTTGCCTGTTACTCCAGGTGTTTCTTGACTTCATACTTTCGTATTCCAGTCCCCTATAATGAAAAGGATATCTATTTTAGGTGTTAGTTCTAAAAGGTCTTGTAGGTCCTCATAGAACTGTTCAACTTCAGCTTCTTCAGTGTTATTGGTTGGGGCATAGGCTTGGATCACTGTGACATTGAATGGTTTGCCTTGGAAATGAACAAGAGACAGGGATCAAGACCATCCCCATGGAAAAGAAATGCAAAAAAGCAAAATGGCTGGCTGAGGAGTCCTTACAAATAGCACTGCAAAGAAGAGAAGTGAAAAGCAAAGGAGAAAAAGAAAAATATTCCCATGTGAATGCAGAGTTCCAAAAAATAGCAAGGAGAGATAAGAAAGCCTTCCTCAATGATCAATGCAAAGAAACAGAGGAAAATAACAGAATGGGAAAGACTAGAGATTTCTTCAAGAAAATTAGAGATACAAAGGGAACATTTCACACAAAGATGGGCTCGATAAAGGACAGAAATGTTATGAACCTAACAGAAGCAGAAAATATTAAGAGATGGCAGGAATACACAGAAGAAGTCTACAAAAAGATATTCATGACCCAGATAATCACGATGGTGTGATCACTCACCTAGAGCCAGACATCCTGGAATGTGAAGTCAAGTGGGCCGTAGAAAGCATCACTATGAACAAAGCTAGTGAAGGTGATGGAATTCCAGTTGAGCTATTTCAAATCCTGAAAGATGATGCTGTGAAAGTGTTTCACTCAATATGCCAGCAAATTTGGAAAACTCATCAATGGCCAAAGGACTAGAAAAGGTCAGTTTTCTTTCCAATTCCAAAGGAAGGCAAAGCAAAAGAATATTCAAACTACCACACAATTGTAGTCATCTCACACGCTAGTAAAATAATGCTCAAAATTCTCCAAGCCAGGCTTCAGTAATACATGAACCATGAACTTCCAGATGTTCAAGCTGGTTTTAGAAAAGGCAGAGGAACCAGAGATCAAGTTGCTAATATCTGCTGCATCATAGAAAAAGCAAGAGAGTTCCAGAAAAACATCTATTTCTGCTATATTGACTATGCCAAAACCTTTGACTGTGTGGATCACAATAAACTGTGGAAAATTCTGAAAGAGTTGGGAATACCAGACCACCTGACCTGCCTCTTGAGAAACCTATATGCAGGTCAGGATGCAACAGTTAGAACTGGACATGGAACAGACTGGTTCCAAATAGGAAAAGGAGTATGTCAAGGCTGTATATTGTCACCCTGCTTATTTAACTTATATGTAGAATACATCATGAGAAAAGTTGGGCTGGAAGAACAAGCTGGAATCAAGATTGCCAGGAGAAATATCCAGAACCTCGGTTATGCAGATGACACCACCCTGATAGCAGAAACTGAAGAGGAACTAAAAAGCCTTTTGATGAAAGAGGAGAGTGAAAAAGTTGGTTTAAAGCCCAATATTCAGAAAATTAAGACCATGGCATCTGGTCCCATCACTTCATGGCAAATAGATAGAGAAACAGTGGAAACAGTGTCATACTTTATTTTGGGGGGCTCCAAAATCACTGCAGATGGTGATTGAAGCCATAAAATTAAAGACGCTTACTCCTCGGAAGGAAAGTTGTGACCAACCTAGATAGAATATTAAAAAGCAGAGATATTACTTTGCCAACAAAGGTCCATCTAGTCAAGGCTATGGTTTTTCCAGTGGTCATGTATGGATGTGAGAGTTGGACTATAAAAAATCTGAGCACGGAAGAACTGATGCTTTTGAACTATGGTGTTGGAGAAGACTCTTGAGAGTTCCTTGGACTCCAAGGAGATCCATACATGATCACTGGAATAAACCACAGCCTTGTATGGATGTGAGAGTTGGACTGTGAAGAAGGCTGAGCACCGAAGAATTGATGCTTTTGAACTGTTGTATTGGAGAAGACTCTTGAGAGTCCCTTGGACTGCAAGGAGATCCAACCAGTGCATTCTGAAGGAGATCAGCCCTGGGATTTCTTTGGAAGGAATGATGCTAAAGCTGAAGCTCCAGTACTTTGGCCACCTGATGCGAAGAGTTGACTCACTGGAAAAGACTCTGATGCTGGGAGGTATTGGGGGCAGGAGGAGAAAGGGACGACCAAGGATGAGATGGCTGGATGGCGTCACTGACTCGATGGGCGTGAGTGTGAGTGAACTCCAGGAGTTGGTGATGGACAGGGAGGCCTGGCATGCTGCAATTCATGGGGTCGCAAAGAGTCAGACACAACTGAGCGACTGAACTGAACTGAAATGACTAGACTGACCTTTGTTGGCAAATCAACGTCTCTGGTTTTTAATATGCTATCTAGGTTGGTCATAACTTTCCTTCCAAGAAGTAAGCGTCTTTTAATTTCATGGCTGCAATCACCATCTGCAGTGATTTTGGAGCCCCCCCAAAATAAAGTCTGACACTATTTTCACTGTTTCCCCAATCTGATATTGACTCCCTCTAAATGTAGACAGTGTAAAAAGCTAATGCTTTCTCCTGTGGGATTGCTGGAGAAGGTTATCAAGAGGATGTGATCAACAGTTGACCATCAAGCTAGACCTGTCACAATAAGGCTCCTTAACTTCTCCCCTGTCGTTGTAATGTACATTACACCCTCTGTTCCCATAGCTGGAGCTCTTTCAAGGACACCACTTTGAGAAAGTGAAATGTTGAGACTATCTGGACTAAATATGTGAGTGCAACCTGTTAAAGCTTCTATATAACTCAGGATTCTGACGGGTGAGTGTAGAGATCAATTTGTCTTGTGGCCATTCAAGACAAGACTCATATTAATATGTAAGTTCCCTTGCTTATTACATTTGCTGTCTACTGATCTGGAGTAATCCACCTCTTTCTGTGCTCTCTCCTTGCCTTTTTTTGTACTCAAGCTGGTTTCATATGTGATCTGGGAACTCGGGGTTGGAAACAAGCAAGGGTGAGCTTATAATTTTCCTAATGATTTCCCCACTGGGAAGTTGTCATGTACAGTGTACCTTGGGCTTTGATTTTCATCTGGTTGCCTAATTTAGACCATACCCACCTCCAATTCTATACACAGTACTGACTTTCAGCTTCTTTCTGCTGATGTCACCTCTGAGTCTTAGATGGGATTCTTTAAAAAAAAAAAAGGAAAAAATTCAGTCTGATCTCTATATACAGTGTCCACTTCAAGTCCTCAGAAATGAAGCCACACATTCTTGTTTCATGACTTCATCCCACTAATAAGGCCACTTTACCGATGCCCTTTCCTGAATACTTCTTAGATATAAAATTTATATTAGACTTATCTGTACCTAGATTTCATGGGCACTATTTCAAAATTCTCTCTAGTGTTATTGTAAAGTCAAATGCCACAACATTCTCAACTCTCATGACACTCTCCGAACTTTTCTATAAAAAGTTAGTTGTCTGCACCTTCAGCCTTTTCTGTTTTCCCATCAATGTGCAAAGTGATGGTCTAACAATCATTAATAAATTAGCTTGGTAGTTATTCAAGTCTTTTAATTCTGCTTAAATTTTTATCTATGCATTTTATCAATTATTAAGCTAGAATTATTTAGTGTTTGAATACAAATGTGAAATTATCTATTTCTCCTTTCAATTTTGACAAATTTTGTGCCAGGTACTTAAAACTCTATTATTAAGTGCAAGAACAATTGGGATTATTATGTTCTCTGGAATTATATCAGACAGATTAAATATCTTCTTTATAAACAAGAAATGGATTTATTATCTCTGGTAATATTCTTTGGCCTAGTGACATGTGTCATAATATTCTACAATAGCTTTCTTTTTTTTTTAATAAATGTTTTCTACAAAATAAATTTAGATTTACAGAAAACTTACAAAGACAGTACAGATTCTAGCTCTACATTTTTGTTTCACCTTCTGCTAAAGTTAAGATGTGGTACATTTTTCAAAACTGAGATTAACACTAGTTCATTACTATTAAATAAACATAAAAACTAAAATTTTGTATTTCATCAATTTCATAAGTAATATCATTTTTCTATTCCAAGATCAAACACATGATATCACACTGCATTTCGTCATATTTCCATCTCCTCCTCAGATCTGTGGCAGTTTCTTGGTCTTTCCTTGTCTTCCATGATCTTTACGGTACTAAAGAGAGTTTGGTCTTTATTTAGTAAAAAATCTTTGCTTCTTTTTCTCTGATGAACTTTTTAATGTTTAGACGGGGATTATAGGTTTGGGGGAAGACGATCACAGAGAAAAAATACCCTTTTCATTATGTAATATAAATTCAGTTCAGTTCAATTCAGTCACTTAGTCATGTCCTACCCTTTGCGAACCCAGGAACCGCAGCACGCCAGGCCTCCCTGTCCATCACCAATTCCCGGAGTCCACCCAAACCCATGTCCATTGAGTCGGTGAGGCCATCCAAACATCTTATCCTCTGTCGTCCCCTACTCCTCCTGTCCCTAATCCCTCCCAGCATCAGAGTCTTTTCAAATGAGTCAGCTCTTCGCAACAGGTGGCCAAAGGATTGGAGTTTCAGCTTCTACATCAGTCCTTCCAATGAAAACCCAGGACTGATCCCCATTAAGATGGACTGGTTGGATCTCCTTGCAGTCCATGGGAGTCTCAAGAGCCTCTCCAACACCACAGTTCAAAAGCATCAATTCTTCGGCACTCAGCTTTCTTCACAGTCCAACTCTCACATCCATACATGACCACTGGAAAAAACACAGCTTGACAAGATAGACCTTTGTTGGCATAGTAATGTCTCTGCTTTTAAATACGCTATCTAGGCTGGTCATAACTTTCCTTCCAAGGAGTAGGCGTCTTTTAATTTCATGGCTGCAATCACCATCTGCAGTGATTTTGGAGCCCAGAAAAATAAAGTCAGCTACTGTTTCCACTGTTTCTCCGTATATTTGCCATGAAGTGATGGGACTAGATGCCACGATTTTAGCTTTTTGAATGTTGAGCTTTAAGACAACTTTTCCACTCTCTTCTTTCACTTTCATCAAGACGCTCTTTAATTCTTCTTCACTTTCTGCCCTAAGGGGGGTAGCATCTGCATATCTGAGGTTGTTGATATTTCTCCCAGCAATCTTGATTCCAGTTTGTGCTTCCTCCAGCCCAGCATTTCTCATGATGTACTCTGCATATAAGTTAAAAAGCAGGGTGACAGTATACAACCTTGATGTACTCCTTTTCCTTTTTTCTATTTCTAAAATATTTCCTATTTTCATATTTGGAACCAGTCTGTTTTTTTCATGTCCAGTTCTAACTGTTGCTTTCTGACCTATATACAGGTTTCTCAAGAGGCCCATTGGGTGGTCTGATATTCCCATCTCTTTCAGAATTTTCCACAGTTTATTCCACAGTCAAAGGCTTTGGCATAGTCAGTAAAGCAGAAATAGAAGTGTTTCTGTCCTTTTCCATAGTTTTTCACAGCTTTTCCACTCTGTAGCTCTGTCTTTTGTTACTTTGTCATGCAAATACTCAGCACCCCTCAATTCTGATCTCCTTCTACTCAACCCAGATAAGACTCCAGGATGGTGTTTAGTTTCCCTTACTTGCATGTGGCCTGGTAACTGCCTTCAGGGCATAGCCAAACAAGAGTAGTGCTTGTTTTATTTATTTATTTTTCTCAAGTCTCCCACTATTGTACTGTCTTTTATCTATATTTGGCAAATTTTTGCTTGGCATATTTTATCCAGTTTGCTATTTGTTTATGGGAGGGGCACTAATTTTTATAGTAATGATTCATGGTAGAAGCAGAATTTATATCCAGTTCATTAATTTCTATTTATGAACTGGATTTATTTAGTGGTTTATTTAGAAATAAAGAATAACTTTTTTAAATTACAAATTCATCTAACCAGCCAAACATCCAAAACAACATAAAACAAAACCTTTACAAAAATATTTAGATAAAATTAAATATTGTGTCATATTGTACCAGAGTGTTTCATCACTTTAATTTATGTTAAGTAAATATTTTTAGTTAACACCTTTTCACTTTAATTTGCTTAAAGCAAATTAACTATAATAAATTAATAGCAGAGCCCATGTAGACAGTTTCCTTAATACTTTATTTAGCCTGCTTATATTCTCTCAAAACTATTTTTACATACAAGAACATAAGGGGAATTGAAAATATATATATTTCTAGAAATTGTCTTAGTCTTATAACATTTATCTTTATTTCTGGATGGCACACAATAAATTAATTTAGAAATGGAACATTTTAAAAATCAGTACCATCCACTGATACTGAGATTTTTGTTTGTGGCTTACATGTATGTGGCCTTTAATACATCCAAGGTGTTGATAAGGAATTGTATTTTTCCACATGCTTGCTACATATTTAAAGACATTCACTTTCTTTCTAAACAGTAATTTTCCCTGGTCTTAGTCTGTTCAACTTGCTAAAATACCATAAACTCTGTGCCTAGTCGCTTCAGTTGTGTCCAACTTTTTGTGACCTTATGGACTCTAGATCCATGGGCTCCTCTTTCCATGGGATTCTCCAGGCAAGAATGCTGCAGTGTTCTAACCCAAGTCTTTTGAGTGTCCTGTATTTGCAGGTGGGTACTTTACCACTTGTGCCACCTAGGAAGTCTATAAACTCTGAGGCTTATAAAAAACAAACTTTTATTTCTCACAGTCTGGAGGGTAGGAAGTCAAGATAATGGCACATACAGATTATGTAGATTCTGTGACCCCTGAGGAACTTCCACTTAGAAGATTTTCTTTTGATTTCTGTAACCTCACAGCAGTGGAGTTTTCTCTCTTTTATAAGGGCACAGATCTCATTCATGAAGATTCAAGCCTAATAACCTAATCACCTCCCAAAGGCTCCACCTCCTTATATCATCACTTTTGGGGCTAGGATTTCAACATATGAATTTTGGGGAAGGACAGAAAATTCATACCATAGCAGCCTCTAAGAATATAACTTAAAATTAGCTCCATTTTTATTTTTGTTATTATGGACTTCCCCGGTGGCTCAGATGGTACAGTGTCTGCCTACAATGTGGAAGACCAGGGTTCGATCCCTGGCTTGGGAAGATCCCCTGGAGAAGGAAATGGCAACCTACTCCAGTATTCTTGCCTGGAAAATTCCATGGACTGAGGAGCCTGGTAGGCTACAGTTCATGGGGTTGCAAAGAGTCGGACACGACTGAGCAACTTCACTTCACTTCACTTATTGTTATTACAGATTTAAAGTGTACAATCCATTGATTCAATGAACATATGCCACAAAATGATTGCCACCACAGTGTTAGCTAGCACCTCCATTCTGTTACATAATTCCCATTTCTTTATTGCAATGAGAATAAGAATTTTCAAATTATATATTTATACACTATTATTAGCTATAATCATCTTGCTATACATTATATGCCTGGAAATTGTTAATCATATGACTGGAAGTTTATTGTAGTTGTTGTTAAGTTGTTCAGTCATGTCTGACTCTTTGTGACCCCATGGTCTATAACACACCAGGTTTCTCTGTCCTTCACCATCTCCCAGAGCTTGCTCAAACTCATGTCCATTGAGTCGGTGATGCCATCCAACTATCTCATCCTCTGTCATCCTCTTCTCCTCCTGCTTTCAATCTTTCCTAGTATCAGGGTCTTTTCTAATGAGTCAGCTCCTTGCATCAAGTGACCAAAATATTGGAGCTTCAGCTTTAGCATCAGTCCTTCCAATGAATATTCAGGATTAATTTCCTTTAGGATTGACTGGTTTGATCTCCTTGCATTCCAAGGGACTCTCAAGAGTCTTCTCCAGCACCACAGTTTGAAGGCATCAATTCTTCAGTGCTCAGCCTTTTTTTTTTTTTTTTGTCCAGCTCTCACATCCATACATGACCATTAAATGTTATCTGTTACATTCAAGCAGTTATGAAAGCTTTTGTCTCCTCACTTACAAGGATGAAATCCTGGGACACTATATTGCTAGTCATAGTAAATTTCAAAATTTAACATGAGCTCTAAAAATTTCTGGGAAATCAGATTTCAAGAAAGCTTTCCTTAGAACACATTTTTTATTATTGTTGTATTTACTGCCCAAAAAGAGGGATATAGGAGCTTTCTGCTTCTCCAGTCATAATGGGAGTGTCCTAATAGCAGCCTGCCTGGAAAATTAGAGACAATGTAAAAAAGATGAAATTTATAATACACTGCCAGGACCGTGTGCTCCTAGAAGGAATGCTCTCTCTGTTCCTTAATCAGGGATGACTGTTTACACCACTGTTTCCAAATTGTTAATTCTATGACTAGTATTCTCACCCATTAAACTGCACTATTTCTAGTAATGAAGATATATGTTGTGGCATTTTCTGAATAATTTTCTTTGTCAACATTGAGGAAAAACCTCACTGCCTGTATTATCTTCCTCCTATGGCAAGTTAAAGAAATCTAGTCACAACACCACAATATGTGCTAACATAATTTCTTATTACTTCAAAAGATTTCCCCAAAGATTTTGGAAGAAATCACATATACAATAAAAACTCAGTTTGAACAAAAATAAATAAAGCCTATCCCCAAACTCCTTACACACAATAATTATAGAGTTAAACTTGTGCAGTCCCTGCATCATATGAATAGGTAAATGCAGTCAGGAAGGTGCTGAATCTATTCCTCTTGCTTTAACCCTTGTTTTGCTCCTTTTGCTATTATAAGCATACATAATGGCCTGCCTCAGAGAACCCTGCCCCCCTCTGCCTGACTGTTAAAACGCCTTTGTTCATAACCCTGTCCACCTGTATATTGCTGGAAGAAATACATTAACACATTCCCCTGCCTGAGGCTTGCCATTCTAGGAGACATTTGCAAGAAGTAAATAGTCTTTTTACTTTGTTTCCTCACTTCCTCTCATCTCTGAACCAAGAAAGAACCTGCCATCTAGGCCCCCACAAGATGGTCTTTCTGAGACATTAGTCTGCCGTCTTCTCATTCACTTGTTTTCCCAGATTTATTGGCCTATTGTGTAGGAAGCACAGTGAGCCTGGATTCCGTAACATAAACACCCACCTCAGAGTGATTTTCTTTATGTGTTTCAGTGGACAAAGTAAAATGTTCAAAGTAGGCTTCTTAATTGGTTGTCAGAAGTGAAATAAAGTGCTGGCTTTGCAGTCATTGATGGAAAACACTTAGATCAAAACCTGATGTATATTATGTAGAGTAATGTGTGTGTGTGTGTGTGTGTGTGTGTGCAAGCACATGCTAAGTTCCTTCAGTCATGTCTGACTCTCTGTGATCCCATGGACCCATGAACAGAAGACTGCAAGGCTTCTCTGCCCATGGGGTTCTCTAGGGATGAATACTGGAGTGAGTTCTCATGCCCTCCTCCAGAGGATCTTCCTAACCCCTCCAGATTAATAGAATCCACATCTCTTAAGCCTCCTGAATTAGCAGGCAGGTTTTTACCACTAACGTCACCTGGGAAGTCCTATGTAGAATAATGCATGCATGCATGTTCATTCACTCAGTCATTTCCTCCTCTTTGGAATCCCATGGACTGTAGTCCGCCAGGCTCTTCCATCCATGGGATTCTCCAAGCAAGAATATTGGAGTAGGTTGCCTTGCTCTTCTCCAGGGGATCTTCCCGGGGATCAACTCAGGCATCTAACCCAAATTTCCTGTATTATGGGTGGATTTTTTTACTAACTGAGCCACCGGCCACCATTAGCCACCAAATCCTATGTAAAATAATAATGGCATATAAAACCAATGCATTTGATCAATGTTATTGTGTTCCAGAAGCTTAGGACTCAGACTAGTCAAGACTTCTCTAGACACACATTTAGAGAGACATACATGGGAGAGTGTGTCCTGGGAAAATTATTACTCTGAGTCTCATAACATGGTTCCATTACCCAAACTTTGAAGGCAAATCCACAACCCTGTTGAGCAGAGCTGAACCCTGTGAGCCCCAAGTGTTGTTTCTGCCTAAACAAGGAAGTCTTGAGTTTCCTAGGGGAAAAGGGAGCTGAGATGGTTCTGGTCCCCTTACTCTGGGCCCATCCTAAGCTGGAAGACAGTATGCAATTGTGATATGAAAATTTTTTCCTATTCCTTACACAGGGTAAAAAAAAAAAAAAAGAATCAAATGGTTGCCACTCTGAAATAAGGGACATAGAATATGATATCATTAAATTTATTTGCTTTTCAGCTGTTGCTCATTACAAAATAGATGTTCCTATGAAAAAAAAGAAACACTCCCTGCAAAGTCAGTTGATGAAAATGAATTACTGCATTTCACAGATGTTTTCACTTTAAAATGGAATATTATGATGGTGCTAAAACTTTTTACCACCATTATAGTAATTTGCATACCATTACTAGTGATGTTTATATTTTGAGACGTTGAAATGTTTTTGAGCTCATCATAACCTAGGACTAATGATTCTCAGTACATCTGTGGAAAACCAACATCTAGGCAGTTTTCTTTAGCTCAATCATCTTTGATGAGTTTGTACTGTCTTCCAAAATATTCAACTAGGATTTTGTATGTATTTAAAGATTCTGCTTTATGTATACACAATCTGAAACTTAAATGGAAGGTAACAAATCAAAATTACATGGCAACAGAACAAGATGGAGGAGGAGTAGGTGGACACGGAGTGCATCTCTCTCCAGTGATACATCAGGAATACACCTTCACACTCAGAAGTGCATGCAGAATGCCAGCTGAGAGCAGACAGGAGTACCTGACCACTGGAAAAGAATATATAGAATCATTCAAAGCTCAGTAGGACAAAGGAACTCGGGGGAAAAACAAGAGTGTTAGTAGGACTGGACCTGCCCTCAGCCATTGGGGGAACTGAAGCAGGGGTCCAATCTCCACATCAGGGCAATTGTCTGAGTCAGAGGAGAAACCTTTAAGGCTGAGAGTGAAACAGCTGATCTGTGTCAGCCTAAATGAAATGAGAATCAGACAGTCCTTCACACAGACATTCATACACTGGACAGGGATGCAGGTCCCCTGGAAGGTGCAGCCCCTGGGAAGTGGAGTTTAGGGACTGTGGAGCAATCCCAGGGCGAGGGTTGCTGTTGACTGTGGAGAGACAGATGGAGGGGAGGTAAGGGAAGAGATTGTGGTGGGAAATGCCTGTGGAGGAAAGCTGGGCAACCATGGAACCAAGGCGATACTGCTGAGTCACACATAGGACATGGAGCTATCACCATAGCCTCTCTCTCCCCACATGCTGGCATTGGCAGCTAAACAATAGAGAGGCTGGGCCATCAAATGCCTGACACACTGAACTACAAAGTAGGACTCCACTCAGGGTGCTCTTTTAGGGACTGATGCATCGAACTACAGACTAGGATCTCATGTAGGGTGCCCCTTTAAGTGCCTGACACTGGGATCCACAGAGTAGGTCCCCAGTCAGGGGGGCTCCTCTATGTGCCTGATGCACCAAACAGCAGAGAAGGACACCAGGCAAGGGAGCCCTCTAAGTGCCTAAATGGATGGAGCTATAGAGAAAAACTAGCTAAAGAAGCCTTCTGATTTCCAGCTATAGGAGTTTCAAAAAAAGACTCTGATAGGGCCATAACTCTTGTGATGGGGACAGCCCGTGTCCCTGCACACTTGGTGCCACCATAGTCCCCAAAAGCCAAGTGGCTGCACCACCTTCATGCTCAACTCTCACAGGGGCAGAGCTGCCACAGGCAAAAAAGTCTTGTGTCTATGTGCACAGGGTCACTTCAGTCGTGTCTGACTCTGTGACACTGTAGACTGTGGCCTGCCAGGCTTCTCTGTCATGGAGGGGGGTTCTCCAGGGCAAGAACACTGGAGTGTATTGGCCAATACTGGTTGCCATACCCTTCTAGAGCACTATATTTCCTGTTGCACTAGCCGCCAACTCCCCTGAGTACCTGGTGCTGCCAGAACCCCTCCTACCCAAGCTGTTGCACCACCTCCACAGCTGGCCCTTACAGGGGCAAACCCAAGTCCTCCAAGGACAGCCTCAGGAGCAAACCCCAGTGGATGACCCGAATGCAGAGGTGGAAACAGAACCACAACTGAAACCCAGGGGCAGTGTGGCTAAGGAAGAAGACCCAAAACCTTCCCACCAGCTGTACAAGCTGCAGATTAAATCTACACAATCAACTAGGCAGATTCTGTGTCTATGGAATATATAAAAGATCATTGAGAGCTCCCACAAAAGAAAAGGCACTAGTTCTGAAAACTGTGGACTTTGGAGGCAAGAAAACAATCTGAGTAGGACCAGAATACAATCTGAGGTTTTCCTACAGCAGGTCCAGAGATCAGCAGTGTTGGAGGGCATCCTAGGGAGGTGAGGTAGACTGTGACTCCCAGCAAGGGAAAGGATTCTGACAGTAGTGACTCAAGAAAAACACTTATTATTCTTATCTTTGGACTTGTTCTGTAGATTCTTTTAGATTTTTTTTTCTTTTTTTCCCTTTTTTCTCCCCTTTGTTGAAGTTGATTTTATTGGCACTATGAAATATAATGAAGCTTTTGAGATTTTTTTTTTCCTCAGTCACATTTTTTTTTAATTGTTGTTATAAACCTCTGCCTCTACACTGGGCTTTTGCAGTTCTGTGGAATTTTCCTTTTTTTTTTTTTTTTTTAAATTTTAATTTTTTTTAACTTGTTATTATTTTTTCTACATTTATTCATTTATTTTTACTACTGTTCTTTTCCCCTTCCAGTTAATCTTTAATGTAAACAAATCTTTATCTACCTCTATGTAGAGAGGTTGGAGAAGACTCCAACCTCTCAAGAGTTGGAGAAGACTATTGAGAGTCCCTTGGACTGCAAGGAGATCCAACCAGTCCATCCTAAAGGAGATCAGTCCTGAATGTTCATTGGAAGGACTGATGTTGAAGCTGAAACTCCAATCCTCTGGCCACCTGATGTGAAGAGATGACTCATTTGAAAAGACCCTGATGCCAGGAAAGATTGAAGGTGAGAGGAGAAGGGGATGACAGAAGATGAGATGGTTGGATGGCATCACTGACTCAATGGACATGAGTTTGAGTAAACTCCAAGAGTTGGTGATGGACATGGAGGTCTGGCGTGCTGTAGTCCATGGGACTGCAAAGAGTCAGACATGACTGAGCAACTGAACTGAGCTGAACTGAACTGATGTAACTTTGCATAACTATTCTTTCTTTCCTTTCCTCTGAACATATTTGTTAGTTTTGTTTTCATTGCTTTATTCCCCACCTGACACCTTGCTTTAGTTTTGTTTTCCAGTTTGTGCTTTAGTTTTGTTCTTAGCTAGTGAATATAATTTTTGATTTCCTTTGTTTGCTAAGTCAATACACTGTACTTTATTTTTGTTGGACTGTTTTGACTTTATTCATGTTTGTATATGTATATTCCATTATTTTAATTATTATTTGCCTGATTTTCTAACTGCCCCATTTGTTTGGGATTCATCTTTGACTTTTTGGTTTTGGTTGTTTGTTTTAATCTCAATGCCATAACAAACCACATGCAGCATTTTCATTCCTGACCAGAGATCAAGCCCTGAGACTTTGGAGTGGGATCACTGACTCCAAAACCCTAGACTAACAGAGAACTAACCATAGTGACTATTTAATAGTGAGAACTCACACAAAGGAACCACTTGAATACAAGACCCGGGATCACCCAACTACCAGTCACCCAACTACCTACCCTGTGCAGGACACCCTATCTTAACAACAAGCAAAACAAAAATACAAACCCAATCGTCAGCAGACAGGATTACCACCTCACTCAGTTTTGCCCTTCAGAAGAAAAACAAACAAACAAACAAAAACTCAGCACAAATCTCACCCTATATGAAACTTACACAGACATTTCTCCAAAGAAGACATACAGATGGCTAACAAACACATGAAAAGATGCTCATCACCCATTATTAGAGAAATGCAAATCAAAACTACAATGAGATATCACCTCACAGCAGTCAGAATGGCCATCATCAAAACGTCTACAAACAATAAATGCTGGAGAGGGTGTGGAGAAAAGGGAAGTCTCTTGCACTGTTGGGAATGTAAATTGATATAGCCACTATGAAAGATGGTATGGAGATTCCTTAAAAAACTAGGAATAAAACCACCATTCAGTTCAGTTCAGTTCAGTTCAGTTCAGTAGCTCAGTGGTGTCCGACTCTGCAACCCTATGAATCGCAGCATGCCAGGCCTCCCTGTCCATCACCATCTCCCAGAGTTTTCCCAAACTCATGTCCATCGAGTCAGTGATGCCATCCAGCCATCTCATCCTCTGTTGTCCCCTGCTTCTCCTGCCCCCAATCCCTCCCAGCATCCGAGTCTTTTCCAATGAGTCAACTCTTCAGATGAGGTGGACAAAGTATTGGAGTTTCAGCTTTAGCATCACTCCTCCCAATGAACACCCAAGGGTGATATCCTTTAGAATGGTCTGCAATCCCATGCCTAGGCATATATTCTGAGGAAACCAAAATTGAAAAAGACACATGTATCCTGTTGTTCATTGCAGCACTATTTACAATAGCTAGAACATGGAAATAACCTAGATGTCTACTGACAGATGAATGGATAAAGAAGTTGCAGTACATATACACAATGGAATAGTACTCAGCCATAAAAAGGAATGGATTTGAGTCAGTTCTGATGAAGTCGATGAACCTACAACCTGTTATACAAAGTGAAGAAAGTCAGAAAGAGAAAGATAAATATTATATTCTAACACATATATATGGAATCTAGAAGAATGATACTGAAGAACTTATTTACAGGGCAGCAAAGGGGAAACAGACATAGAGAATATACTTATGGACATGGGGATAGGGGAGAAAAGGGTGAGATGTATGGAAAGAGTAACATGGAAATTTACATTACCATATGCAAAATAGATAGCCAATGGCAATTTGCTGTATGGCTCAAGAAAGTCAAACAGGGTGCTGTAACCTAGAGGGGTCGGTTTGGGAGGGAGATGGGAGGCAAGTTCAAAAAAGAGGGGCTATATGTATACCTATGGCTGATTAATGTTGAGGTTTGACAGAAAACAAAAAAATTCTGTAAAGCAATTATCTTTCAATTAAAAAAATTGGAAAGAAAAAATTACATGGCAACATACGCATATATTTGAATTCTGGCATCTGCTTTATAAAAATATTTTAGTGGACTTTTGCTATATGTTCCAAATAGCCAGATCACTTCAATTCTGAATTTATAAAGATTAATGCTTTGTTTGCAAGCAATGAAGTGAATTAGCCTTAATTTAGAGTCTGAAGTTTAGAAAAAATCTAAATGCTGCAGGTGCCAATAAAAGAAGTCTCTAAAGAAAATAATTTCAAATGTAAAATATTCCAGGAAAGAAATAATCAGTAAAACTGATGTGGAAATTGAAAAGTGAAAACCAAAGGTAATAAACAATTAGCAGATGTGAGTTATTATTTTTTAATAAATAACCATAAAGTGGAGCCAGAGCTTTCAATGTATAGTTTCATTATCCATTATCTTCAAAATAAGGATTATTTTCAAATGCCTGTGAACTGTTCTGAGTGCAATTACATTTTTCAGTCTCCTGTTTTTCACATAATCATGAGAATATATTGCCATTAATCATACACATAATAGTATTGCTAAAATTATCCAAGCAGTAGTTTTCATTGCACATCATTTCCCATATAAACTAAGTTTCGGTTGCACGAATCTTCTAGTTCAGTTCCATATGAGGTTGTTTTAGATTAGCTTTAAGCAAGATACAAATTCTAGCTTAAACAAGTTAAATGGGAATTCAGTTCAGTTCAGTTCAGTCGCTCAGTCGTGTCAGACTCTTTGGGACTCCATGAACCGCAGCACACCAGGCCTTCCTGGCCATCACCAATTCCCGGAGTCCACCCAAACCCATGTCCATTGAGTCGGTGATGCCATCCAGCTATCTCATCCTCTGTCGTTCCCTTCTCCTCCTGCCCTCAATCTTTCCCAGCAACAGGGTCTTTTCCAATGAATCAGCTCTTCACATCAGGTGGCCAAAATATTGGACTTTCAGCTTCAACATTAGTCCTTCCAATGAATATTCAGGACTGATCTCCTTTAGGATGGACTAGTTGGATCTCCTGGCAGTCCAAGGGACTCTCAAGAGTCTTCTCCAACACCACATTTCAAAAGCATAGATCTTTGGCACTCAGCTTTCTTTATGATCCAACTCTCATGTCCACATATGACCACTGGAAAAACCATAGCCTTGACTAGACGGACCTTTGTTGGCAAAGTAATGTCTCTGCTTTTTAATATGTCTAGGTTGGTTATAACTCTCCTTCCAAGGAGTAAGTGTCTTTTAATTTCATGACTGCAATCAACGTCTGCAGTAATTTTGAAGCCCAGAAAAATAAAGTCAGCCACTGTTTTCACTGTTTCCCCATCTATTTGCCATGAAGTGATGGGACTGGATACCATGATCTTAGTTTTCTGAATGTTGAGCTTTAAGCCAACTTTTTCACTCTCCTCTTTCACTTTCATCAAGAGGCTCCTTAGTTCTTCTTCAATTTCTGCAAAAAAAAAAAAAAAAAAATCAGAAGAAGGCTGTCCAAGGCTAGTAGCACAGCTGCCCAGTGGCATGAAGAACAGAAACTCACACTTGTTATCCTCAGTAGATTATTGTCTCTTAAGGTCACCTCATCTGTGAATAAGAAGTTGGTTGCAGCAGAAACCAAATTAGGCTTTCAGAAAGAAAAAATAGTAGGAACAGTACATGTACTCTTCTCTTTAAGAGAATTTCCTAAAAGTCCAACATGGCCTTATCCCTCACATTTTATAGGTCAGAAGGTAATATCACCATCACATGCACCTAGAAATATCGTTCTAGGAGTGGGAATAATAAAAATTCTAATTCTGATACTGAAGACAGAGAATGCCACAAATAATCTTTCACAAAAACTTCAAGCTCCAATTTCTGCATATGTAAAATATAATAACAGTACCTGCAATTTACAAAGATTCATTAAAATAATGCATTTAAAGTATTTGGCACATTTTCAGTTACATAAAATCTGAATGAATTTACTCTACTCTTATCTTTAATGATCCATCCACCATTGATTTACCTCTAGATTTCTTATAGACTTTATAACTAGAATTATATAATTTTAGTGTAACTCTATTGTCTATTATGTATTTATTACTTCCTCTCATATTAATTTTATCTCCCCAGTAGTCTATGAAGTCTTTGTGAATAAATTTAATGCTTTATATGTTTTTAGCATCTCTTACAGTAGTACCTAGCAAATCATTCAGTCGAACAAGATGTATTCTGTGAGAATATATGCTTTAACACTTTTGGTATGTATAAAATGTTTTGAGATTATATGAATTGATGTACATGGTTTCTGATATCAATGGCTCATAATATATGAAAGCAATGAGACACACAAATATAAAGAAATGTGATAGTGAATAGGTTACTCTCATGACCGAATCATTTCTCAAAGGCCCCACATCCAAATTACAATTACACTAGGAGTTGGGACTTAACATATGAATTTTGAAGGGGACACAAACATTCAGTCTACAGTAACCATTTAGCAATTATAAATAACTTCAGTCTTACCCAGCAGAAACTGGGTAATGCCCTACACCCTGAAACCTGCATTGTTTCATTATTTGTCACTGAGTGGATTGCTTGTTAAACATTCTCTTAAAGTACCGCAATAATTCTGTAGGATGCTACTGTAACTTCAGAGCTTGTTCTTATTGTTTCACCTTAAGACAAAAACAACCGCTTGACTCTGTGTGTTTTATAATCCTAAGATCTATGAAATTTAGGAAAAGAGGATGAACTTATCATCAGTTCATTCATAGAATAGTGACTTTTGGGGAGAGCATTATAAAATTAATTTTTGTACTTTCTACCCTTACCTCACCACTTATCTCAAAAGAGACTCATAAAATATGTTTTTGTATTGAAATAATGGGGACAATCTTATATCTTTTAATGGTAGTACATAGTCTTGGTTACATACTGAATGACAAGCAGTAGAAATGGGTCATATCTCAGGGCTGGAATTGAGGGAAAGATATCAAGGATATATTTTGTTGTCTAAAGTAAGGTTGGACAAGTCCTACTTTGAAGGTCTAAGAAAAGAAGAAGATATTTCACCAAAACACCCTCAATTATTTATTTATTTATTTATTGGCCATGCCACTCAGCCTGTGAGATCTTAGTTTTCCAGCCAGGGATTAAACCCTGCCCCCACAGTGAAAGTGACCAACAACTGGACCACCAGGGAATTCCCATCAGAATTCTAAATTAAAGGGTTTTTAAATGGGAAGACATTAAGTAAATGTTAGCAAATATAGGCAGAAATGAAAATTCCTCAACATCTAGGGACTGTATTTTCATGAAATTTATCAACAGCCAATGTCACATGCTTTTTGTCATTATTTCAACTTTCCATTAAAAATTTAAATATGAACATATGTATGTTCTATGTGATTATACAACAGTTGTTATATGAACATTAGCAAGGATTAACAGTTACTGCTATTTTTTTCATAATTGGAGTCATCATAAAGCAACCTGTCTTGGCTGCTTATTCCAGGCATACCTGCAACTATGATTATATTATTTGTTTTTAAACAATGAAGAAATTTCAAAAGTTACACACAGCATTAATGGCAAGTATCTGTGAATAATCCATTAACAACCACTCAAATGATGGTAATACCTGAATTTTATTTTTTTAAGAGAAGAACACTTAATTGTAATATATTTTTCCCCAAACTATACTTGCCTCAACTGTCAATCAGACAGATTTCCTACTACTGAGTTTGATAAAATATATAAGACTTTTTAGAAAACTGTTTGGTTGACAAGAAAGTTTGTCATACATAAATCTGACACTACAGTTTTAGTGTAAAAAGGGTATTGACTGACAGGTTAACAACTGAACTATCCACTTTAGTCTGTATTGCTTTATAACATTTCCAAAATTAAAAAAAAAAAAAAAAGTTTTCCAGATTTCTACTCCCTACAGGAATTAGAAAAACAAAAACAAACAAGCAAACAAACAAAAAAAACCCAGCATTTTCTTTTCTTTTTGAGTAAGGCAGTAGAAAAAAATCAGAAGAAAAGGGAGACAAAATTATATAGTTGAAAATGCACTATTTTGATCAGACTAGCCTGGAAAATTTTATCATATATTATTTTACATTCTTAGAGTCAGAAAAATCATAATAACTACTATATTATAAAAGCTGACAAAATAAACCAAAATAATAATGAGCTACCAAATACATAAAATAAAAACACACATTCTTGATATTATTTAGATATTTATGTATTTATTTGTATGACTTATTAGTAATCATTTTATTTTATTTTTTAATTTGTTTATTTTAGTTGGAGGCTAATTACTTTACAATATTGTAGTGATTTTTGCCATATATTGATATGAATCAGCCATGGGTTTACATGTGTTCCCCATCCTGAACCTCACCTCCCACCTCTTTCCCCCTCCCATCCCTCTTGGTCATCCCAGTGGACCAGCCCTAAGCACCCCGTCTCATGCATTGAAACTCCACTGGTGATCTGTTTCATATATGATAATATACATGTTTCAATGCTATTCTCTCAGATCATCCCACTCTTGCCCTCTCCCACAGAGTCCAGAAGACAGTTCTATACATCTGTGTCTCTTTTGCTGTCTCAAATATAGGGTTATCATTGCTGCTGCTGCTGCTGCTAAGTCGCTTCAGTTGTGTCTGACTCTGTGCGACACCATAACAGCAGCCCCCCAGGCTCCCCCATCCCTGGGATTCTCAAGGCAAGAACACTGGAGTAGGTTGCCATTTCCTTCTCCGATGCATGAAAGTGAAGAGTGAAAGTGAAGTCGCTCAGTCATGTCCGACTCTAAGCAACCCCATGGATTGCAGTATACCAGGCTCCTGCTTCCATGAGACTTTCCAGGCAAGAGTAATGGAGTGGGGTGCCATTGCCTTCTCCGACGGTTATCATTACTATCTTTCTAAATTCCGTATATATGCATTAGTATACTGTATTGGTGTTTTTCTTTCTGGCTTACTTCACTCTGTAGAATAGGCTCCAGTTTCATCCACTGCATTAGAACTGATTCAAATGTATTCTTTTTAATGGCTGAGTAATATTCCACTGGGTATATGTACCACAGATTTCTTATCCATTAGTCTGCTGATGGAAATCTAGGAAGCTTCCATGTCCTGGCTATTATAAACAATGCTGTGATGAACACTGAGATACATGTGTCTCTTTCAATTCTGGTTTCCTTGATGTGTATGCCCAGCAGTGGGATTGCTGGGTCATATGGCAGTTCTATTATAATTTTTTAAAGAAATCTCCACACTGTTCTCCATAGTGGCTGTACTCGTTTGCATTCCCACCAATAGGGTAAAAGGGTTGCCTTTTCTCCACACCCTATCCAGCATTTATTGTTTGTAGATTTTTGGATAGCAGCCATTCTGACCGGCATGAGATGGTACCTCATTGTGGTTTTGATTTGTATTTCTCTGATAATGAGTGATGTTGACCATTTTTCATGTGTTTGTTAGGCATCTGTATGTCTTCTTCGGAGAAATGTCTGTTTAGTTCTCCGGCCCATTTTTTGATTAGGTCATTTATTTTTCTGGAATTGAGCTGCAGGAGTTGCTTGTGTATTTTTGAGATTCATTCTTTGTCCATTAATATATATATGGCTAAATCCCTCTCTGTTCCCCCAAAACTATCAAAACATTGTTAATTACTTGTTTGTGAGTTCACGCTCAGTCACTAAGTTATATCCCAATCTTTGTAACTCCATGAACAGCAGTCCATCAGTCTCTTCTGTTCATGGGATTTCCCAGGCAAGAATACTGGAGTAGGTTGCCATTTCCTTCTCTAGAGGATGTTCCTGACCAAGGGAAGACCATTAACTGGCTATACCCCAATGCAAAATAAAAAGATAAAAAATAAATAAACTTCATTCAAATACATCCCTGTATAAGCAGGGGAAAAAGAACAAAAACTTCAGTATTCTCAAGAATACTGCAGTATTCCAGGTACCCATCCCAGTTCTTTGGGTCGGAAGAAATAGTTAGCATTAAATAATTGCTGAGTTAGTGAATGAGAGTATGTATCTTTTTATTTTATTTTTTTTTTTGTGGGGGGCAGGGGCATCCTTGTGGAATCTTAGTTCCCTGACCAGTGTTTGAATTCTGGGCTCTCAGCTGTGAGAATGCCAGTCCTAATCACTGGACTACCAGGGAAGTCCTGTGAGTTTGTATCTTAAGGGGATAAAACCTATTAAAAAATTGGCCAGCTTTCTGAAAGGTCTTTAACACTAGCTTGACACAAATCCCAAAGACCTGGAAATCCATGCCCAAGCCTGGGGAGAGGTATCTGTACAAAAATCCAAAATGAAAAGTGAAGAGTGGTGGGTCATTGGAAGCAAGATGATGACTAAAATGAAGAGTTGGTTGAGCATTGAGAGAATACCCATTTGAACTTTAGACTTTAAAGTGTTTCCTCTAAGAATGCTAATATATTCTTTCAGTTCAGTTCAGTTCAGTTCAGTCGCTCAGTCGTGTCCGATTATTTCCGAACCCATGAATCGCAGCACACCAGGCCTCCCTGTCCATCACCATCTCCCAGAGTTTACCCAAACTCACGTCCATCGAGTCAGTGATGCCATCCAGCCATCTCATCGTCTGTCATCCCCTTCTCCTCCTGCCCCCAGTCCTTCCCAGCATCCGAGTCTTTTCCAATGAGTCAACTCTTCGCAAGAGGTGGTCAAAATCCTGGAGTTTCAGCTTTAGCATCAGTCCTTCCAAAGAAATCCCAGGGCTGATCTCCTTCAGAATGGACTGGTTGGATCTCCTTGCAGTCCAAGGGACTCTCAAGAGTCTTCTCCAACACCACACTTCAAAAGCATCAATTTTTCGGTGCTCAGCCTTCTTCATAGACCAACTCTCACATCCATACACGACTATTGGAAAAACCATAGCCTTGACTAGACAGACCTTAGTCGTCAAAGTAATGTCTCTGCTTTTGAATATGCTATCTAGGTTGGTCATAACTTTTCTTCCAAGGAGTAAGTGTCTTTTAATTTCATGGCTGCAGTCACCATCTGCAGTGATTTTGGAGCCCCATAAAATAAAGTCTGAAACTGTTTCTACTGTTTCCCCATCTATTTCCCATGAAGTGATCGGACTGGATGCCATGATCTTCGTTTTCTGAATGTTGAGCTTTAAGCCAACTTTTTCACTCTCCACTTTCATTTTCATCAAGAGGCTTTTTAGCTCCTCGTCACTTTCTGCCATAAGGGTGGTGTCATCTGCATATCTGAGGTTATTGATATTTCTCCCAGCAATCTGGATTCCAGCGTCTGCTTCTTCCAGCCCAGTATTTCTCATGATGTACTCTGCATATAAGTTAAATAAGCAGGGTGACAATATACAGCCTTGATGTACTCTTTTTCCTATTTGAAACCAGTCTGTTTTTCCATGTCCAGTTCTAACTGTTGCTTCCTGACCTGCATACAGATTTCTCAAGAGACAGTTCAGGTGGTCTGGTATTCCCATCTCTCTCAGAATTTTCCACAGTTTGTTGTGATCCACACAGTCAAAGGCTTTGGCATAGTCAATAAAGTAGAAATAGATTTTTTTTCTGGAACTCTCTTGCCTTTTTGATGAACCAGCGGGTGTTGGCAACTTGATCTCTGGTTCCTCTGCCTTTTCTAAAACCAGCTTGAACATCAGGAAGTTCACAGTTGACGTATAGCTGAAGCCTGGCTTGGAGAATTTTGAGCATTACTTTACTAGCGTGTGAGATGAGTGCAATTGTGTGGTAGTTTGAGCATTCTTTGGCATTTCCTTTCTTTGAAATTGGAATGAAAATTGACCTTTTCCACTACTCAGTTTTCCAAATTTGCTGGCATATTGAGTGCAGCACTTTCACAGCATCATCTTTCAGGATTTGAAACAGCTCAACGGGAATTCCATCACCTCCACTAGCTTTGTTCGTAGTGATGCTTTCTAAGACCCACTTGACTTCACATTCCAGGACGTCTGGCTGTAGATCAGTGATCACACCATCGTGATTATCCGGGTCGTGAAGATCTTTTTTGTACAGTTCTTCTGTGTATTCTTGCCACCTCTCCTTAATATCTTCTGCTTCTGTTAGGTCCATACCATTTCTGTCCTTTATCGAGCCCATCTTTGCATGAAGTATTCCCTTGGTATCTCTAATTTTCTTGAAGAGATCTCTAGTCTTTCCCATTCTGTTGTTTTCCCACAAAAATAAACAAAAAATTAACCAAAAAAAAAAAAAAAAACCCAAAAAACTAGCATGTGGCTAGCAACTGATTAGTGATAGCAGGCACTACAAGCCAAATAAAAGAATAAGGAGTGTCTATCCTATTTATATTTGAAGAATGTCCTCTAAAAAACAAACAAACAAACAAACAAACAAACCAAAACACTGTCACACTAATCCAGGAAAAAGACAGATAAATATTCTCTCTTGTTTCCTCACTGATCCAAAGCAGCTTTCTTTTTTCTCTTAGACTTTATTCCTTAAGAAATTTATCTAAATGTATATTTTATTTGAATTTATGGATTAAAATGTTTACACTTATAAGGAGATTAGGAAGGAGTGAGGTGAGAACACATTATGACATTGGACTCCAACAACCCCAGAGATGGTTATAGGAAACTGTGTACTTCCTGGAACTCTGAGCAAAGAGAGATTGAAATAGCTATTCCTTCTATTCATTCCTCCCCTTTCTTGCCACAGACGTGAATGCATTGTGTTCCATGGGTACAGTTGCAGGAAGGAGGCATATTCCAGGCTCTGTGATCTCTCTGGTCCCTTATAACACTGTCCCTTTCTCTGTCCCTTCAGTTCAGTTGGTGATATCAGCTTGCCTATGCAACTAGTCCCTGGATAGTTTGCCTCCCCTTGTCTGTTTTCTTTCACTGCCTACACCTCTGTAATAAACCCCTCATTAAACTCGCCTCAGTGAAATCCCAGGAGGCTGTCATCTGCCATTCCTGAAAGCCAGTCAGAAGATTTTTTGACATATACTTTCTTAAAAGCTTAATATTGATGCCATGATTTCTCATATGTGTCTCACTTCTTTCTCTAACAGCTGCAAAAAAAAAAAAAAAAAAGCACTTATTTTCCTGTGTGCAGCGATATAATCAAATATGTATTTTGGAAAGAAAACTAGAAATGACAAAAAGAATAAACAACTTCCCTTGGGATGGATAAGGAAAAAAAAAATCATGTACTATTTGTCTAAGAATAATGCCATAGTTGTCAAATGAATTATTCAGGAAAATATATTTTCTATGTTGTAGCAAATTTTACAGGCTTCCCAGGTGGCTTAGTGGTAAAGAATCCTGCATGCCAACCACGAGACATGGGTTCAATTCCTGGCTAGGGAAGATCCCCTGGAAGGAAATGGCAACCCACTCCAGTATTCTTGCCTGGGAAATCCCATGGACAGAGAAATCTGAAAGGCCACAATCCATGGGGTTGCAATAGAGTCTGACAGGACTCCGAGACTAAACAACAACAAGCTAGCTTTACATGACTCAAACTGCAATTCCAGGAGGAAAAGGTAAGAAGGGAGATATTTAGTGTTTGTGTGTACAGGGTATGAGTAAATGAATATGTCTGAGTGGGTATAGAAAGATCTTAATACTAATAATTTAACATAATATGTTAAATAATTCTATAGTCATGAAATTCCCAAATCATCTGATTATTAACAGAGGATTAAAGTTTCCTATGTTGCAGAATCATTGATAATTAATTGAGCAATTAAATCATGGCTTCCCGGGTGGCACTGTGATATTGAATGGCTTACCTTGGAAATGAACAGAGATCATTCTGTCATTTTTGAGCTTGCACCCAAGTGCTGCATTTTGGACTCTTTTGCTGACTATAAGGAATGCTCCATTTCTTCTAAGGGATTCTTGCCCACAGTAGTAGATATAATGGTCATCTGAATTAATTTGCCCATTCCAGCCCATTTTAGTTCATTGATTCCTAAAATGTCAATGTTCACTCTTGTCATCTCCCCTTTTGACCACTTTTAATTTAGGTTGATTCATGGACCTTACATTCCAGGTTCCTATGCAATATTGCTCTTTACAGCATCAGACTTTACTTCCATTGCCAGTCACATCCACAATTGGGCATTGTTTTCGCTTTGGCTCCATCTTTTCATTTTTTCTGGAGTTATTTGTCCACTCTTCTCCAGAAGCATATTGGGCACCAACCGACCTGGGGAGTTCATCTTTCAGTGTCCTATCTTTTTGCCTTTTCATACTGTTCATGGGGTTCTCAAGGCAAGAATATTGAAGTGGTTTGCCATTCCCTTCTCCAGTGGACCACGTTTTTTCAGAACTCTCCACCGTTCCCATCTGTTACTGGTGGCCCTACATGGCATGGCTCATAGTTTCAATGAATTAGACAAGGCTATGGTCCATGTGATCTGTTTGATTAGCTTTCTATGATTATGGTTTTCAATCTGTCCACTCTTGGATGGATAAGGATAAGAGGCTTAAGGAAGCTTCCTGATGGGAGAGACATCCGTGAAGTATAATTATTGTTGAAAAGTTCATTTGTAGGGAATTCCCTGGCAGTCCAGTGGTTAGGACTCTTTTACTGCCCTGGATGGGGTCCAATCTTTGGTTGGGAAACTAAATCCTGCAAGTGGGGCTCTGAGACTTCCAGGCGGCCCAGTGGTTAAGATTCCACCCTTCCACTGCAGGGGACACAGGTTCAATTCTGGGTCCTGGAACTAAGATCCCACATACTGCATGGAAAGCCTTTTTGAACAAGTCAATTCCCTTCTTTGGCCTTTGTGCTCCATCTGTCAAGTGGGAGAAGGTATAGAATGAGGCTCTCTCCACAGTCCCTTCCAGTTCATGCTTCTGGAATCTTAGGGTTCTCAGGAGACAGTCAGGATGCCTCCTGGGTCCTGCTATCCAGGCCTAACTCTACACACAGGTGGCTAATAAATCACCACCGTGGGCATGGGCTGCTAGGGGACTGGAATGCAAAAGTAGGAATTCAAGAGATACCTGGAATAGCAGGCAAATTTGGCCTTGAAGGACAAAATGAAACAGGGCAAAGGCTAACAGAATTTTGCAAACCTCTCTTCCAACAACAGGAGAGAAGACGCTACACATGGACATCACCAGACGGTTAACACCAAAATCAGATTGATTATATTCTTTACGGTCAAAGATGGAGAAGCTCTATACAGTCAGCAAAAACAAGACTGGGAGCTGACCATTGTGGCTCAGATCATGAACTCCTTATTGCCAAATTGAGACTTAAATTGAAGGAAGTAGGGAAAACCACTAGGCCAGTCAGGTAGGACTTAAATCAAATTCTTTGTGATTATATAGTGGAAGCGACAAATAGATTCAAGGGATTCGGTCTGATAGACCGAGAGCCTGAACAACAATGGATGGATGTTTGTGACACTGTACAGGAGGCATTGTTCAAGACCATCCACAAGAAAAAGAAATGCAAAAGGCAAAATGGTTGTCTGATGAGGCCTTACAAATAGCTGAGAAAAGAAGAGAAGCAAAGGCAAGGGAGGAAAGGAAAGATATACCCATTTGAATGCAGAGTTCCAAAGACTAGCAAGGAGAGATAAGAAAGCTTTCCTCAGTGATCAATGCAAAGAAATAGAGGAAAACAATAGAATGAAAAGACTAGAGAGCTCTTCAAGAAAATTAAAGACACTAAGGGAATATTTCATGTGAAGAGGGGCAAAATAAAGGACAGAAATAGTATGGACCTAACAGAAGCAGAAGAAGAGGTGGAAAGAATACACAGAAGAACTATACAAAAAAGATTTCCATGACCCACATAACCATGAAGGAGTGATCACTCATCTGGAGCCAGACATCCTGGAATGTGAAGTCAAGTGGGCTTTAGGAAGCATCACTACGAACAAAGCTAGTGGAGGTGATGGAATTTCAGTTGAGTTATTTCAAATCCTAAAAGATGATGCTGTGAATATGCTGCACGCAGTAAGTCAGCAAATTTGGAAAGCTCAGCAGCGCACAGGACTGGAAAAGGTCAGTTTTCATTCCAATCCTAAAGAAATTCAATGCCAAAGAATGTTCAGACTATTGCATGATTATACTCATCTCACATTCTAGCAAAGTAGTGCTCAAAATTCTCCAAGCCAGGCTTCAATAGTATGTAAATTGTGAACTTCTAGATGTTAAGCTGGATTTAGCGAAAGCAGAGGAACCAGAGATCAAATTGCCAACATCTTTTGGAGGATAGAAAAAGCAAGAGAATTCCAGAAAAAATCTGTCTTATTGATTATGCCAAAGTCTTTGACTGTGTAGATCACAACAAACTGGACAATTCTTTCAAGATATGGGAATACCAGACCACCTTACCTGCCTCCTGAGAAGTCTGTATGCAGGTTAAGAATCAACAGTTAGAACTGGACATGGAATAACAAACTGGTTCCAAATTGGGAAAGGAATACATCAAGGCCGTATGTTGTCACCCTGCTTATTTAATCTTATATGCAGACTACCTCATGAGAAATGCCGGGCTAGATGAAGCACAAGCTGGAATCAAGATTCCCAGGAGAAATATGAACAACCTCAGATAAACAGGTTACACCACACTCAGCATAAAGTGAAGAGGACCTGAAGTGTCTCTGCATAAAAATGACAGAGAGGAGAGTGAAAAATCTGGCTTAAAACTCATTCAAAAAACTAAGCTTATGGCATCTGGTCCCTTCAATTCATGGCAAAGAGATGGGTAAACAATGGAAACAGTGACAGACTTTATTTTCTTGGGCTCTGAAGTCCCTGCAGATGGTGACTGCAGCCATGAAATTAAAAGGCACTTGCTCCTTGGATGAAGAGCTATGACCAACCTAGACAGCATATTAAAAAGAAGGGACATTATTTTACCTACAAAAGTCCATCTAGTCAAATCTATGGTGTTTCTAGTAGTCATGTATGGATGTGAGAGTTGGACTATAAAGAAAGCTGAGCACCTAAGAATTGATGCTTTTAAACTGTAGTGTTGGACAAGACTCATGAGAGTTCCTTGGACTACAAGGAGTTTAAACAAGTCAATTCTCAAGAAAATCAGTCCTGAATATTCACTGGAAGAACTGATGCTGAAGTTGAGACTCCAATATTTTGGCCACCTGATGTGAACAACTGACTCATTGGAAAAGAGCCTGATGCTGGGAATATTTGAAGGTGGGAGGAGAAGGGGATGAGATGGTTGGATGGCATCACCAACTCAATGGACATGAGTTTGAGCAAACTCCAGGAGTTGGTGATGGACAGGGAAGCCTGGCGTACTGCAGACCATTGGGTCACAAAGAGTTGGACATGACTAAGCGACTGAACTGAACCAACTGAGATGGCACTAGTCATAGATAACCTACTTGCCAATGCAGGAGACATAAGAGATGCAGGTTGATACCTGGAAAGATCCCCCAGAGGCAGAAATGGTAACACAGTCTAGTTTTCTTGCCTTGGAAATGCCTATGGACAGAGGAGCCTAGTGGGCTACAATCCATAAGGTCACAAAGAGTTGGACAGTACTGAAGCAATTTAGCATGCTTTGAAACCTGTGATGATGTGTATATTGAATTTTTAATTTATGAGAATTAATTAAATAAAGTTGTGTTTTCATTGTCCCCTCCACTGAATTTGTTTCCTAAATTTTGATTATATGAGAGTGTCTAAGTTTCTTCTAAAACTTTTCATGTTTTGAAATTTATTTTTTCCATAGGTAAGAGAGATCTTTGCTTTTGAAAATAGACAAATTATGAAACAGAATATTCTAATTTTGGAATATATGCCTATAAGTCATCACCAGTTTTGAGGTTTATAGATTATATTTTCATTAATTTTATTTTAATAACCTTTACAGTATTGTTCAATGAATTCTAATACTTTTATTTTGGAGCAATATATGTATATGAATACTTTTTCTCTTAAAAGTAAACTATTAATAGCAACAGATGAAGAAATACATTTTGAGTTAATTTTTTTTAGTTCCTAGTATTTCCATATAGATATTCCTAATAATTGGGTTTCACGTCAATAAGAAATGCATTTTTTAAAACAGTTTTAGGAAGGTTAAAGGGAAATTTCATGTGTCAAGTTTATATATGGTAGGGGTTGTTAAACATTGATACCACTCATTAAATAACTACAATAACTCAATTTTTAAAATTCCACTCATAAAATTTCAGTTGCAAGAAATACTGAGAATTCTGTAGTAAACAGGGATATACAGTTATTAGATTCAGTTCAATTCAGTTCAGTTCAGTCACTTAGTCATGTCTGACTTTGCAACTCCCCATGAACTGCAGCACGCCAGGCCTCCCTATCCATCACCAACTCCTGGAGTCCACCCAAACCCATGTCCATCGAGTCGGTTATGCCATCCAACCATCTCATCCCCTGTGGTTCCCTTTTCCTGCCCTCATCTTTCCCAGCATCAGGGTTTTTTCAAATGAGTCAGCTCTTCACATCAGGTGGCCAAAGTATTGGAGCTTCAGCTTCAACATCAGTCTTTCCAAAGAACACCCATGACTGATCTCCTTTAGGATGGACTGGTTGGATCTCCTGGCAGTCCAAGGGACTCTCAAGAGTCTTCTCCAACACCACACTTCAAAAGCATCAGATATTCAGTGCTCAGCTTTCTTTATAGTCCAACTCTCACATCCACACATGACTACTGGAAAAATACATAGCCTTGACTAGACGGACCTTTGTTGGCAAAGTAATGTCTCTGCTTTTTAATATGCTGTCTAGGTTGGTCATAACTTTCCTTCCAAGGAGTGTCTTTTAATTTCATGGCTGCAATCACCATCTGCAGTGACTTTGAAATCCAGAAAAATAAAGTCAGCCACTGCTTCCACTATTTCCCTGTCTATTTCTCATGAAGTGATGGGACCAGATGCCATGATCTTAGTTTTCTGAATGCTGAGCTTTAAGCCAACATTTTCACTCTCTTCTTTCACTTTCATCAAGAGGCTTTTTAGTTCTTCACTTTCTGCCACAAGAGTGGTATCATCTGCATATCTGAGGTTATTCCAGCTTGTGCTTCATCCAGCCCAGCATTTCTCATGATGTACTCTGCATATAAGTTAAATAAGCAAGGTGACACTATACATCCTTGACTTGCTCCTTTTCCTTTTTGGAACCAGTTTGTTGTTCCATGTCCAGTTCTAATTGTTGCTTCCTGACTTGCATATAGGTTTCTCAGGAGGCAGGTCAGGTGGTCTGGTATTCCCATCTCTTTCAGAATTTTCCAGTTTATTGTGATCCACACAGTCAAAGGACTTGGCATAGTCAATAAAGCAGAAACAGATTTTTTTTCTGGAACTGTCTTGCTTTTTTTGATGATCCAGCAGATGTTGGCAATTTGATCTCTGGTTCCTCTGCATTTTCTAAAATCAGCTTGAGCATCTGGAAGCTCACTGTTCAGTTATTGCTGAAGCCTGGCTTGGAAAATTTTGAGCATTATTTTACTAGCAAGTGAGATGAGTGCAATTGTGTGGTAGTTTGAGCATTCTTTGACATTGCCTTTCTTTGGGTTTGGAATGAAAACTGACGTGTTCCAGTCCTGTGGCCACTGCTGAGTTTTCCATATTTGTTGGAATATTGAGTGTAGCACTTACACAGCGTCATCTTTCAGGATTAAGTGAAATACTCACAAAATGATATAATAATAATTCTGAGAAAGAGAAATCAACTGACCCTATCTGCTGAGATCGTTCACTTCTGAAATGCTGATGCTGAACAGCAATTCATGGTTTAGCAGCTTTACATGCTATGCTTTGATAAATCCTTTGGAATCTTTGAATGAGACAGAGCAGGGAGGTCTTCTAACTTAAAAGGGACAGAATCAATGGTTGGATTTCAGAATTATTTCTGTGAAAAGTCACTTCCAGCCATTCAGTCCTATACCTACAGTCCCTAATACTTCACTGTGAAGCTTCTAGAATTCCATGTGTTCTACACCTGGCTGACAATCAAAATCACCTAAAGTGCTGCATCCCTAAATATAAGTTCACAAGACTCACCTGTGGGTCTTGTTAGGATGCAGATTCTGACTCAGTAAGGCTAGAGAATCTTTAGTTTAAAAACAGGCACATAGGTTTTTCTAGTTCAATCAGTCAGCTTTCCATTTGAAAATTAAGGCCTCAGAGCCCATGAATGGCAATTGGGGATATAGCTCCTTCTGGTCATCTGAATTGCAATCTCCTATTCAAAGGCTTAGTCATAGAAATGCCTCAGTGAGACCAGAAATTTTAAAGTGTAAAAAAAAAAAAAAAAAAAAGCCACACAGCTTACACACTTTTCTACACAAAATAAATAATATTTCCTAGGAATAGACAGTACACATTTTTATACTGGAAAATCTCACACAGAGTTGTATGCAATTTTAATACTCCTATGGTTCAGTTCAGTTCAGTTCAGTTCAGTCACTCAGTCATGTCTAACTCTTTGTGACCCCAAGAAATGCACCATGCCAGGTATCCGTGTCCATCACCGACTCCCAGAGTTCACCAAAACCCATGTCCATCGAGTCGGTGATGCCATCCAGTCCCCTTCTCCTGCCCCCAATCCCTCCCAGCATCAGAGACTTCTCCAATGAGTCAACTCTTTGCATGAGGTGGCCAAAGTATTGGAGTTTCAGCTTCAGAATCAATCCTTCCAATGAACACCCAGGACTGATCTCCTTTAGAACAGACTGGTTGGATCTCCTTGCAGTCCAAGGGACTCTCAAGAGTCTTCTCCAACACCACAGTTCAAAAGCATCAATTCTTCGGTGCTCAGCTTTCTTCACAGTCCAACTCTCACATCCATACATGACCACTGGAAAAACAATAGCCTTGACTAGACAGATCTTTGTTGGCAAAGTAATGCCTCTGCTTTTGAAAATGCTATCTAGGTTGGTCATAACTTTTCTTCCAAGAAGTAAGCGCTTTTTAATTTCATGGCTAAAATCACCATCTACAGTGATTTTAGAGCCCCCCAAAAGAAAGTCTAACACTGTTTCCAACGTTTCCCCATCTATTTGTCATGAAATGATGGGATCAGATGCCATGATCTTCGTTTTCTGAATGTTGAGCTTTAAGCCAACTTTTTCACTCTCCTCTTTCACTTTCATCAAGAGGCTTTTTAGCTCCTCTTCACTTTCTGCCATAAGGATGTGTCATCTGCATATCTGAGATTATTGATATAAACTTTCCCACCCTTATGGCAGAAAGTGAAGAGTAACTAAAAAGCTTCTTGATATAAGTGAAAGAGGAGAGTGGAAAAATTGGCTTAAAGCTCAACATTCAGAAAACAAAGATCATGGCGTCCGGTCCCATCATTTCATGGGAAATAGATGAGGAAACAGTAGAAACAGTGTCAGACTTTATTTTTGGGGGCTCCAAAATCACTGCAGATGGTGACTGCAGCCATGAAATTAAAAGACACTTACTCCTTGGAAGAAAAATTATGACCAACCTAGATAGCATTTTCAAAAGCAGAGACATTACTTTGCTGACTAAGGTCCGTCTAGTCAAGGCTATGGTTTTTCCAGTGGTCATGTATGGATGTGAGAGTTGGACTGTGAAGAAGGCTGAGCATCGAAAAATTGATGCTTTTGAACTGTGGTGTTAGAAAAGACTCTTGAGATTCTCTTGGACAGCAAGGAGATCCAATCAGTCCATTCTGAAGGAGATCAACCCTGGGATTTCTTTGGAAGGAATGATGCTAAAGCTGAAACTCCAGTACTTTGGACACCTCATGGAAGAGTTGACTCATTGGAAAAGACTCTGATGCTGGGAGGGATAGAGGGCAGGTGGAGAAGGGGACGACCGAGGATGAGATGGCTGGATGGCATCACGGACTCGATGGACATGAGTCTGAGTGAACTCCGGGAGTTGGTGATGGACAGTGAGGCCTGGTGTGCTGTGATTCATGGGGTCACAAAGAATCGGACACGACCGAGCGACTGAACTGAACTGAACTGAATTTCCTTAGATATTACATAAATGAAACAAATTCTGACCAGCTTTTTAGCTATAAATGATTATTTTACAAATTTTCAATATACACATATGCATTTTATATGTATATATATATACACACATACATATATGTATATACATATACAGTGTATATATATATATACACATACATATATGGCTCACTCTTTAATTATTGACAAAACTAATTTCCATATTGAAAATATATTCTACAACCAGTAATGTGTTCTCTACCAGCTTTTAGTCACATGCCTATTGTTCTTATGAAGTATAAACTGAAGCGATTCATGAGGAAACCTCTACAAGAAAATCTTTAAAATATTAGCAACAATTGTGGTTGATAAGAGTGTTTTATGTATAGCTTGCACATAATTCATTCATTTATGAATTCAGCACAGAGTATGCATTTACCATTTTGTGACAGGAACTGTTTTAGGCAGTGATGATTCATAGGCAAGCAAAATATCTGCTACAATGAACTTTATATTCTACTGGAAGGAGCCAAATATAAACCAAAAAATGTGATACTATAAATAATTTTATATAATGAGGAATGTTATAAAAATAAAATTAGTGTAAGCAATTATAAAAAGTACAGTAGTTGGTATCTGTTTGAAATGATAACAGAAAATAAGTAGACAGAAAAATGAAGTGAGGAGAAGAGTACGTGAGTATCCATGTGAAAATTATTCTAGGCAGATAGGACAGCAAGCATGGGATTCCAGAACAGGAATATTCTTGGAGGACTTAAAATTAGAAAATAAAAGTAAGTGCATCTGTGTGTGTGTGTGTGTGTGTGTGTATGAGTGCATGCACATGTGTGGGTGGGAGCATTGGGGTGGAGGAGAGAAGAGGGGAGTGGAATATAAATAGTCTTCAGGTCATGAGAAACAATTTGTTATCACTATAAGTCAAGCTATTGGAGGATTTTGAGCAGGATTTTTAAAAGACCACTTGCCTTCCTGTGTGGAAAATAAATGAAGGGGAAGAATACGTAAAAGCAGGAAACAAGTTCAAAGCCTAATATATACAAAATAAAACAGAGATGGTGCTATTTTATAATAGAGTAGCAGTTGGAAGGGGATTGAGAAATATTCAACACAAAGATATTTTGAGAAAAATGGCCGATTTGATTTTTGCTAAGAGAGATGAGATATCTAATAATTTTTTCACAAATCTTTATCAGAAAATTATCTTTTAATTGCTGCTGCATGAGCATGCCATTTTAATAATTAAATATGATAGTACATAATATGACAGTTATATACCCTTGCTATTTTAAAGCATTTTCATGAGTAATTTAGATGTCTTTCCCACAAAGTTGTTAAAGACAAATGAATTATCTACATTATGCTTTGATTTGATATTATTTCTAATATCTAATTTTATTCACAGAACTTACATAGATAGTAAAATAATTCTCCCTCCCTTAAACTTCAGGCTTATATGTGCAGGATTTTGAGCTGGTTGTTTTTATGACAATAACATGAGTCAAGTGAAAATTAGTGAGCATGCCAAGAATGATGTATTTTCACATACAATCTCCTTGACAAAGATAGTTGCAAATTTAACTGAACACAAATATTATAACAAAACATCTTTTCAAATGTAATTTCATATGATAAACATTTTTCAGTCCTATAAAAGGAGTGAATATTTCACAAAGAGGGCTATGCTTTTACTAAACAGCCTTAGAACAAACTTCCATGTTATGACAGCAACATTCAGAGGAATTATAGTTCTAACTTAAATTTTCTGAAAACAGACATCTAATTATTCACCAATCTTGATTATTATCTTTCTCTAAACAAAAGAATAATCATGTTCTTGCAGTGCAAAATTCCTTCTCAACAGCTTTATTTAACTGCCTTTCTCAAGATTTTCTCACTTAATGCTAGTTGAAACTTAATGGCCCTTAATTCCACATCATTTTAATTAAGACTGAAATATGGAATCAAACCTTTCAAATAATTTATATCCACATAATGAATTCATTTCTGAACTGAAAATCATAAAAAACAGAGAAGAAGCAGATATTAATCAAATAGAGGAAAAGAATGGAAACCAGAACCAAGTTCTTAGTAGTCATATTCACTTTTTTAAATAATTATTGAGAGATATTAAAGAATAGGTTTGCTAAAAAGTCTCAAAAACACTTATATTTAATATTGAAGGCATAAAATTCAACCCGCAAAGAACGATATCAAAAAATAGAATAGTCTTTTGGGGTTGTTGTTTAGTCACTATGTCATGTCCAACTCTTTGTGACTCCATGAACTGCAGCACATCAGGCTTCCCTGCACTTCACTATCTCTCGGAGTTCAAACTCATCTCCATTGAGTTGGTGATGCCATTGAATTATTTCATCCTCTGTTGTCCCCTCCTTCTCCTGCCCTCAGTCTTTCCCAGTATCAGGATCTTTTCCAATGAGTCAGCTTTTCACATCGCCTGGTCAACAATGGGAGGATCAGCCCCAGCAACAGTCCTTCCAATGAATATTCATGATTGATTTCCTTTAGGATTGACTGGTGTGATCTTTTTGTAGTCTGAAGGGACTCTCAAGATTATTTTCCAGCAACACAGTTTGAAAGCATCAACTCTTTGGCTCTCAGCCTTCTTTATGGACCAATCTTCACATCCGTACATGACTACTGAAAAAACCATACATTACTATACACACCTTTGTTGGCATTGTTATGTCTCTACTTTTAAATGTTCTGTTCAGTTTTGTCAAAACTTTCCTTCCAAGGAGCAAGCATCTTTGAATTTTGTGGCTGTGCTCATTGTCCACAATGATTATGGAACCCAAGAAAAAAAAAAATCTGTCACTGTTCACACTTTTTATCCATAATTTGCTATGAAATGAAGGGACCAGATGCCATGATGCTAGTTTTTTGAATGCTGAACTTTAAGCCATTTTTTTTCGCTCTCCTCTTTCACCTTTATCAAGAGGTTCTTTAGTTCCTGTTTGCTTTCTTCCATTAGAGTTTTGAAGTTGTTTATATTTCTCCTGATAATCTTGATTTCTGCTTGGGATTCAGCCAGAGGGCATTTTGCATGATGTACTCGGCATATAAGTTAAATAGGCAGGGTGACAATAAACGATTTTGAACCAGTACATTGTTTCATGTCCAGTTTTAACTGTTGCATCTTGACCTGCATACAGGTTTCTCAAGAGACAGGTAAGCTGGTCTAGTAGTCCCATCTCTTTAAGGATTTTACGTACTTTGTTGTGATACACAAAATCAAAGGCTTTAGTGTGTCAGTGAAGCAGAAGTAGATGTTTTATTGGCTTACATTTGCTTTTTCTATGAAGTAACAGATGTTGGCAATTTGATCTCTGCTTTTTCTCTCTTTTATATATCTAGCTTTCACATCTTGAAGTTCTTGGTCTAACTACTATTGAAGCCTAATTTGAAGGATTTTGAGCATTATCTTGCTAGCATGTGAAATGAGTGTAATTGTGAAGTAGTTTGAACATTCTTTGGCATTGGAATAAAAACCGACTTTTTCTGGTCCTGTGGCATTGCTGAATTTTCCAAATTTGCCAAATCACAGCTTTGACTATACAGAACTTTGTCAGCAAAGTAATGTCTCTGCTTTTTAGTACATCTAGGTTTGTCATACAAGACCTTTTAGAACTAACACCCAAAAAGGATGTCCTTTTCATCATAGGGGAATGGAATGCAAAAGTAGGAAGTCAAGAAACACCTGGAGTAATAGGCAAATTTGGCTTTGGAATGCGGAATGAAGCAGGGCAAAGACTAATAGAGTTTTGCCAAGAAAATGCACTGGTCATAGCAAACACCCTCTTCCAACAACACAAGAGAAGACTATACACATGGACATCACCAGATGGTCAACACAAAAATCAGATTGATTATATTCTTTGCAGCCAAAGATGGAGAAGCTCCATACAGTCACCAAAAACAAGACCAGGAGCTGACTGTGGCTCAGATCATGAACTCCTTATTACCAAATTCAGACTCAAATTGAAGAAAGTAGGGAAAACCGCTAGACCATTCAGGTATGACCTAAATCAAATCCCTTATGATTATACAGTGGAAGTGAGAAATAGATTTAAGGGCCTAGATCTGATGGATAGAGTGCCTGATGAACTATAGAATGAGGTTCGTGACGTTGTACAGGAGACAGGGATCAAGACCATCCCCATGGAAAAGAAATGCAAAAAGCAAAATGGCTGTCTGGGGAGGCCTTAAAACTGTTGTGAAAAAAGAGAGGTGAAAAGCAAAGGAGAAAATGAAAGATATAAGCATCTGAATGCAGAGTTCCAAAGAATAGCAAGAAGAGATAAGAAAGCCTTCTTCAGCAATCAATGCAAAGAAATAGAGGAAAAGAACAGAGTGGGAAAGACTAGAGATCTCTTCAAGAAAATTAGAGATACCAAGGGAACATTTCATGCAAGGATGGGCTTGATAAAGGACAGAAATGGTATGGACCTAACAAAAGCAGAAGATATTAAGGAGAGGTGGCAAGAATACATGGAAAAACTGTATAAAAAAGATCTTCACGACCCAGATAATCATGATGATGTGATCACTCATCTAGAGCCAGACACCCTGGAATTTGAAGTTAACTGGGCCTTAGAAAGCATCACACGAACAAAGCTAGTGGAGGTGATGGAATTCCAGTTGAGATGTTTCAAACCCTGAAAGATGATGCTGTGAAAGTGCTGCACTCAATATGCCAACATATTTGGAAAACTCAGCAGTGGCCAAAGGACTGGAAAAGGTCAGTTTTCATTCCAATTCCAAAGAAAGGCAATCCCAAAGAATGCTCAAACTACCAAACAATTGCACTCATCTCACATGCTAGTAAAGTAATGCTCAAAATTCTCCAAGCCAGGCTTTAGCAATACGTGAACCGTGAAATCCCTGATGTTCAAGCTGGTTTTAGAAAAGGCAGAGGAACCAGACATCAAATTGCCAACATCCACTGGATCATGGAAAAAGCAAGAGAGTTACAGAAAAATGTATATTTCTGCTTTATTGACTATACCAAAGCCTTTGACTGTGTGGATCGCAATAAACTGTAGAAAATTCTCAAAGAGATGGGAATACCAGACCTCCTGATCTGCCTCTTGAGAAACCTATATGCAGGTCAGGAAGCAACAGTTAGAACTGGACATGGAACAACAGACTGGTTCCAAATAAGAAAAGGAGTACATCAAGGCTGTATATTGTCACCCTGCTTATTTAACTTCTATGCAGAGTACATCAGGAGAAATGCTGGACTGGAAGAAACACAAGCTGGAATCAAGATTGCCGGGAGAAATATGAATAACCTCAGATATGCAGATGACACCACCCTTATGGCAGAAAATGACAAGGAGCTAAAAAGCCTCTTGATGAAAGTGAAAGTGGAGAGTGAAAACGTTGGCTTAAAGCTCAACATTCAGAAAACAAAGATCATGGCATCTGGTCCCATCACTTCATGGGAAATAGGTGGGGAAACAGTAGAAACAGTGTCAGACTTTATTTTGGGGGGCTCCAAAATCACTGCAGATGGTGACTGCAGCCATGAAATTAAAAGACACTTACTTCTTGGAAGAAAAATTATGATTAACCTCGATAGCATATTCAAAAGCAGAGACATTACTTTGCCAACTAAGGTCCGTCTAGTCAAGGCTATGGTTTTTCCTTTCGTCATGTATGGATGTGAGAGTTGGACTGTGAAGAAGGCTGAGCACTTAAGAATTGATGCTTTTGAACTGTGGTGTTGGAGGAGACTCTTGAGAGTCCCTTGGACTGAAAGGAGATCCAACCAGTCCATTCTGAAGGAGATCAACCCTGGGATTTCTTTGGAAGGAATGATGCTAAGGCTGAAGCTCCAGTACTTTGGCCAGCTCATGGGAAGAGTTGACTCATTGGAAAAGACTCTGATGCTGGGAGGGATTGGGGGCAGGAGGAGAAGGGGATGACAGAGGATGAGATGGCTAGATGGCATCACTGACTCGATGGACGTGAGTCTGAGTGAACTCCAGGAGTGGTTATGGACAGGGAGGCCTGGTGTGCTGCGATTCATGGGGTCGCAAAGAGTTGGACAAGACTGAGCGACTGAACTGAACTGAGGTTTGTCATAGCTTTTCTTCCAAGAAGCAGATTTTTTTTTTAATTTAATGGCTGTAGTCACCATCTGCAGTGGTTTGGAAACCAAGAAAATAACATCTCTCACTGTCCCCATTGTTTCCCCATCTATTTGCCATGAAGTGATGGGACCAGATGTCATGATCCTTGTTTTTCGAATGTTGAGTTTTCACTCTCCTCTTTCACTTTCATCAAGAAGTTCTTTAGTTACTCTTCACATCCTGTCACAAGGGTGGTGTCATCTGCATATCTGAGGTTATTGATATTTCTCCCAGCAATCTTTATTCCAGCTTGTGCTTTATCCAACCCAGCATTTTACATGATGTACTCTTTCTATAAGTTAAATAAGCTGGGTGACAATATATAGGCTTGATGTACTCCCAATTTTGAACCAGTCCATTGTTCCATGTCAGGTTCTAACTGTTGCTTCTTGACCTGCATACAGATTTCTCAGGAGGCAGGTCAGATCATCTAGTATTCCCATCTCTTTAAGAATTTTCCACAGTTTGTTGTGATCCACACAATCAAAGGCTTAATATATCATCCCCTTTCTCCTCTGTCTTTCACTTCTTTTCTCAGCTGTTTGTAAGGGCTTCTCAGGCAACCACTTTGCCTTCCTGCATTTCTTTTTCTTGGAGATGGTTTGGTTACCACTTCCTATACAATGTTATGAACCTCCATCCATAGTTGTTCAGGCACTGTGTCTACCATATCTAATCCCATAATTTTCAACATTTCTTTTAAAATTTTTATTTTGAGCCTCCATTTCTAAATGGAGAAACTAAATCTGTCATTGAAAAATCTTTCCATTTACATGAGTATGATTTTAACTTACTAGGACAGTGATCAGATGATAAATAATCTGCCTTCAATGCAGAATGCCCTGTGGAAACCCCTGTGTTGGGAGGATCCCCGGAAGAAGGGAATGGCAATCCACTCCAGTAGTCTTGCCTGGAGTACTTTGTGGTCAGAGGGGCCTGGAGGGTTACAGTCCATGGGGTCGTATACAGTGGTGCACAACTCAGTGACTAACACTTTCAGGACACTGATATCCTGCCAAAGAATTGGGTGAGAGCCTTTTTGGTCATCACAATCTCTCCCTTATCAAAATTTTTCTGTGCTAAATTTCCCACCATCTTTTCAGTCATAGGGGCAAGAACTTTGAAATATATGTTTTGCTTTCAATGTATCATTAATATTTTTTCTCTTCTATATCACCATTGAAATGAACTAGATTTCTAGATTTTCTAACTTTTCACCTTATTTTCAGTCTCTTTTCTCCGTCCATAATCTTACGTATTACTGTCACAGTTGTTTTTCCAGACAATAGCTATACCATCACACCATTGCAAATTTAAATAAACAGTAAATGCTTTCTCTCATCATTAGAATAAACTGAAATTCCTTGTCAGATTCAAAGCTCTCAGTGACCTATACCCTTCCCAATTGGGCTATGACCTCAAACCCCTCAGAACATTTTTCTTAACATTTTATATAATTTATAATCTTTATAAGAAGAAGGCAATAGCAACCCACTCCAATAATCTTGCCTGGAAAACCCCATGGAAGGAGTAGCCTGGTAGGCTGCAGTCCATGAGGTCTTGAAGAGTCAGACACAACTGAGCGACTTCACTTTCACTTTTCATTTTCATGCATTGGAGATGGAAATGGCAACCCACTCCAGTGTTCTTGCTTGGAGAATCCCAGGGATGGCGGAGCCTGGTGGGCTGCTGTCTATGGGGTCACACAGAGTTGGCCACTACTGAAGCGACTTAGCAGTAGCAGCAGCATAATCTTCATAAAAGGTTCCCTGGTGGCTTAGTAGTAAAGAATCTTCCCACCCATGCAAGAGATGCAGTTTTGATTCCTGGATCCAAAAGATCACATGGAAAAGAAAATGGCAATCCACTCTAATATTCTTGCCTCAGAAATCCCATAGACAGAGGAGCCTGGCAGGCTACAGTCAAGGGCTTGCAAAGAGTTTGACGTGACTTAGTGAATAAGCAACAAAAGTTTATAATTGTTTCAGTGATCCTCACTTATATTGTTATTCCCTTGCCCTATAGAACTGTCTGTCACAGGTAATCTAACTTAGCAATTTTATCACTTTGTATTAGACACACACATGAATACACACACACATACACACTTGCAATTTTTATCTTTTTGATATTAATGTGTGGAATGACTTCTGCAAGTCTAAATTGCAGACTATCACATCCATCTGTATGTGTTAAAATAGCTAAAAACTTCTAGTACAAGCTAATTAAGAATGAGAAATGACCTAATAATTTAGATGTTAAGAAAATATATTGTGTTGCATGCTTAGTGTCACCACTCTCCAGCCTCTGGTCACATGGTGTGATCCTTTATAGTCATGAGTCTGGGTACCAGAGATAGTTGTGCCTCCCCCTTTCCAAAGATACAGTGCTATGGTTCCTCCTGGAACAAGACCAAATTCTGAAATTATCTCAAAGACCACTTTTGAGAGTCTTAAGGATGGGGAAGCAAAGTGAGATTAACCTCCAGGAAACATTCTAATAGTGTGTAGTTGTCTTGGTCATGACTAAAACACAGATGTTTTCCACTAGTGGAAAGATAAGCCTTTCCTAGTGGCCAGCGGTAAAGAACCCACCTACTATGCAGGAGACACGGGTTCAATCCCTGGGCCAGAAGATCCCCTGGAGAAGGAAATGGCAACCCACTCTGGTATTCTTGCCTGCAAAATCCCGTGGACAGAAGAGACTGGTGGGCTTGGACACAGCCTAGCAAATAAACCACCACCATGAGGAGAAAGATGTTGTACAGCATATAGACAGAACAATAGATATACAGAAAGAAACATGAGAAAGAAGGAGAGAGAGAACCTTTGTGGAAATAATTGTTCTAATTATTTTTAAAATATTAATAAAGAATAAAAAGTAGATTGTTTCATTTTTTTACTTATAGTAATACTTTACTTGAAACTACATTTCCAGTATATCATGTGGAATTCACAATATGTAAGTTTCCTCGGAGAAGGCAATGGCACCCCACTCCAGTACTCTTGCCTGGAAAATCCCATGGATGGAGGAGCCTGGTGGGCTGCAGTCCATGGGGTCGCTAAGAGTCGGACACGACTGAGCGATTTCACTTTCACTTTTCACTTTCATGCACTGGAGAAGGAAATGGCAACCCACTCCAGTATTCTTGCCTGGAGAATCCCAGGGACGGAGGAGCCTAGTGGGCTGCTGTCTATGGGGTCGCACAGAGTCAGACACAACTGAAGTGACTTAGCCGCAGCAGCAGCAGCAAGTAAGTTTCCTTACAAATGCCATCAGAAACATGAGGCTATTTAAATTTAAATTCATTAAGATTAATAATTAAAAATTAAATTCCTTCATCACATATTTTGAATTCTTAATAGTCACTTGTAAGCAGTGACTATAATACCACACAGCTATGAACAGCGTTTGTAGACTATTAGATACTACAGAATTCCTGAAAGCACGTTGAACTTTTGCATTTGAAACAAATCATTTTTTTCTTGAAAAGACTTGTAATGGGAAAATTTCTAATTTAATTGTAGTAGGAAAAAACTTAACTAATTCAATTTTAAAAAGCTCCACTAATTTTCACGTCTTCTCATATATTTAGTAACCATACCTCAGAGAATAATATAAACTTAAAAGGGAAGTAATCCCTTGTTCAAAATTGAACATGTAATGCAAACAGCTCAAAGATAGTAAAAATCTAGAAGACTTTGATGAGCACAAATATTCTTCACTAATTAAATTTTTTTAAACATATTTATGATTGTAAGATACCTGAAAGCCTTCTGTAATTTACAAATGGAACTACTAATAAGCTTTTGCATATTTATAAAATGTTGGTAAAATTGACTCCTTTTGGATTTTTCAAATGCCATATGACTGGGTCTCTTGAAAAATTTAACTAATTGGATAAATTCTAAATTATTATGATCTATAATCTTCATTAACATCACAAATCACTGTCACATTCTCATTAATTCTAGTAATTGTACTTCAAAATCTAACAATTATAGTTTATATTTCTTGCCTACTTACTATGTAGATTATCTAATTTAGACCTCATTACACCCTGTGTTTATTTCTGATGCAGAAATCAAGATTAAGCATTTAGTTTACTTGATCAAGATTGTCTTTCTTGAAAGTAGTACAGCTCGGTTTTTAAATGAGTTTACGTCCATTACTCTACTTCAAACTTTCCATGATAATATTGATACTTCCTTTACTTTTCCAACAAAGATTTTTCAGCATCTTTTGTATGCATGTATATGTGTACTGTTCTTTTCTTCTCCAGGGATATAACAGAAAACACAAACACACATACTCATTCATACTTCTGAAACTAAATTAAAGCCTTACATTATCTATTTTAATTTATAAGGATAATTTAGATATGAACTGCAATATTTAATATTTTCTGGAGGTATTTTTTAGTTGTACATTTTTTAAGATTTTTTATTTTATATTGAATATAGTTGATTAACAATGTTGTATTAGTTTCAGGTATACAGCAAAATGATTCAGTTATACACTTACATGTATGTATTTTTCATATTCTTTCCCATTTAGGTTATTACAGAATATTGGGCAGAGTTCCCTGTGCTTTATAGTAATCCTTGTTGGCTATCTATTTTTAATGTAGCAGTGTGTATATGACATACAGCGAGTACTTTTTAAATAAAATGTTTTAGAGCCTGGAATATCTGAGTCTTAGCAATTACATTACTTGGTTTTTGAGGAATTGCTTTGTTGTATGTAATGTTGCTTTAAAAGTAAAATCTGGTGAGCAGTGAGAAAGAAGGGAAACCAAAAATAAAATCTTATTTTTCATAATAATAAAAATAATAAATAAAACGTTGAACAAAATTGTTTTCAAAGGCAATTAATTACAAATATCTAATTTCATAAAATGCCAGCCTTACTAAAATCTTGTCACTTGAAAGGGAATTCTTGACTCCAATTTGAAAGCCTAGTACTCAATATTTAGTATGCTTGTGAACATTTGTGAAGACTTAACTAACTGAATAATGTATTTAATCAAGAAACTTAAATGCAACATGTTTTTCAATGTCTACTGATTAGGAAAAACATTATCAGCTCCCCAAAAAATTAAAACTAAGTTCTAATAGTATGCATAATGTTCATTTAGAGCTTAGATTTAAGAACTGAAATAAAAGCTGGAAATAAAATATGCTTTCCAGTTTAACCCATTATGCATTCCTCCAACTTCATAAATACCAGTGAATAAGAGATATCTCTAAATTAATGAAACAATATACAAATTTGTATCATAGTTCTTAGGTGAATAAAGTCTTTTTCGAAACATCTCTTTCCTCTTTTTTTCATCTGAACAGTTGAAAGAAGCCAAAATAAACATGAAAATTAAATATGGAACTGTTCTACAGTATAACATGATAAAAAGTTTCCCAGGATATTATACTTAAGAAAGAAAGAGGTCATAAGTGGGAATTTTATGATATGTTCATACTGGTTAAGTTATTTGAACTCTAGTTCATCCTTTCTTCATCCCATGGACATTCTTCTTCTCCAAACAATGCAAAACATAGGGGATTGAAAATGTTGCTGAATATTCTTCAAAGTAATTCAGAAAGTGCATTATTACCCTGTTCACTGATACAATTGTCTGGGCTGTTGTCAAGATACATAACTTGTATTTCTTTCCAAGACAAGTCATTCTTTCTGAATGCATCCTTCAGGAGGCAGCCTTTACAGTATGCAATCTAGGAAATTCTAGCACTAGCTAGTTCATATAAATAACTCATTTGGTAGAGGTGAAAGTGAAAGTCGCTTAGTCGTGTCTGACTCTGCAACCTTGTGGACTAGATAGTCCATGGAATTCTCCAGGCTGAAATACTAGAGTGGGTAGCCTTTCCATTCTCAGGGGATCTTCCAAACCCAGGGACTGAACCCACATATCCCTCATTGCAGGAGGATTCTTTACCAGCTGAGCCACAAGGGAAGCCCAAGAATACTAGAGCAGGTAGCCTATCCCTTCTACAGAGATTCTTCCAGACCCAGGAAAGTGGATTCTTTACCAACTGAACTATGTTAGGGGTAGATATTTTCTATCTTTACAGCTCCAATTGTCCAAGTTTAAGACTTAGGGGCTTACTTCCTTAGAGGGATCTAGTATGGCCCTCATACAAATAAACAAGAGAACCACACTCACTTCCCATCTGAATTTTCCAGGCAGCCCTCAACAGTATGAGTTATTGATTAGTTACAAATAATTAGTTAGTAAGCTAATTAACTGCTTTCAGTCAAGGTTTACCATGCTTCCCAGGTGGCATTAGTTGTAAAAACCCACTTGCCAATGCAGGAGACAAGAGACACAGGTTCAATCTCTGGGTCCGGAAGATGCTCTGGAGGAGGAAATGACAACCCACCCCAATATTTTTGCCTGGAGAATCTCATGAACAGAGGAGCCTGGCTGGCTATAGTCCATAGGGCCAACAAGAGTTGGACACGACTGAAGCAGCTTAACATGCATGCACGCACAAGGCTTACCAAATGGCACCATGTTCCAGGCACTGTGTTTGGAGTGACAAATAACAATATAATGGTGAACCAAATCTCATCTATCCCTGCCCTACTGAAGTTTAGTCCAGTGGTACAGAAACAATAATCAAATTATGGCACAACTGACAGGGGAATTTCTCTGCTTAGAGGTTTTGCATGTTCTTCTCTTTCAGGAAATCTTTGCAGCACTTCCAATGTTCTAAACAATCTTCCTGCCATTGGATGGAAAAGAGAGAACAGAAAATTCCTAATGACATTTTTGATATTCGTCTGAAATGTAATATTCTCTCTCCTTGTCTCTTATTGTTCAAACTGTACTGCTGTTAATGTATTAAAAAGTCTAGTTGAATATTTCAGAATGCTGATCCCTTGGGAAGTGGAAACAGATTGAATAGACTTTGGTATGTTGGACAACTAGAACAACCCACATAATAACCAATTTTTCAATCCTTTCCATGTTTAGTGAGTTCTGACTGGAAAACTACATATGGAGTCCTCTGCATATATAGTCATTGTGCAAAATGTTTTTCTTCCAGAGCACATAAGTAAGTTTTGGAACCTTATAAAATCACATTTTATCATATTATAATATCAAGATTTTTGTTTTCTGAATTTAAAAGCAAAAAGTCTTAATCACTACTCCCTAAAGAGGTAGTGTATCTAAGTGACTGCACATTCTTCCAAGTAAAAAGTGCATGGATTTTATGATAATTTTCACAAGAAGTAATCAAGTCACCTCAACTCTTTATGCCTTTACTTTCTAATTCACAAAATAAGAATAACAATTTGTAAAATAACATAATCCATGCAAAATATTTGAAGCAGTGTCTTGCACATAATACATATAAAATTATATTGTTTTATTTATATTGAGTATATATTAATTAACATACAAAAAATACAGTGTGCACTAATTCTAAAGTTTTGTTTTTGTGATAATTCTCATATATGTTAAATACATTAAATTCATTTTTATAGACATATACCTTTTATAATTCCCAGAAAGTCCTCCTAAACAGATCAGATATTTAATAAGTAACCAGTTACTATATTCTTGAAAATATCAGCTGTATTATTGTGTTATGCATTGTCACGATAGCATGTAAACCATTGCCTTTTATGTACACTCACCACCCATGTGCGTGTTAATCACTCAGTCATGTCTGATTCTCTGTAACCCCATGAAGCCTGCCAGGCTTCTCTGTTCAGTGGAATTTTCCAGGCAAGAATTCTAGAGTGGGTAGCCATTTCTTTCTCCAGGGGATAGTCCTGACCCAAGGATGGAACCCAGGTCTCCTGCATTACAGGCAGATTTTTTACCATCTGAGCTACCAGGGAAGCCCCATACACTCACAGCTATCACAATCACAGTTTATGGGAAATAACTACTGTATACTTTGAGCTCTACTTCATTTGTCTTTTTGAATTTTTTAGAATAATTCCTTAAGCATTTTTAAAAAGTAGACCTATACTGGCTTAACTTGGAGTTACTATGAAAAACATGGGTCAGCAATGTTTTCAGCAACTGTTCATGTCCCTTCTCACTAGTTTCATTTAATGTTTATTTATCTGTTCATTTATTTGTGGGCTAAATTTTCCAGTCATACAATAAATATTAGAGGTACAAATGTGAGTATATCCCTCTTCTGCTATAAGGATTCATCATGCAACAGACAAATGGCTATGAAAGAGAATTTACAATAAAAAGATGGATGTCTTGATCAGCATCACAAAAAGTGCACAAAATATGTAATATAATTAAACAATAATAATTGAGTCAAGTCAGTCTTAATGAAATAACATTGAAGATGTGATACAAAGGAGACAATTTGAAGGGAATGTTTAAGGAAGAGGGAATAGACCAGTAAAGGTAGGAAAAGGTTTAAAGACTGTGTTGTGGTTGGCGGAATAGTGCTTCAGTTTGACTCAGTGATGAGCACCTTGGAGATGCAGCAGGTAATAAAGCTTCAGTACAAATTGTAACTGCATGTGACTCCTATAAGAAAGCACTAATATTTATGTGAATTAATGTGGACATAGACTATAGCATAGACAGCATGAGGTGAGAATTCAGTTCAGTTCAGTTGCTCAGTTGTGTCCAACTCTTTGCAACCCCAGGGAGGAACTGTAGCATGCCAGACTTCCTTATCCATCACCAACTCCTGGAGCTTACTCAAACTCATGTCCATTGAGTTGGTGATGCCATCCAACCATCTCATCCTCTGTCATCCTCTTCTCCTCCTGCCCCCAAATCCCTCTTAGCATGAGGGTCTTTTCCAATGAGTCAGTTCTTCACATCAGGTGGCCAAAGTATTGGAGTTCCTGCTTCAACATCAGTCCTTCCAATGAATATTCAGGACTGATATCCTTTAGGATGGACTGGTTGGATCTCCTTGCAGTCCAAGGGACTCTCAAGAGTCTTCTCCAATACCACAGTTCAAAAGCATCAATTCTTCAGTGCTCAGCTTTCTTTATAGTCCAACTCTCACATCCATACATGACTACTGGAAAAACCACAGCTTTGACTAGATGGACCTTTGGTGGCAAAGTAATGTCTCTGTTTTTTAATATGCTGTCTAAGTTGGTAATAACATTTTTCCCAAGGAGCAAGCATCTTTTAATTACATAGCTGCAACAGAATTTCATGGTGAGGACAGAAATATGAAAATTTCAAAGGAAACAGTTCAAAATTTAGACATAGATAACCAAATAATGGGACTGGACATCAAATTGATGGGATTAAAGAGAAGGAAAGGAGGAAAGATTATACCAAGTTTTGAGATTGATTGGAGCTCCGCTGGATCATCGAAATAGCAAGTGAGTTCCAGAAAAACATCTATTTCTGCTTTATTGACTATGCCAAAGCCTTTGACTGTGTAGATCACAGTAAACTGTGGAAAACTATGAAAAAGATGGGAATACCAGACCACTTGACCTGCCTCTTGAGAAACGTCTATTCAGCAACAGTTAGAACTGGACATGGAACAACAGACTGGTTCCAAATAGGAAAAGGAGTACGTCAAGACTGTATATTGTCACCCTGCTTATTTAACTTATATGCAGAGTACATCATGAGAAATGCTGTGCTGGATGAAGCACAAGCTGGAATCAAGATTGAAAGGAGAAATATCAATAACCTCAGATATGCAGATGACACCACCCTTATGGAGGAAAGTGAAGAGGAATTAAAAAGCCTCTTGATGAAAGTGAAAGAGGAGAGTGAAAAAGTTGGCTTGAAGCTTAACATTCAGAAAACTAAGATCATGGCATCCATCCGCATCACTTCATGGGAAATAGATGGGGAAACAGTGGAAACAGTGTCAGACTTTATTTTTCTGGGCTCCAAAATCACTGCAGATGGTGATTGCAGCCATGAAATTAAAAGACGCTTTCTCCTTGGAAGGAAATTTATGACCAACCTAGACAGCATATTAAAAAGCAGAGACATTACTTTGCCAACAAAGTCCATCTAGTCAAGGTTATGGCTTTTCCAGTGGTCATGTATGGATGTGAGAGTTGGACTGTGAAGAAAGCTGAGCACTGAAGAATTGATGCTTTTGAACTGTGGTGTTGGAGAAGACTCTTGAGAGTCCCTTTCACTGCAAGGTGATCCAACCAGTCCATCCTAAAGGGGATCAGTCCTGGGTGTTCATTGGAAGGACTAATGCTGAAGCTGAAATTCCAATACTTTGGCCACCTTATGTGAAGAGTGGACTCACTGGAAAGACCCTGATGCTGGGTGGGATTGGGGGCAGGAAGAGAAGGGGACGACAGAGGATGAGATGTTTGGATGGCATCACTGACTCAATGGACATGGGTTTGGGTGGACTCCAGGAATTGGTGATGTACAGGGAGGCCTGGAGTGATGCAATTCATGGGGTCACAAAGAGTCGGACACAACTGAGCAACTGAACTGAACTGAACTGGAGCTTGGAAAATAAAGAAAAGAGATAGAGATAAGCATGAGAGGAATGAAAACTACAGCAGACTGAAATGATTTCGGAAGGAACTTTTAGTTCTTTACATCTTATACAAAATGGAATACCTAGTCACAGATCAGACAATATACATTATTCCTAAAATAAATCAATTTATGTTATATGCTTCCTCTTTATTCTGCAATAGAGATGTTTTCATATATCTTAGTTTGTTCTAAAATAATATATTCTGTAGTTCAATATTCAATTAAGATCATGCATAATTATCTCAGGCAATGCCAGAATGCATTCAGTCTTTCTTCTTTATTCAAACATTTTTGTCACCCATGTATATTAGTTACATTTCTATTTTCTTTAGAGCTTGCATGTGTTTCTATTCCCATGATATTAAGAAGTGTAGGAAGAGTGAATTGGCATATGGGCTTGTAGATTTGGAGAAAGTTTTAAACATGGTGCATTTATCTGCACATAGGAAACTCAGAAATTGGATTCACATGAAAATCAGCTCCAAGAGAAAACTGAAGCGAACACTTTCATCGCTCACCCAGGCAGTGGTTGCAGGAGCTGCTCCCACCAGCATCTAAGGACAATTATGTGCAGCTCTTCCCATCTTCCTGTTCAGAGGTCTCAAATCAATAGCTTAAAATTAACAACAATGAGAATTTAATGGTGAAGAAAGTTTAGCAAATGCTACATATAAGAGTTCTCTTCCCTTACCCTCAGAAATGTTTGTTTAACATTTCCCAGGTTCCCCTAGGTATCCTACTTAGCCATTTCTCCATTCTTCCTCCAGGACCCAACAGCAACAAGCATGCTTGTGGGGTCTATCAGTCTGAAATCTCCCAGTGATGGGTGGGTATTAGTTCTCTCAATCCATAAGCAATTCTTAAATTTCCTTCAAGTATTCTCTTACATACTCATCCCTAGTCTTTCATCTGGAAAGTATCTGTGGGAGGAAAGAAACTTTTCCTCATCTCTACATCACAAAACTACCCTTTTCATGAAAACATCATGGCAAAAGCCAGAATGCCAGTTCTGAATATGCTACACTCTGTTTGACCTGAGTTAGAATTTGGTGATATCCACCTCTCACTCATGCTTAATTTTACATGTAGGTGAAAATAAATGCATTCTATTTCCCAAGTTTCCTCCTTACATGTAATTTGAGTTTAATTTGATGATGAGAAAGACAATAGAAATATAGAATTAAGTTCAGTATATATAATGTACTTTATTTCTTAATTTCTCATGCATGTTATTTACTTGTGTGTGTATGCAGCATTTTATATATTTATTATTATTTTTTTAAATTTTATATTGGAATATAGTTGATTAACAGAGTTTCCTGGGTAGCTCAGATGTTAAAGAAGCTGCTTGCAATGCAGGAGACCTGGGATTGATCTCTGGGTCAGGAAGATCCTCTGGAGGAGGGCATGGCTACAAGTATTCTTGCCTGGAGAATTTCATGGATAGAGGAGCCTGGCAGGCTATAGTTCATGGGGTTGCAAAGAATCAGACACAACTGAATGACTAACACTTTCACTTTCATAGCTGATTAATAATGTGTTAGTTTCAGGTGTACAAAGTGACTATCATATCTATGCATGGATCAATTTTAATATTTTATAAATTTTTATAAACTCTAGTAACAAAGTCACTGAAATTTTTGTGTTCAAAGCTCTGAACATGAAAATTTATTTAATATTTAAATTAAATCAAAAAAGCAAGAGAGTTCCAGAAAAATGTCTATTTCTGCTTTATTGACTATGCCAAAGCCTTTGACTGTGTGGATCACAGTAAACTGTGGAAAATTCTGAAAGAGATGGGAATACCACACCACCTGACCTGCTTCTTGAGAAATCTGTATGCAGGTCAGGAAGCAACAGTTAGAAATGGACATGAAACAACAGAGTGGTTCCACATAGGAAAAGGAGTACATCAAGGGTGTATACCATCACCCTGCTTATTAAATTATTTGCAGAGTACATCATGAGAAATGCTGGGCTGGATGAAGCACAAGCTGGAATCAAGATTGAAAGGAGAAATATCAATAACCTCAGATATGGAGATGACACTATCCTTATAACAGAAAGTGAAGAAAAACAAAAGAGCCTGTTGATGAAAGTGAAAGAGGAGAGTGAAAAAGTTGGCTTAAAGCTCAACATTCAGAAAACTAAGATCATGGCATATGGTCCCACCACTTCATGGCAAATAGATGGGGAAACAGTGGAAACAGTGGCTGACTTATTTCTTTGGGCTCCACATCACTGCAGATGGTGATTGCAGCCATGAAATTAAAAGACGCTTACTCCTTGGAAGGAAAGTTATGACCAACCTAGACAGCATATTAAAAAGCAGAGACATTACTTTGCCAACAAAGGTCCATCTAGTCAAGGCTATGGTTTTTCCAGTAGTCGTGTACGGATGTGAGAGTTGGACTATAAAGAAAGCTGAGCACTGAAGAATTGATGCTTTTGAAGTGTGGTGTTGGAGAAGACTCTTGACAGTCCCTTTCACTGCAAGGAGATCCAACTAGTCCATCCTAAGGGAGATCTGTCCTGGGTGTACTTTGGAAGGACTGACGTTGAAGCTGAAACTCCAATACTTTGGCCACCTGATGCAAAGAACTGACTTATCGGAAAAGACCCTGATGCTGAGAAAGATTGAAGGCAGGAGGAGAAGGGGACAACAGAGGATGAAATGGTTGGATGGCATCACCAACTCAATGGACATGAGTTTGGGTAGGATCCGTAAGTTGGTGATGGACAGGGAGGTCTGACGTGCTGCAGTCCATGGGGCTGCAAAGATTCGGACATGACTGAGCAAACTGAATTGAACTGAACTGAATTGAACTGAATTAAATTGAGTTAAACTGAAATTAGATACTTTATTTAGCAATATAACTGTAGTTGGTGAGTAGATATTCTATGTCAACTATTTGTAATGTGTTATATTGTAGGATTAGTGACCCCAATTCCTAACAGTTTAGTAAATAAGAAAAAATTTAACTACTCAAAATTTAAATAATAAAAGATCTTTATAAAAGTTTTTAAGAATTTTAATAGATTCATATTTAAAGATACATATTTTAAAAACATAGTGCTCCAAATAGATCATGAATTATGATCATAAGGATACAATATGAAAAGACTTCATAAATGAAGTCATTAAGTATATTAACTTTGGCCCAAAATAATCAGAGAATAGAGAGGAACTACACAATACAGTTGTCAAAAGAACGAGGGAAAACTTGATGAAGTCTTTATATGCAGAGAATTTAAGGCTTGATATGAAAGGCCCAAATGGCATATTACAAATTATTAAGTGTCAGTAAACACTGTGAAGTGTTTTTATGGAAAACACTTTTGGAAAGTGTTGGGGAGACATATATGGGAAATATATTTTTCCCACACTTGATACTGTTTTCTGTATATAAGTAGCCTCTCCCTGCCCCTCTGCTCCTTTGTTCCAGGGGTGCTGGTGTTTATCTGACTGAGACATTGAAAAAAGGATATTTCACAAAAGTTCACCACTCTTCTATTCTCCCTTGGCAGTAGGTCTAATTTATTGCCCTCTGTTTTCCTGGCTGAAACTGCTGTTTTGCCGTCTGTGCCAACCAAGTGCTACCTCTGTCTAAGTTGGTAAATCTGTCACGCTCATGGGTTTGAGTATCAGGCACCACATGCTAGCGTGCATGCTAAGTCACTTCACTCGCGTTGGACTCTGTGTGACCCTATGGACTGTAGCCCTCCAGATGTCCATGGGATTTGATGCTATAATCTAGAATATTAATTAGATTCTCCAAAATTGTCTCCATTAGTATATTTATATTTTGCTCTTCAATTTGTTTTATGCTTTTGCCTCATTTTAAAATTTGTTGAGCATCTGAGAAGGGAAGAAGGATGCTCTTTATTGGACTAGATAGCAGACCCCAAATGGGGTATTAAGAAGAATAGTCTCATAAATTCATAAATTGAGCCAAGTTGGAAATGAAAGGTAAAAATGCAGCTAATCCACCAATTAATAAAGTATTTCTATGTTCAGTGATATGGAAAATTAGACATGGTAATGGTTTTGAGAATAAAGATGAAAAAGCATATTTGGAAAAAGAAGCAGAAAAAGAAATTCCATATGAAAGAATAGGTAGAATTTTATATAATCAAAGATATAGTTCTCTGGACTTAAAGAACAGCAGTTCATCATAGAGTAGAATTTCAATTCCTTAAAGTTTTTTTTTAATTTAATGAATATATACATATTTCATATATAGTTGCATATCTTTACTTTTAAGAAAGCATGTTCTTGATTGAGACATTATTTTTAATGATGCAATAAAAAATTATCCTGTCCACCTAAATGAAATGTTTTCAAAACAAGTTAATCACATTTGCATTTCTTCCTTCAGCTTACTTCTTAATCGTGGCTCTAATCAAAATGGAATGAACTTTTCCAAAGAAAAACATTTATAGTCCTTACATATACTGTTACACTTGAAAGACTCAGATGAGTCTGCTAATTAGGCTATCATAATTTTGCCCATGTTCACTAGAACTCCTAGAAAGAGACAGAAGAGGAAAAGAAAACAAAAAGTAGCAGACAAAAGCAATTAAGACTAAAATCTCTCATTTATCTTTCTTGTTTTGGAGACTATCCTAGACAAATGTGTAACATTATGTCCCTCATCACTTGGAATGTATTGCAATAGGACAATCACATTTCACTTGGGAGTCTAAGGTTCTAGTTTTGAATGAGATGTAGGGTTTTAAGAAGAATATTTTGGTTTACATTGTTTTATACTGGTTGCCATTCTATTAAATGTGGCTTATAAAGTTAGTAATAAAAAGATGATTTCCCCAAATCAGGTTGTTTATCTCTGTTATTACTTTCTGTAATAGCTACTTAAATAAATCACATAGGATAACTGAGATAACAGGATAACTGAGACCATAAAAACAACAATAATAATAACATTTAATTATAACTTACTATATACTAGATATTTTTTTCTAAGCAATATTATTGGTTTCATTATATCTAGTTCAAAATTTTCCAACAACATGTATAAGTCAGTTACACATGTTTGTATGTACAGTAAGAGTAAGAAACTCTGCTTCACTGGTAGAATAATGATATATTTTTTTTAATTTGCAGAAGCCACTAACAACATGTCTGCATGTAAACCTATAGTTACAAATATAGTTATGAGAATATACTGGTGTTTAATTATTTTTTTACTCTGTCACACTGTTTTCTAATATTTAGTTTCAGAGGAGATAGAAGTTTTAGTTTTGTTAAAAAATATTCAGCTTCTCAGTCTGTGATACTTACAGAACTGTATTGGTTAGCAAATGAGATGAGTAAGAAAGTGAATTCTGTGAAGACAGAGAAGGGCCAGGATGAAACAGGAAAGAACAAGCTACATAGTAACAAACTGAAAGAAAAACAAATTGGGAAAGACTTATAGTCTATGACTATGGATACCATTAGCACCTCCTGGTCACAGTGTGTTTACCCACTTCTCATTCTAGTATTACTAAGAGAAAGAAAAACAGTTCAGCTGCAACATAAAAAACAAAAACAAATCCTTTGATGTATGCAAGCAGATTAAATATTCTGCTTCGTATCATATTTCAAAATTGAAATCCATGTCCTAGACATGTTTTTGTTTATTTTTTGTGTGATCATAAATATTAAAACAGAAGTTTCTGCTGGTGCTGCTGCTAAGTCGCTTCAGCCGTGTCCGACTCTTTGCGACCCCAGAGATGGCAGCCCACCAGGCTCCTCTGTCCCTGGGATTCTCCAGGCAAGAACAGTGGAGTGGGTTGCCATTTCCTTCTCCAATGCATGAAAGTGAAAAGTGAAAGTGAAGTCGCTCAGTTGTGTCCAACTCCTAGTGACCCCATGGACTGCAGCCTACCAGGCTCCTCCGTCTATGGGATTTTCCAGGCAAGATTACTGGAGTGGGGTGCCATTGCCTTCTCCAAAACATAAATTACCCTAACCCAAAGTCCCATGCTACTGCTAAGTCACTTCAGTCGTGTCCGACTCTGTGCGACCCCATAGACGGCAGCCCACCAGGCTCCCCCGTCCCTGGGATTCTCCAGGCAAGAACACTGGAGTGGGTTACCATTTCCTTCTCCAATGCATGAACGTGAAAAGTGAAAGGGAAGTCGCTCAGTCGTGTTCGACCCTTAGCATGGACTGCAGACTACCAGGCTCCTACATCCATCGTATTTTCCAGGCAAGAGTACTGGAGTGGGGTGCCATTGCCTTCTCCGAAAGTCCCATAGTCCCATAGATAAGAAAAATGAACAAAATCAGAGTAAAATTAGATTGTGAATAAAAACTGATGTTTTCTAATATTGACTACAGGTAAAATCTCTGGAGCTAGACTACCTGAGATTAAATCCCAGCTCCGAATTACTGGACTGTATGTGTTAGCTGTTCAGTCATGTCTGACTCTGTGTGACCCTGTGGCCTGTAACCCATCAGGCTTCTTTGCCCATAGAATTCTCCAGGCAAGAATACTGGAGTGGGTTGTCATTTCCTTCTCCAGGGGATCTTCCCATCCCAGGGATCAAACCCAGGTCTCCTGCCCTGCAGGAAGATTCTTTACCATCTGAGTCACCAGGGGAAACCCTACCTGAGATTAAATCACAGCTCTGAACAGCTGGGTGTATAACCTTCAATACTTTACTTTATCTCTCTGTTCCTTCTTCTCATCATCTGAAAAAGGGGAGTAACAAAGGCACCTACTTATAAGTAGGGGATAGTGAGGCTTGAATAAGTTATCAACAATATTGCCTTTATTGACTTTATCTATGTTACAGAAAAGTTACTTGAATCTTAAAGTTCGTATGGAACCACAAAAGACATTGAATTGCCAAAGCTATCTCCAGAAAAAAAGAACAAAGCTGGAGACATCATTTTCCTAAACTTCAGACTATACTTCAAAGCTAATCAAAACAGTATCAATTCAGTTCAGTTCAGTTTAGTCTGTCAGTCGTGTCCAACTTTTCACAACCCCATAAATCGCAGCACACCAGGCCTCCCTGTCCATCTCCAACTCCTGGAGTTCACTCAGACTCACGTCCATTGAGTCAGTGATGCCATCCAGGCATCTCATCCTTGGTCATCCCCTTCTCCTCCTGCCCTCAATCCCTCCCAGCATCACAGTCTTTTCCAATGAGTCAACTCTTCCCATAAGGTGGCCAAAGTACTGGAGTTTCAGCTTTAGCATCATTCTTTCCAAAGAAATCCCAGGGCTGATCTCCTTCAGAATGGACTGGTTGGATCGCCTTGCAGTCCAAGGGACTCTCAAGAGTCTTCTCCAACACCACAGTTCAAAAGCATCAATTCTTCAGCACTCAGCTTTCTTCACAGTCCAACTCTCACATACATACATGACCAAAGGAAAAACCATCGCCTTGACTAGACAGACCTTAGTCGGCAAAGTAACGTCTCCACTTTTCAATATGCTATCTAGGCTGGTCATAACTTTCTTCCAAGGAGTAAGTGTCTTTTAATTTCATGGCTGCAATCACCATCTGCAGTGATTTTGGAGCCCCCAAAAATAAAGTCTGACACTGTTTCCACTGTTTCCCCATCTATTTCCCGTGAAGTGATGGAACCAGATGCCATGATGTTCATTTTCTGAATGTTGAGCTTTAAGCCAACTTTTTCACTCTCCACTTTCACTTTCATCAAGAGGCTTTTTAGTTCCTCTTCACTTTCTGCCATAAGGGTGGTGTCATCTGCATGTCTGAGGTTATTGATATTCTCTCGGCAATCTGGATTCCAGCTTGTGCTTCATCCAGTCCAGTGTTTCTCATGATGTACTGTGCATAAAAGTTAAATAAGCAGGATGACAATATACAGCCTTAACGTACTCCTTTTCCTATTTGGAATCAGTCTGTTGTTCCATGTTCAGTTCTAACTGTTGCTTCCTGACCTGCATACAGATTTCTCAATAGGCAGGTAAGGTGGTCTGTTATTCCAGTCTCTTTCAGAATTTTCCACAGTTTATTGTGAAAAAGAAAAGGCAAGAATATACAGTGGAGAAAAGACAGTCTCTTCAATAAGAGGGCTTGGGAAAACTGGACAGCTACATGTAAAACAAGGAGATTAGAACATTACATCACACAATACACAAAAATAAACTCAAAATGGATTCAAGACCTAAATGTAAGGCTTGAAACCATAAAACTCCCAGAAGAGACTCCTAAAGAAGGCAGAATATTCTTTGACTTTATGAATCAGCAATTTTTTTTGGGGGGGGGAGGGTCTCTTAACACAAAAGAAATAAAAGTAAAAATAAACAAATGATACCTAAACTAAACTTAATTTTTTTTTTTTTTTTAATTGCATAGCAAAGGAAACCACTGACAAAACAATAAGGCAACCTACGGAATGGAATAAAATGTTTGCAAATGATATGACTTACAAGGGGTTAATACCCAAAATAAACAAATCACTAATGCAACACAATATCAAACAAACAAACAAAACATAATCATATCAAAAAAGGAGTAGAAGCCCTAGATAGGTAATTATGCAAGGAAGATATACAGATGGCTAATAGGCACATGAAAAGATGCTCAACATCACTAATTATTAGAGAAATGCAAATCAAAGCCATGAGATATCACCTCACATTTGTTGGAATGGCAAACTTCAAAGTGTCAACAAATAAATTTTGGAAAGGATGTGGAGAAAACAGAACATTTGCATACTCTTGGTGGGAATGTAACTTGATGCAGCTTCTATGAAAATGAATATGATGGTTCCTCACAAAAAGTAAAAACAGAACTAGCATATAATTCCTTGGCATATATCTTGAAAGAAATGAAAACACTAATTTAAAAAGATATATGTACCCCAAGTTCATAGCAACACTATTTACAGTTTCCAAGATATGGAAGCAACCTAAATGTTATTTGACAGATGAATGGATAAAAAGGATATTGTAAATATAAATCAATGGAATATTAGCCATAAAAAAGATTAAAATTTTGTAATTTTCAATGATGTGAATGGACTTAGAGAATATTACGCTAGTGAAACAATTTAGAGAAAGACAAATTCTATGTGCTATTACTTATTTTGGAACCTAAAAATTAAAACAAACAATGTATACAGAAAAATGGAAAACCAATTAGTGATTATCAGTGGGGAGAGGGAAAGAGTATGGGGTTAAGAGATACAAACTACAACGTGTAAAAGAGATAAGCAACAAAGATATATTGTATAGCATAGGGAATTATAATCATTATTTTGAAATTAATTTTAATGGAGTACAATTTGTAAAAATACTGAATCACTATTCAGGCTATATGCCTGAAACTAATATATATTGTAAATCATCTATATTTCAAAACAAAAAAAAAGAATGAAAATAAAGCTACTTGAATTTGAATAAAGAATACTTTTAGATCTATTCAATTACTTCAATTGTCTATAATGCTTTGCTGCTAAGTCTGTTGCTAAGTCACTTTAGTCTTGTCCAACTCTGTGCAACACCATAGACAGCAACTCACCAGGCTCCCCCATCCCTGGGGTTCTCTAGGTAAGAATACTGGAGTGGGTTGCCATTTTCTTCTCCAGTGCATGAAAGTGAAAAGTCAAAGTGAAGTTGCTTAGTCGTGTCGGACTCTTAGCGACCCCATGGACTTCAGCGACCAGGCTTCTCTGTCCATGGGATTTTCCAGGCAAGAGTACTAGAGTGGGGTGCCATTACCTTCTCCACTATAATGCCTTAAATCTTTATAAAACCCCACTCACATTAGCCTTCTGGTTTATATACAAAGCATTTTACTTTATTAGAGACACAGAGATGTCTAAATGATGTTACGCCTACAACACAGTAATCTTTGTTCCCATAACTCAAAATTATTCTTATGGAATCAGAGTATTCAGTAAAGGCCTATTTAGCCTATTTTTGGAAAATACTGGAATTTACAAATAACAGACCATTCTTATGAATGTGTACCTACATAGTTTTCTGTGTAGGATGATTATCAGGAGTTGACTGGCAGTGAAATTCATGCGTCAACCAAAGGTCTACAATATAGAACCTGAAGCAAACCTAAAATCTTGTTAAGATATTAAATTGATACACATTAATGAAATTGAAATTCTGTTTGGATCAGTTAAAAATGATGATTTTTTTTCTGATCACTCTGCCTTCCTGATATTATATTTGTTACTTTGATTTATAGGATAGAAGTTTTTAGCCTTATATTTGCACTATTTGAAGGCAATGATGCAATGAAAAAACATAGAAACTAAAATCAGTGATTGTTAGTAGTACTTGGATCAATTATGGACACTAGAAAAGGAAATAAATTGCATAGGAAGATTTGAATACACACATATATTTTATACACACACACATATGTACTTTAGTAAGCATTCTAATTCTTTTCATTGTGGGAAGTTGGGTCATTCAACGTACACTCATCAGTGCAGAGAAGTTAGCTTTAGTGTATAGATCATACATTTAAAGAATAATAATATAAATGAAAAATCTAATGAAAAAATACAAATTCTCAATTCTCAAGATTCAAAAAGTGGAGAGGATTTGTAAATAAACTACATAAAAATTAAAAAAATATTTCTGTGCTACCTAAGATCTCTAAATTTTAAAAAAAAATTTTTACTTCATTGCTGATTGACGTCTTTGATAAATATAAAACTGGTGTTTTCTCAACTATCTTGGTCAAGATTCAGGTAAGCACATATAAAACTGACCAAAAATATTAATTATCAGATAAAAAGTATTTATACGGGGAATAGTAACGCATTTGTCAAGTTTTTCCCATTGAAACATGTATTTATAAATATATACGCTAAAGTTAAAACATTTATGAGCAAATTTTTTATTAGTAGCTATAGGAAAAAAGTGACTCTTCCTGTTTTGCATAGAGAACAGATTAATATCATAAACTTTTGTTTATAATACTGGAAAAAATATTCTGAAACATCATTATAAATAAAAAAGTCACCTGATTAGTGAACACATTGCCTCATGTAACAGAGTAAATGGATATCACATTTGCTAGAATTTAAGAAATAAATGGGAGGAAAATGATTGCTTTTCTCTATTATTCTTTAACGGTATCTTTAGTGGTAATTTGTGCTATAATTTGGGCAATTTGCATGTGTTTTATTTTCCCTCCATCTCCTGCTTCTGGAGAACTATTTCTTTTTTTTTTTTTTTCTTTTTGATTGAGGAGTTGATATGACAGGAGATAATGAAGCTCATGGCACTCAGTGGGGAGCCTGTCACTGCTGACTCTGGCTGCTGCCTTTGTTTTCTCTTCTTGCACTCCTCTGATTTTATCAGGCACAATGAGAAACAATTATTAAAGCCATGAACCATTCTAAAATATTATACCACCAAACAGTTCTTTTTAAGAGCCTTTCCATCTTCTTGGTCTGTCTGTTTATCCTTAGAAGTGGTAAACTGCATCATTATTTTCCATTCAATCTTCTGCATAGGGATGAAAGATTGTTTTCTGCCTTGGAGGAGGCAATCTTATACAGTGCCAGGTTTATATAATTTCTTAGGTTGGCCCTCTTCACATTAATCAAAAAACTTTTGCACCTTGTATCAAAGACCCTGATGCTGGGGAAGACTGAGGGCATGAGGAAAAGAGGGCGACAGAGAATGAGATCATTGGATAATATCACTGATTCAATGTACATGAGTTTGAACAAACTCCAGGAGATAGTTAAGGACAAGGGAGCCTGGCATGCTGAGGTCCATGGGGTAGCAAAGAGTCGGACATGACTGAGTGACTGAACAACAACAAACTGTCTACCTGAAGTCTTCCTGTGTCAGGAATCGCTAACCTTTTTGAGAGGATAATCTGGTAGTTGACTCATGTCTACCAGAACCCATTTCTTATTCTCTTTTTGTCACAAGAAAGACTATACTTTTCTTGCCACTTGCATATAAGAATGGTCCAAAAAACTACCCTGATCAATGAAATATGAGAGAATATGACAATTAGCATTTCTGGACTATGGAAAAATAACAGATGCTTCCCCATGTTTTCTCTCCTCCATGGCAACCAAGTAGGTCAGGTGTACTGACAATGTAGCTATACATTTGATACTTCCATCAGGCTGTGTGAAGTGAGGCACACTGCCTCACTCAGACACACATGCCATTATTTAGATATGTAGGACATACAGTGTAAGTGAGCAATTATCTTTTGTTTGCTAAGCCACTGAAACTTCAGTGTAAGCTTATCTAATGCAGAGTAGCTATTTTCCATTTATCTAAAGAATTAAGGTCCCTAAGCACTAAAGAGTTATCAATAATCTGGAAATAATTAGTGGGACGTATAGGTATGGCAGGACTAAAATGTCACACTATTTATTGCTTTGTCCCTCTCTACAAAGAAAATTCCTAGAGATAACCAAAGAACAAAGGAATAAAGTATGTGTCAAAGAGGCAAAGAACCAGACTTAGGTTGAGAAGCAGTGGGAAATTTGGGAAAGAGCACAGAGTTTGTATTCCATTCTAATTGAATCCTGTGTTTCATTCAACAAAAGTTTCTGACCTATAGATTGCTGAAACAATTAAACATAATGAAATGTAATTTGCAAAAATGCTGACAAGGTAGGTATTGAACATTCAAAACATTATAGCAAATGTTATTATTATCTGCTGTTTTATTACTAGCAGGCTAATGGGCACAAGTGTATGCTAAGATATATAGGCTAATTAGTATAAAATAATAATAAAAACTCTCATATCTTCCCAATGGCAAGAAGTACTCTATTCCACTAATTTAAGATTTCTTTTAATATAAGTCTGACTTTCAGGTTTGTTGTTTATTTTAATACTTCCTTTAGTGTCAGCATATTGTTGAAAATGCTGAGTTCTTGTTGCTCAGTAGCTAACTTATGTCCGACTCTTTGTGACTCCATGGGCTGTAGTATGCCAGACTTCCCTGTCTGTCACTATCTCCCAGAGTTTGCTCAAACTCATGTCCAATAACACCACTCAACCATCTCACCCTCTGTTGCCCGCTTCTCCACTTTCCCTCAATCTTCCCCAGCATCAGGGCCTTATCCAATGAGTTGGCTCTTAGCATCAGGTGGCCAAAGTATTGGAGATTCAGCTTCAGCATCAGTCCTTCCTAAGAATATTCAGGGTTGATTTCCTTTAGGATTGACTGATTTGATCCACTCGCTGTCCAAGCACTTTTAAAAGTCTCCAGTTCAGTTCAGTTCAGTCGCTGAGTCATGTCCGACTCTTTGCAACCCCATGAATCGCAGCACGCCAGGCCTCCCTGTCCATCACCAACTCTGGGAGTTCCATCGAGTCAGTGATGCCATCCAGCCATCTCATCCTCGGTCGTCCCCTTCTCCTCCTGCTCCCAGTCCCTCCTAGCATCAGAGTCTTTTCCAATGAGTCAACTCTTCCCATGAGGTGGCCAAAGTACTGGAGTTTCAGCTTTTGCATCATTCCCTCCAAAGAAATCCCAGGGCTTATCTCCTTCAGAATGGACTGGTTGGATCTCCTTGCAGTCCAAGGGACTCTCAAGAGTCTTCTCCAACACCACACTTCAAAAGCATCAGTTCTTCGGTGCTCAGCCTTCTTCACAGTCCAACTCTCACATCCATACATGACCACAGGAAAAACCATAGCCTTGACCAAAGGGACCTTAGTTGGCAAAGTAATGTCTCTGCTTTTGAATATGCTATCTTAAGTTGGTCATAACTTTTCTTCCAAGGAGTAAGCGTCTTTTAATTTCATGGCTGCAGTCACCACAGAACCACAATTCAAAAGCATCAATTATTTGGCACTCAGATTTCTTTATGGTTCAACTCTCACATCCATACATGACTACTGGAAAAACTATAGCTTTGGCTTTATGTACTTTTTTGTCAGCAAAGTGATGTCCCTAGTTTTTCATTCACTGGTTTGTCATAGCTTTCCTTCCAAGGAACAAGTGTCTTTAATTTTGTGGCTGCAGTCACCATCCACAGTGGTTTTGGAGCCCAGGAAAATAAAATCTGTCACTGTTTCCACTTTTTCTCCATCTATTTGCCACTAAGTAGGGGGACCAGATGCTATGATCTTCATTTTTTTGAATGTTGAGTTTTAAGCCAGCTTTTTCACTCTCCTCTTTCACCTTCATTAAGAGGCTCTTTAGTTCCTCTTCACTTTCTGCTATTAGAGTGATATCATCTGCATATTGAGGTTGTTGATATTTCTTCCAGCAATCTGGATTCCAGCTTGTGCTTCATCCAGCCCAGCATTTCACATAATATACTCTGCATAGAAGTTAAATAAGGAGTGTGACAACATTCAGCCTTGCCGTACTCCTTTCCCAATTTAGAACCAGTCTGTTGTTCCATGTCCAGTTGTAACTGTTACTTCTTGACCTGCATACAGGTTTCTTAGGAGACAGATAAGGTGGTCTGGTATTCTCATCTCTTTAAGAATTTTCCACAGCTTAGTTTGTTGTGATCCATAGAGTCAAAGGCTTACTAAAGCTTTTAAAGCAGAAGTCAATGTTTTCCTGGAATTCCCTTGGTTCCTCTATGATCCAAAGAATGTTGGGATTTTGATCTCTAGTTCCTCTGTCTTTTCTAAATCCAGCTTATATGTCTGGAATTTCTTGGTACACATATTGCTGAAGCCTAATTCAAAAGATTTTGAACATTACCTTGCTAGAATGTGAAATGGATGGAGACTATACATTATTAATCTTTGTCCCTTAACATATAACATTGGTTACACATTTTGGTAAATAGTAAAATATTGTAAATAATGTTGCAAGTGTAGTATATCATTTATGATATATATTTTTTTGGATTAATGGTTTTTTTCAAATTTACTCATTTTTCCCTTTAAATAATTTTTTTAATTCTATAGAGTTAAGATGAATTTTATTAATTTCTATTAAATGCTCTTGAGCTTGTTTTCATAATATCTTTTGCAAAAATAGATAACCATCATACATAGGTAAACATATACAAATTAAAGCATAGTGTTAAGTCTTATTTTCAAAAAATGCAGGTTTTCATTGTATCATCCATTTTTTCTAAACTCACACTTTATTGACCAATTTCCATCCTTAGACCTTTGTAAGAAAAATGTAACTCCACAAATAAATACAAGAAAAGCAAAAAGCAAATAAAACAGTATAATTTACCATATGATTTCTATAAGCAGAAATATTTTAGGTAAGCTTTTTCTTAAGAATGAACTTTTTTTTTTTTTTTTTCCAGAAACTGATCTGATTTCTTTATTTTGGGGTTTGCTTATATACCTTTTGTTACATATAGGGATGAATACAGAGTCACGTGGGGGTCAACAGTCCTGACCTTTATCAAAATCAGGTGCTTTACATAAAAAAGTCTTAGGGATTTTATGATCCTTTCTTTCTGATAACCAAAAAACTTACTTTTTCCAAGGGTGTGTTTTCTTAAACCAGGCACCACCCTCCAAATAAAGTTGCATTCCTATAGGGTGAGGGTGTAGTGAGTTAAAATCAAGAAAGGAATTTATTTAACCCAAGGTTAACATGATTAATCTTAAAGGTTAATACTAATTTCTCCTATATGCTTATAAGGTTAATGCTTGTTTCTCCTATATGTTAGTTATATTGGTTATAAGGGCAGGGAACATGGAGATTTAGCAGCAAACATCAGCCCAACAAATGAAAATCCTTTCACCAGTGCTCCCCTTAAGATCTATTTAGTCTTTTTTTTTTCTTTTTTTTTTTTTTAAATTTTAAAATCTTTAATTCTTACATGTGTTCCCAAACATGAACCCCCCTCCCACCTCCCTCCCCATAACATCTCTGTGGGTCATCCCCATGCACCAGCCCCAAGCATGCTGTATCCTGCGTCAGACATAGACTGGCGATTCAATTCTTACATGATAGTATACATGTTAGAATGCCATTCTCCCAAATCATCCCACCCTCTCCATCTCCCTCTGAGTCCAAAAGTCCGTTATACACAGCTGTGTCCTTTTTTTAAAATTAAGAACAATCAAACAAAAAATTTATAAATTTCTCTATATTCTTTGATATTAATTTTGTAGCAAATAACAACTCTGAGAATCAATCATGTGAGAAAATATACACCATATAATCACTGATTCAAAATTATGACTCTTCAATATCTGTTGGTCTTCTCTGGGAAATGTCAGTAAACATAATTTCACGTTAAAATGTCAAACTCACAACAACCTCACATAAAAAGTCACATTTACTGGTCCTATTTTGACAGTTTTAGCAAAAATTGATTGACTATGTTCAAGTACCTTTTGACTCTCAACATATTTTTACGTGTATTTGAGACACTGCAGTGAACAATTCTCTTTTTAAAAACAATTTTATTAATTTATTTTTGACTGTATGAATCTTTGCTGCACAGGTTTATTTCTAGTTGTGGTGAACTGGGCCTACACTCTTACTTACAGTGCTCAGACTTCTCATTGTGGTGGCTTCTCTTGTTGTAGAGCAGAGGCTCTAGGGCATGCAAGCTTCAGTAGTTGTGGCATGGGGGTTCAGTATTTGTGGGTCCAGGGTGCTAGACCAGAGGCTCTACAGCTGTGGTGCAGGGGCTTATTTGCACTGTGGGCATACAGGATCTTTTCTTACTTGGAAACAGATAGAAACATAGACAGATAGATAAGACAGATAGATATATAAGAAGGTAGACAGAGGGATAATATATCCTGAATTTATCACTTGAATTTTCTTAAGATTGTGGACCATAAAGTCACAACATTCAAAGGGTGAAAATCTGAGAGAGTTATAAGTACCCTAAGGCATTTTCTGGTTCTAGTTAATCTTATTTTCATAAAAATTAATAAGTATGTTTTCTTCAGGTCTGTATTTTCCAATCATAGCTTTTCTGTTAAAATTTGTGTGCATGTTATTGTGTGTGTGTGTGTGTGTGTGTGTGGTGTGTGTGGTGTGTGTGTGTGTGTGTGAGAGAGAGAGTATATAATGTGTTGAATTAAATGGTTGCTGCAACAGTTACTTACTGGTTTTGTGCAAGTTACTTGAACTTTACATGGCTCAATATCTTCACTTCCAAAGTAGAGTTTGTGAAAAGTCACTGATCCAAGGATTTTTCCTGAAAATTAAATGTTATTAGCCAAAATACTTAATTCATTTCCTAGCAATTAGGAACAATGAATCTTAGCTATGAGTGTTACCATTATCTCTTTTTCTCTAAGTTTCACAAGGAAGATATAGTTTTACAATGTATGACATATAATTACTTTCTTTCAAATGCTTACTCTACCTAAAAGTGAAAGTGAGAGTTCCTCAGTCCTGTCAGATGCTGCGACCCCATGAGCTATACAGTCTAGTGTGTAGTCTACCTAGTGTTTTAATTTTCTATTCTAAAATCTCCTCTGATCTTTCAGCTTCAACCATTGTAATTTAAAAATTTTGAATGACACTGTTTTCTGGACCCAATATTGTTTATTAGTTCTTGTTAGCTTAAATTTTACAATGTTATTATAATCATTTAAAACATATTTGAGGAAATCTATTGCCATAAGAATATTTTCTTTTATTTAAGTATGTTATTTATTCAATCTGTTAATTTAGATAAGCAGTTTTTAGCTGTTAGACTTACCTACCAATTTAAGTCTAAATTTTGAGAAAGTGAAGAAAGATAAAAAAGAACTAACAATTAAGAATCTTGTATTCACAAAAACTAACTTTCAAAATTAAAGGCAAACTAAAGATTCCAGCAGCAGTTTCTTCTGCTCTCAGATTAGGAGTTGTCCTGGGTTCTAGGTGAAAAATTAATTATTCTATTCAATTTCCAGGATTTCTTTCCCCCTTGTGCTTCTTTTGATTTATATCTCTTCCTCACTGTTTATATTTTCTTAATTTTCCCAGAATTTCTGATTGCTTACTTGTCATCAGCATCAATATCCTTATCATAATCTATTGTCGATAATCTATTTCAGGCACTCATTTTTATTTTATCTTTGCTTTCATAACAAATTTGAAGTCTTGGAACAGTCCAGTGAGAAAAGTACTTAAAATTCTATTTATAATTTGGGAAATCAGGGCTAGAAAAGTGAAGGGTTCTGTGTAAGATGACATGGCTATTAAGCAGTAGAGCTTTTATTCAAATTTGGCTTTGACTGATTATTATGTTTAAGCTGTTTATCACTATGCAGCTCATAGCAGAGCAACAGATTCAAAATATATGAACATTGTTATTTCTTTATGTATTTTATTAATAATTCTTTTCATGGGCTTTTGGCTAAAATTAGATTTTCATGAGCTTAATTCATCATCTAGGAATCTGATAGTTTCCTGTTTCTCAAGCATTTAGGGAAATAGCTATCTACAATTCAGTGGGGAACTTTGTACAAGAAGATCAGCATACTGCCTTGGACTGATGTTGAAGCTGAGACTCCAATACTTTGGCCACCTGATGCAAATAGCTGACTCATTTGAAAAGAACCTGATGTTGGGAAAGATTGAAGGCAGAAGGAAAAGGGGATGACAGAAGATGAGACGGTTGGATGGCATCACCAACTCAGTGGACATGAGTTTGAGTAAACTCTGGGAGTTGGTGATGGACAAGGAGGCCTGGCGTGCTGTGGTCTACAGGGTCGCAAAGAATCAGATGCGTGAGTGACTGAACTGAACTGAACTGAATATTACCTTCCATTAGAAAAAATTTACTTTCTGAAATGTAAATCCTTGTCAAGATTGAATTAAATTAAAACTTCAAATTAATATTAGCCACACTGGTTGCTTTCAGGAGATTTGCTATGAAAAAATGAATAAAAGATCAAATGAATGATTGAATGCATGAATACAAAGGGGTCAAATTATTTATTGTGCATTTATATAGAAATGAAGATGAATCACATAAAGTGAAGATATTATGTTGAAGTTGTTGCTGCATTAAAGTATGACAGATCATTCATGTATAATTTGGTCAGCATAAGTATTTTGGGAGTTAAGTCTTCAAATTTAAAGTCAGCCTTTTTAAATTTGGAGAGAATAAAAAAGGCTATTCTGCCATATTGTATGAGTGAGTTTAGTTTTTTTTATTTTCTTGATTTTCTATTTTATTGCTGTCTGAACATTTAGGTGCCTTTGTTTGAAGGTCAATTACTTTGGCTAATGGTTCCAAATAGGAAAAGGAGTACATCAAGGCTGTATATTGTCACCTTGCTTATTTAACTTATATGCAGAGTACATCATGAGAAACGCTGGGCTGGAAGAAACACAAGCTTGAATCAAGATTGCCAGGAGAAATATTAATAACCTCAGATATGCAGATGACACCACCCTTATGGCAGAAAGTGAAGAGGAACTAAAAAGCCTCTTGATGAAAGTGAAAGAGGAGAGTGAAAAAGTTGGCTTAAAGCTCAACATTCAGAAAACGAAGATCATGGCATCCGGTCCCATCACTTCATGGCAAATAGATGGGGAAACAGTGCAAACAGTGTCAGACTTTATTTTTGGGGGCTCCAAAATCACTGCAGATGGTGACTGCAGCCATGAGATTAAAAGACACTTACTCCTTGGAAGGAAAGCTATGATCAACCTAGATAACATATTCAAAAGCAGAGCCATTACTTTGCCGACTAAGGTCCGTCCAGTCAAGGCTATGATTTTCCCAGTAGTCATGTATGGATGTGAGAGTTGGACTGTGAAGAAGGCTGAGCTCCGAAGAATTGATGCTTTTGAAGTGTGGTGTTGGAGAAGACTCTTGAGAGTCCCTTGGACTCCAAGGAAATCCAAAGAGTCCATTCTGAAGGAGATCAACCCTGGGATTTATTTGGAGGGAATGATGCTAAAGCTGAAACTCCAGTACTTTGGCCACCTCATGGGAAGAGTTGACTCATTGGAAAAGACTCTGATGCTGGGAGGGATTGGGGGCAGGAGGAGAAGGGGACGACTGAGAATGAGATGGCTTGATGGCATCACTGACTCGATGGACGTGAATCTAAGTGAACTCCGGGAGATGGTGATGGACAGGGAGGCCGGGCATGCTGTGATTCATGGAGTCGCAAAGAGTCAGACATGACTGAGTGACTGAACTGAACTGGATGTTGAAATTAATTTGCTTTATTCCTTTCAGTAGGCATGATGAGTTCTGAAACTGACTTATGAAAATATTTGTTATTAATTTTTTAATGTATTTTTAAAGTAACTACTTTAATCTGCCCCTTTGGAATACAGTGTGAAGCTGCACATTATTATAGATACTTTCAAATCACATTTCCTACTTCTGTAATCATATAAACATATATTCACCAGAATGACAAGCATGAAGTTAATATAGATGTATAATTTGCTCTGGAAGTTAACGATAATCCTGCCTGCTCAGAGCACAGAAATCCAGCCATATGAATGCATTATTCTATATGGAGTCACAATCAGAATGGGCAGCCATTTTTACTAAATCTTAAAAAACAAAAATAAACACTAAAACAAAGAATCCGAAAAACAAACAAACAAAAAACCGCACAAAATAACTGTTGTAGCCTTACATGTATCTCTAATTGAAATCCGATTCTGTAATTCACTACTATGTTTTATTTATTTACATAGTCTTAAATTTCAACCTTAGGACATAAATAAAAGAGATATCCAATTAGATTTTTTTTAAAAATAGGCCTTAGGAGAAACCTTTCTGAATCTTCTAAATGATGTCTCAAGTGACCTCACAGTCAGATTCCAGAATTTTTCTGAGGGGGGAAAAAAAATTGATATGATCAACTTTTCAAAGATTTTATGTAATTTTATATCACTGTGCAAAAGCATTTAATAATTGTATTTTGGATTTTAGAAAATATGAGTATCTGGAGAGAAAAGATATTTATTTAATATCATATTAAATAAATAGAAGATGCAATATTCCTTCAAAAGATATCTGATTATCTTTGCAGTTCTCTTATGATTTCATTTGATTTATTTCTGTTCCTTATTTTCATTCAATTGCTATGGTTTTTGGACAATTTTATAGCATTTGGCAGAAGAAAATAAGTGACAATGACTTAGTGGAAACTTAATCTCATAAATAAATAAATGCTTGTCAGTCAAGAAGTTTTAACCTTTACCATGTCTTGACCCTCACATTTTCAAGGTGAACCTATTATTTGGTAGGGAGTAACACAAAACTCCACAGGATGCTCTATGATCAATACAATCAACAGACCTTCACACTGTATGTTTAAAGGTATTAAGAAGATAAACAAACACATCAGAATTTTACCAGTTGGAACAATCCTGTATTGGATGCTTGCCTCATTTAGGGATTTACAATTGATTATTTTTCTATCCCAGACTCCATGGTGTTATAATTCTCAATGACTCCACAAAAGGAAAGGTGAGCTGTTGAATTGTTAGCAAATATTTTGGAGTATAAAGTTTAAAGTTGAAGGCATATTTATCAGTTATATAATCTGAAACATGAGGAATGCAAAATTATCATTTCTTTCAAAATCACATTTTATAATCTTAATGTGGTTTTCCTTTTACTCATCTTTAAAATATATTTTGAGTACCTATGATGCATAAGTGACAATTCTATTCTCTGGCAACACCCCTTTGGAGCTTACATCTTAGTATGAGATCAATTTTTAACACTTAAGAAAACATTAAAATGTGTATCAAAACTTCAGTAATAACCTGAAGGGAGAGGGATGTGACAAGAGCATCTGACAAGATAACCTCACCTAGCATGTGTGAATTTGAGAAGATTAAGGAAGAACCACTTGAACTGTCTTTAAAAATGAAAAGAAATTAACCAGTGAGAAATGTAAGACTTAGCTGATCAGGTAAATTAGGAGTGGAAGCAGAGGAGAGGAGAGGTCTCAGAAAATATATGACAAAATTCAATATCCCCAAATGGGAAAGAGCATGTCACATTTCAGAAAGTAGGAGGAAAATTAAAAGAGCACAGAGTGCAAGGCAATGACGAGTGTATTGTTGCCAAATTTTACTCTAGAATGGCATTTTCCCTGAAAAGGCTCAGGCCACCGTGTACCTCTATGTGAAAACTTCCTCTGCATTCTCAATAAAGAACAAATAATAATAGCACATATTTTTAATTGTATTTCTTATTTATTCCTGTTCATTTTATTTTTATTTATTTTATTTTTCCATTTTTAATTAAACATTTAAGTATTTTCTTTTAAAACTTGAAAGTACTTTGAATATCAATATATAACATCATATACAGTACTATGAATATCCATCCACTGTCTGTATTCAACAAATGTTAAAGTATTTTTTCTTTGTGCTTTTCATTTAACTTTGTTATATCTTATCATTAATTTCTTCATGTGCAATTTAAAATATTAAATTTAAAATATTAAATTATTACATAATGATAATCACATCTGAGAAATTAATATTAGTTGCTAATAATAACCAATACTCTATCAATATTTATATTTCAATTTTTCTCAACATACATACTTTTGTTTAGTGTTCACTTGAAGCAGAATCAAGTAAAAGTCACATAATGCATTTACACTTAAGGTTTTAAAAGATATGATGAAAATAAAATTTGGGGCTTTTTTTGCCCTCTATGTCCTTTAAATATGTTCAACTCTTTTGTACACTGCTTTTTACATGTGTGGTATTTTTTTATTGGATCCTGGATTTCCAATTGGATACTATATTCCATTATGGAGTGTTTGGATATCATTTTCTGCCTTTGATAATTTCAGATTTACTTTATGCTTTATTAGCATGGATCTAGGGTATACCAGTGCTAGTTTATATTTAATACTAAGGCGCGCTGTTTTTAAGTTTCTAAGACTCAGGGGTTCATCAAGGTTTCCAAGGATCACTTAGTGGTTTATCAAGGTCTCTCAGTCTGGATGGAATTTAAACATCTCTGAGCCCTGTGTATGTTTCAAGAATTGTTCAATTTATAGCTCCCTGGCATTTGATCTTTACTCACTCATGTAATATTACCAAACACATATGCAAATCAATATAAAGACAAGACTGAGGGGAACGCAGCAGGTTTTTGAAGTTCCCTTTCTTATTGTTATTTTATTTGTTTCTATGCAACTCTATTCTCTCTAGTACTTCACAACAAATATTTTAGCCACTTTGCTCTCTGTCTTCTTAATTCGATGAGAGCTCTATTCTCTGCTTGAGTTCCCATCTCTTTTTTATGATTCAAAATTTTTCTATGAACCAAAAGCTAGAATGATCACTAGAGGAGTCATCTGATTTGTTTTCCTTCTCCCAGAGACCACAGTTCCACACTGCTTATTGCTCTAATGTCTAAAGGCAGTTGTTTTGTAGACATTGACCAATGTTCTAGATTTTTTAATTAAGTTGCCTAATTCGATGCCGCTAGCTTCTTCATCACCAGAAGGCTTACTCATTTTATCTAAATTTTTTCAGTGGTAGTTTACCTATAGCTATAATTTATTAAACCTTAATGGAAAGCAGAAATCTAGTCTTTTCCCCCTCCTTGGTTTAGTAGTATTTAAGCTCTTAGTTTTTAACACTGTCTCTAATAAACAATCTATAGCTATAAATGTGTGTGCTTAGTTGCTCAGTCATGTCCAACTCTTTGTGACCCCGACTGTAGCCAGCCAGGCTTCTCTGTCCTTGGGGATTCTCCGGGCAAGAATACTGGAGTGGTTTGCTATGCCTTCCTCCAGGGGATCTTCCCAACCCAGGGATCGAACTCAGGTTTCCCACATTGCAGATGCATTCTTTACTGTCTGACCCACCAAGGAAGCCTATAACTATAAACAACATCACTTACAATTTTCTTATGGTGAAAGTGTCAGTTGCTCAGTCATGTCCGACTCTTTACAACCCATGAACCGTGGCCCACCAGGCTCCTCTGTCCATGGAATTTCAGATAATGGAGTTGCACAGAAACAAACAAAGAATACTGGAATGGGTTGCCATTTCCTACTTCAGGGGATCTTCCTCCAGGGATCTAACCTGGGTTTCCTGTATTTCAGGCAGATTCTTTGCCATCTGAGTCACCAGGGAAGCCCTAGAGTTACAGTAAGACAAAACAAAACAAACAAACAAAAAATACCTGGTATAATAGTAAAACTCACCAAAGCTGTTAGTTTCAGTTGACTAATATATCAACTTATAAATAAATTCATCAGTAACTACCAATATACTCTTCCTGATTGTTTATAGTTATATAATTTTAAGTATTGCTTTTCCTTAGAAATAGAAACTGAAACATATGTCATAACCACATTGATCTACTTGGTTCCTCTTATATCCACAGCATGAGAAATCTGAATTAGATGAATTGCAAAGAATTCAGAGGTCCAATATTAAATATATGCACTGTGCTGAGTTGCTCAGTCATGTTCAACTCTTTGTGACCCCATGGAGTGTAGCCTGCCAGGGTCCTCTATCCATGGGGATTCTCCAGTCAAGAATATTGGAGTGGGTTGCCATGCCCTCCTTCAGAGGATCAATGCAGAGATTGAATCCAGGTCTCCCGTGTTACAGACAGATTTTTTACCATCTGAGTCACCAGGAAAGCCCATTATATATACAATTGTATATAAATTTTATTATATGACATATAAGTTATAGCATATATAATAAATATGACAAATTATATAATAGTATATATTTTAGTATATATTATATATATACTAATATGTAATTTTTAAAAGCTTGTTATCTGCTAACAATGGTGCCTTAGATTTTATACAAACTGATAAATTGGGTAAAATTATTTTCTGGATAGAACAATGATGTTTCAGTACTAGTATTCAGCTTTATTTTCATCAAGTATGGAGCTGATAAACTCATCCAAACTAGAAATTTCATAGCTTCAGTCACAGAAACATTAGAGGAATGAAATATAAAATAAAAACAATGAGAAGAGAAACTCAAGAATAGAAAATAGAAGAAAATATTGCACAAGCTCCCTTTTTAAAACTAACTTCTCATATAGAGCGACTGTATCTGTGGTTGAAATTGTGCTTACTTATATTCATACTGCTTATAAATGTGTCATAAAGATTTACCAAACTTAACTTTGGGATTGATATATGCAACTATATTAAAAGTTTTTTATGAAAACACTTTTAACATGAAATGAATTTTAATTGTGAGTGCCATAGCATAGTTCTAAGTGGAAATGAAGTCTGCTCAAACTCTTATAAATTATAATTTTCCAAAGCTTATTTTCAAAATATTCCAACATACTAAAAAATACTAAAATGGCAAAAGAAGGAGGTATAAAAATCATTATTTTAACCCTCTCCTATGTCATGTTCTGTCTTCCCTTTTCAAATTATTTTCCAATAATCTTAACAAATACATACAGTATTTAACTTCTGTAGTGTAGCATGACTGTGTTCTCTGCTAGAAACATACCAGTGAATAATGATAAAGTGTTGCCAATCTGGAAAAGAATATCATGGCAGAGTGCTTTTACCATTATCTGAATTTTTAGTGCCTAACCTTCCAAACGGTATTATGTGCTTCGTGGTATATCTCCTCATTGTTATTTAATTAAAATGCCCATTCTTGCCACAATACATTTAAAGGGATGAAAAGGAAGAACTACAACTAAGAATAGTCTACCCAGCAAGACTCTTGTTCAGATTTGATGGAGAAATAAATGTTTCACAGACAAGCAAAAGCTAAGATAATTCAACACCAGCAAAACAGCTTTATAACAAATGCTAAAGGAATTTCTCTAGGCAGGAAACAAGAGAAGGAAAAGGTCTACAAAAAATTAGTCCAAAGTAATTAAGAAAATAGTAATAGAATCATACATATGATTAATAATTACCTTAAATGTAAATGGATTAAATGCACCAACCAAAAGACACAAACTGGCTGGGTGGATGAAAAGATGTGTGTCAATGCATTTCCACTTACCACATCACCCTAAAGTTATTGTTGTTGTGCAGTCACATAGTCATGTCTGATCTTTGCAACCCCATGGACTGTAGTACTCCAGGCTTCCTTCCCTGTTCTTCACAATCTCCTGGAGCTTGCTCATACTCATGTCCATCAAGTTGATGATGCCATCCAACCATCTTGTCCTCTGTTGTTCCCTTCTCCTGCTGCCTTCAATCTCCCAGCATCATGAGTCAGCTCTCCGCATCAGGTGGTCAAAGCACTGGAGCCTCAGCCTCAGCATCAGTCCCTCCAATAAATATTCAGGACACATTTCCTTTAGGATTGATTGGTTTGATCTCATTGCTGTCCAAAGGACTCTCAAGAGTCTTCTCCGATACCACAGTTCAAAATTCATCAGCACTCAGCTTTCTTTATGGTCCAGCTCTACATCCATACATGATTACTGGAAAAACCATAGATTTAACTAGACCGACCTTTTTCAGCAAAGTAATGTCTCTACTTTTTAATATGCTGTCTATGTTTATCATAGCTTTTCTTCCGAGGAGCAAGTGTTTTTTAATTTCGTGGCCACTGTCACCATCTGCAGTGATTTTGGAGCCCAACAAAACAGTCTCTCACTGTTTCCTCATTTATTTGCCATGAAGTGATGGGACCAGATGCCATAATCATCATTTTTTGAATATTGAGTTTTGAGCCAGTTTTTTCACTCTCCTCTTTCACTTTCATCAAGAGACTATTTCCTTTTCACTTTCTGCCTTAGAGTGGTATCATCTGTCTATTTGAGGTTGTTGATATTTGTCCCAGAAATCTTGATTCTAGCTTCTATTTCATCCAGTCTGGCATTTTGCATACTGTACTCTGCATTAATATTAAATAAGCAGGGTGACAATATATATCCTTGATGTACTCCTTTCCCTATTTGGAACCAGTGTGTTGTTCTATGTCTGGTTTTACCTGTTGCTTCTTGACCTGCGTACAGGTTTCTCAGGAGGCAGATAAGGTAGTCTGGTATTCCCATCTCTTTAAGAATATTCTACAGTTTGTTGTGATCCACAAAGTCATAGGTTTTGTCATAATCAATGAAGCAGAATCAGATGGTTTTCTGGAACCCCCTTGCTTTCTCTATGATCCAGAAAATGTTGGCAAGTTGATCTCTTGTTCCTCTGCCTTTTTTTGGTTGCAGCACATGAAATCTTTGTTGTAGCATGCAGGATCTTTTGGTTGTGGCATGTAAATTCTTAGCTGCAGCATGTGGGATCTAGTTCCCTGACCAGGGATGGAACCAAGACCCTTTTCATTGTAAGCATGGAGACTTAGCCACTGGACCACCACTTCTGCCTTTTCTAAATCCAGTTTTTATATTTGGAAGTTCTCAGTTCATGTACAGTTGAAGCCTAGCTTGAAGGATTTTCAGCATTACTTTGCTAGCATGTGAGATGAGTGCAATTGTGTGGTAGTTTGAACATTCTTTGCCATTGCCCATTTTTTGGATTGGAAGGAAAACTGACCTTTACCAGTCCTTTGGCCATTGTTGAATTTTCCAAATTTGCCAGCATATCAAGTGCAACACTTTAATAGTATTGCCTTTTAGGATTTGAAATATCTCAGCTGGAATTTCATCACCTCCACTAGCGTTGTTAGTAGCACTGCTTCCTATGGTTCACTTGACTTTGCACTGCAGGATATCTGGCACTAGGTGAGTGACCATACCATCACGGTTATCTGGGTCATTAAGACGTTTTTGCATAGCTCTTCTGTGTGTTCTTGCCACTTCTTAATCTCTTCTGTTTCTGTTAGGTTCTTACCCTTTCTGCCCTTTATTGTGCCCATCTTTGCATGAAATGTTCCCTGGGTATCTCCAATTTTCTTGAAGAGATATATAGTCTTTCCCATTTTATTGATTTCCTCTACTTCTTTGCCTTGATCACTGAAGAAGGCTTTCTTATCTCTCCTTGCTATTCTCTGCAACTCTGCAATCAGTTAGGTATATCTTACCCTTTCTTCTTCGCCTTTCACTCTTCTCCCTTCTCAGCTATTTGTAAGGCCTCCTCAGATAACCATTTTGCCTTCTTACATTTCCTTTTAATAGGATGGTTTTGATCCACTGCCTCCTGTACAGTGTTATGAACCTCTGTCCATAGTTCTTCAGGCACTCTGTCTACTGGATTTAATCCATTGAATTTATTGGTCACCTCCACTATATAATCATAAGGAAGTTTATTTAGGTCATACCTGAATGGCCTATTACTTTTCCCTACTTTCTTCAATTTAAGTCTGAATTTTGCAGTAAGGAGCTCATGATCTGGGCCACAGTCACAATGATCTAAGTTAATTTTAGTGTTGGATATTTAGGACTTACATTCCTGTACATAAGCATAGTCTTGGTGAATAGAGACAATTTCTAACAGAGGCTGCAATAAAAGCAAAGATCAGTAAAAATTATGTTAAATGTTCAATAATATAATTATAAAATGGTACAAAAAATCAAATAGCAGGTGTTAGTAACTTTCTTCTCTAAATTTGACTTTAAAAGCATGTATCATATTTTAAGTATATGAAAGCAACTTCCAATAGAGGCAATACAGCACAAACATTTCATTAATCGACTCAGCTCTTTCCTCTTTTAACATGTGCTATTAATTTTGTTACTTCTTTTGTAAAGATAATTTAAACTCAATTTAATTTCTGTAATTATAATGCTTATTTCCTGATCTTTTCTGTCACAGTTTTTCAATTGTTTTTTTTTTCACAGTCATTTCACTAATTGTACATCTCTTTATGTATTGCTTTCAACAAAGTGACTTGAATGATTTCTGAGTCCGAAAGACAAACCTGTATTCTTTTGACTTCCCAAACAAAAGACAGTATGGCTGAATATACATTCTTGGCCTGGCCCCTCTATAACTTTTCAAAAGTTGTGTAAATAGTACTGAATTATCTTCTGGCATTTAGAGTTATTGAGAAAGTATATAAGGTATGTAATCTTTGTTCTGTAGCAAACATTTTCAGCATTTATATTTCTGTTTTCTGGGAAACTTTATGCTGTTATCTACATAACTTTCACTGGCACATTTTCTTTCTTTTTTGATGAATAGGGATCAAGTCTTATCCATAGTTTCATAATAGAAAGGTGTGTGGTAGTCGTGGCTTTGACTATTAGGCCATTTCTTAAAATAATAGGTGAAAAGAATAATTTGTAACCAATTTATTGTGTCTAAGAGGAATTCATCTCATGTGGTCTTCCTCACCTAAAGTAGAATCTTCTTTTTTCACACCTCCTTTACATTTTTAACTGATAAAGTGAGATACACATCTATTCCTCATCATGTAAAAGATATTATGGACCTTAATGTATATACCTTTCCTAGAATGCCTCATAAATGAAGTTAGTACCTCTCTTCACCAAACCATCCACCCACTAATATTCCCCCAACTCTTCTTCATTTTATGATGGAGAATGGAAAATAAAATTGTGTACCACATGGGAGAGTAAGACAGGAGATACCTATACACATGAGCTATCTAATGTTATGTAAAAGTTACCTTAAAACATAGCAGTTTAAACAATGTATCACATAATTTTTCCAATCAGGTATTTGACAGAGGCTTTCCATAGTTGGTTGGTTCTGGCTCAGGTTCGTTCATGAATTTGTAGCTTAGATATAAGCTGGGGATGCTGTCATCCCAAAGCTTAGTGAATCTGGAAGATCCAATTTCAAGATGACTCACTAACATAGCTGACTAAGTCCATGGTCCCTGTTGGAAGAAGGCTCAGTCCCTTGATTTATGGATCCTTCCACTGAGTTATTGTAGTGTCCAAGTCATAGTTTTGATCACAGTAGAGAGTGACCCAAGAGAAAGCAAGTGTTGCAATGGCTTTTATGATGTAAATCTAGAAGAAACACACTATAGTTTCTATAACATTGTGTTGGTTATGTAAGTGAGTTCTACATTCAGTGTGGGTGTGCTTAATTGATCAGTACTGCTTCAATAGTAAAAGAACTGAGAACTTCCAGATGTTCAAGCAGGATTTAGAAAAGGCAGAGGAAATGGAGACCAAATTGCCAACATCCACTGGATCATAGAAAATGCAAGAGAATTTCAGAAAAATATCAACTTCTGCTTCATTGACTGCACTAAAGCCATTGACTATATTGATCACAACAAACTGTGGAAAATTCTTAAAGAGATGAGAATGCCAGACCACCGTATCTGCCTCCTGAGCAATCTGTATACAGGCCAAGAAGCAATAGTTCGAACTAGACATGGAACAATGGACTGGTTCCAAATTGGGAAAAGAGTATGCCAATGCTGTATATTGTCACCCTGCTTATTTAACTTCCATGAAGAATATATCATGCAAAATGCCAGGCTGGATAAAGCACAAGCTAGAGAAGTATCAATAAGCTCAGATAGGCAGATGACACCACCATCATGTCAGAAAGTGAAAAGGAAATAAAAAGACTCTTGGTTAAAGTGAAACATAGTGAAAAAACTGGTTTAAAACTCAACATTCAAAAAATGAAGATCATGAGACCAGTCCCATCACTTCATAGCAAATAGATGGGGAAACATTGAAAACAGTAACAGACTTTATTTTCTTGGGCTCCAAAATCATTGCAGATGGTGACTGCAGCCACAAAATTAAAAAACAAACAAACAAACAAAAAAAAAACGCTTACTCCTTGGAAGAAAAGCTATGACCAATCTAGACAGCATATTAAAAAGCTGAGACATTACTTTGTTGACAAAGATCTGTCTAGTCAATGCTATGGTTTTTCCAGTAGTCATGTATGGATGGGAGAGTTGGACTATAAAGAAAGCTGAATGCCAAAGAAATGATGTTTTTGAGCTGTGGTGTTGGAGAAGACTCTTGAGAGTCCCTTGGACTGCAAGGAGATCCAACCAGTCCATCCTAAAGGAAATCAGTCCTGAATATTCATTGGAAGGACTGATGCTGAAGCTGAAACTCCAATACTCTGGCCACCTGATGCAAAGAACTGACTCATTAGAAAAGACCTTGATCCTGGGAAAGATTGAAGGTGGGAGGAGAAGGGGACAACAGAGGATGAGATAGCTGGATGGCATCACCGACTCGAGGGACATGAGTTTGAGAAAGTTCTTGGAGCTGGTGATGGACAGGGAAGCCTGGTGTACTGCAGTCCATGGGATCACAAAGAGTCAGACATGACTGAGCGACTGAACAGACTGAACTGATGATTATCAAGAGAGAAAGAGGAGGAGGAATAAACTAGGAGTTTGGGATTACCAGGTACACACTACTATATATAAAATAGAACCACAAGGATTTACTGTATAGCACAGGGAATCGTAGTCAATATTTTGTAATAACCTATACAGGAAAGGAATCAGAAATATATATATATATATACATATATATGAATCGACTAACACATTTTAAATTAGTTCATTTCAGTTCAGTCGCTCATCGTGTCCGACTCTTTGCTACCGCATGAATCGCAGCATGCCAGACCTCCCTGTCCATCACCAACTCCCAGAGTTCACTCAGACTCACGTCCATCGAGTCAGTGATGCCATCCAGCCATCTCATCCTCTGTCGTCCCCTTCTCCTCCTGCCCCCAATCCCTCCCAGCATCAGAGTCTTTTCCAATGAGTCAACTCTTCCCATGAGGTGGCCAAAGTACTGGAGTTTCAGCTTTAGCATCATTCCTTCCAAAGAAATCCCAGGGTTGATCTCCTTTAGAATGGACTGGTTGGATCTCCTTGCAGTCCAAGGGACTCTCAAGAGTCTTCTCCAACACCACAGTTCAAAAGCATCAATTCTTCGGCACTCAGCCTTTGAAATATACATACATACATACATACATACATATATATATATATATATATATATATATATATATATATATATATGAATCGACTAAGTTAAAGACAAAAATAAAAACGTACAGACAAGTAATACAATTCTTGTGTTTTTATGCACATTTTAAAATGTTTTAATTAAATTATGATCCCACTATATCTAAAAAAAGAAAGACAGTCTTTAAACTTTAAATATTTGTTCTAGTTTTAATTCAGAAAAGGGTTTGACAGCTTCATAATGAGGACTGATACTGAAGCTGAAGCATCAATACTTTGGCCACCTGATATGAGGAACTGACTCATTAGAAAAGACCCTAATGGTGGGGAGGATTGAATTCAGGAGGAGAAGAGGACAACAGAGAATGAGATTGGTTCGATGGCATCACCAACTAGATGGACATGAGTTTGAGCAAGCTCCTGAAATTGGGGGTGGACAGGGAAGCCTGGCATGTTGCAGTCCATGGGGTCAAAAATAGTCAGACATGACTGAGTGACTGAATTGAACTGAACTGAATTGCTCAGTCATTCTGACTCTTTGTGACCCCCAAGGGATTTCCCAGGCAAGAATACTGGAGTGAGTTGCCATTCCCTTCACCAGGGCATGTTCCTGACCCAGAGATTGAACCCACATCTCCTGCATTGCCAGTGGTTTTTTTTTTTTTTTTTTTTTTTTTGCCATCTGAGCCACCAGGGAAGCCTATTCAGTGTAGAACAGGGCTGCATATGGATGTACTTGGCAAAAGAGACCATTAGGATCCACTGTTGAGGCCAGCATGACATTCATCCTTCTTACAGTCAGCACAATAGAAATTTTAAGACTCTAATTCTGTGTTTGGATCAGGCATGTGCTGCGAAGCCTCAGAGTAAGGAGTGCTAAAGATTAAATCACCTAGACTGATTTTTTTCATATATGTAATTGTATTCTTTTCCTCTGGAAATGCTTGTTATATTTCTATTTTTGAATTTATTGAATATTTGATCCTGATTTCTTAAGTGTCTTGTGTTTATTGAATATTTGGTCCTAATTCTGACACTGCAAAGTATAAATGTGAATCTTGAGTTTTCAACGTTTTGTGTTTAATTTTGGGGACAGTGATCAAATAACTGATAGTCATATGGACTTCTTTATTTTGCAAATAAAACTCTGATCTTTGATAGCTTGTTTATTAACTTACATCTCAAAAAATAAATGTAATAATTTTCATATTTTTAACTGTTACAAAAGCATTAACAAGCCTTATGTACACTAGGAAAATTAACCTTGTTAATTATCAATATCATCTACTTTTCATCATGATATACATTTTGACATCAGTTATATTAAAGAAGTATAAATCAAGAATATATCATGATAAAAATGTAACTCCTTTTTCTTTTCGATTATGTGAGAGAAGTAAGACCAAAGTAATCATCATAAACAAATGTAACCTCCAGTAGAAAGGACAAAATTTGTATAGTAAAAGAAAGTTACAAGATGTGCTAATTTTTTAAAGAATGGAAAGTTGAAGGTAGATTTGTTAAGATGATAAACTTTTAGATAGTACATGAAAAATAAAGATTATCAGAAAAACTTTTTTGTAATTTGTTATTAAACTGTCTTATTTTAAAATATTATATGGGGCTTCCCCAATGGCTCAGAGGTTAAAGATTCTGCCTGCAATGCAAAAGCCACAGGAGACACAGACGGTATCCTTGGGGTGGGAAGATAATCTGGAGTAGAATACACAACCCACTCCAGTATTCTCAACTGGGAAATTTCATGGAAGAGGAGCTCTGTGGGCTACATTCCATGGGGTCACAAAGAGTCAGTCACAACGGAGTACATGAGCACAGAATACATTGTATTAAGAAAGAGATTTAAAAAGTGGACTGTAAGTCATATTCATGAGTATTTGAAGTAAAGTACAAGGGATAACCTTGCATCTCTACTTATAATTTGATGATATAATATTTGATAACAGAAACTTTTAGTACTATATAAATTATTGAATTATTTCTCCTCCAGGATTGAAATACTATATTTCATCCTTGCTCTGATAGTGAAGTTTTAGAGTCTTGTCATTGATGTGATGGTTCATCTGCAATGATATACTCTTGAATAATAAAATAGTAGTTGCTGACAAAAAGGTAGGTTAAAAAAAATGCTTGTCTTGCTGGTTTATATATGTTTTACATTATATAGGGCTTCTCTGATGGCTCAGATGGTAAAGAATCTGCCTGCAATGCAGGAGACCTGGGTTTAGTCCCTGAGTTGGGAAGATCCCCTGGAGGAGGAAATGGCAACCCACTCCAGTATTCTTTGCTGAAGAATTCCCATGGACAGAGGAGCCTGGCAGGCTATAGTCCATGGGGTCACAGAGACTTGGACACAACTGAGTGATATAATCTTACTTAAATCCATGTCATTTTCTGGAAGTCTGAAAACATATGAAATTTCTCTAGATATTTAACTATAAAATCTATTTCTTATATTTTATCAATTAAACTTTAATAGCTTTAATATATAATCTTTAGTATGTGGTATGAGTAGCACTAAGAAGAATCAAGAACAAAATATGAATAATGTTACTATCTAGAGAAAAGTAGTAGCAGTTGTACTGAAAATTTGAATAGAGGTGATTCCTCTTTATTTGATTTATCAGTCAAATTCATTTATGGAAAATACCTTTATGTTGCTTTCAAGTCTAGCTAAATTTCTCAGATCTATAGATCTACATATCTTAGATCTAACTCATCTATCACTTATCTATTCATTCATCCTGCAAAACTGATTTGTGGTTTTTTCCTTTCTTCTACCCTAATAAATTAACCTGTAAATATTTTTAAACAGTATTTACAAATAATCATTTGGTAACATAATATCACAATATTTATTTAAATTACAACTATACTAAAACTTTGTAACACAATCATTTTGAAAATATGATAGTATCTCCTAATGGACAATAACTTAAATACATAGTTATAATTTTAATGGACTTCAGACAATACACTCTCTCTAAGCATGAAACTATACTCTCCCTTGAGAAAGACTGACAACTGAATTTAGCTGAATAATTGATATAATACTCTATCTTTCTGTTTTAACATGTTTTCAAGACAATTCTTTTAACTTACAATTTACTAAAATACATTTTCTTAAGTTTCTATTTGTATGTTAGATGGATTATTCTTTGTTAATAATAACCAGCAATTTAATGTCAAGCTTATGTAAAAGAATCTTTAAAGGAAAATTTTACTTAGTTAAGGAAACAAAAAGAATTTTCTCTCTTGAAAATATCTGACTTATACAGTGGCTTATATGAGAACTTCTGCAGTTAAAAAAAAATCTTTCTTTTAACATTTACTCTGTAAGGAAATTGAGTATATAAGGATCAAAGGGTAAAAGGAGAAGCAAACTACTGGTATCAAGTATTAAGTGAAGCTGAGGAAATGCTAAAAATTAAAGCTGAATATACACATTAAAATATTACCTTACTAGTCTCTATTGATTGTATATTAGCAGTGGGTGGGAGAAGAAAATTATGTAAATTATCAATTATTTTTTAAGAAATTTCAGTAGCAATTTGTCAGGAAACTTTGTTAATTTGGTAGAGAAAGAAAACATAAATTTTCCTCTGTGTCAAATGAGTAGTGAAGAAATAAATTTAAGTTATTCTTAAAAATTTGCATCAAAGAAGTTGCTTGTGGGACAAAGGCAACCTGGGAGAAAATTATTGAAGTTGTACTATCTAGAACAGGAATGATAAGGAACTCACTGGTGCTGGGGACAAGGTTCCACAGATTTGTCCTAAGTCAGTGTTTGAGTACATTTTATAACAGAGGATGTTTAATAATTGAGATAATTTTATACAGTGCTAAGTAAGGACAAACCATTTCATCTGATTACTCTTCTTTTTTCTGCCTTCTCCAACCTATCCAACACCTAAGGGTTTGTAGGAGATGCTGAGGCAGAAGAAAGCAGAATGAACAACAGCCCAAGGTTTCCTGCCCTCTTCCTAAATCAGCTCTGATATGTGGTGACGGAAGAAGATTTAAACTATAAGAAACTAATGCTGTCACAGCAAAGGAAACCATCAACAAGATGAAAAGGCATCCTACAGATAGGGAGAAAATGTTTGCAAACCACATAGGCAATAAAGCGTTAATAGTCAAAGTACATGAGGAACATATACAACTCAGCAAAAAAAAAAAAAAAAAAAAAATCAAATAACCCAATTTAAAACTGGACAAAGTATCTTACTCTTTTCCAACAAAGACATGCAAAGTGCTGATACATTGCTGAACATCACCAATCATCAGAGAAATGCAAAACAAAAATGAAATATCATCTCACATTTGTTTGGATGGCCATTATCAAAAATAGATGATAAATAATAAAGGTGAGGATGCAGAGGAAATAGAACACTTATACTCTGTTGGTGGAAAGGTGAATTGGTACAGTAACTATGGAAAACTATGGAGGCTCCTCCAAAAATTAGAAAAGAACTACCATGTGATCCAGCAATCCCACTCCTGGGTATATATCCAAAGGAAACAAAAACAAATTATTGAAGAGGTATCTATACCAATGTTCATTTTAGTATTATACATTACAATCAAAATATGAAAACAACCTTAGATGAATGAATAAAGTAAATGTGAGTTACATTCACACACACATACACATATATAAAAAGAAATGTTATTCAACCTTAAAACAAGGAGGAAATTATGTCATTTGAGCTAAAATGGATGCACCCAGAGGGCATTTCATCAAGTAAAATAATTCAGAGAAAGAAAAATATGAAACAGTATTCTTGTATGTGAAATCTTAAAAAAAATTAAATTAAATTAAATCACTTATAATCAGCTATCAACTGTATATCATATTAATTAATAACTAATTATTGTCTATGCGAGTTATACTTCCAAAGCTCCTTTTGTAAGAATCTTATTGGAAAGAAATGCATTTTAGTTCACTGATTTAAATATTTCCGTTTTCAAGAAAAATTTTAAATATTTTTTGTAGATATCTAAAAATGTTAATAATTCAGGGCAAAGAAGGTTTATGAGTTTACATGCAAAAGAATTATAGAGCATATAGTCAGACTTCCTTGCCCTCAGTATATGTTGAACCTGTGATGAACAGAGATCCAAAAGGAAAATTAACTTGGCTTGTGTGCTTGCTAAGTCGCTTCAGTTGTGTCCAACTCTTTGAGACCCTATGGACTTAAGCTTTCCTGGCTTCTCTGTCCATGGGATTCTCCAGACAAGAATACTGGAGTGGGTTGCCGTGCCATGTTCTAGAGAATCTTCCCAATCCAAGGATTGAACCCACGTCTCATATCTCCTGCACTGGCAGGTGGGTTCTTTAGCACTAGTGCACCTGGGAACCTTAATTTAGTTTAGCAGAACTCAAAATCATCTCAATACTGATGCCCAATAGATGGTATTTTGAATAATACATTGTATCTTATCTCTATTTTAAGTTTCATGTTAATGATTTATGTGGAAATTTTAGAGAAATATTTAAAGTTTATTCTTCATGATTAGAAGTTAGGGGTCACTTTATTGCTACTGGATTTGGAGAGAGTCAAAGAGGACCCTCGCTCTTGGGCCTCAGTTCCTGATAAGGACAAAAAGAAGAATCTGAGACCTTACCCAGATAAGTTAAGGAAAGAACAGAAAGAACACCTCAGGTGAACCGTAGGCCAAGTTAAGAGAGGCACTGGTGTCAGAATGATGAGGTATGGGGGTTTTCAACATAGGGCTTTTACATGTCCATCTAGGTAGGTGTGGACTGACAATTTTTATTGACAGTTTCAAATTACATGACAACAGGCTCTGTTGAACATGTCTTTCCCATAATTCAGTCTGTTATAATCAGATGTATGTATTTATTATTCAGTTGCTAAGTCCTGTCCTGAAGCCCTATGACCTGTAGCACACCAGGCCTCCCTGTCCTTCATTATCTCCTAGAGTTTGCTCAAATTCATGTCCATTGTGTCAGTGATGCCATCCAACCATCTCATTCTCTGTTGCCCCCTTCTCCTCCTGCCTTCAATCTTTCCCAGCATCAGGATCTTTTTCATTGAGTTAGCTCTTTGCTTGAGGTGGCCAAAGTATTGGAGCTTCAGTTTCTTCTCCCACAGAGTCCAAAAGACTGTTCTATACATCTTTGTCTCTTTTGTTGTCCACATATAGGGTTATCGTTACCATCTTTCTAAATTCCATATGTATGTGTTAGTATACTGTATTGGTTTTTAGCCCATCAGGCTTCTCTGTCCATGGAATTTTCCAGACAAGAATACTGGAATGGGTTGCCATTCTCTTCTCCAGGGGATTTTCCCAACCCAAGGATTGAACCTAGGTCTCCCATATTGCAGGTAGATTCCTTATCATCTGAGCCACCAAGAATCCTATTGAATGTACACAATTTTATGTATTTGAACATGTACATACACCCCTAAAACCTTCACTACAATCAAGGTAATAGACATATCCATTACCTGCAAAAGTTTCCTTCTGACTTCTTAGTTACTTTGTTTTTCCTGCGTGTGTGCGTGGATGTGTGTGTGTTAGTGTATGTGGTAAGAACACTTAATATAGATTTGCCCTCAACAAATGTTTAGTGCACAATACAGTATGAACCTTCCTTTGTATATCACATGGTAAAGGATCTGCCAAGAATGCTGGAGACCTGGGTTCAATCCCTGGGTAAGAAGATTCCCCTAGAGAAGAGAATGGCTACCCACTCCAGTATTCTTGCCCAGAGAACCCCAAGGACAGAGGAACTGTAGGCTACAGTTCATAGCATCAAAAAGAGTTGAACATGACTGAGTGACTAACACAGTATTTTTAACTATAGATACTATGTTCTACGATAGATTTCTAGAATCTATCTTGAAAACTGAAACTTTATTCTATTGAAAAATAACTTCCCATTTCCTCCTCCCTTTGTCCTCTTGCCTTTGGCTCCTAACCACCATCATTCTATTCTCTGCTGTTATGAATCTCACTACTCTACTTACCTCAAATAAGTGGAATCATGTAGTATTTGTCCTTCTGTGTCTAGCTTATTTAACTTAGCACAACATCCTCCAGGTTCAACCATATTGTTGAAAATGTCATGATTCCATTATTTTTAAGAATGAATAGTATTCCTTTGTATGTATAAAACAAGTTTTATATATCCATTCATTTGTTAATGGCCACTTCAATTATTTTCATATCTTGGATATTGTGAATAATGTTGCAATAAATATGGAAGTGCAAGTATCTCTTCTAGATCTTGTTTTCAGTTATTTTGAATATATACCTAGAAGTGGAACTGATGATATATCTGATAAGATATTAAGATTCAAAATACTTAAACTTGTATAACTCAACTGCAAGAAACCAGATAACCTGATTAAGGAATGGGCAAAAACTTGAATAGACATTTCTCTAAAGAAAACATAGAAATGGCAAACAGGTGTTATAAAGAGGTGCTCAAATCACTAATTAGTATGAAAATGCAAATCAAAACCACAAAGAGATATCATCTCACGCCTGTTAGGATAGCTATTATTAAAAAAAAAAAATGATAGTATGTGTTGGTGAGGATGTGGAAAAATAAGAATTCTTGCAAATTGTTGTTTTAAATGTAAAATGCATAGCTGATACAGAAAAAAATATGAAGATTCCTCAAAAAATTAAAACTAGAACTGCTGCATGATCTAGCAATTCACTTCTGGGTGTATGTCTAAAAGAATGAATAATGTTTTAAGTTTTTACAGATTGGCTCTCTGATACAAATAAAGTTGAAGATAACTCTAATTTCAAGACTAATGCACTCAGTGAAAAGTGAATAATAAGAATCTTTATTTAAGATATAGATATTCATTTTAAGATCTTTTAAATAAGGGGTATGTTAATATATATTTATTAATTGGTCAACAAATGAGATGCTTTTACAAATAGCATCCTTATTTTACAAAGTTAGAGTCTAAAGATAAATAAACTTCCACTTTAAAGACAACAAAAGAGAAAAAAAATCAACACTAAATCTCATTATATGTGCAATTACAGGGTAAACTATGGTGATAAAACTGGTAATCATTTCATAAAGTCATTACTGTAAAAAAGAACAAACAAAAACAAAAAAGATTTAGCATGCTATATCCTAAACTAAAAACGATCCATTGACATATCACTCCTTCAGTATAAAGGAATCTACCTGAAATTATTTTCCTGTTGACGATTGCAAGTAACATAATTGTTTATGTAATTGGCTAATTGCAGGTTGAGTGAGCCATGCTTGCTCTAAAATGATAGGCAGGTGGCTAATTGTTAAATTTTTTCACAATAAAATGTATGTTTCAAAAATGAGGGTGTAAAGAGAAAAATCATTCATGTTAAATTATACCTTTAAACATTTAACACAGATTGACAAAGTTATAATAACATAACCACAGCAACTAAATCGAGTAAAATGTTCTCTTTTGCAAAGAGAAATTTCACAGTTAAAATATTTTCTCACAAAAGTTAAAGGGAAAAAGAAGTAGAAGGAAGTATTTTTATTAAGTAAGGATGCAAACAAAAATTTCCTAGAATGAGGTATTTGTTAATTCAGACAAACTATTTGAATAATACCTTTAAAAATATGATGTAGGAGGACTGGAGATTCTTTATAAAAAGAGATTGGCAGTTGTAGCAAAATTGTACTACAAAAGTAAATGGAGAGAAGATTGTAAAATATACAACTATATGCCAAAGAGTGTAAGTTCAAAACAGAATAAAATATAATGTCTCCTGAATGAAATTCCTTTTCTGAAAAAGAAATAAAGTTTTCATGCTTTCTTGAGAATATTTTGCAGCAAAAATATAGTTATTAATGACATGTATTGTTTTGTTAAATAATACCTTTCACAAGTCTATTAAAGTACCATTTCAAAATATATTGACATTATCTAATCTACAGTGCAATAGAATGTAGATGAGCTTCATTTTCTAAATAAATTGATTTGTATATGAAAATTAAGAATACCACATAGCAACTCAGTTGCTATCTTATTAATGATAATATATTTGAGTTTATGGCATTTCTAATCAAAACTTATTCTCTCTTTCACATTCAAAGATGATGATGAATATTGAAACATTATAACATCTTGAACTAATGTAATTTTACATGTCAATCATATCTAAATATAAAGAGAATTATGGTGAAGAATAATGCATATAATGAAAAAATAGCCATGAATTTCTTTTTGGAAATTTCTTATTACTGTATTCATTCATTTCATAAGTATATATCAATTATTATTTTAAAGTACTTATTTCTCACCAGACTTTAAGGGGATTGCATCCAAGGAAATGTTTTAGAAACTCCATTTAGAAAACAATTTTTTGACATAATTTAAAGCAAGTTTTTTAGCTCTGCAGTACTAGAAACTTATTTTTGTTAAACAAATAAAAATCTAGTTAAAATGGTCTCAAACTACATAAACAAGAGATTATTGTGTGAACTGAGATACCTGATGATTTTTATGTCTCAAAGTCAAAAGCTAAAGCACATTGAAGCTGGTGGTAAGAGTAATCAGTATCTGTAAAAAAAAAAAAAAGTTTGCCAAAGATATTGTAATATGAAGGTTTGTTGTTTATGAAATTAAAACAGGGCAAGTTTGTGGCACCCTTCAAACCTATTTTGGCATCAGACTGGTTAGTCTGTTGCAACTCTTTTCATAATAAAAATACACTTTCCACTGATTTACTAAGTTTAGCTATTGGGGAAAGCATTAACTTGAAATGTGAGTTCCATTTTTATATTTAATCTAAAAGACAATGGTAAAATCTGTTTTTCCTCTTCCATAGATGACAATCCATTACCTTAAGGTAGCTGTTTATGTAAATAATACCATTCATAAGATGTTGATGAGCATTTTCATCATTTAATTCTTTCATTTAGCCTAAGATTATAAACAATTACAATAAGAATCAAGGAGTCTCTTTTAAAGAGAAGAAAAGAGTGCCAGGAACTTAAAGTTTTCCTTAAAATATTTATATAACTTATTAACAGTTTCTATAAATATATTAAATATATTTACAAAAACATATATTTCTTTGTGTAGATCACAACAAACTGTAGAAAATTCTTAAAAAGATGGGAGTATCAGACCACCTTACCTGTCTCCTGAGAAACCTGTATGTGGTTCAAGAAGGAACAAGTAGAACCAGACGTGAAACAATTACATGGTTCAAAATTGGGAAAGGAGTACAACAAGGTTGTATATTGTCACCCTGCTTATTTACTTTCTATGCAGAATACAGCATAAGAAATACTGGGCTGAATGAGTAACAAGCTAGAATCAAGGTTGCTGGGAGAAATATCAATAATCTTAGATATGCAGGTGATACCATTCTAATGACAGAAAGTGAAAAGGAACTAAAGAGTCTCTTGATGAGGGTGAAATAGGAGAGTAGAAAAGCTGGCTTAAAACTCAACATTCAAAAAACTAAGATTATGGCATACAGTCCCATCTCTTCATTGCATATATAGAAGACAGTGACAGATTATATCTTCCTGGGCTCCAAAATCACTGTGGACAGGGACTATAGCCATGAAATTAAAAGACCCATGCTCCTTGGAAAAAAGCTATGACAAAATTAAAGAGTGTATTGAAAAATAGAAAGATTATTTTATTGATAAAGGTTCATATTGTCAAAACAATGGTTTCTCCAGTAGTCATGTACAATGTAAGAGTGGACAATAAAGCAGGCTGAGCACCAAAGAAGTGATGCTTTTGAATTGTGGTGCTGGAAGACTCTAGAGAGTCCCTTTGACTGTAAGGAGATCCAACCAGTCATTCCTAAAGGATATCAGTTCTGAATATTCATTAGAAGGACTGATGCTGAAGCTCCAGTACTTCAACCACCTGGTGCAAAGAGGCTACTCACTGGAAAAAACCCTCATGCTGGGAAAGATTGAGGGTAAGATGAGAAGGAGACAACAGAGGGTGAGATGGTTGGATAGCATCACTGACTCAATAGACATGAATTTGATCTAACTCCAGGAGGTAGTGGAAGACAGATGAGCCTAGTGTGACACAGTCCATGGGATCACAAAGAATCTGATATGACTTAGGGACTGAAAAAAAACAACTACAAAATTTACATATATTTATAGAATATATACATATAATGTGCTAGAACAATTGGAATGAAGAATGAAAGTTCATAACACTGTACAGGGGGCAGGGATCAAAATCATCCCCAAGAAACAAAATGCAATAAGTCAAAATGGTTGTCTGGGAAGGTCTTACTAATAGCTGAGACAAGAAGTGAGACAAAAAGCAAGGGGGAAAAGGAAAGATATACACGTTTGAATGGAAAGTTCCAAAGAATGTCAAGGAGAGATAAGAAAGATTTCCTAAGTGAAAAATGTGAAGATATAAAGGAAAACAATAGAATGGGGAAGACTAGAGATCTCCTTAAGAAAGTTAGAAACATACATCAACCAATACAATATTGTAAAGTAAAAAAAAATAAAAATAAAAAATAATAATAATAATAAATGATAAGTGGTTAAATAAATAAATAAGAAAGAAACACCAACATAGCATTTCATGCAAAGATGGACACAATAAGGAAAGAAATGATGTGATACTAACAGAAGAAGAGATTAAGAAGAGGTGGAAAGAATACACAGCAGGACTATACAAAAAAGATCTTAATGACTCAGATAACACAATGGCATGATCACTCACTTAGAGCAAGATATCTTGGAGTGCGAAGTCAAATGGACCTTAGGAAGCATCACTACAAACAAAGGTAATGAAGTTGATGGAATTCCCGCTGAGCTATTTCAAATCCTAAAAGATAATGCTGTGAAAGTGCTTCACTAAATATGCCAGTAAATTAGGAAAACAGCAGTGGCCACAGGACTGGAAAAAGACAGTTTCAGTTCCAATCCCAAAGAAAGGCAATGCCAAAGAATGTTCAAACAACTCCACAATTGCACTCATCTCACATGCTAGTAAAGTAATGCTCAAAATTCTACCAGCTAGGCTTCACCAGTACATGAACTGAGGACTGCCAGATGTTCAAGCTGGATTTAGAAAAGGCAGAGGAACCAGAGATCAAATTGCAAAAATCTATTGGATAAGACAAAAAGCAAAAGAAATCCAGAAAAACATCTTCTGCTTCATTGACTATGCTAAAGCCTTTGACTGTGTAGATCACAACAAACTATGGAAAATTTCTCAAGAGATGGGAATACCAGACCACCTGACCTGCCTCCTGATATATCTGTATGCAGGTCAAGAAGCAACAATTAGAACTAGACATGGAAAAACAGACTGGTTCCAATGGTAAGGGAATACATCAATGCTGTATATTGTCACCCTGCTTATTTAACTTATACGCAGACTACATCATGAGAAAGGCTGGACTGGATGAAGTGCAAGCTGGAACCAAAACTGTTTGGAGAAATATCAATAACCTCAGATATGCAGGTGACATCACCCTTATGGGAGAAAGCAAAGAGGAACTAACAGGCCTCTTGATCAAGGTGAAAGAGGAGAGTGAAAAAGCTGGCTTAAAACTCAACATTCAAAAAGCAAAGATCCTGGCATCCAATCCCATCACCTTATGGCAAATAGATATGGAAACAGTGACAGACTTTATTTTCTTGGGCTCCAAAATCACTGCAGATGGTGACTGCCACAATGAAATTAAAAGACACTTGCTCCTTGGAAGAAAAACTTGACCAACCTAGGCAGCATATTAAAAAGCCAAGACAATATTTGGTCAACAAATGTTCATATAGTCAAAGCTATGATTTTTCCAGTAGTCATGTCCAGATGTGAGAGTTGAACAATAAAAAAGGCTGAGCACTGAAGAATTGTTGTATTTGAACTGTAGCGTTGGAGAAGACTCTTGAGATTCCCTTGGACTGCAAGGAGATCAAACCAGTCAATCCTAAAAGAAATCAACCTTGAATCTTCATTGGAAGGATTGATGCTGAAGCTGAAACTCTAATACTTTGGCCACCTGATGCAAAGAGCCAACTTGTTAGAAAAGACCCTGATGCTGGGAAAGATTGAAAGGAGGAGGAGAAGTGGATGACAGAGAATGAGATGGTTGGATGGCATCACTGACACAATGGACATGAGTTTGAGCAAGCTCCAGGAGACGGTGAAGGACAGTGCAGCCTGGCGTGGTGCAGTCCATTGGGTCACAAATAGACAGTACCGAGAGACTGAACAACAACAATACTAAGTGACCGAAATTAGTACCTAGAAATAGGTTAATCGTGATGCATGTGTTTGTATTAATACATATACATGAGTACATATATATGATGTGTATATATACATATGTATCTGTGTATATGTGTATATATGCACAAAGTTCTGAACATAATGATCACAATATGCAAATAAATATTTTTGAATAATAGAGGGATTCTTAAACATTTTATCCACAGTTTTGGTTATTATCTGATTTCTTCTTACAATAAGAGGATGGTTTATGTTTTCTGAAAAAACAAAAGTCATTATTTTTCAAACTTAAAGAAAATAAAGTAGTTGATGGACAGTCTGGTAGTAGCAGTGCACCATGCTTTATAACATCAGGGATGAAAATGGAATAAAAAGAAATGGTACAGGGCACTTCTATGGTGGAACTTGTGGCAGAGATTGCTGGTCTACCTCAGCTCTGTGGACAAATGTGACTCTTCTAGTATTGCCATGTTCATCTCTGGCAAAGCATGAGAAATGTGAAGCCTGTTAGTCCAAACACCACATTCACAACTTGCCAGTCTGTTTTATTTGGCTCAACCTTTAACTACTTGTCATTGCCTGTCATTCCACGACTGCCAGCAACCCTCAGTATCCCAAGCTATAAGTGACAGCTGGCGAATCCATGATAACTGAGTATGTGGGCAGTGAAATATTACTCATTAGCCTACAGAAGAAAGGCCAAAGTGAACAAAAAGAAAATGATATGCAAAGAGACTTATATTAAAAAAAAAACTGCAATTACTGATTACAGGATAGACAAAAGAAACATAACTTAGAATTTTCACAACTTAAAATTCAATACAAAAGCTTAAAAGAGGACACTTTTGAAAATTGCATTCTTGATTTCAAATAGTTTATAATGAATGTATAACACACAAAGAACAAAAAAGTAAAAATTGCTTGTAAGTATAAAAAGAATGTCATGGAGACAAGAGCAAAAGGCATCATACACAAATAATTGGAGACACCAAGGACAGAATGCCACAGATTGTAAAAATATATAATCAGACAAATAATAAAAGTAATAACCTTATTTAAACACAATTAAATTACTAATTTTTAAAAGAATGTCAGGCTTGTTAAATAACTTCCCAGTTGGAACTGTGGTTTTTCATGGAAGACAACACCCCAGCACTAACCAGCTCTTGGCAGGATTAAAGAAAGGGAGGAATTGCTAGAGACAGAGCAAGAAAGAGAAGAAGAAAAATAAGAGGTGAAAAATAAAGAAAGAAAATAATATGAATATACATAAAAATTGTTAAAGTTGAAGACAAAAATATGTTAACAACACTTCGATTGGAATGTTGCTTAAAAATGAATGAACCAAAGTGACATCTTTTTATTATTAGTGCAAGCATATCTGGGGCTTCCCAGGTGGCACACTGGTAAAGAATCAGCCTGCCAATGCAGGTATAGTCCATGGGGTCGCAAAGAGTCGGACACAACTGAGAAACCTTACTTTATGGCCAATGCAGAAAACATGAGTCTGATCCCTGGTCCAGGAAGATACAGTCTTCTTGCCTGGAAAATTCCATGGACAGAGGAGCCTTACATTACAGTCCATGGGATTGCAAAGAGTTGGACATGACTGAGGATCTGAACATAGCACAGCAGCAAAACCATGTCTTCTTGAATGTAAAACTGAATGCCAGAAAGCAGTGGAAACACTTTGAAAAGCTTTGAAATAAGAGGTGGAAAGCCAAGAATTCTGTTTGTTATCAAGATGTCATCTCAGAGAAAGGCAAATATGAGGGATTTTTTATGCAAGATCTCAGAAAATAGATACAGTTTCTGAGAATATATCTCAAGGATCTCAATGAAGCACTTCAACATAATAAAAATTAAATTAAATCAATGATTTCCAGAAGGTGAAGGAAGAAACTTATGCTATAATAATTTATACTCTATGTGAAAATCAAGATTTGTCTTTTAAAGAGGCAAAAATTATATCAACATAAAACTAGTTAAATTTTTCATCAGATAGAATATGGAAGTTGAGAAAATTTCATCAATATAAAAATTGATTTTTTTAGGATTAGACTGATGACGACTTCATAAATTTTTCAAATTTTCAGCTTATAAAGCAATCAATTGCAAGCCACACACTATTAATGTGAATGTTAGACTTTATTCAAGTTCATATTTAATATCTTCAAATCTTGGAGTAAAATATAAGTTGGAACATTGAGTTGCTCAATTTTTTTGTGGAAGCATCAGCTCAAAATTATTTCATACTATCACTATGTTCTTATCAAGCCCATGTTATAAAATTTCCTAAGTATTCTTAAAGTCATTTGTTTCTAGAACAATTTTCTTTAAAAATTTCATTAAATATTGTTTTCTTTCTAAAGTGTCTAAATTTTAATTAAGGGGAAATGAGAACTTTCATACTGATTCCTAACTTTTTTTTGGTTTGTTTGGTGTGTTTCTTGGTTTAGTTTCAGATAGTTGACTGATCTGTTGATTTTCCTTCATGATGATACTCTTTTTCTTTTATAAAGGCACCCTAAAGAGTTACATATTTACTAGATTGATAGTCCTAAGGCAGCTTTGTGAATTTGAGCTGAGGGAAAAAACTTAAGGCAGACTTAAGAATCCACTTATGATTTACTGGTGCTCAGTGCTTTGAAATACTTCATGCTAGCTAAATATAATCCAAATAGGAACTGTGTTTTTAATACAGAATATAATATTCCAATGCTAATGTCAACTTAATGAAACAAAAGGAATTTTTCACAGAAAGATAAATAAACATAATCTGACAAATACAACACTGTAGTTCTAAGACTTTTCTTTAATATAAAAATAATCACTATTGTTATTTTAAAACAATTAGATTTCATAATTTAAACTACCTATTCTACAATAAATTGGACTTCCCTGGTAGCTCAGATGGTAAAGAATCTTCCTGCAATACAGGAAAACTGGGTTTGATCCCTGGATTAGAAGATCCCCTGGAGAAGGAAATGGTAACACACTCTCATTCTTGTCTGGCAGAGGAGCGTGGTGGGCTACAGTCCATGGGGTTGCAAAGAGTCAAACATGACTGAGCAACTAACATTTCTACAATAAAATCATTATCTAATAAATTAATGATAACAATTTTATAAATATTTTCCATTGCTTTCAAATACTATATCTTAGCTTTTTGAACAATGAAACAGTATAGAAATCTTCTGTTTTATTTTATAGCTAGCACCAAGCCACAAAAAGAAAAAAAAAAAAAAAAATTGTGTGCATTGTTTTTTCATAGCTCTGATGATACTAACCTGTCTCAACCAATATTCTAATTATAAAATTGGCTTCTTCTAGCCTTAATATGTTGAGACAGTGTAAGCAAAATTAGTTTGCAACACCTGGCCTAGAATATTCAGCTCATGAGAAATCCTGTCCCCAAATTTTTAGAATTTCATCTCATGGCCATGGTGTAAAAACAAAGCCACTTGAGAGTGTTTTCATGGCAGTTGGTATACTAAGAAAAAGTTTATTGATTACATAAATATATGTAATTCTCCAGTGAACGGTGTCATTTCTGTTTGCAAGTCCAAGTCAGAAAAAGATTATTTGAAAAGTAAATTGTTGCCAAGAGCCATTGTGTTTCAGATCTGCTTTATATCAGCTACTTTTTAAGGTAATAGGTAAAATAACCTGACTATTCTGTAGAAATTAGCTGGCTAGTTGGCTGAATTACCTTAAAAATGTTGAGAAGCTTATGCATTTAATATTAGTGCTAGTTCCTACTTTCCGATATAAAGCTAAATATTTCATTTCTCAGGAATCAAGTAAGAAGTTGTTTTTTGTTTAATTTCAATGTTTCCCTAATTGTGCATGTACTTATTCGTCAAAAGAGAAGACAAAATAAAGTTTTTGCACCATATTTTTAACAACTTTGAACTTCCTTTAACATTTCTGTTAGTGAAGATCTACTAGAGACAAATACTCTTAGCTTTTATTAAAAAAAAAAAAAAGGTCTTTGTTTGACTATATTCTTGAGGAACAGTTTTTCTGAATATAGAATGGTGGTGTGACAGTTGTTTTTATTTTTTTTTAATGTTTTTGATATGTTCTTCATTGCTTTCTGGCATTCAATTGTTTCCAGTGTGTATTCAGCAGACTTTTATTTTCCCTGACTTCTTTAAAATTTTTCTATTTAGATTTGGATGTTAGCCACTATATTAATCCAAGCAGCCATCATGTTTTACCTGGTAATTTCCATTTTAACTTATCTCCATGCTTCTTCATTTTACCCCCTCCCCAGTCTCTTCTCAACACAACAGCAAGAATAATCTTTTTTCAACATAAACTGGGTATGTCACTCTAGTCCAGGGGTCCCCAACCTCTGGGATCTAAGTGCAGCTGATGTAATAATAATAGAAAGAAAGATCACAATAAATTTAATGTACTTGAATCATCCTGAGACCACCCCCCCACCTTGCCCTGGTCCATGGAAAGACTGTCCTCCATGAGACTGGTCCCTGGTGCCAAAAAGGTCAGGGAACACTGCTCCACTCTGCACCCCAAGGCTTTTCATTTATTGAATTTAAACTTTTAATCATATCCTACAAGACTTCTGTGATCAATGCCACATTATGTCTATGACCTCATCTCCCAGCACCTTCTTCCTTGCTCACAACTTGAGTCATTGATTTATCACCTTGTTGCTCCATGAACACACTACACTATTGTTTGTTCTCTATCCCTGAGTCATTGCAGATGCTATTTTCTCTGAGCAGTAGGTCCTCTGCTTCCCCTAGTTATTATATATAAAATACTCCTTTGTACCTCCCATCATTCTGTAACTCTGACCTTCTTTTATTTTACTGTATAACCTTAACCACCTGATTAATTCTTTATGTATCATATGGCTCTTCCCACTCAAACATAAGGTCCCAGAGAGGAGAGATTTTTTTTAAAAAAAGTGTTTCATGTTAAGTGCATGAAAAAGTGAGAGATACCGTGTACATGTGTGTTCAGTTCCTTCAGTTCATGTCCAACTCCTTCTGACCCCATAGATTGTAGCCCACCAGACTCCCCTGTCCATGGGATTTTCCCAGCAAGTATACTGGAATGGGATGCCATGCCCTCCTTCAGGGGATCTTCCTGACTCCAAGATCGAACCCATGTCTCCTTCATCTCCTGCACTGTAGGCAGATCTTTACTGCTGAGCTACCAGGGAAGCCTGTATCACATAAAACATGCTTAATAAACAATAACCTGAAAATAATCTGATTGGTATTAAAACATGTCAGGCATTTCCCAATTTAAAACAAATTTTTTTAACCTTATAATTCTTCTAATTACTGCCTCATTTATCTTTACCAATTGAAAATAAAATTTCTACAATATTGGTTATATTCACTGTTTCTCTTTTCTTATATCCTATACCCTTCAGTGGGCTTCCTTGGTGGCTCATAGGTTAAAGCATCTGCTTCTAATGCGGGATACCTGGGTTCGATCCCTGGGTCAGGAAGATCCCCTAGAGAAGGAAATGGCAACCTACTCCAGTATTCTTGCCTGGAGAATCCCATGGACAGAGGACCCTGATGGGCTACAGTCCACAGGGTCGCAAAGAGTCAGACACGACTGAGCGAAAGCAATAAGACTTCATCATACTGAACCTATAAGTATTGTTTGGCCCCCTGGATTGCTCCTTTTTTCTTTTTTCACTTTTTCTGTAGGACAAAAGTATCTCTGAATTTGCTGCCTACCACACTGGTCAGTTCTTAATCTCTTTTGCCATTTGTTTCTTCTCTTTTTGATGTTAGATAGTGAGGTAAACTAGACTTTAACTTTCATCCTTTCCATTCTCTCTCTCTCTCTTCATTCTAAATCTTTATCTATTTAATCAGCCAACTGTAGAGCCCAGACTTCACCAAGGGCTTGTTTCTCTACAGCTTTTACTTGAAGGTTAATGGAAGATGAACACCCAGACAAAGAATGCTTGGCTTTCCTGCAAACAGCTCTGCCTTGCTCAGTGGTTATCAGCTTCCCAAGATCAAGAGCAGGCAAGTACAAATAATTAGTGGGTTCAAAATGTTTGACCATGGCTGCTCTATCTAATTTAGTTTGTACATTTTTCAGTGGTGAAACCAAACTGGGTGTTCAGCTTTATTCTCATTTCCTTCAAGGGAAGAGCCTTTATAAAATTGAATGACATATTTTGGTTTTTCCTCACTGAGAATTTTAACTGTCAGTTGTATTCCGTTTAGTTCAGTTGCTCAGTCGCTTCCAACTCTTTGTGACCCCATGAACTGCAGCATGCCAGGACTCCCTGTCCATCTCCACTCTCAGAGTTTACTCAAATTTATGTCCGTTGAGTCAGTGATGCCATCCAGTCGTCTCATCCTCTGTTGTCCCCTTCTCCTCCTGCCTTCAATCATTCCCAGCATCAGGGTCTTTTCAAATGAGTCAGTTCTTCACATCATGTGGCTAAAGTATTGGAGTTTCAGCTTCAGCATCAGTCCTTTCAATGAATATTCAGGACTCATTTCCTTTAGGATGGACTGGTTGGATCTCCTTGCAGTCCAAGGGACTCGCAAAATTCTTCTCCAACACCATAGATCAAAAGCATCAATTCTTCAGTCCTCAGCTTTATTTACAGTCCAACTTTCACATCCATACATGACTACTGGAAAAACTATAGCTTTGACTAGATGGACTTTGTTGGCAGAGTAATGTCTCTGTTTTTAATATGCTATCTAGGTTGGTCATAACTTTCCTTCCAAGGAGCAAGTGTCTTTTAATTTTATGGCTGCAGTCACCATCTGCAGTGATTTTGGAGCCCAGAAAAATAGTCTGTCACTGTTTTCACTGTGTTCCCTTCTATTTGCCATGAAATGATGGGACCACATGCCATGATCTTAGTTTTCTGAATGTTGAGCTTTAAGCCAACATTTTCACTTTCCTCTTTCACTTTCATTAAGAGGCTTTTTAGTTCTTTGCTTTCTGCCATAATGGCGGTGTCATCTGCATATCTGAGGTTATTGATATTTCTCCCAGCAATCTTGATTCCAGCTTGTGTTTCTTCCAGTCAAGCGTTTCTCATGATGTACTCTGAATCTTAAGTTAAATAAGCAGAGTGACAAGATACAGCTTTGACGTTCTCCTTTCCCTATTTGGAATCAGGCTGTTGTTCCATGTCCAGTTCTAACTGTTGTTTCTTGACCTGCATACAGGTTTCTCAAGAGGCAGGTAAGGTGGTCTGGTATTCCAGTCTCTTTCAGAATTTTCCACAGTCTATTGTGGTCCACACAGGATTTGGTATAGTCAATAAAGCAGAAACTGATATTTTTCTGGAACTCTTGCTTTTTCAATGATCTAATGGATGTCGGCGATTTGATCTCTGGTTCCTCTGCCTTTTCTAAACCCAGCTTGATCATCTGGAAGTTCATGGTTCATGTACTGTTGAGGCCTGACTTGGAGAATTTTGAGCATTACTTTACTAGTACGTGAGATGAGTGCAATTGTGCAGTAATTTGAGCATTCTTTGGTTTGAGCACTGCCTTTTTGGGGATTGGGATGAAAATTGACCTTTTCCAGTCTTGTTTCTCATGCTTTTCCAGTGTGCCACCTAGGAAATTTTTTTACACTGAATTTATTTGTCAAAAAAGATTATCACATAATGCTGGTGAAAAATATCTTTATTAATATATTAATACAGATAGATATCTCCTTTTCTTAAAATATGTCATCCTTTCCTATGTCTTTCAAAATTAAAATTTAATCCTAATTTATTTTTTGAACTGTAAACTTAAATAATTAACTGCCTATTACTGCATCTCAACTTGTCAACCTATATGTCTAAACATTAAAAAGTTATTACATTTACATTTTAATTCTTTTTTTCCCAAACATGATATATCACAAGCAATTCCATTCTCAGTAATGAGTATTATTGTCTTTTGAGCTACTCAGGCATAATATCATAAATATGTCCCAAATCTAACCACTTCTTATTTCAACCATTAATAGCAGTATAGTTAAGTGACTGTAAGTGCTTGTAATCTCTAATTTGTACTAGATCATCAGCACAAGACCTGACCTTTCTCTTTCTTCTCTTGCCCTCTTAGGTAAATCTCCACATAGTGTGAGAAAAATCCTTTTAAAACAGAAATATGATCAATAACTCTGACCTAACTGCCTATCAGTTTCTCACACATTGAGTGTATTTCTGCCCCCATTGACCTTCTCATCCTTCCTTGGGAATGGGAAGAGTGTTTCCTAATCTGGATACAATGTTTGCTTTTACTGTTCACCCATTCTGTACTGCTGCTGCTGCTGTTGCTGCTAAATCGCTTCAGTTGTGCCCGACTGTGCGACCCTATAGACGGCAGCCCACCAGGCTCCCCCATCCCTGGGATTCTCCAGGCAAGAACACTGGAGTGAGTTGCCATTTCCTTCTCCAATGCATGAAAGTGAAAAGTGAAAGTGAAGTTGCTCAGTTGTGTCTGACTAACCCATATTTCTGTTAGACTTTCCATGGCACAATCTCTTACTTCCTTTGTGCATTTTTACCATATTTTACAGAAGTCCACCCTCATCAAATTATTTGACAGGTATTTCTTTCCCTCTTTAACTCTTGCTACACAGATAATTACATACTTAACTTGTTTTTCATTTCTGTGACTAGAATATCAGTTTCAGGATCACATAAATTTGTGGAACACATAGTAAACCCTCAACACATATTTGTTAAGTGAGGAAAGGAATGAAAGGATGGATGACTCAAAAGATACAATCTTGGCCAAAAACAAAGAATAAATGGTTAAATTATTTTCAAGATATCATATCTCTTCCAGAGAATAACACACTCTCTTGTAAGGTATTCCTTCACAATACATACTTCTGTTTTTCTACATGCATGTGATCTTGTGACTTAAGAAGCCATGCCAGAATAGTTGTGATGGTGAAAGTGAGAGAAAGAAATAGTATTGGACTACAACCAAATATGTTTTCCATTTATTCTAACAAGAACATTTCATTTTAAATATCTTATTCTCAAGTTTCTAATTATAAACTATTTTTCTTACAGGTCAATTCTATTTTCAATCAAATATGAATTACACTAGCTAGATGAACAAGCTATATTTTAATCAAGAAGATATGACAAAGATAATAAAGTAATATAGAAAAAGTCTATATATTAGAAAATTTCTTACAGATCATATAAGGGGAATGTTTGAAAGATGTCACAATTCATTGTAGTTTATTAAGTATTATGCATAGAATGTAAGGAGTGATATAGTACATTAGGTGGTAAGTCATAAAATAGTGACTAGTTCAAATGAGTCAATATTTAGTTTTGCAACCTATGGAATATCACTTAACCTCTCTGGGTCTCAGTTTTCTTATCTATAATATGAAAGTGTTGGATTCATTATCTCTAAAATCCAATCTGTGTCTGAAATTCGGTAAGAATTTGAAAAAAATAGTCTCTGGGGACTCAAAGTGATAATGCTATCCCTGTCTATTAATAAGACAAATATGAACTTATCAAATAGGTTCAGTTAACTTTAGATCCTAATCAAGCTAAAATTGTGAATAAATTGATTTGAAAAGTCTGAACAAATTGAACAAACATACTGATTAAAAACCAATTAGTCCCTATGAGCTTCAGTCCAATTTTGTTATAGGTTTCAGTGATAATATAATAATAATAAAACAACATCTAAAGTTTATCCCTACTAAAGAATTTCTTTATGTAATAGTTACTAAGTCAACTTCTGGGCTAAACTATATAGTTTAAATATAAACTATACAGATGCTATTCCTATAATAGTATTTCTGCCATCTTGTATTAATAAATAATAGTAAATAATCTTGAAAATATAAATTTAGACTTACCTTTCTGTACTGTCCTCCAGTTCCAGCATCAACCTCCACTTTCTCAAAATCTCCTACTTTCTCTCATCATATCCCCTTAACAGAATAAACATTTTATTCATTTTACTTTTAATATCATTTTGAAGATATTTTTGTTACATCAAGCTATTAAAATGAATCTTAATGATAAAGAAAAGAAAATGATACAGCAGAATTTTAAGAATAGAAAAATATTAGTACTAATAAAATTATCACTAAAGAAAAATTAAGAAAAGGTTTTTAATTCCTCACACTATTTGCTAGAACTTGAAGATCCTTTATGGTGGCCACATGGGCTGTGGTCCAGAAATGTAACTAGTCCAGACTGTGTGATGTCAGTATACAATGTTTTCCAGATATCAAGTCTTAGTCCTACCCCAGTTATAAATATATCATGCTGGGCTGGAAGGAGCACAAGCTGGAATCAAGACCTCTGGGAGAAATATCAATAACCTCAGATATGCAGATGACACCACTCTTATGGCAGAAAGTGAAGATGAACTAAAGAGACTCTTGATGAAAGAGGAGAGTGAAAAAGTTGGCTTAAAGCTCAACATTCAGAAAACTAAGATCATGGCATCCAGTCCCTTCATTTCATGGCAAATAGTTGGGGAAACAGTGAAAACAGTGTCAGACTTTATTTTGGCGGGTTCCAAAATCACTGCCGATGGTGATTCCAGCCATGAAATTAAAAGATACTTACTCCTTGGAAGGAAAGTTATGACCAACCTAGATAGCATATTGAAAAGCAGAGACATTACTTTGCCAAATCTGTTTAATCAAGGCTATGGTTTTTCCAGTGGTCATGTGTGGATGTGAGAGTTGGACTGTGAAGAAGGCTGAGAGCCGAAGAATTGATGCTTTTGAGCTGTGGTGTTGGAGAAGACTCTTGAGAGTCCGTTGGACTGCAAGGAGATCCAACCAGTCCATCCTAAAGGGGATCAGTCCTGGGTGTTCATTGGAAGGACTGATGCTGAGGCTGAAAGCCCAGTACTTTGGCCATGTCACTGGAAGTGTTGACTCATTGGAAAAGTCATGCTGGGAGGGATTGGAGTCTGTAGGAGAAGGGGAGGACAGAGGATGAGATGGCTGGATGGCATCACTGACTCAATGGTCATGAGTTTGGGTGGACTCTGGGAGTTGGTGATGGACAGGGAGGCCTGGCGTGCTGTGATTCATGGGATTGCAAATTGTTGGACATGACTGAGCAACTGAACTGAACTGAACTGAACTAATACATACTGAATAAATATTGAAATGATAATATTTTGATATTGGGTTAAAATAAAATCTATTATCAAGTTTTATAAATGCAGCTAGTAGAAAATAAAAATTCATATGTGATTCACATTGTATTTCTATTGAAATGCACTGACACAGAATGTTAAATTCCAGAATGTCCTTTTTACAATCTTTTCAATAGCGATAGCACTAGAGGTCATCAGAACACTTAGCGAATTTTGTTTTCAGCCAAAGTATTAATAATCTCTTTTGGAACCTAATGCATGGGTTGACATATAAAGATTTATATTAAAAAAAAATAATAAAGGAATGCACCATAATATACTTCTTGCTATCCATGTGTCAACAAGTCTGTTATTTTCACTATGTAGAATGCAGTAGCCTGAGAAGTATTTTCTTTAGAATATTCTTATATACTAGGTTTCTACTCTTTGAAGTTTCAGAAAAGCTTGTAATATACCCTTACATGTAGGTTTCTACCACATAGAATTTTAGTAAGTTATGGTACTTTACGGGGTACTTTAATATTTAGAAAATATGAAATACCTGCATACATGCATGCTAAGTTGCTTCAGTTGTGTCCAGTTTTTTGCAACCCTATGGACTGTACCCCATCAGGCTCCTCTGCCCATGGAATTCTTCAGTCAAGAATACTGGTGGGTAGTCATTCCCTTCTCTAGGGGATCTTCCGATCCAGGGACTGAATACACATCTTCTGAGTCTCCTCCATTGTAGGTGGATTCTTTACCACTGGGCAAGCCAGAAAGCCCCAGAATACTTGCATGTGTTAAGTAGCTTCAGTCGTGTCTGACTCTTTGAGTCCCCAAGGACTATATCTCTCCAGGGTCATCTGTCTATGGGATTCTCCAGGCAAGAATACTGGAGTGGGTTGCCATTTCCTTCTAGAGGGGAATACTTGCATAACATTATAAAATAGTAAAAATAAGAAGTAATTGCTAAAATATACATCTTACACACCACACACACACACATATATAAATTCCCCAAAATTATTAGTACTGATGATAAATAAAATGCTTAATTTTGGACACTCCTTCAGTACCTTTTATTATTCATGGACTTAGCAGATATCCTTCAGTAGTTTAAAGCTATCACAAGATGTGACTTTTTTATTAAGTACATTTTGGACTTCATTATTTTATGGGAAAAAAACATAGTTTCATTGTGTACATATACACATATCCATTCTATTTCTCCTTGAATCCTAATAAGATGCTTAAAATATGTCTTTAAATATCAAAATATATTTGAAGATATGTGTGATAATAAAAATGACTTTTTCCAATAATGAGTGGAGATGCTGAATTTCTCTCAGAGGAAAATAGGTATTTGATCACAATCAAATGGATGTTTTAAAAGTGGAGCGATTTGGGTATTGGACATTTACATAGACTCTTTTTATTTGACAAACATGGTACTTGGCCAGGTTTACTTCTGGGTTAGCTCTGACATAAGTTTGTACAGAATTGCTAAGAGAAAGCATTGTTGGAAAAAAAAAAAAAAAAGAATGAAAGAACAGCTAATATGGAAATTTCCTAAGTTTTGCTTTATAATTAATTGACTTCTTCAGCACTGTCACCCACCTATGAATTTATAAAAGTTGTTGCTCTGAAGTTTAATTCTTATCTGCAGTACACTGATGGTTCCACCATCTGCAAATAGGTATTAATAACCTTACCAAGTGTTCCATTGAATTTCTGTGCAAATTAAATGAGATAATGCCTGTAAACTACTCAGCATAATTTCCAACACACAAAAAGTTTTAGCTTTCACATTTCTGGCTTACCACCTCTTACAGTACAAAATACAAGCATTTCTCATTTTATGAAGGCATTGACAAGGCTAATTTTATTTTTAGAAAATATTGTGATTCTACTTTTGTGCATAGTTGGTTCCATTGGAATAACTACAGAAAAGTCATTCTAAAATCATGTATATATTCATGACTTGAATGTTAGAGTAAAGCATATGAACAGTTGGGTTCATTCCAATACACCTTGAAATGAATCAATTTTTAGAATATAAAATAGAAGACTGTGTATAGATGAATAAACCTGAGTATTTGGTGAGGTGGATAGGTTTGACTCTTTTCTTGACATACTGTCTGCCACTGAGTGGGAGATGGCTCTCTAATTTATTGGGAAGCTTTAATTTAAAAAACTTCAAAAAACAACAAAAAAGCAAAACTGTCTGTCCCTGGAGAAACTAACTTCTGAACACCATAATGATGAAGATAGTCTCATCCCTCAGAAAACCAAATCCTGCATTTTTCATTTCAAGCTGTTCAATGATACAGCTGAGATTTAAAGCTTTTGACTCACAGGAAATGCTTCATCTTACTCAATTAATTATTTGTTATCCACTCTGAGTGGTATACATTGTGCATTAGAATACATATTTTGCCTGTTGAGACTTACTTCTCTTTCAATTATAATTTTACCTATATTCTAGGGAACTGAGTGTTCAATTAGATAATATACTGCTATTTATTTATGTGAACATTTTTATTGGTATTTGCACATTTATTTTTTATTCTCTTTCTACTAGATAAGGAAAAATGGTGTTTATCACTTTGAGTCCCCAGATAATTTTTTTTAATCATACTATTCCAGACATGAAAGTGAAAGTTTCAGTTGTTCAGTTGTGTCCAACTATTTGAAAGTCCATGGACTGTAGCCTGCCAGGCTTCTCTGTCCATGGAATTCTCCAGGCAAGAATATTGGAGTAGGTAGCCATTACCTTCTGCAGGGGATCATCACAAATCCAGAGATGGATCCAGTCTCTCACACTGCAGGCAGAGTCTTGACCATCTGAGTCAGCAAGGAAGCTATTTCAGACATGAAATGGACTTCCAACACTTTTACAATATAGATGAGAAAACTAAGATCTGGATAATGTTCTCATATAAAGGCTTAATCAATTTCATCTCACTATATTTTCCTACCTTCATTTGTGCTATTTCACAGCTGTTGAATATATTGAGGATATACTCCCTTCTCCTCATTCTTATTCCCTCAAATCATAATCTTAGATTAGGCAAAAGCTTTTATTAAACAGGATGAAAGCCAGAAACATTATATCAAAGTTAAAATGTATAGTTACATATTATTTTTAAATCCTCTAAGGAAATCTTTATCATAACAAAAGCAAAAGATGAATAGCATAATGGGAATAACTGAACACAGTGCAGGTAGTATGTGACTGATATCCTTCATTTACAAATGTGTGTATGTAGACACTTCTGCTGTGTTCAATTTATTGTGACCCCATGGGCTGTAGTCCACCAGGCTACTCTGTGCAGGGAATACTCCAGGCAGGAGTACAGAATGGGTGCCATTTCCTTCTACAGGGGATCTTCCAACTAAAGGATCGAACTCCTGTCTCTTTAGTCTCTTGCATTGGCAGAAGGATTCTGTACCACTAGTGCCAACTAGTTCAGTGAAAGAAATAAGAGGTGATGTTCATCACCAGATAGTCAATATGAAATCAGATTGATTATACTCTTTGCAGACAAAGATGGAGAAGCTCTATACAGTCAGTAAAAATAAGACCAGAACTATGGTTCAGATAATGAATTTCTTATTGCAAAACTGCGACTTAAATTGAAGAAAGCAGGGAAAACCACTAAACTATTCATGTACAATCTAAATCAAATCCTTTATATCTGATAGAGTGCCTGATTAACTATGGACAGAAGTTCATGACACTGTACAGTAGGCAGTGATCAAGATCATCCCTAAGGAAAAGAAATGTGAAAAGACAAAATGGTTGTCTGAGGAGGCCTTACAAACAGCTTTGAAAAGAAGACAAGTGAAAAGCAAAGGAGAGAAGGAAGGATATACCCATTTGAATGTAGAGTTCTGAAGAATAGCAAGGAGTGATAAGAAAACTTTAAGTGAACAATGCAAAAAAATAGAGGAAAACAATAGAATGGAAAAGACTGGACATCTTTTCAAGAAAATTAGAGCTAATAAGGGAATATTTCATGCAAAGATGGGCACAACAAAGGATAGAAATGGTATGGAGCTAACAGAAGCACAAAATATTAAGAAGAGGTGTCAAGAATACACAGAAGAACTATACAAAAAAGATCTTCATCACCCAGATAATCACAATGGTGTGATCATCAACCTAGAGAGAATCCTGGAATGCGAAGTCAAGTGGACCTTAAGAAGCATCACTACAAACAAAGCTACTGGAGGTGATGGAGTTCCAGTTGGGCTATTTCAAATTCTAAATGATGATGCAGAGAAAGGGCTGCACTCAATACACAAGCAAATTTGGAAAACTCAGCAGTGGCCACAGGACTGGAAGAGGTCAGTTTTCATTCCAATCCCAAAGAAAGGCAGTGCCAAAGAATGCTCAAACTACCACATAATTGCACTCATCTCACATGCTAGTAAAGTAATGCTCAAAATTCTCCAAGCCAGGCTTTCACAGTACATGAACTGTGAATTTCCACATGTTCAAGCTTGATATAGAAAAAGCTGGGGAGCCAGAGATCAAATTGCCAATATACATTGAATCATCAAAACAGCAAGAGAATTCCAGAAAAATATTTACTTCTGCTTTATTGACTATGCCAAAGCCTTTGACTCTGTGGATCACAATAAACTGTGGAAAATCCTTCAATAGATGTGAATACCAGACCACCTTACCTGCCCCATGAGAAATCTGCATGCAGGTCAACAAGCAACAGAATTGGAAATGGAACAACAGAATGTTACCAAATAGGAAAAGGAGAACGTCAAGGCTGTATATTGTCATCCTGTTTATTTAACTTATATTCAGAGTATATCATGTGAAATGCCAGGCTAGATGAAGCACAGGCTGGAATCAAGGTTGCTGGGAGAAATATCAATAACCTCAGATATGTAGATGACACCAGCATTATGGCAGAAAACAAAGAAGAACTTAAGAGCTTCTTAATGAAAGTGAAAGACAAGAGTGAAAAAGCATTCTTAAAGCTCAAAATACAAAAAATGAAGATCGTGGCATCTGGTCCCATCACTTCATGGCAAATAGATGGGGAAACAGTAGAAACAGTGTTAAACTTTATCTTTTTATCTTCTTAATCACTGCAGATGGTGACTGCAACAATGAAATTAAAATCACTTGCTCCTTGGAAAAAAAGCTATGACAAACCTAGACAGCATATTAAGGAGCAGAGACATTACTTTGCCAACAAAGGTCAGTCAAAGCTAAAGTTTTTCCAGTAGTAATGTATGGATGTGAGAGTTGGACTATAAAGAAAACTGAGCGCCAAAGAATTGATGCTTTTGAACTGTGGTGTTGGAGAAGACTCTTCAGAGTCCCTTGGACTGCAAGGAGATCCAACCAGATAACATCCCAAAGGAAATCAGCCCTGAATATTCATCGGAAGGACTGATATTGAAACTGAAACTCCAATAATTTGGCCACCTGATGCAAAGAACTAATTCATTGGTAAAGACTCTGATGCTGAGAAAGATTGAAGTCAGGTGAAGAAGGGGACAACAGGGAGATGAGATGCTTGGATGGCCTCACCGACCTGATGGACATGAGTTTGAGCAAGTTCCAGCAGTTCGTGATGGACAGGGAAGCCTGGTGTGCCACAGTCCATGGGGTGGCAAAGAGTTTGACATGACTGAGAAACTGAACTTAAATTTGAGAAAAAATGCTTAAGTTATTTTAAAATAGATATCAAAGTGTTGGGGCGTAAATGAAAGACAGTCCTTTTATTCTTTCCATTTCATATAATGCTTCTTTAGTTGGGTTCTCTTAATGTTTATAAACAGTGTAAGTGAGATTAAGGGACAAGATCTGATAGACAGAGTGCCTGATGAACTATAGACGGAGGTTCGTGACATTGTAAAGGAGACAGGGATCAAGACCATCCCTATGGAAAAGAAATGCAAAAAAGCAAAATGGCTGTCTGAGGAGGGCTTACAAATAGCAGCAAAAAGAAGAGAAATGAAAAGCAAAGGAGAAAAGGAAAGATATAAGCATCTGAATGCAGAGTTCCCAAGAAGAGCAGGAGGATAAGAAAGCCTTCCTCAGCAATCAATGCAAAGAAATAGAGGAAAATAACAGAATGTAAAACACTAGAGACCTCTTCAAGAAAATTAGAGATACCAAGGGAACATGCAAAGATTGGCTCAGTAAAGGACAGAAATGGTATGGACCAACAGAAGCAGAAGATATTAAGAAAAGGTGGCAAGAATACACAGAAGAACTGTACAAAAAGGAGCTTCACAACCAAGATAAACACAATGGTGTGATCACTCACCTAGAGCCAGACATCCTGGAATGTGAAGTCATCAGAAAGTGAAAACATCACTATGAACAAAGCTAGTGGAGGTGACGGAATTCCAGTTGAGCTATTTCAAATCCTAAAAGATGCTGTGAAAGTGCTTCACTCAACATGCCAGCAAATTTGGAAAACTCAGCAGTGGCCCCAGGACTGGAAAAGGTCAGTTTTCATTCCAATCCCAAAGGAAGGCAGTGCCAAAGAATGCTGAAACTACCACACAATTGCACTCATCTCAAATGCTAGCAAAGTAATGCTCAAAATTCTCCAACCCAGCCTTCAGCAACACGTGATTCCTGAACTTCCAAATGTTCATGCTGGTTTTAGAAAAGTCAGAGGAACCAGAGATCAAATTGCTAACATCTGCTGCATCATAGAAAAAGCAAGAGAGTTCCAGAAAAACATCTGCTTCTTTATTGACTAAGGCCTTTGACTGTGTGGATCACAATAAACTGGAAAATTCTGAAAGAGATGGGAATATCAGAGCACCTGACCTGCCTCTTGAGAAACCTATATGCAGTTCAGGAGGCAACGCTTAGAACTGGATATGGAACAACAGACTGGTTCCAAATAGGAAAAGAAGTGCATCAAGGCTGTATATTGTCACCCTGCTTATTTAACTTCTATGCAGAGTACATCATGAGAAATGCTGGGCTGGAAGAACCAGAAGCTGGAATCAAGATTGCTGGGAGAAATATCAATAACCTCAGATATGCAGATGACACCACCTTTATGGCAGAAAGTGAAGAGGAACTCAAAAGCCTCTTGAAAGTGAAAGAGGACAGTGGAAAAAGTTGGCTTAAAGCCCAACATTCAGAAAACTAAGATCATAGCATCTGGTCCCATCACTTCATGCCAAATAGATGGGGAAACAGTGCAAACAGTATCAGACTTTATTTTAACGGGCTCCAAAATCAGTGCTGATGGTGATTGCAGTCATGAAATTAAAAGACACTTACCCCTTGGAAGGAAAGTTATGACCAACCTAGATAGCATATTGAAAAGCAGAGACATTACTTTGCCGACGAAGGTCCGTCTAGTCAAGGCTATGGTTTTTCCAATGGTCATGTATGGAAGTGAGAGTTGGATTGTGAGGAAAGCTGAGCGCCAAAGAATTGATGCTTTTGAACTGTGGCATTGGAAAAGCCTCTTGAGAGTCTCTTGGACTGCAAGGAGATCCAACCAGTCCATCTTAAAGGAGATCAGTCCTGAGTGTTCATTGGAAGGACTGATGCTGAGGGTGAAACTCCAATACTTTGGCCTCCTCATGCAAAGAGTTGACTCATTGGAAAAGACCCTGAGGCTGGGAAAGACTGAAGGCCGGAGGAGAAGGAGGTGACAGAGGATGAGATGGCTGGATGGCTGGATGGCATCACCAACTTGATGGACATGAGTTTAGGTAAACTCTGAGAGTTCGTGATGGACAGGGAGGTCTGACGTGCTGTGACTCATGGGGTTGCAATGAGTCGGACATGACTGAATGACTGAACTAATGTTTACAATACCCAATTTACATTTCAGTAAAAGTTAGTTCAGTTCAGTTGCTTAGTCTTGTCTGACTCTTTGTGACCCCATGGTCTCCAGCTTGCCAGGCCTCTCAGTCCATCAGCACTCCTAGAGTTTACCCAACCTCATATCCATTGAGTAAATGATGCCATCCAACCATTTCATCCTCTGTCGTCCCCTTATCCTCCTGCCTTCAATCTTTCCCAGCATCAGGGTCTTTGCAAATGAGTCAGCTCTTCGCACCATGTGGCCAAAGACTGGACTTTCAGCTTCAACATCAGTCCTTCCAGTGAACACCCAGGACTGATCTCCTTTAGATGGACTGGTTGGATTTCCTTGCAGTCCAAGGGACTCTCAAGAGTTCAACACCACAGTTCAAAAGCATCAGTTCTTCAGTGCTCAGCTTTCTTTACAGTCCAACTCTCACATGCACATATGACTACTGGAAAAACCATAGACTTGACTAGGCAGAACTTTGTTGACAAAGTAATGTCTCTGCTTTTTAATATGCTGTCAGGGTGGTCATTACTTTCCTTCCAAGGACTAAGTGTCTTTTAATTTCATGGCTGTAGTCACCATCAGCAGTGATTTTGAAGCCCCCAATATAAAGTCTGACACTATTTCCACTGTTTCCCATCTATTTGACATGTACCAATGGGACCAGATGCCATGATCTTAGTTTTCTGAAGGTTGAGCTTTAAGCCAACTTTTTCACTCTCTTCTTTCACTTTCATCAAGAGACTTTTTAGTTCTTCTTCACTTTCTGCCATAAGGGTGGTGTCATCTGCATATCTGAGGTTATTGATATTTCCCCCAGCAATCTTGATTCCAGCTTGTGCTTCATCCAGCCCAGCGTTTCTCATGATGTACTCTGCATCTTATGTTAAATGAGCAAGATGACAAGATACAGGCTTGATGTACTCCTTTTCCTATTTGGAACCAGTCTGTTGCTCCATGTTCAGTTCTAACTGTTGCTTCCTGACCTGCATATAGGTTTCTCAAGAAGTCGGTCAGGTGGTCTGCTATTCCCATCTCTTTATAGAATTTTCCATAGTTTATTGTGATCCACGCAGTCAAAGGCTTTGTCATAGTCAATAACACAGAAGTAGAATTTTTTCTGGAAATCTCTTGCTTTTTCAATGATTTAACGGATGTTGGCAATTTGATCCCTGGTTCCTCTGCCTTTTCTAAATTCAGCTTGAACATCTAGAAGTTCATGGTTCACATATTGCTAAAGCCTGGCTTGGAGAATTTTGAGCATTACTTTGCTAGCATGTCAGATGAGTGCAGTTGTGCAATAATTTGAGCATTCTTTGGTATTGCCTTTCTTTGGGATTGGAATGAAAACTGACCTTCTCCAGCCCATGGCCACTACTGACTTTTCCAAATTGGCTGGCATATTGAGTGAAGCACTTTCACAGCATCATCTTTTAGCTCAACTGAGTTTCCATCACCTCCACTATCTTTGTAGTGATGCTTCCTAAGGCCCACTTGACTTCACATTCCAGGATGTCTGGCTCTAGGTGAGTGATCACACCATCATGATTATCCAAGTCGTGAAGATCTTTTTGTACAGTTCTTCTGTGTATTCTTGACTGTATATTCTTAATATCTTCTGCTTCTGTTAGGTTCATACCATTTCTGTCCTTTATTGAGCTCATCTCTGCATGAAATATTCCCCTGATATCTCTAATTTTCTTGAGATCTCTAGTCTTTCCCATTCTATTATTTTCCTCTACTTCTTTGCACAGATCACTGAGGAAGACTTTATCACTCCTTGCTATTCTTTGGAACTCTGCATTCAAATGGGTATATCTTTCCTTTTCTCTTTTGCGTTTCATTTTTCTTTTCACAGCTATTTTAAGGCCTCCTCAGACACCCATTTTGCTTTTTTGCATTTATTTTTCTTGTGGATGTTCTTGCTCCTTGTCTCCTGTGCAATGTCACCAACCTCCATCAGGCACTCTGTCTATAAGATCTAATCCCTTAAATCTATTTCTCACTTCCACTGTATAATCATAAGGGATTTGATTTAGGTCATACCTGAGTGCTCTAGTGGTTTTCCCTACTTTTCAATTAAAGTAAAATTCAGTCAGTCACTCATTCGTGTCCAATTCTTTGCAACCCCATCAACCACAGCATGCCAGGCCTCCCTGTCCATCACCAACTCCCGGAGTTTACCCAAACTCATGTCTATCAAGTCGATAATGCCATCCCACCATCTCATCCACTGTCGTCCCCTTCTCCTCCTGCCCTCAATCTTTCGCAGCATCAGGGTCTTTTCAAATGAGTCAGCTCTTCGCATCTGGTGGCCAAAGTATAGTTTCAGGTTCAACATCAGTCCTTCCAATGAACATTTTTAAGTGAAGCTAATCTAAGAATTTAAGTTATTTGTTCAAAGTTGACCTGTTGCAGTAAGTTTATGTATGATCATCCAGGTCAGGCCAGGTTGTGAGATATCTTTAGGATAGAAGGGGTCATTGGGTACATTATATATATACCCTAATCCTTAAAATTCATTATCTCAAAGTGCTTTAACGGAGAAGAAGGTAAAATTGGGTGGAGGAAGAATATTAACTTGTGGAAATTTCTAGGGATGTTTTTCCCTGGCTTCTTGTTTCAAACAGTATGACATAAAATTTTGCCCTTCTTCATAACCAGAAGTCACAGAAAGACTGATAATAGGAAGATACAGATAGATTTTTCAATATAAAACATTTTATGCATTTAGTGGTGAAATTATCCCAGCTCGGATAATATTACATTGTTTCATTATACCTTATGATTCTTTTTGACATCAAAATATCTCTCCAAATTTTGAGAAAAAAATTTACGTGCTTTGGGAATTTCTAGCCGTCAAGGATTTAATGATCTACTGAAGTCTGCCATTATGGAATCTTGGATACTGTGTGCATGCTTTCTCACAATGATTTAGGTCAATATTTCCAGATGACAACCATCAAAAAAAAAAAAAGAAGTAAGCAAGCACATAAAGAGTTGTCAAGAAGATTATTTGTTCTGGTATTATACTCAGTTTTTGTGTTATTGTAGTGTTAAAAGGTGAATCACTGAACTTAATTTATATTATTTTTAAAAACTGTTTTGAATTAACTTCCATAGAGTTTATTAATCCATACAACCAAATGATTTCACCTCGTTTTCTGTTAAATTCATTTACTTTCATATGGACACAAAAACTTTGTAACATCTATTTTAGCTCAGAATCTGACAATAAATATCAGTTCTGATCTCTGGAGTACATTCAGTTAAGAAAATAACTTAATTAAGAAAAATAAGAACAGAACTCTGAAGACAAATAAAAACATTTCTTGATTTTTATAATAATATTTATTTTGCATAATCAAAATAACCAATGAAAATTACCTGATTTTGATGGATCCAAGTCTACCAAGTGAAAGTAGTCATGTCTGACTCTTTTTGACCCCATGGACTGTAGCATGCCAGGCTCCTCTGTCCATGGAATTCTCCAGGCCAGAATACTGGAGTGGGTAGCCATTCCCTTCTTCAGGGGATCTTCCCAACCCAGGGATCAAAACTAGGTCTCCTGCATTGCGGGAGGATTCTTTACTATCTGAGCTACTAGGGAAGCCTGATTTTGATGGATGGAGATCTATAATTATCTCAATGTTACCTTTTAATAATATATTTTAGCATTTTGCTCTTTGATTCTTCAAATAATGATTTCTCACTTAAAAAAAAGAATTTCTAAAACAATGTAAATGATAATTTGATATATACTTGATTAAAAGAAAACACTGAAATATTTTGAAGACTTTGTATTGCCTCTGAAACTATACATATTACCTTGGAAAATAATAGTCTATCCTAATTTCATTATATATAATAAAGTTAAAAACTTTAGAAACTCTTCCTAAAATTAAGTATCTTTAGGGAAAGCTTCAACTATATGAGTCTTCCAAAGAAACTACTTGGCTATTAACATATCATATATACTGCTGCTGCTGCTGCTAAGTCACTTCAGTCGTGTCCAACTCTGTGCGACCCCAGAGACGCCAGCCCACCAGGCTCCTCCGTCCCTGGGATTCTCCAGGCAAAAACACTGGAGTGGGTTGCCATTTCCTTCTCCAATGCATGAAGATGAAAGTGAAAGTGAAGTCACTCAGTCCTGTCCGACTCTGAGCGACCCCACGGACTGCAGCCTACCAGGCTCCTCCGTCCATGGGATTTTCCAAGCAAGAGTAATGGAGTGGGGTGCCATTGTCTTCTCCTATCATATATACTAGAGACCTGTAATTTATTCTAAAATTCCAACTAATAATCCAAAAGGAACAGAAAAATCACCATGTGATTTGTTTCCTCTACATCAGATATTTTAAAGTTTAAACACATTCTGAAGTGGCAATTTCATTTTATCAAATAAAATTCACGTTCAGTTTCACTACTAGATGGACCAGCCACTAAGTATTACCACTGGCTCAGACACACAGAAAAAGTTTAATTTTCTCTTTGTATTCTTGTTGACTTCTTTCCCTCCTCCTTGCATATCTGGAGTATTATAATCTTGTAAGTGAAAAATCACATTACATTCCCTCTTCTATAACTTCTCAATCAAAGCAAATACAATAGAAAGAGAGTAACCGTCTCTCATGGTTACATCCTTCCAACAGTTTATCGGCTCACTGTGGAATCCTACCGTCTAATAATCTAAGTGCAAAATATCTACAAATGGGTCCTGTAGATTTTTTGCACCACAAAAGTCATTAGCAAGGATAATTAACTGAGACTGTGGTGATGAATAAAGCTGCATTACTGATCAGTGTAATAAAGAACAGAAGCCACTAATTACAGGTATAGAGCCTTGGAGCTATGGAGAAATGTAATTTAACATTGCTGCTCAGATTCCGCACAGACTAATATAAGCGCACAATTAAAACAATAAGGTCTTCCCACAGATAACGCTTTTGGGATCATTCCAGGTGTAAGAAAATGTGCCCATCTGCGTAAAGAGGCTTGTGATCTATTAAGCACAATGCCTTAGGAAAAACCTTTTAAAAATTAAACCTACCTAAATATTTTGCTAAGCACTTTCACCACAACCTTGATCTTCTATTACATACTTTAGTAATTTCTTTGAATTTTCAAAATGTTAAGAAGACTTTCACATTTATATGATTATGTGTGCTGTGCTGAGTTGCTAAGTTTTGTCTGACTCTCTGTGACCCCATGGCCTGTAGCCAGCCAGGCTTCTCTGTCCTTGGGATTTTCCAGACAAGAATACTGGTGTAGGCTGACATTTCCTCTTCCAGAGGATCTTCCTGACCCAGGGATTGAACTTGTGTCTTCTGCCTGTATCTCCTGAATTGGCAGGTGGATTCTTTACCACTTGAGCCACCTGGGAAGCACCTTATATGAGTATAGTGAAGCAAACTGTTAATCTTTCGGTCATGTCTGACTCTTTGAGACCCCATGGACTACAGCCTGACAGGCTCCTCTGTCCATGGAGTTCTCAAGGCAAGAATATCAGAGTCGGTAGCCATTCCCTTCTCTTGGGGATCTTCTTGACCCAGGGATTGATTGAACCTGAGTCTCCTGCATTCTAAGCAGATTATTTACCATCTGAGCCATCAGAGGCAGCTTGTGTATATATATATGTTGCTCACTCGTGTCTGACTCTTTGTGACCCCATGAACTGTAGCCCACCAGTCTCCTCCGTCCTTGGGATTCTCCAGGCAAGAATACTGGAGTGGGTTGCCATTTCCTTCTCCAGGGGAACTTCCTGACCCAGGGATTGAACCCAAGTCTCCCACATTGCAGGCAGATGCTTTAACCTCTGAGCCACCAGGGAAGCCCATATATATATATACACACATATATATATATATATACATGAGTATAGAAACAGCATAAAGATAATAAAGCTTTGCCTCCATAGAGTTACTTAGAATTCTCTGTTCCTTATATTCAAAAAGGCACGTTTCAACTCCACAGAAAGTAGTAAGTGGTAGAGCAGTGTTTCCCAAAATTACTTGATAATAATTATGTGAGGCTTTAAAAAAAAAAATTCAGATTACTGGAAAGTACCCTGAGCAAGGAAAATAGGATTGTAAAGGGGAGGCTTTATCCTTGTAAGAGCCATTTCTTCTCTCTGAGTCTCAGATTCTTTATTTTTTTATTTTTTTTAATTTTAAAATCTTTAATTCTTACATGTGTTCCCAAACATGAACCCCCCTCCCACCTCCCTCCTCATAACATCTCTGTGGGTCATCCCCATGCACCAGCCCCAAGCATGCTCTATCCTGCGTCAGACATAGACTAGCGATTCAATTCTTACATGATAGTATACATGATAGAATGCCATTCTCCCAAATGATCCCACCCTCTCCCTCTCCCTCTGAGTCCAAAAGTCCATTATACACAGCTGTGTCTTTTTTCCTGTCTTGCATACAGGGTCGTCATTGCCATCTTTCTAAATTCCATATATATGTGTTAGTATACTGTATTGGTGTTTTTCTTTCTGGCTTACTTCACTCTGTATAATCGGCTCCAGTTTCATCCATCTCATCAGAACTGATTCAAATGAATTCTTTTTAACGGATGAGTAATACTCCATTGTGTATATGTACCACAGCTTTCTTATCCATTCATCTGCTGATGGACATCTAGGTTGTTTCCATGTCCTGGCTATTATAAACAGTGCTGCGATGAACATTGGGGTACATGTGTCTCTTTCAATTCTGGTTTCCTTGGTGTGTATGCCCAGCAGTGGGATTGCTGGGTCATTTTATCAGTACATATATTAGAAATGTATATAACTTATCTATAAATGTGTTTGTACATAGTACATATGCAGCAAATGTCAGTTTTTCTTACTATTAAGGGTTCCTTTTATTCAATAAGTGTATACAGTCTCACTAAGAATAAGGAAACTATGTATGTTTGTTTCAGGTCTATTACAAGGAAGGAGTGATCTCCAGAAAACAGCCTTCTATTGGTCAGCCTGACCATTGCATCTGACAGGACCAAATGCACATACCTGCCTAGACAGTGCCCTTCTGTCATTTTTAGAATCTGGTAGCTGGTACATCCTTTAGTTTTAAGTCAAGAGAATTTTAACATAAAGCACGGGTTTTCACCCATTTGTATAAAATGGTTTTTGGTAAAATTCTACAGGTAGCTAAAAAAGATTTCAGAATGTGTCAGGTAACATATGTACATAATTTTTTATTATTAAAATTTATCATACATAATATCATCAATTATCCAAGTATTAGAATCATCTTCTCACTATTATTATAAGTATTTTCATATTTATAAAATGAAACACAACAAAAGTGTTTTGGATTTCAGTATCACAACTTAGAGTCAGACTCAAAGAGATAACAATAATTTAAAAATACTTATCACTAAGCTATTTTGCTTTCATTATCTTCTTGATCTTAATAACATTATTGTTGATATGATAGCCTCTCAAAATTTTGTTAGTAAGACTTGCTGGAAAAGCTTCCTCTTTCAAAAAGAAAATGTGGTCTTATTCTTCATGAGTATAATACCTGTCCTTGAAAGATAGTTTATACCTGTCTGCTTAACAAATATTTCTCATGACATACGTGTAGGCCAACTGAGGAATACAAACATTATTTCCACACAGAAGAGATCATAAGGACCTTCAGTTCTACAAATTATGCATATACATTTTTACAAAGTGGCTCAATGATTGACAAAGAGGGTATAACTATGTTAACTCAGAGGAGGCCTAGATTATATGCTGCCTGGATGACCAGCAAAGTACTACAACACTCCACAAGTTATTTAATGGTATAAGTCAATGCATGGCTAAGTGAGCTAATAATAAGTAACAACAGGTCTAAATTATAGCCAATAAAACCAATAAGTGTTTCCTACCTTCTGTTTTATATTTATGTAACTTCCTGACATATATACCCACTGGACAAATTTGGCCATCACCAAAATAAAGTTATATACAAAATTGAAAACAATATCTTGAGTTATTCATTAGCTTTTTTACCTTTAATATATCATAATTTCAATTCCAAATCATTTTTATTTGTAGTTTTTACAATAACAATTTTATCCATACACAGAGTTGCTTTTCACTATTCATCATACTCTCTCAGTTCAGTTCAGTTCAGTTCAGTTGCTCAGTCGTGTCCGACTCTTTGTGACCCCATGAATCGCAGCACGCCAGGCCTCCCTGTCCATCACCATCTCCCGGAGTTCACTCAGACTCACGTCCATCGAGTCCGTGATGCCATCCAGCCATCTCATCCTCTGTCGTCCCCTTCTCCTCCTGCCCCAAATCCCTCCCAGCATCAGAGTCTTTTCCAATGAGTCAACTCTTCCCATGAGGTGGCCAAAGTACTGGAGTTTCAGCTTTAGCATCATTCCCTCCAAAGAAATCCCAGGGTTGATCTCCTTCAGAATGGACTGGTTGGATCTCCTTGCAGTCCAAGGGACTCTCAAGAGTCTTCTCCAACACCACACTTCAAAAGCATCAATTCTCCGGCACTCAGCCTTCTTCACAGTCCAACTCTCACATCCATACATGACCACAGGAAAAACCATAGCCTTGACTAGATGGACCTTAGTCGGCAAAGTAATGTCTCTGCTTTTGAATATACTATCTAGGTTGGTCACAACTTTCCTTCCAGTCACCATCTGCAGTGATTTTGGAGCCCCCCCTAAAAATAAAGTCTGACAGTGTTTCCACTGTTTCCCCATCTATTTCCCATGAAGTGATGGGACCGGATGCCATGATCTTCGTTTTCTGAATGTTGAGCTTTAAGCCAACTTTTTTGCTCTCCTCTTTCACTTTCTACCTCTTATCAAACTGGCCAATTTAAATTCTCATCCAAAAAATATCCTTACCATAGACTTTATTGTCTGCATTATTTTTAATCCCACTCCTCATAAATATTCTTAGCTCAATGGCAAATATTTTGTGAATACCTACTTATGTCAGGCAAAGTCTTCACAATAAATTAATGAACAAATCAGCCCATGGAGCTTACTACTTAATGGAGAGATATAGTAGCAACAAAATATTACCTTAGAAAGTAATAAATGTAATAGAAATGATAGGGCTGCATAAACCAGATGATGGTTGTGGAAGAGTGTTATTTAAAATAATCAATATAGACCTTCATGAAACAGTCATATTTGAGGCAAATGTGGAAGGGGTGAGGAAAAGACAATCCAGAGATAAGGACTGGGGTAGGACACTAGGGTAACATCATGTACAATGTATCTTTAAGGTTGATATTTAGTATCAGTTACTAATGGACTTCCCAGGTGGAGCTAGCAGTAAAGAACCTGACTACCAATGCAGGAGACATGAGACTCGGGTCTGATCCCTGGGTCAGGAAGATCCCCGGGTGGAGGGCATGGCAACCCACTCCAGTTGGAGAAACCCATGGACAGAGGGACCAGCAGGCTACAGTCCACAGGGTCGCACAGAATTGGACACAACTGAAGTGACTTAGCATGCAGCATGCAAGTTACTAAAAGTGATAAAAACTCTAAGTCATGATGCATGCAGGGTATGACTACTGGGGTTCTGCATTAAATTGATTAATTTAGACTTTTGGCTCCTATTCAAACCATATATGTTCATATGTCTTTTCAATTAAGTTTATTAATCCTCTTCCACTTTGGAAGAGAAATCCACAATTTTTAGCCATAGAAAAACTATTTTTTCATGAACCCTTTTTGCATATGGAAGACAGAAAAATGATAGGGTAGTCAAGGTGTATCTTGAATGTTTGAAGCAACAAAAGTAACAGGATTGGAAAACAGAGTATCCAGTTCCAATTTAATAGTAATGATATTCCTTATCCAGAGCTACTGATATTCCCCACATCATTCTTTTTCATATAAAACCTAAAAACATTAAATAGGAAATAAAATACAAGTTTTATAATTAGTTTGCCTTCCTCTCAGTCTCAATGACTAGCATGGGTTTGGTTTTATTAAAAAGATGAAAAGAAGAGAATGTCACTCAGTCATGTCTGACTCTTTGTGACCCCATTGACTATATAGTCCATGGAATTCTCCAGGCCAGAATATTGGAGTAGGTAGCCTTTCCCTTCTCCAAGGGATCTTCCAACCCAGGAATCGAACTGTGGTCTCCTTCATTGCAGGTGGATTCTTTACCAACTGTGCTAATGAAACTAGAACACTTTCTAACACCATTCACAAAAATAAACTCAAAATGGATTAAAGATCTAAATGTAAGACCAGAAACTATAAAACTCCTAGAGGAGAACATAGGCAAAACACTTTCCGACATAAATCACAGCAAGATCCTCTATGATCCACCTCCCAGAATACTGGAAATAAAAGCAAAAATAAAAAAAATATTATCTAATTAAAATTAAAAGCTTCTGCACAACAAAGGAAACTATAAGCAAGGTGAAAAGACAGCCTCAGGAATGGGAGAAAATAATAGCAAATGAAGCAACTGACAAACAACTAATCTCAAAAATATACAAGCAACTCCTTGCAGCACAAGTCCAGAAAAATAAATGACCCTTATCAAAAAATGGGCCAAAGAACTAAATAGACATTTCTCCAAAGAAGACATACGGATGGCTAACAAACACATGAAAAGATGCTCAACATCACTCATTATCAGAGAAATGCAAATCAAGACCACAATGAGGGACCATTTCACACCAGTCAGAACGGCTGTGATTCAAATGTCCACAAGCAATAAATGCTGGAGAGGGTGTGGAGAAAAGGGAACCCTCTTACACTGTTGGTGGGAATGCAAACTAGTACAGCCACTATGGAGAATAGTGTGGAGATTCCTTAAAAAACTACAAATAGAACTGCCTTATGACCCAGCAATTCCATTGCTGGGCATACACACTGAGGAAACCAGAATTGAAAGAGATACATGTACCCCAATGTTCATCGCAGCACTGTTTATAATAGCCAGGACATGGAAGCAACCTAGATGTCCATCAGCAGACGAATGGATAAGAAAGCAGTGGTACATATACACAATGGAGTATTACTCAACCATTAAAAAGAATACATTTGAATCAGTTCTAATGAGGTGGATGAAACTGGAGCCGATGATACAGAGTGAAGTAAGCCAGAAAGAAAAACACCAATACAGTATACTAACACAGATATATGGAATTTAGGAAAATGGTAATGATAACCCTATATGTGAGACAGCAAGAGACACAGATGTAAAGAACAGACTTTTGGCCTCTGTGGGAGAGGGAGAGGGTGGGGTGATTTGGGAGAATGGCGTTGAAACATGTATACTATCATGTAAGAAATGAATTGCTAGTCTAGGTTCGATACAGGAGACAGGATGCTTGGGGTTGGTGCACTGGGATGACCCAGAGAGATAATATGGGGAGGGTGATGGGAGGGGGGTTTAGGGTTGGGAATTCATGTATACCTGTGGTACATTCATGCCAATGTATGGCAAAACCAATACAGCATTGTAAAGTAAAAAAATAAAATTTAAATAAAAAAAAAAAAAGATGAAAAGAACAGAAAGAATTATAAAGATTATGGATTGTACAAAATACAAAAACTGAGGTAAAATTATTGACTTGAACATCGATCAAAGTTTTGAGTTTCCAAGAAGTCTACATGGAAAGTTTTAAGTTCTATCATTCTCACAATAGAATAATAAGAATAAGGGCATTGTCTGCTCTGAGCTTCAGCTCTTTCCTAAAAGTACCACTTTATAGATCTTTCTATTCTCCCACAAATAAATTTTACATCTATTAAAGCATAGAATATAACAGGGGTATCACAATATTTTATTGCTTTTCAAAGATTAAAATAAGTATTTTTAAAAGTTCAAATATGATAAATCAGTGTCTGCTGCTGCTGCTAAGTCGCTTCAGTCGTGTCCAACTCTGTGTGACCCCATAGACAGCAGCCCACCAGGCTCCCCCATCCCTGGGATTCTCCAGGCAAGAACACTGGAGTGGGTTGCCATTTCCTTCTCCAATTCATGAAAGTGAAAAGTGAAAGTGAAGTCGTTCAGTCGTATCCGACTCCTAGCGACCTCATGGACTGCAGCCCACCAGGCTCCTCCATCCATGGGATTTTCCAGGCAAGAGTACCCGAGTGGGGTGCCATCACCTTCTCTGAAGTCAGTGTCTGGCATATAGTAAATATTCAATAAATGTCAGCACCTTCTCAATGCCTTAATTTTCTCCACTTGGCCTCATTTTACATGCACAACTAATCATATGTTTATTTAGAGATTTTTATGAGGGCTTTCCCATGCATTAAAAAAATGGGTTGAAATAACATGTGATAGAAATGTATTCCATAAATGGTTCTGTGTTACCATCAATAGTATACAGTTTCTGCCCCTGGACACAGAGATGCAACACTCTTAGAGGCTCACAATTACCATATCCAATTAGTTTGTTTGTCTTAATTAAAATTTTGGCAGGTTATTATTCGAAACCTCATGTTTTAACTACTCAACAAGAAATTTAGAGGTACTTGTAGGAACATTAAAAAGCATAGCTTAAGAATATTGAAACCACTAAGATAAAGATACCCACTAAAGAGTAAGGAGATTAAGAAATCGTAAAGTTGAAGAGTCTAGTCAAGGCTTGAATAGTTCACCATCAGTACCCCACCCTCTTTTCATCCCATTTGTGATAGGAGCAAATGTTTAAATAAGTAAGCATTATTTCAAGCAGTCATTAATTGTAGAGAAAGCACTGGAGCTTTGGTTATATGCCAAAAGGTAAAACATCTTTTTAAATGCCCTTTCTTACTAATTGTGTTTAATATTTAAAATGCCTACCAAAAATAGTTTAGAAAAGAAAAGGAAATCATGAGAAAAGAAATAATATCTTCATGGTTAAGATTAACACTCAGAAATGCCTACTGTAAAGTCCTAAATAGATACAGAGATGTACCAAAATGTTGGCTAAATTTCTGGTGGTCAAAGCAATCAGCATAAAATTCAGAGACATATCCTCTATAAGATTAGGGAGGCAGGGAGAGAGGGGAGCCAGTGTTCTAAGAGATATACCTTTACTGATACACAGGCAAGAAAGAAATGTCTTCTTTGATAAAGAGGAAGTTGTTCCACACATTGTCTGATGTCCTCAATGACATTTACACAAAAGGAAAGCTAACAAGTTTCTTATGATTGTTCCCTTTAATGTCCAAAACAAAAACCAATGGTAAATGCTGAAGTGCAGTTCAGGGAAAGCAATTCTATCAGTGGCTAACACATTGCTATCCAAGTATACATGTAGTTCCTTGGTAGTCTCAAATCCAGATTTAGTCAATTGGGATATAAAAAAGAACAACCTTTTTAGGTGTAGAGAGTGCATTCATCATGATGGGAAGAATGTCTTTGTTTTATTCTTTCAAAAGTTACAGGATTAAAAACAATTAAAAGGTAATTCCCAAATTAGGCTTTGATAGAAGTAATATCAGACTTCTGCAAAGTATGTCAAACAGCATGATGGTTTAAATGATCAGTCTTCCAAAAAAGGGAATCACCATGAGAAATTGCTGTTTTGAGTTTTTTCTTCTGAAAGCCAAAGTAGTAATAACATTTTTAGCTGGCCATAGTCTCAAACAAAGGTCACTGAAAACTTGAAAGGCCATATTTGAAAGAAGAAAATAGCTCTCATTTTCATTCATCTTCACTTCAACTCAGTATAGAAAAATGGCAATCTTTTTAATCCCATGGAAAAAAATGCTTTTAGACAAACTATGTAGGTGTTCATTTTTTTTTTTTTTTCTGGGAATAAGTTAAAAGTAATGTGGAGGAACCATTATAGATAATGCATTGGCAAGTAAGGCATTAAAATAAAAACATGTAGGAATCATCATAGTTCTCTGTCAATTTAGACTTCATACATTTTAGACATGACACAGTAATGGAAGCCTTGAGGGCAACAATAAAGCTAAATAATATACATAAAGATAAAAAGATCTAATTTTTCCTTTTAATAACAATTTCACTACATATAACTAGAGACTATAAAATAGTAATAGATTGATTTAGGATGCTGATATTTTATATGAAATATATTCCTATTTTATAAATCCATTTTAGTTCTGATTTTTTTTTCCCCCCCCAGCACTAAGGGATTGCTGCTCTGGGAAAAAATGGGAGATCAACATGAGGACCACACCTAGTAGAGGTTTCCCTGGCAACTGAAATTTTCAATCCATCTTGTGGTTCCAGTGGTTTCACCTCACTGAAAAGCAGGGCAATGGAAAGGAGGAAACTGTCAAGTGTTATCTTAGAACTAAGGAGTCATTTACTTTAAAGTGTCCCATCATTAGTTACAGATAACCTATATCCCTGTATATCTTTATTTTTATTATTATTTTTCCCATTAAAAATCTTAGTAGAAATTATTTGTTAGAGTAAGGTTTTAATCCAAAATTCTCAATTTTTTTGCTTTTTAGCTACCAGAACCACCTTTCAGGTCACTTTTAGTAGATTAATATTTGAAGATTTGGAAGCTTATATATTCTTATATAAAACAGAAATTTCCCAGGATGGTATTACTATTATGTTATGACACAACTGATTAGACAACATAAATCATTAAATCCTTTACATTCAAGTAAAAAGGCACAGATATAAAAATAACAGTACTGGCCTTCCACAAATATTATCTTAGCTATTATTTTTACTTTATAACAGATTTTCCTGAATGCTTAACTTTATATGCATTTTATATTAATTATAAACCAAGATTAATCCAATTTCTTTACTTTTTAATATAAATTTATTTATTTTAATTGGAGGCTAATTACTTTACAATTTTGTTGGTTTTGCCATACATCAACATGAATCCACCACGAGTGTACACATGTTCCCCATCCTGAACCTTCCTCTCTCCTCCCTCCCCATACCATCCCTCTGGGTTATCCCAGTGCACCAGCCCCAAGCTTCCTGCATCATGCATCGAACCTAGACTGGCGATTCTTTTCATATGATATTATACATGTTTCAATGCCATTCCCCCAAATCATCACACCCTCTCCCTCTCCCACAGAGTCCAAAAGACTGTTCTATACATCTGTGTCTCTTTTGCTGTCTCACATACAGAGCTATCGTTACAATCTTTCTAAATTCCATATACATGCATTAGTATACTGTATTGGTGCTTTTCTTTCTGGCTTACTTCACTCTGTAAAATAGGCTCCAGTTTCATCCACCACGTTAGAACTGATTCAAATGTATACTTTTCCATTGCAAAGAAAAGAATAAAATACTTAGTAATAAATCTGCCTAAAGAAACTAAAGGCCTATATATAGAAAACTGTAAAAACTGGTGAAAGAAATCAAAGAGGACACTGATAGATGGAGAAATATACCACGTTCATGGATTGGAAGAATCAATATAGTGAAAATGAGTATACTACCCAAAGCAATCTGTAGATTCAATGCAATCCCTATCAAGCTACCAATGGTATTTTTCACAGAACTAGAACAAATAATTTCACAATTTGTATGGAAATACAATAAAACCTCGAATAGCCAAAGCAATCTTGAGAAAGAAGAATGGAACTGGAGGAATCAACCTGCCTGACTTCAGGCTCTACTACAAAGCCACAGTCATCAAGACAGTATGGTACTGGCACAAAGACAGAAATATAGATCAATGGAACAAAATAAAAATCCCAGAGATAAATCCACACACCTATGGACACTTTATCTTTGACAAAGGAGGCAAGAATATACAGTGGAAAAAAGACAATTTCTTTAACAAGTGGGGGTGGGAAAACTGGTCAACCACTTGTAAAATAGTGAAACTAGATCACTTTCTAACACAATACACAAAAACAAACTCAAAATGTATTAAAGATCTAAATGTAAGACCAGAAACTATAAAACTCCTAGAGGAGAACATAGGCCAAACACTCTCCGACATAAATCACAGCAGAATCCTCTATGACTCACCTCCCAGAATATTGGAAATAAAAGCTTAAATAAACAAATGGAACCTAATTAAAATTAAAGCATTTGCACAACAAAAGAAACTATAAGCCAGGTGAAAAGACAGCTTTCAGAATGGGAGAAAATAATAGCAAATGAAGCAACTGACAAAGAACTAATCCCAAAAATATGCAATCAAATTATGCAGCTCAATTCCAGAAAAATAAATGACCCAATCAAAAAATGGGCCAAAGAACTAAATAGACATTTCTTTAATTTCTTTAAATCCTAAATTAATCTAATTATGTTCAAATTTTAGATTTTACAGTTAGCTTGAATTTCAAATTCTGAAATCCCCAAGTCACTGAAAGTCAAAACGCTTCCTAACTTATGGCAAAATCTGACACGAATTGACTATTCTGATGCTGTATAGGCAGTCTTTATTAATCACATTTAGTTTGAATATATTGCTGCCAGAATAAGTGGTCAACAAGATTTCTCAATGGATGTAACATGTGCAATTTATTACCTCTCTGAACTACAAAATTTCAGACTTCTGTTCCTGGAGGATAAACATCATTGTGGACAGATAAATACATCAGATGGACAAGTTGAATGTAAATAAATGGAGAATTTGTTTTAATTTATTAAATAAAGTAATAATTTATGAAACCAAAACCATACTGACTTAAATAATGCAAAGAAAGTGCTCTCCTTTCTAAGAACTAGCTCATATATGTATATCTATTATAATAAAGCATCATATCGGCCGTCTCGACCCTCCCTGGTGGGACCCGAGCAGGCCGAGCAGCCACCGGCCCCCTAGCCAGACCCAGCGAGACGCGAGCCGCGGGAAGGAGGCGGTGGTGCGCCTGGCCCCGCCCGCCGGCCCCAGCGTCGGACGCGGCCGCAAGCCGAGCCATGGAGCCTGAGCCAGTAGAGGACTGTGTGCAGAGTACTCTAGCGGCCCTTTGCCCACCTTTCGAGGCAACAGCCCCCACACTGTTGGGCCAGGTGTTCCAGGTGGTGGAGAGGACATATCGGGAGGATGCGCTGAGATACACACTGGACTTCCTGGTGCCTGCCAAGCACCTGCTTGCCAAGATCCAGCAGGAAGCCTGTGTAAGTGAACACGTTCCTGTTCTGTCTCCCCTAGATCCACTGCCTCACCCCAGACACCAGTCAAACTAATTTCCCCCCACCCGGAGACACTGCCTCCCCAATACTGATGCCCCCAGAGACACTTACCACTCAGATATTAACACACAGACACTCATCTTCCCAAATATTGACCCTTGAGAAACATCAGCTCGCAAAGACGCTGACCGTCCAGACCAAGTTCCAGACATTTCCCTCCTCATATCAATTTTTTCAAGATACTGACTCCCCCAAGAATGACTCAACAAAGTCACTTTTACAGCTCTAAAGACCTCCTAAGAGTCTCCAACTCCTCCAAAACAATAGCATCTGCTGACCACATTTTTATAATGACTCAGTTCTTCTCCTACTCATGGAACCAGCTTCCTAGAGAAGCTTCCTCCCACCAGAAAACCGATCAGTCCCAATCTTTCCTCTGTCACATGCACACAGCAATATATCTCCTCCTGCACCCCTTGAGTCTTAACCCAACAGGCATAAAGCCACTCCTGCCTAGGCTAGTCCCATTCTAAGTAGCCCCTCCTGCTGGCTTCATCTGGAAAAGGCAATGGCACCCCACTCCAGTACTCTTGCCTGGAAAATCCCATGGGTGGAGGAGCCTGGAAGGCTGCATTCCATGGGGTCACTAAGAGTCAGACACCACTGAACGATTTCACTTTCCTTTTTCACTTTCAGGCACTGGAGAAGGAAATGGCAATCCACTCTAGTATTCTTGCCTGGAGAATCCCAGGGACCAGGGAGCCTGGTGGGCTGCCATCTATGGGGTTGCACAGAGCTGGACACCACTGAAGCGACTTAGCAGCAAAGCATCATATATTGCATATATAATGTATGATTATAATAATATATAATATAATTAATATTCATAATAAGATGTAATAATAACTGTATATATCATAAAATATATACATATATAATTAGAAAATCATCAATGGCTGATAATACTGGTGACTAAAAGTTTGATGAGTATAAAGATTTTTAAATAGCTTCAAACTATCTCAACTAGTTTCTAAATTGACCACATAGTAAAATATAGTAAATTTACAGTGAAGAAACCTATAAACATTACCTTAACCATGTGACCAAATTTAATATCACCGATACTGAAACAAACCAGAATCAATTATTATTTCATTTATTGAGACTAAAGGTAAGAAAATCACTCAGAGCATTCTGCCACAAATGTGTGTAGTGAATTTGGTATGAAAAAACTCACGTCAGATAAATAGATATTGAAGAACATTCAACAAACTAACTGATCTTCTTTAAAAAAAATCAATTCAGGAAAGACAAAGGCTGAAGAACTATGCCAGGTTACAGAGATATGATATATGACAAACAAATGCCATTCCAGCTTATGTAATTTTGATAGAGATGAACTTCAATGAAATTTATTCTAATCAAAAAGAAAGAAATAGTTCTGAATAGCAAATGAAATGAATATTTAAGGGAAATTATATAACAAGGGATCTTAAAAAGTGCCTTTCTATGACCACTAATGACTAGAAACAGTAGAGGAAAAAGAAGCTAATATGTGAAGCATAATGGAAGAAAATGAGAGATAATAAAAGAAAATGAAATACAGGCGATTATGATGAGGAGAATAAAAGTTATCTAAAAGTACTGAGTTCTAGATATCCAGGAAGCAACTGAGTCATTACAGTATAGTATAAATGTAATTGTCAATAGAAAAAAGGTTGAAATAGCCACATTTGAGAAAATTTAAATGACTCATTAGGAGTTGAAATATATATAAATTGTTGAAAGGTAAAGCAACTTTAAATATGCATGTTTTGTGAGAAACAAATCCTTGAATACTTTGATGACTCAGAGTCTACATTTGGGTCTCAAACACATTTCCTGGTAAGAGACTTTAATTGTGAAGGATTTTGCAGTGTAACTGTCATGATAGTTTATATATATAAACAAGTAAAAATAAATAAGTTGTGAAAGAATGAAGGAGAATTTTGTTCTGCAGTGAAGTATACATATATACCATTAGTCATTCCTTCATCTATATTTTTTTCATTAATGATAATCACTATCTACTAAGGTAGAACTTGAGACTAATTCTTCTGTCTCCCAGAATCTCATTAAATCAGCTACTTGGACATAATTTTCCTTCACTTTTTGCTACAGTAAAAAGCTTCAGAATTTTATAATTTATCTAGTCAATTAATTCCTTATTTTCTAAATTTCTTGATTCTTATTAATTCATCAATTTATCATCCACATTACAGAAAGTCTTCTCTGTAAAGGGGATAAGATAACTTATAAGATAACTAAAATTCCAAGCATTTGTATTTTAAATTTTAAAAAACTGGTTTAACTATTTGTTATTCAAAACTATAGGCAATGAATTTAAACTATTCCACATGCAACATGAAGGGGAAAAAGTAGAAGCAGTGACAGAATTTCTTTTCTTGGGCTCCAAAATCACTGTGGATGATGAAATTAGATAGCAGCCTTGAAATTAAAAGACACTTGTTCCTTGGAAGGAAAGCTATAACAAACCTAGACAGCAGATTAAAAAGCAAAGACATCACTTTGCTGACAAAGGTCCATATAGTCAAAGCTATGTTTTTTTCCCAGTAGTCATGTATGGAAGTGAGAGCTGGACCATAAAAAATATCTGAGTGCCAAAGAATTGATGTTTGCAAATTGTGCTGGAGAAGACTCTTGAGAGTCCCTTGAACTGCAAGGAGATCAAACCAGTCAATCCCAAAGGAAATCAACCCTGAATATTCATTGAAAGGATTGATGCTGAAGCTGAAGCTCCAATACTTTGGCCACCTGAAAAGAAGAGCTGATTTATTAGAAAAGACCTTGATGCTGGGAAGGACTGAGGGCAGGAGGAGAAGGGGGTGACAGAGGATGAGATGGTTAGATAGCATTACCGACTTAATGGATAGACATCTGATTGAGCAAGCTCCAGGAGATAGTGAAGGACTGGGAAGTCTGGCATGTGTCCATAGGGTCACAAAGTGTCGAACGTGACTGAGCAACTGAACAACAACATTCAACAGGAATGGAGAAGGGCACGCCAATCCACTCCAGTTTTCCTGCCTGGACAATTCCATGGACAGTGGAGACTGGCTGGCTACAGTCCACGGGGTTGCAAAGAGTTGGACATGACTGATGTGACCTAGAACAGCACAACCAACAAGAAAATGTAGCTTGTTTATCAAATTGTGCTGGAGAAGACTCTTGAGAGTCCCTTGGACTTCAAGGAGATCAAACCAGTCAATACCAAAGGAAATCAACCCTGAATATTCATTGGAAGGACGGATGCTGAAGCTGAAACTCCAATATTTCGGCAACCTGATGTGAAGTGCTGAGTCATTTGAAAAGACTGATGCTGGGAACGATTGAATCTAAAAGGAGAAGGAGGTGGCAGAGGATGAGATGATTAGATAGCATCACTGACTCAATGGACATGAACTTGAGCAAATTCTAGATGACAGTGGATGGCAGGGAAGTCTGGCATGCTGCATTCCATGTGGTCAGAGTTGGACATGACTTAGTGACCAAACAACAACAATGAAGCCTTATATTTATGCATGATCAGTGAACAGTTACATACTACTAGAAATAATAATAAAATTATTTTTATCATTATAGTTTTTCATTTTGGATTCAGTCAAGGGTGGCATTCTGTAAAAAGACATAATTGGATTATAGATATTAAAATCACCAGATGGGGAACTGTGGTAATAGTTTTATATTTTGATAGTTCTATATTTTGATCTGACTGCTGGCTAAAGTCTCAGCTGGAGTTTCCAACCAATAGCAGTTTGTATTTAGTTCCTGAATCTCTTTTTTACAGCCTTAGTAAAGTTTGGGGAAAGTCATCAGGTGTAAAGATATGGTTTTTGCAATTTTCAGTATTTTTTAATAACTAAAATATTAAAACTGTTTGGGAATTTAGGGCAATATGTACACTGAAGAGAAGGGAAAAAGGATAAAGGGAAATAAATATTAATAAATACTCATTTTTAATAAAAATCCCATGGAAGATCTACACTTTCCATCCATGGCTATTAAATTAAGATTATTTTTAATGATTATCACGAGGTTCTTATATTAGCACTCAAATTACATGCATAATATATAATCCTAATATAAAAGTAAAAGTGTTAGTCACTCAGTCTTGTCTGACTCTTTTTGAGCCCATGAACTGTAGCCTTCCAGGCTCCTTTGTCCATGGGGATTCTCCAGGCAAGAATACTGAAGTGGATTGCCATGCCCTCCTCCAGGAGATCTTCCGGACCCAAGGATCAAATCCATATATTTTATGTATCCTGCATTAGCAGGCGGTTCTTTACCACTAGTGCCACCTGGGCCAGTCCAGTTCAGTTCAGTCTCTCAGTCATGTCCGACTCTGCGACCCCATGAATCGCACCACCCCAGGCCTCCCTGTCCACTAACAACTCCTGGAGTTCACTCAAACTCACGTCCATTGAGTCGGTGATGCCATCCAGCCATCTCATCCTCTGTTGTTCCCTTCTCCTCCTGCCCCTAATCCCCCCCAGCATCAGAGTCTTTTCCAATGAGTCAACTCTTCTCATAAAGTGGCCAAAGTATTGGACTTTCAGCTTCAGCATCAGTCCTTCCAATGAACACCCAGGACTGGATTTCCTTTAGAATGGACTGGTTGGATCCCCTCACAGTCCAAGGGACTCTCAAGAGTCTTCCCCAACACCACAGTTCAAAAGCATCAATTTTTTGCCGCTCAGCTTTCTTCACAGTCCACCCTCATATCCATACATGACCACTGGAAGAAACAGCCTTGACTAGACGGACCTTTGTTGGCAAAGTAACGTCTCTGCTTTTTAATATGCTGTCTAGGTTTGTCACAACTTTCCTTCCAAGGTGGCTGCATTTAAGAACATAAACCTTTCAAAAGTTCCCATCTACATCTTTCCAGATGAATTTATTTTTCTGATTTATTTTTATCAAATCATGTCCTTTAATACAGAAACAGATACTGCATTTGTCCACATTTATTTAGGTCTTTCCTCAGCCCTACTGCCAACCCATGTGTGTCTTATTAGTTCAATGAGCTGGCGCTGATTTTTCACCTTAGGATGTTTACTCTGGCTAATTTAGCTACTGATCTTCTAATGTCTGGTGTTTGGCAATAAAGTCTCAGTTGGAGTTTCCAACCAACAGCAGTTTGCATTTAGTTTCTCAGTCTCTGTTTTACAGTCTTAGTACCTTCTCTTCTATTGCATGAAGACAATTGCTCCTAGGGATACCTGAACCTGAAATGAACTGAAAATATTTTACAGCTTTCCAACTTGCCAGCAGTAGAAGAAAAATTCATACTAGTCCCATCACTCTGAACAGCTGTTGCTATAAGGTGATGTTGCTAAAGAATTAAAAAATAGGACAAGGCAAATAACCATCCCTGAGAGGCTTCCACTGTGTTTTGGAGACTTCCAGATGCAAACTTAATTGTAATTTAAACAGAGCATACAGAAACAGCTTTCCTGTACCTATGCACAATACTTTTATTGAATTGGATAATTTAATCAATAAGTCACAATAGTCTCTAGTGTGGGGCTATGTGAAAATCTGGGAGCAGAAAAATTTATTATCTATTATATACATCTTCTTGTGTTGCATTCCTCTAGGATTTAGGTAGTATATCCCCCATTCTCAAGTCTTTAAACATATGCAATCTATTTTCTGTTCTCTGTGTTAGAGCCTTAGTTCCAAAGACCACCAGGAACAGCCCTGGGTGCCAGGGTCCAGCCCCGGTGGATCCAGGAAATTCAAAGTGGGGACAGCATTGGTGAGGAGAACTTATTTATTTATTAATATAGAAATATAAAATTAGATTAGGGAGAAATAGTGTAATAGGAAAACTAAGTGGAGAAAGAAGGCTAAATAACTTGGTTAACATGGGAAGCCAATAAAGTTCCAGACAAGGAGCTTGCACTATCTACGTTAGGCCACTGACATCCTGTTGAATATCAGGGGGTGCCCCGCCTTGGGCTCCCCCTCGTGTAGATCTTAGAAGCCGGGACAAGTAAGTAGACATGGTGAGCCTCCATGCCCCAGATGGGAATTCAGCCAGAAATTAGAAAGGAGACAAGGGGAAAACCAGTCCAGTGACTGTCTCCATCCTCTATTATTCAGAAGGCCTTTTATAATTTTTGATTATACATAGAGATCAATGGGTAACACAAAGTTATGCAGTGTTAGCAGTCCAGACTCATCAAAACCAGGCTTTTCTCTCTGCATACCTAATTGTAAACACAAGTCTTAGGTGATTTACATCATCTTCTGGTCAAAAAGGGCCAATTAACATTTTATAGCCTTTTTTCTGATAAGGGTTTGTCAACCAGAAGACTTATTTGTGTTGATCTTCCCAAAGTCTGGCATCACTCTCAGAAAGTACTAAATAAAGTTACATTTTTACATAGCAAAGATACAGCAACTTATAACAAGTAAAAGGAGTACAGTGATTTATAACAAAAGAAAAGTAATTAACTCAAATGTCTAGTGTTGCTCACATCAAAACTACTATATATCTTTTTCCATATCCCATTTACATTGATTAACATCCTCCCAGGTGCCTAAAAGATAAAGAATATGGAAGCCTGGCAGCAGTCATTGAGTCAACAGTGAAAACCCTCTACCAATATGATTTTTAACTCTTTAGAAAAGTCTCTGTATCTTTAAGATGCTTTAAGCTTTGTGCCTCTCGCGGTTGGGGGGCTGTAAGCAATTCACAAGCTGTAAGAAGTCGGGGGAACCTGTTAGGCAAGCTAGAGAGCTATCAGAGGGGTTTAACTAAACATCCCTTTCAAATGCAGAAGACTAAAGCCTTGATTTGATTTTCTCCAGAGAATATTAGAAGAGTAGAAAAGCAGGCAGATTCTTATTTTGGGGGGGTGGATGCTCAGGAAATTCCAGGGGGAAAACCTGAGGTCTGATCAGCCTTGCCGTCAGAGCTCTGCCGCATGACCTTGTCACGGGTGGAATTCCTCACGCTGGCTCGCGGCACATGGGTTTATTCTTGTTTGTAGCATTTAAGGTCATATGGAGAAATGTGAGGTGTCTGGGTAAGAAGATGTATTAGAGTGCTCCAGAGAAACAGAACCAAAAGACTACATATATACAAGTGCGTGCATGCATGCTAAGTTGCTTCAGTTGTGTCCGACTCTGTGCGACCCTATGGACTGTAGTTTGCCAGGTTCCTCTGTCTATGGGGATTTTCCAGGCAAGAATACTGGTGTGGGTTGCCATACCCTCCTCCAGGGGATCTTCCTAACCCAGGTATCAAACACACATCTCTTATGTCTCCTGCATTGGCAGGTGGATTCTTTTCCACAAGTGCCAGTGCTACCTGGGATGCCCATATATAAAGGTATCCCTTGGCTTTCGAATATTTGTTTTATGCCACTTTGTTTTATGAAAGACCTACATTAGTACCTGTTTTAACGAACCAAAAGAAATCCAAAGAGAATTTTCACTTTTAGGAAAACAATAACTTCTTTGTTTTAGGCCATTTCAACTTACACAAGTTTTCATAGGGACACTCTACTTTCAGACGGACAACGAGAGAGAGGGAGAGAAAAATGGAGATATTTATTGTAGCAACTGGATCATGCAATTTTTGAGGCTAAGACATCCTGCAATCTACCATCTGTAAGCTGGAGAATCAGAGAGTCAGTGGTGTAAGTCCAAGTACAAACATCTGAAAAGCTGGGAGCCTTGATGACTGAGAACTAGAGAAGATGTCCTAGCTCAAGGAGAAAGAGAAAAAAATGCATCCTCTGCTTTTTTGTTCTGTTAAGGGCCCTCAAAAGATTGGATAATGCCCTCTCACACTGGGAAGGGTCATCTGCTTTATTCAGTTCACCAATTCAAATGCCAGTCTCTTCCAGAAACAGCCGCACAGACACATCCAGAAATAATGTTTCACCAGCTAGCTGGGAATCCCCCAGCCTAGTCAAGCTGACATGTAAAATTAATACCATCATGGTGGGTATTAAAAAGAAGCCAATTATACAATTTAGGCTTTGGCTGAGTTGCTTGGAGATAATTTAAGGAAGCAGGACATTGCACTGGATTGTATACTATCAGGAGTTGAAAGCAATTCTATGATAGGATATCTGAAAAATCTTATCTCTGGCAAAGATAGACTAGAGTGAGGCTAACCCTGTATATTTAAGAAAGAGCAGTTGCTCATGTTAACTGGGGAAGGGTTATATTTGTGAAGTTCTGGGTTGGGCAGTGCTCTGTCTATGATCAGCAATGCTGAAGGAACAGTTTTGTTTTTAATTCATAAAATCACAGAATGGTCATATCTTATTTTGAGGTTCTGTGAAAAAGTTTATTTTCAGCAGGAGACCTAAAGACCTAGCTGTGAGTGTCAGGCCAGCCTGAAGTAACATCAAGGCCTGGTTGAGAGTATCAGGTCACATCCTGCATGTCAGGAGTTGTTCTTTCTCACTCGTTTCTCTTAAAGAATGTTAATAGACGATTCCATTGTAAAGTATAAAATGTAAAAAAATCTTAAGAAAATTTAAGATTTCCTCAGAAAGGCATATATTAATGGGTTCATTCATCTATTTGGTTTTTGGAAATTAAGGCTACATTTACTTAATTTCCTTGCAATCATATGATCTAAAGCATGTGTGGTGGTTATGGTCCAGGATGTGATTTCTTTTCGGGCCTTCTATATAAAAATTCAGTTCAGAAATACATATTTGGTGCAAATTTGAGAAAATTTATTGCTGGCCTGAGCTCATACTCATGATGAATACATCTTTACCTCGTCACCCTGGATCACACTCACTCACTGTTTCAGTGGCAGGGCATAACGAGTTTTAGCAGCTGCTCTGAAGTTCCCTTGTTTTAATGTAGCCTAGTCAAGTAATTAAATGAAATTGCTTTTTGAAGCCATGAAACTAAAAGATGCTTGCTTCTTGGAATTTAAAGCTATTATAAACCTGCTGCTGCTGCTAAGTCGCCTCAGTCGTGTCCTACTCTGTGTGACCCCATAGATGGCAGCCCACCAGGCTTCCCCGTCCCTGGGATTCTCCAGGCAAGAATACTGGAATGGGTTGCCATTTCCTTCTCCAATGCATGAAAGTGAAAACTGAAAGTGAAGTTGCTCAGTCGTGTCCGACTCTTTGTGACCTCATGGACTGCAGACTACCAGGTTCCTCCATCCATGGGATTTTCCAGGCAAGAGCACTCGAGTGGGATGCCATCGCCATCTCCATTGATATACCTAGACAGCATATTAAGAAGCAGAGACATCAGTTTGCCATCAAGGTCCATATAGTCAAAGCTATGGTTTTTCCAGTAGCCATGTATGAATGTGAGACTTCAACCATAAAGATGGCTGAGCACCAAGGAACTGAAGCTTTCAAACTGTGGTGCTGGAGAAGACTTTTGAGAGTTCCTTGGACTTTAAGGAGATCAAACCAGTCAGTCCTAAAGGAAATCAATCCTGAATGTTCATTGGAAAGACTGATGCTGAAGCTAAAGCTCCAATACTTTGGTCACTCAATGTGAAAGAGCTGACTCATTGGAAAAGATTCTGATGCTGGGAAAGATTGAAGACAAGAGGAGAAGAGGACAGCAGAGGATGAGATGGTTGGATGGCATCATCGACTAGATGAACATAAGTTTGAGCACACTCTGGGAGATAGTGAAGGACAGAGAAGCCTGATGTGCTGCAGTCCATGGGGTCACAAACAGTCAGACACAATTGAGTGACTGAACAACAACAAGCCAAGTAAAGTAACTATGTCCTATTGTGAGCCCCTTGGTTTCTTCAGGCTGAGTTCCAAATACTGAGTGTGATGTACTGGCCACCTTCAATGTAAGCTGATTCCCCTGCATATTCTTCACCTCCACATCTTAATTCATGAACTGTGTGTGCAATAATTCTTGATCCAGATCCTGCCAATGGCTGATTCCAAGTAATGACTCTTCCTTTTACATTGGTTTTATTTAGGTTGAAATCCAAGCTCTTTTCAACTATCAAGTACTGGGGAGCAAAATCTCCATTAACTTCCACCAAATCCATGTCCTTAAGACTAGGTCTTCTTTTCTTTAGTGCCCCACTGGAGGCAGGGACAAGACCAATATCTACAACAGAGATATCACATCTAGATACAAAATAGCCCACAGTTCTTGCCAGTGTGAAATTATTCTTTTTGACAGCATCTTCACTATCTATGAAAGGATCAGATATTGCTGATATGTTCCTTACAGTGATGGTCCTTTCTTCCTTAAAACTTGAGGAAATTAAATAATTAACTGCACCAGGCTTATTGGTATTAAGCCTGATCATTACTTGGCATTACTCATTACTTGCTCCTGTCCTTGTCTTTACCTAAACTGATATCATCTCATTATTAAAGTAGCCAGCATCATTAGCAGCTTTTCACCTCTGCTGTGACTGCAGGGTGTTTTTTAAATTCTTCTCTGCTTATTTTATGTTTTGCAGCAAGATTCTCTGCAGCAATTCCTATGGGGACTTGGACATGTAGCCCTGTTAATGCTGCTCACAAAGAAATTTCCAGCTTGAAATCTGATCCCAACTTGGTTATAATACATACACTTCTGACACAGTAGGGAGCCATGCTTTTGGCCCCTCCACATAAGACAACTTCAGCTATTTTTACACACGTTTCCTGACATCCATACACAATGAACTGGAAACCAGAGCCACAGAGCCTATTAGCAGTGAGAGCTGAGGTCTCTTTGGGGACATCCACATCAAACTGACATGCCTTGCCAAGTATGCAGCATCTGAAAAACTATTTCCTAGGCTATTTTAAAGAATACAGCTCAAGACCAGACAAAAAGAAGAAAGCACAGGAGAAGGTTGGGGAGGCGGGTATGGAACTTCCATTCCCTCTGGGCACATGACCTGTCCCAGTACTTTCATTTGTTCACCAACCTGAAGTTCTGATTAGTCTTCATTTGTGAAAGAAAGTCTTACAAAACAATGGAATTCATTTTTAATAGTAGAATTTTTGTTAATCAAATTCTGGAGAGAATAATATCATTTGATGCAATGGGCAGTTTAGGTAGAAGTTTTAATCTGCCTGTAAAAACTTGGCAAATATAAGGTTAATCTCCCCTATACTCTTAGTATTTGCATTTGAAATTTTCTTTATATTTAGTTTCTAAGTTTAAAGAATTCTGAATTAGAAGAAATGAAGATATAGGCTTAAAATATTCTCAGATAAAACATTTTCAGTGTCATCACTATATTATGTGTGAAAAGTTCTATGTTTTATGTTGCATTCATAATATTTCTATATTATGTAGTTTTAGAACCATCTTATATTACATGACTTGAACAGTTATCTGGTAAGTTAATTGAAAAAGTAGGTTAAAGTAGGAACCATAAACAAATAAAAAGTGTACACATATCTTAAAATCTTATTTCAAATTAAAACATATACAGACACGTTATGAGGTAAGGACAAAGCCTTCCTTCAAACTTAGTTTACTGATTTGTGTTCCAAATTTTACATAAAAGACATCCTAAGGCCTTGTCCACAACATCTAAGAATGGTTTTATTAGATGAACTAAGTAGTGCAGCTGGTGAGGAACAAAAGAGGGAGACATTTAATAGCCACAGTTATTCAGTCAGTACATCTTCAAAAGGGAACTGAAACCTTCAATTAGTCTCAAAGATTATTTATGTGAAGACATAATAAGAGAGCTTCTATTTGTTCTATAAATGAAGATACAGTCCAGTTAATAAAACTTTTATATATTATCTGCAATGCCTTATAATTATTTGAAAGTATTTTACAGCCTTATGTCATAAATCTTAATGTCTATTCATTAGATAAGAGGGTTTCTGTGGTTGCTGTCATTTGTTTATATATATCTTCTTTCCTTATCTCAGATACTACTGCAAAGTAGTTTGGCAAATTAAGAATAGAAAGCAGAATTCTCAACATCAGGCCAACGGAAGATGGATAAAATATGTTTATAACTAGTCTTTTACTAGTCATCTAATTTATATGTATATAAGGTAGATATATTTCCCCCACAAACACCAATCATACTAGTTAGCTATGCTGTCAGTCAAAACGGATCTGACTGCTTTCTAATGGCATTTGGCAGAAGTAAATGGAGATTAGAGGATAGAGAGATCAGTTCAGGCCTCCAAGCCAATCTGTGCAGCTTTCGACTTCAACCAATCAGTGACACCTGCATGTGGTAATCATTCTCCTTGGTTACAAGCGCTGGCAGAAACTAGAGACCTGTTTTTCAAGCTAAAGCAAAATGAGCTAAATATAAATGTGAAAATCTTTTTCATTGTAGAATTTTCATCTTCTGAGAAAAATAGGAGAAAAAAACGGATGTTTTAATCCATATTTTAATTATTTTGTAGTAAGGTCAATTATGTTTAAACACACCGACAATGGATAAGCATATTGGGTACGTTATTTATCTTCTTGGCATCACGATAAAGATGCAAACTGCAGTCTGGCATCCAGCTTGAGACTTTAAACTGCTGTGCTGGTGCACACTACTCCAGTCTCCTTTTTAGTTACTTGTTAGAGCTGTGTGAACCTTTCATCTTGTGAAACTTGCCAACCTCAGGAATATTTTATGAGTTATCAGCTTTGCAACTTTTGTAGAATATATTCAAACATCACTTTTACAGGGAGCAGAACTGTAAAATGTTTCTCCAAAGATTTTTAAAAGTACATAAAAAGGAAGCCATGGAAGGAAAACTAGTAGCGTTCTCCCATTGTTACCTGGCAAACTTTGCTTATTCTGTACTGTTTTCTCTAACTTGAAGTCAGGCCTTGACTTAGGGGTCAATAGACCACCCTCCTGAGGTTATCATTCTCAGCTGAATCTCTCTCCAGAAGAGCAAAAACATTATAGGTAATAAATTTTTTTTACAGTTTTTAAATTTAGTGTTTGGCATTCTTGGGTAAAATAAGATTACTTTATAATTTTGTATTTTTCTTTCCCCTCTTTTCCAACTAATTACCCCTATTTAATCTTTTAACAGGCTTCCTTGGTGGTCAAATAGTAAAGAATCTGCTTGTCAATGCAGGAGATGCAAGAGACATGAGTTTGATCACTGGGTAGGGGAAATTCCCTGAAGAAGGGAATGGTTACCCACTCCAGTATGCTTTCCTGGAGAATTCAACAGTCAGAGGAGCCTGGCAGGCTACAGTCGACGGGGTCACAAAGAGCTGGACATGACTGAGCAATATTTTCACTTCACTTTCAATCTTTTAACAGAGTCTCATCTCAGTATGTAATATTTATTTAATAGATGATAAAATATGCCAAAATTTTTTAAAGAAAGGTCAAATAGTTTGTAGAAAAGCCACAATACTCTTTTTTTTTTTTTCCCAAATGGGCATTGTTTGCACTGTTATTTTAAATCAAAAATGAGGTCTGGAAATACTGTGAAGGTATTATGGGAAGCTGGTTGTTAAATCTGATGAATATGATAAGGCTGGTTTTAGATCTTGAATTAAGCTGTTTTGAAATTTTGACCTGTTTTCAGAAAGATTAAAAGTGCTTTTGTAAGCAGATTTTGGGGAGCATACCTATACAGTCAGCCTTATCTATTGGAGAAAACAGTAAAACATAATTATAGAATATCTAGAGTATATAGTACCTTCCAGGGTCTCAGAGTCACAGATACTTTTATTTGCTACTTTATATCCATTCTCCTTCTAGATGTTATTTGAAGTCAGTTTTAAAGTCTCCGTGGGAATTTGCCCCTGGATTCTTTCAGAAGAGTAGCATGCATAAGTGGAATCAAACAACATATTGAATGATGAGTGTCCAGACCTGTTTATTGAATGAGTATCAGAAAATTTGGAAGTATTATAAGACCTAGTTCTTTTTTTCTTCTGAACTAGAAATTTAGGAGCTATTGCCATCTTGCTACCATAAAGAGAGTCTGAGGGTAATTGTTCCTACTCACTGGAAACGAAGTTAAGATAAGATCAGAGAGAAATCAAGACCTAGAATATTGTTTAAGCTACTACATCAATTAATCAAAGGTCACTCCTATCCATGGACTTTTCAAAGATCAAGCACTGGCTTCAAAACCTACAGCTCTGCTGATGTCACCATACTTGTAAACTACGTGGCCAGGAGAAGCTACAGTTTCCACTCCTCCCATTTCAGAGAAAGTTAGCTCTCCCAAACTGCCCCCCTTACAGCACACAAGATTTTATCAGCATGTTGTTTTTAAAGGAAGTGCTCATTGTTTCATTCATAAGAAGATGGAAAGAGAGAAATGAGTAATTGCTGCTCATTTTTCAGATGTAATAACTGGCTAACATGAGGACACAATTCACGGTCATATATCTCACACACTATAAGATGATGACTCAAACTGGATGAAACCATAGCTTAAAGCAGAAATACAAATGAAAGCTCATCAAATCTATCCAGTTTACCTTAATTACTAATAATAACAATTCATTTAAAAATGATAAATCTGGAAAGAAAAAAAAGCCCAAGGCAGACAGGATGCCAGAATAATAAATATAAACCAAGACTGTCCTGTAAAAGAAATTATCAACAAACAAAAAAGAAAACCTACTGAATGGGACAAAATATTTGCCAATGATAAGACAAAAATGGCTTGATACTCAAAATATATGAACAAGTCATACAAGTCAGCATCAAAAAAATGCAGTCAACTTTATTAACAAGATCAGAAGTCCTAATGGACACTTTTTCAAAGACATACAGATGGCCAACAGGCAAATGAAAGATGCTTTACATTGTTACTTATCAAATAAATGAAAGTTAAAAGCACAGTACTATATCACACCTGTCAGAACAGCAATCATTAAAAAGACCACAAATAACACATGTTGGAAAAGATGTGAAGAAAAGGGAACCTTCATACGCTGTTGGGTAGGAATGTAAACTGGTGCAGCCACTGTGGAAAAGAGTATGGCAGTTTCTCAAAACATCAATAGAACTACCATATGATGTAGCAATTCTACTTATGGGTATATATATAAAAAATACAAAAACACTAATTTGAAAAGGTACATGCACCCCACTGTTCACAGCAGCATTATTTACCATCATCAAGATACAGAAGCAGATGAATAGATAAGGAAGATGTCGTGTATATGTATACAATGACATACTACTTAGCCATAAAAAATGAAATTTGGCCATTTGTAACATGAATGGACTCAGAGGGTCCAAATACTGTATGACATCACTTATATATGGATTTTTAAAAAGTGAAACCAACTAGTGAATATAACAAGAAAGAAACAAACTCACAGATATAGAGAATAAACTAGTGATTGTCAGTGGGGTGAGGGAAGCAGGGAGGAGAAAGATAGAGATAGTGGATTAAGAGGTAGAAAGTATTGTATATATAATAAGCTACAAGGATATATTGTACAACATGAGTAATACAGCCAATATTTTATAATAACTATAAATAAGGTACAACCTTTAAAATTGTGAATCACTATGTTTATATCAGAGAAGGCCATGGCACCCCACTCCAGTACTCTTGCCTGGAAAATCCATGGACGGAGGAGCTGGTAGGCTGCAGTCCATGGGGTCGCTGAGTTGGGCACAACTGAGCGACTTCACTTTCACTTTTTACTGTTATACATTGGAGAAGGAAATGGCAACCCACTCCAGTATTCTTGCCTGGAGAATCCCAGGGATGGGGAAGCCTGGTGGGCTGCTGCCTATGGGGTCACACAGAGTCAGACACTACTGAAGTGACTTAGCAGCAGCAGCAGCATGTTTATATCTGTAACTTACATAGTATTATATATCGACTATATTTTAATTAAAAAAATGATAGGACTGTTGTGGGAAATCCAAGACATACAAATGATCTAACTATGCAGGGTAAAAAAGCTCATGAGTAAAGTATCTAAAATGACATGTGACCTTTGGCTAATATGTAACAAAACATGACTTTATTAATTCCGTTAGTAAACATCCCTCTGTAGACTATCACGGGTCACTGTGATACATCTTAAAAATAAAAAGAAAACCAGAATGAAATTTATTATCCTAAAATAACATTTTTATCAATGGAGAAAGATATATTTGCAGATAGTTCTGACCTGAACACCACTTGTAAGGTATAGGTAGAGACAGAATAAAATGGAGAAGGCAATGGCAACCCACTCCAGTACTCTTGCCTGGAAAATCCCATGGACCAAGGAGCCTGGTAGGCTGCAGTCCATGGGGTCTCGAAGAGTCAGACACGACTGAGCGACTTCACTTTCACTTTTCACTTTCATGCATTGGAGAAAGCAATGGCAACCCACTTCAGTACTCTTGCCTGGTGAATCCAGGGATGGCGGAGCCTGGTGGGCTGCCGTCTATGGGGTCGCACAGAGTTGGACATGACTGACGTGACTTACCAGCAGAGATAGAATAAGATTCAGTACTGAGCTCTACAATGGGAAGGTGGGAGAAGAAGTAACCAGAGAAGAATAAAAACAGAATGAAATTTGAGCTGCATATCAGTGTAATAAAAGATATTTGGCAAGTAACTAAGAAGAAAAAAAGAGCTTAATATTGAGTAAATGGATGAAAGACATGGAATCATGGGGTCTAACATGGTTTAATAACTTTAGGTTAATTTTGTTATGAAAATATTACATCTTTCTTAGTGTTATTTCCATCAAAATAAAGTAACTAAGAATGATACTAAGAGGTATTTTAGGGAATAAATATATTACATCTTTTCAGAATCCATTCCTTGATAGATTTTCACCAAATCCACTGGCATTCTAAAATTTCTGAGATATCAATAAATTTAAAAAGGTTAGTTTTTATAAGTGAATTTAAGAAAATGCTTATTTTCAACATAAAAAAAAACCCTTTGATTTAAATCCTGAAAGTCAAAGATGTTATATTTTATTAAAACTGGAAAAAAGAAAATAATAGGAAAGCAATTCCCTAAGAATTAAAGAACATTTTGTTCCCCTTTTATACAGTACTTCTGTACTGTTTCCACTTTTAATGTTCATCTTTAAAATATAGAAGTAACCTCAGCATGAAAATTTCATATGTAGAACCAAAGAATAAACAACCTTCCTTGATTCCCACTTGTATGTACACAGAGCCAAGAAAGAACTTTCATTTAATTAAACCAAATTAAATTTTAAAAGAAATTTAGAAACACTTACCTTCAAAATAACTGAGGTGTGCTCTTCTCTCTAAACCCTCAGCTTGCCAAGTTTTTCCCATTAGACAAGCATTTACATTATGTCATTAAAATCCTTCTTCTTAACTTGGCCAAATCTCCCCCTCTTTCCAGGATACTATCATACAGGATTAGAGCTCACCTTACTGAACTCATCTTAACTTGAACAACTACAAGGATTCTACTTCCAAACAAGGCACTGGGATTTAGGAGTCCAACATCTTCTTGTTATTCAACTCACAGTATGACTAAATTTTGAAATGCTTTTCTTTAAGCAGCGAAAATGATTAACTGGGTCATTATACATGAGTTTAAATCCATCCCCTATTATTCATGAATAAATCATGTAATTTCTTCATGTTCTAAGCCCTTGCAAATATACCTGGTTATTCAGGTTTGGATTTATGTTACCTGTAGCGGGAATGAAGACAAGATGCCAAGGAAGAAAAAATAGCAATGAAAGCTTTTAAAGGGTCTTGGGAACACATGTAAGAATTAAAGATTTTAAAATAAAAAAAATAAAAATAAAAAATAAAAAATAAATTGGAAAAAAAAGAAAAGAAAAGAAAAGAAAAGGACAGAAATAAAGTAAAAGGTGCCCAAGAAAAAGTGGTTGATATGGAAGAGTGATCAAAAAAAATTCAGTTTCTAACTGAATTTACTGAAGAAGATAAAGTTTGTGAGACCTTACTTCCTGGTTCTATCTTCTCAGATGTGCTAGAAGCAATGGCAGTCAAGTAACAGTTACAAACTCAGACCCAGATCATAATTTCTAAATACTAGTAGTGGTGGTTTAGTTGTTAAGTTGTGTCCAACTCTTGCGACCCCATGGACTGTAGCTTGCCAGACTCCTCTGTCCATGAGATTTTCCAGGCAAGAATACTGGAATGAGTTGCCATTTCCTTCTCCAGGGGATCTTCCCAACTCAGGGATTGAATCTGTGTTTTCTGCTTGGCTGGTATATTTACCACTGAACCATGTGTGTAAGTATATGGTATATTATAGTCTTTTGGCAAAAAGAAAAGTTAATCACATAATTGTTTTTCTCAATTAAGTAAAAATTCAGTGATTATGTTCCTTTGTATATCAGGTTTAGCATGTTTTATCTTTCTCAACTTTATCCTTAAATAATTCACAAGCAACCTTTTTTATGCCTCACATATTAAGAGAGATCGTTTACTTTTTCTGTTCTCTATGATTTTGATTGTGTTTCCCATTTAGCCTTATCAGTTTTGAACACTTGGTTTATTTCCACCTCTATCTTTTTCCATTGTAATTATTTTCAACAAAACTGACATGCATTTTCTGTCTTAATTTGACTCTTAACATTGTTGAATATCATCTTTGAAAACTGATGGTAACACAGGAAAAACATGAAACATTGGATTATTTTGATGGATTGAGTGTTTCAAAAAACAGCCACTGCTCCATTATGGAATACAGACAAGACAATGATGAAAGGGCAAATGCCCATGACTCAGAGTATGCAGAAGACAGTCCTCCAGGATTTCATGTGAATCTTTGCAACCTATGTTTTGTATTTTGTTCAGTTTTTCATAGAATGGTCATGCTAATATTCTTCTGCCTTCACAATGGTTTTCCTCATGTTTCCCTTTTATTTTTGTAAATATTCACCTCAGGTTTCAAAGGAGGTTACATACTGATGCCCCACTATTTTCCAATACATTTAGTTAAAAGGGAAATTTGATTTGCTACATTTTTCTGTGTGTCTGGGGGAATCTTTCTGGTATTATGCACATTACACTCGAAATTAAATCTCATCAAAATGCCACAGATACTTTACTGATTAATATACTAAGATGATTACTTTCCAAAGCATTCTCTATTTACAGAAAGTCTATTACAAAAACTCCCAGCAGATATTTGCTTGAAAGACATTTTACTGACAACGTGTGTACCTTTTTTCTGAATATTTTACAGAAAAATAAAACATCTGTGATTGACACCTGTATTTTTAGATGGTATTTCTAGCAGTTTACTTGAATTAGATATATTCAGAAAAATTTGAGGAATATTTTATGGTGTAAACACAAATTGAGAATGCCAACCTGGTCTAGGTTATTTACCTAACTCCTAATACTAATTATCATATTTAAAATATTTTGATAATGGAAAACCACTCTAATTTCCAGTAACATTTTAATGGTATACATTTTGGAAAATCCATTTAAACAGAAAGTACGTCACACTTACTGTTGATGTTTTTCATCATGCTGATAAAGCTGATTAGTGCAGCACTTCCAACTTCATTCTGGCCCTTTTTTTTAATTCTGTTTCAGGAAAGATGTTGTGGTTTTTTTGATATACAAATCTGACAACAGAAGAACAGGCAAGCTCACTCAACTCTGTATGCCTACTCACAGAAAACACAAATTTCATTCTCTTCCCTCCAGAAGCAGATTTGTTTTTTGCTAAAGAGACATTTTTCCTAGCCTGACACTGTTGTTCTGTGGAGCTCTGTTAACAGTCTAGTTCGGTTTTCTCATCAAGACCTACTCTTACCTTAACCCTTCATCAGTAAAAAGCAGTGTTTCAGGTGTATTAACTTCAGGTAATTTAGAATGAGTTTAATAAAATTTGTCAAAATTAATTAACTACAATAATATATCTAGATTTTAATATTCTCCAAATTTGGCAGAAAAAAACAATAAGGAAAATATAGAAAATTTACATAATCTACAGTTTTTATATACAGCTTCCCTGGTGGCTCAGAGGTTAAAGCGTCTGCCTGCAATGCAGGAGACCTGGGTTCGATCCCTGGCTCGGGAAGATCCCCTAGAGAAGGAAATGGCAACCCACTCCAGTACTCTTGCCTGGAGAATCCCATGGACGGAAGACCCTGGTGGGCTACAGTCCATGGGGTCGCTAAGAGTCGGACACGACTGAGCAACTTCACTTTCACAAATTTTATAAATACTATGTCCAACCAATCCATTCTCAAGGAGATCAGCCCTGGGATTTCTTCAGAAGGAATGATGCTAAAGCTGAAACTCCAGTACTTTGGCCATTTCAAGCGAAAAGTTGAGTCATTGGAAAAGACTCTGATGCTGGGAGGGATTGGGGGCAGGAGGAGAAGGGGACGACAGAGGATGAGATGACTGGATGGCATCACTGACTCGATGGACGTGAGTCTGAGTGAACTACGGGAGTTGGTGATGGACAGGGAGGCCTGGCGTGCTGCGATTCATGGGGTCGCAAAGAGTCAGACACGACTGAGCGACTGAACTGAACTGATGAACTGACGTATAACAAATAATTTCTAACATATAATTTTATTTTTCTTTTGCCCATGAAATATCAATAGTTTTAAAAAATTAATGTACTTGCAATAAAAATAGAAACAGAGGAATGTTGAAACCTCTGATGAAAGTTGTGAATGAGTCCATTTCTTCCTGTGGTTCTATCACTTTTTTTTTTCATGTATTCTGAATTTCTTTAATTTGGTGTAGAAACATTTAGGACTGTTATATCAAAATGAAAAATGGATGTTCTCTCAGTATAAAATTATCCTTTTTATCCCAGCTGATATATTTTGTCTGTTTGTCTAATATTAACATTTTTGTTTTAGCATTTTGCTTAGCATTAAGATGCTATAATATATCTTTATATTTAAGTATGTAACTTATTTGTATATTTATATTTAAAGCAGATTATGTTTAGGCAATATATGATGGTGTCTTTCTTTTTATATATAATATAAAAACCCCTTCCATTTAGTTGGGCTATTTAGATAATTTACACTTAATAGAATTATTGATGTAATTTTATATATCACATTATAGTGCATATTTGAGCTTACATTTATAATTTTTTATTTGTTTTCTATTATTCTATGTATTTTTTTCTCTTTTCCATATGTTTCTGTCTTATTCCTTTGTTGGTTTTCAATTATTGGTAACGATAGTTGTTTTAGAGTTGACATATGACTAACTAGGTGGTGATGGTCATTGTATTTCCAACTAATATATTACATATGGTATAATAAACTTATGTTCTTATAGGCCATCATACTTACTTGTTTTATCAAATGTTTCACTTTCACATATGTTATAAACCTCCCAATATATTGTTAATATTTGTGTTTTAACTGTTGTCTTTGAAGATAACTATTAAAATGACAAACAAGTCATTTATACTTGCCCACATATTTACCTTTTCTCAGTGAACTTTACTCCTTTATGCAGGTTTAGACTTCATCTGAGTGGGTTTTTCTGCTGAAGATTTTTTCAATGTGTCTTATAGATCACGTCTTTGGTGATTAATTTTTTTCAATTTCTATATGTCAGAAAAGGTCTTTATTTTCCTTCATCATTTTTAAAAAATGTTCTTGCTAGCTATAGAATTTAACACTGATAGGGTTCTTCTTAGTCGCTTTTCTCTTTCGTAATTTAAATTTGTAGTTGTCTTTTTGCAGTTTTTGGTAAAAATTCTTGGTAAATTTTTCTTTGTTTTTTCCCTGTCAAATTTTTAATTTACTTAGCTGTTTTTAAGATTTTCTTTAAATAGCTAGTTCTAAGAAGTTCAATTATGATGTACTTTGTTGTAATAATTTTATTTCACATTTGAGGTTCACAGAGCATCATGAAGAGAGGGTTTATATTTTTCATTAAATTGGAAAATTTTGAATGATTATTTCTTCAAATATTCTTTCTGTACCCAATTTCCTATGAATTGTAATATATATATTAGTCTGTTGGAGGTTTTCTTATGACTCTCTAAATTCTACTTTATTTCTCTGCTTTTTTCTCTCTTTTACTTCAGTGTCATTTGCAATGTGTTCAATTCACTAAATTTTCTTCCTCTATTTCTAAAATCATGCTAATCCCATTTAATATATTTTGTCATCTTATAAATTAAAATTTTTATCTTCAGAAGTACTATAGTTTTGTATTTACCATACCCATACTTAACACATTTAGTACTTTTCCTGCCTCTTGAATATATGGAATATAGTTACAACAGGTTTTAATGTCTTTGTCCAATAATCTTATTTACATGTGTTTCTGTTGAATCATATTAGATTGATGGATTCCCTTCTTCTTATGAGTCAGATGTTTTATTTCACTGCATATGAGATAACTTTTGTTCTATTGGACACCATACATTTCAAAATTTACCTTGTTTGTTGCTAGATAATTATATATTCCTATAAATAACCTCAACTTTTTACTTAGAAGTACTTGTAAACAGTTTTATTTTTTATCTTTGTTAAGGTAAAATCACAATAGACTTTATTCTAGGGCTTCTTTCCCCCATGACTGACACAATACTCTGTTATTTCCCTAGCCTAAGGACCATGAATTATAAGCTTTTCCACTTCTGTTGATAGGAACATGAATTATTTGAAGTCATGAGTGAGCTCTGAGGATTGTTGCTTCCGTTCTTTTGGGATAGTTGTTGTTGATGTTGCTGCTGTTGTTTTTGGCCTTGGGCAATTTCCTTATATACTTTCACTAATAAGTAGTCAGATCAAGACTCAAGGGAGGTCATTTGGAGATTTCTGGAGTTTTCTTACTATGAAAAGCTCTCTCTTCATTACTGTTTGCAAAGTCTAGCCAATATATCCTTGATTTACTTTCAGGTTCACCTTCTTAATTTGGGAGATTGCCAGGTTCAACCAGAGTAATCCTGTTTTATTCTGTGCCTGTAAACTCTCCTTAGTAAGTAAGAAAGGCTCATTTGATTTGTTTCTCTATTTTCATGTGTTGCCTCATGTCCAATTCTGAAAACCACTGTTCAGATAATTAGAAAAATAATAGTTTTCTACTAACTCAAAAGTTGTGACAAAGCAGATTAAGGACTGTAAGAGCACTGAATTCAAGCAAAGTTTGCACATCATGGTTTTGCTCAAGAATTAATTTATGAATCTCTTTTTGTATTAGATTGTATATATAGGGTTTGTGATATTTCTAAAAATCAGCTGAATTAAAGATAATATATTATCTATGTCATTTATAGTAGTGCTAGATGCTCTAAGAAATCAAAATTCTTATCTCAAAGGGTTCACACAAATAAATCTATTTCTAACCCATACCGAAATTCAAGGCAGCTCAATATAAGATGATATAGGAAGTCAGTCTTATCCAACCTCAGGGCCATAACTTGAGACTTCCCAAGTCAAAGAGTGAAAGGACAATGCAGTCTCTTAACAACAACAGTACAAAAGATATAGCACATCTATGTATTCATATTCTATTGTTGAAAGCATAGTCATACATAAATAACTGTATACAAAAAAGATATTGGCATATGTGGATAGTTTCCAGGTTTGGAAGATAATAAACTTCTATGAATATTTCAGTAAGCTTTCTGTATAGATACTGATTTTCAGTTCTTTTGGGTAAATGGCTCGGTTATCTAGAAAAGTTTTTTGAATTAACAGTAGTAGTAATAGAGCCTCTCAGTCATGTCTGACTCTTTGTGATCCCACAGACTGTAGCCCACCAGACTTCACTGTCCATGGGGTTCTCCAGGCAAGAATACTGGAGTGCCATTGGAGAAGGTTGCCAATCCCTTCTCCAGAGGATCTTCCTTACCCAGGGCTCAAACCGGGCAGATTCTTTACCATATGCACTACAGGGAAATCCCTTGAATTAAAAAGAAACTGCTAAATGAATGTTTTCTGTAGCAGTTATATCATTTTAAATCTTAGCATAAATTTTTGAATTTGATTTTCCCACAAACACTTGATATTAAAAATCTTTTCTATTTTAGATATTCTGAAAGATGAAGGGGGCATGTGAAGTCGTGAAGTCGCTCAGTCGTGTCCGACTCTTTGCACCCCCATGGACTGTAGCCTACCAGGCTTCTCTGTGTATGGGATTTTTCAGGCAATAGTACTGGAGTTGGTTGCCATTTCCTTCTCCAGGGGATCTTCCCAACCCAGGGATTGAACCCAGGTCTCCTGCATTGTAGGCAGATGCTTTACCCTCTGTGACACCTAATTATGGCTTAGTTTATATTTCCTTGATGATTAAAATTTTGAGCCTTTAAATTTTAGCTTTATTCATTAGTTTTTAGTCTATTACCTTTTTGAGATGTTTGCTGTATTCTTTTCTTGTATTAAAGCAATATTTTTGCTTTATTAGTGTATTGTAAGTTATTTTAAGATACAAATTGTTTATCATATATGCAGATAAGAGTATAAATATAACCATAGATATAGATATATTGAACATTTTCATTTAGCTGGAGACTGATGTTTTTATTTTCTTGAGTAACGTGTTCTGAAGAGCAGTAAGATAATTTTTGATGAGATTCAACTCTATTATTTTTCCTTGTTACCTAGAGTACATTTGTATCTGTGATATCTAAGAAAACTTTGTTATTGCAGAACTTGGATGATTTAAACATATTTTTCAAGATATGATATAGGTTTGACTTTTTAGTTCTGTGATCAATTATTTTAATTATTTTGTCAAAATATAATTCACATGCAATAAAATTCTCCAAGTCTGAGTGTATGATTTGTGCAGTTGTAACTAATGTAAACAGTTGTATAACAATCAACAAAGTGATGTAGAACATGTTCATCTCCCTACAAAATCATCCTGTATTTCTATAAAGTCAGTCTTCTCCCTTTCCTCTAACTATTGGCAAATGGTGATCTCCTTTCCATATTATACATTAAAACTACAAACCTTTTAGACAATGTATAGAACTAGTATTTTTTTTTTATATTTTGTCTATTTTGTGGTTGTTTATGGTGAAAGGGCTAATCCAGTGGAAGTTTCTCTATCAGGATGGAGGCAGAAGTATTTATACAATCTTCATTTAAAGATCAAATACTGAAACATATCACTCCTTCACTTGACAAGTAATTAGATTTAGAAATCGAAGCAAGAGAAATGGTTTCAAAGCCTGAATCAAGCTTGAGATTTATTCTACTCATATTCAGTGAGATAGCATTCTCTCTCTCTAAAGTTTTATGATCAAATGTGATTATCAAAACATAATTAAATTTTTTCTAAAATGCTTTATAATTAACTTTTAAATGAAAATTTTCCTTTATATCACACCACCTATTTGTAGTAACAGCAATTTTTATTGCAGAACCAAGCTCTCAACATATATTGCCATACATATTAGCATCGCCATTTTAAACTTTTCATTTAAAGCTAACAACTAATTCCCACAATGTGAAGAATATAGAAAAAGAGCAAAAGTTCCCAAGGAAAGAGAATGTATAGGAAAGATATTTTATGGTAAGCAAGCATGGATATTTGCCACCTACTTTTCAACAAAAGAGAAAAATCACCATAGAAAGGTATGTATTTCTCTTACATGAGAATGGACTTACTTTGCACCCAGTCTGATATATTTTATTTTACTTTTTTATTCTTTTGTGTACTTTCACTGCATTCTTGATTTTACCTTCAAGAACAATTCATACAATTCTTCAGTGAAATAATAGCAACAATCTATAATATTTTATCCATTTTTGAAAGCTAGTACATAACATTACCCACTCATAAGTAAATGCATATACTGTAGGAAAAAAAATCCATTAAGGAAATTTGGAACCAGTATTTCTATTGAAATTCACAGCATGATACAAAACAAAGCTAAAAAAAAAACCCTGTTACCACCATTACAGGATTGGGCTTAATGGGAAGCTAGGGTATTGCCCTGCCGATAGCAACTACAGAAATTGATTCACTTTGTATTTTTGCCCAGAAAAAATCACACTAATGTGACATTAGAACACAATTCATTTTGTGTCTTAAGAACTTAAAGAATTCTATTTTGAGGGTAGTGTAAGTCATAGATTCTAAGAGAAGATGCATATACCTAACAAACTATACATGGAAACATGAAAGCACACATTTCTGAATTTGTGAATTTGAAATGAAAGTATAGATAGCTTCAGTAAACCATTGGTATTAATGCAATAAATTTATTAATCACAAAGTTCTAGGAGAATTATCTAATTGTATATAAACATTCTTATTTATTAAGAGAGCCAGTGAAGATTATTTAATTTAGAAATTCAGGATTTCTAAATTTTTGTTGTTATTGTTATTGCTATATATTACTGATCTTCAACAAATTAGAATTACCTTCACTCAAAGTCTCTCACATGTTCATATAGATTTATAATTTATAAATGAATCTAGATTTAAATGGTTTAATGATTTAGCATTCATTGCATACATATAATTTGCTATTCATTTGTGTGCTATTAAAAACTGCTTCCAGGTAAGGGAGGGTGATATGTTTTGTTGTTTTCATGCTGTGAATACTCCCACCAAGTTTACTTTTAAGTTGTCAGTGTATGTCACTGAATGGGAACTGAAAAAAGATGTATATGTTTGGACTTTGTATGTCAGCATGATATAGTTCCAGTACAAAATAGGTTTGTTGGGAGGATATTCTGCAACACTCTGAAGTAACAATCATCATCATTTTTTAAAGATGTAGAAATTGGGATTTTCAGTATTATTAAATTTAGCGAGTATATGCAGCTAGAATAGGAGAGAAAGGATTCAAATCCCAGGCCTCTCTCCCTGCAAAACTCAAGATCTGTTTACATACATGTTCACACACACACACACACGATAAGGTTGGATTTTACATAGAGGAAAACTCTAAGAATAAAAGTACTGTAGTTATTACATATTTGTATTTGTTGTTTGACTTCACATCATTTAATCATAGGGACTCACTGAAATCAAATAGGAAGTAAATAAAGAAACTTCATTGATTCTTAATCATGTTTATATCAGGTTTTGAATCTTTACTATGCAACATTTTAACAGGGGTTTTTTTAATGATTAAGATGTGTGACATAGTGGTATGTGGCTAAAACTCAGTTGCTTTGATGTTTCTCAAGCATAATGGTACTGTGCAGTGCCTTGGCATAAGGAACTCTTCTAATTCACTTCCTCTTAAATATTCAATTTATTTGCCAATTACAAAGCCACCATTTGGGGTTATCTTTATATATCTGTGTTTTTCTATACAATCAATTGAACATGTATAATTTACTCCCACACCTTATTTAAATAAATGTAGGTCTAAGTTTATATATGAAGGGCATATTTTACTGCAATTCATTTGATAAATCAAGTCACAGAAAGTCATTTACATACAAAATAAGCAACTTTGAAGAGTATATCTTCTATATAACAATTCACTGTATTAACACATAATTCTGCAAATGAATACTTACTAAAGCATTTTATAGTCAAAATTAAGACTATGAAATCTGTAGAGCAGTGGGCAAAAAGAGTGATCAAGTTGGAATTTCCATTTTCTTTTGATAATGTATTTGATATTCTTTCTAAAATCATGACTCTTTTTTATCTTAAAGGAAGTTTTACAGATTTTATAATTCTACCTTTTATATTGGTTTTAAAACACAATCTAATGATGTGTTTCAGATTTAGTCTAGCCTCTGTAATCAAGTTACTGAATGCAGTTACTTTAGTAACTTTGATTCATTAGAAGGAGTCAAAGCTTGTACTATTTCTGATAAATTTCATCTTTGAAAACATTATACCCCATTCAGAAAAATGAATATCCTTCTAAAATATTGGCTTTTAGGTTTGAGAGTGATGAATTTCTTCAAATTTTAAGTCTATGTTTCCTCGAGAGGAAACATTTTACTGGGGAATGCATCTACGCTAAGCCCAAGTGTTTTCTTATTCAAACCTGGTGCCAACAATATTGCTGTTCTCAACAAGCTTTTTTATATTTCTTATCCTTTGAAAGGGGTTTACCAAAAGCCTGCACTTTCTTATTGGCTCTGCAATTTCTTATTGGCTTGGAATTTGCCCAGTTGTTTCCTTAAGTGTGCTTCATGGAACTGACCTGAAGCATTATGGGATTTACATAAAGCAAAATGATGGTCAAATAAATTGCAGAAATGTAGAACTGAAGAGAACTTGAATGTTTTCTTTATCACATTTATTTAGTTGCACAGAGAATCTTCAAAAGCAATACAAAATAAAACCAATCCCTATATTCTCTGGAAATGATTTTAGGAAATTCTGCCATATACAAATATAGAAGAAAGCAAACTCAAATTCAAACTCCTAGGAAAAGAGCCCAAACATACTGTGGATCTTCTTCTTCCTGAGATGAAATGGATTACAATTAATCCAGATAATGCTTGAAAGTAAACATAGTATCATATTCTTATTATTCATGCTTTTACTCATAACTGCTCCAATCCTGGTAAGCAAAACACAGCTGATATCTTTAAAAGTATTTATGTGCTCAGCTTATTGTTAAAAATTGAATCTAGGCCCTACTAATTTTCCAAGCTTAACTTTCACCTCTCTCTGACCTGCTTATCATACTCTTGCCTATTTGCTTCTATCTCCTGAAAATACTAGCCTAGTTCCTGCATCAGTGTCTGATATTTCTAATACCTGATTAATATGTATGTTAAGGTTGAACGGTAAAGCATCTGCCTACAATGCGGGGGACCTGGGTTCGATCCCTGGGTCTGGAAGATCTCCTGGAGAAGGAAATGGCAACCCACTCCAGTATTCTTGCCGGGAAAATCTCATGGATGGAGGAGCCCGGTGGGTTACAGTTCATGGGGTCGCAAAGAGTCAAACACGACTGAGCGACTTCACTCACTCACTCACTCACTCCCTCACTAAGGTTGAACGAATTAGTAAGTATATTGTAAATAATGAAACCAGGGTTTCCATGACTGGGAAAAGAAGCTACAAATAAGGAAAGATGGAATTAAACTTCAGATGTTAGATTGGAATTGTCCATTATCCACATCCCTGCTCTCCTGCCAAAAACAAAGACAAAGCAAAATATGAAAAATAGGAATTAAGACATCTTATGCAAAATTTCCAAATATAATATAAATAATGACTGAGTATCTTGTTTACTTAACATTTTCTCTTGGATTATTTTTTCTTCTCTTTAAAAAATTTTTTGTTCTCTTACTTCTCTCTCTCTCTCTCTACACACACACACACACACACACACACACACACACACACGCAACCACATATAAAAAGATATTTATGTATATTTTGGATACTGTGAGAAATGAAACAATGGAACAGGACAGCAGGTACCCTATAATCTAAAAGGACATACTAAAAATAAAAGTATAACTGAGTCTGTATATTGAAGGAGCTTGTGTATCAGTGAACATTGACCTAGAAACTTCAACTCCAAGATGAGTTTTATCAAAATTTACAGGCAATAAAGATAAAAGAAGCAATGTTTAGGGCCTTCAGGCAAAAAGACCAAGTTTACTAATAAAAGGAAAAAAAAATCAAATTGGTGTCAGACTTCTTGATTTTTGATAGAACAGGCAATGTAAGTCAACAAAGAATTTTAAAAAAATAAAATAAAAGCGATCCAAAGATTTCATATCTAACCAAATTGCCCTTCAACAATCAATTCTATGAGAAGGCACTGAAAATGCAAAAGCACAAGGATAACTATACTTAAAATCCTCCTGAGAAATCTACTAGGAAATGAATTTTCTCTAACCAAGAGATGATAATAAATGTTTTACCAAATATTTTACCAAGTATTTTACAATTTTCAAAGTATTGAATATGCTTAATTATAGATCAAAGACTAGAAGTTTAAAATAAAGATGAAAACCAATATAAAATTGATGCATGTATTGATAAAATATAAATAATACAATTTAAAATGTAGAAAGAGAAGAAAGGGAGGGAGAAAGTTAGAATATGCTCATGGATTTTTGCATAGTCATATGAAAACCTATTTTTATCAGCCTGGGCTGTCATAAAAAATACCATAGACAAGGTTCTTTAAAAAATAGAAATTAATTTTCTCACAGTTCCAGAGACTAGAAGTATGAGATCACAATGCCATCATACTCAGATTCTAGTTAAGAGTTTTCTTAGATTGCACAGTTGATTTCTTGCATGTACTCACTTGTGTGTGCATGCTGAGTTGCTTCATTCATGTCTGTCTCTTTGTGACCATATGAACTGTAGACTACCAGGATTTTCATGAGCTTCCCAGGTAGTGACAGTAGTAAAGAACCCTCCTGCCAAGGCAGGAGACATAAGAAACACAGGCTCCATCCTTAGATTGGGAAGATCCCCTGTAGGTGGGCATGGCAACTCATGCCAATATTCTTGCCCACATGTCCTCATAGGGGAGAGAGAAAGAAAGCTCTCTGATGTCTGTTTTTAAAAGGGCCCTAATCCCATAATGAAGACCCCACTCTCTTGGCCTCATCCAAACCTTATCATTTCCCCAAAGCCTCATCTCCAAATGCCATCACAGGGAGATTTAGGGCTTTAATGTATGGATCTGGGGAGGACAAAATTTAGTCCATAGTAGCGTCAAAAGATTTATTTTTGTTGCTGCAAAACTCAATATGAAGGTTTAAGCAGAAAAAAGGATGAGTACTACAAATGTTGTAGCATAATCATAGTCACTAAAATAAGAAAATGAACTTCATAAATACTAGAGCAATAATAACATTAGACAAAGGAAAAAACACATAAAGAAATGGAAAACAGTATATATAACATAAATATAACATATATAACACTAAAAAAAATCATGATAGAATTAAAGTCAAGCATATTTGTTATATCAAATAAATGTGTGGGGTGTGTGGAGTGTGTGTGTGTGTATGTGTTCAGTTGTGAGCTGAACCGAATGAAACATAGCCCATCAGGCTCCTCTGTCCATGGGATTCTCCAGGCAAGAATACTGGAGTGAGTAGCCATTCCCTTCTCCACAGGATCTTCCTGACCCAGAGATTAAGCCTATGACTCTTGAATCTCCTACATTGGCAGGCAGATTTTTTTACCAGTAGTGCCACCTGGGAAGACCTCAACTTTAAAAATAAAAAATATTACATGAAAACAAAAAAAATAGAAGTTTATATAAGAATTTAACACATCATTATCAGTTCAAGCAATATCAAGTGGAAAAAAAGGCAAGAAAAAATATAAAATCTAAACAGTATTATAAAAGAACACAGATCTTATTAAAATATACCAATATTTAAAATCCCATATTAGAGAATACAATTTCATCTCAAGTAAATATAAAACTCACATAAATTGATCATATATTAGTAATGAAGAAAGCAAATTAAACTAAAAATGCAACTGATCAAAACTAACACAAGAAAAAGCAGAAGATAGCATATATCAAATAAAGAAATTTCATTTGTTAACAGTCCTCCCCAACAGAAAACCCAAGGTCCAAATAATCTGTAAATTCTGCCAAACCTGAAAGAAGAAATAGCCCCAATTTGCAAAAAATATTTCACTGTGTAGAGTAATAGATAGCACTGCCTAACTTATATTATGAAGCTATCATAATAATTAAGAAAAATCTAGTAAAGACATAACAAAAAAAATTTCTAGACCAATGTCCCTTATGAATATAGACTACATAATCCTTATTATAATATTCTTACATTAATTTCAACAATATTTAAAAGTCCAAACCAAGACAGATTTATCCAGTATCATAAGATTGGTTTAACATTTCAAAATTAACTAACATGGCACATTATACTAACAGGACAAGGAAGGGACCATATTACCATTTCAGTAGGTACACAGATAATAGTTTAATAAAACTTTTGAAAATATTTAATACCTAATAAAGATAAAAATTGTCAGTATAATAAAGATAGTAGGAAATCTCAATCTGGTAGAAGGCATCTATAAAAATCATAGGGCTAATAGTGCACTTTATAGTGAAGGATGGGATTATTTCCCCTGAGTTTAATGACAAATGATGATACTTGTTTTCACTACTAGTATTCAGTACTGCACTGAATAAAGAATACATCTAGCCTTCAACATTGCTTCGGTTTTCTCAGCTAACTAGAAAGCCAAGTTATTTTATGAAACAGTGAAGATTGAGGATGTTTTGGAAGGGATTTGAAGAGAAAGTCAACTCTGCATGTGAATAAATGAATTTGTAAGGGAAGTACAATAGTATGTCTGCCTTCAGCAGCACCCGTTTGTTGTGTTTTTCTTTTTTTTTTTTTGGTGGTCTTGGCATGGTTTGTCCATTAGGATAGCTGAGAGTTTTCCCCAGATGCACAGTGATGAGAAATGGTTTATACTTCAAAGTTGAGTTCAGTTCAGTCCCTCAGTCATGTCCGACTCTTTGCGACCCCATGAATCGCAAAGTCCAGGCCTCTCTGTCCATCACCTACTCCCAGAGTTCACTCAGACTCACGTCCATTGAGTCACTGATGCCATCCAGCCATCTCATCCTTGGTCGTCCCCTTCTCCTCCTGCCCCCAATCCCTCCCAGCATTAGAGTCTTTTCCAATGAGTCAACTCTTCATATAAGGTGGACAAAGTACTGGAGTTTCAGCTTTAGCATCATTCCCTCAAAAGAAATCCCAGGGCTGATCTCCCTCAGAATGGACTGGTTGGATCTCCTTGCAGTCCAAGGGACTCTCAAGAGTCTTCTCCAACACCACACTTCAAAAGCATCAATTCTTTGGCGCTCAGCCTTCTTCACAGTCCAACTCTCACATCGATACATGACCACTGGAAAAACCATAGCCTTGACTAGATGGTCCTGGGTCGGCAAAGTAATGTCTCTGCTTTTGAATATACTATCTAGGTTGGTCATAACTTTTCTTCCAAGGAGTAAGCGTCTTAATTCATGGCTGCAGTAAAAAATAAAGTCTGATACTGTTTCCACTGTTTCCCCATCTATTTCCCATGAAGTGATGGGACCAGATGCCATGATCTTCGTTTTCTGAATATTGAGCTTTCAGCCAACATTTTCACTATCCTCTTTCACTTTCATCAAGAGGCTTTTTAGCTCCTCTTCACTTTCTGCCATAAGGGTGGTGTCATCTGCATATCTGAGGTTATTGATATTTCTCCCGGCAATCTTGATTCCAGCCTGTGTTTCTTCCAGGCCAGAGTTTCTCATGATGTACTCTGCATAGAAGTTAAATAAGCAGGGTGACAATATACAGCCTTGACGTACTCCTTTTCCTATTTGGAACCAGTCTGTTGTTCTATGTCCAGTTCTAACTGTTGCTTCCTGACCTGCATACAGATTTCTCAAGAGGCAGGTTAGGTGGTCTGGTATTCCCATCTCTCTCAGAATTTTCCACAGTTTATTGTGATCCACACAGTCAAAGGCTTTGTCATAGTCAATAAAGCAGAAGTAGATGTTTTTCTGGAAATCTCTTGCTTTTTCTATGATCCAGCGGATGTTGGCAATTTGATGTCTGGTTCCTCTGTTTTTTTTTTAAACCAGCTTGAACATCAGGAAGTTCACAGTTCATGTATTACTGAATCCTGGCTTGGACAATTTTGAGCATTACTTTACTAGCATGTGAGATGAGTGGAACTGTGTGGTAGTTTGAACATTCTTTGGCATTGCCTTTCTTCGGAATTGGAATGAAAACTGACCTTATCCAGTCCTGTGGCCACTGCTCAGTTTTCCAAATTTGCTGGCATATTGAGTGCAGCACTTTCACAGCATCATCTTTCAGGATTTGAAATAGCTCAACTGGAATTCTATCACCTCCATAACTTTGTTCGTAGTGATGCTTTCTAAGGCCCACTTGACTTCACATTCCAAGATGTCTGGCTCTAGATGAGTGATCATACCATCATGATTATCCGGGTCATGAAGATCTTTTTTGTACAGTTCTTCTGTGTATTCTTGCCACCTCTTCTTAATATCTTCTGCTTCTGTAAGGTCCATACCATTTCTGTCCTTTATCGAGCCCATCTTTGCATGAAATGTTCCCTGGGTATTTCTAATTTTTTTGAAGAGATCTCTAGTCTTTCCCATTCTGTTGTTTTCCTCTATTTCTTTGCATTGATCGCTGAAGAAGGCTTTCTTATCTCTTCTTGCTATTCTTTGGAACTCTGCATTCAGATGCTTATATCTTTCCTTTTCTCCTTTGCTTTTTGCCTCTCTTCTTTTCACAGCTATTTGCTAGGCCTCTCCAGACAGCCATTTTACTTTTTTGCATCTCTTTTCCACGGGGATGGTCTTGATCCCTGTCTCCTGTACAATGTCACGAACCTCATTCCATAGTTCATCAAGCACTCTATCTATCAGATATAGGCCCTTAAATCTATTTCTCACTCCCACTGTATAATCATAAGGGATTTGATTTAGGTCATATCTGAATGGTGTAGTGGTTTTCCCTACTTTCTTCAAATTGAGTCTGAATTTGGTAATAAGGAGTTCATGATCTGAGCCACAGTCAGCTCCTCGTCTTGTTTTTGTTGACTGCATAGAGGTTCTCCATCTTTGGCTGCAAAGAATATAATCAATCTGATTTTGATGTTGACCAAAATGGGGTGTTACATGTGTAGAGTCTTCTCTGGTGTTGTTGGAAGAGGGTGTTTGCTATGACCAATGCATTTTCTTGGCAAAATTCTATTAGTCTTTGCCCTGCTTCATTCCGCATTCCAAGGCCAAATTTGCCTGTTACTCCAGGTGTTGCTTGACTTGCTACTTTTGCATTCCAGCCCCCTATAATGAAAAGGACATCTTTTGGGGGTGTTAGTTCTAAAAGGTCTTCTAGGTCTTCATAGAACCGTTCAACTTCAGCTTCTTCAGGGTTACTGGTTGGGGCATAGACTTGGATTACTGTGATATTGAATGGTTTGCCTTGGAAACGAATAGAGATCATTCTGTCATTTTTGAGATTGCATCCAAGTATTGCATTTTGGACTCTTTTGTTGACCATGATGGCTACCCCATTTCTTCTGAGGGATTCCTGCCCACAGTAGTAGATATAATGGTCATCTGAGTTAAATTCAGCCATTCCAGTCCATTTTAGTTCACTGATTCCTAGAATGTCAATGTTCACTCTTGTCATCTTTCATTTGACCACTTCCAATTTGCCTTGATTCATGGACCTGACATTCCAGGTTCCTATGCAATATTTCTCTTTATAGCATTGGACCTTACTTCTATCACCAGTCACATCCACAACTGGGTACTGTTTTTGCTTTGGCTCCATCCTTCATTCTTTCTAGAGTTATTTCTCCACTGATCTCTAGTAGCATGTTGGTCACCTACTGACCTGGGGAGTTCCTCTTTCAGTATCCTATCATTTTGCCTTTTCATACTGTTCATGGGGTTCTCAAGGCAAGAATACTGATGCGGTTTGCCATTCCCTTCTCCAGTGGACCACATTCTGTCAGACCTCTCCACCATGACCCGCCCGCCTTGGGTTGCCCCACAGGCATGGCTTGGTTTCATTGAATTAGACAAGGCTGTGGTCCTCTTGTGATTAGATTGACTAGTTTTCTGTGAGTTATGCTTCCTTTAATATATTTTCCAAATATGCTAGTCATGTTGTTTTAGAAATAACAAATTATTTTAAATGGTTATTAAACTTTGTAGTAAAATCCTTTAGAGTCTCTCAAGTCAAAATTAATGAAAATGTTCAGTCGTGTCTGACTTTGTGCGACACCATAGATGGCAGCCCACCAGACTCCACCATCCCTGGGATTCTCCAGGCAAGAACACTGGAGTGGGTTGCTATTTCCTTCTCCAATGCATTAAAGTGAAAAGTGAAAGTGAAGTCGCTCAGTCGTGCCCGACTCTTAGCGACCCCGTGGACTGCAGCCTACCAGGCTCCTTCTTCCATGGGATTTTCCAGTCAAGAGTACTGGAGTGGGTTGCCATTGCCTTCTCCATTACAACTGATAGTCTCTTAAAAAGGAGGATGCCCCAATTTAGTAACACACATGGAATTAAGTATAAAGTTTCTGTCTGCATCTGTGCATGCATGCTCAGTCGTGTCTGATTCCTTGCAATCCATGAATCGCAGCCCACAAGGCTCTTCTGTCCATGGAATTTTCCAAGCAAGAATACCAGAGTGGGTCCCATTTCTTCCTCCAGGGGATCTTCTCAACCCAGGGATAGAATCTGAGTCTTTTGCATCTCCTGCATTGGCAGGTGGATTCTTTTCCACTGCACCACCTGGGAAGCTTAACACACATGGAATTAAGCATAAAGTCTAACTTTAAACAAAAGGAGACCATCAAACAGAATTTACTTTCTGTGAATTACAAGGAAAAATTTTATACACATATTTCTCTTTAAATTAGTTAACTTTGACATATTTAAACAAAAAGTGATGAATTACATATATTTTGTATAAATAGATTAATGCATAAGTAGGTAATATTTGGCATTTTAGACCTCAGGAATATGTCATATCTTGGTGAGTCTGGAGATATACTTTGGAATCATCGCTTGAACACAAATGGAGAGGTTTTCATTATTATGGCCACACTGTCAGCATATTGCTTTAAAACATATTAATGTTATCAGAAGAAATGCATAAAAAAACCCTTTTTTAATTCAGGCTTGTTTCCAAGAAGTAGAAGCAATGTTATTTATGGTTTAATAATTGTAAATGAATTTATATTAAATTTAATTTTTGAATGTGAAATCATGGTTATCAAAAAGTTAGGCCGTTACAGCATGAACCACCCTCAATAAAATATACAGATTGATATTCTATGACATAGAATATCAAGCAAGAGTAACAGTATTAGAAGACAATGTACTTTAATAAAAAAGCATCTGATAGAATATGCTTTGCTTCCTATAAACTGCTGTTTCCAACTTATTGGCAATGTAAATTAGTTCAGAAAATGTGTTCCATGGTGTATAGTGTGACCTAGATCGTAAAATAAAGGGATGAAAAGTGAGAGTGTACTTAAGTGGACTCATTATAATATCTATATATGTAGTCTAGACTGAAGAACCAGACTTAGTCATTTCCTTCTTACTCTCCTTTTTTTGTTTTGTTTTTTGTTTTTTTTTTTTTTTTTTTTTTTTTTTTGAGGAAGAAATAATCTTATAACAGCAGAACCCAAAATAAAAGCCATTAGGGTACTAGGATACAAATTATGGTTCTTTATGTTGCATTTATTAGAGCTTTGTGTTGAGTGGATTTTCTAGTGGATCATTCTAGTACATTTAACTGCAAGAAATCCAGACTTTCAATGAGACAATGTCAGAACAGATATGAATGATAAAGCATATGAGACAAGTAGTTAAGATCCCTCAAAAAGGCTCAGGTTTATCAAATGTCTTGTACCTTGACAGACAAAAGAAAAAATAAATAGTTGTAAATAAGATAAAATTAGGTAAAGTAAAGATAAGGAAATGAAAAGGAGGAAGCCAAGTCATAAGAAAGCAACATAAGCTAAATCCCTGGATCCTTCATAAGCAGATAAAAAGTTTTTAATTTCTTTTTTCTTATTTCATGCTATCCTTAGTGTCCGGGCAAGACTGTTTTTCCTAATGCTCCTAAAACAAAAGAAACACACAGCATCCATGTTGCATTAAGTGGTTAGGTAGAAAAAATTAATTAGGATTTATGTTCTAACAAATTAGTAGTTATTTGGAAAAAAAATTGTGCACAGAATATAAAACAAAATTATGTCATTATAAAATAATCTCAGGGCTTCCCAGGTGATGCTAGAGGTAAAGAACCCACCTGCCAATGCAGAAGACAAAAATGATGCAGGTTTGATCCCTGGGTTGAAAAGATCCCATGGAGTAGGAAATAGCAAGCCACACCAGTATTCTTGCCTGGAGAATCCCATGGACAAAAGAGCCTGGTGGGCTGCTGTCCTTAAGGTCCCAAAGAGTCTGACACAACTGAAGTGACAGCACAGCAAAATAATCACAATTTAAATTTACTAATAAAATGTGTTTTAGAAGCTGCTTCAAACCTTTCCCATTTATCTGCACACAGAACCCTGAATGCTATGCTGTTTTTAATTCTTCTTTCTTCTGCTCTGTTCACTCACTATTCCTTTCTAAAAGTTCCATCCAGAGACAAGGCACTGTCAGCTCAGATAACCTCCAAGATAGTGTTGTATAATGTCAGTTCTGATTACACTTTTGCCTAAGTCTAAGGGAGAGCCTTAATAGAATTCTCATGCAAATCTCTGAAAATCCTTACACAAGCATGTAAATAGTAGACCACAATTAAAAAAAAAAAAGATTAATTCTAAAGAGGAAACCATTGGAACTTACACTGATACATGAGAAGCTCACAACTCAGATTTTTGTCATGAATCTACAGATTCCCAGAGATAGTGTCACATAATTTGATACCTGAATGAGATGAGAATATTTGAGACAAAAGTGCAAGATAAAGAAATATAATGTGACTATCACATAAACAGTGAAGTTTGATATGCAATCTGTGCCATATCACCAAGTGTTTATAAATTGTATTATCATGACATGCATGATGAGATTGGTGTTATTAAAAGATGGTGGCTCTGAGTGCAGTATGGATTATGGTGTTCCAGGTGGGTCTTCTTATTTGCAAAAGTTAAAATGTCACATAGACTGACTCAGGAAAAGAAGGAAGTTATTTTTGTATCTGCAAAATAGTAAATGTACAAAAAGTCTTATGGGTAACCCTGAATTCTGAGAAGAGTAATGAAAGGAGGTCATATGGAGATTGTGTGCATGCGTGTATATGTTCAGTTGCATCCAACTTTTTTGTGACCTTATGGACTGTAGTCTGTGAGGTTCCTTTGTCCACAGGATTTTCCCATCAGGTTGCCATTTTTGCCTCCAGGGAATCTTCCTGACCAAGAGATTGAACCAGTGTCTCTGGCATCTCCTGTACAGCCAGGCAGATTCTTTACAAATGAGCCACCTGGAGAGCCCTTATGAAGAATGCCCTTCAGGAGATCTTCCCAACCCAGAGATCAAATCCAGGTCTGCTGTATTGAAGGCAGATTCTTTACTGTCTGAGTCACCAGGGAAACCCATGAATACTGGATTGGGTAGCATATCCCTTCTCCAGGGGATCTTCCCAACGTAGGAATTGAACCAGGGTCTCCTGTATTCCAGGCAGATTCTTTACCATCTGAGCTACCAGGAAAGCACAGATTTTCTCTAGTATACTGATTTTCTTCACCCTCGTATTTTCTCTTTTAATTTGCTGAATGATTGCTTTTACGCTGTGCCTTTCCTATACTGTCATTTCTTTTTGCATATAGCATTTGATTTTGTTTTGTTGCTGTTGTTTTGCCACTAAGTTGTGTCCAACTCTTTTGCAACCCCAAGGACTATAGCCCACCAGGCCTCTCTGTCCATGGGATTATTCAGGCAAGAGTACTGGAGTGGGTTGCCATTTCTATCTCCAGGGTATCTTCCCAAACCAAAGATCAAATCTGATTCTCCTACCTGACAGATAGATTGTTTACCACTGAGCCTTTTGGTAAGCCATAAGAGCTTATTGTCATTGTTTAGTTGCTCAGTCGTGTCTGACTCTTTGCAACTCTGTGAACTGCAGCATGCCAGGCTTGCCTGTACTTCACCATCTCCCAGAGCTTGCTCAAACTCATGTTCACTGAGTCTGTGATGCCATCAAACCATCTTATCCTCTGTTGTCCCCTCCTCCTCCTGTCTTCAATCTTTCCGAGCATCAGATTATTTTCCAGTGAGTCATTTCTTTGCATTAGATGGCCAAAGTATTGGAGCTTCAGCTTCAGTATCCATCCTCCCAATGAATATTGGGGTTGATTTCCTTTAGGAATTATGGTTTGATCTCCTTGAAGTCTTAGGGACCCTCAAGTGTTTTCTCCAGTCCCACAATTTGAAAACATCACTTTCTAAGCATCCAGACTTCTTTATGGTCCAACTCTCACATCCATACATGACTGCTGGGAAAGTCATAGCTTTGACTATATGGACATCTCTGCTTTTTAATATGCTGTCTAGGATTGTCATAACTTTCCTTCCGAGGAGAAAGCATCTTTTAAATTCATGGCTGCAGTCACTGTCTGCAGTGATTTTGAAGTCTAAGAAAATAAAATCTATCACTGCTTCCACGTTTTGCCCTTCTATTTGCCATGAAATGATGGGACCAGATGCAAGGATCATTGTTTTTTGTTTTTTTAATGTTAAGATTTAAGCCAGCTTTTCCTCACTTCTCTTTCAGCTTCACCAAGATGTTCTTCAGTTCCTTTTTATTTTCTACTATTAGAGTAGTATCATCTGTATATCTGAAGTTTTTTATATTTCTCCTCGCAATCTTGATTCCAGCTTGTGACTCATACAGTCTGGCATTTCACATGATATACTTTGCATAGAAGTTAAATAAGAAGGGTGACAATATGCAGCCTTGACGTACTCCTTTCCCAATTTTGAACCATTCATTTCTTCCGTGTCTGGTTCTAGCTGTTGCTTCTTGACCTGTATACAGGCTTCCCAGGAGGCTGATAAGATGGTCCAGTATTCCCATCTTCTCAAGAATTTTCCACAGGTCATTGTGATTCACACAGTAAATGCTTTAGCATAGTCCATGAAGCTAAAGTAGATGTTTTTCTGGAATTCCTTCACTTTCTCTATGATCTAGGAAATGTCAGCAGTTTGATCTCTGGTTCCTCTGCCTTTTATAAACCCAGCTGTTACATCTGGAAGTTCTTGGTTCACATACTGCTGAAGCCTAGCTAGGATTTTAAGCATACCCTTAACAGCATGTGAAATGAGGACACCTGTATGGTAGTTTGAACATTTTTGCATTTCAGTTATTTGTGATTGGAATGAAAACTGACCTATTCCAGTCCTGTGGCCATTGCTGAGTTTTCAAGATTTGCTGGCATATTGAGTGAAGCACTTTAACAGTATCATCTTTTAGGATTTTAATAGATTTAAATTTAATTTCCATCAGATCCCCTAGCTTTGTAATAATGTTTCCTAAGGCCCACTTAACTTCACACTCCAAGATGTCTGGGTGTAGGTGACTAACCACACCATCATGGTCATCCAGGTCATTAAGACCTTTTTGTGAATAGTTCTGTGTACTCTTGCCACCTTTTCTTAATCTCTTCTGTTTCTGTTTGGTTCTTACCATTTCTATCCTTTATCATGCCAAACATTGCATGAAATGTTTCCTTAGATATATCCATTAATATGTCCCTAATTTATATCTTAATATGGGAAACCTAACTGTTTTCCTGAGTCTTTTTGAGAGTGACAAGTTTATTTTTCATGTGTTGTTGTTGTTTAGTCACTAAGTCATGTCTGACTATTTTGTGACTTAGTCCAACAGGCTCCTCTGTCTGTGGGATTTCCCACTCAAGAATACTGGAGTAAGTTGCCATTTACTAATCCAAAGGATCATCCCAACTCACATGGAACACTTGCCTCCTGCATTGCAGGCATGTTCTTTACCCCTGAGCCACTGGGCACCCCATTAAATATCAATATTTATATGTTAATTTCTTAATATACTTCTTAAATATCTTTTGAAAATAAGTCATAGTAATACTGTCCAGCAATAAAATATCTCTTTAATCTTATAATAAAGTATTTTGACTTTTGACGATGTTTTAGAAACAGTCAGTTCTAGAAGCTGAAGAGAAAGAAATAGCTCCATCCAGGGAAGGGAGTCTAAAAAAAGAGAGAAGTTTCCAAACACCAGGAAACACTCTCACTGCCGAGTCTGTGTCGAGCCTTGGAACCACAGAGGGCAACATAACCAGGAGGAAAAATAAATAAATAATTAAAACCCACAGATTACGTGCCCAACAGTAATTCCCCCAGCGGAGAAGCAGCACAGACGCCTGCAGCTGCCACTAGCAAGTGGAGCCTGGGCAGGGAGACACGAGCTGCATTGCTTAGAGTAAGGACTGGTCTGAATGCCCTGAGGCAATCTGAGGGAACTAACTTGGGGTTGCAAACCAGACTGTGAGATAGCTACCACGTGAAAATCCTTAACCTAAAACAACCCAAGACGGGCGGGTCATGGTGGAGAAGCCTGACAGAATATGGTCCACTGGAGAAGGGAATGGCAAGCCACTTCAGTATTTTTGCCTTGAGAATCCCATGAACAGTATGATAAGGCAAAATGATAGGACATCAAAAGAGGAACTCCCCAGGTCATTAGGTGCCCAATATGCTACTGGAGATCAGTGGAGAAATAACTCCAGAAAGAATGAAGGCATGGAGCCAAAGCAAAAACAGTACCAAGTTGTTGATTGCGACAGGTGATAGAAACAAGATCCAATGCTATAAAGAGCAATATTGCATAGGAACCTGGAATGTCAGGTCCATGAATCAAGGCAAATTGGAATCGGTCAAATGAAAGATGACAAGAGTGAACATTGACATTCTAGGAATCAGTGAACTAAAATGGACTGGAATGGGTGAATTTAACTCAGATGACCATTACATCTACTACTGTGGGCAGGAATCCCTTAGAAGAAATGGAGTAGCCATCATGGTCAACAAAAGAGTCCAAAATGCAGTAGTTGGATGCAATCTCAAAAATGACAGAATCATCTCTGTTCGTCTCCAAGGGAAACCATTCAATATCACAGTAATCCAAGTCTATGCCCCAACCAATAATGCTGAAGAAGCTGAAGTTGAACGGTTCTATGAAGACCTAGAAGACCTTTTAGAACTAACACCCCAAAAAGATGTCCTTTTCATTATAGGGGGCTGGAATACAAAAGTAGCAAGTCAAGAAACAACTGGAGTAACAGGCAAATTTGGCCTTGGAATGTGGAATGAAGCAGGGCAAAGACTAATAGAGTTTTGCCAAGAAAATGCATTGGTCATAGCAAACACCCTCTACCAACAACACAAGAGAAGACTCTACACATGGACATCACCAGATGGTCAACAAAGAAATCAGATTGATTACATTCTTTGCAGCCAAAGATGGAGAAGCTCTTTACAGTCAACAAAAAAACAAGACTGGGAGCTGACTGTGGCTCAGATCATGAACTCCTTATTACCAAATTCAGATGCAAATTGAAGAAAGTAGAGAAAACTGCTAGACCATCCAGGTATGACCTAAATCAAATCCCTTATGATTATACAGTGGAAGTGAGAAATAGATTTAAGGGCCTAGATCTGATAGATAGAGTGCCTGAAGAACTATGGAATGAGGTTTGTGACATTGTACAGGAGACAAGGATCAAGACCATCCCCATGGAAAAGAAATGCAAAAAAGTAAATTGGCTGTCTGGGGAGGCCTTACAAATAGCTGTGAAAAGAAGAGAAGTGAAAAGCAAAAGAGAAAAGGAAAGATATAAGCATCTGAATGCAGAGTTCCAAAGAATAGCAAGGAGAGATAAGAAAGCCTTCTTCAGTGATCAATGCAAAGAAATAGAGGAAAACAACAGAATGGGAAAGACTAGAGATCTCTTCAAGAAAATTAGAAATACCAAGGGAACATTTCATGCAAAGATGGGCTCGATAAAGGACAGAAATGGTATGGACCTTACAGAAGCAGAAGATATTAAGAAGAGGTGGCAAGAATACACGGAAGAACTGTACAAAAAAGATCTTCACGACCCAGATAATCATGATGATGTGATCACTAATCTAGAGCCAGACATCTTGGAGTGTGAAGTCAAGTGGGGCTTAGAAAGCATCACTATGAACAAAGCTAGTGGAGGTGATGGAATTCCAGTTGAGCTGTTTGAAATCCTGAAAGATGATGCTGTGAAAGTGCTGCACTCAATATGCCAACAAATTTGGAAAACTCAGCAGTGGCCACAGGACTGGAAAAGTCAGTTTTCATTCCAATTCCGAAGAAAGGCAATGCCAAAGAATGTTCAAACTACCGCACAATTCCACTCATCTCACATGCTAGTAAGTAATGCTCAAAATTCTCCAAGCCAGGCCTCAGCAATACGTGAACCGTGAACTCCCTGGTGTTCAAGCTGGTTTTAGAAAAGGCAGAGGAACCAGAAATCAAATTGCCAACATCCTCTGGATCATGGAAAAGGCAAGAGAGTTCCAGAAAAACATCTACTTCTGCTTTATTGACTATGACAAAGCCTTTGACTATGTGGATCACAAAAAACTGTGGAAAATTCTGAAAGAGATGGGAATACCAGACCACCTAACCTGCCTCTTGAGAAATCTGTATGCAGGTCAGGAAGCAACAGTTAGAACTGGACATGGAACAACAAACAGGTTCCAAATAGGAAAAGGAGTACGTCAAGGCTGTATATTGTCATCCTGCTTATTTAACTTATATGCAGAGTACATCATGAGAAATGATGTACTGGAAGAAGCACAAGCTGGAATCAAGATTGCTGGGAGAAATATCAATAACCTCAGATAATGCAGATGACACCACCCTTATGGCAGAAAGTGAAGAGGAACTAAAAAGCCTCTTGATGAAAGTGAAAGAGGAGAGTGAAAAAGTTGGCTTAATGTTCAACATTCAGAGAACGAAGATCATGGCATCTGGTCCAATCACTTCATGGGAAATAGATGGTGAAATAGTGGAAACAGTGTCAGACTTTACTTTTTGGGGCTCCAAAATCACTACAGATGATGACTGCAGCCATGAAATTAAAAGACGCTTACTCCTTGGAAGAAAAGTTATGACCAACCTAGATAGTATATTCAAAAGCAGAGACATTACTTTGCCGACCCAGGACCATCTAGTCAAGGCTATGGTTTTTCCTGTGGTCATGTATGGATGTGAGAGTTGGACTGTGAAGAAGGCTGAGCACCAAAGAATTGATGCGTTTGAAGTGTGGTGTTGGAGAGGACTCTTGAGAGTCCCTTGGACTGAAAGGAGATCCAACCAGTCCATTCTGAAGGAGATCAACCCTGGGATTTCTTTGGAAGGAATGATGCTAAAGCTGAAGCTCCAGTACTTTGGCCACCTCATGAGAAGAGTTGAGTCATTGGAAAAGACTCTGATGCTGGGAGGGATTGGGGGCAGGAGGAGAAGGGGATGACAGAGGATGAGATGACTGGATGGCATCACGGACTCGATGGACGTGAGTCTGAGTGAGCTCCTGGAGATGGTGATGGACAGGGAGGCCTGGAGTGCTGCGATTCATGGGGTCGCAGAGTCGTACACGACTGAGCGAGTGAACTGAACTGAAAGACACCATCAAGCCTGCTCACAGAACAAAGAACTGAGTAGAGCTAGCTGGCTGTGGGTTGGCCCATTCCCCTGCTGTGATAGACAGACAAGGGTAGCCAGAGCTGGAAGGGGGCAATTGCGGCCCCAGAGAGGCCTTATTTACCAAACTGCAAGCAGGCTTCATTGCTAACCAGGACTTCTTGGGATTGTGGATGATCAAAATCCGCCTGAGAAAGTGCGCCGGTTGCACACCCAGAAAACCGAGCAGCAGGGACAGGGGAGATGATGTCACAGAGACCGCACTCACCCAGAACCTGGTCACCGGAGCTGCTCGGACCTGAGAAGGGCACAAAATGCAAGCCCAACAGAGTCTGCGCCTGTGAGGACTACCCGAGTATCTGAACCTGAGCGGCTTAGACCTGGGAAGTGCATACAACCCAGGGCTGGCCTCAGACAGTTCCCTGCGGAGCAACCTAGAGCCTAAGCAGTGTAGAAAGGGAAAGCACACACGCCATGAGCGGGGACAAACCCAGTGTGGCTGAGGCACTGCGAGCACATGCCAGTGTTATTTGTTTGCAGCGTCCCTCCCTCCCCACAGCACGACTGAACAAGTGAGCCTAAAAAAGTGTCTACCACTGCCCCTTTGTGTCAGGGCAGAAATTAGACACTGAAGAGACCAGCAAACATAAGAAGCTAAAACAGAGGGAACCTCCTTGGAAGAGACAGGTGCAATAGACTAAAACCCTGTAGTTGTGAAAGTGAAGTTGCTCAGTCGTGTTCGACTCTTCGTGACCCCATGGACTGTATCCTACCAGGCTCCTCTGTCCATGGGATTTTCCAGGCAATAGTACTGGAGTGGATTGTCATTTCCTTCTCCAGGGGATCTTCCCGACCCAGGGATCGAACCTGGGTCTCCCGCACTGTAGACAGACGCTTTACCATCTGAGCCAGGAGGGAAGTCCTAAAACCCTGTAGTTAGTACCAACTATATAGGAAGGTGAGGGGGGAGGGGACTATAGATCTTGAGAAATATAAGCCAGATCAAGGAACTATCTGAAAATGAACTGACCCCACACTGCCCACACCACCACCAGAGAAAGTCCTGGATATATTTTCACTATTTTTACTATCATTCTTTAATTAAAAAAATTTTTAGTCCTCTATTACTACTTTAATTTTCATTTTTATAACCTACTATTATGTTGCAAAAAGAAAACAGACCCTATTTTTTAAAGCAAACTTCACATATATATATATTATAATTTTGTGACTTTTTTTTTAATATCATATTTTTGAAAGTCAAACCTCTATTCTAGATTTTTAATCTTTGCTTTTTGGTATCTGTTACCAATTTTGTACCTTTAAGAACCCAATCTTCAGGACCCATTTTTACTTGGGAGCGAGATTACTGGTTTGACTGCTCTCTCCCCCTTTGGACTCTCCTTTTTCTCCACCAGGTCGCCTCTATCTCCTCCCTCCCCCTTCTCTTCTTTACCCAACTCTGTGAATTTCTGTGTGTTCCGGAAGGTGGGGAACACTTAGGGAACTGATTACTGGCTGGATCTGTCTTTCTCCTTTTGATTCCCCCCTTTATCCTCCTGGCCACCTCTGTCTCCTTCCTTCCTCTTCTAATCTCTGTCTAAGTCCATGAACATCTCTGAGGGATTCAGACTGTGGAGCACACATAAGGAAATGATTACTATGCTAGCTTGCTCTCTCCTTTTTTGATTCCAACTCATCTCATCCTGGTCACCTCTATTTCCCTCCTCCTTCTTCTCTTGTCCATGTAACTCTGTGAACCTCTCCAGGTGTCCCTCACTGTGGAGAAACTTTTCATCTTTAACCTAGATGTTTTATCAATGGTGCTGTATACATGGAGAAGTCTTGAGGCTACTGTAAAAATAAGACTGAAAACCAGAAGCAGGAGGCTTAAATCCAAATCCTGAGAACACCAGAACTCCTGAATCCAGGGAACATTATTCGATAGGAGCTCATCAAACGCCTCCATACCTACACTGAAACCAAGCACCACTCAAGGGCCAACAAGTACCAGAGCAAGACATACCATGCAAATTCTCCAACAACACAGGAACATAGCCCTGAGCTTCAATATACAGGCTGCCTAAAGTCACTCCAAACCCACTGACATCTCATAACTCATTATTGGGCACTATATTGCACTACAGAGAGAAGAAATCCAGCCCCACCCACCCGAACACAGACACAAGCTTCCCTAAACAGAAAACATTGACAAGCCACCCGTACAACCCCACCCACAGTGAGGAAACTCCACAATAAAGAGAACTCCACAAACTTCCAGAATACAGAAAGGCCACCCCAAACACAGCAATGTAAACAATATGAAGAGACAAAAGAATATCCAGCAGGTAAAGGAACAGGATAAATGTCCACTAAACCAAACAAAAGAGGAAGAGATAGGGAATCTACTTGATAAAGAATTCTGAATAATGATAGTGAAAATGATCCAAAATCTTGAAAACAAAATGGAATCACAGATAAATAGCCTGTAGACAAGGACTGAGAAGATGCAAGAAAGGTTTAACAAGCACCTAGAAGAAATTAAAAAGTCAATATATAATGAATAATGCAATAAATGAGATCAAAAACCCTCTGGAGGCAACAAATAGTAGAATAACAGAGGCAGAAGATAGGATTAGTGAGGTAGAAGATAGAATGGTAGAAATAAATGAAGGAAAAAAAGAAAAATGAATTAAAATAAATGAGGACGCTCTCAGAGACCTCTGGGATAATGTTAAACGATCCAACATTCGAATCATAGGAGTCCCAAAAGAAGAAGACAAAAAGAAAGACCATGAGAAAATACTTGAGGAGTAATAGTTGAAAAATTCCCTAAAATGGGGAAGAAAACTATCACCCAAGTCCAAGAAACCCAGAGAGTCCCAAACAGGATAAACCCAAGGCAAAACACCCCAAGACACATATTAATCAAATTAATAAAGATCAAACACAAAAAATTAAAAGCAGTAAGGGAAAAATAACAAATAACACACAAGGGGATTCCCATAAGGATAACAGCTGATCTTTCAATAGAAACTCTTCAGGCCAGGAGGGAGTGGCAAGACATATTTAAAGTGATGAAAGAAAATAAACTACAGCCCAGATTACTGTAACCAGCAAGGATCTCATTCAAATATGAAGGAGAAATCAAAAGTTTTACAGACAAGCAAAAGCTGAGAGAATTCAGCACCACCAAACCAGCTCTCCAACAAATTCTAAAGGATATTCTCTAGACAGGAAATACAAAAAAGGTGTATAAACTCGAACCCCAAACAATAAAGTAAATGGCAACGGGTTCATACTTATCAATAATTCAGTTCAGTTCAGTTCAGTCTCTCAGTCGTGTCCGACTCTTTGTGACCCCATGAATGGCAGCATGCCAGGCCTCCCTGTCCATCACCAACTCCTGGAGTTCACACAGACTTGTGTCCATCAGGTCAGTGATGCCATCCAGCCATCTCATCCTCTGTCATCTCCTTCTTCTCCTGCCCCCAATCCCTCCCAGCATCAAAGTCTTTTCCAATGAGTCAACTCTTCTCATGAGGTGGCTAAAGTACTGGAGCTTCAGCTTTAGCATCATTCCTTCCAAAGAAATCCCAGGGATGATCTCCTTCAGAATGGACTGGTTGGATCTCCTTGCAGTCCAAGAGATTCTCAAGAGTCTTCTCCAACACCTCAGTTCAAAGATATCAATTCTTCAGTGCTCAACCTTCTTCACAGTCCAACTCTCACATCCATACATGACTATTGGAAAAGCCATAGCCTTGACTAGATGGAGCTTAGTTGGCGAAGTAATGTCTCTGCTTTTGAATATACCATCTAAGTTGCTCATAACTTATCTTTCAAGGAGTAAGTGTCTTTTAATTTCATGGCTGCAATCACCATCTGCAGTGATTTTGGAGCCCAAAAAAATAAAGTCTAACACTGTTTGCACTGTTTCCCCATCTATGTCTCATGAAGGGTTGGGAATGGATGCCATGATCCTCGTTTTCTGAATGTTGAGCTTTCAGACAAATTTTTCACTCTCCTCTTTCACTTTCATCAAGCCGCTTTTTAGTTCCTCTTCACTTTCTGCCATAAGGGTGGTGTCATCTGCATATCTTAGGTTATAGATATTTCTCCCGGCAATCTTGATTCCAGCCTGTTTTTCTTCTAGTCCAGGATTTCTCATGATGTACTCTGCATAGTAGTTAAATAAGCAGGGTGACAGTATACAGCCTTGACATACTCCTTTTCCTATTTGGAACCAGTCTGTTGTTAATGTCCAGTTCTAACTGTTGCTTCCTGACCTGCATACAGATTTCTCAAGAGGCAGGTCAGGTGTTTTGGTATTTTTATCTCTTTCAGAGTTTTCCAGTTTGTTGTAACCACACAGTCAAAGGTTTTGGCATAGTCAATAAAGCAGAAATAGATATTTTTCTGGAACTCTTTGGCTTTTTCCATGATCCAGCGAATGTTGGCAATTTGATCTCTGGTTCCTCTGCCTTATCTAAAACCAGCTTGAACATCAGGGAGTTCACGGTTCATGTATTGCAGAAGCCTGGCTTGGAGAATTTTTGCATTACTTGACTAGCATGTGAGATGAGTGCAATTGTGCAGTAGTTTGAGCATTCTTTGGCATTGCCCTTCTTTGGGATTGAAATGAAAACTGACCTTTTCCAGTCCTGTGACCACTGCTGAGTTTTCCAAATTGGTTGATATATTGTGTGCAGCACTTTTACAACATCATCTTTTAGGATTTGAAATAGCTCAACTGGAATTCCATCACCTCCACTAGCTTTGTGATGCTTTCTAAGGCCCAATTGACTTCACATTCCAGGATGTCTGGCTCTATTTAGTGATCACACCATCGTGATTATCCAGGTCATGAAGATCTTTTTTGTACAGTTCTTCCGTTTATTCTTGCCACCTCTTCTTAATATCTTCTGTTTCTGTTAGGTCCATACCATTTCTTTCCATTATCGAGCCCATCTTTGCATGAAATGTTCCTTTGGTATCTCTAATTTTTTTGAAGAGATCTCTAGTCTTTCCCATTCTGTTGTTTTCCTCTATTTCTTTGCATTGATCGCTGAAGAAGGCTTTCTTATCTCTCCTTGCTATTCTTTGGAACTCTGCATTCAGATGCTTATATCTTTCCTTTTCTCCTTGGCTTTTCGCTTCTCTTCTTTTCACAGCTATTTGTAAGGCTTCCCCAAACAGCCATTTTGCTTTTTTGCATTTCTTTTCCATGGGGATGGTCTTGATCCCTGTCTCCTGTACAATGTCACAAACCTCATTCCATAGTTCATCAGGCACTCTATCTATCAGATCTAGGCCCTTAAATCTATTTCTCACTTCCACTGTGTAATCATAAGGGATTTGATTTAGGTCATACCTGAATGGTGTAGTGGTTTTCCCTACTTTCTTCAATTTGCATCTGAATTTGGCAATAAGGAGTTCATGATCTGAGCCACAGTCAGCTCCTGGTCTTGTTTTGTTGACTGTATAGAGCTTCTCCATCTTTGGCTGCAAATAATATAATCAATCTGATTTTTTTTTTTTTGACCATCTGGTGATGTCCATGTGTAAAGTCTTCTCTTGTGTTGTTGGAAGAGGGTGTTTGCTATGACCAATGCATTTTCTTGGCAAAACTCTATTAGTCTTTGCCCTGCTTCATTCTGCATTCCAAGGCCAAGTTTGCCTGTTTTTCCAGGTGTTTCTTGACTGCCTACTTTTGCATTCCAGTCCCTATAATGAAAAGGACATCGTTTTTGGGTGTTAGTTCTAAAACGTCTTGTAAGTCTTCATAGAACCATTCAACTTCAGCTTCTTCAGCGTTACTGGTTGGGGAATAGACTTGGATTACTGTGATATTGAATGGTTTGCTTTGGAATCGAACAGAGATGATTCTGTCATTTTTGAGATTGCATCCAATACTGCATTTCGGACTCTTTTGTTGACCATGATGGCTACTCCATTTCTTCTGAGCGATTCCTGCCCACATTAGTAGATATAATGGTCATCTGAGTTAAATTCACCCATTCTAGTCCATTTTATTTTGCTGATTCCTAGAATGTTGACATTCACTCTTGCCATCTCCTGTGTGACCACTTCCAATTTGCCTTGATTCATGAACCTGACATTCCAGGTTCCTATGCAATATTGCCCTTTATAGAATCGGACCTTGCTTCTATCACCAGTCACTTCTACAGCTGGGTATTGTTTTTGCTTTGGCTCCATCCCTTCATTCATTCTGGAGTTATCTCTCCACTGACCTCCAGTAGCATATTGGTCACCTACTGACCTGGGGAGTTCCTCTTTCAGTATCCTACCATTTTATCTTTTCATACTGTTCATGGGGTTCTCAAGGCAAGAATACTGAAGTGGCTTGCCATTCCCTTCTTCAGTAGACCACATTCTGTCAGACCTCTCCACCATGCCCACCCATCTTGGGTGGCTCCACAGGGCATGGCTTAGTTTCATTGAGTTAGACAAGGCTGTGGTCCTAGTGTGATTAGATTGACTAGTTTTCTGTGATTATGGTTTCAGTGTGTTTACCATCTTGTAATACCTACTGTATTACTTGGGTTTCTGTTACCTTGGGTGTGGGGTATCTCTTCACGGCTGCTCCAGCAAAGTGCAGCTGCTGCTCCTTACCTTGGATGTGGGGTATCTCCTCACCACCACCCCTCCCGACCTTGAACGTAGAATAGCTCCTCCAGGCCCTCCGGCACCTGTGCAGCCACCGCTTCTTGTACATGGGGTCTCTCCTCCCGGCCACCACCCCTGGCTTCAGGCATGGGGCAGCTTCTCCCAGCTGCCGCCCTTGACCTCATATGTTGGGTAGCTCCTCTCCGCTGCCGCCCCTCAGGCATGGGGTCCTCCCGGGTTTTGCCCCTGACTTTGGACGTGGGGTAGCTCCTCTCAGCCACGCTCTGTGCACCTTTGCAGCCGCCCACGCTCTGACCAGTTAGACAATAGACCAGTTAGACCTAATTGATATCTATAGGACATTTCACCCCAAAACAATGAATTTCACCTTTTTTCTCAAGCGCGCACAGAAACTTCTCCAGGATAGACCACATCCTGGGCCATAAATCTAGTCTTGTAAATTCAAAAATTTGAAATCATTCCAAGCATATGTTCTGACCACAATGCAGTAAGATTAGATCTCAATTACAGGAGAAAAACTATTAAAAATTCCAACATACAGAGGCTGAACAACATGCTGCTGAATAACCAACAAATCACAGAAGAAATCAAAAAAGAAATCAAAATATACATAGAAATGAAAACACAACCTCAAAACTGTGGGACACTCTAAAAGCAGTGGTAAGGGGAAGGTTCATAGCAATGTAGGCATACCTCAAGAAACAAGAAAAAAGTCAAACAATTAAGCTAACTCCACACCTAAAGCAACTAGAAAAGGAAGAAATGAAGAACCCCATGGTTAGTACTAGGAAAGAAATCTTAAAAATTAGGGCAGAAATAAATGCAAAAGGAACAAAAGAGACCATAGCAAAAATCAACCAAGCCAAAAGCTGGTTCTTTGAGGGGATAAACAAAAGTGGAAAACCATTAGCCAAACTCATCAAGAAACAAAGGGAGAAAAATCAAATCAATGAAATTAGAAATGAAAATGGAGAGATCAGAACATACAACACAGAAATACACAGGATCATAAGAGAATACAATCAGCAATTATATACCAATAAACTGGACAACATGGAAGAAATGGATAAATTCTTAGAAAAATACAACTTTCCAAAACTGAGCCAGGAAGAAATAGAAAATCTTAACAGACCCATCAAAAGCATGAAAATTGAAACTGTAATCAGAAATCATCCAGCAAACAAAAGCTATCTGGTACAGATAGCTTCATGGCTGAATTCTACCAAAAATTTAGAGCAGAGCTAACACCCATCCTACTCAAATTCTTTCAGAAAATTGCAGAAGATGGTAAACTTCCAAACTCATTCTATGAGGCCACCATCACCCTAACATCAAAACCTGACAAAGATGCCACAATAAAAGAAAACTGCAGGCCAATATCACTGATGAATATAGATGCAAAAATCCTTAACAAAATTCTAGCAATCAGAATCCAACAATACATTAAAAAGATCATACACCATGACCAAGTGGGCTTTATCCCAGGGATGCAAGGATTCTTCAATATCTGCAAGTCAGTTAATGTAATTCACCACATTAACAAATTGAAAAATAAAAGCCATATGATTATCTCAATAAATGCAGAGAAAGCCTTTGACAAAATTCAACATCCATTTATGATAAAAACTCTCCAGAAAGCAAGAATAGAAGGAACATATCTCAACATAATAAAAGCTATATATGACAAGCCCACAGCAAACATTATCCTCAATGGTGAAAAATTGAAAGTATTCCCCTAAAGTCAGGAACACGGAAGGGTGCCCACTTTCACCACTACTAATCAACATAGTTTTGAAAGTTTTGGCCACAGCAATGAGAGCAGAAAAAGAAATAAAAAGAATCCAGATTGGAAAAGAAAAAGTAAAACTTTCACTGTTCGCAGATGACATGATCCTCTACATTGAAAATCCTAAAGACCCTACCAGAAAATTACTAGAGCTAATAAATGAATATAGTAAAGTTGCAGGATATAAAATCAACACACAGTAATCCCTTGCATTCTTATACACTAATAATGAGAAAATAGAAAGAGAAATTAAGGAAACAATTCCATTCACCATTGCAACGAAAAGAACAAAATACTTAGGAATAAATCTACCTAAAGAAACTAAAACCTATATATAGAAAACTATAAAACACTGGTAAAAGAAATCAAAGAGGACACTAATAGATGGAGAAATATACCACGTTCATGGATCAGAAGAATCAATATAGTGAAAAGGAGTATACTACCCAAAGCAATCTATAGATTCAATGCAATCCCTATCAAGCTACCAACAGTATTTTTCACAGAACTAGAACAAATAATTTCACAGTTTGTATGGAAATACAAAAAGCCTCTAATATCCAAAACAATCTTGAGAATGAAGAATGGAACTGGAGGAATCAACCTGCCTGACTTCAGGCTCTACTACAAAGCCACAGTCATCAAGACAGTATGGTACTGGCACAAAGACAGAAATATAGATCAATGGAACAAAATGGAAAGCCCAGAGATAAATCCACACACCTATGGACACCTTATCTTTGACAAAGGAGGCACAAATATAAATGGATTAAAGACAATCTCTTTAACAAGTGGTGGGAAAACTGGTCGACCACTTGTAAAAGAATGAAACTAGATCACTTTCTAACTCCATACACAAAAATAAACTAAAAATGGATTAAAGATCTAAACGTAAGACCAGAAACTATAAAACTCCTAGAGGAGAACATAGGCAAAACACTCTCTGACATAAATCACAGCAGGATCCTCTATGACCCACCTCCCAGAATATTGGAAATAAAAGAAAAAATAAATAACTGGGACCTAATTAAAATTAAAAGCTTCTGCACAACAAAGGAAACTATAAGCAAGGTGAAAAGACAGCTTTCAGAATGGGAGAAAATAATAGCAAATGAAGCAACTGACAGAGAATTAATCTCAAAAATATGCAAGAAACTCCTGCAGCTCAATTCCAGAAAAATAAACCACCCAATCTAAAAATGGGCCAAAGAACTAAACAGACATTTCTCCAAAGAAGACATACAGATGGCTAACAAACACATGAAAAGATGCTCAACATCACTCATTGTCAGAGAAATGCAAATCAAAACCACAATGAGTAATCATTTCACACCAGTCAGAATGGCTGCTATCCAAAAGCCTACACGCAATAAATGCTGGAGAGGGTATGGGGAAAATGGAACCCTCTTATGCTGTTGGTGGGAATGCAAACTTGTACAGCTACTATGGAGAATACTGTGGAGATTCCTTAAAAAACTGGAAATAGAACTGCCATACTACCTAGCAATCCCACTGCTGGGCATACACACTGAGGAAACCAGAATTGAGAGAGACACGTGTACCCCAATGTTCATCGCAGCACTGTTTATAATAGCCAGGACATGGAAGCAACCTAGATGTCCATCAGCAGACGAATGGATAAGAAAGTGGTGGTATATATACACAATGGAGTATTACTCAGCCATTAAAAAGAATACATTTGAATCAGTTATAATGAGGGGGATGAAACTGGAGCCTATTATACAGAGTGAAGTAAGCCAGAAAGAAAAACACCAATACAGTATACTAAGGCATGTATATGGAATTTAGAAAGATGGTAACATTAACCCTGTATGTGAGACAGCAAAAAAGATAGAGATGTATAGAACAGTCTTTTGGACTCTGTGGGAGAGAGAGGGTGAGATGATTTGGGAGAATGGCATTGAAACACGGATAATATCATGTAAGAAATGAATTGCCAGTCCAGGTTCAATGCATGATACAGGATGCTTGTGGCTGGTGCACTGGGATGACCCAGAGGGATGGGATGGGGAATGAGATGGGAGAGGGGTTCAATATGGGGAACACGGTACACCTGTGGTGGATTCATGTTGGTGTATGGCAAAACCAATGCAATATTGTAAAGTAATTAGCCTCCAATTAAAATAAATACATTTATGTTAAAAATCTAATTTTAAAAAGTGGACCAATTATAAGATAAGTAATTTATAAAAAATAAAAATAACATAGTCAATAATTTTTAAAAAATGAGAGAAAAAAATGTCAAGTCAGGAAGAAATTTGTAATGTAATGGGATTTTACATTATTGAATTCCAAAATTCTTAACTGTTGTTACATAAAGGATCTTTCTTGAATTACTATTTTGGACGTCTTTTCCCAACTTTTACTTCTCCCACTTTTCATGATCAATGTTGATCAGAAAAATAAGACCTTTAATATATACTCACTCTTGGAAACAGAAAGGAGAAAGCATTATAACTACTCTTTTGCAAATAAAATATTCTTAATAGACGGCTGAATGTGTTAATGAACCATTGTCGTTCAAACTATCTTTTTAGCCAATACACTTAAAGCAGATGATATAATTGATAGATAATAAATGTTTATATTATTCAGCATCTTTCTAGGTTAGCTCATATAAACTGTGCAGCTGCAAGTTTGTTAACAATAACATTTTTATTTTATAAATAATGCATACAGAGGCTCATAGAGGAAAGCAACCACTTGAGATCAAACTGTTGAAAAGGATGAACAAGAATTACTCAAGAGAGTATCTCATTAATTACTAAAACTTTCCTTTTTGTTCTTTGCCATCATACTACTCTTGACCACTGTTTTTTCTCTTTTGGATCAGTTCTCTGATTAGTTTTCCATTTCTGTCTTTTCTTCTGTATAATTCACTCTTTCTCCAATAATAAAATGAGAATTAATGGTTACCTTGCTTAAAACCTAGTAGTGATTTTCCAGATGGCTCAGTGGTAAAGAATCCTCCTGCCAATGCAAGAGATGCAGGAAATGAGGGTTCGATTCCTTGCTCGGGAATAGCCCTTGGAGGAGGAAATGGCAACCAACTCCAGTATTCTTGTCTGGGAAATGCCATGGACAAAGGAAACTGGCAGGCTACAGTCCATGGGGTCGCAAAGAGTAGGACACAACTGCACCACCTGCACACTGACTTTCCACTGCCTCAGGATGAATTCCAAATCGTTAGTAACACTGACAAGTCCCTGCATCATCTGTGTCATGCTGAAATCTACACAGTGGCATTATGTGTTTGCATAGAATAAATGCTTTTAAAAACTACTGATGTCAGGGCCACACCCCAGATCACTTAAATAGGATTTCAACACAGAGTCCATCCAGGCAATCACTATGTACAGTCAGTATGAGGACTCGGTCTTTATTGACTTCTTATGAAACACTCTTTATAAGTTCTATGAGCTGTTGAGTTAATTGATTAACTTCTGTTGAGTTAATTGATTAATATTGATCTCTTTTGTGCATTTATAACTCAATCTACACTAATGTCTAATCAATATAGTTTACCAACATCCCATCTGATGTAATTTTTAGAAGTCACTGGTTTTGTTGTAAGATAACCCAATAGGTAGTCTAGTGCAGATAATTTAAAAAGAAAGAAAGAAAATGAAATCGCTCAGTTGTGTCTGACTCTTTGCGACCCCATGGACTGTATCCTACCAGGCTCCTCCCTCCATGGGATTCTCCAGGCAAGAGTACTGGAGTGGGTTTTCATTTCCTTCCCCAGGGGATCTTCCCGACCCAGGTCTCCTGCATTCCAGTCAGACGCTTTAACCTCTGAGCCACCATGGAAGCCCCACTAACCTATCATGAGGGGCTTTCCAGGTGGCACTAGTGGTAAAGAACCCACCTGTTAATGCAGGAGACATAAGAAATGTAGGTTTGATACCTGGGTGGGGAAGATCCCCTGGAGGAGAGCTTGGCAATCCACTCCAGTATTCTTGCTTGGAGAATCCCATGGGCAGAAGGACCTGGTGGTCTACAGTCCACAGGGTCACAAAGAGTCAGACAGAAATGAAGTGACTTAGCAAGCATGCACCTACTATGAAGTGTCTGTCATAAAATTACAAATCATCAGTTTAACTGCAAGCGAAAAAGAAAAACAAAAATATTTTATCAGATTATCTTATAAATACAGACCATTTTTATTTAAATTAAATATTTTGCATTACTCATATTTATTTAAATTACCATACATAATATATATCCCCAAGTTTCATGATTATAAGAATTCATAATTATATTTGTATTACTGACCATTTATCAGGGCTCTAAAACAAGAGTTTGGGGGATGTGTAGAGTTCAATCAGATATGAATCTAGCAAGAGGATTATAATTTATTAAAGAAGATAAACTAGGTAAGAACATATAGAATAAGACTATATTCTATGACAGGAAATGATGCAATATGAATGGTAGAGATAAAATAGTTGTAGGATGAGGACATATTAGCACATCTCTAAGGTATAAAATGCAAACTGTCTTAAGTCCCCTAAATATTTCAAAATAGTTGTAACAGTATTTCCCCTTCGAGACAATAAAAAGTGCTTCAAGTGCTTCATGTGCTTCTATATTATACGCACATAGGAAACCTTTTTACTATTTCCTAGACGATATTTGTGTTATCATCTAGTTTACAATTCTTTTGATATGTTTGGAAATAACTGGGAAAAATAATTGGCAAAATATATTTCACTCTGTAACAGCGGCATAAAATATGTATGCTAATCACCAACAGATTTAAGAATCTACTCCAGAAAAGAATTTGAAACACAAATCTCTCGTGCAGCTGGCAGTTATATTGTGTCATCTCCCTAATGAAGAACCATCATAGGTAAAGAAGAAATTTTTTCTATATATTTGAGATTAGCCACAAGAGGGAACTCACAGAGACTTGTTAATGCTGGTGAAATATATTAACAATAATAATAAAAAAAATGTTAGTCTGCAGAGTTCAAAGTTCATTCTCTTTTACTAGGTTTTAGTGCTGTGATACTTGAAGATTTGATGAAAACAATTACTTTTCTTACAGTTCCTGAACTTGTTTCACAAACTTAAAAGGTTTTTTTGTTTCCCTATTATTAGATTTAAATATTTAATTATCTCTTTTTAAGGGAGCTTCAGATGGTAAAGAATCTCCCTACAGTGCAAGAGACACAAGAGCCATGGGTTCAATCCCTTGGTCAGGAAGCTCTCCTGGAGAAGGGAAAGGCAACCAGTTTCAGTATTCTTACCTGGAAGATTCCATGGACAAGGGGATCTGACAGGCTTATAGTCCATGGGGTTGAAAAGAGTAGGATATGACTAAGTGACTAACATGAGGAAAGTATTAGAGATCTTTAATAAACATAGTTTTGAACTGACTAAGCTGCTTTCACTGCAGTTTCACTTTAGGATCTTGGAAGTCATTTAATCTCTTTTCACATGATTCCACCTATTTCTTAAATAACAACATAAATACATTAATATTCACATCTTTGTTTCAAAAAGTGTTTCAATGTCAGTGATATAAATCCAGAAGTAAATAGTAGCAATTGTACTATAGTATTGGCATTTTTAACTTTCAACCATATTTGGCCCTAAGATCTTAAATCTTATCTTCTCTCTAAAAAAAAAAAAAAAAAAAAGAAGAAGAAATCCAGAATAGAAATGTTAACTACAAACCTAGCACATTTTTTGTAGCATTAACCTAATCAGATAATAACCTATTTAAATAATTACCAGGAGCTATAGAAACAAGAAATATCAATAACCTCATATATGCAGATGACACCATCCTTAAGGCAGAAAGTGAAGAGGAAATAAAAAGCCTCTTGATGAAAGTGAAAGAGGAGACTCAAAAAGTTGGCTTAAAGCTCAAGATTCAGAGAACGAAGATCATGGCATCTGGTCCTATCACTTCATTGGAAATAGATGGGGAAACAGTGGAAACAGTATCAGTCTGTATTTTGAGGGGCTCCAAAATCACTGCAGATGGTGACTGCAGCCATGAAATAAAAAGATGCTTACTCCTTGGAAGGAAAGTTATGACCAACCTAGATAGCATATTCAAAAGCAGAGACATTACTTTGCCAACAAAGGTCTGTCTAGTCAAGGCTATGCTTTTTCCAGTGGTCATGTATGGATGTGGGAGTTGGACTGTGAAGAAAGCTGAGCGCTGAAGAAATGATGCTTTTGAACTGTGGTGTTGGAGAAGACTCTTGAGAGTCCCTTGGACTGCAAGGAGATCCAACCAGTCCATTCTGAAAGAGATCAGTCCTGGGTGTTCTTTGGAAGGAACGATGCTGAAGCTGAAACACCAGTACTTTGGCCGCCTCATGCGACGAGTTGACTCATTGGAAAAGACTCTGATGCTGGGAGGGATTGGGGGCAGGAGGAGAAGGGGACGACAGAAGATGAGATGGCTGGATGGCGTCACCAACCTGATGGACATGAGTTTGAGTGAACTCTGGGAGTTGGTGATGGTCAGGGAGGCCTGGTGTGCTGCAGTTCATGGGGTCGCAAAGATTCGGACACGACTGAGCTACTGAACTGAACTGAACTGAATTGAGGATATAAAACTCATTATTTGCATTTTATATATTTGGTCATAGGCTTTAATAACAGAAAATACTGGTTGGTGATACTGTGACAAGTTTTAAGCAAGTACAAGGACATTGAATTAAAAATAAGCAAGTGAACGTACTTTCCCTTATTACTCATTTAATGCAAAAAAGATTTCAAGTAACGAATTTCAGTGTATGGTCTTGAAATTGAACACCTTTAGATCTAAGATACTGACATCATAACTAAGTTGATGTAGTGTTATATTTGAGAAAAGGGGATATTTAAGTCATAGTTAAATATCTTTATGAAAAAAGTAAAAAAAAAATAATCAGGATATGAAGCAGTGCCTAGGTTACAAAAATTAGACTAAAACCAATCTCAGCATCTTTGTGGATATGTTGTAAGACCATATTAAATACCAACGCAATTTGTTTTTGGAGAAAAAAAAAATGTCCATGCTGTTGAATTTTGAACTTTTGTTATTTAAAGGTAGGAAAATGTAATAACAAAAATTTAGTATCCTTAAGTAAACAAAACACTTCTAATGTGTTGTCTCATCATATTTTCAAAGATTCTCCATATCCCAGGAAGTAAAGTTTATACAAGTTCTAATGGCAGAAAACAACCTGAATCCTAGGTATCATGATTAATTCTTGGATTATCTTTGTACAACTTTTCTTGCAACTGCTAAAAGTTCTGTGGGAAGATGCATCACAGAATATCTCAGAAAAATTGAGACCTTGTTAAATTTTTTATTGCAATCTTGGCTGAAATATTATTATTTGTTGTTTAGTCCCTCAGCAGTGTCCACCTCCTTGCAACTCCTTGGACTGCAGCACGCCAGGTTTCCCTGTCCTTCACCATTTCCTGGACGTCGTTCTAACTCATATCCATTGAGTCTGTGATACCATCCAACAATCTCATCCTTTGTCGTCCCTGTCTCCTGCATTCAATCTTTCTCAGCATCAGGGTCTTTTACAAAGAGTTGGCTCTTTGCATCAGGTAACTAAAGTATTGAAGCTTCAGCTTCAAAATCAGTCCTTCCAATGAATATTCAGGACTGATCTCCTTTAGGATGGACTGGTTGGATCTCCTTGCAGCGCAAGGGACTCTCAAGAGTCTTCTCCAACATCACAGTTCAAAAGCATTAGTTTTTCAGTACTCAGCCTTCTTTATGGTCCAACTCTCACATATATACATGACTACTGGAAAAAAAAAAAAACATAGCTTTTAATATATGAACCTGTGTCAGCAAAGTAATGTCTCTGCTTTTTATTTTTTTAATTTTTTAAAATTTATTTTATTGAAGGATAGTTGGTTGACAATATTGTGTTAATTTCTACTGTACAATATGCTGTCTAGGTTGGTCATAGCTTTTCTTCCAAGGAGCAAGGATCTTTTACTATCTTGGCTACAGTAACTATCTGCAGTGAGTTTGGAGTCCAAGAAAATAAAGTCTCTCTCTGTTTCCATTGTTTCTCCATCTATTTGCCATGATGGGACTGTATGCCATGATCTAATTTTTTGAATGTTGAGCTTTAAGTCAGCTTTATCACTCTCCTCTTTCACCTTCATCAAGAGGCTCTTTAATTTCGCTTCACTTTCTGCCATAATGGTAGTGTCATCTGCATATTTGAGGCTGTTGATATGTCCCTTGGCAATCTGGATTCCATCTTGTGCTTCATCCTGCCTGGCATTTTGCATGATATGTTCTGCATAAAAGTTAAATAGGCAGGGTGACAACATACAGCCTTGACATACTCCTTTTCCAATTTGGAACCAATCTTTTGTTCAATGTCCACTTCTAACTGTTGCTTCTTGACCTGAATATGAGTTTCACAGGAGGCAGGAAAAGTGAAAGCTGTTCACTTTTGTCTGACTCTTTGTGATCCCATGGACTCTACAGTCCATGGAATTCTCCAGGCCAAAGTACTGTAGTGGGTAGCCTTTCACTTCTTCAAGGGATCTTCCCAACCCAGGAATCTTCCCAACCCAGAGATCCCAGGTCTCCTACATTGCAGGCTAATTCTTTACCAGCTGAGCCATGAGGGAAGCCCAAGAAAACTGGAGTGGATAGCCTATCCCTTCTGCACTGGATAGTCCCAACTCAGGAACTGAGCCAGGGTGTCCTGCATTGCAGGTGAATTATTTACCAACGGAGCTGTCAGGGAATCCCAGTTGTTCTAGTGTTTCCATCTCTTTAAAAATTTTCCGCAGTTTTTGTGATCTACATAGTCAAAGGCGTTAGCCTAGTTGAAACAGAAACAGGTGTTTCTGAAACAGAAGTAGGTGTTTTTCTGGAATTCTGTTGCTTTGTCTATGATACAACAGATGTTGGCAATTTGATCTCTCATTTCTCTCCCTTTTCTAAACCCAGTTTGTACATCTTGAGGTTCTCAGTTCACATACTATCAAAATCTATCTTGGAGGATTTTGAGAAATTCCTTTGCTAGTATGTGAAGTGAGTGCAATTGTGAGGTAGTTTGAACATTCTTTGGCACTGCCCTTCTTTGAATTGGACGAAAACTGAGTTTTTCCAGTCCTGCAGCCACTGAGTTTTCCAAATTTGTTGGCATATTGAGTGCAGCACTTTTCTTAGTTCTTCAGGCACTCTGTCAATCAGATATAATCCCTTGAATCTATTTGTCATTTCCACTATATAATTGTAAGGGATCTGATGTAAATTATATCTGAATGGTCTAGTGGTTTTCCCTATTTTCTTCAATTTAAGTCTGAATTTGGCAATAAGGAGTTCATGATTGGAGCCACAGTCAACTTGGTCTTGTTTTTGCTGAATGTATAGAGCTTCTCTATTTTTGACTTCAAAGAATAAAATCAATCTGATTTCCATATTGACTATATGGTGATGTCCATATGTAGATTCACCTCATGTTGCTAGAAGAGGGTGTTAGTTATGCCCCGTTTGTTCACTTGGTAAATCTCTGTTAGCCTTTGCCCTTCTTCATTTTGTACTCCAAGACCAAACTTGGAATCTGTTACTCCAGGTATCTCTTGACTTCTCACTTTTGCATTCCAGTCCCCTATGATGAAAAGGGTATCTTTTTTGGTATTAGTTATAGAAGATTTTGTAGGTCTTCAGAGCACCATTTAACTTCAGTTTATTTGGCATTCATGGTTGGGGCATAGACTTGGATTACTGAGATATTGAATAGTTTGCCTTGGAAATGAACTGAAATCATTCTGTTGTTTTTGAGATTGCACCCAAGTACTGCATTTTGGATTCTTGTTAATTATGAGTTTTACTCCATTTCTTCTAAGGTATTCTTGCCCACAGTAATATATATTGGTCATCTGAATTAAATTCACCCATCCTGGTCCATTTTAGTTCACTGATTCCTAAAATGTCGATGTTCAATCTTTTCATCCCCTATTTGACCACTTCCAATTTACCTTGATTCATGGAACTAACATTTCAATTCCTCTGCAATATTGTTCTTACAGCAGCGAACTTTACTTTCACAACTAGACACATCCACAACTGGGCATTGTTTCTGCTTTGGCTCAGCCTCTTTATTTCTACTGGAAGTATTTTTCTGCTCTTTTCCAGTTACCAAACCGCTGAGCCCATCTTTCGGTGTCATATCTTTTTGCCTTTTCATACTGTTCATGGGGTTCCCAAGGCAAGAACTTGAGGGACTCTCTGTGGGAAAAACTGGGTTTTGCTCTGGTGGGCAAGTAAATATTTAATCCATGCTCAGTAAATCTTTAATTCAATTTTCTACTGATGGCTGGGGCTCTGTCTATCCCTGTAGTTTGACCTGAGGCCTTCAAAAGAACCAAAGGACTTATGCCAGCACATGGTGCCTCCCAGGATTGTTGTGATCAGTGCCCCTGACCCTGTGGCAGTCCACTGTTGACCTACGCCTTGGCCAGAGACTCCTGGACACTCACAGGCAAGTCTAGCTCTGCCTCTTTTGAGGTGACTGCTCTTTTCTCTTGGGTCCTGGTGTGCACAGGTTTTGTTTGTACCCTTCAAAAGGGTATACATAGTATTTTTATTAAATACAAATTTATTTGTCCTGCCCTATCATTATATAATGGGGATGTGTGTTGGTGTTTTAAAAATCTATGTCTGATATCATTTTAAAGAAATGCCATGAGATATTTAGTAAGTGGATTTATTAGCCTCTGTAGTCACTATACATTCATCTGTAATGTCTATCTTACTCTTGATGTGGTAGGCAGAATAATAGCCTTTCATAGATGTCCAGGTCTTAATTCCGGAAACCTGAACGTTTGTTAGATCATGCAGCAAAGGGGAATTAAGGTTGCAAACAAAATTGTTGTCATTTAGTCACTAAGTCGTGTCCAACACTTTTGTGACCCCATGGACTATAGTGCTGGGAGACGCCACGGGAGATCCCACCCATGACAGGGTCATGTGGAAGAGAACTGCTAAGCAAGGCTTCAGAACTCAAGGGGCTCCCTAGGCTTTCTCAAGCACCTACCCCAAAACTAGAATCTGTCTGTTTTACTGTTTCATGACTTTCACCAACTCCTCTGACATTAACAGGGGGCTAACCCTGACCACCTTTCTCTGGAAAAAATCAACTTAGGGTTATAGCTAATAAGTTTCCTGGACATGAGAGAAATATTTCAAATCAAACCCCCTCTGTTAACATTCTAGTTTGCTTGGCAGGTATATCCAGACTCTTACAGCTATGCATGTGATTATTTACAGCCTCCCAACTGTGAGAGGCACGGAAAGCCTAAAACATAGAGCCTTTGAAAGTTAAAAGTTATTAGAGTAGTGCTGATGTTAGATTTCATTATTGGGCCAATGCTTGTTGCTAAGTTCCCATATCTCTTATCCACTGAGCACCTGGGAATGCATTAGTTAACATAGTGAGAATGCTAGAAAAACAAGTATAGCCTTGAATTTAACCATATCAGACTTTTGAGCTAATTGGTTCTTTCTTGTAACTCACTGCACCTTTGCTCTCTGAAAAATGTAACTCTGTTTGGCATTTTCTGAGGCTGCCATAGATTAGAAATATAAAGAAAAAACACTTTGAGGGAAAATAAGCTTTCTGGTTGAGCAGCCTTTATCAAAAGAGGGTCATAAAATGTTCACAGGCCTCCAAGGCCAGAAGATACTGTACACAACACCTTTTGTGGAAAAGGTATGCAGAAAAATCCTGGTTTCGATAAGGGCAAACCTGCTGGAATGTTTGGGCTGACTCTGTATGACCTTGCATCTTTCATTTCCCTCTATGTATAAGGCAAGGTATAAAAGTATCTTTTAAAAAATAAAGCTTTTGGGCCTCGCAGAAGCTTGGTCACCCCGTGTTTTTTCTTCTCTTTCTTTTTTTCTCTCTCTCTCCCTCTCCCTCTCTTTTTCAGGCTGATCCCTTGGAGCATGGGGACTCTCTGCATTCACTTATCTGCCCGGGTTTTTAAGACCTGAACGGGAAGACGTTCTGCGTCTTCACTCCCTCGGGAGACCGGGAGGGCACCTGTGGCCTCCATAAACAGGGCAAACTTCTTGTCTCGGAGTTTTATTGGCTTTCTATGTAAACCAAGGAATACCAGCCTCTTTCTCTCCTCTATTTTCTTATCTTCAACTTTTTTTCCTTTTCTCCCTAAATCAATCACCGACGCCGTTTCTTCTTCGGGTTTTCCTGGATCCTGTGGGGGCTGGACCCTGGCACTATAGTCCACCAGGCTCCTCTGTCCTTGGAATTTCCCAGTCAATAATACTGAAGTTGGTTACCATTTCCTTCTCCAGGGTATCTTTTCCACCCAGGGATCAAAGCGTATCTCCTGCATTGGTCAGTGGATTCTTTACCACTGAGCCATCTGGGAAGCCCTCACACAAAATTATGTTTATTAATTAACTGTCCTTAAAATAAGGACATTATCTTGGATTACTTAGGTGGGTCCCATGCATTTTAATAATCACAAGAGTCCTTAAAAGCGTTTCTGTGAGGCAGAAGAAAAGGATCAGAGGAAGATGTGGTGACACAAGAATGATCAGAGAAATACAGCATTACTCGCTTTGAAGATGGAGGAAGGGGGTTATGATCCAATAAATAGAAGTGGATTGTAGAAGCTGGAAGACAAGAAAATGGATTCACTTCCTTTCACTACCCAGAGCCTTCAAAAGACAATGAAGTCCTGTCAGTGCTCTGGATTTAAGCCAGTGAGAACCAAATCAGACTTCTGACCTACAGAAATGCAAGATGATAAATCTGTGTTGGTTTAAGCTATTAAGTATTTAATAAATTGTTACAAGGCTATAGAAAGTATTATAGATTTTGGTACCCAAAAGTGGAGTGCTACTGTGACAAATACCTAAAAATGCGGAAGTGTCTTTGGAAGTAGGAAGAAGCTTAAAGAATTTCAAAGGTCTTGATAAAAAACATCTGAATTTACTTGAATAAACTGGTAGTATTAATATGGGTTTAACAGCTGTGCTAGGGAGGAGGCAAAGTCAGAAGTATGGTAGAGAAAACATATACTGCCTTGGAGATTACCTAAACCATCTGAATATACTATAGAAATATGAGCACTAAAAGCACTGCTTGTGAAAGTTCAGAAGGAAATGGAAATTAGAAATTTGAGTAAGAGAATTCTTGCTACATTAAAGAAATATTAGCAGAATGATGTCCCATTATTATATGAAAAGCAGAACTTGTAAATGAAGAAAATGGATTTGTATGTGAAAGAATTTCAAGCAAAAGGTTAAAGGTATGACCAGGTTTCTTCTTACATTCATAGTAGAATGAGAGAGGAAAGAGCTGGATTAATGGAAGAATTGTTAAACTAAAAAAAAAAAAAAAAAATGTATGAAAATTTCTTCATGACTCAGAAATTTTTTAGCCTTCACTGATAGCAAAGGACTCTTCAAAGAGAAAAATCCATGGACAGAGGAGCCTGGTGGGCTACAGTCCATGGGGTCACATCTGAGTGACTAATACTTTCACTTTCACATTACAATTAAGAGATTTATTCTTCATAGAGAAAATGCTGAGGAATCACATTTGAGGTGGTCAATTAGAACAACAAGCTAAATTGAAAGTACCAAACAAGCTTTTACTGACTACAAGACGTTGAATGTGTACCAAATTTGATGTTTTGGGAACAGATTTTTCTCACAAAACCTGCCCTGTAATTGTCTATATCTGGCCCCAGAGGATCCCAATAGGATTTAGGCCCAGAGACAAAATCTTCACAATCATTTTCAAATACAGTGCTTCAGAAAGATCAAAGGGTCAGAGTATTTAGTTGCAGAAAAAGCAATTGGAAGAGATTAAAGATGAATCGATCCCCTGAGCCATCTCAACAGAAGACAAAAATAGATATGAGGTTATTTAAGAATAGTCTATGGAAGGATCCCTTGCCTAATGGAGTAATGTCTCTGACATACACTGGAGGCCCACAAAATTTTTGAGAATTTTAAGCTAGCAGAAATATTATATTTTGAACCTGAAAGAACATAGAGAGTACATGAAATGATAAAAGGCTATTGAATTCTCAAGTATCTAAAGGTGAGAAAGTCTGATAAAACTACTGAGCTGCAAACATGTGGTCTCTCATGAAAAGAAAAGAATGACTCAGAGAGTGTAGTCATGGGCCTGGAATGCACCACCTATTCACAGACCTTAAAACCTAATGGAATTTACCCAACTTGATTTTGACAATGCTTGCTCTAGTGATTCCTTTCTCCCTTCCATTTTCTCGTCTTTTTGAATTGAAATATATACTACTATTCCTATTTCTTTCTTACAACTGTATTCTAGGAATAGATAACTTACTTTCTTGTTTGCCAAACCCACAGATGGAAAAGAATTTTGCTCCAGAATTAATTATACACAAAGCCTCACACAAATCCATCTAATTCAAATGATGAAATTTGGGATTTTTTAACTGTGGAGATTTGAGATTTTGCATTTTTCAGTTGATGATCTAATGGGTTGAGAGTTTTTGAAGATCTTGACCAGAGGTGAATATTTTTCATATGGGGTGGACATGAACTTTTATAGCCTACAAGGCATACCATGATAGGTACAATAATATCCCCTCCCCCCCAAAAAATGTTTGCATACTAATCCATCAAACGTATGAATATGTTTCAGTTCAGTCGCTCAGTCATGTTCGACTCTTTGTGACCCCATGGACTACGCTACTCCATGCTTCCCTGCCCGCAACCAATCCCTGGAGCTTACTAAAATTCATGTCCATCAAGTCCATGATACCATCCAACCATCTAATCCTCTGTCCTCCCAATTTCCTCTTGCCTTCAATCCTTCCCAGCATCAGGGTCTTTTCCAAAAAATCAGTTATTTGCATCAGGTGGCCAAAATATTGGAGTTTCAGCTTCAGTATCAGTCTTTCCAATGAATATTTAGGACTCATTTCCTTTAGGATAGACTGATTGGATCTCCTTGCAGTCCAAGGGACTCTTAAGAGTCTTCTCCAACACCACACTTCAAAAGCATCAATTCTTCAGCGATCAGCTTTCTTTATACTCCAACTCTCACATCCTTACATGGCTACTGGAAAAACCAAAGCTTTGACTAGATGGACCTTTGATGGCAAAGTAATGTCTCTGCTTTGTTATATACTGTCTACGTTGGTCATAACTTTTCTTCCGAGGAACAAGCGTCTTTTAATTTCATGGCTGCAGTCACCATCTGCAGTGATTTTGGAGCTCCCCAAAATAAAGTCTGCCATTGTTTCCATTGTTTCCCCATTTATTTGCCATGAAGTGATGGGACCAGATGTCATGATCTTAGTTTTCTGAATGCTTAGTTTTAAGCAAAATTTTTCATTCTCCTCTTTTATTTTCATCAAGAGGCTCTTTAGTTCTTCTTTGCTTTCTGCCATAAGGATGGTGTCTTCTGCATATCTGAGGTTATTGAATATGCTAAATTACAATATAAAGAGGAACTAAGATTGAAGATGGACTAAAGTAGCTAATTGAAAGTGCAAGTGATAGTGTTAGTCACTCAGTCCTGTCTGACTCTTTGTGACCCCATGGACTGTAGGCCACCAGGCTCCTCTGTCCATGGAAATCTCCAGGCAAGAAAAGTGGAGTAGGTTGCCATTTCCTTCTCCAGGGGAACTTCCCGTCCCAGGGATTGAACTCAGGTCTCCCACACTGCAGCCAGACTCTATCAGGGAAGACTAAGCCACTCCCAATTTGAAGGGAAAACCTTCAAATTGGAGACATTTTCTTGGATTATGTAAAAAGGTCCAATGTAATCAGAGAATGCTTAAAATTGTAACAGAGAAGCAAAAGTCAGAGGGAATGTGACTATAGAAGAACAATCAGAGAGGTGAAAGTTGCTGGGTTTGAAGATGGTGGCAATTGGGGTCATCTAATTGGGACAACCTCTAGGTGATGGAAAATGCAAGGAAATGGATTTATTCCTAGAGCCTCCAGAAAAGAATGCAACTCCACCAGTATTTTTATTTTAACCCACTGAAATCTGTGTGCAACATCTAACCTTCAGAATTGTAAGACAGTAAATTTCTGTTATTTTCAACTATTTTTTGTAGCGATTTGTAACAACAGCCTTATGGGTGGTGGTGGAACTAACACACCTAGGATGGTGAAATCCTTGATTTTTATTCTTAATCAAATAGTTCGCAATTTAGTCAAAAGTGCTGCAACTTAGCATTAACACAAATTTTAATATGACTTTTTTTTTTTATCCCAGGAATATTATATTCTTAACATAAAAATCAGCTAATGACTATCTTTTGAATAAAAGTCTAAAATAACTTGAAATAATTATTTCCATTTTTACATTACCAAATAATTTTAGGGATTCTGTGTATATATCATTTTTTATTCTACTTTGTGCCTACAAAACAGCACAGAAGAAAAAATGATAATATAGATAATGAAACTCAAGATTGAATAAGTGTTTAAAGGTCAATGATTCTAACAGTTCCTTTAATGCTTTTATTCCTTTCTCAGCATCCCTTTCAATTTGATTCTAGACTTTCTTTTGTAATACACTTTATTTCTGAAGCATCCCATGCCATCCCTATATTCATCGAATCAATGCAATTTTTGTTATTTTGTTATCCATACTTGCCATAATGTTGAAGGTGTGATTAACTGGTAAATCCCAAATGCCACACAACTTAATTGAAGTAGCAGTTTTTTATTTTTAATATCAAAGTAGATGAATTTTGGAACATTTTCATTCTCTTGGCCTTCCAAGCAAGCCTTTGTACATGATTCTGACACACTGAAAGTTGGCATTTACTACTTTTGTCCATCTGTCAAAATGGAATTTTGCCTGTTTTAAAATGTGATGAGACAACTGTACATGAACATGAGAGCCAGCAAAATATATACATAATTTTTAATTCTGCATAGCATTTCTAGCGTTATCCTGTGGGCATTATGATATCTGTGGCAGATTTGACTTTCTATGGAAAAAAAAAAAAAAAAGGTATGTTTTAAACTCCATATCCTGCTGGATTACATGTTATCTTCATGTCAAGTTTTATTTTTATCACATGCCATGTTCAGCACTAGGGGAAAAAAAAAATCACTGTTGTCTTTGTTAAAAAACCATACTCCATATAAAAATACTAAAATCAAACATGATGATAACGTGTGAAAATGCAAAATACTGCACAGGTATGAAGAGTTATTTTATAAGTAAAAATATTATTAAGCTTCAATTAACACTATCTTAAAATAATTTTTTTGTATCATCATTTTGAAATAATTGTTTTTGAGTTACTTGGCATAGAAAAAAGAAATCTTTTGCAAAATAGAACATATTATTCAACACATAAAGATGAAGCTGAGTCTTTGGCACTTCACTTTTCATAAGCAATGTGATTACTACATGGATAAGCCATTTTTTACCAGGTATAGAGCACTGGGTGTTTGCTTCTGAAAGAGATGCTGTGAAAGTGCTGCACTCAATACACCAGCAAATTGGGAAAACTCAGCAGTGGTCATAGGATTGGAAAAGGTCAGTTTTCATTCCAATTCTAAAGAAAGGCAATGCAAAAGAATGCTCAAACTACCTCACAATTGCACTCATCTCACATGCTACTGAAGTAATGCTCAAAAGTCTCCAAGCCAGGCTTCAGCAATGCGTGAACCATGAAATTCCAGATGTTCAAGCTGGTTTTAGAAAAGGCAGAGGAACCAGAGATCAAATTGCCAGCATCCGCTGGATCATGGAAAAAGCAAGAGAGTTCCAGAAAAACATCTATTTCTGCTTTCTTGACTACGTCAAAGCCTTTGACTGTGTGGATCACAATAAACTGTGGAAAATTCTGAAAGAGATGGGAATACCAGACCACCTAACCTGCCTCTTGAGAACTCTGTATGTAGGTCAGGAAGCAACAGTTAGAACTGGACATGGAATGACAGACTGGTTCCAAATAGGAAAAGGAGTACATCAAGGCTGTATATTGTCACCCTGCTTATTTAACTACTATGCAGAGTACATCATGAGAAACGCTGGACTAGAAGAAACACAGGCTGGAATCAAGATTGCTGGGAGAAATATCAATAACCTCAGATATGCAGATGACACCACCCTTATGGCAGAAAGTGAAGAGTAGCTCAAAAGCCTCTTGATGAAAGTGAAAGAGGAGAGTGAAAAAGTTGGCTTAAAGCTCACCATTCAGAAAACGAAGATCAAGGCATCCGGTCCCATCACTTCATGGGAAATAGATGGGGAAACAGTGGAAACAGTGTCAGACTTTATTTTTGGGAGCTCAAAAATCACTGCAGATGGTGACTGCAGCCATGAAATTAAAAGACACTTACTCCTTGGAAGAAAAGTTATGACCAACCTAGATAGCATATTCAAAAGCAGAGACATTACTTTGCCGACTAAGGTCCGTCTAGTCAAGGCTATGGTTGTTCCTGTGGTCATGTATGGATGTGAGAGTTGGACTATGAAGAAGCTGAGCACTGAAGAATTGTTGCGTTTGAACTGTGGTGTTGGAAAAGACTCATGAGAGTCCCTTGGACTGCAAGGAGATCCAACCAGTCCATTCTGAAGGAGATCAACCCTGGGATTTCTTTGGAAGGAATGATGCTGAAGCTGAAACTCCAGTACTTTGGCCACCTCATGCAATGAGTTGACTCATTGTAAAAGTCTCTGATGCTGGGAGGGATTGGGGCAGGAGGAGAAGGGGACCACCAAGGATGAGATGGCTGGATGGCATCACTGACTCAATGGACATGAGTCTGAGTGAACTCCGGGAGATGGTGATGGACATGGAGGCCTGGCGTGCTGCGATTCATGGTGTCACAAAGAGTCGGACACAACTGAGCGACTGAAATGAACTGAACTGAACTGAAGTCAGAATATGCTTAAAATTTTTTTTTACCAGTTCTCTAAACTATTTGAAAAGTGTCAAATGCTGAGTAAATATTTGTGCTAATGATAAAACTAGATAAAAATAGGTTAAACATAAGACTCATTAAACATAACTAAGCATGTAGTTACTATAATATTTTATATGATAAGCACATTTATATAATATTAATACTTAGTATTCATGTGCTTTTGAGGTGGTCTAACATATATTAAAAAGTGAAAATAGATAATTTTCAGTTGAGTATGGTTTTTACTAACAGTCTTAATTAAAGTATTAAGTATGTTAAACCAACATAAAGGGGCTTCCTAGGTGGCACTAGTGATAAAGAATCTTAATGCCAATGCAGGAGATGTAAGAGATACATATCCAATCCATGAGTTGGGGAAGACCTCACTGAGGAGGGCATGACCATCCACTCCAGTATTCTAGAGAATCCCATGGACAGAGCCTGGTGGGCTATAGTCCATAGGGTCACAAAAAAGTTAGATATGACTGAAGAAACTTAGCACATATGCACACAAACTAACATAAAAGGTGCTAAATAGAGGATATGAAAAAAAATATAATCTAAAATTATTAACTTTACTCAGTGCTTAACTATTTAAAAAATAATATCTTAGCTGTTAAGATTTTTTAAATTATGTGTTAATTTTCCTTTACCTGTGGCCTCTCTAAAGAATCAGGAAGGATGAAGAAGGAACATTTTACTTGGCTTTCAACATCATTTATTTGTCTTTTGTATTGGATATATGTCTTTATACTGCCATCGTTCATAATCAAGAGTATACAAAATTATACAAAAAATTTTTTTCTCATTCTTGGAAAATTAAGTCAGTTTTTCGCTTCAAAGGCAAGCAGCAACATCAATTTCTCATGTATTATTCCAAAGTTAATTTTGTCCATGCTGGAGAACAGTATGCTCCTGCTAAGTTACTTCAGTCGTGTTCAACTCTGTGCAACCCCATAGATGGCAGCCCAGCAGGTGCCCCCATCCTGGGATTCTCCAGGCAAGAGTATTGGAGTGGGGTGCCATTGCCTTCTCCTGGAGAACAGTATGGAGGTGCTTTAAAAAACTAAGACTTACCATATGATCCAGGGACCCACGTTTGAGCATATAGCTGGAGAAAACATATACTCAAAAAGATACATGTACCTCAATGTTCATAACAGCACTATTTACACTTGCACAGGCATGGCATTTCCAGTAGTCGTGTATGGATGTGATAAGAGTTGGACGATAAAGGAAGCTGAGCACCAAAGAATTGATGTTTTTGATCTGTGGTGTTGAAGACTCCTGAGAGTTCCTTGGACTGCAAGGAGATCCAACCACTCCATCCTAAAGGAAATCACTCCTGAATATTCATTGGAAGGACTGAAGCTGAAGCTGAAACTAATTTTTTGACTACTTGATGCAAAGAACTGACTCATTTGCAAAGACCTTGATGCTGAGAAAGACTGAAGGTGGGAGAAGAGGGGGATGACAGAGGATGAGTCAATTGGGTAGCATCACTGACTGGATGGACATGAGTTTGAACAAGCAGGAGTTGGTGAAGGACACGGAAGCCTGGCATGCTGCAGTCCATGGGGTCCCAAAGAGTCAGACACGACTGAGCGACTGAACTGAACTGAACTGAGCTAAACATGGAAAAGGTCCATGTCCATCAACACATAAATGGATAATGAAGATGTGGCATATATACACAATGTAAGATTACTCAGCCATTAAAAGAAAGAAATAGTGCCATGTACAGCAACATAGATGGACCTCAGTTCAGTTCAGTTGCTCAGTCATGTCCGATTCTTTGTGACCCTATGGACAGCAGCATGCCAGGCCTCCCTGCCCATCACCAACTCCCGGAGTTTACCCAAACTCATGTCCATTGAGTCGGTAATGCCATTAAACCATCTCATCCTCTATCGTTCTCTTCTCCTCCCACCTTCAATCTTTCACAGCTTCAGGGTCTTTGCAAATGAGTCAGCTCTTCACATCAGGTGGCCAAAGTATTGGAGTTTCAGTTTCAATATCAGTCCTTCCAATGAAAATTCAGGACTCATTTCCATTAGGGTGGATTAGTTGGATTTCCTTGCAGTCCAAGGGACTCTCAAGAGTCTTCTCCAACACCACACTTCAAAAGCATCAAATCTTCAGTACTCAGATTTGTTTATAGTCCAATTACCACATCCATACCTGACTACTGGAAAAACCATAGCCTTGACTAGGTGGACCTTTGTTAGAAGAGTAATAGCTCTGCTTTTTAATATGCTGTCTAGGTTGGTCATAACTTAATTTCATGGCTGCAGTCACCATCTGCAGTGATTTTGGACCCCAAAAATATAAAGTCTGATACTGTTTCCACTGTTTCCCCATCTATTTGACATGAAGTGATGGAACCGGATGCCATGATCTTTGTTTTCTGAATGTTGAGCTTTAAGTCAACTTTTTCACTCTCTTCTTTCACTTTCATTGAGAAGCTCTTTAGTTTTTCTTCACTTTCTGCCATAAGGGTGGTGTCATCTGCATATCTGAGGTTATTGATATTTCTCCCAGCAATCTTGATTCCAGCTTGTGCTTCCTCCAGCCCAGCATTTCTCATGATGTACTCTACATATAAGTTAATAAGCAGGGTGACAATATACAGCCTTGACATACTCCTTTGCCTATTTGGAACTAGTCTGTTGTTTCATGTCCAGTTAAATCTTTTGCATCCTGACCTGCATACAAAGTTCTCAAAAGGTAGGTTAAATGGTCTGGTTATCCCCATCTTTTTCAGTTTATTGTGATCCTCACAGTCAAAGGTTTTGGTATAGTCAATAAAGCAGAAATAGATCTTTTTTCTGGAACTCTTTTGCTTTTTCAACAGTGGAAGTGAGAAATAGATTAAAGGGACTAGATCTGATAGATAGAGTGCCTGATGAACTATGGATGGAGATTTGTGACAGTGTACAGGAGATAGGGATCAAGACCATCCCCATGGAAAAGAAATGCAGAAAAGCAAAATGGCTGTCTGGGGAGGCCTTACAAATAGCTGTGAAAAGAAGAGAAGAAAAAGCAAAGGAGAGAAAGAAAGATATAAGCATCTGAATGCAGAGTTCCAAAGAATAGCAAGGAGAGATAAGAAAGCCTTCCTCAGCGATCAATACAAAGAAATGGAGGAAAACAATAGAATGGGAAAGACTAGAGATCTCTTCAAGAAAATTACAGATACCAAGGGAACATTTCATGCAAAGATGAGTTCAATAAAGGACAGAAATGGGATGGACCTAACAGAAGCAGAAGATATTTAGAAGTGGTGGCAATAATACACAGAAGAACAGTAGAAAAAAGATCTTCATGACCCAGATCATCACAATGGTGTGATCACTCACCTAGAGCCAGACATCCTGGAATGTAAAGTCAAGTGGGCCTTAGAAAGCATCACTACGAACAAAGCTAGTAGAGGTGATGGAATTCCAGTTGAGCTCTTTCAAATCCTGAAAGATGATGCTGTGAAAAGGCTGCACTCAATATGCCAGCAAATTTGGAAAACTCAGCAGTGGCCAAAACACAGTTTTCATTCCAATCCCAAAGGAAGGCAATACCAAAGAATGCTCAAACTACCACACAATTGCACTCATCTCACATGCTAGTAAAGTAATGCTCAAAATTCTCCAAGCTAGGCTTCAGCAATACATGAACCATGAACTTCCTGATGCTCAAGCTGGTTTTAGGAAAGGCAAAGGAACCAGAGATCAAATTGCCAACATCCGCTGGATCATGGAAAAGGCAAGAGAGTTCCAGAAAAACATCTATTTCTGCTTTATTGACTATGCCAAAACCTTTGACTGTGTGGATCACAATAAACTGTGGAAAATTCTGAAAGAGATGGTAATACCAGAGCACCTGATCTGCCTCTTGAGAAACCTATATGCAGGTCAGGAAACAACAGTCAGAACTGGATATGGGACAACAGACTGGTTCCAAATAGGAAAAGGAGTATGTTAAGGCTGTATATTGTCACCCTGCTTATTTAACTTCTATGCAGAGTACATCATGAGAAACTCTGGGCTGGAGGAAGCACAAACTGTAATCAAGATTGCCCGGAGAAATATCAATAAGCCTAGATATGCAGATGACACCACCCTTGTGGCAGAAAGTGAAGAGGAATTAAAAATCCTCTTGATGAAAGTGAAAGACGAGAGTTCTCAGTTGGCTTAAAGCTCAATATTCAGAAAACTAACCTCATGGCATCCGGTCCCATCACTTCATGGGAAATAGATGGGGAAACAGGGGAAATAGAGTCAGATTTTATTTGGGGGGGGGGGGGGGGGGCCAAGAACACTGCAGATGTTCATTGCAGCCATGAAATTAAAAGATGCTTTCTCCTTGGAAAGAAAGTTATGACCAACCTAGACAGCATAATAAAAAGCAGAGACAATACTTTGTCAACAAAGGTCTGTCTAGTCAAGGTTATGGTTTTTCCAGTGGTCATGTATGGTTGTGTGAGTTGGGCTGTGAAGAAAACTGAGTGCTGAAGAATTGATGCTTTTGAAGTGTGGTGTTGGAGAAGACTCTTCAGAATCTCTTGGACTGCAAGGAGATCCAACCAGTCCATTCTAAAGGAAATCAGTCCTGGGTGTTCATTGGAAGGACTGATGCCAAAGCTGAAACTATTTCTTTGGCCACCCCATGGGAAGAGTTGACTCATTGGAAAAGTCTGATGCTGCGAGGGACTGGGGGCAGGAGAATAAGGGGACGACAGAGGATCAGATGGCTGGATGGCATCACTGACTCGATGGACATGAGTTCAAGTGAACTCTAGGAGTTGATGATGACAGGGAGGCCTGGTGTGCTGCGATCCATGGGGTCTCAGAGTCGGACACAACTGAGTGACTGAACTGAGCTGATGTTGGCAATTTGATCTCTGGTTCCTGTTCCTTTTCTAAATCCAGCTTGAACATCTGGAAGTTCACGGTTCATGTATTGTTGAAACCTGGCTTAGAGAGTTTTGAGCACTACTTCACTAGCATGTGAGATGAATGCAATTGTGCAGTAGTTTGTGCATTCTTTGTCATTGCCTTCCTTTGGGATTGGAATGAACACTGACCTTTTCCAGTCCTGTGGCCACTGCTGAGTGTTTCACATTTGCTGGCATATTGAGTGCAGCACTTTCACAGCATCATCTTTCAGGATTTGAAATAGCTCAACTGGAATTCCATTGAGTCCACTAACTTTGTTCATAGTGATGCTTCCTAAGGCCCACTTGACTTCACATTCCAGGATGTCTGGCTCTAGGTGAGTCATCACACCATCATGATTATCTGGATTGTGAGATCATTTTTGTACAGTTCTGTGTGTTCTTGCCATCTCTTCTTAATATCTTCTGCTTCTGTTAGGTGGATGTACTTAGAGATTATCATACTAAGTAAAGTAAGTCAGACCTAGAAAAACAAATATCACATGGTTAGGCTTATAGTTAGAATTTTTAAAAAAATTAAGCAAGTGAACTTACTTACAAAACAGAAATAGATTCACAACATAGAAAATAACTCATATTACCAAATGTAATGGGAGGCAGAAAATTAAGAATTTGCTATTAAAATATATACACTATGTATAAAACAGACAAACAACAAGGACTACATATTGTCCTGTATATAACAGGACAATATACTCAATATCCTGTATTAATTTATAATTTAAAAAGTCTAAAACAGAAAAATAAATGTGTGTATATATATATACATGAATAATTAAATTACTCTGCTGTGTATTTGAAACTATATAATTTACAACATCATAAAATTAACTATATATCCAACAAAAATTTTAATTAAAAAGAAGTGAGAGCATCAACCTTAGGACAACCTGGAGAAAGACTGTTAGAATCTAGAGGAAGAGTATGTTCAAAGTATGAAACACTATAGTTTGATACTTATGGCAGATATGCCAGAATACCTGAAGCATTAATAGTAAATTTGTGCAAATTACTTTATTTTTGATGGTTTAGCTTTTGACTTAAAAATAAAAACTCTAAGTGAGTTTCTTCATATGCTGATGTTAAATAATGGATTAAAGTTACATAGCATATTGTTTCACATAAAACATTTTATTTTCTTTCCTTTGTTCAGTATGTTCTCATTTGAACTTTAAAGTTGGGTAAAGCTACTAGACTATAATTATTATGGATTTTAGAACATCTTTGATGAGACTATTCAAAACAATAGAAAGACAAAGCAAGGTATAATTATTTTGAAGTTGTTTGAAACAGTTCTTGCTCATTTTGCACACTATGGAAATTTAAATGAATGAATAGATGAATGAATGAAACTAATGCACATCAACTACCTCAAATATTTCTGTTATTAGGAAGTCAAAAACCAATACACTTTTTAAAAGCTGGATTTATAAAGATACAAAATGGCAAAGTGAAAGCTTAGTTCTCACAAATCATCCCACCCTCTCCCTCTCCCACAGAGTCCAAAAGACTGTGTTATACATCTGTGTCTCTTTTGCTGTCTTGCACTGAAACATGTATAATATTATATATGAGAAGAATCGCCAGTCCAGGTTTGATGCATGATACTGGATGCTTGGGGATGGTGCACTGAGACGACCCAGAGGGATGGTATGGGGAGGGAGGAGGGAGGGTGTTTCAGGATGGGGAACACGTGTTTACCTATAGCAGATTCATGTTGATGTACGGCAAAACCAATACAATATTGTAAAGTAGTTAACATCCAATTAAAATAAATTAATATTATTTTTTTAAAAAAGAAAGCTTTAACTAAATTCTAATACATTATATATAGACTTGAGTTAAAATGTTTAAACAGGCTTATGTTGCAAAGGTGAATTATTTATAAATCTTACTGTTTTGCCATCCGTTGATATTATGTAATTATTTATATGATGGTATGTTCAGTTCAGTTCAGTTCAGTTCAGTTGCTCAGTCATGTCCGATTCTTTGTGACCCCATAAATAGCAGCATGCCAGGCCTCCCTGTCCATCACCAACTCATGGAGTTCACTCAGACTCACGTCCATCAGTCAGTGATTCCGTCCACCCATCTGATCCTCTGTCATCCCCTTCTCGTCCTGCCCCAATCCCTCCCAGCATCAGAGTCTTTTCCAATGAGTCAACGCTTCGCATGAGGTGGCCAAAGTACTGGAGCTTCAGCTTTAGCATCATTCCTTCCAAAGAAATCCCAGGGTTGATCTCCTTTAGAATGGACTGGTTGGATCTCCTTGCAGTCCAAGGGACTCTCAAGAGTCTTCTCCAACACCACACTTCAAAAGCATCAATTCTTCGGCACTCAGCTTCTTCACAGTCCAACTCTCACATCCATACATGACTACTAGAAAAACAATAGCCTTGACTAGACGGACCTTCGTCGGCAAAGTAATGTCTCTGCTTTTGAATATGTTATCTAGGTTGGTCATAACTTTTCTTCCAAGGAGTAAGCGTCTTTTAATTTCATGGCTGCAGTCACCATCTGTAGTGATTTTGGAGCCCCCAAAAATAAAGTCTGACAGTGTTTCCACTGTTTCCCCATCTATTTCCCATGAAGTGATGGGACCAGATACCATGATCTTCATTTTCTGAATGCTGAGCTTTAAGCCAACTTTTTAACTCCCCTCTTTCACTTTCATCAAGGGGCTTTTTAGTTCCTCTTCACTTTCTGCCATAAGGGTGGTGTCACTGCATATCTGAGGTTATTGATATTTCTCCCAGCAATCTTGATTCCAGCTTGTGCTTCTTCCAGTACATCATTTCTCATACTCTGCATACAAGTTAAATAAGCAGGGTGACAGTATACAGCCTTGGCGTACTCCTTTTCCTATTTGGAACCAGTCTGTTGTTCCATGTCCAGTTCTAACTGTTGCTTCCTGACATGCATACAGATTTCTCAAGAGGCAGGTCAGGTGCTGTGGTATTCCCATCTCTCTCAGAATTTTCCACAGTTTCTTGTGATCCACACAGTCAAAGGCTTTGGCATAGTCAAGAAAGCAGAAATAGATGTTTTTCTGGAACTCTCTTGGTTTTTCCATGATGCAGGGGATGCTGGCAATTTGATCTCTGGTTCCTCTGCCTTTTCTAAAACCAGTTTGAACAACAGGAAGTTCACGGTTCACATATTGCTGAAGCCTGGCTTGGAGAATTTTGAGCATTACTTTACTAGCATGTGAGATGAGTGCAATTGTGCGGTAGTTTGAGCATTCTTTTGCATTGCCTTTCTTTGGGATTGGAATGAAAACTGACCTTTTCCAATCCTGTGGCCACTGCTGAGTTTTCCAAATTTGCTGGCATATTGAGTGCAGCACTTTCACAGCATCATCTTTCAGAGGAAAGTAATTCTTCAGTATGATGTTTAGGCTTCATTACTACATTTGAGAGATGTTGTGAATAAATGTGGGTTATTTATTTGAAAATGGATTTATCTTATATTTTATTCCTCACTGATACACATAAAAACAAGAGAAAAATGTGTTTTCACCTACTTCTATTTCCTGTCTTGTATAGCTTGATTGGAAAATGAATTACTTTATAACTGAATGAAGATCAATACTGTGCCTTCTCTCCATGGCTTCACTGTAATTGTGGAATATTAAAATAATCAGAAGTAGAACATGTTCATTTACATGAGGTTGAAGTCAAGCTATTTTCAGTGATGGTTTATAAGTCTCTCTGAACACAACTGGATGCTATACCTCAGTTCAGGGCTCCCTTTATCAAAAGATGATGCATATTAGAATTCCAGCTTGACATCTGGCAAGAATATAGTAGTTGCATTTCCTGGTCACTAAAGGTCCTGTCAAGAATAATTTAGTTTGAAGTTCTTTTAGTCTTTTATAACACATGGAAGTAGTGGAAATGTTAAAACAAATGAAAAAATTCTAAAACATAAGAGTAGTGATATGATATACAGTATTCTCCCAAGCACATTGACAGGTGATATCCCGTTCTGTATTCTTTGCAATATAGTTTTAACAAAAACTGAAGGTAGTGCTAGGTCCACATGTCTCCATGTATTCTGTGTGTGTGTGTGTGCGTGTGTGTGTCTGTGGGTGTGCGCATGTGTGTGACAAATGTTAGTTAGAAATGGTAATGAGCACGATTTTAATCCAGTTCTTCAGTTGTTGAAATATGAATGATTTTCTCAGTTTTGCTCCACTGCTTCAATTAAATGCTGCTTCCCTTTGCTGTGAAAAATCATTCTAAATTTTTATAAGTGCTATGTAATTATAGAATTTTTTTATACTTTAGAGGCCAGAGCCAGCTACAATTGACAAATAGCTTTATAAAGAAGACACTTAAAAAAAAGTATAAATAATATACCATGTCAGTTCAGAACACATCTCAGGTCTTATACTTCTATGCAAATCAATCTCATAATGATAGATTGAATATTTGAAGTTTCCTGGAAGTTGTTCACTTTTATGTTTATGAAGTGTTTAAAGAATTGCTCTTAAAGTTTGAAATAAGTATAATGATTGACAGAATTGGAATTGCTTGACAAGGTAGAGCCAGACATCCTGGAATGTGAAGTCAAGTGGGCCTTAGAAAGCATCACTACGAACAAAGCTAGTGGAAGTGATAGAATTCCAGTTGATCTATTTCAAATCCTGGAAGGGCTGCACTCAATATGCCAGCAAATTTGGAAAACTCAGCAATGGCCACAGGACTGGAAAAGGTCAGTTTTCATTCCAATCCCAAGGAAAGGCAATGCCAAAGAATGCTCAAACTACAATTGCACTCATCTCACATGCTAGTAAAGTAGTGCTCAAATTTTTCCAAGCCAGGCTTCAGCAACATGTGAACTGTGAACTTCCAGATGTTCCAGTTGGTTTTAGAAAAGGCCGAGGAACCAGAGATCAGATTGCCAACATCCGCTGGATCATAGAAAAAGGAAGAGAGTTCCAGAAAAACATCTATTTCTGTTTTATTGACTATGTCAAAGCCTTTGACTGTGTGGATCACAAGAAACTGTGGAAAATTCTGAGAGAGATGGGAATACCAGACCACCTGATCTGCCTCTTGAGAAACCTATGTGCAAGTCAGGAAGCAACAGTTAGAACTGGACATAGAACAACAGACTGGTTCCAAATAGGAAAAGGAGTACATCAAGGCTGTATATTGTCACCCTGCTTACTTAACTGATATGAAGAGTATATCATGAGAAACACTGGGCTGGAAGACGCACAAGCTGGAATCAAGATTGCTGGGAGAAATATCAATAACCTTAGATATGCAGATGACACCACCCTTATGGCAGAAAGTGAAGAGGAACTAAAAAACCTCTTGAAGAAAGTGAAAGTGGAGAGTGAAAAAGTTGGATTAAGGCTCAACATTCAGAAAACAAACATGGCATCTCTTCCCATCACTTCATGAGAAATAGATGGGGAAACAGTGGCTGACGTTATTTTTGGGGGCTCCAAAGCATGCAGATGGTGATTGCAGCCATGAAATTAAAAGACGCTTTCTCCTTGGAAGGAAAATTATGACCAACCTAGATAGCGTATTCAAAAGCAGACATTGTCAATAAAGGTCCGTCTCGTCAAGGATATGGTTTTTCCAGTGGTCATGTAGGGATGTGAGAGTTGGACTCAAGAAAGCTGAGTGCCGAAGAATTGATGCTTTTTAAGTGTGGTGTTGGAGAAGACTCTTGAGAATCCCATGGACTGCAAGAAAATCCAACCAGTCCATTCTAAAAGAGATCAGTCCTGGGTGTTCATTGGAAGGATTGATGCTGAAGCTGAAACTCCGATACTTTGGCCACCTTATGTGAAGAGTTGACTCATTGGAAAAGACTCTGATGCTGGGAAGGATTGGGGGCAGGAGGAGAAGGGGACAACAAAGGATGGGATGGCTGGATGACATCACCGACTCAATAGACATGAGTTTGGGTTAACTCCAGGAGTTGGTGATGGACAGGGAGGCCTGGCATGCTGCAGTTCATTGGGTCGCAAAGAGTTGGACACGACTGAGTGACTGAACTAAACTGAACTGAACTTGACAAGGTAGAAAGAATTTTGTGTTATTTCTCAACCTCCCATAATTTGTCCAGTGCTTTTCTTTAGAAAAGCAATTTGGATTAACGTAGAGAGGGAGAGAGTAAAGGACAGAATGAAAGAAGAAAGAAGGAAAAAAAGAAGACCTCATCTTATAATTCTCAGTTTGGTGTGGGCAGAGTCATGACCAAGTCTTTACAAATCTCAGTGAAGACTTTTCAACTTAGAATATAGATATATCATAAAGTAATAGGGTTATGTCTTATCTGCCTTCATGTATCAGCCTAGACTAATTTTCAGTCTTTCTTTAATTATCAACCTCAGTCTCTACATTTGATTACCAAAGACAAATAAAATAATACATATATATCATTTAAATTGATCTATTCTTTCATATGTAATTCACTGTTGACAATATATTCACATCTGAAAAATGTCAGAAAAACAATATTTAAAAGTTGTGTAATATAAGTGAAATAATTCATGTAAATTATCATATAAGACATGTAGAAGTCATTCAATAAATGGTCTCTATCTGTTTTATTTATCTGGCATTCTTTGAGTTGAGAAAAATTACCAGTTTCATAGTGAAGTAAAGACAGTTTTTACTATATATAAGAAAGTGAAGTCTACAAAGTCCCTATGAAATACGTTCAATATTTTTTCATTAAATGATCAGCTAGGCATGGCTACAAGAGGGTCCACAGGAGAAAGACAGGGAAACAATGTTTATAATACTCACATGACCCCCTGAGAACACCAAATAGTGGGCTTCAGAAGAGGTGGGCAAGTGCCTTATCAGAGGTCAGGACAGAGAATACAAGCAAAAGATGTGAGAAGAGTTCATTGGTACATTTGAATACTAGGTCACAGTTCGATGAGGGCAAAAACAACTTGTGATAGGGGACAGGCTTATCACACTGTTACACCTGTCACCTGGGCAGAATGCTCACAGCTTGTTTGTGGGGATGTTGAGGTAGCAGGAAAATACGAAATTTTAAGATTTATAATATAAGGCTGCGTGTGTACTCAGTCACTTCAGTGATGTTTGACTCTTTTTAAACCTCTGGACTGTAGCCTGACAAGTTCCTCTGTCCATGGGGTTCTCCAGGCAAGAATACTGGACTGGGTTGCCCTGCCTTTGGGGAGGTTGGGGATCTTCCCAACCCTGGGGTTGAAGCTGTGTCTCCTGCATTGCAGATGGATTCTTTACCCACTGGACCACCTAGGAAGCCTGTAATATAAGGTTATATACTACTATTAGCAACATACGACAGTGGGCAAAGGCAAGCCGCCATGCAAGTATTCTTTTGTTACACCACAAGCAAGTGCTGAAACTAGGATTTGAACTCAAGGTATTTGATTTTAGACCCCTTAGATTTGATTGCTTCTTGGCATTTCCTTGAAGCCAAATATTATTTTTTGTCAGAAGATGTTCCTTATAAGCTTACATAATGAAAAAAAAATTAATTCAGAGGGGCCCAGAATGTGACTATATTGTTTAACGCAATTGGAGAATTGGGAAAAGACGATGAGAGAGAGGAGAGAAAGAACCTGGGCAGAGGAGTGAGCAAGTCCTTACTATTTATTGATCCTTTTAGCACCCCCAGATCATCTACCAAGTATTTGACAATCATAAGTGATGAAAGAGAACTCTTGGAGAAATCACTGAAGATTAAAGATCCCTTAGCAACTAGATTTCTGTTAATTAAACATTCGTCTGCACCCTCTCCATTGTCTTTTCAAGGGTAGGAGCTAGGTCATGGTAAATACACAGAAGGAATTTTGAACAAGGAATTAGAAGCTCTGGGATCCTCCCCCAGCGCTGTCACTCACTTGAGTGAGTTAAATGATCTAATTTTTGTCTCAGACTTCTAAACCTTCTGGGCCTAAGAGTTTATAATATCATAAGTAGAGTTGTTCCTTAAACTTTTCTATAAAATACATGAATATATTGTTATGCTTTTGCAAAGAGAATTTCTTCATCACATGATTAATTGGTCATGGATTAAACCATAAATTCAAAATAATATTCTATTCATGTAAATATAAGTCATATGCTATGAATAACATTCAATATTTTGGAAACTTTTTTCCTTGTTTCTCAACTATTTTAGAGTTATTACTAACCATAGTTCAGATTATTGTTTAGGTTAACAGTCCTACAATTAGGACACTTTTGTTTAAATGAGCATGTGTCAATACATAGTGGGTAGAAATAGCCTAAATCTTACTAACTCTAGTGATTGCTCTCATAACCATTTCAATGGAAAAAGGTATGTTGCTGCCAAATATTATCCAATAAATTAAGTCTCTTTGGTTTCATAAGAAGATAAACTAGTCCTGGAATATAACATATTCCAAAAATCTGGTGGTTCATGAAGTGAGAAATTATGGGCTTGGGTTTTTATAAAATTTGAAAAGTCAAGAGGGTAAGCAGATGGCTAGCTGTAGAATATATTACACATTAAGCAATTGTTTTTATGTGCCAGGCAAAGTTCTGGAAGCTTATGATATTGTAAAATCCAACGACCCTGCATTAGACTGAGGGTTCAGACTATGATACACATGCAATTTTAGAGACCACATTTATCACTGGTTTATTAGCTGTCAGAAACTCACACGATTCAACACGATTAATACCCTGCACTGTAGTTTTTATTACTGCTCTTTTTAAATGTTTTTTCCCCTCTATCTTGCTGTTTTATGCTTCTTTTACAATATTACTAACTTCAGGATAATCAAGTGACAGTTCAGCAATGCTGAATGATTTTCCAGTAACTTTTCAGTACTCATAAGTAATAAAATTTTATAAGGGATATAAAGAACTTAGATACTCAAGCCCACATACTGTCTTCAATGTACATGAATAATTTCATTGTCATCAGTTGGAGTTCTGAATAAAAAGAACAGCAGTAAATTTTTTTCACAACTATGGAAAATGTCTAAAATAAATTATCTTCCTTAAAAAATTTTAATCCTAAGAAGGTGTTCTGTAATAGGATGGTTGCTGAACCTTTCTCAAATCAAAATAAAAAAGAAAAGTCAAAAGCAAATGACCATCTCAGAGACTTTAGGAAATGCTTTTCTGGAGTTTGTTTTTAGTGTGATACTAATAAAAGTCTACAAGTATGCTTTGAAACAGCCTCCCATTGTGCTCCATTTCAGGAGTTTCTCATAGATGATGTCTAATAACTTAGTATTTACTCAAAGCCAGCTTTAAAAAATGTACCCTCACTTCTGAGTTTCAGGAACTATAGTATCTCTAATTTTTAAGAATGCCATATGAGCAATAACAATGTCATTAAATGTACTATTTAAAATTCAAATGCTTAGCATTCTAAAGTTGTGACTGGACTAAATCATAGTTTATTACTATGTTAATTTTATTATAAGCTACTAATTTTAAGTGCATTTAATTTTGTTTAATAGAAGCTCCAAATTTTGGGCAAACTTGACTAAGCAGTCTTTAATAAAATATAAAAGATTTTTTAAAATAATCAAGTGTTACATTTCTGCTCCACACTTTTTTGTAAAAAATAACAGGGATGGTACGGGGAGGTGCCGGGGTCCAGCCCCGGTGGATCCAGGGTGATTCGCAGGTGGGGACGGAGTCGGCGTCTCTGGAAATAACTTATTTAATTACAGATAGAAAGAGATTAGAAGATTAGCGGAGAAAAAGAGGCTGAATAACTTGGTTCACATGGGATACCAATCACCACCTACGCAGGCCGCAGGCGTCTTCCTGTTCTCCAGAAGGAGAGGTGGCACTGAGGCCCCCCCCCCGGTCCGATCTTAGAAGCCGAGGCAAAATTAGTAGGCTTGGTGGGTACCCATGTACCAGATGGGAATTCGGCCAGAAAATAGTAGGAGAAAAAAGGGGGCTGAATAACTTGGTTTACGTGGGATACCAATAAAATTCCAAGACAAGGAATTTGCACCATCTACGTTGGGCCACCGGTGCCACTTGAATGTCAGAAGGTGCCCCTCCTTGGGCTCCTTCTTGCATGGGCTTGAAAACCGGGGTGAATAAGCAGGCTTGGAGGGCACCCACACTCCAGATGGGAATTCAGCCCGAAAAATGGGGAGCAGAAAAGAACGACATGAGGGAATCAGTCTTTCCGGAAACTGATCCGATTTATTTTTGGGTTTGCTTATATACCTTTTGTTACACATAGGGATGAATACAGAGTCACGCGGGGGTCAGCAGTCCTGACCTTTATCAAAATCAGGTGCTTCACAAAAACGTATAAAAAAAGGTACATCATCTTCTGGCCATGAGTGAGACCTGCTGACATTTTATGATCCTTTCTTTCTGATAACCAAAAAACTTATTTCTTCCAAGGGTTTTTTTTTTTCTTAAACCAGGCACCACCCTCCAAATAAAGTTACATTCCTATAGGGTTAGAGTGTAGTGAGTTACAATCAAGAAAGGAATTTATTTAACCCAAGGTTAACATGATTAGTCTTAAAGGTTAATACTTATTTCTTCCTATATGTTTAAAGGTTAATACTTATTTCTTCCTATATGCTAGTTATATTCATTATAAGGGTAGGGAACATGGAGATTTAGCAGCAAACATCAGCCTAACAAATGAAAATCCTTTCACCAATGCTCCTCTTAAGATCTGTTTAGTCTTAAGATATGATAAAGTTACATTCTTACATAGCAAGGACACAGTGATTTATAACAAAGTACAGTGATCTATTACAAAAGAAAAAATCCATTAACTCAAAAAGTCTAGTATTGCTAACATCAAAAACTACTATATTTCCTTTGCTATATTCCAAATACATTGATTAATATATTCCCAGGTGCCTAAGGATACAGAGGCCTTGCGGCAATCATTGACTCAACAAGAAGAAAAAGCCCTATGCCAATTAAGACTCAAAATACTCCAAAACTCTGTGCTGTTTATGGTTGAGAGGTAGTAAACAATCATGTGGCAGGAGTATGGATAATCCTGTCACACAAGCTAGTCTGTCAGCAGAGAGGTTTGACCTGAGACATCCTTGTCCCACCCAGAGCAGGGAATTAGCAGCAATTATTGACACAACAAATGAAGAACCCTTCACCAATATAATTCCTAACCAACCCATTATACTAATAATTTCTAACTCCCCAAAAGAATTTGCCTTTAGTAAGTCTAAAACATCTCGTGCCTCTCAGGTTGGGAGGCTGTAAACAATCACATGTGGCCGGACGAACCTATACAGGTGGGCTAGATAGCCTTCAGAGGAGTCCGTAAGCTGAAACACTCTTGTCACGCCCAAGAATTTTTATTGCCTTGAAGCTGCACGTTTACTCCTTCTCTGAGAGAAATGGTTATGGGGGAGAGCCCCCCGTAAAGTCAGAGGTGTAGGTGAGAGCATAAAACAGACTCTGGTTTTGGGGTTAGATGCTCGGGAACAGGGGGTTTCCTGAGGCTTGATCACGCCTTTGCGTATGCCAAGCCTCCTTCCTCATGACCTTTGCCATGGGCGGAATTCCTCACGCTGGCCCCTGGCCGGGAGGGAGGAGGGGAGGGGGTTCAGGATGGGGAACACGTGTATACCCGTGGACGATTCATGTTGATGTATGGCAAAACCAATACACTATTGTAAAGTAATTAACCTCCAATTAAAATAAATAAATTTATATTAAAAAAATAACAACTTAAGTGTCAAGATATCACACCTGAAAGAATGCTTTTTAAGATAAAGCTTAATTAACTGTCCTCATTGAAGAGTGAGTTTAGGGTAGAGGATACCGTTGGTAAAGATTTTCACTCTCAGTTTCCTAGGACACTCACTAAATATAGCTAATATTTAATCTAGTAACTATGTCTATCTCCACACCAAATTAAAATAATTTTAGGAGTTATTTATTTCAGATTGTGGGAGAAGTTACTATCATTCAATTACAGGCTATCTTGCCCAATGAGGTTCTTATTTAAGAAAAGGTTTAAATACATGCTGAACTATTTATCAAGTCAGGGACTCCCATTATGTAGGCTTTTAAAAAGTTTAATACTAAAAATCAACCTACTGAGGGGATGTAAAGGGTCCATGTGATAGAAGGCAAAAGTATTATATGATCCCGAGAACACTGGGGTATGCTCTTGACAGAAAATGAATCTGTTCAAGATAGTGTACTTCTCTGAGACTAAGTCCAATTTTCTATTTAAAGAAGAAAAAAAAAAAAGTTTGGACTATAGATCATCTCTAAAGTGGTGCTGTAAAAGTATGGTTCCAGTAGGAAGGAAGTTTTGCTTGGAGACAAACTTAACTGAAGTTTATTTATTTAGTTTTTTAAAATTTTATTTATTTTTTAATTGAAGGATAATTGCTTTAGATATTTTTTCTGTTTTCTGTCAAATCTCAACATGAATCAGCATATTTATTTTTAATGTGTATCATTCATATCATCATATCCTCCATGTAGCACTGCTATAGAAATTAAATGAGATAAATTTATCAAGAATCTAGTTTAGCATAGGACATGTATGAAATGTTATTTAAAAGTATCTATTCCTTCAGTGGCTCAGTTGGTAAAGAATCCACCTGCAATGCAGGAGACCCTGGTTTAATCCCTGGGTCAGGAAGATCCCCTGGAGAAGGGATAGGCTACCCACTCCAGTATTCTTGGACTTCCCTTGCCATTCAGCTGGTAAAGAATTCGTTTCTCTTCTCTGGCCCTTTCTCTTCATTCTAAGTTCAAACGATTTATATCAAGATATTTTATACCCAGGTCTCCAAAAGTTTTTGAACTTAGATAATTATTGTAGCATAGGAATTCAATTGAGGAGCACGTTTGGCTTCAGATCATATCAATATGGAAAAATACCCCAAGGTGTAAGTTATCATTGAAAACTTAAGAGAATGCATTTGACTTAAAAGTAAACTGTAGGAAATATTGCCCAGAGATAGCCACAACTCAAATATAAGGAACAATGTTTTCACATTAAACAATATTATGAATTCAATGAAAATTTATTTTATTTTTTATTTTTTTGATTTGCTATTCAGTCACTAAGTCATGTCTGACTCTTTGCAACCTCATTGCCTGAAGCATGCCAGGCTGCCAGATTCCTCTGTCCTTCATTATCTCCTGGAGTTGGTTCAAATTCATTTCCATTGAGTTGGTGATGCTATGTAACCATCTCATCCTCTGGTGCCCCTTCTTTTGCCTTCGATCTTTCCCAACATCAAGGTTTTTTCCAAAGAGTTCGGTCTTCTCATCAGGTGGAAAATATATTCGAGCTTCAGCTTCAGCATCAGCCCTTCCAATGAATATGCAGGGTTGATTTCTTTTAAGGGTGACTGGTTTGATCTCCTTGCTGTAGATGTCTATCAGCAGATGAATGGATAAGAAAGCTGTGGTATATACACAATGGAGTATTACTCAGCCATTAAAAAGAATACATTTGAATCAGTTCTAATGAGGTGGATGAAACTGGAGCTGATTATACAGAGTGAAGTAAGCCAGAAAAAAAAAAACACCAATACAGTATACTAACGCATATATATGGAATTTAGAAAGATGGTAAGAATAACCCTGTATGTGAGACAGCAAAAGAGACACAGATATATAGAACAGTCTTTTGGACTCTGTGGGAGAGGGAGAGGGTGGGATGATTTGGGAGAATGGCATTGAAATGTGTATAATATCATATAAGAAATGAATCTCCAGTCTAGGCTTGATGCAGGGTGCAGGATGCTTGGGGTTGGTGCACTGGGATGACCTGGAAGGATGGTGTAGGGGGGAAGGTGGGAGGGGGGTTCAGGATTGGGAACACGTGTACACCCATGGTGGATTCATGTTGATGTGTGGCAAAACCAATACAATATTGTAAAGTAAAAAATAATAATAATAATTAAAAAAGCAAAAGAAAAAAAAAGGACTCTCAAGAGTCTTTTCCAGCACCACAGTTGGAAAGCATCGATTCTTTGGCACTCGGCCTTCTCTATGGCTCAACTCTCATACCCATACATGAATAACAGAAAAACCATAGTTTTGACTATGGAAACCTTTGTCAGCAAGGTGATGTCTCTGCTTTTTAATAGGCTGTCTAGGTTTTTCATAGCTTTTCTTCCCAGGAGCAGGCTTCTTTTATTTATTTATATTTTTTTGATAATCTGTAGAAATATATGCCTCTTGTGTTATTATTGTGTGCTAAGTTGCTTCAGTCATGTCCAACACTTTGTGACCTCATGAACTGTAGACTGCCAGGCTTCTTTGTCCAAGGACTCTCCAGTCAAGAATACCGGAGTGGATTGCCATGACCTCTTCCAGAGGATCTTCCTGACCCAGGGATGGAACCCACATCTCTTGTTTCCAGCATTGGCAGGTGGGTTCTTAACACTAGTGCCATCTGGTTATTAGTATTATCTTTACAAATTGAGCCACTGTTTGACAAAATCTTGTAAGACAGACAAAATTCAAACTGATTAATTTTTTTTTATTAATTTTTAAATGTCTGTAAAAGTTGTATCTAATGAACAGGAAGGAATGCAAGAGTATATAAAGTTCAATGTCTTTATCACTGGACAGAATATATTCTTATATTTATTAAGATGCCATCTAGGTCAAATGCTGTTTGAATATAAAGAAAAAAAAGAAAAAAGTGTGTATATATCTTAGAATTTCAAATTCCAAAGAATTTCAAATTTCAAAGATTATTTCAAATTTAATAATCACATTTGGTAGAAGCCTCTGGTTCTACAGGTAGAAAATAATCAAGTAATGTGTATATTCAGAATATCAAGAGTTAAGCTAGATTAGTCTCTCCTCTGTGTTATGGAATAATTAACAATAAATTCTATATATAGGATTTCATGTGACCCAGTGATGTCATCTACACAATTCTGGTAAGCATTCCAGTCAATATCCCTGGTTTGTCATAACTTCAGGTATACTGAAAAAGTCACTCCCAAAATTCCTCGGGTAGATACAATAGCTTTCTGGATTAATAGTGAAATAAGTTGCTCTGAATGTCTGCAGGTTCAAGTTTCACACAAGGCCAGATTATTTAGTCTTCAGAAACCTTAGATAATAAAGATGGTAAACTAAACGTTTTCACACTGAGGAAAATTTAGAGTTTAGTGTAGGGAACGAGGTATAAGGAAGGTTGAGAAGTGCTTGCAAATGAGACTCTCAACCAGGGCTGAACATTCTTGCAAACGAGATGTTCTGCCCAGTGTAGAGAACTAGGTATAAGGAAGGTTGAGAAGTGCTTGCAAACGAGACTCTCAACCAGGGCTGAACATTCTTGCAAACGAGATGTTCAGCTAAGAATCCTCTGTTTGTTCCCGTGGGAAAAGAACATTTCTTGCACACAAGGATGTTTCTCTGATTCCTCAAAATGAACAGACTCAGGGACAAAACGGATTCTAAGGTGATAAGGAAGTTCCCCAAAACAAAGTCTTAGCTTCAGTAAATAAGTCAAGGTAAAGGTTATCTCACCCTGCGCCAGCGCACTGTATAGTCTCTGAATCATAGTGCTTGGCAACTTGCCCTGTAGGTTGTTGTGCAAGGGATATAAAATAAAGCAGCTGTAAGAAGCAAGTGTTAAAAATATAAAGATTCAAACCACTCTGCAGTGTTGGTGTTTCATTCCATCGCCAGCAGTCTAGTGTTTAAAAATTGGTAACATAACATTAATATTTTGTTTCAGTTCAGTTCAGTCGCTCAGTCGTGTCCGACTCTTTGCGACACCATGAATTGCAGCACGCCAGGCTTCCCTCTCCATCACCAACTCCCGAAGTTCACTCAGACTCGCATCCATCAAGTAAGTGATGCCATCCAGCCAGCTCATCCTCTGTCATCCCCTTCTTCTCCTGCCCCAAATCCCTCCTAGCATCAGAGTCTTTTCCAGTGAGTCAACTCTTCGCATGGTGGTCAAAGTACTGGAGCTTCAGCTTTAGCATCATTACTTCCAAAGAAATCCCAGGGTTGATCTCCTTCAGAATGGACTGGTTGGATCTCCTTGCAGTCCAAGGGACTCTCAAGAGTCTTCTCCAACACCACACTTCAAACGCATCGATTCTTCGGTGCTCAGCCTTCTTCACAGTCCAACTCACACATCCATACATGACCACTGGAAAAACCATAGCCTTGACTAGGCGGACCTTAGTCAGAAAAGTATTGTCTCTGCTTTTGAATATGCTATCTAGGTTGGTCATAACTTTTCTTCCAAGGAGTAAGCGTCTTTTAATTTCATGGCTGCGATCACCATCTGCAGTGATTTTGGAGCCCCCAAAATAAAGTCTGACATTGTTTCCACTGTTTCCCCATCTATTTCCCATGAAGTGATGGGACCAGATGCCATGATCTTCATTTTCTGAATGTGGAGCATTAAGCCAACATTTCCACTCTCCTCTTTCACTTTCATCAAGAGGCTTTTTAGTTCCTCTTCACTTTCTGCCATAAAGGTGGTGTCATCTGCATATCTGAGGTTATTGATATTTCTCCCGGCCATCTTGATTCCAGCTTGTGTTTCTTCCAGTCCAGCGTTTGTCATGATGTACTCTGCATAGTAGTTAAATAAGCAGGGTCACAATATACAGCCTTAACGTACTCCTTTTCCTATTTGGGACTAGTCTGTTGTTCCATGTCCAGTTCTAACTGTTGCTTCCTGACCTTCATGTAGGTTTCTCAAGAGGCAGGTCAGGTGGTCTGGTATTCCCATCTCTTTCAGAATTTTCCACAGTTTATTGTGATCCACAGTCGAAGGCTTTGGCACAGTCAATAAAGCATTAATAGATGTGTTTCTGGAACTCTCTTGCTTTTTCCATGATCCAGCAGATGTTGGCAATTTGATCTCTGGTTCCTCTGCCTTTTCTAAAACCAGCTTGAACAGTGGGAAGTTCACTGTTCACGTATTGCTGAAGCCTGGCTTGGAGAATTTTGAGCATTACTTTACTAGCATGTGAGATGAGTGCAATTGTGCGGTAGTTTGAGCATTCTTTGGCATTGCCTTTTTTTGGAATTGGAATGAAAGCTGACCTTTTTTGTTTAAGAAGAAATTTTTGGCATTTTTTGTTTGTACTATAAATTTTGTCTTTTGGAGCAATAACCTGAGAGCTTCGGTTTGAAGAGAGTAATTAAGAAATCTGTACTTTTAATCCAAATTGAAATTTTACAAAGTTTGTACAGTATTAGAACATTTAAGAGAATTTTAATTCCTTCATACTATATTTACATATTTAAGTTATTAAACATTAAAGGCTACTTATCATCAGAAAACTTTTGTTTGATAAGTGAGATAACTGAAATACTTATGAAGGGAATCAGATATATTCCAATTAAAAATTCAGTTAAAATATTTGAAAATATTTAATTGTTTGTAAATGGAATCAGACATTGCTCAAAGCTTACAAAAAGTAATTGTTAATACTCTGTAAATGTACAAACAAAATAATAAAATTTGTTTGCTTAACTTAAAGGCTTAAAATGTTTTTTCTACAATTTTAATAGTTTACATCTTAACACTTAAAAAAAAAGAATCTCTGAATAATCATTTTATATATATGGTAAGAGTATGAGATGCATTCTCTTACATTTTTAAGCACAATACAATACTGTAAAGGGTAGTACAATGTTGTATAACAGATTTCTAGAATTTATTCATCTTGCTTAACTGAAACTTTATACCCAAAGGATTATTAGTTTCCCTATTTTCTTCTGCCTAGCACCAGGCAACCACCATTCTACTCTATGATTTTGTGAGTTTCACTATCTGAGATACCTTATACAAGGGAAATGATGCAGTATTTGTCTTTCTGTAACTGGCTTTTTTCAATTGGCATAATGTCTTCAAGATTCATCCATGTAGCACATATTTCAGAATTTGTTATCTTTTATGGTGAGTAGTATTCCATGATATGTATATAGCACATTGCCTTTATCCATTTATTTATTGATGAACATTTTGGTTGTTTCAACATTTTGGCTTTCATGAATAGTTTTTCAATGAACATAGCAGTGCTAATACCTCTTTGTGATCACTATTTCAGTTATTTTGATAACTACCCAGAAGTGAGATTATAATATTATATTATAGCTCTATTTTTAATATTGGAGGGAATCTGTGTACTGCTTTCCATAGTGACTACACCATTTTGAATTCCCATTAATAGCATGCAGAGATTTCAATTTCTCTACAACCTCACCCACACCTGTCAGTTGCTTATTATTATTTTTTTTAATAATAGCCAATTGACAGTGTGAGGTGATATTTCATCATAGTTTTGATTAATAGTTTTTCTAACATACAAAAATCACAACCGTTGAGGGAGTTCCCTGGTGATCTAGTGGTTAAAACTTAGCACTTTCCCTGCCTTGGCCTGGGATCAATCCCTGTTTGGGGAACTAAGACTCTGAAATCTGTGCTGTGTGGCCAAAAATTAAAAAAACAAAAAACACTGTTGAGAAATCCACAGTTCTTACTGAGCTGCAGAGTCCAGTTTTACTACTTTTGTCTTAAAATTTCTAGGATATTAAGAATATAAGTTAATTTTACTCAGCCTTAGACATTTAACCTGTAAAAGGGGGATTAAAAAAACTATTTAATACAATTGCTTTAAGGATTGACATAAACAATATTTATGGAGTGCTGATTAAGTGCTTGGTACCTTTGTGCACAAAAACTACTGTTACTATTAAACTCCTTAGGGGACTTCTAACACAATTATTTTTCTCTTAGTACTTAAAAATGTTTTTTTTTAAAAATACAAATCCGGCCATCTCAATGTCAAAATGTGAAACAGCACTTAATATGATATCTTTTACTGAATACCTGCATTGTAACTAGTCTGTGGAAATGTGTGGAATATTTAGTAAATTAAGCATTCCAAGGCTCTCTAGATATACACATTAGAAGCAGTTTGTCATATTCATATCATGACTGTGCTTTGCTAAAGAAGTTTTAAAACATATATTTTTAGCTATAAATTTTTAGTTCAAGTAATTGTAGCTGTTATTCAAGCTTTTGCAGCTCCTAGGACCATAGCCCACTGGACTCCTCTGTTCATGGGATTTCCCAGACAGAATACTGGAAGGAGTTGCCATTTCCTTCTCCAGGAGATCTCCCCAACTCAGGGATCTAATCTGTATAGGCCAGCAAAGTCTTTACCACTGAGCCACCAGGGAAGCCCAATTCTAGCTCTTGTTCAGTTGCTTAGTTGTGTCTGACTTTGTGACACCATGAACTGCAGCAAGCCATGATTCCCTGGCCTTCACTATCTTCCCGAGTTTGCTTAAATTCATCCCCACTGAGTTGGGGATGCCATCCAACTATCTTGTCCTCTGTCACCCCTTCTTCTGCCTTCAATCTTTCACAGCATCAGGGGTTTTTCCAAAGGGTCAGCTCTTTGCATCACATGACCAAGTATTGGTGCATCAGTCTCAGCATCAGTCCTTAATAAATATATGCTGGGGTCTGGCAAATATTTTGTTGTTAGCTTTTTAAATTCACTAGGTGACTCATCTAGGAGTACAAGGTTACCTTTGGCTTAAACAAAACATACAAATCTTCTCCAACAATAAAAATGGCAATAGTAAAATATATGTTGTATAACAAATAAAGAGCGCCATATCTCTACATATGCAGGATAAATCTGTGCCTCTAGATCCGTGTCATCAGGGGCTTCCCTGGTGGCTCAGATAGTAAAGAACCTCCCTGCAATGCAGGGGACCAGAGTTTGATCCCTGAGTTAGGAAAATCCCCTGGAGAAGGGAATGGCTACCCACTCCAGTATTCTTGCCTGGAGAATTCCATGGACAGAGGCTACAGTCCAACCGGTCACAAAGACTTGGACTGAAAGATCAATGCTTTCACTATCACTTTCACTAATGTAGCCATTTTTCCTAGCTAAAGAGGTAAAACTTTTAACTACTTCAGAAACAAAAAATTGAGAATCAGTGGTTGGAGAATGTTAATATTTATTAGGTACATGTATTTTTAAGCTTAGGGATTTCCTGCCATATATCAAAAACCAAGAAATTGACAATACACAGTACTCTTGGCTGGAAAATCCCATGGACGGAGGAGCCTGGTGGGCTGCAGTCCATGGGGTCGCTAAGAGTCGGACACGACTGACCAACTTCACTTTCACTTTTCACTTTTCACTTTCATGCATTGGAGAAGGAAATGGCAACCCACTCCAGTGTTCTTGCCTTGAGAATCCCAGGGATGGGGGAGCCTGGTGGGCTGCCGTCTATGGGGTTTTCACAGAGTCGGACACGACTGAAGCGACTTAGCAGCAGTATTGTGGAATTAAATGCTATTTAAAACTGAGCATGAATGAAATTCAAAGTTTATTCTGCATTAAAAAAAGAAAATAATCTCAATATAACATTTTTAGAATAATCCTATTGAAAGAGAAATTAAAATTCATTAAATCATTGTGATATATGTGAATATCTAGGTCATGAGTATATCAGCATATAAGACATTATAATATCTTATCTGTTTCTCATTATGTTATCTATTTCTTTGCAATTAAATAATTATGGGAAAAGAAGCAGTCCATGTAATCAATTTGGGTTTGGTCCATTGTGGTGAAATTATTTCAGTTCAGTTCAGTTAAGTCATTCAGTCATGTCTGACTCTTTGTGACCCCATGAACCTCAGCATGCATGCCTCCCTGTCCATCACCAAATACTGGAGTCCACCCAAACCCTTGTCCATTGAGTCTGTGATGCCATCCAACCATTTCATCCTCTGTTGTTCCCTTCTCCTCCTGCCCTCAATCTTTCCCAGAATCAGGGTTTTTTCAAATGAGTCAGCTTTTCACATCAGGTGGCAAAAGTATTGGAGTTTCAATTTCAACATCAGTCCTTCCAATCAACAACCAGGACTGATTTCCATTAGGATGGACTGGTTGGATCTCCATGCAGTCCAAGGGACTCTCAAGAGTCTTCTCCAACACCACAGTTCAAAAGCATCAATTTTTCTGCACTCAACTTTCTTTCTTTTTTTTAAATATAAATTTATTTATTTTAATTGGAGGTTAATTACTTTATAGTCCAACACTCACATCCAAACATGACCACTGGAAAAACCATAGCCTTGACTAGACGGACCTTTGTTGGCAAAGTAATATCTCTGCTTTTTAATGTGCTGTCTATGTCGATCATAACTTTCCTTCCAAGGAGAAAGTGTCTTTTAATTTCATGGCTGCAATCACCATCTACAGTGATTTTGGAGCCCAGAAAAATAAGTCAGCCACTGTTTCCACTGTTTCCCCATCTATTTGACATGAAATGATGGGACCAAATGCTACGATCTTAGTTTTCTGAATGTTGAGCTTTAAGCCAACTTTTTCACTCTCCTCTTTCACATTCATCAAGAGGCTCTTTAGTTCTTCTTCACTTTCTGCCATAATGGTGGTGTCATCTGCATATCTGAGGCTATTGATATTGCTCCCGGCAGTCTTAATTCCAGCTTGTGCTTCCTCCAGCCCAATGTTTCTCATGATGTACTCTGCATACAAGTTAAATAAGCAGGGTGACAATATACAGCCTTAACGTACTCCTTTTCCTATTTGGAACCAGTCTGTTGTTCCATATCCAGTTCTAACTGTTGCTTCCTGACCTGCATACAGATTTCTCAAGAGGCAGGTCAGGTGGTCTTGTATTTCCATCCCTTCAGAATTTTCCACAGTTTATTGTGATCCACACAGTCAAAAGCTTTCGCATAGTCAATAAAACAGAAACAGATGTTTTTCTGGAACTCTCTTGCTTTTTCAATGATCAATTGGATGTTGGCAATTTGATCTCTGATTCCTCTGTCTTTTCTAAAGCCAGCTTGAACATCTGGAAGTTCATGGTTCACATATTGCTGAAGCCTGGCTTGGAAAATTTTAAGCATTACAGTGTGTGATATGAATGCAATTGTGTGGTATTTTGAGCATTCTTTGGCACTGCCTATTTTGGGCATTGGAGTGAAAACTGACCTTTTCCAGTCCTGTGGCCACTGCTGAGTTTTCCAAATTTGCTGGCATATTGAGTGCAGCACTTTCACAGCATCATCCTTCAGGATTTGAAATAGCTCAACTGGAATTCTATCACCTCCACTAGCTTTGTTCATAGTGATGCTTCCTAAGGCCCACTTGACTTTGCATTCCAGGATGTCTGGCTCTAGATGAGTGTTTACACCATCATGATTATCTGAGTCATGAAGATCTTTTTTGTACAGTTCTTCTGTGTATTCTTGCAACCTCTTCTTAATATCTTCTGCTTCTGTTAGGTCCATACCATTTCTGTCCTTTATCGAGCCCATCTTTGCATGAAGTGTTTCCTTGGTATGTCTAATTTTCTTGAAGAGATCTCTAGTATTTCCCATTCTGTTGTTTGCCTTTATTTCTTTGCATTGATCGCGGAGGAAGGCTTTCTTATCTCTCCTTGCTATTCTTTGGAACTCTGCATTCAGATGCTTATATCTTTCCTTTCCTCCTTTGCTTTTCACTTCCCTTCTTTTCACAGCTATTTGTAAGGCCTCCTCAGACAGCCATTTTGCTTTTTTCCATTTCTTTTTCTTGGGGATAGTCTTGATTCCTGTCTCCTATATAATGTCATGAACCTCTATCCATAGTTCATCAGGCATTCTGTCTATCAGATTTTTTCCCTTAAATCTGTTTCTTACTTCCACTGTATAGTCATAGTGAAAGTGAAGTCACTCAGTCGTGTCCGACTCTTTGCAACCCCAGAGACTGACTACCAGGCTCCTCTGTTCATGGAATTTTCCAGGCAAGAGTACTGGAGTAGGTTGTCATTTCCTTCTCCAGGAGATGTTTTCCATCCAGGGACTGAACCCATATCTCCAGCATTGCAGGCAGATGCTTTACCATCTGATTCACCACGGAAGTCAAGGGATTTGATTTTAGGTCATACCTGAATGGTCTAGTGGTTTTCTCAACTTTCTTCAATTTCAGTCTGAATTTGGCAATAAAGAGTTCATGATCTGAGCCACAGTCAGCTCCCAGGCTTGTTTTTGCTAACTGTATAGAGTTTCTCCATCTTTGGCTGCAAAGAATATAATCAATAAAATTTCGGTGTCAGCCATCTGGTGATGTCCATGTTTAGAGTCTTCTCTTGTGAAATTACTTATTTTTTTATAAATAGAACTCTGTAGGTGAGTTTACTGTCAGATAAGTTTAAGGGTAGTTATGTGAAGTCTTTTTGCTTATTTAGCAAATATTTATTGAGCAATTACTAAAACCAGGCAGATGCTTTAACACAGCAGCAATAGAATTTTAAAAGGCCTTAATTTATAAAATTTATATTACAGTAACAAAATTATAAGATTTTATTTCTCCTCTTTTACTGATTTATGTAACACAGTTATTTTGATTTTAATATTAATCTTAGAAGTGTTAATAAAATAACTGGCAAATCATTTTTTTTAAGAGACAAAGACTCAGTCTGAAATTAAGCCAAAGCACTGACATTATTCTTGTTCATCTGTCCTGGAAATGTTAGGATACAGGCAGATTTCAGTAAACCAAAAAATAAAGGTAAAGAATGAAGGAAGTATCATGTCCTTCCTTTGTCAATTCCAATATGAGCAAATAAAAAAAGCAGAGAGTTTATTTTGCAAACAAAGGTCCATATAGTCAAAGCTATGGTTTTTCCAGTAGTCATGTATGAATGTGAGAGCTGGACTATAAAGAAGGCTGAGGCCGAAGAATTGATACTTTTGAACTGTGGTGTTGGATAAAACTCTTGAGATTCCCTTGGACTGCAAGGAGATCCAACCAGTCCATCCTAAAAGAAATCAGTCTTGAATATTCACTAGAAGGACTGATGCTGAAGCTGAAGCTCCAATATTTTGACCACCGGATGTGAAGAACTGACTCATTGGAAAAGATCCTGATGCTGGAAAAGATTGAAGGCGGGAAGAAAGGGGGATGATAGAGGATGAGATGTTTGGATGGCATCACCAACTCAGTGGACATGAGTTTGAGTAAGCTCTGGGAATTGGTGATGGACAGGAAAGCCTGGTGTGCTACAGTCCATGGCGTCACAAAGAGTCACACAGGACTGAATGACTGAACTGAACTGAAATAAACTGAATACTGTTGAAAGTTTCAAAATATTACCTAGCAACTAAGCAACTGAGAATTGAGCTGATAAAAGCCAAAGTTTTCATCACTCCTTCTTGTTTGTCTCACTGACATAAGAGAAAATTGGTACACTATTCATTTCATGACAGCAACTGGGGTACATTTTTTGACTCTTTGGTTGCAAAATGGTATATCAAACTAGTTTATATAAGCATTAGTCTGGTGCCCATGTGTGTTGTATTTTTATTTTAATTTGGACAAAATAATATTTATTTTTTAAATCTACTGAGAAATTAGAGTTAGTCATATAGTAGGTTCACTTGGTTAATACTTATTAAATATAATAAAGATAAGAAATTATAATTTAAATAAAGAATATAATTAGTGTATTGAGTATACATGCTTTCCTCTAAGCAGATAAATAATTATATATATCTGCTCAGAGGGAAACAGAGATAAATTAAATGTAAACACACCTCATACTTAGATTGATACTAAACATGTGCTTGAGTTTATATATAAAAAGAAAAGTATGGGTACAGATGTATTGTTTGGTTTGCTTTATTTCCTTGGTCATTTTTTCATATCCTGCAGGTGTAATTTTCTTTCAAATCATATTTTACATTATTAAAAATTCATCTACATGCATTTATTTTATTAATTATCATTATTATAAAATACTGCAGCTCAATACTTCTCCAGTCCACATGAATATGAACTGAATTTTTTAGACCATGTCCTTTGAAAACCTGATAAAAATAATGACCTCTTGTTTTCTCTCTATATTTGCTTTCAAGATGTGTTTGCCATTAAGATTTACCCAATTAACATTTCATACTGATTTCTCAGACATTCAGAGAAGAGCATTACAAGGCTAATTTCCTTGAAAGTCAAAGAAAAACTGAGTCACTGGGGATTGCATGAACTTTTATTTGATTTTTCTCTAAATGTTTAAATAGGCTCTAAAGAAAGCATTGATAAACTAGCAGGTATAAATGTAAAGCCTTTAATATGGTTCATGGAGAACAAAGTCTGGCAAATAAAACTTGCAGCATATAGAACTGCCTTAAGCAACCATATAATTTATCATCTAAACTGATCATTTCAAAAGTGTACTATTAATAATTATATTAGAAATTTGTGTGACCTGCATCAGTGCTAGGCAAATAAGATTGTGAAAACCCTAGTAGTCAACATACATTATTACAGAGGTAACAGGGTAATTATTATGGCTTTTTCTCAAAAGGAAAAAGAAACAAGGGTATTAGGCCGTGTCTCCACAATCAAAATACTTTTTCAAATTTGAATTAAATTTTAAAAAAATAATTAAAAGATAGATATTTCACTGGAAAGTTTATATGGTTTTTTCTTGTATATATATAGAGCTTCTCTGGTAAAACATCCATCTGCAATGAGGAGACCCCTGTTGAATTTCTGGGTCAGGAAGATCTGCTGGAGAAGGGATAGGCTACCCAGTACAGTATTCTTGGGCTTCCCTGGTAATTAGGCAGTAAATAATCTGTCTGCAATGCAGGAGACCTGGGATCAGTCCCTGGATTGGGAAGATACCCCTGAGAAGGGAGAACAAACACTCTGGTCCAACAACACAAGAGAAGACTCTACACATGGACATCACCAGATGGTCAATACTGAAATCAGGTTGATTATATTCTTCGCAGCCAAAGATGGAGAAGTTCTATACAGTCAACAACAACAAAAAAAAGGACTTGGAGCTGGCTGTGGCTCAGATAATGAACAAATTTATGCCAAATTCAGACTTAAATTGAAGAAAGTAGAGAAAACCACTGGACCATTCAGCTATGACCTAAATCAAATCCTTTATGATTATACAGTAGAAGTGAGAAATATACTCAAGGGACTAGATCTGATAGACAGAGTGCCTGTAAAACTATGGATAGAGGTTTGTGACATTGTATAGGAGGCAGGGATCAAGACCATCCCTAAGGAAAAATAATGCAAAAAAGCAAAATGGCTGTCTGAGGAGGCCTTACAAATAGCTGTGAAAAGAAGAGAAGGGTAAGACATAGGAGAAAAGGAAAGATATACCCATTTGAATGCAGAGTTCCAAAGAATAGCAAGGAGTGATAAGAAAGCCTTCCTCAGTGATCAGTGCAAAGAAATAGAGGAAAACAGTAGAATGGGAAAGATTAGAGATCTCTGCAAGAAAATTAGAGATAACAAGGGGACATTTCATACAGACATGGGCACAATAAAGGACAGAAATGGTACGGACCTAACAGAAGCAGAAGATATTAAGAAGAGGTGGTAAGAATACACAGAAGAACTGTACAAAAAAGATCTTCATGACCCAGATGACCAGGATGGAATAATCACTCACCTAGAGCCAGACATCCTGGAATGCAAAGTCAAGTGGGCCTTAGGAAGCATCACTATGAACAAAGCTAGTGGAGGTGATAGAATTCCAGTTGAGCTATTTCAAATCCTGAAATATGATGCTATGAAAGTGCTGCACTCAATATACCAGCAAATTTGGAACACTCAGCAGGGCCATAGGACTGGAAAAGATCAGTTTTCATTCCAATCCCAAAGAAAGGCAATGCCAAAGAATGCTCAAACTACTGCACAATTGCACTCATCTCACACACTAGTAAAGTAGTGCTCAAAATTCTCCAAGCCAGGCTTCAACAGTACATGAACAATGAACTTCCAGATATCCAAGCTGGATTTAGAAAAGGCAGACGAACCACAGATCAAATTTCTAACATCTGCTGAATCATCAAAAAAGCAACACAGTTCCAGAAAAACACCTACTTCTACTTTATTGACTATGCCAAAGCCTTTGACTGTGTGGACCACAAAAACTATAGAAAATTCTTAAAGATATGGGAATACCAGACCACCTGACCTGCCTCTTGATAAATCTGTATGCTGGTCAGGAGGTAACAGTTATAACTGGACATGGAAAAACAGACTGAAAAACAGACTGGTTCCAAATAGGGAAAGGAGTACTCAAGACTGCATATTGTCACCCTGCATATTTAACTTATATGCAGAGTACATCATGAGAATTGTTGGGCTGGATGAAGCTCAAGCTGGAATTAAGATTACCAGGAGAAATATCAATAACTTCAGATATGCAGATGACACCACCATCATGGCAGAAAGTGAAGAACAAAAGAGCCTCTTGATGAAAGTGAAAGAGGAGAGTGAAAAAGTTGGCTTAAAGCTCAACATTCATGAAACGAAGATCATGGCATCTGGTCCCATCACTTCACGGCAAATAGATGGAGAAACAATGTAAACAGTGAGAGACTTTATTTTATTTTATTTTTTTGGCAGGGGGTGGGGGCTCCAAAATCATTGCTGATGGTTACTGGAGCCATGAAATTAAGAGATGCTTGCTCCTTGAAAGAAAAGTTATGGACAACCTAGACAGCATATTAAAAACAGAAACATTACTTTACCAACAAGGTCCATCTAGTCAAAGCTATGGTTTTTCCAGTAGTCATATATGAATGTGAGAGTTGGACTATAAAGAAGGCTGAGACCGAAGAATTGATACTTTTGAACTGTGGTGTTGGATAAAACTCTTGAGATTCCCTTGGACTGCAAGGAGATCCAACTGGTCCATTCTAAAGGAAATCAGTCTGACTATTCATTGGAAGGACTGATGCTGAAGCTGAAATTCCAGTACTCTGGCCACGTGATGCGAAGGACTGACTCACTGGAATAGACCCTGATGCTGGGAAAAATTGAAGGCAGAAGGAGAAGGGGACAACAGAGGATGAGATGGTTGGATGACATCACCGACTCAATGTACATGAGTTTGAGTAAACTCTGGGAGTTGGTGATGGACAGGATGCCTGGCGTGCTGCAGTCATGGGGTTGCAAAGTGTCACACATGACTGAGTGACTGAACTGAACTGATATGTGGCATCTAATAAAAACAAACTTACATAAACAAAGAGCAGAATGGCAATTGCCAGAAACTGGGGTGGGGTGCGGGGAGAATGAGGAGATATTGGTCAAAATGTACATACCTCCAGTTACAAGACAGATAATTTCTGGAGATCTAATGTATAGTATATAGTTAACAGTATTGTATTGAAAGTTGCTAAGGAAATATATCTTAATTGTTCTCAGTACACACATAAATTAAATGATAATTATGGAGGTGTTATGATGGTAATAATTTTCAATATGTAAATATTAATATATTTATTTGTTATGTTGTACACATTAAACTATATTTCCCTTGTAGGTTAGTCAGTAGAGAATCTGCCTGCAATGCAGGAGACCTGGGTTCAACTTCTGGGTCAGAAAGGTCCCCTGGAGAAAAAAATGGCAACCCACTTCAGTATTCTTGCCTGGAAAATCACATGGACAGAGGAACTTGGCAGACTACAGTCCATGTGGTGGCAAGAGTCGGATACGACTTAGCGACTAAACTACCACCACTACACATTAAACGCACTCATTTTTATAAGGTAATTATTTCTCAATAAAGCTGGGGGAAAACTCCTCCTAGTTATTGTGTGGCAACAACTGAGATTTCACTGCCTTAATCAGTATAGTAAACCTCTTCTCTCAGGAAAGGTCAGTGGCATCGAAATAGGAGGGAAAAGGGCAGGGCACAGCAATTAAAAGAATTACATGGCCATGGAATATGACAAAAACTGGTTGGAACCAACTAGGTCCAAGATGGTAGAAGATTTGACTTCTGAAACTTGAGTCTCATTATAGGCTCATTGCAATATATGAGGATGCTAAATGATACATCACCAGTGCCATGACAGTTCTGAGGTCAACATAAAAGGTCAAAAAGTGGGCAGTGGCTCAGTTCCTGAAAATCTCCATTCTTTCCCTGAAAAATGGAAAAAATCATCCCATTCCTTAGCCTATGAGATTACACAGCCTATAAAAACTAGCTACACCATAATCCAGGGCCTCTCACCTTCTGAGATGGCCCATGCTCTGTCTGTGAAGTATGTTTCTCTCTAAATAAATCTACTTCTTACCTTTCACTTGATTTCTCACTGAATTCTTTATATGATGTTACATCATGAACCTGAGATTCATTAAGTCCTGAGACCAGATGTATGATCTCAATTAAAAGATTGTGGGTTCATGTCCCAAACTGAGGTGCACAGTTTCAGCATGAAGAACATAAAATTGTAGAGCAGGCTTCCACATCTAATGTTCTGCTTTTGTTTTATTGAAATCTTAATAATTTTAACTGGGAACTTCTATTGTGTATGTGAAGTTTGACAGGACATTTGAGGATTCCCGTGAATAAACTGTGGAATATGCATGTCTTTCACTGTTTCTTGTCACTTCTTTTGAATATAGTATTTGCAATATCCCCTAAGCACTTTCTGGGACATAGTGAAGGATAGGGATGCCTGGCGTGCTGCAGTCCATGTGGTCTCAAAGAGTCGGACATGACTGAGTGACTGAACAAAAATAAGCACAAAATTCCAGTGGCTCCCTTATGCATGAGAGTTCAGTGAGACTCAAAGCACATTCAAGGTCGTTATGCTGTGTCCACAACTGAGTCAGGGAAACATTCACAATTGGTCATTGAACCAGAGCATGTTTCAAAAGCAAAAAGAAACCAACAGAGTTATGAGAAACATGAAAGACCAAGAAACCCTGTCATCCTCTTTCTCACTCGTGTTAATCCATGCATTAGTCATCACTTACACTGAAAACGGCACAGAGAAAGAAAGAAAAGGCAAGTACAGTTCTGTTTTTTCCTTTTTTCTTAACTTAATTAGTAAGTCCTTCCTTTCTAATTCCTTACTAAGCCACAGGTCAAAAGTTTTGACAGAATGTGCACATATCAAGAAGCGAAATACCTTAATTAAATTAGTTTCAAACAATATTTCTATTCTTCTGGTTACAACAAAAAATGCATATTCATGTATAAGCTATGAAAAACGAAGTGTATACTTTTTACAATTCTGAGTATGAGTTCAATGCTCTTTTAAATTAAATTTGCATTTAAAATTGTCATTGAAAAATAGATGACAAATTGAGAGAGACTGAAAGAAAAGAGAATGTTTTATATTTTATTACTATTAAAGTCACTCTCCTGTCTTGTGAACATACAAATAAGAACTCCCTTTTTCCAACTGAAAAAGGAATAACAGTTAAATTACAATCTCTACCTTGACCAACTTCAGCATACTGAAGAGATATGCAAGCATTTTGAAGCTCTCTCTTCTCATAGTACATTTTTAATGAACTTTGTGGAGGATATAGTAGAAAAGTATGACTAAATTACACAGAAAAATAAGTTCCAACATTTCCAACTCTCTAGTGCTTAGAATCCTTCAACAACATTTAAAGGAAATTCAGGCACGACAAACTCATTGAATGTGATTCAAGACTTAGATTAACCAATACAACTGACTAATAAACCACTCAATCATAATTAAACCAAGATGTTGAACCCTGAGTTTTGAGTGTGAGACATTCACTAAAAAATTCAGTCTAATGAAGCATTATATGCCTTCTCTGGTGGCTCAGATGGTAAACCATCTGCCCACTATGCAGGAGATCTGAGTTTGATCCCTGGGTTGGGAAGGTCCCCTGGAGAAGGAAATGGCAATCCATTACTGGCAAGCTTTATATAATTTTTTCCTGGGCTATTCTTTTCCACACAGTTATATCTTCCCAGATTCCTGATGATGCAAATTAGCCACCCTTTCTCTGTCTAAGCTGACATCTCTCAATGTAGACTGGTACTAGTGTGACTGATTGGAATCACTCCATTTTAGAAAAATAGCAGGTGGGGCTTGGGGAGTTTTAATACTAAGAATAAAGGCATGTTTTTGCATGGAAAAGTCTAACCACTAAAAATCTTTTATACAGAGAAAAGCTGAATTCTTCAGTAGGAAGGAAAGTTGATTCTGCCAGATAGTTAGTTACAGTAGGATTCATAGGTTTACATTTCCACCTTTGTCTTTTTGTTTGCCTAAATATCCCTATGCCATGCCTCAGGGTCCACTCCTCCCCACATCTTAGTATAAGAAATCAAGTACCAATACAGACTTGTTTCCTGTGCTGCTACTTAACTTTCATAATCAGACCCTGAACTTGATTTTGAAATATCTTCCTGAAATTCTTCAAGAGGAGAGAGTCTATCAAGGCCAGCATGAGACTTTCTGATTTTATACCAGTGTGCTAAGTTGTGCTTCTAAGGTTCATTTTGATCTTTTACTTGTATATACTCACAGTGACCTTCCAAAACAGTCTCCCAAGTAACAACCTTAGTAATCACCAACAATGACGCCACCTAAGTGAATAGATTATTAGTACACCATCACCCTCTACAGATAAATCACCTATACTCCTCAAACATGTTAAAAACTGAATCCAAAATTCCATTGTGAAGGTCTGAAAGTGAAAGTGAAGTCACTTAGTCATGTCCGACTCTTTGTGACCCCATGGACTGCAGCCTACCAGGCTTCTCTGTCCATGGGATTTTCCAAGCAAGAGTATTGGAGTGGGTTGCCATTTCCTTCTCCAGGGGATCTTCCCAACCCAGGGATTGAACCCAGGTCTCCCACATTGTAGGCAAACGCTTTACCCTCTGAGCCACCAGGGAAGCTGCTAATATCATGGTCCCAGAGTGATAAAAAAAAGCATTCTTTGGGACTTTCCTGATGACTCAGTGGTAAAGAATCCACCTGTCAGTGCAGGAGACATGAGTTCAATTCTTCATCTGGAAGATCCCATATGCCATGGGGCAATTAAACTCTTATGACACAACTATTGAGCCTGTGCTCAAAAGCCCAGGAGCCACAGCTACTGAGCCCACACTCTCCAACTGCTGAGCCAAAGAGCCTGTGCTCTGCAGCAAGAAAGTAGTCCCCACTTGCCACAACTAGAAATAAGCCTGAGCAGCAATGAAGACCCAGCACAGACCAAACAAACCAATTAATTTTAAAAAATAAATTATTCAAAAAAGATAGCATACTTTGTATAAATTACACACCTCATTTAAACTTCAAAATTGTACAAAATTAACATCAAAAAAGCAAGACGATTTCCAACAAGGAGCCATAATAAATTAGTTTTCTTTTACAATCTGTACTTTCTCTCTAAAATTGTTATACTAAATATTCAATGCAAACTAAAATGTATTGCTGAATTTAGTTTGCTAATACTTTGTTGAGAAGTTTGCATCTATGTTCACCAAAGATATTGTTCTGTAATATTTTTCTTCCTCTGTCCTTGTCTGGTTTTTGTGTCAGGAAAATGTTTACTTCATAAAATAGATTTGAAAGAGTTGCCTTCTGTTTTTATATTTTTCAAAGAGTTTGAGAAGGATTGGTAATTATTCTTTCTGGAATGGTTTTTACAGTCTACCAGTGAAGTCATCCGGTTCTGGGGGTTTTATTTGTTGGAAAGTTTTCAATTACTCTTTTAATTTTCTTACTAGTAAACAGATGCTCACATTTTCTATTTCATCATATTTCAGTTTTGGAAGGTAGTATGTTTCTAGGATTTTATCCATTCATTCTAGGTTATCCAGTTTTTTGTTGCATAATTCTACATATTAGTCTCTTATAGTCCTTAGTATTTCTGTTGTTAGTAATATCAGTTCTCATTTTATTTATGATTTTAGTTATTTTGGACTTTTTTATTTCCCTAGTGAATCTAAAGCTAAAGGCTTCTAAAGCTAAAGCTAAAAGGCTTCTTAATTTTGTTTACCTTTTAAAAAAAACAACTCAGTTTCATTGAACTTCTGTACTTCTTTTAGTCTCTTTTATTCACTTCTGTTCTATTCTTTGTTATTTCCTTCTTTTTACTAACTTTAGGCTTCATTTGTTGAGAAAAGTTTTTTTTTTTTCTTTTTTAGTATATTGGAATATGTGCATTCAACATGTATTTTCCAAAGGAACACGCTGAAAACAGATAGATATTTCTTAAATACTAATTTGTTTTTAAATTTTATCAATGAAATTTGATTATAAATATGTTCATCAGGAAACAAAACTTTCTTTGATGAAAATGTAAGCCAATTGTAGAATGCTATAAAGCATGGTAAACATGAGATACAGAAATAGAAGTTTAGTTTCTTTTCTAAATTGCCTTATGTATAAAATCTTATTTCTCATCATCATTTAACATAATGCAGGAAAAATATAGTATAAGTAAGAAATTAATTATATGTAGTCATTAGATTTAATTGAATGTAGTCCCTGTATTGATTCTTACATTTATCATAGGATAAAATTGCTCTTTATTTTACTTTGTCTTCTCTCTGTGCATTTGATACCTTTCTTTCTGAGGTAAGATGTATTTATTCCATCATTCTCTACAATTGGAACAGAATTAGAAAATAATAGCAAATGAAGCAACTGACAAACAACTAATCTCAAAAATATACAAGCAACTTATGCAGCTCAATTCCAGAAAAATAAACGACCCAATCAAAAAATGGGCCAAAGAACTAAATAGACATTTCTCCAAAGAAGACATACGGATGGCTAACAAACACATGAAAAGATGCTTAACATCACTCATTATTAGAGAAATGCAAATCAAAACCACAATGAGGTACCACTTCACACCAGTCAGAATGTCTGCGATCCAAAAATCTGCAAGCAATAAATGCTGGAGAGGGTGTGGAGAAAAGGGAATCCTCCTACACTGTTGGTGGGAATGCAAACTAGTACAGCCACTATGGAGAACAGTGTAGAGATTCCTTAAAAAGTTGCAAATAGAACTACCTTATGACCCAGCAATCCCACTGCTGGGCATACACACCGAGGAAAATTGAAAGAGACACATGTACCCCAATGTTCATTGCACCACTGTTTATAATAGCCAGGACATGGAAACAACCTAGATGTCCATCAGCAGATGAATGGATAAGAAAGCTGTGGTACATATACACAATGGAGTATTACTCAGCCGTTAAAAAGAATACATTTGAATCAGTTCTGATGAGATGGATGAAACTGGAGCCAATTATACAGAATGAAGTAAGCCAGAAAGAAAAACACCAATACAGTATGCTAACGCATATATATGGAATTTAGAAAGATGGCAATGACGACCCTGTATGCAAGACAGCAAAAAAGACACAGCTGTGTATAACGGACTTTTGGACTCAGAGGGAGAGGGAGAGGGTGGGATAATTTGGGAGAATGGCATTGTAACATATATACTATCATGTAAGAATCGAATCGCCAGTCTATGTCCGACGCAGAATACAGCATGCTTGGGGCTGGTGCACGGTGATGACCCAGAGAGATGTTATGGGGAGGGAGGTAGGAGGGGAGTTCATGTTTGGGAACACATGTACACCCGTGGTGGATTCATGTCAATGTATGGCAAAACCAATACAGTATTGTAAAGTACAATAAAGTAAAAATAAAAATTAAAAAAAAAAAAAAAGAACTTACAACAGCAGAAAACAGTGAAAAGGCAAACATTAGCTTGGAAGCTAATAGGTTAAACATTCCCACTTTTCTATGTCACTAAATATTCTACAACTTAAATTTTTAACCTAGGTTTTAGCATAGATGTTGTGGGGATCATGGTGAAAACATATTCCAGTGAACACTTCCTTCATACTTTCCTGTCAATGGCTTCCATAATTTGTCACTTGATTGTTGAAAACTCTAGGATCATGGAATGAACAGACTGTCCATTTTAGCTCTATCATCTTTCTCTCCTCCTGACTTTTCAATGCACTTGTGTTGACCACATTAGTCACAATGATTGTTTTAGGTATTGTGCTAAAACATTTGGCTTAAATCACCCTATTAATTCCTTACAACAACCATGAGAATTAGATATGATTAACATGCCCATTTTAAAGAGAAGAGCATAAGAACTTGAAACAGCTTAATAAATCTACCCAAAGTAACAAGAAATAGGAAAAACTGTCAGACAGCAAAGTCCAAGAAAAGATGAGTACAGTTCATTTTCTCATTAAGGTGTTTACCTTTTTTTATAAGAAAAATTATGATTTCACAAATGTTTATATGCTATGGGCTTATCTGTTCAAAATATTATTCCATTCTTTCAATGGTATTGGTGAGGAAAAAAAAAAAAAACAGGGAATGAGAATACTGTAAGAACCAGTGGGATTTTTATGTAAAGCCTGTCTGACATTCAAAAAGGGCAAAAGTTGCCAACTATCTTTCCTATCATAATTCATACTGAGTATACTTATTATTAGTCTCACCCAAAACTGAACTCCAGGGGATTTACAATGATGTAAGAAAATCTGTTCTCTTAATGATTCACATTTCAATTCTAGTAGAAAAAGGGTGATGAGGGAGTTAATGCAAACCATGGTGTCCAGGTTTAGAAAGAAGGCTTAGGCACTACACATAAAATCTGACTTTCTCTATAATCTGGCTGTTATAGCTTTTGTGTTTAAGATACTTAATAAAGTAATTAATATTTGTTGTTGTTTATATATATATATGTTTAAAGTAGGAAAGTCATAAGGTGAGTCTGAAACATTCCATTGGACCAGGAAATAAGGAAATGACCAGAGTTGTATCAAAAAGACAATGTGGCCTATTTAAAGCTGGGCACACAACCAAAAGGTTAGTTAAGATGAATAGCATGTAGTAAAAAGACTATTCTTGATATAAACATATTTCATAGGCAAAAATCCATTAGTCTATAATAAACTCAAAATAGCAGAAGCAAAAAAAGCCCATTTCTACAATTTAAAGTGTGTAACTAAAATGCCAACTACTTACTCTTGAAATTACTACTTAAAAGGAAGAACTTAGGCTTTAACCCTGTTTGCAGTAGAATATGTATAGTCATAGTTGATCTAAGAAAGATCATTTTCTTGTTGAGCATAGTTGATAAACAGTATTATAACAGTTTCAGGGGTACAACATAGTGGTTCAAAATTATTAGAGATTATATTCCATTTATAGGTATTATAAAATATTGGATAAATTCCCTACACTATATAAGCTATTCTTGCAGCTTATTATTTTATACATTGCAGTTTGTACTTCTTAGTCCCTTACCCCTACTTGCCCTTCGCCTAGAAAGATCTTTTTAGTAGAAGAATGAGAATAATTAAATTTAGAAAGAGTGATAAAATTAGTAAATCACCATTTTGTAACCCCCAATAAAATGACTGATTCAGACAATGATCATCACTGATCCTAAAACTTTAGCTAAAATATTTATGAGACATATTTGTGTTATACCAAAGTATCACTCCATACATTATTTGTTCTCAATGACTGAAACCAACTTTTATTACTTTATTAATAGTCAGTGATCTGTCTTAATCTCACTTAACCATCTGACATCTTCCCATATGAAATTCACAGCATCCCTGCTGAAATGTGTTTGTAAAAAATATTTAACCCAAAATATTCCATCTCTTAGATTCAACTTTCTGGTTACAGTAATTCAGATAATGAATGAACAGTTAAAGTAAAAACATTCAAAAAGTTCAGAAGGTAGGACATTCTGGGAGCTCTTCTACAAGTCAGTACCATCAAGGAAATAAAGGGTATGTGTGTCCATGAGTGTTTGTTTATCTAGGTGTTGTCTTTTAGATTAAAGTGAATTAAAAGATATACCAACCAAGAAAGATGGCTCATTATGAATATTCATTAAGTGAAAACAGCATAAAAGATATTTGGTGAACTGGGTAAATAAATGTCATTTAAACCAGTTTTTAGATCATGAGGGAATTATTTATTTTGTTATATCTGAAGATATAATGATAATGTTACTAAAATTATCTTAGTTGTACAGATGTCAACTGAATTATTTATGTCTGGTATGATACGTTTTAGAATTATAACTTAAAATACTTCAGTGAAAGCAAAATGAGATAGCTCAAATGTAGCAAAATATTGAGAGAGTCATTTCCTAGGCAGGTTGATAAGAAGTCTAGGGGTCCCCAAGGAGAGAGGGGTCTGGAATTTTCAAGGAGGAAGAAAGGACAAACTTTTTTCCTTCTCTACATTCCTTAGGATTATATAACAACAATGTTTTCTGCCTGAGGACAGTCTGTGGATTAAACCTTCTGGCTAATTCTGTTATCTTAAAATGTAAATTATGGGAGTAGGTCTGGTGAGGTCTTTACAACCTCCAGACATTCTTTGGATTCATTGGAGAGTGTATAGCTTCATTGCTAACACTAACAAGGGGGTACTCTTTCTACCTCCTTCTGATGCCTATGTCAGAGCTTTCTCTATCTCCTTTATACGTTAATAAAACTTTGTTACACAAAAGCTCTGAGAGATCAAGCCTTGTCTCTGGCCCGGGATTGAATTCTTCTCCTCCAGGGGCCAAGAATCCTGGCATCGTGATTCAACAACAACCTTTCAATATTAACAGTTGCTGAATCTTGTTGAAAGGCATTAGGTGCTCTTTGCTTCTCTATGTGTTTTAAATATGCATTACAAAAAATAAAATTAATAAAAAATGCTTCATAAAACTTATAATCAGCTTGGCTGTTACTTATTCCATAATTTAAAGTTGAAATATGATTACTCATTATATTTATGTACACATATAATGTGCTTAGTCACTCAGTCATGTATAAATCTTTATGATCCCATGGACTGTAGCCCACAAAGATCCTCTGTCCATGGAGATTCTCCAGGTTAGTATACTGGAATGGGTTGCCATGCTTTCCTCCAAGCGATTTTCCCAACCCATGGATAAAATCCAGGTCTCCCACATCACAGGCGTGTTCTTTACCATCTGAGCCACCAAGGAAGCCGATGAATACTGAAATGAGTAGTCTATCCCTTTTCCAGGGGATCTTCCTGACCCAGGAATCAAATCAGTGTCTCCTGGATTGCAGGTAGATTCTTTACCAGCTGAGCTATGAAGGAAGCTCCACACATATAATATATATATATATACAAAAACACATATATATATTTACATATGTGATAGTGTGACAAAAATATTACCCTAAATTGTACCAATAAAGCCAAATTTGTGGAAATGATTACCTAAGGACAAACTGGAAACCTTGTTGATTCTGTTAAGATACCCCACCCACAGCTTAACTATTAGGAAAATGCAAATTTCTTGTAAACGTGCATACTCTGGCCACCAGATGCAAAGAGCCAACTCATTGGAAAAAACCCTGGTGTGGGGAAAAATTGAAGGCAGGAGGCAGGGCAGCAGAGGTCGAGATCATTGGATGGCATCATCAACTCAAGGGACATGAGTTTGAGCAAGCTCCAGGAGATGGTGATGGATAGGGAAGCCTGGCATGCTATAGTCCATGGGAGTCACAAAAAGTTAGACATGAGTTAGTGACTGAACAACGACATCCTGTTTCTGAATACAAGGGTGGAACGTTTCATTTTTTCCTAGCTTTCTGAGTTAGATTAGATTGTCGTATGGCTCAGATCATGAACTTCTTATTGACAAATTCAGACTCAAATTGAAGAAAGTAGGGAAAACCGCTACACCATTCAGGTATGACCTAAATCAAATCCCTTATGATTATACAGTGGAAGTGAGAAATAGATTTAAGGGCCTAGCTCTGATATATAGAGTGCCTGATGAACTATGGAATGAGGTTCATGACACTGTACAGGAGACAGGGATCAAGACCATCCCCATGGAAAAGAAATGCAAAAAAGCAAAATGGCTGTCTGGGGAGGACTTACAAATAGCTGTGAAAAGAAGAGAGGTGAAAAGCCAAGGAGAAAAGGAAAGATATAAGCATCTGAACGCAGAGTTCCAAAGAATAGCAAGGAGAGATAAGAAAGCCTTCTTCTGTGATCAATGCAAAAAAATAGAGGAAAACAACAGAATGGGAAAGACTAGAGATCTCTTCAAGAAAATTAGAGATACCAAGGGAATATTTCGTGCAAAGATGGGCTCAATAAAGGACAGAAATGGTATGGACCTTATAGAAGCAGAAGATATTAAGAAGACGTGGCAAGAATACCTGGAAGAATTGTACAAAAAAGATCTCCATGACCCAGATAATCATGATGATGTGATCACTCATCTAGAGCCAGACATCTGGAATGTGAAGTCAAGTGGACCTTAGAAAGCAGCACTATGAACAAAGCTAGTGGAGGTGATGGAATTCCAGTTGAGCTGTTTCAAATCCTGAAAGATGATGCTGTGAAAGTGCTGCACTCAATATGCCAGCAAATTTGGAAAACTCAGCAGTGGCCACAGGACTGGAAAAGGTCAGTTTTCATTCCAATCCCGAAGCAAGGCAATGACAAAGAATGCTCAAACTACCTCACAATGGCACGCATCTCACATGCTAGTAAAGTAATGCTCAAAATTCTCCAAGGCAGGCTTCAGCAATATGTGAACCGTGAACTCCCTGATGTTCAAGCTGGTTTTAGAAAAGACAGAGGAACAAGAGATCAAGTTGCCAACATCTGCTGGATCATGGAAAAAGCAAGAGAGTTCCAGAAAAACATCTATTTCTGCTTTCTTGACTATGCCAAAGCCTTTGACTGTGTGGATCACAATAAACTGTGGAAAATTCTGAAAGAGATGGGAATACCAGACCACCTAACCTGCCTCTTGAGAACTCTGTATGTAGGTCAGGAAGCAACAGTTCGAACTGGACATGGAACAACAGACTGGTTCCAAATAGGAAAAGGAGTACATCAAGGCTGTATATTGTCACCCTGCTTATTTAACTTATATGCAGAGTACATCATGAGAAATGCTGGACTGGAAGAAACACAAGCTGGAATCAAGATTGCCAGGAGAAATATCAGTCACCTCAGATATGCAGGTGAGACCACCCTTATGGCAGAAAGTGACGAGAAGCTAAAAAGCCTCTTGGTGAAAGTGAAAGAGGAGAGCGAAAAAGTTGGCTTAAAGCTCAACATTCAGAAAATGAAGATCATGGCATCCGGTCCCATCACTTCATGGGAAATAGATGGGATTATAGTGGAAACAGTGTCAGACTTTATTTTTGGGGGCTCCAAAATCACTGCAGATGATGACTGCAGCCATGAAATTAAAAGACGCTTACTCCTTGGAAGAAAAGTTATGACCAACCTAAATACTATATTCAAGAGCAGAGATATTACTTTGCCGACTAAGGTCCGTCTAGTCAAGGCTATGGTTTTTCCTGTGGTCATGTATGGATGTGAGAGCTGGACTGTGAAGAAGGCTGAGTGCTGAAGAATGGATGCATTTGAAGTGTGGTGTTGGAGAAGACTCTTGAGAGTCCCTTGGACTGCAAGGAGATCCAACCAGTCCATTCTGAAGGAGATCAACCCTGGGATTTCTTTGGAAGGAATGATGCTAAAGCTGAAACTCCAGTACTTTGGCCACGTCATGTGAAGAGTTGACTCATTGGAAAAGACTCTGATGCTGGGAGGGATTGGGGGCAGGAGAAGAAGGGGACGACAGAGGATGAGATGGCTGGATGGCATCACGGACTCGACGGATGTGAGTCGGAGTGAACTCCGGGAGTTGGTGATGGACAGGGAGGCCTGGCATGCTGCGATTCATGGAGTCGCAAAGAGTCGGACACGACTTAGTGACTGAACTGAACTGAACTGAATAATATCTAATATTTTGCCACTGAAGGATCAATACACTAACTTTGAAAAAATTAGCTTGTGAAATAGAAAACAGTATCCATTATGAGATACATGGAGTATGGACATTAAGCAGAAAAGTTAGAATTCCTGTTCCATTGTTGATGCTTTTCTAAGAGTAGCTTTCTAAGGATAGTTTCAGGCTTCCTTAGTAACTCAGATGATAAAGAATCCACCTGCAGTGCAGGACCCAGGTTAGATCCCTGAGTCGGGAAGATCCTCTGGAGAAGGGAATGGCAATCCACTCTGGTATTCTTGTTTGGAGAATCCTATAAACAGAGAAGCCTGGTGGACTATAGTCCATGCGGTTGCAGTAAGTCAGATATGACTGAGAGTCTAAGCATACTTAAAAGATAGTTGTATCTATAAAGAGGAAAGGATTTATAGGATGCAACAGTAAGCATGCCACACTTTGAAATTAAAACACCTGGTTTGGGTCTGTGCCATGGAAGGAATGAAAGAGACCACCATATGAAAAACTCATGTAAAAACATGTGATTTAAAGGAGGTAAATGAAAAAAAAGAAACAAAAGACAAAACAAACAGAAAACTTTTTTTTTTTAATTTTTATTTTTACTTTATTTTACTTTACAATACTGTATTGGTTTTGCCATACATTGACATGAATCCACCATGGGTGTACATGCGTTCCCAAACATGAACCGCCCTCCCACTTCCCTCCCCATAACATCTCTCTGGGTCGTTACCGTGCTGACCCACCCTTTCGTGTCATAGCAACATACAGTTAAAAATATTTCAGAACATGTTTCCTAAGAATATTTCATTTGCAAGAGATAACCAGAATATGAAATTCTAGAATTTCTATTGACTATAATTGGCTTTAGTTGTGCCTTAAAGTTACCTGTGTCTGAATATATGTTGCATTTTAAAAAACCTTAATATATATTCCGAGATAAAAAATGAATTTTAACATGATAGCAATTCTAACATGATCCCTTACAATTATAAGGGGACGTGACAAAAAGATTTAAAGGATTAGATCTGATGGACAGAGTGCCTGATGAACTATGGATGGGGGTTCATGACATTGTACAGGAGGCAGTGATCAGGATCATCCCCAAGGAAAAGAAATGCAAAAAGGCAAAATGGTTGTCTGAGGAGGCCTTACAGATAGAAGAGAAAAGAAGAGAAGCTAAAGGCGAAGGAGAAAAGGAAAGATATACACATTTGAAAGCAGAGTTCCAAAGAATAGCAAAAAGAGAGAAGAAACCCTTCCTCAGGGATCAGTGCAAAGAAATAGAGGAAAACATTAGAATGGGAAAGACTACAGATCTATTCAAGAAAATTAGACACACCAAGGGAACATTTCATGCAAACATGGGCACAATAAAGAACAGAAATTGTATGTACCTAACAGAAGCAGAAGATATTAAGAAAAGGTGGCAAGAATAAACAGAAGAGCTATACAAAAAAAATCTTCATGATTTAGAAAACCACGATGGTGAGATCACTCACCTAGAGCCAGACATCCTGGAGTGTGAAGTCAAGTGGGCTTTAGAAAGCATCACTACAAACAAAACTAGTAGAGGTGATGGGATTTCAGTTGAGCAATTTTAAATCCTAAAAGATAATGCTGTTAAAGTGCTGCACTCAATATGCCAGCAAATCTGGAAAACTCAGCAGTGGTAACAGGACTGGAAAGGTCAGTTTTCATTCCAATCCCAAAGAAAGGCAATACCAAAGAATGTTCAAACAACTGCACAATTGCTCTCATCTTACATGCCAGCAAAGTAATGCTCAGAATTCTCTAAACCAGGCTTCAACAGTACATGAACCATGAACTTCCAGATGCTCAAGCTGGATTTAGAAAAGGCAGAGGAGCAAGACATCAAACTGCCAAAATCATTTTGATCATCAAACAGCAAGAGAGTCCCAGAATAACATCTACTTCTGCTTTACTGATTATGCCAAATCCTTTGACTGTGTTGATCATAACAATTGTGGAAAATTTTTGAAGAGATGAGAATACCAGACCACCTTACCTGACTCCTGAGAAAACTGTATGCAGGTCAAGAAGCAACAGTTAGAACTGGACAGGAACAACAGACTGGTTCCAAATTAGGAAAGGAGTACGTCAAAGCTACATATTGCCACTCTGCTTATTTAACTTATATGCAAAATACATCACAAGAAATGCCAGAATGGATGAAGCACAAGCTGGAATCAAGATTGCTAGCAGAAATATCAGTAACTTCAGATATGCAGATGACACCATTCTTATGGCAGAATGGGAAGAGAAACTAAAAAGCCTCTTGATGAAAGTGAAAGAGGAGAATTTAAAAGCTGGCTTAAAACTCATTCAAAAAACTAAGATCATGGCTTGGGATCCCATCACTCCGTGGCAGATAGATGGAAAAACAATGGAAATGGTGACATACTTTATTTATTTGGGCTCCAAAATCACTGCAGATGGTGACTGCAGCCATGAAATCAAAAGACACTTGCTCCTTGGAAAAAAAGCTATGACCAACCTAGACAGCATAGTAAAAAGCATAGACATTACTTTGCTAAGGTCCATCTAGTCAAAACTATGGCTTTTCCAGTAGTCATGTATGTATGTGAGAGTTGGATTTTAAAGAAAGCTGAACACTGAAACATTGATGCTTTTGAACTGTGGTGTTGGAGAAGACTCTTGGGAGTCCCTTGGACTGCAAGGAGATCCAATCAGTGCATCCCAAAGGAAATCCGTCCTGAATATTCTTTGGAAGGACTGATGCTGAAGCTGAAGCTACAATACTTTGGCCACCTGATGCAAAAAACTGATTTATTGGAAGACATCCTGATGCTTGCAAAGACTGAAGGCAGGAGACAAGGACAACAGAAGATGAGATGGTTGGATGGCATCACCGATTCGATGGATGTGAGTCTCAGCAAGCTCTGGGAATTGGTGATGGACAGGGAAGCCTAGTGTGCTATAGTCCATGGGGTTGCAAAGAGTTGGATATGACTGAGTGACTGAACTGAACTGAAAAAATGAATTCTAACACGATACCAAAATCCATGGTGATCCAGACTCAGAATTATTCAGTGTAAAGTATTTTTGTCAGGAACATATGAATCCTTAGAAAACACCTTCAATTTATTTTTTAATTCTCTAATGCCATTTTTGTCCAGTCTATAATATGCAATACTAGAACTGTTCCTCAGAAAATCTGATAATCTTAACAAGTAAATATGCAATTATAACCAATGTAAAAAGCAGAAGATTTTCTAACTTCTCATAAACTGATTTTTTAATGTCAGAGCTGAGGCACTAGCAGTTCTTTAGAATTTATAGATTTAAGTGTTAAGAGTGTTGACATTTTCAAGAGCATGCCACTATTTTTATTCATTCAGAGTAATTATGGGTTCTTATAAAAATTCACATACATTCCTTGCTTGAAGAAAAAGTAAACAATCTTCTCTTATTTCTTATATTATTGTCAATAATAATAGGTTTTTCCTGGTAATGTTGCTTTACAAAAGATATATTCATATATTAGAATTCACATGTATTAATGAAATCAATCTGTTCTATTTCATATGTTAGAAATCAAACTAGTAAAATAAAGCACCCACATAGGCAGAAAGCTACTATTTATTTTAATCTTTTACCATGAATCTACTGTCCTCAGAACTGAGAATAACTAACTGAGGCAATAAGATTCTTGTGAAGGATTTGGGGGTTAAGAGTAACTCTGAGGGTCTCTGAATCAGAGACTTTACCAGGCACTGGAAAAACTTATGCAAAGGACCTACATAATAGATTTGAAATTAAAAAAAAATAAATTCCAATAACAAACAAAAGGAACAGTATCACATGAGGGCAATGCTAGTAGAAACAGACTGGTTAGGAAGCTCTTGCTTTGATATAGGGGAAGAAGGGTGTCGGCATGAAGTAGATATTAATGATGTCAATGAATGTTTCTAAGAGGCTGACTCTAAAGATATGGTGAAAAATAAATGGGAGAAGATGGAGGATGGCATCGAAGGATTTTAGTTGGTTCATTCAGGGAGGAATATTGTTCACTTGACTGAAATATAGCAGAGAGAATTATGTTTGTGTTTTATCTAAGGCCTGGGGGAAAAGCGTAGTTTATTCTTTTGAATTTAGACAGAGGCATGGGGTGTCAATCTTGACCTGAGAAATCTAGAAAACAAGCAAAGGCTCGGCTGCTTCTATGGCAGACATAAGAGCAAGTGAGCACCTGCTCTGCTTCTTAGAGGCTGTGAGGTGAAGGAATGGTGAGTGCTGTTGGGAGGAGCTGTGGACCACCAAGAGAGAGTCATAGAGAAGGAGGAGCCTTGGGACACCCAACAGTAAAACCTGCAGTGTGGACAGAGAGGAAGAGGGCATTGAGGTAGCTCCGGGATAAAGGACAAAAATTGCCAACCAAGTCCTTCTGGTCAAGGGTAACAATGCTGGTGATCAGATTGAGAGGAGATCAGGGTTCTCAAACCCTAATCCCTTTTCTGTTGGAAAGCAGCTTGCAGCAGTTGTAGCTGTTAGTTGCTCAGTTATGTCTGAGTCTCTGTAACCCCATGGACTATAGCCTGCCAGGCTCCTCTGTCCACGGAATTCTCCAGGCAAGAATACAGGCATGAGTAGCCATTCCCTTCTCCAGGGGATCTTCCTGAATCAGGGTTGAACTTGGGTCTCTTGCATTGCAAGCAAATTCTTTATTCATCTAAGTCACCAGGAAAGCAGCAATTATAGGCTTTCAGTCAAAAGTAACCTGAGTTTTTTAGTATTAACTTAAATATTGTGGTTTGAAAAAAGTCTTGTATGCTCTCTAGTAACTAAACTGACATTTTGATTGTGACATAGCTAACAATTAAGAGAGGATGGATACTGAAGTTTTCAGCAAGGGAAAGAGGTTACTCTAAATGGGGAAAGTCAAGGGGAAAAGAGGGAGAATGACTCAATTTGAGCTCTGATATAAGCTTACTCAGTGCTTGTTTAACTTACTTGACACAACTGTGTAGGCTCTCGACCCTCACCTTTATGCTTCAGACATATAGGACGCCATCTCTGGCTTCCTAAAATATACAAAATTTTTCTTACAATAGAATATTTACACATAGTGTTTCCATGACCAGGAGTGTTCTTTCCCTGGTATCTTGCATGTTGACCCCTTTTGAAAATTCACTATTGGATAAAGTTTGAATCTTTCAAATATCCTTCGCTAGCCACTGTCACATAGATTAATAGACAAAAGAAGAAAAAGATGAACAGAGAGAAAGAGAGGTTACTTGTAGCTCCACTCATTTGTAAATAGCATGTGTCACATTTTGTAATTGTTTCTTTGCCTATTATATATCTTCTCCAGCAGGCTCTAAGTCTCATGAAGGCAGATGTTTTATTCTTTCCATAACAATTTTACACCTAGCAGCAAGCTCAGTGCATATGATGACTCAACTCATTAGATATTTATGGAATAAGAGAGAATGAATATACTAGGATGCACATTGAATTACTGTAGTATTTTAAAAGCATCATTTCCCAACAGTTACAGAAATTGAATAATTTGTAGTACATGCATATACTAGAATATTAGGAAGCCACTAAAAATCATGCTTCAAATATTTTCCATGACTAAATGTAATGTTTAACATATAGCAATGAGGAAAAATCCAGGATAGAATACTATGTATACACCAAGACCATGATTTTATATATTAAGCTGCCTTTTATCGAATCCTATTATAAGTAAAGTATGCTTTGTGGTATATTAAAGACAGGGTGTTAATACAGTTATGAAATTTAGATAGGGAATTTTTTAATATTTTATAAAACCCTGGTTTGTTGAGATTAAATAATAACCTTAATGTCATATTGCTAAGAAATAGCAGTGTTGAAAATATGAATGCAGTTATGACTTTAAAATGCTCTTTGCCAGTAAGCTACAACTTACATGTTAGCAGTAAGTATCTATGACTTGGAGTTTTTGTTTTTTTCTTAATCTTCAGAGTTTTTCTTAATGGTTAAAAATTACATTTTATTTCAGAAAAATAAATCTTATTTAAAAAACTAAGTTTTTCTTGTTAAGAATACTGTTAGTTCCCAGATTTTTTTCCCTCCTTATAATGGTTGACTTTTTAAAGTCTGATGTGGCAACACTTATTTAATTTTCTTAATTGTCTTACTTTGTTATTTCAACACCAATTCGAAAATGACTTTAAGCCTTTATAGGAATTACTATTCAAAGTTATCTTTGTTTTATTATTATTATTAATTTCAGAAGTGTTTAGATGTTAAAGAGTACTGGGGGCTTATTATAGGTAGCATAGTGTGAATCCAAACTTTTAAGAATTAACAAATGTGTGCTTTTTTCACAAACATGGAATATTCAGTTTAAATGTTCAAGTTTGTCATTTAAATTTGTATAAATGTACCTACTTTAAAATTGTATGTGCATGCTAAGCGACTTCAGTTGGCTGCAATTCTTTGCCACCCTGTGGACTGTAGGACTACACTCACCAGGCTCCTTTGTCCATGGGGATTCTCCAGACAAGAATACTGGAGTGAGTTGCCAAGAGCTCCTTCAGGAGATCTTCCTAACCCAGGGATGGAATTTGTATCTCTTACAATTCCTGCCTTGGCAGGAGAGTTCTTTACCACTGCTGCTGCTGTTGCTGCTGCTGTTGCTGCTGCTGCTGCTGCTAAGCCGCTTCAGTCGTGTCTGACTCTGTGCGACCCCATAGACAGCAGCCCACCAGGACCCCCCGTCTCTGGGATTCTCCAGGCAAGAACACTGGAGTGGGTTGCCATTTCCTTCTCCAATGCAGGAAAGTGAAAAGTGAGAGTGAAGTCCACTAGCCAAGAATTGTAGATGGATATCAATACTAGTAAGTAGGTCTGCATGGTGCAGTGTTTTATGTTAGCAATAGTGAGACTATTTTCTATATATTTCAGACTTTGAGCAAAGGAATGAACATATTGAGGATAGTGGGAGCCATATTTCATATATTTGGAAAGAGCTGCAAAGGGAGAGAGAAAAGATTAGGATGTATCCTCTGGCATTGGGTTAGAGATTAAGGTATCAGTATGACATCCGTCTTTCTGTCTCTTTCTCTATCTCCATTTCTATCTCCACAGTTGACCGTTGAACAACTCGGGGGTTAATTTCAGTATAAGTAGTAAGTCCTCTGTATCTGAGATTTCTCTGAATCTGTGGATTCAATCAACTATGAATAGTGCAGTATGGTAGTATTTAGTGTTGAAAAATACCCACGTGTAGGTGGACCTGTGCCTTGTTCAAGTCAATTGTGCATATACATCTATTTATCTGCTTACATATCCATACTCATCTATGTATCTACATATGTATCTACATACCTATAAGGAGATGCAGAGAGAGAAATTTAGAGAGAAATATATATATATATATGACTTCCCTGTTGGCTCAGACGATAAAGCATCTGCCTAAACTGTGGGAGACCTGGGTTCAATCCCTGGGTTGGGAAGATCTCCTGGAGAAGGAAAATGGCAATCCACTCCAGTATTCTCACCTGGAAAATCCCATGGACAGAAAAGCTTGGTAGGCTACAGTCCACGGGGTCACAAAGACTTGGACACAACTGAGTGACTTCACTTTCTTTTTTTACATTTATATGTATATATATACACACACATATATGAGAGTATGTATATGTGTATCCCCCCAAATACATTATATGTATTTTGTGTAATATATATCATCGATAATTTTGTTTTATATTAATATTTTTTAAAATATTTTATAATACACATTTATGCATTAAGCATTACTATACATATATTTTGGATATTTCATATCTGCTTATTTCATGTTTTATATTTTATAATATGCAATCAATTCTTATTATTCCGAGTTCATATTTGCCAATTTACCCACTTACAAAATATATTTTTAATCCCCAAATCAATAGCCACAGTGTTTTCATAGTCATTTGCAGACATGTACAGTGTGGTGAAAAACTGGAATTGCCTAGAGCACCTGTTCTCAGCTTAGGTTGAACAAGGAAACTCTGCTTTCATGTTTCAGTTCTCATGCTGAGTACAAGTGTACTGCTCATGGAGTCTTTAGTGCCATTTTTTGTCACATTTGTCTGTTCTTCATTGGTGATTTTACTGTTTAGAATTGCTCCTGTGTGTAGTGCTGCAGTGCACTATAGTGCACCTAAGCACAAGAAAGCTGCCGTGTACCTTAGGGAGAAAATGTATGTGTTAAATCAGTTTCACTCTAACATAAGTTATAGTGCTGTTGGCTGCAGGTTTAATGTTCATGAACCAACAGTAGTGTACATTCAAAAAAAAAAAAAGGAAATTGCCCATTTGCATGTGAAGCAGCTCTGTAAAGTGCTAAGGTAAAATAGATAGCAGGTGATGAAGTTATGTAAAAGATACAAAGATGACTGATAAAGCAAGGCACAAGGCATTATTGTGAGGCTAAGAGTCGCAGAAATCATTACTCAGGGTTGCATGTGTGTATGTGTGTAGTCGCATATTTGTGTCTGACTCTTTACAACACTTTGTGCTGTAGCCTGCCAAGCCTGTCTGTCCACGGGATTTTTCAGGCAAGGATGCTGGAATGGGGTGCCATTTCCTTCTTCAGGGGATCTTCCTGATGCAGAGATTGAACCCATGTCTCCTGTCTCTTCTGCATTGCTGGCAATTCTTTACTAACTGAGCCATGGGAGAATCCTCATTACCCAGGAAAATGTTAACCTTTTCATGACTCATTTCTTTATTGCAAACAAATACCATATAAAATTAATTATTTGTTATATATAGTGTCTTTAAACACACATACACATTAACAAGGTTATATATTGATCAGTGGATTGAAGTGCTGTAACCTGGGGGTTGTAGGAATCTAACTCTGTATTTCTCCTAAGAACAATGACTCAGTATTCACTAAATCAGTGTTTGTGGCTACTTTGAAGGATAAAACCGCTACAAATAAAGAGATTGTTTCTATGGACAGATAAGTAAATAGGATGGACAGACAAATATAGAAATAGAACTTATTTGTATATATTTCACTTCTTTCCATTGATACTAATGGCATTAAATTTGCTGTTCCAGTCACGTAGTTGTGTCCGACTCTTTGTGACCTCATGGACTGCAGAATGCCAGGCTTCCCTGTCCTTCACCATCTGCTGGAGCTTGCTCAGACTCATGTCCATTGAGCCAGTGATGCCATCCAACCATCTCATCCTCTGTCATCCTCTTCTCTTCCTGCCTTCAATCTTTCCCAACATCAGGGTCTTTTCCAACGAGCTGGCTCTTCGCATCAGGTGGCCAAAGCATTGGAGCTTTGGCTTAAGCATCAGTCCTTCCAATGAATATTCAGGACTGATTTCCTTTAGGATTGACAGGTTTGAACTCCATGCAGTCCAAGGGACTCTCAAGCATCTTCTCCAACACCACAGTTCAAAAGAATCAATTCTTTGGTGCTCAGCTTTGTTTATAGTCCAACTCTCACATCCATACATGACTACTGAAAAAACCATAGCCTTGATTAGACAGATCTTTGTCAGCAAAGTAATTTCTCTGTTGTTTTTTTTTATTGTATCTTCTAGTTTTGTCATTGTTTTTCTTGCAAGGAGCAAGTGTCTTTTAATTTCATGGTGGCATTCACCAACTGCAGTGATTCTGGAGCCCAAGAAGATAAAGTCTGTACTGTTTCCACTGTTTCTAGGGATAATGATGGGATCAGACGCCATGGACTTTGTTTTTGGAATGTTGAGTTTTTCACTCTCCTCTTTCACTTTCATCAAGAGGCTCTTTAGTTCCTCTTCCCATTCTACCATAAGAGTAGTGTTATCTGTGTATCTGAGGTTACTGATATTTCTCCCGGCAATCTTGATTCCAGCTGTGCTTCATCCACCCCGGCATTTCTTGTGATATACTCTGCATATAAGTTAAATAAGCAGGGTGACAATATATAGCCTTGATGTACTCCTTTTCCAGTTTGGAACCAGTCTGTTGTTCCATGTCCTGTTTTAACTGTTTCTTCTTGACCTGCATACAGTTTTCTCAGGAGTCAGGTAAGGTGGTCTGGTATTTTCATCTCGAGAAATTTTCCACAGTTGTGATTGACACAGTCAAAGGCTTTGGCATAATCAATAAAGCAGAAGTAGATGTTTTTCTGGTACTCTCTTGCTTTTTTGATGATCCAGCAGATGTTGGCAGTTCCATCATTTGTTCTTCTGCCTTTTCTAAATCCAGCTTGGACATCTGGAAGTTCTTGGTTCACATACCATTGAAGCCTAGCTTGAAGAATTTTGAGCATTACTTTGCTAGCATGTGAAATGAGTGCAATTGTGTGGTAGTTTGAAAATTATTTGGTATTGCCTTTCTTTGGGATTGGAATGAACACTGACCTTTTCCAGTCCTGGACTACTGCCAAGTTTTGCAAATTTGCTGGCATATCAAGTGCAGCACTTTAACAGCACTATCTTTTAGGATCTGAAAGAGCTCAACTGGAATTCTATCACCTCCACTAGTTTTGCTTGTAGTGATGCTTCTTAAGGTCCTCTTGACTTCATACTCCAGGATGTCTGGCTCTAGGTGGGTGATCACACCATCATGGTTATCTGTGTCATTCAGATCTTTTTTGTATGGTTCTTCTGTGTATTTTTGCTACCTCTTCTTAATATCTTCTGCTTCTGTTAGGTCCATACTGTTTCTGTCCTTTATTGTACCCATCTTTGCATGAAATAGCTGAATTAAATACACCTGTAAAAAAAATCACAAATAAAAGTAACCAGGGTTCATGGATAGTTACTCAGCTGAGTAAGAGAAATTACAAGATGTGCCTAGTGCATTTTATTGAACCAGGAAGTTAGGAGAGGTTTAAAGAATCATGGAGATATGTAAAATGGACACTAAAAGCAATGAAAAGTGCATGCACTTGTCAAATCTAGCATTTTACTTGAGCATTAAAACAAATAATAATAATAATGGATTAAAATTCATTGAATAAAATAAGAATTCATTTTAATGTTGACATTAATGAATGAAATAATGTCATTTGCAGCAACAAAGATGGATCTAGATATTGTCATTCTGAGTGAAGTAAGTCAGAGAAGTAGAAATATCATATGATATTCATTATATATTAAATTTAAAAAGAAATGACACCAATGAACTTACAAAACAGAAAAGACTCACAGAGTTAGGGTTGCCAGGGAGAAGGATAGGGGTGAAGGGTAGTTTAGGAGTTGACATGTACACATTACTATATTTAAAATGGACCATCAACAAGGACATTCTGTATAGCACATGGAACTCTGTTCAATGGTATATAGCAGTCTGGATGGGAGATGAGCTTGGAGGAGAATGGATACATGTGTTATGTATGGCTGAGTCCCTTCACTAGTCACCTGAAGCCATCACAGCATTGTTTATTAATTGGCTATGGTAGTGGTGATTTAGTTGCTAAGTCATGTCTGACTATAGCAACCCCATGGACTATAGACTACCAGGCATCTCTGTACATGTGATTTCCCAGACAAGAATACTGGAGTGGGTTTCTCCCATATGAAATCAAAAATGTTTAATAAAAAGGAAAGTTCTTCCTTAGAACACAATAAATGCGGGATTGATGGACTAAAGCTAGTCAGTAAGCTTTATGGTGTTGGAGAAGACTCTTGAGAGTCCCTTGGACTGCAAGGAGATCCAACCGGTCCATTCTGAAGGAGATCAGCCCTGGGATTTCTTTGGAAGGAATTATGCTGAAGCTGAAACTCCAGTACTTTGGCCACCTCATGTGAAGACTTGACTCATTGGAAAAGACTCTGACGCTGGGAGGGATTGCGGGCAGGAGAAGAAGGGGACGACAGAGGATGAGATGGCTGGATGGCATCATGGACTCGATGGACGTGGGTCTGAGTGAACTCCAGGAGTTCGTGATGGACAGGGAGGCCTGGTGTACTGCAATTCATGGGGTCGCAAAGAGTCGGACACGACTGAGTGACTGAACTGACTGACTGACTGAAGCTTTGTGGTAAGGAACAGGATAAATGCATAATCTCAAAGTATTTCCTAACAAAATATTTATTGAAAAACAAAACAAAACAAAACATAGTGACTTTACAATGGTGAAAACTGCAGGATACTTAGACCACCTGAATTATCTAAGCTAACATCATTAACATTGGGACAAACCTGCATCAAGCCCCTCCTGAGGAGATTCACTGAGGACAGTTTCATTTCAGTGATATTCTTGCCAAAGATATATATCCTAATTATAATCATGAAGAAATAATGGAATAACCCGATACTACTTTGTAAAATAATTGACCTATTCAAAAATTCATATTCAAGAAATACAAAGACAGGCTAAGAGACTGTCTCTGATTAAAGGAGACTAAAGTGTTATGACAACTCAATAAAAAGTATGATTCTGGCTTGGATAATGAACTGCAAATCTTGATGAAATTTGCATGTGGACTTTGGATTGGAAAGTAGTTTTATATCAGTGTTATCAATAAATTGTTTTATTTTCATAGCTATGCTGTAATTAGGTAACAGAAGGTCCTGTTACTTGAAAAATATTCACTGAAAAATATAAAGCTAAAGGGATATATTTCACCCTTTCTCTCAAAAAATGCAGAAAAAAAGTATTTTTATACATGTGTACAGTATATATACTATGCAATATACATGTGTATATACATAGAGAGATAGATGGACAGACACAACTTAGTCAACTGAATAACAATGTATTATATACATGTGTGTGCTGTGCAAGTACATGTGTGTATATAAAACTCTAAAGCAAATGAAGCAAAATGTAAATAATTGTTGGCTCTGGATAAAGGGTATATGGAATTCCTTGTACTATTTTGAAAATTTTTCTGTATGTTTCAAATTGCATCAAATAAAATTTATAAAATAATAAAGATGAAATTTTATAAATCACTCCAAATGATAGTAGTGCAAAATTTTCTCTTTTTAAAGAAAACAAAACAGTTTATACACATCATATAGGCTGAGGAATTTTTTGAAAAATCTTGCTATGATGATATTTTTTTAAGATAGTAGTTACCTGAGACAAACAAGCAAACCCTGTTATTCTGCTTTAGAATCTAGTCAGAGTAAATAAAAATTAAAAAAAAAATAGAATTCTTTATAAATATTTCTGGACTTCCTTTGTGGCTCAGATGGTAAAGAATCAGCCTGCAATGTGAGAGATCTGGGTTCGATCCCTGGGTTGGGAAGATCCCCTGGAGGAGGGAAAGACTACCCACTCCAGTATTCTGGCCTGGAGAATTCCATGGACTGTCTAGTACATGAAGGATCTGGTTCAATGGCAATAGGAATTATTGTTAACAATGGACTCTTATAAGAAAATAATCTGAAATGTCCATTTTAAATCCATTTATTCCGACTCAACTCATGTTAATATATAACATTGCTTAAACCTAAAGCTTTTGGTGTTCATCACAGTAAAAAGTACCACATGTTTTTTTCTCTGATTTGAGCCATGTAATATTCAAAATATAAAATGTATATTTGATGAGACAGTTGGTAATTTTAAATGTGGTGTTTAAAACTGACTATTTTTAAACAATATAGTGACAGGAAAATTATAGGTATGTGCTAATTACCATTTCTTTAAAGATGGACTGTTATTTTAGGGTTATCATGGAATGTGTGATAAGAACATTGTCTCTGAAGCCAGATTGTGATGGAAAATTCTGGCATAAATGTTTACAAGTTGTGTGCTTCCTGGCATTCTTGGTTAACTTATCAAGACGTTAGTTTCCTTACCATATAAATAATAGTGGTATCTAAAAATAAGATATGAATAGTAGTGGTATCTACTTTATGGGATGGTTGTGATGAATGTACAAGTTGAAATTTGAGCTATTATATATGAAGCATATAAACATTGTCTATTCTGTAAGTTAACATTAAGTCCTGGCAATTGTTATTCTCAAAATTAAAGAAAATAAATAAGCAATCAATTTAGTAGCATAAAACAATACCATGTTAATACTGAAAATATTTCCTTGAATCCATATTTAATTGAGAATAATTGAAAGCAAAGAAGTTCCTCCAGGTAATGCAAAATCAATGAATAATTGTCACACATCTTATTTTTAGTGCACAATTATCCTTACACTCTACATAGCTGTAGTTGTAATGTTAGTCATGTCCAACTCTTTGCGACCCTATGGACTGTAGCCCACCAGGTTCCTCTGTTCATGGGATTCTCCTGGCAAGAATACTGGAGTGGGTTGCCATTCCTTTCTCCAATATTGCACATTATTTCCACATATTCTTATTTCTAATTCAAACTTTTTAGTATACTTCATGCTTTCATTTCTCTTGTCTTCACCAAATTGTCTATCTCATTCAATATTTTCAACTTTCATATCTTTTGTTTACTTGGTCATTCTTTTATTTTCTTTCACTGAGTACCTTTTCCATTCACTTTTCTAAAATATTTCCTGGTCTCTGCTGTCACTAATCTATCTTCTGCTGAAGTTTGGTTTCTTCTGTTTTGTGCAGACTGTCCCTCACAGTTGAAACATCTTTGGAGGCAGGTGCTGCAGTGCTAGTATCTGAGGGCTTCACTCCTTAGATTTTGCTCTGTAGTTAACAATTATTACTTCCCAGTGGGAGTGGAGGCAAAGGCTAGGGGTTTAAAGGCCTGAGTCCACATATAGCCTGTTGCAGCAAACTTCATGAATATTAGGTGGGAAGAATCTCTGTGTCAAACTGCCCTTCTAGGCTGCCAGTTAAGAGCTACTGTGTAGACAACTCAATCCTCCATTCATGTATCCTACCACTTCTTACCAAGTTAATAATTTCTTGTGAGTGCCACATCCCTTCATATCACATCTCTTAGGAGATATATATTTGAGGAAATACATGCTTATGTACAACTTACATGAATATAAATAATATTGACAGTTATGCTGAAAAATCATAAAAACATTTGTCTCTTCAAAATGACTGGCTGAAAATTTTCCTCAAAAACTCAGGAAAAAAGCATATATCATCACATTGCTCCAGGCATACTTTTTAAAAGGCAAAAAAATGTTAAAAAGATCAAATCAGATTTGTAAACTTCTTTGTCTGCATAGTCATATCAACTCACTTACCAACTAGCAGTAAATTATGTACTTATTATTTTCAATATTAGTTAAAAGTAACATACAAACTCATGAGAACTACCTTCATAAGGTTATATGTAAATATATGTTTTAAAATCAGTATTAAATTTACTGCATGAGTGTTTTAACATTAGTAGATGTGACTTTAAACATCTTGGATATTCCCTTAAGAAACCAGCTATTTTGAAGATAGATTTCTAAATGACATACGCACCTATCACTGATTCCATTTTTATTTTTTGTTTAATAAAGTTTGGAAATTATTTGATTACAGTTAACAAAGCATAAGTTATAAGGTTTAAGTTATAAGTATATGAAGTGATAAAGTTTTATTATGAGATAAAATAAGTTACCTGACATACTGTCTTAAAAACACCTGTGATACTTCTCTGGATTTGATTCTATGCTAATCAATTTTTAATAAAGTCATCTTTTTTTTTTTCATTTTTAAATCATGATTTGGTTTTTAGCTTGTGAAGTTTCAGCAAACAAGAATCTTATATGTTAGAAATGCCTAAATTAATTAAAGAAATAGTAGGAAAAATTGATACCACATTCTCTAAGACTTTCATTTGCTATTTGTATTGCTGTTTCTCTATGATCTATAAAACAGCATTCTTAAAAAGTGAATCCTCCCAAAGAAAGTTCAGTGCTGAAGAACTGATGCTGTTGGACTGCAGTGTTGGAGAAGACTCTTGAGCGTCCCTTGGACTGCAAGGAGAATCCATTCTAAAGGAAATCAGTCCTAAATATTCATTGGAAGGATTGATATTGAAACTGAAACTCCAATACTTTGGCCACTTGATACAAAGAACTGACAATTTTGAAGAGACCCTGATGCTGGAAATGACTGAAGGCGGGAGGAGAAGGGAATGACAGAAGGTGAGATGGTTGGATGGCATCACTGACGTGAGGACATTAGTTTGAGTAAGCTCCAGGAGTTGATGATGGACAGGGAAGCCTGGTGTACTGCAGTCCATAGGGTCGCAAAGAGTCAGACATCAGTCTAATCAGATATTCCCTTTCTGGTATTTTAACTATGGTTTGAATAGACATTTGCATAACTGTGACAGACTTCTGTGTAGTCAGGCATAGAAGAATCCTTTTTTAGAACTTACAACAATTAATCTCTATGTTTAAGTGTGCAGGAGACTGCTATGAAGGATTGTGAGTGTGCATGTGAATCATAAATTGTGAATGTGTATTTCAGAGTCCTATGTTAATTGATGATGACATATACTCCAATTTAAATAATTCAGAAGAAAAATTATTTTTAAACTCTATTCATATACAAATTAGCTATGCCATACCAAAACCATTACAAATTTTTAAATTAATTTATTTTAATTGTAGGCTAATTACTTTACAATATTGTAGTGGTTTTTGCCATACATTGACATGAATCAGCCATGGGTGTACATATGTTCCCCATCCTGAATCCCCCTCCCAACTCCCTCCCCATCCCATCCCTCAAGGTCGTCCCAGTGCACCAGCCCTGAGCACCCTGTCTCTTGCATTGAACCTGGGCTGGCGATCTGTTTCACATACAATAATATACATGTTTCATTGATATTCTCTCAAATCATCCCACCCTCGCCTTCTCCCACAGAGTCCAAAGACTTCTTACATCTGTGTCTCTTTTGATGTCTCACATATAGGGTCATCATTACCATCTTTCTAAATTCCATATATATGTGTTAGTATATTGTATTGGTGTTTTTCTTTCTGACTTACTTCCCTCTGTATAATAGGCTCCAGTTTCATTTACCTCATTAGAACTGATTCAAATGCATTCTTTTTAATCATTGAGTAACATTCCATTGTGCATATATACCACAGCTTTCTTATCCATTCATCTGCCATTGGACATCTAGGTTGCTTCCATGTTCTGGCTATTATAAATAGTGCTGTGATGAACACTGGGGTACACGTTACAAATTGACTAACATAAAAGTAAATTTGAAAACACAAAAACACTAACTTGGAAGAGAAGAGTCAATCCTGCATTCCCCTATTTTAGCATGAGTTGAACAATTACAAAAGGATAAGATGACATCTTTCTTACTGTCTATAAACACAGGACTTTTTCTCTATTTAAACCTGTTTGAGAAGCTGTTAAGAAAATAACTGAGTGGGAAAATAAATGAAGCTTGAGACAGCAAATTACTGAAGAAGAAATTAATGTGTATTTCTTCAACAAAAGAGATAAATATCTGTCATCTCTACTAAAGAGATGTTCTGAAAGAAAAAAAATAATAACTAAATTATAATTGAAGTAATTCACTCTCAGAAGTTGTAAACAGGTAATTCCTGTCTGTACCTATAGCAGCAGGGAACAACTCTCCAGACGCTGAGATTTTACAGTACAGGAAATATAAATAATTATTATATTTTTGTCATTGCTATCATCATTACAATAATTTCAGGGGATGTGGGGATTGGCAGAAATGAACAGTTTGAATTTCCTGAGTTCTCTCTGAGTGAATTAAATTTAAATTCAGCAGAAGGTACTCTGTAGTGCTAGGTGTCTTGACACCTTATCTTTTCCTTGTTTATTCCATTCTTAGACAAATTAATACAAATTAATTTGTATTAGTATAAAAGCAAAGTATTCTATTCCTTAGTGTCTTCCAGCATGTGGATTAAAGAGAAGTTAATTTATTGGTTACAACTGAAGTGCAAGTGAGGTTGACATGGCTTCTTGGAAATTTTTACTTCATTTAATATTTCAATAGCAGTCCCACCTCCAAGAGTGATCCCTAAGTACTTGAAGGTCAGATCTGCATGCCTTAGCACCAATTCCAAGCTTGGAGCGTCTCTGTTTCTGTTATTGTATTTGTTCTGCTTTAATCCATGAATATTTGGGGGGGGGGATTTGAATTTTAGAAAACTAGAGATTTAGAACTTAAGTCACAAAGATACATGTGCAAAGATAATTTCAGAACTCCTCACAGATTTTTAAAATGGAACTGTTTTAAAAAGTTTTAAATGTATTGTTTAGTTATAAAGTTTTACATAATTTTTAAGTAGAAGCATGCTTAACTAGAAAAGAATTCTGAGCTCTTGCTACTGATCTCTGGGCCTATTTAAAAGAACAGAAGCTGGATTTACAGAGGAAACAGGTTTGATGCTGTTGAGGAGGCAGTGTTCCCTGAGATTAGAGTAGCAATGACCATGATTATCCCTGAGATAACTTTTATCCCCCCATCCTCTGCCAATGCCTGGGCACACACTTGAGAAGAGATAGCTAACAGATATTAGGTAAAAAGAGATTAAATATGAGGGATAGTAACAATTTCTACCACCTAAATATTTCTCTAGCTCATCTTCTCTTCTGGTTTCCAAATCCTGTATTTTATTTCTGCCCTTTATTCTTTCTGTTCTCTGTTATAAGTTTTCCTAAAATGTTACCTTATTTCTTCTTTTTCTGATCTTCCATCAATTTTTTAAAAATGTTTTAGGCCACGTCATGTGGCATGTGGGTTCTTAGTTCCCTGGCCAGGAATCAGACCCGTGCCTCCTGCATTGGGTCTGCAGAGTCTTAACCACTGCACAGCCAGAGATGTCCCCATCATTCATCTTTATATTAGGTACAAATGATTTTTATAAAAAAAACAAACAAACAAACAAAATGTGATAAACCTCTTCAAAACATTTTGATAAATGAGCAAACTGTGGTTAAATAAGGAACACACAAAAAAAATCTACCTTTATATGTTTCTACTACCATATACCAACAGTAAAGGATCTAGAGGAAACTCTTTCCAATCAAGAAGATAACTTTTATTCCCCACTGATTTTGGAGACTAAAAAAAGAACACACTTTCTTTGACTATGTTTTTTAACAAAGCAGACCCTATATTCTACAGCAACCTATCCTATTTTATTTTCCTTGTTGCAGTCAAAAGTATTTGGATATATATGTATCTCTACATATAATTTAGACCTTTTATTGGTCTTCTATCTCTTCTCTATATCTATCTACATTATTCATAGTAGGTTAAATAGATTAAATAAATACATAGGCAAATGTACAGACAGATAAAAAGGAAGGAAAGAAAGAGAAAGAAAGAAGGAAAGAAAAGCTATCATTTATTATGTGTCCTATTTATTATCAGTTTCCCTCTTCTGTATTTACACTGCTTAAGAGAAGAAAATATTTCCTTCACTGCTGTTTAAAACATTATTTAGCAAACAATTCTTATTGAATAAATTGATGATTACCAAATGCTTTCTGGCTGTGGTATAAGAAAATGGTTAGACTCACTGATATACCACTAACGGGAATGAATTAGTACTTCTCCTTTTAAAAATCATTTTGTTTGGATGTCTACAATTGATTAGAAACATGTATTTACTTGATCCAGTAACTACTATTTTGAGAGCTTATGCAAATAAGACTCATTTTCACAAAGAAAATGAAATCATATTTGTTTTTAAACTTATGAACTTACCACATTGGCATACATATTTTCTTTTCTCTTTCTTGTTATGATAACAAAGATATTTCTACTCATTTCTAAGGTTAATCATTCAACTTGTATAAAACTGCCTTCTATAAGACACACAATAAAGCTGTTCTATTATTCCACTGATTTATGGATTTTCCATAGTCTTCTAAACTCTCCTTCATTTTAACTCATCTGTCTTTAAAGAAGTAAAAAATAAAAGCAAAAAGGAAAAAAAAAAAAAAAACACTTCAAGATCCACAACCAGTGATAGGTTATCTTTTCTACTCTATTTTGAAGTCATTTGTAATAAAAGATTTTAATAATAATTATCTTCATTCCCTTCAGTAGCAACTGTCACTCAATTGTTAAGAAAATCAATGACTTCTTCAGTCTATTATATAGAAATCTTCATTGTCCTACATGTTTCCAAAACAATAACAAAACAGTACTAATAGTAACAACTCATGCTTGTACTCATAGTGCTTAAGTGGTGTAATATGTATTTAATGTGCAATTTTACATTTAATCTTCTTAGTAGTCCTAGGAAATAGGTTCTACTGATGACCCTATAACTGGCACAGTTGAAAAATCTATGTATTAACAAAGTTAAAAGATTAGTCCAGATTCACAGAGTAAGTTATTGGCCGAGCTGGGACTTCAATTAAACCATATCTGACACCGTTGTTTATGGTCCTCACAATTTTGTTGCACTATTTCCACAATTCTTTAGAATATTTAACAGTTACCTATATTTTTAGGGGTTTTTGTGTTATAATCTAAGTTTTAGTGTTGTCTTACTGGCCAGAAAGGGCTTATTCATCACAATTATGTTGATTAATTTCAATATCAGATTTTCTATTTTTTAATTTTTATCAGCTGACTAAATGAGAAAATGCTAAATGAAGATGTTATTACTTACGACAGAAGTCTTTTTTAGTATACAGTCAACATCCAAATTAATAACACATATAGTGAACACAACTGAGTGACTAAACAACAACAATAGTGGAATAACTGCTAAGGTAATGTTGATGGTTTGTATTTAACTTTAAAATTTTATCCACCTGAACAGTCCAAAAATTGAGCATTTTTTATTATAAAACTCTACAAGTGGATAAGAGAAAGAACTGTGTATTGAATGTAGTGTGTTAGTCACTCAGTCATGTCCAACTGTTTGAGATCCCATGGACTGTAACCCACCAGGTTCCTCTGTCCGTGGAATTCTCCGGGCAAGAATACTGGAGTGGGTAGCCATTCCCTTCTCCTGGGGATCTTCCTGAACCAGAGACTGAAGCTGGGTTTCTTGCACTGCAAGCAGATTCATTACCATCTGACCCACCAGGGAAGCCCATTGAACTCTAAATGTATTTAATGTAAAGACAAGTAGAAAATAATTAAAATGATAGTAACTCCCTAGTGGCTCAGATATTAAAGAATCCACCTGTAATGCAGGAAATCTGGGTTTGATCCCTGGGTTGGGAAGATCCCCTAGAGGAGGTCATGGCAACTCACTCCAGTATTCTTACCTGGAAAATCCCCTTGGATAGAGGAGCCTGGAGGACTTCAGTCCATAGGGTCCCAAGAGTCGGGCATGACTGAATGACTGAACGCATAAGCACAATTACCCACTACTCCATCTCCCTCTTCCTAACCATATAATAGAAGATTCTTGAGTTTCTGAGACTCTTATCCTTCTTAACATATCATTTGCTAAATTGTTACATGTTTTTATGACTTTTGATCTTGGCTCTGTTACTTAGCTTTATTTCTGTAGTTTCAGAGAAAGAAAAAGAAACAGTGAGAGAGAAGTTATAGTATTGAGTATAAATTAGGTCAGTCACAACATGTGCTTATGGGACATGTCTTCCCTAGTGGCTTAGCTAGTAAAGAATCAGGCTGCAATGTGGGAAACCTGGGTTTGATTCCTGGGTTGGAAAGATCTCCTGGAGAAGGGAACGGCTAACCATTCCTGTGTTCTGGCCTATAGAATTCCATGGAGTGCATAGTCCAAGGGGTCACAAAGAGTCAAAGATGACTGAGTGAATTTCACTTTCAAAGCACACTTCTCTGGACACCCTGTCTACAGTAATGTCCTTCAGAGTGAGAAGAGAGGAAAAGCTCTATCTCTTATTACCTAACAATGAATGGTTCAGTGGCTGTATAGTTTGTCAGCTTTAATAAATCTGTGCATTTCCTCTAGCAGGTAGATTAATTTTTGCTCTCCCCACCTTGTTTTGCTTGCAGAATCAAATCCCTTCTCATTTTGTGGGTAACCACAGTTGTGAAGCAAGCAGTTGTGAAGGTATGACACTGCTTTCAAATTTGAAACCAAGGGTTTACACATTAGAATTGCATGCAGTTGTTAATTTAGATGAGCAAAAATTTGAGAAATGTATGTTGCTTTCAGTATTCTTGCTTAAGAACCCCATGAACAGTATGAAAAGGCAAAATGATAGGATACCAAAAGAGGAACTCCCCAGGTCAGTAGGTGACCAACATGCTACTGGAGACCAGTGGAGAAATAACTCCAGAAAGAATGAAGGGATGGAGCCAAAGCAAAAACAATACCCAGCTGTGGATGTGACTGATGATAGAAGCAATCACCAGCAATTACCGATACTGTAAGAGCAATATTGCATAGGAACCTGGAATGTCAGGTCCATGAATCAAGGCAAATTGGAAGTGGTCAAACGAGATGGCAAGGGTGAACATCGACATTCTAGGAATCAGAGAACTAAAATGGACTGGAATGGGTGAATTTAATTCAGATGACCATCATATCTACTACTGTGGGCAGGAATCCCTCAGAAGAAATGGAGTAACCACCATGGTCAACAAAAGAGTCCAAAATGCAGTACTTGGATGCAATCTCAAAAATGACAGAATGATCTCTGTTCATCTCCAAGGCAAACCATTCATTATCACAGTTATCCAAGTCTATGCCCCAACCAGTAACACTGAAGAAACTGAAGTTGAACGGTTTTATGAAGACCTACAGGAACTTTTAGAACTAACACCCAAAAAGGATGTCCTTTTCATTATAGGGGACTGGAATGCTAAAGTAGGAAGTCAAGAAACACCTGGAATAACAGGCAAATTTGGCCTTGGAATGTGGAATGAAGCAGGGCAAAGACTAATAGAGTTTTGCCAAGAAAATGCACTGGTCATAGCAAACAGCCTCTTCCAACAACACAAGAGAAGACTCTACACATGGACATCACCAGATGGTCAACACCGAAATCAGATTGATTATATTCTTTGCAGCCAAAGATGGAGAAGCTCTATGCAGTCAACAAAAACAAGACCAGGAGCTGACTGTGGCTCAGATCATGAACTCCTTATTACCAAATTCAGACTCAATTTGAAGAAAGTAGGGAAAACCGCTACACCATTCAGGTATGACCTAAATCAAATCCCTTATGATTATACAGTGGAAGTGAGAAATAGATTTAAGGGCCTAGATCTGATAGATAGAGTGTCTGATGAACTATGGAATGAGGTTCATTACATTGTACAGGAGACAGGGATCAAGACCATCCCCATGGAAAAGAAATGCAAAAAAAGCAAAATGGCTGTCTGGGGAGGCCTTGCACATAGCTGTGAAAAGAAGAGAAGTGAAAAGCAAAGGAGAAAAGGAAAGATATAACCATCTGAAAGCAGAGTTCCAAAGAATAGCAAGAAGAGATAAGAAAGCCTTCTTCAGTGATCAATGCAAAGAAATAGAGTTAAACAATAGAACGGGAAAGACTAGAGATCTCTTCAAGAAAATTAGAGATACCAAGGGAACATTTCATGCAAGGATGGGCACAATAAAGGAAAGAAATGGTATGGACCTAACAGAAGCAGAAGATATTAAGAAGAGGTGGCAAGAATACATGGAAGAACTGTACAAAAAAGATCTTCATGACCCAGATAATCATGATGATGTGATCACTAATCTAGAGCCAGACATCTTGGAAAGTGAAGTCAAGTGGGCCTTAGAAAGCATCACTATGAACAAAGCTAGTGGAGGTGATGGAATTCCAGTGGAGCTGTTTCAAATCCTGAAAGATGATGCTGTGAAAGTGCTGCACTCAATACACCAAAAATGTGGAAAACACAGCAGTGGCCACAGGACTGGAAAAGGTCAGTTTTCATTCCAATCCCAAAGAAAGGCAATGCAAAAAATGCTCAGACTACCACACAATTGCACTCATCTCACATGCTAGTAAAGTAATGCTCAAAATTCTCCAAGGCAGGCTTCAGCAATACGTGGACTGTGAACTCCCTGATGTTCAAGCCGGTTTTAGAAAAGACAGAGGAACCAGAGATCAAATTGCCAACATCTGCTGGATCATTGAAAAAGCAAGAGAGTTCCAGAAAAACATCTGTTCCTGCTTTATTGACTATGCCAAAGCCTTTGACTGAGTGGATCACAATAAAGTGTGGAAAATTCTGAGAGAGATGGGAATACCAGACCACCTAACCTGCCTCTTGAGAAATCTGTATGCAGGTCAGGAAGCAACAGTTAGCACTGGACATGGAACAACAGATGGGTTCCAAACAGGAAAAGGAGCACGTCAAGGCTGTATACTGCCACCCTGCTTATATAACTTCTATGCAGAGTACATCATGAGAAACGCTGGACTGGAAGAAACACAAGCTGGAATCAAGATTGCTGGGAGAAATATCAGTAACCTCAGATATGCAGATGACACCACCCTTATGTCAGAATGTGAAGAGGAATTCAAAAGCCTCTTGATGAAAGTGAAAGAGGAGAGCAAAAAAGTTGGCTTAAAGCTCAACATTCAGAAAAAGAAGATAATGGCATCCGGTCCTATTACTTCATGGGAAATAGATGGGGAAACAGTGGAAACAGTGGAAACAGTGTCAGACTTTATTTGGGGGGCTCCAAAATCACTGCAGATGGTGACTGCAGCCATGAAATTAAAAGATGCTTACTCCTTGGAAGAAAAGTTATGACCAACCTAGACAGTATATTCAAAAGCAGAGACATTTTTTGCCGACCCAGGACCGTCTAGTCAAGGCTATGGTTTTTCCTGTGGCCATGTATGGATGTGAGAGTTGGACTGTGAAGAAAGCTGAGCGCTGAAGAATTGATGCTTTTGAACTGTGGTGTTGGAGAAGACTCTTGAGAGTCCCTTGGACTGCAAGGAGATTCAACCAGTCCATTCAGAAGGAGATCAACCCTGCGATTTCTTTGGAGGTAATGATGCTAAAGCTAAAACTCCAGTACTTTCGCCACCTCATGCAAAGAGTTGACTCATTGGAAAAGACTTTGATGCTGGGAGGGATTGGGGGCAGGAGAAGAAGGGGACGACAAAGGATGAGATGGCTGGATGGCATCACGGACTCGGTCGTGAGTCTGAGTGAACTCCGGGAGATGGTGATGGACAGGGAGGCCTCGCGTGCTGCAATTCATGGGCTCGCAAAAGTCGGACACGACTGAGTGACCGAACTGAATTGAACTGAATAAATTCTGAAATAGATTAATCCAGAATTGAAATATAGCTTTCAATCAGTGTTGCTTCCACACACATGCACTTGCCAGAAATCTTGAATTCAGTATTTAAGAAATTCTAATAAAATTAGAATTTTAATAATAATATGGATGGCATCATCTACTCGATGGACATGAATTGAGCAAGCTTCGGGAGTTGGTGATGGACCGGGAAGCCTGGTGTGCTGCAGTCCTTGGAGTTGCAAAGAGTTGGACGCAACTGAGCAACTGAACTGAATTGAATAATATTTCCCATGCTTCCCTAGTGATTCAGTGGTAAAGAATCCACCTGCCAATGCAGGTTTGATCTTTTGGTTGGGAAGATCCTCGAGAGGAGGAAATGGCAACCCACTCCAGTATTCTTGCCTGGGAAATCCCATGGACAGAAGAGCCTGGTGGATTAGAGCCTATAGTGTTTACAAAAGAGTCAGATAGGACTAGGCAACCGAGCAACAATCATGTTTCCTACTAGTTGACTAAAAGTATTCAAAGAAATTCCATGATAGCAGGAGTTGAAGGGTTAGACACATCACTCAGGATTTCAGTATAGGGTATTGAGGAGGTTTTAATAGTTACTCTTTACTAAGCTGAAGGCCAGATGCAGCAAACCACAAAGGAGGATGCTATTCCTTTTCATGAAGCTTAATTTATAAAGAAAGACGGATACAAAAAGAATATGCTAATGAGTTCTATGAAGAAAAATAACATTTGAAAACAGGATGGCATTTTGTGGAATAAGAAGTGATAGTTTATATAAGATGGTGAAGGAGTACCTCTCTGAAAAAGGAGTAAACTGCATATATATTTGAAGGAAATGCCTTAGTGGTAGAGGTATTTACAAGAGCATAGGCTTGGAGGTGCCAGTATTCTTGGAATATTTAAGAAATAGCAAGACAAGCAAGTGGCTTGTCTTTAAGGATAAATGAAAGTAATACTATCCTGTACAATGCAAAATATTTATATAAGTTCACTTTTTTTTAATCTGAATCTCAACCCCAAATTCTTTATTCAAGACAATTGAATTTGTTCAACTTTATTTATTTGATCATAGTTATTTGGCATTACAATCTACTTTGTTAGGTTAGGATGAGTCGGTTTAAACATTGCTGGTAGTGTTCTCTGAAGAGAAGAGGAATGGCTTGTTATTTGTGAAAAGTCTGCCAAGATTATCTCCTATAGGTATAAGAAGACTGAACTCTCTAGGTCAAAATCTTCAGAATATTGGGTAGGGACTTGTACCTAGCTTATGTGACATCATTTAGAGGAAGCTGAGTATAAGGAAAATATTATAGGTTTATATAATACTCAGGTTCTGCTCTGCTAAGTCACTTCAGTCGTGTCCGACTCTGTGCGACCACATAGATGGCAGCTCACCAGGCTCCCCCGTCCCTGGGATTCTCCAGGCAAGAACACTGGAGTGGGTTGCCATTTCTTTCTCTAATGCATGAAAGTGAAAAGTGAAAGTGAAGCCGCTCAGTTGTGTCCGACTCTTAGAAATGAATTAAATATTTTATGTCCAGTCACTATATCAAAAGTAAAGCCAGAAAATTTCAGAGGGGTTAAATTACTTTTTTCCCCAAGGTTGGGATCACACAGCTAATTAGTGACTGTCCAAGGATCAGAACGCATATCTTGATTCCTTATAATTGTTGACCTAGAAAATAATCTGACTTAGTCCTGAAGAAGCATACTTTTCTAGAAGAGTCTCTGAAATACTTCAAAAAACAATTAATTAAAATGGAACTGGTAGCAATGTTAAAAGAAATCTGAAAACAGCACTAAAAACAGAATAAATTTAATGTACATCAAAGTGTGTCATCATGGGAATGGCTCTTGAACCAAACCCTGAAGGAGAATGATGTGGCCTCAGATCATTTCAGAGCCTAAGGCATAAATCTTCTATGAAAAGTGCTGTTTGTCTGAAATCTTAAAGTAAAACTATGGGCTTTCATTAAAACAAAATTTCATAAGGAGAAAGAGAAACCCATCCAAAATGTTTGTGCAAAATTTCCTTACTGTGTTAATATAGCTATGAAAAATAGCAAGAAGTATGAATTTAAACTTTCAAGTCCAAGTTATCTTTATTTGACTCTTTTCTTGGTCACATATTAAATATACAAGAGAGGGCAAGTGATTCAATATTTCTGAACTGCAATTTTTCCTCACTTATTTTTTAAAAATAGAGTCCTCAATTATTAAAAAAAAAAAACAAAACAAAGCAAAATGATCAAGTTGGATTCCACTTAATATCACCAGCAACATTTTGAGGATTATTATATTTGGCATGCAAAATATCATACACACTTGTCATATTTTATGTGTGTAAAGTGATTTTCAGAATAGCCAGAGACATCATTTGATACAAAGTATTTCCAAACAAATAACTTTGTGTTATTGATCTAGAGAAATTTTCTTCTATCTTATTCATTATTCTGTTTCCTAACTAATATAACATATCAGATGTAGTTACTGGAGGTGAAATATAGTGAAAACAGTTCTTGTTTCAACTAATGAGCAATACTAAACTTCTTGAGGCATCCAAAGGCTAACACTCTAATAAAGACAATAGCAAGTAATTGACAAAAATGGGTTAAATTGTAGAATCAGAAATTTTGAGCTCAGGGAGATGGCTCAAAAATTCAATGACCTAATTAAGAAATCAAAGGAAATGATTAACAATTGATTGGTCTTGATGTTTTAAATAAAATAAGAACCATGGATGTCATGAGGGTAACAGAAAGGCCTAAATAGTTTCCTAACAAAGAATGAATTAGGACACTCAATGACAATGGCCTCAAGAAACTGAATATCTGGAAAAACATGTGAATTATTGAGAGTGATAGGAACTTTAGATCCTCCATTTATTCCATGTGATTTATAAGTTATCTATATTAATTATTTCATTCTCAAATGAAGCTAGTAAACTTATCCATTTAGTAACTTTTATCCACTTATACATTGAATGGCTAAATCCATCCAATAAGAGTCAAATAAATATTTGTCACAGAAAAAGTTTTAAACTGAGGTTCAGAGAAAAGCCACAAACTGAAGGGAGCAGCCCATTGTCTCACTCACTAGCAGAACATAGTGGATATTAATGGAGGGAAAGGATATCAAGAATACAGCTTTGAAGACTATTGGTGCTGTGGGTGCTATAGCAGTACTTCAACTTTCTTTTGATTCAACATATGAAGGATTGAATTATCACAATCAATATTTTTGTGTCAATGCAAAAGGAGTCTTATAAAAAAAGTTCATTGAAATTAAAAAGTTTCCCATGGCATTTCCTTAATCTATGTAAACAAATTTGTGTGACCAGTAGCAATTCAGAAAGTCTATAGAGCCGCTCCAGGCCTATGTTCTAGGCTGCCTGCACCAGCAGCTCCTTGAGGAGGGTTCTGTGCATCCCAGCAGTCCTCCTGACTTTGCAGTGGAATGAAACCATGAGACGTGGCTCTGCGCTTGTTTGGACAACAGTGTGACCTCTGTAACAAGGTAAGGAGGGGCGGCTGTGAGGGGATACCCCTTGTCCAAGGTAAATAGCAGAGGCTGCACTTTTCAGGAGTAGCTGTGAAGAGATACCTCATGTCCAAGGTAAGAGAGACCCAAGTAAGATGGAGGGTGTTGCAAGAGGAATCAGAGGACAGACACACAAACCATAATCACAGAAAATCTAATGACATGGACCACAGCCTTGTCTAACTCAATGAAACTAAGGCATGCCATGTGCAGCCACCCAAGATGGGCGGGTCATGGTGGAAAGGTCTGAAAGAATGTGGTCCACTGGAGAAGGGAATGGCAAACCACTTCAGTATTCTTGTCTTGAGAATCCCATGAACAGTCGGAAAAGGCAAAATGATAGGATACTGAAAGAGGAACTTCCCAGGTCAGTAGGTGCCCAGTATGCTACTAGAGATCAGTGGAGAAATAACTCCAGAAAGAATGAAGGGATGGAGCCAAGGCAAAAACAATACCCAGTTGTGGATGTGACTGGTGATAGAAGCAAGGTCCTATTCTATAAAGGGCAATATTGCATAGGAACCTGGAATGTCAGGTCCATGAATCAAGGCAAATTGGAAGTGGTCAAATGAGATGGCAAGAGTGAATGTCGACATTCTAGGAATCAGTGAACTAAAATGGACTGGAATCGGTGAATTTAATTCAGATGACCATTATATCTACTACTGTGGGCAGGAATCCCTTAGAAGAAATGGAATAGCCATCATGATCAACAAAAAGAGTCCGAAATGCAGTACTTGGATGCAATCTCAAAAACAACAGAATGATCTCTGTTCGTTTCCAAGGCAAACCATTAAATACCACAGTTATCCAAGTCTATACCCCAGCCAGTAACACTGAAGAAGCTGAAGTTGAACGGTTCTATGAAGACCTACAAGACCTTTTAGAACTAACACCCAAAAAATATATCTTTTTCATTATAGAGGACTGGAATGCAAAAGTAGGAAGTCAAGAAACACCTGGAATAATAGGCAAACTTGGCCTTGGAATGTGGAATGAAGCAGGGCAAAGACTAATAGAGTTTTGCCAAGAAAATGCACTGGTCATAGCAAACAGCCTCTTCCAACAACACAAGAGAAGACTCTACACATGGACATCACCAGATGGTCAACACCAAAATCAGATTGATTACATTCTTTGCAGCCAAAGATGGAGAAGCTCTACACAGTCAACAAAAACAAGACGAGGAGCTGACTGTGGCTCAGATCATGAACTCCTTATTGCCAAATTCAGACTTAAATTCAAGAAAGTAGGGAAAATCACTAGGGAATTGAGGTATGACCTAAATCAAATCTCTTATGATTATACAGTGGAAGTGAGAAATAGATTTAAGGGACCTGATCTGATAGACAGAGTGTCTGATGAACTATGGACTGATGTTCGTGACATTGTACAGGAGACAGGGATCAAGACCATCTCCATGGAAAAGAAATGCAAAAAAGCCAAATGGCTGTCTGGGGAGGCCCTACAAATAGCTGGGAAAAGAAGAGAGGTGAAAAGCAAAGGAGAAAAGGAAAGATATAAGCATCTGAATGCAGAGTTCCAAAGAATAGCAAGGAGAGATAAGAAGCCTTTCTCAGTGATCAATGCAAAGAAATAGAGGAAAACAACAGAATGGGAAAGATTAGAGATCTCTTCAAGAAAATTAGAGATACCAAGGGAACATTTCATGCAAAGATGGGCTCGATAAAGGACAGAAATGGTATGGACCTAACAGAAGCTGAAGATATTAAGAAGAGGTGGCAAGAATACATGGAAGAACTGTGCAAAGAAGATCTTCACAGCCCAGATAATCATGATGATGTGATCACTCACCTAGAGCCAGACAGCCTGGAATGTGAAGTCAAGTGGGCCTTAGTAAGCATCAGTACCCACAAAGTTAGTGAAGGTGATTGGATTCCAGTTGAGCTATTTCAAATCTTGAAAGATGATGCTGTGAAAGTGCTGCACTCGATATGCCAAAAATGTGGAAAACACATCAGTGGCCACAGGACTGGAAAAGGTCAGTTTTCATTCCAATCCCAAAGAAGGGCAATGCCAAAGAATGCTCAAACTACTGCACAATTGCACTCATCTCACACACTAGTAAAGTAATGCTCAAAATTCTCCAAGCCTGGCCTCAGCAGTATGTGAACTGCAAACTCTAGATATTCAAGGTGTTTTTAGAAAAGGCAGAGGAACCAGAGATCAAATTGCCAACATCCGCTGGAGCATTGAAAAAGCAAGAGAGTTCCAGAGAAACATCTATTTCTGCTTCATTGACTATGCCAAAGCCTTTGACTGTGTGGATCACAATAAACTGTGGAAAATTCTGAAAGAGATGGGAATACCAGACCACCTGACCTGCCTCTTCAGAAACCTGTATGCAGGTCAGGAAGCAACAGTTAGAACTGGACATGGAACAACAAACTGGTTCCAAGTAGGAAATGGATTATGAAAGGGTGTATATTTTCACCCTGCTTATTTAACTTCTATGCAGAGTACATCATGAGAAACGCTGGGCTGGAAGAAGCACAAGCTTCTTCCAATCAAGATTGCCGGGAGAAAATCAATAACCTCAGATATGCAGAAGAGACCACCCTTATGGCAAAAAGTGAAGAGGAACTAAAAAGCCTCTTGATGAAAGTGAAAGACGAGAGTGAGAAAGTTGGCTTTAAGCTCAACATTCAGAAATCGAAGATCATGGCATCTGGTCCCATCACTTCACTGAAAATAGATGGGGAAACAGTGGAAACAGTGTCAGACTTTATTTTGGGGGTTTCAAAATCACTGCAGTTGGTGATTGCAGCCATGAAATTAAAAGACACTTACTCCTCAGAAGAAAAGTTATGACCAAACTAGATAGCATATTCAAAAGCAGAGACATTACTTTGCCAACAAAGGTCTGTCTAATCAAGGCTATGGTTTTCCCAGTGGTCATGTATGGATGTGAGAGTTGGACTATAAAGAAAGGTGAGTGCTGAAGAACTGATGCTTTTGAACTGTGGTGTAGGAGAAGACTCTTGAGAGTCCCTAGGACTGCCAGTTGATCCAACCAGTCCATCCTAAAGGAAATCAGTCCTGAATATTCATTGGAAGGACTGATGCTGAAGCTGAAACTCCAATCTTTTGCAACCAGATACAAAGAACTGACTCACTGGGAAAAAAACCCTGATGCTGGGAAAGATTGAAGTTGGGAGGAGAAGGGGATGACAGAGGATGAGATGGTTGGATGGCATCCCGACTCGATGGACATGAGTTTAATTAAGCTGTGGGAGTTGAGGATGGACAGAGAAGCCTGGCATGCTGCAATCCATGGGTTTGCAATGAGTCAGACACGAGTGAGCAATTGAACTGAACTTAACTGCTAATAATAGTACTAATAGTGGACTGTTCTGCCTTTAATTTCTTGTATGTATCATACCTTGCCTCAAGTATTCCCTCAACTTAAAATATCTTGCCCACCCTCTTTCTAACCCATGACAAAGACTTCTCTTCTACTAGAAAGAACATCTGAGTAGATTAACAAATTGTATGACAGTAATGTATCAGGACCATGTTTTTCATGTTAAACCTAACAGTCTGATTTGTGTGTCAGTTTTTGTTTTTTTTTCCACTAATGCCCTAGTTTTATGCAGTGCTTCATTCATTCTGATTTAATCTCTCAGTTCAGTTCTGTTGCCCTGTCATGTCGAACTCTTTGTGACCCCACAGACTGCAGCATTCCAGGCTTCCCAGTCCATCACCAACTCCCAAATCTTGCTGAAACTCATGTCCATATAATCGGTGATGCTATCCAACCATCTCATCCTCTCTCGTTCCCTTCTCCTTCTGCCTTCAATTTTTCCAGCATCAGGGCCTTTTCCAATGAGTCGGCTCTTCGCATCAGGTGGCCAAAGTATCATCATGTTGTCTTTACATTTTATACTGTAGCCTTCACTTCCAGATTTTATAATTAGAGGACAACAGTGACATCATATTCATTGTTTTACTTGCAGGTTCACACAGTGTTTGTTATTAGAAGGTGCTTAATATATGTTCGTTAAACAAAAGGAAAATGAACAGAGTGTGTACCTTTCAGACATGTCCACATACAAGCATATTCTTAGAATACTTATTTGAGGCATTACATTCTTTTTTGACATACACTTCAATCAGATCCAATGTACTTTTTCAGAAAATAGACAAAATTCTAATTCCTCACCAGAGAGCAGCTGATGGGAGAAGTGGGAAGAATCAATCATCAATCTCTTTCGTTCACTGTCTCTCTCTCCTACAAACTAGAGCATTATTGTTAGTGATGTTTTGTGCATGCAAAAGGTACTTTGGGAAGAAACAGTTCTTCCTGATGTTGAATATAAATTAATTGTAAAACCTGATCTGCTTCTTTTTTTCCAAGAGGATACAATATACTCATGATTCTGAAGCTGTAAAAGGCTATTCTGAAACTATCTGCAGACAAGGTTGCTATGGAAACCATCTTTTTTGGAATAGTACAATAAATAGTCATCTAAAAGAACACTGAACACAGTGCACCTTGCTCTAGTAATTATAGGTGGTCTAGAATTGAAATATCTATGATATGTTTTGCCTTCAGGAGTGCCACCAGAGCATTTCTATTACCACAGCAGAATATTTTTGTAAAGAAGTGAGGTGCAAAATGTTTACTCTCAGCAATAACTTGAGCAATGGAGGAAAAAGGACAAAGATTTTTGCTTCAAAGTCCCCAAGACTCCCTCCACCGCCACCTTCCCACACATGCACTTCACATATAAATTGAAGAGAATAGGCTGGGGACAATAAATTGGAAGATTCACTAGAGATCTAGTAACATGGAAAACAAACATATTTAAAGATGTACATGCCACAAATAGTTCTAAATCCTCTTTCCTCATACCTCCCAATTTCCTATTGAGGGACTTGAGAGCAAAATGGACAAAAGGAAGGAGACAGTAGAATTTGAAGATATGTTATAGCAAGAATAAGATGGCATGCTTTCTGTGTCTTCTCCCTAGGGGATTAGGGTGTGAAAGGCTGCCAAGAAGCTAGGCAATGGCATCTGAACACAAGGACTAGTCTGGCTTCTCAGGAAAACTTCTGCTGGCAACATCTACAGAAGTATTGATACTTCGAGCTTTCTGAGTTGAGAGGACAACCTTGAGTAGTGACACAACTCAATGCGAAAGAGTCCATCTAGGGGACTTAAATTTTTAGTTGAGTCCTAGGCTAACCATGGGCTCAAGCAATCACCCAGAGATATAAGCAGTGTAGTATATTTGCTAGAGATAAGGATTAGGGGAAGAGGGCCTGTCTCCATATCTCACAAATGCACAGAAGCAGATGAGATGCACGATCATACCACACAGCAGAGTCGTTTGTCACTCTCCTTGGTGAGAGAGGAGCGATTTCAAAGAATAAGATTTGAGCTGGACAGGGCTAAATAAAATTTTTTTTAAGTCTATATACAGTAAAAATAAAGGGAAAAAAATCTCTATCAGGAGACTAATCATTTTAAGAAATTTTCTCATCTTTTTTGCTTTTAAAAATACATTTTGTTAAATAAGAGAAATGATGTGATATGTGCATGTGTACAAAAACACAGAAGTAAATAAAGAAAAAAGTGAAAGAGAGCTCTAAAAAGTGGATCATCACTAACTCAGAGAACACAGACATTTTTCTGGTTTTTTTTAATATAAATTTATTTACTTTAATTGGAGGTTAAATACTTTAATGTCTTTGCTATTAAAAATAAAAACTGTCTCTGGGCTGTCCATGGTCTCCAGTTATACATTTTAAAAGAAGCATCATCTCATGCCTATCAGAATGGCCATCATCAAAGAGTCTACAAACAATAAATGCTAGAGAGGGTGTGGAGAAAAGGGAACCCTCTTACACTCTTATAGGGAATGCAAACTGGTACATCCACTATGAAGAAGAGTATGGAGATTCCTTTAAAAACTGGGAATAGAACTGCCATATGACCCAGCAATCCCACTGCTGGGCATACACCTCGAGGAAACCAGAAGTGAAAGAGATACATGTACCCCAATGTTTGCTGCAGCACTATTTACAATAGCTAAGACATGGAAGCCAACAAGAGGTCCATCAGCAGAAGAATGGATAAGGAAGTTGTGATACATATACTGCAATTGAATACTACTCAGTTATAAAAAGGAAAGTTTTTGAGTCAATTCTGATGAGCTGGATGAACATGGAGCCTGAATTAAATCAGAAAAAGAAAGATAAATACTGTATATTAATGCATATATATGGAATTTAGAATCATGGCACCAATGATCCTATAAGCAGGGCAGCAAAGGAGACACAGATGTAAAGAACAGACTTTCAGACTCAGTGGGAGAAGATGAGGGTGGGATGATTTGATAGAATAGCACTGCAACATATACATTCAGTAAGTCACTCAGACGTGTCCGACTCTTTGCGACCCCATGAATCGCAGCACGCCAGGCCTGCCTGTCCATCACCATCTCCCGGAGTTCACTCAGACTCACGTCCATTGAGTCCGTGATGCCATCCAGCCATCTCATCCTCTGTCGTCCCCTTCTCCTCCCGCCCCCAATCACTCCGAGCATCAGAGTCTTTTCCAATGAGTCAACTCTTCGCATGAGGTGGCCAAAGTACTGGAGTTTCAGCTTCAGCATAATTCCTTCCAAAGAAATCCCAGGGTTGATCTTCAGAATGGACTGACTGGATCTCCTTGCAGTCCAAGAGACTCTCAAGAGTCTTCTCCAACACCACACTTCAAAAGCATCAATTCTTTGGCGCTCAGCTTTCTTCACAGTCCAACTCTCACATCCATACATGACCACTGGAAAAACCATAGCCTTGACTAGACAGACCTTTGTTGGCAAAGTAATGTCTCTGCTTTTGAATATACTATCTACCTTGGTCATAACTTTTCTTCCAAGGAGTAAGCATCTTTTAATTTCACGGCTGCAGTCACCATCTGCAGTGATTTTGGAGCCCAAAACAATAAAGTCTGACAATGTTTCCACTGTTTCCCCACCTATTTCCCATGAAGTGATGGGACCAGATGCCATGATCTTCGTTTTCTGAATGTTGAGCTTTAAGCCAACTTTTTCATTCTCCACTTTCACTTTCATCAATAGGCTTTTGAATTCCTCTTCACTTTCTGCCTTAAGGGTGGTGTCATCTGCATATCTCAGGTTATTGATATTTCTCCCAGCAATAATGATTCCAGCTTGTGCTTCTCCAGCCTAGCCTTTCTCATGATGTATTCTGCATATAAGTTAAATAAGTAGGGTGAGAATGTACAGCCATGATGTACTCCTTTTCCTATTTGGAACCAGTCTGTTGTTCCATGTCCAGTTCTAACTGTTGCTTCCTGACCTGCATACAGGTTTCTCAAGAGGCAGGTCAGATGGTCTGGTATTCCCATCTCTTTCAGAATTTTCCACAGTTTCTTGTGATCCACACAGTCAAAGGCTTTGGCATACTCAATAAAACAGAAATAGATGTTTTTTTCTGGAATTTTCTTGCTTTTTTCATGATCCAGCAGATGTTGGCAGTTTGATCTCTAGATCCTCTGCCTTTTCTAAAACCAGCTTGAACATCTGGAAGTTCACGGTTCACGCATTGCTGAAGCCTGGCTTGGAGAATTTTGAGCATTACTTCAGTAGTGTGTGAGATGAGTGCAACTGTGCAGTGTTTGAGCATTCTTTAGCATTGTCTTTCTTTGGGATTGGAATGAAAACGGACCTTATCCAGTCCTCTGGCCACTGCTGAGTTTTCCTCATTTGCTGGCATATTGAGTGCAGCACTTTCACAGAATCATCTTTCAGGATCTGAAATAGCTCAACTGGAATTCTATCACCTCTACTAGCTTTGTTCGTAGTGATGCTTTTAAAGGCCCACTTGACTTCACATTCCAGATGTCTGGCTCTAGGTGAGTGACCACACCATAGTGATTATCTTGGTCATGAAGATCTTTTTTGTACAGTGCTTCTGTGGATAGTTGCCACCTCTTCTTATCTTTTGCTTCTGTTAGGTCCATACCATTTCTGTCCTTTATTGAGTCCATCTTTGCATGAAATGTTCGCCTGGTGTCTCTAATTTTCTTGAAGAGATCTCTAGTCTTTCCCATTCTATTGTTTTCCTCTATTTCTTTGCATTGATCGCTGAGGAAGGCTTTCTTATCTTTCTTTGCTTTTCTTTGGAACTCTGCATTCAGATGCTTATATCTTTCCTTTCCTCCTTTGCTTGTCACTTCTCTTCTTTTCACAGCTATTTGCAAGGCCTCCTCAGACAGCCATTTTGCTTTTTTGATTTCCTTTCCATGGGGATGGTCATGATCCCTGTCTCCTGTACAACGTCACGAACCTCATTCTATAGTTCATCAGGCACTCTATCTATCAGATCTAGGCCCTTAAATCTATTTCTCACTTCCACTGTATAATCATAAGGGATTTGACTTAGGCTCTTGAGAAATCTGTATGTAGGTCAGAAAGCAACAGTTAAAACTGGACATGGAACAACAGACTGGTTCCAAACAGGAAAAGGAGTGTGTCAAGGCTGTATATTGTCACCCTGCTTATTTAACTTACATGCAAAGTACATCATGAGAAACACTGGACTGGAAGAAGCACAAGCTGGAATCAAGATTGCCAGGAGAAATAACAATAACCTCAGATATGCAGATGACACCACCCTTATGGCAAAAAGTGAAGAGGAGCTAAAAAGCCTCTTGATGGAAGTGAAAGAGGAGAGCGAAAAAGTTGGCTTAAAGCTCAACATTCAGAAAACGAAGATCATAGCATCCAGTCCTATCTCTTCAGGGGAAATAGATGGAGAAACAGTAGAAACAGTGTCAGACTTTATTGTTTTGGGCCCCAAAATCACTGCAGATGGTGACTGCAGCCATGAAATTAAAAGACGCTTACTCCTTGGAAGAAAAGTTATGACCAACCTAGATAGTATATTCAAAAGCAGAGACATTACTTTGCCAACTAATGTCCATCTAGTCAAGGCTATTGTTTTTCCAGTGGTCATGTATGGATGTGAGAGTTGGACTGTGAAGAAGGCTGAGCGCCGAAGAATTGCTGCTTTTGAACTGTGGTACTGGAGAAGACTCTTGAGAGTTCCTTGGCCTGCAGGAGATCCAACCAGTCCATTCTGAAGGAGATCAACCCTGGGATTTCTTTGGAAGGAATTATGCTAAAGCTGAAGCTCCAGTACTTTGGCCAGCTCATGCGAAGAGTTAACTCATTGGAAAAGGCTCTGATGCTGGGAGGGATTGGGGGCAGGAGGAAAAGGGGATGACAGAGGATGAGATGGCTGGATGGCATCACGGACTCGATGGACGTGAGTCTGAGTGAACTCCGGGAGATGGTGATGGACATGGAGGCCTGACATGCTGCAATTCATTGGGTTGTAAAGAGTTGGACACGAATGAGCGACTGAACTGAACTGAACTGAATGGTCTAGTGGTTTTCCCTACTTTCTTGAATTTAAGTCTGAATTTGGCAATAAGGAGTTCATGATCTGAGCCACAGTCAGCTCCTCGTCTTGTTTTTGTTGACTGTGTAGAGTTTCTCCATCTTTGGCTGCAAAGAATGTAATCAATCTGATTTCGGTGTTGACCATCTGGTGATGTCCATGTGTAGAGTCTTCTCTTGTGTTGTTGGAAGAGGCTGTTTGCTATGACCAGTGCATTTTCTTGGCAAAACTCTATTAGTCTTTGCCCTGCTTCATTCTGCATTCTAAGGCAAAATTTGCCTGTTATTCCAGGTGTTTCTTGACTTCCTACTTTAGCATTCCAGTCCCCTATAATGAAAAGGACATCTTTTTGGGGTGTTAGTTCTAAAAGGTCTTGTAGGTCTTCATAGAACCTTTCAACTTCAGCTTCTTCAGTGTTACTGGTTGGGGTATAGACTTGGATAACTGTGATATTGAATGATTTGCCTTAGAAATGAACAGAGATCATTCTGTCATTTTTGAGAATGCATCCAAGTACTGCATTTCGGACTCTTTTGTTGACCATGATGGCTATTCCATTTCTTCTAAGGGATTCCTGCCCACAGTAGTAGATATAATGGTCATCTGAATTAAATTCACCCATTCCAGTCCATTTTAGTTCACTGATTCCTAGAATGTCGATGTTCACTCTTGCCATCTCATTTGACCACTTCCAATCTGCCTTGATTCATGGACCTGACATTCCAGGTTCCTATGCAATATTGCTCTTTACAGCATCGGACCTTGCTTCTATCACCAGTCACATCCACAAATGGGTATTGTTTTTGCTTTGGCTCCATCCCTTCATTCATTCTGGAGTTATTTCTCCACTGATCTCTAGTAGCATACTGGGCACCTACTGACCTGGGAAGTACCTCTTTCAGTATCCTATCATTTTGCCTTTTCCGACTGTTTATGAGGTTATCAAAGCAAGAATACTGAAGTGGTTTGTGATTTCCTTCCTCAGTGGACCACATTCTGTCAAACCTCTCCACCATTCCCCCCCATCTTGAGTGGCCCCACAGGGCATGGCTTAGTTTCATTGAGTTAGACTAGCCTGCGGTCCTAGTGTGATTACATTGACTAGTTTTCTGTGATTATGGTTTCAGTGTGTTTGCCCTCTTGCAACACCTACTCTCTTACTTGGGTTTCTCTTACCTTGGACGTGGGGTATCTCTTCACAGCTGCTCCAACAAAGTGCAGCACTGCTCCTTATCTTGGATGAGGGGTATCTCCTCACCACTACCTCTCCCAACCTTGAATGTGGAATAGCTCCTCTAGGCCCTCTGGCACCCATGCAGCAACCCCTCCTTAGACATGGGGTCCTCCTCCTGGCTGCCACCCCTGGCCTCGGGTGTAGGGCAGCTCCTCTGGGCCACCGCCCCTCATCTCAGATGCAGGGTAGCTCCTCTTGGCCACCGCCCCTGACCTCGGACTTGGGGTAGCTTCTCTCGGCTGCTGCCCCTCGGGCGTGGGGTCCTCCCGACTTCTGCCCCTGACCTCGGAGGTGGGGTAGTTCCTCTCAGCCGCGCTCTGCACGTCATCGCAGTCACCCGATCTCTGCGCGGATGGCCAGTGCAAATTCAATGCATGAAGCAGGGCGCCAAAGTCAGTGCTCTGGGACAACCCCGAGGGATAGTGTAGGGAGGGAGTTGGGGGAGAGCTTCAGGCTGATGGGGACACATCTATACCTGTGGTTAATTCATGTTGATGTATGGCAAAAACCTTCACAATATTGTAAAGTAGTTATCCTCTATTTAAATGAACTTAAATAAAAAAGAAATTCTTAAAGCTACATTTAAAACAAATAATGTTCTTCCTATTCATAGGTGTCACTCTCTCCTGAAATTCCTGCTCTATTTTAGAGAAAAGAACACTTCATCAGGGACATCCCCTTGCTGCTATTAGAAGGAGTCAGGGAAAGGCAGACACAAAAAGGGAGACTGTGTAAACCTCCTATAGACATGGTGTGGTGAGACTGATCAGGAAATAAATTGACGAGCTGGTATCCATTCACCACAAGTTTCCCCAAGTACCTAGTTTTCAGCAACGCCTAAGAGACAGCAAAGTATGGAGACAACTTCTAAATTAGATATTTTTAATCTGTCCCACAAATGGATTGAAATGATTAGGAAAACAAAACAGAACTTCTTGGTATAGTTAAATTCATGATTATATACTGAAGTGAACAGTTAAACCAAAGCTTTATTCTTTAAAAATTTTTGACCTTATTTCAATGCATTTAAGTTCAACACAAAAATACATAGCCTTACTACTGCTATTTTTTCAATATAATTTTAATATAACTACAATTATTGACATGATTGTTTTGTGCTACAAAAACCATGCAAACAATTCTTTGATACTTTAGTTATCTGTTGTTTCATAATAACCAGCCTTAAAGCAACAATGAATTACATTGTTTTAGAGCCTTAAAGCAACAATACATTATTATCTTTGATGACACTATGGGTTGCCTTGGCTCAACTAAACAGGTCTTGCTTTAAAGGTCAGCTAGTCAGTGAAACACGGACTGAGACTTCAGTCAATGAAATCCTCATTTGGGTTGACTATTAATTGTGATTTTTGAATTCATTTCTACTTTTGATTTCCATCACAAATCTACACAGATTTTTGATTATAGTTAAAATTGAATAATAATTATAATTTGAACACTTCCTAGGCAAACTCATTCTTTTCTTTATATCATCTCTGGAACATTCTTTTTATACCTCAGCCACTTAGAATAGCAATTTACACACAGCAAAGTCTCAATAACTATGTGTTACATTAGATGGAGTTGCTTAGATTATTACTATACTCATGCATTTGATTCTCACTTTTGCACAGAAGCATCTGCATAGTGTAAGAATTACATGAGATTAAACAATCCTGAAGCTTAGGAGTCACAATTTATTGAGATTTCTGCCTAGAAAGCTTTCTTATGCTTTTATATTGTTTACTTTGGAAGAAAGAAATAATAAATTAGTAAGAACAATAAATGGTATGGAGGCTTCCCCAAAATCAAAAAAAAAATAACTACCATATGATTCAGCAAGGACCTGACACCAGTTCTTACTCCAGATTTGATATTCTTGACTACAGCCCTGGACTTCCCCAATGGTACAGTGGGTAAACTGCCTGCAATGCTAGAGATGCAAGTTTGATCTCTGGGTGAAGAAGATCCCATGGAGGAGGAAATAGCAACCCACTCCAGTATTCTTGCCTTTTTGGAAGTTTAAAGCACTCCTCAAAGAAACTGTCTAGAAGCAAATATTAATAATTACACATTTATGCATTAGAAAGCACAATATGGTCCAATGTATAATACTTAACAAGGCCATACTTCCAAATAACCACTAGTTTGGAATTATTAGATTGAATCATGTAAAATTAGAATCATGCAGGTTATAAAATTTGGATTGTAATCATTTTATTTGAATCAAACTAATATTGAGTATAAATTAAGCAATATGTGCAACATTGGAAGAATTCTAATTACTTTTTCTCTTTTAACACCTTTGCACCAAAAAAAGGACAAATAAACCAGTTTTAGGCCAGAAAGTTTTCAATGTCATAGTAAATATAACAGTGTCAGAAATATTAAGAAGAATGATCTTGTGGATGATATCAAAACATCATCATAAAGTAAGAAACTTAAACCTGCTTGATTGTGTTTTTATAACAAGTGATAACGAATGATCTAAACGCTGAACTTATTCCTTTATTGATATAAATCTATGTTCACAAATTGCTATGAAGTAAAGAATTTTTCTGAAATTTAATTTCTCAATGAACAACAAATCCTTAAAGTGAGCGTTTTTTAAATGCATATGTACATGTGCGTGTGCATGCATGCACACAGGAGAGTGTATGTGTATTCTGTATAATTATATTGATAAAAATGAACCAGGAAAAAATGATTGATAAATATGTAAGAAAAAGTCAGTCAGCTAGAGAAGGTCAGCTTGCTAACTGGCTGTCAAGAGTTCTTTCCAATTGACATTTACCTTCACATGTTTGTCTCACTGCAGTATCTGGCACTCAGTTTTACAAGCTTCAGTTCAGTTCAGTTCAGTTCAGTTCAGTTGCTCAGTCGTGTCCGACTCTGCGACCCCATGAATCGCAAGACGCCAGGTCTCCCTGTCCATCACCATCTCCCGGAGTTTACTCAGACTCAAGTCCATCAAGTCCGTGATGCCATCCAGCCATCTCATCCTCGGTCGTCCCCTTCTTCTCCTGCCCCCAATCCTTCCCAGCATCAGAGTCTTTTCCAATGAGTCAACTCTTCGCATGAGGTGGCCAAAGTCCTGGGGTTTCAGCTTTAGCATCATTCCTTCCAAAGAAATCCCAGGGCTGATCTCCTTCAGAATGGACTGGTTGGATCTCCTTGCAGTCCAAGGGACTCTCAACAGTCTTCTCCAACACCACAGTTCAAAAGCATCAATTCTTTGGTGCTCAGCCTTCTTCACAGTCCAACTCTCACATTCATACATTAAAGACTTGAATTTATGAGTGTCTCAAAGATGACAGGACATGCTAATATTGATGCAAAACAACAAACATTATAAGAAAATGTTATCTTTTTTATAGTGTATTTATTTAGTAATTTATAGATAGACATATATGCCTAGTAAATCAGACCAGTACATTACTTTTCAATATATTTTCTTCCAGTAGATAATCTACATGGGACACACATTATAATCAGAAGTTTTCAGAGAAAGAATGGAGTATAAGTGAAAAGAACCCGTTTTAAAATTCACAGGCTTGATGTTATAAGATTAGAGAGGACTGAGTCAGAGTTCCAAGATACATGAATTGTTCTTGCCTTTCCATGCAGACAGACAGGATTTTTGGCTACAGAACACTCTTCCCTGGACAGAGCTTGAATGGAAACTGAAGTGGAAAGATTGATCTTAGTCTACATGCCTTTGTAAGTTTTAAGGATACGTGCCTTGGCAACTCCTGTTACCAAGTGGTTATGTCTCTACCACTGGCCTCAGATATTTTGGACTAATAGTGAGCATTTGATCCCAAACGACTGACCTCCAGGCTGGCCAACCATCTCTGACCACACTGTGCCCTGAATGATGAATTAGTCAGTTTCCTTTCTCAGGATTTTAAATGGGAGTGGGAATAAAATCATTACTTTGAAGTTATAAGAAACTATAAGGAAACTGAAATAGTATATCTGCCAACATAAGCAGAAAGGATAAAGAGTAGAGAATGTGTGTCAATACAGTAAGGGCGGTGAAGTCATTCTATAAAGAGAACTAAAGAGAATGTGTACTCATTGCTAAGTACTTTAAGCAAAATTATTTCCTCCATGCTATTTAAATAACTTTGCTTTTATAACTCATATCCCAGTTGAAGAAGCAGTATCAAAATGCCCTCTGTGAATTTTTTTTTCTTTTGCTTATATTTATGTTTATGAAGGAGCATTTTTAATGTTTTCATTGTGATATAAGACATACATTTTTTGAAAAATTTTAGTTTGTATTGGGGTATAGCCAATTAACACTGCTCGATATTTTCTGGTGAACAACAGAATAAAGACTCAGCGAAACATGTGCATGTATCTGTTCTCCCCCAAACTCCCCTCCCATCCAGGCAGCTAAATAACATTGAGCAAAGTTCCATGTGCTATACAATAGGTCCTTGCTGGTTATTCATTTTAGATATATCAGTATGTACATGTCCACCCCAAATTCCCTAACTACCTCTTCCTGTCATCCTCTGGCAACCATAAGTTCTGAAATATACTATCTTAACCATATTTAACTATACAGTTCAGTGGCTCTAAGTAAATTCACACTGTTGTGCAACTCTCACCATCATCCATCTCCCAAATCTTTCACTTTTGTAAACTGAAACTATATCCCCATTAAACACTAAGCCCTCATTCTCCTCCTTATTCCTTCCCCTGGTCCCAGGCATCTACCAGTATACTTTCTGACTCTATGAATTTGACTATTATAGGTACCTTGTTTAAGTCGAATCAAACTATTTGTGTGCACCTGGAGAAGGAAATGACAACCCACTCCAATATTCTTGCCTGGAGAATCCCATGGACGGAGGAGGCTGGTGGGCTACAGTCCATGGGGTCGCAAAGAGTCAGAAACGACTAAGCGACTTCACTTCATTTCAAGGTATATTGGAATCGAATGCCCCTTTTTGATTAACATATCATTTGTATATGTTAGTATCAATTTTTTCCCCACTTTAGTTAGTCTTTCTCTTCCAAGATGGGATGGTTTTATCACTTATTATTTTATGAGTTAACTCAAAGGGAAACCCAATTTATCTTATTTTCAACTTAAGAGACTGCATTTCATGGTCTCATAATGTTTATGGTATTAATAAAGTAATAAATATAATTTCAACATAACAATATTTATCCTCTGTAACTTGGTATTTTGTTTAAGTCTAGTTTATTAAATAATTAACTTTAGTAATGTATTTCCTTAAAAAAAAAAAAAACAGATCAGGCATGAGAAATGTATCATTGAGACGTCTGAGGAACTAAGCAGTAGAGTTTAAATAATATATTATTTTAAATAATTTTATCTATATCATACCTTTCATATTATTATAAATAATTTATTCTTAAGTAATTTTAAATATTCTATATGAACTTTTAAATTTTTTAACAAATATTCCAATATTCAATATGCTATGAAACCTGAAGTTTTAAAAATTCAAGTGTATCCATGGCAGCTTATCAAATGTAAGTGTAGATACTTGAAAGTGTCATAAATGCTTCCTCTATTATAATCTAGTTTGTTTGGGCAAAAAAAAATTATTTTATCATATTTAAGACTCATGGAAATAAAACAACATAGATTTGACACAATATGGTTTTAGTTATTTCCACAGTGAATAGTATGAATTCAAGAATAGATTTCACTAGTTTTAAAAAATAAGTCTAGATTTTTCATCTACATTTTCAAGTCTACAAGTCTACATTTTCAAGTCATCTTTACCTGTCTTATTCCCTTTGAATGGGTGCTTTTATGTTCCCTAAGAACATACTGATGCATTTTCATTGTTTGAATTTGGTTCAAGGATGCTGCATTGTGTGAAGATAAGGTACCATCTCAAATTCTCAAATCAACATTGAAATTTCAATGACTTTTATTATTGTTGGTGGCTGAGCTCAATCTGAGTTATATACCAAATCTGAAGCAGCAATCCAATCTTTGTCCATGATCTTTGTCCATGATCTTAGTGAAGACTTTTTCTAGATGTTAAACTATTTATTTAAATGATTTATTTTTATGTAATTGAAAACTAAGTTTTAATTTCCAGAATATAATTAAAACTCCTAACAGAGTAATGTGTATATCATTTTGAAACTATTGTTAATCTTACCTAGTTCTTCTCCACTTTTTGAAGGTGAGAAGAGATATTGTTTATTAATGTGCATGGGTAGTTATCTATTCAAAATCTACTTAGGCTAATTATATGTTTACCTCTCTTCTACCACACCTACTGTTCAACACAATAACTTAATTTTGATCCAAAATAATGACTGAGCCTCATTGTCACTATATATTTAATTATAAGCTATCATGCTTTATTTCTTAAAATGATAACTAAAAGGTACGTTTATACACAATTCTTGCCTGGAGAATTCCATGGATGAAGGAGTCTGGCCGGCTACAGTCCAAGGATTGAAGAACTAGACAAGAGTAAGTATCTAACATACATACATATACAAAGTATACATTTGTGTCTCATCTTCTTTTTACCTAGACAGACTTTCTTAATTCTTTGCTAGTTTCAACTGACTCTTCAGTTTACTTTTTGCTTGCTTTTGGACTCTAAAATAATATTATTGTGTAGTCCAATCATGATTCATAACTTTGGTCAATGATAATTTTAATATCAAAAGACATTCCTTCTTACCTACTCATATGATGATTTTCACTTTAACAATTGTCTCATGAAATAACTGCAATTTTCTTTTTAATTTAAATTTATTTATTGTAATTAGAGGCTAATTACTTTACAATTTTGTATTGGTTTTGCACCATGTGTGTACACGTGTTCCCAATACTGAACCCCCCTCCCACCTCCATCCCCTTACCATCCCTCTGGGTCATCCCAGTGAACCAGCCCCAAGCATCCTGTATCCTGCATCAAACCAGGACTGGCAATTAGTTTCTTATATGATATTATACATGTTTCAATGCCATTCTCCCAAATCATCCCACCCTCTCCCTCTCCCACAGAGTCCAAAAGACTGTCCTATACATCTGTGTCTCTTTTGCTGTCTCGCATACAGGGTTATCGTTACCATCTTTCTAAATTCCATATACATGCATTAGCATACTGTATTGGTGTTTTTCTTTCTGGCTTACTTCACTCTGTACAATAGTCTCCAGTTTCATCCACCTCATTAGAACTGATTCAAATGTATTCTTTTTAATTGCTGAGTAGTACTCCATTGTGTATATGTACCACCACTTTCTTATCCATTCATCTGCTGATGGACATCTAGGTTGCTTCCATGTCCTGGCTATTATAAACAGTGCTGTGCTGAACATTGGGGTACATGTGTCTCTTTCAATTCTGAAATTTATTTTCAACTAGGCTTTCCTAAATTAAGCCAATTTTTGTTCCTCCTAATTATCTCACAACTGTATCTCTCAGCATGTAAAATATGAGGTGGTATTGGGATACAGCAATTGTTTGATGTCCATTCCCATGTTTCTAAGTAACCACTTCCTGCATATAGTAACAATAACAAGCATCAAAAATATCTTTGAAGGTACAAGTTAGGGTTCACAAATAAGCTCCAAAGAGCACCTGGTTCCAATAAATGCTAATAAACAATCTATGAAGAAAGATATCTTATTTAGAAAGTTGAAGTTTCTCAAATTTTCCCGGAAAAATCAATATTGAATTATCCCCCCTCTACACACACAGACACAGAGCACATCATGAGAAATGCTGGGCTGGAAGAAGCACAAGCTGGAATCAAGATTGCTGGGAGAAATATCAATCACCTCATATATGCAGATGACACCACCCTTATGGAAGAAAGTGAAGGAGAACTAAAGAGCCTCTTGATGAAAATGAAAGTGGAGAGTGAAAAAGTTGGCTTAAAGCTCAATATTCAGAAAACGAAGATCATGGCATCTGGTCCCATCACTTCATGGGAAATAGATGGGGAAACAGTGGAAACAGTGTCAGACTTTATTTGTTTGGACTCCAAAATCACTGCAGATGGTGATTGCAGCCATGAAATTAAAAGACGTTTTACTCCTTGGAAAAAAAAAAGTTATGACCAACCTAGACAGCATATTATAAATCAGAGACATTACTTTGCCAACAAAAATCTATTTAGTTAAAGCTATGGTTTTTCCAGTTGTCATGTATTGGGTATGAGAGTTGGACTATAAAGAAAGCTGGGCGCAGAAGAATTGATGCTTTTGAAGTGTGGTGTTGGAGAAGACTCTTGAGAGTCCCTTGGACTGCTAGAAGATCCAAACAGTCCATCCTAAAGGAGATCAGTCCTGGGTGTTCACTGGAAGAACTGATGTTGAAGCTGAAATTCCAATACTTTGGCCACCTGATGCGAAGAGCTGACTTATTTTAAAAGACCCTGATGCTGGGAAAGATTGAGGGCAGGATGAGAAGGGGATGAGCAGATGAGCTGGTTGGATGGCATCAACGACTCAGTGGACATGTGTTTGGGTGGACTCCAGGAGTTGGTAATGGACAGGGAGGCCTGGCGTGCTGCAGTTCATGGGGTCACAAAGAGTCAGATACGACTGAGTGACTGAACTGAACCAACACACACACACACACAAATACATTTAGTTTAGGAGGCTCATAAATGTTAAAAACTATGCTCAAAACATCAAGTGTTAGTAAGATAATTTGAGGCTATTCTCTTAAAACATCAGGAAGTGGAAATTGTTTCTGCATTGTTAGAAGTTCCTGCCTGAGTGTATATACAATGCTGTATATGAGTGTATATAATATGTAGTAGATATAGACCATGTATTACATATGTTATGCTACTTTGTTTTAGTCACCAAGTCATCTCTGACTTGTAACCACATAACTGTAACCCTCCAGGCTCCTCTGTCCATGGGATTTCCTAGACAAGAATATTAGAGTGGCTTGCTATTTTCCTCTCCATGGATCTTCCCAATGTAGGGATCAAACCCTAGTCTCCTGAACTTACAGTTGGATTCTTTACCAGTGTGTTAACCGGGAAGCCCATATATGTTATATATAATATATGAAATAACTTTAAAGACTCTGAAAAATGACATCCATTTCATTTTGTTTATCATTATTTTTCTCAAATTTTCTTTATCTTGGAATATTTTTTCTACATGAGAAATTTTATATTTTATTGTAAGAACTCCAAGAACATAGTTGAAACATTACTGTATATACTAATCTATCACCCTGATAAACTCAAAATATTCCATATCTGGAAAAAAGTATTAAAAAAAATTAAGATATATTTCAAGTATAAACCATACATGCATTTTATATATTTTTTTAATTTTTATTTTTACTTTATTTTGCTTTACAATACTGTATTGCTTTTGCTATACATTGACATGAATCAGCCACGGGTATACATGAGTTCCCAATCCTGAACACCCCTCCCACATCCCACCACATATCATCTCTCTGGATCATCCCCGTGCACCAGCCCCAAGCATCCTGTATCCAGTATCGAACATAGACTGGTGATTCATTTCTTACATGATAGTATACATGTTTCAATGCCATTCTCCCAAATCATCCCACCCTTTTCCTCTCCCACAGAGTCTAAAAGTCCGTTCTATATATCTGTGTCTCTTTTGCTGTCTCGCATAGAGGGTTATCATTACCATCTTTCTAAATTCCATATATATGTGTTAGTATACTGTATTGGTGTTTTTCTTTCTGGCTTACTTCACTCTGTATAATCGGCTCCAGTTTCATCCACCTCATTAGAACTGATTCAAATGTATTCTTTTTAGTGGCTGAGTAATACTCCATTGTGTATATGTACCACAGCTTTCTTATCCATTCGTCTGCTGATGGACATCTAGGTTGTTTCCATGTCCTGGTTATTACAAACAGTGCTGTGCTGAACATTGGGGTACATGTGTCTCTCAATTCTGGTTTCCTCAGTGTGTATGCCCAGCAGTGGGATTGCTGGGTCATAAGGCAGTTATATTTGCAATTTTTTAAGGAATCTCCACTCTTTTCTCCATAGTGGCTGTACTAGTTTGCATTCCCACCAACAGTGTAAGGAGGGTTCCCTTTTTTCCACACCCTCTCCAGCATTTATTGCTTAGAGACTTTTGGATTGCTGCCATTCTGACTGGTGTGAAATGGTACCTCATTGTGGTTTTGATTTGCATTTCTCTGATAATGAGTGATGTTGAGCATCTTTTCATGTGTTTGTTAGCCCTCCATACGTCTTCTTTGGAGAAATGTCTATTTAGTTCTTTGGCCCATTTTTTGATTGGGTCGTTTATTTTTCTAGACTTGAGCTGCATAAGTTGCTTGTATATTTTTGAGATTAGTTGTTTGTCAGTTGCTTCATTTGCTATTATTTTCTCCCTTTCAGAAGGCTGTCTTTTCACCTTGCTTATAGTTTCCTTTGTTCTGCAGAAGCTTTTCATTTCAATTAGATAACATTTGCTTATTTTTGCTTTTATTTCCAGTATTCTGGGAGGTGGATCATAGAGGATCCTGCTGTGATTTATGTCAGAGAGTGTTTTGCCTACATTCTTCTCTTGGAGTTTTATAGTTTCTGGTCTTAGGTTTAGATCTTTAATCCATTTTGAGTTTATTTTTGTGTATGGTGTTAGAAAGTGATCTAGTTTCATTCTTTTACAAGTGGTTGACCAGTTTTCCCAGCACTACTTGTTAAAGAGATCATCTTTAATCCATTTATATTCGTGCCTCCTTTGTCAAAGATAAGGTGTCCCTAGGTGTGTGGATTTATCTCTGGGCTTTCTATTTTGTTCCATTGATCTATATTTCTGTCTTTGTGTCAGTACCATACTGTCTTGATGACTGTGGCTTTGTAGTAGAGCCTGCAGTCAGGCAAGTTGATTCCTCCAGTTCCATTCTTCTTTCTCAAGATTGCTTTGGCTATTCGAGGTTTTTTGTATTTCCATACAAATTGTGAAATTATTTGTTCTAGTTCTGTGAAAAATACCGCTGGTAGCTTGATAGAGATTGCATTGAATCTGTAGATTGCTTTGGGTACTATTCTCATTTTCACTATATTGATTCTTCTGATCCATGAACATGGTATATTTCTCCATCTATTAGTATCCTTTTTGATTTCTTTCATCAGTGTTTTATAATTTTCTATATATAGTCTTTAGTTTCTTTAGGTAGGTATATTCCTAAATATTTTATTCTTTTCGTTGCAATGGTGAATGGAATTGTTTCCTTAATTTCTTTTTCTACTTTCTAATTATTAGTGTATAGGAATGCAAGGGATTACTGTGTGTTGATTTTATATCCTGCAATTTTACTATATTCATTGATTAGCTCTAGTAATTGTCTGGTGGAGTCTTTAGGGTTTTCTATGTAGAGGATCATGTCATCTGCAAACAGTAAGAGTTTTACTTCTTCTTTTCCAATTTGGATTCCTTTTATTTCTTATTCGGCTCTTATTGCCGTGTGCAAAACTGCCAGAACTATGTTGAATAGTAGTGGTGAAAGTGGGCACCCTTGTCTTGTTCCTGATTTTAGGGGAAATGCTTTCAATTTTTCACCTTTGAGGATAATGTTTGCTGTGGGTTTGTCATATATAGTTTTTATCATGTTGAGGTATGTTCCTTCTATTCCTGCTTTCTGGAGAGATTTTTTTCATAAATGGATGTTGAATTTTGTCAAAGGCCTTCTCTGCATCTATTGAGATAATCATATGGCTTTTATTTTTCAATTTGTTAATGTGGTGAATTACAGTGATTGATTTGTGGATATTGAAGAATCCTTGCATCCCTGAGATAAAGCCCACTTGGTCATGGTGTATGATCTTTTTAATGTGTTGTTGGATTCTGATTGCTAGAATTTTTTTAAGGGTTTTTGCATCTATGTTCATCGGTGATATTGGCCTGTAGTTTTCTTTCATTGTGGCATCTTTGTCAGGTTTTGGTATTAGGGTGATGGTGGCCTCATAGAATGAGTTTGTAAGTTTACCTTCCTCTGCAAATTTCTGGAAGAGTTTGAGTCAGACTGGTGTTAGCTCTTCTCTAAATTTTTTGTAGAATTCAGCTGTGAAGCTGTCTGGACCTGGGCATTTGTTTGCTGGAAGATTTCTGATTACAGTTTCAGTTTCCATGCTTGTGATGTGTCTGTTAAGATTTTTTATTTCTTCCTGGTTCAGTTTTGGAAAATACTTTTCTAAGAATTTGTTCATTTCTTCCACATTGTCCATTTTATTGGCATATAATTGCTGATAGTAGTCTCTTATGATTCTTTGTATTTCTGTGTTGTCTGTTGTGATCTCTCCATTTTCATTTCTAATTTTATTGATTTGAGTTTTCTCCCTTTGTTTCTTGATGAGTCTGGCTAATGGTTTGTCAATTTTATTTATCCTTTCAAAGAATCAGATTTTGGTTTTGTTGATTTTTGCTATGGCTTCTTTTGTTTCTTTTGCATTTATTTCTGCCCTACTAACTCTGGGGTTCTCCATTTCTTCCTTTTCTAGTTGCTTTAGGTGTAGAGTTAGGTTATTTATTTGACTTTTTTCTTGTTTCTTGAGGTATGCCTGTATTGCTATGAACTTTCCTCTTAGAATTGCTTTCAGAACTCCTACACAAGCTTCCCTAGCCAAGAAACCTTGACAAGACACTGATACAACCCCACCCACAGTGAGGAAACTCCATAATAAAGAGAACTCCACAAATTACCAGAATACAGAAAGGCCACCCCAAACGCAGCAATATAACCAAGATGAAGAGACAGAGGAATACCCAGCAGGTAAAGGAACAGGAGAAATGCCCACCAAACCAAACAAAAGAGGAAGAGATAGGGAATCTACCTGAGAAAGAATTCCATATAATGATAGTGAAAATGATCCAAAATCTTGCAATCAAAATGGAATCACAGATAAATAGCCTGGACACAAGGAATGAGAAGACGCAAGAAAGGTTTAACAAGGACCTAGAAGAAATAAAAAAGAGTCAATATATAATGAATAATGCAATAAATGAGATCAGAAACACTCTGGAGGCAACAAATAGTAGAATATCGGAGGCAGAAGATAGGGTTAGTGAAATAGAAGATAGAATGATAGAAATAAATGAATCAGAGAGGAAAAAAGAAAAATGAATTAAAAGAAATGAGGACAATCTCAGAGACCTCCAGGATAAAATGAAACACTCCAACATTCGAATCATAGGAGTCCTAGAAGAAGAAGACAAAAAGAAAGACTATGAGAAAATACTTGAGGAGATAATAGTTGAAAACTTCCCTAAAATGGGGAAGGAAATAGTCACCCAAGTCCAAGAAACCCAGAGAGTTCCAAACAGGATAAACCCAAGGCAAAACACCCCAAGACACATATTAATCAAATTAACAAAGATCAAACACAAAGAACAAATATTGAAAGCAGCAAGGGAAAAACAACAAATAACACACAAGGGGATTCCCATAAGGATAACTGCAGATCTTTCAATGGAAATGCTTCAGGCCAGGAGGGAATGGCAAGACATGTTTAACGTGATGAAAGAAAATAACCTACAGCCCAGATTACTGTACTCAGCAAGGATCTCATTCAAATATGAAGGAGAAATCAAAAGTTTTACAAACAAGCAAAAGCTGAGAGAATTGAGAACCACCAAACCAGCTCTCCAACAAATGCTAAAGGATATTCTCTAGACAGGAAACAATAAACGGGCATATAAACCCAAACCCAAAACAATAAAGTAAATGGAAACGGGATCATTCAGTTCAGTTCAGTTCAGTTCAGTCTCTCAGTCGTGTCCGACTCTTTGCCACCCTTGAATCGCAGCATGCCAGTCCTCCCTGTCCACCACCATCTCCCGGAGTTCACTCCGACACGTCCATCAAGTCAGTGATGCCATCCAGACATCTCTTCCTGGGTCGTCCCCTTTTCCTCCTGCCCCCAATCCCTCCCAGCATCAGAGTCTTTTCCAATGAGTCAACTCCTCGCATGAGGTGGCCAAAGTACTGGAGCTTCAGCTTTAGCATCATTCCTTCCAAAGAAATCCCAGGGTTGATCTACTTCTGAATAGACTGGTTGGATCTCCTTGCAGTCCAAGGGACTCTCAAGAGTCTTCTCCAACACCACACTTCAAAAGCATCAATTCTTTGGCGCTCAGCTTTCTTCACAGTCCAACTCTCACATCCATACATGACCACTGGAAAAACCATAGCCTTGACTAGATGGACCTTTGTTGGCAAAGTAATGTCTCTGCTTTTGAATATACTATCTAGGTTGGTCATAACTTTTCTTCCAAGGAGTAAGCATCTTTTAATTTCATGGCTGCAGTAACCATCTGCAGTGATTTTGGAGCCCAAAACAATAAAGTCTGACACTGTTTCTACTGTTTCCCCATCTATTTCCCATGAAGTGATGGGACCAGATGCCATGATCTTCGTTTTCTGAATGTTGAGCTTTAAGCCAACTTTTTCACTCTCCACTTTCACTTTCATCAAGAGGCTTTTTAGCTCCTCTTCACTTTCTGCCATAAGGGTGGTGCCATCTGCATATCTGAGGTTATTGATATTTCTCCCAGCAATCTTGATTCCAGCTTGTGTTTCTTCCAGTCCAGCGTTTCTCATGATGTACTCTGCATATAAGTTAAATAAGCAGGGAAACAACATACAGCCTTGATGCACTCCTTTCCCAACTTGGAACCAGTGAGTTGTTCCATGTCCAGTTCTAACTGTTGCTTCCTGATCTGCGTGCAGATTTCTCAAGAGGCAGGTTAGGTGGTCTGGTATTCCCATCTCTTTCAGAATTTTCCACAGTTTCTTGTGATCCACAGAGTCAAAGGCTTTGGCATAGTCAAGAAAGCAGAAATAGATGTTCGTCTGGAACTCTCTTGCTTTTTCCATGTTCCAGCAGGTGTTGGCAATTTGATCTCTCTCAAAGGTACCTCTGCCTTTTCTGAAACCAGCTTGAACATCTGGAAGTTCACAGTTTATGTATTGCTCAGGTCTGGCTTGTATAATTTTGAGCATTACTTTACTAGCATGTGAGATGAGTGCAATTGTGTGGTATTTGAGCATTCTTTTGGATTGCCTTTCTTTGGGGTTGGAATGAAAACTGACCTTTTCCAGTCCTTTGGCCACTGCTGAGTGTTCCAAATTTGCTGGCATATTTAGTGCAGCACTTTCACAGCACCATCTTCCAGAATTTGAAACAGCTCCACTGGAATTCCATCACCTCCACTAACTTTGTTCGTAGTGATGCTTTCTAAGGCCCACTTGACTTCACATTCCAAGATGTCTGGCTCTAGATTAGTGATCACATCATCATGATTCTCTGCATCGTGAAGATCTTTTTTTGTACAGTTCTTCCATGTATTCTTGCGACCTCTTCTTAATATCTTCTGCTTCCGTTAGGTCCATACCATTTCTGTCTTTTATCTAGCCCATCTTTGCATGAAATGTTCCCTTAGAATCTCTAATTTTCTTGAAGAGATCTCTAGTCTTTCCCATACTGTACTTTTTCTCTATTTCTTTGCATTGATTGCTGAAGAAGGCTTTCTTATCTCTTCTTGCTATTCTTTGGAACTCTGCATTCAGATGCTTATATCTTTCCTTTTCTCCTTTGCTTTTCTCCTCTCTTCTTTTCCCAGCTACTTGTAAGGCCTCGCCAGACAGCCATTTTGCTTTTTTGCATTTCTTTTCCATGGGGATGATCTTGATCCCTGTCTCCTGTACAGTGTCATGAACCTCATTCCCTAGTTCCTTAGTCTATGAGATCTGTCTATCAGATCTAGGCCCTTACATCTATTTCTCACTTTCACTGTATAATCATAAGGGATTTGATTTAAGTCATACCTGAATGGTGTAGCGGTTTTCCCTACTTTCTTCAATTTGAGTCTGAATTTGGTAATAAGGAGTTCATGATCTGATTCACAGCTCCTGGTCTTGTTTTTGTTGACTGTATAGAGCTTCTCCATCTTTGGCTGCAAAGAATATAATCAGTCTGATTTTGGTGTTGACCATCTGGTGATGTCCATGTGTAGAGTCTTCTCTTGTGTTGTTGGAAGAGGATATTTGCTATAACCAGTGCATTTTCTTGGCAAAACTCTATTAGTCTTTGCCCTGCTTCATTCCGCATTCCAAGGCCTAGTTTGCCTGTTATTCCAGGTGTTTCTTGACTTCCTACTTTTGCATTCCAGTCCCCTATAATGAAAAGGACATCCTTTTTGGGTGTTAGTTCTAAAAGTTCTTGTAGGTCGTCATAAAACCGTTCAACTTCAGTTTCTTCAGTGTTACTGGTTGGGGCATAGACTTGGATAACTGTGATATTGAATGGTTTGCCTTGGAGATGAACAGAGATCATTCTGTCGTTTTTGAGATTGCATCTAAATACTGCACTTCAGACTCTTTTTTACCATGATGGCTACTCCATACTTGTCAATAATTCCTTAAATGTAACTGGGTTGAATGCCCCCACCAAAAGGCAAAGACTGGCTGAATGGATAGAAAAACAACACCCCTATATATGCTGCCTACAAGAGATCCACCTCAAAACAAGGGACACATACTGACTGAAAGTGAAGGACTGGAAAAAGTTATTCCATGCAAATAGAGACCAAAAGAAAGCAGGAGTAGCAATACTCATATCCGATAAAATAGACTTTAAAACAAAAGCTGTGAAAAGAGACAAAGAAGGCCACTACATAATGATTAAAGGATCAATCCAAGTAGAAGATATAACAATTATAAATATATATGCACCCAACATAGGAGCACCAGAATATGTAAGACAAATGCTAAGAAATATGAAAGGGGAAATTGACAATAACACAATATTAGTGGGAGACTTTAATACCCCACTCACATCTATGGACAGATCAACTAAACAGAAAATTAACAAAGAAATGCAAACTTGAAATGATATAGTAGACCAGTTAGACCCAGATGATATCTGCAGGACATTTTACCCCAAAACAATGAATTTTACCTTTTTCTCAAGTTCTCACAGAACCTTCTCCAGGATAGATCACATCCTGGGCCATAAATCTAACCTTGATAAATTCAAAAAAAATTAAAATCATTCCAAGCATCTTTTCTGACCATAATGCATTAAGATTAGATCTCAATTACAGGAGAAAAACTATTAAAAATCCCAACATATGGAGGCTGAACAACACACTTCTGAAAAAACAACAAATCATACATGCATTTTAAACAAGTTTGTATTTTTTATAAATATGTAACATTTTGAGCAAGAGTAAATACTAATTTTGATATAACCTTATGAGTCAGACTGAATGGAACATGTCTTTATGACTCAAGCATGTTTAAAGGCAAGTCCTGACTTTCCTATTGCTAAAATGAAAATAAATACTATGGGCAATAAAGCATTTCAGTAGAATCTACCAAATAATGCTAGTATAATTCTAAACTCTAAAGAGAAATGTGAACTTTTAAAATAAGTTGAAGATTTCTCAAGGACTAAACGAAGCATTTTCTTAAGTTAATGCATTTATCTCTTAACACCGTTTCAGTGACCCTCTTAAACATTTCAGGAAGGCTGTTCACATTCTGTGGTTTATTGTCCATAAGAACACCGTTTAAGTCATGGGATATGAACAGTTTCCAATGAACAGACTAATTTTTCAGAAAATTCAATTTAAGCTATTTACTTCATACTCAGAATTGTAGTTTCCTTTAGAAGCAATGCTGGCACTAGCTAGAGGATATAATACATCACATCTTTAACTAGGCCACTTCGTCACCTTTCATAAAATGGTTTTCTATTATAACAGTTAAGCAACAATGAAAATAAAACTGGCTTTCTCACTTTCTATTATGAACAGTTATATAACAAGTTAAAATGTTTTGAGCAGGCATTCTACCTGTTTGGTAAAAAAAGTCCTATATCCTGTTGCTGCTGCTAAATTGCTTCAGTCATTTCCAACTCCTTGTGACCCTATGGATTGTAGGCTGCCAGTCTCCTCTGTCCATGAGATTCTCCAGGCAAGAATACTGGAGTGGGTTCTTTACCGCTAGTGCCACCTGGGAAGCCCCCTATCTCCTGAGTTAATATGAAATAAATTTCTGTTGATCGAACTCTAAAAAACTATGCTGGCTTGAGTATGAAAATTATGCCAATAAATCTTAAATTAGTTTTTCAAATATACTCATGTAGTTATAAATATCATTTCAGTGTTTTTAAATTTTTTTGTGGTCCATATAGCCATTGAAAAGGTTATTGATGTCTATAGATCATTTTCCCTGAAAAATAAAATCTGAAGTTCCAAAAGGTTTACATTTAGGCAGTTCATAGGTGCTGAAAACTGACTCATGATCTCCAGTGTTAGTGTGCTTTTCACCAAAATTGGGAGGTATTCTCTTGAAAACTGAAAGTGTTAGTCTCTCAGTTGTGTCCAACTCTTTGTGATCCCATAGACTATAGCTCACCAGGATCCTCTGTTCACGGAATTCTCCAGACAAGAATACTGGAGTGTGTTGCCATTCCCTTCTCCAGGGGATCTTCCTGACCCAGAGACAGAAATGTCTCGTGCATTGGTAGGCAATTCTTTACCCTCTGAGCCATCACGGGAGCCTTTAGTGGTCATTCTCTTAAAACATTGTAATTGGAAATTGCTTCTGCATATTTAAAAGTTCTTGCCTGATAGCTCAGTTGGTAAAGAATCCACCTGCAATACAGGAGACCCTGGTTTGATTTCTGGGTTGGGAAGATCTACTGGAGAAGGGATATGCTACCCATTCCAGTATTCTTGCACTTCCCTTGTAGCTTAACTGGTAAAGAATCCAACTGCAAGGTCAGAGACCTACTGTTGGAAACCTGGGTTCAATCCTTGGGTTGGGAAGATCTGGCAAAGGGAAAGGCTACCCGCTCCAGTATTCTGGCCTGGAGAATTCCATGAATTGTACCGTCCATGGGGTCACAAAGAGTTGGACACAAGTGAGTGTGAATATCACTTTCTAACATATGCTTATAACTTCAACTATGTTTCCATGTTTTAGAAAAGGCAGAGGAACAAGAGATCAAATTGCCAACATCCACTGGATCACGGAAAAAGCAAGAGAGTTCCAGAAAAACATCTATTTCTGCTTCATTGACTATGCCAAAGCTTTTGACTGTGTGGATCACAATAAACTGTGGAAAATTCTGAAAGAGATGGGAATACCAGACCACCTGACCTACCTCTTGAGAAACCTGTATGCAGGTCAGGAAGCAACAGTTAGAACTGGACATGGAACAACAGACTGGTTCCAAGTAGGAAAAGGAGTCCGTCAAGGCTGTATATTGTCACCCTGCTTATTTAACTGATATGCAGAGTACATCATGAGAAACTCTGGCCTGGAAGAAGCACAAGATGGAATCAAGATTGCCAGGACAAATATCAATCACCTCAGATATGCAGATGACAGCACCCTTAAGGCAGAAAGTGAAGAGGACCTAAAGAGCCTCCTGATAAAGTGAAAGAGGAGAGTGAAAAAGTTGGCTTAAAGCTCAACATTCAGAAAACGAAGATCATGGCATCTGGTCCCATCACTTCATGGGAAATAGATGGGGAAACAGTGGAAACAGTGGCTCACTTTATTTGCCTAGGCTCCAAAATCACTACAGATGGTGATTGCAGCCATAAAATTAAGAGACGTTTACTCCTTGGAAGGAAAGTTATGACTGATCTAGATAGCATATTTAAAAGCAGAGACATTACTTTGTCAACAAAGGTCCATCTAGTCAAGGCTATGGTTTTTCCTGTGGTCATGTATGGATGTGAGAGTTGGACTGTGAAGAAATCTGAGCACCGAAGAATTGTTGCTTTTGAACTGTGGTATTGGAGAAGACTCAAGAGTCCCTTAGACTGCAAGGAGATCCAACCAGTCCATTCTAAAGGAGATCAGTCCTGGGTGTTCTTTGGAAGGAATGATGTTAACGGTGAAACTCCAGTACTTTCGCCACCTCATGCCAAGAGTTGACTCGTTGGAAAAGACTCTGATGCTGGGAGGGATTGGGGGCAGGAGGAGAAGGGGACAACAGAGGATGAAATGGCTGGATGGCATCACCGACTCTATGGACATGAGTTTGGGTAAACTCTGGGAGATGGTGATGGACAGGGAGGCCTGGCATGCTGCAATTCATGGGGTCACAAAGAGTCAGACACAACTGAGCAACTGAACTGAACTGAAGTGATTTTCCATGTAACAATCAAACAGCACACACACACACACACACACACACACATAAAATTTGGTATATTTGAAAATCTGTTAATGCTTAATGCAGAGAGATTAAACATTTGCTTGGATATATAATAAAATCTGATAGACTTATTTATAGATTAGTTGCTATAAGACACAAAGGATATCAGGGAAGTTATAGTAAGAAACTTCACTGTAAAAGTGATACATGTTTAAATTTTGTGACTTAACAAAAGATTTGCCCTGTCTTTTTCTGTTATTCCTTTTCCAGAAGCTCCATCCAGGGCACATAATGTAGGTAGTTTGAATTCAGATGAGACTGAAATCTGACTGAAGACTGAATTGTAGGGCATAGAGGAAGGTAATTCCTTATGGCCTATATGAGTCTTTATTAGAAATAGACACCCTTGTGTAAGGACTGAAGAGTTACTTTGAGGGTTTTCCATTTGATATTTTGACATAATAAGAAAAATAGTGGCTCCCTGGTTATTGAAATCAGATTAATCTTTTAAGTTAGAAACCTAAAGTCCTTAAATACTGTGCCAAGACCCTGACAAAAATGAAGTCAAATTTTCTTATTAAGAAAGCATTTTATTAGCTTTTGAGCAATGTTCGTTATCTCACACAGAGATCCCTTTAGCGAACTGGGCTTCATCATCAACATCTGCCCAGATAAGCTGGAAATGTGTCCTGATCTCAATTTATGTGTGAATAGAGAGCACAGGAATGATGATTTAAGCTTTTTTTTGAACTGCCATTTAATTTTATGTAATGCTTAGTTTTACATATAAATGGAAAGAAAAGCCAACAATTTAATTTGTCTAATTATTTTCACAGATACAAGTAATAGTCTCTTAATTCAAGGAGATAAATTTTTAAGTATCCATTTCTACTCCGGTAACCAAGTTTAACTGTTAGATTCAGATTATTTTTTAAAATAATTTAATTATGTAATCTCCCATTATAAAAATGCTCAGCATTCTTTTATGAATTAATATGGAATCCATATCACACACAAAGGATGAATTTATTTATAGAGAACCTGAAATGACTAAATTGTTCCCTTTTGCAGGTCTTTTCCCGTTTATTTATAAGATATGTAAAATTAAATGCAACTTTAGCACATAAATATTCATAGACCCTATGTATCTGAATATTTATATAGCACCTGCCAAATAGTTTGACAGGCATGATAGTTTAGAATGCATATTATGAGGAACGGAAAGCATGTTTATTTGGCATTAAGTTTCAGGTCACTTTTAAAACAAATGCGGTTTAAGTTCATACAGGTACAAGCAAGAAAAAGACAACACTGCTTAGAAATAGACAGATCATGGTTATCATTGCTATAACCCTTATAAATATTGAGTTAATATAATCTCTATATGGTGAAATTTAAGAGTCCATTTTAATTTTGTTAGTTTTGCAGATGAAAAGTCCTTTTCTTGAAAAAAAAAACCACATTGATTTGGGCCTTTAAATATCCAGGCATGCCACCTACATGAAGACATGAGATGATCCTTTCAATAAGTATGTAGAGTAAGAGATGTATTTTTCATAATAACATTTCAATGTAACTACCCTTTCTTTGGTTTCTAAAACTCTTAGGACTGCCTTAATGAGCAGGCTTATAATTCTGTTGGCTCCTTCTACATAATGCAAACTTATTGCTTTATTCATAACTTTCATGAAAAATTTGACATAGAGAAAAATGTAGAGGAGTTAACCCAAGAAACGCTATTTATATAACACTTAAACCTAAGAATTTAATCAAGAGTGCCTTGTTAAATTTGAGTACTGGAAGACTACATATTTTGAGCACAAAATACTTGCCCTTTGCATTTGCAAGAATTGATTTTAGTGCTACATCTTCAACATATATCAGAAGTCACAACATGTCCTTTCCACTTCCAATCATTTCCATTAGTGTTCTGCAGACTTCTGCTCAAGGTCCCGCTCTAGAATGTGAAGTAGGACTATTTGTTCCAGTGCCAGAATGACTTGATTTGACTTTCAGGTCTGACATTTATAAGCAGTGTGAACTTGAGAAACTTGCTAAATTGCTCTGAAAAACAGCATTATAGTAGATCTCATAGGATTACTATGAGTATCAAGAATTAAAGTGAAACATTTAGACCTATGCCTCAAACAGTAAACTTTCCTGAGATTTTGGAATCACTGTGTAAGCTCCATTTTTCTCACTGAGAAACAGTTCCTTGAGGAATCAACACCCACTTCCTTTGGCTGAGATTGCTAACTATTGGCTGATGATCACACAATTATTAACCATTTAGCTCTATTGGCCTACTTAGAGAGTTTTACTGAATTGCTTTTTGAGAAAAAAATTATCTTTGTCCAACTTTAAGAGAATTAGAATCTTGACTGCCTCCAGAATAGTCACTGCATTCTACTCTCTGATATTTTGCTTCATTTTATGTGTTAGATGGAAACACTAATTCTGATCTAGTAACAACCAAACACCTTTTCTATCATCATCTCTAAGAATGTAGCCCCATGTGCATATCCATTTCCTTTTTACACTCATCTACCATGCCCTGGAGATCTCACTTTCTCATTCATAGCTCTCTATTTGTCTAAGATTTAAATCCTCTGCAAAAGAAAATTCTTCCTTTCTCTAATGGTTATTTCTGATATTTAACACTAAAGTATTTTTCCAAAGAAACTTTAGTTTCTCTTTGATTTTCTGAATAAATATAATCCCCATAGACAGAGTATTCAAAACACAGGACTATACATTGTCCTTCTTTGCCTTTGGATTTGCAGTAATCTAGGAATTTAATAATTGTGTCCCTCTAACAAAATGTATGAAAATGGAATACATTTTAAAAAATAGAATAGGCTTTTATTTCTATTAAAAAATTATCTGCCATTCTGTATATGAAGCTCTTATATGAAAACTCATAATCTTGGCTTCAAAAATTCCCAAATCCAGAGTCAACTTTTCATCATATGGATAAGGCTATTCTAATCAACTCCAAACAAATTTGAAACATTAATAGGAGTGAAATTTTACTCCTAATCTAGGACAACTTACTTATATTTTGAACTAAGAGTTTACTGGCAGAATATCCTTATTTTGCCATAGATCACATGTAACTCAGCTGTTTTTGAATTTTAAAGATGTAGCTTCCTAAGCTGGCTGAGCATCACAGTGCAAACAGGAAATAGTATTATTAAAATGCTTTCATTTCAGTGTGATTTTCCTGGATCCAAAAGTCTCTCTTAAGGTTACCCCTCCCCTGTCTTTCTCTCATTTGAAATTTTAGGAAAATGCACATGGTTTAAGGTCTTCTGTTGTAGCCCACACAGTGAGGCTCCTATGACTGTGTTTACCAAGGTTTCCATGGTAGCCATTTGCCTGTTCCCCCAAGCCTATTATTTGCTAACTTTTCTGTAGCCAGTGACTGCCAAAGCTAATATAAGGCATAATGACATGCTGAACCAAAATGTCCATTATGGTTGTATTTACTAAAGTTTAAGGCCTAAAACCACAATAGCCTATAAATGGGTAGCATCAGTTTAAAGAAAATCAAAGAAATGTGAGACCACTAACATTATTGCCACATCCTCTGTGTCTCCAAGACCTCTGATCATAAGAGGTTATTTTTAGTTCCTAGAGCACACTGAGTACCTGTCTCTATAGCTCTGCATGGCCAACATTTACTTGTCCTCAGGATTTATCACTTTCTCCTGGATATTTGTCTTAACCCTCCACACTAAAGTAGCTGCCTGTGTTTATGTGTATTATATTTCTCATAGCAGGCCACTTAGCATATTTTATGGTTTGTTGGTTTGTCTCTTTCATTATATTTAAATTATATTGATACAAGGATTTGAAAGAGAGACAAAGGAAATCCATATGGACCATGTGAATGAGTCCTGACAAACTATGGGAATTAGGCAAATAACATTTTTTACTAGAAGAGAACACTGTTCTGCTTATCTCTATATTCCTGTCACATACTGGAAGTCTTGACTTATGGTAGGAATGCACTGAATGTATAGAGTATGCAACAAAGCCCTATATGCATCCCCTTTCATTTCACTTTGAAAGTGTTCCATATGTGGCCTAAGACCTATTTTTCATGATAATTCTTTTCATATCTGATTTGAAGGGCTTCCCTTGTGTCTCAGCTGGTAAACAATTGGCCTGCAATGCAGGAGACCTGGGTTCGATCCCTGAATTGGGAAGATCCCCTGGAGGAAGGAATGGCTTCCCACCCCAGTATTCTGTCCTGGAGAATTCCAGGGACGGTATAGTCCATGAGGTTGCAAAGAGTCAGGAACAACTGAGTGACGTTCACTTCACTTCACTTCCATCTGATTTGAAGAATATATTGGATTCCCCTTGGAAATTAATGAGAAACTAAGCTTACCTTTTTCACTTATTAGACAGAAGTTTTAGATCATCTTGCACTCTTAATCCTTCTAGAGTTTGCTTTAATCTCATGGTGGTAGATAGACTGAAAAAAAAAAAAAAGAAAGAAAGAAAAACTGCTATGAGTTCTTCCCTGATTGTATCCATGCCAGGTAGCAATAGTTTTTTTTCAGGTTTTCCAATAGGTGAAGTGAAGTGAAGTCGCTCAGTCATGTCCGACTCTTTGCGACCCCATAGACTGTAGCCTACCAGGCTCCTCCCTCCATGGGATTCTCCAGGCAAGAATACTGGAGTGGGTTGCCATTTCCTTCTCCAGGGGATCTTCCCGACTCAGGGATCAAACCCAGGTCTACCCGCATTCCAGGCAGACGCTTTAACCTCTGAGCCAGGAGGGAAGCCAATAGGTAGAAGAATCTATTTCTTCACCCCATAAATCTGAGCTGGACTTGTGACTTGCTTAAACCAACAAAATTCAGTGAGAATTACATGTCAGCTCCAAGCCTGAATTTCAAGAGGCTTCACATACATTTTCCCATACCTTTGAAACTCTGCCAATCTGGCAAGTGAACAATCCTGCATTAGGTTTCCAAGTAATATACCGAAGGTCCAGCCACTTATGTAATCCCAGTCAATAGCCTGAAAAATTCCAGATACATGAGAGAGTCCATCCTCAATCAAGCAGTCAAGCCAAACCACCATGTGAGTGTAGATGCATGACTGGATCTAGCCAATATCAGCTGAATGAGGTCTTTACCTGTAAAACAACCAGGCTTTACCCAACTCTCATTTTAAACTACTAACCTTTGAAGTGGTTTGTTAAGTAATTGTTTCTTACTAGTTCAGTTCAGTTCAGTTCAGTCACTCAGTTGTGTTCGGTTCTTTACGACCCCATGAATCACAGCACGCCAGGCTACCCTGTCCATTACCAACTCCCGGAGTTCACTCAGACTCACGTCCATCGAGTCAGTGATGCCATCCAGCCATCTCATCCTCTGTCTTCCCCTTCTCCTCCTTCCCCCAGTCCTTCCCAGCATCAGAGTCTTTTCCAATGAGTCAACTCTTTGCATGAGGTGGCCAAAGTACTGGAGTTTCAGTTTCAGCATCATTACCTCCAAAGAAATCCCAGAACGGATCTCCTTCAGAATGGATTGGTTGGATCTCCTTGCAGTTCAGGGGATTCTCAAGAGTCTTCTCCAACACCACAGTTGAAAAGCATCAATTCTTCAGTGCTCAGCTTTCTTCACAGTCCAACTCTCACATCCATACATGACCACTGGAAAAACAATAGCCTTGACTAGACAGACGTTAGTCAGCAAAGTAATGTCTCTGCTTTTGAATATGCTATCTAGGTTGCTCATAACTTTTCTTCCAAGGAGTAAGTGTCTTTTAATTTCATGGCTGCAGTCACCATCTGCAGTAATTTTTGAGCCCCCCATAATAAAGTCTGACACTGTTTCCACTGTTATCCCATCTATTTCCCATGAAATGATGGGACCAGATGCCATGATCTTCGTTTTCTGAATGTTGAGCATTAAGCCAACTTTTTTGCTCTCCTCTTTCACTTTTATCAAGAGGCTTTTTAGTTATTTCCTCTTCACTTTCTGCCATAAGGGTGGTGTCATCTGCATATCTGAAGTTATTGATATTTCTCCCAGCAAACTTGATTCCAGCTTGTGCATCTTCCAGCCCAGGGTTGCTCATGATGTACTCTGCATATCAGTTAAATAAGCAGGGTGACAATATACAGCCTTGACGGACTCCTTTTCCTACTTGGAACCAGTTTGTTGTTCCATGTCCAGTTCTAACTGTTGCTTCCTGACCTGCCTACAGGTTTCTCAAGAGGCAGGTCAGGTGGTCTGGTATTCCCATCTCTTTCAGAATTTTCCACAGTTTATTGTGATCCACACAGTTAAAGGCTTTGGCATAGTCAATAAAGCAGAAATAGATGTTTTTCTGGAACTGTCTTTCTTTCTCCATGATCCAGCAGATGTTGGCAATTTGATCTCTGGTTCCTCTGCCTTTTCTAAAACCAGCTTGAACATCAGGAAGTTCACGGTTCACGTATTGCTGAAGTCTGGCTTGGAGAATTTTGAGCATTACTTTACTAGCGTGTGAGATGAGTGCAATTGTTCGGTAGTTTGAGCATTCTTTAGCATTGCCTTTCTTTGGGATTGGAATGAAAACTGACCTTTTCCTGTCCTGTGGCCACTGCTGAGTTTTCCAAATTTGCTGGCATATTGGGTGCAGCACTTTTGCAGCATCATCTTTCAGGATTTGAGATAGCTCCACTGGAATTCCATCACCTCCACTAGCTTTGTTCCTAGTGATGCTTTCTAAGGCCCACTTGACTTCACATTCCAGGATGTCTGGCTCTAGGTGAGTGAGCACACCATTGTGATTATCTTGGTCATGAAGATCTTTTTTGTACAGTTCTTCTGTGTATTCTTGCCACCTCTTCTTAATATCTTCTGTTTCTGTTAGGTCCATGCCATTTCTGTCCTTTATCAAGTCCATCTTTGCATGAAATGTTCGCTTGGTGTCTGTAATTTTCTTGAAGAGATCTCTAGTCTTTCCCATTCTGTTGTTTTCCTGTATTTCTTAAGATTTTACTAAATGACCTTATTTTAAAATAGCAACTTCTCTTCCCAAGTTTTACTCCAGCATTCCCTGTCCTTTCCCCATATTTCCATGTGCTTCTTCAGCAATATACATTTATATATCTGTCTGGGGAGTGTGTAATTTCCTCAGTTCTGTCTCACTGCAGCAAAAATTTGAAGTGATGGATAGACCAGTGTTACAGCTCTGTTACAGTTCAGTTTTATTTGGTAAGCAAAGGAAAATACATCCTCGAGCTAGGCTGACCCAAAAGAAGTGAAGAGAAGAGAAAGCTCAGCTTTGGCTCTTCTTTTTATATGTTTTTTCTCCTCCCCCTGAGCCTGCCTTTTGTAAATTGGGCTAGCCAAGGAGAGCTGTTTGCTTCACCTGAGGTTCTTTTTCACTCAGGACGTTCAACCTTCCTTTGTTCTATTTTTGCACACTTTTCCCTTCTTTGCCTTTTAGCCAGTACCATTCTGGACTCCTTTTCCTATTCTAACTACATAACATATCTATATTTTATTTATTTATATGGTTTCTCCCAATCCCAAATAAGAATGGAAACTCCATGTGCACAAGGATCTTATTTTATTCTGTTTTCTGCTATACCTCCAATAGCCAAAACTGCCTTGGACAGAATGAAAATGGAATTAAGTTTTTTAAATTAATCAATTAATTAATCTTGCCCATTTTATTCATTTGTATGTATGGGTTATTTTGTTTCTTTCATCTAAAATTCTCATCTACTAATTCTGTTGCACCTGTCAGATTTGCTACCCAGCATTGTCATTATATTGAACAGAACAAATTGAATGGATGCATAGGTCATTGCAAGAATGCATGAAAACCTGTTCTAATATATAAAAATGATAACTCTTCCTAATGAGATTCAGCCATAACACTTATTTAGAAAAATAAAATCCCTGAGGTTTTTTCAACTTCTTCTTTAAAAAACTAATAAACTTAAGAACTTTACAGAGTATAGGTAGTTGATTGCTGTTTTCAAGAAATCTCTTCCTGTTATTAATGATTTCACCATCTCCAAAAAACAGAGGAATATATTGGTGTGTCTAGGAAAACAAGAATCGTTACTTCTACTCTGTATCTTATTCCCTTCAAGTAAGCAAGCACACAGATTAAGAATATGCAGTTTGTTGATAGACATAAAACTAGCCATAGGATGAAACTAATTCTAGAAGGCAATTGATAGTACCTTCCCTGGTGGCTCAGATGGTAAAGAATCTACTTGCAGTGTAAGAGACTCCGGTTTGATCCCTGGGTTGGAAAGTTCCCCTGTAGAAGGGAGTGGCTACCCACTCCAGTATTCTTGTTTGGAGAATTCCATCAACTGAAGAAACCTGTCAGTGTATGCGGTCACAAGGACATGACTGAGTGACTATTTCTTTTTCCTCTAAGTAGATAAGTATCACATGGTATTGTATATGCTATTTAAGATGCAAGAATTTTAAGTTATCATCTAAAATAAACTGGATATATAACAACCTAAAAAATGACTCAATTTAATACAAAATTATTAAATGAGAAAGCATTAATCCACACAAAGTACACTTATGGAGTTGAAAAGATAAAAGATGTCATCAAAAGTTCAGTTGTGTTACTTTTATTATTCTATATAGATTTTATTCTAATATTCAAAGGTCATTTCAAAATGGAAGTATTTTAAAATCTTTTTCTCAGGAGTTAAACATGAAAATGCTGTTTAACAATTTTAGAAGAGTTGTATAAAAACAGAATATTTCAGATTTCTTGATAGTAAAGCAAAGCATAGTGTTTCAAGTCATAGTAATTATGCTGGCTATCACCCCATTACTAATATAATGTGAAGCTAATAAGCCAAGTAATTAGTATGCTCTAGGTCAGAATCTTCACCTCAGTGACTGGAGGGTAAATGAAGACAAAGCATTGTAATATTAAACATACAAGCAAAAGAGTAGTAATATATTATAATAAAAATCTGAAAGAAGTTAAGAAGTAGTATATTTTCATTTGTGCATTGAAGAAAAATATAAGCAATTGATTTAGTCTTTATGCTTAGTCAAAGTTAAGACATTCATTTTTGTTGCTAATGGGTGTTATTAAATATATAAATGCTTAGGTGGGATGGGCATACAATAGATAAGGCTTACCTGGTAGCTCAGTCAGTAAAGAATCTGTCTCTATTGCAGGAGACCTGGGTTCAATCCCTGGGTTCAATCCCTGTCTCTATTGCAGGAGACCTGGGTTCAATCCCTGCAGGAGACCTGGGTTCAATCCCTCCAGGTGTTCTGGAGAAGGAAATGGTAACCCACTCCAGTATTCTTGCCTGGAAAATCCTATGTACAGAGGAGCCTGGCAGGCAACAGTCCACGGGGTCACAAAAGTCAGACAGGATTTAGCAATTACATCACCATGATTAGATCAATACACAGATCTTAATTAGCTACTGCAGTTTCTTAACTGTAATTAGTTTTTGTTGTTATTGTTGTCTTGAAGAAAAACAGATAAAACTTAAACTTGCATCTTATAGTTGGTGCACTCATAAAAAGAGAAAAAAAGTCAAATGTAATCAGATGTTGAGAGGAGTTTTCCTATCGTCTAGTTATTGGGGCTAACCACAATCTGAAGCCAAAAGAGCACATGACTCCCCACTTCTATGTTCAGTATAATACTAGAGATAAGAAACAGCCTCCACTATGTAAAACTTCTTAAGACATACAGAACTGATACTGAATGCACCAGCCCTTACTCCACCCCAGAGAGAGGTTTATTTATTTCTGGGAAGTACAGTGCACTAAATAGAAGTTATTCCCTTCCGTTAAGAGTGGAGGTGTCTTTGCCATCTTCTTCAGGTCAAGGTTCACAAGTAGAAGGATACATATAAGGGAGCACCCTTGAGACCAACACCTGTGAAACTGAGGGCAAGGAACTAAGGATGAGTTGAGGAAGAAGTTGAGTTATGATACAATGAAATTAAGATTAAGGACTCAGTCTGCTCTTTAGAGAGTTCTGGAGCTGATGGCTCTTCAGTGGAAAAGTTACAACTATGGGCTAGGCATTTAACCTAGCCCATTTAGGTTAAATGGGCTAACTTAGCCCATTAGGTTAAACCTATAAATTTAACCTAAAAATTGTAAGAAAACTGAGGACTAGGGGTCATTTTCTAGCAACACTCTTAGAGCTGCAGGAATAATCCCTTTTCTTGAGAGTAATTTGGGAAGCATGACAGCATTCATTTTGCTGAACTTCTAAATCTTGACAAGAGATACAATGGAAAACTAACACATAGAAAAGTGGCAGAATTGCCACCATTGATCCTAGCACCTCTCAAGGTCCAAGTGATAAAAATGATCATTCCTAGAGTTCAAGAACTTACTGAAGAGAGTAGATGAGATTAAGGAGATGCACCTTGTACAAAGAAAATTAGTATGAGTGTGTGGAGTTGTACAAAGCTATTGTGGGCATAATGATGGGTGTAGGTTGTCAGCTAAAAGTGGATGCCAGATATCACAAAGGAAGACCAATTTCTATGGGTTTGTACAATAACTGGTCATTTTCTGTCCATACTTAGCTGGATACATGGGTCAACAACAGAGGAGATCACAACACGGTTTAATTAAATGGGTAAACATAACCTTTTCCTTATTCTTTTCTCTGTTCCATAACCAGAGAGGAAGGCTAAGAAAGGAGAGAGGGGAGAGTGAACAAAACATCATACTTAATTCCCCCTACTCCAAACTATTAAAGCCACACACAAATCATAGATTACTCTCAGTCCATAGGGTTGCAAAGAGTCAGACATGACTGAAGTGACTTCAGTCAGTTCAGTTCCATAGCCCAGTCGTGTCCGACTCTTTGAGACCCCAGGGACTACAGCACACCAGGCCTTTGTGTCCATCACCATATCCCAGAGTTTACTCAAACTCATGTCCATTGAGTCGATGATTCCATCCTCTGTCATCCCCTTCTCCTCTCGCTTTCAATCTTTCCCAGCATCAGGGTCTTTTCAAATGAGTCACCTCTTCACTTGAGGTGGCCAAAGTACTGGAGTTTCAGCTTCAGCATCAGTCCTTCCAAAGAACACCCAGGACCGATCTCCTTTAGGATGGACTAGTTGGATCTCCTTGCAGTCCAAGGGACTCTCAAGAGTCTTCTCCGACACCACAGTTCAAAAGCATCAATTTTTCGGCACTCAGCTTTCTTTATGGTCCAACTCTCAGATCCATACAACTCTCTCACATACATGAATACTGGAAAAGCCATAGCTCTGCTTTTTAATATGCTATCTAGGTTGGTCATAACTGTTTTTTCAAGGAGTGAGCTTCTTTTTATTTCATGGCTGCAATCACTGTCTGCAGTGATTTTGGAATCCCAAAAAATAAAGTCAGCCACTGTTTCCACTATTCCCCATCTATTTCCCATGAAGTGATGGGACCAAATGCCATGATCTTCATTTTCTGAATGTTGAGCTTTAAGCCAATTTTTTCACTCTCCTATTTCACTTTCATCAAGAGGCTCTTTAGTTCTTCTTCACTTTCTGCCATAAGGATGGTGTCATCTGCATATCTGAGGTGATTGATATTTCTCCCAGCAATCTTGATTCCAGCTTGTGCTTCCTCCAGCCCAGCGTTTCTCATGATATATTCTGCATATGAGTTAAGTAAGCAGGGTAACAATATACAGCCTTGACGTACTCCTTTTCCTGTTTGGAACTTAGCACACATCTTATCTATCCTGGGGGCTTCCCTGGTGGCTCATCGGTAAAGAATCTGCCTGCAATGCAAGAGCCACAGGAGACAAAGTTTCCATCCTAGGATTGGGAAGATCCCCTGGAGGAGGAAATGGAAACCCATTCCAGTATTCTTGCTTGAAGAATCCCATAGACAGAGGAGCCTGGCGGATTATGGTTCACAGTGTTGCAAAGAGTCCAACAGGACTGAAGTGACTTAGCACACACATCATGCACAATACAGAAGTATTCAAGATTTAAGGTCCTTGGGGCCACAGTTGGCTTTTAAGGAATTGAAGATAAGGGATTTTAGCCTCTATCTTTGTCCTTCAGAACAGAATATTCTGAGATGCATTATAAAACTCCTTGTAATCACCTAAAGGAAATCAACATGCATGTGTGTGCTTAGGCATGTCTGACTATTTGAGAACCCATGGACTGCCAGGCTCCTTTGTCCATGGGGTTTTTCCAGGCAAAAATATGGGAGTGGGCTTGCATTTCCTACTCCAGGGGAACTTCCTGATCCAACCTATGTCTGCTGTGTCTCCTGTGTGAGCAGGCAGATTCTTTACCACTGAGACACCTGGGAGGTTGAAAGGAAATCAGCACCAGTGGCCTCTAGAGTATCCAATTTAATAAATTTTCTTTCACTTTCCTTCTTTGCTCTCTTGTTTCACTCTCCTCCTCTTCTTTAATTTACTTTCAGAGGTTTTTGTATTGAAAGTAGAATTTTGTTCTTCACTGTACTTGATCAAGGAGACTTGATTGTATGTTTTCTCCCCATATCATAGATCTTTGTCAGCTTTATATTGTTGTTTTAGAAATGTGATAGTCTCAGAAATATTTCTACTTAAATTCTCAAGCACTAGAAAACTGTAAAAATAATGTATTACAATATTGGGTTGGACTTGTATTTAAATAATCACAGAGACTATTCTAGGCTCTCTTTTTGAGAAACTACAGTTGTAGGACTATCAAAGTCACACTGAAATATTCATGTTATAACTTATATATAATATCAGACCTTCTATTAGTGCACACTTTCCCTTCCACTTTATGATTTCTGCAGGTTTTTTTCCTCTCAGGAAAATGAATACTCCTTGGACATTTATATAAATCATCAGTAGAGAAATGTTTGTACCTATCAAGTTGAACAAATGTTCTACACCCCTTTCATTGCCATGAATCTACCAACTGACTGCTTGTTTATTCATTGTGCTTACATGTTTGATTTATAAAGGAACAAAACTACATGATTGGATACATTAAGCATTACATCATTTTTAATAGTGAATCAATGAATAGCTTTGGTAGGTTTGAAGGAATTTTCAATTAAAATAAATGCTGAAGATATAAACTTTAAATTAAAAGAAATTTGATCTGAAATAAACATATAGTGAACCATCATTTGGAAAAAAAAAGTCAAGATAAAGCATTTATTTAAAGCATATTTTCTGGAAACTGAAAGTAAAGGAGATATTTTATATGAAAAAGCTGCCAAATATGACATAGGAGAGGGGCAGAAAGTATGTATAACCACTATGCTTACTTGAAATGCTTCTGAAAATATGGATGCTGTAGTTTGATTGTGTATGTTAACATAAGGTGTTACAATTCATTTGGAATCCATTATATTTGTCATAGTTCAAAATTTTTTCTCTTTTTTTTTTAATAAGAAATTTCCTTTATCAGAAACAACATTTGTATTTGCTTAGTGGTTCTGACTGCTTGATTATATTCTTTGGAGCCAAAGATGGACAAGCTCTATACAGTCAGTAAAAAAAGACCAGGAGCTGACTAGCTCAGATTATGAAACTCTTATTGTAAAATTAAGACCAAAATTGAGGAAAGAAGGGAAAACCACTAGGGGATTCAGGTATGACCTAAATCAAATGTCTTACCATTATACAGTGGAAGTGACAAATAGATTCAAGGGATTAGATCTGATAGAGTGTTGAAGAACTATGGATGGAGGTTCGTAACATTGTACAGGAGGCAGTGATCAAAACTATCCCCAAGAAAAAGAAATGCTAAAAGGCAAAATGGTTGTCTGAGGAGGCCTTACAAAGAGCTGAGAAAAGAAGAGACATGAAAGGCAAAGGAGAAAAGAAAAGATACATCCATCTGAATGCAGATTTCCAAAGAATAGCAAGAAGAGATAAGAAAGGCTTCCTAAGTGAACAGTGCAAAGAAATAGAGGAAAATGATGGAATGGGAAAGACTAGATCTCTTCAAGAAAAGTAGATATGCCAAGAGAACGATTCATGCAAACATGGACACAATAAAGGACAGAAATGGTATGGACCTAACAGAAGCAGAAGTAGAAGGATACACAGAAGAGCTATAGAAAAAAGATCTTCATGACCCAGATAACTACGATGGTGTGATCACCCACCTAAAGCCAGACATCCTGGAATGCAAAGTCAAGTGGGCCTTAAGACGCATCACTACAAGAAAAGCTAGTGGGGATGATGGAATTCCAGCTGAGCAATTTCACATCCTAAAGGATGATGCTGTTAAAGTGCTGAATTCCATGTACCAGCAAATTTGGAAAACAGCAGTGGCCAGAGGACTGGAAATGGTCAGTTTTCACCACAACAGTGGTTCCTGTACAATACTGCCTTTTTCAAGAATATACCTTAATATCAAGAGTAAAAGTTTGGCTGCTCTGTTTTTCCTCTACTTTTTACCTTAGTACTGACTAATTTCTTCTTCTTTCATCTTGCTCTTAATTGTATATGAGAGTTAAAACAGAAATGTTATTGTAAGATATTTAACAGTACTTATCAAAAGCAGACTGAATTCAGAGTTCTGTATTCAAATTTCTCAACAAGAAAAAGGTTGAGGCTACTCCTTAATTTTCAACTCATTTGTTTTGGCTACATGTGAAGAAAAGATCATTTATGAAGTGAGATTTCCAACTGGATCATCTCCTATCCATATTTCAGAAATCAGGTCCAGCTCCTGACAGACACAAATATAAAATCCATGTAATCAACAATTTAATCTAAAAAAAAAAAAAAAGGGTGAGGCAAAAATGAAGCCAAGTCCTAAAGAAAAGACATTTTCATTATGAAGCACAAAGAAACACGTAGATGTAATATAGACTGGAGGGAGTATTTCTGGAACTGATCTCTGCATATTTTATATGTGTTTATGTAAGAAGAGGTACATGAAAAGCCATTTGTGTTAGGGCAGTAAGTGAGAGAATAACAAATAAGCAGAAATAAATCTCTAATTTATTTTTTAAACTGGAGGACAATTGCTTTACAATGTCATGTTAGTTTCTGTTGTACAAACATGTGAATCAGCTATAAGTAAGCAAACATCTCCTCCCTCTTAAGTCTCCCTCCCACTGTTCCCCCTCCATCCCACCCTTCTGGGTCATCATAGAACACTGAACTGAGATCCCTGTGTTATACAGCAGCTTCCTCCTGGCTACCTGTTTTACTCATGGTGTCATACAGATGTCAAGGCTACTATCTCAGTTCATTCCACCCTCTCCTCTCCCAGCTGTGTCCACAAGTCTATTCCCTATGTCTGCATCTCTATTCCTGCCCTGCAAATTGATTCATTAGTACCATTTTTCTAGATTCCATATCTATGCATTAATATATTTGTTTTTCTCTTTTTGACTTACTTCATTCTGTATGACAGACTCTAAATTCATCAATATCACTAAAATGACTCAATTTTATTCTTTTATATGGCTGAGTAATATTCAGTTTTATACATGTGCCACAGCTTCTTTTCCATTCATGGATATCTCAGTTGCTTCCATGTCCTGGCTGTTGTGTAAATAAGTAGTGCTGCAATGAACACTGGGGTTCATGTGTCATTTTGAATTATGATTTTCTCAAGATATATGCCCATCAGTGGGATGGCTGGATCCATATGGAGATTTATCCCTAGTCTCTTAAGAAATTTCCATACTGTTCTCCATAGTGGCTGTATCTCTAATGATTTCAAACTTCAGAGGTAGTTGCCTCTTTCTCTCTGTGTATTTGTACATGCATGCATGTGTGCTCAGTCATGTCTAACTCTGAAACTCATGAACTGTAGCTCACCCAGGCTCCTCTGTCCATGGGAGTTCCCAGGCAAGAAAACTGGAGTGGGTTGCTATTTCCTACTCCAGGGGATCTTCCTGACCCAGGGGTCAAATCTGCATCTCTTGTGTCTCCTACCTTGGCAGATGGGTCCTTTTACCAGCTGAACCACTGGAGAAGCCCCCTTCCCTCTTACTGTTCATTTATTGCTGTACCAACCTATTATTGAATGTCTGTTCAATGCCAGACACTATTTTACTTATTAAATTTCTAGAGTAAATTTGTGAAGTAAAACACATTATTTAACTTTTAAGAAGGAAGAAACTTTGGTTGGAAAATATTACAAATATTGTACAAACTCTATAGTTGATAAATATCAAAGTCAAGATTCTGTCCTTGGTTTTAGGAGTCCAGTCTGCTACTGAAACATATCTAAGGTCCTCCATGCCCATCAACAAGTCTATCAATCTGCATCTGTGAAGTATTTCCACCAGAACCACTAACAGGTCAGTTCACAACATCTTCCACTAGATTATTTTTAACATATCTCCTTTCTTCCAATTTTTCCCCACTCCAATTCAACATCCAAATTCCTGCGAAAATTATGTTTATAAAATGCAATTCTGTTCTTGTCTCTCCCTTATATAACGCCTTCAAATTTATGACTTGTTAGTTCATGACTCATAATTTTCACTGTTAAGCTGTACAGTAACATGGGGCATCCTCTATAATTACTTGTGCACATTTACCTTCCCTACAGGCTTAGAGAATAAATCGAAGAACTTTGAATCCAATATTGACTTTCATGATGGTGTGCCATTATTTAGTCTAAGACAAACAATTCAGTGTATACTTATGTGCAGGCTGTGTTCTAATGAGAAGAGCCAAGAAATATCTACCAGAGGGAACTGAGAAGAGAATGGTGACACCATGAAATCTGTGGGTTTGCCATCCTGTAACTTCTCTAATTGCCTGCAAACTCTTTGCCCACATACTAAATCAAGCATTGCTTCCTCTTTAAAATCGTCATCAATTCTTCTTTAAAGGAGAGTTAAGCAGCCTTCTGGGCTTCTCTGATAGCTCAGTTGGTAAAGAATAAGCAATCTTCTATGGCTTTGCATGACAATCTTGTAGATCGGTATCTAGCACTGATTATATTAGATTAGTCAGAGGTTTATGTGACTGTCCCTTCAATTTCAGAAATTCTTAAGGGTAAAGACTGTATCTTCCTCAATTTTGTATTCCCAATGCATAATACAGATCTGACTTTTTATAGATAGTTACCATATATGTAATTAATTAGATTTTAATGATCAACTGAATGTTCTTAGTGGTTATTCCTAAAGTTTTCAATCTTGTATGTTTTGCTTTTTTGATGAATTAAGTATATATTTAATACAAGAAAAGGACAACTTCCAAACAAACATTTATAATTTGGATTCAACATGTCTTAAAATACTAGGGGTTTTGCAGTAATAGAAATGTGTATACATTTTTAAAAATTGATGCAACAAAATATGAAAACAAAATAAACTAATAAAAATTGCTTAGTGTATCAATAATAAGTTCAAAATATAGCTTCATAAAATTATTATCTATTTTGTATTATTGACCAGGCTTCCCTGATAGCTCAGTTGCTAAAGAATCCTCTTGCAATGCAGAAGACCCTAGTTCAATTCTTAGGGTGAGAATATCTGCTGAAGAAGGAATAGGCTATCTACTCCAGTATTCCTGGGCTTCCTTGTGGCTCAGCAGGTAAAGAATCCACCGGCAATGTGGGAGACCTGGGTTTGATTTCTGGGTTGGGAAGATATTCTGGAGAGGAGGAAGGCTACCCACTCCAGTATTCTGGCCTGGAGAATTCCATGAACTGTACAGATCATTGATAAAAAAGAAAAGCACTTTTCTTGAATTGTTACACATAAGCAATAACATAATATTGCAACCTATGTTGTAGTTATATTTTAAACTATAATTTCAGATTACATTAACTAAATACTGTTAATTATTTACTTAATAATTAAGGCAGCCTATCAATTTCATCTTTTAGATCTCTTTTCTGAATCTCATGACTTCCTGTAATTTTCTACAGCAGTTTCATGAAAAATAATATATAGGGAATAACACATTTACAGTTTGCATGTGGTAAAATATTTGCATATGGCCCTACCATTTAATTGGTACTTTAGTTTAACACTGAATTAAATAACAGATAGTATTTTCCTCAAAGACTTTCTAGACATGGCACCATTTCCTTTTCGATTTTTCAGGAAGCTCTAATATGTGATGCTGTTGCAATCCCTGATACTCTGATGGAAGCCTTTTTGTTTGATCTTGGCTTAGGTTTTACTCTCTGCAAACTTATCATTTACTACCTATTCCCACTATTGAGACATTGGAAAGTGATGTGTCTTTTTGTTTGTGATCTCCCAGAAGCAGAGAATGAGATACAATTTAAGTGAACACACCTTGATAGTTACTTCAGGGAACATAGACAGTGTTTCTGGCAAGGGAGACAAGGGAAAGAAGGAAGTCTGTAAAGGGTTTATTATCAATCCACTTACCACTGAAGGTAACTGGACCTAACCTATTAGTGAGTTTTGGGTAAAAGTATAGGAAATATCTCAGAGTTATCCTAACCAGAAGTAAAGGGTCTGTGTGTCTATACACTAACTGCACATTAGGAAAAACAGCATTAAGAGTCAACAAAATCCAAATTTGGTATCAGAAAAACATAGATTAACAAATTTGATAGTTTTCCTTCAAGACCAATGTGCATGTGTGTGTATATGTATATGTGTAAGAAAGAAAAAAAGAGAGGGAGGGAGGAAAGGATGAAAAGGGAGATAATATTAGGAATAAACACAAAAATGACGCAAAAAGGAATTAATACTCAAAGTTAAGAGAATATTGAAATAATTGGATGTGACTCGATACCAGTTATATGTCAAAACTCAACCTATTGAAATTTTACCAACACTGCCAACTCAATACTTCCTTCTATTATACATAGGTCCATAGCCCACAAAAATTGAGGTGCTGGATAAGACTTTTGAGAGACACTTGAACAGCATGGAGATCAAACCAGTCAATCCTAAAAGAAATCAACCCTGAATATTCGTTAGAAGGACTGATGCTGAAGCTGAAGTTCCAATACTTTGGCCTCCTGATGTGAACAGCTGCCTCACTGGAAAAGACCCTTATGCTGGTAATAATTGAAGGGAAAAGAAGAGGACGGCAGAGGATGTCATGGCTAGATAGCATCACCGACTTAAGGGACATGAACTTGGCAAGCTCCAGGGCAAGCTTTTGTCGCTCCATAGGGCAGGGAGGCCTGGCGTGCTACAGTCCCTGTGATAACAGAGAGTTGGACACAACTTAGTGACTGAACAATAAAAACAATGCCTTGAATGTTGTGGTAGTCATTCTGTTACTTGCCAAAATATCTGAATAACATGTTACTCATTAGTGAATCTTCATTAAATTTTAGGTGATAAGGTAATAAATATATTAATGGCATTATGTTGAATTTAATAAAACAAAAAATCACATGTATCTAACTTATAGGCATAAGAATATTATTTGACCTAGAAAGACAGATTCTGAATTCATCAGTACAGCTAATTGCACTTTCTAGTTTTGAACAGTATTAAATTCTGCTGCTGCTGCTGCCGCTAAGTCACTTCAGTCATGTCTGACTCTATGTGACCCCATAGACAGCAGCCCACCAGGCTCCCCCATCCCTGGGATTCTTTAAGCAAGAATACTGGAGTGAGTTATCTTGTATTTGTAAGATTAAAATAATTTGAGATGACCACTTAGAAGTTGTTTGCTTCTTAAAAATCACATTTTTCACTACTGGCTATGATCAAACATCCACAATATTGATGAAATGTGTAGTATTTATAATCCAACATGAAACTATCCGGAGAAATGATTATCTGAAACTATACATTCTTTTGAATAGTTTTATTCACATCTGAATATAAGAAGAAAAGAATTTTCTACAGATCCTTTGAAAAATATTTGAAAGTGTTTCAGTTGCTTTACCACTCTCCCCTACAGCCCTAGTCCAACCTTAAAATAAAACTGGAGAACATATACCCTATAATAACCTCATGAAAAGTTATTGTCTAAAACTCTTATATTTATTAAATAAGGTACAGATGCTGAGCCTGTCTGCCAGAATAGCACTGCAAACATGAATCTCTGGACAAGAAACAACATGATAATAGTGGACAAGATGGAAAGGTAATGTAAAGAAAGAATATATCTCTGTCTACCAATAGACTAATGGAAAACAATTGAGATGAGAAAAAAGTGATTCTATCTGGAAAAGTCAGATAGTTACTATTTTGAATAATCTGAATCACATATTAGTTGAGTAGAGAGTAAGTTCATTTTTACTATGTTATGATAAAGCAGGACAGAGCTTGATGATATATAATATAGACATAATAATGTAGAATAATGAAGTATAATAGTGTATATTATTTTATTTCCCTTAATCTACACTTTTAGTGTAGTACATTTTAGTACATCTTTATGTTATAGAAAGAAAGAAAATATAGGATCTCTGAATATGAGTACTTTCTATTGATTATATTTATGTCATCCAAATACAGTCATTTTCTTGGCAAAAACTATTTTTTTTACAAGAAGCTCTAATTTGCTGTATCTGTGTTCTCCTTAAGAATTAGCCACTCATTTGAAAAAAACTCTATGGCTCATCTCTGTTTTATAGTTTTGTTTGTGTAAGGTTGTCTGTTTTCTCAAGTGTAGGGATCTTTATTTCCTTAAATGCAGGAATTTTCTTTATAGCACCAGAAACACAACAAAGGCCTTCATTCATTTTTCCTATGATAACAAGAATGTTGTGACATAAAAAAAGTGAATACTCACTCAATATGTAACCTTTTAAATTGAAATATATACCAAAGAAATAAAAATATTGCACACAATTTATTTCATCACAATGGCCAATATCTTTATTTGTATAAAAAATAAAGAAAATAAATGGAAAAGAGGGACACTGAGACAGAGAGAGACACATAGAGGGAGAGAAAGAAGTGCTTGAAATTAAATTGAAAACATAGA